>NC_073266.2:25212441-27612441 GCF_029289425.2 Pan paniscus | reverse complement strand
TGAATTTTAATTGAGTGTTCAGATTATTACCCAACTCCTTCCTATCAGTGATGACACAGGCACACTAGTTAGATGTGGGATATGAGGAGAGCCATATGCAGTTCCTGATAAAGGAAAGGTTCCTCAATGTGTTTGCCAGCATCGTGATCTGAGATGATTTGTAGAGGAAGGGACAGACAACGTTTTGAACTTTTGGCATAACAACAATAAATCCACAGAATTTTATTTCTTGTTCAGGTGAGTGACAGGAATTAGATTTGCCTTCCTGCTTGGAACAATCAAAAATATATGATACAATGATTTGGTGGACATTGCATATCAGGCAATGGAGAGCTCAATCTTTGAGATATATCAGAGTAGATCTCAATCTTTGAGGGGTGAGAGAAAAACAAGATAATCCCTAAAATTGCTCAAGCTTACTGCATCAAGAGAGTTTTCAGCACTAAATTCCTTCCCCTGGTGCTGGGAGGGAAACCCAGAAAGAGTTTGGCAAGTTTCATGAGCTGCAAAGAAGTAGCTTGTAGTTGAGCCGCAGTGGGGGAGGCCAAGGCAGCTACATTTTGGAGGCAGCAAGAGAGAAGTGACTCATCATGTACAAGAGATCCTCAATAAGATTATAAACTAATTTCTCAGCAGAAAATTTGGAGGCCAGAAGGCAGTGAGTTGATTTATTCAATGTGATGAAAGAAAAATAAAACCTGTCAACTGAGAGTTCTATATCTGGCAAAGCTGTCCTCCAAAATTAAGGGAGAAATTAAGACATTTCAAAATAAAAGCTGAATGGGGGGCTTGCCCTTCTAGAAATGCTAACGGGACTCCTTCAGGATGAAATGAAAGAAAGCTAGATGGTAACTTAAAGCCATGTGGAGAAATAAAGATCTCCATTGAAGGTAAATACATGGGCAATCATAAAAGCTAATAGTATTGTAATTTTGGGTTGTAACTCCACTTTTTTTTTTACAGGATTCAATACACACACACATATATTAATATATACAAGGTTGGTGCAAGGCAGGGCGTGGTGGCTCACGCCTGTAAGCTGAGCACTTTGGGAGATGGGTGGATCACTAGGTCAGGAGATCAAGACCATCCTGGCCAACATGGTGAAACTCTGTCTCTACTAAAAATACAAAAATTAGCTGGGCATGCCGGTGTGCGCCTGTAGTCCCAGGTACTCAGGAGGCTGAGGCAGGAGAATTGTTTGCACATTGGAGGCGGAGGCTGCAGTGAGCCGAGATCGCACCATTACATTCCAGCCTGGGCAACAAAGCGAGACTCTGTCTCAAAAAAAAAAAAAGTTGGTGTGCATTTTTTTATTTTTATTTTTTATTTTTTTGCCATTACTTTTAATGGCATAAAACACAACTGCTTTTGCACCAACCTAATATAGATGAATGTACATTTATCTGCTATAGTTTGGATGTTTGTCCCCTCCAAATCTCATGTTGAAATTTGATCTCAAAGGTTAGAGGTGGTGCCTAATCAGGGGTATTTGGGTCACGGGAGCACATCACTCATGAATAGATTAATGCCCTCCCTGAAGGGTTGGGGAGGGAAAGTGGGTAAGTTCTTGCTCTATTACTTCCCTCAAGAGCCAGTTGTTAAAAATAGCCTGGCACTTTCTCTGTTGTTTTCTTGCTTCCTCTCTCACTCTGTGATCTCTAAAAATGCTGGCTCCCCTTCAACTTCTGCCATGAGTGGAAGCAGCCTGAGGCCCTCACCAGGAGCAGATGCTGGCGCCACACTTCTTGTACAGCCGGCAGAACTGTGAGCCAAATAAACCCCTTTTCTTTATAAATTTCCCAGCCTCAGGTATTCCTTCATGGCAACATTAAACAGACTAAGCCATTATGTTGATTGTGATGATGGTTTCAATGGATGTGTTTATGGCAAAACTTATCAAATTGGACACTATAAATATGCGCAGTTTACTGCATATTATTTATACCTCAATAAAGCTGTTAAGAAAAACTCAACAATGAGTAACAAGCCAGTTTATTAAAACGTTTGTCAAGTTGTCTTAGCGGAAAGCTTTTGTAGCAGATTCTGTAGGGAAAATTTAAAAGTATCTTGCTTCTCATTTTAAGAGCTAATCTCTTATCCTTGAGTCATGGCTACTTGGAGCTAAAAAGCAGATAAAACAGCAAAAGTTACTTCATAAGCAACATTCTGAACTTCAACAATCCAAGTAGTTATGAGGCAATATATCTTGGTATATTTATTCTCAAAATACTTCACAAAGCAGCCAAATTGGCTTATCTACAATCAGACTGAAAAATTAATGAGGTGTTGCTGCAGTAAATTAAAATACAGAACATGGATGAGGATCTTAACTCTTAACAAACAAGATGATCACACTTTCCAATAAAAAGTTTGATAGCTAAATAATTGTTTTATTTCAAAATGAGGTTTCTCAAAAGATCTCTTTAGATTTCATTTCTTATACGCTCACACTTTCCAATAAAAAGTTTGATAGCTAAGTAATTGTTTTATTTCAGAATGAGATTTCTCAAAAGATCGCTTTAGATTTCATTTTATACACTGTTCTCTTAACTTGAAAAAAGTCAATCTTTCTACTTCAAGAAATTTACCACCACTAATTTGCTATTAATTTTTAAACTTGAAAGCACCTAAATGTACTATTCAGCCATAGTTTGTGATATGTCCATACATAATGATCATTTGGAGCAAATTTAGAAAAAAATTTAACTGTGAACCATGCCTAATCTTTATCCGCTTCATATTTTGAAAGACTAAATGTAGAAAGGGTAATTTTTTCACATAGCAAGCATTCATTGGTACCTCGGGCATGCTGACATGCTACTTGCTACTGAGAGACACAAAGGTCAATGAGATACAGTTTCCGACCTCGAGTTGCCAGGTGAATTCTCCAGCAGTGCTCCCTGCCAGGGTTCAAATGCTATGCATCCAACAAGAGTAGCTCACTCCACACACATTAGGTCCAGACCAATGGGCTACCTCATGGTGTTATGGCTACAGATGTCCCTCATGCAGGCTCAAATTGCTGAGCTTCCAAACCTCTATGTGACAAAGTGCAAAGGCTGGTTTACCACGAAGTTGTTCTGGAACAGGATGGTAGGAAGGGAGTCTTCATAAACATTCCAGGAAGGCTGTAGAAACATATTACTATGTCGGCTTACTATGTTATGAAGGTGATTATGCCCAGTGTAGGTCATAAGGGCACAGCCTTAGAAGTCAGAGAGAATTGGGCTCAAACCCTGGTTCTGTCATTTAATAAAGGTGTGGGCTGGGCACAGTGGCTCACGCTTGTAATCCCAGCACTTTGGGAGGCCAAGGAGGGTGGATCATTTGAGGCCAGGAGTTTGAGACCAGCCTGGCCAACATGGCGAAGCCCCATCCCTAACAAAAAATGCGAAAATTAGCCGGGTGTGGTGATACATG
The DNA here is from genome assembly GCF_029289425.2 of Pan paniscus. NCBI lineage: Eukaryota > Metazoa > Chordata > Mammalia > Primates > Hominidae > Pan > Pan paniscus. The sequence continues at coordinate 27,609,018 of NC_073266.2, read as the reverse complement.
CCTGTAGTCCCAGCTACTTAGGAAGCTGAGGCATGAGAATCACTTGAATCTCGGAGGCGGGAGTTGCAGTGAGCCGAGACTGCACCACTGTGCTCCAGCCTGGGTGACAGAGTGAGACTGTCTCAAAAGATAAAATAAAATAAAATAAAATAAAATAAAATAAAATAAAATAAAATAAAATAAAAATAAAGGTGGCTTTTCTGCATTGTTTAAAATATGAACATAAAAATAACAGTACCTACTGGCCGGGCACGGTGGCTCACGCCTGTAATGCCAGCACTTTGGGAGGCCGAGTTGGGTGGATCACGAGGTCAGGAGATCCAGACCATCCTGGCTAACATGGTGAAACCCCGTCTCTACTAAAAAATACAAAAAATTAGCTGGGCGTGGTGGTGGGTGCCTGTAGTCCCAGCTACTCGGGAGGCTGAGGCAGGAGAATGGCGTGAACCTGGGAGACAGAGGTTGCAGTGAGCCAAGATGGCACCACTGCACTCCAGCCTGGGAGACAGAGGGAGACTCTGTCTAAAAAAAAAAAAAAAGTACCTACCTCATAGGGTTATTATGAGAATTAAATGAGAGATGCAAGACACTCAGCAAGTGCTTCATACAAAGTAACTGACCAAATAATGACAGCACTTTCTAGTCAGGTCACAAGCACCTAAAAGTAGATTGCTTAAAACCAAAATTTGTTTGAAATCACAGTTTAAAGACGAGATATGGGACAAACTATATTTACATGTTATTATAGTTTCAATTAAATGATGAATGTCTAGTTAACTATGAGGACAATGTATTTAACAAATACCTCTTTATAGTTCTTAATACATACCAGACACTGTTTTACAAATATTAATCCATTTAATATTCATAACTTATGGGGAATAATTATTATTATAATTTTTCCCATTGTGTGTGTGTGTGTGTATATATATAAACACACACACACACACACACAACTTCAACTATGTTTAAGGAACATGTTTTGTTTCACTGGGAGAATACCAAGAAATACAATTAAATAACACTAATTTTTTCCAGAGACAGGATTTATTTTTTTGTTTCAGTAATACAAGGACGGTGGTTAGGCTTTTAAGAGACTATGAAAGAGGAGTTATTTGGTTGGATTAGATTTTACTAAATTACTAGATTCCACACAAACTGGAAATCAGTAAAGACATCCTGACTTAACCCTCACATGTAGCAGTTTAATAATAATAATAAAAAAATCACATACATGTGTTTCTACAGAAAATTCCAGGAAGAACATGGAACTGACATTCTTTGGTTGATTCCTAGTTACCAGGATGGGTACCCCTAGGGCACACTGTCTTACTAATTTCTACCACACTGCTCTGCAGCAGGTAAAGGAGCCCCATTTTCAAGACCAGGGCCCCCACATTAATTAAGAAACATTACCCAGTGTCTCTCAACAATGAAAAGCAAACTGGGTCTCTGAAGGACATACTGAATAGAAACTGAAGTCTCTCATGTCTTCAAAAGTTAAAGCTACTGACTACTTTAGGCATGTTTATTTTAAGCATCAAGGATAAAGTTCTTTTGGAGTTTCTCAAATAAATACATTTAAAGCCCATCATTTTTCTAAAGCAAAAACTAAATATTTGCAAACACCACATTAAGAACCATGGCTACTTATACCATTAAGCCTCACTTAGTTCCTAAGCAGAGCTTCATATTCAATAATCTGTGGATGGACTGAGGCAGTGGGAGTGCCGTGGGTGTATGAAGATTGATGATGACCTTTCTGGAAAATAATTTCCCCACACATCTTATAGCCAGTGGCCACATCTGAAGCTTAGTATATTAGTCCATTCTCACACTGCTGAAAATGACATACCCAAGACGTGGCAATTTACAAAAGAAAGAGGTTTATTGGACTTACAGTTCCACATGGCTAGGGAGGCCTCACAATCATGGCAGAAGGCAAGGAGGAGCAAGTCACATCTTACACAGATGGCAGCAGGCAAAGAGAGAGCTCATGCAGGGAAACTCCCGTTTTTTAAAACTATCAGATTTGTGAGACTCATTCACTATCACCAGAACAACACAGGAAAGACCTGCCCCCATAATTCAATCACCTCCCACCGGGGATGAGATTTGGGTGGCGTCATAGTTCAAGAAAATCAAGTTTTACATTATTCTGATATACAAGGAGATAAAATACAAGGGTTTTAGGAAACAGAGAGAGAAAAGAAGCTTGAACTAAGAGTTCCTGAGAGGCCAGTGTATGTCAGCAGTGTTAAATCCTGAGAGTACCAAAGCCAAAAAAGCTGATCATGGCCCTCAAGAACTGGGTCCTAGTGAGTCAGACATATGCATGAAGGGATTATTATGGCCCAATGCAGCTGGTGTTATAAAGCAAGTTTGCACAGAATAATTGCCTACAAGATAATTCTCCTTCCTCATAAAGGAAGATGGAAGGTTCTGGAAGGAGGTGCATGGGTAGGTTTAAGGGACAAACAGGAGCCAGTGAGAGCAGTGAGCAGGAGATTTCCAGCAAAGGAAACAGTATAAGGGATGGAATTGCTTTATGTGCACAGGGGAACTGCAGGCATGATGGGAGGTAAGGCTAGAACTGTTGGAAATGGGGAAGTGAGTTTGAATAATAAAAATATTTGATGACTACAACAATAAAAATCAGTAGCACTTGATATGCTCTCTCCTGCTTGCTACACCCACCCACTCTGGGCTGGGCACTATCTTCACCCCTATTTTATAAATAAGGAAACAGAGGTACAGAGAGTTTTAGTAAAGTTCTGCTAGGTGCTCTGCCTAGAAAATAGCAGGGCCAAGGTTCAATCTCGAGCCCGTGGACTCCAGGGAATGAGCTGTTGAGCATTAGCAGAATCCTCTTAGTGTGGTATTATTAAATCAGTGGAACCCATGCGATGCTCGCTGGCCAGATGACATGACGGCAGCTGGGGCAGGTGACTGCAGGCGAGCTGCAATCCTAGCTATGGACCCTTTAGAATGAGTCACTGAGTCTGGCTAACTTTGGGGAATTCTAGGTGCCCACAGAGAATAAGGCATCTTCTCCATAAAAACTGAAAGGAAGATCGTGGAGATGCCCTCGGTGGGCAAAAGGAGAGAAATCTGGCCCAGAACACTTAATCCAGGCTGAGAGTCTGGAAGGTGCAGTGGGGAAGTCTTAGGTCACTGGGCTGGATAAACACGCAGTGCAAAGGCCCGTGGGCTCGGCGAGAAGCCACAGTTGCTTTTGTACCCAGTACAGGTGTCGTGGCTGAGTAGGACACCTCATTGCCCTGGGATCCCGGTCCCCACCACACCCACATAGGCCCCCAAATGATACCAAGGTCCAGATGAACTCAGTGTTCAAGTATTTCGGTTCTGTTGATTTTCCACTTATCTGTGTAAAGTCAATTTCTCTTGGGGCACCTAACTCTACCTTTCAGATAAGCACAAATGAACTCTGAATGAGACCTGTAGAATAAGTCACTTCATCATTAAGCATCTTTTCAAAATGAAACCTACATTTGTTTATCATGTATCATCTGCCAACTTCACAAATTAAACACTAGAGATTAACTGCTGCCAATGCCATCTTCTAACAGAAAGGTGAAGGGAAAGTGGTAGCTTGGTTGGGTTCATTTGCATTCCTTAGCATTATAATAACGTGCTTTACATTTGTTTTTCTCCACACACTGGACCGATTTCAGATGAAGGTTTTGCCAACTGGTCTCCATTAAACACAATTTAGTCTTTCTGTGCTGTTTCTGTTTATGAAACTTCAGATCACCCCAATGCAAGACAGGCACACTCTAGCAATCTTGATGGGATGCAAAAGTACATTCATTTCAATAACCGGATTATGTAGCCACTTGCAAAGCAAGACTGCGGCAGACCTAACAGAAGAGCTGACTGCATTCTTTCATTTTCTAGATGACCCCACTGGCTTCTCCAAACTAGAAGAAAGATATACAGCATTGAGGCATTTATTTCTCCTTGCATATAAATGATATTTTAAAACTATTATAAAAAAGTATAAACATAACAAATGGTATTGCACTTGGAGTGTTTGTTTTTTAACTTTAGAAGAAACTCATCATGCTAGAGTTTGAGGTTTTGCTGTTTCTTTTTTTACAGTTTTAACATTGACAGAAACGTGAGCTTTTCCTTCACTAAACCATTCATTTTCTAATTATCATGATTTATTGAAGTAGATGATAAAAAAGGGTAACAGGACAAATCATTGTACATTTATTTAAGAGAGAATGCTATTTTCATAGAGAATGGGCTGAGAATCTTTCCCATTCCTTCCCACCCTTCATTTTGAAACCTCACAATGTAAGGTGAAAAGCAGCAAAACAACAAACTGAACTTGAGCAAACAAGTCCGACCCCTGCAGTGACTCTTGGGAATGATCTAGAGAAAGTTCATGAGTTGGAATGAAAGCCAGTCAAGGATTAAAAGAGACAACTTAAAGAATTGTTCAAAGTTGCATGCTCATTTCAGTGCTGAACGTATGCTAAATGCTCATTAGTAGGATCTAGGAATAAATATATAGGTTCCAAGTGTTTACATTATGATGAAGGAAATCATAGGCATCCATTTCAGCCTCCTGCCATCCCCTCCACTCTAAGTACTTCAGAACTTTAAACTGAATTATCCAGATCACCACAAGATAAGCAAACAAACAAAAGGCCCTCTTTTTGTCAAGAACTGTCTTTAGAAGAATTCACCCAAGGATTCCTTTTTTTTGAGACAGAATCTCGCTCTGTCACCTAAGCTGGAGTGCAGTGACACGATCTCAGCTCACTGCAACCTCTGCAATCTCTGCCTCCTGGATTCAAGCAAATCTGCCTCAGCATCCCGAGTAGCTGGGACTACAGGTGTGTGGCACCACGCCCAGTTCATTTTGTATTTTCAGTGGAGACGGGGTTTTGCCATGTTGCCCATGCTGGTCTCAAACTCCTGCCCTCAGGTGATCCACCTGCCTTGGCCTCCCAAAGTGTTGAGATTACAGGCTTGGGCCACTGCGCTTGGCCCCTCTCCCAATCCAGAATTTCTTTAGGTATCTTCTTCACAAGGACGCAGGCCGTGATGTGCGGCCAAACTATTAAAATTGGGTTTTAACTGAAAGCACCACCAAGTAGAGAAAACTCAAGTTTATCACGTACAGGTGTGTTTTAAAGCCTCTCAGAGGCCACACATTCCCAGTAGTGAAACAGGAATTGAGTCCTCCCGCCCCCGGCTCCTGTGCTTTGCTCAGGGCACCATCTGCATTGTTAACGCAGGATGCCTATAGGACAGAAGCCGCCCAAGGATCCCTGAACCGTAAATGGGGCCAGCCCTACAAGTAGGAAACGCATGAGGATATGCACACCTCGAACTGGGGGAAACCGAACATCAGCCCCATAACGTTAATTCTTCCATTCTTGCTTCCTGTCTTGCAAACTGTAGTGTTTGCTGTCTACTGAAATTCCCTATGAAAATACAAAACCTTTGGAAGAAATTACTTTGCATTAGCTGAGGCAAATTTTGTTTAGTTCACCATTTTTCTTCGGGAGACCTGCCAGACTAACAGCTGCCATAGGGCTCTATTCTTTTAAACAGACTGTTTTGAATGGTATATTACTGGTCTTAGATTTAGTTATGTGGATTCACTTTGAAGCTTTCTTCTGCTGGATCAACTTCTGAGTGTGGTCACTGAGTTTTGCAGTTATTGTTATAATAGACTACAGCACTTGAGATTTGGGAAGAATAATCTCAATTTCAGATCCAGTATCTTAACCTCCCCTAAGTACACCTATCTCTGTCACATAATAAGTCCTACATTTTGTTTTGGAAAATATGCTCATGCCACACCTGTGTGCATAAATGGAAGGGAATCACTAATTCTCACCCTCCCCTGGATAAAAGTAATGCAAAAACTCAACCACATGTGCGGATGAAACTGGAAGGAAGCACGTGATTTTTTGGGACCATGGGGTGAAAAGAAGGGGTTACCCTAGAGAAAAATGAAACTCCAGCCCTGTGCCACACATCGGCGTGGAATTTCAGTTTATACCATATGCATGGGGAGGGCATCGCAAACCAGTAAGTTAGTTAACATTATGTTGGCCTAGGACCTGGACACCTGTGCATCCTCCAGCAGAAGCAAGCACCCCCACAGCCCTGCAAAGGCTCTTTCACAGCTGCGAGAATGTGGGGTTGCAACTTGCTCATCATTAAGTTTTGTTTAGATTTAGAAGTAATGTGGGCACTTGTTGCAGCCTTATTCATGAGAACAAAAATGAGAAATCATCTACGTGGTTAAAACTCAGGGGTTGACTAAATTATAATATAGCTACACAATCACTTTGCACTCTATGAAAATTACATTTTAGAACATTTTATAACATAGGAAAATGCACAATTTGCATAAATACAGCAAATTATAAAATAGTATGTGCAATATGATTCAAAATTTGTTTGTAAAAAGTACCTATAGACATAAGAAAGATTCTGAAAAAAATCTGGCTGAAAAGCAATAGTATTTATTTCTGGGAATAAGGATTACATTTTAAAGTGTTTTTTCTTATTATTTTATTTTTCCAAATGACCAAAAAACATGTGTTTAGTATAACAGTGTGACAAAAAATATCAATTCAATATTTCTAAAAATAAGGTTAATTCTCACCAGAGAGCACATTTGAAAGCTTTTTTACCAGAAGATAAAAATTGCTTGGACTGTTTTAAGGGCAGCTTTATCTATCCAGGAAGTGAGACAGAAGGGCTGGAGTCTCCGTGGTTATGAAATTTGCGATAAACACTCACCCATGGTGATTTTCTTTATTTCTATGTTTGTTTCCTTCTTTCTCTTTTTCTTTTCTTTTCTTTTTTTCTTTCTTTCTTTTTTTTTTTTTTTTTTTTTTTTTTTGCCTGTCTGCAGTTTGTTTTCTTCCAACTCAGAGTTTGGGGTTAATAACAATACACTGAAATTATGCCCTAGGATAAAGCTATGGTTTAAATATGCTAATTTCCATGTTTTAAAGGAATAAAATGTAATGTCCTGTTATCGGCAAGTTAATGGGGAGGAAATCTACAACAAGGAACTTTACATACTGCATTGTTTAGCTCACATTTTCTATTCCCTGATAAGCAACTTAACTTCCAATGACTTACTCTATGAGATTATAATAACAGACCTTTTAAACTGTTAAGGGGATGATGTACCGAAATGTCTGTAATAAATTATAATTTTACTTTTATGACAATTCAAATGAAGAGCAAATATGATGTTATTACACTGTTAGAACTGTTAATATCTTTACCATAAGATGATAAATTATGGCCCCTGGGCCAAGTGTAGTTCAGTGCTTGTTTTGGTGCCATGTATGAGCTAATAATGATTTTTACATTTTTAAATGGTTGGGGAAAAATAAAAAAAAAATTCCATTAAATGTAAAAGGAATATGAAATGCAAATTTATGTTTGTAGTTTTACTGAAACACAGCCATGATCATTTTCCATCGTGCCCAGCTGATTTCACATTATAATGACTTCTTGAAAGAAACTGTGACAAAGAGCATATAAGTTCTCAAAGCCTTAACTATTTACTAAGCTTTACAGAGAAAGTTTGCCTGATCTAGCATTTTCGAGGTGGTTCTGAATATTCTTTGTATTTTCTACCCTCAGCCGCTAGATGGCATAAAAGATCCTTAAGCCAGTAGAAAGAATAAACCAAAAACCAAAAAACTTCTGCCCTACAGAGGATATTTACATTTTCAATTAAGTCACCCTCTAAAAGGCAGATCTTTCAGCAGTACAAAACTTTTTGCTATATGTGTTCAACAAACTAAAAATTAAACGTTTAAAGGAAACTAAAAGCATTAATTTAGTCTAGAAATAATGTCTGAATTGAAATTTAGCTTTTATTCACTTCTGCCTGGAGTAAATATTATGTGAATATGCACTGTTAAAGAGGCTCCCCAGTTTTACTGTGTCTATACAAAATTCTTCTCTTATTAGACTGAATTTCACTTCTCCAGTTGCCAGGCTAATACAATCAACTGAGCCAACTGGATTTAGAATAAGGTGGGAATGTGTGTGTGTGTGGGTGGGGGTGTGTGTGTGTGGGTGTGGATGCTTGTGTCCAGCACCAACTTTTACTTATTTTAACTGAATTTAAGTGGTCTTAAAGGATTTGACTGAATAGCTCTCTATAGCGCGTGCCCTCTCTCTCTCTCTCTGTTAGCACTGTATAGACACAGTCAGCCACAACCAGTTTTACCACGGCCAAATTTTACACATAAATCAATCAAAGCAAGGCCACTGGGCCCTCTCACACATTCTGTCTTTATAATTTACGATCACATTAAAACCACATTATGATGTCTTGAAAGGATGCAAACCTGTATTGCCGGTATGGTAATAATATTCATGTTCTTTTAAATTGCAGGTTCCTCATTTCTCAACAAGAAGACAAAAAGCACTACATTACCACCCAGAGGCACAGCACAGAGAATTCTGGCACCGTCTTCACCTAACACTCACACCCTCTTCTACTGTTACAGTAGGTAAGTGGTCAGGCATGAGTGGGGCAGGAGAGGGCACCCCCCACCCACCAACCGGGAACGTCAGGAGACCATAAGGTGATAGTCAGGAGGTTTTTACACTGTTTCTCTAAAATAGTAATTGGTTGCAGCTGGGGGCTGGGGAAGGCAGTCTCCCAATATACAGAAAAAAGACAAAACTGGTGATCAACAATTTCCCGATAAGACTTCAGGAGTTGGGTGAGTGGGCTCAAGCATGTGCAGTAAGAGGTAAAATGGCGGAGTTTAACTGGTACATGACCTTGTAGGAGCATTCGGTGAGGGAAGAGCACTTCAAGTGAGCATGCGCACAACTCCAGTAAACAGACTACATGCAGCCCCTCCCAAGGGCTGGCAGGCCACTGTGCATGCAGACAGCACACCCCCAGGAAGAATCAGGGGAAAAGGGACCCAAGACCCCGGAATCAAGCCAATGTATAAAACCCCAGTCAAAGGTAAAACCGTGCACTTGATCTCAAGTCGCCTGCTTAGCCCACTTCCAAGTGTACTTCACTTCCTTTCATTCCTGCTCTAAAGCTTTTTAATACATTGTCACTCATTCCTGCTCCAAAACTTGCCTCAGTCTCTCCTGCCTTATGCACCTCAGTAGAATTCATTTTTCTAAGGAAGCAAAAATTGAAATTGCAGCAGATCCATGGGAATTCGCTGTCAGTAACATACTTTCGTGCTGCGAGACTCAGATGTGTTTCACTGCTAACATTACCATTTCTGTTCCCTTTCTTTTTTCTGGAACTGTCAATTATGAACCTTTCCTCATGCAAAGAAAAGTTCGAATAGGACAATGGATAACCCTATACTGATCACCTACTTTAAATAATTTGATTTGTCTTCTCTCTGTTAACTATTCCTATGTATATATGTATCTATCAATCTATTATGTTGGTTGTTAAGCCATTTTTAAGTTGCAAACATCAAGGCACAGCTTATCTAAATAACTCACCATGTATCTCCTAAAATAATGGCATTTTTCTGTCTACCCACAAAACCATCATACACCTAAGAAATCAGCAATAATTCTATAGTATCAATATCCAGTGAACATTGAAATTTCTCCAATTTAACCCCCAAAAAGTTTTAAGAATTTGTTGTTGAACCAGGATCTGATCTACAGCTGTGCTTCACAACAGGTTTAAGTATCTACTGTTCTCCTCTGAACTAGACAGTTACTGCCTCCACTCTCTATGCAGACCTCTTTTCCATGCTGATTTTTTTTTTAAAGACCCATTCATTTGCCTTGCAGAATCCACATTTTGAATTCTTTTGATTGTTTTTCTTGTGGAGCTATTTAAACTGTTTCCTAGCCTTTATATTTTCTGTAAATGGGAGGTTAGGTCAAAAGTCTTAACCATATGATGCTGTATAGCTCATCTGTTGCATCACACTGAGAGGTGTGAAATGTTAAGCTATCTCATTTTTGATAATGTTGACTTCAATCAATTCCTCAAGATATTGATCACACCATTGGAAAGATGTTATTTTTTTTCTTTGCAATTAGGAAGCACCAACAAGGTTCTACTTCGTCATTGTGCAACCACCACAACCTTTATAGTAATTATTTCAGGTGTGGACATAATAGAACATATCATTAAGGATTGATGAATAGTAATTCTCTAATTCTATTATTCCTTTGCCTGTCATTATCTAACATCATCCTGCATGGAGGAATTTTCTCTCATTCACTGAGAATGACTTATTAAAAGTCAAATTAAATGCTAGATTCTTTACCTTTAATTCTCATTTTCATAGTAAGGATTTGGTGTAATAGTCATCTCCAGTCGAAGCAAAGTATTTGATGTTTCTCCCTTTCTCTCTCACACCAGAGACTTACGTATTTTCTTATTTATTTGTTTGTTGGTTTGTTTGCTTTGAGACAGGGTCTCACTCTGTCACCCAGGTGGGAGTGCAGTGGTGTGATCATGGCTCACCACAGTCTTGACCTCCCAGGCTCAGGTGACCCTCCCACTTCAGCCTCCTGAGTAGCTGGGACCACAGGTGTGCGCCCTCATGCCCAGCTAATTTTTTTGTAGAATGGGGTTTCACCATGTTGCCCAGGCTGGGACTTTTATTTTTAAGCTTTCACAATTAGTTAATGTTTCTGATGCTTAATTTGTTCTCGTATATTAGGCCCATGAAACGCCTTTCTAGCTGGATGCTGTGGCACATCCTTATTGTTCTTCGGTGTAAAATGTTCTTCCTGATCTTCTTCCCCAGCTGAGACTCTGTGTCTTATTCCTACACATGACAGCTCCCTGTCCTCCTGCATCCCAGCGGCATCTCCATCTGAGGAGACCACTGTCTTCCTTCCAGACTGTGTCATCCAATACAACGAAAGTGCTAGACTGCTTCACCCACCCCCACAAAATCTTTGCTTAACACAGCAAGTGCCTGCCATCAAGAATAACCCCTGTAAATTCACAATGCCAAACCAAGGTCCCAAAGGCGTGGGGGGACAACCTCCCCTGGAAATGCCATAAGGATTTCTCTTACCTTGCATAGTAGTCATTGGGTGGAACTGCCTCTTGAAAGAATTGGAACTGGTATAAATAAAGTCCAATCAAATGTCCAGCAGTGAAAATAGCCAGCAGAACACAGAGACAGCTGAACAGCAACGGGTCGAATGTCCGGCACCAGGACCACCAGGTGCACAGACCCAAAAATACAAAAAAATACACAGATGATGTCAAAGACGGCAACATCATGCCTAAGGAAGAGAAACGTAATCACAAAGTCAGGTAGAACTGGAAATTCACTTATCATTCGGTGAATGTGACTATTTGAAATTATGTGAATTTCCTTCAAGTGTTTTTAGGTTTTTAAAAATAGTAATTTTTAAAAATCATGTTTGATTTATATAATAAAAATTAATGCTAGATTTATTGTAAAAAGTCACATATGAAATGATAACTATAAATACAAAGATATACCAGATGATTAAAAAAATTCCACCTGTGGCGTCTGAACTAAGTAAATGTCTACTTTTCATACCAGTAGCATCTGCATATTTACTTGCCTGTTTCCATCTTTCTACTTCTCCCAAATTTTCAAGAATTCATGTATCTGTATGTCTGTTCCAACCTTTCCTGACACCATTTTCTTTATAATAATTTACTACTTTTTTTTTTTTAGTTAACTAGTACATCCTGGCCAATTAAACTCTCACTGTGCCATGCTTATTTTATTTTATTTTATTTTGTTTTATTTTATTTTATTTTTTGTAGAGATGGGGTTTTGCCAAGTTGCCCAGGTTGGTCTTGAACTCCTGGGCTAAGTGATCCTCCCTCCTTGGCCTTCCAAAGGGCTCGGATTACAGGCATGAGCCACTGCTCCTGGCCAATAACTCCTTTAAAAGTGTTTTTAAGGAATCATAAATAAAGCCATCACCTTAGGGCAAAAGGAGTCTGTTTTATTGGGCATTTTGAAAGGACTCCTCATTAAAATGTTGTGGTTTATTTCTTGAGAAATTCTACTGTCTTTTCCCCCATTTTTTCCCACTATTAAAAAACAGCTAAGTTGCTGCATCTTTGCAGTTTGCTTGAGTGTACTCTAATACGCCTCCCGTAGCTCCGGGGCAGTGGTGAGCAGTGGAATGGAAGGAGGGAAAAGATCAAGATAACATTATTATGGAATAAGTGGTCCAAGTCCAAAATTTAAAGGAAGTGAGCGTCTGTGCTGGAAGATTACAATCTAACTTAGGAAGAAAAATAGTCTATCCTGGAGAGTTATATTAACGTGACTATGGACTCATGTAAGCAGACAGACCTCCAGAACCCACAATACGGCTTGTGATGGGTACATGCACATTGTTAATTGCAGCAGGTCACCATTCCAAAGCTCTAAGGAAGAGGATTGTTGTTATTCTAATCTAAACCTAGAAAATGGAGTCGCTTAGCATATATAGAAAAAGATTATTTTGCAGAGGTTAACAGAAACCATCTAAAAACATCAAAACTAGAACTAACCCGGAAAAATTATTTTGTGTGGTTTGTACATGTGGCCAGTTTTACAAGAGCTACAGTTATGATATTCGTGTGGTGGAACAGACTGTTTCCTTCATTTCTTCTTCAACCATTTCTCTCATTCACCAAAGCACTGCTTGTGCCTTTTGCTACGTGAAGCCAGTGTGGGAGACACTCACCCGAGGAGCCCAGTAAGATGGTAACAACGACTTTCCCAGCAGTGGTGATCATGTTGCCAATGAACTCCTTGAGCTTAGAGGCCACAGAGGCAAGCCTGCGGAACATTTTTAACTTCGTGCTTTCTTCCAACTCGCCTTCAACACCATCTCCTCCATTGAAATCCTCTTCATAGATCAGTGCCTCTTCTGAATCAATTTTTTCTCCTCCAGCCTAAATAAATGACAAACAGGAAACACTCAAGTCCAGGAGCCTGCCTATCCAGCCAGCAGATTATAGAGCTTCTAATTCATGTGTCAGTCAATGTGGTGAATTTCACAGATGAGGAAAAAAGGGAAGACAACCAGTTCATTCCCCTCAGGTCTCTGATAATCCCCGTATAAGCCCAGGTAACTCTGATCTTTCTGGAAGAAGTAAACATAACAATTATAGGGTCCCTAATAACATGTCATATTCCCTATTTCTGCTTTTTTTATATATAAGCAAAGAAGAAACTCTGAAACATCTATTAACAAGTTTAGTTTAGATCGATCTGGGTTTGGATCTTCAAATTTACAGAGTTGGCCACCAAGGTGATAGGAAGTTTGATAAAACTATCCACGGCTTCGACTGAAAGGTGAGTCCAATCAATGCTTAGGAAATTCTGTTTTTTTTCTAAGTTTATCTTTGTTCACTATTTCCATATTTCCTGACTGTGGAAGGACGAGTGGTCCCGGGCTTCTCTTGGCTAAATATAGAGCTGCTTCCTATCTCATCCTTTTAGAGAATGATACGCTGGTTCAAGCCTGGGCAGCTCAGCACCTAAGTGCTTTAAGCAGAGATTTAGGGAGTAAACACATGTACCAGAACATATGCATATTTCCATGTATTATTTTAAACTGGGTATGCTAAGGCATTTTTGCTTGTTCGTTTTGCGTTTAAAGAATAAATGGGAAAAATTCTTTGGCTAATTAGAATATTTCCCTAGAAGGGTTACGACTTTTTCTTTTTTCTTTCTTTCTTTTTTTTTTTTTTTTTTTTTTAAGAAATCGTAAATAAATGGCTGGGTGCGGTGGCTGACTCCTGTAATCCCAGCACTTTGGGAGGCTGAGGCGGCCAGATCACGAGGTCAAGAGATCAAGACCATCCTGGCCAAAATGATGAAACCCCATCTCTACTAAAAATACAAAAAATTAGCTGAGTGTGGTGGCACGTGCCTGTAGTCCTAGCTACTCAGGAGGCTAAGGAAGGAGAAAATTGCTTGAACCTGGGAGGCGGAGGTTGCAGTGAGCCGAGATTGTGCCACTGCACTCCAGCCTGGTGACAGAGCGAGACTTCAACTCAAAAAAAAAAACAAAAAAAGAAAAGAAAAGAAGAAAATAAATCATAAATAAAGCCATCACCTTAAGGCAAAAGGAGTCTGTCTGAGATGCATGAAACTTTGTGTGCATTTTTCTCTAGGCCAAGAGACTTCGTATCTTTAGTCTCACAAAGCTAAGAAGAATTGTTAAGCCCAGTTCAGGCATCTATTTAAGACTTAAAGAAGTAGGGTCTGGCCTCTCCATGTTCCCATTTTTAATGGTTCTTTTTTGATATATTTAGGTCAGATAGTTACATAATATTCACTGATGGTGTCTGACCTCTTACTATGAGCAAGTTCACGGGAGGAAGGCAGGGACTGGAGTGCCAGTGCCAAGTTCTAGTTAAGCGTAAAGTGGCCTTCAGGACTCAGCGGCCTTTTGTGTGCCCAGAAGGGTGCACACAGTGGGTGACTGGAGTTGACTATTGATGAGCCAAGGCTACAGGATGCACCCAGCCAGCCCTCCACCCACCTACACACACACACAGGGATTTAATCCTGGGCCACTTCAACTTGACTTCTACTGTATTTCATCATGACACATTTGTATATTTTTTTCTGAAGCAAGAGGAACATCTCATGCTCAATCAATAAGATTTTTCTACCCATACAGGGCCTAGTGTGTCCTAGCATATATAGGAAGAGATAGCAATAAACACGTAAACAAGTAAAATATTAACTAGCTAAATATCTCACAGTAATGAATGCCCCCTTCAGGGAGGTCGAATAGGGTGATGTGGTAGTGATAAACTGGGTGGCTGTTTCCGATTCAGAGGTCAAGGAAAGCCTCTCTGAGGAGGTGACATTTAAGCTAAGATCTGAATATCACAAAGTTACCAGCCCTGTGAAAGTCCTGGCAAAGTGCATTCCGGATGGAGGAAAGAGCTGGTCCAAGGCTTGGTGGCATGTGCAGAAAGAGGGTAAGTGTCCCCAGGCCTGTGGCCACTTCCACTCCCCTAGAGAACAATTCCCATCTCATTCTCAGAGGATGACCTTGCTTTCTACTGCTCCCAGAGAGGAGCTGCCAGCTCCAGCCAGTACATCAGACCACTCACCTGCAGCTGGCCTGCCACGCACGCACTCTGCCCTCCTCCTGTAACAAGACAAGCTGCATGTGCTCCAGCCATGATGACTGCATCCCATCTGCTCAGGACACCAGGGAGAGAACAGCCCAGCCATCCTGGCTCTCTCTCCTGCATCACAATGTGCTTTCTTTCTGCTGGATCACCCCTGTTAACAGGCAAGGGTGCCTTGCTGTCTCACCTTAAAGAAACACATCCTTTCAACCCACGTTTGTCTCTTAAGGTGAAACACTCCAGAAGAGTGGGCTGGACTCACCACTCCATTTAGAGTAAAAATGCTTCCCTAGCTAATTTCTCTTGAACCTACTCAAATCAGACTTTGATCTTCAACCACTCCATCTAATGAGAGGCACACATGATTTGCTTTGCCACATAACTCTAGTTGCTCCTGGGGCGGAGCAGAGGGAGGCAGCAGCAGGGAGGTGGTGGCTGTGCTGGAGGAGAGGGGAGGGAGTGGTGGGGCTGAAGTGAAGATCCTGTCTTTGGAGTCTGTTTTGGAGGTTAGATTAGTAGGAGCAGCTAGGAAGTTTAAAGTGGGGAGGAAGGATAGATGATAATCAGGGTAGCTCCTCTATTTTTGTCTAGGGAGGACAGACAGGAGGGAGGCAGATTGGAGACGGAGAGTCCACATTTCTGTTTTGAAAATTCAGTTCTGAGACCCCATTCAGGCATTCTTCTTGGAGGTATCCAGTAGGCAGCTATTATAGGAGTCTGGAGTGTTGGAGAGGGGCTGGAGCTGAAGAGGGCTTTTTGGAATTCGCCAGCATATGATGGTTTAAACGTCAGTAGCCTGTTGAGGTTACCTGGAGGGAATACAGAGATGGCCCCCCTCGAGGTGCTGCTGCCCCTAAGACCACTCTGCCTTTCCAGATCTATGCCATCTCCTTGCCTGTCAGCATTCCTTGAATTCCTTGCAAGAAATGACTAGCAGAATCCATAATCCACAAGCTCTCTTTGCCTCTTTGCTGTGGGACAGGTTGTTCCCACCCCTTAGGATGCCTTCTCCAGCTCCTAAGGCCCGGGTCCCAGGGCAGCTCTTCCATTCAGCTTACTCCATCTCACCACAAAGAAATCCACTCCCGAGAGCTATCGCCAGGACACCCACACCATCGTCAACACACAAATGACCTGCTCATCAGGCATCTGTTGCTTCTTTCCCCATCACAACAGGTGAGCAACACATTTAAAATCTCCCTCTAGGAAGGAAGTTTGGCCAAAACCTTTAGTCATTGCACTTGAAAAAGAAGCCAAAGAAAGAACACAGCAAGGGCCGCCTGGGTCACAGTCAGAAACACACTTGTGACTTTCATAATAAATGCGTTCTTATTCAATTATAGAATTGCTACGGATGTAGATTAAATCAAATAGAAATCTCTGATCAAGATGTCTTTGTGAGGTTATACAAATGCATTTCCCTGACCTGTCTTAGGAAGGATTGGGCCTTTGTGATTTTTATAAACATACCACTGTACTTTAGGGTTTTCAGCATTTTTATACAGAAATCCCTGGGGCTGTCGGTTGGAAATACTTTTTAAATTTGCCAAGCTGAGAGCCAAGAGCGAGACGGGTTAGACTCTGTGAGCCCCTACTGTCCTGGTAGGTCAGGGCCAGAACTGCCATTAGTCACGTCAGGCTGGCTTATTAACAGGCAGGCTTTTTCCCCCAAAGTGATTCGTCTGCTAAAGTATAAACACTGAACCTCTGAAAGAGCATGGACTCACTCTCGCATGTTTACTAACAGGCAGTCTTGCTTGCTGGAGCTGTAAGCTGTCCCTGCAGTGGAACAAAACTTCAATCTGGCCTTGAGGCTAAGGAGGAGGAAAGGCTGTAAATAAAGATTTAACTTCCCTGGTTCCTGAGTCATCTTAGAAACTGAAGACAAAATAAACTCTTTACAGTTTAAAAAGTCAAATAAATGATTATACAGATTATTGACCATGTCAAAATCTAAAACTTATTTAAAGATATGTAAGTCGTTTATCTCACCTCTTTAAAAGTTTATGATTTTAACAGGATATCTTGTTATTTGCAACAACATGCATAAATCTAAAGAAGAATATGCTAATTGAAATAAGCCAGGCACAGAAAGACAAATACGGCATGATCTCACTTATACGTGGAATCTAAAGAAGTTGCACTGATAGAAGTAGAGAGTAGAGGGGTAGTTACCAGAGGCTGGGGAAGGAGGCCAGGGACCTGGAAAGGGCAGATGCTGATCAAGGGGTACAAAATTTCACTTAGACATGAAGAATGATTTTGGGGGACCTATTGCACTGCATGGTGACTGTAGTTTTTAATGTATATTTCAAAATAGTTGGCCGGGCACAGTGGTTCATGCCTATAATCCCAGCACCTTGGGAAGCTGAGGCAGGTGGATCACCTGAGGTCAGGAGATCGAGACCTGCCTGGACAACATGGTGAAACCTTGTCTGTACTAAAACTACAAAAATTAGCTGGGCATGGTGGCGCACGCCTGTAATCCCGGCTACTCAGGAGGCTGAGGCAGGAGAATCACTGGAACCAACGAGGCAGAGGTCGCGGTGAGCCGAGATCACGCCACTGCACTCCAGCCTAGGTGACAGAATGAGACTCAATCTCAAAAAATAAATAAATAAATAAAACAAAATAATAAAAAATAAAATAGCTAAGAGAGGATGTTAATGTCCTCAACACAAATAAATAATAAGTATTTGAGATGAATATGCTAATTAGCCTGATTTGCTCATTCCACAGTGTATACATGTATCAAAATACCACATTATATACCCCATAAATATATACAATAGTTATTAGTCAGTTAAAAATAAAATAAAAATAATAGAATACTGGAAAACATAGATAAAAGTTGCTGATTTCAACATTTGATAACCTGTATTAGTGTAAGATCTCTCATTTCACATAAGGAAACTTTAGGTGCTATGGAATCAACTTTACACAAGGCCAGCCTGTTCTCTGTTAGGGCCCTGAATGAGGGCCTAAACACAAAGCTCTCATCCCACAATGAGACGGGATCTAAACCTTTGCGTCTCTGCATCTCATCCCACAACATCCTCTCACCCTACAGCAGTACTGGTTCCATTAAGCCGTGGCATCCACCGTGATTTCCACTCAATTTTGGACAAAGAAGACACAATAAATCACTTTTGGTAGGACACAAACATCCATGTTTCATTACTCCCAAGCACTGTAAAAATCCAACTGGGTTGGAATAAATCCTAAGGATCACCTGGGGACCTTTAAGAGGGCAGATGACCAGGCTCAACCTCAAACTTACTAAATCAGAAATTATGGGAATGAATTCCAGGAAGCTGTACGATTGAAGTACTCTCTGGGGTGACCTGAAGCAGCCCCTCCAGAATTCATGCCCTGGCCGACATTGGCAACCACTGATCAATGAATTCTCCATAGGGGTTCAGCTGAATAGGCACAATTTGAAAATATATATTTTTAATCATATCCTAGCAGACTCCCTTATTTGGAAAATAGATTGAAATAAATTATCTCTGGAACCTCCTTTAGGTTTCAGTCGAGCTTTGGACCTCAGAGCAGAGCTTTTCATGCAGCTGAACCCATTTTTTTCTCTTCTTCATGGTTAAAACCAAGCTTTTAAAAACATTTCTATAGAAGTGTATCAAAGTCATGTATAATGAGCCAAAAGATCTGGGAGGCAAAAGGAGCATTTTTCTGAAGTGTCATCAGTTGTTTATTCATTGTTTATTATTAAAAGTTAACAATTTATCTTAACAGAATGGGTTCATCTCAATACAAGAGCCAGAGGAAGGAAAAGACAAGGTTGTGACTCACTGCAGAAGACGAATTTCATCCCCAGGGTTCCCTTGTGAAAGGAAGCAGTGAGGGAAAAAAAGATAGATGTGTTTGAATGCTATTGTGTGTACCTTATGCAAGCCTAACGTGATAGCATTTAATGGATAAAGCAAATATTTTATTCTGTTGCTACATTTGTTTTGGGAAGATTATTCTTCCAAACTCCTAAGATCAGCTTAAGCAGTCCCTATTTCATTTGGAAAAGTGAGTGTATAGATGTTGCTTTCAACCACCATCTACAAAGCAATGAAAGTTTAATAAAGGACAGGGAAGGACAAACTGAATCAGCAGACAGTGGCCAGTTAGACCAATGCCTAAAGGATCTGTGGAGCTTTGAAAAAACTAGTCCAATTCCTACCACACATACTCCCCTACCCCTAGGATTCTGACTTCATAGGTCTGGGAACTATTCTGACCCTGCACTTGAACTTTTTTAAAACTTCCCAGGTTAATTCACCTACTTAGAATGGCAATAGTCTTTAAGAATCATCTGAACATCATTTGAAAGGGAAATGAACAATAATGGAGACTAGCCAAATACAATTGACTGTTTAAAGGCTTTTTTCTTTAAGATATTTTTGTAAAAATCACTTAATGGAACACCATCAAAACAAATCAGCAGTCACACACACACACACACACACACACACACCCCTATATCATCCACTCAGTTCACATTAGTTCCAGAGATTACTACTCATCCTGAACCACCTATTTTCTCTTGTAGGAACCAGCTAAGTGTAGCTGTTCTAAATGATTCACCCTGGTATTCACTCCAAAAATAAAAAATTTATACAGTGATGACAAAGGCAGCATTTTGAGGATGTACAATTCCTTCTTGGTGCTCAACAGTTTCCAGAAAGATTCAGAACCCATATAATTACTTGTGATAGACTAAGATGCAAACAAAACTCACATCTTTGATATCAAGGTGTCAAAATATTGAGCAGAGAAGGTACTGTTTCAGAATCAACAGTATTCCTTCCTATCTCCTCCATCTATCCCTCCCTCCACTCAGCACTTTTTTAACCAAGACTGGGCTCTGCTCCAAGCACAGTGCTAGGTCCAGGGTGGGATAACAAATGAAAATCCACATGGGACCCCAGTGGTTTTCTGAGGGACCCCAGTAGTCACTCAGGGAAGATATAACTACTTATAAATTGAGACTATAAGGTCCTAAGGACATTGAGAGAAAAAAGAGATTATGTCTGACTAAAGGGATTTGGAATGACCTACTCTAGTTATTCCCAAGGTAAATGTGATTTTTTTAAAAAAGGACAAAAGTCTTGGCAAGCAAAGCAAGAAAACAAAAAATAGTTCTTGTTAAATATTAGTTTTTGTTTATCCTGGCACATAGTAGGCTCTCAGTAAAGATATACTGAATAAATAAACATGCCCATAGATAAAAAAAGCATCCTTCTCTGAAGCCCTAGCAAGAAATGGTCAATCAAGAGCAGTTCACCTACATATCAGTGTGCCCTGGCAAAGCCCCAGAAGGGCAAGAGTGGGGACAAGAGCATCCATGCAAGAGTGAACTACACAGCAGAGCTCAAGAAAGACAAGATGGGAAGAACATCTGTGCAAGAATAAACTGAAGAGCGAATCCCGGAAGGACAAGAATGAGAAGAGCATCTGTGCAAGAGTGAAGTACACAGCACAGCCCCAGGAGGACAAGAGTGGGGAGAAGAGCATCCGTGCAAGAGTGAACTACATAGCAGAGCCCCAGAAAGACAAGAGTTGGGAGAAGAGCATCTGCACAAGAGAAAACTGTACAGCAGAGTCCAGAAGGACAAGAGTGAGGAGAAGACATCTACATGAGATTGAACAGCCTGGAAGAGACCCAGCAGGAAGAGAGCTTACCCTAGCCAAACACAGAGAGAAGGACAGGGTGGCTACAGCACAGTGAGGGAGTGGGGCAAAAGCACAGGGTGAGGACATGAAGGCAGGATGTGGCCAAACCATGCAGAGTCATGAGCATCAAGGTCAAGAGACTGAATTTTATTCTAGGTTAATGGGAAACCAAAGAAGTGTTTTATCTAGGGAAGTGGCATAATTTAATTTTAATTTTACAAGAATAATCCAGATGCTGTGTGCAGCATCAATTGGATAGGGTAAGAAGGGAAGCTCAAGTGGGGAGATCCATTTAGAACATATTTTCAGGCCTTGCTGAGAGGCAGTGGCTGCTTGGTGAGGATTGTGGCAGTGAGTAGAGAAAAGTGGACTGATTTCAGACAGAATTTGAAGGTATAATTCAAAGGATTTGTTGGTGGTGACAGACAAAAGCCCCAAGAAATCCATGTCACATCAGTGTTTCTGGCTCAAGCAGCTGGGTAGATGGAGCTTCTATTAACCTTGATGGGTAAGTCAGTGGGAAGAAGGAGTGGAGGTAGGGGAAGGAGCTGTGTCTCCCGCTCCCAAACATATGACCAATATTTTCAAAGCAATATGGGGAACCTATTTACATTAAGTGGGTGGAAATTCTATTTCAGGGGTATTTACAATTTAAAGGAGGAAAGAAGTACGAAGAAGTGACTGAGATTCCTTGAGTGATGCAGGTTCTCTGGAGTTGGGATGGATAGCATGAGGGGTGGGACTCTGGTTCCTCTCATCTCAGCTCTACTCTGCCCCCCAAGAAAGGAACACAGGGGCTCTGCAATTGCCTCACACAAGTTTCCCATGGGGTATTTGTGGTTATTTGCAATTCAAATGCATGAAATCACCTATCAAATGCTGCAAAGACAGAACAACATATTCCAAGAAATTGTAAAAATATTGATCTAAAAAGATAGTTAAAGGTGAAAGGCGTTTTTGGAGCTTTGATTCTTTGAAAAAGGCAGAGAAGAGGTACATGCTGTTAAATGTTGCTAAATTAATTAAATGGGCGAAATAAAAATGAAGATTAATCTGTAATCATTTCATTTAAATAGTTTAAAGATACTTTAGCTGATTTCCTCTTTGCTAATTCTTTAAATCATTTTTATTATGAGTTGTATACTCAAGTCCATGCTAGGCAATGTCCACTCAATGAACATATTGTCAATAATAATATCCCTGCCTTTTTTTTTTTTTTGAGACAGAGTCCCACTCTGTCACCCAGGATGGAGTGCAGTGGCGTGACCTTGGCTCACTGCAACCTCTGCCTCCCAGGTTCAAGCGATTCTTCTGCCTCAGCCTCCTGAGTAGGTGGGACTACAGGCACCCGCCACCACACCTGGCTAATTTTTTGTATTTTTAGTAGAGACAGGGTTTCACTGTGTTAGCCAGGATGGTCTCAATATCCCGACCTTGTGATCTGCCCACCTTGCCCTCCCAAAGTGCTGGGATTTTAGGTGTGAGCCACCACACTTGGCCGCCTTTGTATGCAATGAAGGTGGCTCTCACTGACTGTCCCAAGGGCCTGCTCCACAGGTGTGTTGGTATCAGAGGACAGGATGAGTGGGCATCCATGCTCTCACCTGGTGACCAGGGATGTGGCTGGAAGACTCTGGGGGAATAAAGTCAGTCATGGACTCAAAGTTAACTAGTCTGTGATAAATACCAAAACTTTCCAGAAGACAATAAATAGATTCATGACTTCCTACAATAAAAAAATCGTCTCTTCTACTGAAACTAATGGCATCTAAAACTACTAGGAGTAAAACCTTTGTCCAAATTGTGAAAGTGTTTTCCCCAAGAAGGCAGACCAAGTGTCCGACATTTTGAGGTATGTATGACAGGAAGTTTTGCCCAGTTTCTGAAAGTGACCTTAAGGACCAGCAAAGGGAGTCGCCCACTTTACCCACTAAGAGTGGCAGTGACAGCCTTTAGCACAACCACAAAGAAGGCTTTTCATTCACACTAAGTCATGAAGTGCAAAGTTTGCAAGGCAACTGGGCAGCCGTTCAGCTTCTTACCATTCTGAATGGTTCCATGTTTCAAATGATCATGTCTGTGTACTTGAAGAAATGGGATCCAGGAAATTTAAAGCTGGAGACTTTAGACTAAATCTCAGGCTAGAACTGAGCACATGTTGAAAGCCTAACTAGAAGACAATAAAATGATTGATTTCTCTCAGTCTTTGTCTCTTGCTCTTTAAAAAAACAGCAACTTGAACCTCAGAGTTGAGACTTGAAGCACAGCCCATTTGGTCATGTCATGTGCTAGAATGCAGATGCTGTGACAGGCTAATAGACACTAGGAATTAGAAAGCAGGGTGCAAAATCTTTGAGGTCCAGAATAAATTTAGCAGGACTTAATATTGCATCCCTGAATTTTTAGCAGATGGGGATGACTTATAATAGAATATTCTTTTTATCCTTCATATTTGACTTGTCAGTCTATTAAGAAGCTGCCTCTTTACACAGGCTAAGTCATAACTGCAAATCCTATTTGAATAAGCATTTGATTTATCAGAATTTGGCTTAATAATACATTAAAATACTATCTAAAAAATAAGGCCTCAAATCTCATGTAATAGCTAGAAAGAATTGTAAGCATAGGATTATATAAGATAATGTCAGTTTGGTGAAATGATATATTGTTTTATTATGTAAATAACTTTTCTACTCAATTTAATCTTCATAATACAACTCTTCTTATTTAAGATTTCAGATCAGGAAACTTTCTCCCAGTTAGGACTGATTTGTAGATCTGCTTCTGAATTAAAATGAACAAATGAGCAAGACCACAGATGTGTCAGTTGAGAAAGAACCTTTGATGACATTTGAGGAGAAGGGTTTCCTTGCTGAAGTTGGCTGTCAGTAAAATGCAGGAGCAAGGCACAGGCTCCCTCTGCACTGCCATCTCCACTTCCACTGGGGGTTTTATGGGGAATCCTTGGATTTGTGAACACCTTTAAAACACCAAACTTGAGCCTTATCAAATCAGTGAAGATTACAGAAGACCCAAGAGTCTTCCCCAGGGATTAGTTGCTGCTTTAAAACAACACTGCTTTTGAAAAGGAATTCTCACAGGCACCAGCAGATTAATCCTGCCATTTCTCTACTGAGATAAATGAAAGAAGAAATAATGCCAGCAAACACTGTTCTTTCAGTATCCTTAAAAACCAAACATTCTAGAGTGCAAACTCCAAGATTTATAAGCAGCAGGAAATATGCTGTGGTGTCAAAAATAAAATAAATTCCCTGCTTATTTTGGCCAGGTACTTTTATTCCTCTCAGATTCAAGTCCAGATTGTCACATGGAAGCAATTTTTCCTTGTGAATTAATCTAAGAAGATTCACCCACCACCCTGTTCCTCCTGGGCTACCTGATGGGCTGGAACGTGACAAGAGAATAAAAATCAATTATGTAAAATAGCCCCAAACGAATGTAACTGAGAAGGAAAATAATTCCATAATTATGATATTTAGTATTTTCAATGTCCCTAATAAATAATGTTTAGAGCATCTGTCCATCTTATTGTTATCTTTAAATAATGTGATTAATAATACATAAGGCTTACATATTCAAGCAAATTTCAAATGGAAGTGAAGTATCCTAAATCTATCTCTGAAAATTGAAATCAGGAAGAAAATGTGACTTTAGAATTAACCCATGTGACTGCATTGTGTTCTTTTCTTCATCAGATGAATGGCACCTCATCATGACCTCACAGCCGTGGCTTTTTGTTGATCAATGTAGGCTTTCTTAGTCCTATGGCAAACAGCATTTGTCCTTGGTCATGTAAGTTATTTTTATAAGAAGCTTTGTAAATCATTCATGGTTATCTGTTATGAATGGCACAGAAGAGATTCTTTTACTGAGTGGGTTGGCCTCAAAATATCTTCCCATTTAAGTTTCAATAATTCTAAGAGGAACATTGGAATTTGAAATTGCACTACTACCTCTCAAATTGGAGAAGGACAAAATGAGCAGAGCAAATAGCAATGTCTAAGCAAGAAAAATGAGCAGGCACTGTGGCAGGTGCTTTTTATTAGAAATTTTATTTAGCATTCACAACTACTAGGTGATATAGTATTAGTGTCTCTCTTTTGTAGAAGAAGAAAGAGAAGAAACAATTGTCTCAGTATCACACACTAGGCAGCCTCCATGTCTGACTTCTAAGTCCACTCAATTTTCAATAATTATCCTTTCCCCTCCTTCTATAGTTATTATTTATGAGGATAATAATGCATGCGGGGCTTGAAATCTGGATGACGGGTTGTTGGTTGCAGCAAACCACCATGGCACATGTATACCTGTGTAACAAACCTGCACTTTCTGTGCATGAATCCCAGAACTTAAGTTAAAAAACAAACAAACAAACAAACAAAAACTTGCCTTTATAAATCATAAAAATAACAAATACCCAGTCTGAAGAATCTGAGTTACTGGTTTACTTTCCCCAAACTTAGGCAAATTTTGGTAAAGATTATTTAAATAAAGTCATTTTCAAACTGTAAATGTAAAAAATAGTCAAAATTTAAATCTTCTGTCTTACAATTGGAATGTCAACAAGAAGAAAAAGCACTCTTCCATTTTTAGGGCACTAATGCATGCCTTATGGTGTCAAGTCTTGAAAGTAAGATGTAAGTGGTTAGTAGTGACTTTGACTTTACTATAATTACTGTTACACCAAGCATCATTTTAACATTTGCCTTAAAAATAGCAGAATATTGATAAGCAAGGTGATTGCATATCTTTTACCCATAAGAATTTTAGACAATATATATATATATTTTAAGACAGAGTCTCACTCTGTCACCCAGACTGGAGGGCAGTGGTGTGATCTCGGCTCACTGCAACCTCTACCTCCTGAGTTTAAGTGATTCTCCTGCCTCAGCTTCCTGAGTAACTAGAATTACAGGCATGCACCATCACGCTCAGCTAATTTTTGTATTTTTAGTAGAGACAGGGTTTCACCATGTTGGCCAGGCTGGTCTCGAACTCATGACCTCAGGTGATCTGCCCACCTGGGCCTCCCAAGGTGCTGGGATTACAGGTCTGAGCCACAGTGCCTGGCTAGACAATATCATTTCTAGTTTGCATAGGTTTATTGAATTCTATCCCTCCTTTATTGTTTTTTAAATAAGCATACAAGGCAATTGTCTGCTTTCTTGTGAACCACATAAATCATTTTCCATAAGTGAGAATTTTCCTCCCTCAATGGCTTATTGGTTAACATTCTCAATATAAGTAACTTCAATTAACTTCAGTTTTATAAGTGTAATATCTTGCCAAAGCTTATGACTGAAAACATTTAGTACTTGCAAGCGTTTTGCATCAAATGTCCAAATAAAATATTTTAGTCACTTTTTCCTTTATAAATGTTATCTTTCCACTAATAAATCAATTACTCTTTAAACTGATGTCACCTAACCTCACCTAACAAAGTACAGTTATTAGAACATAACAGTGTCCTGAGGCTGGTCAGGGGGCAGCGTGAGAGCCGTCTGACAGCTCTCATACCCAAGGACAAAAATAGGACAAGCTTCCAATTCAGCAGTTGCTCCTGAAACCTTTCAACCAGCTAGCAAACATACATTTCGTTCATTATTTTTACCTTTTTAAAATTCTCACACTTTTCCAAATATGTATGTTTTTCCCCCTTGGAGTGCTTTAAAACAACTTGATCAAAGCATGCCAAGTTAACACCACTCCACTGAGCAGGACAAGGTGCACAGACTGGAAAGCTGCCCTGCAAGGAGGAACTCATTTTTTTCCCTAAAACTACCAGATGTTATTTCTTTAAATATTCTGCAATAACTAAGGTACCCAGACCAATTGAACCATAACACTATGTATGACCTTGCACGGTTAGCCTCCGAGATAATATCACGTGATAGTTTGGGGTGGTGGGTCAAAGCCTGGCCCTTACCTATGAACACCCCTGAGCCTGTCTTCTCATGGCTAAGGTGGGGACCAGAGTGTCTGCCCACTGGGACTGCACGAGGGTGCCATGCAATTTGACAGTAAACGTTTATGTCAAGCACTGTGAATCATAACGTGCTCTGTATGCTCAGCTGTTATTATCATAATTCTGCAACTTATTAAGGGTCAAGGTCCTCAGAAATCAAAGAAGGAAGAGACATGGAGTTGGATTTACCAATTCTTCATTTTCAAACTCTGGGTTACTCTGTGCCGCTTCGTCTGTCACAGGTTTCTGAACAATGTTTCTACAGAGGAGCCAGATGGTCAGACTAGCAATGAACATCCCGATGTCAGGTACAAACACTCTGATCCCATTGCCAGCATCAGCTCCCTTTAAGCTATAAAGGAAAAACAAGGGGAGGGGAGAAAATTTAGTTCTTATATTTCTATGGTTAAACCGCCTTATAGGATGTTTTGGTCTTCTTAATGATTTAAAATAAAAGATGCTCAGTTTCTCCCTAAAAGGTACAAGAAAGCTTTTTATTGACCTCAGTGTCTCACAAAATCTACACATTCAGGAAGATTCCAGTGTTCCCTAGAGTTTCAGAAATATTATAAAGAACTTTTGAACCAATTCTCACTCCTTAAACGTCCTAATGGACAATGTTTTTGTTAAATAAACCACATGTCCAGTACAAATGCAGTTGTTTGCAATCTAGCTGAAGCAGTCTAAAACTAAATACATACCAGCAGCTAGAAGATATTCTACTTTTCATATAAGTCAAAGATACAAGGAAAATAGAGAAAATGTTAAAGTAATCCTGGAATCCAGGACCTCTTCATTATTTTGTATACTTGGTTGATTTTGTCTTCTGTATTGTTCCAAGAAAGGTGGATCCAGTACATTTTCTCTTTTAATCCCAGAGAAACAACACTGAACTTAGAAGATTTGAGTTCAAGTCCAAGTCTGAAACTTAGTAGTTGCATCCTGCTGGGGGCTTCTCACAGCCATCTGTTCTGCTGTGCTGAAGAAGTAATACTATTTGCCTTCCTTATTTTGTTCAAGTGACATGAGATACTAGGTCACGGTTTTAGAAGAAAATATAAATACATATACATGAAATAATGTTCATGAAAGTTCTTTGTAAAGAATGAAGCACATATTTTCACTAAGCCTACATTTTGAGAAGAGCAGCATCAATTGACATTTAGATAATTTTCACACATATAGGGCATTTTTGTTATAATTGAGATCCTGAAACAAATATATTTAATAATATAGCAGGCAGCAAAGGCCAGAAGGTGAAGTGGAGAGTAGAAAGGGCTTCAACTGGAAAAGGAAGAGAGATCTGTCTGGGAAGGTAATACAAACGCCATCTGTGATTTTGGGAGGCGTCCAGTGGTAATGAATACGGGAATGAGAGGCAGTATACTGAGTTGCCAGCATAGTTGGCCAGCACACATCACCTCAGCTGAAATGTGTTCTGGCTAAGCTCACTCTGCTGCAAGACACCAGAGCTTAATAGGCACTGGCAGACTTCTCACACCATTCAGCACACGACACGGGCCAGCCATGTCCCTCATCCGGTGCTAGACGCCTGCCCTGTGTGCCTTTGCAACACTGAGCGACTGGGCTTGCAGTGCTCTAGTGATGTGTAGTGCTGTAACCACAGTACCTATTACTATTATTAAAGCCACATGAAGAGCGATTCCTGGCATGTTCTCTGCTCACTCATATAATATAAAATAAGCTGTAACAAGAAAAAGCTAATGAAATGACTAGGTGATATGAAGAAAAAGTTATACAGACTTAGGTTTACAAAATGAGTTTAAAATAGGGAGGATACAGGTAGAGGAGTCAAGAGTCTGTACCAGCATTAAAACTTCTGGGGAAGATAAGACGATCCATGGAAAAATCAAGCATAGAACTTCAAAGGAGGGTTAAGTCTTTGAAAAAATGTTTATCAGAGATACAACTTACTTAGGGAAAGGAAGCAAAAGATAGGGCAATATACCATGTAAATACATACACACATATATACATATTCATATGCACTTTAAGTGATTACACACTGTATTCGTTTACATTATATATTATATTTTGGTGAAAACATTTAAAAATATTAAATAGCAAGAACCTTGGCATCTAGAAATGGCTACTGTTAATATTTTGGAAAATAAAAGTTATCAATAATACCTACCATTTTCTGAGCAGTTACTTCGTGCTAAGAGCTTTAGACACATTATTAATTAATCCAACCAACCATCATATTGAGTTAGGCATTATTATCCTTTTACACGTGAAAAGACTTAAGGCTTCAAAAGGCAATCTAACTTCCCAAAAGCCACATAGAGAACAGAATTATACTCCATTCTCCCTACGTTCACTTTTATGCTTTCAACCGCTTTCCCATGTATGTATCCACATGGCCTTCCTTTCCAATCTTCCTTCTATACA
Organism: Pan paniscus; assembly: GCF_029289425.2. Taxonomy (NCBI): domain Eukaryota; kingdom Metazoa; phylum Chordata; class Mammalia; order Primates; family Hominidae; genus Pan; species Pan paniscus. The sequence goes on along the minus strand of NC_073266.2, from coordinate 27,579,817 downwards.
TGGATGTGCACATTTATAGTTAACAAAACTAAGTTCATTATTTACCTACTGTTTGCAAGCTGATTTGTTCATTTAACATGTCATTAACATTTTTACAACTCATTGATGATTTATTTTTATATATCATCATACTAATGGATAGACGGTATTTATTTAACTAGTCAACTACTGTTATAAATAGAATGTTTCCACGTATTTGTTACTATAATATACATAAAAATTAAAACTTAATTAAAGAGTCTTCTAATCTAGGATCTCCTAGGAATCAATCTTCAATCTAATCAGATTTGCTTTAAAAAATGGTCTAGCCTGAAACTATGACACTACTAGAAGAAAACATGAAAACTGCTAGAAGAAAACTATAAAACTACTAGAAGAAAATATGAAACTACTAGAAAAAAACACAGTGGAAACATTTCAGAACATTAGTCTGGACAAAGTTTTTTTGGGTAAGACCTCAAAAGCACAGGCAACAAAAGCAAAAGTAGACAAATGGGATTATATCAAGCTAAAGAGTTTCTGCCCAGCAAAGGAAATAATCAACAGAGTGGAAAGACAACCTAGATAATTGGAAAAAATATTTGAAAACTATCCAGCTGAAAGGAATTAATAATCGGAATATATAAGAAGCTGAAACAATCTAATAGTAAAAATAAACAACCAATTAAAAACAGGCAAATGACTGAAATAGACATTTCTCAAAAGAAGACATACAAATGGACAACAGCTTATGTAAAAAGATGCTCAGCATCACTCATCATCAAGGAAATGCAAATCAAAACCACAACGAGTTATCTTCTCACCCTAGTTAGAATGGTTATTATCAAAAAGACAAAAAAAAAAAATGCTGACAAGGATGTGGAGAAAGAGGAACCCCTGTATACTGTTGGTGGAAATGTATAATAGTGTAGCTACTATAGAAAACAGCATGGAGGTTCCTCGAAAACTTAAAAATAGAACTACCATATGATCCAGCAATCCCACGGCTAGGTATATACTCAAAAGAAAGGAAATTAGTATATCTAAGAGATATCTGCACTTCTATATTTACTGCGGCACTATTCACAATAGTCAAGATATGGAATCAACTTGAGTGTCCATCAACACTCAAGAATCAGGGATCAAGAAAATGTGCTGTATATACACAATGGAATATTATTCAGCCATAAAAAAGAATGAAATCCTGTAATTTGCAGCAACATGGAAGAAACCAGAGGTCATTATTTTAAGTGAAATAAGTCAGACACACAAAGACAATGTTCTCATTCATATGTCTGAGCTAAAAAAGTGGATCTCATAGAGGCAGAGAATACAGAGAGGTGGTAACCAAAGGCTGAGAAGGATGGCAGGAAGGGGGAGCGAGGAGTAGTTGGTTAATGAGAATAAAAATAGAGTTATATAAAAGGAATAAGTTCTAATGTTCAATAGCACAGTAGGATGACTATATTATTAATAATAGTTTATTATATATTTCAAAATAGCTAGAAGATTTAAAATATTCCCAACACAAAGAAATGGTAAATGTTTGAGGTGATGGATACCCCAATTACCCTGATTTGATCACTTTATATTGTATGAATGTATCAAATATCACATGTACCCCAAAATATGTACAATTATTACAAATCAACTTAAAAAATGATCTGGAAGAGGAACTGTCCTGTGAAAGCTTAATTTTTACAAATCGCCTCTAAACTCTTACCCCATTTTAAAAAAATGCTTGTGTTAAAGGTCTTAAAATACAGCAAATTCCTTTCATTTGGAGAAAGAGTAAGAAAATCCAATTAAGAGAGCTTCATCCAAACTACATTTATATTATAGTAATGAAATCTGATGAATGAATTCATCATAGGAAAATTGCAGAGATTCATTGTATACTTTTAAAGTCTACCTAACATGATTGAAAAGGGTAAACTAGAATTAATACCATTAGAATGAGAAAAAATGGGGATCAAGGAATGAGAAAAAATGGGGATCAAGAAAAGAGACCAGTAAGAAAAAAGGCCAGGCTTGGGTGGCTGTTTCGGTGTGGCGCTGAGGTCAGGAGTAGTAGTAGGTTGGTACTACTCAGGTGGATTTTTGGCAATCGATTATTATAGCTCTTTCATGGAAAACAAATTGACTGTGTCATTTTATGAAAAGCACCATCCAAGTACAGTCGAGAGAAAAAGACTTCTTATATTAAAGTAACAAGAACTCCAGCTGTGGCCTCAGCTGCTTCTTACACCACAACAGACAGAGCAAGAAAGCCAGAGCCTTATATCTTTCCCACCTGTGGATTGCATTAAGCCCCAATTTGCAAACATCACTTTGAGGCAACAGTCTCAGCTTTGTGCTTCTTGGTCCCAAAAGAGACATTTTATAACATACATATATTAAGGGAATAAATGAATGTAGTTTGCTAAAGCAATTACTCCACCTGCTGTGATAGAATTTAGCTACTGAATCCAGAATTGGGCTGCGACCCCTACTTAGAATGGAATCATTCAGCTATAGAGGTGCTAAACTATTAACTACTACTCTTGGCTTGCTGAGTTAACAAAGCAGTGCATTCATAATACTGCCATTGCAGAAACAATGATACTTTTGAAAAGTATGCACAATAAACAGGTCATAGTCTGACTGATATGTCATTTGGAGACCATCTTATCAATCGTGTTTCCTTCTTCAGTGCTTACTAAAGTACATTCATCAGAATGCCAGTCCTCAGAAATGCATTCCATTAAAACAAAACAAAACAAGACAAAAGAGAAAAAAGAAACAGTCATTGGTCCAGTCAATGTGAGAAACTCACAATGCATACTATTATACTAAAAGACTTGAGAAGTTCTGTAGTAAAACAGTTACATTTATTTGACCTGAAAACCATTTCTTACCAGTTTCTTCTAAGACTATTACATGCGACAGAGCTAGTGTGCAAGGAGCTTTTGGGAAGTGCTGGGCTACAGAATCTTCCTTGGTCTCTGTTTCTCTTTGAAATGAATGAATAATTTGGAAACTATACTAACATACATAATTATACACATACCTTCTCTATACATTTAGTTTTTAATAAGTCTTTAATAATTTGGAAGTCGGTAAATCTCATTTCATTCCCTCATCTAATCACCCAACTACCCATCCGTTCACTAAGTCAGTCATTGAAGTTATGGAGCTGGATGAGAATTAGAAATAGTCTAGTCCATTTCCTCATCTTACAGAATGTGGAAACCAATGAGTTTTGAATGCCTGGTTCAAATACACAGTTGGAGACAGAGCCTGACAGCAAGCTCAGGCTTTTTACTTTCTCACTTTGTGTTTGGAGCCAACACTCACTACATGGGCTCCCCTTGCCCATCATCCACCTAATGCAACAGGCCTCCTCAACCCACCACTGCTCAGAAAATGCCCTCTCAGGGGCTTCCCCTGCTCTCCCAACTGCAAGGCCCAAGTGACCCATTCCAATTCTCATCACATTCCACCTCCATGCTGCATTTGACAAGCAAGACCAACCCCTTCTACTCTCAAATCTCTGTTCCTGTGGTTTTCTTACACTCTCTTCTAATTCTCTACCTACCTATGAATATCCATGAAAACTCATGTTGCTGGGAAGCCCCACTAAGAAATTCTGAATTGTATTGTAGCCACCAGACTCTTCTCTATGTCCTACTTAATTGTTGATGAGTCCACAAAATTCTGTTCTTCATTTATTTTTCTTCTCACTCTACAAGATCACCCTGGATGATATCCATCCCCAAGGCCCTAATCAGCATCCACATGGTGACTTATTCATTCATTTCAATCAGAATCACAGATCAATGAACATTTTCTAGCACACCATTTACCAAAAGCTGTTCCATGAACACTAGCTCTTTAGAATGAAATAGTGTTAGATTACATTTTTAAGAAATGGTTTTAAGGGCAAATAATGTAATGCCCAGTCCAACTCGTCCGCTGAGAAACATTAGCATATATCCATTTTCCTACTGGATATCTGTACTTCAGTATCCCATAGATTTTCCATTCAGTGTTATTCTTACTCCAAATTAGCTCTTCCTCCTATAGTCCTAATTTTGGAAAACACGGCTGTCATCAACCTAGTGACCAAAACAGAACCTGGAAGCTTCCATTCTCTCACTGAAAGACTGGAGGAGATTCTGACTTCTAACGTCTCCTTTCCCAGCCCTCCCCTTTATCCCCACAGCCCGGTCTGGCCTCTGGGTGACGGCAGCAGCATCCTGATGATTTCATCTCAGGTTGTCCCCTCTGCCAGCCAGGCCTCCACATTAATATCAGAGTTTAGTTTTTAGCAACATAAAGCTGATCATGTCAACCCCACGGCCCCCAGGAAACATCCACATTCCTGAGCGTGACAAGGGGCCCTCCACATCCCAGATCTGGTTTCCCTTATCTCTTGCCATCATTTCCCTCTACCTCAAATTCCGGCCATACTGAACGCACGTACCCAGAACGTGCCAGTGTTTTCCCTCTGAGCAAGTGTGCAGTCTTCTCCCTTGGCCAACTTCTCCCAGTATGCTTCAGGTTCTCCTCATCTCTAAAAATACACCTGCCATGTCTCCCCTGTGAAGCCCTTCCTACCTTGCCCCTCCACACCCATTCCAGAATAGAATGGACCACCATCCCTCCCACATGCTCCATCAGTAGATGTTTAACACTGTGTCACTCACTGATTTACCAATCTGCCTAACAGAAGCCCTTGCCTGTTTCATCTATTTCCCTGGGGACCAGCATGGTAGATGGTGCAGTGTAAACCATCAGTAAAGGCTGGCTGGATGCATGCTAGCTCCAGGACATATCGTTGCCTCTTCAAATATTTGTTCTTTTCTTTTTATCATGATAGTTTGTGCAAAGCACTGTTGAAGAATTAGATGAGACACCTACCATAAAGAGCTCTGTAATTCAGCTCGGGGAAGATAATACACAAACACTAAGAGGAGGGAACATTACTGTTGCCTGGTAATGGCATGGAGATCACAGAGAGTTTACAAATAAAGTTTCAGTTATTTGCACATGCAGATTTCATTGTCAAAATTGGAAGCTATAACTCATTAAAACATATGTTCATAGTTATTAAATAAATGTGTTGGAGAAAATATTTCAAAAACAAAAGAAATGAAGTGTATCTAATGAACATTAAATGGCTCAATTTGACAGAATTTTTAATTCACTAATTCAAAAAAATTATTAAGCATTTACTATGTGCCAGGCACTGTCTCTAAGCACAGAGTATTGGTTGTGAAGTTATATATGAAGGCAGTAAAGTCAGAAACACAGGGTAAGGTCAGACCATACAAAGCTTGGATGTTTTGGAAAAAAAAAATCACATAACCAGAACTACAGAAGGACCTGAAGCAAAGGACAAACATGATCCCCAAGGAAATGAAGGCCACAGGAGAAACAGTGACGTGGCTGCTGGTAGTGCAGGTGGTGTTTTCACAATGAGTGTCAGGTGCAGTTAGGACTTTCAGGTGCAGAGGTGAGACTTTAAACTGAAAGCCACATGGAGTTTGTGCCTGGGAGCAAAGTCATGGCTGATGAGGTGGGTTCAAGAGTTTTCTTCTCACATGTGTTGGCTAAAGTCAAGAGAGTAAATTAGATTATCCAGGGACAGTGCATAGCGTAAATATGTGTGTAAGGTTCTCTAACCTAATCATAAGTATACACTACAGGGCATTTAACAATAAATTAAATTTTATTTCAAGCCAATTCTGCATAGAATCAGGCTAACCAGGTTTTGTGTAGATGAAGTCCCATTTAAATAAATCAGTGAGGCCAATGTGTCCATTTTCCCATAAAATGTCCTAAGATGCACTGTTTTCCAGGTGCATGACAATGACGTGTTTTACACGGAAGCACATACTAAACTACCTCAAACTTCATGTTCTCTCGAACAGGCAAAAGAGTCCTTTCCAATCTTTTTTTTTTTTTTTTTTTTGAGATGGAGTCTTGCGCTGTTGCCCAGGCTGGAGTGCAGTAGTGCGACCTCGGCTCACTGCAAGCTCCGCCTCCCGGGTTCATGCCATTCTGCTGCCTCAGCCTCCTGAGTAGCTAGGACTACAGGCACCCGCCACCACGCCTGGCTAATTTTTTGTATTTTTAGTATAGACGGGGTTTCATCATATTAGCCAGGATGGTCTCGATCTCCTGACCTCATGATCTGCCTGCCTTGGCCTCCCAAAGTGCTGGGATTACAGGCTTGAGCCACCATGCCCAGCCTCCAATCTTGTTAGAGTCATACTGATCTTACTTGTTCAGACAGTGATTATACCCCTTGAAAGGAACTCAAGGAAGCTGAAATTTCTAAATAACTTACCTGTCCATAAAGAGGAGACTAGGCATTAAATTATGGCATATCCATCAAATCAAATACTACACAGCAATAAATAAGTACAAGTGCATGTGTGATCCAGGTCTACATCTGTGAATATGAGTGTATATAATAATGGTGAAAAAAATGAGAAATATGCAAAATATAGATTGCTTAGGGTTTCATGCATAAAAACTACTATAAAAATGACAAACACCTATTTCAGTGCAGGGGAGAGGGATACAATTAACGGTATTGGTAATGCTCAAGTTCTTAAGCTTGGTTAAAGCTGGTTGGTAGATACAAAAGTGTATCTTTAATACTTCAGACTGTTTTTAAAAGCTGCAACAGTCAGACTGCTTATATTTTCCTGTGTAGAACGAATATGAAAGATACTACACCAATTACTTTGACTGGGATAATGACCAATTGAGGCACTGATGGCCATGCCTGAATTTGGTCTGATAAATTTATTAATCAAATTCAATTGCCATTCTCCTGTCAAAGACCAGAGAAGAAGCAAGACAGGTGGATACGCATGGGAAGACTACTTTATTTTTCTAAGTTTCAATTTCTCACCTTACAAAGTGACTTCTTAGGATCTTTCCAACTCCAAAATTTCATTTCTACCATGAATACCCAAAATAAGGCGGCAATGAAATTTAGATGAGACCAGAAAAGAAGAAAAATGTCGGAGTATTGCTGGGAGGCATCCAGGCGAGAGGACCATCACAGTCATCTTCAGAAGTTCACAAAGAATAACTTTTGGGGGGCAAATCAGAGTTGGGAGAAAGGTCACCTTCAACTGAATTACAACAACATGACTAAAATGTCAAATGAGCATTGTTTAAACAAATAGGAACTATTAAGATGGTTCCCTAGTGGCTTCTGAAGTTCACACGCTGAGAGATAGTCTACTTTTGTTTGTCTTAAACTTAAATATGACTCTGATGCAGGTGTCTTTAGTCACTTGGCTTCAATAACTTTAAAGGCAGACAAATAAAGTGAATGTATATATAATAGCAAAAACTCAATAAAATGGTAAGACCCCTGATTTCCATTTCAACTGCTTCCCACATATCATATATATATATATGTATATATATATAATTTTGATATGAGAGACAGAGACTATGTTTATTTACTATCTGACCTCATATATCAAGTCATGTGTGTGGCAAGACTAATACATTTGGTGTAAATAGAGAAAGGTTTAGATTACAAACTCTGGAAAGAAATGTAACATTTATTGAGAATCACTTCCAATATTCAAATCAAGGGATTCCAAAGTTAATGATGCATTAGCGAAAACAAACAGTTAGCTTGTTCCTGTGAAATTAGGTACCATTTTTTAAACCACAAAACAGTCATTAAATGCAGATATCTAATTACCCTAAGGTATGAATTGTTGCTGGATTTTCAGGAAATACATAGATATGTATGTATGTATGATGTATTTTACATTGGTGGCTGGATTTGTGTGAGTGCCACACGGATTGAGTATTTGAATCTACTATCCTCACTGTGAGAGTTGCTAATTTCCATTCGGAACACACAGTACTTTATTCTCCTAAAAGGGTATACTGGTTATTTATGAGGCAGCAGGTCTGTTAAAAGAGTCCTAACTCCCTGGCCTTGGCGGAGGGCATTCACAGAGGTGAGAGTAGGATGCTGGGCCAAGGGGACCAGCGCTTACTTGACTTTATGCACTCTGCTCCTCAGGAGTTTGCTGAAACTGCCTGGGACTGACTCTTCCCAATTCTGTGCTCCATGAAAGATTATTACTAGCTTAGAGTCTACCACAGTGGGAGCATCAGATCATGGAAACTGGTATAAATGCTGCAAATCAGTATTTTTTTCCCTAGAGAGCCAATTGTTAAACGTTTACCAACACACAACTGCTGCTATTGAATGACTACAACAAACAAAAGAATTGAATAACAACAACAACAAAAAACTCCAAAACAATAAAACTCACTCCTTTTGTCCTGTGACTCTCTTAGATAAGTCTTTAAAAATACCCCAAAACCTAGAGCGTCAAATCCAAAGTCCTCCCTCAGCCTGGTGATCAGCCCCACGACAGTGCTCTTTTTTTTGCCATCTTCAATCTCACTTCTTGCTGATTCTAAACTGACACTCTTTCTTCCAGGCTCCTCATCATCCCACGACAGTGACAGAGTCATTCCAACATCCAGATCTCTGCTGATGCAGTTTCTATCACTTTGAATTTTCACCCACCTCTTTTACACGTATCCTAATCAAAACGAATGTGTGCCTTCTTAACTTGTTGAGGGCAATATTTAGGTACGGATGAGGTCATACACAGTATCCACTCGTCTCTCATCCTGTCACCTTCTCTAGGCATCCGAGAGCTCCCCATGTGTTTACTTGGCTGATTCCGTGACCACGGCAGGACTATCGCCAGGAGAAGGCCACAGTGGCCTCTCTTGATCCTGAAATCCCCTCAGAAATACTTTCTTATTGCTTAAGAAAAATAATGACAAAAATTCAGTGACCCAAGGCCTTTCTCCAGTTACCCCCTGCCCAACTTGAGAGAACTGTTCTGCCTCTTCTTGCATTTGACTTCTGCCTTCCTTTCTAGTTTCAAATCTTTTAATCTCAACTAGTAATATTTCAAAAACAACATTTGGGAATTGACAAATTGTATTTAGTAAGGACATTAAAAATCTAATATATTAACTTCATTTTATACATACAACTACATTCAAACATATGAAATACAGGAAGCATGTTATCAGAAAGACAATTCTTTCTTTTTTATGCAAAGGTTTTCATTTAAAACATGTTTTCCCATCATCTCCTCCTTCTCCTTTCCTCCCTGGCCTCTGGTAACCACCAATCTACTCTATTTTTATGAGATCCATTATTTTAGCTCCCACATATGAATGAGGACATGGGATGGTTGTCTTTCTGTGCATGGCTTATTTCATTTAACATAATCACCTGCAATTCTATCCTGACAAGATTGCACTATTTTTTCATGGCTAAATAACATTCCATTGTGCATATGTACCACATTTTCTTTTTCTTTTTTTTTTTTTTTTTGAGATGGAGTCTTGCCCTGTCACCAGGCTGGAGTGCAGTGGTGTGATCTCGGCTCACTGCAACCACCACCTCCTGGGTCCAAGCGATTCTCCTGCCTCAGCTTCCTGAGTAGCTGGGACAACAGGTGCCTGCCACCACCTCCAGCTAATTTTTATATTTTTGGTAGAGACATGGTTTCACCATGTTGGCCAGGATGGTCTCGATCTCCTGACCTTGTGATCCGCCCAACTCAGCCTCCCAAAGAGCTGAGATTACAGGCGTGAGCCACTGCACCAGGCCTATGTACCACATTTTCTTTATCCATTTATCTGTTGATGGACACAGGTTGATTCTATATCTTGGCTATTGTATATAGTGCTGAAATAAACAAGGGAGTATAAATATCTCCTTGACATACAAATTTCCTTTCTCTTGGGTATATACCCAGCAATGGGATTGCTGGGTCTTATGGTAGTTCTGTTTTTAGTTTTTGAGGAAGTCCATACTGTTCTCCATAATGGCTGCACTAATCTACATTCCCACCAAGAGTGTACAAGGGTTTCCTTTACTCCATATGCTCACCAGCACCTCTTGTTGCTATTGTTACTGTTATTCTTGAACTTACAAATAAAAACTATAGATATTTATTATGTAACTAGGCATACGTTAGATATACATATATAACTATACATTAGAGAAATACATTATGGAATTATGAAATCAAGTGAGTCAACACAGACATCATCTCACATACTTATCTTCTTTTCATGGGAAGGACACTTAAAATCTACTCTCTAAGCAATTTCCAAGAATACAATACATTAGTAACTAGAGTCACCATGATGTACACTAGAGGTCTTGAACTTATTCTTCCTGGTGTACCTGAAATTTGGCATCATTTGACGAACATCTCTCCAATCCTCCCCACCTCAGCCCTTGGTAAGTATCAGTTTACCCTGTTTCTATGAGTCCTACTTCTTTTTTTTTTTTTTTTTGAGACGGAGTCTCAATCTGTCGCCTAGGCTGGAGTGCAGTGGCACCATCTTGGCTCACTGCAAACTCCACCTCCCAGGCTCATGCTATTCTCCTGCCTCAGCCTCCTGAGTAGCTGGGACTACAGGTGCCCACCACCACGCCTGGCTAATTTTTTTGTATTTTTAGTAGATACGGGGTTTCACTGTGTTAGCCAGGATGGTCTTGATCTCCTGACCTTGTGATCCACCCGCCTCGGCCTCCCAAAGTGCTGGGATTACAGGCGTGAGCGACCGCAACTGGCCTATGAGTCCTACTTCTTTAGATTTTACATTTACATGTAATCGTGATGATGTGATATTTGTCTTTCTACGCCTGGCTTATCTAATGTCCTCTAGATTAATCCAGGTTGTCGCAAATGAAAGGATTTCCTTCCTTTTACGGCTGAATAATATTCCATTGAGTATTTATTCCACATTTTCTTTATTCATCCATTGATGGACACAGGTTGATTTCCTGTTTTGGCTATTGTGATTAGTGCTGCAATGCATTTGTCTTTTTCTTACTTACTTTCTGTGTGTTTGCAAGGGATATTCCGTCCTCCTCCAACCCTAGTTATTTGTATAGCTTATTGTTTGGAGTCCTCAAATCCTTTATATATGACAAAGGGGAAAATTCCACCATAACAGGCACAAAAACAGAGCCACACCACATGGCTCACATCCTGAAATGGCTTGCCTTCCAAGTGAGAAGCAAAGCACTGGCCACATTGCCTGGCTACTGAGCCGCCTGCTTCGTGGAGGTGAGGTATAAGGACACCATTAACGACTAGCAGAAATCTCTATCCTTCTACCACACTGGCAGTGAACGCAGTGCTTCACATCACATGTCCCCCTGCTGGAATTAGTGCATCGAATAACTTGAGAAAAATGAACTAAAATTAATTTTACTAAAAGAAGATAAGATACACAGTGGGTGGCTCCAACAGAGTAGCACATTTATCCTCTTTATAAACACTGGGTCAGGAGAAAAAAGCAAGAATCTTTGTATGTCACTACTAGAAGATAACAAGGAAGAGCGAAAACAGCATGAACTTTGGAGTTAAAGACCACAAACTGGACCCATTCCTTCTCATTTAATTCCACAAATATTTGTGAGCGTCTATCATATCATAGACATTTTGCCAAGCCCTAGGCTGACAGTGCTGAGAAAGCCAGTGTGCTTTGTATAGGCCTGTGTATCTTAGGAGAGGCTGATATGGAAGAAAATACATTCCCGAAAAACAGATGAATGCAACACCACACGTGTGTGGCAAGCTCAGCATAAAGAGGGAATAAAGCCGGGCGTGGTGGCTCATGCCTGTAATCCCAGCACTTTGGGAGGCCGAGGCTGGCGGATCATGAGCTCAGGAGATCGAGACCATCCTGGCTAACACGGTGAAACCCTGTCTCTACTAAAAATACAAAAAATTAGCTGGGAGTGGTGGCAGGTGCCTGTAGTCCTAGCTACTCAGGAGGCTGAGGCAGGAGAATGGCATGAACCCGGGAGGTGGAGCTTGCAGTGAGCCGAGATTGAGCCACTGCACTCCAGCCTGGATGACAGAGCGAGACTCTGTCTCAAAAACAAATCAATAAATAAAAAGGGAATAAAACACTGTATTTGTCAAGGAGGTGATAGGAACAGTTCCCTCAGTTGGTGAAGTATGTGGTGGGGTTTGAAGGCAGTCTGAAACAACATGATGTGTCCACGGGATTATAAGCAAAATGATTTTGTTGTCATCTAGAAATGAGAACAAATGGTAGGAGGGAGGTTTGAAAGGTACCACGGTCAGGGTCATTGGGAACCTTGACTGTTTTCCTAAGTGTTTGGAGAGGTATTGGGGAACATTTATAAGTCACTCTCTTGTTATGTGAACATAAGGCAAGTTATTTCGCTTCTCGCTTTCCTGAATTACAAAGTGAAAAAACATAATGCATCCCTCCTAAGAATTTGAGAGTAAACCAAGCTATTTGCTCTGCTCATAAATGGCCTGCTAGAAGAATTTCAGATGAGTAGCAGAAGCTGGGCTTGGGAGTGGTCAGGGCTGTGGGCGTGGATTAAAAATGAGCCAGGGTTTGTTCCTATTCAAGTCAAGTACATAGGTTTAGAAGCAAGGAGCAAACAAAATGTCAAGTGCAAAGAATCAAGAAGAAAATAAAGCCAGAATCCGAAGAAAACCTCACGCAAAAGAGAATGTGTAAATAGGACAAGCAGTTTTGGAGATGGATAAAAAGACAAAATCACTAACACACACACACACAAAGTGTGGTGAACCAAGCAAGTGGAAGCTCAGTCCATATTCAGGAAGTGTGTGCTGATGGTGTTTTGTGCATTTGTGCATTTTGCGCATTTGTGTCAGATAAGTAAAGACAAGACAACTGCAGTGTGTGTGCAGTATCCACCCTCATCCTGGGATGAGACATTTCAAGAACCCCAGTGGATGCTTGAAACTGCAGATGGTACCAAACCCTATACATACATATATATATACACATATACACATATATATATATATGTGTGTGTGTGTGTGTATATATATATATATATGTAATCTCCAGCATTGGGGATTACAATTCAACATGAGATTTGGGTGGGGACAAATATCCAAACCATGTATATATATATGCATATACACATTATATACATATGATGTTTCTCCTATACATATATGCCTATGATACAGTTTAATTTATAAATTAGGCACAGCAAGAGATTAACAATAACTAATAATAAATTACAGTAATTATAACATTATACCATGATAAAATTTATGTGAATGTGATCTCTCTTTCTTTTTCTCAAAATATCTTATTGTGCTGTGCTCACCTATTTTCAGACCACAGTTGACCATAAGTAACTGAAACCATGGAAAGTGAAACGGCTGATCAGGGGGAACTACTGTACTTTCCCCAAATAAGGACCCTCTAATAAATTATCACTGTATTAGGCCTTTCTTGTCTTGCTGTAAAGGAATACCTGAGATTGAATAATTTGTAAAGAAAAGAAGTTTAATTGGCTTACGGTTCTGAAGGCTTTACAGGAACCACGGTGCTGGCATTTGCTTGGTGTCTAGGGAGTCCTCAGAAAGTTTTCAATCGTGGCAGAAGGTAAAAGGGGAAACAGGCACATCACATGCCCAGAGCAGGAGCAAGAGAGACGGAGAGTTGTGGGAGAGTGGGGAGGTGACACACTTTTTTTTTTTTTTTTTTTTTGAGACAGAGTCTCGCTGTGTTGACCAGGCTGGAGTGCAGTGGCGGAATCTCGGCTCACTGCAACCTCCGCCTCCTAGGTTCAAGCGATCCTCCTGCCTCAGTCTCCTAATAAGCTGGGACTACAGGTGTGCACTAGCACACCTGGCTAATTTTTTGTATTTTTAGTAGAGACAGGATTTCACCTTGTTAGCCACAATGGTCTCAATCTCCTGACCTCGTGATCTGCCCACCTCAGCCTCCCAAAGTTCTGGGATTACAGGAGTGAGCCACCACGCCCGGCCGACACACATTTTTAAATGACCAGATCTACTGAGAACTTGCTATCACAAAGACAGCACCAAGCCACGGAGAGATCCAGCCCTATGACCCAAACACCTCCCACCAGGCTCCACCTCCAGCATTGGGGATTACAATTCAACATGAGATTTGGGTGGGGACAAATACCCAAACCATATCAACCACCATACAATCTTCCCAAACAGGAAACCAGCATTGACACAACACTGCCATCCAATGTGCAGTCCATTCACATTTTGCCACACATACTCACAGCATCTTGTACTTGTTTGTGCCTGGGATCCCATTGGGAAGCATGTGTTGCATTCAGTTTTTTGTGTCTCACTAGTCTCCTTCATTCTGGGACAACTCCTCAGTCTTTCTTTGTCTTTCATGCCCTTGACAATCTGAATGAGTACCGTCTTTCATTATGGAGGGTGACCCTCAACCTGGCTCATGAATTCTTGTAAAACATACACAGACATGGTGCTGTACTGCTCTCAGTTCAACACACTGGGAGGCACACGTCCCCAGCCCATCCCACCGTGATCACCTGGTTGAGTTGGTGTGCACCAGCTTTGTCTGCTGGGTCATCATGTTTACTTTGTATGTGATTTGAACTTTGTGATATATCAAATCATATACATTACTATGTATATGATTTGATATATTCTGAAATTGCATCAATGTCCTCTGCCTTATCAAGCTTCCACCCACCAACTTTAGCAGACATTAATGACTCCTGCCTGTATTAACTGTCATGATGGCTGCCTAATAGTGGTCATTGGTGCCCCTAAATATGAATTGGTATTTGGCTGCAAGTAAGCACTTCCTCTTACCTCCAATAAATCAATTTCTTAGCTAAGTAATATCAGTGTGGATGCATGAACTTCCCTTTTATTAGATAGACTGTATTTGAAACTACAATTCTGATGCTGAAATTGCCCCTGAGTTGTGAGGGCCCCTCCACGCTGGCTCCTGGGAAATGTCCTTGTCATTCACTGTGCATTCTCCTACTTTCTGACACAGTAAGGTTTTTAGGCCTATCTTCTACTTTCTCTGCTCCAAGCCTTTCTACTCTCTGGGCTCCATTCCTTCAGAAAGCCCTATTTTCTTTTTGTGCACCCTGGTATTCAGAGCTGGACACTTGGAGTGGCATTGTTACGGGGGCGACATTGCTTCTGGGTCCTCTTATTTGACAGAGTCCTTTGCATATATTTCCACACACACGCATAGGCCTTTACAACTATTTCCATATCTTCTTGTGTATCTGTGTTTTTAAAACCCACGTGTTCATTCTGGTACTTTCAACTTGAGTTTAACTGTTCAGGATTCTTTCTAGCCTCTGCTTTGTAATCTTTGCTCTGATAGTGACAAACATGGCTCCCATTATCCTTAATATATTTAGTTAAGTTCCCCAACAGTGATTTGCTTAATGTAACTAATTCCCAATCCATAGCAACTGCCACATCCAGCTGTCACTTCTGCAACCCCCGAGACAGAGCCACTTTCTCATACAGGGTACACTTCCACCAACACCTCCATGCAACCCCTCTCCCTCAACAACCCAATTTTTCAGAAACCTGGCATGCTGCTACAGCCAACAATTCAAGGGGTCATTTCATGATCCTAATGTGCACACTTTGTGGACACCAAAATCTCAATTCTTGATGGGAAAAGGAAGGAAGGAAAAATGGAAAGGCAGTTTATTGATTCTTGGTAAAAAGAGGCTGAAAGAGAAGAGATGGAGAAGAGAGAGGAGGACAGACACAGGTCCGCCCAGGTGTGCACAGGTACTTCCGCCACCTGCAGTCTCCTAGGTTTCAAATTCAGCTTTCATCCTTCCCCAAGTACTATCAGTTTTTTCCCCTTTCTGTAACTTGTCTGTTGAATAAACTACCACTGAGCAAATGTTCAAGATAAGGAAAATAGCAGCAATTTAATCTGAACTGCTGCCTATTTAGTAGAAGTAAGAGTGTTCTTGTTAAGCTACCTTGAGAAATCTTTGGATTTTGATAATGAATTATTTTAAGGCTTTTGGACACAATGGTTGACCCTGAAAACTATAAAATGTGACTCTAATGTCTTTATTTGCAGATTCGGGAAATTAATCATGAGTATTTAGACTATGATTTTGGAAGATGATGGTTAAGGGCATTTAGAATAATAATCTGCATTTTACAGTAACCTCATAGGTGCTGGGTTGTTCTTTATCAACTTGGTCAAGCTGAGGACTGTCCCCAAAATCCCAACATTTCGTGGCTCTGAATTAGAAATGGCCAAAGAGACATCTACCTGTGTGTGACCTGGAAGGTACAAGTGAAGCAGGACAACTGTTTCTGAAGCTCTTTACACAGTGGATGACAGACTAACAAGGAGGTGTCAGGTAGGGTCCCTCATCCTTATTCTCCTCCCTAAGAGCTGCCCAGGGGACCACAGCAGCCCCAGGTCCACTGCCAGATGCTTGGCTGCCACCTCGTGGATGTGGTAGCCACATAGAAGAAAGAGCTCCCAAGGACCTTTCCAGGGGCTCCCCATCGGGGTCCCACTTTAACTGCTGACGTCTCAGGTTGACTGGTTAGTCACCATGTCTCTGTCTTTCCTCTTGGACCTTGGCTCCCCCAGCACTGTCCATAATTATACACAGCCTAATTCCTGAGATAAATTCTTTATCCCATAACAGAGCAAATCTGCTCCCCCATCAAACTCCAACTGACCAGCTCCTACTGTGATGCTTTAATTGGCTAGCAAAGCTCTTGTGAAGTACTGCAAAATGGAAAGCCAGTAAAATCTTCTGTGTTTAAACTACAGCCCATATGGGGGAAGCCAGTGATTTACTCCTATTTAGTGAGGACACAGTCTCAGGGTCTCCATTTGCTTGAACTAAAGTGTGAGGATTATGAATGTAATCCACAGTACACATTTCTAAGGCAGAGCAGGCCTCATTTGTCAATGTGGCTGAGTCTGCAAGTGCCATGAAATATAGCATTTGCCATTTTTTTCAGGGAACAGCTTAGAGTGAGCAGCTATAACAAGAATATATTAGTCTGTTCTCATGCTGCTAATAAAGACATACCCAATACTGGATTTATAAAGGAAAGAGATTTAATTTACTTACAGTTCAGCATGGCTGGGGAGGCCTCAGGAAACTTAAAATCATGGCAGAAGAAGAAGCAAACACATCCTTCTTCATATGGAGGCAGCAAGAGACATGCAGTGTGAAGTGGGGGGAAATCCCCTTAGAAAACCATCAGATCTCATGAGAACTCACTCGCTATCATGAGAACAGCATGGAGGTAACCGCCCCCATGATTCAATTACCTCCCACCAGGTTCTTCCCATGACACATGGGGATTATGGGAACTACGGTTCAAGATGAGATCTGGGTGGTGACACAGCCAAACCATATCAAGGAATAAACTTCTAATTTGCTTCTGAGCTTACCATCCCTCCTGCTGAGCACTGGTGTTTAGCCTGGTGTTTTTCCAAATGCAGGTCACGAATAATTAGCATATTATAAAATAAACTTAGTGGGAATCAACCAGTACTTTATTTTTTCTGTAATATAATAGAACAAAGGAAATAAAAAATATATCAAATCTCCTTGCAAGTGGTAAGAGAAACTTTTTTTTCCCCTTTGAAAGTTTGAAATCACGTGTTGTACCAGATCAAAACAGAAAGTGCATTGCTGGCTGGAAGCAGTGGCTCACGCCTATAATCCCAATACTTTGGGAGGCCAAGGCTGGTGGATTACTTAAGGCCAGGAGTTCGAGAGCAACATGGTGAAACCCTGTCTCTACTAAAAATACAAAAATTAGCTGGGTGTGGTGGTGCGCACCTGTAATCCCAGCTACTTGGGAGACTGAGGCAGGAGAATCCCTTGAACCCGGGAGGCAGAGGTTGCAGTGAGCGAGATTGCGCCACTGCACTCCAGCCTGGGAGACAGACTGAGACTCTGTTAAAAAAAAATAAAAGAAAGTGCATTGCTTCCTGCGGTCACAGTAAAAAGTTTGACTACCATCATCAAACAAGTAAGGCAGTTGTGTAGGGAACAGATGAAGACAGTACAAATCCTCTTTCCAAATCTCTTGGAGCCAAATGTACTTCAAAATTCATCCTTTTCCAGAATGCAGAAAGACACATGTTACATACATGATGTACCACTTGATGCAGACACTAGGCATTGGCCCTGTTCAAACACACACATGAGGACAATTCACACTCACAGGAATGGTCTCCCTTCAGCTACCAGGTGACTTCAGGTCAGGTTTTGCCATCACAAAACTAGGCTAAAATGTTTTCAGAGCATTGCAATTTTGAGATTGCAGGTGAGGGATCTCAAAGGCTGTACTCAAATCTATTATAAGAAGCTAAAAGTAGTTAGCTATAAAAAATTCCAAATTTTTCAGAAATAAAATAGTAATCAAATGAGTGATAAATAGCTCTGAGTTTTTAACTGTCAAAAGGTAAAGCTTCTGTTAAGCAAATAAATGAAAATATAAATTTGTAAAGCACATATAATAGAGTGGTAGACATACTACAAATAGAATCACCCAAGAATATCTTTAAATATGTTTCTTCATGCAGTTCAAGTGTGCTTTAATTTTCAGAAATGGGTTCGGTAAACATTTAGGGTAATGCAGGATTGATAGGCAGTCAGACTGAAGATAGAACAGCCAATTAAGAGACTCCTAGAGTGAAAGAAAAATGTGATGTCCACACAACCACCTGCCTGCAAACATTCATAGCAGCTCTACTCATAATTGCCCCAAACTGAAAACAACCCAATTATCGACCAACCAATCAGCAGATAACTGATTATATAATATCTATATAATGGAATACCATTAGCAATAAAGGGGAATTATCACAATGTACCCCATAAATATGTACAATTATTATGTATTATTTATAAATAAAAATTAATTAATTAAACAGGAATCAAGTATGGATACTTGTGACTCTATGGATAAATCTAAAAGGTTTATGCCATGTGAAAAAAGCCAGACACAAAAGGCCATAGAATCCATGATTCCATTCACATGACAATCCAGAAAATGTAAAGCCAGAGAAAGAAAAATCAGATCAGTGGTTGCCAGGGGCTAGGGGAAGAGGTGGGAGGTTGACTGCAGAGGGCAGGAGAATCTTTTTGGGGATAATGAAGATAACACACATCCTGACTATGGTGGTGGTTACATGATTGTGTATATTTTCAAATTCATAGAACTACTCACCTAAAATGGGTAGAATTTTAGGAAGGTAAATTGCACCCCAATGAACCAGAGAGAGAGAGAGAAAGATGGGGAGAGGGGCGGGGGTGAGGGAAGCACAGAAGCAATTTAGCATGAAACAATAAAGACCACAAGTGTGGTGAGTAGGAATAGAGAGGAAAAGCAAAATCTGAGAAAACATAAAAATGTAAATGAAGAAATCACCACCAAAATCTAACAAGTACTTCATACAAATGAAATATTTTAAACAAGCTACATCTGTAAATATGTAGCTGTTGAAAATGACAGAAATTGTACTAAATGGTAGGCATTGTTTTCTGACATCTCAACATTCAGAAAGAAATATGGTCAGTAAAGGTCCTTGAGCCCTATTCTGCAGTATTTCAACAGAGCTGCTTCAGTGGTTTCTCCCTGGGGATTTCCCTAATAGAAAATTTATGGCCAGGATAAAATTAACAATGCTGGATTCAGAGGAAACTGTTTCTACTGCGAATCCCTTTGCTTAAAATTCTGGGAAATTATGTTTTAGTAGTTCAAGACCTATTACAAAATCACTGATTTATTGAATTATGGCTAGGTTAATGAGATGTTCTCCTAAACAAAGATTTGTTATTTTTATAAATTAAAAAAAAATAAAATAAACAGTCCCAGAGTGAGCTGTGGCCATTGAGATTTGTATGCCTACACATTTGAACAGTGTGCATTTCCATCTTATTTGCAAGATGACAGCCTTCTGCTCCAGCCAGGTCAGATTCCTCAGCGATGTGCAGGCAGGTCACACCCACCTCAACCTCACTGCTGTCCCTGTCCTTTGTAGACTCTTTCCTTCCCTGTGCAAATACTGACCCCTCTTTGATTCATCAAGATGAATCCAGCTTCCCGCAGTAATTATCTCCCTTCCAATCCAGATGCAAGGGTCTCTCTGCATGGATTCCTTGGTAATTCAAGTAAATGCTGTCCATATGAACAGTGAGCTTTGGGGCATCTATTTCAGATGAGTGAGCAGTTCAGGATGAGACCATTTCTTCTTCTTACCTACTTCATCATTCATGCTCATCTCAATGTTGGCTATAAGGTACGTTTTTAACAAACATTTTTTAATTGAATGGTATAAGAAATCGTCATTTATTATAGTTGATAAATTTGGTGGGACCGAATGTTCAGTAACAGCTAACTGTTTATACTGTAATGAATTTCTGCTTTTAGCATTCAATTTCACAAACACATCTGTTAAATATTCTTTGGGCATCTACTAAATGCTAGGCACTGTGATGACCTTGCAGCTTCCTCCTGATACCCAGGTGCTGTTGTTACAGTAGGTAGCTAGTCAGGGATGAGTGAGCCAGGAGAGGGTTGCCCCCACCCGCCACCAGGAAAGCCAGGTGAGCATCAGGTGATGGTCAGGTGGTTGTTAACTGTCTCTTTAAAATAGTAATTGGTCACAGCCAGCAGCAGGGAAAGGCCGTCTCCGTATAGATAGAAAGACACCCGAAACTGGTGATCAGCAGCTTCCTGATAAAATCCCAGGAGTTGGGTGAATGGGCTTAAGCATGTGCATTAAGAGGCAAAATGGGCCAAGTGCGGTGGCTCACACCTGTAATCCCAGCACTTTGGGAGGCCGATGGGGGCGGATCACCTGAGGTCAGGAGTTGAGACCAGCCTGGCCAACATGGAGAAACCCCCTCTGTACTAAAAATAAAAAAAAATTAGCCAGGCGTGGTGGTGGACGCCTGTAATCCCAACTACTTGGGAGGCTGAGGCAGGAAAATCACTTGAATTCGGAAGGCGGAGCTGGCAGTGAGCTGAGATCACCCCACTAAACTCCAGCCTGGGCAATAAGAGCAAAACTCCATCCCAAAAAAAGAAAAAAAAGGCAAAATAGCAGAGTATGACCTTCCAGGGACATTTCGCAGGTAAAGGGAAGCACGCCTCAAGTGATCATGCAAACAACTCCAGTGAAGGCACTGCGCATGCTCTCTTCCCAAGTGCGGGCAGGCAGCTGTGCATGTGGGCAGCCCACCCCAAGGGAAGAAGAATCAGGAAAGAAGGGGCGCAAGACTCCGGAAGTATGCCGACGCATAAAACCCCAAGTCAAAAGCTCAAACCACACATCTGTCCTCCAAGATGCCTACTTGACCCCTTCCAAGAGTAATTTACTTTCGTTTCATTCCTGCTCTAAAGCTTTTTAATAAATGTTCACTCTTGCTCTAAATCTTGCCTTGGCCTCTTTTTCTGCCTTGTGCCCCTCAGTCAGATTCTTTCATCTGAGGAGGGAAGAATTGAAGTTGCTGTAGACCCGTATAGATTCGCTGCCAGCAACTCGGGGTACCTGCCACCACTAACATTTTGATGTTAGATGTCTGCAGATCCCACAATCCCTCCCTCTCTTTCCTGAGATGAGAGTCTGTAATGAAGAATTTGCCCGTGCTCTTGCATGGTCATTCCTCCCCCTGAAGCCTCAGTGGGCTGTCATTTGCCCAGAGGCAACATGTGTCCTCCAGGCACTTAGGTGCCACTGGCTTCTAGCTCCCACCAGGTTATTTGGTAGAAAGTCAACGGCCTCATGGCCGGGCATGGTGGCTCATGCCTGTAATCCCAGCACTTTGGGAGGCCAAGGTGGGTGGATCACTTGAGGTCAGGAGATCGAGACCAGCCTGGCCAACATGGTGAAACCCCATTTCTACTAAAAATACAAAAATTAGCTGGGTATGTTGGTGCGCACCTGTAATAACAGCTACTCGGGAGGCTGAGGCAGGAGAATCGCTTGAACCTGGGTGGCAGAGGTTGCAGTGAGCCGAGATTGCACCACAGCACTCCAGCCTGGGCAACAGAGCAAGACTCCGTCTCAAAAATAATAATAATAATAGTAAGTCAAAAAAGAAAGTCAGTGGCCTCATGAGGTTGTTCAGTGACCACACCAGAGCCCCCCAGCTGGAACAGAGTGCCGGGGAATGGTGCCGTTTGTTGGGGTACCTGTGCAGCAGTAGCAGTGCCATGTGGGGTTGGTGATTGTGGGGTTGCCTCACTCAGGATTTGCATTGGAGTGATCCTCAGTTTAACACCTGGGAAATGGGGCGCTCCCTCTGACCTGCACATTTCATCTCTACCCAATGGACTACCAGCAACAGGTGTAATGGGTGCTGATGATGTTGTTTCTGTCTGTCTCTAAAACTCAGGGCCAGGCGCGGGCAGGCTCACGCCTGTAATCCCAGCACTTTGGAAGGCTGAGGTGGGCAGATCACCTGAGGTCAGGAGTTCGAGATCAGCCTGGCCAACATGGTGAAACCCTGTCTTTACTAAAAATACAGAAAATTACCCGGGCGTGGTGGCGTTTGCCTGTAATCCCAGCTACTTGGGAGGCTGAGGCAAGAGAATCTCTTGAACCCGGGAGGCGAAGGTTACAGTGAGCCGAGATCATGCCATTGCACTCCAACCTGAGCAAAAAGAGTGAAATTTCATCTCAAAAAAAAAAAAAAAAGAAAACAAAAAAAAAAGAAAGAAAGAAAAGAAAAGTAACTTAGGCCAATGTGCAGATGACTCAGAACACACACTAGTATTCCTGGGGACTGGGAGCAAACACTAACCCTTCAGACCATGGGTCCTAGTAATAGTGAATGAGTCAAACAGAGCAGCCTTCATATTACCTACCACTATTTTCCTTCAAAAAATTAAACTCCTGTTTTCTGGAAGGGGCTGGTGACCACCTGACAATGTGGGGCGAGGCCTGACCATTGGGTTTCAGATTTCTAAGGACAGGTGTCTTCTTATCCTCCCTGCACTGCAGTCTCCATCCATTAGTGTTCTAATACAAAAACACCAGCAAATTCACTGAAATTACACTCAGTCCAATATGGAATTCGATTATCTGTGTGGATTTCTAAATAAATATATTTAACTGGTCAGAGCAGAGTGCAGAGAAGTTTTCAAACCCAAACATTTCTCATGATGGCCGAGTGAAAACAATTTTCTCTCTGTTTATGGCAAGCAGGTCAATAAACAGCATCTGGGAGAAGCCACTGGAAGCCGTATGTGAGGCCTCCCTGACTTCCTAATTTAATGTTGCTGCCTCCCTGTGCTACTGAGTAGACAACTGACCAGGGTTTGCCATTTGCCCTCTGAGTGACACCCTCTCAGGTCTCATGGCTCACAAATTCAGGATGTTAGTTCACTGATCCTTGCTGTATGAGGTCCGGCATCACCGGCCTCCACCTCATGTCTGAGAAGAAGGTTCCTGTTGGTTCAGTTCTGCTCGCCACCTACTGCCAAAAAGAGTTGGGGGTGAGGTGTGGTATGCAGGATTGTTTACTTCTCTGCCATGGCCTTCCACATAATCTCTGCTGAAAAAAAGTCTCTCAACCACCCCACATAAGGTGAGTCACTCCTAATTCACTACAGCAATAGAATGATGCAATGTCTATCCTCAAATCCTAAGACCTCTGAATGAAAAAGTAAAAATGCTAAACATCACTGCCTACTCTGATAACCACACTGCTAATAGTGTTGTGGGAGGAACCCGGTGAGGGATAACTGAATCCTGGGGTTGGTTTCCTCCATATGGTTCTTATGGTAGTGAGTAAGTCTCAGGAGATCTGATTTTTTTTTTTTTTTTCTGAGATGGAGCCTCGCTCTGTCTCCCAGGCTGAAGTGCAGTGGTGCAACCTCGGCTCACTGCAACCCCCACGTCCCAGGCTCAAGCGATTCTCCTGCCTCAGCCTCCCGAGTAG
This sequence comes from Pan paniscus, assembly GCF_029289425.2. NCBI lineage: Eukaryota > Metazoa > Chordata > Mammalia > Primates > Hominidae > Pan > Pan paniscus. The sequence continues at coordinate 27,556,011 of NC_073266.2, read as the reverse complement.
CTGGTATTACAGGTGCCCAACACCATACCTGGCTAATTTCTTTGTATTTTTAGTAGAGACAGGATTTCACCATAATAGCCAGGCTGGTCTCGAACTCCTGACTTCAGGTGATCTACTCGCCTCAGCCTCCCAAAATGCTGGGATTACAGGCGTGAGCCACCACACCTGGCCCAGATCTGATGTTTTTATAAGGGGGTTCGCCTTTCACTTGGCTCTCATTCTCTCTTGCCTGCCGCCACATAAGACGTGCCTTTCACCTTCTGCCATGAGTGTGGGGCCTCCTCAGCCACGTGGAACTGTGAGTCCATTAAACCTCTCTTTCTTTATAAATTACCCAGTCTCGGGTATGTCTTTATCAGCAGCATGAGAACAAACTAATACATTTAAACATTTTTAAATGCACATGTAACTTCTAAAAGTGTACGCTCAAGGTGAAAGGAAAATCCAATCTGTAACCAACAAATTGTAACTACTTAATATATCCCTTCTGAATTAAGGGCAATAAGTCTTTTATGTAATACAATAATTTACATATTTCTAAAGTACTCTTCCTTTTATACAGGAAATGATTGCTCCATCTTAATAAAATACTCTGTCTTCAAAGACTTTCTCTGCTATCGAATGATATTGAGGTAGGCTGGTGCAAACTCCTCAAGTCCTTCTTGGTTATGCAGACAAAAAAATTTGACATAAAATCCTGGCTTACAAACTGTCTATTAAATTAAGTGCAACAAATGTTTATTTTATATCTTCTTTGCATTAGGGCATTGTGCTAAGCACAAGGTCATGAATACAGCATTCCACCCTTGCATGGATGTGATCTAAGAGGTAAAAGTTTTACCTAAGAGAGACTCTGTATATATTTAGACAGAGTTTTAGTAAAATATTGTATATGATATCGAGACCATCCTGGCTAACATGATGAAACCCTGTCTCTACTAAAAACACAAAAAATTAGCCGGGCGTGGTGGCAGGTGCCTGTAGTCCCAGCTACTCGGGAGGCTGAGAGGGGAGAATGGCGTGAACCCAGGAGGCAGAGCTTGCAGTGAGCCGAGATTGCGCCAGTGCACTCCAGCCTGGGCGACAGAGCGAGACTCCGTCTCAAAAAAAAAAAAAAAAAAAGGAAATAGGAGAAAGAAAGTGTGGGATGAAGTCAGACTGCAACCATAAGGAAAGTTAAAATGTGTGCAGAACGAAGTAGTGAGAGATAATTTGACTGAAAATGTGGGTGGGGGACGTCCTGAATATTAGGTTGGGGAGTTAAAAATTAATTCAGTAGATAGGTGAAAAGTTGGATTATAGCTGTGTTTTAGTAAAAATAATTTTGTTTTCTTGTCTAGGAAGAATGAGGTAAGGAAATATTGGAATGAGGCCTAAGATCAGGGGAAGGGCCATTACCTTCCTAGGGAAGGGAGGGTGAGCCTATGCCTGAGTAAGGATAGCAGGAAGTCTGTAGAAAGGAGGAGTGAACACCAATCTTTCAGCCACAGGAAGGTGTTTCTATCAGAGATGCAAATCAGCGTGGTATAGGAGCAATGCCAAGGAGTGGGGTGGGGGCTCAGCAATGCCAAGATGGGGTTGAAAGAAAAGGATTAAGCAAACATACGAAGACTGGGAGTCCTGCCTGACCAAAGCTTCCCTGGGTCCCTAAGCAATGAAGGATGCAATCAACTGAAGCCAAGAAAGGCAGGGAGGCAGAGAATACAATGTGATATTTAGGCAGCTTCACATTCAGGCAACGGGATTGCACTGGACACATAAGAAGACCCCAGTGGGGCCTGCAGAGACTAGCAAAGGGAAGCATGGGCTGTATACTTACAAAGACCTAACTGCCTTCGTTCAGCTGTCAAGAAGTTACTCAACCTCTTGGAATCTCCACTGACCTGGGAATGAAACAACCAAGCTATGGAAGTCATACAATACTGGGACAATCCTGTAGTTGTTCGCTACTTCAAATATTCTGTGTAAACTTAGGAAGGTGTGTTTGTGTGTGTGTGTGTAGAGGTATATCAGGAAAATGAAGAATCAGGAAGAAACTGTTTTCACTTTATCTAGGATAACGTATTTCCAAAGATTTGGATGGAAAATCCAAACACTTCCTATGAAATCCACCTAATAAAAGCTGTCATTTTAACTGAGCAGTAATGTCTTTGTCTCCACTAAGGTGCTTCACTGGCTGAGCTTCCTCAGCATAAAATGCCTATGGAAAAGGCATTTTATGGTGGTTAGAGATATGAGAGAGCTAATTTCAGACTTGCACGTAGGATGCAGAACAAATAAGAAATATGAAGCCTTCTCTTGTAGCTGCCTATTAGCCCAATTCCCCTAAACATTCCATTTTATACACTCAACACCCAAGTGTTACCTCCATATCAAACAGCATGGATTTCCTGTCTACTGTTCATCATGCTGTCTACACCAAGACTTGAAATGTTTCAGTGACATATAGTTCATCTCTTCATGCCCCTCATGAAACCTACAATGTTCATGCTAACACCTCTGACTTTCCTAGAACAGTCAAGGTAATGACCTGGGAATTCAGTTTTTTAGTTCAAGAATGCACTGTTTTCTGTAGGATCTCATTGTCATTCATTAACTCGAAGACTGTTTATATTAGTCATAATGATCCAATTTAGGAAGATGGAGATTACAAATCAGAGAATATTTTCTTCCAGCCATGTTTTGAAAGAAAGAAGTTTTCGTGAAGGATTGCTTATTTTTGCTAGAAGAAAAACAGATATTTTCACCAAACACTTATTAAATTATGTCATTATGCTTGAATAAAGGAAGGTAAAACTAGTTTCTCTGTTGGAAGTCCTAGGTAAAGCTCTCAACAGCCTAAAAACATAAATCACTTACTTTTGTTACACACACACACACACAAGCACCTAAATCCACACATACACATGTACATATATTAATTTCTGGCTTTTAATCTGTGTTTGAAGTACACACAAGATACCTTGGCAGATCAGGGCAAATATCGAAATTGATCAATTGCATAGGGAAAGTTTCGTTACAATGATTATATAGTATCACATACATGTAAAAGCTTCTTTCCTAAGAGCTAACTTTTCTCATTGTGTGGGAGTTACAGGCACTTAAGTGTTTATAGCAAGATTGGAAGAGACCTCTGTCTACTATCTTATGATGAAACGCAGATATCTCATGACAATGGGTTTGAACAAAATCTAAGTCAGAATTCTGGTTAAGTTAGAGGTATGTTTGTCAGTTAGTACTTTACCCAGATTAAAGATTAACCATTTAGTTTGTCTTTGTCTTGGCACGTCAGTTTTCCCTATCAGTGCCTAAGGTGACCATAGTGACCACTAGTCACCGTGTCCTTCCAAAACTTTCATGTTTGCATTTTGGTACCAAACATCAACCACACACACACTAGGCTGGGGATAGGAAAAACACCCTGACAAACTCTCATCCAGAATGGAAAATAGATGTGCTCCTACTTCTGCCTCCACACATGCGCAGTATCTCTCTTACCTAACCACAACCTTCATTTTTGCCTAAAATCCTTTCAATTCAGTGCCCCAGTCAGCCACTAGCAAAGATTCAGAGTTTTCCCTGGACCCATGCTAATTATATTATAGAAAACAACATTAGCATTTAGTACTATGCTCAATTCTTCATGCAACAATGTTTTTCAAATGAAAGAAAAGAATAGAAAAAAGATTTATTAAAAACAAACACATTTCATTAGTGCCAGAGAATATTTTAGTATGTTCACACTAGTCTTATCTGAAAGAACTGAATTCTGTGACTTTAATAAAAGTTCAGCAAATGCTGAAGGATGGTGGTGGGCTGAGGAAGAATCCATCCCATCTGATTCTCTGGTGTTTTCCAAGTTTGCCTCATTGTATCAAAGCAAAAGAGCTCCAGGTGTTTGCTTTATTTTGTATAAGGAATATAGGATAGAATTGCTGCAAATACTTCCACCATCAGAGACCCTCAGGATTTTCTTTGAGCCTCGGGATTTTCTCTCTGGGCTTTCTAATGGTTGATACCAGGATTCTGGCCTGTGCATGAGCTGTGACAGGGTGTGAAGCAGGGAAGGTAAATCACCTACTTCTATTCACACACACACACACACACACACACACACTGCAGGTGACACTAAGAGTAAGGGACAGTAGAGTTACTTCTGAAAACTGCCACTGTGACCTAAAGCAAGAAAGCAGGTTGGATGGTGGCGTTCAGAGTTCAAATCTGCTGTTTACTTCTTTGAGCTGGGTGGTCACATGGTGAAGTACTCTGAACCTTGGTTTCTATGTCCATAAACTAGTGTGGTGCCAACAGCCACTTTAGAGCATTGTGGAGTTTAACAAAACTGATGAATACATAATATGCCCTAGGGTGCTGAGTAGAATATGATTACCATTATTATTGATAACATTCTTATCAAATGGGGGCAAAATGAAATCATTAGTAATACAACTTCATCTGATTGAATCTATCAAATACAAAGTCAGATCCGGATTTTAACTCTATCTTCATAAAAATCACACTTCCACCTCTTCTGCTTAATTTCTCTGTGTCTCAGTGTCAACATATGCAAAAAAAAAAAAAAAAAAAAAAGGAGAGGCTGTCTCTAGGGTAGGGGTCCCAACCCCTGGGCCTTGGACTGGTACTGGTCCTCGTCCATGGCCTGTTAAGAGACGGGTCACACAGCAAGAGGTGAGAGGCAGGCCAGCTCTACCTCCTGTCAGATTAGCAGCAGCATCGGTTTCTCATAGGAGCGAGAACCCTATTGTGAACTGCACATGCGAGGGATCTAGGTTGCATGCTCCTTATGAGAAGCTAATGCCTGCTGATTTGAGGTGGAACAGTTTCCTTGAAACCATCCCTACCCCTACCCCGATCCGTGGAAAAATTGTCTTCCACAAAACCAGTCCTGGTCCCAAAAAGGTTGAGGACTGCTGCTCTAGGGTATCTGGAGCTCTCAAATTGCTGAATGCTATGACCGAAGTTTAACTCATTGCCCATCTGCTTCCAGGGAATTGACAGAGGGCATGAAGGAACATTTGTAGATTTTGTCATCTCAGAAAGAAATACACTGATATCTGCATCCAAAACAGGGCTTTTAAACTGAGATAAGCTGACAGTGTGTTTTTGAGCTTCTTTGAATTCCCTGACACTGAATGTAAAATTTTCTGTTTATATGTCCAATGTTTTCATCAGATTCTCTAGGGATCTAAGACATGACACCCCTCCTCCCAAAAATGTATGAGCCACAGACTTATAAAGGTGTATAATTGGCAATTAAAGTAAAAGTATAAATAATATTAGTATCATTTTGTACCTTAATAGAATAAATCCAAGCCAAAGATAAAACTGGAATCCAGGTTGTTTTGTTTCATATCAGTTAAGAGAGTTTACCACTGAAATCATAGTTCAGGTTTTCCAAAGTGCAGACCCTGAACAGAGGGCTTGGGTGCAGGTGGTTTATTTGGGAAGTCATCCTGGAAAATCCAAAAGGAAGGGATGGAGAAGAGATAGAAGACAAGAAAGAATGCATTGCTCGTGGGTCATTGGTATAGAAAGTTTCTAGGAAGCTTCTGCAGAACCCTATGCAATGTGCCTCGAATTGTCCAAGGAATTGAATGGGGAGCTGGAGTATTTGTACACTACTTCTGTTGCTCACTGATGGGCAACAGGGCTTTTATCCCCAGCCTTTCCAGGCTGCCCCGGGGAGACAGCAGCTATGGGGAGGCACCAACCCATGGGCTGTACTCATTCCAGAATCCTTCCTCCCCTACACGCTGACAGCCAATTATTCACCAAGTTGTAACTTCGAATTCTACTTACCTAAAATGCATTTGGCATACATCTGCATGTCACACTCACACTGTCCCTGTCTTGGTCGAGACATTATAATCACTCTCCTGAACTACTGCAGCAGCTTCCTAGCTGAACTCCTGGCTCATCTGGTCTACATTGCTGCTCGAGTGACATATCTAGAAGCACATCTAAGCTTACCTTCTCTGGGGTTTACACCCTTCAATGGCTCCCCATTACTACTGAATAAGATTCAAGGCCAGGCACGTGGCTCACGCCTGTAATCCCAGCACTTTGAGAGGCCAAGGTGGGCGGATCATGAGGTCAAGAGATCGAGACCATCCTGGCCAACATGGTGAAACCCCGTCTCTACCAAAAATAAAAAAAATTAGCTGGGCATAGTGGTGTGCGCCTGTAGTCCCAGCTACTCGGGAGGCTGAGGCAGGAGAATGGCATGAACCCGGGAGGAGGCAGAGCTTGCAGTGAGCCGAGATCACACCACTGCACTCCAGCCTGGGCAACAGAGCAAGACTCCATCTCAAAAAAAAAAAGATTCAAACTTCTTGGCATTGCCTATAAGATACTTCCTGACATGGTTTCCACTCCATACCCAGATTTCATGTCTTATCAAGTGTGGCTTCACACTTCATCCCTAACGGTTCAGATGGATGAATGCCAATGAAGCCATTCTTCAAAACTCTGCCCAGATGTTCCCTGAAGTTAAGCTTTCACAGACAACTCCCATCCCTGTCCCCCAACTATGCAGCCAGGCCTTGCCTCAACCTCAAACATTGACCTACTCCTTCTTCCACTTCTGTAATGTAGATATCATTAGAATAGCACCTGGTACACAGCAGCAGCAGCTGCTCCAAAAACATTTTCAAGTGATTGAACTAAATGGTAGCATGTAACTCACAAAAATATAAAATATAGGAGTTATGTGTAAACATAAAATATAATAGTCAGTTACATGATACCGTTTAGTTATGTACCTTATGTTTACATATAGAGGAGATATGTATAAACATAAAATATAAATGGTATCATCTCTAAGACCAAGACCTATTCTTCCCATCATCCCTAGCACCCAGCATTGTTGTCATAATGTGTGTTCAACAAACCCTTACGGACACGTACAGCATGGTAGATTATGAATGAATAGAAGGTAGAGCCCATAAAACCGAGTTACCGCTTGCTTTTGCCTCTACTAGCTGTGCAATCTTGGGTAAAATACTTAACTTCTACGATTTGACTTTACTCATTTGTAAGATGGAAAAGGTCTACTGTGTAGATTGTGTAGTACTTCCCCCCCAGTCACTCTCCTTTCTTAGGACGGTATTCTATATCCCTGTGTGTGATGTGTGGCTTAGAGTGGAACCCTGTGGGAGGAGCGTGCTTCTGTGCCCACAGGCCTTGGGCTTGGCACCTGGAAGTAGGCAGAGGTGGCATATTTCACACTGAGCAAATGCTTCAAGAGCCACTGCCTGGTATGGCCAAGGCATTTCTTCTTCAGCCACAAGAAAGCCATGTACCAAATGAGGGCTGTGTTTTAGCCTGGATCCCAGGATGGAGCAGGCACTGGAGAAGAGCCACAGTCAATCCACAGCCTCTGCAGCTGACATTTAATACAAGCAAGAAATCACCCTCTGGTCTTTTAAGTCACTGAGATATGGGGTTGTTCGCCCAGCATAACTCAGTAGAATCTGACTCTGGAAGTGGTGAGAATTCAATAAATCCTAAAGCAAAGTGTGAACACAGAAGCCAGCATAGTGTAAGTATTTGATAAATTACACTTCCATTCCTGTGATGTTTATCTGAAAACTCCAAATATAGCCCAGGGGTGGGCAGGAAGCATAGGCTTAAAAATGTTCAAAGAAGAGAATAAATTAATATTTTGGTCTTAATCTTAAATAACAACTTTAAAAAATCATTTTTCCCAGTCATTTCCCCGATTATAAACTACTTTGACAAAATTTTACATTATAATTTCAAAATAGGTTGCTAAACTTTTCAGGAATATTTATGCACATACAGTCTGAAAGAATTAAAGAATTTAGAAGCCCATCTTTCACAAATCTAACATAAGAACAGGGTTAATCATTGAATTAAGACAGAGGTACTGTGTACCTCTCCATGCAAGGTACTGCGGGCTTATAAACTTACAAGGTTGGCCAGGCGCGGTGGTTCACGCCTGTAATCTCAGCACTTTTGGGAGGCGGAGGTGGGTGGATCACCTGAGGTCCGGAGTTTGAGACCAGCCTGACCAACATGGAGAAACCCTGTCCCTACTAAAAATACAAAATTAGCCAGGCATGGTGGCACATGTCTATAATCCCAGCTACTCAGGAGGCTGAGGCAGGAGAATCGCTTGAACCCGGGAAGCAGAGGTTGCAGTGAGCCGAGATCATGCCATTGCACTCCAGCCTGGGCAACAAGAGCAAAACTGTTTCAAAAAAAAAAAAAAAAACTTGCAAGGTGGACCACATTTCTCTTCCCTCTACTCTCAGGAGTGAGCCGCCTCCTGAGCCCATGGCAGTGTGGTGCCTGAGTACTGTGAGATGCAGTGACAAATGACACTTCCAGAAGCTGCTGCAACGTAATGACAAAAAGACAGTGGGTCCTTTCTCTCTTGACTTTTTCCTAAGCCCACTCTTTTATAAGCACTCTCCAATTTCCCTATTAAGAAGTCATTAATTTATCCCACAAACATCAGATTAGCTAGTATATATCAGGCATTGCCCACGGCACCAGGGTATTAAGAGAGTCTCCTCCTCACATGCTCAAGAATGTGAAAAGAATTATGAGAAGAGGTCATGCTCCTGGGAGTGGGCCATCAGGACAGGTTTTACTGAGCAACAATATCTAAAACTTGGGAGGTGGTTGGAAATTTCTTTATGACATAGATGCTGGGGAAGGGGCTTGCTGACAGACAGAGCTACGGAAGGCTGCGGTCACCCCAAAAGACAGAGCTAGGCCTTTTGAATTATGTCTACACTGAAGGAAAAAAAACTAGGGATATTTGTTGTCTCATTGCGGAAGGCTATTTTCGGGTGATTTCTATTTTAAAATGTTCTTTGAAGGAGCAAGATATTTTGTTCCACTATCCAAGTGGAGCATCAAATAAAATCACATACAATAATGTTAATCATAAGGTAATCTGAAGTAATGTTCTGATTACACAGAATGACTGAGAATATCGTCTTTGCTTTTTAATTAAAAATGGGCAAGAGATCAGTAAAATATTGTTATTTTTAAATAGACAGCAATATGATCTCCCAGTAAGCAAAAACTTTGATTTCTGCTGGCAAATTAATATACTCAAGCCTATTTACTTGCTGATATATTTTTCCCAGACAAAAAACGCAGCCTTAGATAGAGAAAATTGTGTTCAGAACTCACTGAGAGATCACTATGATAGATATTATAAGAACTTTTTTTTTTTTTGAGACAGAGTCTTGCTCTGTCGCCCAGGCTGGAGTGCAGAGGGGCGATTTGGGCTCACTGCAACCTCTGCCTCCTGGGTTCAAGCAATTCTGCTGCTTCAGCCTCCTGAGTAGTTGGGACTACAGGCACATGCCTCCACGCCCGGCTAATTTTTAGTATTTTAGTAGACACGAGGTTTCACCATGTTGCCCAGGCTGGTCTCGAACTCCTGAGCTCAGTCAATCCTCCCGCCTAGGCCTCCCAAAGTGCTGGGATTACAGGCGTGAGCCACCACGCCCGGCCCAAGAACTTTCTTATATCCTGTCTTTTGTCGCCTTCCTGAGCCCATGGCCGTGTGGTGCCTGAGTACTGTGAGATGTAGTGACAAACGGCACTCCCAGAGGGAACATTTAAAATCCAGTCTGAAATTGTCCAAGTCCTCTTTCAATGCCTAAGTGAACTTTGAAATTTTATAATTTCAGAACAGGTTGCTACACTTCCCAGAAATATTTGTGTATTATCTGTAAGAACTGAAGAATTTAGAAGCCCATATTTCAGAAAGCCACCATAAGAACAGCATTAATCACTGAATTAAGAAAGATGGTCTGAGCATGGTGGTTCACGCCTGTAATCCCAGCACTTAGGGAGGCTGAGGCAGGTGGATCACCTGAGGTCAAGAGTTCAAGACTAGCCTGGCCAACACGGTGAAACCCCGTCTCTAATAAAAATACAAAAATTAGCTGGGTGTGGTGGCGGGTGCATGTAATCTCAGCTACTTGATAGGCTGAGGCAGGAGAATCGCCTGAACCCGGGAAGCAGAGGTTGCAGTGAGCTGAGATCACGCCGCTGCACTCCAGTCTGGGCAACAAGAGCAAGACTCTGTCTCAAAAAAAAAAAAGATGTATTTGTTTCAAGCATCATGTTGAGATGAAAGCACTGTGAGAATGCAGCCTACCAATGACACACCCCATGGAGGTGAGCTGCCTCATAGAATTGTCTATTCTCCTCATCAGATTTTGCAGGAGTGAGAAAGAAACATTTGTTGTATTAAGCCACCAAGAATTTGGGCCGTTTTAGCTCCAAGCTTGTTGGTTTCAAAGCCACCCTCACTGATTACACATGATTAGCACAGGCAGGGTGTCCATGAATGTACAAAGCCACGCCCACCTGGCATCACCCTATCCTAGACTAATAAATGACTGTGATTTGGAAATATTTATAATCATAAGCTTAGAAAATCTGCACAGAAAGGTGAGCTGATTGAAATCAACATTTGATAGGCACAGATTCTTTTTTTCTATAATAAAAAAACTGAGTCTGCTTTTGTTATGTAGATATTACTAATGTAGTACTAGGAGTGGGAGGTGACTGAGAAGATACACAAACCTACATTACAACATTTTCTTTCTATATTATGACACACTTCTGTAATGAAGTCTTACAATAAACTAATAGCCCCACAGAGGGAAAATGTGATTGTGTGCAAGGTGAAAATGACGTATTATTATGAGTACAGCCACATAAACTGTGACTACGTGTATTTATTATGAGACAATGCATATAATCACACAGCTTCCGGAGAGACAAGTGAACAACATCTCAGGGGAGGTCCACCACTATCCCATCTAGTGTTACTGCAAGGAGGGTAGGCAGGGCAGGTCCTCTAGGTCTTCCTTTCAGTATAACAGTTACACAACAGAAAGCGTCTTTGCTTTTTTTATTTTTGGAGAAAAAGCTTTGCAGCTTTAGCTGACTCAGTTACTTCTTTTCCTTTAGATGTGATCCCTTTAAAATAATCCGCTGGCAACCAGGTTGATGGATGAACTTCAAAGAAGGACATAGTGATGAAAGGATCGATTGCTTTTACGATTGCTCTAAAGAACCAGATAGCTGTATTTAAGATATAATTGGAATTTCCCTTTAAGAGAAAGAACAGGTTAAACTTGAGAAGAAAAAAGACAAGCCATATATAACAGTATTGCTGACATTTAGTCTTTGCAACTGTAAATATACAAGAACCTCAAAGATCACTATCTGTCCTATATTTGAAGGCGCTTGTTGTGATGTGCAGAATACTGTTGGCCCTTAAACGAGAAAACATGAGATGACATGGGAAAACACAGGATGACATGTTAAGACATCCAAAAACCAGAATGATCACCAAAGGCCCTCAATGGACCCACACTATAAGTACTGAAAAGTAATGGTTGAAACTATAGGCTCAAAAATAAACATACGCAAGAATTCCATGTGGTATGGTGTTAAAAGCTCAGTCTTTGGAACCAGGCAAACCTGGAACTGTGCGGGATGCTGCGTGGCTGACTGTATGGGTAGCCTGTGCAATTTTTTCAGGAGTTTTTTTTACCTGCCAGGTGATGACCAAAGTCTACAGTGGAGGTCAACAAATGACAGCAGCCAAATCCTGCCTGCTGCCTGTTTTTGTAAATAAAATTTTAGTGAAATACTTTTACATCCACTGTCTATGGCTGCTGGGAGGAAAGGCTGAGCCAAGGAGAAACAGGGGATGAGCCTGGGCCATCTAACTGTGCAGGAAACACGAAAACGATAGCGTGATGGGTCTGTGTCAAAAGGACGAGAAGTCAACACATATATGTTCCCAAAAGCTGAACGTGAAATAATTTGAATTTACATGAAATGAGGGATTAGAATAACAAACAATATTGCAAACAGACAAATTCAGAAAGTAAAATATTCTGTAAGACAACCGATCTGGTTTCTTCAGAAGTCAATGATGTGAAGAAAAACGAAAGGAAGCTGGAGGGGCTGGGGGGCACTGATCTAAATAAAAAAGCTTAAGAGAAGTGATAATGAGATGGAATGTCTGGGCTTCCATAGCATCCTGTTGCAACCAATACAAATGACATTTTTGAGACGATCAGGAAATGTAAATATTGACTGGGTATTAAATAATGCTAAAGACTTATTTGTATTAGGTATGATGATGGCACTAGGGTTCTGGAAGAAATGGCCCATTTGTTTCAGAGATGCATGCTGACCTATGTAGGGATGAAATGACATAGTATCTGAGAACTTCTTTAAAATGTTTCAGCCAAAATAAATAATGTAAGTGTGGCAAAGACTTATTGGAGCTGGGGAGTGGATAGGTGACCTTTTTCTACTATTATCTCTATTTTTGTGTATGTTTGAGATGTTTCATAATATGAAAGAAGGATCAAGGGAAAGATGCTTTAGAAAAAGATTTCACACAGAACTGAAGCTGGGCATGAGTTTCCATTCTTTCTTTTAAGTTGGCCTATGGGATCTGACCACCCCAAATCAACTTCCTGCAATACCTTAAGAATTATGAGCACTTACTGAGACAGCAAACAGCAATGGTGCTGATGTAGGTGTTGGTAGGGAAATAAATCATCTTTGAATCAATTAACAAGTGGCAAAGAAACTGCTACCACATGGGTCTACCAATGTGCTATTCTTTATTGCTACAGGAGAAACAATGCATTTTCAAGTATTTATTATTTCCTTTGTATACTTTAAGTGCTCTGTCAGCTTCATCAATACAGAGACAAACACATTTTCAATATGGTAAAAAGAACTAGTCAAAACCTACTGTGACAGTAAAATGAAATTAAAATGACTTTTTTTCTTTCAATAGCTACATTTCCACTGAAAATTTGAGATAAGATGCTAAATGCCACTGGTAGAAAGCTGTGCAAAATGCTAACATTCATTCCAAGGTAGGTGGTTTAGAAACTGCATTGACCAGCAGGTGCAGTGGCTCACGCCTGTCATCCCAAGCCCTCTGGGAGGCCAAGCTGGGCGGATCACCTGAGGTCAGGAGTACAAGACCCGTCTGGCCAACATAGTGAAACCCTGTCTCTACTAAAAATACGAAAATATGTTGGGTGTGGTGGTGGGCGCCTGAGATCCCAGCTGCTTGGGAGGCTGAGGCAAGACAATCACTTGAACCCAGGAGGCAGAGGTTGCAGTGAGCCGAGATCATGCCAATGCACTCCAGCTGGGTGACAGAGCAAGTCCCTGTCTCAACAAAATTTAAAAAAAAGAAAGAAAAAAAGAAAAAGAAAAGAAAAGAAACGAAACTGCATGGACCTACCAGCACATTTTCTGATGTTTTAATGAGTCTATTTTTGTTTCTTTTGGGGAGATGCTGGTGTGGAGATGCTTTTAGCTAAGAAAAACATCATCTCAGATTTTCACTTAAGGCTAATAAGATCTAACATTTTTAATAATTGGGAAGAAATCAATAGAAATATAAACTTTTCTATTCTAAAACTGTAGAATTGATTATGACATATGAGGTGATGAAGCTAGGGGAGAGTCAACCATTTCCTGGGATTCTCTAATTGTGTAACTTACTTTGTGTACTCTTTTACAGTTCAAGAGGTGTTTTCACATCAATTGCCCCATTCCATCTTTATTTCCACTCTGTGTTCAGGCAAGGCTTTATGAAGTAATGCTCTACAAAGAAACTGAGGCTCGGAGGGGCAAAATGATGCTTGATCAAGGTCATACAGTTACCAAAAGGGTGGTGACAGGACTACTGATTTATAATCAATAAATTATTTAGAAGAAATTGGGACAAGAGTAACTAAAATGGAGACATGCTAACCCTTGCTTACCTTTCAAAGCCGATCTGTCGGAATGTCTTTTCCCATGTTGAGCCTGTAATGGAAGGGAGAGACATAATCAGTGCACATCAAGGACTCAGATAGTTTTGTTCGGCTTTTCCACACACGCTAGATATTTGGTTTTATGTTTAAGTAGGATGACTGGTTTTTCTTCAAATGCATTACTCCCCACCTCCAGTCCCAGATGACCTTTGTAGAATACAGAAAATTTAATAAAAAGTCTGCATTTACAGAAGTTGAGTCCACATAGGGATTTAAGTGCATATAACCCGCAATGTGGCCAGGTGCAGTGGCTCACGCCTGTAACCCCAGCACTCTGGGAGGCCAAGGCAGGCGGATCACCTGAGTTCAGGAGTTCGAGACCAGCCTGGCCAACATGGCGAAACCCTGTCTCAACTAAAAATACAAAAATTAGCCGGGCATGGTGGTGGGCACCTGTAATCCCAGCTACTCGGAAGACTGAGGCAGGAGAATCACTTGAACACGGAGGCAGAGGTTGCAGTGAGTCAAGATCATGCCATTGCACTCTAGCCTGGGCGACAACAGCAAAACTCAATCTCGAAAAAACAAACAAAACAAAACAACAACAACAACAACAAAATCTGCATGTGACAGAACTCTCTATGCCAACCCCTCTGGTAAAGCATTAGGCCACTCCAATAATTCTCTAAAAATCTAAGTGTGTCCTGCTCAGAAAAATATGGTGGAACTCTCCTGTTAAACATAATCAAACAGCTGTACGTTCTAAAATTCAACTTGTAATTTTGTGGAGCAATCTGGAAAGCCAGGTGACACTGAAGTTCCAACACATCACCCGCCATGCCTTTATCTTACCAGCGTTGACCACAGAATTCACATTTCCTTTTTTTTTTAAGCTAAACATGTTAAATCAGAAGAACACAAAAATGCTATTCCAACTGATATCAAGAACAATATATCCAAATCCATAAGAGAAGGACAGCTGGGTATAAAAAAGATGTTATACAATTTTTCTATGTAATATTTCTTCCCTATGTCACAGGCATATAATAATTTTCTGAGTACCTGATATAAGGAAAAGTGCTAAATTTTAGGAAAAACCTTTTTAATAAAAATTCTGCATTTACCAAAATTAAGGATTTGTGCTAACCCGTGCCATTTGTTTACATTTTCCTGATGCTTAGTCAATGGTAAACATATTTTGATTTCAGTAACTATTGCAGGTAAATACCCACCTAGCCCTAAATTCATAAATTGTGTTGTGCACTAGTTGCTTGATAATCACAGCAGGTAGTTATTGATAATTACTGCCTTTCTGATAGAGTTACTTCTGTCAATAGGAAACGGTGGGTTCAGCACTGAGTACCCAGCTAAAAGGCAGCTGAAAAGCTACCTGGCTTCTTTTCCTAAAGTCAAATTAAACTCCTACGGTGCTTAGGTTTATTTCTTGAGAACTCTGCCTCAAAGGCTTCATCTTCGGATGGCCACTCAGTGTCTCCTAGACATTAGGCTTCCTCAAGAGGAGTAGGAGGCCCCAGGGCCAACTCTCTGGCCTTCTCTAAGGACTGAACTAGTCCCAGGAGATCATGATCATGGGGTTTTGCCAGGGGACCTGGGTTCATACTAGTTGGTCATGATGGAGTGTTTTAAATAATTCTGATAAATAATAAAGGACTAAATTTCGGATGTGGATTAGACACACAAACACTTAAAGCAGATTCAGGCTTATATTTTCACATGAAGTCACTCTTCTCTGGCTGAATTCCAATATGTTTTGCTGAGTAGGAGTAAAAAAAAAAAACACAGACTTTGAGCTAACCAGCCCAGGAATTTCTCTTGGCCCCTGGCCCAGGGGAGTGGGTCCCATGTGAATGTCTTCTGACCTGTGAGTCACATGCAAAACAATTAAGAATCCCTTTCTCAGGAATTCTTTTAAAAAATAGTGTTATTTTTAATTGACACATAATAATTGCACATATTTATGGGAACAGTGTGATATTTTGATACATGTCTATGATGTGTAATTCTCAGACAATTATTCTGCCCCTGAAATCCTAGCAATTAAGAGACCGGCAAAGAATACATAACCTGTGGAAGCCACAGTGTGTTCAAGAACGGTGGCAACTGCCTGCCTAGACTACGAGTTGGGAGAGATGAGAGTCTCCTACCAAAGTGAGAACCAGATGGCCAAGCACAGGCCAAGTGTGGAGGGTCCCCGGAGGGAATGATTGGACGGTGAGGAGGTTGAGATGCTGCTCGTCTTGACTTCTCTTGCTTCATGGAAGAAACAAAGCACCTTTTACATTTTTCTGCATTTCCACTGTTTTCTCAGATATTTTCAGTATTATTCTTATTTTTTATTTTAATAGGTTCAATTATTTTTCTTAATAGGTTCAATTTATTATTCAGGTAAATTTTTTAATTTAAATGATTTTGCTATACTATATTGTTAGGCTTTTTTAACAGGGAGTTTTAATTTAAAAATAAGCCCCACCTTCCTATTTCTGTGAAATGTAAACTTATTTAAACAGGCAGGACAAGTCAAAAGGTTTCAATGCAAGACACTCAGTTCTCCTGAGAATAAACATTAGGCCACTCAACCAGGCACAACAGCAGTGGCAGAACGACTTCTTTCTATTCACCAGAAATCAACTTAATAATTTCAGTATCTGACATACCACAGGCTCATCATTTTTTGCCACTGATACTTTCCTAACCATCTTAACATGCTAAATATGAGACTAGATATATTAAAATATGGTTTCTGCCCTCAAACTCCACATACCCTAGAGGTTTGGATTTTTATGTCTTTTGTGAGCACTTAGTCATGATGAAACAAGAAACACACAATAAATGGAACAGACATGTCCAGATCCTTTGGCACCACGAATATTTCTGGCAGCCCATTATTCAGTTGCTGGGGAATTCTTTTAAAGCCATTAACCATGCTTTACATGGTAAGGTAATACTATTCACTTTCGCCAAAGCAGTCCAACAAGGGGAAAGAAGTAGCTGGCAGACTTCCTTGATTCAACACTTTTTAAATGAGATTTATAATATAGAGAAGTTTAAAACATGTTTTTTTTTTTTTCAGGAAAACCGAAACAGCAACAATAATTAAAAGGAAAATATATAGCATGGAGAATGGATGTCCAGTCATCTCTCAGTATCCACAGGGAATTAATTCCAGGACCCCTATGGACCCCAAAATCTGCAGGTGTTCATGTCCCTCATATAAAAGTGTAGAATTTGTATATAACCTTGCAGTCCCCTGCGTACTTCAAATCATCTGTAGATTAATTATAATACCTAGTAATAAATATAAATGCTATGTAAATAGTTGTTATATTGTACTGCTTTTTACATTTGTATTGTTTTTATTGTTGTATTTTTTTCAAATATGCTTTTTCAAATAATTTTGATCTGAGATCAGTTGAATTTGTGGGTGCAGAACCCATGGATACGGAGGGCCAACTGTAATTCATAGAAGGGATTTTTTCCTTCCAAATCTTAGATGAAGCAGTTAGAAATAATGAACTGTGATTCTTCACTTTCAGAAACTGTCCTTTGTAGATCCAGTATCCAGTCAACAGAATTGAAATGCAGAGCGGAAGATGGCAGAGTCCAGACACAGTAAACAAACCTTGGACTAAATTGCATTCAGCTGCAGAGCAGGTCCCAGTGTCTACCACGTGTGTCCAGGGTGACAAACCAGCCTTTAAGCTCCTTCCAGGTAGGATGTTTCCTCCTGAATAAGTAAACCAGCCATCGCTCCTTTACGAATGAATCCAGCTCTGCCTGTCCATTCTCCTCTCACCCTCCCTCTTCCACCCTATCTACCTATCAACCTCTGTGGCTTCCATTTTCCCTCCTCTCTAATAACATTGCTGCACCACAATTAGCTACATGGGGTCAAGATGGAACCTCTGCCAGTTTCTGCACTTATCTGGTAGGAAGCTCTCTCTCCTCAGCTGCCAGAAAGCCAGGCTCACCCATGACCAAGTTTGCTGCCACATGCAACAGCCTGTGTGTAAGAGGGAAGAATGGGTCACGTGTGCAGAGGGAAGCAGGGATGGAGAGAGGAGGCTGACTCCTCATGGCATTCCCATCTGCCTCTGTGCACTCCATCAGGATGCCCTCGCCTTCCCTCACTTCCCAGTTACAGGGAAGAAAAAATAACCTGGGTCACCTATTCTCATTTTAAGTCGGGGCTCTGATACCTGTATCTCAAAGAGCACTCAATATAGACAATGAAAATAAGAACAATTCCTTGCACATCCAAATTTTAGGTAGTAAGGAAAGCAAGTTTAACAATTTCTAGCCATCTTTAGTCCTATTTTAAATCAAGAGTGGCATTTCCCCCAAATCAACATAGCAATAAAACAGTTTGCAGTTATTAATCCCTTACCAAGTAGGTGCTAACTTCCTATATATTAGCTAACTTAAGCTTCTCAAATATTCTGTGAAATTAGTACTATTACTACATCCCCTTTTCAGGGGAGGAAACCAAGGGTTAGAGATTAGGGACCCCAAGGCCAATGTTCTTAATTTACTCATTGGATCGTCTCATCTTGGGAACTGTGTTCTGCATCCAGAATTGGTGGGTTCTTGGTCTCACTGACTTCAAGAATGAAGCCGCAGACCCTCGCAGTGACTATTACAGTTCTTAAAGGTGGAGTTTCTAGATTAGCTAGACACAGAGTACTGATTGGTGCATTTACAAACCTTTAGCTAGACACAGAGTGCTGATTGGTGCATTTACAAACCTTGAGCTAGTCACAGAGTGCTGATTGGTGCATTTTCAAACCTTGAGCGAGTCACAGAGTGCTGATTGGTGCATTTACAGTCCTTTAGCTAGACACAGAGTGCTTGGCAGTAAAGTTCTCCAAGTCCCCACCAGAGTAGCTAGACACAGAGCACTGATTGGTGCGTTTACAAACTTTGAGCTAGACACTGTGCTGATTGGTACATATAGTCCTCCAGCTAGACACAAAAGTTCTCCAAGTCACCACCCAACTCAGGAGCCCAGCTGGCTTCGCCTAGTGGATCCCATGCCAGGGCCGCAGACAGCCAGTCCCACGCTGCATGCCCCTGCACCCCTCAGCCCTTGGGTGGCCGATGGGACCAGGAGCCGCCTAGCAGGGGGTGGCGCCTGTAGGGGAGGCTCGGGCCTGCGCTGGAGCCAACCGCGGTGGGGCTCAGGCATGGAAGGCTGCAGGTCCGGAGCCCTTCCTTGAGGCAAGGAGGCAGAGGCCTGGCGAGAATTTGAGCATGGCGCTGGCGGGCCAGGAGTGCTGGGGGACCCAGTTCCCCCTCCGCACCTGCTGGCCCGAGTGCTAAGCCCCTCACTGCCAGGGCGTGTGGCACCAGCAGGCCGTTTTGAGTGCGGGGCCGTGAGGCCGCGCCCGTCTAGAACTCGCGCCGGCCGGCGAGTGCAAGCAAAGTCCCAGTTCCTGCCCGCGCCTCCCAGCTCCTGCCCGCGCCTCCCAGTTCCTGCCCGCGCCTCTCCCTCCACACCTCCCCGCAAGGAGAGGGAGCCAGCTGCAGCCTCGGCCAGCCCAGAGACGCGCTCCCACAGTGCAGCGGCGGGCTGAAGGGCTTCTCAAGCATTGCCAGAGCGGGCCCCAAGGCGGAGGAGGCACCAAGAACGAGCGATGGCTGCCAGCACGCTGTCACCTTTCAGTTCTAGTCTTCCCTTCCTTCTCCATATTCCCATTTTTATTCTCCTCCCTATCATGTGTCTCCTGCCTCCTGCCATCTGATTATAATTTTTTAAAAATACCTTTTTTATTCCACAAAGTTGTAGTGTCTGATGATGAATTCTGGAAGCCTGTGAATGCCTATAGAAGTTCTCTGTCATCAAACCTCCTTGCACACGACCTTCCGTCCAGGCCCTGAGAATTCTCCTGTGTTGATTTTGTTTAACACTCCCCAAGTACAGGGGGAGTTCGTTCTGTACAAATATACATAGACAAAAGGTCATTCACCAATATACTCTCCGCAGCTGATGGAACAAGGGAGATTATTTTTTATTTCCTCTAATTTTTTTCTGTAATAGTGGTTTAAAACCACAGGGCTTTGCTTGTTACTTTAAATCAGACATCTTGATTTCTAATAACAGCTCTGCCTCTGGTCATCTTTATTTCCTTAGACAAGTTACCCTTCGGTCTTTCTCCTCCCTTAATATAACACCAAAGGGTTTTTAACAGGCTCCTTTCATTTTGCAGTTTTATATTTTCATGAACATCATCACTGGAAAAGCAGACATCTCTGTCTTCATATTGTAAATTCATTATTCACTTGGTCATCATGTTTCTTCATTGATTACTTTTACCAATCATTCTTTCAATTGATTCATTACTCAATTTTTACCACAGAAAAAAGTAACTTTGTTTTCCCTCTAGGTTACCTAATGTAGTGGTAAAACTGGTGGTCAAAGGAGGCACAGTTTTCATTTAATTCAACAGTTTTTCATGAAGCATGTCTCAGCCGCTGAGAGCCACCTGAATGTGGACCTGCCCCTCTGCTTCTTCAAAATAATCAGCAGAAAAGGATTAATAATTCATGGAAGTGGTGGTTTTTTGCCAGCATATTCCTATAAAAAGGGAAATATTTTCACATACTGTAGGGGCTGCCAGGCAGCTGAACATGTGGCCTGGCACAGAAATTGGTGATGAAACTAAAATATCAGGAAATTGTACCACTCATAACTTTTCTGCCAGAAGTTTCATTTACATTATTTTTAACTCTTCAGAGGAAGAGATTTTCGTATCTAATCAAAGGAGCCAAGATTTTTTACCATGCATTCAACACTGAACGTAATGTGAAATTCTAAGAGAAAAATAGATTTTTCCTCTCAATTAATAGTGACATTTTACTTTGCCAATATTAAGATGATCTTCTGTTGAAATTTAGCTGAAATCTGTTTAACCCCAGAAATGGCTGCTCTAATGGATGATATATACCCAAGGAACACAATTTTCTCAGCAAATGAGTAATTTCAGCCTTTTGGGTTAAATGGTGAGATCTATAAAATTTTCCAAGTCCTATTTCCCACATGAGATTCATCATTAATAGATGAAAAGTAATTGTAAAAGAGATAAGACAAAACATTATTTATCATCCCTTAATTGTTTTCATATTTAATGACATATTGTTTTTTCAAATATCATTTTCATATCTACCTAATACTCTGGCAGTGTCTATTTTCCCCGATCTGATCATAAATATCTAGATGGCACAACCTTAAGTATATGACAATTGCTGTTGTTTATATTTTGCTTTTTATCCCATGTATCCTTTATCAGTTCTTTTCATAATGTCTTAATATTTTGTCATCTTATATGAAGGGTGGGTGATCTCTTCATAAAAGACAAAAGTCAGAATTCATCAGTCTCACTATCAACATATGTTCAATGGTGCGCTTTTCAAAATAAATAGCTTTATATTTTTCCTTATTTGTAAAATAACAATGATTTACAAAACGTGAAAATACTAAAAATCTTTTATTTTTGCATAGACTCCCCCACACACTAAGACCAGCACATACAAAATACAACCACTCTATTTCGAATCCTGCTTCAATTACATATTAATATATAATTAACTCAATGTCTATAAATATAGCCATGTAATCACTTTACTGCTTATATAGTGTTCCATAATTTAACAAATTTTAATTTCTGATTAATATGTAAATTTATATCTACATTTTTGCTGTTATATATAACATTGCAATGAGCAACTATACCTATATCTTTGAACATTCATTCAATTATTCCTTTAGGGCAAATTCCTAGGAGTATAATTATAAGTATATGTAAAATTTTGGTTAACACTACCAAAATTCTAACCCTCAAATTTATTCAAATATATGTGCTCAATTGAATTTTTTTAACACAGAATTTAGTTTTTTATAAATCTTTTTTATCTTTTACAAAACATTTTATTTTAACTTACATTTTTATAATTAGTAATAAAATAAATTTTCTTAGGTTTGTCAGAAATTTTAACATTTTATGTGCATGTTGTGTGAACTGTCTCCTCATGCCCATTGTCTATTAGATATTTGTCTTTAATCCTTTAATCCCAAATATGGCATATCTGCAGCCAATTCATTTGCCCTTTAGGTTCAAATTTTCATATACTAACTTCCCCGAATAGAAGTGATTAATGTTTATCATGATTAATTTCTACCATTTTAGCTTTTGAATTTTTCAATTTTCTTTTGTTGTCCCAGTAAGTGCAAACAAATATTATATTTGTTTTTTGGCCCTTAGGAATTTTTTAATATCCAAATACGTCAACTCAAGAAGGTATTGAATGAGTTCAACACATGTGTTATGCCCTCATTTTGGGTTGGCCAGTCAGGCTGAACAGACCCTGCCACACCTACTCACTCTTTGTAGAGACTAGGGCAGGTCTGTTCAAAAACATTCATGCTTCAACACTCTCATCTATGCATGGAGGGTACTGCAACACCTTAACATTGTTTCTTTTCAAAAATTACTTCCATATTACTCTCAAAAGAAACATGATTCCTAAATAATTAACTCCATCATCAAATAATGAATTTTCCAAGATAATCCTTGACTACAAGATTTCTGGTTTAAGATTGGTTCTGATTGGCAGTCTATAACGCTTCCTCTACCAACTTCCCACTAAAGTAGATGTAGACACACTGGAAAGTAGAGACACACACACACACACACAGAGTAAGTTGAGTTACTAGTAAAAATCCCTTTAAGAACCTTGGAAATAGAATCGTAAAGGAATTTTCACTAATAGGTCAATTTAACTGAATTGCAAAACTCAAATTATAGTGTTGTATGCGTATGTCTCCCGTGGAAACCAAGCAAACAAGCCAGCCTTAAAAAAGATACAAGTATATTTCATTCTTTTCCCACAGTGTTCCCCCTAATTCAGAAACACAAGATTCACACTAACTAGAAACTGGGCAACTGTGTCCTTCCTGAATAGAAGCTTCCTTCTGAGAAAGCCAGACTCTTGCTCTTATCAATATCATGATCACCCCACCTTCCCCTGACTTCTATTATCTTTCTACATCTAGTCCCACTCTCAGAAACAATGGGGCAATTGGGCAGTAAGAGAGAGTGTGCATAGCGTGTGTGTTGGGAATCACAGAAAGAAAGAAGCCAACCCCCACAGCCCAGTGTCTTTTAGGAGATACAGCACTCGTCAGCAAAAAGTTATCGGAACAGTTAGGGACTGAAAATTCCTTGCAATTATACAATATGAACACCGGAAATAGCCTAAATATGCAGTAATTATAAAATGTTTACATATGCTATCTAAATATAGTGGGTAGTATGTGACATTAAAATTAGATTTTTGATAAAATGTGATGAGAAAACTCAGACACACAGCCTTCATGCAATTTTGTTGGAAATATAGTCAACATGCTGTTACAACTCATTCATACCCAGGTTTCCATGACTTCAAGTTTTGTGTTCTTTTTCTGCTACTTCAGCAAAAGTATTTAGAGACACAAGACGGCCAGTCATAGAATCTGGGGGAAATTAAGAATATTTAAAAAGCAGATCAAGAAAGAGGAACTACTTAAGACAACAAAAGGAGGTGTAAGAATGTGCAGGCCAGGCACGGTGGCTCACACCTGAAATCCCAGCAGTCTGGGAGGCAAGGTGGGCAGAGCACCTGAGGTCAGGAGTTTGAGACCAGCTTGGCCAATGTGGTGAAACCCTGTCTCTACTAAAAATACAAAAATTAGCCGGGCATGGTGGTGGGTGCCTGTAATCCTAGCTGTTCAGGAGGCCAAGGCAGGAGACTCGCTTGAACCTGGGAGGCAGAGGTTGCAGTGAGCCAAGATCCTGCCATTGGACTCCAGCCTGGGCAACAAGGGCGAAACTCCATCTCAAAAACAAACAAACAAACAAAGAATGTGCATGGAGGAGTTTTAAGAAAGAGGGAGTCAAATCTAATAGAGGCCAGCTTTGATTACAGGTGATCATTCATTATAGGCCTTTTGGAGAAGATGGTGATATGTATCAAAAAAGTTTCAGTGGAATTGTGGAAAAGATAAGGTGACGGAGCAGTGAGTTGTAAACTAAATGGAAGTTAGAGAAGGGGAGACAATGAGGACAGACTTCTCTGTTGTGGGAAGTTAGGGACCCCAAACAGAGGGACCGGCTGAAGCCATGGCAGAAGAACATGAATTGTAAAGATTTCATAGACATTTGTTAGTTCCCCAAGTTAATACTTTTATAATTTCCTATGCCTGTCTTTACTGCAGTCTCTAAGCATAAATTGTGAAGATTTCATGGACACTTATCACTTCCCCAATAAATATCCTTGTGGTTTCCTATGCCTGTCTTTAATCTCTTAATCCCGTCGGCTGAGGAGGATGTATGTCGCCTCAGGACCCTGTGATAATTGCACTAACTGCACAAATTGTAGAGCATGTGTGTTTGAACAATATGAAATCTGGGCACCTTGAAAAAAGAGCAGGATAACAGCAATTGTTCAGGGAATAAGAGAGATCACCTTAAACTCTGACCGCCGGTGAGCCAGGCGGAAAAGAGCCATATTTATCTTCTTTCAAAAGCAAATGGGAGAAATATCACTGAATTCTTTTTCTCAGCAAGGAACATCCCTGAGAAAGAGAATACTTGCCTGAGGGTGGGTCTCTGAACTGGCCCCCTTGAGTGTGGCCGTCTTCTATAGTCGAGACTGTAGGGATGAAATAAACCCCAGTCTCCCATAGCACTCCCAGGCTTATTAGGAAGAGGAAATTCTTGCCTAATAAATTTTGGTCAGACCAGTTGCTCTCAAACCCTGTCTCCTGATAAGATGTTATCAATGACAATGGTGCCCGAAACTTCATTAGCAATTTTAATTTTGCCCCGGTCCTGTGGTCCTGTGATCTCACCCTGCCTCCATTTGCCTTGTGATATTCTATCACCTTGTGAAGTACGTGATGTCTGTGACCCACACCCTATTCGTACACTCCCTCCCCTTTTGAAAATCCCTAATAAAAACTTGCTGGTTTTGCGGTTTGTGGGGCATCACAGAATCTACCGACAAGTGATGTCTCCCCCGGACGCCCAGCTTTAAAATTTCTCTCTTTTGTACTCTGTCCCTTTATTTCTCAAACCAGTCAATGCTTAGGGAAAATAGAAAAGAACCTATGTGACTATCGGGGCAGATTCCCTGATACTTCTCTTTTAAAAAAACAGAAAAAACAGTGATGGAAAGGGATGAGAATGCAGGTGGAGGTGAGACAGACAAACTGGGAGATGAGGTGAGGCCAAAGGACAAGGTGGCCCTTTAGCGCAAGACCCATGGGAGTCCTTATAAACTAAAGGGTAGGAACCAGGGGCTGAGCAGAGGCTGACAACACAGAGGAAAGGACGTTTCAAGATTCCTTAGTAGCTGAGTGAGAAGACCCTGAGCACGAGTAGAGGAGCATGGCATGAACAGACAGAAGACTCTGAGAGCAGAGGAAACAGAAGACAACTGTCCTGGGGTCAGATGTGCAGCAGGGGATGTGCAGCAGGGGATGGGCAGGCAGGCAGGGAGTTCAGGCAGGACTCATAAGCTGTGAGTGCATGGAGAGGCAAGCTGGCTGACTGTATTTACATAAATGCAGTTATTACAAAATCCTTACATAGATTATACTTTTCAAAGAACTATAACATACAGAACACCAAAACTATACAAAATAAAGCCATCTGTTTTAGACAATTTAGAAAATACTTAAGCATATGGCCATGTTCTTCATTATGAAGAATAGACCTTTACTGTGTAAGTCTGAAATTCTGAGCTGCCTTTGAATGGGCTCCATGATATGCTCTGAAAGCTACTTTAAAAACAAACCTCTGATACCCATTGGTTTATTTGTCTTCTGTCTCTATCTCAAAAAAGTTGACTATAGAAGACATTTCCAGTAACCATAATTTAAGTGATTTCAAAGCTAGATGAATAGGAGTTTCCTGCACCGTCTCATAAGCATTACATTTGCCCAGAAAACTGCTTAAACTTGACTTCAGACTGTTACTACACTCTGCTTCTATAATGGATCAGTTTTCTGGTTTATATGAAATTCTAAGACGCTTGCATAAGATTTCATCGTACTCATTCTTACATGAACTTCATGATATAATGAAATAAAAATGTAATCAGATAAAAATCTCTAGGCAAATTACTTCCTAAGTGACAAATCACTAGAAAGTGAGAATTGTTATAATTTCAAGTCTGTACTCCACCTCCAGGGATGTGCTTTCAGGAACAAAGGTGGATCTCAGCATTCCAATGAAGCAAGAGTGGCTGTGACTGTGGTCCAGTGCAGCAGAGGAAAGACCTATGTCTGAGCAAGAGGCCACGTTAGAGAATCTCCCTAAGGACAGCCTGGCAGTCTTGACCCTTAAATGCCACAACATCTTTGTAAGTTAATATTTGCTTCACTTGTACTTATTTTCTAGGTCTCAAATATGTTTCAGTAGCTTCAATGACACTCAGCTTTTATCCCTCCTCAGAGTAGCTTGCTATTGCATATACTTTGAGTAAATTGCACCCATGGTGCTCATCTCCCTCTGTCAGTTTTCTCTCAAAACTGTAAATGAAGTACCCATGCCTGCAATTTCAGCAGGGCAGATGGCAATGATTCAACTCTTGCGGCAAAATTAATTTGGCCTTGAATCCCCACTTGCCTCCCTGCCATGGGTCAGATATCATATTGGGACACGTGCTGTAGTTCTATGAGTCAGTCAAGGCATCTCTAAAATGAAGGTCAACACACTCTTCCCATAACTGCAATGAGGATATGTAATCAAAGCATCTGAGCAGTCTCTAGCACAAAGTAGGTGGTAGATAAATGGTAGCTACCAGTAATTGAAGGTTCTCAGCCAGTGTTTAAATGAATAATGCTGCCAGACAGGCATGGCTCAGAAGGCACTTACTGTCCAAAGCCACCACAGCCCAATTCCTGCTCTCCACTCTGTCCCAACACACACACCCAACCCTTGCAACACACACACTCTGAAGCAAAGGTATGAGTTAAAATGAACATAAAGATGCTTTAGTGTCACTTCTCTTTTTAATTTGGCGCACCGTTATGTTTTGTGGTTTGTTTCAGTTTATCCATGTTGCATTATATACTTTTGCTTTTAGTGTCTGTTTGCCAAAACTCCCCTGAAATTATCCTAGGGGAAAAGCATAGAATGTGTATTAAGGTCTAATCCATAAGTAACTTACTCATTTAAACTTAAATCCTTCATAAAGGGCTTATAAAAATATTCAGATTGGTGGTGTTTATGAGACTGTCCCTTAAAAATACACAAGAGAACATAAATGCAATGTCGGGGATTCTGTCATTTGTGCAGAAGTTCAAAGAGGTCCTATGTTGCGGCCCCACACGTGTGCTAAGGACACAAAATGACTGAGAAAAGTAGCACATGCAAAGTCGACCAACAAGGTATCTTAAGAAACAATTGCATTTTTGCCCAACAAAAATTTCTCTTTTGAGAGAAATAAGAAGAAAATAGGGTAATTTCATTTTTCTTATTTGCCATGATTTATATAATACTGGCAAGCATTTCAATGGAGCATTCTCAGTTTCCACAGGCAAAGGATTTTTTCTTTTATATTCCTTGGGGCATCTTATAAGGCGTTACAATTGCTTTGTACAGCTTGTGGCTTTCTTTACACTAACTACAAACTCCACCTTGCCAGAAGTGTGTGCCAAATAGTAATGTTCGCTGGTTAAAATTAAATAAAGAAATGCCATAGACACCTTGATAGTTAAAAATTTTATGAAAAATAAAAACTTATGAAGCACATTTAGTTTAAACTTACAATAGCAGCTTATTTCTTCTTTTTCCTGAACATATGTCAAATACAAAGTTCAGACAAAAGACCATAATGTTTATTTATTTTATGGAGGGCCTGGTGGTTTATAGTTCTTCATTTTTAATACAATTGATAAAAATATATGCCATGATATATAATAAAATAGTAAATGTATTGTTAAATGTATGTAGAAAAATCTTACCATGTGTCACACACTTCAAGATTTTGATTTCAAGTACCATATTCCTGAGAACATTGCATATTTCTACATGATTAGTTCTGTCATTATTTAAATTAGCTTTGCTCTTAAATGTCAGGTATTACCTTTGGGTTAAAATGTTGGAAATAAAACAGACCCGCTAATTTAATAACATCCATGAGACAGGTAAAAGCAAGACACTCACTCAATTTATTCCATAAATGTTGATTGATCCCTCATATATAAGGGACAGTAGGATACAGCAGTAAACACGGATCTTGTGGCATACTGAGGGACAGATGATAAAAATAATCAGGCTGCATGCACACACATTCCATGAAGAAAATAGAGGGAGGAGATAAATGTCAAAATGCAAGGGTTTATACAAAAAGTGAAAGTTGTTTTTTTTTTTTCTGAGACGTAGTCTCCCTCTGTCCCCCAGACTGGAGTGCAGTGGCTCAATCTTAGCTCACTGTAAGCTCTGCCTCCCGGGTTCACGCCATTCTCCTGCCTCAGCTTCCCAAGGAGCTGGGACTACAGGCGCCCGCCCTAATCTTTTGTATTTTTAGTAGAGACTGGGTTTCACTGGGTTAGCCAGGATGGTCTCGATCTCCTGACCTCGTGATCTGCCTGCCTCGGCCTCCCAAAGTGCCGGGATTACAGGCGTGAGTTACCGCGCCTGGCCAAAAGTTTTTTAATGTAAGCAGTGTTTTTTTTTTTTTTTTCCAAAAGTGATGGATGAACTGTAATCTGAGGTTTGATTTTATGGTTGTTCTTTCACTCATTCTAAGTTAGCTACACTCCCTCCAACTGGCTGCTGTTAGAGAAATATTAATTCTTCATTTAAGATCTCAGGCAGAAGCTCCCCAGGCTTCCTTTTCTGGTTCAGTTTGCATTCCAGGGGAGAGCACTGGGATGGTGAGAAAGCTACAGAAAACTAGTGCCTACACGAGTCGACTTGCGTCAGGGTGCAGGAGTTCACAGATCTTCAGGGCTTGGCCCTCAGGGGCATTCCTGGCTGACCACTGCCGGGGTAGACCGGGTGTGCTGGAGGCGGTGGCAGCTGCTCGGGATCTCTACCCAACTCCACATTCAGCGGCGTCACGTTCACAGCTTGGCATCGCCCATGGTAGGAGTATTTATGCCATGAATATCAGTAAATACTACAATCCAGATATTTTCTCCATTATCTGGTTATTACAAATTTGCAGTGCACTAGTGGGTGGAACATATTTTTGGTGACTATCTTAGCAGCTGGACGGGCTCAGTTCAATCAGTCAGATGAAACAGGCTTAAAATAGGAGCCTATGAAAATCTGGGCCCAATAAATCAACTACAGAAAAAAGCAGTTCACAGTGACTCCACCTAGGTAGCCCCCTCAACAATCAGACTTCCATTTTATGCTAATTGAGCATTTTTTCCTTTTAGTACTCAGCTTTTAGGAAAAGGAATAATTGAAAATGAAAAAAACTGAAAGCAAGAGCTGATGAAAAATATCATGTCCGGGCCATTTTCTGCACACTTGGCAAAATACCCCGTCCTCTGGGTAGGATCAGCCTGCCAAGGGTGGCAGCCACCACAACTCTGAGATGTTCTTGCTGGAGCAAGATTAAAGGCGTAATAGAAAGATTCTCAACAGCAAGGACTTAAAATGCTGTCACTGAGTAGGAAACACAATTAAACTGAACACCCCTTTGAATTAGTCCATTTCCTGAGGTTTTATCATATATGTCCAAGTAACTATGCAGTCTAACGGTGAAACAGACACTTCCTGCCGCACAAGCTCTTCCTATCTCCTTTTGTGAAAGAAAGAATACAAATGTCTTACTCATTACTTTGTTTCACTTAGTGGCCACAAGGACCAAGGAGGAGCCCTGCGTTTCTGACCTGGGTCACACGCGGGAGGAGGGGGCGAGCTGCACACTTCCTGGATGTCTTTGCTTCGCATCCTCTGTTCTCTCCGGAGACTGGCAGCCACTTTTCCATGTTATCTGATTCGTCTTTCAGATCTCTCAGAGGTCAGGGTTTTGCTTTTCTTTTTCCTATTTTATTTTATCATTATTGTTTTTTAAAGGTGACCCCTTTGGAAGCTCAAGTTCTTGGCTCAGCAAAGCCTCCGAGGAGGACTCTGATTTACGCACAGAAATTTGAAATGGGTTAGATGGGATACTTAGCAGGATGCAGTTTCCAGGTCTGTTTAAAGGAGACAGGCTGCAGCGTAGGCCGTGGGTGGGGGACGCCTTGGCTCCCCCAGGCCATCGGAGAGGAGCTGATGTAACAGTTCTGTGACAGCCAAGCCTTTTCTTCAGATTCATGCTTTTTACTGATAAATATTGTGAACATTACATTTACACAAAAGAATGTCTGACTAATCTCTTGGCACAGCGCAGAATCCCTTAGTTTTAAATTTGAACCAGTTGAAAAGCAATCAATACACATTTAAAGAATGCAGCAAATATCAGACGTTTAAAAAGTCTATATATATACAGTGTTTTCAAATTTGAGGTATTTAATCGTACCTAAAATGAAAGGTAAAGTGTTCTTAGACAAACTACAGAATTTTCCTCTCTCTGTGGTTTTCCAGTAGTCCAGCTCAAAGCAAGCCAGACTAGCGCTGTCTACAACTCGTAAGCTTTTCTGGGGTTGATAACTATAGCAGGCTCGCTTTATTTTATTTTATACTCTATTTGCTTTAGGTCAAATTGGAGATATAAAAACTGCATTTTTAGGGAAATAAAATGTGTAGAAAGAGGGCAGGAGACCAAACCCAAAGAACTTAGACGTGGATTAATGTATTTAGACTAAGGAAGATTCAAAATTTCATAAGCATACCCTTCCTTAATAACAATACCATACACTGGTGTGGTGATGCCTCACTCATAGGGCAGCCTTGCAGCTGTGATCTCACAAGAAAGCAATACGTGAAGGCTCATACACGCCATTAGGAAAGAAAGAATGAAGTCTCTGGCTTTGAATAAGTATCAGTTTCCATATTACAGTAAGGGAAAGAGGGGGTGCTATGAGGGAAAACCTGAAGCCTTCAAATCAAAGGAACCTCCATGGTCTCTGATTCCAGAGTACACTGTCATCTAAGAAAACGTTTCATCAAGCCTGTCAAACAGACAGAAGTCTTACCAAAGTCAAAACAGAGGCATGGCCACTCCAAGCGAAGAGGGGCTGTTGGATACTCACTGCTCTCATTTGCCAGCTTAGGTCTCTCACTGACAGGCAGGCTTGATTTGTTGTATTTTTGTACTGTGATTTCCCTGTTCCACCAAGCACTCTGCACTTCCCTTTTGAGGGGAGGGAGCCAGAATTTTATCTTTTTTTAACGTCCAGTTCTTAAATAGTGCCTGGCACATAAATATTATAAATAAAATAAACACAAAAGATTTGTTGTAAATGAATAAATGTTATAAATGTGGAACAAATGATTTAGCCATTCAGATCCCAGGCCTTCATGCCATCACATCCTGTTCCACAGGTACGCATTAAATTCAGATTTTTCTGGATCTAACATTATAATAGCCAAAAGTTCCCCTTATTTATTAGTGACCTAGAGAGATTTGTGGCCATCTTCCTTGGAGCATCCATTTCTCCCCCATTTTACCGGCCAAGACATCTCTTCCCAGGCAGTAATTCAAAGAAGAGGAACATTTGGAACTAGCCTATAAAGCATTTGGGATGAAAGGTGCAGAGTAATGCAAGTCTACTCACGGTGTCCAAAGTCAAACATTCCCCTGTCCTACTTGTGCAAAACTTTTACAACACTTCACCTTCATCCCTGTTTAATGGTTTAATTCAAATGCATTAACAAGAGAGAGAAAAAAAGATTTTTTGGTTTGTCTCAGTGCTGACTCAAAATGATTTACGGTACTTTGCTGAGGTTTTGGCTGACTGTGGTCTCCCAGCTGCTGTTGTAAAGGTATCCATGCATCAGTCTTTATGTAAACACTCACAGCATTAACCACAGCTGCAATATAAATTAGAGCCATAGAAAACACTCTTGTTTATGTGATGAGCTGGAGCACCTCAACGCACTGCCCTTCTGAAATGGAGAACTCAAGAAAAGAAATTAAAAGTGTGAGCGAGCTGCAAATGTGCACGCATCATATGAAGGTGTTATGGTGCTGCATGCATGGGTACCCCACATATGCTGTTGTGACTGAGGCAATTCAGAATGCTATGAATTCCAGACCAGCGCAAAGAAACTCCGAATTATTTTGATCAGATTCAGACATGTTTTCCCATATCTTTAAGTAAGATTGGAATGTTTGAACAAAATGCTTTTGCCAGTTGCTTGCTGTAAACAAAAATCTTGCATTTCAAAAGTTGCATGTTGAGACCATTTCAAAAAAGGAGTAGAAAATCACATCCACAGCCTTTGAGGGGCTGAGAAGTTATTGGCAAGACTGTGAGAGGAAAATGCCTCTACCAACCTCTCGGGTCTCAGGACAGATCCCGCTATCCTCTCCCATAACTTAGTCTTTTACAGTGTTTAATGGAGTTTGATACAATAGAGCAGATGGACGGAATGTTAGAATGTGTATGCTTGACCTGAGGGAGATCTTGGGTTTATAAAAGTAGGAGTGGTGGGAGATACGTTATTATTTCCTGATCCTCCTTTATGATGCTGTAAACAAAAATAAAATTCTAAGGCCCCTGAGAGACTGAATGGACTGCCCCTCAGCCCAGGAGGCCCAAAGAAGCCTAAAAAACCAGTTCAGACCATGACAAGAAGGTGGGGTCCAACATGCCTCATTATACCCTCTTTCCTTTGGAGTTGAGGCACCACGGACCAGCATTAACATTAAAACAGAGATCCTAAGACTGACAGAACGAACTTTTTGTGGCAATAAGATACCAAATTCCAGCCTGACTGGTATAGTATCACATAACAGCAGGCCTTGAGGTACATCTAACATCTAAGTATTTTACCTTGAAATATATTTCTTTCACATATCTTGAAATGGCCCTGCAAAGCTGTCTCTTGTGGGGGAAATTTACATTCTTTAGAAAATCTCCTTTCCTTACTAGGTCTCTTTGGAGAGTCTGACACCCTTTAAGATCCCATAAAAGACATTAGCATCTATTGTCTCTGAAGCAAGCTACCTGGAGACTTCATCTGGATGACAAGAACTTGGCTTCCACAACTCCCACCCTCTTACCTTAACTAAAGGTGATTTCAACTCTTCAGGCAGAGCTTAACCCTTTCAACCAATTGCCAATCAGGAAATCTTTAAATCCACCTATGACTTAGATGCTCCCCCTTTCTGGGCTGTCCAACGTACTCCTTATATGTATTAATTTATGTCTTTGCCTGTAACTTCTGTCCCCTAAAATGTATAAAATCAAGCTGTAACCTAACCAGTTTGGGCACATGTTCTCAGGACCTCCTGAGGCTGTGTCATAGGCCATGACCCTTAGCCTTGGCAAAAACAAACCTCTAAATTGATTGAGACCTGTTTCAGATACTTTTTGGTTTACAACACCATGGATAAAACCTACATGATCTGGTCACATTTACTTCATGAGTTTCTCTCTATCCTTTGAAGAGAGTAAAATAACTAAAACATCTTGTCAAAAACAAAGACATAGGCAGTTATTAAAGATAAATTTTTTTGAAATTCTGTTTTAAAGTCAAATGTGTCTTAAATTTAGAGAAAGAGGTCTTTGATGTCTCTATAGGTAACCGATGTCTCTATAGGTAACCTCGTATTGTTTGTCTAAAAGCACCATGATATGACATACAGAGGCTGTCCTTGGTTTTTCTAAGCCTTTTTAGTTTAAAATAAATAAAGAATAGCTTATTTTAAATGGTAGAATTTTATATTTACTATTCTAGACTGCAATGATAAAATTAAGAACTCTGATATATAACTGTATTAGGTGCAAGTCACTCATGATTTGGTAGGGTCTGAGGTGTAGATCTCAATTGAATAATTCTTCCTACTCTCTCTCTTCTCTATTTATCTGTCATCCAGCTATCTAAATTTATATCTACTTATAATTTTAGTGTATTTATTTATTTATTCTGAGACAGAGTCTCGCTCTGTTTGTTGCCCAGGCTGGAGTGCAGTGGCGCCATCTCTGCTCACTGTAAGCTCCGCCTACTGGGTTCACACCATTCTCCTGCCTCAGCCTCCCAAGTAGCTGGGACTACAGGCGCCCGCCACCATGCCCAGCTAAT
The DNA here is from genome assembly GCF_029289425.2 of Pan paniscus. NCBI lineage: Eukaryota > Metazoa > Chordata > Mammalia > Primates > Hominidae > Pan > Pan paniscus. Next base: position 27,521,978 of record NC_073266.2, on the reverse strand, counting down.
TTTTTGTATTTTTAGTAGAGACGGGGTTTCACTGTGTTAGCCAGGATGGTCTTGATCTCCTGACCTCGTGATCCGCCTGCCTTGGCCTCCCAAAGTGCTGGGATTACAGGCGTGAGCCACCATGCCTGGCCTATCTACTTATAATTTTAATAGACTCTAGAACTTAATACTCTCAAAGGATTTTTCCTTATTACACAAGTAATGTATATTCACTTAATCATGAGTAATCCCACCATACAGAAATTAACCACTGTTAACATGTTGGTACATATCCTTCAGGACTTCTTTCTGTTCTCTCTCCCTCTCACTCTCTCTCTCTTTCTCTGTGTGGTGTGTGTGTGTGTGTGAGAGAGAGAGAGAGAGAGAAAGAGAGAGAGAGAGAGAGGGAAAGCTCACAGACTGCAATGTAACAGACTTAACTTCTTGTAATAAAATTATTTCAGGGCAACCCATATTCTTAAAAAATACATGTGTAACGGCCACCAACCATTTCAATGCATGAATGTACCTTAATTTATTTAGCTAGTTCCTCTGAGTTGGACACAGTCTGTTTCTGTCTTTTTTGGTTGTTTCAATAATGAATAACGCTGTAAATACAGCTGTCCCTTTACACATCCTTAGATATGGATATATCTTTAGATCAAGACATAGTGAAAGAATGGCCTTGCTTATGACTTTTCAAACTTATAACTAAAAATGTCTTCTGAAAATTGTATTAGGTTCTAAGTTGAACCTAAGTTGGTGGTATTTGAGTATTTTTGCCTACAAAACAACAATATCATATGACTAAACATACTATATAAGCAGAACACTTTTTGAGAGACTTAATAACTTCACATCCAGCCTGGGCAACATGACAAAACCCCACCTTTACAAAAAATACAAAAATTAGCAGGGTATGGTGGCACATGCCTGTGGTCCCAGCTACTGGGGAGGCTGAGGTGGGAGGATCAATTGAGCCTGGGAAGTCGAGCCAGCAGTGAGCCATGACTGCACCACTGCACTCCAGCCTGGGTGACAGAGGAAGACTCTGTCTCAAAAACAAAACAAAACAAAAAACCCACATCATCACATAGCCATGAATTCTCCACCTGCTTGGAAAATATGTATGGAGTAGCTCCCATAATCTAAGCAGCATATCAGTCACTATGTTTCCGGGGATGAGCAAACCACCCATGGTCCTAGCCTTCTGCAGTTACATCCAGAGCAGAAGAGATACAATAATGACAGGCAGTGACATGATTGAAAATTACAGTAAGTTTTAGGAAGGAAAAGAAAAGGAAAAGCCAGGCGTGGTGGCTCAAGCCTGTAATCCCAGCACTTTGGGAGGCAGAGGCAGGAAAATCACTTGAGCCCAGGAGTTCAAGACCAGCTTGGGCAACATAGGGAGACCCATCTTTACAAAATAATTTTTAAAATTAGCCAGGTGTGATGGTGCAAGCCTGTCATCCCAGCCACTCAGGAGGCTGAGGCAGGAGAATCACTTGAGCCTAGGAGATCGAGGCTGCAGTGAGCTAAGATTGTACCACTGCATTCCAGCCTGGGCAACAGAGCCAGACCCCTTCTCTAAAAAAGGTAAAAAAATATAAATATGAAAAGGAAAGGAGAGAACACTCTAAGTTGCAAAGGGACTTAGGGAAGGGGCATTTAGGCACAACAGAGTGGAGGAAAGACATTCTAGGCTGAGCAAACAGGAGGGTGAGGACCCTGGAGGCAAAGAACCCTATTAGCCCATATAAGAACTCCTTGGAAGAAAGGGAAGAATGGCCAAAAAACTGTAACCAGGGACAAGGCTACAAGGTTGGAGATTAGAGTGGACAATTAACTTTTCACATATTTACCAATTTAATGGGTTAAAAAAAAAGATACCTAGTTTTTTCCTTAACTTACATTGTTTTATCCTAATGACAATTGAACTGAACTTTTACATTACATTGGCCACTTAAAATTCCTTTTAATTTCCTATTTTTGTCTTTCTCCATTTTTCCATTGGAGTAATTTTCTTCTTCATTTCTAAGATTACATATTAGAAATATTAATATTTTTTCATTTATTTTGCAATATGTTTCTTAACCTGTTACTTGTTATTTGCCTTTTAACAGAGAGTTAATTATGTGTCCCTTAAGTAGTTACTGTGGTGCATGCTACACAGAGTCCCACTACCGTAGGAATACACTATGTCCGATATCCCATTTTCCAATGATTTGGGATGATGGAATTGTACCTCCTCTATATCCATCCAGACACTTGCTGGAGGAATTTAAGAACCCTGCACACTATCACTGTGTGCCAGGCAGACGTGTCATGGAAAGAATCCTTTCATGGGTTGGAATGAAGGGGCAGTGACATGATTTGGCTATGTCCCCACCCAAATCTCACCTTGAATTGTAATAATCCCCACATGTCAAGGTCAGGGCCAGGTGGAGATAATTGAGTCATGCAGGTGGATTCTCCCAAACTGTTCTCATGGTAGTGAATAAGTCTCACGAGATCTGATGGTTTTATAAAGGGGAGTTCCCCTGCACAAGCTCCCTCTTGCCTGCTGCCATGTAAGACGTGTCTTGCTTCCCCTTCGCTTTTTGCCATGATTGTGAGGCGTCCCCAGCCATGTGAAACTGTGAGTTAATTAACCTCTGTCTGTTATAAATTACCAAGTCCAGGGTAAGTCTTTATTTGCAGCATGAGAACAGACTAATACAGGCGGTAACTCAGGTGAACAGATGGCATGATGCCACTATTTTTCAATATTGGAAACAATTTCAGTCTATCAAAATATTTCTGACTTTGTTAGCTTTCATGTGCCAGCAATGAGATTCCATTAAAGTGTTTTCATACAAAAAAGGGAGTGTTAATTGAAAACTTGTCATGTTCTAAAAACTATGGAGGTAGTGACTACTGTAATTTTCCCAGTACGTGGGTGACGAAGGGCAGGCATTGTGAGGCTTCCACATCCAGGAGTGTGGTTAAGTCCCTCCCTGCAAGTCATCACCAGGCGCAGAAGCAGGTCAATGACTGTGTTCAGGCCCTGCAGCTTCAGGTGCGCATTCATACTCCTGCGGCTCTCATGGCGAGCAAAATTCAGTGGAAAAGTATGAAAGGGGCTTTTACAATACCACTCCCCCGCAGTCAGGTAGAAAACCCATTTTCATTCCTATTTTTAAATTTCAGAGAGCATTTGTTGATATGCTAAGGAATTTCGACTGATCTCAGTCAGTAACTTGAGTTGTGTGAAAAGAATTAGAAAAGAGGAGGGTTAGGAATTGTCAGTATTGTGTGTACATGTGTGTGTGTTTGTGTGTGTGTGTTGGGCTCCTTGGGCAGAGCCAAGAGCACCTAACCTAAGCCTAAACCCCTGGAATAATGGGCTTAACTTAATGCCTTGTTCTTCACTCCTCTTGAGACCTGACCCAGCAGGATAATTTCACCTTTGTTAAATTGTAACTTACCATGCGGCAGATAATATTCTAAGGCTTTACAAATAGTAACTCATTTTATTTAATCCTCATGTCTACTACATAAGACAAGAACTATTACTATATCCACCTTACAGACGTGGGGACCGAGGCCACAGAGAGGTTAACTGACTTGCCCAGGATCACACAATCATGAAGCAGAAAAGCCAGGATTCTCACGCAGGCCATCTGGCTGTGATGTCTGTGCTCTAACCACTATGCTACAGGGTTGCTTCTCTGATCAGACTGTTTCTGTTTTCATCCTTACCTAATTCCATTAAACTATATAGATAGCTGTTACCATTTTTTTAAATGTCATGTTTTGTATCTGAGGAGAATATCATGGTAGAATTCCTGGTTTTCTTCTTGGGGAAAGTATGCTGTGGGAGACCTGCAGAAAATGTTCTCCGCGATGCCACACATGATTATGAATAGAAAGATTTGCTTGCCTGGAAGAAGCCTGAATTGTTTCACAGTAATGAACAAAGAGGAAGGTAACTGCTCTCAGATTGTAACTGCCCAGAAGAGCAGTTAGGCAGCTGAGAGCTACTCAGGGGGCAGAATTAGGAGTTGGGGATGAAAATAACAACGGAGGTAGATTTTGTTCCCTTTAAAGAAGAGCTGCCTAGCAAACAGAATTGGATGACAACTCTCCATTGTTTGAGAAAAGACTCTGTTCCTGGTACTGTAGATAAAATTCAGTGCAGAGGTGAAAGGAATGGGGCACATTGCTCTTTCAAGTCTTGAGAACCTAAGATTTTATGAAAAAGATATTTTAGTGTGCATAAAAGAAACTGGCTGGATTAGAACCATGAACAAATCTTGGCTTCTAGCGAGGCAAACTTTGTTCACCAAGAGCAACTGGGGCCGCTGCTGAAGTGCCAGAACTCTTAATTCTGCTGCCAGTGGGCCGAGCACGCCACATTGTTCACTCCACCTTCTCTCAATCTGCAGCATGACCACGGCCCCTGCTCCTGCCTCGCCAGCAGCAACGCTCCGGCAGTGGCTGGACCAACAGTCACCTTCCTCAAGTGCGGCTTTCTTGAACCCACATTTACTTGGAAGGACACTCCAAAACTTTCAGTACTGTCATTTTTCTTATGACTTTTGAAGAAAGATGTGATAGTGGGCCATAATGGGAAGTAATTTATTAAAAATGGCAGTCTCAAAACTCTCTTTTCTACACAGGGTCACAGGTTGGTATCTTTGGAGATGTCTTGGGAGGTCTTTGTATAGGAACCAAAATTCCAATTACTTTTCAAAGCAAGAGAAGCAATGGTTTGTGGAGATCACTATTAGGGCTGTGAGCTTGCATGGGCCTTCCCAGCAGTTTCGAGAACTAAATGTGATGCTTTCTTTCGCAAAGCATGAATGCCTCTCCTTGGGGCCTTGCCTTACTTTCTAGTCAGCATAGTTTTAGCATCTGAGTTCTGAAATTGCAATGTCGCAATTTCTCTTTTTATAAAAAGTAATGCAAACTTTACAGCTCATAAACCTTCATGGGATTTATAAAGGTGGAGCTTGTCTTGGAATGTCTCCTGGAGTCTGGCCTTATTGAGGTTGCCTGTTAACATACTCCTCTGAAAATTTTTTTTAAAAAGAACAAAAAAAAGTCTTAGGAAACCAAAGAATGGAGGCTTTGCAACAACCAGGCTGTGGCAAGTCCTTGGTCCAGGGCTACCGATGCGAAAATGTTGCCTATCACCGTCCCTTTATTTTTGCTGATGTGCTAGTTGGCTAATTATTCTGGATGGGGGGATGTTAAGGGCCTGGCAGTTAAGTTGTAAGAGTTCTGCCAAAACTAAAAGGCCTGGGGCTAGAATTCCAGTGCTTGAATGTAGGAAGGAAACAGTCAGATGTCATCGCTTCAGGACAGGCAATCAAAAACATAGCCCAGTGGAATATATCTTTGCTAGAGATAAGAAAAACAAAATATTGAAAGCTCAATTTTGCTGGGTTCTGTTTTGAAGACAAAACTGTGGGACTGTGCAGACAAACCAACAAGTGCTCCTTCCAGTGTGCAGCTCGTCTGGCAGGAATCCTGCAGTGAAACCAGGCTCAGGGCATTGTGCTAGAGCCCTTTAGCTACTGACTCCCTCCTTGTGAATACCCCCATGACTTCTTCCCTTACGGTCCTGGAGATCTGGGCAGTTTTTAAGCTTGTTTAGAATTTTTATTTTAAGTCTACTCTGGTTCTTCCACAATGACGACTCCTACAACAGACTATCCAGCTTACTGTCATCAAGAGAAATGAATATTTAGTTTATGAAGAGTAAACTATTTACTAGAAAATTACGTGTAATGACCAGGAGATGGCACAAAATTAAACATAGCTCCTTGAAATAGTTCAGTGGAGCCATTAATGCTAGGAACTACTATGTGAATGAATGAAGAGTGACCTCCCTTGGGTTAGTACTTTACGGATTTCAGGGTTCCTTCCTAGCAAACACAAGGAGGTTTCATGAAATCTTCTTGGTTTTGAGGCTGGCATCTTAACTGGGGCATCCTAAACCCTTTGGAGATATGTTCTTTGGAGCAGCTTGTGCATGTGACATCTCACATGTCCCAGGCCCACAATACTGGTGGTGAGTTTCATACAGGGAGGATGAGGTCCATGTTCATCCTGTGGCTAGGATTTGACAGATTATTGGGAAGTCTCACAGATTTGCCTAAATATCTATATGTTATTTCCCCTCTGTACAGAGCTAGTTCATTATGTCTTTGTGCTCCATGTAACAGGTGAAAGCTCCATGTAACAGGTGAAAGCAATGAAAAAACAGACCCTATATTAAAACATCAAGCTGGATTCCCACAAAATTGGATTTTTTCTTCATTCCTCTCGTTCCCCTAATGCTTTGTCTCCCAAATTTTGGGAATTTTCTTCCAAGCGCCTAATCCTCCAGTGCCACTTCTGGTCTCTCCTAAGCAATCCAGGATGTCCTAGGAGTCCTTTTCACAGCTTCTTCCCTGACATTTTGCTGAGTTATGCTCTACGTTCTCATAGCCTTTGCCTGGACTTTTGGTTATCTAGGAAAATGATCAATTAAATCACGTTAAAGTGTTCCTTTAAAAAACTGCTATAATTCAACCAGTTCTGACACAAATGGTGGGTTTCAGAGAACGGAGTAGAGATGAGAGAAGTGGCTTTTAGCAAGAAATTACGCAGGTGACTTTCAAATAAATCATCTACATAGAAGGCACGTTTTGCCTCTAATGTGCAAATAATTTAGCATCTGAAATGGCATGTAAAGATCTCATTTTAGATTCAATTCCACTCTAATTCATCAAAATGGGAAGTAAGGCATTGTGGCATAACAATTGGGATCAGAAGACCTGTGGTTACATCTCATTTCAGCCCACAGAACTAACTGGGACTGAGGCCATTGGTCTTAGACCTCTCATCTGTGGGATGGGGTTACTAAGACTGATTTCCTATGTTTCTTTGCAAAACTTGAAATAATTGTGTGAAGAGTACTTTGCAAAGAGATAAGTGCTACAGAACTATAAAGTACTAAATAAAAGCTAATATATTAGGCATCTAATAGGTATTAATAGCAGCAAGGTCTGACCACAAGCAAACACCTATTTTAGGCACTGACTTCTGCCAAAAATCCGGAGCTAGATGGAGGAAGGAAAGGCTCATAAATCAGTCTCCTTAAGAGGCCTCCTTAGGAAGTCAACAAAGATTTAGTATTTTTAGCTTGTAGTTTTAATTACATTTGAGCAATTCCAGAAAATTAATTATTTAGGCTTTACCTGTCATGAATAAAATATATTGTTCTAATAGATGATTATAAACATACTGAAAGATTCTTCATGACCAGAAAAAAAGAATATTCAATAGATATTTATAAATTAATTTATGTTGAACAATGAAGATGACTTTTCAAAAAGCACATTTCTTTAACATGAAAGAGATAACTAGGTAACAATTATTCACACTTTAAAAGTAAGTTTACATTAGGCCGGGCACAGTGGCTCAAGCCTGTAATCCCAGCACTTTGGGAGGCTGAGGCAGGCAGATCACAAGTTCAGGAGATCGAGACCATCCTGGCTAACACAGTGAAACCTTGTCTCTGCTAAAAATACAAAAAAATTAGCCGGGTGTGGTGGCAGGCACCTGTAGTCCCAGCTACTCGGGAGGCTGAGGCAGGAGAATCACTTGAACCCAGAGGGGTGGAGGTTACAGTGAGCCGAAATCATGTCACTGACTCCGTCTCAAAAACAAAAAACAAAACAAAACAAAAAACTGTAAGTTTACATTCTTAACATGGTTTCAAGAAACAATTCTTTAAAAAGTGGGAGTTTTCATAAATCTTATATTTTGGGTTGTACCAAAATTTTAATTCTGAGCCATTGTTTAGCTCATGGATATATGCCAATAGAATAGCTGGAACTGACAATGAGGATGCAAAAAAGTTATATTATCTACCACAAAAGTGGAACCTGTCTAATAAAAAATGTATATTTGTGAGAGGCCTGTAGTTTGCTAGTTCAACCATTGTGGAAGAGAGTGTGGCAATTCCTCAAGGATCTAGAACCAGAAATATCATTTGACCCAGCAATCCCATTACTGGGTATATACCCAAAGGATTATAAATCATTCTACTATAAAGACACATGCACACCTATATGTATTGCAACACTATTTACAATAGCAAAGACTTGGAACCAACCCAAATATCCATCAACGATAGACTGGATAAAGAAAATGTGGCATATATACACCATGGTATACTATGCAGCCATAAAAAAGAATGAGTTCATGTCCTTTGCAGGGACATGGATGAAGCTGGAAGACACCATCCTCAGCAAACTAACACAGGAACAGAAAACCAAACACCACATGTTCTCACTCATAAGTGGGAGTCGAGCAATGAGAACACATGGACACAGGGAGGGGAACAGCACACACTGTGGCCTGTCAGGGGTTAGGAGGCAAGGGGAGGGATAGCATTAGGACAAATACCTAATGCATGGGGAGCTTAAAACCTAGATGATGAGTTGATAGGCGCAGCAAACCACCACGGCATATGTATACTTATGTAACAAACCTGCACATTCTGCACATGTATCCCGTGACTTAAAGTAAAATAAAATTAAAAAAAAAAATACCTCGGCAGAGGCAGTGTGACATATGACTGTGTTAGTTCATTATTATCTATACTCTAGGGACATATATATGACTATGTTAGTTCCTTATTATCTATACTCTGGGGACAGTGAGTTTCCCCTCATCAGAAACAAACTCCAGGGAGTGGTTCGCCAGCCTTTCCTACAAAAAAACACACTTCAGAGGAGGCTTTGGCCATCTTTGATTAGCACACGAATTTGTTATTTATTAAAATAAATGTTAAAGTGAGTGTTCATTGGTGATTGCTGATATTCAAGATGTGTGAATTAGTGAGTACCTCATAAAGCCCTGGCATGAATTGGTAATAAAAATCTAGTGAGCTCTTCCTCTTCACCCTAACAGATTAGCACCTTTTAGTTAAGTACGGTGATTCTGTAAAAGTACTGGGTCTAGATACTGATTTCACAGGATCAGTGCTACATGGATGCCAACAACATAACTGAATCTTACCTGCAGAATATCCTAGTGTTTCCTCCAGTGAACATTTTACGTAAGGTATCCTCGTAGTTCTTTCTAGAACTAGGATCAGGACTTTATGAAGAATATAGGACAGGACACATTACTGCTTTTGTGCCTGCTGATAATGTTCACATGTCTAAAAGAATTCAGGCCGGGCACTGATGCTCACGCCTGTAATCCCAACACTTCCAGAGGCCCAGGCGGGCGGCTCAAAAGGTCAAACGATTGAGACCATCCTAGCCAACATGGTGAAACCCCATCTCTACTAAAAAGACAAAAATTAGCTGGGCATGGTGGCGCACGCCTGTAGTCCCAGCTACTGGGGAGGCTGAGGCAGAAGAATCGCTTGAACCCGGGAGGCAGAGGTTGCAGTGAGCTAAGATCACGCCATTGCACTCCAGCCTGGCTACAGAGCAAGGCTCCATCTCAAAAAAAAAAAAAAGAATTCAGTCTGAGATATATTTTCATGGTTACCCATTACTATAGCAAGGTTATAGAGAAAATATATATGGCTCTGCATTTCTTCTAAATAACAAGGATTTTTGGTATTTACTAAAAATAACTTAACAATTGTACACGACCAAACTTGCCTGGGTTTACTTACAGCATTACAACAGCATTACAACATTGATTTGAAAATATCAATTGTCTCAAAATTTAAACATCTTAAACATAAGGGACTTCCATTTTTGTCAGTATGGCCAACTAGACACCCTAAACAATTATCCCAACTAAAAAATGAAAAAAATGTTGGGGTCAACATTTTTTAGACATTTAAATGCATCAGTGACTGAAAGTGGGAATCCTTAGAGAGAGTAAGGAATCCTTAGAGGACAAAAAATAAGTTAATAGCAGGCTCGCACTCTAGAATTGTCTCCCCTTTCCCTTGTAATATTAGATAATAATACAGAACACTCAGAGATGATTATCAATCCCCGCTTACACCCCAAGTAGACAGTACGAATGAAGACATCTGAATAATGAAGTTGGGACCCTAAATGGTTGCTTGTTTAGTATAAATTTTAATTGGAAATGAACCGCACACAAATTCACACATCCTAAATGATCTGAAAAGATTCTGAGAATTCATTTTAAAGTGCTACCAGGTTGGTAGAGTCCCTCAATTGCCTAGTAGAAGCAAACACATTCTTTTAAAAAGGAATACGTTTTCATTCTAAGCCTCTATGTATTTCTCTAGGACAACTGTTCCAGGAATAAGAGATGAAAGTAACAGTAGGAAAACATTCAAGAACCCAAAGAAACATAATTGGAAACCAAAAGTAACAACTGAGAGTTATTGGAATTACTAGACTCAGAATACAAAATAAATTGGTTTAATGTATTTAAATAAACAAAAATGAAGGTTGAAATGTAAATAGGAAGCAAAAGACCAAAATGACTGATACCATTTGGCTCTGTGTTCCCACCCAAATCTCATCTTGTAGCTCCCATAATTCCCACATGTTGTGGGAGGGACCCAGTGGGAGATGACTGAATCATGGGGGGCGGGTCTTTCCTGTGCTGTTCTCATGATAGTGAATGGGTCTCACGAGATCTGATGGTTTTAAAGATGGGAGTTTCTCTGTACAAGTCTCTCTTTGCCTGCTGCCATCCGCGTAAGATGTGACTTGCCCCTCCTTGCTTTCCGCCATGATCGTGATGCCTCTCCAGCCATGTGGAACTGTAAGTCCAATAAACCTCTTTCTTTTGTAAATTGCCTAGTCTCTGGAATGTCTTTCTCAGCAGCATGAAAATGAACTAATTCAGTAAATTGGTACCAGTAGGGTGGGGCGCTGCTGAAAAGATATCCCAAAATGTGAAAGCGATTTTGGAACTGGGTAACATGCAGAGGTTGGAACAGCTTTGAGGGCTCAGAAGAAGACAGGACTATGTGGGAAAGCTTGGAACTCCCTAGAGACTTGTTGAATGGCTTTAACCAAAATGCTGATAATGATATGAAAAATGAAATCCAGGCTGAGGTGGTCTCAGATGTAGATGAGGAGCTTGTTGGGAAATGGAGCAAAGACAACTCTTGTTATGTTTTAGCAAAGCGACTGGCAGCATTTTGCCCCTGCCCTAGAGATTTGTGGAACTTTGAACTTGAGAGAGATGATTTAGGGTATCTGGCGGAAGAAATTTCTAAGCAACAAAGTATTCAAGAGGTTCCTGTAAAAGGCATTCAGTTTTAGAAGAGAAGCAGAGCACAAAATCTGCAGCCTGACAATGCAATAAAAAAGAAAATCCCATTTTCTGTGGAGAAAATCAAGCCACCTGCAGAAATTTGCATAAGTAATGAGGAGCCAAATATTAATCCCCAAGACAATGGGAAAAATGTCTCCAGGGCATGTCAGAGTTCTTCATGGCAGCCCCTCCCATCACAGGCCTGGAGGCCTAGGTAAAACAAGTGATTTAGTGGGCCAGGCTCAGGATCCCCGTGCTGTGTGCAGCCTAGGGAATTGGTGCCCTGCGTCCCAGTCACTCCAGCCATGGCTGAAAGGGGCCAACACAGAGCTTGGGCTATGGCATCAGAGGGTGCAAGCTCCAAGCCTTGGCAACTTCCACATGGTGTTGAGTAGTCTGTGAGTGCACAAAAGTAAAGAACTGGGGTTTGGGAACCTCCACCTAGATTTCAGAAGATATATGGAAACGCCTGGATAACCAGGCAGAAGTTTGCTGTAGAGGCAGGGTCCTCATGGAGAACCTCTGCTAGGGCAGTGAGGAAGGGAAATGTGGAGTCAGAGCCGTGACGTACAGTCCCTACTGGGGCACCACCTAGTGGAGCTGTGAGAAGAGGGCCACTGCCATCCTCCAGACCCCAGAATGGTAGATCCACCAACAGCTTGCACCATGTGCCTGGAAAAGCCGCAGACACTCAACTCCAACCAGTGAAAGCAGCCAAGAGGGAGGCTGTACCCTGCAAAGCCCCAGGGGTGGAGTTACCCAAGGAAGTGGGAGACCACCTCTTGCATCAGTGTGACCTGGATGTGAGACATCGAGTCACAGGAGACCATTTCGGAGCTTTAAGATTTGACTGCCCCGCTGGATTTCAGACTTGCATGGGGCCTGTAGCACCTTAGTTTTGGCCAATTTCTGCCATTTGGAATGGCTTTATTTACCCAATGCCTTTACCCCCATTGTATACAGGAAGTAACTAACTTGCTTTTGATTTCACAGGCTCATAAGCAGGAAGGAACTTGCTTTGTCTTCGATAATACTTTGCACTGTGGACTTTTGAGTTAATGATGAAATGAATTGAGACTTTGGGGGACTGTTGGGAAGGCATGATTGGTTTTGAAATGTGAAGATATGAGATTTGGGAGGGGCCAGGGGCAGAATGACATGGTTTAGTTCTGTGTCTCCACACAGAGATATGTGAGAGTTGCGGAAGGGACCCAGTGGGAGATGACTGAATCATGGGAGCAAGTCTTTCCAGTGCTGTTCTCATGATAGTGAATGGGTCTCACGAGATCTGATGGTTTTAAAAATGGGAGTTTCTCTGAACAAGCTCTCTCTTTGCCTGCTGCCATCCACGTATGATGTGACTTCCTCCTACTTGCTTTCTGCCATAATTGTGAGGCCTCCCCAGCCATGTGGAACCGTAAGTCCAATAAACCTCTTTCTTTTGTAAATTGTCTAGTCTCAGGAATGTATTTATCAGCAGCATGAAGACAGACTAATACAATGACAAACGAGGATTTTTTAAAGAACAAAAAATAAAATAAGAAATGAAAACATAAATATTTAAAACAAATACTCGGTGGATGAGGCAATCATCAGTTTGGGCACAAGTGAATAGGGGATCAGGAAATGAAAGCTCAAAAGAAATTATCCAAAATACAACATGAAGGACAGAGTTCTACCCTAATCAGAGTTTTAAAAAATAAAAAATGAAAAGACCAAGAAAGAAACAATATTCGGTGGGATAACATGTACCAATTTTTTCAGATTGATGAAAACATCAGTTATTGAATTGTATTATGACAGCCTTTGTAACACAAATAAAAATACAAATGGACACAGATATATATATATATATATATCTCAGTGACAGATTATATATATCTTAGTAACATATATATATATCTTAGTAACAGATATATATATATATATCTAAGTGAAAGTAAAGAACACCAAAGACAAAGAAAATTTCTTAAAATCAGCCTGACAGGAAAAGCAAATTGCCTAAAAAGGAGGAAAATTAGTGTGAACACAACATTAGAGGCAAGAGTGAGTAAAATAATATCTTGAAATTGATGAGACAGTGTCCACTTTCAGCCAAGATGGGTTATAAAATTCAGATTTATTCTCCCACCAGAGACAACCAAAAGCAAAACAAATAAAAGCATATCAAAGACAAATTTATGAAACAAGTATTTTCAAGACACTGAATTTCAGGCAACGAAAGACAGTGGTTCCTAAGGGGGGAAAAAAAGAAGCAAAGCTAACTGTTGCTACCAGATTCTTGCCGTGAGATAATGTCCACGTGCAGTGCAGGGAGGGAAGAAGAAGCCAGGCAGAGCCCAGGGGACTCCCTCAGTAGAGGAGACAAAGCTAAGAATCCAGGGATGTCAACAATGCTACAGTTCACAGGGAAGAGTATTAGAGAATAGACCTCAGCACAGAAGAAGGGTCCCGGAGATCTGTGAATTCAGCCAAGTAGTGACCAGTACATGCATGTGAGGAAACTACCTGAATCTGAAGAAGATGCCCTATGATTTTTAGGTGTTATTTTTTAGAGACAAGATGTCTCTCTGTCACTCAGGCTGGAGTGCAGTGGCACAATCATAGCTCACTGCAGCCTCAAACTCCTGTGCTCAGGGGATCCTCCCACCTCAGCTTCCCAAAGTGCTGGGATTACAGATGTGAGCCACTGCACATGGCTGAAACTCTCTGAAAGACCCTCTGTTCCTTAAGAGAGAACAGTGCCCACCTTTCTCACAGAGGAATACTGTCTACATTGAGTAGAATAATCAAAATGATCTTGCCTCAGTAGTGGGGAAAAATGCCCATAGATTGAAATTGGTGTGGTCTTGCCTCACAAATGTTTAAACAAAACACCCGCAAGAGATCAAAACATTTCCAAATAACTTAACTGCATTTCAGAACCAAGCTTAAAAATATGTATAGGAATATAAAAATGTCTAGCACCCAACAAGGTAAAATTCACAAGCTAGGTATCCAATAAAAAATTACCACATATATAAAGAAGCAGAAAATAGAACCCATAATCAGCAGAAAAAATCAATCAAAATCTTCCCAGAACTGCCAAAGGTGTTCAAATTGGAAGGCAAGAAAATAAAAAGTTATTATAATTGCATTCCATATGTTCAAAAAGTTAAGTAGATATAGAGAAGACATTAAAAGAAAAAATTGGACTTCTTGAGATAATAACTATAATGCCTGAAATTGAAAACACACTGAATGGGGATTAAAAGCAGATTAGACACTGCAAAAGAAAAGATTAGTGATTGTGAGGATACAGCATCAGAAACTAACCAAAATGCAACACAGGAAAAACAGTCAATAAAAATAAAGAATATTACTGAGGTACAGATGACTCCAAGTGGCACAGTATACATGTAATTGGACCCCAAAATCATGGCAGAATATTTCCCAAATTTGATGAAAACCATACATATATAGATTCAAGAAGCTCAATGAACCCTAGGAACAAGAAAGATAAAGAAAATCACCCTATGGCATATCATAATTTAAATGCTCAAAATCAATGAAAAATAGAAAATCTTAACAGCAGCCAGAGATAAAAGTCATGTTGCAGGCAGACAAACAAAGATAGGAATGACAGCAGATTTTGTATCAGAACCAATGAAGTGAGAGGACAGTGGAGCAACATTTTAAAAATACTAGGAGAAAAACAAAATATATGTCAATTTGTAATTTTTATACCCTACAAACATATCTTTCAGAAATGAAAGGGATGACCACTGGGAAACTGTGATTCTACCCCCACTCTGCAGCAACAAATCAGTGTGAGTCAGGCCTCCACTTCTCCCCTCCCTGGTGTTAGCAGGGTTGAGCAAGGAGCTGAGATTACATCCCCTTTTGAAGGCAATGAGATGGTGAGAGACAGTGCTCAATAGTCACTAAGACAGTGTCATGAGGGTTGAGGAGGAGCTGAACTTCCACC
This sequence comes from Pan paniscus, assembly GCF_029289425.2. Classification (NCBI taxonomy): domain Eukaryota; kingdom Metazoa; phylum Chordata; class Mammalia; order Primates; family Hominidae; genus Pan; species Pan paniscus. Next base: position 27,506,785 of record NC_073266.2, on the reverse strand, counting down.
TCACCCATCTGCAATGAGGCAGTGTGAGTGAGCTCCACTCCGCTGGGTTGGTGCTGCCAGGGCTTAGTAGAAAGCTGAACATAGATACTCACTTGGCCCTTATACTACACTTCAATAGGGGAACTACTTGGTTTAAAACAAGATTAAATAGTGTCCAGAATCTCATAATACAATATCCAAAACACCTATGATAGATACAATTAAAAATCACTCATCCTAACTAGAACAAGGAAAATTATAACTTGAGTAAGAAAAGGGCACTAACAGACACCAACCCTAAGATAAATCAGATGTTGGAATTATCTGGCAAGAATTTTAAAGCAGAAATTGTAAACATACGTCAATGAGCAATTATGAATTATCTTAAAACAAATAAAAAATGGAAAATTTTAATACAAAATAGAAGTTATTAAAAAAACAACTAAGTGGAATTTATGAAATAAAAAAGTTACAAATCCAAAATCTTTAAACACATTAGAAAGTTATAATAGCAAAACTGAGAGAGATGATAGAGGATAGAATAAATATGATGAACTTGAAGGGAAAAAAAGCAGAAAGTAAACTAAAATAAATAAATGAATCAGATTTCAGAATAAATAATCTTTTGGGAAGAGAAAAAACACTGAAAGCAGCCCGAGAGAAATGATGCATTACGTCTAAGGGAATGACATTTCAAATTAGAATGGGTATCTCACCTAAAACCACGGAGGCCAGAAAAAAAGTGACACAATATTTTTCAAGTTCAGTACTGAAAGAAAATAACTGTCTGTTGTAAATTTTGTGTCTTATAAAAGTATGTTTCAGGAATGAAGGGGAAATAAAGAGATTGCAAGTAAAAAGATGGGCAAAGATGTGCCATGAAAACATCAAAAAAGGTGAAGGCCAAAAACTACTTTCAATAGAAGAAAACTAAAATGCTTTACCAGCAGAGTCTCTCAGAAGAATTGCTCTCAAAAAAGAGAGTTCTCTCTCAAAAAAGAAAGTCCTTCAGATGGAAGGAAATGATGCCGAATGAAACTGTGGGGGTACAAAAGACAGAAAGGGCACTAGAAATGGTCACTACATAGGTAAGCAGATAGGATAGTTTATACATTAAGTAAATCTCTTTGAAAGATGAATGTTCAAACAAATATAATAACAATATATTATGGGCTTTATAATATATAAGGACAACATATGTCATTAATAGCACAAAGGCTGGGAAGGGAGAAATGCTAGTATACTATTGCAAAGTTCATAATAAATGAAGTGGTTTAGTATTACCTGAAGGCAGACTGTGATAAATTAAAGGTGAATCATATAAATCCAAAGAAACCCACTAAAATAATTAAACAAATAAGATAAAAATGAATTTTAAAAGCACACATTACAAAAGAAGAAAAGAAAAAAGAAAGAAAAGAACAGATAGTGCAAACAGAAAAAACAGTGGATGACAGACCAGTTTAAACATATCAATTATCACATTAAATGGAAATGCTTTCAAGTATGTGGAGGAGCACACCAAGATTTCTAAGACATAGGTAATTTTTTAGTTTTATTGCTAATCTGCATGTCTTAAAAATAATTTCAATATATAATAAAAATTTAAATATACATGGATGAGTCAATACAATATTACATTAAAATTATTGTAACTATACTCATGTATGTGATTGAACTATCTTTATATTCTGACCAACAGCTCTTTATTTATCAAAGCTTCTTTATGAGATAAAATTAATTTTGTTGACTTAGAAGACTTACTAAAGTATATGTGTTACAAAAAAATTCGTGTGATGCATTTTTTTGGTTTAATGCAATCTTTCACTACCAGCAAATGCCAAATAACCCTAATGAAATTTGACCTTGTGCTTAATTTGTTGCATTGATGATGTTTTAAGATTGATGCATTTTGTTTTCTTGCTTCTTGATTAGAATGGGTGTTGAGTCTGTGAGTGTGTTCACTAATGAGGTTAGGACATGATAGAAATCACTTTGGCGATAGAGATACGCGCTCGGGTGCTGTGGGGTACTGTGTGCAAATTTAAGCTTGCAGAGGGGGAAATGTCTGGAAGCAGATACAAAACCACCGTTGATTCTTTTTCCAAACTGCCATATAATTTCATAATATTTTACAAAGATATGATCCTCTCTGTCAACTGACACTTATGATGGAGAATTTGACCTTAGATTGATTTTATAATGTGTGTACGTTACAGAAATACAAATACACAAATACATTAAATGGTGTGTTTTGTATAGATACATACGGATGCATACCTCCACTTTCATAACAATATATGTGAGGGTGTTACGGCCTGTTTATAACAGCCAGCCTTTTGTAAACAGGTTGCTTTTATGAAAGCATGTTTTCTCTGCTCCTGAATAATAGATGAAATGTGTCCATCTCAATGCAAAATCAGAAAGTCCTTAAAAGAAGGCTGAATATTAGAACCCTGAGTATTCATCATACAGAAATGGTCATTTGTTGGTTAGTAGAAATTGTAGTTATATCTATTCTGAGATAAAATTTCCGAGGAAGTAATTGTATACATTTTGAATGTTTTAATTGGCTTATGACTGAGAAGTAGGAAACTTTTTTTCTCATTTCCTGCCAGTTTGTAGCAGTCTAAATCAATACTAATGCAGGATATGAGTGATGAGTCTATGTACATTTGCCCTTCACATAATCAATGCAATACACCCTACAAAAACAAGAACAATCAAACAAATTATATTAAAGCAACCTGAACATGCTCAAATAATGCTTTTAAAAAAGAGGTTGGGCTAAAGATCGCACTTGTTCTCAACATTCTTCATAGGCATCCTCCAAGGGCTTTGTTCTCTAGCCCAGGAGTGACAGGAGAGCTCCAAGAACCTGGATTCCCACTCTCTGTCTACAAGCACAAAGTGAGGTCAGGGTAAAAGTCAGCCATTCTGGCTCCCGGGTCCCACGCAGCAGCCCTGCACCACATTTTTCTATTCCATCTGGATAAACAATCTCAGAAGTGCATTGAATTGGTTGTGACATCAGCCACAATTGGTTGGAAAATTATTGCATTCATACAAGGCCAGCTTATGCAGAGTATCTAAGGGAAATGCAGAGAGAAGGTGTTTTCTTTCCAGACCCTCTAAGAAGGCATTATCAGATACTTCAAAACAGGAGGGAAAATCATTCAGGAGACTGACACACAGTTGTGGTCAAAGTGATGCCTCTCCTATTTCTCAACTTACATCCTCCACAATGACTGTCACTGATAACAAGACCAATAAGCAGAAGGCAGCCTCCTCTGGCTCAGAAGGCCTTCTAATAGTGTCCTTGAAAGACAGCAATACATTTCAAATACTTCACCAAAAAATATTGGGTGAATAAGATTGAGGCAGTAATGATGGTTTGTTTTAAATCTTATGAAAACAAAGAAAAACACTATTACTTTTAAAAAATGAATGAACCAGGTGTTGAACTCGATTTACATTTGGTAAGAGTTTCTAAAAATGTTGGCAGTACCCTATATATTTTAATGAGGGTTAATATTGAAAATAAATTATGAATTATAGTTTAACTCCAGCCAAGGGGTTAGCATAGATAAGCCCACTTTTTTCATTTGCAAATTAGTATGCTCTATGTAACGAGACGGGGGAAAGTCAATAGATAATCACCAGTCATCACATCACTTAAAAACTTGAGTGTCTGCTGTGTGCTAGGCATGAGGCTTAAAGCTGAAGGTAAGAAAGAAATAAGCCTCTCTGAAATAGTTCACAATCTAGTAGAAGAGGGAGACTCAAAAACACAACAAAACACATGCTTGAAGGACAGAATGGAAGACAATGACTGAACAAAATCTACACTCGCAAAAACTAAGTCATGATACTTTGTCATTTCACTGTGATATCTGATCACCGGGTGAATATTACTTGTGTCTTTGGTTATTTCTTCCAACTAGGGAACGAGAAAAGTTAAGTTATTGTATATGTGGCTTTATCTATTTCCAGTATTCTGATAACACCCAACTTTGTGTCTCTAAGATTTCTTTTCTGAACCATAGATCCATTTACACACACATTGATCTCAGGATTTCAAACACAAACCTGTCAAACATTTTCCCTTCCCCTTCCTCCTCTTCCCTCTTCTGTACCAAATCCGAGCTTCCTCGTACCGGCCTTACACTGTTTAAACGGTATCTTCATCCACTGAGTTAGCTTCTCTCTCCCATTCCTCAACATGGAATTAGACAATAAGTCTCGCTGATTTTACTCCCAAAATATTTCTTGAAGCAGTCTCCTTTTCTAAAATCCCTCTGCAATTGCCTTAGTTTGGATTCTTATTGTTTTTCATCCAACAGTCTGTGAAAGTCGATCATACAAATTGGGTCATTCTTGTTATACCCAACTGAAACAGTTGAGAAGCTGGGGGAAAAAAACACTCAGGGCACACAACATTGCTCCAAAAATGTAATTCTCTGCAAGTCCAGGTGCTGAAACTACCTGCTGTAACCCGAAACTGGTTTTATCTAATATTTGCTGAAACCACCTGCTGCAATTCTATGACTAATTTTACCCACTGCTGTCAGTAACCAATCAGAGCTTTCCAGCTTTCCAAAACTTTACTAATACCAAGGAACTTTCTCACAAGACAATACATAACATTTCCCTTTTTTATAAAACCTTCTCTTTGTTTCTCAGACATACCAAAGACCATCTGGTCTGTGACTCTTCCCCGAATTGCAATTCTTGTATCCCAAATGAAATTTGACGATTAAGTTGAGGGATTCATCTCTACATATTTTATTTAACTTTGACAAGTCTCTGACCTGTCTTTCTGCCTCCAATGCCCAAATCCCTTCTCACACACATGCATATCCACACCCCAACACGTATGTGCACAAAAATTCACACCGTTGCCAGATAATGTTTCTAAAACGTCATCTGTTGTGTTGCCACCACTACTTAAAACCCTCAGTGGCTCCCTTCCACCTATAGGCTAAATTCTAAACTCCTATAAATGATATCTAAGACTTTCCAAGTTCTTGGATTACTTTCCAAGGTCCACCCCTGGAGGAGAACTTTAATCATTCTTTTGGGGACCACTTCTTTTTATCTCATATTTATCTCTGTACCAGCTTCATCATATGTTATTACAGGACTTGTTGATAAGTCTACCTGTCATCCTTGATTCTGAATTCCCCAAGGGCAGTGGACTGTAGCTTACTTATCTATCATTCCCTGGAGCTAGAACACTTTGGGGACAAGAGTGTGCCAAAATATTCAAGTAATATTTGCCAAATTAATGAATGATTATGAGATATGAAACAGGAAAATGCTATGAAGAATTTATCACTGCCAAATATTATACATAATTATAACTGTACTTTGTCAAGTATAGGGCTTCTTATATTGTGAAACTGTCTCTGAAACATTATCTAATTTGGCCTCCACAGTAGCTCTTGGGGAAAGTCATCATGATCTTGAGAACCTGTGGCTGCTTAGTGGTACAGCAAAACCAGAATCTACTGCTCTGATCTCTCTACTCTTCAGTAGAGCCCCCAAAACAAACAGTGAAACAGTGAGGGGAAAATTCCAATGTGTTACCACTGTGGTCGCTGGCTCTTTTTAAATCATTTTTTTTCTTATTAGATTATAAGTTACACAGAGTAAAATTTTTGCATGTATAATTTCTCAATTTCTTACAAATCCATACAGTCATTTAACTACCACTACTGTCAAAATGTAAAGTTCCATCGGCCCACCAAATTCTCCATGGTCATTGTATCAGCCACTCCCCTGATCCTCCACCCCATGGTGAGCAATGATGCACTTTCTACCCTTAGAGTTTCACTAATTATTGTAAATATAATCATATAGTATGTAGCATTCTGATACTGTCTGAATTCACTTAACATAATGCTGAATTGAGATGCTCTTGCATGTACCCATAGTTTGTTGCTTTCTATTGTTGACCTGTGTAGTCCATCCAGGGACCAAGTTTGCTGAAAGACATTGAAGTTGCTTCCAGTTGGGGCAATGATGAATAAACCTGCTTTAAACATTTGCTTAAAATTTTAAAGTCAAATATTCACTTCACCGGAGGAAATATCACCCAGTGGGATTCCTGGACTGAATAGTAAGTATATGGTCAAATTTATAATATGTTGAAAGATTATTTTTCAAAGTGTCTATATAATTGTACATTCCCGCCAGAAATGTATTTGAATTCCAAGTGTTCTACATCTCCATATTTCCTCAGCATTTGGAATGCCTTCCCTCCCTTCCTTCCTTCCTTCCTTCCATCCCTCCCTCCCTCCTTCCTTCCTTCTTTTTTTCATTCTAAGAAGTATATAGTAGTCATCTCCGGTTTTTAACTTGCACTTACCTAATGACTGTGATGTTAAACATCTTTTAATGTGTTTATTCATCATCTGTATATCTTCTTTGGTAAAGTGTCTATTCAAAAATTTTGCCCATTAAAAAAAATGAGATGTTTCCTTAGTATTGAGTTTTAAGAGTTCTTCATAAATACTGGATACAAGTCCTTAATCAGATATATAGTTTGTAAATACTTTATTCCAATTTGTGGCTTGCCTTTTTATTGTATTAACACTGGATTTTGAAGAGCAGAAGTTCTTCATTTTGATGAAGTGTAATTTATCAGTTTTTTCTCTTATGAGTTGTGATTTTGATGTTGTATTTAAGAAAACTTTGCCCTTCCCTAACCCAAGATTACAAACATTTTCTCCTATATTTTTTGCAAGAGTTTTATGGTTTCAATCTTTGCATTTAGGTTTATGATTTGTTTTGAGTTAATTAATTTTTGTATATGGAGCAAATTAAGAATTTAAGTTCTTATTTTAATATAAAAAACACTATTGTTGAAAAGTGTATTCTTTCTTCACAAAATTGCATTTGTATCTCTATGGAAAATCAAGTGGCCGTGCACATACATGTGGGTCTATTTCTGTACTCTTTTTTTCCTTCACCAATAGCAAACTGGCTTGATTACTGTGGTTTTATAGTGCTATGATGACCTCGTATTCACCTCATTAGTGAGGAAGGCATCCACTGTCCTAAACAGAATGAGATGGTTGAACACATCGCAACACTGGGCAGATAGATGGGCAGCATTTTATTACCCACATCTACTCATGGTCCTGCGGGAGGACACTGCACACCACACAGGGCCACACCGGGGTGCACTTGGGAACAGATGAACAAGCAGGGGCAGCAAGAGAGAGGCAGGCTTTGAATATCAACAGCACAGGGTGCCCCTGGTTACTATGTGAGGACGATACTGCCTTGTTTTAATGATTTGCGGCTGGCAGGGAACTGAAGTCTGTCAGATTGAGGACCAGGTGTTGTGCAGCTGGTCCAGCACAGGGTCACATCTGCTGAAAGCAGGGAACTCACAATATGGCCTTTAGGGTCCCTTGAGGCTTAAAAATATAAGACAGCCTGTGAAATTTTAGGCCTTACACTATATAACTCAGTCTTGAAATCAGATAGTGTAAATCTTCAAATTTTTATTTTTCATTTTCAAAATTACTTTGGCTATTGTAGTTTTTTTTCCATATATATTTTAGAGTCAGCTTGTTGATTTCTACAAAAATATCCTGCTGGGATTCTGACTAGAATTGTGTTGAACCTATAGATCAGTTTAGAGAGAAAGGACATTTTAACAACAGTGAGTCTTCCAATCCATGAACACAATGTATCTCTGCATTTATTTAGGTTTTATTTCATTTATTTCTGCAGCATATGGGTCTCGCATTGTTTTTAGATTTATATCAAAGTATTTTTTGTATTATTGTACGTAACATTTTGTTAAAAAAGCTATTTCCAATTGTTGATTGCCAATATGTAGAAATACAATTTATTTCGGTATGTTGATCTTGCATCCTGTGATGTTGACTTTTTGAAATATTCTACATTGATGGTGTCTCTGCATATTTATGTGGGTAAGGGAATCCTTCATACATGGACAATAATGATGAGAAGAAGAGGGAGGAGGGGAAGGGAGAAGAAAAAGCGCTGAGCTTGAGTGATGGCGGCACTCGAAGTCCACTGCAGTCCACTTTTGGGACTGGTTGCCATGGTGATGGCTGTGGCAGAAGCAAGTGGCCACAGGTCCCAGAGACAGGGGAGACCAGGAGGACCTGAAGCAACGCATGAGAAGCATCTGACGCTAAAGAGAACAGAGAACTCAGAATGCAAGGCCTTCTTCTCTCATTTCTCTCTGATGTTAGTAATGTTTTCCTTGATCTCCCCAGAAAAGTATAAACTTCAGGAGATTGAATATATTTTCTGGGTTCATTAAAATTATTCTTGCACTTTAGATAATACATCAAAAATTGCTGCCAGTCAATACATAGAAGGAAAGAAAGGGAATAGGGAAAAGGAGGAGGAAGTGGAAAGAAAGAAGAGAGGAGAGTAGGAGAAGAAAGAGGGGCACAAAAGGAAGAAAGAGGAGGCAAAGGAAAGCCGAGAGAGATGTGGGGGTCGCTTTACTTGAACAGCTCCAGGAGAACAAAAGTTTCCTTTAATTGTATTTTGTGCTGGAATTGAAATTGTGGGTTTAAACAGAAAGAGTTTCTAAAACTCGAGCCAAATTACATTCATATCAAGGTCAGCCTTAATCTCCATTGACAAAAAGGACTTTAGGAAGAGCCATCGAGGTTGGGCTCAGGTAGGAAAAGGAAAACAGAAGAGCAAGAGAGCAAGGAGACAGCTATTGGCATGGCCTGTCTGGGAGGCCTGTAGTCCTTGAATCTGGTCTAGATGTTTTCTCTCTTGGTTACCTGTTATCTGAAGATTCTGAGGTGAGAGGTGTCATCATGCAGCCACTAGAATAAAGTGATTGTATTTTAGTGTTTTGCTTCAATCTGCTTATTATAACATTTCAGTTCTGTGTAAACAACTTTAGAGAGTGCACGCTTTGGAAGTAAACTGACCCCAAAACAAAAGCTCCATGTTATGAGGAAGATATCTGCTGAAACAGGAGCCCTGTGTATGAGAAGAACATCTGCTAACACAGGGGTACCATGTGAGAAGATCTCTACTATATTTTTCACATTTCCACTTCCATTTTATCATAACTTATATAAAATTTTAAGTATAGAGAACTCCAATATTTCATTTTTACATTTTGGATTAATGTTTTCTTAGTAAGTAAGTATTACCATTAGAATATTATCATGCTTGTTTTTATATGTTTTCCACATTATAGAACACTCCTTGAGAGCAAGGATTTAAATTTTTGTTTGTTTTTAAGCTACCATATCCCCAGCATTAGAACAGTAGCTATAACCATAGTGGGTGATCAATAAATATTTGTTAGATGATGAATGAATAAACCTGAGCTGTGCTTTTCCTAAATCTTTGACATCCTTTCTTTGGGGAGGGAGCAGTCCTCTCTCTGCTTAAGTCCAATTTCCATTATTATTAGTATTTTATGGAATTCATATATAAGGCTTTGACTGACGTGGCTATCTGGAAATGAGTTTTCACCTGATTAGCCTTGTCTTGATCCAGTTTAATCCATGATTTTCAAAAAATGTCAATAGCCTAATAATAATACCCTTCAGTTGCTGATTACAAAATCAACATACAAAAATAAGTAGTTTCTATGTATTAACAAAAAACTGTCCAAAAATAAATTAACAAAACAATTATATTTATAATAGTATCAAAAAATACTTAGGAATAAATTTAACCAGGAGAGGAAAGAGCTGTACACTGAAAACTATAAAACATCAATTAAAGAAATTGAAGACACAAATAAATGGAAAAATATCCAATGTTCATGGATTGGCAAAACTAATATTGTTAAAATCTCCCTACTACTCAAAGCCATCCACAGATTCAGTGCAATCCCTCTCAAAATTCCAATGTCATTCTTCATAGAAATTGAAAAAAAATTATCTTAAAATTTGTATGGAGCAACAAAAGACCCCAAGCAGCTAAAACAATCTTGGACAAGGCAAAACAAGCCTGGAGGCATCACATTCCTTGATTTCAAAATATATTATAAAGTGATTGTAATCAAAACAGTATCGTATTGGCATAAAAACAACATCCAGGCCAGGCGCAGTGGCTCATGCCTATAATCCCAGCACTCTGGGAGGCCGAGGCAAGTGGATCACCTCAGGTCAGAAGTTCAAGACCAGCCTGGCCATGGTGAAACCCTGTCTCTACTAAAAATACAAAAAATTAGCCGGGCGTGGTGGTGCGTGCCTGTAATCCCAGCTACTCAGGAGGCTTAGGCAGGAGAATCGCTTGAACCCAGGAGGCGGAGGCTGCAGTGAGCCGAGATTGCACCATTGTGCCCCAGCCTAGGCAACAAGAGCAAAACTCCATCTCAAAAAAAAAAAAAACAGAAATCATCCAATGGAACAGGATATACAGTCCAGAAATAAACCCAAGTATATATGGTCAATTGATTTTCAACAAAGGTGTCAAGAACACAAATGGGGAAAGGACAGTCTCCTCAATAAAAGATTTTGGGAGGCCAGGTGCAGTGGCTCACGCCTGTAATCCCAACACTTTGGGAGGCTGAGGTGGGTGGATCATGAGGTCAGGAGTTCAAGACCAGCCTGGCCAGCATGGTAAACCCCATCTCTACTAAAAATACAAAAATTAGCCAGGCATGGTGGCGTGAGCCTGTAATCCCAGCTACTTGGGGGGCTGAGGTAAGAGAGTCGCTTGACCCTGGGAGACAGAGGTTTCAGTGAGCCAAGATTGTGCCACTGCACTCCAGCCTGGGTGACAGAGACTCTTGTCTCAAAACAAACCAACAACAACAAAAAAAACAAAGCCACAACAACAAAAAAAAAAACATGATGGGAAAGCTGGATTTCCACTTGCAGAAGAATGAAATTATACCCTCTTCTTATGCTATATACAAAAATCGCTGAAATGAGCAAAAGACATAAATGTAAAATCTGAAATTGTAAAGCTACTAGAAGAAAAAATAAGGAAAAAGCTCCACATTAGTCTGTGTAGTGATTTCTTGGATACAACTCCAAAAGCACAGGCAACAAAAGCAAAAAATAGACAAATGAGATTGCATCGAACCAAAAAGCTTCTGCACAGCAAAGGAAACAACTAACACAGATAAAAGACAACCCATGCATTGAAAGAAAATATTTGCAAATCATACATCTGATAAGGAGCTAATATCCAAAATATATAAGGAATTCAAGCAACTCAGTAGCAAGTATACAAATAACCTGATTAAAAACGGGCGAAGAATCTGAACAAACATTTCTCAGAAGAGATGTGAATGGCCAACAGATACATGAAAAACTGCCCTACATCTTCAGTCATCAGGGAAATGCAAATTAAAACCACAGTGAGACACCACTTCATGCCTGTTAGAATGACTTTTATCAAAAAGATAAAAGATAATAAATGTTGGAAAGAATGTGGAGGAAAGGGAACACTTACACTCTGTGTGTGGGAATGTAAATTAGTACAGCCATTATGCAAAGCAGTGTAGAGGCTCCTCAAAACCTGAAAAGTGTTCATCAACAGATGAATAAATAAATAAAATGTGTTATAAAAGTATATACACAATGGAATACTATACAGTCTTTAAAAAGAGAATAATTTTGCCATTTGAGACTAGGTAAAATAAGCCAGGCACAGAAAGACAACTACTGAATAAGCTCGCTTTATGTGGCATCTAAAAAAGTCCATCTCATAGAAACAGAAACTAGAAAGGTTGCCATCAGGGGCTGGGGTAAAGGGGGAAGTTGAGGAGAGGGTAAAGGGAGGGGAAGTTGAGGAGAGGGACTTCAAAACATGCTGTTCAAAGGGTACAAAGTTTCAGTTAGACTGAAGACTAAGTGTTTGCAATCTATTGCACTGCATGGTGACCATAAGTAATAATAATGTATTATATATTTCAGATTGGTTAAAAGAATAGATTATTAACATTTTTACCACAAAAATAAGTTCACAAAGTAATGGATATATTAATTAGCTTGATTAAGTCTTTCTACAAGGTATACATAGATCAAAACATCGCCTCATACCCCATAAATATACACAATACTTTTTTCTCAATTAAAAATAAATTTAAACAACAATAATGCCTGTCAGTTTTGCCTTAATAGAAACAAAAAGCTACTTTTCCCAGAAATGCATTCACGTACTTCAGGCAACCCATCATTTAAAGTAACTGTTAAAACTATAAAAATACAGACACAGTCTAAGGTATAAATTTGGCCACTTTGATATAAATTGAAATACCAAGTCTATGAGAATTGTATATTATTGAGTATAAAGTTTACTGGCACAGTTATAAAAGCATAATAAATTTAAAAATTACATCATTATTGAGAATGTTTACTACCATGACTCAAAGCTAATAATAAATAATTCCAAGAGTAAAATAAATGCCCATGACTGTTACAATGTCTACCTATAACTGTAGTGTAGAGGGAGGACATTAAATATATGTCATCAGCAAAAATATGTATTAATGATTCAGTCTTACAACTGAAATGTATGCTTATTAGTAAAATGCATGCCACTAGCATATTGATTCAAATTTTTACACTAGTAACTAAAAGAGCTGTTTTAAATGGTTTTCCATTTGTCTTTGTATTTGTCTTGTTTTGTTCTCAAAGTCTTCACAGTAAAAGGTATACTTCCCTGCAGCTGAGTTCATGGAAAAGGGCAAGTGATTTTATAGAGATTTCATCAAAAACTTCACATTCTTTCTTTATTTTACACTTAACAATTATCTAAAGGCAGGCTGTTAAATAATAATTTAAATTTGGATTATTTAATTATTTGAATGGAGAGAAATGTCACATATCCAAGTTCATTAATAATACATCAAAAAATCACATGTAGACAATCCACTGTAAAGGTTGACATGAGATGTCTTATAACACATTCAGCAAGACATAAAGAATCAATTTTTAAAATTGATTGTGTAGACTCTGCATCTCACTTTGTCAGTTTCTCAGTATTGCGTATGTATGCCAACACCTGGTATGAAACATTCATCTGATTCATATGCTCCATTACCTACCCTTTATTTCATGAAATTACAAAGTCCCATTGAGGAACAGTGACTTGTCCAAGGGTAAAGAGAAGATTTTCAGACCTAGACAAAATTTATGGCTCTAATATAACAAACATCTACATTTCTTTTAAGTAAAACATTTATTTAACACGCCTATAATAAAGTTAAATAAATTACATAAACTTCAATCTCATCACGAAGCATTTTTATGTTAGTAAATCTTTATTGCACCCTAGAAACTTAGAATATCTGTAAGAAAGAAATAGAGACAGCTCTTATTTCCTAAACCCTGACTCTTTTTTGAGTAACTGTTAAAACAGCTATATTCCTACTGTCAGGGAACCTTAAATTTATTTTATATATAGACGTTCATCTTTTTATATTTGTACAAGTCCACAAATTATCAAATTGAAGTAAATCATGCTTTTATCAGCTTTGGGATATTGACATCATAAGGCTGTGAGCTTGATCTGACAGAAATGGGAATGCTTTATATCTTTTTATTGAAGTTATAAAATCCTAAAAATGCCAAACCAACATAGTATGTACTATAATTATTAACATTGGTTTTATTCAACCAAATATTCTAGAACTAGTTTTAAATATTTTAAATGTAGCTTAAAGGGGCTAGCTTTAGTATAGCAGGAAGCAAAAATTCTTATACATTCAATGTTTATCTTTTTCAAGAAGCACTTACAGCCAAACTCTACCACAGAAGTAGAAATTCTCTAGTCTAAAAGATATTGTTTTAATACTCAATTATTTTCATTTAAACTCTAAAAGTATTAAAAACATGAAGAGTGAGATACCCAATCCCCGCAAAAGTCATTTATAGACACAGGGTATCATAACACCTTAGGCAACATTAAGAACAAATAGAGTTGCAGCAACTACACTACTGTAGCCACAAAGACTTTTTTTTTTTACCTGAATGGGCGGGCACCTATTTTTACTTGATTGGTTTGTATAAATTAACTGTGTGTTTGAGGTTTTTTCCTGAGCTGATTACTCAGACTAAAAAAAGTCCCCCAACCTTAATTTAAAAGTTACATTCTAGATTTTCTCAAAAATCTTTTAAAACGAGCGTTGGCTAAACCTTCTGCTGCAATCTTTGTAATCACCTCTCTTAGGGACCTTGGGAAAAATCACATAACTACTGTGTCTCTGTTTCCTTATTTCTAAATGAAGAGACTGGACTGTGTCATCTGAAATGTTCCATTTGGTAGAAGAGTTCATTAAGAAACTGTGGTAGGGCCCGGGGTGGTGGCTCACGCCTGTAATCCCAGCACTTTGGGAGGCTGAGGTGGGCGGATCATGAGGTCAGGAGATCGAGACCATCCTGGCTAACATGGTGAAGCCTCGTCTCTACCAAAAATACAAAAAAAATTAGCTGGGTGTGGTGGCGGGCACCTGTAGTCCCAGCTACTGGGGAGGCTGAGGCAGGAGAATGGTGTGAACCCGGGAGGCGGAGCTTGCAGTGAGCCAAGATCGCATCATTGCACTCCAGCCTGGGCGACAGAGCAAGACTCCATCTCAAAAAAAAAAAAAAGAAAGAAACTGTGGTATATACATACAATGGAATACTACTCAGCCATAAAAAGTCATGAATTAACAGCAATTGCAGTGACCTGCATGAGATTGGAGACTGTTATTCTAAGTGAAGTAACTCAGGAATGGAAAACCAAACATCGTATGTTCTTACTGATATGTGGGAGTTAAGCTGTGATGACGCAAAGGCATAAGAATGATACAATGGACTTTGGGGACTTGTGGGGAAGTGTGGGAGGAGGCAAGGGACAAAAGACTACAAATATGGTGCAGTGTATACTGCTTGGGTGATGGGTGAACCAAAATCTCACAAATCACCACTAAATAACTTACTCATGTAGCCAAATACCACATGTACCCCAGTAACTTATGGAAAAATAAAATTAAAAACATAAAAGTTTTAAAAAAAGAAAAAAAAATTTCAAAAAGAGTCAGCTTGTATAGAATATAGTGCTCAGGAGATTCTCATTTGTAATGCCACAGCCAGGTATGCTTTTAAGTCAGCAGTAAATAAAGGCAGTTTTGCACTCTTTATTTACAGTGCTGGAAATCCAACTCCACAAAGAGAATTTGAGTTGAGTAAAAAAGGACTTTTTTTTTCAAAAGTGATACAAGTCCACACTTATCCAACCTTAAGTGTTAAAGTCATTATAGCTAGATAGCTCTTATATCTAAGAGGAAACAAATTTAAACAAATAACAAAGAAATAGACACAAGGACTTTCCCTAGAGATCCATTAATGAAAACATCTCACAAGCATACGCATCAGCATGGAAGAGTGTTGGCTTTCCCTGGAGGGTGTGTATAAATTCAGGTGAACTGCTGCACTCCGTGGGCTCTGTGTAAAGCCATCCAGAAATGCACCACTGATTCTCGCAACGTTCACAGTTTTTTTTTCCAAGCAGACTGTAATCAACTATATTAGCATGACAACAAATTCTTTATGTTGTGAGATTCTACTGATCCTCAAAACTGCCATTGAATTAGAATTATTTCCAGATGCTCTGTTCAATGAAAGAGTCTTAAAAATAATGCAAAACGATGGTGATCCCAGGCTACACTGGCAACAGGTTAAATACGCAATCATAGCCCTTCTCCCATCCATTCTGCATCTCCCCTCCACTTGCCTGCAGCTTTTCCTGGGCACTCGCAGCCCTCCCTCGGCTCCCCACAGCCTCATACTCACAACTGGCATTTTCCTTCCACACTTTCTCAATTGTCCCTTAACACTCCTGTGAGGGGACAACCCTAAAGCCTGGGACCCCAGGAGCTGCATGCAGGGCTCGCTCCTTGCTCCTTGGTGTAGAGTTCATGGCCAAGCTTCCTCCAGTCTCTGTAGGTGTGATGTTTCCCCATCAACAGTCCCATCACTTCAGGTGACTTTATTTCATGTTGCTCTAGACCAGGCATTTTTGCCTCATTCAGCTGTGCTACATTGCCCCTCTTTCTTTGACTTTTCCTCTTACCAAGTACAAATTACTTTCTCCATAAGCAAACTTTCAGTAGGCATCCCGAGACGCAGTATCATCTCAGTTTTTTAATTTATAATTTCATCCCCAAGATAAATCCATCATTTAGCCTCTTTAAATGGAAGGGTCATGGCTGCTAAGGCCCTTTCCAGTGATCACATACTATGAGCCCATGCTAGCAATGTGAGGGATGACTTTTCCCACTGAGCTATTAGTTCTAACAGCCCTGAAAGCTATATTCTGTCGTGAAATGCATACACCTCTATCATCTCATAAACTTTAAAAGACTAAAATTGGTCTGGGGCTATACATATACCCAGAATGATTCCTCCTGTCAAAATTAAATAGAAATATCTGGCCTGGTATGGTGGCTCATGCCTGTAATCCCAGCACTTTGGGAGCCTGAGGTGGGTGGATCACGAGGTCAGGAGTTCAAGACCAGCCTAGCCAGCATGGTGAAACCTTGTCTCTACTAAAAATACAAAAATGAGCTGGGCACGGTGGCATGCTTCTGTAGTCCCAGCTACTTGGGAGGCTGAGGCAGGAGAATCTCTTGAACCTGGGAGGTGGAGGTTGCAGTGAGCTGAGACTGTGCCACTGCACTCCAGCCAGAGGACATAGTGAGATGTTGTCTCAAAAAAAAAAAAAGAAAGAAATATTCTTAGAAAGAATCAGTTTGCTGTGAGATACTAGATAGCTATTAAGACAGTGGCATTTACTCTCTGGACTAAAAGCAATGTTTCTGTATCTCTGCCTAGGTATAATAGAAAAGTCTCACCAAATACATATCACATTTAAGGTCAAGACATTGAATAGATGCATAACATCTGGAAAAAGTTTAAAAAATGGTTTTCCACATTAACCGGTTACATTAGATTACAATAAGAAAAAAAACTTAATTCACTTTCTGCATTTATCTTCTGTTTCTCCCAAATAGATGGCAGTACTTTTCCTACTGACTTAATTCATGGTAGAGTGAGAGACAAAGAGCACCTATAAATTAAGGTTAAACTGAGTCTTAAAACACATGGAATAATACTACCGTAACAAAAGCTATTTGTCAGTATTATGGTTTGGTATTAAGACATACACATAGTTTATGCCTTACTCTGAAATGAAGACGATTGAGTATTTCCGTAGATGCTAATTTAGGCTGTTATCTGCATTTTGAAGTCCTCCAAGACCTGTATTTTCCACTTGAATTTTGTCTTTTCAGACTTATTCAGAATCTTTTCCAAATAGAACCTCAAGTTTCACAATAAAAAGGAATGTGGGAGGGGGGAGTAGAAAGTGGAGAAAGAGAAGGAGAAGAAAAAGATGTATCAGAGAGACAGGCTCTACAAGGTACCCAAGAAACCACCTTCCTGCCAGACCTCAAAGAAGGCTGCCTTGTGAATGAGTGAAGCTCATCTATGGGTATCAAAGGAAGAATTATTCAATCAATGATGATGGAAAAACAGCCGTTTGGGGGAAAAAATCCACTTTTCAAAGTCTCTATACCAAATAATTTCCACATTAATTAAAGTGATTAATTAATTAAAGTGATTAATTAACCTCCACATTAATTAAAGTGCTTAAACATTTTAAATTATAAACATGAGCAAAAAATAGAGTACAATACATATCAATTCTGAGTGTATAGCACTGAAGCAATAAGAAAAAATAGAGACAATGGATTATAATATTTTTAAAAACTCAATGTAATAAAAATTAACAAAAATCAGTTCTTAAAAATCAACCTTGTAAAATATATTTGCAGAGAATAATAGCAAATATTCTACGGAAATAAACACAAATAGTAAACACATTGAAAAATATTTATCTTCACTATTTTTAAAAAAGCATTCAGTTATTTAAAATCTACTAAATTAGCAAAAGCTTTACTGAAATGCTAATGAGACTTCAGTGAATACGGTATACTTTTTTCTCCTTTGTTAAGGTGAAATTCACATATCAAACAATTAACCATTTGAAAGTAAGCAATTCAGGGCTATTCACTCAAACTGATGGCAGTACTTGTTCACCAGGCCATGCAACTACCACCCTACTAGTTCCAGAACACCATCATCACTCCAGAGAAACACTCCCACCCATTAAGTAATCATGCCCCATTCTACCCTACCCAGAGCCCTTGGCAACACCAATCTGCTTTCTCTCCTTATGGACTTGCCTATTCTGGATACTTCATCTAAATGGAGTCATATAGTATGTGAACTTGGTGTCTGGCTCCTTCACTTAGCATAATGTTTTCAAGGTTCCTCTATGTTATAGCATTTGCCAATACTTTAGTTTTATGGCTGAATAATATTCATATATTTTTTATGTATACATACATAACTTCATTCATCCTTTGATGGATATTTAGATTATTTCGAATCTATTTTTTCTATTTATCTACTTATTCATGGATAACATGAATAGTGCTGCTCTGAACATTTGTGAACAGGTATCTGTGTGAATACCTGTTTCCAATTCTTTTGTGTGTGTTTTCAATTCTTTTATGGCTGAGTGAAATTGTTAGATCATATGGCAGTTCTATGTTTAATTTTTTGAAGAACCATCAAACTGCTTTCCACACTGGGTGTATGATTTTCATTCCCACCAGCAGAGAGCGCCAGTTTCTCCACATTCTTGTCAACACATGTTATTGCCACGCTTTATTTTTTTGTCATTTGTTTCTTATTATAGCCATCTTATTGAGTGTAACACTGTATCTCATTGCAGTTTGGATTTGTACATCCATAATGATTAATGATGTAGGGCATTTTTAATGTGTTTCTTGCTCATTTTTACACTGGAGTGAGGCTGTCAGTAAGGATTTCTCAGGCTCGGAGGGTTCAGAGGCTTGAAATATTATGGTGCTCTTTTAAAAAACATCTGTCTATCTAACTATCTTGGCTAGTGGTATTCTGAGAAGTACAAGCATGTTGATGAACAATATGGTACAGTCTAGAAAGTGTGAAAATAACATCCAAATTCTTTGACCTTATAAATCCACTGTTATAAATTTATCCTAAGGAAATAAACAACAGATTTATATGTGAAAATGCTCATAATATTGAATGACAAAAATCAAAACCACCCAAGGAAAGATTTGAAACATTTTTATCTATCAACATGAGGAAAGACTATGGCAGAAATGAAGTATTTATAAAGACTATGTAGAAATGTAGAAACATGACATGGAGCAGTTAAGTGTTCTACTTTTCACCCAGGTTTGATGACAATCATAGGAACACAGATGTAGGGAAATATAAGGTCCATGAGGGGAAGGATACTTGACTTTTTTTACCAAAGAATTTTAAAGCTAAAATAATGTCTGGTACAGATTCCCGTAAATGTTTGCTCTGAACGGATAAAGAAATGGATGCAATAACAAATACAGAATGCCAATCATAATGTACATAAAATGTGAAAATATATATGCAAAAATGAAAGTGTCCAACCAGGTCCCTCATTGACACCTGGAGTTCAATCCAAACTCTCCTCCATCACGCTGGAATTCATCAGCTCCTGTTTCAGGAAGGTATAGTCCTTCACCAGCTCCTCAAGCCAGAAATCTGGGCATCATCTTAGGTCTTTCCTTCTTCCTAATAGCCCACTCCTAAGCCATTCATTCTCCAAACTCTTGACTCTTCCTTAATATCTCCCCACCATCTTCAGTTCTCTGCTACATCACCGCCACCCTAGCTAAAGCTGTCATTCCTTCTGGATGGATTAGTGCCACAGCCTGCACAACAGTTTCCTGCTACCAGTCTTCTCCACTGTCAATCCCTCTTCCACACAGATGGCCAGAGTGCATTGTTTCATAACACAAATCTTTACATTTATCTCTCCTTTATAAAAGTTGTTAAATTATTTCTATTGCCCATAAGAGAAACCCACCATTTCTTGTTATAGTTTCCATTAGGAGCCCTCAATATTGAGTGCAGATTGAATCACTGGAGTAGCTTTTATTTTTTTAATTTAATTTTAATTATTTTTTATTTTTATAGGTTTTTGGGAAACAGATGTTGTTTGGTTACATGAATAAGTTCTTTAGTGGTGACTTTTGAGACTTTGGTTCACCCATCACCTGAGCAGTGTACACTGTACCCAATGTGTTGTCTTTTATCCCTCATCCACCTCCTGCCCTTTCCCCCGAGTCCCCAAAGTCCATTGTATCATTCTTATACTTTGTTTTCTCATAGCTTAGCTCCCACTTATGAGTGAGAACATACAATGTTTGGTTTCCTATTCCTGAGATACTTCATTTAGAAGAATGATCTCCAATTCTATCCAGGTTGCTGCAAATGCCATTATTTTGTTCTTTTTTATGGCTGAGTAGTATTCCATGATATATGTATATATACCACATTTTCTCTGGTTTTTTTTTTTTTTTTTTTTTGAGATGGAGTTTCACTGGGTCACCCAGGCTCAAGTGCAGTGGTGAGATCTCGGCTCACTGCAACTTCTGCCTCCCAGGTTCAAACAATTCACCTGTCTCAGCCTCCTGAGTAGCTGGGATTACGGGCGCATGCCAGGATGCCCAGCTAATTTTTTGTATTTTCAGTAAAGATGGGATTTCACTGTGTTAGCCAGTTTGGTCTCAATCTCCTGACCTCGTGATCCACCTGCCTCGGCCTCCCAAAGTGCTGGGATTACAGGTGTGAGCCACCACGCCCGGCCTATATATCACATTTTCTTTATCCACTCATTGATTGATGGGCATTTGGGCTGGTTCCATATTTTTTGCAGTTACAAATTGTGCTCCTATAAACATGTGTGTGCAAGTATTTTTTTCATATAATGACTTCTTTTCCTCTAGGTAGGCACCAAGGGGTGGGATTGCTGGATCCAATGGTAGTTCTACTTTTAGCTCTTTAAGGAATCTCCACATTGTTTTCCACAGTGGTTGTACTAGTCTACATTCCCATCAACAGTGTAAAATTGTTTCTTTTCTACCACATCCATGCCAACATCTATTTTTTTTTATTATGGCCATTGTTGTAGGAGTGAAGTGGTATCGCATTGTGGTTTTGATTTGCATTTCACTGATAATTAGCCATGTTGAGCGTTTTTTCATATGTTTGTTGGCCATTTGTATATCTTCTTTTGAGAACTGTCTATTCATGTCCTTAGCCCACTTTTAAAATGAGATTCTTTGCTTCCTTACTGATTTGTCTGAGTTCCTTATATTAGTCTGGATATTAGTCTTTTGTCAGATGTGTAGATTGTGGAGATTTTCTCCCACTCTGTGGGTTGTCTGTCTACTCTGCTGCTGCTGCTGCTGATGATGATTATGATTATGATTATTATTATTACTACTTTGCTGTACAGAAGCTTTTTAGTTTAATTAAGTCCCATCTATTTATCTTCGTTTTTGTTGCATTTGCTTTTGGGTTCTTGGTCATGAAGTCTTTGCCAATGGCTAGAAGGGTTTTTCCAATGTTATCTTCTAGAATTTTTATGGCTTCAGGTCTTAGATTTAAGTCTTTGATCCATTTTGAGTTGATTTTTGTATAAGGTAAGAGATGAGAATCCAGTTTCATTCTTCTACCTGTGGCTTGCCAATTATCCCAGCACCATTTGTCAAACAGGGTGTCCTTTCCTCACTTTATGTTCTTGTTTGCTTTATCAAAGATCAGTTAGCTGTTAAGCTTTTGGCTTTATTTCTGGGTTCTCTAGTCTATTCCATTAGTCTATGTGCCTATTTTAATACCAGTACCATGCTGTTTTGATGACTATGGTCTTATAGTATAGTTTGAAGTCAGGTAATGTGATGCCTCCAGATTTGTTCTTTTTGGTTAGTCTTGCTTTCGCTATGTGGACACTTTTTTGGTTCCATATGAATTTTAGGAATGTTTTCTAGTTGTGTGAAGAATGATGGTGGTATGTTGATGGGAAGTGCCAGACTTCAGCAATCAAATCTTACTCTCCAGTGTTACTTCTTAACAATAGTTTGGGGTTCTTCAAGAGTTATGTCCATTTATAAAATAAGAGATTATATACTAAATAAAAGTGCAAGGTAAAGAAAAAATATTTAAAACAGTAATTATCAATAATGTGATACACATTTGCAAAGAAAATACTTTTTTCAAAAAATAAATGGTAAATCAATATGCAAAACAGTTGTTTATAATGCATTATAATACTTTTACATTAATGTTTGATATAATATTAATGTTTTTGATGCTCATATTCTGCAACATGAATCACCATGAAATGTTTAAATGTCTCTCAAGTAAATGTAAGGCATAAATTATATTAGCAACTGCTTTGCCAAGCTTCTAGATGCCTAAATTATATTCTCAATATTCAAAATCAAGAAGAATTGTCTAAATCCAAACTCCTGATTATAGGAAAAAATGGTTTTTATTTATAAATCCACCTACCTAAGCCCTAAAATATACATCAATTTTGTAAGTCTGAAAAATAACTAAGCTTATGTCATACAACTAATATTTTCTAGAATGTCATTACTATGCTTAGCCCAATTCTGCTGCTTTCAAATGCCTTTGAAATGTCCTTCCATATTCCATAAATTTGTAAACATACAGTTATAGCTTTACATTGTTCGTCTATAATTTTGAGGTTGAGTTTACTTCCATACCACACGGACTTGCGTTAGTGCTTTTATTGTAAATAATTTACACTAGAAATGCTGCATCATGAAGCTGAGGTTAGAGAATTTGTTATTTAAGCAAACCAAATCAATCCCAAATCATTTTAAACTTCCTGCTCTGTGATTTGTCTTACAGCAAGGACTGGTCGGCGCGGTGGGGAGCAGACGGGCGTGAGGATCATGACTCCCTGTTACTCATCTAGGGGCTCTTCTGCCCTCACTTCTTATTGAGACCTCTTTGTTAAAGCACAGTCCCACGCCTCCTTTTCTTCTCTTTCCTTCCTTGCCACTTCTAACTCTAGCTTTCTCATTTATGGTTTTCTGTCTTAATTTTCCCAAATCCAAATGGAAATCCAAATTTTTTTTTGCGAAGGAAATAAATACCAAGTAACTTAATTGATAAATAGTTTCTAAAGAGAAATAAAATACGTCATTCTAATATTTCTTCATGAATTAAAAAGATGAGAAATGGGAACAACTATCTGAGCAGGATTTGGGGTATGCACCTGTAGGAGAGGAGTGAGGGGACAGAGCTCCTGGCCAAGAGAGGGCATGGGTGCACTTAGCCGCTCTCCTCAATTGTTTACTGGCAGGTCCAGCAGGTGAGGACACCACCGAGAATCGGTCACAAAACAAAGCAAGAGAGTCATCAAATTTTGTCTTTGCCATACCTTTATTTCTCCTTTTTTTGGCTGCTATTAATTCATTTATTCATTCTTCAATTGTTGGGCAGTATGCTATACATCAGCCACTGTGGTCGGTGCTCAGGTTACAAAAATAAATGAAACATGAGAGGTTCTACCCTTAATTTGATCATATTCTAATGGGAGAACATATAAAATCAGTGATTATCACTCAACATTAAAAGTTTAATGACTGATACTCTGGGTATTTGGGAGCCCAAAGACATCTGACCCCATCTACCTGGGGGTATTAACTCGGGTTATCTGGAGGAAGTGGCCAGTATTGAAGAATGGACCTGGCAGAGGACTGGCAGCGTGTGTAAGGACATTCTTCCAGGGGAATAACATGGGCAAAGGCATGGCCAGGCAATAGAAAGCTTATTGGAATTGGCAACGGGAAGGAGGAGATGAGAACCATGGGGTAGGGAGAAGTACAGAAATACAGCTTTCCTGCAGCTCTTCGCCCGTCTAGATGAGCCCATTGCCCTGCATGCACACGGGTGCCCAGGGCCCCGGCACCCTCCATGGGTGACCCTGGATGCTATCACTACATTTCTTCCTTTTTTTCACAACTTAACTCTTCTGTTTTTGCTAAGTCTCTTTATCTGCAAATGAGTAAAATATCAAGGACCTAGCAGGACTATAATGCAGAATCAAGACATTATAAATATGCGTGGAACATAGTGGGAAATTATTCATGGAAGATGTTATCTACTGATTTAGAGCAAAACTTAGAACCAAAAAGATGTTTCTCTCACACACACACACACACACACACACACACACAGCTGGGTGTGAGATATGGTGAGTCAGGAGAAAGAGGAAGGAACGGAAGGCTTGTTAGAGTGCTTGATCCGTGCCAGGAACTCTAGAAATTTTGCCCTATTACGGGATGAGATAAAGGTGATATAAGGTAGGGAAGGAGGCTCTGTGTATGGGCAGAATCAAAATCCCAAATCAAAGATGGGAGCATATCTGCTTTTAGAGAAACATAAATAGGGTTTCACAAGAAACAGATCTATGTTTCAGGTCAGAAAAGCTCTACATTAATCCACAATATGGCAATTTCCACCGATGGGAAGGACAGTTACCAGAACAAGGAAAGTCACTGCCCCTTGATGCTTGGCATTAATCAGGCCCTGGAGACTCCCCATGACCAGACACTGATGCTATCTCACCACTCAGCCATGGAACATTGACCAACAAGCTTGGCAAATAGCAGAGGATAAAGGACTCAAGAGGCATCTGCGAAAATACTGATGTGGCATCAAAGCCATCTTCAAAATTTTGAAAGACTGCTGTGTAGAGAATGGATTAGGCTACCTATGTGTAATTCTGGCAACAGCCTCAGGATCTAGAATCTCAGGGCGACACACACTTCAGGGAAGTAAATTTCTGAACACCAAGAGTCATCCAGTACATTCTTGTTATTTACTGTTTTATTTATATCTTTAGGAAAAACATCTCCAATTTCCTCAGGCTTTAAAAATACAGATAAAAACCATCTTAGACCAGGAGACCTTGGTTATTAACAAGTTGACACAAGGCTATGACAGGACCCACTTGGAGGAGGTGGTAGGGACGGTGGGTTCAAGGAGGCTGGGAAAACATATCCCCAGTGATGAATGCACACCCAGCTCCTCAGCCATGCAGTCCCGACTGTCCCCATGACGCACTCGTAGGGGTGAAGATATTCCTAAAGGCCAATATCATTTACCAAGTCAAGCATATACAGTCACTTCCGGCCATTCATACTTTAACCAGAGTTAGTATATTAGATTAACTATCCTCTCACCCAGCACAGCCTCCAAAATTTATGTATCCTAATCATATCTATTCCTCAAAATCTAATTAACCAAAGTTCAATTCTGCATAAAATTTTCCCCAACACATGTATGAAGGTGCAGGGTGTACTGGAAAGAGTACAGACTGTGTAGTCCAGGAGACCTAAATTTAATTCTGGCTCTGTTACTCACTAATGAGCAGCTTAAGGCAAGGCACTTTTTGCCTCTGGGACTCACTTTCCCTACCAGTAATACGTGAAAGCCAACACTTTTAAGAGATATGGTAAGAATTAGATAACAATGGCAGCCGGGTGCGGTGGCTCACACCTGTGATCCCAGCACTTTGGGAGGCCGAGGGGGGTAGATCACTTGAGGTCAAGAGTTTGAGATCAGCCTGGCCAACATGGTGAAACCCCATCTCTACTAAAAATACACCCAGCCTGGGTGACAGAGCGAGACTCCATCTCAAAAAAAAAAAAGAGAGAGAGAGAGATAATAACAGCAGAGTGTTAGTTTAGTTTACACGAAAATGTTAGTTCATTTTCCTCCTAACTCTTCCATCATGTTCCTCTTTCTTCTAAAGTTCTACAATGTAGGAAAGGTAATAAATAGTGAATAATACATTTATTATCTATTCCTCTGAGCTGCAGTTCATGGGAGCAGATGACAAGCTTTCAGGTAGGTGCCAGAATGAGAAGAGGGCCACAAAATATTCAGAAGGCCAGGCCAGGCCCAAGGCTGCAGCTGTGGGGCAGGTGGAGTGACAGACTGCGGTGGAGAGGTTGCTGAGAAGGTGAAAAATTCTGGAAGGAAAACTCAGGGTCACTAAAGACACACATCACTGATGCTGCCTTCCACCCAGTGCCATTTAGCCCATTTATTTGGGATTCTAACCACATGGAGTAGAGTAGGTACAAACCCCAATATAACAGCATTGGCAAGAAACTGAAAAAGACTATCATAGAGAATGATTTGGTACCATGCAAGTTCTGTAATTTCCAAATTTCATCCATGTGACTGTGCGTAATTTGGAGACAGGATTTGGTTTGGAATTACCTCTATTACCTTAGGACTTCTCTAATAACAGCAACAACAAGAACAACAGCTTGTACTATTTGACCACTTACAATGGGTCAAGCACAGTCCCAAGGGCATGGCCTATATTAACTCGAACCTCACAACAACCTATGAGATGATAGCTGTTATCTTCATTTGACAGTTGAGGAAACTGAGGCACACTGGGACTCACTTTCCCCACCAGTAATACGATACGCAACTAGCTCACAGTCACCCAAGATCCTAAATTTTCTCATATATTAAATAGCATAAAAATTGTCATGAAAAATATTTGTCAGGATAAAATGAGATATTCTATTTGAAAACTGCTGCATAAAGTGAGCATCCATATCTATTACTAAAGGTGAATCAAAATATCAACACGGCATTGGCCTAAGCGTTGTTCATACGGGTGGGTGTCATGCAGTGCTACCACTCAGCTCACCTTCGTGCCTGTGTCTAGCTTTTGGCAGTAAAAACAATGTGTATTCATTACTTCAAGAGCGTCGACTCCATCAGATATTGGGCTACAAAAGTTCTCTTTCAGCAATGCTTCCATCCAGAGTCTACTGATCATAAATGTGTCTTTGCCCACTATGGAGACAGCAGGCTCCATCTAGGTCGGCATGTGTCTCCATGAGGCAGTGCCTCAATTACCAGGGGTGGAAGGAAATAGCACTTAAGGCAAAGTTCTCCTATACGTGATCAGAAGGTATATATATGATCCACATACTTTTCAGATAAATTAGACAATGGCTTCCTAATCTTTCGATGCACAGGTGGCCAGAAGTAAAGTTATAGCTTGGACCAGTTTTTTAAGTTGTTGTATTGAGCGGCAACATCTGCTTTCAGGAAGCTGGCCCGAGGAGAGAAGAAGGCTGTGTGTTGTGCCTGAATGAGTTAGGGAATGGAAAGAGAAGGGGATGGGGCAAGGTGAGGAACCCAAGCCTCCTCACTGATCAGCTATCAGAAGAAAGCAGACAGCCAAGAGTGGTTTCAAAAAATGACTCAGAACATGCAGGGTGTGAGTTTGCTTTTATATATTTTGTCTCCCATTTCGTACTTATTAGCTCTTTTCTCCAGGGTACTGTCTCAAATATGAAAAATTAACATCAAGAATTTCATTTGTATGAGAATGGAATTATTTGTATGAGGATGGATCCACCAGGTGATTCTGCAGATCTAGGGTCCATCTCCAATTAGCACAACTAACGAAGCATGGGGTGAAGTTTACAGCTTTGTGTGCCAAGGGATGTGTCAGCACTTGTACTGGCAAGCAGAGTATACACAGCAGTGGCTCACTCTGTAGTCCTCCCCACAGTCGTCGGGATGGGAGGATAAACTGCCAGGCTGGGTCTGTCCCTCAGTCTTCTTGTCGTAGGCTGACGCTTGATACCTTGATTCTTGGCACTGGGAGCCTTGTGTGTTTCAAGGATAGAAGCACGTCAGGAAAAAACATTACTGAGGCCCATCCTAATTTCTTGGTTGGTGGGCTTCTGGACCAAGTTTCATGTGCTTGTAAAAAGAGAAAAGATGAAACTCTAGATGCCCCTCCTCCCACAGGGGGAAAGAGCAATGCATCTGACGGGGCTAACCTTTGGGGGAAGCTGAATCCAACCAGGAATGCTGCCATTGAAGGAAGCAAAGAAAATATTCAGTTAATTATAAGGACAAATATCCAAGCAAGGGAAAATCATGGACTAAGTATCAGAAATGCTAATTTTAGCCCTTTGAAAATAGACTTATCCAAAGTCCTAGGAGCCACAGTGGAGGAAACAATCTTACACACACGATGAATAAAGAGCTCCATAAAGATGGGGGAAGAATGGAAAGCCAGACAGATCCGTGCTCAGACTCCAGCTGAGACATGCAATGGTTTCATGCAACTCATTTGCCCTCTAGAGCCCGTTTCTTCATTGCAATCCCTACCTCAGCACTAGCTGCAGGTTGGGCACTGCGTTTATACAGAAAAAGGGCACCCTCTTGGAGAAAAGAGACTACACAAAGGCATAGCCCTCCGTGGCATGGCTTGGCCAGGAGACCAGCCTCTTGATGTAAATCAGAGGATTTCGCTGCTTCCCGCTGGATGGAGTCTGACGAAGGAATCTCCTGCTCAGCTCCTCCTCAGGCTGGGGCCTGCACACAGAGCACAGGGGTCCAGCTGCACAGCCCTGTCCACCCTGAGGACTTGTTTAGAGAATGAATAGGACAATGCTTGGATACAGAGAGTGCCTAACTTAAAGAACAGCAAAGCCCACCTGGAACAAGAAAGGAAGGAGTCATTAATTGAAAAAGGAATAGAATAATCCCTAGGGTCTCATGGTTCATAGATGCTCTATAAACAGGAGATATTATCATCACAAATTTTCCCTATATAGTTTCTAACTCAAAAGTTTCTTTCAATGAATAGCATGCTTTAAGCACAGCACAAGAATCCAGACTGGCCTTCAAATTTCACTAACATCGCCACACATCTAACACGGAGTCAAACAAACTACGTCTATGTAATCTGTAATGACATAATTGAAACCGGGTTTACATTTATTTAAGTAGCATAGTTTTGTTGGAATGAAAATATTTTAGTAAGCGGCACAACATATGTTTGAGCAAAATTTACAGAGGTGTCCCCTGCCCCCATGGACTCCTCACTTACCTATAAGAACACTGTTTTGGAAATGAGGGGGAAAAAAAGGCAGAAGGGAGTGGTGTTAAGTTTCAGTTCTGCACAACGGCACCTTTAACAGACCTGCCAACTAGTCAAAATCTAAATAGGGTGGTTTGAAAAAATCTTTATTACTGCCAGTTAATATTCACAGGACTCTGGAGGAACAAGAACTTTCAATGACTCAATATTTATAAATGCTACTGTTGTCCCACCAAAACTTATGTCAGATTCCTAAGAGATGCCGGGACCTTTTGCGATAATGAGGGTGAGGGTATGCGTTTTAAATGGGGGGAAGTTGTTAGGAAAACAAAATTTAACACTTATAAATGAGCGCTTGGTGGTCTTGAATTTGAATACTACTTGAGTATGATCGGGTAACCTGACTTGTCTGGGTTTTAATTTTAATTTACCAATGTCTTGAACATACAAAAAACATTGAAAATGTACAACACTGATGACCAAGACAGGTTTTGTCTTTTTATTTGAACTTTTGCTATGTTATCTATGCAGATGCCAAAAAAGGATAAACTTCAAATTTAATTTAGGATATCGAAATAACTGAGCTGTGTTTACATCTCTGATGGTATAATCATAACTCTAAATGCTTGAGAAACAATAACATTAGTGAAGTGAAGTCAACTCTAAATTAAAAGTCAGTGTTTCCATTACCCACACTAACAGTATTTTCAGTTTATATAACTTGATCATTAAAAAGTGCTCTGGGCTGAAAACCTGGTCTGTGTCAATCTTGGACTAAATTAGTTTGCAAAGCTCTGAAGTTTGTTTGTTCTTCTCTTTTATCCTTTTTCAAGAATGTATTAATTTTAAATGCTACACATAAAACTAAACCAAAAAAATCTACAACACCTGATGAGCCAATGTGATTACAGGCATCACTAGTTTTTCAGAAGAAATTTATGATTTCTATAAACCCACCTTCAAGTTTCCTATGGCTGGAAGTAAAACACTCAAGTTTTTCTTTTTTCACTCAATCTTTCACATATCCCTTCTCTATTGGTTACTTCATCAAAAATACTGGAACTTGAAATTGGAACTATAACCTTTTGCAGAAATAAACTTCAAATTGGAATTTAACTTTATGGGAATAAAGTTTACTGTTATGACTTCTATTAAATTGACTCATAACAGAGTAGAGCTTTCATCTGGGGATAGCAAAAAAAAGGAAAGGGAAGATGTTATGTTAGATGCTGACATGTTCAAACTGTATTGCAGTATAGGATGACTGCAGAGGACATTTGTGTATGAATAAAAACTGTCTTTGACAGAGACATGGAAATATCAAAGCCCATATATTTAGGAGTGAGGTTAGGAGAGGCAGACCTAGCTCCTTAATATTGGTTGGGCAAGGAAGGCCTGGAAAGAGGCAGGTCAAGAGGCCAGCTGTGACTACACTTGAGATGGCTACCTCCCTTCACCATCACCTCCCTTCACCACTCCCTTCTTCATGGTACTAGTAGAGGTCCCACCTGAAGTGTCCAGGTATTGTGACTTTTTGCCTGGGAAGAAGGAGCCAAAGCAAGAACAAATGTGTGTGTGTGTGTGTGTGTGTGTGTGTGTGTGTATGTAAGCTTGCCTGTCTGTCTATACTCTGTGGAGGAGAACACAGA
This sequence comes from Pan paniscus, assembly GCF_029289425.2. Classification (NCBI taxonomy): domain Eukaryota; kingdom Metazoa; phylum Chordata; class Mammalia; order Primates; family Hominidae; genus Pan; species Pan paniscus. Next base: position 27,476,342 of record NC_073266.2, on the reverse strand, counting down.
GTAACTACAGTTATAAATGCAGAGAAAAGAATGTTGCTTTAGGATTTCATATCATATTTTTATTTTGACATTTGTAGAATTATGGAAAATCATCAATTTGAACTAGAAACACTTAGACTCTTGTGAGTCAGAAGAGATCATAAATTTCACTTCCACCCTCCAGCCACCTTCCTATATTACTCAGCAACCTAAATTTTTTTGCAGACATGAATAAGTTACATATATATATATATATAAACTCAAAATTTAAAAATCTGATAAGTTGTGATGCATCCTATAAGGAAATATTTCTAATGATGAAGAACTCATCATTTTTGAAAAAGCCTTTTATCTGGATAACACCTTTAGTTATAAGATTCTTCCTTATGGTCCTGAGAGTGCCTTATTAAGAAATATCCAAAGGATTTTTGGTTAATAAGCACTGTATCATATAAGATAATACTACTACTAACATTATTGTTGCTAACATTTCTATTAAGTCCAAAAAGATGTGAACCTGGTGAAATATAATAAATGCTCTTTATCAAGATAACATAACCAAAGTACCCTTATTTAAACACTGTGCTTCATCAAGATTTTAATAATGGGATAACATGTGGTTTTTAATCAAACATTAAAACCGCATTTTAACAATTGAATATTATACAGCCAAGAAAAGGGTTAAAGTATTGATACATGCTACAACATTGAACAAATCTTGGAAACTTTATGCTAAATTAAGGAAGTCATATACAAAAGTCATAGATTGTATAATTGCATATAGACAAAATGTCCAGAATAGACAAATCTAATAAAGACAGAAAGTAGGTTAGTGGTTGCCTAGAGATGGCTGGGAAGGGAATGAGAAATAATTATTCATGGGCATGGAGTTTCCTTTGGGGGTGATGATAGTGATTTGGAATTAGACAGTGGTGATAGCTGCACAACCTTTGAATATACTAAAAACTGCTGAACTGTGGCCAGGTGTGGTGGCTTACGCCTGTAATTCCAGCACTTTGGGAGGCCGAGGCAGGCGGATCACGAGGTCAGGAGATCAAGACCATACTGGCTAACACGGTGAAACACTGTCTCTACTAAAAAATACAAAAAATAAAATAAAATAAATAGCTGGGCGTGGTGGCAGGCACCTGTAGTCCCAGCTACTCAGGAGGCTGAGGCAGGAGAATGGCGTGAACCTGGGAGGCAGAGCTTGCAGTGAGCTGAGATTGTGCCACTGCACTCCAGCCTGGGTGACAGAGTGAGACTCCATCTCAAAAAAAAACAAAAACAAAAACAACAAAAAAACTGCTGAACTGTATATTTTAAATGGGTGAATTTTATGGTGTGTGAATTATATTTCAGTTTTTAGAAAACAACATACCTTAAAAGTAGATCTTAAAAAATCGTCTTGATAGGCATTGTTATCAAAGGAACTCTGAAATCAATAAAATGGCTGGATTGAACACTAACTTTAGCTCTCTATCTAACAGTTATGCAGTGAGGGATAATAGTTTATGTATATAAATTTTACTAAAGGATTCCTCACTGTATTTAAATTAATACTGTTTGATCCACGAAGAATTTTGATTTCCTTTTTACTTTACAGGGAAAAGCAGGTTTGCTTCTACTTGTGCTTCTGAAAGACCAGGAAATTCAAACCCAGAAATGGGTTCCTCAAAGAAAAACTGACAAGTTAAAACTGTTATTACAGTCTATTTCAAATATCTCAGGGTTTCTTTAGTTTAACTGAAAACATATGAATTGCTTTCACCTACTTGACTGCTTCTGTTTTTTCAAGTAACAATCACACATCCTACAAAAACTGAAGCATGATTTATTCAATGACAGGTAAATTTTCAAATGATAATACTATCTAGATAAAACATGTATACTGACTCTTTCAGATCATAACTTCAAAATATAAGGGGCTTAAGAGATACTGTTTCCCTATAAATTCTAATAAAAAACCTTCCAATTCAAAAAAGAAACTACATGTGTCATTACATTTTTCCCATAAAAACATGAGAAATCTTAACATTGTTCTTTGTAATAGGATTAATGTCATTGTCATGTAATTTCGTATAATATTATTCAACTTTTATGTTGTATTCATCATGTTAGAAATTGTACCTTTTTTTTTTTTTACTCGCTGTAATGAAAGCTCCAAGGGCTGTCTGTAACTCTTGAATTTTAGGTTAAGCTCAATGAAAATGTCTTACATGCAGATAGGAGGTGATCTCCAATACATGTTGAAGAGTCATTAATAAACTTAATCTCATGATCCAATCTTCCATGGCAAAGCTTCTTTATATATATTTACACTGCATCGCCAAAGACCAAAAATTTCCATGAATTTTATAATTTAATTATTGCATAGATTTCTATGTGTGCGATGACACACAGCTTTATTATGCATGTATATAAAAGAAATAAAAGAAAACAATAAAAGAAAACACCATAATACTCACAGTTGTAGCCAGGTGCAATACGATGTTGAGCTTCAAGGCTCACCAACGTGATGTGGAAAATGATGTGCAGCAACAGGAAGGAAAGACTGATGAAGCACAGAGACTTTAATAACCGTCCCGTATGTCCTAAGGGATAAAAAGTGCAGAGATTGTGAGAGAGCTTAAGATGAAACACACTGGTGCTGTCTCTTGTACATATTTCTGTATAACCTATTAGATAGACCGACTCAAAAGTATATGGAATGTAATAATTATCATCTTAATTATTAGTCTATAGCTAAATGGTATCTTATTCCCTTTGTAACATCAAATATTTGGGTTTATATTTATTAAAAATTCACTGTAAAAGAAGGATAATTTCCTATTTATCATATGACACATTACAGTGGAACTACAAAAAGGTCCTGGCCCAAAAAATTTTACAAGGAAGTGCTGCCAACTTTGAAGGGACAGATAACTCCTGTCTTAGAAAAATAATTCTAGGAAGTAGAAAAGGAAGAAAAGTTATCTAAAACATTTTATGAAGTCACAATAACTTTAATTTCAAAATCAAATAAGGCTAGAAAAGAAAATTATAACCCCATGTTACTCATAACATAGATATGAATTATTTTTTTTAAATGTGTTAACCAACTGAAATAGCATAGAAAAAATATAATACATAGGTTAAGGTTTATTATAGAAAAACCCTAAAAGTGTAGTTAACATTAACAAATCAATAAGTATAATTCACGCACTAGTGGGTTGCTATCATGGTTTTCTCAATTGGCACCAAAGAAATGTTTCATAAAGTTCAAAACCTAGTTATAATTTTTAAAAACATAAAAAAATAGGAATGGAAGGAAACATCCTTAAAGGATTTATAATAAAGCAAACATCCTGTTTATAGTGGAATTTTAGACTTAGTCCCACCAGTATCAGAGAATGATCAAGGCCACTTGATATGAATGCCACTAATTAACATATCACTGGATGTACTGGTCAATGCCATAAGATAAGAGATACAATGAAGATTGTTAACTAGAATTATTTGCAGATAATATGATCAAATGGAATTATTTTCAGATTATATATCATCATCAATAGAGAATGCCAAACTAACTCCATGACCAACTACCAGAATATAAGAATTTAGAAAATGATTCAGATACAAAATCATCTTACAAAAATGAACATACCTCTTCATTAACAATAATCAAAAAGAAATAAGATGCAATTTTATTAGCAAAAAAATTGAAAAGGTTTTGTCAATGTGTCAATTTGGCTAGGCTGTAAATCACAGTTATTTAATCAAATACAAATCTAGGCACTGCTGTGAGTTTACAGATGTCATGAAAGTCCATAATCAAAGAGGTTAACTAAGGGAGACTATCCTCCATAACCTGGGAAGGCATGATTCAATCCACTAGAAGGCCAGAAAACTAGTCGGAGGTGTGTGTGTAAGTGAGAGAGAAGAAACTGTCACTTGTGGAGAGTAACTTTACCCTGTGCCCATGATGTTCTCTTCCTGACAGCCTGCACTACTGACTGTGAACTTCCTTAGCCAGCTTATATATCAATTGTGTAAGCCAATTCCTTGTAATAAATCATAGAGAAACATTAATCGTATATATATGTGTATATATTATATATTAATAAAACACCTGTGGATACTGCTACACTTGTTGGACCTTGACTGATAATTTTTTTTAAAGTGTTATGTCATAGTTTCATTGACAGTTTTTTGTTCTTTCAAAGTGACATATAAAATAATGGCATCTTATGTAACATAATAGATATGAAATCCATAAAATATTAGCAAAATAGATCCATTAATATATGAAAAAGATAATATATTGTATCTAAGTTGGGTTTAATCCCAAAAATGCAAGATTGTTTTCACTTAAGAAATCAATTAATGTAATTCACCGTATTAGCAGATTAAAAGAGAAATAGCATTTGATCTTCTACCCAAGCGAAGAAAAAGGCTCTGAAGAAAATTCACCATCCAGGCATGATAATACTCATGGCTGACTAAGAATAGAAGAGAATCTCTTTAACCTAGTGTGATGGTTAATACTGAGTGTCAACTTGATTGGATTGAAGGATTCAAAATATTGTTCCTGAGCGTGTCTGTGAGAGTGTTGCCAAAGGAGATTAACATTCGAGTCAGTGACTGGGAGAGGCAGACCAACCATCAATCTGGGTGGGCACCAGTTAATCAGCTGCCAACGCGGCTAGGATAAAAGCAGGCAGAGGAATGTGGAAGGACTAGACTGGCTAAGTCTTCTGGCCTCCATCTTTCTCCCGTGCTGGATGCTTCCTGCCCTTGAACATTAGTCTCCAAGTTCTGCAGCTTTTGGACTCCTGGACCCACACCAGTGGTTTGCCAGGGGCACTTGTGCCTTCAGCCACAGACTGAAGGCTGCACTGTCAGCTTCCCTACTTTTGAGGGTTTGAGACTCGGACTTCCTTCCTCCAAGCCCACAATCCAAATACCTCCCATCAGGCCCCACCTTTAGCATTGGGGATCAAATTTCAACATGAGACCTGATGAGATGTCAAACATCCAAACTGCATCAGTAGGTATATTTGTCTTGTTCTTGATTTCAAAGAGAAAGCTTTCAAGAGTTCTATTATGCAAAATTTTGCAGAAGCTTTTCGCTTATTTGTTTGTAAATATCCATTATTAGTTGTATTCGGGTTCTCTAGAGGGACAGGACTAATAAGATAGATGCATATACCAAAGGGAGTTTATTAAGGAGTATTGACTCACACAGTCACAGGGTGATAAAAGTATTTAAGAATTAACCTAAAAAAGAATGCTTAAGACCGTTCTTGATAAAATTGTAAAAAAAAATAGAAAAACAAATAATAGGTATAAATAAGTGAAGAGATCTGTTACATGCATGAATGAGGTGACTCAATATGATAAAAATGTCAATTTCCCCAAAATTTAGTCTAAAAATTCAGTACAGTTTAAAATAAAATGCCAGTAGAAACTTTTACACCTTTGACAAGTATATTTCAAAATATGTAAGAAAAGAATGCTTTGAAGATTTCAACAAACATTTTAAAAATACATTTGGAGAAATAAGACTGAATTGCCGTGTAAATTTTGAAATTTTGAAGAATACGATCGAAAGTGGGTGAGGTTGGTGTATCATAGCAGATATTAAAATATGTTATAAAACCATATGTTTATTTATTTATTTTTTTGAGACAGGGTCTCACTCTGTCACCCAGGCTGGAGTGAAGTGGCATGATGTCGGCTTACTGCAACTTCCACCTCCCAGGTTCAAGTGATTCTTGTGCCTCAGCCTTCTGAGTAGCTGGCATTACAGGCGTGCACTACCAAACCTGACTAATTTTTGTATTTTTAGTAGAGATGGGGTTTTGCCATGTGGGCCAGTTTGGTCTCAAACTCCTGACCTCAAGTGATCCGCCTGCCCCAGCCTCCCAAAGTGCTGGGATTACAGGAATGAGCCACCGTGCCTGGCCAAAACCATAAGTTTAAACAAACAGAAACTTATATTCCTTAGGGAGAGGAAAAGAAGTCAATTGGAATACCATATATTGCTCAGAAACATACCAGTTTATTTATATTAACTTGATAAATGTCAAAGCCATCTCTACAAATTGAGAGGAAAAAGGGCAGAAATGGTATCAGCAAGATGGCAGAATAGGAGGTTTTGGCTCTCATTTCCACAGAAACACCAATATTGGCAAGCACCCATGGACATGAATATTTTTGTGGGAGCCCCAGAATCTGGCTGAGTTTCCAGCCCTACTGTGGAACAAAAAACCCAAGAGTAAAAATATTAAAGAAGATAAGTAGTTTCACTTTACCCATGTCACCCCTCCCTCAAGGTGGCACAACTTGGTATCAACAGAGGCCTGATTGGCCTGCAATTTCTACTACTAGGGAAAGTGAGTGATGTGTGTGCCTAATTTTTGCGGTCTTGTGAAATGTTAGCTAGCTGGGAGGTCCTTTCTGTCTCACTTCACCCAGAGCACTGAAGGAATAAGCCTAGAAGCAGGGAGAAGAGAGTGCACAACAACTGGTGTCCAATTCTCTACAGCCAGTCACAGTCTCTACTAATCAGCTCATAGACTCCACCAAGAGACCCACCACTGAACCCCACAGGATGACTTGCCTGAGGACCCCCACAACCAACTGATGAACTTCCCCAGCACCCTGTGCCACCCTTTCCTATGGAAAGCACCTTGTACATCCCTGTGCATGGCCTGCACAAGCTCCTTCAGATAGCACACAGATCTCAACATGTACAAATATTAGCATCTGGCTTGACACTACTGGTGAGGGAGAAGGTATACAACGTTCAGTACTTCAGGGCATTGCCTTAGGGAATATAAATTGAATGCTATCAGTACCAGGCCTGGTTTTGTTGGATACAGAGAAGGCACACAATCCTAAGATTTCTTTCTTAATAAGGAATAAGAAGAATGGAGCAGGTGCATCCATAGAAAAGTTCTGAGAGACTCCCAGAATCTCTAACCTGGTTCACTGGTGAAGATCCTTCTGGCCCAAAGCCAGTCAGTAAATACTGGAGAAGGTGACTACTTCTTCAAATTTTAAGACATCTTTTTAAAAATTCAAGAGAATGAATAATCAAAAAAAAATTCAAAAATTCAAGAACATGAAGATTCAAGAAAATATGACATCACCAAAGGAACAAAATACAGCTCTAGTGGCTGACCCCAAAGAAATTAAGACTTACAAATTAGCTGACAAAGAATTCAAAATAGCCGTCTTAAAGCTCAGTGAGCTACAAGGGAGTATAGATAAACTACTAAATTAAATTTTTAAAAATATATTAATAAAATGAGACATTCAACCATAAGAAACCAAAAGAAAGAACCAAACAAAAATTATGGAGCTAAAGAATACAATGACTTAACTGAAAAATTTAATGGAGAGTTTCAACAGCAAACTTGATCAAGCAGAATAACATCAAAGAACTCAAAGACAGATTATTTGAAATTATCCAGTAGAGGAACAAGCACACAAAAAAAATAATAAAAAACGGTTTTTAAAATCCTATGGGACTTACAGGACACTATCAAGTGAACCCATATAAACACTGGTGTTTAAGAAGAAGTAGAGAAAAATAAAGGGGAAGAAAGCTTACTTAATGATATAATGACAGAAAACTTTCCAACCCTGTAGAGTGAAACAAACATACAGATCCAGGAAGCCCATAGGATTCTAAAGAGGTTGAGTAAAAAGAGGTCTTCATAGAAAAGCATTATGATCAAATCGTCAAATTCTAAAACAAAGAATTTTGAAAGCAGCAAGAGAAAAGCAACTTGTTACATACAAGGTTACCTTCAAAAGGCTATCAGTAGATTTCTCATCAGAACTCTTACAGACCAGGAGAGAGTGGGATAATATATTCAAAGTGCCAAAGAAAAAAATGTGCTAACCAAGAATACTATACCTGTCAAAGCTGTTCTCCAGAAATGAAGAACAAAGACTTTCCCAGAAAGGTAAAAGCTGGGAAATTTATAACCACTAGAACTGCCCTATAAGAAATGCAAAAGGGATTTCTTCAAAATGAAATTGAAAGACACTAATCAGCAACATGAAAATATATGAAGGTATAAAACTCACTGGTAGAGATAAGTTCATTTTCAAAATCAGAATACCGTAATGGTGATATGTAAATCATATTGAACTCTAATATAAAAGTTAAGATACAAAAGTATTAAAAATAACTATAGTTAAAATAATTTGCTAATAGATATAAATAGAAAAGATGTAAATTGTGACTCTAATAAGAAAAAGCACATGGGAGTGAACAGGTAATTTTTGTATGTGATTGAAATCAAGTTGTTATTAACTTAAAACAGATTGTTTTGTGTGATCCAATATTCCCAATACCATTTATTGAAGAGACTTCCCTTTCCCCATTGTGTATTCTTGGAGCCCTTGTCAAAAATTAGCTGACCATACATGTATGGGTTAATTTCTCAGGTCTGTATTCTATTCCATTGTTCTATTTGTCTGTTTTTTATGCCAGTAGCATGGTGTTTTAATTACTATAGCTTCTTAATACAATTTGAAATCAGGAAGTGTGATGCTTCCAGCTTTGTTCTTCCTGAAAAAGATTGTTTTAGCTATTTTGGGGTCTTTCATGGTTTGTTTTATATAAGACTCATGATAATCACAAAAGACAAACCTGTAGTAGATACACAAAAGATATAAAGGAATCAAAGCCTACCACTACAAAAATCATCAAATCACAAAATAAGACAGGAAGAGAGAAAGAAGGGAGCAAAGAAATTATAGAACAGTCAGTAAATAATTAACAAAATGTCAATAATAGGTCCTTACCTATCAATATTTACTTTAAATGTAAATGGGTTAACTGCTCCCATTAAAATATATAGGGTAGCCGAATGGATAAAAAAAAATCAGCTATACACTGCCTACAAGGAACACACTTTATGGACACACATAGGCTGAAAATGGGATGGAAAAAGATATTTCTGCAATGAAAAGACAACAGGATTGGGTATTCTTGTATCAGAAAAAATACACTTTAAGTCAAAAACTCACACAAAAGAAAACTTAGGAATACACAGCTTCACTGTTGAACTCTACCAAATATTTAAAGACGGACTAACAGCAATCCTTTTCAAACTCCTCCAAAAAGTTAAAGGGGAGGAAACACTTCCAAACTCATTCTATGAGTCCAGCATTGCCTTGATATCAATGACAGAAAAGAATTCTACTAGAAAAGAAAATTACAGGCCAATATCCCTGATGAACATAGGGGTAACAGTCCTCAACAATATACTAGCAAACTGAATTCAATGACACATTAAAAGGATTATATACCATAATCAAGTGGAATTTATCTCTGGATTGTAAGGATGATTCAACATACACAAATCTATAAATGTTATACACCACATTAACAGAACGAGTGATAAAAATCTCAATAGATGCAAAGAAAAGCATTTAGCAAAATTCAACATCTTTTCATAATGAAAACTTTCAACATATTAGCTATAGAAGGAATGTACCTTAACACAACGAAAACCATATATTATAATACCACAGTTAACATCATACTCAAAGGTGAAAAGTTGAAAATTTTTCCTCTAACATCAGGAACAGTAGCGCACTCTTGCTACTTCTATTTGACATAGTATGGGAAGTACTAACCGGAACAGTTATGGAAGAGAAAGAAATAAAAGACATCTAAGTTGAAAAGGAAGATATTAAATTGTTCCTGTTTTTAGATAATATAATATTATGTTTTGAAAAACCTAAAAATCTACCAAAAAAACTATTAGAACTAATAAACTCAGTAAAACAGCAATTAACGAAATCAATGTATAAAAATCAACTGTGTTTCTATACACTGACAATAAGTTTTTCAGAAAAAAATAAACAAAACGACTTACAATAGCATCAAAAAGAACAAATACTTAGGTGTAAATTTACCAAGGAGGTGAAAGATCTGTACATTGACTAGTATAAAACATTGTTGAAAGAAATTAAAACAAATACAAATAAATGAAAAATATATCCCATGTTCATGGACTGGAATAATTAATGTATTTAAGATGCCCATACTGCCAAAAGGGATCTACAGATTCAATGCAATATCTATCAAAATTCCAATGATATTTTTCACAGAAATAGAAAAAATTATCTTAACATATGTATGGAACCACAAAAGACCCCCAAATAGCTAAAGCAATCTTGAGGATAAGAACATAGCTGGAAGCATCACACTTTCTGATTTCAAATTATACTACAAAGCTATAGTAACTAAAACAGTATGATACTTACATAAAAACAGACACACAGAAAAATGGAACAGAGGAGAGACCTGAGAAGTTAACCCACAAATGTATGGCCATCTAATTTTTGACAAGGGCTCTTAAGAATACTCAGTGGGGAATGGATAGTCTCTTCAATAAACAGTATTGGGAAAATTGGATTACCATGTACAAAATAATAAAATTGGTCCCTTATCTTACACCATATACAAAAATCAACTCAAAATGTATTAAAAATATGAAATTACAAAACACCCAGGAGAAAACACAGGGAAAAGATTCCTTGACATTGGTTTTGGCAATGACTTTTTGGTTATAACACCAAAAGCACAGGCAACAGAAGCAAAAATAAGTGTAATTACATGAAATTTAACGACTTCTGCACAGCAAAAGAAACAATCCCTAAAATGAAAAAGTAATATAGGGAATTGGAGACAATACTTGTAAACCATATATCTGATAAGAGGTTAATATACAAAATATATAAAGAACAACTGAATAATGAAAAAACAAATAACCACATTAACAAAAAGGCAAAGGACCTGAATAGATATTTCTCCAAAGAATACATACAAAGAACTAGCAGATATACAAAGAACTGGTCGACATCACTAATTATGAAGGAAATGCAAAACAAAACCACAAGTTGAGATACCACCTCTGCTGTGGTCTGAAGGTGGCCCCCAAAATTCATATGTTGAAACTTAATTACCCAAGTGATAGTATTAAGAGGTGGAACCTTTAGGATGTGATCAAGACATGAGGGTTGAGCTCTCAGGTATAAGATTAGGGTCTCTATAAGTGTTGAGAAAATGTATTCATTCCCGTTCAGCCATTTTGCCATGTGAGGACACAGTGTCCATCCCCTCTGGAGGATGAAGCAACACAGTGCCTTTTTGGAAGCAGAAAGACCAGGGTCTCACCAGACACCAAAGCTGAAGGCATGCTGATTTTGGACTTCCCACCCTCTGGAACTATGAGTAATAAATTTCTATTCTTTATAAATTATCCAGTCTGTGACATTTCGTTTAGCAGCACAAATGTATTAAGAAAGCCTCACACCTGTTAAGATGACTATTTTTGAAAAACAAAAGATAACAAGTGTTGGAGAGGGAAACATGGAGAAAAGAGAACTCTTATGTACTGTTGGTGAAAATGTAACTTGGTAGCTCCATTATGAAAAATAGTATGGAGATTCTTAAAAATTAAAAATAGAACTGCTAAATAATCCCACTTCTGGGTATACATTCAAAATAACTGAAATCAGGATCTCAAAAACCTATCTGCACACCCATGTTTACTACAGCATTATGCAAAACAACCAAGATATGGAAACATCCTAAATGTCCACTGAAGGAATATTGGATAAGGAAATTGTGGCATATACATACATAGAATATTATTCATCCTTAACAAAGAAGGAAATCATGCCATTTGCAACAATATGACTAGACATGGAGGGAGGGCATTACGTTAAGTGAAATAAGCTAGACACAAACAAATACTACATGATCTCATGTATATGTGGAATCTAAAATAGCCTAACTTGTAGAAGCAGAGAGTAGAATGGTGGTTATAAGGGGCTAGGGGTGGAGAGCAGGGAAATGGGAGGCAATTGTCAAAAGGTACAAAGTTTCAGTTATGCAAGATAAAGAAGTTCTGAAGATCTACTATACAGCGTAGTGATTATAGATAACAATACTGTATTGTACACTTAAAATTGCTACAAGGGAAGATCTTAAGTTAAGAGATCTTACAAACAACAAAAACACTAATAATAATAAAGGAAGAGAGAGGAGACTTTGGAGGGTGGCAGATATGTTTATGGCTTTGATGGCGGCAATGATTTCATGGGTGTCTATCATCAAAACTCATTGAAATGTATACATTAATTGTACAGATTTTTCTATGAGAATCATACCTCAATAAATCAGTTTTAAAAAGAAAACAATAGGCTATCTAGAAGACAAACTAGATCAATACATATAGAAAAAAATAATACTGGATCCCTGCCACAAAAGTGGTCTCCAGATCAATAAAGACCTAAGTCTAAAAGACTAAATTCTAGAGTTAACAGATGAAAATATGAAATAATAACTGTGACTTTGGAGTGACGAGTGTGTTCTAAAGCAATACGCAAAAACATAAGCTCTAAGACAAAAAAAAAAAGGAGAGACAGATTTGACTGCACGGAAACTGGAGATTCAACAAATGCCAACATAAATAATATTTACGGACAGATGAATAATTAGGGCATCTAAAATGAATATGAAATTAATATTTAGAATAGATAAGGAACTTCTGTGTGTCAACAAGAGGAAGAAAGGTCAACCCACAGAAATACGTGTAAAACATCTAAGTCAGCAGCTTACAAGGGAAAATCTGAGGGGGAAATATGTTTATACAGGGAAGCTAAAGCTATTGTAGATAAATTATAACTAAATCACAAATGAATGACATTTTACACCCCACAGATTAGAAAAAATTAGAAAAAATCATAATAGGGAGTTTTTGTAAAGAGAAAAAACATATTGGTAGTAGAGTGAAATTGATACAGCCTTTCTGGAAGCCATTACTTAAGTATGACTAATTCTCCGACCCAGTCATCACATTCCTAATTATAAACTCCAGATAAATTTTTACAGCAGGACTACATGGAGACGAATAATGACATTTACCACATTATTGTGTGTAGGAGCAGGGAATTGGAGATATACTAATTTTCCACTTCTGAAGAGATGAATATGTAAAAATGTGGTGAACATGTATCTTGAAATATTTTTAACAATTAGATGCATTAAGGCAGAACATCAAACAACATAGCTGGTGCTTGAAAAATATTATGTTAAAATGGCAAGAAACAAAAGGAGACATAGCACAAAATCATTTAGGTAAATTAAGGATATAATAACATGTATCTTACAAATATGTTTATGTATATTTTAAATGTGTATCAGACACATTTGATTAATTTCATATGAGGAGATGGGAAATAGGAGTGAGGATTGGGTGTGAACAAATAAGAGTAAGTAAATAAAATAAGACAAGCTCCTTGGTTAATCCTCTAATAAAGTTATTCTGTGAATAGAACAGTAAATTGCTTCAACTCTCTCCACTCAAAGCTGGAGAGGAGTAGATACATACTGAACATTCTGGGCCTTGGTCTGCCCCTGTCCATGCAGCTTTGGGGTATTAATCAGACAAGCCCCAAGCCCTTGAAACTAAAATTTTCACATGAAAGTTTACTTATAAGACAAATATATACATGATAATTTTATTATACATCTATAGATTTATATGTTTATAAATGTTATATATTTACATAATGCCAAAGATATGTGCTCAATATATGTATATTATATAATTTTATATTTAAATATAGAAGTGTACACACACACACACCCCCCTACATAGAAGTTACATTATTTCTTTTTTTCTAATAATGATTTTTCTTCTTTAGACTATTAATGTAGTAAATAATACATATTGAATTTCAAATGTTGAAGCTGCCTTGCATACCTGAAATAAATTACACCTGGTCTTGGTGAATAATTCTTTTTATGCTTTTTTAGATAAAGTTGACAATATTTTGTGAAAAATATTTGCAAGCCTGTTCATGAAAATATTAATCTGTAGAATGTGTAGATTTTATTTTTTGTAGTATATTTATCTGGTTTGGTATTAAGGTAATCTAAGTTAAGAAGTGTTTCCTCTGCTCTTATTTTCCGAGGAGATTGTAAAGAATTGATATTGTTTATTTATTAATTGTTTTATAGAATGCACCAGTAAAATCAACTATGCTTGGTATGTTCTTTCTGTTTTTGGAAGGTTTTATATATATATATACACACACACACACACACACACACACATACATATATACATATATACACACACACACACACATTTTTTTTTCTTATACTTTAAGTTCTGGGGTACATGTACAGAATGTGCAGTTTTGTTACATAGGTATACATGTGACATGGTGGTTTGCTGCATCCATCAACCTGTCACCTACATTAGGTATTTCTCCTAATGCTATCCCTCCCCTTGCCCCCCACCCCCCGACAGGCCTTGATGTGTGATGTTCCCCTCCCTGTGTCCATGTGTTCTCATTGTTCAACTCCTACTTACAAGTGAGAACATGTGGTGCTTGGTTTTCTGTTCCTGTGTTGGTTTGCTGAGAATGATGGTTTCCAGCTTCATCCATGTCTCTGCAAAGGACATGAACTCATCTTTTTTTATGGCTGCATAGTATTCCATGGTGCATATGTCCACATTTTCTTTATCCAGCCTATCATTGATGGACGTTTGGGTTGGTTCCAAGTCTTTGTTATCATGAATAGTGCGGCAATAATCTTACATGTGCCTGTATCTTTATACTAGAATGATTTATAATCCTTGGGGTATATACCTAGTAATGGGATTGCTGGGTCAAATGGTATTTCTAGTTCTAGATCCTTGAGGAATTGCCACACTGTCTTCCACAATGGTTGAACTAATTTACATTCCTACCAACAGTGTAAAAGTGTTCCTATTTCTCCACATCCTCTCTAGCATCTGTTGCTTCCTGACTTTTTAATGATAGCCATTCTAACCGGTGTGAGATGGTATCTCATTGTGGTTTTGATTTGCATTTCTCTAACGTCCAGTGATGATGAGCTTTTTTCATATGTTCATTAGCTGCATAAACGTCTTCTTTCTAGACGTGTCTGTTCATATCCTTTGCTCACTTTTTGATGGTGTTGTTTGTTTTTTTCTTGTAAATTTGTTTAAGCTCTTTGTAGATTCTGGATATTAGCCATTTGTCAGATGGATAGATTGCAAAAATTTTCTCCCATTCTGTAGGTTGCCTGTTCACTCTGATGATAGTTTCTTGTGCTGTGCAGGAGCTCTTCAGTTTACTTAGATCCCATTTGTCAATTTTGGCTTTTGTTGCCAATGTTTTTGGTGTTTTAGGCATAAAATCTTTGCCCATGCCTAGGTCCTGAATGGCACTGCCTAGGTTTTCTTCTAGGATTTTTATGGTTTTAGGTCTTATGTTTAAGTGCTTAATCCATCTTGAGTTAATTTTTGTACAAGGTGTAAGGAAGGGGTCCAGTTTCAGTTTTCCGCATATGGCTAGCCAGTTTTCCCAACACCGCTTATTAAAGATGGAATCCCTTCCCCATTGCTTGTTTGTGTGAGGTTTGTCAAAGATCAGATGGTTGTAGATGTGTGTGATTTCTGAGGCCTCTGTCCTGTTCCATTGGTCTATATCTCTGTTTTGGTACCACTGCCATGCTGTTTTGGTTGTTGTAGCCTTGTAGTATAGTTTGAAGTCAGGTACCATGATGCCTCCAGCTTTGTTCTTTTTGCTTAGGATTGCCTTGGCTATGCAGGCTCTGTTTTGGTTCCATATGAAGTTTAAAGTAGTTTTTTTCCAATTCTGTGAAGAAAGTCAATGGGAGGTTGACGGGGATAGCATTGAATCTATAATTTACTTTGGGCAGTATGGACATTTTCATGATATTGATTCTTCCTATCCATAAGCATGGAATGTTTTTCCATTTGTTTGTGTCCTCTCTTATTTCCTTGAGCAGTGGTTTGTAGTTCTCCTTAAAGAGGTCTTCACATACCTTGTAAGTTGTATTCCTAGGTATTTTATTCTCTTTGTAGCAGTTGTGAATGTGAATTCATTCATGATTTGGCTGTTTGTTATTGGTGTATAGGAATGCTTGTGATTTTTGCACATTGATTTTGTATCCTGAGACTTTGCTGAAGCTGCTTATCAGCTTAAGGAGATTTGGGGCTGAGATGATCGGGTTTTCTAAATATACGACCATGTCATCTGCAAACAGAGACACTTTGACTTCCTCTTTTCCTATTTGAATACGCTTTATTTCTTTCTCTTGCCTGATTGCCCTGGCCAGAACTTCCAATACTATGTTGAATAGGAGTGGTGAGAGAGTGCCGGTTTTCAAAGGGAATGCTTCCAGTTTTTGCCCATTCAGTATGATATTGCCTGTGGGTTTATCATAAATAGCTCTTATTATTTTGAGATGCGTTCTATTGATACCTAGTTTATTGAGAGTTTTTAGCATGAAGGGGTGTTGAATTTTGTTGAAAGCCTTTTTTGCATCTATTGAGATAATCACGTCGTTTTTGTCATTGGTTCTGTTTATGTGATAGATTATATTTTTCTTGTTGTTGTTGTTGTTGTTGTTTTGAGGCGGAGTCTCGCTCTGTCGCCCAGGCTGGAGTACAGTGGCACGATCTCATCTCACTGCAACCTCCGCCTCCCGGGTTCATGCCATTCTCCTGCCTCAGCCTCCTGAATAGCTGAGACTACAGGCGCCTCTCACAATGCCTGGCTAATTTTTTTGTATTTTTAGTAGAGACGGTGTTTCACCATGTTAGCCAGGATGGTCTTGATCTCCTGACCTCGTGATCTGCCCGCTTCGGCCTCCCAAAGTGCTGGGATTACAGGCGTGAGCCACCACGCCTGGCCATGTCTCTGCTTTTTTTTTTATTTTTAATTTAAAATTTTTTCATTTCCATAGGTTTTGGGGAACAGGTGATATTTGGTTACACAAGTAAGTTCTTTGGTAGTTATTTGTGAGATTTTGGTGCACCCATCACCCAAGAAGTATACACTGAACCCAATTTGTATGCTTTTATCCCTCGCCCCCCTACCCACACTTTCCCCCTATGTCCCCAAAGTCTATTGTATCATTCTTTTGCCTTTGCATCTTATAGTTTAGCTTCCACTTATGAGTGAGAGCATGTGATATTTGGTTTTCCATTCCTAAGTTACTTCATTTACAATAGTAGTCTCCAATCCCATCCCAGTTGCAGTGAATGCCATCAATTCATTCCCTTTTATGGCTGAGTAGTAGTCCATCATATATATGTTTCTTTATCCACTTGTTAATTGATGGACAATTCCCACTTTTGCAATTGCGAATTGTGCTGCTATAAACATGCATGTGCAAGTATCTTTTTCGTACAATGACTTCTTTTCCTCTTAGTAGATATCCAGTAGTGGGATTATTGGATCAAATGGTAGTTCTACTTTTTGTTCTTTCTTTTCTTTTTTTTTTTTTTTTTTTTTTTTTTTGATACTGAGTCTTGCTCTGTTGCTCTCTATTGCTCAGGCTGGAGTGCAGTGGTGCGATCTCAGCTCACTGCAACCTCCGCCTCCGCGGTTCAAGCAATTTTCCTGCCTCACCCTCCCGAGTAGCTGGGCTTACAGGTGCATGCCACCATGCCTAATTTTTTTTTTGTATTTTTAGTAGAGACGGGGTTTCACCATGTTGGTCAGGCTGTTCTCAAACTCCTGACCTCGTGATCTACCCGCCTCAGCCTCCCAAAGTGCTGGGATTACAGGCGTGAGCCAGCACACCCAGCCTACTTTTCATTCTTTAAGGAACCTCTGCATTGTTTTCCATAGTGGTTGTACTAGTTTACATTTCCACCAGCAGTGTAGAATTGTTCCCTGTTCTCCAGGCACGGTAGCTCACGCCTGTAATCCCAGCACTTTGGGAGGCCAAGGCAGGTGGATCACCTGAGGTCAGAAGTTCAAGACCAGCCTGGCCAACAAGGTGAAACCCTGTCTCTACAAAAATTAGCCAGGTGTGATGGCAGGTGCCTTAGTCTCAGCTACTTGGGAGGCTGAGGCAGGAGAATTGCTTGAACCCGGGAGGCGGAGGTTGCAGATCTCAAAAGCCGAGATTGTGCCACTGCACTCCAGCCTGGGCAACAGAGTGAGACTCCGTCTCAAAAAAAAAAAAAAAAAGTGTTCCCTGCTCATCATATCCATGCCAACATCCATTTTTTTTTATATTTTGACTATGGCCATTCTTTCAGGAGTAAGGTGGTATCACATTGTGATTTTGATTTGCATTTCCCTGATCGTTAGTGATGTTGAGCATTTTTTCATATGTTTGTTGACCATTTGTATATCTTCTGAGAACTATCTATTCATGACTTTAACCCACTTTTTGATGGGATTGTTTGTTTTTTCTTGCTAATTTCTTTGAGTTTGTTGTAGATTCTGAATATGAGTTCCTTTGTCGGATGTGTAGATTGTGAAGATTTTCTCCTACTCTGGGGGTTGTCTGTTCACTCTGCTGACTGTTGCTTTTGGTGTACAAAAGTTCTTTAGTTTCCACATAAAACTCTACTTCGGTGGTAAGAAATCAAGCTAAATGAGTTGATTACATTGTAGAGTGAGGAAAGGAAATTCTGAGAAGTTCACTTAAAATATTGAGATACCAGAAATTCAATATCTCTGGGTCCACATTACACAAACCCATTCTGGAGAAAGTTATTTCCCAGTAGCCCAAGAGAAGTTTCCATTAAAACCTGTGCAACTGTTATCTGTCAGTCAAAGCTGTACCACGAAAAACCACACATCTCACATAGGCCTCTTTCCAGTGATTGTGTTCACCCCTGCCCTCCAGAGCTGTGGAGTTGCTGCCATGGGGCCACTATGCTGATTCTCTGCTTGCCCTGGACTCATGACAGTTATTTTTGTTGACTTGAAAGCCTCAGGGCATACTGCTCATATGAATCTAGGGCTGAGAAGCCCATAAAATGCCCTCAGGAAAAACATGAGATTGCTATAAAAAAATGAAGCTTAAAGATCTAAAATGTCATAAAAGAAAACAAATAACTAAAATATCTTGTGTATTTCATTTTAAAATGCATTGTATTCATATTTTTCTACATTTTGAAACAATAGAGTTTGGGCAAGTAATCAGTTACTTAAATTAAAACTCAGCTTAATAAAATTGAATTTTATTAACCTTTAAAACAAGCAAAAGTTTAAAATAAATGGAAGCATAAGAAAAGGAGAAATATCTTTTGATTTGTTCTCAATTCCACTGTAGTGTTTGTTGCTTTCACTGAAGAGAACAAGACCCTCAGAGACATTTTCTTAAGATCAGTTAAATAATGTTTATGTATGTGCTATAAACAAGTAGGTTTTATTTGTCAAGTATTCCCTTATAGTCACATTTCTTGAGTGCAAATATGTATTAATTAAGGTGAAATTCACATAACAAAAAATAGATCATTTCAAGTTGAATAATTCAATGGCATTTAGTCCATTCACCATGTTGTGCAATTATTTGGAAGTAAATAACTTCCAAAACATTGTCGTCACTCCAAAAGCAGCCATTAAGCAGCTGCTCTCCATTCCCCTATCCCAACCCCTGGCAACTGTAAGTCAGCTTTCTGTCCCTATGGATTTTTCACATAAATGTAATCATACAGTATGTGGCCTTTTGTGTCTCGCTTTTTTCACTTGGTATAATGTTTTCAAGGCTCATTCACCTTGTAGCATGTATCAGTACTTCATTCTTTTTATGGCTAAATATTATTCCATTGTATGCAGGGAATTTTTTTCATCCATTCACCTATTTGGGTTGTTTATACAGTTTAGCTACTGCTGCTATGATCATGCACATACATGTATTTGTTTGAGTACCTGATTGCAATTATTTTATGTACATACTTTATATATCCAGTTGTAAAAGTGAACTGCTTCTGCTGCTTTGAAGGCCTCTAACTCCCCCATCCCAAATTTATATCTCTGACCAAAGGAGCTGTGGGGAGGGGTCCCAAGAACTAAAGATTAAAGGAAAAATCCTTATGAGAAGACAGCAAGAAAAATATCATCTAATTTGTTATAAATCAATTAGAGTCCCAGTGTTGCCCCAAATCATGCACTCATGGAACAGCCCTCAAAAAGCTTTGAGACCTGAACTGTGACATAAAGAACTGTCCAGTTCTCAAACTGATAATTGAATGGTGCATGTTCAAGAGAGACCCAAATGTTATGGCAAAGGTTTTGAGAACTGAACTGACATTGGAACCACTACTCAGAGAGTGAGACAAAGCTTTCAGCCTGAGACCAACCAGATTGACTGCCTGCAAAAAAAAAGAAAGAAAGAAAGAAAGAAAGAAACAATGAAAACTTAAACATTCTGCAGAAGATTTTAATATGACCCAGAGTCACATAACATAATATTCAAAATGTCAAGGATATAATCCCAAATTATTTGATAGACAAAGAACCAGGAAAATCTGATCAATTATCAATAGAAAAGACAATCAACAGATGCCAACCCTGTAATTACGCAACTGTTGAAGTTATTAGAAAATGATTTTAAACCAACCATTATAACCAGGCTCCATGATGTAAAAGTAAACCATGTTGAAATAAATATAAAGATAAACATTATCAGCAGAGAAATACAAACTACAAAAATTAATCAAATAAAAATATTAACCACAGAAAAAATACAACACTGTATCTGAAATTAAACATTCACCTAATGGTCTCAAGAGCAGAGTGGTAATGACAAAAAATGAGTTAGTAATGATGAAGAAATTAATAGAAATTACCCCATCTGAAGAACAGAGAGCAAAAGATTGAAAAAAGTTAATAAAACCTCAGAGACTTAAGGGACAAAATAAAAAGGTCTATCATTTGCATCATTAGAGTTATCAAAGGAGAGCAGAAAGATTGGTTCAGAAAAAAATTTGGATACTACAGTATTTTAACATTCCAGAAATTTGGTGAAGACATAATGTACACATTCAATTAGCTCAGGAAATCCTAAGTAGGATGAACTCAAAGAAACCACTCCCAGATACATAACTAACCTGTTGAAAAACTAATATAACTAAAGAATGAAAACAGAGAAAAATGTCACATTATGTGTAGGGAGAAAACAATTTAAAGACCACATATTTTTCATCACAAACTATGAAGACTAGAATACAGTGGAACAATATCTTTAAATCTGCAAAAGAAAAGAATTATAAACTTAGAATTTTATACCCTGTGAAACTGTCCTTCAGGAATGAGGCAAAAAGAAGATATCCTCAGAGGAAGGAAAATTAACCTGCTATCAAAGCAGTGCTAATGTAAGTTCTTCAGCCTGAAGGGAAATGGTACCAAAAAAACACGTGGAATTCATGAAATGAAGAAGAGAAACAGAAATGGATTAAAAAGATATTTGTTTACACACACACACACACACATACACATACACACACACACATACACATACACACACACACACACACACACACACACTCCTTAATTACAGTCTTGCTCCAGTTAATTCATGGAATTTCTAGAAAAAAATCTCTCTTTTTTGGATTTGGAAATACTTGGTGTGTACAGAAATAATTGAGGGTATTATGTTGCCCACGTGTTTTAACTAGGCACCCTCATTTATATAAGAAATATGAGTATATTTAAATCTGAATAATTCAAAGATGTGTCACCTAGTAAATATCCACTCATAACTCATGCTAACTCCAAAATTATTTCCAAAAGTAACCCAGACAATAGATTTGCAAAATAAGTAACCTATGGCTATAATGGCATAATACCAAACTGTACACTTATATACTATTTTTTCTGTGATTATTAGAATGCCAACAGAATAAATTTGATGTTAATATTAACTGAGAAAAGTAACAATAAGGAAAGGAAGTAGAGTTTTTAAACAAATTTTAGCATGTTTTATTCATACATTTTATTTATTTCTGATATATTTTCTCAAATACAGCAAAAAAAAAAAAAAAAAAAGAAAGATTGTCACTGCATAGATTCCAGTCAGGAACTGGGATTTAAACAAACGTTTAAATCTAATGCCTCATTTACTCTACTTCTGAAAGTAATTCAGAGGCTATTTCCTTAGCCAACATTTCCCATTCTGTAGCTTTCAATGATTTAAATGTGGCATGCAAATGTGGAGGATCCATGGTTCTTTGGAGTGTGCCAATTTTTGTAAACTAAGTTTGAAATTTTCCACTTAAGAAACAATCCACGCCAAAAAATGTCAGAAATTTTTAAAGGAGAACTCTGAGCCTCCTCAGTGGAAAGGCAACAGCAAAAAAAAAAAAAAAAAAAATCAGTTTATAGATAAGTTAATGTATTGGATACCAAATCTGCGTATAGTTTGAAGAGTTCTGTATGTATTTCAAAGTCTTCTTCAGCTCACCTCCAAGTTGATATTTTGATCTTTTATTTACAGCTCAATTAGAAAAACCTAGTAAAAGCACAGTTGGTCCTCCATATCTGTGGACTCCATATCCAGTAGATTCAACCAACCATGGATGAAAAATATATTTTTTAGAAAGATGTTTTAGTCTGTGCTGAACATTCACAGACCTTTTCTTTTCTTGTCCTTATTCTCTAAAAGAGATAGTATGACAACCATCTGCATTGTATTTATATAGTTTTTTGTATTATAAATAATCTAGAAATTATTTAAAATATATGGGAGAATGAGCATGGGTTATAAGCAAATATTATGCCATTTTATATAAGACACTTGAGCACCCAAGGACTTTAGCATCTTGGGGGATACTGGAAGCACTCACCCATGAATACTAAGAGACAACTGTACTCTGCAGTTCATGTACTTGGACTACATTAGAAAAAAATTAGAAAAATTATCTTAGAAAGCAAGTATTTATATTTAAAGAATTTCCCACAATTTTATGCTCCAGGTGGAACAAATAAAAAGCAAATTGATACATAAAACTGAGAATTTTCTTCTAAATTCTAAATGAGATTAAATACAAACACCTATGAGCTGGGAAGCATGTGCTGGGACTTCGAAATAAACTGAGAAGTCAACCTTGTAGGTTAAGTACATGAAGTTGCTAATACCTAACCATGTTGACTTATAAAAATGGCCATTTCACTGGTATCAAACTAATACAAATGAAGAGAAGGAACACATGTCTACTTTCTATTCCATTGGAAATCTCATTCAAGCACTCTTCAAAACCCATTTTTGCTAAAAGGAGTGAATCACAGGGAAGCATTCTGGGAACATCACAAAAGCAAATGGAAGAATGAATGACAGCATCATTTCCCCTCGAGTTCCTTCCACCTTCATGTACTGGACTGAAAGTTTCCACTGCATGCCTTCAAGTGGGATATGGAATTCCCCACTGTGCCCCACCTCTAAATCCTTCCTTGCAAAAGCTCAATTTTCTATTTCCAATTTTTTATTAGCATATTATGGAGCCAAAATAAAGTAGGTTTTTTCCTTTTCCCTCCCATTTGGAACTATCGTTTATTATCCTGGCTTTATATCCTATTATTTAATAACTTTTAAAGGGCTGTAAAATCTGAAAATGTACCTCACAAAGAAACTGATATAATCAGAGAGGAAGACAGTGCTGCAGGAGTATAGGGGAAGGATAGTTCAGGGACAAGGGAAGAGGACAGGGTCCTGCCAGCATCACCAGTCACCACTCCTTTCCTCCTTCTAAATGCATCTTCATGAGCAGGGCTCATTGCTTCTACAACACAGTCCCCTGCACCCCTGAACCAAAGAGATCTCTTTCTGACTCCTACACTGCATGCTGTATCTGACATTTGGGTATGTGTACCTTGTAATGTCAGTGTCTGTCCTAGGCTGGCTTACCAGGAAATAAGATTCTGAGATGGAGACTGAGTGCAGGATGTTTTTGGGGTGGCTCCCGGCAGGGACACCTATGGAGAGTTCTGGGAGCAGACTGAGGCAAAAGAGAAGCTGAACATGAGGCAGTGGCAGCAGAGCCCTCAGCCAGTTCTATAGGGAGCTCTGGAGCCCTCCAGAACTGTCTAGAATTGAGGGAAGGGGCTGAGCCTCTGTACCCAAGCCCACCCCCAGCACTGACCAGAAATTAAACATGGGCTGTCCCCAGACATGAGTGTTACCTGGGCAAGACAGCTTCCTACAGTTAAAGGCAATTATTGGAAAGGAACTCAGCTGTTAGGAGTCATGAGTCAACCACCCCTGGAACCTGGAAGAATATGTGTCTTGGTCATGGAGGGGATTGTGTGTCATGCCACAGAGCCATTTTGGTCATCTTGATCTGGATATTGATTGTCCTCAAGCAGACATAAGCCTCCTGAAGGCAGGGCTGCCGCTAGCATATGGTCTCCAGCTCAGAAGGTACTTTATGGCTAATGGTGGATTTTTATGCATGGGTCATCTGGCCACGATTTCCTCAGCAGCTAGTAGAGAAGGCCAAAAGTCAGCACATCTTGCTAGGCATGCACCACCGAAAAAGTTATTCCTCTAGGGAACTTCGAAGCAAACCAGTCACCCTGAGGCACAGTGAGAGTGCAAGTTCTTTCTGCTGTCGCTTTTCTTTGACCCTGCTAGAGATGACTTCACTGTCAGACAGTGAAAATCACGACTGTGATTATCCTCCATTCACCTATGTAGCTGTATTTTGTTATGTGTTGTGTGTGCACATTTTCCAGAAATCAGAAGTAAGGATTTGCTCTTCTAAAATCTTTTGTCAAGCAGGGTGTGGTGGCTCGTGCCTGTAATCTCAGCACTTTGGGAGGCTGAGGCGGACGGATCATCTGAGGTCGGGAGTTCGAAACCAACCTGGCTAACATGGTAAAACCCTGTCTCTGCTAAAAATACAAAAATGGGCCAGGCACAGTGGCTCACGCCTGTAACCCCAGCCACTCGGGAGGGTGAGGCATGAGAATAGCTTGAACCCAGGAGGCAGAGGTTGCAGTGAGCTCAGATTGCACCACTGTACTCCAGCCTGGGTGATACAGCGAGATTCAAAAAAGAAAAAGAAGAAAAAGGGAAGGAAGGAAGAAGGAAGGAAGGAAGGAAGGAAGGAAAGGAAGGAAGGAAGGAAGGAAGGAAGGAAGGAAGGAAGGAAGAAAAAAAGACTTGGAAGGAGCCAAAATTTGCAGCAAAGTTGGAAATTCTAGATCTTCTACCTGTAAGGGCCAGAGAGTAGATATTTTAGGCTTTGTGAGACACATAGTCTCTGTTACAATGACTCAATTCTGCTACTGTAGCAAATAGCCATAGAAAATACATGGATGAATTAATAATGATTGTAGTCCAATAAAACTTTAGTTATGGACACTAACATTTGAATTTCAGATAACTTTCATGCGCCACAAAATAATTAATATTTTTCTCTTGATTTTTTCAACCATTTACATTCGCTCCTAGGTCATACAAAATACAGCAGTGAGTAGAGGCTGGTTCAGTCTATAGGCTGTAGTTTGCTGATCCCTGCTCTAGCTGGAGAAAGCATACTTCAGAGTAAAATTTTCATCAGTAAAAAGAAACCAAAAGGACTGTGTTTTGATATTCAAGAAATTCCCTAGGAGGCATTCCATTGATGATATCTGAGAATCAGTCCTCACTTATGGGGAACAAACAAAGCACAGTGTTGACCCATTTGCAACACATCGTAAACACCAGCACTCATTGTGTGCATTCACAGGGCTCAGCTCCCTGGAGAAGACCCCACACACACTTTCACTTTCTCTAATTTCACCATTTCCAGAAGGAAATTGGAAAAAATATCAGAGCTCAATTTGTAAAGATATGCCTAATATTCTTAATATTATGAGACAGTTGCTTTGTTGCAATGTTTTACTGGCGGCGGCGGGGAAGACATTCAGGCAGAGATGTGTTCGTTCACACAGAACCCTGTGTAAGCACACAATTCCCTGCTAAAGTCTGAAAAGCTGAACTATGGAAAGCAGGCCACATTGGATAATCCAATTTCAAGCACCCCAATAAAATGGCTTTTCTCACACATTTTCATGGTCCTCCATGGGCAGGTTCAGCAGAGAACAGACCAATAGAAACATCCAATGGGGATGTAAAGAATTTTCTTTAGTAGAATCAATTGATTAACCAGTCCCACTCAAACAGAGGAAGTGAGGCAAGAGGCGCTCCTGCTACCAGAGGCTTCCTCCTTGAATGACCAACATCCGTTGCATGAGGTCAAGGACAGGCTTAAGCACAAGGAGATTCTAACCTGGGAGATGTCCCAGTGACATGTCTTTGCCTTGCCCTCCCGGGTCTTCCTCCAGCAGGCAGGATGGCACTTGGAGTCTGGGTGATGCAGTGAGGTTCCAGGACGTGTGTGGTATTAACTGTAGCACTAAGATAAGTTTCCATGTAAAACAGAAACCTCTGGTCTAGGATGTGTTTTCTTTTGTTGTTTGTTTGTTTTGTTTTGTTTTCTTTTGCCAATTCACTTAACAAACCACAGTAAATCCTCACTTATCATCAGTAGGTTCCTGGAAACTGCGACTTTAAGCAAAACGATGTATAGCAAAAACAATTAAACCATAGTCAAGTTGATCTAAAGAAGAGTTAAATTCCTAAGGCATATTTCTGGTCACAAAAACATCACCAAACTTCTAAATAAGGACAAAACACTTCTATATTAAACACCTGAAATAAATGTGAACTACACATACATTTAAGAAAGATTAATAAAAGCAAGTCAGATAATAATTTACCCACTTATTCTAGTTCAGGGTTGCAGGGGGCTGGAGCTTAACCTGGAAGTTCAGGGCACCAGGCGGGCATCAGGCGGGCACCAGCCCTAGCCAGTACACCGTCCCATCTTGGGCACACTCACATACTAGCACTCAGACTGGGACCATGTGGACACACCAATTTACCTAACATGTCCAGCTCTGGGACGTGGGAGGAAACCAGAGTACCTAGAAAAATCCCACACAGACCTGGGGAGAACAAGCAAACTCCACATGGGGGTGGACCTGGAAACAAAGTGATTTTTTCCCCTCATTAGCATTGGAACAAAACAATATTCAACTACATTTTTCAGGGACCTGCTAAATAGGACTGATGGAAGAGAGTTAATAGTCACTACTTTTGTTGCTTTTACTTTGTTTTCTAACCCATGTTATGCCTTCCACAACTTTGACCCTAAACAAATGATGGTTTCCATGTTTTTCTGCAAAGGCCTGAGAAGGGGTAGGGAGTAAGTGTGGGCCTGCCTGCAGAAACTCCCTGACTGCAGACATTTTCTTTCTGCAGGAATTTCCTGTCCCATGCCCTGTTCGTTCCCAGGGATCTATGAGAAGCACATGGGTTAGAGGTGTGAGTAGTGACACCCCTGAGGACTGTGAGGGGGTCCAGGTGTACCATTCCTGAGTCCCCCTGGATGGAAATATTGCAGACTTCAGAGAGGAACAGAAGAGAGAGGAATTAATGTAGATATTTACCAGACACAACTTCCAAATTTCCAGATTGGGGGCTTGGCCCTACTCCATCTCTGATTCTGGGATTTCACACATTTCTCAGACTGAATTGCTGCCCCCACAGCCCCCGCCCCACATTTCTTTCAAAGGACTACATATCAACCCATCTATCTCAGGGAGTAGCCATGTGGGAAGAAAAGGTATGAGTAATTTTTTTGATGATTCAGAACATGAAAAGTATGGTTTAATGTTCACACAGTTGCTCTCCACCCAGTTGCCTTAGGGAGTTAGTTTAGAACGGATAAGGAAGGGAGAAAACGTAAAATAAACCAATAATATACAAGAAATGGCTGCTTTGTTGATGAAGCTGTCAAAATCAGAAGGGAGATTCTTTTGTGAAGAAATGTTGAGGCCAGTGGATCTCCTTGCTGAGAACTTCAGTGCTCTTGATAATCTATTGTTCAAAGGAGGAAAAAAGCATCCTACAAAAATGTGTAATTTCCTAAAGTGAATTGTCATGACATTCAACAAAATGCAGTTTTGTCAGAGAAGTCATTTCCATATGTTTCAGATAATTGATTTGTGCGTTTCCTACTGTGACCAGACTGTAAGCTTCTCGAGAGCAGGAGACAAGTGCCATGCTTCTCTGGACACTCCTGAGTGTCTAGCATGGGGCTTTGCACATAAGATATGCCATTAAATATTGACTGAGAGGCTATCACAATAAATGCAAATCACAATAATGAAAAAAGGTGATCCCTATGTGATGATTTCAATATATGTTGGCAAGAACATTCCACTTCAAGCCAACAAGAAGTCCTCAGACTTCTTGTTATTTTATTCAGCCAGTTTGCCAAATTCTGTCCCAAGGGACCTACAAATGGTAATGAATGGGGGAAAAACAATTAGGCTATTGAGTCCATTCCCCTTCACATCAGGCTTCTTCCCTGTGGAGCATTCTTCCAGCAATTACCTAGAGATGTCTCCTGTACAGAGTTATCCTGCAATTCCTTTAGGAAAATAATAAATTTGACCCTGATACAAAGTTCCTACCATGCTACACTTCATTCTCTTGTGCCCAATATAACTTTGAGTTTGTCTTTTATTTTTTTCCTTTCACATATCTTTGGAAGAAATGTAGTTTAGCTTAACATGTATTGAGTATCAGGCATGAACAGTTACAGAAAGGACTTACTGCCTCTAGTTCACGCAGATTGAGGTTCAGAGCCTCGATCAAGGAGCGGTATCAGGGATGCTGGGGGCGTCATTACACACCTGAGAGGGTGCTCATCACAGACAGGTGTAGATTAGCGACTGCTAATGTGCTTCAGCCTGCTTCCCATCTTCCTCAAGCTCCTTCACCCATGCATTCCCAGTGGCGTGAGAGGCCCAGCTTAGCTGGCCGGGAGGAGGGACTTTTTGTGCTGTTATCTTCTTGTTTTTCCCACAAAGAACACACACCAGGTTACTATGACTAACTGCCTTGTGACCTGCTGTGTTTATTCTCCTTAACCCTGAACTGTGCTTTCATGCCCTGGAAGCCAGGCCAGGCAGCTGTCAGCCTGCATGGCCTTCTGTGTGTTGTTTGTATGTACACGCAAAGAGCAGTGACTCATCTACAAAGGGAGTCTCCAGTAAAAGGCTGAGATTATCCTCCACTTCTCGTTCCATCACATTTTAGGAAACAAACCTTCTTATGAATTTGTCTTCATTGCTATAATGATATTTTTTCATTTATCTATAAACTGGCAAGAAGACAATTCCATTTCTCTCGTTGGATCTTACATGCCTATCTCTTTCCCTTGGCTCAGGTCTTGGAACAGATTTGGACCTCTCAGGAAGACCCCCGGTCATCCAAGATAAATGTGAACCATCTCCCCAACTGCTTTTTATCACAGTACTGTGTTTTGTACACTTCACCACTTCACCACTTGTAATTATCTTTTTTTAATTGGTTACTTTCTCAAATGTAAGTTTCACAAGTGCAAGGATTCTGTTTGTCTTGCTTTGTTACCACTGAATTCCCAATGCAAAGAAAAGGGCTTGGCAGGCAGCATACAATAAATATTGATTGAATAACTGAACGAATGAATGAAATATATCAAGTGAAGCTCATAAGTCATATGTTAATCAGCACAGCCTTGTGGCTTAAGATCTTAGGGAACACAATGTAAACTCTTTAGTTTTCATGGGGGCAAAAGACTGAAGGAAGCAGAACATTAGTATACGGCAAAGAAGGGAACAAGCACTCTTTGCCTCCTCAGAGTTAAACTTATGGAGATCCAAACTTTACCTCATATTGGTCTATTAGCTTTCCATTTACCCTCCCGCATCTGCTGTGAAACACAGCAGCCAGCCCAAGGCTACAAATCCCTCCTTCCCATCATCTTCAAGTCTATTCAGTCCATTCTTTCCTTTCTTTCCTCCTCCCCTCCCTCCCTCCCTCATGCTCTTCC
Organism: Pan paniscus; assembly: GCF_029289425.2. Taxonomy (NCBI): domain Eukaryota; kingdom Metazoa; phylum Chordata; class Mammalia; order Primates; family Hominidae; genus Pan; species Pan paniscus. Next base: position 27,446,631 of record NC_073266.2, on the reverse strand, counting down.
TCTTCCTTCCTTCTTTGGTATATGAATCTTCAGGTGCATCCCTTTCTGTCTTATCTATTATTTGACTATGAAGTATGTTCTTAGTAAAAAAATTATTCCCTAGTAGTCTAAAAAATGATCTTAAAGTATCCTTTTCGTTATATTACCTATATATTTTTTATTTTTAATTATCATGGGTACATAATAGTTTGACATTTTTATCAAGCACGTGATATTTTGAAGCCAGCATACAATGTGTAATGATCAAATCAGGGTAACTGGGATATCTATCACATCAAACATTTATTAATTCTTTGAATTGGGAACATTTCAAAACTACTCCTCTATTTATTTTGAGGTATACAATAAATTATTGTTAACTATAGTCTCCTTATTTTGCTATCAAACACTAGATTTTATTCCTTCTATCTAACTGTATTTTTGTACCAGGGCTTCTATCATTTAGAAGATGAAAATGTGTGCTGAGATTTAAAAAGTATTCTCAAAAACAATGATGAATTGAATTCCCAGATTTAGTCATAACAGACTCACTTAAGGAAAGTTAATAAATATAGCTTTCATAAAGTTACATTTGTTAACGTGAATGCTTTAAGTCTGTTTTCTAGCATAAAATATAGGTTAAAGAAACCAAAATGCATAGATCTTCAGTGTACAATTCAATGAGTTTTAGCAAATGTATGCATATAGGGTTCCACCACGAGAATCAGGATCTAGAACATTTACATTACCCAGAAAGTTCCTCATATGCCTTTCACTCAGTCCTCAGCTCTTCCAGAGATTTAAGGATGTCAATAAGCCCTAAGTATCATAAGCACAAAGAAAAAAATCACTCGTAGATACAGTATAGTCAAATTACTGAAAGTCTTAAGATGGAGAGAAAATTTTTAAAGAAGCCAGAGAAAAAGAATACATTAAGTAAGGGAGGACAATGAAAAGAATTGATGACTAAAATCATCGAAAACAATGGAAACCAGAAGATGTTGGAACGACAGGTAAGAATGCTGAACTGAGGGGGGTGGCAAAAAATTTCAACCAAAACTTCTATACCTAGCAAAACTATCCTTTGAAAATGAAGGCAAATGTAAATATACTTTCAGACAAACAAAATCCAGAAGGATTTACAGCCAAAAGGAATGCTAAAAGTTCTTCAGGAAGGAAAACCACACCAAATAGTAACCCTGATCTACAGGAAGAAAAGAAGAGCACAGAAATGACAAATGTGTGAATAAATATAAAACATGGGCCCCACCAGCTGAAGTCAGGCAGAGTCCTACTGGCTTCCAACCTCCTTCAAAGGGCACATCTTTCTCCTCACTTGACAAGCACTTCCGTATTTGACAAAAGTGCAATATATGTAAATATGAGGAAAACATAAGCCTGGGAATCCTTTTACCAATTTTTTTCCCATCAATCACTTGGTGGGCAGCAAATTCATTGAATTTGGAAATGTCATCTTAGAAAGGAATCTTTTTGCTAAATTGTCTAGATACTGACCAAACTACCTTTGCCTCTGAGCCACAATTCATGTTCCAGCCACAGCAGCAGCCTCTGTGCTAATCATGCAAGATGCTTGTCTCTGCATTGAAAATAGGCTCATGACACCCTAGCACCAGTTACTATCCAATCAAGATATATCAAGCAAATCCCAAACATATGCCCTTGTCTTAATTAGTTCACACTGTCAGCTGCTAGTTAACCCTCAGGACAAACTAACTTCCTGGCCAACTGCACATGTCGTGGACCACCAATGACTTTCCCAGTTCCCAGATTGCTTGCCTGTGTGAGCCTGTCTTTGGCTATCCACTAGGCCCACTCTTGTTTAGTTCACTGGCTTCCAAAACATGACTTGGCTTCTGACCCTGGGTTACTGATGTCTCTGGACTTCTAGACCTGACTGTCTAGATTTCAAATTGCTTTTGTTGTCCAAAGTTCCATCTTCTGCATATCTATTTATCATTTCCTCATCCATTTTAACATTTGCTGACTGCATGCTATATGCCAGAATTATGTCAGGTGCTATGGTGACAGAGGTAAACAACACCCAGTCCCTGCATTGGGAGCCCTCAAGTTTCAGAGGGGGTGACAGGCCAGCTAGGTGATTTAAGGGTAAGTGGGTGCTCTAAAGGCTTAAGTTTCCGAGAAGTGTGTGTTGTGCTATAGCAGCAATTAAAGATTATAAATATTTTGGAGTCCTCCTGACATCTATAATAATAAATCTTTCAGCTGATTAATTCAATAGGGGAAACAGACATAGGAATCTTTTTATACAATAAAAATGGCATTTTTACTGACTTCTCATATTATCCTTTGTACTGTCTTGAAGATTGAATTCTGTTACTTAACTACTTACGTGATTGTGTTCAAATCCTTCAGAATCTCTGTGACCTACTCTCTTGCTTCATACAATAGGTGATTGTCTCAGGGTAGGAATCCTGGTAGGTTGCTCTTGCCACGTCACTGTTATTTGCCTGGGCAGTGTATCCCAAGGACTCTTATTAAATAATTTTCAATGAATTGCTGAGTCTCTGAAGAGTGCTGGGCTTCACAAGCCCTGATGTGCATTGAAGCCCCTTGGGAATCTTTAAGAATAGGATGGATGTCCAGACTCCACCCCCAGAAGTTCTGACTTCATTTTTCTGGGGTGGGGGTGAGATCATGGGTATACTGTAAAAGCTCCCTTGGTAATTCCACAGTGAGCCAGGGCTGAGAACCGCTGTGCTGGAGATTCGGCTGAAGGGAGGTTGAGCCCAGCTCAGCTCATGGACTGGTTGAGGCGCGTGTGAGAGCAGCGTATGAGAGTAGCAGCACCTTTCTTCTTATTAAACATTTAAGTAAGTCTCACTTTTCCAAGATCATTACGCTTCTTTGATATCATACGAAGTAATAATATATGTGGGCACTATAAAGATAAATGTCTTGTTATGGGTTAAATCGTGTCCCCTTGATATGCTAAGTTCATACATCAAAGTCCTAACACCCAGTACCTCTGAATGTGACTGTCTTTTGAGATAGGGCCTTTAAAGAGGTAATTCAGGTAGCACGAGGTCATAGAGGTGGGCCTAATCCAGTATGCCTGGTGTCCTTGTAAGAAGAGGAGAATAGGACGCGGACAGGCACAGAAGGGAGACCCCATGGAGACACAAAGAGAAGACAGCCATCTGCAAGCCAAAGAGAGAGGCCTCAGGAGAAACCAAGCCTGAAGACACCTTGATCTCAAATATCCAGCCTCCAGAATGGTGAGATAATAAACGTCTGCTGTTGAAGCCACTCAGTTGATGGCATTTTGTTATAACAGCAAGAGTAAATGAATACGTACAGGCAATTGCATGAAAAGAAAAGCAGAACTGTGAAGGAGCTCCTGAAACCTCAAGATTTTCTTAACCAATAGATTCCTAATCAAAGACAGATTTCAAAATTCTGGGTATCTTTAGTTCAATAACCATGTACCAAACACCTACTAGGTACTGGTATTGTGCTAGATGCTATGGATAGCACCTGTCTTTGAGTAACACATAAACCAGAGGGAAATTAAAGCCCTTAAAGCATAATCACTCCATGCTTTGGGTTCCAAAGTTGTAAAATAGCACCATCCAAAATGCTGCCTGAATGCTCCACAGGGTCCCTGTGAGCAGATGCTGATTTAATGCACTCAACATGTTTTGAGAAGTGTAACACACTGTACAAAACCTGGGAATGACAGACACCTAATCACACAATCCTCTAAGAGCCAAGTCTGACTCTGCAAACTCCACACGGGTCCACAACACCACTAGGAACAGAAATGAAGCAACAAAACACGTCTGCACTGGAAGTGCACCTGACTGAGTCACTCATTGGAAGGGTGGGTACTGGTTACGCTCCTTATTTATTCTCTAGTCTTGTTTTTTGTTTGTTTGTTTGTTTGTTTGCTTGCTTTGTGAAAAACTCACCAACTTGAAATGGGGGGCTCTGAGAAAATGGGATAGGCAAAGATATTCAGGAACATCCAGGGGTCATTAAATAATAAAAGAATCCGAGTATATCAAGCCATTACTTTGCCCTTCATGGCAACTTCCATGAGGACGAGGCCCATGTTTATTTGCACATATTTACATATTTAGCCCAGAGAATTACATGGCTCAGAGAGGAAGCCCAGTCAATATTTGTTAAAAGAATAATTATATTAGTGTATGCTTAACTTTCTAATGAATCTACTGCCTTTCAGCTTCCTTGCTAAATGTTAGATTAGTTTTTCAATGTGCTAAATTGATGTGTTCATGCGACATCAGTTCATTGTACATTTTCAAAGCACATGTCCCCATGCTACGTGGTGTGAAAACACAAAGAAGGCATGGTTGGCCCTTAACCACTCTATAATTTGTTACAATCCAATCCTTCAGTCATAACACACAAATAGCCTCCTAACGACTGCAATGGGACCTGGAAACTTTTTGAATATTTTGTCTTTCTTTGATATTTTAGTTTTCAGATAAAATCTTTTCTTTCCTTATTCAGTCATCTATTCAACAGAACTTATTTACATTTAATCTGTGTCCTACAATTGTATTTTTTAAAATAGTCTTAATTAAATTATATTGCCAATCATTAAAAAATGTGATGGCATTAAGGTTGCAAATATCAATATCAAACTAGTCTCTCCTTGTAATTAAAATCTACTATGCCATGTTTGACTTTTATTTCTTATGTAAATTGAAACAAAAATGCATGTTAATCCTTCTCCTTTGGTGGTATATTTACACTTAAAAATATTTAGTGTCTTCCCTCCCATGGCTACCATAGCTAATAATGTCCTTATTACCTCATGCAGTGTTCATATTTTAAAATGCTGGATAATATTGCTTTAATATTCTTAAATAGAATTGAGTAGAATCCTATTTTAAATAGAATATAATGCTTTACAATGCTCTTTTATATCTATTTTTCTATCATATTCATTTTTCTATCTCTTAACTGCTCTAACTTTCTAAAAAAGACCCACAACCTGGAGAACCCATTCCAATGCCTTAGAGGAAGTCTCCACAAAAAAGGCAGAGCTGCCCCTTGATGTTCAGTTCCCAAGGAAAATTAGTATTTTCCATAACTCTTGATATAGCTATGTTCCACCAGAACCACATGGCCAGGTGCAGTGGCTCACGCCTCAAATTCCAGCACTTTGGGAGGCCAAGGTGGGAGGATCACTGGAGCCCAGGAGTTTAAGGCTGCAGCGAGCTATGATCACATAACTGCACTTCTGCCTCGGCGAGAGAGCAAGATCCTAATTCTAAAAAGAATTTTTAAAAATATAAACATCTGTAAAACCGAAGAAAGGTAGGTCACCAATGGTGTTTATTGTCTTATCCCTTTGCAAAAGCGAAAAAAAAAGTTTTAGGGGAGAATTTAGCAACTTGTGCCCTATCTTTGAAAGCAAAATTTGAAAGCAAAATATTTTCAAGGGTATATAAGACTGCATGATTATTACTTATAGCTTTCAAAAATCATTTTAGCATCCTCTTTAAGTTCCATAAGTGCTCCATTATGACATCTAAATATCAGCTAAAGTATTTACCCAAAATGTCTGATGAGCAGCATTTTTTTCTCATGTACAATATTTCCATAAACTAAAGGAATACATTTAAAATAAGAAACTGATAATCTAAGTTCCAAGCATATAGGACACTTAGAGCAGTTTAATGTTGATCAAGTATCTAATCTCCACAAAGACAATGTAAGAAGCCCATTATAGTTTTCTGGATTCTAATAACTTTTAATCAAATTTAATTTCAATTTAACAATTACATAGATGTAAACACCTCTTTGGACAATTTAAATGTAAATGTCTGGTTTTCACTGTACACTCTTGGGCACCAGCTCAGGTGCTGATTTCGGTTGATTTTTTTTTAAACCCTCATTATGAGAATATGCAAATAAAAGCATCTTTAAACCAGAAAATAGGCAGCCATCCTTCTCTATCTACTAGTCTGTAAACCAATGTAACAGTTGATTTGACTTTACATTGGCACTGATTTTCAGGGCATTCTTTTAATATATTAAGTTATTCATTTAGGCCTAGCACAGAGGCTCATGCCTGTAATTCCAATACTTTGGGAGAGCCAAGGTGGAAAGATCACTTGAGCCCTGGAGTTCGAGGCCAGCCTGGACATCACAGTGAGACCAGTCTGTACAAAAAATTTAAAAATTAGCCAGGCATGATGGTGCACACCTGTGGTCTCAGGTACTTTGGAGGCTGAGGTGGGAGGATTGCTTGAGCCAGGGCAGTTAAGGCTGGAGTGAGCTGTGACTGCACTACCGCACTCCACCCTGGGCAACAGAGTGAGACCCTGTCTCAAAAAAAAAGTTATTTATTCTAAAATTTTCACATCAAATATTTTATGTCTTCATTTATGTAATTCCCAGAACCTGTGAATATGTTACTTTACAATGCAAAAAGGACTTTGCAGATGTGATTAAGTTCATTATGTTGAGATTGAGAGATGATTGTGGACTACCGAAGCAGGCCCAATGAAATCTCAAGGGTATTTACATGAGAAAGAAGGAGGCAGGAGAGAGGTGGCCTTGTGGAGAAGACTAGACCAGTCATTGCTGGCTTTGAAGACAGAAGGGGCCAGGAACCAAGGAGGACAGCTGGCAGCTGGAAGGGGCAGCCTGCAGAAAGAAGTCCAGCCCTTAACTTTAGCTCATTTCAGACTCCTGACCCATAGAACTATAAGATAATACATTTGTATTGTTTTAAGCCGCCAAGTTTGCAGTAATTTATTACACCAGCAATAGGAAAGTAATACAATAAAGATTTATCAACACTTGATCTTAATTTCACCGTTCTATCAACTCGAATAACTAATTCAAGGTCATCCACATACCAGAAACACATAAATTTTTAAACAATTTGGGAGGTTGTGGTAGAGCAGATGGACCAGCCGCTGCTCCTACCAGCATTCCTGTGCTCACTCCCTGGTGGTGAAAAATGAGATGCAACATTCTAATTCATTAGGAACATTTAGAGTCCACCTGGATGGTCTCATGTGAGACCTAATAAGAAACTAAATGGTCCTTCGATGTGGTGAGATGGGAAACTCAAACACCAGGAGATGCCCATTACAGAGGCTTTTAATGAGCTGGAGTGGTGCCCGAAGATTGTGCTGTTCTAATTCTTAAATGTGTCATTTCTCCTAAAGTAGAGGTCGTTCAAATACATACTTCCAAAATCCTCAGTCAAGACATTACCGAGGGATACGAGACAGCTAATGAGACGTTAGAGACCTTGCAATGGGGCTGAAGAAACCGAGAAGAATGAAAAGGTAAAGGGATGGTTTGCTGGGTCATGAATGTAGACACTGTCCACCCCGTCCTTTGGGAAACCTGCAGCATCTGCTGAGCGTTACAGCTCTGAGGCACCTCCACTTGCTGTAGGAGCTAGGGAAGTTCAAATGACAGCAATCCAGGGCCCCCTCATTCCTCAGTGGCGGGCACGTCACCCTGGGTGGGACAGCGATCTAGGGCCCTCCTCATTCCTCAGTGGGGAACATGTCACCCCGGTGGGACAGCGATCCAAGGCCCTCTCATTCCTCAGTGGTAGGCACGTCACCCTGGGCGGGACAGCGATCCGGGGCTCCCTCATTCCTCAGCAGTGGACACGTCACTCTGGACAGGACAGCAATCCAGGGCCCCTCATTCCTCAGTGGGGAGCACGTCACTCTGGGTGGGACAGCGATCCGGAGCCCCTCATTCCTCAGTGGGGAACATGTCACGCTGGGTGGGAAAGCGATCCAGGGCCCCTCATTCCTCAGTGGGGAACACGTCACTCTGGGTGGGACAGCGATCCATGACCCCCTCATTCCTCAGTGGGGAACATGTCACCCTGGGCGGGACAGCGATCCAGGGCCCCCCTCATTCCTCAGTGGTGGGCATTTCACCCTGTGTGGGACAGCGATCCAGGGCCCCCTCATTCCTCAGTGGGGAACATGTCACCCTGGGTAGGACAGCGATCCAAGGCCCCCTCATTCCTCAGTGTGGGGAAGATGTCACCCTGGGTGGGACAGTGATCCGGGGCCCCCCCTCATTCCTCAGCGGGGAGCATGTCACCCTGGGTGGGACAGCAATCCAGGGCCCCCTCATTCCTCAGTGTGGGGAAGATGTCACCCTGGGCGGGACAGCGATCCATGACCCCCTCATTCCTCAGTGTGGGGAAGATGTCACCCTGGGCGGGACAGCGATCCGGGGCCCCCCTCATTCCTCAGTGTGGGGAAGATGTCACCCTGGGTGGGACAGCAATCCAGGGCCCCCTCATTCCTCAATGTGGGGCACTTCACCCTGATCCGGGGCCCCCTCACTCCTCAGTATGGGGCATGCCACCCTGGCTGGCTCTTCCTTCTGTCTTCCTTCTCTGTGTGCTTCACCAAACCTCCCTGATTTCATGGAGAGCTCAAAAGAGAATATTCTCTGGCAATAAAGATGGAAGTTAATGGTAATTAACTTACCCACATCTGCAAAGTCCTTTTTGCCCTATAAAATAATATATTCACAAATTATGGAGATTAAATAAATAAAAGATTTAACCTGAAAATTTTAGAATGTATCAATAACATCATGTTTTAAGAGAACGCCTTGATAATCAGTGCCAAGGTAAGGTCAAATCTAAAGGGGTGGGCCCCTTTCCTGCTGCATTTGCTGGGCTGGTTGACTGTGAGGGAAGGGACACATTTCTATGTACCCTAAGCTGCAGAACAGGAACGACCCTTGCAGCCCTGGTATTTATACTTAAGATCTGTTTATTTGCATAGTGCTCTATGGTAGACTCGAATTTGTTATGGAAAACAATAAACACGAACACACATAAAAAACCCTTTAAGGCTGACACTTTAAATCAAAACTGTTCACATGCACACATGTTCAACTTCATGTTTTAAATATTATTTTGAAAATGAAAACTTTCTAAACGTTTTTGTAAGGCTTCTTTGTTTCAATCACAATTTGCAAATCAACTGCACGTTAGTGAGAAATAGCTTGGGCAATCCTGGTGACATTCTCCCCTTTTCCTTATTCTCCCTTTTCACCCTGGCCTCCTTCAGCCGCATTCTTCCTCCTTCTCCATTGCTCCTGTAGACCCAAACCAACAACAGCAGGACCTCTTATTAACCTCTGTTAATACCTCAATTTAGCAAATGTAATGAGTACTGTGGGTAAGAGGGAAGGAAATGAGCCTTTTGACATTCACTCTCTTTGAAGCTGTCATCCCACAGGGAAAGAAACAGGCCAAGAGTGGCCAGAGTAGGTAAGAGAATGGGGTGACTGTGGGCAGAATCACAGGAGAGACACAGAATGTGGCGGTAGAGACAGTCAGAGCGAAAAAACAGGCACAGAGCAAGGACACAGGGCAACATCCAGAGGCAGAAAGGAGGCTGGAGGGCACTGACAACACAAAGGAACCAAAACCCAGACAATTCCCTTCACGGGCCCCAGAGAGAAAGTGAACCCCTAGGAACCCCCTGCAAAGGGTGGGTAGGAGGGGGGTCGGGTTAAGGTGCTTAACAAAGAGGTGTGCCCAAGAAATGCAATTAGTTCATCAAAAGTAAGTAACAAGTTATTCATTTAAACAAGTGATAACTCAAGGTAAAAAGAAAACAAATGCTGGGATTCTGAATACAATCCTAGAAAAGGCAAAACCAAAAATGCACAAAAAAGGTACGTGGTGTTGAAGAAATCATGTTTCATGATGAAAAACTCCATCAAATAATGTAATGTTTTTTCACTGGAAGCAAATTCCTTCCCAGTTTTCATCCCCATACATGTGGATTTGATATATTTATTTAGATTTTTCTTCTTAATGCTCTTGTTGGAAAAACTCCATCCTTTTGTTATTTCCTTCTCCCCTAATAATTGCTTTCTGCAATTGTTTATTTCATTATTTACTTGGTCCTGCTGATGTTTAAACATGGAGTTGGGAGAGACACTGACAAGCTGAGGGAAGTTCAGAGGCGAACACAGGATTGAAGGGTCAGGGTTAGAAACAGTCTCAGGTGGAAGAACCAGGTACACCAGCCTGGAGAAAACCCTCATAAGAATGTGGTTCATGCATTCAAACATCTAAAAGAATTTCTAGGGCGAAGGATGAGACTTAACTTTTAGATTTTTCAAAGAACATAACTTGGACACGTTAATGAAGTCACAAAGATGTGTTTTTGCCCTCTATGGTCAAAAATGTCTAATTGTCAAATGGATGGGTTGCCCTGGAAGTCCAACTGCTTCTTACATTACTGGAAGTGTTTTAGCAGAAATTAAGTGATATCTTATTAATGGTAATGTAGAAAACTTAAGCATTAAGAAGAGAGTTCTTCAAGACATAACCTCTAATGTCCCTTACAATTCTGAAAATCCATGATATTTTTTAATGCTCTAAATAACCACAAATGACTTGCACCATAAAACATTTCATTACAATAAACACAATCTTTATGAAAGCATGAATGCCTTTTTTTTTTAAGACGCAGTTTCGCTTTTTTTTTTTTTTACTGGGTATGTATAATATAATTTCTTTCTAACATAATATGTGCAGGTAATATCTATTTCAATCATTCCAGGGATGGAAATCATGCTATAAAATTTCATACCCATTTATTTTCTCAGAGTTTATGGGTGTTGTACTGCAGAATGGTTCTTCTGTATAAAAGAAATCGTATGCCAAAAACAGGCATGTTCTTCCCTCTGCCTGGAACATTCTTCCTCAGGGTCTCCGCATTGATAGACTATTTTAATCCTCAGATGGAGACCTCTTCTTTTGAGCTCAGATTCATATCTTGATCTAAGTGCTTAGGCGTTGTATTAGTTTCTTACGGCTGCTCTAACAATGTACTACAAACTGAGTGGCTTAAAACAACAGAAATGACTTCTAATCCCAGTGCATTGGGAGGTTAAGGTGGGAGGATAGCTTGAGCTCAGAAGTTCCAGGCCAGCCTGAGCAACACAGTGAGACCCTGTCTCTATTAAGTAATAATAATAATAATAATAACCAAACAAATAAAAAACAGAAATGTATTGCCTCACTGTTCTGGTGGCTAAAAGTCTGCAATTAAGGTGTCAGCAGGGCCCTGCTCCCCGAGAAGGCTTTAGTGTAGAATTGTTCCAGGCCCCTTCCAGCTTTGGGTAGTGGCCGGTCATCCACAGTGGTCCTTGCTTGCAGCTGCATTACTCCGGTTCCTGCCTCAGTCATCGCATGGTGGTGGTGGTGGTGGTGGTGGTGGTGGTGGTGGTGTGTGTGTGTGTGTTCTCTCTTCTTAGGACACAGGCATATTGAATTAATGGCCCACACTACTCCAGTATGACCTTTTCTTAACTTGACTGCACCTGCAAAGACCATATTTCCAAATAAGGTCACATTCTGAGATCCTGGGGGTTAGGACTCCCAACATATCGTGTGTGTGTGTGTGTGTGTGTGTGCGCGCGCGCGCGTGTGTGTGTTGAAATAAAGGAAGAACATGAGCTTGGATCAGACTTAACATATGATTCCTGATCCGTTGGCAGGAAGATTAATCAGAGTTTGACGTAACTGTGGTGTCTCATTTATGGCCAAATTGTGAATCCCACTGAAGAATCGCCCGCAGCCACTGAACGGTGGGTGACACTACTGTGAACACACATGTATGCCTGGTGGGACAGCTTGCTCCTAATAAAGATATTTCTATTTTGTCTTGTCCATTTAATCTGACATCTATGATTAGGCAGAAGATGCATTATTGAGACAAGGAACAGAAATGATGTCTCCTTCCTTTTGGAAACCCATGAAGAGATCTCATTTTATTTTAAGGATGAGTGGATATGTGAGTCCACTCATACCCACATATCTTTTTGAGGTATACAATTCTACCCATAACAGATATCTCAACCACAACATGCCTAAAATGAATCTCTTAATTCTATCCCAAAACACTTCTTCACCTATTTTTCTCCACTTCAGTAAATGTCACCACAATCCATCACAGGTGTTTCGTGACTGTGTGCGTGAGATCAACCCCAAAATTCAGGACGGAGCCTTGATTTTTTGTGCCCTTCATAGTCCACATCCAAGCCAGCAGCAAACCCTGCTGGTTCTTACCTCCATGATGTAATTTACATCCAATCCAGCCCTTCTCCGCTTTCCACTGATGTCTCCATTGACGTAGGTCCAAGGCTCCCCCAATTCTACCTTGCACCACAGAAGGCAGCAGCCTTCTAAGGGTCCTCCCTGTTACTTTTCCTTGCTGATCATGAACTTTTCATATGGGAACCAGAGAGATCTTTTAAAGACATATGTCTTGTCACCTAATCCGCTACTTAAAATGCTTTAGGGCTTCTCCTAGACTGGAAAATAAAATCCTTTATGGTGTCTGCCAAGGCCCAGGCTGCCTACCTTTCCAACCTGGATATCAGTTCATCCCCTACCATTCACACTGGCATCCTTTTAGATCGCTGGAACAGGTAACTCTTTCCTCTCATCTGGGAGCTTTTGTACTTTCTGGTGTGGTAAACTCATCTCCAATTCTCAGCATGACTGGCTGTTTTTCCCCCTTTATGTTTGCACTGAAGTGTCTCCTACTTAGAAAGGCCTTCCAGGACTCCTGCACGGAAGACAGTTTTCTAGTTTCTCTTGTGACCTATTGAATGGCCCCACTCTGGGCCCCCTTGTTGCAGTGTTTTATATTGATGCTCTTGTCATCCTCAGGCTGGACAGAGTGCACTTACCCCCCTACCCCAACACACAAGGGAGCAATAAAGGCTGATTTTTGTATGCCACTGAGATACTGTGATTGTGTGTTACAAAGCAGAAGGCAACTGATATACTCTATCTCATCATCTTGTTTGTTTTCTTAATAGTACTAATTACAATCTGTAATGAAATTATTGAATTGATTGTTTATTAGCTCTCACTACAGAATAACTCCATGGAGACAAGAGGCATATCAGCACCTTGTCTGTCTCCAGTACTGGAGGCTGTGCCGAGCACATGTACAATAAGTGTTTGTGTAATGAGTGCATGAACTCTCTTGGGGATGATTTTATCTATTCTTCTGACCCAATAAATCTTCTCTTTAAAAAAACTGTATATGAATTAAATTAGAAACTTCAGCTTCAATTTTCTAATTTTAAAAGTTTGGGATCTGGGGAGCGATTTTTAAAAAAATAGTCACACAATTCTTTCCTCAGCAAGAAAAGGCAACACAGAAGAGACCACTTTTAAAAGATGAGATTGTGACTTTTAATTATGTTTTATGCAATTCCATAGTTTGTAATACTTGACCTCAGCCCTTGTCTGTCTGATGGGGTCCATTAACATCTCAGAATCACTATCCTAGCTCAAAGCCTCTGATGCTCTTGCTGATTCCACAGTCTTCACCAAATGACTTCCTGCAATAACTTTTCTGCTTGCTTATACTGAATTGGCACCTGGGGTACAATTACTTCCTGTCATTAGTTCAAGGCAAAATGCAAAATTAGGTACTTCTGATTTGCACATTTGCAGACTAGTTGTTTTCCTGTCAATACCTGGCACTGATGGACTTTTACTGATGTATTTTTCTAGAAAAATAAACACTCACAGCTCTTGGGGCTGTGGACAAGATCATAGCAGCCAACTACTGTCTAAACTCCCCAGTAATTGCAGAGTAGTGTTCTGAAAATATGAAAATTACATGCCACTAGCCTTTTGCCAACCACTAAATAGAAGTTAAGTGGAAGGGACAGGCAAAATGACACCTTCTATTTCACAAAGTGGGCTCTTTATTTTTAAACAATTAGCTGGTCTCACTAAACTAATCCTTTGCTGAAACCTGAAGCCTGGCAGAGAGCTTTCGGAATACTTGACATTCGTTGTTTTATAAGAAAGTTACTGTTCTGCTACTGTGCTCTTTCATCTTTCACTTAAAGTTATTTCTTAATTATCTTCCAAACTGAAAAACTCAAGAAGTAAACAACCCCTCTCCCCCATAAATCAAAGAAATATAGAAAGTGAAAGGTACAAAAAGCAGATGCAGCTTAAAAACTGTTCCACTGCCTTAAGTCGACATTCCTGCTCAGCAGAAAAGCACTAACCCTCATGGAGTCACTGTAGGAAGTGACTTGTCTGGCGCTAGGAAGACGGATGCAAACTCCAGGGGCCTCACAGGCCTGGACTATGATTCTCTTCCGTTACATCATGAAAGAAACTCTAGTCATCTCCACCGGTTCTCCAAACCACACCATCTCAACCAGCTCAAAGTTACAACCTAACTCAACAGTGCTAGTCACAGGTGTCAAGGAGAGAGCTAATCTCCCTGGAAAGAACTCCCAAACCGGTTTTCCATGGACCCAAAGTCTGTGTGGTGTTCTTACTTCCTGTTTTCTAGTCTCCTCTATTCTGAAGAAAACATTTTCTTTTTCCTTCTACAAAAGCATCCCACTCTTGTATTCCATGCAACCTGCGTGTGTCTGAAACAATGTTTCCTTCTCTCCTTCCCCCCACTGCAAGGGCTCCATGATGCTTTCTTGGTGGTAGGGATGCAAATTTGAGTTGAGTTTCTGAGCAGACCCTCCTGCTTCAGCCGCCAAGGGCTTTTAGTCTCCTTGTGAATTCGTGAGGAGGGACACAGTCACCATCGTGAATGAAAACCACCAAGTGGGGTTCCTGGGGGACTTTGAGTCTCACAGATCTGGTGATCCAGCACACAGCTCGTGCTGTAACTGCACTGATGGAATGAATGAGAAAACCACGTCCCTCCCACCCATGCCTTCACAAGTTCATTCTATTCAATGTATGAGTCTGAGCACCTGCAGTGTGTGTGAGGCATCATCTAGACACTGGGGGACTGCAGATGCAAACCAGGAAAATGCCCAGCTCTGCTGCAGTTCCATTCTTCTCCATCTTGATGGCAGAGTCCAGATGCTGCCTTTTCTCAATGGCATCCCTTGGACTTCCCTTTCCCAGTTGTTCCTAAATCCCTGTGCCCCTTGCAGAGTCACCACGTGTGAAGGGGATTTGCAGGGGGGTCTCTCAAGAACAAACCCCAGGCATACATCTGTGTCTGTAATCTCCTACAGCTGCCAGACCTGAAACACTTTGTAATCGATCTCTGCCTACTCTCACTCAAACAAACGGGCGCTGCCTAAAATAAGGACTACGAGAGGTGGGGGTATAGTGGATAGATGCTGCCAATGCCTCAGCCGGCATGCCATGGTCCCTAGAGGTTGCACCTTCTCATGCACATCCAGGTGCAGTGTCACAGCCCCCTCACTGTGCAGGCCTGACCTTTGGAGTGGGTATGACAGTAGCAGAGCCTGTAAGGAAATTGCTTAGTTCTTGTTCTGAGAAAAAAAAAGGTGAACTCAAAATAATTTACACTTGAAGCAAAATCAATATAAGATCAAGGCAGTGCAGGAAGCATGCACCCAGTTATCAGCCTGCTGGGGGCATGGTAGCAAAGCACTGCAGACTGGGAGGCTTCAGAAACAGACACTGATTGTCTCAGTTCTAAAGGCTAGAAGTCCATGATCAAGGTGCTGGCAGGATTGGTTTCTCCTGGGGCCTCTCTCCTTGGCTGGCAGATGGGCTCTCCTCTGGGTGCACACATCCTTGGTGTCTTCCTCCTCTTACAGGACCCCAGTGCTACTGGATTAGGGCTCTATGCTTATGGCTTCAGGTAACCTTCATCACCTCTTTAAAGGCCCTGTCTCCAAATACAGTCACATTGTGGGATGTCAACATATGAATTTAAGGGGGATAGAATTCAGTTCGTAAAAACTATAAAATACTATGACCTTACATGTACATAGAACTCTAGGCTATTTTGTCCAGAATTGGTGGGTTCTTGGTCTCACTGACTTCGAGAATGAAGTCGTGGACCCTCGAGGTGAGTGTTACAGTTCTTAAAGGCGGTGTGTCCGGAGTTTGCTCCTTCTGATGTTCGGATGTGTTCAGAGTTTCTTCCTTCTGGTGGGTTCGTGGTCTTGCTGGCTCAGGAGTGAAGCTGTGCACCTTCGCAGTGAGTGTTACAGTTCTTAAGGCGGGGAGTCTGGAGTTGTTCATTCCTCCCAGTGGGTTCGTGGTCTCGTTGGCTTCAGGAGTGAAGCTGCAGACCCTTCGCCGTGAGTGTTACAGCTCATAAAGTCAGTGTGGACCCAAAGACTAAGCAGCAGCAAGATTTACTGCAAAGAGTGAAAGAACAAAGCTTCCACACTGTGGAAGGGGACCCGACCCAGTTGCCACTGCTGGCTCGGGCAGCCTGCTTTTATTCTCTTATCTGGCCCCACCCACATCCTGCTGATTGGTCCATTTTGCAGAGAGCCGAGTGGTCTGTTTTGACAGGGTGCTGATTGGTGCATTTACAATCCCTGAGCTAGACACAAAGGTTCTCCACATACCCACTAGATTAGCTAGATACAGAGGGTCCACACAAACGTTCTCCAAGTCCCCACCAGAGTAGCTAGATACAGAGTGTGGATTGGTGCATTCACAAACCCTGAGCTAGACACAGGGTGCTGATTGGTGTGTTTACAAACCTTGAGCTAGATATGGAGTGCCGATTGGTGTATTTACAATCCCTTAGCTAGACATAAAGGTTCTCCAAGTCCCCACCAGAGTCAGAAGCCCAGCTGGCTTCACCCAGTGGATCCCGCACCGGGGCGGCAGGTGGAGCTGCCTGCCAGTCCCCCGCCGTGTGCCCACACTCCTCAGGCCTTGGGTGGTCCCTGTTCGGGCGCCGTGGAGCAGGGAGTGGCGCTCGTCCGGGAGGCTAGGGCCGCACAGGAGCCCACGGAGTTGGGGGAGGCTCAGGCATGGTGGGCTGCAGGTCCCGAACCCTGCCCCGCGGGGAGGCAGCTAAGGCCCGGCGAGAATTCAAGCGCAGCGCTGGTGGGCCGGCACTGCTGGGGGACCCAGTACAGCCTCCGCAGCCGCTGGCCCCGGTGCTAAGCCCCTCATTGCCCGGGGCCGGCAGGACTGGACGGCCGTTCCGAGTGCGGGGCCGCCGAGCCCACGCGCCCACGCCCACCCGTAACTCCAGCTGGCCCGCAAGCCCCACGCGCAGCCCCAGTTCCTGCCTGCGCCTCTCCCTCCACACCTCCCTGCAAGCTGAGGGAGCTGGCTCCGGCCTTGGCCAGCCCAGAAAGGGGCTCCCACAGTGCAGCGGTGGGCTGAAGGGCTCCTCAAGCGTGGCCTGAGTGGGTGCCAAGGCCGCGGAGGCACCGAAAGTGAGCGAGGGTGCACGCTGTCACCCCTCACTATGATAGTGCAAAGTACTGTTTGATTACAGAAATATCTGTACTTGGCTGAAAAAAAAAATCAAGTAGGCCGGGCGCAGTGGTTCACGCCTGTAATCCCAGCACTCTGGGAGGCCGAGGCGAGCGGATCACAAGGTCAGAAGATCGAGACCATCCTGGGTAAGATAGTGAAACCCCACCTCTACTAAAAAATACAAAAAATTAGCCGGGCATAGTGGCGGGCGCCTGTAGTCCCAGCTACTCAGGAGGCTGAGGCAGGAGAATGGTGTGAACCCGGGAGGCGGAGCTTGCAGTGAGCCGAGATCGCACCACTGCACTCCAGCCTGGGCTACAGAGCGAGACTCTGTCTCAGAAAAAAAAAGAAAAAAGAAAGTAAAAAGGAAAGAAAGGGAGAGGGGAAGGGAAGATAAAAAGATATAAGGTCTATTTAAGGTTTTGTTTTGTTTTGTTTTTTTGAGACGGAGTTTCACTCTTGTCACCCAGGCTGGAGTGCAATGGTGCAATCTCAGCTCACTGCAACCTCCGTCTCCTGGATTCAAGTGATTCTCATCTCAGCCTCCTGAGTAGCTGGGATTATAGGCACCCGCCACCACACCTGGCTAATTTTTATATTTTTAGTAGAGATGGGGTTTCACCATGTTGACCAGGGGGGTCTCGAACTCCTGATCTTAGGTGATCTGCCCCCCGTGGCCTCCCAAAGTGCTGGAAATACAGGCATGAGCCACCGTGCCCAGTGAAGGTTTTTTTTTTTTTTTCAATAATATTTATAACATGTGATTTTGGCCTCCCAAGTTGAATGTAGTACATAGCCTGCATGAGATGGAAGCGCATTTTACACGGAAGCATTTCTATAAGCGTCCTCTCTCTTGAGGGGTGGAGTGCACTGATTAGGAATGTAGGCCCTCAAGCCAAACTGCTTACATTCATCTCTGAGCCCCTTTACTTCAGAGTGATGAGCCTCAACACACTCTGCCCTGCTTCCTCATCCGGGAAATGGAGATGAAAATAACAATAGCCACTTCATTTGGGGTTACAATTAAAATATATAACCCTCTGGAAACAGTGTCTTTTACAAAGTGAGTCATTCATATATGTTTCTTGTTATTTTTGATCCTCACAAATCTGATGATAGGTAAACGGGGCAGATAACCATATTTTTTGTTTGATGGGAAATGCTTAGTGTTTCCGTGAATTGCCTAGGGATGCAAAGCAAGTTCCTGGTGGGGACTGGGCCAGAATTCCAGCTTCCTGACTCCAAATGGTCTTCCCAGTTAGTGCAGAGCATACTTTGAATGGCGCCCTGGGCTTCAAAGGGCCCGGTGCACTAGCGATCCCATTCCATTATCCTGGCGATCTTCTCCTGGCAAGAGAACTCAGGAAACCCAGCTCCTCTGTGTCTCAGGACGGATGTGCTTTGTGCCTTTCTGGAATGAAAAGATTCTCTCTGTTTTTTACACAGACATTTCCTGAATGTTCAGTACAATGAGTAACGCCCTCAGGACACAGATAAGGGAAGAGGCCCCATCCTCGAAGTTACTCAGAGCCCATGGTGACAATTGTCCAGAAAATGAGAGCACCCCTCATCATTTTCTCTCCTGGTTGAGTGGCTGGGGAAGAACTTGCTTGCCCTGAGGTGGGTACTGCACAACTCTTGCTGAGTCAGTAGGTGTGGAAGAGGGAGTTCAGCTTAACTCCAGACTATTAGATCTGGGTTCTGCTGGGGGCAGCAGCAGCAAGCCCCAGGAATCACCTAATCCTCAGACTCAGCCTCCTGATCTTCAGGAGTCCCTTCTGAAGTCCCCTTTTCAGAGCTGCTCAGCACCATCACAAGTAGGAAGCGAAGATCATCCCTGAACTGGTAGTTCAGATCAGGAGTACGCATTGCTTTGCCGGTTTGCCAGGGCAGGCTGAACGGCACCTTTACAAACATGCAATTGAGTTGCACCAGAGACCGCTGTCAATAGTCATGGTCAGCAAAGAAAAGAAGAGGTAGGTAGTTTGGAGTGGTTCTGGGTGCTTGTCTTCACATGTTTCACCCATTATTTCTATTTTTATTAATATATTGAAATTGTAGTCGCATAGAGTCAGCTCCATAACCGAACAAGTACAAAGTGAGCCAGGGTAGAAACTCTGCTGGCCTCTCTGCCTCGCCCCCAGCCCTGCCTCAATCTCATCCACAGACACAAAGTTAGCCGTCTGCACCCTGACTGGTCCCTTCTGTGACTTCCCCGTTCCCGGAGTGGCTCCTCAGCACCACCTACACCCTCTTCTCATCCACGTCTCCACCACCTGTAACTCCTTGTCTTACACTTTCTAGGAAGCAATAAAAGAAAACGAAGCACCAGGTGCTGATGCCGATGCACTGTGCTCTTGCTGTTATTGGCCTACGCTCCGTATGGAAAGAGATACATATACTAAAGCATTGCACAGCCTTGCTGGGCTGCTCCCTCAGCCTGCATGCTCCCTCCACTGCCCTCTGTGAGGCTTATTCAGCCTTACCCTGAATTCCCAAGGGACCAAATGCTCAACTTGATTCCCTCAGCACCCTCTTCAAAATTGTATCACTTTTATCATGCATTATCGGTTAATAGATCTGTCACCCAATTAACCCATAAGTGGATTACAACATGGACCAGATCACATTCATTTTTGTGTATTTAGCTCCTAGATAGGAAGAGGGAAAAAAGAGGCAAGAGTGTGGGACTGAACCACACAGGAAAAAGAGAAAAAGAAACAAATTAGCAATCTATCACATCACTTGAACTAATGGGAGCGCTCGTCTCCAAGCTCTGCACAGCACTTATGTGTATGAGACAAGACTCTGCCCAAAAGTATTTTATAAGCCAATTCATATGAAATGTCACAGAGCAGTCAATTCTAAACTGTGTAAGAATGAGTGTGTGCATAGCTACACTTATATGACAAACAGCGATTTGGACAAACTAAAGTAGGAGCCAGAATTCAAGGGGCTTGGGGATGGAATTTGAAGAGACCCCAGAATATGGGTAGAACCTGGAGAGAGGAAAGCAAACAGCATTTGTGGAAAAGGAACAGCATGAGCCGTGACCCCTGAGTTCTGAGCTCCAGTCAAGGTATAACCGGGCTCTGCTGGACCTGTGTGTGAATAAAGGAAGGACTGCGACTGTCAATTCACCAGTGAGGCAAGGCAGGAATTGCCTGGTCAGAGCAAAGGGGGCACGCTGAGGTGCGCTAGGAATAAGGTACAAGAGGTTAAAAAGAAAGCAATCAAATTGACAATGAAGCAGGAGCTATAATCATTTAAAATTTAATTTTCAAGATGATATAGGTTTTGCATGAGAGTTATACCTTAAAGTCATCTGGAATAATCTTTAACTTCACAATTTATCTGTATGCTTCTGTTTGGTTTTAACTGTAGAAAATTTAATTTAAATAACTGTCTTAGGTAACTGGGTTGATGAACAAATGGGAGTTCGGTGGGGTTTAAGTTCCATTTGGGGTCGTCTTTCACAATTATGTTGTACAAATAAATGTAAAAATCATTAGCATTAACTGAAAATAGCCATTCACTCTAACTCCAGGATTCATAGTGATCTTGATCTATCATTTAGCGTTTCAGTTCAATACTGAAATTTCAGCTTATGACTTGGTAAGTGGTTTTTCCATTTGAGAGTTTCATGTTGTTTTGCTTTTAACAGCAAAGTAAGCTTAAAGAAACAATTGTTAAATATACTAGAAGAGCCTTCATAGAGTACTCTTTGATAAATTCTTCAAACACTGTTTCTGAGAATGATCTCACAGAACAGGAAGACCTGCTATTATGATTAGTGCAGGGTAACCTGCTAAGTGTCCCTATGGCTAGTCCAAGCACTGTCACAGAGGGACAAGCAGTAGCTGCTTATGTTGCTAGATCTCAATTCTCACTTTCTGATTTACATGGTGTGGCACCACTAGCTGCAAGTTCTACAAACTGTAGATTCTTCTTCCAGTACCAAATGCAAGTAAGGAAGCTAGGCTTTTCTGTACATCGCCTTCTTTCTTTTCTTTTCTTTTCTTCTTCTTCTTCTTTATTTTTTATTTTTATTTTTTATTTTTTGAGACAGAGTCACTTTGTTGCCCATGCTGGAGTGCAATGGCGTGATCTTGGCTCATTGCAACCTCTGCCTCCCAGGTTCAAGCAATTATCTTGCCTCAGCCTCCCGAGTAGCTGGAAGTACAGGCACGCACATCCACACCTGGGTAATTTTTGTATTTTTAGTAGAGACAGGGTTTCACCATGCTGGCCAGGCTGGTCCCGAACTCCTGACCTCAGATGATCCGCCAGCCTTGGACTCCCAAAGTGCTGGGATTACAGGTGTGAGCTACCGCACCCAGTCTATACGTGGCCATCTTATATGGTCATTGACACTGTCCTTCAGCTTTATCTGAACACCCCCATAACAATGTGTGACTAAGTGGAGTTGAGGACAGTAAAACTGTGCAGTATTAGGGATATATGTTTCCTTAGATAGATCCTCACATATTCTGGAAGGAGAAGAAAGTGAGAATCTGATCAGGTCTGAATAATACATGGCCAGCCAGCGTTGGCCATGGTGCTGTGCAGCTCATCAGGATTAGTCTTTCTTGTGCTTGGTACTCTATATAATACCTATTGACTCACTTCTTCAGCAAATATTCATCAATTGCCCTGTGCCAAAGAATACATTTGGTGTCATAGGAAACAGAGTTGAAAAAAAATTTAGATAAGACGGCATGGAACATTTTACCTTGCATCTAAACAACACCAGTTTTAAGCTGCACTGTCAATTATTTAAATAGAAATTGAGGGGAACATCATGTTCGCTGTAAACATTTTGTTAACTCGTAATAGCAAAAAATTAATTGGGAATTACATTAACTTTTCACAATCACAGTTAAAATTTGGTGTAGGCCTTCTCCATATTCAATTTAAGAATGTATCTGAATTGTACTCACGTGACATTCCCACTTGCCAGGTTCCCTGCCAACGCAAACACAACCTGTCCAAAAAGCAGCTCTGATTTTTCCTCCGTCACCCTTGCTCCAGACCCAGCTCCCCATTTCAACAAATGTCACCACCACTGGCCTGCTGCTAAAACTTGAAATAAAAGACTTTTCCTTAATTTCTCCCAGTGCCTCCCTACCACATTCCATATCAAATTCATCCGTAAGTTTTGTTGGGTTTTTCACCAAATTAGATGTTTGAAGTGTGCCCTTTTCTCTATCTCTGTATCTCTATGCTGATACTAGCTCCAGCCCACTTCTGCAGACCCCTTAGGCGGCTCCCTCCTGCTACTCAGGCTCAGATGGATCTTTCAAACAAGCAAATTAGGCCATTCTATTCTCCTACTTAAAGTCTCTTAATGGTTCTCCACTCTACTTAAAGGCTAAACCCTTTCACTATTTACAACTTCAGTGCTTCTCAGCCTCTGTCTGCTGGGGTAGTTCTTTCTTCCTTCATTCCTCCCCAGGCCAACCTTTTTTGTGTCTCAGGGCCTTTGCACTTACCATCCTCTCTGCCTCGAGGACCCCTCTCCCTCCCTGCCTCTGACTTCTTCATGTGGCTGCTCTTCCCTTTTCAGACAGGTCTTGTTGACCCCCTAGAAGGTGGACCCTTCCACCACTTGTTCCCTATACAGCCCCCTTAATTGTCTTCACAGCAGCTAACCCAACCAGTAATTCCACCATGGCCATGTTCCTTTTTTATCTTCTGCGTTCCCCACCGAACTGCAAGCTCTATGATTTGATCTGAACAACCTTCATCAGGTTGGAAATATTTTTTATCTCTTCTGAAAAATTAGGTAACTTTTACTCCCTTTAAGTAATATAAGAAGGCAATACTCTCATATACATCTTTTAATTTTAATGCTTCTCATACTATGATCTTCCTAAAGAATTTTAAAAGACAAGCTACCATCCTCATTCCAGCCACAAAGCCAACCCCTTATAGTGCTACTAATGGTAATAAACACAACTGAGGTGTCAAGTGTTTGAATAAACACTCGCTACTTATGGTCACATTCACAGGTGTGATGAAAATGACAACTATAGTGAAATTTATTCCTCAATTGTAAGATGTTTTGTAATTTAAAAAATGCCAAAATGAAGGTGTGGAATATCTGATAATCAAGAAAAGAGAGTATTGCTTTTTATTATTCTCTATAAAACCAAAGTTTGGAGACCATGTTTCATTAGTTATCTGTAAGGGTCCCTAGTACTCCCTAAGCCCACCCCCATCACTTAGTGATGAGAAAACTGAGGCCCAAAGGAGTGACTTGCCCAAGGTCAGACCACCTTGTAGTGTTACTGGAAGGAGTGATTAGAAAGCTCTGGCATTTATTCACCATGATGTTGCTGTCAAGTTTTACTCTGTCCTCATTTCTGAAAGCCAAAACAATGTCAGCTTGGCTCGTGCTCCAGCGAAGAGCTAGAAACGCTGGTCCCTCGAGATATATGACAAGGACCCCAGGCCTCCACAGGGGACGGTGCTGCCCACTCTTAAGATTCCTGGCAAGACGTAGTCCAGGGCCAGGAGCATCCAAAAGAACTCATTCATTGAGACGGCAAAGTGTATCTATAAAAACAAGCATCTAGACAAAAAGCAAAGTGTATCTATAAAAACAAGCATCTAGACAAAAAGCATTTCACTTAATAATCCTATTTTTATTGACTCAGGTTGAGCACTAGTCTCTGCAAAATGTATTTATATGATTAGATTAGCAACATTTGCAAAGCAATCTCGAGTAGTCCACTTCAATGCAATGAAGTTGCTTCTGGAATTTTGTTGTTGTTGTTGTTGAGACGGAGTCTTGCTCTGTTGCCCAGGCTGGAGTGCAGTGGCGTGATCTTGGCTCACTGCAAGCGCCGCCTCCCGGGTTCACACCATTCTCCTGCCTCAGCCTCTCGAGTTTCTGGGACTACAGGCACCCGCCACCATGCCTGGCTAATTTTTTTGTATTTTTTTTTTTTTTAGTGGAGATGGGATTTCACCGTGTTAGCCAGGATGGTCTCAATCTCCTGACCTCGTGATCCACCCACCTCAGCCTCCCAAAGTGCTGGGATTACAGGCGTGAGCCACTGCGCCCGGCCTGGAATTTTTTTTTAATAAGCCCATCAGGACCTTTCTAACCTTACAGTTGTCTCCCCAGAAAACACATTTCCTACGTCATTACTTTTGAAAGTATACTCCACTCTTAATTCTTACATTTTATACCAGAAAAAAAAATTAGTGAACACTACTAGAGTGTTTTCATTTTGGTTTAGTTATTTCTTCAAAATAGCTGAATTTTATAACACTAGAACTTATACTATTTGATATTCTAATATTCTTCACAGAGATGATATTCAAATTATGCTTTTAAAACATTTTTATAATTACCCAGGGGTAATATTCAATATATTTAACCACGAGTCTAACATAGACACCAGCTACTCATAACTAATGCTAGCGTTCCAGGGCAGCATTCCGGAGGCTTCCAGAGGAGCCAGATATAACCCCTGGTTGCTCTTGGTATGACTTACCCTTGGTTGTAAGTTGATTCCATGGTCCCCGGGGGAAAAGTTGAGAACTGGGACATTAAGGTATGGGGCGTGAGGTGTTGGCAAGCTCAGGGCAATGGCTATTTATTAATCTATTGGGTGTATTTTAATATTTTATAATCCATTTGGCTGCTGAATATTAGCCCAACCCTTTATTCTCACCATCACATTTCCAAGATACGAGACAAAACTCGTTCTCTCTCTCTTTCTCTGTTTCTCTCTGTCTCTCTCACACACACACACGCATACACACAGATATTTACTGCTGATTCCAATGACGATGGCAATAAAGTAATGATGACAAGAGCTACCATTTTTCAGGACCTGCCATGTACCAAAGCATGTGCTACATGGCTCCAATCATGCTATTTAAATTGAGCAACAAACTATGAAGTGAAATTCTGCTGAATGGCAAAAATTCAAAACCCAAATGAACACAGCAGCAGAGAGCCTTATGTCTCAACATTGATTCTCGGGTCTCCAGTGTGGTCCACAGGACAGAGGACCACATTTGGAACAAATGCAACTTAGAGGTATCTTAACTGGGTCAGAGATTTCTGCAAAGGAATAAGTGACATTTACACCACTCCTGGACATTCATTTCCGTGTCTGCAGACAGAAGGTAATGGCATCTCTCCATTATATCCTTACTTCACCTGGGAATAACGATTTACTGAATTTCAGCTCTTGCTCTATTAGAATACGGAGCTATTCTTGGCATGCTCTCGAGTAAGTGTAAATGTGTTAGCCAGTCTGGCTGGCTATGGATGACGGGTGGGAATTCTGACTACCCTGGTCATAAGAGCACAGGGGCAAACACAACAAATACCTCTGGAGATTTTGAAATACAAAGGATAGGTTTGTGCCTTTCAAAAAGGCAGTATGTTCTGAGCAATAAGGCAAATGCATTTCAGTTTTAAAATGTTACTGTTCACAGTAGCAGAAATCTCTCTATGCATGTGTGTGTGTGAATATGTGCACACATACAGATGTAGAGTTTTCTAGATGTAGGCCATGTTTCCCAACAACTGACCTTAAAAGCTTTTGAAGTCAGATCGATAAGAACTCTTTTGGACCTCGCCTGTTTAAGTAGCCCACCCTAAGCATGTAACAGGCCTAATGAATGGAGTATCTGAGTAGCTCAGAAGACAGAGAGGAGAACATTGCTGAGGCCCTTCTAGCCATGGATAGCACTGGACTCACAGTCAAGGTAGATGAGAAATGAGTGAGGTTGGCTTCTGCCTCCCTCTCTTCCAGGGCAAGCGTACAGAGACAAGAGTTCCAGGGTCTGGTGGCACCCAGATAATCCTTTTCTGACTGGTCATATACGGACAAGTGGAGAGAAACAATAATAGATAGCACCTTTTGAGCATTTACCGTGAGCCCAACACATTACGTCATTGAGTCCTCTCTACAACACACATGTGGGCACCGTTCTCTCCTTCATTTCACACATGAGGGGACTAAGACTGAGAGGCAAAGCGACTTATCTAAAGCCCTAAGGCTGGCCTATGAAGAAGGCAGGATCTGACTCTAACATCATTCCTGGCTGTAGACACTAGACCACCAGGACTTAGGGCAGGACTCCAGCCAGAGTGCAGGATCTCACTGGTGCAGGTTTCTCCTGCCCATCTAAGGCAGACACGCCCCTGGATTTGTGTGAACATTCTATCTGTCACGGATTTGTATTTAGACTGTGATTAATGTCAAAGTTAGCATAATGTTGATTTAGAGAAAGTGACATTTTGCCATGTTTTTTACAGAATTGCCTCCAAGACACACTTAAGGAACGCATTCCATGACACATGTTTGACTCCTGGAAACCTTCTCTGATGCTGAATGTCAAAATACTGCATTTCACTGAAAAAAGCTAGTCTGAAAACATAAACCATATAACGAGTCAGACATATATAGCACATGCCATAAATGAAGCACTTTCTGTCATGTGAACCAGTCATACCAAGAGTATAAATATTGCTCTCAAAACAGTCGCTCTCGGAGGAAGTCAAAATTTGATTTAAAATTGGTATCCGACCGAACAAGCTTGGGATGCTCAACATAATGGAGTGCGTAATCACGGACTGCTAAGAATGTGCAAAGCTGACAGTCACGTTTTTTCCTAACTTTCCACCAAAAATATTATCTTCAGACTTTACCGGGTTGGTTTATAACTTTAATACCTGAAAAACTTATACGAGCTAATGTTGTGCTGATTTGAAACTGAAGGGGAAAAAGCCCCTCAGATTTAAAAAAAAATTCGACAGTCTTTAAAAGTTCAAAAGCTCTGGCTGGACTTCGTTAGTGGCCTCTTCTCACCCAACGCTATGTGTGCGAATTCCCAAGGGACGCTAGTGCTCGTCGTACCTGTCTTTGTACACTTCTTCAATAAATTCTTATTGTGCTGCTCCTCTCTCCAAAATAGTTCAGTCAGAAGTTTTAATTTACTCCATTCTGACTGAAACAGAAGCAACGTTATTTTCTCTATTAAAAAATGGGTGAGAAGGAGGGAAGTCTATTTACTGATTAAATGTATCATTTCTTTTTTTTTTTTTTTTTTTTTTTTTTTGGCGGCGTCTAGCTCTGTCGCCCAGGCTGGAGTGCAATGGTGCTATCTCGGCTCACTGCAAGCTCCGTCTCCCGGGTTCACGCCATTCTGCCTTAGCCTCCTGAGTAGCTGGGACTACAGGCGCCCACCACCACGCCAGGCTAATTTTTTTGTATTTTTAGTAGAGATGGGGTTTCACCGTGTTAGCCAGGATGGTCTCAATCTCCTGACCTCGTGATCTGCCCGCCTCAGCCTCCCAAAGTGCTGGGATTACAGGCGTGAGCCACCGCGCCCAGCTAAATGTAACATTTCTTAGTCTTGTCTCCACTTAGTCTTATCCTCCTACCACTACCTATTAGTGGAACTAAAACAAACACGTAGGTTTTTGTGTGCTTAAAAAACTCTCCCAGAGGCTAGGTGCTGTGGCTGTAGTCCCAGCTACTCGGGAGACTGAGGCAGGAGAATCGCTTGAACCTGGGAGGTGGAGGTTGCAGTGAGCCAAGACCGTGCCACTGCACTCCAGCCTGGGCAACAGAGCGAGACTCCGTCTCAAACAAAAACAAACAAACAAACAAAAACCTCTCCCAGAATCAAGTATCCAGCACTCATAATCATTTTAAAATTGTGTATCATGTGTTCACCAGATCCCAACTTCCTGACTGCCAGACAGGTTCCTTTTCCACCAACATTAGGAATGAGTCAGAAGGTAACTCAAGGTCTTCTTAGCCTGCAGAGCAAAGCAGAAGCAACCCCAGTTCCCAAATGCATGGCAAGCTCATTCACTTTCGAAATCAATTTATTACAGAGTGTGTAGAAGGGGATGGAGCTGAGGGCTGCTTCTGACTTCTGAGATGGTTTGGATACTGTCCTCTCTCAAATTTCTTATTGAAATGTGATCCCCAATATTGGACGTGGGGCCTGGTGGGAGGTGTTTGGTCCCAGCAGTAATGAGAGAGTTCTTGCTCTGTTAGTTCACGGAGAGCTGGTTGTTTAAAAAGCCTGGCACCTTCTCTCTCTCTCCCTCTCTCTCTCTCTCTTTCTCTCTCTCTCATTCCCTCTCTCACCATGCAACAGGCTTGCCCCCTCCTTGCCTTCCACAATGAGTAAAAGCTTCCTGAGGTCTTGACCAGAAGAACGCCAGTGCCGTGCTTGCACAGCCTGCAGGACCATGAGTTAAATAAACCTGTTTCCTTTACATATCTCCCAGCCTCAGATATTCCTTTAGAGCAATGCAAAATGGGCTAACACAACTCCTCTTGCCAGAAGGGGACACATGCAATTTACTTGGCAGCTACCACACAAAGAGGATCTGCAGGCTAATTATCAGGAAATAGAAAAAACAGCAGAGACCTCTAATATGCATAGGAAGTCACTCTTATCCCTGAAGAATGGACACAGAGGGTTGGAAAGTATGATTATGATGATGAAATTATTATTCCACAAAACTACCTCTGGGAAGGTGAGCTAAACAGGTGCAGCACATATTTGTAAATAAGCCAACTCCTAAAATAATATGAAACTCTGACTCTTAAAGCCCATGGGTGTCTCACCTAATGAACAGCAAATAATATCTGTACTCCAAATACTTGTCAGAGGAATGAACTCCAAATCTCTGCCACTTCCTATGTTTGCTTGTTAGCAAGAAGTCCACACCTGGAACATGCTTGAAGCACAGGTGCTCAGTTGGGGCACACCTTGGAGTCACCTGGGATCTGTCAATACAAGCAAGGCCTCTGTCCCTCATCCAGAGAATCTGACCTAATTAGGGGCCCAGGTCACAGTTCATAGGAGATTCTAATGTGCCTGCAGTACTGAGAACCCCTTGGCCTAAAGCAAATGAAGCCCTTTGTTGCCTTGGAGTTCCTAAATTGTATCTTATGCCTAAGGTAAGCAGGAAAATAGCTTTGGTTATTTTACTTGCTGAAGAGGTTATAAGAATGTGGTTTCACAGCATCTCACTGTGTCCTCTTCCTGGGAATGAATAAGCAGAATTGATTCCAAGCCATAACGTTAAGAATTGCTACACTGCTGAAAAACCTAATGTTTTTCATCTTAGGGACTCTGAATTCTGTACATAACTATTTCCCTCTTTGACTTGGCTGCTAAAACACTTGGAATTTCTGGCAACCCCACCTCCCCCGGTAAAGCTGCAAGACTTTGGGTATTAATTTTATCCCTGGATATATCTTTATTCGTATGCTGTGCTCTGTGTTATGCTACATATATTTTTGTAAGCAACTATACAGTCTATGTGGAATAAAATAAGATGTAAATAAAGAAATCAAATATTTATATTTAATATAAAATGTATACATATTTTATTTTATATAAACGCTGACAGACTTTTGCAGGCACTGAATAATTAAAACTGGTTTCACCAATGTAACCGATATGGCTCTACTGAGTTTGTGTTATGGGATAAATTTGGAGAAAGTATCATTAAAATCATAATAAAATTGAATTACTTTGATATCTCCTTGATACTGAATTATTCTCCTCATGGGTAAGTATCTGCATGCCAAACCAGGTCACACACTGACAGTTGTTATGTCCTGTGATTGAGAGTGATATGTTAAAATCCCGTAATTATATTGCAATAGATATAAACTCCACTTGGACCAGGCACTTCATACTTGCAGTCAGAACCTTTTTTTCTTATTTGTGTGTGTGTGTGTGTGCATGTGTGTGTGTGACAGAGCGAGACTCTGTCACCCAGGTTGGAGTACAATGGCACGATCTCGGCTCACTGCAACCTCCGCCTCTGGGTTCAAGTGAGTCTCCTGCCTCAGCCTCCTGAGTAGCTGGGATTACAGACGCCCACGACCGCACCTGGCTAATTTTTGTATTTTTGTAGTAGAGACGGGGTTTCACCATGTCGGCCAGTCAGAACTTTTTAAAGCATCCTTCGCCTCTAGCTTATAAAACAGAAAAGTACAGCATGGAATTCGTTTTGCAACACTTATTACAGAGAAAGTTACATGTTTACCCCAACAGTGTATTATCCCAACTTAAAAGATGTATCCTAGAAATTGTATGCCAAGTAAGAGGAGAGAAGAAACAGAAATGAAAACGTTTATTGTTAATGTATTGGTCAGTTTGCAAACAAGCTAAACTAAAAAATAATTATTGAGCTCCAATTCTATGTTCTATGAAATACATTGGAAGAAAAATACAATTCAGTTCAACACAATTCACACTTATTTTTTAAAATTCTGAGCAATTAGAGTAGATTGTAAGTCCTAAATTGTGAAATATGGACTTTATGTCCTATAGGGGTTCAGAAGAGAGAGATTATTATGGATTGGAATGAGAGGGAACTTCATTAAAGAAGCTAACCTACTCTGCCATTTCTGAAAGCACTCTCCCTGTTTCCAGCCCTCTTTCCAGAAGACCACTTCGCTGTTAAACACATATGAAATAACAGGCCTGTGACTCCGGCAGTCTGTTTGACTTGGTGCCTAACTGAAGAAAAACAAAGAAAAGCCTGCTGACCTTTGTGGATTTCTTCCAGAATTATGATTCTATGTCAAAGTAACAGGGGCTATAATATGCAAAGTTTTCTTAATGTTTCCATCCATATAGGCTTGTTAGGCACTTAAATAATTTCTGCAAACGAATTTTCCTTTCCAAGTTTGTCTCCATATCAAAAACACTTCTGGACCAAATAAGACTCTGAGTAAGAACCTGAATACCCCATTGCCACACACTTGTATGCATTTATGTCCACCTGGACTTCTGAGTTAAACAACAGTAGGTGAGATGTAAGATAAGAAGGAGGAAGTCACACTTGTTTTTCATTGGCTCAAAACATTGTAAAAGATACTCTGCACACTTTAAGAGAACTCTAGTAAAATTACAGTCTTTATAACCTTTCTCATTTTCTCTAGGTCCTAGTCACCAGAACCACTGTACAGTAACACAGCCATAAAAATCATACCACCCGTTCACATATAATTCATCATATTCTGCTTGGATAATGTAAATTGCTTGCAAGAAAAAGCCACAAATCTTTAAACTGCTTAGCTGAGCAATATTATTTCTAAGTTGTATTTTCCTTCCTTAATTTTTAACTCAAACTTACTTAATGGACAGGAAATTAAAAGGTAACCATTCCCATGCCAAGTGTAAGCCGGAGGCCCTTATTTAAGAATCTCCACCCATTCCAAAAGTTTTAGGTACAATGCAGTTTCTTGTGCTCACTCATCATTTTCCAACACCCATTGAGATATGGGAGGCGGTACTCCTCCTGCAAACCCCTGGATGAAGACTGAATGTATCTATGACCTGTGAACACCCCACAGTGCAGCTGAGGAGCAGCATGTAGTCAGGAAAGAGCGTTCCATCAGAGCCCAGAAACGTGGCTTCCTCTACTGGCCCTACCACTTGCTTAATAAGTGTTCTTGGGTAAATTATGTATCTTCTCAACATTTCAATTTCTGCATTGATTAAATGTATAATACATGCATACATACAAATAAAATTAGCTCTATACAACCTATAGGTATAACGGTGAGACACAAATTAGATAACATATGAAACTTAAAAAATCTATAAAGGGCTATGCTTGAATTTTCCAATGTTTCCAACCTCTTTAAGATAAAAAAGAAGACAGTAAGAATCATGATTTTGAAACCACTGTAGCTTTGACTAGACGTAGGTGGATAGGTGTTAGATATATCCTTACGCAAAATAACTGAGCAAAAGATATTGTTTAGGATATGTGTCTAATTCACAAAATTAGTCTTAACAACCAAGCTCAGGCAGTCTGTAAGATCCCAGGCTGAAAATAAAACAAAAGGGAACAGAAAGGAAGGGAAAGGAAAGAACAGAACGGATACAACCTCTATAGCTTGAAGTAATACATAGAAATTCATTAGCATGGTCTGCATGCATAAAATCCCTCCCGCAATGCTGGGCTCAACAAGCGATTGGGTGACAGCAGCACACTCTTTGCAGAAGATAACACACATGCATTGACTTTAATTTTGCAGACAAATGGAACATTCTATAGGCAGAAAGGGGGGAAAAAAGCTATTGCAGGCTCCAAGATATTAGAGACATCGTTTGAACAGATTTCTTCTTAAACTAGCCTGCTTTGGGGAATGTTTTTATTGTGCTCCATTTTCTGGTTTTATGTCACAGAACAGTGGTGCTCTCCTGTCAAACATTCAAGCAAATATCCTGAATACTCCTTTCTCACTCTCCTCTAACTGACATATATATAACTATATGTGTCATATAACTAACATATATATATGATCCACATGTAATAGATCCAACTTAAGAAGTGAGGTTATATAGGTCAATGGGATGACATATATTATCCTATATCTTTATTGGTTGATTGGATGATTATATATGTCATTCTATTAACCTATATAACTTCACTTCTTAAGTTGAATCTATTTTAAATAGGCACACACACACACACACACACACAATTTCTTCCCCTTTTCATCACCACTCTCAGAATTAAAAACTAGCAAAATAAGCTAAAATACTTGATATTTTAAGATCCCCTCAAGGATTTAGCTTCCTGATGCATTCTTACGAAAAGGAAATACAACTGCATTAACCTCTCCAACCCTCCCCACCCCGTATAGACACACAGACTCTGCTTTTTAAATGAGAGCTGTACAAGTTGGAACAGCCTTGGATAAACTGTAGTCCAGAAAGTCAAATATACACCTCTACAGATGACATGAACCTGCTTTAACTTTTCAGGAAAAGCCTCAAAAATCATAGAGTTCTTGTTGGCTAAATACCATCTGAAAAAAAAAAAGGCTTCATATCAGCTATGTCAAACCAAAATCAGAATTTTCAGTAGTTGCTCTTCAACAAGTCCAGAACAAGTCCATTCTCTTCCCTTTTAGAACAATACATTTTAGCTATTTCTTCTATTATTATTATTGACACCTTATGCTTACTCCTTTAACACTGTTTCTAAATATAACCTCAGAATTAAATTTTGAACTCCTTGAGTTTAGAGACATTATTTTATTTATTTTTCTTTATATCTTAAGTCCTAACTAAGAAAATATCCAACAAAGGTTGAGGAGGTAATGACTAAATTGATCAGAACATAATCAGGGTTTTAACTGTCATCTTCACTATTGATAAGTAAAGCAATTCTGTGGTATAATTAAATTAGCTACATAAGGGGATGTTTTGTTGCTGTTTTTGAACAATAGCACAGAAGTACTTGGCTGGGAATGTGAATGTTACGTAATTTTCAGGATTGTATCATTCATATAGAAAATACATATTCTAATATGATCTATGTACCTGCATATTAGATGCATTTGTACCCAGAGTAGAGACGTCTCTTTCTGAAATCATTCCTCCTATCTTTTGGTCCTCGTCCCCATAATTATCCTCAATGTGGGCGAAAAAAGTGTATTTTGGTTTCACATTAAGTCAGTTCTTAGTGCCACTTTTCTTCCCAATAAATTTGATTTTCATGAAGTTGGATTCCATTAGTCTCCTTTCTGAAAAACATTCTTACTTTTTCACAATTCAAACCTCAAATAACACTTAAAATAAAAGATCAGTTAAAATTATTTTAATTTTTCTAGAAAAATTAGGAATGAGGCCAATTAAATGGGGTGAGTGGGAATGGTCCGAAAGTCCTTGAAATGCCACATTGAACTGTTTTCTACAAAACAGCTCCCTCTGGTGGAAGCAGAACCCTTTCTCTGGGTGAGACCAGGCACACAACCTGGAAAGTTAGGGCATCCTCTGAAAACGGACAGTCCAAGGCAGGTGGGAGAAAAGACGAATTCTAAAACCCGAACTATGAAATGGTTTGTCTTCAAATTAAACTGTTCTCATCACTGCCCAAAAGTTTTTGGAATAATCTGCCAGGGAACCCTAAACAGTCATGTATTAATATCTGCAAAATATGCAAAATTCAAAGTTCAGAGAAGCTGCCCTCCAGCTGCTAAGTAGTTGGGACTACATAATTCACAAGTTCCCAAATTTAATCAAGAGTCCTAAGGATAAAGAGAAAGAGAAATTAAACACCGAGCTCAGAAGCTGTGAAAGTCTGTGCAGATTGGAGGAAAGAGTGGCCTTGGAAGTTCAGCCTCGAGTTCATGAATAGACAAAGGCATGATTTCAAAGCAAAAACAGCCCTATAGAATCCATCCTGTACTCCACACAGTCACTTTCATTGTTTGTAAAGGTCAGTGGGTTTTTATACGAAATAGCTGGAACTGAAGGACATCATGATGTTACCCATTGTTTATTTTACCATATTATCTCTCCACATCTGTGGTCTTTTGTGTTTACACTACATTTTTTCATTATTTTTCTACGATGTCAATTTGTATGGTTCTTCTTAATGTAAAAAAAATACAAACTATTGCTGCTTAACGACAACTTATAAAAATGTAAATGAATGTAAATGCTATACAAATTTGGAAAATTGAGTAAAACCCAACAAGGAACCTACTTACTACCTCTTTATTGAAATCTCCAGCAGAGTAACATCCATTCATTCAGTATCTATATTACCACTTAGGGCACAATGCAGTGGCATTGAAAACTATCTCTAGGACTGAGCAGAAAGAGTGACAGTGACTCTTCTCCATGACTGCCATGCCCCAGGTATCTCTGTCTAGATGACCATCTTCTCTGAGCTCCTGGTTGGCTAGCGTCTTCTATCCATCATTTCTATTTCAGATTACTTGCTGAAGTCCAAATCATCTCTCTGGTAAAAATGCTGCCTCTCAGCAGTGTTCTGGGGAGAGACAATATGGAGTACCTTCTAGTCATCTCCCCTAAGGATGATCAAATATACTTTCATTGAGGTCACACAAGGAAAAGCCTGCCTCTGCCAATGAAAAACACTAAGAAATCCGCCTGTAAAGATGACTTCTCAGAGGACAGACCCTGGATCTGAGATCTAGCCCTCGTCCCCACAGTCTCAGGAGGAGGGCTGCTATGAGGAGCCAGGAGCAGCTGTCACAGCTCAGTCACACAGGGTCAGATCCCACCCCACCCACGCAGGCCTGCAGGCTGGGGATGGCCATGTGCACTTCATACACACAGTCCTCTCTGACCCTTGTGTGGCCACATTTTAGATAGCTAGTGTGGGAAGAGGAAGTTTGACTACTTCATCAATCAAAACAGTGAATGAATAAACATCACCAGTGACCAGTGTCGGTTTCTTGTCTGCAAAACAATGATGCCCTGAGATAATGCTGTCTGAGCTAGACTCGCTCTGGTGGGAGGCAGGGTGGAAAGCTGAGGTTAGAGAACAGGGTGACCTGTCCACAGATGTGGACTCTTTCCATCCTACATGCTACTGCATCTCAGTGCCTGAGAGGAGGCTACCCATTAGAAAGGCAATCGTCATTGTCACCAGATGGGCATGCTTGGTCTCAGATTTGCTCAGATGTCATACACCTTTGGGGGGCAGGAAAAGAAATGCCAGAAATAAAATCCATAGCACATTAAGTAGATTGTAAAATGTCAGTATGTAACTCAAGCTAATAAAATAATTCAGGGATGCTAATCAACCTTCCAAGTTGAATTAAATTTATGGTTAAATGAGATACAGAAAATACTTCTTCAAAGAAGAATCTGAGGATAATTATTGGTTTTATCAGTAATTTGGCTCTAAAGACAAAAATATATTATCCAAAAAAATTGTTTGGCCATAGAAAGGAGGGGTACTCCAGATACAAGTCTAATTGGCTAACCATAATCCCAGCCTGATCAAATTTCTAGTATGTTTTGTTGTTAACATATGATGTCTGTATAAATGAACACTTGGTAGAGTAGATCAACTTTTGCATTAAATTGAAGACTGGAGTCTACAAATGCTTATCTTATGGAGCCCAAACTGAGCCAAGCAAATGGTGATTTGAAAAAAGAGGAAATATCTCCTCCCTTTAAACACACACACACACACACACACACACACACACACACACTCACAGAACATATATGTATGATTATTAGGGTTACCAGATTAGACAATAAAATACAGCACACGCATTTAAATTTCAACTTCAAATACAAATGAATAATTCAATATTTTGGTATAAATGTCCCACATATTAGTATGCTAAAAATTACTTGTTGTATGTCTGAAATTCAAACTGTGATTTATCTGGCAATCATAACTACAACACAAACACATGTAATAACAGGTGTGTGTAGACTGTAGTAATTTTTATGTTAATTTTGGAGATTTTTTCTGTGTAGGAGAGAGAGAGGTTGAGAGAGCAAGAGAGAGACAACAAATCTATCAGTATAACAAGAACTGAGAGTAAGAAAAGAATCATGAAATCCACTGGAAAAAAGTATCCATATTATCCCTAAACACATATACTTCCCAAAATACACAGAGAGCTTACTGATTTTTTTTTTTTTTTGAGACCGAGTCTTGCTCTGTCGCCCAGGCTCATTGCAACCTCCGCCTCCCGGGTTCAAGCAATTCTTCTGCCTCAGCCTCCTGAGTAGCTGAGACCATAGGCACGCGCCATCATGCCTGGCTGATTTTTTTGTATTTTTAGTAGAGACAGGGGGTTTCGTCATGTTTGCCCGGCTGGTCATGAACTCCTGACCTCAGGTGATCCACCTGCCTTGGCCTCCAAAAGTGCAGGGATTACAGGTTGAGCCACCGTGTCTGGCTGGTATTTTTAAAAAGAATACCATTGTAAGTAAAAATGATCTTATCAGTATGTTAGTACTGACATTTCCCAAGATTTATGCTATTATTCCTTTCATGCATTTTAATAAAGTAGGATACTTTAGAATCCAAAATTGAGATAAAAAAATTTTGAGGAAAATTTTCTTTGTGTTTGTGTATACTAATATACTATATATATATACACACACACACTAATATAATATATATTATACATAAAATATATATTTAAATAATACTACCTCAGGAAATTGTTGTATTATAACAAATAAAGTCTTTTCAAAATGTGGAAACAAATATTATTAATAATAATTTAAGCATTGAAAATAAAACACAAGTACAAGTTTCTTTCACACCCGCTTCTTTGCACCTGTAAGGATAACACTCAACTAACACAGTACGGCACTTTGAGATGTAGACTGAGTCTTAAGTTTAAAGTTCCAGGCCTTCTAAAAAACATTTCAGAAAAGTTACCACTAATTGTGAATCAAATACAGAGAATACTTCACTAAAGAGGAAGCTGTAGCCATTTTATAGAGGCTTTCCTAGGCCACACTATTTTCAAAGATAGGAATACATAACCACCTTAAAGAAATGTGTTGTGAAAAGTATGATGGTCATACTTTCCTTTTTCAAGCGTCTGTGTCACTACAAACCTAACCCTCACATTCTACTGTGAAATCTATACAGTTGATTCTTGTTATTCATGGTTGTTATGTCTATAGCGTTGCTATGAAGATAGAATTAGCGAACACTGAACCATTGTTCTTAGGGGAAATACAAGGTTAGGTTCCTGTGAGCCTCTGGTTACATTTTTGTCCACAGATCAATACATAATCTTGTGTTATGAGTGTTTCTGTTTTAAAGAAAATGTATTGGCTGGGTGCAGTGGCTCATGCTTGTAATCCCAGCACTTTGGGAGGCCAAGGTGGGAGGACTGCTTGAGCCCAGGAGTTCAACACCAGACCAGGCAACACACTAAGACCTCATTTCTAAAAATTTTTTTTAAAAGAAAACTTACTGGGGCCAGGCACGGTGGCTCATGCCTGTAATCCCAGCACTTTGGGAGGCCAAAGTGGGCGGATCACGAGGTCAGGAGATTGAGACCATCCTGGCTACCACAGTGAAACCCCATCTCTACTAAAAATGCAAAACAAATTAGCCGGGCATGGTGGCAGGCGACTGTAGTCTCAGCTACCTGGGAGGCTGAGGCAGCAAGCAGAATGGCATGAACCCAGGAGGCAGAGCTTGCTTTGAGATTGCGCCACTGCACTCCAGCCTGGGCGACAGAGTGAGACTCCGTCTCAAAAAAAAAAAAAAAAAAAGAGAAAACCTATTTGATATACATTATTGTTTCATTAACATTGAACTTATGGCCAACAGCAAAATTATTCAAGCCTGAACAAAGCCGATGTAACACATGTATTTTCTCCATGAGACACATCACAGCCTTCCGGTGCTTGGGAACCCTAGACAGCACTTCAGCACCATGCATGGGTGCCATTTTAAACCGTGAAATCACACATGAAATATAAAAAATGTGGTATCAAATAGATGAACGGACACTTGTTTATGGTATGAGAAGTAAAGGAAGAGAGCAGAGTGTCACTTTGTGCCAGCTCAGCTGGGAACATGGGCTTTGGGGAACTCAAATTTTTTGCAGTCTGTGCATGCCCAAGAATGACCCTGAAAGCATTTTCAGTATTGATTTGGGATTACAAATACATTTTAGCAGGAATGTGAATTCACACATACAGAATCTGTAAATAATGAGGATTAACTATATTTAGGCTTTAGAATGTATTCTATACAATTAAACTTACCCTTTAGGATCACCAACTAGACAGTCCATTTCTGGCTGAGAGGGGCTATGTCTGGTTTTGCTTGCCGTTGTATGAATCACTCAACCCACACTCTATCTAGTCCCACCACTCACTGTTGTGCTATCTTTATGCGACAGGTTGTCCCATGAATAAATGTACAGGACTTGCTCATTCAGATTCTGTTAGGGTGTTCCACAGAAGGTCAAAAATCAGCAAAACTCTGGATCACAAGTATTTAAAAATTCCCCAGGCAACTGTCCCCTAACCTCCTCCCCCAATCAACTGGCTGGTCCCCCATTTCCAAACACAAAGCCCAGCCCATCCCAGCTTTCAGAAACTTGTCTCCTTATTCCCTGCTGCATGTGCGTGGGCCTTCAAAAAGCCTTTGTGAAAGCTCTAGCTGCTGAATATTTGATGAGCAACATATGGTTGAATGATAGAATCAGTTACTGCTATTCAAAGACAGATGCAGCCCAATCAGCACCTTGTCACTGCTCTCAGCTCACTCCTATGGGACAAGTGTTGGCTGAACTCTCATTTTTATGAAAATGTGGTCAGCACAGCCTGTATCCTTGATCATGGCCTTCTAATAACCTGGCTGTTGAATGAGCCGGGGGATAAATAAGTAATCAATCCTCACCTACTGCACAGTCAGCTAACTGGTGATAAATAAGTAATCAATCCTCACCTACCACACAGTCAGCTAACAAGTAATTGTGGAAGTGAGAGAGTGCAAGCGTCCACACAGCTACCTGGCAGGTGCTCCTTTGCGCCGTGGCTCCGCTGGGTGCTCACTCAGGTCTTGCCTCTCTATGAGCCACTTTCTGGGCTCCCTCCATCTCTTGTTCTCCTGAGGGCCTGGCCTCTTTCTAACTCTCAATACAGGATAAAGCAGTTAGGAATTATGTCGACCATTTAGTTCTGCACGGAATGGTCATGCCAAGGAGGCCAAGGCAGGCCAGGACTTGACAGATACAATCTACTGTGCAGTGCTGCGGCAGCCAGGCTATAGAGAAGCCATACAAGAGGGCTGAGGAAGGTGGAAGAGGAAATGTACAGGGGCATCTGTGGGGAGCCAGGGCTCATCTTCAGGAAATTGTGTATTGCTCCAAAACTTGTCTTTGATACACTCTCTCTTACTTTTTCCTGCAAGGCCACTGCTAGCCCACTCATGGGACTCCTTAATATTCTAGTTTATGCAACTCAGAACTACAGTATTAGGTTTTGGTAGCAAAACAAGGACCAGATTTCCGTCTTCACTCATCCTTTCCATGGGGGCATGTGCAGGGCACGGCCTGTCCAGGTACACTCAGGAGCCCCGTTTTCTGCAAGTGCCTCCCTGGGGTCCTCCTTACTCCATGGTACCTCCCACCACTGCTGCCCTTGCTCTCAGAGAATGGAGGCAAACTTGTCAGAGCTGTTGGATGGTCAGCTAAGGTTGTGGATACAGACACAGTGGTGGAGACTGGCAAGTGGATGATTCACTGGGTGAGCATTCAGGAATAGCAGTGGGATAGGGGTGGGGAGCAAGGTTGGAATGGAGTAGGAGTGAGGGAGCCGTGCAGTGCAGCAGAAGCTCCTGCCTATTCCACAAGACGGCCCGGGGGAATTGTCCAAGAACAGGGCAAGGGGCAAGGGGACAGGGACTCCTCTCCTCCCTCCCCATCCCCCAAATTCCACTCTTGGAAATGAGAGCCACATCCACAACAAAGAGGAGGCGAAGCTTGGATAAGGCAGATCCTTTTAGCAGAAAACAGTTCCCAGAACAGACACAGCCATGAGCTTTCAGCCACCAACATTCCAGGCAATAGGGAGAATCGAAGTCTTGGTCCTAAGGAGGAGGGCACAGGGGGAATCTGGGGAGAGCACTACAGCAGCCACCACACTGGGAGTTAGGGCCTTTCTCCACAACAACTAGAGTATGGCTTTGTCAGGTGTCCCTGCATCTTAAAAGAGCAGTTTTCATTCCACAGATGCTATTAGACCCCAGGGAATGGGAATATAATGATGGTGACATTGATGTTTGAGGGTGACATTCCTTTGCACCTAAGTGCAAAGGGACCTGTAAGAGTTAATGGCTGGCCAGGTTGCCAGGAAAGAGGAAAAACAGGCATCTTGAGGACGTGAAATCCACATGCAATCCTGCACACACGCATGCTCAGGTACTCCAGGCCTTCCTCCTGCATGGTCTGCAGCTCTGAAAGTGGTTCCAGGCCAACCCACCCAGTGACACCTGCTAGAGCAGGGTGTAGACAGTCAAGAGCACAGCGGCAGCCACTGCCACCAACAGCATGTGACACCTCTTCAAGCCTGAAAGCCCCTGCTCCTGACTGCCCGAGGAGACTATCAGTGACTTTCCCCAATACCCCTTAAGGGCACAAAATACTGGCAAGCAAAAATGCAGAAAATAAATCTAGGCAAAATTAACTTTTTAAAAAATGGAGAAAGGGAACAGGGAAAGAAGAAAGGACAAAATGGTGACCTATAAGATTGAAAAGACCTGTCTTACAGTTACTCGTGGCTCTGGTGCCAAGCGGACTGCCTGGCCCATTTCAGACACTCAATAATGCTTATTCTGTGACCAAAGGAAATGAATGCATATTTTGTACCAGTATTCTCAGTGTGTTTATTTGACTTCCCTGCTTAATGCTGAGGAAATACTAAAAGGCAGCTTAAAGCACAGTAATTGTCTACTTACATGTTGGAAGGCAAGTGCCCAACATGCATAATCTCTACATTTATCTTCCCTCACTATTAATTTTATAGTAAGATACAGCAGAATGAGGGAAATGCTTATATAGATAACTGAATTATTTATATTAGAAGCTTTCACTCACTGAATCAATTTTTAAAACTGATAGTTTCAGGAATTATTCAGTAGCCTCTGTGTGTTTCTTAATTTCCTTATCTGTAAAACATAAATAATACTATACCTGTCTCATGGGTATGGAAGCATTAAATGAATTACTATGTAGAAAGCTTGGGACAGTTGCCTGGCATATAGCTATACTGTGTTTCCTGTTTATTCTTCTTATAATTAATAATCCACACTTTTTGAAAGTTAAATATAAATTTTCATCTCAAAAGGCTATTTCCTGTGAATCAACTCAAATTCAAATGGGTCTGTTTAGGCAAAATAGCTACAGATGAAGTAAAGCTCAGATGCTCTAATAAATTATTCCATCAGAAATTAGTCTCGTCCAGGCTTTGAAGCAAGTCAGCTTCAAAAAAACTGAAATAAATTGACTCAAAAAATACATAA
The DNA here is from genome assembly GCF_029289425.2 of Pan paniscus. NCBI lineage: Eukaryota > Metazoa > Chordata > Mammalia > Primates > Hominidae > Pan > Pan paniscus. The sequence goes on along the minus strand of NC_073266.2, from coordinate 27,404,587 downwards.
ACAAATCAGCTACAGGTAAACACCTTTAAAGGGAAAATAACCCTAAGAAGTCAAAGGAGGAGCTACGGTTTCCTCCTCTTGAGGGCTTTATCCATCTCTTCAGCACGTATCAGGCCTGATGAGTTCTTGTGAACAGCACTGCCAGCCCCTCAATGTTCTCTCGAGGATCAGTAACAAGCACTCAACATTCGAGGAAGCAGGAATCCGAGAATTCAAGTAACTTGCTGGAGATTATGCAGTGAATAGATGGCAGAGCCGGATTAATATTCTGGTGACCAAGGGTCTGTCTTCTTTACCTTTGTATTCCTAACTGCCTAGTACAAGGCCTGGTAGAGCAGACACCAGGTAATGTTTGTCAAATGAGTAAACGAAAGAATGGTAACTTGAAGAGCTGATCAACAAACTGATACCAACTCAAGTGAACTAACTCAACTGTAATAACAGGGCAGCATTTAAATAAAAGGTGATATGGTTTGGCTGCATCCCCACCCAAATCAAATCTTGAATTCTAGCTGTCATAATTCCCACATGTTGTAGGAGGGACGTGGTGGAAGGTAACTGAATCATGGGAATGGTTTCCCCCGTACTGTTCTCACAGTAGTAAGTCTCACGAGATCTGATGACTTTATAAGACATTTCCCCTTTTGCTTGGCTCTCCTTCTGTCTTGCCTGCCACCATGTAAGACATGCCTTTCGCCTCCCACCATGATTGTGAGGGCTCCCCAGCCACGTGGAACTGTGAGTCCATTAAGCCTCTTTTTCTTTATAAATTACCCAGTTTCAGCTATGTCTTTATCAGCAGCATGAAAACGGAGTAATACAAAAGGTGAAGCCATATTTTAGATAACGCTTATTGTAGCCAAATAAAGCAAAAAGCTTGGGGCTTCTGAAATACTTTCTTTAGTAGTATAATATGACCTAGTGTTTCCTAAACTGAGAATTATATGCTGCCTGAAACTCCCTCTGTCTGACTGAGTGGTGTATGCCCAATATAAGGCAACAATGGAATATGACATCTGTACCATCCCAAAAAAGAACAACTAAAATAACCTAAAAGACTCGCATTAATTTATTTAAAAATTCAAGAAACAGGCATCTAATTTTTTTTAGCATTCCTTTTGGTGGTGAGCTGATATTGATAATAAAACACCTAATAATTCACTCAATTAAATATTTTCCTGTGTTTTGCTTTATTATGACATAATAAAACATAATAATAATAATAAGCCTAATGGTATAAGCACTGTTTTTAACCAAAACCAGATGCAATCAGCTTTAAATGTCTGCTACTATTTCCTTTTTGATGTCTAAACATGTCTTTACAAGTTACAGATCGCACTGCCTCTTCATGCAGGCAAACAGGGCATCGTTTTTCTTTTCTGAGGGGCCATTAGTGATCTGGCAAAGTGTATGCCGGGTCAGAGCCTCAGGATAAGGTGCTTTTGGTGTTTATTTTACACACACACACACACACACACACACACACACATGATTACTTATAGGATTAGGACAACTTCCTTTTAAAGTAGAACTCTTGTTCAGAGCAGAGTAGAATAAAATATGTGTTTCTATCTTCTAAGGACTTTGACAACAGGTTACAAAAGTTAACTTGATCTGCTAAAAATTTCACTCGGTTACAATTGTCACCAAAGCACAGTAAGCCCCTCCCTTCCTACCCCTTTCTAATTCTGCCTCTCCAAATGTTGGAAAAGATCCTTAAAAACTATATATTTTATATATATATACATGTATAATTAATAATAAATTTTGAGTGTAAATGCAAGGAAATATATCTGGGGAATTGCTACTTTGCTCAAGATAACAAAGCAAAATTTACCAGGTTTAAAAAAAAAAAAAAACTCAAATGATATTTCAGAAACCTACCCCTTTCAAAACAAGGAGGAGAAAAATCTTCTCCACAAAAGCACATATTGAAAAAATATTTTGGGGGCAAGGCCTGAAAGGGTTGGCAGTGTGCAGTTCTGTTATTATTCCCGTGGCCATTTTATGGGCCTCAGCAAAACACTGGGGTCATTATCTGTCTTCTGGTTACTCCAGGAGAGCTAGCCATCACAACCCAATGGAAGAGACTTCAGAAAAACCCACACAGGCACCAGAAGTCCTTCCCTTTCATCTGCCACTGGGGGGTTTTGTTCTCATCTATTACAGTGTTGTCCAATCTTAGACTGCATTCAGAACAAAGGCTCTCAGACTGAGGATGAGTTCTTGGATAAGACGACAACTTTGTTCTTAGAAATAATTAACACACTTAGACAGCAACCATCACTTAGGATGTGTGTGTGTGTGTGTGTGTGTGTAACATAAACATTTCATATACGAACTGATTAGATGATGATTCTTCTAAAATAGTCTGGCTGTAGGACGACGGCTAGTGTTGCCCAGGAAGTGTAGTCTTGTGATTTGGAGCATATTTCTTCTCAACTAGCCCCCAATAAATAACTGATTCTCCCAAGAAAGAAGTAGATATGACCTGTCTATCTACTCCAGCCTGCAAGAGCACATATTCACAAAGATAGCTTGTTGGCAGGACTAAACAAGCAAACAGAAACAATTTCCAGCAGAGAGTAAATGTCACACTGTAGCTGGATGCGTGTCCCCTATCTCAGACTGCGGCCACTTTACTGATAATATCAGAACTATCAATTATTGTGAGTAAATGGAAGGATGTTTCTGTAGTTCTTGTTGAAACCAACTGAAAAGGGCTTTGGACTTTGGACAATTTCAGAATCAAAAACTAAAAATTTATGATCTGGTGCATGACTGAAGGAAGCATCTATGCCAGCTTTGTGGGTAGGACCTCCGTGGACACCTGGAAAGGCTTGGTGAAGTGAAGCCACGAAAGAAAAGCAGGAAGTAGACTGACCAAAATGTACCAGGTCTCACTGAGGCAGTTTCAATTTTTTAATAGGAGAAAAGAGCTTTAATTTCAGTGCCTCCTTATGTGGTATTCTTAGTTTAAGTGATTTTTATTCCAGTTAGCTTCATAATTTTTTTTTTCATTTCAGAATGGAGGTTCTGCCTTTGCAATCAATGGTTTTTCTATTCTCTAATACAATGAGTTAGTGTATAGAGGGTACTTAGAATAGTACCTGGCACACAGAAATGTGACATAAAATTCAGTGCTTCAGATAAAGAACCTCTCCAGATTAATCTCTGAGTCTCTGGGCTGTCCCAAATGGATACTGCTTGACTTTAACAGTCAGGATTCTAGGATGAATCCAGTGAGTTAACACTTCCTCAGGATGCTGCCTTCTCACTTGGGTATCTCATTTCATAACATGTGAGATCACATATATTCCTTATGGAAAACTACATAGTTACTCCACGTGTATTCGCCCGGCTGTTCTCATTCAAATAAACCTCAAGCCTCCACATTCATGATAAGGAGTCACCTTTGAACCTTTGTTTTATACTAGTCTTTTTTTTAATTTGACAAGTCTAATTTAATCAGTTTAGAGAAATAACAGCATCACTGGAATAAGTAGGTGGCTTTCTAAGATTGCTCCATTGAAAGAGTTACCACTCAATAAGATATATAAAATCTAATATGTTTGAGAGGTGACTTTAATTAGAGCAGTGTTTTTCTCCACCTTTTTTATCCTCTACAAATCCAAAGATAGTCTTTTATGAAGAACAATCCTTCAATTAATATTTGGTGAAAGAAATAATTGGTCACACTTAATATGATATATTATCTATGTAACATACAGGTATGTGATGATCTATCTGCACCAATGCATATTAAAATATCTCCCTTAAGCATACTCACATTATCTCTCCAGACCCTTGTTCCCAGAGCCTGGTGATGTATCAGCCAACAAGTATTTATTAAGTGACTAGGTTTCCTTCTTTCTTTGCAAATTTGCAGGAGCGTTAGCTCTGTCGTCAAGGGCATGAGTCAGAACAACCCGGTGGCTGAGTGTGGCTCACCCATGCAGCACCTGGGTGTCCTGCAGCTTGCTATGAACCCACATGGAACTCAGTCTTTGTCTGTGACATGAGGATTATTGATCATAGTAACAGCTCCCTTAAACGTGTGTTGTGAAAATTAAATTAATAAATGCATGTAAATAATTTTATGAACTTAGTAGAGAGGGCTATTGGCTCTTTATTGACCAATCAATTAATCTAAGTATTATGTAACTAAAAATTGGACACACCAGCTGTATCTTGGAGTAGTACACCAAAAAACCTTGGAAATTTCATATTTCTTTGCTAATATTTAGAAAGCACTAGTAAGATCCTATAGTAAAGACTGGCTATAGTCACACAAATGAGAATAAGATTTCTAAGTCTAGCTCACTCTGACATTCAAAGGAATAATGCTGTGCTTCAAAATAATAATAATAACAGCCCACTTAAAAATTTATTAGAGACAGGGTTTTGCAACATTGCCTAGACTGGCCTCCTGGGATCAAGGGATCTTCCCACCTTAGCCTCCCAAGCAGCTGGGACTACAGACAGGTGCCACTGTGCTGGGCATGTTAGCCAATATTTACTGAGCACTTATTGTGGCCTTTTTCCATATTGCATCTGTTTCAATCCAAATAAAATACACTCTTCTACCATATTGACCAGTATGTGGCACTCACTATATCATAAGTTATAAAGAACCTGTAATATATCGGGTTAAAAGACTTAATACCTCGGGCTGGGTGCAGTGGCTCATGCCTGTAATCCCAGCACTTGGGAGGCCAAGGCAGGTCAGGAGTTCGAGACCAGCCTGGGCAACGTGGTAAAACCCCATCACTACTAAAAAAAAAAAAATTGTAAAAATTAGCCAGGGGTGGTGGTGCATCCCTGTAATCCCAGCTACTTGGGAGGCTGAGGCGGGAGAATCGCTTGAACCTGGGAGATGGAGGCTGCAGTGAGCCGAGATCACACCACTGCACTCCAGCCTGGGTAACAGAGTGAAACCCCATCTCGAAACAAACAAAAAAACAAAAACCGTAATACATCATTAGTTTGCAATTTTTGGACGACCTGATCTGAAGTTACTTATACAGTAGTTAATAAATTTAATGCAGGACAATCTCAATCCTAATGCAAGGCACAGTTTGTGAAGAGCAAGAAAATGTTCATCTCCTTCCCTACAGTATTACATACTTAAATAAAATGCCCATCCTTGTAAGTGAAAGCATAAAACATTTTTAAGAGTCTTGATTTCTTTAATTACTCATGATCCTGCAATCCTAATTAAATCTAAAAGCCAAATCCCATGGCTTATGATATCCTAAGCTTCTGTCTCCAGAGGACTGCTGCATGCAATAACTATTCTCTGATGTTTGCTATTATGAAGATTGACATAAGCATAGGACTAGAGTTAGTTTCATACGTTCGTCTAAAATCCTAGACACTGGAAATAAAATTCATTCATTCTACAAATATTTACTGAACGAATGCCTGCTATATACATCAGGCAACCTTCGGGCAAAAAAGCATATCCTTGCCATCTTGATGTTTATATACTGGAAGGGAAAGACATTCTACATAAACGTATTAACATAAAACCCTGACTTGGTTTACAGTGAGATGCTCCTAAAAGGCTGAGGAACCAAGGCTTCCTGCCAAACACTCCCTCATTCTCCAGTGAACACTGCGAAAAAGAATATTTATTTTCAACCCATAGCCCCCACCCTGTGGAGATATGAAAGAATCAGTGTTGGGAAAACTGAGAGTTGGATACGGTTGAGAGAATGCCAAGCCCAGGGAGAGGAGCACGGATGAGATGATCCTGGGGTGTGGGGGACTTGCTAGACTGATGAGGCACTCCTGCCTGAGAAACTGGAGGGCAGAAGCACTGGGGACTGCTTAGCATTTCACCGAGGGGCAGCCAGGCACGGTGGCTCATGCCTGTAATCCCAGCACTTTGGGAGGCCGAGGTGGGCAGATCACGAGGTCAGGAGATCAAGACCATCCTGGCTAACACGGTGAAACCCCGTCTCTACTAAAAACACAAAAAATTAGCCGGGCGTGGTGGCAGGCGCCTGTAGTCCCAGCTACTCGGGAGGCTGAGGCAAGAGAATGGCGTGAACCCGGGAGGCAGAGCTTGCAGTGAGCCGAGATCGTGCCACTGCACTCCAGCCTGGGCGAAAGAGCGAGACTCTGTCTCAAAAAAAAAAAAAAAAAAAAAGAATTTCACCAAGGGGCAGGGTCAGGGTCGCCCCACAGAGGAGGTTTGCAGGGAGAATCAAGGGGGGAAATAAAAGAGCTGAGTGGCAGGGTGTGCAACTCCAGCTCTTGCTATGGATTTGTCACACAAATAATTTTGGAAAGGTATAAATACCGAGAAAAATAAAACCTGCTCATAACATGAAAAATAAATGTGGGTATGTCAGCTTTAGTTAAGGGGGTGAGGGAAGAGGTTTTAAGGAGGGACATCTAAGATAAACCTGAATTCTGGGAGGAGACCATCATTCAAAATCTGGGGAAGAGAATTCCAGGCAAAGGGAGCTGTGACAGCACAGAGGTGCCAATTCAAACTAGGGTGAATTCTACAACTAATAACAGTGACTATTTGTGTAGTAATTTTATATTTTGTTTTAAATTATGTCTGCTTATTTGATCCCCACAAAGCCTAATAACCCTGAGGGATTTGGGTCTCCAGTTGCAGTGGGGGAAAACTTGACCAAAACAAGTGACACCCAGGCCCAGGTCAAGTCAGTTGCAGGCTGGGCCTCTGAGCCGCGCTGGGCCTGGGCTGCAGCATCTGGCCGAGTGTGTGCACCCTTCCCCGTTGTGTGCGCCCTTCGCTGGGTGTGATAGCCACTTCTGTGTCAAGGTCCCACCACCTCTATGCTGACTCCTCTGCCCTCGAGCTCCATCAGGGACAAAGGTCCCTGCTTCAAAGACCTTCCGAGATCTGGTTCTCCAGCAATAGATGCTGAGATGGATTCCTGGGGCAGGAGGGTTATGGGGCAATTCCCTTGCAGGGATACCTGGCAGGGAGTGAGGAAATCCAGACCCCACAGAGAGACAGATCAGATTGTCATGCTCTTGCAGTGGGGGCCTCAGCTGCTGGGATGCTCTGGAGCTGCCACAGCCCTTCAGAGACTTTCCAGCTTTGAGGCCTCGGCACCCTGTGCTGAGTGGTCATTGGGTCCAGGCTGCCCCTGGCCGGGGAGGAGAAGTTTGTGTAAAGCAGCTCCCTTCAGCCACCCCCAATTCCCAGGGAGGGATTTTGCTCAGAGTGGTCAAGGAAACACCTCCCAGCTGCTGGGAATGGGAGGCTCAGTCCCAAATCACTCCATAGCATCCACTGCACACAGCTCTTCAGAAGAAATTCTCACAGAGAGAAGAGCCTCGAGAGGAAGTCAGTGTGGATGGAACTAAATTTTTAGAAATCTAGGCTCTTAGAATTCTTGATTTGCTATTTCAGATCTTCAAGTGTGTAATTATCTCAGTAGGTGAGGCCCCAACCAGAAATCAGGAATCACTCTAAGCATTTTGAAAAGAGAACATTAAATAGAGAGGATTGGTTACTGAAGGGGTTGGACCAAAAGGAATGTTGAAGCAACTGGAACATCAACAAGGCAGGAAGGCTGCAGGGACAGGGAGCCAGGCAGGGTCATGAGAAGAGCTCAAGAACGAAGGCCATCCAGGAGCTGCTAGACCTTCAGGAGAAGGTCCAGAAATGGCTCTATGTACAACCAGGCCTTGCCTGGGCCTCTTCACGGTCAGCTGTGTCCATTAGCCTTTCCAGGTGTCCATGGTGGTCCTACCCACAAACCTAGGATAGACGCTTCCTCCAGTCATGCAACAGATCATAAATTCTTAGTTTTTGATTCTGAAATTGTCCAGAGCCCTTTTCAGTTGGTTTCAGCAGGAACAACTATCAGTCCATAAATCCCATCTGTGAGTAACTAGGAATATTCTGTGCATTGAATGAAGACTGAAGGGAGAGGACATTGGATCAATGGCGGGTACTTAACTAATGACTAGCTTGGGATGTTCACAGCGGATGGACACAGCTGACAGTGAAGAGGCCCAGGCAAGATCTGGTTGCACAGAGTGCCATTTCTGGACCTTCTCCTGAGGGTCTAGCGGCTCCTGGATGGCCCTCGTTCTTGAGCTCTGTTCATGCTGCCCCTTTGGCTCCCCCCAGCCTTCCTGCCTTGACAATGTTCCAGTTGCTTCAACATTCCTTTTGGCTTCCTAAATCTTCCATCCCCTTCAGTAACCAATCCTTTCTGTTTAATGTTCTCTTTTTAAAGAGCTTAGAGTGATTCCTGATTGCTAGTTGGGGCCTTACCTACTGAGGTAATTACACACATCAAGATCTGAAACAGCAAATCAAGAATTCTAAAAGCCCAGATTTCTAAAAACAGGAAGTCATTTAGTCAAATCCCTGTCTTTTGATAATTCCCTTCACAACAGTATTGTAAAGTGATTTTCTGGTTCTCTGTTAACTCTTTCTTTGCTGCTTAAAGTTGGAAACAATAGCTTGGATTTGCAGGGAGGTGGATTTCAGGTTGATTCAAGAAAGAACCGTCTGATAATACTATAGACTTCCCAGGGCCGCCCTGGTACCATTAATATCTAAGAAGAAACCAAGTGACCAGTCAACGTGGCTATTGTAGAATATTCCACCACTGGTTGCTGCAATACACTTGATAACTCCTAAAAGCTGTTCCAACTTTAAAAATCCATGATTCTGTAAGTTGCAGCCCTCACTAATCAGACAATACCCACCAGTTAAGTGTACTGAGCCTACAAGCATTTTTAAAAAGAAAATTCTTTCACATTTTGTCATATAACTAACTGCTGATCATCTTCTTTCTTCTATAGCACAGTAGTATATAACACTTTGCAACAAATCATCAGCTTAAACATAGGCATGGGAAAGCATCTAATAATACTCAGATATTCTTTGTCCTGTTGACGGCACTGAGAGCAAAACAGTGGATAGCCCTGGTCTACAGAACAGTGGAGAGACTGGAATTTTATGTTTAAGACTGCCCCAAGACAGCAACATTTGCTGCTCACCAGTATCCGCTGTTCTGCAGCCTCCGCTGCTCTTACCCAGGCAAACAGCGTCTGGAGTGGACCTCCAGCAAACTCCAACACACCTGCAGCTGAGGGTCCTCACTGTTAGAAGGAAAACTAACAAACAGAAAGGACATCCACACCAAAACCCCATCATCAAAGACCAACCACAAAGTTCGGTAATAAACAGCTGGAAATCTGAAAACTCTAAAAATCAGAGCACCTCTCCTCCTCCAAAGGAACGCAGCTCCTCACCAGCAATGGAACAAAGCTGGACGGAGAATGATTTTGACAAGTTGAGAGAAGACTTCAGATGATCAAACTACTCCGAGCTAAAGGAGGAAGTTCGAAAACATGGCAAAGAAGTTAAAAACCTTGAAAAAAAATTAGACGAAAGGCTAACTAGAATAACCAGTGCAGAGAGGTCCTTAAAGGACCTGATGGAGCTGAAAACCAAGGCAGGAGAACTACGTGATGAATGCACAAGCTTCAGTAGCCGATTTGATCAACTGGAAGAAAGGGTATCAGTGATGGAAGATGAAATGAATGAAATGAAGCAAAAAGAGAAGTTTAGAGAAAAAAGAATAAAAAGAAACGAACAGAACCTCCAAGAAATATGGGACTATGTCTGACTGGTGTACCTGATAGTGACAGGGAGAATGGAACCAAGCTGGAAAACACTCTGCAGGATATTATACAGAAGAACTTCCCCAATCTAGCAAGGCAGGCCAACATTCACATTCAGGAAATACAGAGAATGCCACAAAGATACTTCTCGAGAAGAGCAACTCCAAGACACATCATTGTCAGATTCACCAAAGTTGAAATGAAGGAAAAAATGTTAAGGGCAGCCAGAGAGAAAGGTTGGGTTACCCACAAAGGGAAGCCCACCAGACTAACAGCTGATTTCTCGGCAGAAACTCTACAAGCCAGAAGAGAGTGGGGGCCAACATTCAACATTCTTAAAGAAAAGAATTTTCAACCCAGAATTTCATATCCAGCCAAACTAAGCTTCATAAGTGAAGGAGAAATAAAATACTTTACAGACAAGCAAATGCTGAGAGATTTCATCACCACCAGGCCTACCCTACAAGAGCTCCTGAAGGAAGCACTAAACATGGAAAGGAACAACCAGTACCAGCCACTGCAAAAACATGCCAAACTGTAAAGGCCATCGATGCTAGAAAGAAACTGCATCAACTAACAAGCAAAATAACCAGCTAACATCATAATGACAGGATCAAATTCACACATAACAATATTAACCTTAAATGCAAATGGGCTAAATGCTCCAATTAAAAGACACAGATTGGCAAATTGGATAAAGAGTCAAGACCCAGCAGTGTGCTGTATTCAGGAAACCCATCTCATGTGCAGAGACACACATAGGCTCAAAATAAAGGGATGGAGGAAGATCTATCATGCAAATGGAAAACAAAAAAAGGCAGAGGTTGCAATCCTAGTCTCTGATAAAACAGACTTTAAACCAACAAAGATCAAAAGAGACAAAGAAGGCCATTACATAATGGTAAAGGGATCAATTCAACAAGAAGAGCTAACTACCCTAAATATATATGCACCCAATACAGGAGCACCCAGATTCATAAAGCAAGTCCTTAGAGACCTACAAAGAGACTTAGACTGTCACACAATAATAATGGGAGACTTTAACACCCCACTGTCAACATTAGACAGATCAATGAGACAGAAAGTTAACAAGGATATCCAGGAATTGAGCTCAGCTCTGCACCAAGTGGACCTAATAGACATCTACAGAACTCTCCACCCCAAATCAACAGAATATACATTCTTCTCAGCACCACACCACACTTATTCCAAAATTGACCACATAGTTGGAAGTAAAGCACTCCTCAGCAAATGTAAAAGAACAGAAATTATAAGAAACTGTCTCTCAGACCACAGTGCAATCAAACTAGAACTCAGGATTAAGAAACTCATTCAAAACCACTCAACTACATGGAAACTGAACAACCTGCTCCTGAATGACTACTGGGTACATAATGAAATGAGGGCAGAAATAAAGATGTTCTTTGAAACCAATGAGAACAAAGACACAACATACCAGAATCTCTGGGACACATTCAAAGCAGTGTGTAGAGGGAAATGTATAGCACTAAATGCCCACAAGAGAAAGCAGGAAAGTTCTAAAATTGACACCCTAACATCACAATTAAAAGAACAAGAGAAGCAAGAGCAAACACATTCAAAAGCTAGCAGAAGGCAAGAAATAACTAAGATCAGAGCAGAACTGAAGGAGATAGAGACCAAAAAACCCTTCAAAAAATCAATGAATCCAGGAGCTGGTTTTTTGAAAAGATCAACAAAATTGATAGACTGCTAGCAAGACTAATAAAGAAGAAAAGAGAGAAGAATCAAATAGACGCAATAAAAAATGACAAAGGGGATATCACCACCGATCCCACAGAAATACAAACTACCATCAGAGAATACTATAAACACCTCTATGCAAATAAACTAGAAAATCTAGAAGAAAAGGATAAATTCCTTGACACATACACCCTCCCAAGACTAAACCAGGAAGAAGTTGAATCTCTGAATAGACCAATAACAGGCTCTGAAATTGAGGCAATAATTAATAGCTTACCAACCAGAAAAAGTCCAGGACCAGATGGATTCACAGCCGAATTCTACCAGAGGTACAAGGAGGAGCTGGTACCATTCCTTCTGAAACTATTCCAATCAAAAAAGAGGGAATCCTCCCTAACTCATTTTATGAGGCCAGCATCATCCTGATACTAAAGCCTGGCAGAGACACAACAAAACAAGAGAATTTTAGACCAATATCCCTGATGAATATCGATGCAAAAGTCCTCAATAAAATACTAGCAAACCTAATCCAGCAGCACATAAAAAGCTTATCCACCATGATCAAGTGGGCTTCATCCCTGGGATGCAAGGCTGGTTCAACATATGAAAATCAATAAACGTAATCCAGCATATAAACAGAACCAATGACAAAAACCGTATGATTATCTCAATAGATGCAGAAAAGGCCTTTGACAAAATTCAACAACCCTTCATGCTAAAAACTCTCAATAAATTAGGTATTGATGGGACGTATCTCAAAATAATAAGAGCTATCTATGACAAACCCACAGCCAATATCATACTGAATGGGCAAAAACTGGAAGCATTCCCTTTGAAAACTGGCACAACACAGGGATGCCCTCTCTCACCACTCCTATTCAACATAGTGTTGGAAGTTCTGGCCAGGGCAATCAGGCAGGAGAAGGAAATAAAGGGTATTCAATTAGGAAAAGAGGAAGTCAAATTGTCCCTGTTTGCAGATGACATGATTGTATATCTAGAAAACCCCATCGTCTCAGCCCACAATCTCCTTAAGCTGATAGGCAACTTCAGCAAAGTCTCAGGATACAAAATCAATGTGCAAAAATCACAAGCATTCTTATACACAAATAACAGACAAACAGAGAGCCAAATCATGAGTGAACTCCCGTTCACAATTGCTTCAAAGAGAATAAAATACCTAGGAATCCAACTTACAAGGGACGTGAAGGACCTCTTCAAGGAGAACTACAAACCACTGCCCAATGAAATAAAAGAGGATACAAACAAATGGAAGAACATTCCATGCTCATGGGTAGGAAGAATCAATATCGTGAAAATGGCCATACTGCCCAAGGTAATTTATAGATTCAATGCCATCCCCATCAAGCTACCAATGACTTTCTTCACAGAATTGGAAAAAACTACTTTAAAGTTCATATGGAACCAAAAAAGAGCCCGCATTGCTAAGTCAATCCTGAGCCAAAAGAACAAAGCTGGAGGCATCATGCTACCTGACTTCAAACTATACTACAAGGCTACAGTAACCAAAACAGCATGGTACTGGTACCCAAACAGAGATATAGACCAATGGAACAGAACAGAGCCCTCAGAAATAATGCCGCATATCTACAACCATCTGATCTTTGACAAACCTGACAAAAACAAGAAATGGGGAAAGGATTCTCTATTTAATAAATGGTGCTGGGAAAACTGGCTAGCCATATGTAGAAAGCTGAAACTGGATCCCTTCCTTACACCTTATACAAAAATCAATTCAAGATGGATTAAAGACTTAAATGTTAGACCTAAAACCATAAAAACTCTAGAAGAAAACCTAGGCAATACCATTCAGGACATAGGCATGGGCAAGGACTTCATGTCTAAAACACCAAAAGCAATGGCAACAAAAGCCAAAATTGACAAATGGGATCTAATTTAACTAAAGAGCCTCTGCACAGCAAAAGAAACTACCATCAGAGTGAACATGCAACCTACAGAATGGGAGAAAATTTTTGCAATCTACTCATCTGACAAAGGGCTAATATCCAGAATCTACAATGAACCCAAACAAATTTACAAGAAAAAAACAAACAACCCCATCAAAAAGTGGGTGAAGGATATGAAGAGACACTTCTCAAAAGAGGACATTTATGCAGCCAAAAGACACATGAAAAAATGCTCATCATCACTGGCCATCAGAGAAATGCAAATCAAAACCACAATGAGATACCATCTTACACCAGTTAGAATGGCCATCATTAACAAGTCAGGAAACAACAGGTGCTGGAGAGGATGTGGAGAAATAGGAACACTTTTACACTGTTGGTGGGACTGTAAACTAGTTCAACCATTGTGGAAGTCAGTGTGGCAATTCCTCAGGGATCTAGAACTAGAAATACCATTTGACACAGCAATCGCATTACTGGGTATATACCCAAAGGATTATAAATCATGCTGCTATAAAGACACATGCACATGTATGTTTACTGCGGCATTATTCACAATAGCAAAGACTTGGAACCAAACCAAATGTCCAACAATGATAGACTGGATTAAGAAAATGTGGCACATATATGCCATGGAATACTATGCAGTATTATATTATATGCAGCATATTATAAAAAAGGATGAGTTCATGTCCTTTGTAGGGACATGGATGAAGCTGGAAACCATCATTCTCAGCAAACTATCACAAAGACAAAAAAACAAACACCACATGTCCTCACTCATAGGTGGGAATTGAACAATGAGAACACATGGACATAGGAAGGGGAACATCACACACCGGGGCCTGTTGTGGGGTGGGGGAAGCGGGGAGGGATAGCATTAGGAGATATACCTAATGTTAAATGATGAGTTAATGGGTGCAGCACACCAACATGGCACATGTATACATATGTAACTAACCTGCACGTTGTGCACATGTACCCTAAAACTGAAAGTATAATAATAAAAAAAAGACTGCCCCAAGAATGACATCAAAGTTCCACCTTCTAAGTTATGAGACTAATATTCTCCACATCCTGGTCACCTACCTCTATGGATATACACATTGGAAAAATAGTCACACAAGAAAAAAACCTCATCAGACCAAATGGTGGGCAGAGGGCCACGGAGCCATGCATACATGTATGAATCCCACTTCCAGTTCAGGTGGGGTCTGCATTAGCACACCCTGCCAGCAATACATGGTGGCCTAACAGGCTCCTAAGGCTGATTCAAACTTACTGTTTCAGGTGCAGGCTGCCTGGGAGCAGGGAGTGCAGGACTTGCTGACAGTCCCTTCGGTTTGCCAGTGTACTTTCATACAATTCACAGAATGTGTATTAACACACATTGGAAAGTCTGAGTATGCTTGAACCTGAGTTTTCCCTAGAAAGCCATGCTGCATTCACTCTTCCAGATCCATCATGCACCACACAGGACCTTGCACCACAAGTAATGTCTAACCGGGGTGTCTAACTTTTGACTTCCCTGGCCACATTGGAAGAAGAAGAATTGTCTTGGGCCACACATAACACTAACACTAATGATATCTGATGAGAAAAAAAAAAAAAAGTCCTCGCATAAATCTCATATTGTTTTAAGAAACTTCGGAAATTTGTGTTGGGCCACATTCAAAACTGTCCTGGGTCCCAGGTTGGACAAGCTTGGTCTAATACAAGATGCCTCAAAACACAGATTTTAGAAACGCATGTGTTCTGCCTACATGTTCAGAAAAAAATGTGATATCCTTGCTTGGAGCCCCTCTGCAACTATATAAACAAACACATAAATGAGGTTATGTTGAATATTAGTCATGGTTCTTGGTGCTAAATGGAGAAAGAGGAAAATAAGTCATCTGAATGCTGCTTTCAGTTGCTCACTGGAAGGATGTGTGTGGATTTTCCTTTCCAACTCCTTCTTCCCTCCTCTTTTACCACGAGCAGTGCCAGCAGAAGCCTGTGCACCTGTTTGTGCTCTGTTTGTGCACTGACCTTGTAACATTTTGTTAGTTCATGATATTTCTTTACACAGAGAGGATTAAGTTTTTTCCTTTTGATTTTATGTTTCACCTATGATGTCCCTGATAGTGTCAGTCCCTGGCACATCTGAGTATGAACTGATGTCCATAAACCATCAACTGTTTGGCACGTCTGACATTGCTGCATATTCAGGGCTGGTTAGTTTGGGAAAAAGAAAAAGTCAGGGGTTGTCACAGAAGTATGTAGGGGGAAATCCCAGTTACTTGATTTCCAAATAAAACAATAAAGGGCCACACTGATGTAAAAGTGATAGGTAACTTAATTGGATATATAAAGGTAGTCATTTTTAAAGCACTTTATTGTGAATGCACACACAACCTTCTTTCTTTGGTAAAGGAGCTCCACACCGTAGAATAGTAGTTGCCTGTATGCTATAATCTTGTTTCTCAGGCCGGAAACTATTCTGTTTATGCTAATTCCTTTAGGAATGAGGCTGTGGTGGGTGGGGTCTCATTAACAATGTATTTTTAGTTTTATAAGGATTTGCATAAACTCACATTTCTCTACCCTTTATATGCATTGTGTATTAAGGATTTAGGTGACTTAGAATTACTGTTATTTAGAGACAGGAAAATCAACATGCCATCTGCAGTCATAACTACTATGATGAATGATCATAACATGCCTTATGAAGTTTATAGGGAATGAGGGAGAATGGGAAAGACAGAGTCATTATTTGTTGTTCTGTGTACACCGTGGTCTTTACTTCTTTTTCTAAAGAGTTGATCACTAACAAGGAAATCACCAATGACCTTTCCCACACCACTCCATAGATGGGGTCAAACAACTTCCTTTTCCTTTCATGTAAACATACGGCCATTGCACTCACCTACGACATTTGGCACAGGCCGTACTTCTCATAACGGTAGAGTTTTGAAAAAAAGACAATTTACTAAATTAACTCAGTGTGGTTTAATTTTAATACTTGTGACAGAACTTCAAGTTGAAAAATTCACAAACCAGAGCACGTTTCCTAATTAGAGCCTCAGAAATTATAGTCACCACTTTATATTCCATGCCTTCAGGTTCTTATAGGGTAACCAGAATGGGAGCTGAAGTGTTGCAGAAACACACTTGAGGAGCTACATCTTCAAATCAAATTATTCTCTTTCATTATGTTATTGAGACATATTTAAGAAACCTTAACTAATGTATGAAGTTATGACTGGGACAAATCTTCCTACCCCATTCTCCCGTAAATGGCTCATAAATGTCAAATGCTGCTCGGCCTCTTCCAGTTGCCACCACACTCTCCCCACAACCCAAAAAACAAATGCATGTACCAATGTTGTCATGCCATTTGTCTTATTTTATTGACAATACTTTGAGTTAGTAGTGTTAACTAGCCAAAACATTCCAGTGATACTGCCATGCTTACTATGAAGCCCTAATAGGGAATTTGTTAACTGTGTAAGTGACAAACATGCATCACAAACAACTTCTATACAGCTCTACTTAGTGTAGTTCTTAAAACGTTTGACACCCACTCCATGCCATACTAGCCCTGCTGCATAGATAACATCTCTGCCATTAGATAAAGGCCATCCCAAGGAGCCCAGCAAAATACATTCAGACTGTATAACTCTGTGGTATACAATAACAAAATTCTCTTACCTTGCATCGTCGTTTTTGTTGGTTCTGAGAACAGAGGAATGAGCAAGAGGTAGATAAGGTAGACAAAGGAGAGCCCATTGTATCGGAATGCACATGCTGTGGGTGGGAAGAGAGAAGAGAGTGAGAAGATCATTAACAAAGGCAGGTTGACAAAACCAGGGGTGCATAACAAAAGATGGTCTCAGATGTCACTGGATCAAACAGTGTCACTTCCTGAATAGATATGTCAATTAAACAGTAATAAATTAGGTATTTATTCTATGTTCATCACTGTGTTGAGCATGACGAGAAACAGATAATTAAAATACATCATCACTGGTCTTGAAATCTAACCAAGAAATCTGAAGGTAAAAGACAAAACTATTGAAAATAATAATAGCTACAATAATTTAAGGGATACATAGTACAAAAAGATGTAAATTGTGACACCAAACACATAAAATGTTATTGGGGGTGGACTATAAAAGTGCAGACTTTTTGTTTTTTTGTTTGTGACTGAGTTTTGCCCTGTTGCCTAGGCTGGAGTGCAATGGCATGATCTCGGCTCACTGCAACCTCTGCCTCCTGGGTTCAAGTGATTCTCCTGTCTCAGCCTCCCAAGTAGCTGGGATTACAGGTGCACCCCACCACGCCTGGCTAATTTTTATATTTTTAGTAGAGACGGGGTTTCGCCATGTTGGCCAGGCTGGTCTTGAACTCTTGACCTCAGGTAATCTGCCCACCTCAGCCTCCCAAAGTGATGGGATTACAGGCGTGAGCCACCGCATCTGGCCTAGTGCAGACTTTTTATATATGATTAAAGTTAAGTTGCTATCAGTTTAAAATACTCTGTGATACTATAAAATGCTTTATGTAAGCCTCATGGTCACCACAAAGCAAAAACCTATAGTAGATACAAAGTAGACAAAAAGTACAAAATCGAAGCACACCACTAGAGAAAATCACCAAATCACAAAGGAAGACAGCAAGAGAGAAAGAAATGAAAAAACTGAAGTACAAAACAATCAGAAAATAACAAACAAAATGACAGTAGTAAGTCCTTAGCTACCAATGATTACCTTAATACAATGTATACTATTAGGTGATGGTTATACTAAAAGCCCAGACTTCACTACTAGGCAATATATCTATGTAATAAAACTGCACTTGTACACCCTAAATATATAAAAATAAAAAAGAACATTTTTTTCCTCCATTAGGCCCTATTAGGCCAATGGAGAAATCTAGCAATAAAAGGCAAATGTAAGCATACTTTCTTTAAGAAAAAAAAAATTATCTTGAATGTAAATGGATTAAATTCTCCAATCAAAAGACATAGCTTGGATGAAAGAATCTTTTAAAGACCCAAGTATATGCTGCCTGCAAGAAACTCACTTCACATTTAAGAATACACAGAGACTGAAGGTGAAAGGATGGAAAAAGATATTCTATGCAAATCAAAACCAAAGGACAGCAGGGATAGCTAGACTTATATCAGATAAAATAGACTTTAAGTTAAGAACTGTAAAATGAGACAAAGAAATAGAGGGATCAATTGTAATGGTTGTAAATATATATGCACCCAAGAATGGAACATCTACATATATAAAGCAAATATCAACGGATATAAATGAAGAGATAGACTATAATGTAATAATAGCAGGGACCTCAATATCCATTTTTACAAATGGACAGATTATCCAGACAGAAAATTAATAAGAAAACATCAGACTTAAACTACATTTTTGACCAAATGAATCTAACAGACACATACAGAACATTCTATCCAACAGCAGCAGAATACACATTCTTTTTTTGTTTGTTTGTTTGTTTTGAGATGGAGTCTTGCTCTGTCCCCCAGGCTGCAGTGCAGTGGCATGATCTCAGCTCACTGCAAGCTCCGCCTCCCAGGTTCACGCCATTTTCCTGCCTCAGCCTCCCGAGTAACTGGGACTGCAGGCATCCGCCACACGCCCAGCTAATTTTTCATATTTTTAGTGGAGATGGGGTTTCACTGTGTTAGCCAGGATGGTCTCAGTCTCCTGATCTCGTGATCCACCTGCCTTGGCCACCCAAAGTGCTGGGATTACAGGTGTGAGCCACCGCACCCGGCAGAATACACGTTCTTCTTAAGCACACATGGAGGATTCTCAGAATAGAGCATAAGTTAGGTCACAAAATAAGTCTCAACAATTTTAAGAAAACTGAAATCATATCAAGTGTCTTTTCCAACCACAATGGTACAAAACTAGAAATCAAAAACAGGAGGAATTTCAGAAAATTTGCAAATACACAGAAATTAAACAACACGCTCCTAAACAGTCAATGAGTCAAAGAAGAAAGTAAGAAAGTAAAAGGGAGATTAGAAAATACCTTGGGATTAGCAAAATTGGACACACAAGATACCAAAACTTATGGAATCCAGCAAAAGCAGTTCTAAGAGAGAAGCTTATAGCAATAAATGCTTACATAAAAAAAAAGAAAGATCTCAAACAACCTAGCATTACACCTCAAGGAACAAGAAAAAGAAAAGCTAACCAAGCCCAAAGTTGGTAGAAGGAAAGAAATAATAAAGATCAGAGCAGAAACAAATGAAACAGACAATAGAAAACCAATAGAAAAGGCCAACAAAACTATGAGTTGGTTTTTTGAAAAGAAATAGAATCCACAAACCTTAGACTCAGAAGAAGACAGAAGATGCAAAAAATTAAGATTAGAAATGAAAGAGGAGACATTACCACTGATTTCACATGAGTATAAAGGATTATAAGAGATTTCTATGAGCAATTATACATCAATAAACTGGATAACCTAGAGGAAATGAATAAATTCCTAGCAATATACAACCTACCATGATGGAATCATGAAGAAATAAAAAATCTGAGCAGACTAGTAAAAAGTAAGGAGATTGGAATCAGTGATAAAAAGTCTCCCCTCAAAAATAAATGAATAAATAAATAAAAGCCCAGGACCTCATGAATTCTACCAAACATTTAAGGAGAAATAATATCAATTCTTCTCAAATTCTTCCAAGAAAATTAAAGAAGAGGGAATACTTGCAAAGTCATCCTATGTGGTCATCACTACCCTGATACCAAAACCAGACAAGGATAATACAAGGAAAGAAAATTACAGGCCAATGTCCTTGATGAACACAGATGCACAAGTACTCAACAAAATGCAAGCAAACCCCACTCGGCAATGCATTAAAAGGCTCCTTCATCATGATCAAGTGGGCTTTATCCCAGGGATGCAAGAATGGTTCAACATACCTATAGCTGTCAATGTGATACACCACATGAACAGAATGAAGAACAAAAGCCATATATCTTCTCAAAAGATGCAGAAAAACTATCTGACAAAATTCAACACCCTTCATGGTAAAAATTCTCAACAAATTACATATAGAAGAAATGGACTTCAGCACAATAAAGGCCATATGTAACACACACACAGCTAATATCACACTCAACAATGACAATTTAAAGCTTTTCTTTTAAGACCAGAATCAAGACAAGGATGCCTACTCTTGACACTTCCATTCAATGTGGTACGGGAAGTCCTAGACCAAGGAATTAGGCAAGAAAAAGAAATCAATACATCAAAATTGGAAAGGAAGAGGCAAAGCAAATTTGTGTTTGCAGATGACATGATCTTATATTAAGAAAACCCTAAAGATTCAACCAAAAAATTGTTAGAACTAATTAATTCAGTAAAGTTTCAAAATACAAAATCAACACAAGAAAATCAGTAGTATTTGCTATACGCTAACAATGAACTATCTGAAAAAGAAATTTTAAAAATCCCATTCACAATAGCTACAAATAATACTTAGAAATAAATCTAACCAAGGAGGTGAAAGACCTATAAATGGAAGAATATAAAACATTGATAATAGAAATTGAAGAAGACACAAATACAGTCATGGACCTCTCAGCATCAGCAATATGCTCTGAGAAATGCATTGTTAGGTAGTTTTGTCCTTGTGGGAACTGTGTGCTTACATAAACAGAGATGGTATGCCCTACTGCACACCTAGACAATATGGTGTAGCCTACTGCTCCTAGGCCAAAAACCTATGCAGCATATGTTACTGTGCTGAATACTATAGACAACTGTAATACAATGGTAAGGATTTATGTATCTAAACATCTAAATACAGAAAAAGTACAGTAAAAATACGGCACTATAATCTTAGGGGACCAACCCCACAGACTGTCAACATTCCTGCTTGGTGACTATCAAGGGGCATGGAGATCAAGCCCTGAACAGAGATGTTTGTTGAAATAAATAATAAGAAAAAATGAACTCTCTGAAGGAAAGAACACTAAAGAGAGGCACGAAGGAGGCAGGTGTTTGTCTTAGCTCTGCCTACATGTGGGATGAGAGGGGGCAAGCAAACTGGCAGGTAGGAAAGAAAAAAGCAGCAGAAAAATTCGAGACGGATATGAGAAAAACCAGGAAAGCCTAGCTTCACAAAGGGAAAGGTTTTCACAAAAGAAGTCCACTGCAAAAGGGAGACTAGACTGTCGTGACTGCCGGTAAGGATGTCCTTGCAGGTCCTCGTAGAAGGGCTTCAGCCCAGAAGGAAGGAAGGAAGTCAACCTATGGAAGTGCAGTGAACGTGCTGCCACAACCAGGAAGCTGGAAGCAAGAAGGGGAGGCCCGGGAGACTGAGCAGAGGACGCCAGGGAACAGACTGGGCCTAAGTGCTCCTGGTCACAGAAGTGCTGGGCATCAGGGACTAGGGCGCAGTCCAGGCTGAGGGGACACATCAGGATGCGAGTGGCGGGTACCCAGACAGGAAGACCAGATCAAGAAGCACTAATCCCAGAATGCGGACAACAGGAGCATAGCACACTCCAGCCAAGGGTCTGCATTAGAACCCGTGGTGCCTGCTTCCATGGCTAATTCTAGAAGTCAGCAAGGAAAGAAGCAAAATGCAATAATTTTATTGCAATAAAAATGCAATAAAGCAAAATCCATGGGAGAAGAGAACAGGAATCGAAAAGAAGTTCTTTTTATCCCAAAGGAGTCATGCACATATTTGTTGCTTTCTATACCACTCCCCACATCCCAACCTCCTTTCTTAAAGATTCAAAGCAGAAAGAAATGTTCACACCACAGATTGGAGTGACAGGCAAATATAGGTGATCTGCAAGAACAAGAACAAGAACACAAGCTCGGATTCTCTTTGCAGCTGCTTTTTCTCTCCTGCTTATTTCTCATCCAGAGTTGAAGTCTTTTATAGAACATTGTAGAGACATTTGGTCATTCATCTGCCAACAAACATGTAGTGAGCACACACTGTGTGATGGGCGTTGTCCCAGGTGTTTGGGCTACATCAGAGAGCAAAACGGAAATGAGAGATTGTACCCTGCCTTTGGGAGCTGACGTTCTGGTGGGGAGACAGTAGTGAACAATGGGCATAGTCAAAGGCAAAGCATGTGGTATGTTGGAAAGGAAGTGCTATGTCCACAAGAAGTCCAGCCAGAGAAGGGAAGGCTGCAGCCTAGGGGAAGGGAGGCTTGCAGGGGAAAGTGAGGTTGAAGCCCAGAGGTGAGGGAGGTGATGAGCTGAGTGAGCGACTCCTGTCAATTCCCATAGGAGAAGCACTCAGGCAAAGTGGAAGCAAGCCTGACCCTTCCAACTCGCGGAAGACAGCCCCAAAGAGCCTAGTGTGCAAGCAGAGGCCTCCAGGAGGCCGGATCATGCCAGGCCTTGCAAGGGCTCCGGGGACTTTGGTTTTCCCTCTGAGTGGCCATGGAAGTGATCATTCTTCCCCTGGGTTTGGGGCTGCCTGGCTCCTGCTCTGCTAGCAGCTCCAGTTTCCCACCCGTGCCCATCCTGCGCTCCATGCTACTGCAAAACTACATCACCTGCATCTGCCCTGTCCTTTCTGCATCAGGCATCTTCCTGCACAGCTCACATGCTTCCCCTCCTGGAAGCTGTCCAGGACCATACCCTCCTCCAAAAGAGATTTCTTAGTCCCTGGTGCCCCCTCAAGCGTATGTCTCATCCAGCACCCCTTGCATGTACTTCTACGTCAGTGGGGCCCTTCAGTAGGGTAGAATCTTTGTTATCTCTGTCATCTCCATACCCATTACTGTATCTGCTCCAGAGTAGGGGATCATGCTTACAAAATGAATGAATGAATAAAAACAAAATGAAAACAGCTTGATCTAAAAGAAACCAAAGGGTATCAAGGTATGCAGAATTTCTGGTGGCAATAAAATCACCCCAATTGACATGGCCCCCAAATAAAAATGTAATAAATAGAACATTTCTCTTTTTTTAGCCCAGGTGAGATTTTTTTAATGTTAATCCATGTTGGACATAAAATTACCTAATTCTGTGAATTTCTGGGTCAAAAGAAGAATAAAAGTCGCTCATATGATTGTACCATCTTAAAGAGCATGCACAGTGCATGTAACTATTCATTTATGTTAGTAATAGCTCATACTAATGTGCTTACTGTGTGTCAAGCCCGGATCTATGCATTTCACGTCAATTAACTCTTGTAGTTATTATCATCATTTTACAAAGTCTTTTATTTCTTTTTACATGTGAAGAAGCAGGCCCAGTGGGTACAGCTATGTAGGCTGGCTGAGGTTTGCACCACTGCAGTCGGGATCCTGAGTCTGTGCTGTCTTCAAGAAGCACATGACCTCACCACCATACCACATCCTTATTCTGTGTATCTTTCTCACCAGTGAAATGTCAAGGGCTCAGTAAGGTCAAGGCCGGGCTAGGATTACAGGTATAAGCCACCGCCCCCAGGCAACAACTGCTTCTTTATCAAGTGTGATATTGCCTCAGACCCCTTCACGCACCCTCTGCACTTAGCACAGGGCCCTCTGTGAACATGATGGCAAATGCTCTGTATGTATGTTGTTGTTTCAAATTTTTATAACTTTGCTATGTAAGGCTTTATATTATTTGCAATCAAAATACATATATTAAGGAAGATTTCCTATGATTAACTTCGGAGGCGGGAGAACAGAGCCTGGTCTTGGTTTCCCACATCACAACCTTCTAGTTACCATTATTTATAGCAAAGTCCAACAAGCTATGGACAGGACAAGGGTGGCCCAGGGTGGTGGGCAGCCTCTAAAACCACCCCCAGTGGTCCCCATCTCCTTGTGTTCACATCCATTTGTGCAATCACCTCTTCTTGAGTGTGGGCTGTAGCTAGAGACTCACTTATAATGAACAGAATACAGTAAAAGTATTGGGGCACCACTTCCACAGCTAAGCTACAAAAGGGCTAAGGCTTGTCTTGAGCATCCCCTCTCCCTTGCTCACCCTGCGGGAAGCCAGCTGCTGTGCTACACGGGCCTTCAGAGAGGCCCGTGTGGCAAAGGACTGAGATTTCCACCCAAAAGCCACCCGAGTCAGCTTGGAGGCAGGTCCTGCTCTGACAACGTGCTCACTCGAGTGTCCCTGGATTGCAGCCGCAAGAGACACTGCGTTAGAGGATCCAGCCAAGCCACACGTGGAGTCCTGACTCCTAAGAACTCTGAGACGGTGTTTGTTGTGTTAAGCTGCTAAATGTATGCAGCAATTTGTATGCAGCAATAGATAACTAGTGCACAAACTAAAAAATAAATAAAATAAATAAAAAGTAAACCACCTCCAAAAATCCAGCTTCACTTTTCATTTGAAATCATACCATTTGACAGATGGCAGTCACAATTTTACTTGATGTATGTGAAGATGCTACCCAAAAGTTATCCAAAACTACGAGGGCTTTAAATGCTATTATTTAAGTGAGTTATCTCCATCTAGGGCAAAATATGCCTTTGAACTTGGCAATATGGCACATTCAAGCTAGAAAGGACTTAGAAGACAAATAACAACTGTTTTTTTTTTTTTTTTTTTTGAGACAGAGTCTGGTTCTGTCGCCCAGGTTGGAGTGCAGTGGCGCAATCTCGGCTCACTGCAACCTCCACCTCTTGGGTTCAAGTGATTCTCCTGCCTCAGCCTCCTGAGTAGCTGGGACAACAGGCGCATGCCACCATGCCCGGCTAATTTTTTGTATTTTTAGTAAAGATGGGGTTTCGCTGTATTAGCCAGGATGGTCTTGAACTCCTGACCTCATGAACCGCCCGCCTCAGCCTCCCAAAGTGCTAGGGTTACAGGCGTGAGCCACCACGCCCAGCCAATAACTGCTTCTTTATCAAGTGTGATACTGCCTTTGTTCAAGATCTGGAGACATTTAAAGCACATTCATTCCTTTTCACAACGAGCGACCACATTCTCACTGCACAATGTCCCCTGATACCCCACCTTTCTTGGTGGATTCTCAGGGAGCTGTACCTTCATCCTCTGGCAGCAACAATGTTACCATTGACAGAACAACAAAAATGCAGGTCAATGTGTTTAAAGGAAAAAGATTATTTGCTTTAGCTAAGGTGCTTTAGCACTGTAGTTTCCACTATTTGTACCTGGTTTTAACCATCCAAAATTATACAACAGCTGACAGTAATTCCCCAAACAAAAGACCTTTCCAGGCCTGAAGAACTCACAATCAAAAACTGAGATAACAAGTTATCAAGTGAAGTGCTTTATAAACATTAACACTGCCATGTGAATCGTAAACACTTGGACTTGCCTCATTCATGAGTTTTATTTTCTAAAGATGAAAGATGGTGTGCAATTTGGAAAAAACTCAAGAAGTAGGAAAAATGATCGATTTGACTTTGACAATTTACAATGTGTCAATATAGAAAGGGGGAAAATCTCTTGCAAATATGAAATGGTTAAGGTGGCCACATAACATTTGTAAAAATACTTGTGTTGCAATAGATATAGAATAATTTTCCTGTTACTGCACTATGATCACAGACAGGTTTACGTACACTTTAATTTACCATTCTATAGTAGCTCAAGGCAGTAATTTTAGATTATGCTATTAAAGGTAAGTGCTCTCAGAGCTAAATTTTTGGCAAGATGTGCCCTCCCAGTTCCTTTATCCCTTTAGCAAGGCCAAACAAGGTCTCACTCTTAATGGCCTAGGCAACGGTGCCTTAAATGTTTAGAACCTCCATTTCTACTAAGTGTGTTTTAAATGCTCTTTATTGCCTCAAGGAGCTTTGTTTATTTTAACAGTTGCCACAGCAGTAGATAGGTAAACATTACTCCGAATAAGCAACTTTAAAACGAACTGACAAAACAGTTCTGTCGGTCCAGTAATTCTAGAAATTGTTTGTATATTTAATAATTTTCTTTCTGTACGCTGAAGCAATTGATTGCTTTTAAAAGGACATTCTTTCAAAATTATGGTTATTTTATGAATAGAAAAAAAGAGAAATAGCTGCAAAGTATTTACAACAGAGCAGGAAAAAAAAATTAAACAACCATAGATTTTTTTCCTGAGGAAGCAAACCTGTCATAGAAATGAGAGAAAGGAAAAAGGCTGTTATGTCACCTGATTCATTGTCTATCAGTGTAGAATTCTTTCCCCCATTATCTACTCTGTGTTTTACATCCGGTTGAAACCGTAAATGTCTCAAACAGTGATGCTTCAGAGCAGCAGACAGTCGAGACAAAAACATTCTCTTCCTCTCCCCCTCTAGTCTCACCTCCGTGCCCACTGGCGGTCTTGTCCCAGGTGCTTCCTACAGAAAGTTACAAAAATTATTTCTTCAAGAAGGACAATGCCAGTCTCTCCCACCACCATTCAGAAAGGCAAGAAACATGCTTACATACGTATTCTTATCACGTAGCACCTGCGTCAGATTCTTTATGCACACCAAAACGTGCTCACATATGTGTAACAGGAAAGGCTAATAGAGATATATTTCTTTTTTTTTTTTTTTTTTTTTTTGAGACAGAGTCTCGCTCTGTCGCCCAGGCTGGAGTGCGGTGGCGCGATCTCCGCTCACTGCAAGCTCTGCCTCCCAGGTTCATGCCATTCTCCTGCCTCAGCCTCCCGAGTAGCTGGGACTACAGGCGTCCGCCACCACGCCCGGCTAATTTGTATTTTTAGTAGAGACGGGGTTTCACTGTGTTATCCAGGATGGCCTCAATCTCCTGACCTTGTGAGCCGCCCGCCTCGGCCTCCCAAAGTGCTGGGATTACAGGTGTGAGCCACCGTGCCCGGCCTACAGATATATTTCAAATAAGAAAATATGCTCTCCCATTTAGTCATGTTTTAACATTACATTTTTATTCTGAAATGTGTGAAGGCTGACATTGCTGCAGTGTGTCAGCACAACGCTGAACTGATCAGTCAAGTATTCCTCACACTTCAAGAAAGAGAAACACAGAAACATTGTATTCTACATTAATTTCATTAAATAAATTATTTAAAAGAATGTGATTTTAGGGTAAAGCCTAAAGGAAAACAAGACTTTTACAAGATAATAGATTATAAGGACTTGTATTAGAAAATCATAACTACTACTCAATTTCCTAAAATTTTGAAACCAATATAAGGAAAAAAATCCGGTAAAACCATCTTATTTATAAAGGAAAAAAGACTTTGGTCTGAATTTTCTGCTTTTTCCAAACAACTGGAGATACTATTTGTAAACTATGAGTTGGAACAGATGATTACTAAGATCTTAGTTTGTTTTTTTTTGGCCATTAGTTTAAAAATTTGTTGCCTTTTAATTTAGTATACAAAGGTAGGATTCTGTTATCTATGTTAACATACACACTTATCAGATCAAATATTAGCAACAGTATTAAGCAGTATATATATAACTTCATATCATATATTAGTAACAGTACATATATAATTTCATATCAAATATTAGTAACAGTATTAAACAGTATGTCATATCAAATATTAATAACAGTATTAAAAGTTTCACTGAGTTTTCTAAACTCATCCTGATTGAACAGAGTTTGCATAATTTTAAAGAAAGAATAGCAGTGCTGCTTCCTCCTTTGAAATATCTTTTTTTTGTCTTTTTTTTTTTTTTTCCTTTTTCTGGAGAATAGGGTCTTGCTATATTGCCCAGGCAGGTCTCGAACTCCTGGGCTCAAGCTATCCTCCCGCCTCTTAGCCTCCCTGAGAGCTGGGATTACAGGCGTGAGCCACCGCGCCCGGCTGAAATATCTTTTAATATGTTCTTCATCATCTTACAAGCACACCCATACAAAGTTGTACTTAAAACCCAAATCCTTGTGTTCAAGTTTGGCCATGTTTATCTTCCATAATTGTCTCTGATCTGACAGAATAGCACCACGCATTGCCTCTCATAATTGCAAATGAGGAAATAAAGCTTTTATGCTCATACATAATTTCTTAAACTATCAGACAAATTACACTTGAAATTAGACCTATTTCATTATGAATATAAAGAGCCCTTCATTGAAATCCACAGTTCCTAAGCCTACCAAAATAAAACTTGCTCTCTTACTATTATGATGAATAAGAATAATTAGGGGGCCAACTGGGAGCTAAGAAAAGGTCAAGTATTAAAACTGCTTATTAGCCTGCTCATCTTAGTGGCTTTGTCATCTATGGAAGGGAAGAGTTAGCATTTGTAGACTGGAGGACTTGGTAGCTTGCTTTGGTTTGTGTCATGGTATTTGCTGATTTAGAAATCACTAATCAGGCCAGGTGTGGTGGCTCATGCCTGCAATCCCAGCACTTTGGGAGGCAGAGGCAGGAGGATTGCTTGAGACCAGGAATTTGAGACCAACCTGGGCAACATAGTGAGACCCCCATCTCCACACAAAAAAAGAAAAAACTAGCTGGGCATGGTGGTGCATGCCTATAGTCCCAGCTACTCTACATGGGAGACTGAGGTGGGAGGATTGCTTGAGCCCAGGAGTTCGAGGCTGCAGTGAGCTGTGATCGCACCACTGCACTCCAGCCTGTTTCAGAAGTTCTCTCTTTATAGATTCATAGAGATTTCAAGTTTGGGAAGTTGTCCCTCCCTTTTCATTAATATCAGTACTTTTAAACTTTGAACCACTGACCTTGGTAGTTCTATATGTCAAAAACAGGTAGATACTAACACGTTCAGTTCAACATAAAATAAAGTGGGAATGGCTTACTAGACTGTGTTAGAAAGTAGAGCATAAGTGTCATTTTTCATTTTCACAAACAAGAGAAATCAGTTTCAATCTTATTCAGTCCCCTGACATTCAAATGCCAAATGCTCATCCCTAAGCAACTGGAAACAGCAATGGAAAAAGGGGTGACAGCCAAGGCCACAATACACACACACACGCAAAAACACATGCGCGTGCACACACACACATACACACCACACACACAAAAACAAACATACACACACACAAACACATACACATATACACACCATACACACACATACACACACACTCACCACACACACACATACACACACCACACACACATACACACACACACTTGTATGGGCTTTATGTAAGCAGCAGTGGCTTTTTATAACAGGATTAATTTACTGCCTGCCACAGTTTCCTACTTTCAGGAACTTAGTAAAAATAGAATTTTTTGTAGACTTTTACTGTAGACTTTAGAATATTCTATATTATTCTTGGCAGCATCCGCCTTGGACTGAGGTGTGCATTAACACGAAAAGAAATCAATTCAACTAACTATAATGCAGTCCTATTTCTTCTATCTCCAGCACATGATGCGACCCAACATTACATCTTAACAACTAATACAGCCGTAAATTGATTAAAATTACTGTTTTATCTTGATGAATTTACTTTGACATTGCCTGCTTCTTCCTGGGAACAACCTCTTCCCTGACATATATGGAACTGTCGCTTTTGCTTTCAAATATTTCTGTTGCTAGAGAAGTAGACACACCTTTTATGGCGTGAATTCAGCCTTGGACTATGTCTGGGGATTATGCTTATGATACCATACTAATGAGACACATGCGGCCTCTGACCACAGTGTGAAAACCTCGCTCCCAGAGCAACATCCAAATAGCAATGAATTGGATGAAAGCCTCAAAATGAACCTCTTTTGCCAGATCTCTTCAGTCTCTACCTACTCAGCGTCTTTGGACTTACATTTCGTCGAATCACAGAGTCTGTGTTACTGAGAATGGAGAGGGGTGAAAAAGAAGCCTTGCAGGGACCAGTCTAAAGAGATGTTTCCCAGGCTGCCTCAGCCTTCTGCTCTATTACCCTTCTTTTCAGTCTACACCACAGCGTCATACCTTAGAAAGTTATGGTAGTTAAAAAATTGCTGGTGGCATCCTTTATTCAGAAAATTAGAGTAAGTATTCCAATAACATTTTTGAGCTCACTATAGGTGTTTCCATCAGCTCATGAACTTGAGATTGTTTGATTTTGTGATCACTAGATTTAAAAAATCTCAGGTCTCCTAAACCCAGGCATAGACGTTGTTTCACTTTCCCTGGCCCATTGTTCCACCATATATTTACTAAATGGTGCATAATATTTCACAACTCTCCCTGCTTTCTCCTAAAGTGAGGCTGCTTTGGTATCAGCGTCTACTTCCAAAAAGTAGGTATGACTCAAGAGCCCCTGTGATGGATGGTTTAAGTCAAAATTCCATAGAGGCTAAGTTAACCTCCACAAATATCTTTGCTAGACCACTTGGCAAACTTTTACTGGGGGACAAGTAGGTTACAGAACCCACCACTCTTGGTCTATCACTTGAAAAATTCAAGCAACAACGTACCCTTTTAAATGCACCTCCAATTCTAGCCAAACTCCCCTATTAGTGATTCCTCAAATATGTTTATCAACAGGCCCTAGGCCACTTTGGAACAGGGGCTGTTTCCTGTTCATTACTGATTACTCCAGTCTCTACTCCATTTCTGCACACAGTAAGCATTCAGTAAATATTTACTGAAAGAATAAATTAATTCCTGCCTGTTTCTTTGCCAACCTGGAATGCCCCCTGCCCAACAGTAAACCACAAATTCATAAGCATCCTTCAAATTAGCTCAAATGTTTGTCTCCTCTCTCAGAATGCCCTCATAACCTTAAAGAAAAGTAACATTTTCTGAATAAAAAAGCATGTCTACCAATAAAAGAATAATTCAGTAAGGATTATCATGCAGTGGGAATTCTGTGCAACAGTTACAAAGAATGACTGTTGCAGTGTGCCTGGGCATGGAATGATGTTCACAATGCAACAAGTAAAAAAACTAGGTTGTCAAATTGTTTATAGCAGGACTGACCTATTAGGTAGATACGGTCAATATCCACCATTTAGAGGAAGTTAAGGCTCAGAACGATGCACACATTGTCCAGTGTCAAGGAAAAACTGGGAACTAATCCCAGTCAGGCTGTCTCCAGATCCCCACTCCTAACCACTCCACACTGCTACCTCTCTCATCTACACAGAAAACACCTGTAAAAATAACAGACTATTAACAGTAGTTGCTTCTAAGAAGAACTGAAGGAGGTAAAACTATGGCTTTTTATCTTTATCATGTTAAAGTTTTTCACGATGTCTATGTGTGTATTTTGTATTTACAAAATAAAATTAAATCTAAGGAAAAAGTTGTCTCTTCCACCTCAGAATATCCATAGCATTTTGGTTTTAACACTCTTACGACATCATTACATATGGCCTTGTAGAATTTCATCATCTATACATGCTACTTCCTTGATTAGATTGTAACCCCCTTAAGAGTAGGGCTTTGCCACTGCTGTGTCCTCAGAGAACCTAGCATAGTGCCTTGCACATAATAAGCCTGTGATGATAGTGCAGAATGAATAAAGGAATAAAGGGGTTACCTTCCTTGGCCCTCAAAAACAGAGGCATCAGGCCAGGTGCGGGGCTCACGCCTATAATCCCAGCACTTTGGGAGACCGAGGCGGGCAGATCACGAGGTCAGGAGATCAAGACTATCCTGGCCAACACGGTGAAACCCCGTCTCTACTAAAAATACAAAAATTAGCCGGGAGTGGTGGCATGTGCCTGTAGTCCCAGCTACTTGAGAGGCTGAGGCAGGAGAATTGCTTGAACTCGGGAGGTGGAGGTCACGGTGAGCCAAGATCGTGCCACTGCACTCCAGCCTGGTGACAGAGCAAGGCTCTGTCAATAAATAAATAAATAAATAAATAAAGCAGAGATATCAGAGAAAAGTTATCACACCTGACCAATGGAGTCAAAGTCCAATAGCTTCACCAAATTGGTTATTCTGCAACATACCATCTGGCTAACATAATGACATGGCTACAATAACAATATTAAAAAGGAATTTGATGAAAGTGCTGGAAAAATAATATTTGGGTAATAATTTCCACTTAGGCATCCAGAAAGAGGCAAGAAACAAGAAAGTTTCCTGAGTCATGAACCTCTTTCTGCCACAAGAACTTAAGCCCAGGGAGGTTCTATTGAAAGGCAAAGGTGTGTGAAGCTAAGCTCCAAGCCTTAACCATGTTTTTCTTACAAATACACTCAATGCAAATTCTATTTAACCACAGCAGACGCTTTGAGGCTTTGGTCAGCTTGCAGGGGTAAGAAAGATATTTATTAACCATATATACAAAGAAAGTGGAAAAATACACTTTCCAATGTCAATCATTAGGAAACATGGAAGCTCATCGCATGAGTCCCAGTGGGCAGCCAGGAGAAGAGGAAATCAAAATTGTAATCCCAGTCAAGCTGTGTTAAGCAAGTCCATTGATATCCTAAGCCTCAAGGTAACTTCACAAAAATGGAACTAAACCATGTATAATTTTTTTAAACATTAATAAAAGCTAGTTCCATCAGAAGTGCTTAACTAACAAATGGGATGCATTGCCATGATTTCACTGACCTCCTGAGCCATCCTGGGGCCACTTCTCAGCCAGAGGGACCGAGTTCCCAGTGCTAACCCAGCATGATCTGTGGGCCAGGCCTGCATGCCTAGCTTGGGGAGCTCTGTGCAGAGGGAAGCAAAGAAAAACTCTGAACTGAGACCAAAAGTTTCCCATTGGCCATTTGAAAGCAAACACACCCTACTCCACTCAACTTTTTTTGTTTTTTGTTTTTTTTTTTGAGATGGAGTCTTGCTCTGTCGCCCAGGCTGGAGTGCAGTGGTGCAGTCTCAGCTTACTGCAACCTCCACCTCCTAGGTTTAAGCGATTCTCCTGTCTCAGCCTCCCGAGTAGCTGGGACTACAGGCACATGCCACCATGCCCAGTTAATTTTTGTATTTTTAGTAGAGACAGGGTTTCACCATATTGGTCAGGCTGGTCTCGAACTCCTGACCTCAGGTGATCCACCCGCCTCAGCCTCCCAAAGTGCTGGGATTACAGGCGTGAGCCAGTGCGCCCGGCCTCAACTTCAGTTCTTTTTCTTTCTCCTGCAGACAAAAATGGGGAGGAAAGTTTGAAAACTAAACTTTAACAGTTTGGGGTAAATTGCATGCTGCAGCTACTTTATCAGTAAGACCTAACATAGGAAATCTAATTAAGACTTTATATTGACAACTTAATTAGGATGGCAAGGGAAAGGAAATATGTATGACAAATACTAATTTTCTTCTACTCGAATATGTACCATTTTAAGGTTGTTTCATAGATACATATTTTTTTCTTTTTTTCTTTTTGAGACAGAGACTTGCTGTGTCACCCAGGCTGGAGTGCAGTGGCGCGATCTCAGTTCACTGCAAGCTCCGCCTCCCGGGTTCATGCCATTCTCCTGCCTCAGCCTCCCGAGTAGCTGGGACTACAGGCGCCCACCACCACGCCCGGCTAATGTTTTGTATTTTTAGTAGAGATGGGGTTTCACCGTGTTAGCCAGGATGGTCTCGATCTCCTGACCTCGTGATCTGCCCGCCTCGGCCTCCCAGAGTGCTGGGATTACAGGCGTGATGTTTCACATATTTTTAAAACTTGGTTAGCCCTTCCTTGGAACAAATGAATCCTGAGAAACAAATAATTCTTAAAGTTTTTTTTATCAGAAAAAGAACTAGAGTATATGTGTGTATGTGTAAGTGTGTGTTTCCTCTGCTATCATCTGGAACGTGTTAATTTTTGCTGCAGGTTGCCCAGAATTACAACCCGGAAACCAAAGTAAAGCAAACTCCAGTCTTCTCAGTTTTCTTTAAAAAGTACACCCTGGGACCTCAAAATGCCTCTCTCCAGATTGTAATGCGCGACGTTTCAAAGGAAAAGACCACAATTTGATTCTATCATATTATATTAAACACATAGGATGCAGGAATGCCAACCGCACCTGACTGATGGAATCGGCAGCATCCTGTGAGTAGGAGGTGGCACCACCTTTCACAGAAGTTGCCCTTATGGATGTGGACATCACCTCTTGATTCTGCAGAGTTCACTTAGGCCGTTGCTTACGGTTCTGGGTGGCCCATGGGATTCCCACGCTAAGCATCCATCACCGTTCTCTACCTTTGCATACCTTGCCTGAAGCTGGTATAAAGACAGACTTCTCTTAGGCAAATGTGAATATGCTGATTTTACAGATGAAGACTATAGGGCCAAATGACTTAAATGTTTTAACTTCATTTTATGTCCAGCTACTCTAAAAAGCTACTTTGTGGTTTTTTATGATAAGAGGGAAATATTTGTATTCACTTAGAGGCCAGGATCAGAATTTCTCTCAGAAGAGGAACTATATTTGTTTGGATGTTTTCCTTGGTAAATTCTTGGCGTAGAATGAGAGATCCGAAGGAGTCCAGGTAAGGGCAGAAATGCTCTCCTCCAGGGAATGATGCTGGCTGTGGCTTGGGGAAATGGAGGGGAACTAGAGAGAGGAGAAGCCTGTACACAAAGGGGGAGCCACTCAGGTGGTGCCAGCCCTGCAGGGCACGGTGTGGGCTCTTCCTGTGACATGCAGAACTTCGAAAGTTACTCATGAAAGGCTTGGTGCAAGAGTCTGAGGGCATAGAGTTTTGCCTTTAATCCGATGTGAGGCAGAATCATTTAGGACACTTAGTAGGAATCCTCAGGCAGAAGACTAAGAAAATTTGCAGAAATTGTCCTGAGATCGTTAGGCTCTCCAAGGCTAGAGGCATAACTAAGGTTCAAGGAACAGGAAAGCTTCCATGTGACAGCCAGCTGTATACTTGTTTGATATCAAAACAACCAGTCTCTTTAGTCAATTTTAATTAAATAATCGATCAATTCAATTAAGAGAAAGGAGAGGGCCGGGAGTGGGGGCTCATGCATGTTATCCCAGCACTTTGGGAGGCCAAGGCGGGCTGACCAACTGAGGTCAGGAGTTCAAGACCAGCCTGGCCAATATGGCAAAACGCTGTTTCTACTAAAAATACAAAAATTAGCTAGGCGTGGTGGTGGGTGCCTGTAATCCCAGTTACTCGGGAGGCTGAGGCAGGAGAATCACTTGAACCCGGGGGGTGGAGGCTGCAGTGAGCCAAGATCACATCATTTTACTCCAGCCTGGGCAAAAGAGTGAAACTCCGTCTCAAAAAAAAAAAAAAAAAAAAAAAAAAAAAAAAAAAAAAAAGAGAGAGAGAAAGG
Source organism: Pan paniscus (assembly GCF_029289425.2). Classification (NCBI taxonomy): domain Eukaryota; kingdom Metazoa; phylum Chordata; class Mammalia; order Primates; family Hominidae; genus Pan; species Pan paniscus. The sequence continues at coordinate 27,369,242 of NC_073266.2, read as the reverse complement.
AGAGGCAGGAAAGGGACTCTACTTATTTGATATCTGGTGGAATTAAATGTTTTCTTTATCATCCTTTGTTGAATCAATCACATTTTGTAGGGCATGTGCCGGGTGCCACGGACAGTAACCTGCTAGCACTGTTAGGCTACAAGCCCTTCTTTCAGGTGAGTTCCAGTACAGTCCTGTGAAGTAGGAACTGGCATCATTCTTCTTTCAGGGAAGGAAGAAACAGGAGATAAGAGAGATCAAGTGATCCCAGGAGGAGTGGGTTGTGTAGACAGAATGCAAAGCTCCAGCCCTCGCCATGGAGGCCCCCTTTCTTCACCTCCCACGGGCTTCCTCCTCTCTCATCCCTCCCGCTTGAATACATGGAGTTGGTTTGAGTGTGGATCCCTATGTGATTTGATTTGATTTACCCTTAGCAACTTTGATCCTGCTTTTGCTTGCTATTTTCTTTACCAAGAACTCCATTTCAACAGTTTCAGATGATGAAAATTCCACCAGACATCATCCCACCAGCACATTAGAGCTTCTCAGTTGTGAATTTCAGGAGATGAGGTTTGAGACACGACAGAAGGAAACACTGCTCCCAGGATCAGCTTTCTAGTACACAAGTGTGGCCAGGCCCCTCCTTTGCCTCAACAAGTTGTTAGAGATTAATGGTAATAACAATTATTGCAGTAAACCAATTCTGTCAGCTATCAGCTGTCCTTATGTCAGACACTTCACACCATTTGGCTCTTTGGTTCATCTGCTTCACCCCCTTCACCTGGAAGTTGGCTGCCATGGAGCAGACCTGTGAAAAACAGCTGCTAAGTAAATGAGTGAATAACGGAATGAATTAACACATGAATATATTTGTTTCGTTTTCACAAAGTTCCACAAGGTATTGTCATTTTTATTTTCAAGATGAACATAAGAGGACTCAGAGAGGATAAATATTTTGCCCCAAGTATTATCGGTAGCTAGATCTCCTAGATCACAGTCCCAAGAATCAAAACTGGACCAGCCTGACTCAATTTCAGACTCCTCCTGGTTCCTCACAGTGGCTCTCCGCAACCTCAGCTACCTGGCCCCAGCATTCCAGACCCTTTAAAATCTGGACAACCCATTTCTCACGCATCAGGCCTCATCACAACACAGACTCCAGTCACCTGCTTGCCCTTCCTAAGACACTCCAACATCTTTCATTCCTCCTTTCCTTTTGATGTGCTGCCTAATTTCCTGGAATATTTCTCCTCTTCCTTCCCCCTGTAACGTATCAGGCAAAATGCAGCTCCAAGCCCATTTGCTGACCAAGCTTCTCCACCCAGCCCTTGCTACATCCAACCCCTATTTAGGGGGCTCTTAGTACACACAGGTTTTAGTGTTTGATGTTTAGATTGTTCATTGGCAATAAACTAAAAGCCAGTACTCCTATCTTGATCAATTATGAAATGGATCTCCTAACCTTCCTTCCTCCTGAGTCCCCTTCTCTCTTATCTATTAAGACTGCAATCTCCTAGACGTTAACTGGAAGCTAAATATGGAACAGCAGATATCACTATGAAAATATAGAAAAAAAATTTTTTTTAAAGCTTACTTAAATTGTAATGCTTACTGGCACTCAAAAAGTGCTACTTTGGGAAGAAAGGAAAAAAAACGGAGAGCGTGGAAGAGAGGGTGGGAGAAAAAAAGGGAGGTAGGGGGTATAATGGAAACCCTAATGGTACATGTGGTCATCTGAAGCCTGTGTACTACCCAGGACAGACACTATAAATTAATCCTCCTTCATTTCCAGCATCAAGTACAATATCCTGACAGAGTGAGTCATCAATAAATATACGTTGTATATAATTGAATTGACATGACCTACAAAAAATTATATTTAAAATGGCATACAAAGAATTTTAGAAACTGATATATCAGCAATGGGTAATATTAAAATTATTGGTGTCATAAAAATTAATGTGAAGCTGACTTTTTAAAACGGTGTCTTATTTATCCTAATGATAGGAAAATTCAACAGAGAAATCTCAAAACAGGGCCGGGCGCAGTGGCTCATGCCTGTAATCCCAGCACTTTGGTAGGCTGAGGCGGGTAGATCATGAGGTCAGGAGATCGAGACCATTCTGGCTAACACGGTGAAACCCCGTCTCTACTAAAAATACAAAAAATTAGCCAGGCCTGGTGCGGGCGCCTGTAGTCCCAGCTACTCGGGAGGCTGAGGCAGGAGAATGGCGTGAACCCGGAAGGCGGAGCTTGCAGTGAGCAGAGATCGCGCCACTGCACTCCAGCCTGGGCGACAGAGCGAGACTCCGTCTCAAAAAAAAAAAAAAGTTTCTTTAAGTCTCAAAACAGGCTAATGAGACTGATAAATAAATGCAAAGCATACAGGAGGAAAATTGTATTGTTATGAAATATCCACACAAATTTACAAATTTGTCAGGACTTATTCTGAAGGAATTGATAGATATGAAAAACACTATTATATTGTGATAATGGATCCCTGATGCTCCAGCCAAACTTTCTTACAATAAAAAAGAGACAAATAAATAATTTCGGGTTTTTTAACAGGAAGAGGAGCTAAAAATGTCATATTTAAAGGAAACAGGATTTTTAATTCAAAATCGTTCCTCAACCTCCAAGGTTTTTTTCCGCAGAAAACAAAATGCCTGTCATGTATGTTTTAGATTAATTAGAGTGGCCAATCCCATGTGTAGCATGGCAAGAAATTGGCCAAATCCACCTGCTATGTTCTGAATGTTTGTGTCCCCCCAAAATTCCTATGTTGAATCCTAATCCTCAAAGTGATGGTGTTAGGTGGAGCTGTTGGGAGGTGATCAGGTCATACACGTGGAGTCCTTATGAGTGGGATACGTGCCCTTATAAAAGAGACTCCAGGGGACTCCCTTTTTCCACCCTGTGAGGACACAGCAAGGGGGGCTGTCTATGAACCAGGAAATGGACTCTCACCAGACACTGAATCGGCTGGTGTTTATACCTCAGGCTTCCCAGCCAGAAGTGTGAGAAATAAATGTCTGTTGTTTATAAGCTGCTCAGTCTTTGAAATTTACTTACAGAGGCAGGAACAGACAATGACACCACCCTCAGTGTCATTTTCATCCCTGCGCACTGTCAGATCTTGGCTTATGCTAGCCCAGGGCCAGTCCACCTTCTCTGCAGGCAGCATCCCCTGTAACATAAGCATCTCTCTCCCAAGCAATGCACTTGGCTTTTCTTCATTTTAATCTAAATATATTTATCTGAGTATAGATAATAAAAATATTTTTCCTGTGCAAATGAGTAAGAACACAGTGTGGTTCTCAAGAAGCTTATGACCTCAATGTCCAGTGGGAAGATCAGCTTTAAGCTCTGGTGTTTCCTGGGAACATTGATAATTTTATTTCCCACCTTGTTTATGTGCCCCTTAACATCACCTAATCACTCTGCATTTTCCTTCCCTCCCTTATTCTTTCCCACAGTTTTTCATCAAGATCAACTAAAATCCTCATTTCAGGTTTTCACATGTGCTTCTGTCTACCTCCGTAACGTTTTCAACTTTCTCCAAGGGAAGCTACTCCAACGTTTGAATCAAGGCACGCCAATCAAGTGGGCTTGTACACTGCACAGGCTGAGCACGGTGCCTGCCTTTCCTCCTGCCACCCTCCAAGCACTCACAGAACTTCAGGCACAATAGCCTGCTTGCAGTCCCTGCTGCTTTTGCTTCATTTCTGTTTCTCTGTTCACCTTCAAATGAAGAATGCTGCTTCCTACATTTCCTTTGTGATGCCACTCAGATATATCCTTCAAGAAGTCACTGCTTGGATGCAGAATGCTGAGGGAGGCACTTCCTTGTCTCTGCTCCCTCTGGACCTTAGGCAGACCTCAATGTATACTTGGGACACTTGAACTATTTGGTTACAAGTCTTTTCCCTACCCCCACAATTATAAGCCCCTGCAGGCAGAGACTATGATCTATTCATTCCTGTCTCCCCAGGAAATTAATGCAGAGGAGGTCCTGAAATGAATGCATGAAAAGTGGGTTACCAAGTCTCAGTAAGCAGAGGACAGAGCTCCCACTCTGACTCTCTTCTAAAACCTGCTTTACTGAGGAAACATAGATGAAAAAAGTGCCACAACACATTCCTTAAATGAGAAATTCAGAAAATTCTCTGTGACTTCCTATTCATTGGATTTCTATTTTAAACAACACTTCACCTCTGCAATGCAGAAACAAGGGATATTCATAGGAGAACCCCTTAAGGTCCTAACATGCTCTGATTGAATTGTATTGATTAGTTTTCCTATGTTCTAGTTTTTTAAATTCTTTGATCACTAGCATTATTAATGTGTTGTTTTCTTTATCAAATGTACCGTTTCTCACATCCAGGCAGAACACAGATGGTTCCCTTAAATTGTGGGACTGAGGAGAGTGTAATGAAGGGGTGATATTGATTGGTGTAGTCTAGGTTTAGAAGAAGCTACAAAGGAGACTAGAGAACCACAGGGTTATCAACGGTGGCAACCATTAGCACCCTATCTCCCATCAACCCCCATTGGCTAAACCCAGTCAGAAGCCAGAAGGCAGAAGCGCATCTTAGTGCAACCCATACAGGCCAGCCTCATAACTCACACCAAGGGAGCTCATGGTCTGGAGAAGCAAATGGAAAATATCCAACCACAGTGACTGAGACTGGGGATGAAGACCAGGAGGTGTAAAGAAATGGACTCCAAATGGGAATTAGCCAGGTAACCATGCAAAGAACAGTTTAAATTATCATAGAAACCGCTTTTCTAGTGTACTGTTTATCTATCAGTAACAGCAGTTATCAGTCTGTCTAGGGTTCGTATGTGCATGTGTGCATCCTCTTTACTAGTCAGGGGTCCTTACAACTGGCCACAGGTCAGAATCTTTGGGGCGGTCCCCTCCACACCTCCTGAGTCCAAATCCTCAGGAGTAGCACCTCAATGACTACATTTTCCCAAAGCATTCCAGGCAATTTAGATGTGTATCATGGTTGATAACCACCCCCTAAGCTCTCAGGGCTCAATTCATCTTAATCTGTCTTGACAACAGAATGCTTAGGCTTATCGAGTAAGACTTAAAACCTGTTGCTGAATTCAGTTAACACAGGAGAAATCAATGTGTCATCAAGCACTTTCAACAGAAAAGATGTAATTGAGTTTAATAATTGAGCTCAAGGTATCACTCACTTCACCAAAAGATAAGCAACCAAGCAGTGATGACAGGTAATGTGCCTGCCCAAACTCTTGAAATTTGTTTTAAGAGATAAGCTTGTATAACTGAGTTTCAAATGACGACAGGCAGGGAGGGCAGCCATTCCTCTTCCAAGGAATAAAACCTCCAACCGGCATTTCTGAACACTGTGTGGTAGGCACACGTTAAATCCCCATCAACTCCATTACAGGATTTTCCAATTGAGCACACAATGTATCCAGCTGGTAGCACAAGATGTTGACAGACAGAGTGTCCATCTCCTCAAACATTCTGTCTTAGGCACAAATGCTTTGCAGGGGTCCTCAGGAGGAAAAGGAGACGCCACATCTGCAGTCTCTGAGGAGGTGAGTACAAGTCAAATACAAACCTCTTCCAGCTCTGTCCAACGAGCATTTCCTGTCTTAGCCCCTTCCTGCAGCCCTGACCTAGCCTCTGATAAAAGTCCAGGCCATTTCGAGGCCTATGAAGAGAACCGATTGATCTCACGAGTTTCTAATTCCTCTTCTCCTTACAGAGAAGGGAAGAGCATAAGAGTTTAATCAGAGATTCTAAAGTGGGCTTCACAGTATTGATCAGCCAGCAGGGCTCTTCTGAGAGAAGGGTAGGAAGGGAGAGCAGGAAGCCTGACAACCCGGATGCTGGATTCTGCCGGTTTCTGTGCCTCTTGCTCAGCTCAGCGCAAGGTTCCTCTTTTCTATGGATTATCCATCACAGAGCATCTGTAACTGTAACGGTGCCTTTTCCTGGAACAAAACAGAGGTCCTCCCTGACCTTTGATAGGCTGGCTGCCAAACTTTATCTGCCAGATTAAATGACAAGAAAGAAATAAAAGAGAGAGAGAGAAGGAAGAAGGAGGGAAGGAAAAAAGGGAGGGAGGGAGAAAGGAATACAAACTGCTGGGCAAAAAAACAAAGTGAAACATAAGTATCTATATTTGGCTTTAAGCTCGGAAATAGAAGTGAATGAGAGGCCACTCAATGCAGGATGCACCAAATTTGACACAGTCTAATGGGTTTACAATACCCACTGACCAGACTGACCAAATGCTATGGAAACCTATTTCCAGCCTGAAAGGGTAGGGGTGGTCGGTAGTGGGGAGGGCAAAGGAAGTCAATTACTTCTAGGCAAACTGCCCAATAAGCTTAAAGTATAAATACAAGGCAAAAAATAGATGCACAACCATGTTATCTTTCCAATCAGATTTTCACAAACACATCCCCCACTTCCTTTAAGAGAAGGGCGATTCACGAGGTCAGGCGATCAAGACCATCCTGGCTAACACGGTGAAACCAGTCTCTACTAAAAAAACACAAAAACTAGCTGGGCGTGGTGGCGGGCGCCTGTAGTCCTCAGCTACACGGGAGGCTGAGGCAGGAGAATGGTGTGAACCCGGGGGGGCAAAGCTTGCAGTGAGCCGAGATTGCACCACTGCACTCCAGCCTGGGCGACAGAGCGAGACTCCGTCTTAAAAAAAAAAAAAAAAAAAGTAGATGTGGGGCACATTGCTCTTTAAAAAGCAGCACTGTACATTTGCATAGAGAAGATCAATTTGTAAAGATAAGAAATTCACAAATATAGTGCTTCTAAGATCACTATGCTAGTATATATGAAATGTCACCTCTCTAACCTCTGTTTGAAATTTAATAAGAAATATTCAGGCCCAGCGCAGTGGCTCATGCCTGTAATCCCAAAACCTTGGGAGGCCAAGGTGGGCGGATCACGAGGTCAGGAGTTGAAGAACAGCCTGGCCAGCATGATGAAACCCCGTCTCTACTAAAAATACAAAAATTAGCCGTGCATGGTGGCACGCGCCTGTAATCCCAGCTACTCAAGAGGCTGAGGTAGGAGAATCACTTGACCCCGGGAGGCGGAGGTTGCAGTGAGTCCAGATGGTGACAGAGCACTCCAGCCTGGGCAACACAGCAAGACTCCGTCTCAAAAAAAAAAAAAAGAAAAAAAGAAAAAGAAAGGAAAAGAAAAGAAATATTTTCTACTAAATGTATAGGTATAATGAAGAAAAGCTGTAAGAATGGTAGCTTTTGAGCACTGGCATTAATAAAAGATTTTTACATTGAAAAAATTATTTTTAGACAAATTACTTAACAAACAAGTGATTGAGCAAAACGTCATTTGGTGTGAACTTTTCTGGCTCTGTTATCTCATCTACAAAATAGGGATAAGAAGGCTATTTCATGGATGATAGGGTGGGGGTTCAATGAGATGCCAGCCCATGTCTGGCATAGGGCTTGTCCATCTTGAGCGCTAGAAAGGGGTTTGTTCTTGTTCATAGTGTTGTTGTTTTTATTGGAAATATGTTCCCTGGGATAAAGGTTTGTTCATTGCCAACTCACTGACTTAGGGATTAGGAACTGAACCCCAGTGGCAGCAGCTCCAACTCAAGACCACAAGTCAAGTCTCACGTCTCAGTGTCACCACTCAGTCACAGCACAAGGGCAAAGCTCCGCTTTCACACAACAACCTCCTAAAGCAGAGAATTTCCTGCCACACGAGTCAGTAAAAGGCAGGCCGTGGTTTCCCCGCGCTATTAGTGAATCATAGCCAGTATCCCAATAAAAGACTCTTTGGAGGGTGTGGCAAATGTGGTCTTTGATGCAAGGCTTAATTTCACTCAGAGAGGTGGCTAAAAGGGTATTTTTTGAAAGGTTGTCTGCTACCTGACTATAGAAAGAGATCTGAGGACAGAGATTAATGGAGCATAATTCTCATCCAAGATCGAGAACACATCATTAGAAGTACTAGTTACAAAAACAAAGAATAGGAAATAACAATGGGAAAATGGTTGAAAATATTAAGAAAAGTCCATATTATGGAATACTGTTCATCCATTTGAAATTAGCTTGACAAAGAGTATTTGCCAAGAGATTGTTAAATATAATAAATACAGAAAACTAAAAATACTATATTCCATGTGATTCAATTTTATTACAATATGTGAAATGATATCTCATATTTCTTTGAAAAAAGCTATAGTAAGAAGACATAACAGCAGTAATTATCACTCCATAGTTTAGAAACGATTTGTATTCCGTAGTTACAGATTTTAGTCTATATTTTCTAGAATTAGCATAAATACTTTTGAAACCAGGAAAATAAGTTATTAATGTTAAAATTCTTTTTTTAATTCCCTTGAAAAAACCTTAGACACAATTTTACACAACCAAGAATAAATGTAATTGGACAAGGCAACCTGATCCAAACCTTGGATCCTGAAAAATGTGAACAAAAAGAGCTTTGTGAAACCAAGAAAGAGGGTCACAAATGAGTTGCAGCCTTGCCTTTTAGTAATGTAGCCTATGTGATTGGGGTCGGAACTGAGAACATTTATGGCATGAGGACCTTCTGTGGCCCCCTCATCCCTTCACAGGGCCACATATCTGTCCAGGGAGCAATCGCCAGCTCTCACATCTCTTGCTATTCCCCCTCAAGAACTGTTGTCAAAAAATTGGCTTAATATGCGCGTAAAGTGTTCTTTTAAACCAAACCATTCTGACTTCCCCCAAAGCCTAACAAGCCCAAGAGCTTATAATATCGAGTGTGTTTGAGGTCAGGGCCATTTGGTTTCCAGATTTTCAAACCAGAGAATGATTTCTGGAAACACTGCAGCTTCAGCAGCTTTGATTACCAGTGATACATTGGAAGAATAATATGCTGTAGATTGTTAGGTAGCTTAGCTAAAAGCAGTACCTTTTCTCTCTCAATTATATAGTAACCTGACCTTTCCACAAACCCTGTGCATCCTGGGTAAAGCGGAGCCAGCCATTTGCGGGAGTGACCTATACACACCCCTCAAGCCAGATCCCCAGCCAGCACCCTACATGGCAAACCCTGTCTATCTAACAGGAATATCTTGAAGCAGTTCTAAAATCACTTCATTGCAATGTGTACAATTTAAGAAACAAACAATAACAGAACATAATTTTTCCATCTTTTTCAGACTCCATATAAATTCAGCAAGAAAACAGGCTTCTTCTGATGATGGGATCAGATGACTATAGTCAACTTCAGTTTGGGACTCTCACTACACTGTTCTACAAATTTTTTCCTTTACAAATTTTGACGTGTCGAAAGATGGATTTCTCCTTGACATCCAGTCCATTCACTCAACATCTTTTTTTTTTTTTTTTTTTTTTCTGAGACGGAGTCTCGCTCTGTCGCCCAGGCTGGAGTGCACTGGCGCAATCTCGGCTCACTGCAAGCTCCGCCTCCCAGGTTCACGCCATTCTCCTGCCTCAGCCTCCCGAGTAGCTGGGACTACAGGCGCCCACCACCATCAACATCTTAAACTATCTTAAAAGAAACTTTAAAAGTTTCAAATTGTTAGCCTCAGTGGGCTAAATCATGAAGGTAAGTAATGTTATCTTTTCTGTTCATCCCCTCAGGACCTATGGCAGAGCCTACCACACAATAAGCATTGAATAAGTGAGTGAACATTACATGTAGAGCAGCATAAGTCTCGGATAGCTAAAATTATTCACGTTTTCAACTGTGATAATTTGTTGGGGTTTTTTTTATTTCTTTTTTTGAGACAGTGTCTCGCTCTTGGGGCCCAGGCTGGAGTGCAGTGGTGCTACTGTGGCTCACTGCAACCTCTGCCTCCTGGGTTCAAGTGATTCTCCTGCTTCAGCCTCCCGAGTAGCTGGGATTACAGGTGCTCATCACCACGCCCAGCTAATTTTTCTATTTTTAATAGAGACCAGGTTTCATCATGTTGGCCAGGCTCTTCTCTCTACTGTGATAATTTGATTAGCTCCTTTATGTTCCAGCTTGAACGTATGTATGGTAGGTTAATCCTCCCAAATCACTGGGGAAGCCATTTATCATTGAAATTTTACAAATGGGGAAGTTGAGCCGAAGTGATTTTCTCAATGTCACACAGAGAAAAAGTAGTTTCAGTAGGACTCAAAACCAGGGCTTTGAGTCAAGTTAACAACTTTTCCACCATTTTACAGCTGCCTTCATGGGTAAAGCAACTTAGTTCTATTAAAGACACAGGACCAACATGCAGGAGACTCAGACAGTTGTAGGTGCCTGAGAGTAACAGCAGCAAGCCAGCAACTCTCCAAAAGCAGTCGCTAATTAATAAGTGCAGGCACTCAGAAGCCTCGCTGTCCCCTCTCTGAAGACAGATGGCAACGGCACCCTGGCCCTTCCTACCTAACTCCAGCTGCTCTTCTATTTCTCTCAATAAAGTGAAGAAATTCCTTTTGAATTTTTCTGTACAGATTCTAACAGGAAAGAAAAATGGGAGCTGGATGAAGAGCTGATTATTCTATATAAATTATAAAATATCTTTAAACATTGCTTGGGATCATTTTCCAGTTCTCATAAAAATGTCTCTCCTTTGTAAACATTAGTCTGCAGATTTAGAAGCACTTAATAAAATGTCCAGTGAGACACCACAGGGATGGCCTGACTGAAAGCCATCTGAGGAACTCTGTCCCCTCTTCCTACAGCTCCAAAAGCCACCCGCTGGAAGGGGGCCCCAGGGCCATTTTCAGTGTGCCATTGAAACTATGCCACCAAGTGTGGGGGTGGAAGGAGCCTGCTGCAGCCCTGTACACTGGCAAAGCTTGCCCCACATCAAAGGGCTCTCATTCCTGCCAGGGAGACACTGATTGAGTTCTTTTGAATGGCGGAGAGATTCCCAAGTTTGCTACATGGAATGAGTGAAAATGGCCATTAATTGCTGAGCCTCAGAACTCAGGTAGACCATTCTTATTCCATTGATAGGTCACAGATATAAACATAAACCTTATCAGCACTTGGAATTGAAGTCTAGACATTGGCTGCCTTCTCATTTCTCTTGGAATCCAGTGAGAAATAAATAATACTCCCTTTCTTGCCATGCCAGGAAGACACAAGCTACTTACGAAGAAAGACACCATTGACTCAGTGTTTTGGAATCACGGTGTGCGTAACCTAAGAGAGACCCTATGCACTACACTGGCACAGCTTTCATTTGCAATGTGAAGCGAGTTGCCCCAAGTCAGACCTCAGTTAGAACACAAGTCAACATTGGCTCTGCCCCCACTGCAGCCCACACTTTGGCTTCACCTCCCATTTTTAGAGTTAATGCAACATGTTGGCCAAAGATACTTCTTAAGAGTGCATAAAACATAACAAAGTCATCTAACACTAGTGAAAATTATTTTATTCATACCAAGCAAGGATCAAAAGGGACTGGGAAATAAATAGGCATATCCTGTTTTGTGGTTTATAAAAGTTAATAACCTCAACATGAACCCCTACTTCATATGATTCCTGGATCCTAACTCAGGACTTCAACCGATTTGGAAGCTTTTGTCTAAATAGCCCTGAAATCCCCCGATGCAGATGATCAGAGAGATAGAAATGAATCAGTTTCCCCTTCCATTTACTGGTCCCCATGACTTCCAAAAATAATACTCTGGCCCAGCTGTTGAGTAAGGCCTTAAGTTTATTTGTAGTTAGTTGAAGGAGAAGACTATAAATTAAATTCAGATGCTGTCAGGGAGAAATATCACTTCTTCTTCCAAATTCAACACTGAAAAACCTTTCTTGTGTGTGTGCCCAAGGAGAGACTATGAGAGGGAGGCAGCTTTGCCTCCACTGCACGGAAACGGCTTGGAACCAGCGGAGCTGTCCAAGTGAGGCTTCCATTCTCTAAGCCGGTCCACATGGACCCCTCACTCTGTTGCCCAAGGTGGCTGAGACACCGCCAGCCTGGCTGTGGGGTGTGGCCACCTAGAGCCCTGGAGTGAAGAAGCCATGAGAAGGACCACGTGCCCTTTGCCAGACCAAACCTGTCCACCCAATGGAACCTGCTGACCCAAGCATTAGGGGCCATGTCCTGCTACCAAATACCATTTCATTGGCTTCTGTGATAAGTTGCTTGGCTTTGAATGCTGAATCTTGTCCAAAGGCATCAGGCTTACAAAGGTGGACATCAGAGCAGAAATCCAGGAGCCTGGTCCCGGGCTCCACACCTGGTTCTGCCTCCTAAGAGCTCTCGGACAAATGCCTCCCTGTTTCTGGGTTTTGGTTTCTTCATTGATAAAACTGAAATGACGCTTTACTAAGCATTCTCTGTGGCCATTCCCAGTTCTTTTCTGCAGGGATTTCCAAGAGAAACAGGAAGTGGTTGACCTTTAAATTTCTCAGATTTATGGTTTATTTCCTGCCCTTCACCCTCATCTCCCCCACCCAACACACACACGTATCTACCTCTTGTCTTTCAAGGAGATATATCTAAAAACTGTGGAAGTGAAAGACATTAGGAGAGAAGGGACAGTGAGTTGCCTAGTCGCCTACATAGCTCAGGCTGACCACACTAACAAAAAAAGCACTCATTCTTCTGCATTTCCTGCTGCCCACTGCCAGCAAAATGGGAACAACATGGACGTCAGGGGGGTGGTACCACAGTGGCAGAGAATCACCAAAGGTGGATGCCTTCATCTGCAGCCCTCCAATCCCTATCCTGGAGAAGGAAGCTGGCACAAGATTTTCACTTGCTTTGTCTAGGAAAGATTTAAATACCTAACGCCAGCAAGGCTTTTCCTCTAGGACACTGTCAGATAAAAATAGCTAATGAGTTAAGTCTGTCTCCAGTGTAGGACGATCTTTTGTATACAAGGCAATTTCATCCTCCCCTTGGAAATTGTTCCTGCTCCATTTTCGGCAAACAGGTGTCTGCAAACTACATCCCTCCGGCTAAATCCCGCCCCACAAACTAAGAATGCTTTTTATATGTTTAAATGATTGAAAAAGAAAAGTCAAAAGAAGACTAGATCATGAAACATGAAAATTATATGAAAGTCAATTTCAGTGTCCATCAGTGAAGTTTTCTTGGAGCCAAGTCAGGCTCCTTCTTCTAAGTATTTTCTATGGCTGTTTCTGCAGTTCAACGGCAAAGTCTCACGACTGCAACAGAGCCGGCGTGCTGTGCAACGCCTGACTCATTAACTGCCCGGCCCCTCACAGAAAAAGTTTGCTGGTCACAGATGTAGAAGGATTGAGTCCAGAGTTTACTACAGAGAAAGCCCTGAACTGGGGAGCCCTCTGACCAGAAAACACAGGGCCTGGCCATAACTGCTTCACAGTTTGAAGACAGCAAAAGCTATTGAGAGGAGTAGAGCCTAATCACCACCACCAAAACAAGTTGTCTTCACCTGGATGCTCCCCTCCACATATTAGTTTCATTTCAAGTCCTCTTTAGTAGATTTTCACCTGACTGTATTTTCTGTATACTTATTGTATGAACACTTGATTAGCCATTAGAAAGATTACTTTGTAATGAAATGTATGGAAATACTGTTGTATGGTAGATATATATTCCTAAATCAGAAAAAGTCTACCCACTGGGCTGTTTTCTAAAGACTTCTGTGGACTTCTATGTTTTGTCTTTATTCAAAGAATTTAAAATGCTACATGGTGGCAACAAAGAAAAAATGTGAGGCTTTTATTTTTCACCTCATAGTCTTCCATACTATGATTTTGAAGATTGGAATATACTCATCTTTAAAAATGAATTAATAATAAAAACTAATGCTCATATACTTTAATCCAGTAAACCCACTTCTAAGAATCTATTTTAAGGAAATAAGCAGAGATAGAGGCAAAGATTTGTGTATCAGGATGTCAATCTCAACATTATTTGTAATACTTAAAAATTATAAGCAAGATAATGTGGAATAGTTAAATTAGTTATGACACTGTTCAGTAATGGAATATTGTAAAGCCATTATTAAGTATGTATTTCAGAAAATATTGATACTTTGGAAAATTCAGAAGCAAGATACACACACACACACACACACACACACACGGGAAAAAATAAACATGTAAAAGTAGTATCCCAAAATGTTAATAATGGTTATATCTAGGTGGTAGAATTATGGTAACAATTTTCTCTCCTATGTTTCTTTATTTTCCAGTTTTCTAATTTTTTTCTTTACAAAGTCATACATGTTTTTCATAAAGTTTTCCAAAATTAAAAAATGTATAAAACAAAAAGAAAGTTCTCCCACCCTCTATCTTGAATTCCATTTCCCACAAGTATTCATTATTAGCATCTAGTGTGCACTACAGTTTAAATGTATTCCTCAAAGTTCAAGTGTTGGAAACTTGACCCCCGGTGCAGCAGTGTTGGGAGGTGGGGCCTAATGGGAGGTGTTTAGGTCATGAGGGCTCCCCACCACGAAGGCATTCATATTGTTATCTCAGAAGGAGTTTGTTTTGAAAGCCTGCCTATTATGACAGCGTGCCTTTTTAACTAAACAATCTATTTACTATATCAGTACATACATATGTATTGCAGTCCCTTTTAAATTTATTTATTTATTTTGTTTATTTAAAAAAAATTTTTTTTGAGACAGGGTCTTACTCTGTCACCCAGGCTGCAGTGCATTGGTGCGATCACAGCTTACTGCAGCCCTGAACTCCTAGGCTCAAGCGATCCTCCCACCTCAACCTCTCACGTAGCTGGGACCACAGGCATGAGCCACCATGCCTGAATAATTTAAAATTTTTTTTTTTTGTAGACATGGAGTCTCCCTATGTTGCCTAGGCTGTCTCGAACTCCTTGGCTCAAGAGATCCTCTTGCCTCAGCCTCCCAAAGTGCTGGGATTACAGGCATCAGCCACTGCACCTGGCCTTTTAAAAAGACTGCATATTTTTCATAGTTAACATGATTTATTTAACCAATTCCCTGACTGGACTGACATTTCACTATTTTTTACAGTCCTGCATTCAGAAGTCTTATAGACATATCTCTGCACATTTGTGCCAGTATTTCTGTAGGTTAACATATTAATGGATCATAAAGTATGCATATTTTAAATTTTGATAGACAATATCAAACTTGTCTCCAAAAAACAAACTTTGAAAATTATATATCCCACATAGAAGTTCCTTGTTAAATGCACCCTCACCAATACCAAATTGGTCCATTTATTTTTGTCGTTTGTTTTTCAACAGGCAAGATGTGGGTTCTTCTTAACATTTCAATTTATATCTTTATTCTTTTTTCCTTTTTGAGACAGAGTCTCACTTTGTCGCCCAGGTTGGTATGCAGTGGCATGATCTCGGCTCACTGCAACCTCCGCCTCCAGGGTTCAAATGATTCTCTGGCCTTAGCCTCCCGAGTAGCGGGGATCACAGGTGCCTGCCACCATGCCTAGCTAATTTTTGTATTTTTAGTAGAGACAGTGTTTAACCATGTTGGCCAGGCTGATCTTGACCTCAGGTGATCTGCCCACCTCGGCCTCCCAAAGTACTGGGATTACAGGCGTGAGCCGCTGTGCCCGGCCTATATCTTTATTCTTAATGAGGTTGATTTTCTTTTTATTTGATTCATTAGTGATTTGTATGTCTTCTTTTGTAAGTTGCTGATGAATACTATTTTCTAGTTTTCCTATAGGTTATTTCTCTTTTATTCCAGCTGAGTTGTTATAATCTCTTATGTATCATAGAAACCAAGCCTTTGTTAATTATATAATCACAAATGTTTTCTCCTAGTATGTCATTTGTCTTCATAGTTTGTTTATAGTCTTTTGTCATAAAAAACTTATTATTTTATATTAAGAAAAGTAAGTGTATTTTAAAATGCATCAATATAATTATAGATTTCAATAACTATGTATAAAATGGAAAACTGAAGCATCAATTTGTTGACAGATATTTTTCTCACTGAACATACATGAAGTTGTGCAATGCTCTGTAGGGTAGATTTAAAAGTTTAGACTTGAAAGAGGTTTTCTACAATGATTCAAAGAATGAGTGTTTTGATTAAATACATCCATTGCCTTGAATCCACAATCACTTGATTCTCTTGCTAAAATAATTGATGTTTCAACAGAGTGCTCCATTTGATTTTTCCTTTCATTTGAATGCTTTTCCAAAAAGCAATGGAATTAATTATCACAAAAATATTCATGTATTAGAGTTAAAAGTCATTGACACTAAAGTGATGATGGAGAAGATCTAACAGGCTGGAACTTAGCCAACTCCACAGTAAATACCAAGGGCACCACATTTTAAAAGACGGCCTGCCCATTAACAACTTCAACTTGTGCCATGCCAAAAGGTGTTTCCTTCTCTCTCATGATGCTCCATTTGATTCATTTCAGGGTCATGCTCACCACATTTTCACTTTTTTTTTTTTTTTTGAGATGGAGTCTTACTCTGTCACCCAGGCTGGAGTGCAGTGGTACAGTTTTGGCTCACTGCAAGCTCCGCCTCCTGGGTTCACGCCATTCTGCTGCCTCAGCCTCCCAAGTAGCTGGGACTACAGGCGCCCGCCACCACGCCTGGCTAATTTTTTGTATTTTTAGTAGAGACGGGGTTTCACCGTGTTAGCCAGGATGGTCTCGATCTCCTGACCTCGTGATCTGCCCACCTTGGCCTCCCAAAGTGCTGGGATTACAGGCATGAGCCACCGTGCCTGGCCCACATTTTCACTTTTATAATGCTTCAACAAATGCCTTTCAATGCCTGGGGTCATACGAAGAAGGACAAAGAAGTCCAACTTAAACTCAGGGGGTCATAGTTAACTCAAGGAATTCAGTGGGTGGGATGGCTTTCCCACTGGAGATGCAGCTTCGGAGAGTTTAATGGGCATGGCATCCCCAGGGGACAGATGAGTCCCATGTGGCCAGAGTCTGGTTCAGATGTTTCATGAGCTTCCCCACCACTAAGTGGAATCCTAAATCAGGTTCATCCACTCAAGCCCATTTTGGGCTCATTCCATCTGGGCCAGCCCAAGCCCTTTACTGACCTCCCTAATCCTCAAGAACATTCCTTCCAACTTCCAAACTTCCTCTGGAGTTCTGGGACTCAGTGGAGAGTCAATCCTGAGGCCTCGAGTGCTGCACGTGGGTCCCCACGCACCACTTGCTGGCCCCATGAAGCACTCTCTGAGGGCCCCAGGAGCAGAAACGGAAGTGGTTCCCTTAAAGTTATACGATAACATAAAAAACGTCTGTTTTCAGCAAATTCTTTCATTCATGTACCATTTTATACAAGAGACCATCTATTATAAAACACAACATTATTTTTAAGCACCAGTGAGAAAAAAAGCTGCCCGAAATTTAACATATCAATAATTCTTAAAAGACATTCAAGTGTAGAGGTGTTGAAATTTTTAAGTGAGAAAACATGACATTTTCCCCCATGACATTCTATTTCTCAAACCTGTCAATTTGAAAAACCGATGACTATGTTCAGTGTTTATATCCTCACAGAGAATTTCCTAAAGCATTTAAGTCGAGATGGTCATTTTTCTCTTAGGTTATTGTTTTTTAAAAAATGCTAGATTGATAAAAATCCTGAGGAAAAATGTAGACCCCGACCAGGCAGAAGGCCTCGGCTACTCCCATGCTAAATTTTTGGGACACACAAGCTCTTGTACTATACTACTTACAAGCTATCAAATTTGAAACCACACACTAATTTGTAACATGAGTATGTAAACATTTCTGGATATGTTCAGTTTTTAAACCTCTGACTGTATATTCTGATGGACCAAAAAACATAAAAGGTGATTGTGCGCCTGGGGATCCTGGGGCCCCGATTTGGAGGCTATAGACTTAAGCATTCAGAATTATGCCTTTAATGTATTCCCTTTTTCGAAATGCTGAAAGGATAGACCAAAACCCTTCTAAACTAAGAAACAAAGAGACTGACCGTCTACCATGGTCCCTGGTTGAACAAACACAAATTGTGGGGTGTATTCAAGATGTGATTTTGTTTTCACCTTATTCTAAACTAATGAGATAAAAAATACATTCTAATTTAAAATGTATCCAGTGAGCTTAACCTTCCCTTGCCCTGGGATAAAAACCTGGCATATCTCGTGACTTTTCTGCTCTCTTTTAGATAACAGACAGTTTTTGATAATAAGTTACCAGCATAATCTCAATTTACAAAGTAGAATGGTCTCCTCCTGTCGGTGGGCAAAACCCTGATCTGATTGAAGATCGAATCTCACCCTGTCCCCCACCAGGCTGGTGCGGTGGCAGGTGGCCAACCTTTACCCTTATTCCCTTTCCTTCCCCTGCCTAGGGCAGAGCAGAGGATGGGGCTATGGGGAGAGGAAGCATCAGGGGTGAAGGATCATGCCAGCTTGTTTTGCCTCTGGCTTGGATCATCTCTGACACTTGCTCTCCCTTGGTGTCTTTGGAGCACCCCACTTCCCATTGGGCCCCCAGTGATCTGTCTCCAGAGGGAAAGGCACTGCCCCCTTCCAAATGCAGACTGATTCCCCTCTGCCCATGATTCTCCTATGGCCCACACCCTGCAGCCTCAATGTTGGGGTTCCTGGCCTTCTGGACAGTCTGCTTGGACAGGACTTCAGACTTCAGATGGTTCCAGGCCAGCCTCTTCTCCCTCCCAGGAGGCTGCCCCTTCCCCAAGGCACAGCACTTTCCAGTTTTGCCACTTGAGAGAGACTGAATCTATTTTTCCAGCTGTAATTTTAAAAATCCCAGGGAAGGACTCTCACTGATCTTCTGTGGGTCAGGTGTCTCCCCTGAACCAATCACTCTTGGCTAGGGGAGGGGTGTACTAGGAATGGGACAATCACTAGGAAGAAATATTTGTGGAGGGGTTTGAGAGGATGTGTCCCCCACATAAAAGGGTGCTGATTCTTGAAAATGCGAGGGGAGACATGGAAGCAAACTATGGATTTCTATCACATGACATAATTGTTCAACTCTGTGATTCTGGACATAAAAACTATGTGTTTTATAAATTGTGTGTTAGTAATTGATGCTTAGATTAAATAAACAACTTATACAATAATTTTGATGACCTTTTGACTAAGATTCATGCCCTTTAAACAGTTTTAACTGTCAAACAGGTGATCTGCTTGCCTTGACCTCCCAAAGTGCTGGGATTACAGGCAAGATTTTTATTTATTAAGAGTGATGGAGACATGACTTCCAAGATCCATTCACTCATAATCCATCCAAATGGCCAATTCATGTGCTTCTACTCCTAAGCCAGATAGAATCTGAACTTTAACAAAAAATCATTTTATAAAGAACGTTGTTCTGTGTGATTTCAGTTTAAACCAAGTGAAGAATACATACCGGAAAATGAAAGGCTTAAGCCTTTTATAACAATCCCTTTCTAACAATTGGCATCTCCATTTCCTTACTGAGAGTTTCCACTGTGACCATAATCAGTGACAGGTCATAGAAAACTATGACTCTCCATTGCTTCTGTGCCCCTGGGTCTAGAGAAAATGCCAAGCACAAATACGAAAAGCAAAGTGTAAGTTTCAACAAACTTTAAAAGCACACAGCCTTCCTTAAAAAAGACAGATGCTGGTCATATGTGTGTGTGTGTGTGTGTGTGAGACGGAGTCTTGCTTTGTTGCCCAGGCTGGAAGCTGGAGTGCAGTGGAGCAATCTCGGCTCACTGCAACCTCAGCCTCGTGGGTTCAAGTGATTCTCCTGCCTCAGCCTCCCGAGTAGCTGGAACTACAGGCACGCACCACCACACCCAGCTAAGTGGTCATATTTTTAATTCACTTTCAAAACACTTGGATCACTGAAAGTTACTGGTTTTCATGTCTTCATTTCCAGTTGAAGACAATAGTGTAATAGGATGTTAAAATTGGATTCTTCTTATCATACCTTTCACTGGGATGGCAATATAATATACGTCTAGTACCAAAGTATGAGACGGACCCTGCAAATGCATAATGCACCAGGAGAATGGTATATGTAACACTTGGAGCCCAGAATTTGGAGGCTTTTCACATACTCTGAGAATGTAAAAGGTGGCAGTGTGGGGAGAATATCGTGAGGAAGAATCCTATGCAGAAAGCTATGCTGTTAGCCCTAGCCACCCCACCTCAAGCCAGGGGGATCTTTCTCCTAGACCAAGACAGTCTGATTTGTGTCTTTTGGATTTAGGAGACACCATGGCCTGGAGTTTTCTCCCGACTAGGGATTCTGAATTGGCAGCAGAGATCAATGAACGCAGCTGCCCCTTCTCTCTAGGGGTGGGGCAGGGATGGCCTCCTGGGCGGGAGAGAAAGCTGGCCTGGAGCCTTCTGAAGTCTGAAGTCCTGCCCAAGCAGACTGGCTAGAAGGGCTGCCACATGGTCAGCCACGTTCTCTTCTCCCCGTGTCACAAGGTGGGCAGTGCCTAGGGACAGCAGCTTTCTCAGCCTACCTACAACAAAGAGGTCTGTGGCCCGGCTGAGCCAAGATGCCATGAACATGCAGGGCAGGCAAGAAATTAACCTTTGTTGTTGCAAAGCACTGAGATGTTGGGACATAACTACAATGCAGTATAACGGCGCCTGCTTCTCTTGGGGACCACTCTCCTCCATCATGCTTGATATGGTCCAGGAGTGGTTGAACCACTCCAGTCCTAGGTGTGACTGGATGTGACTGGGTCTGGCTAATGAGGCCCCCTCCCCAGGTGCAATGTTTGGTGCTGGGATCCCAGCAGGGCCACAGCGTGTCCTCTCTGGGACTTTCGCTGGAGCTAATGGAAAAGAGATACTTTTGTCATGGGAATCACTAGCTCGAAGTCTGTTAGCCTAAAATTACCACTTACTATCATTTGGCAAAGAACAGCTTGACTAAGCACGACACCACCACAGAAGAAAACATAGCCAAGAAATGGAGAAGGGGAGTGAGGTTTGGGTCCCAGGCCTTGCCATGATGGAGGAAGTATCAATAAATCGCCCATTTTCTTTGACCACGATTTGGCTTTGCTTCTGAAACTTGCAACCAAAAAGAGTTACAAGCCCAAAGACTGCAAACCAATATGGACTCACAACGCCCATTTGACACACTCAGTGCCTTGGCTGAAAGGGAACTTAAAATTCAGACTTACTCCTCTAGACTGTAAACCACACAACTAAACTCGACAAGAATATGTTCCATTTGTAATAAATCTATGGATATGTAATAGCTCAGAAACGCATTCCAGCACCTCACATCTTCATCCTCACGACACACTTCCACACTTCAAACTACCTCGTGGTGAGAATCCCAGCACAGCTTATCTCATTCTCTCCTGCTTATTATGAGCTCAGAAAGCTTTAGGTGTGGGGTTTTGATGAAATGAACATACTCATCCTTTATCCGTACAACTATAATCACCTGCACAGTGCTGGAGTCTGACCACATGGTCCCACAGAAGCCTGGAAGCCGCTACAAAGCAATATTTCAACATCACGTGTCCTGTGAAAGCCTGAGCTGGGGAATGTTTCATGAATGCTAGTGCTGCTTGAGGCTTGACTGTAAAGCTCCGTAACCATATAAAAGTTATATTATAAAAGATAAGCAAAATTACGTTGGACAACAACCAGCAGCACATTTACATTGATCCTCTCCAGGAAAGATCAGTGGCTTAATGGGCCACAATTACTCCCAAACAATCTAGTCCTTCTTCTGTAGGGTTATCTGACTGATTTAGGTCATTCCAAGGGTTTCTCTGTTTATTTGAAATGTTCAGCTTTCACTTTTTGGCATGGGAGGAAAAGTCATTCATGAACAAATTCTTAAAATTTATTTTGGCCATTGTTATCTTAAGATAACTAAAAATGCTACACTATGCTGAAACCCACTTGGCAGCCTTTTATTTTATTTTATTTTATTTTTTTGAGACGGCATCTGGCTCTGTCGCCCAGGCTGGAGTGCAGTGGTGCATCTGGGCTCACTGCAAGCTCCGCCTCCCGGGTTCATGTCATTCTCCTGCCTCAGCCTCCCGAGTAGGTGAGACTACAGGCGCCCGCCACCATGCCCAGCTAATTTTTTGTATTTTTTTTTTTTTTTTTAGTAGAGACGGGGTTTCACCATGTTAGCCAGGATGGTCTCCATCTCCTGACCTCGTGATCCGCCTGCCTCGACCTCCCAAAGTGCTGGGATTATAGGCGTGAGCCACAGCACCCGGTCCATTTTTTTTCTTTCCTCTCTCTTTTTTTTTTTTTTTCTGAGACAGGGTCTCGCTCTGTTGCTCAGTGGTGCAATCATAGCTCATTGCAACCGTGAACTCCTGGGCTCGGGTGATCCTCCCGCCTCAGCCTCCCAAGAATCTGGGACCACAACCACGCACACCACCATATCAGGATATTTTGTTTTTTAATTTTTAGTAAAGAAGAGGTCTCATTATGGTGCCCAGGCTGATCTCCAACTCTGCGCTCAAGTGATCTTCCGACCTCAGCCTCCCCAAAGTCCTGGGATGACAGGGGTGAGCCACTGCACCCAGCTTGGCAGTGGACAAGAACAGTGGCATACAGTGAATGCCTTCACAAATAAAGATCTTTTCACAAAGAGAGACCAGCAGTGCTCCTTTCCCTGAAACCTCCTTGGAAAGAAATGGCTTGGGACTGTTTTTTGGGCTGAGCGACTTACAAACACTTAAGTCACTGCCCTGGGGCTTGTCACAGTTCCCCACTGGAGTTGAGGCAGTTCGGCTGAGAAACAAATAAGCTCAGGGACTTCCCTAAGCCCTGAGCAGATAGATCACTAAGCAGAGCTCTTGACTAGGAACTAAGCAAAGCTTCAGTTTGACAAAAAACGTCATTGGTTGACCCCCCCGCAGTGCACTTCTTTCTCTGATCTCAATGACCGCAACTTTTCACACCCTTTTTAGCAAGGGGAAGGGGAGGTAGATTAACAAGCTGTCTGAATTCTTTTAAAGATAGAGCCCATTTCTATAGAAATGGTGCACATCAATATTATGCATCCCGTAGGGTTGCTGTGAGGATTAAATGTACGTAAAGGACTTAGAACAGTGCACAGCATGTCATAAATACAATAGAAGTGTTTGCTCTTATTATACTTTAAAATATCATGATAAGCTTCCTTTGTTCTGAAAGTATGAGCAAATATGCCAGAGGGTGTTATCAGATTACCAGCAATCAGGAATTCTGGGGTGATAACAGTAAACTGAAAATAAACAGATAAAATTTAAGTATTTGAATAAAATAATATATAATAATTTCATGTACAGAGTTTTTTTCTGCTTCTCCAAAGTAAAACATTAAAAAACTCAGTTGAATCTGTTTTTACAAGATAAATATCTAAAATTTTATATGCAGTATTATGTGGTTTACAGGAAAATAGTCAGATTTCTTTCATAGAAATTCTTCTGAATGATGGCATTAAAGAACACTCAAAACACTGAGACTCACGTTTAATATTAATGAGTTTGAAATGTTGGCCCTGCCTAAAATTATTAATAAATTTCAAGGAGGCCACTACGAATCCCTGTAATTACACCTTCTCTTTTAATAAATCATAAGGTAATTTTACATTAGGACGAGAGGGTTGGAAGTATGATTTAATTATGAAAGCTAATAGTGAAGCCTGCAGCAAAGGGAAACACATCCTCCTCCCTGAGCATTTCTGCAAAACGATGGAAATCCAGAGCACATATTTGCAGCTTGGCAACGGCTTTAAGTACACAGTATACGTTACTAAACTTATATTCTTTATATTCACTTGTTCTGACTTTTACCTCCAAGTAGAGTTGGGAGAAAATCAAAGTCAACTGGGTTTCACAGAAACAAACAATACATAGGAATCCTCATTCACTAGTATTTGTTATAATATTAATACAAGAGTTAGGGTGACTTATGTACCACTGAAATTACTTACGAAAAATTTTCACTGGAACTCTACATCCAGTGAGTAACATCAATATGCTCTGCATTCATTCAAGAAAGAATACAGAACAAAAAAAAGTGCCTCAAATTAAAACGCTTGGTATTTTCTTCTTAAAACATAGCCAGATTCTACCTGCAGAATCTTAGACGGGAAAGATCATAGTATAATCAGCTGACTAGGAAAAGCTGTTAAATGTAACATGTGTAAGAGTAACAGCCTGGGCCAGGCACGGTGGCTCACACCTGTAATCCCAGCACTTTGGGAGGCCGAGGCGGGCAGATCACGAGGTCAGGAGATCGAGACCATCCTGGCTAACATGGTGAAACCTCGTCTCTACTAAAAATACAAAAAATTAGCCAGGCATGGTGGCGGGCGCCTGTAGTCCCAGCTACTCAGGAGGCTGAGGCAGGAGAATGGCGTGAACCCAGGAGGCGGAGCTTGCAGTGAGCTGAGATCGCACCACTGCACTCCAGCCTGGGCAACAGAGCCAGACTCCCTCTCAAAAAAAAAAAAAAAAGAGTAACAGCTGAAATTGATTTCACAGTTTATAACATATTTTCATATATGTTGTCTGATTTTATTCCAACACCCACTCTGTGGTGGGTCTGGTCTGTCTCATGTTAGGGGAAATTGAGGTGTGAGGGGAAATGCTCGTGACACAGCTGGTTTGTAGCAGAGCTCAGGGCTGGCAAGCTGAAGACCAGAGCTTGTTCCACTCTTCACACGGTCCCTCCAGCTCATCAGTGAAAAAATACATAAATAACACCAAAGGAAGTGTTAAACAGTCATGTGGACTTCGTCCTGCACAGAAACTCTTTCCAAGAGATTTTCAACAGAACAAGGTTATCTTTCCTTGGGCAGAACTTGCCCCCTGTCAGTACCACCAGCACCAAGGTGTGGGCGAGCCCAGCCCACCAACAACTGCAGCTGCCAGAGGCCCCTCTGTTTCCAGCATCCTGGGCAAAGGGTGACATCATGTCAGGGAACTATGCATCCCTCTCCTAAGGACACTGAGTAAACAGTCTGCACAGCTTACAAACCACACATCTCGACAACTCCACCGCGTCCATAACCTCATGGAAGTGCAGCTGGAGATTTTATTAGCACTTTATGGTCCACATGATCATTTAAGGAGGGTAAAAAGCTCCAGTCAAAGGTATTGCTGAATTAAATCACCTTAGCAAATCTCTGTGCTATGAAAATCACTATTACTGGGCATGTATTTTAATGGCCTTCTCTGTTAGCTATTTGATGGGGTGGCAGGTGGGAGCTGGGGGGTGTATCTCTGATTTCAATATGGAACTAGAAATAGGCCAGGCGCGGTGGCTGTTGTCTGTAATCCCAGCACTTTGGGAGGCCGAGGTGGGTGGATCACTTGAGGTCAGGAGTTCGAGACCACCCTGGCCAAGATGGCAAAACCCCGTCTCTACTGAAAATACAAAAAAATTAGCAGAGCATGGTGGCATGCCCCTGTAATCCCAGCTACTCAGGAGGCTGAGGCAAGAGAATTGTTTGAGCCTGGGAGGTGGAGGTTGCAGTGAGCCAAGATCACACCACTGCACTCCAGACTGGAAGACAGAGTGAGACTCCATCTCAAAAAAAAAAAAAAAAAAAGTACTAGAAACAGAATCCTTAATGCGAAGAAGCAAAAATGTGTATGTGTCTATTCTGGATACAAGTGAGATGCTGAAATCTTAGATATACAGATTTTTCTACAGATCTTTCTTTTCTTGCTTTTCCTTTACTGAAATTTCTAGTTAGATTTGACTTTATTATAGTCATCTAAAGTGGAACGGAAGAATTTATTTTTTAATCAGAAGTCAGACAGAAAGGTAGAGGGCTAGAATTGGGACAAAGGTAACATTTGACCATGTGAGTCTGAAAACATGTTTCTTCCATTTCCATCTTTATCTCCATGGTGGGTGGACAATGACAGGTTCAGGAGTAACTGGAATGCTCTCATTTTCCCAAGACTACAACTTGGGAAGTTTCAGCCTTTCCTTTTCTTTTTAAAATTCTTATTTAAAGACAGCATCTTACTCTATCACCCAGGCTGGAGTAAAGTGGTGTGATGATAGCTCACTGCATCCTGGAATTCCTGGCCATCCTTCCACCTCAGCGTCCCAAAGTGCTGGGACTACAGGTGCGAGCCTCCTCATTTTTCTAATAAACATACACATAAGATGTCTTAAAAGGTAAATCTCAATTCTGTTCTTTCTTTTCCAGAAATATCGTTTTATTTAAGAAGACAGTAGAAAGATCATCCCACGCTGGGAGCTGGGCCTCCCCCGCATTCTGGCTGACAGGGCTTCAGCATGGGCGCTGGGGCCTTAACTCCTCACAAGTCCCGTGGGTCCCCATGTGACCTCAGTCCACCTGTTTACCTGAGGTAAGTGTCTGGGCCTTTCCTCAAACAACAAAGACACAGCAGAGCTGGGGAGTGGGAGCTGCCACATAACGGTTCCTTCAGAGGTGGACAGTGGTGGGCAGGGGAGCAGATGGAGCCGGTGAGCAGCCCCAGGACAGGCTAGCAAGTCAGTGGCCTCTGACGCGATGCCTCGTCGTCCTTTCCGCCCCTCCCCGCCCCGGGTCTTGTGCTTCCTGCCTTGCCTCCGTCAAGCTGATGGCAGGCAGCTCTGGCCCACGTGTGCGTTTCCTTTGGAACACACAGTATTGACCAGCACAGTGTTTTAAACTTGAAGTATAGGATCAGGCTGGATTGTCTGTGGTCCACTGGGTCACTGCCACCTTCTCCTGAGGTCTGCTCCACACACGAGGTGAGGCCAGGATGCTGTGCCCTGCAAGCTCCCCTCCATGTGGTCTGCGTCGGAGTCCACCATGAGAGCCACTGCAGGGCTTCAGAACGGAGGAGAAGCTGAGATACTTCAGTGCAGCTGCAAATGGACATCCGGGCAGACAGGGCAGAGGACAGACAGGGAGCCTCCCCAAGCACTAGGGAGGTGCCTGCCTCAGTGCCTACAGATGCTTCTTCAGGCCCAGGAGCAGGAGCACTGGGGCTGCCAGCTGCCACAGCCAGCCCGGGAGTGTCAGAGGGCTCTGAGGCCAGCCCAGGACTCGGGCCACACCTGGGTCCCCCAGATGGAGATCTCTGGGGTCTGTGAGAACTTCCCTGGCCTTCGTTTCCCATCCCTTTCAACAGTGGTATAGCCTGCAATCTCCTCTATTTAAACCCTCTATACATGGATTATCTACAGTGGCTTCTGTTTTCCTAACCAAGTCCTGAACCAATGTAAGACTTTTCATAAAAACCTAGATTTCCAATTTCTTTTTAAAAAATTATACCATCTGGCAAAACTAGGCTCACGTGGCACATGGCAACCATAGGCTGCCCCTTCTGGAGAAGCATGCACCACCCAGTGGCCAGGGTCCTCCAAATCTGTGATGCCGTGGCCATTCTCTATACCACCTTCAGGGCCCGCCCTGCCTGGGACCCTGTAGGGACTTTAACTCAAGAGTCTTGATCCAGTTCTTCTCCTGCCACCCCCCACTTCCTCTCTCCTGTGCTCACATGACATCCAATCCCCACTTAATTGAAGTCGACAAGGCTTCTTGAACTGACACCGTCACACCCTCGGGGAATCCGTAGCCAGGCACCAGTCTGCACCGAAAGCGTGCACAGTAGAAACCTGGCTCCTTCCAGGAGGCTCCTTGTAGGTTAAGTTATTCTTGATGAGAAGCAACTTAAGTATTATTTTTAGATAAAAACAACCATGGATAGATTATAAAGTCAAATAACAATGTGTCTCTTTTAAGATAAAACACAAGATCTCAAAGAAACGATCTTCTGCAGGCCACTTCATGAGTCCCCTTGAATCCTCTGAGGTTCTGACTTAAGAGGGAAAATGGTAGGGGAGCCGTGAATGAAGTTTCATAGTCCTTTATATTAATAAAGAACTTCGCAGCTGAAAGGATTTTAAGACTTTTTAGAATGATTAAACTTTAAAGATGGAGTTTCTAGGTTTCTGATGAATTCCTATGAATACAAAATAACCAGATATTCATATTTACGTATGTGTTTCTAATTTAAGTAATCCTCTAGTTATTTTGTATCTACAGGATCAGATATTCGGATATTTGTAAAGATAACGGTGACTTTTCAAGCTCTGAATACCAACTGAGGTTGTTTTTTGTTTGGTATCAGGAAGGTCATTTGAGTTTAAAATAAAAACAGTTATTTGAGATATTCGGATCCACCCATTTAAGTAAAGGCCTGGTCCAGTCATTCTGAGAACAACCCTTCAATGCTTTAATTAAAGAGGCCTACAACATCAGAATCTAAGTGTCATGACCAAAATATGTACTCCAACTCCATCATTTATTTACATGGAACTACTGAGAGTCAAGTCTCCAAATTTTACACTGACTGATGAGTCTTCTGTACATCAACAAAGTTAACACAGATTGGCCTTGGAGCAGCTATCAAAACCACATAAACATTGCATACTAGTCAGAGGCTTACCAGGGTTGTAAAGAAGACTTACACACTTAGTCGTAAGTCAACAATTGCCAGATTAGGCAAAGAAACAAACCTATATAACTTTCTGAAAATAGTGCAAGTGACACCTGGTGTTCTACTGTCTATTGAGAAATGCATAATGCCACAGGACTGAACTGAAAATGTGGGCTCCTTCTCTCCATCTGCAGTTAGGTCACCGACAAGAGGAAGAGGCGCTATGAAGAAGGAGCAAGCCAGTCTGTGCAAAATTCAAATATCCTGATCCTCAGGTTCTCTCAAACAGTCTCTGGGCCCATCTAAGACTGCCTCCTAGGGTTTTCTCAGGTTCAAGCTGCTCTCTAGATTCAGACCTACAGGATAAAGGTCCTGGTGTGTTTATTATTTTGGTACCTAACTCAGTGCCCAGCACGATGGAAGCCTTCAAGAACTGTGGACTTGAACGGGCTGATTGACTCATGAAATCCCAGAAACAGACCTTTGGTATAAAGGGGCAATGTTGAACTTAACCTGGGCTTTATGCTCCTGGAAAACAGCAACAGTTAACATCTTCTCCCACCCCAACCCCTGAAACCCTTTTGTCTTCCAGGAAACTGCTGACTGCAAAGAACTTGTCTTCCCCATGTGACTTAGATGGGACTCACAGATGCACACCGTATTTACCTCCAAGGCCAGACACAGGCCTTCCATGTACTCAATCTTTATCTCATAAATTATTAGCCAAACTGTTTGTTTCCACTGACCAACCTGGACAAAATACCCACTAACAACTTGACCAAACTTTAATCAGGACCTTGACTCCCCCTTGAGCAAGCAACAGGACAGCCCTCCTAAAGGGCCTCCTAAGGATCCACAGACCTCAGGGAAAACCCTCCGGATATGCGGATTCACTGTCCCATCCTTCTTCCTGCTCTGCCCACCCTCACGGCCTTGTTCACTCCTGCAATCCTCCGTATAACAGAAAAGCCCTTTCTTACAGACCTGGGAGGCCCTGGCAGGTATCATGGTCACAACCCTTACCTCTACCACAATAGTCTTTTCAGATGAAGATTCTCCCTACCTGAGTCTGAATTCATTTTTTATTTGACAAAAGGAACTACTCAAATATTAGCAAGTAAGTCATCCCCTTAGCACATTCTCTGTGACAACGCAGGCCCTCCTGGCCACCGCCCTCCAAACTGCCCCCGAGGAGTGACAAGAAAGAAAGATCAGAAGTGGAGGATGTCCACCTTCGTGTCCTTTCTTGGTGTGTTCTCAACCACATCATCCTTTCAGATGTAATTTTTTAGCATTGTCCTCTTTTAATATTTATCACAGCACTACCTTGACTGTGATGAAATATTCATGTAGTTTCAATAGCTACGGCAAAGCCAAGTCTATGACAACGTTGTTGATGAACAGTGGAGTTCACTACATTAATGTAATGGAGGCACTAAGTAATCAAATATCATTCCATGTTGATAATCTTCAAAAACTATATGCCTCTTATAATAAGTCATTACACTAGTCTGGTTGCATTACATAACCTTAAAGTAAACACATTAAATGTTTAGATTAAGGGAGATGCTATCACTCATGTAATGGTGCCGCTCTGCACAAGTTCCAAATTTTTGAATCTGACACTCTAGACTCTCAGAAACCTCCTCTCAAACGACTTTTCAAGCTTATCTACCTAGGACACTGTTTGTCTTACAATAGAGCTCTTTACAATGACAAGAAAGAGGCATGTACCACTGTCTTCACTAACAAAGGATTTTCTAAAGTTAGCAGAGACGGCCAAACGTGGTGGCTCACGCCTGTAATCCCAGCACTTTGGGAGGCCGAGGCAGGAGGATCACTTGAGGTCAGGAGTTCAAGACCAGCCTGGCCAACATGGCAAAATGTCATCTCTACTAAAAATACAAAAACTAGCTGGTGTGGTGGTGTGCACCTGTAATCCCAGCTACTCGGGAGACTGAGGTAAGAGAATTGCTTGAACCTGGGAGGTGGAGGTTGCAGTGAGCTGAGATCGTGCCACTGCACTCCAGCCTGGGCAACAGAGGGAGACTCTGTCTTAAACAAAAAAAAAAGGCAGTTGGGGTGCTTTTCCCCCCACATATTTGAAAAGAGAGCTAGTGCCAACAGATAGACTGCAGTTAACAGGACGGGATAGAGAAAATTTTCACAGATTGTCAGGAATTACCACCAAGAGTAAGATAAGGCTGGAGGGCTTCTGAATCATCAAATAAACACACAGAAGCTCACTGGCCATTTCTGAATGTCAATACTTCCACTGACTTAGCTCTTAAATCAGATAACTAACAACAGAGGAGCAATTTGTTTGACTTTGAACTAAATAGGCAAGCAGTGTTGATATCATCTAAATCTGGTTATAAGTAAGGACAATGTGAACATTCCTAAGTACTAAGATCCTCTTCTTTTATCCTGTCTCTCCCCAAATATAATGTTTTCCAGGTTGCTCTATTGTTTTCTATGTAATATTAAAGGGCTTCAAAGTTTATGGTACATTCAGACTTAGCTATTCAGGATTGACAGTTTGGTTATAGACAGTTAAATGAGTATTCATCAAACATGGAATTCAGAAACAAATACTCCTATATTAAGTGTTTGGGATAAATAAATATGTTCATTTGCTACACATTTGCTAATTGAAAATTGAGTTTTATACACAGTTGTTAAGTTTAAAATAGCCTACAAGAAAATGAGATTAAGAAAACATTACAAAAGAACCAAAATCCTTGTTTTCTGTTCATCTCTATCTATGCTACACTTCCTAAATTCTTCTGAGGTCATGAAGGATAGGTTTTAAATTACTGCTGTAAGTAAAAATAGTTGAGACATCCTAAATGTCCCAAATACGGAAATGTTAGATAAGCATGGGATTTAATTCCATGATGATAGCATACAACCATCCAAGTAATAACCACAAAGCCTATGTATTGAGACAAATATTATGATATAATACTAATAAGAGAAGAATGCAGAATTTCACACATGTGTAAAGTCCTAAGCAAAAAATTTATGAATATGGAGAACCTATGTAACCTTCAGAGTCCAAAATACTGCAAGAAGCATTCTATACTTTAAGAAAATGCTATGTTTATCTGAAATTCAGATTTAAGTGGGAATCTTGTATTTTTATCTGGCAATGATAATATTAGACAAAATTATTTTACTAATATAAAATATAAAATAAAATGCCGTAACTGCTATATTTAATTAAACAAGTTTGTGTCCCAGTAGAGAGGGACAGAAACATGGATGAATGTCACAGCCTATGAAGAGAAGCTTTCTTCCTTTAAATGATAAAATATAAATAACATAAAATACAAGTACAGATGGACATTTTGAAAAGAAATGTAAATATCAATAGATAGTTTTAAGTTTTAACTGGTTTGGGAGAAACTTCTCAAACATGTTTTAGGAGGAAACATTAGTAATAAAAATGTATTTTCACAGCATTTAGAGCTAAATAACAAACATAATACAGTAGTACCCTGTAAAGATACAGTAGCTATAATTGCTATTTCCCAATATTCATCATAAAAGATTTTAGGACAATTATGCAAATAAAAACATGACCAGTGCTCAGATTATGCCCACTGCCTTCAATATCCAGCTTTACAAATCCTATCTGGTCTTTGATTTTGGAAATGTCTAGGAGTTTGGGGATCCCATGAAGGGCAGAGTTTCTCTGAGCCCCAAAACCACTAATAGAATATGTGCAAGGGGCTCTTGAGGAGGAAGCTGCCCAACGGTGTGAAAATGCACCTCGACAATGCTTGGGTGATCTGTTTCTTGGGTGTGAAAGAATAAAATTTGCAGGCCGGGTGCGGTGGCTCACGCCTGTAAACCCAGCACTTTGGGAGGCCGAGATGGGCGGATCACGAAGTCAGGAGACAGAGACCATCCTGGCTAACACGGTGAAACCCCGTCTCTACTAAAAAAAAATTAAAAATTAGCCGGGCGTGGTGGCGGGGGGCCTGTAGTCCCAGCTACTCGGGAGGCTGAGGCAGGAGAATGGCGTGAACCCGGGAGGCGGAGCTTGCAGTGAGCGGAGATCCGCCACTGCACTCCAGCCTGGGCGACAGAGCGAGACTCCGTCTCAAAAAAAACAAAGAAAAAGAAAAACATTCCATTTATCTACTGAATGTTACTCCATCTAACTGTATAGCACAGTAGGGTGACTATAGTTAACAATAATTTATTGTGTATTTCAGCCAGGCACGGTGGCTCACACCTGTAATCCCAGCACTCTGTGAGGCCAAGGCAGGAGGATCACTTGAGGTCAGGGGTTCAAAACCAGCCTGACCAACATGATGAAACCCTGTCTCTACTAAAAATATAAAAATTAGCCTGGCTTGGTGGCACGTGCCTGTAGTGCCAGCTACTTTGGAGGCTGAGGCAAGAGAATCATTTGAACCTGGGAGGTGGAGGTTGCAGTGAGTCCAGACTCCACTGCACTCTAGCCTGGGCAACAGAGCAAGATTCTGTCACCCCCCCAAAAAAATTGTGTATTTCAAAGTAGCTAAGAGAGAAGATTTGAAATGTTCCAACACAATAAAAATGCTAAGTGCCTGAGGAGATGGATATCCTAAACATGTTGATTTGCTCATTACACATTATTTGCCTGCATCAAAATATCACATGTATGCCATAAAAATGTACAATTATTATGTATCAATAAAAATCAAATAAATCAAAATCATTCTAGTATACAGATTTCACAATTCGATTTGTAAATAACCAGCACCAAGGATGTACCCGACTAGCTGATGAGCACACATTCTAGCCTTTGGGACCCTCAACATGACAGCTCCAAAAGCACTTACCAACTAGTCATGGAATTCCTAAAAGACACAAATAATGGTGTTCATTGCAACTTTTCTGTCTATCCAAGGAGAAACAGATCCTGTACTGATTTACATAAATTCAATGTAACAAACCAAGTTCGTTTAGAATGTTTTCCGAAACTTTTACTCATCACCTACATCAGTAAATCCTAGTTTCCAAAGCCTAAGAATTTAAACATTTCTATTAGAGAAAGAAAATGTCCCTTTGGATGTTTGTATATGGGATCAAAACGTGGCCTCTATTTGAAAGATCCAGCTAACCTTTAAAACATGTTGGGTGGGAGAGGCTGTGAAATCAATGGGGCTCTTCTTTAGGTGTCAGTCTTCAGCGGGAGCATCACTGAGTCCCACAGAGGAGTATGAAGTCAGTGCCTTCTGCTTCCAACAGACTGAATTCCTCAAGGACATTCACACTCAAATACAGCCACTTGAAAGCCAAGGGATACAGTAGCTGCATTCAAAGGGGGTCCTAAGATCAGCATATTGGCTTCTACTCCTTTGACTAAGAATATTAAGCTTTCTGTTTATGTACTAGTTGGATGGCTAAAAGTTTATGTTGTCAGCACACATGTAACAATTTTTATG
Source organism: Pan paniscus (assembly GCF_029289425.2). Classification (NCBI taxonomy): domain Eukaryota; kingdom Metazoa; phylum Chordata; class Mammalia; order Primates; family Hominidae; genus Pan; species Pan paniscus. The sequence goes on along the minus strand of NC_073266.2, from coordinate 27,335,485 downwards.
TTTCCTTCAATCCCCATAAACTTCTTGACACATTCCACAGAGTTGACATTTACTTCCACCTCTGTTAAGTTCATCATCTGTTCATTCTACTTGTGTAAATGATTCCTCAGGGTACAGATGTCCCTACAAATGGGCACCTGTGAAGCACTGCTGAAGCAAACAGCACATGGTCCACAGCTAGGTCTTGTTCCACAGTGCATGACCTTGACTTCCACACAATCTGCCTCTCCAACGCTGGGACCTGGAGGGGCCCTGGGGGTACAGGTGTTGTCCCAGACTGGCCCTTCTTTCATACTCATTTCCTTTTTATTCCACTGCACAAATGATTGAGATGCCTGGAGTGACAACTCTGAGATGTGTTAGCGTCATTGCTTTCCAAGTGGCCTAAGATGAGAACAAACTATTCCAAGCAGCATCAGAACATTATAGAAAATAGTAAGGCAGGATCGATTGCATCTAACCTTTGGATCTCATTCAAATGCCAACCAATGCTGGAATGTTTCATAACAGAAATAATGTAAAAAGAGAAAACATACCATCAAGAAGTGGAATGAAAAGTATGAGAAACTTCTCACATGCCCTGATTTATTGAAAAATAATTTCCTAAGGATAAGTCACTGATACAAAGATTGGGAATATTGTTTCACAATGAGTTTTTAACTTAATAAGTTGGTCAAATGAAAATCACATCCTTTAGATCAGGTTAATTACAGAAAAAAAGAGAGAGAGAGAGAGCGAGGTAAACCTCTGACTCTGCAGGAAAAATCTGTAGTACAAGTAAATATCTTAGATAACGGTTGCAGACACAGTTAGACCCAAGGCAAGAAATATAGACACAATCCTACTGGAGAATTTTTAATTCTTCACCTTCAAAGCAACTGGAACATAGAAAATCTATCTTTAGGGACACTTATATCCTGTCGTGTAGTTACATTATTCTTGCAGTTTCCCTAGTAGAACCTCTAAAAGAATATGAATTGGTTGGGAGGAGGAAAATAAGAGAATTGAATCTACATCTTCACTAATTTGTAGTAATACTAAAAAGATAATAAGAATAGTTATTTGGGTGAATGGAGGAAAAGCCACAGAACAAATATTTGCTTTTTTTTTTTTTTTTTTTGAGACAGAGTCTTGCTCTGTCACCCAGGCTGGAGTGCAGTGGCCCAATCTTGGCTCACTGCAACCTCTGCCTCCTGGGTTCAAGTGATTCTCCTGCCACAGCCTCCTAAGTAGCTGGGACTACAGGCCCATGCCCAGCTAATTTTTGTATTTTTGGTAGAGACAGGGTTTCACCATGTTGGCCAGGATGGTCTTGATCTCTTGACCTCGTGATCCACCCATCTCGGCCTCCCAAAGTGCTGGGATTATAGGCGTGAGCCACCGCGCCCGGCCAAATACTTGCATTTGATTAAAAATAAAACCAAGTTATGGCTTAATTAAAACATCATCAATTGATAACTGCCCTTGCCTAATTATACTTTAAAAGAACTGTGTTTGTGGCTTTCTCTGCTAAAAGCAAAAATTTAGCTCTATGAGCTATATTAACACAATGAACTATTACGAAGGTAGCAGGGGTTTAGAGTAGGGACGAGGCAACAAAACTTGGTTCCAGAGTATAAATACAGCACTTGAACCACCTCCATGAAGCTGAGTGTAGCCCTTTGTTCCATCTAAACACTGCCTCTTGTCATAGCCAGTGCCAGATCACACTAGAGGAATAGATGTGGGAGGCGACTGTTGCAAAATAGCTTTCCTTTCTGTGGCTTAAAATGCATTAAACTATTAGTCTCAGAGTTTCGAACAGTAAATAAACAATAGTAAGAATATGAGAACAATGAAAAATCAGCCACAACCTGAAATTACTACCTAGTTGATACTTCATAAATTGCAATTGTTTTTGCACCCAAATGTAAGCTTTAGAGATCAATGTACCTCCATGTTATAATTTGGAATAGTCATAAGATAATCAGGATAATCAGTCTCCATCCATCAGAACCAGTCAGAATTGCACAGGGCACTAAGTCCTCCACCAATGTGGTCGTGTTGCAATCATATTACCAACCAGCATTCCAGACCTATCTGTCCCTAAAATGACGACCAGCCACAGATAACATCAGTCCAGAATTTGTTATGTAATACTTGGTTAATAAATCACCCAGTCTTCTTTTAAACTTCTCATCTGTTACAAAGCACCAATAAAATTATATTGCCATGACTCAAGGGCAAGTTCGGAGGCATCTTTTGCATGAAAAATATTTACCACAAAATATGTTTTTTTTTCTCAAAAAGATATGGTTTGTTGATTTGCATTGTTAGCTAAATTTTCTTTGGTGCATTTTTTTGCATCCTGAGGGAAGTCAGTCACTTCAGCATTTAAACAGGACAAATGCAGAAACTGGCAAAAAGAAAACAATGACAGAGGTTTTATTGAGCACCTGCTATTTTACAAAGTGCCTTGGTAGGGGCAAAGGCAGGAAGACAGGAAAGAGAGGGTTTCTAAGCAGGAAAACAAACAAATGATTCCACACACCATGGAGTTAAAGGACTACTGAACAGCCTCTGATATGATCCCAAAACCTTAAAAAGAAGAAAATTTAAAAAGGAAGCTTTAAAGAAGTACCATCAATTTATGAAAATTCTAAATATTAAATCAACTGTAAATCTAAGGACATATCTTTACAATCTTGGCTACAAGGCTTTGAGGATATTCATGTAAACATGACTTGAATACCTAACTATGCAAGGCTGTGTTACCATTTTTGTTGCATCTATGGATCTGGGACCTGCGGTCAGAGAAAGAATATATCTTTCCTGGTCCAAAATTTACTTGCAATTTTTTTTTAAGTCACAAATATATGTAAATTAAATCACATTTTAATTTAAGCAAAATGTTTTATTACAAAATATAAAATTGGCTGGTCACATTGACTGGGTGTGGTGGCTCACGCCTAAAATCCCAGCACTTTGGGAGGCTGAGGCAAGTGGATCACTTGAGGTCAGGAGTTCAAGACCAGCCTGGCCAATATGGTGAAACCCTGTCTCTACTAAAAATACAAAAATTAGCTGGGTGTGGTGATGCACGCCTGTAGTTCCACCTACTCGGGAGGCTAGGCACGAGAACTGCTTGAATCCAGGAGGTGGAGGTTGCAGTGAGCCAAGATCGGGCCACTGCGTTCCATCCTGGGCAACACAGCAAGACTCTGTCTGAAACAAAACAAAATAAGAATTGGCTGGGCACAGTAGCTCATGCCTGTAATCCCAGTACTTTGTTAGGTCAAGGCAGGAGAATCACTTGAAGCCAAGAGTTCCAGACCAGCCTGGGCAACATAGCAGAACCCTGTCTCTACAAAAAAATTACAAATAATTTAAAAATTAGCTGGATGTGGTGGTGCACAACTGTAGTCTTAGCTACTGGGGAGGCTGAGGTGGAATGATCCCTTGATTCCAGGAGTTCAAGGCAGCAGTGAGTTATGATTGCACCTCTGTACTCCAGCCTGGGCAACAGAGCAAGACCCTGTTTTTAAACAATTTTAAAGCTGATGGAGCATGAGTTCATTCTCACATATCTGAGGAATTCGGCTTGCCCAGTAAGTCCGGTGCTCCCCAGCCTTCTCAAATATCTCTTGGCAAGGCTTTCATTTGAATTCCAAAAGATTTCAGTCTGAAAGGTCAAAGTCTTCTCTGATAGCAAATGTGGTTAAGCAGTGAAAATGATCTCTATTACACTATTAAATCCAGCAATGAGAGGACATATTTTCATGACCAAATATAGGTGCATTCAACCTCTCTTTGATCTGTAGATAAGTTCTCCTTGTTCTCTGCTCAATTAACAAGTTCAATTATCATGTGAATTCTACTTATAAGCTTCATTATAAAAATCATGTACCAAAATGAGAAGCCTTCTTTCTTTTCTTTTTCTTTTTTCTTTGAGATGGAGTCTTGCTCTGTCACCCAGGCTGGAGTGCAGTGGCGCTATCTCGGCTCACTGCAAGCTCCGCCTCCCAGGTTCATGCCATTCTCCTGCCTCAGCCTCCCCAGCAGCTGGGACTACAGGCACCTGCCACCATGCCCAGCTAATTTTTTTGTATTTTTAGTAGAGACGGGGTTTCACCGTGTTAGCCAGGATGGTCTTGATCTCCTCACCTCATGATCCACCCGCCTCGGCCTCCCAAAGTGCTGGGATTACAGACGTGCGCCACCGCACCCAGCAAGAAGACTTCTTTCAATCTTATTTAGAACTTTTTAACTTTCCCAGGACCATTGATAGACATTATCAAGATTTACTTTTTAACCGTCTCATTTTAAACAATCAGCCAGGAACTGTTTTGTAAGCTCCTCAGCAGTTGCAAATGACAATGAATATCATCACTAAGAATTTTATTTCACAAATTTTACCTGAAAAATTAAAATGTTAATTTTCCTTCCTCTAAATTCTGACCTGAGAACAACCATTCACACAATATCTTCCATCTGATATGGTCATTCTCTTTTCATCTGCCAATATGAAAACTAGTAGCAATAATGCATAGAAAAAAACCAAAGTTCTGAAATGAATTTTTCAAAATCATTATTCACAAGAATGTATTTCTATTAATTAAAAAACGAGGTGAAACTCATTAGTAACATTATTGAGGAGAGATAGTCTCAGAGTTCTAGTCCTTGAATATGGTAAGATTTATCTATAAGACACTTGGATAAAATTGTCTTCATCCAGATGCAGCCAGAATGATCATTCTAACAGGCTGACAGTTTAATTTTATAAAATCCGCAGACATCAGAGTTTCAAAGCAAACAAGAGGACAAGTCTTTATCATTTACTTCCCTGAGAATTAAGGTTATATGTATAATATATCTTTATTTATATAACATATATATCTATGTATATGTTATATATAAGTTATATGATAGCATTGATATATATGTTATATATCAATGCATACATATAATGTGGGTTTTTTTTCCCAAAAGTAAGCATTGTACTTTTTTAATCTGTCGGAATGAACATATTTGAATCTATTAAACTAGTCTAAGAAAATGCTGCTTACTATAACAGCTCTAAAATCATTCTGACTCCTAAGAAATTCAGAGTAGAGAAAAGCATGTCCCAACAGATCACAAAAGCTTACTATGGGTTATGCATATGGTTTCAAACATATTTGCACTAAATGGAATATTAGTCTTTCTAGATATACACAATTACACTTAGCTTTTGCATCTGATTTTAATTGGATTTTAATTTTGCTTCCTCTAAAGTGCTAATTTAAATAGGGCAGGTAAAGTAGATGCTACAATTACTAATGCTTTCCAATGAAATGAAGGCAAGCTAATTCCAGCAAAGAAAAATCTGCCATATGCTGTTAAATTTCTAGACAAGTAAAACATTACTAAATTAAGTTGATTAGTAGAGATCACTCTATATTCATGTGAAATGTGACCACAGTATATTTAGGGATGAATCCTTTCCTTTTGAAGAATGTAAACTGGGCCGGGCATGGTGGCTCATGCCTGTAATCCCAGCACTTTGGGAGGCCGAGGTGGGCGGATCATGAGGTCAGGAGATTGAGACCATCCTGGCTAACACGATGAAACCCCATCTCTACTAAAAATACAAAAAAATTTAGCCGGGTGTGGTGGTGGGCACCTGTAGTCCCAGCTACTTGGGAGGCTGAGGCAGGAGGATGGCGTGAACCCGGCAGGCGGAGCTTGCAGTGAGCTGAGATCGCACCATTGCACTGCAACCTGGGCGAGAGAGGGAGACTCCGTCTCAAAAAAAAAAAAAAGTAAACTGATTTAAGTTAATCTCTATACATTGCAGAGAGCTGCAGTCTTTATTATAAAGATAAACTAAGATTGCTGAAAGAGTAGATTTTAAGTGTTCTCACCACAAAGGAAAAGTATGTGAGATAATGTTAAATAGCTTGATTTAGCCCTTCAACGATGTATACTTACATTAAGAACATCATGTTGCACACCAAAAACACATACCATTTTTACTTGTCAATTAAAATAAATCAATAAATACAAAAAACTAACCAGAGTGTAGGTAAGTATATATAGTATTGTGCCTGGCAGACAATAGATATTTGACACATATGTGTTGAATGAATGAATGAGCAAAAATCCAGTAGGAGATAATGTAGGCTAACCTGCAGTTGAAAATGTGAGTTGCTCAATATTTGCATGGGAGACTCAGCCACTTGTAATCAGATCGTTTGGCTACTTTCCATTCCTCTAGGATCACAATGGCTACTGTATAAAGACCCAAAAGGAATGAAGACAATGAATTCTTCCTAGTTCTTCCCAGCATTTGTTGTGTTACCTAAGAAATCATTTATTGTGTCAAGCCATAGAAATACAACATCACTGTGCAATAGTAAAAAGAACCCCAAAATGCCAGTTGAAAATACCTGCAGGATATGCATTCATGCACAAATCTCCTCTAGAAGATACGTGCCGAATGGTCAGCACCTTAAACCTTTGCAGTTAAAGCTAAGGGTTTCCCAAACCAGATTGTTCCTTGATGGAGACTTGGGGAGCACCACTCACCCACCATCACCTGCCCCTCTAGACTGGCAGGCGTGTGTCTCAGTACCCAGCAGAAGACTAACTCTGGGCAGGGTTCAAGCCCCAGGATGAGATCCTCAGAGAGATGATGAGATCATCTTCCTGTAGGTAGTCAAGAAAAACCCAGCAGGGAACTCTGGCCCCTTTACCTGCCCCTCAGAATAAACAATACACTTTAAATGCAAGTGCTCCATTTTAAGCGCTGGATCGTACATGGTCAGATATTCACCTTAGATCATTCTGGCAGAAATGGAGAAAACAGATTGAAAGAGCCAGATTATGGACCACTTATGAGGGTCAGTACTTGTTGAGAAAAGCTTTTTTGTACCTGAATGTATACTAGACTCAAATTAAGTCCAGGTGTAGATCTACCACCTTCTTGATATTTAACCACAAAATAAAAGTTAGATAATTTTTCTGAGTTTCTATTTTCTCATGTAAAACCTTTCCTCCTTTCATTTCTTCACATGTAAAATCTAGAGTCATACCCATTTCACAGAGCGTTTGCAAATATTAAATGGGAGAAAGAACACACACACACACATGCACACATACAAAATACACACACCGTCCAAGTACTGCAATAAGCAAGAAAACCATTATAAGCCCTCTTGAGCTGATAATTCAAAAAGTATGCGAATATGTTTTAAAAACTACGATGTGTCCGACAGAAGACAGTGCTGTTAAGTCATCAGCATTGTTACAAACACAATGTTGAATGTGGCATTTCAGCAATTTTAAAATCCAACCTTTGCCATTATCTGAAGATACTTGAGAAAGGAAACAAGTCATTCCTATCACATAAACAACTAGACCCCTCTGTTTAGCTGACAAGACACGTGTTTAGTGCGAAGAGTCCAGCACACTTCATTACGTTGTTGGATTGTTTCCTCAATACATCTGCGGAAACCAAGACACACTCCATTCCAAATAAAGATTACCCTGCAGAGAAGAGCATCCTGGTTTTATGAAGTCCTGTTGTAACCATAATGAAAGAGGAAAAGAAACTTCAAAGCCAGGATTGCGTAGCTCTATGCCAGGAAAAGAGAGTCTAGTTCAGGGCAGGACAACATTCCAGCCCCCACTGACAGCAACTCCGGATCCTCTCTCTGAGCAGTGCCAATTTTTCCAAAGTGTTTAGAGGTCCCTGCCAGCATTGGCTTTCATCAGTTTGATTGTATGAAGTGGCTGAGTGAGTCTGAGATAAGATAGGGCAAGAGAAATACACAGAGAGTCATTCGCACCTGCTAACTTGAGGGCTGCCAGGGCAGCTCTAGTGCCCAACGGTAGAGGAAGAATGGTGCCTACCATAAGATGGACAGACAAGTAGCACGTGACTGTGGTTTTATCCAGAGTGTTGTCAAAGCATGCATAATAACTCCATTTACTTTCCCAAATACGTTAACTTTCAGTCTGTACTTACCCCTAGACCTGCCTTACAAGTAGAACAGCGGGCAGTTCTGTCCATGCCCACCAGAGGCCTGCAGCACAGGCAGCTGAGCCATATGCCCCCCCGCATAGAGACTGGTTGCTTTGGTTTAAAGTCTCCACCTCACTTTTTTAAAGTCAATATTCCCAGTAGGTTCAACATGAAGTTTTTACTATCACAGTTTTGTTTATTATTTTCCAGAAATCGGTCTTGGTGGTGAGGAATGATCTGTTATTTGCCCAGCACCACTCCCCTCTCTCCTTTCTGTTCAAATGCAAGGACTCACCTCATTGCACTGCGCCAGCCTGAGCGCCCATGGCCACAGTGATGACTGTTCCATCTTACTGTCCCCTAGGCCTGGTAAAGGGCACTCCTCACACAGTCCTCTTCCCACCTTTAGTGCCAGTTTCTTGGTCATCTCCCGCCATCATTCAAAATACTCCAAGGCCCACGTGATCTGATGAATACCATCAGTAATTTTTTTACTCTGAGAACTACAGAGAAGCTGAACTATCTATGGTTTAAAGAGGATCTCAAGAGCAGGAGCCATGCCTTACATATTTTTTTTTTTTGTATTCCCAGAATCGAGCCATCCTGATAGGCCAGTAAATGTTTATTGAATGAATCAATGAAAGATCAACATCACAATAATAATTTACATTTATTAGATGCTTACTATATGCCAGGTACTGTTACACAGTACCTTAAGTACATTACTATTTTTTTTTAAAGCCCCAGTGACCCTATGAGGTAGTTACTTTTATTGCCTGCATTTTACAGATGAGGAAACAGAGACTGAAATGAATGGAGGAATGAATGAACATACTGGTGTCATTTCCACTGCTGTTGTGTGAACATTTAAGGCAATGCACTGAACTGTTGTGTGCTTACTACAGGCCAGGCCCTACCCAAGACACTGTGGGTACAGCAGGGAATAAGACAGAGAGTGGGAGCTTGTTTTCCTGGAACAAACGGTTTAGTTGGAGGAGAGAGAAGGAGGCAGGAGGCAGATATTACTAACCAAACTCACTAACATGAAAGAATTGAGACAGAGTAAGTCCTGTGGAGATAATGACAGAAGTGTGTTGTGACGGTGAGTGACCAGGATCGGGTGTTTGAGGGGTGCGGAAAGAGGTCCCTGAGGAGGTGACATTTAGGCTGAGATATAGGAGGAAACGCTCATCAGAGCACACAGCCACTGCAAAGAACTTAGAGCAAAAATAGTTGTATCTGAATGTGATGGTTAATACTGAGTGTCAACTTGATTGGATTGAAGGATATGAAGTATTGATCCTGGGTGTGTCTGGGAGGGTATTGCCAAAAGAGATTACTATTTGAGACAGTGGGCTGGGGAAGGCAGACCCACCCTTAATCTGGTGGGCACAATCTAATCAGCGAATATAAAGAAGGTAGGAAAACGTGACAAGGAGGGACGGGCCTAGTCTCCTAGTCTACATCTTTCTCCTGTGCTGAATGCTTCCTGCCCTCGAACATCAGGCTCCAAGTTCTTCAGTTTCGAGACTCAGACTGGCTCTCCTTGCTCCTCAGCTTGCAGAAAGCCTATTGTGGGACCTTGTGATCATGTAAGTTAATACTTAATAAACTCCCCTTTATATATATATACATATATATGTCATGTATATATATACACACATATATATGTATGTGTATATATATGACATATATAGGTATATATGATATATATGTGTGTGTGTGTGCGTGTGTGTGTGTGTGTGTGTGTATCCTATTAGTTCTCTTCCTCTAAGAGAACCCTAATACAGATTTTGGTATCAGGAGTGGTTCTAGAGGAACAGAATATTAAGGATGGAGTTCTTTCGTTGGTTTTGGGGTTTCTGGAGTTGGCTGCTTAGTATGATTAGATGTGAAAATGCTAAGGACTCTACTGCTAACAATATGCAGAACACTGGTAGTCCTGGGCATGAACTGTTTAGAGAGTTACACAAAATAAATGCATTTGACACTCCTGATTCACCACTCATGACAGGCAAGGAGTTTAGTGACTCTATACCTAATACCTTTAACCATATGTGGAGAACCAAGGAACGTAATAAAGCTGGTTGGTTGCTCCTAAGTTCAGTGGACAAAGTGATGAAAGAAAATGATGAACTCAGGGATTCTGTCTCCAGGCTTCAGAAGCACATACTGAGCCTCAAATCTGCTAAGATTGCCTTGAGTGAGAGTCTTATCTCCTTAGAGAAAGAGCTGAAATTGTGGAAAAACAGACACAAGATCTTATCATGAGAGTGGCTGACCTGCAACGAAAGATACATGCACAGCCCCGCCAGGTGTCTACTGTTAAAGTGAGGGCATTGATTGAAAAAGAATGGGACCCTGCAACTTGGAATGGGGATGTGTGGGAGGACCCTGATGAAGCTGAGGACACTGAGTTTGTAAACTCTGATGAACCTTTTTTGCCAGAAGGAACAGCTTCCCCATCCCCAGTAGCGGCAACATCCCTTCCCGAACCACGCTGCCATCAGCCTTTCCACCTTTGTCTGAGGACATAAACCCTGCGCTGCCTGAGGCAACAGTGATGGCCTCCCCTGAAGCAGTTTCCAGGCAAGATAATGTTGATTCTCCTCAGAAGCCTCCCCCAACACCTCTGTTTGCTTCTAGACCTATAAATAGACTAAAGTCCTGGCAGGTCCCTAAAGATGAGGTTGAAAGTGTGACCCATGAGGAGGTGCGCTACACTCAAAAAGAACTGTTTGAGTTCTCTAATTTATATAAACAACAATCTGGAGAACAGGCCTGGGAATGGATATTAAGGGTATGGGATAATAGTGGAAGGAACAAAGAGTTGGATCAGCCTGAATTTATTGATTTGGGTCCACTAAGTAAGGACTCAGCGTTTAATGTTGCAGATCAGGGAGTTAAAAAAGGTTCTAATAGTTTATTTGCTTGGTTGGTTAAAATGTGGATTAAAAGATGGCCCACTATGAGTGAGCTGGAAATGCCTGATCTCCCTCAGTTTAATGTAGAGGAAGGGATCCAAAGGCTTAGGGAGATTGGGATGGTGGAGTGGATTAGTCATTTTAGACCTAAGCATCCCAGCTGAGAGGGTCCAGAAGATATACCCTTGACCAATGCCTTGTGAAACAGATTTGTGAGGGCAGCACCTGCATCTTTGGAACCACAGTCACTCAACTACAAAACTTAAATACAATGAGAATAATTGGATCCCGAGGTGGCAGGGACCAAGTGGCAGCACTCAACTGTCAAAGGCAAGGTGGGCGTAGCTACCATAATGGACAGCAGAGGCAAAGCAGCAATCAGAATAGTCTCATTCGTGTAGAGCTCTGGCATTGGCTAATTAATCATGGTGTTCCTAGAAGTGAAATTGATAGGAAGCCTACTGCATTCTTACTTAAATTATACAAACAGAAAACTTCTAGGTCGAATGGACAAAAGACTAATTTGAATTATAAAAACAGAATCACAGCCCCTCAATCAATTTCCAGACTTGAGCCAGTTTATGCACCCAGAACCCCTTGAATGAAGGGGAGGCTGAGTCCCCTTGAGGAAGAACCCCACTACATTACGGACAATATATGCAGTGAATCTTTCTCCCATTCTTCCCCAAGGAGACCTCCAGCCTTTTACCAGGGTAACTGTGCATTGAGGAAAGGGAAATGATCAGACATTTCAGGGACTACTGGCTCTGGCTCTGAGCTGACGTTGGATCCAGGGGACCCAAAATGTCATCGTGGTACTTCAGTTAAAGTAGGGGCTTATGGAGGTCAGGTAATTAATGGAGTTTTAGCTCAGGGCTGACTTACAGTGGATCCAGTAGGTCCCCAGCCTCATCCTGTGGTCATTTCCCCAATGCCAGAATGCATAATTGACATAGACATACTCAGCAGCTGGCAGAACCCCCACATTGGCTCCCTGACTAGTAGGGTGAGGGCTACTATGGTGGGAAAGGTCAAATAGAAGCCATTAGAGCTGCCACTACCTAGAAAAATAGTAAGTCAAAAATAATATCAAATCCCTGGAGGGACTGCAGTGATTAGTGCCACCATCAAGGACTTGGAAGATGCAGAGGTGGTGATTCCCACCACATTCCAGTTCAACTCTCCCATTCGGCCTGTGCAGAAGACACATGGATCTTGGAGAATGACAGTGGATTATTGCAAGCTTAACCAAGTGGTAACTCCAACTGCAGCTGCTGTACCAGATGTGGTTTCATTGCTTGAGCAAATTAACACATCTCCTGGTAACTGGTATGCAGCCATTGACTTGGCAAATGCCTTTGTCTCCATTCCTGTCCATATGGCCCACTAGAAGCAATTTGCTTTCAGCTGGCAAGGCCAGCAATATACCTTTACTGTCCTACCTCAGAGGTATATCAAGTCTCCGGCTTTGTGTCATAATCTTATTCGGAGAGACCTTGATAACTTTTCACTTCCACAAGATATCAAACTGGTCCATTACATTGATGACATTATGCTAACTGGATCCAGTAAGCAAGAAATAGCAAACACACTGGACTTATTGGAGAGACATTTGTGTGGCAGAAGAGGGAAGTAAATCCTACTAAACTTCAGGTAAAACTAAATTTTACCTCAGTACAATTTCTAGGGGTCCAGTGGTGTGGGGCCTGTCTAGATATTCCTTCTAAGGTAAAGGATAAGTTGCTGCATTTGGCTCCTACTACAACCAAGAAAGAGGCACACGGCCTGTTTGGATTTTGGAGGCAACACATTCTTCATTTGAGTGTGTTACTTCAGCCCATTTATCGAGTGACCCAAAAGGCTGCCAGTTTTGAGTGGGGTACAGAACAGGAGAAGGCTCTGCAACAGGTCCAGGCTGCTGTACAAGCTGCTCTGCCACATGGACCATATGACCCAGCAGATCCAATGGTGTTTGAGGTGTCAGTGGCAGATAGGGATGCTGTTTGGAGCCTTTGGCAGGCTCTAAAGGTGAATCACAGCAAAGGCCTCTAGGATTTTGGAGCAAGGCCCTGTCACCTTCTGCAGATAACTACTCTCTTTTTGAGAGACAGCTCTTGGCTGACACTGGACTTTGGTGGAAACTGAATGTTTGACTATCGGTCATCAAGTCACCATGCGACCTTAACTGCCTATCATGAACTGGGTGCTTTCTGACCCATCTAGCCATAAAGCGTGTCATGCGCAGCAGCATTCCATCATCAAATGGAAGTGATATATACATGATCGGGCTCGAGCAGGTCCTGAAGGCACAAGTAAGTTACATGAGGAAGTGGCTCGAATGCCTATCATCTCCACCCCTGCTACCCTGTCTTCTCTCCCACAGCCTGCACCGATGGCCTCATGGGGAGTTCCCTATGATCAGGTGACAGAGGCAGAAAAGACTAGGGCCTGGTTCACAGATAGTTCTGCACGATATGCAGGCACCATGTGAACATGGACAGCTGCAGCACTACAGCCCCTTTCTAGGAAATCCTTGAAGGACAGCGGTGAAAGGAAATCTTCCCAGTGGGCAGAACTTCGAGCCATGCACCTGGCTGTGCACGTTGCATGGAAGAAGAAATGGCCAGATATGTGATTATATACTGATTAATGGGATGTAGCCAATGGTTTGGCTGGATGGTCAGGGACTTGGAAAAAGCACGATGGGAAAATTGGTGACAAAGAAACTTGGGGAAGAGGTTTGTGGATGGACCTGAATGGTCAAAAACTGTGAAGATATTTGTATCCCATGTGAGTGCTCACCAATGGGTGACCTCAGTGGAGGAGGAGTTTAATAATGAAGCGGATAGGATGACCCGTTCTGTGGACACCACTCAGCCTCTTTCCCCAGCCACCCAATGGGCCCATGAACAAAGGGGCCATGGTGGCAGGGTTGGAGGTTATACATGGGCTCAGTAACAAGGACTTCCATTGACCAAGGCTGACCTGGCTACAGCCTCTGCTGAGTGCCCAATTTGCCAACAGCAGAGACCAATACTGAGCCCTCGATATGGCACCTTTCCTCAGGGTGATCAGCCAGCTACCTGGTGGCTGGTTGATTATATTGGACCTCTTCCAACATGGAAAGAGGAGAGGTTTATTCTCACTGGAATAGACACTTACTCTATATATAGGTTTGCCTGTCCTGCATGCAATGCTTCTGCCAAGACTACCATCCATGGACTCACAGAATGCCTTATCCACCAACATGGTATTCCACACAGCATTGCCTCTGACCAAGGCACTCACTTTATGGTGAAAGAAGTGTAGCAGCAGGCTCATGCTCATGGAATCCAATGTGGTCTTACTATATTCCCCATCATTCTGAAGCAGGTGGATTGATAGAACGGTGGAATGGCCTTTTGAAGTCACAATTACAATGCCAGCTAGGTAACAGTACTTTGCAGGGCTGGGGCAAAGTTCTCCAGAAGGCCGTGTATGCTCTGAATCAACATCCAATATATGGTACTGTTTCTCTCATAGCCAGGATTCATATGTCTGGGAATCAAGAGGTAGAAGTAGAAGTGGCACCACTCACAATCATCCCTAGTGATCCACTAGCAAAATTTTTGCTTCCTGTTCCCGTGACATTACGTTCTGCTGGCCTAGAGGTCTTAGTTCCAGAAGAAGGAGCACTGCCACCAGTAGACACAACGATTCCATTAAACTGGGAGTTAAGATTGCCACCTGGACACTTTGGGCTCCTCCTACCTTTAAGTCAACAGGCTAAGAAGGGAGTTACAGTGTTGGCTGCAGTGACTGACCCAGAATCACTGGGTCATCTCCAGCATGCATGGAATACAGGAGATCCATTAGGGCGTCTCTTAGTATTACCATGCTCTGTGATTAAGGTCAATGGGAAACTACAACAGCCCAAACCAGGCAGCACTACAAATGACCCAAACCCTTCAGGAATGAAGGTTTGGGTCACTCCACCAGGAAAAAAACCATGATCTGCTGAGATGCTTGCTGAAGGCAAAGGGGATACAGAATGGGTAGTAGAAGAAGGTAGTCATCAATACCATCCATGACCACGTGACCAGCTGCAGAAATAAGGACTGTAACTGTTATGCGTTATTTCCTCTTTTGCTAAAAACATGTTTGTGCATGTATACACTTGTACTCAGAAAATCATTTTATTTCCTTTCTCCTTTATCATGTGACATAAGATTTACTGACTTCATATCAGCATTTAAGTATTGTTAACTTTATGTAATAGTATTTGGGTTGGGGATTGGCACGTTTCCGGTTGTACAAGGGATAGTTGTATTATGGTAGGCGTTATGACCTTATTATTGTCTTTACTTGAAGATCTCAGGTAATGTGTATGGGTTCAAGTTGACAAGGGGTAGACTTGTGATGGTTAATATAGAGTGTCAACTTGATTGGATTGAAGGATACAAAGAATTGATCCTGGGTGTGTCTGTGTGGGTGTTGCCAAGAGATTAACAATTAACATTTGAGTCAGTGGGCTAGGGAAGGCAGATCCACCCTTAATCTGGTGGGCACAATGTAATCAGCTGCCAGTGAATATAAAGCAGGCAGAAAAACGTGAAAAGGAGAGATGGGCCTAACTTCCCAGTCTATATCTTTGTCCTGTGCTGGATTCTTCCTGCCCTCAAATATCAGACTCCAAGTTCTTCAGTTTTGGGAGTTGGACTGGCTCTCCTTGCTCCTCAGCTTGCGGACAGTCTATTGTGGGAACTTGTGATCGCGTAAGTTAATACTTAATAAACTCCTCTCTCTATATATATGTGTGTATATATATATATATACTTAATAAACTCCTATATATATATACACTTAATAAACTCCTCTCTATATATACATATACACAAACATATCATATTAGTCTGTCCCTCTAAGAGAACCTTGACTAATACACTGAGTAACAAAAATAATTCCAGTGTGGTTAGAGGGTGCAAGAGCCAGGGGCTTTATAGGGCAAGTTAAGGATTTAGGGTTTGCTTTTTAAGTGCAACGAGAAAATGCTGGAGGGTTTAAGGCAGAGGAATGATATCTGACTTCAGTGTTGAAAAGACCCATGTGATCAGCACGTAGAGAAGGGACATTACAGAGAGATATGAAACAGGAGGACCCTCAGGAGGCCACTGGCCGTCCAGTCATGAAGCAGTGGCGGGGATGCAGGATGCTGTGTGACTTGCTTTAACTCCCTTGTTGGTTTTCCACTATGCTGCTGCTACACCTGCAAATGTGTGTAGCCTGGTTATTTTCTGGCATTCTACAGCTGCTGGAATATCTAGTTTCTAAGACTGTTTCTCTCTTTTTGGCCACTTTGTTTTTCTAAAATAAAGAGTACAAACCAAAGTCCACAAGCACACGTAAGAAAGAGGCAGTCCCAATTGTCCTTCCCTCTCACGGCTGTGACAGTGACCACCCATCAGCGCTGGCTTCATGCTCACACCTGAAAAGTGAGATTTCTGGTCTTCTAAAAAGGCCCTCATCCCAAAATACACTCTTTTAGGTAGTCCAAAAGTCTAGAATTTTTCAATGTGTGCTCCCAGGACATTAGTGCCAAGGGTAAGAAATAGGGGTTCTGTGGTCAGATAAGTTTGGAAAACACAGCACGTTGTACTAAACTCTTAGAAATTCACCATTTGCAGTAGACACTAAGCTCTGAACAGTCTTGCCATGTTTTAGCCCAGCATTTCTCAAAAAGACCTAATCAT
This sequence comes from Pan paniscus, assembly GCF_029289425.2. Taxonomy (NCBI): domain Eukaryota; kingdom Metazoa; phylum Chordata; class Mammalia; order Primates; family Hominidae; genus Pan; species Pan paniscus. The sequence goes on along the minus strand of NC_073266.2, from coordinate 27,318,848 downwards.
GAAACTCAGTATCTCACTGTCATAAATTACTGAATAAATAAAATAAAAATAAATAAAAATGTTTCCCAATAGGAATTACATCACAAAATTCAAAGTGCTACATGGGAAGAAAGAACAAAGCATGATTTGGTGAAGAATGGAGAATCAAAAATCAGTGCCCAAGGAGGATCAGCACTGAACTACAGACACCATGGATAAGCTTTGAACCCTCTAATATGGACCCCCCACCCACGGTGTTGTGTAATTGTTAAGGGGAAAGAAGAAATTAAGTAAGCAAAAAAAAAAAAAAATTTTTTTTCTTATGTTTCTATTAAGAGATGAAGTGCCAAGAATTGGGATGAGGAATACACAGATGGGAATATTTAGAGACTTTCAAAATAAGATTTCAAACAATTTTCAACCTCTCTTTGGGCAAGAGCCAAAACAGAAACCTAGAAAGCAGTAATGTCCAAAGCGATGAGATATGGACCAACAAAAACTCAGACATGAGTTCCTTTGACTTCAGAGAAAACAAACGCCAGGGCTATTTTAAGGTAGGAGAAGCTGGGTGAATAAACATCTTGGATGACTGTACGATTCTGGTGGGGAATGTACAAGATCTCACTGCAGGGGTGCAGAAAAAATTGAGCAAAATCAGAGTATGATTTTTAAAAGCAACTGAAAGACAAAATCACCAGTGGGCTATTAAATCCACACTTCAAATATGCTCTTTTAAAGAAAATGCATTATATGCATATTCAAAGCTATAAAACATTACAGTTTGGCTCACGTTGCAGATTGATTGATTGATTGATTGATTGATTTAGATGGAGTCTAGCTCTGTTGCCCAGGCTGGAGTGCAATGGCGTGATCTTGGCTCACCGTAACCTCCACCTCCCGGGTTCAAGCAATACTCATGCCTCAGTCTACAGAGTTGCTGGGACTACATGTGCGTGCCATCATGCCCAGCTAATTTTTGTATTTTTAGTAGAAACAGGGTTTCACCATGTTGGCCAGGATGGTCTCAATCTCCTGACCTCGTGATCCGCCCACCTAGGCCTGCAAAGGTATTTTAAAAAGAGTTTGTTTGACTGGGATACTTCTCCTTCCTTGGGAGATTAGCACTGCATTATCAACATAGATCCCAGAACTAGATTCCATTTGCAAATCTGAGTATGGATCTACTGGAATAGATAACCAACTGGTGTCATAAGGATAAGATAATATCTGACATTTGTTTTCTCCTAAGTAATAACTTTGGAAGTATACATCCTTACTCTAAAGATAATTTGCTCAAAAAATTTTGATATCCAATTTAAGAAATGCTTTAGGGACTGTGTCACATCTTTTAAAATAACCTACATGGTGGGAAATTGTTGCACTTTGACGGTGACTTTAATGTTTGAAAACAGCTCAAAATAGTGATAAGTGGAGTCCAGTGAATGAGGCGGGGGCATCCGGCACTGGGTCAGAAATGCAGTGTGGCTCTAAGGCGATGCAGTGGCAACCACGATGATGCTTTGCAGCAAAACTGATCATGCTTTGAAAGTTATTGCTAAGAGGTTTGTGGTTGTTAGTGAAAAATCCTAGGAGCTGGAGCCTTCTAGAAAACACTGGCTCACAAGAAACAAAGCCCATTTTATGAGGATCCCTCTTCTCACTGCCTTGTAATCTGACCTTTCATCTTCTCTTGTGACTGAGGATGGGTTGCCAGAGGCTGTGTGCTATAGCAGCCTTGTCTGGCCTGCAGTGCAAGCCTGGCTCCAGCTAACAACATTTCCTTGCTTACCAGCTAGACTGATTTTGGGCCCCAAGGCCAACACGAGTCAGGATTAACTAAGCATGAGCAAGTTCTAATATTTAGTTTGAAAAATATTTAGTTTGGAAACCAGTATTTAGTTTGATGAGAGGAAGGAGAGGGGGTTGAAGAACAGGAAGCTCACACCCCCACAGCTAATGCTGGAGCCATGACAGCAACAACTGCGTAGGGAGCCCCAGTGTGAGTCTCTGACCTACACACACCTGAGGTGTTTGTGCAGCCTACCCTTTCCTTTTATGGATAATAGAATTATCTGAGCTCTCATAGTCTACAATGTCAATGTAATATTGCAACTGATTACATTCAGTATTTTACTCAGTATCTTTTTCTGACTCAGATCTTGTTTATATCGTCCTGTGTTCTTATACGATTGTTTAGCTTCAATTAATGTAAACCAAGCTAACTATAATGTAGCTTGGTTTTCTTTAAAGGCATGTCTAGTAATAAGCTATGGGTGATGAAGCTCCTTTATCTCTGCAGATACAGAAAGCCAATTCGAATCTAAACATGCTCACACATCTTGTTCATGCTATTCCCATCACTGGTGTGCACAGTCTGCATGATTCTGTATTAGGGGCAGGTGAGGGAGGATCATCGAAATATTAGAAGCTCAAAACCTAAACTAGAATGTCTCTCCTTCATAATCAACTGTTTTGTAAAATCCTGAACCACATCTCTAACATGGTAAAAAAAAAATTATTGTTCTTAGCAGTTCCTAACCTTTCTTTGAGGGCAAGTCCTAAGTGTATGTACATATGATGGTTATTAAGGAGGCCAGAGCGATTTAGATATAAAAATTCCGGCATGTAGGTTAAAAAGCAGTGATTTATGGCCATACCTTTTAATATTAAAAAAGGCATGTGCAGAAATATTACCCTGAGAATTGTGAAAATATTTCTTAGCCTTGAACACCTCATTCTAGAGATGATGTAATTGAAAAACAGAGAGTTTCTGTAACTTGGCAAAGTCGCATAGCTCGTTATGAACAGGATCCAGATTTGTTCGTTAGACCTTCAAACCAGGGCCCTTTCCAACCTGAGTGCTGCCTAGGTTCCCTAGCAGGGGTCCGTGTTCCTGCAGCAATGCCAAAGGCTGTGCTGCCCGGCAGGGACAGTTCAGGGAAAGCAGCAGGAGGGAGATGGCAGGAGCAGGGACGGCCCAACTCTGCCCATCTCTCTAATTCACTTCCATGGTGCTTCAGTTCAAGATTACCAGCTTGCTAAGGGTCTTCATCCTTCTTCCTTTTCTGCACCTGTGGCCAAACTGCTGCCCTAGAGGGTTTGACCACAAGAGAAAACAGATCGATTTGTGTGGTTCCAGGAGAGCTAAAAACATTTTTAAAAATAATATGCATTTCAAGGATGTGACTTAAGTTGTACCATTGTCAAATGGGTTTTTCCTTCTCTGTTCCCTGCAAAGCAAGTAAAAGGTGTTAATTGCCATCCTGATACAATTCACATTTATGAAAGTCACAGAGTATATATTAGGCTGTTATAAATTTTATATTCAAAGACTTAAAAACCAATCGCTATAGGAAACTAGATCTAACTCTATTTTCAGACTTCTGAGATGTTCAAAACAAAAATTAGTCAGTGAATGTTTTAGTCAATTGGTAAATATTTCTTCAGTGTTCCTGTGTGTTATAGTCCTTGCTGGGTAGCTGAAGTGTAATGATCAGAGGTTATGTTCACAATTTGAAAAACCTACAATCCAAAAGATATAGTGTTTTTTTGTTGTTGTTGTTTTGTTTGTTTGTTTTTTGAGAGCAAGCCTCATTCTGTAGCCCAAGCTGGAGTACGGTGGCACAATCTCAGCTCACTGCAACCTCTGCCTCTGGGGCTCAAGCAATTCTCATGCCTCAGCCTCCCGAGTAGCTGGGACTACAGGCATGTGCCACCTCACCCAGCTAATTTTTGTATTTCAGTAGAGACGAGGTTTCCCCATGTTGCCCAGGATGGTCTCGAATTCCTAAGCTCAGGTGATCCACCTTCCTCAGCCTCCCAAAGTGCTCAGATTACAGGCGTGAGCCACCACACCCAGCTCAAAAGATGTTTTGAAATAGCTGCTATCTGTATATTGAGGAGTAAGTTCCGTGCTGGGGATATCAACAAGGACTATACAAGGTCCCTGAACCTACAGACACATAGAAGGCAAGACAGTGCTCCTACAATTGAATATTAATACAACATTCTGTAATGAGTATGCAAAGTGGCGGGTGAGCACAGAAGGAACAAATCCTTCTGCCTGGGAAGGAGAATTAAAGGAGAAAAGATGTCACGTTGTTTCAAAGGTAACCATGAACCATAGCACAGAGGCTGTCTGATGTATCTGACTGGGGAGAAGACGGCAAAGACAAGACCATTCTCAACTTTCAACAGGTCATGTTCCAAAGCTTCTCGTAAGCTGATTGGTTCTCTAAGTTATCTGCCCATTGAAACTGTGCTGCTCTCGATGAGAAGGAACTCACACTAGCCAATGTTTTACTCATAATCGTGCCTAACTTCTGAATCTGGAGCTATTCATAAAAGCAACTATTTATTGAGTATTTACCGTATGTCGGGCACTGCTCGAAGCACTCTATAAGCACTGACATCTAAGGTTTGCAACAATCCTCTGAGCTATGTTCTATTATTACCTTGTTCCAGATGAAATATCTCAAAAACAGGGGTCAATTTGAACAAGGTCACACAGCTGAATGACAGAGCCAAGATCAGTACTCAAATAATCTGGCGTTAGAGCTGGGGCTCTTAGTCAAGATAGTACATTTCACCTTGAACATCAGAAACCATATAATGCAAATAAAAGGAGGAGGAAAAGAAAGAATTTTTGTATTGTTTCTGGTGTGTAGAGCAGGCCCTGAGAAAGATGTGCTACTTTCTGTGTTGGAAGTCATCTTGATAAGCCCCTAATTGCCCAGTGATATTATGACGCCCTAAAAAATATGTGGGCATTCTAGATCATACCTGTACCCACAATGTAAATACTCTCTCTCCCATTTATTTAAAATGTCCATCCCATCCCACCTAGACGATGGGAGCAAATAAGCTATTTGACCTAATATATGGGTAATAAATAGCCATTTTATCTTTCCACAGATATTTACACTTCAAATGAAGACACTTGTTACTCAAAGAAATGGGTTGGGAGAAGTAAAATAAAAATGTAATCAGCAGTGTAGTAGGGTCACCGGCCTCCCCTTCCTTTAAGGGGTTCTGAGACTCAAATCTGAGAAGTGATTGAGGGACCGTGACTCTTTCTTTTGGTATGTCAAGATAGACTTCTGTTCACTTGATCTAGAACTCTTCTGCTTATACAGATCGAGTCAGAATTCAGTAGACTGCCCATCGAGTTCTCTTCTAGGGACACCATGACCACCTACCCAACGCCGTAGGACTCTCAAGTCAGGCTGTTCAGATTGCTGCTTTGACTCTGCTGTTCTCCATGATGGCAATGCACCCACCTGGTCTTTGGTGATCACATGGCCCCTGCCACCTGGGATCCAACCATCCCCAATGCAGTTAAGGACCCCCAGTCAGTGGCAGCAGCTTCCACTGCAATCTCTGACCTGCAGAGAAGAGCAGCCCCAGAGCTCTTCATGGACACCTGAGGCTCCCATTTTTTTCCCCATACTTCTGGTGAAAGTGTGTCCTCTGCACCCTCCCAAGGTGGATGAGCAGATCTTTTATGATAAATCCACTGTAACATCCCAATCTCCCTAAGCTTCTGGATCCCTTCCACTACAGCATACCAAGGTAGCTCTGGCATTTCAACTTCATTTAGTGTAGGCCACCTTTTGGTGCCTGTTTCTGCCACCAACCAAACTGTCAGAGCCCTTTCTAAGCCCTGGAGGCACAACACTGACCAGATCCAATTTCATGTTCCTTGCATCATTATTCCACACCCTAATACCCATTCCCACACACTTTCCTCTAATTTATGTCTAAATTGAGAAAATCATGTTATTTTGGAGTATAGATCTCATGGGTCATACTTTGTGCCTCATCTTTAGATGCCTAGGGACTTGAGTCTAGCTAAGGTCTAGAAACAAAGATGGGTGTTAGCGTAGATCCTCAGAAAAATGTCAGTGGTGTCTGCAAGGCACACTAAGGTACCTTCACCCACAGGAGGCACAGATGATACTGTTATTGCATGCTAATATCCACTCTCTGTCATGGCCACAGACCTACCTTTCCCATTTTAGCTGAGCACATTATCCACCAAAATAAGAATGACATTTCCCAGCTTCCTTTACAGTACGGTAGGTGGAGAAGATTCCTACACTCAGGCTAACTGGATGTGAGCAGAAGTGATTCTTGCAGCTTCCTGGCTGTACCCGTAGAGGGTGGGGAAGGAGTGTTCCTTCTGCATCTCCTACCTCCAGCATTCAGCTTGATGTGGACGTGGTAACAGGCTGTCTTGACCCGTGCAGATGAGCGCAACCCACGTGGGATAGAAGAGTATGGCTGCGGCCCTGGGAAACTTCAATAAGCAGAGTTAACATACCCGCTCCAATCACCTACATCTTGACTATCAGGGGAGACAGACTAAGTTTGTCTTATCTAAGCATCATTATGCTGAGAAACCTACATGGAAAACAGAACTCAAGAAGAACAGAATTGTCTTTGCTTAGAACTGACTGACGGGGCCTTCTATCAACTGGAGAAAAGAGCCTATTTGCTGCCAGTCAGGACTGCAAGCCTGTTGGGCTAATGACCAAGTGGTGTATTTAAGGAAGAATGGCAACAGTGGATTGACTGGTTTGACCAAGGTTAAGGCTGGAATGTAATTGCCCACTGAGAAAAGCCCCAACTATGCTTCTCGGAAGAAGATTCTGGGGGGCTTAGGGCAGGGGAAGGCACATCTAGCACCACACAGGGTAAAGATGGAATGAGGCCAAGAGGCCAGGTTGGAGGCTTGAGGTTCTGCATGCTGCGGGGCGCACAGAATGTAGAGCCACGCAACACGTATGTGGACCAAGATGAAAACTTAAGGGCAAAACTTAGAAGCGTGCCCTTGAACGAGGTGCTTGGTGTGGACAGCACTTGCACCCAAGGCAGCAGTGGCACCCACAGTCTCGTCACAAATGTGCAGGCTAAGGAGCAGACGAACGGCTTGTTCACTTGACCTAGAACTCTTCTGAGCACACCAGAGAAGGCCCCGGGGAGACAGGATGCTTGGTGTTGACCAAGTTGAATCTGAAGTGGGGTGGAGAGTTCAGAGTTGGCGACAATACTGAGGCGACAATAACCTGAGTTTGGGTTGCAGAATGAAATCACTCCTGAAGAGAGCAGTGAAGGTCTCAGCAGAAGCTTCCCCCTCCAGGTGACTGGTGAAATGGCCACAGAAAGCCTAAATAGTTTCTGCAGAACTAACCTCATAGATAGACCAAATCCATCCCTTTTTTATAAAATATATTTATAATTTGCAAGTTCATATACAAAAGGAGTTTAAATATGTCCATCCACAATATCCTAGTTTAATGCAGAATTGTGCCCAAACAGTACGGCACAAAAGGGGAATTTAAAAATAGCAAGTCATAATCAGAAAACATCACCATCCTATATGATAAAGCAAGGCAAATAAAACTTATATGTATATGCTGCAGGTGCAATGAAAACATTTTATAAGCTGGTAACTGTTACATATATTTTCTTTTAAAAACCCAACAACACATTGAAAAAATGCAAAGCTATACGTTGCTCTTAAATTTTAAAAATAATTTAGCTAAATTTTCTATGCCTATTAGATAATTACTAGACAGTTAAGAAATTATGAAATTATTAGACACTGTGTCTCTGACGGGCTTTTCACGATGTTGAGTGTGTACTTCTCATCATTTTGATTTTGCCACGTCCTAGACAGGTCTGGAAGGTCAAGTGGAAGCTCTGAGGAATATGACAAACCTCGACTGACGGCCAAACATTTAAAAAATGTTTTCCAGGCCAGGCGCAGTGGCTCACGCCTGTAATCCCAGTACTCTGGGAGGCCAAGGCAGGAGGATCACTTGAAGTCAGGAGTTCAAAACCAGCCTGGCCAACATGGTGAAACCCCATCTCTACTAAAAATACAAAAAATTAGCGGAGTGGGGTGGTGCACGCCTGTAATCCCAGCTACTCGGGAGGCTGAGGCAGAAGAATCGCTTGAACCCCAGAGGTGGAGGTTGCAGTGGGCCGAGATCGCGCCACTGCACTGCAGCCTAGGCATCAGAGTGAGATTATCGCAAAAAAAAAAAAAAAAAAGGACCGGGCAGGGTGGCTCACACCTGTAATCCCAGTACTTTGGGAGGCCAAGGTCGGGGGATCATGAGGTCAGGAGATCGAGACCATCCTGGCTAACATGGTGAAACCCCGTCGCTACTAAAAATACAAAAAATTAGCCGGGTGTGGTGGCAAGCACCTGTAGTCCCAGCTACTCGAGTGGCTGAGACAGGAGAATGGCATGAACCCAGGAGGCAGAGCTTGCAGTGAGCCGAGATCACGCCACTGCACTCCAGCCTGGGTGACAGAGCAAGACTCCGTCTCAAAAAAAAGAAAAAAGAAAAAGAAAAAGTTTTCCAATATTTTTGTTTTTAGCCTCAGTTCAATGGGAATTTTTTTTGACTGATTCCATGTCCTCAAGACAACGGTTTAAATCAAAAATCTTATAAGCTGTAATGTTGTAGATTATACACATGGTATCATATTGTTCTTCATCAATTGTTCTTCAACATCCAGATGGCTTATGCTATTCTAAGTTCTCCTGAATATTTATGCAAAAAAGCATATTATACACATCATTACTACATAACTTCACATACAATTAACTGTTAGTAGCACAAGGACCCAAAAGGAAAATGACATGTTAGAAATAAAATCACATTAAATAAAGACTACAAAAATGGTGCTGAAAAACAAAAGCAAACGTTAACAGTATTGATCTAGTGAGAACAATATGTAATTGTTCTAAATATTGTTTTTAAGTCCTATTAATCAGAAAAATGCAACTGCAGATTTGGAATATTGAGTAAAACTGGTGAGAAAAATCCTGAGAACTAAAAATCTCTAACACACACACACACACACTCTCTCTCTCTCTCTCTCTCTCACTCTCTCTCTCTCACATAATTTGGCTCTAGGAAGGCACTAAGTTGCCTTCCCGTGAATCCCACATCCTCAGATCAGCCTTCTCCTGGCCCATGCTCTTACCTCCTAGTCTGTTCATTTTGATTGAGACATCGCCTGAGCATTCTGCTCTCTGCTCATCTTCATAAAGGTAAGGCAGCGCCTGCTGTGTGTCAGGCTTTATACAAGGTGTGCTGTGCACACTATCTCACAACCATGCATGTAATTCTTGAGTGTTAAAAGCGAAACAAAACCATAATAGAATATGTTATTTACCATTTTACAGAAAGAAAAGAGAAACAAACAAAAGGAACTCCACAATCATACAGTGAAGGGCAGAGCCATGAGGTCAATGAGAGTCTCTTAAACTGCCCAGTGGCAACACCATCCTTCCTCAAAGGTGAAGTCCAAAGCCATCTGCTTATCTCTGACTACGAACAAACACACATCACCCGTAAAGAAACACACACACTTACAAAGCAACAGGATGGACACATAGCTGCAGCACCCACAGCTCAGGAGACAACATGCTCATGCCCGTCTGTGTGGATGAAATATTTTATTTTAGAAATAAGCTCTAAATTTCCAATCCTTTCCACTGTTCCTTTTTTCATTTCTGAACTTGATAAATAGTATCTACTTATATAAGGCTGAGAAAGTGTGACAGAAAAGCAAGTTACTTTCTTAAATGCCTTCCATGAATCCTTTGGCAGCTGCAGCCACCTACCACTGAGAGCTACAGCTACCGCAATAGGGGAGGCCAATGCTGATCACATAGACATTAGCTCCATTTGTAATTCTTGGACTGTGTGGAAGTGTGATTTCAAAATGATATATATTACACAGGAAAATACATCATGCTATAAAGAGAAAATTATGATTAGATAGCCATATCTAATATATTTCAAAAATGAGCCCAAATTTTTACTCACATTTTAATCCAACTATCCTTAAAGGAAGTTTTAGAGATTCTTTCTGGATTGGAATATTGTTTTTCAGAGCACTAGTTGATTGGTTGATTCTTGTTTGTGGGACACAGTCCCCTTTTCTGCTCTGCTCTTTCCTAAGCTCTGATTGCCTGTTTTAGGGGACGGGCAGCCATGATCTCTAATCCCCTGTTCCCCCAAGCAAGGCTTCCCCTTTCTTCCCCCTGAAAATATGTAAGTCATTTCTTCCAGCCAAGACATTAGGGAACTCCAGGCAACACTGGGCAAGATGGAATAAATAGTCAGGAACATCAATTAAAAACAAATACACCAGTGCATTCTTGACTGAAAAAATCTCAAATCATATACCTAAAGATGGGTGGTATAGTAGAATCCTGTTAAAAGAAACTAAATGTAAAATATGTGTAAAATGTTCAATAATTATCAGTTATAATTATTAGAGATTGCATAATATGGAAAGTCTTTACCTTTTTGTGTATTATGTGTAAGAAAAAAAGTCAGATGACTTAGCAACTAGTCACAGATAATTTGGGAGATATTTAAAGTTTTTGGTGGCTATGACTATATGCATATCCATCACAGGATGTTCATTTTGGATGGTAAATAACATATTCTATTATGGTTTTGTTTTGCTTTTAACACTCACGAATCACATAACATCTGCATTGAAGAGGCCTGATTTCACTTATCACTTCTCTTAAAATTTCTCTTATATGGAAAAAGAAAAAAAATCTGTAACCATTATATTAAACACAATAGCAGTTAATTTTTAACATCTATCATTAAGTAAAAACACTAGGAATCTCTGTGCAGGAAAATTTCAACATCAGTATTAAATAAATGAGTTTAAAGGAAAATATGTAAGCTTCTACAAAGGCTTAGCTTTGAAGGCTGCCTTTTCCAGATATAAAAATAGATGGCTAAAATGTAAAATCGATTCTAATGGCAAGCAGACCTTTGCACTCACTATGCGCAGGAGAGAAACCTGAATATTTGACTTAGTAGCACCTTGGGAGTAGGCAGACCAGAACCCTCCAATAACCTTGGAAATCTCCACTTCTTGCAGAAAAGAATCAAATGCTCAAATAAAAGGTGGCATATCTGCTCAGCCCTCTTTCATCCCTGTAAGTAAGTATCATGATTAGAAGATGTCGATAATTTTCCAGAATGCAGGTTATCTTTTCTAAGCACCCAACACGTGAGGGGGTCACTAGGGTCAGGTCTCCCAGGGAGCTCAGGCTCTCTTCCAGCCAGGGGCCAGTCCACCTCCTCTGCTTTCTCCTGGATAAGGCTTTTCCTAGGGCAGGGGAAAGCAACAGGTTCCAGGCTGAGCAAGGGGGACCACTACCTTCTAACCCCCTACACACTCATACTCTCACACATACTCATAACACATGTGCACACTCACACTTATGCACTCAAACTCACATTCACACAAACTCTTACACAGTCATGCACACAGTCGCACACCCAGGTTAGTCTCCCTGAACCCAGAGAGGTGTGGGAGTCCTGAAGAATGAGCTGGATAAAGAAGGCAGCCCCAGAATCTCCTGGGCAGACTCAGCTGTCCCCGAGGCAAGACGCAGTTTGCATGTTGGCCAAGGTTATTATCTTGTCGCCCCTGGAAGCCGAGCTCCTCCCAAAAAGTCCAGGATCAAAGTGGACTCAGGCAGCGGGAGCCCCCAGCCTGCCCTGGGGCACAAGCCAGCCAGCAGGAGGTGAACAGTGTGCGGGCACCACAGAAGAAGCTCGGTGGGGGTCCCAGTGGTGAGAGGCAGGGCTGAATCCAGACCCCAGTCCCCCCACCTCCACCCTGGCTTCGAGTCACCGCCCCAAGCCCCTGTGCCCAGCAACCCAAGCTGGGAGTGCTGTGAGCCAGGCCAGCTCCCCTTGGGAGGGCAGAGTACTACAGCCCTACTGAAGGAGTTTTCAGCATAGGCCACCAACCTTTAGTAGGACTGACAGGCCCCAACCCCAGCATCCGCGGTGCTTGGAGGCAGGTGAGCTGAGTCCAGGGAGCCCAACCTGCAAGAGCCTATGCTCAGGGCAAGGTCGCAGGCAATCGCTGCTGGCACTTCATTCCGCCACTGGTGCCAAGTCACAGAGTGGACCGAGCTGGCTGCAGGGAACCACATGCCTAACTCTTCCAACAGTCACAGTGAGCTGCTGTCCCTTGGAGAGCGGGATGGGGGATGGGGAAGAGGGTGTCCATCCTCCAGGAACAGTGGCGAGGAGGACGGTGGATAGAGGGACTGGGAGGGAGCAGAGCGGCCTTTAACCTTAGTGCCACTCCCCAGGACCCCTCCCCGGTCTGCACTGAAGACCATAAATCACGCTTCATGCTAAAAGCCCTTTGTTAACTCGGTCACTAGCTTCCAATTCACAAATAGTAAATGTGCCAGGCACAGTGCCAAGCGCTTAGGATACAGAGATGATCCCTGAGCAGTGACACCCTCTGTGTGTAAGGCACCTGAAGAATCCCTTTCCCAAATCGCTTTTCAAGCTGGCGGGGAGAGAGGTGCATATCCGCTCTGTGGAAGCTTAGCTCTTCATCTATGCGAGTGAGACTAGACCCCTGCAAAATGGAAACTCAAACTGCAAAGTAGAGAACGAGGCCAGCATCCACCCGTGGGTCCCTCCTGCTGCCCCGGGACCCCGCCTGGCCACACCTTCCCTCCACTCGGAGCGCCTTTCTGGGTTTTCCGCTGAGGTTTGTTGAAAAGACGCCTCCCAGATTCTTCACTCACGAAGTGTGTTACAAAAACTCTCCCGGCAACTGTCCTGACCCTCACCAGTCACGCTACAGCCCCCATTCGATTGCTTGCACAAAGAAAACATTTAACACAGGTGTGATCAACCTCGGTCAAGATGCAGAGTCATCAACCTCGGTCAAGATGCAAAAAGGTGGCCTTTTCTGCGAAGGCCACGCCCTCTGTAAATACAGTTACTACTTGGTGAAAAGCGCTCTACTTCCTAGCTCTTGTTGGTGAGAGGGAGAGCAAAGAACCAGGGCCCGGCATTCTTACGAGAGGAATTCAATGTCACAGGCACTGCCTGTTTGAGGAGAAGCTCAGAAACGGTCCGACTCCCAGAACGCAGCCCCCAGTTGCTTTGCACGCCAGGCCAGTCCTGGGGAAACGGTGCAACGCTTGTCTGGGCGTCGAGGAGGCTCCCTTGCGGTCCTCCCTGAGCCCTTGCCAGTCCCAAGGAGTTCCAACTCTGCTTTCTAACCCTTTAAAATCTGGAGAGGGCGGCCGCTGGGAGGCGGGACTAGGTGTTGGGGGTCTATAGCCTTAGCATCCAGTACTTTTGTAGTAGGGGCTTTTGTGGAGGTTTTAAAAAATAAGTAAGAAACGTCAAGGCACTGTCTCCCTGTACCTCGTCCCGCTTTTTCTTTTTTGAATGACCGGAGTCCTTCACTTCTTCCTTCACGGTTGCTGGGATTTGGGGTCTGGGAGAGATGGCCTCTGGGCCGTCTGGAGGCACAGCATGCTGTGCTTGCAGGGTCACTGGGGCTCAGGTCGGAGCCTGACTGTACCTACGATGGGGACGCATCCGCCTTCCAGCCACAGCAATGGCCATCCTTAGTACACAAGTCAGTACTCCACGAAAGAAAATCCACGTGTAACTAAATTCAACATAAACAGTTTCCAGCACATGCCTGTCCCGAGCATCCTGTTAAGAGATACCCCGATCGCGCGCCCCAGAGTGGGAAGTGAGAGAGCCAGGCTGTGCACCAGGGACAGCGCGCGTCTGACGCCGCTGGCCTCCCGAATCGAACCCCAGAGCACCAGAGCCCTTCACTTTGTTAAGAAGTCCCCCACCCAGGCGCCCCCCTCGTCCTCCTCAAGTGTCCTCGGAAAGCGGACCAGACTCACCTACTGCCAGGCAGATGGGCAGCAGCAGCCTGAAGATGAGCCCGCACACCACTTCTGAGGCCATCGCGTCGGTCCGGCGAGTCGGAGCAGAGGGGCGAGGCTCCAGGGTCCCTAGGGGTGGTGGGACGCAAGGCCCATGCCCGTCTATGGCCTCTCGCCGCCGGCAGCTCGCAGCCACCCGAGCATCGCCTCGGCGCGGGCCGCGACGCTCTCCGCCCCGAGGGCGCGCTCCCGGGGCTCTTGGCCGCCCCTCGCCCACCGGGCTCTGGGTAGCCCCTCACCAGGCTCTTGGCGGCCACCTAGCCCGGCGCCCGGCCCCCTGCGGCCGGCCCATTTAGTGTGAATCCTGGATCCGGCAGCGGCGGCGGCTTCTTCAGGGGTAGCTGATGCCGGGGCCTTGGAGAGGGACGCTTTGGGAGGGTCCTGGGAGGCGGCGCGGCGAGCAAAGGGGGCAAGAAGGGCGTGCTGTGCTCCCGCCTGGCTCCCGGGGCGTCGTTTGGGGGCGGCCGGGGAGTTTTCTACTTGGAAGCCCCTCTGAAGCCACCGCGTCTCCTTTGCCCGGCCTCGTCTCCGCTGCCCACGCAGGCTGCCGCGCTCTGGCCTCGGCCCCGGCTCTCGGAGCTGCCCGGCGGGCTCCGGGTCTCGCCCTCCAGTCCCCAGGCGGCCCGCGGCGGATCCCCGAGAGGCAGCGCAGCTCAGCCCCTGCGCCCCCCAGCTTCGGGCCGGAGAGACCGGGGTGGGAGCTGCCAGGCGCGCAGAACCATCCCCGCCACCACGGGGCTCGCCTTGTGGGTCCGGTCCGCGGGCGGCGCTGCGAGTCCCTCCCTCACTCGAAGGAACGGCGCGAGCGTGGGGAGAAATGGAGACCAGAGCGCATATCGGGTGAGTGGGTCTCCCACTCCTTCCTCCACCGCCTCAATTTAAAACTCAAGAGAAAAACCAGCGCCGTCCCGTCGCCCAGCGCGACCACCGCCTGCCGCCTTGCAGCCTCGCCCTCGCGGCGCAGCCGGGGCTCCCCGGCGGCGCGCGCTTCTCCACCTTCAATGAAACTTTCGAAGCCCTCACTCGGGGACGGGCGTGTCCCCCGGCCAATGGGATGGCGGCTCCGGGGCCTGCGCGCGCGGAGCCCGCCCCTGAGCGGCTGGGGAAGTGAGAGCCTTGCACCGGCGCGGAGGGCAAGCTCCCACCCGCGGCTCCCGCGCCTGGGAGAGACCCGGCCTGGCCTGCTAGTGGGCTGCGCGCCTTAGCTCGCCCTCCGCGAGCACTCCTGCCCCACTGGCTCCCGCAGCCCCGCGGCTCTGCGTGGTCCTGTCATTCCGGTGGTGCACCCTGGCATCCAGTCCACCCGGCCGGGCCCTGAGCTTGCCCAAACCCAGGGAACCGTTTAAGGTCCGAGGGAAACGCACAGGCCCGGCAGGAGAGAAGCCAGGGGCTTGAAGAGTCCTGTGCGACCCCGACTTCTGCTGGGTCCACAGGTGCACACTGGCATTAAGAAGAATAGAGCTGAATTCATCTACATCATTGACCCTGCCCATATTTCACATAGCAAGAACTTGCCATTCTGAATAGACTCTGGGAAATCCCGGGTCTTCCCCAACAGATATGCACCCACTTTGTGCATTTGGGGGAACTCTCCGTTTTCACCTCAGTTTTGCTCCTTGCTTGTCGTGGCTCTGGGGAAAGAGAGCGTTGGCACTGAGAATATTCTCCCTTTCTCCTAGTGCACTGCTTTTTGCCTGTTCTAGGCAAGATCTAGAGAAATCTGGCTCTAGCTGGGAGACTGCAGTGTGCCTGGGTCTTTTATTTAACTGTTATCCGAGAGTGGAGGAGACTTGCTAGAGCACAGTAGGGGTCTTTCCGGACATGGAGGAAGAGGCTGTTAGCATCTGTAGAGAGGACTGTTCAGGACTGGCATTCCATCAGGAGGACACACTGGGAAGGACCTGGCTTCCCTTCCGCACCTACATTCCTGGCTTGCATTAGTTGGAGGGGATAGAGCAGTGAGCTGATGAAAAACAGGCAAACCCCCGTCTTTTTAGCCATTTGAAACGCTTTTGTGGACATCCCTTTTTTGAGACAGGGTAAGCTTGTGGTTTGAGCTCAGGTGCCTTCACGAATTCTCTTGAGAATTACAGAAAAACTATGAACCATTGCTTTTTGAATGAAGACTCAAGACAGTTGGCATATGGTGAAGACACCCTGAAACTTAAACCACCCATGTGCTCTGCCATCCTCAAGAAGCTTAGATAGCACCTAAACCCGGGCGTAGTCATGAGCTCAACAGCAGACCTACAGGAGACGATAGAACTTAAATTAGCATCCAGTCACCAAGAAATGCTATCAAGAAATGGTTTGTGTAACCTGTTTGTAGAAGCCTGATATAAATCTACCACTAATTTTGATGTTCATAAGTCTGCCTTCACATCCATGCCCTCCCCACCTCACCCCATGTACGACTCATTCTTGGGAGCTAATAGGTGAAGGACTCCTGAATTTTAAATAATACTGTGTCATCACATGAATTCTGTATTCTCTGAATACTTTCTCATGTTCTTGATAGGCTTCCCATACTAACAACTGTCTAGACTTTTTCACAATAATTCTCTTTCAGAATAACATAAGCTGGGAGGCACAAGATTCCCAGCAGGTGGGTGGTCTTACCAAATAAACTTCGAGCTTTCTCTGCCACAGTGTGTACCAACTTGGCTGCTGGGGCGTTAGAGATTTTAACAACTACATCCCAGTTCTGAGACTTCCAACGTATGTACTCAAGGGGAAGTTTCAGCGGTCTAGACTACATCTGAAATAGGCTTCTCCATGCTGGCTACATGTTGCAGTCACCTGGGGAGCTTTTGAAAAACGCTCAGTCTCCACACTCCCTGAAATCCTGATTTAATTGGTCTGTGATGGGGCCCCCACACCTGTATTTTTTTTAAAGCTCTCAAGTGATTCTTAAGTATGCAGTCAGGGGTGAAGACCGCTGTCCTCATTTTCATATCAGACTCAGAAAATAGTCCATTGGCTTTCAAAACTAGCATCTCCAAACCTCATCCACCTTTCTGAAGCTGTATTTTCTTTCACACTGGACTTGACTTGAGCATACATATCCATCGCAGTGGCATTGTTTTTACAAGGGCTGTTTAACCCTCAATTTTCCCTGCTCTCATAGAAGCAGTATCTGGTGTCTAGACAGGTTAGTTTTTAAGGACTCACCAGCCCATGAGGGTATTGATCACCGTTCGGGAGCTCTGCTTGCCTGGCAAACTTTATTCCAAAGTTTGCCAGAATCTTGTCCAAAATTTGAAAGAGCATGTGAGTTTAAAAATGCTTTGGGGAGAAATCAAACATGTAAAATACTCATGGACATATTATTTTGATATTTCATGGGTACCTGATGTGTATAATCACCAGTTTACCCTGGTAATGAATTAAGCACCAGACACCCTATGCCTCTCTGCATCCACAATGACAAACAATGACTTGTTTTGATCATTATTGAGACTTTTAGTGCCTCAGTTTCTTCATCTGTAAGTTAAGGAAAGCAGTAAAACCTACCCAATATGGAATCTACACAGATAGAGACAGTTTATAGAGTTCTTAGAGAAATGCCTGGTGCATAGTAATCATTCAATGAATATTGGCTGCTATTATTCCTATTATTGTTGTTATTGTTGTTGTTGAAAAACAAGAACTAATTCTACATTTATCAAACAATTATGCTAAAGCACAGTGACCTGCAGTGAGACAGACAGCAATATGTTTATGCTCCCAGCAATATGTTTAAGAACTGATCAACATTTTCATAAGTGTTCAAGGTTTTCTCCATAGTGTGTCATTTTTTGCCTTGTGTGCATTTCATCTCACCTGTTTAGATTTATCTTTTTTTTTTTTTTTGAGATGAAGTCACACTCTGTTGCCCAGGCTGGAGTGCAATGGCACAATCTCAGATCACTGCAACCTCCGCCTCCCAGATTCAAGCAATTCTCTTGCCTCAGCCTCCCAGGTAGCTGAGAATACAGGCGCACACCACCACGCCTGGCTAATTTTTGTATTTTTAGTAGATACAGGGTTTTGCCATGTTGGCCAAGCTGGTCTCGAACTCCTGACCTCAGGTGATCCAGCCGCTTTAGCCTCCCAAAGTGCTGGGATTACAGGGGTGAACCACCGCACCTGGCCCTAGCTTTTGTCTTTTCTAAATTTGGTTTACTGTTGCACTGATTGACAAAATCATTCAGAAACTCGATCTTTGTCCCAAACACTAATTTTTTTGTATCATGCTTACTAGGAAAACACAGATAATGTGTTTAGCCCTGGGTCATGTTTAGCTCTATGTCTGTTATTCTCTGGGATACTTTGTTAGCTTCCTTTGAAAGATCTCAGAGATGGATATTGTCCCAAATGGGAACTTTACAAAACAATGTTTCCCACAAGGAATATAAAGTTTGTCAACCTGGCATTTTCTTCGTTCAGTGAAATCTGCCAAAATCCATTGATGCCATCCAGCCTGTGGAGAATGTGGTACCTCTTACCAACTTAATTAAGGAGAATATCTTCTAGCATTGGTCACGTGTGTTTTTCTTACATATATGTTAACTAAAAAATTTACATATATATATATTTCTAGTTCTCATTTATAATTATCATTGTGTCATAAGGCACAATATTTATTTGGAAGTTATTTTTGTTAGAAGCCACAGAGATTTTGGCTCTTATTCTTAAGAAAACTTGGAAGCTGAATGGCTTTCTTCTTTTTGCTAATATATGCTGAGGTTGTACATTTTTAAAAAGCTATCAATTTAATGTTTACAGCAGAAGTATTTTCGAAGTCTCCAAATTCCAAAGACCTAGACAACTTCTAATAATGTGCAGGAGACATGGTCTGGTTATACTTCTGCTAAAGAAGTTATCCCTCATCAGAGCAACGCACAGTGAAATTCACTGTCTCTGACATCTGGCCCTTTGGTGGAATCTTCCTGCTAAGCCTACGTAAAATGTATACTGTAGCCTTAACTGCAGTTTGTGAATTGTAATATGGATGCCGAATCTGAAGCACACTGCTGATTTGTATCTGCAGTTCAAAAACCTTGAAAACGCAGCTAACCGACGTGTCTATGGGCCTTATCTTTCCAACTAGATTGGAGGATATGAGGACATGGATAAAATTTCATCTATAAAGCAGAATATAAAGCAAAATATTGTTTCCAAGTGAATCATATTCTACTTACACACTTCCATTACACACACACACAGAGGCATGTGCACACAATCTCACACACACACATACACACTCACCCATAACCACATCAGAAATATCTCATATAAAAATAAAAGGACCACGTAAACTTGTATTTGGTTTTTGGAGGTAAACACATAAAGGAAGAGATTCCGATTTGTGGGGAGGGTGCTCTGCTGAAGTTGGTGACTTGCCTTGGGCACCACAGGCACCCAGGTGGCCAATGCTAAAACATGGAAACCACCATTCATTATTTACAGCCAACATCGTGAGCAGATTTTTATCTAGCAGTTGTCTATCTGCTGTCTGTGTATTTGTTGCTGAAGCCTTTGAAGAGGCTGCTGGTTGTAATATCATTTTTTCAGAAAGGCTTATCATGCTATAAGAAGACTTATGGAAGGGAGCTGGAATTTGGAGGATAATTTTGCAATGAAATTGTAGTAAGTCAAAGCAAGTTACTAACCAAAAAAAATTACAGGTTTTTTTTCTTTACTTGTAACCACTGAGATAAAAAAATTCAACTTGTCCATGTCCTAAATAGATATTTATTAGTTAATGAATCATAATTTGGATTCTAGCTGTGTTTGTAACTGCATCTGGATCTCTGCAATGGTCATAGAAATGTTAATATTCTTAATAAGCTTAGGTGACTTTCATTCATTGGTTTTATTGAGATTTCGAATATGTGTATGGATATGCGTGTGTACAAGTTTTGAAATAAGCTATTTCTAGTTCTAACACTAGCCTATAACTAATTGGATCCCATCCAATGATTACAGTTAACTAGTTTGAAGCTTTGTTCACTTATTCTCCTGCAGTGCCACCTTTTGGCTACAAGTATATTGAAAAAATACAAGTACTTTTAGCAGAAAGCATGCAATTAGCCACAATCAACAAACAAACATTGATTATAGCCCATGTTGCAGGCTGATGGGCTCAGAAATACAGCAGTGGGCAGAACCAGCACAGCCACTGCCTTCATAAGGTCACCATCCAGCAATGAAAGACAGACATTAACCAACTATGTATAAATAATGAAGAAAATAATACATGCCTGCAAAGAACTCTGAAGAAGTATTGGGCCTTAGGGGAGAGTATAAATGGTAAACCCAACCTCCTCTGGGGGAGGCACAGGAGGACAGATCCCTTGAGAAGGAGATGTATGTCACATCTTGAAGGGTGAGTGTAGATTCACCAGAATGTAAGCTCCAAGTGGGCAGGGACTTTGCTGTTCATGGCTGTATCCCCAGGACCTAAAAGAGCATGGGGCCCATAGTACAGACGGCATAATATTTGTTGACTGAATAAAGGAGTTACCTAGGTGAGAAGAGAAGGAATAATGTTCCCAGGCAGAAAGAACAGATGACATCCCAGAGGCAGCAGAGAGTACTATGTGTTAAAGGATTTAAGAGCAGTTCACAGGAAATTTCCATATTCCATCAACTGGGCGTCCCACACAGCTTAAACCGTTTGCCAGGTCATATGGTTTCCAATTTATAGGCTTCTCTATTTTCCATTAAATTGGAACAGTAGTAAACACTTAAGTACAAGCAAAACAACCGACATAGGCAGTCATAGATCACAGGAATAAGGACTGTCACACAGGAAACCTGGAGTTCGCTGTCTTTAGTGTCCTGTCTTCATGCTGTTGTTCGCTTCTCAGATGGGAGACCCAAAGTGCACTGGCAGGAAGTCAAGAGACTTGGGACATTTCAGTTCTGGCAACCTCTTGCTGAAATGTTGCTAAATAAATTGCTTGACCTTTCTGGGTTTTGTGGGTTTTCCCACTTTGGGGTTTTTGTGTGCTCAATCTGCTTTCTTTTAAATCTTTGTACAGGCAGAGCAAATGTGTAGATGCCCTCTGGGCCTGCAGCAATACTGTAGCCAGTGAGATGCAATTCCTCGGGCCAAGAGCACATTCCTGTGATCCACTTACTCCTCTGTAAGTGGAGGGCATTGGCGGGCATGAGCAAATGCTTAGCCACACTCCTGAAACAGGAAAGCAGACCTTGAGGGTGAACTTCCTGACTGAAAAGCTTTTCTCCGTAGGTCAGCGTGACACTTTCTCTGGCTTGCCCAGTGACAAGATAAACATCATGGGTTCATCTAAGATTCTTTCAGGTCCTTCAGACAAGAGTTTTGCTTGTTCATATTGGGATGTGAGGACATGGCCCCTGTATTACGGTTCTCTAGAGGGACAGAAAAAATAGGATAGATGTATATATGAAGCGGAGTTTATTAAGGAATGTTGACTCACACAATCACAAGGTGAGGTCCCGCAATAGGCTGTCTGCAAGCTGATGAGCAAGAAAGCCAGTCCGAGTCCCAAAAGCTCAAAAGCAGGGAAGCCGACAGTGCAGTCTTCAGTCTGTGGTTGAAGGCCCAAGAGTCCCAAAGCTGAAGAACTTGGAGTCCGATGTTCTAGGGCAGGAAGCATCCAGCACAGGAGAAAGATATAGGCAGGGAGACCAAGCCAGTCTAGCCTTTCCACGTTCCTCTGCCTGCTTTTATTCTACCCGTGCTGGCAGCTGATTAGATGGTGCCCACCCAGATTGAGGGCGGGTCTGCCTCTCCCAGTCCACTGACTCAAATGTTACTCTCCTTTGGGAACACTCTCACATACACACCCAGGAACAATACTTTGCATCCTTCAGTCCAATCAAGTTGACACTCATTATTAACCATCACAGTCCCCTTACTAAAATAAGCAGAAGACAACAGTGTGCTTCCCGTCAAGTGAGAAGCAAAACCTCTGGAATCAAAATCCCTCCGCGAGATGGGGGTCCCTGTGTCCCCTTGCCTGGATTATTACTGGCACGGGGTTCCTTCTCTCTTTCTGATGAAGGAAAAAATGCATTTTCTTGTATTCTGTTAACACAGCTGAGAAAAGCAAGCATTTTAAAAAAGAAAACATGCTATAAAATTAAAGGTGAATGAACCCCTGTTGTATAAAATGTCTTTTCCAAAATTCAAGTTTCTGATGTTATGCGTCTCAAAATAGTGACAACTCTTTGAGATTCTGTCAGATAACTGCTCTCCCACCTCAGATGAGTCTAGGGCCAGCTACAAAATTTGTGAGCTGCAGTGCAAAATGAAAATGTGGGCTCCTTGTTCAAAAGGCAGAAAAAAAAGTGCTGCTCAGAATCCTTAAATATAAAGGTTTTCCCTTTCTTCTAGGGCCTCTCTCTCTCAAATTGCCATAGCACTTTATATGGCCATTTAATGTTCTAAGTGAGTAAAAGTCAAAATTATTTAAATTATTAGCATAATTTAACCATAAATATTTATATTCTACAATGTCAGTTTTAAATGCAAATAAATATAAGAGCATTCAACTCATATGCAGAATTATTGAAATCACACACTTTGTGTTGTTTAGCTTGTACAGGCATATGCACTTTGTTCTTAGCAAACAGTTGACAGACTGCATGGAATGAACTCAACTGTTTTTATTTCACTTCTTGATATACTCACATTCTACCAACATTCTCTGCCTCTGGCTTACTGCGAGTTAAGAGTGGGCTGACAGGGAAAGGAGCTAGGGGTGTCCTTTCTCCCCTTTCCTTGCATGTCATCAATTTCAGCATAAGTGTCTGGCTAACACTTGCTGTTAGAAACAGGAGTAAGAAATGGCATGAGGTGATCAGGCACATTCAGGACGGTATGGCCATGTACAGGTACCAAAATATCACGTGTACCCCAAAAAGATGTACAACTATTGTATATCAACTTTTATTTATTTATTTATTTTGAGACGGAGTCTTGCTCTGTGGCCCAGGCTGGAGTGCAGTGGTGTGATCTCGGCTCACTGCAAGCTCCGCCTCCCGGGTTCACGCCATTCTCCTGCCTCAGCCTCCCGAGTAGCTGGGACTACAGGCGCCCGCCACCGTGGCCGGCTGATTTTTTGTATTTTTAGTAGAGACAGGGTTTCACTGTGTTAGCCAGGATGGTTTCGATCTCCTGACCTCGTGATCTGCCTGCCTCAGCCTCCCAAAGTGCTGAGATTACAGGCGTGAGCCACCGCGCCAGGCCCGAATGGTGGATTTTAGCATTTTCACCCTTTTTTTTTTTCCCTTGGCTTGTGGCAACATTTTATTTATTGGGCAATCACCATTTTGTGTGTGATTAAGTTCCTATACCATTGAATTTTCTCGTAGTAATTAAATGATGACACTGATTCATAATTATGCATAAGCAAGCCAATTTCACATCTAGGATTGATGTAAAAATAAAGTGAGACATTTGAACCTACTTTACCTGCTAACTATGAAATATTAAACAAACCAGTGTAATGTTATCATTGTTACTATAATTATTAATGTTTTTATTTTTAAACTATCTGCTTTGAGGAGAATCCTCCAACCAGTAACACACGTTGGGCATATTTTTCCCCATGAGCTTTAATGCCATTTGTTTTATGCTCTAGAAGGGCAAACGTTATTAGATTCAACAATTTGGTAGAATCTTGGATGCAAGGAGAGTCGCCTCTGGGACATTTCTTTTCTTTTTCTTTCATTTCTTTTTTTTTTTTTTCTTCTTTTGAGACAGAGTCTTGCTCTGTCGCCAGGCTGCAGGAGTGGAGTGGCGTGATCTCGGCTCACTGCAACCTCCACTTCCCAGTTTCAAGCAATTCTCCTGCCTCAGCCTCCCAAGTAGCTGGGATTACAGGCGCCCACCACCATGCCCAGCTAATTTTTGTATTTTTAGTAGAGACAGGGTTTCACCATGTTGGCCAGGCTGGTCTCGAACTCCTGATCTCAGGCGATCTGCCCACCTCAGCCTCTCAAAGTGCTGGGATTACAGGCGTGAGCCACCACGCCCAGCCACCTCTGGGACATTTCTTTTCTCTTTGGAGTGGACGATAGGCTGCATAAGATAGTTCCTAAGGCATGTTAACATTAGTGATTTCACAAAGAAGTTTCCATTCAGAATGGAAAAGTGGCATAAAGCTGTGAGCTAAAATCTCAGAAGGTGTGGGAGGGCGATTGCCTCCATGGCTCCCTTGCCAAGGGACATGGAAACATTCGGAACTAGGCAGCTATAAACCCTGAGCATTAATATGAATTACCCTTCTTTCTCAGAGTGGTTATTAAGATCTATGCCCTATATGTTACATAGCTTTGTGTAACTGTTACCATGGCACTTAGAGACTTTGTGAGAAATGCTCTCCACACTTTCTGGATCACACACACCTATCAGAAAAAGCTTTTGTGCATATGATCCAACATATGAGTACTTATATACTTGTAAGTTATAAATTATATATATAAGATTATAAGTTATCTATATTTGGTAATAGTTAATAGTTATATATGTTTATAATATAGGATGTGATATATACACACATATATGAGTATATATATAAAATAGTGAGATATAAATATAAATATATATTCATATATGTATATATATATAATTATTATTACCTAATAAATTAAGGCACACCACACACAGGCAAGGATCATCATTAAATAAGACATATTTCAAATATTTCTTGATAGCATTGATGTTTGTAATTCTTGTTAGATATGATGAAATGATCATTGCTTTTATGGAAACCCTGCTATGGTGGCTTAACCAAACGTGAATGAACTTTCCTCACGTGCCGGGTGTGCAGAGATGGGCCATCCCAGGCTGGCGCAGCAGCAGCAGCAGAATATCCCCAGCGCCTTGAGCTGCTCTGGTCCCTTCGTCCTTTCATTGTGAGCCACTGACATCCTTCCTCATGATGGCTTTTATGTATGCAAGATGGCAGCTTCAGGTCTAGTCCCAAGCCTACTTTCCAAGCTGGAAGAAGAGAACAGTGACAAGAGAGCAGAATATTCACTGAGTACTTAGAATGTTCCAGTTGCATTTTGAGGAGATTGTTAAGAGGTTAAGAGATTGCCTCCAAACTACCTTTTGCCTCATTCCCAACCAATGTGGGACTGAGTTGCATGAAGGTCTATGAATTGCTCTAGGTCTCACAGCGAGTGTGGGGAGAGTTAGTTCCGGCAGCTAGATCCGCAGACTCTGGACTGAGGTCCTTTCCGCTGCCCACAGCGCCCCAGGACAGCAGGCTGATGGGTGCCATGTGCAGCACCACCTGCGTTCTTCAGGGGGCCTGGGCTGTGCTCCCACCCCTCAGCACCCATGTCCTGGCTGGGGGGTAACCTTAAGATCCACCACGACATACATTTACAGATCACTGTAATCACAGTGGTTCTTGAAAGCAGGGCTTTAAAGGGACTACAGAACGTGTTAAGAATGACTGACTGGGAGATGAGAATGCTCAGTGCCGAATCCCTTACCACAAGATAAGTGCACCTGCCACAATGTCATTCAACCTCATTAACCTCCTGCTGATTCTCAGTACATGAAATGACTGAGATTGGGGAAGCTAGTTCTTATCCTCTATAGTAAAAAAATCTGAGTGTATGAGTAGGGGGGAGGCATTATATTCAAATCCCAGCCTGTGCACTCAGGAGCTGTCCTAGCTAAGGTGGGTTACCTAAAATTTGTATTTTTGTTTTCCTTAAAATGAAGAAGAAGTGTGAACAGAAAGAATGGTAAAGTTATAACCATATAGACAGCAAGGATATGGCACCTGGGTAAAGGACTTTGGGAAAGGAAGAAGCCAAGTCGCTTAATCATTTTCCCAGAAGTGTGGAAGTTAAGCAAAATGCAGTGGCTCTAATGATGATATGTTACATTTATCTGGCTCCTTTCTCTTAAGAGCGCAGAGTGGTTCTCAGACATTATCTCATGAATTTGCAAATCATTCCTGGGAGTTAGATAGGAATGAAGCCAGGCAAAAGTTTCTAGCTTACCACTTTACTAAGAGCCAGAAGTTGAAATATTCTCTCCATCCAAGTCAGCACCTTCTGTGCAAACATAAACTACTATATTACTCAAGTCATATTCAGGGAACATCAATTTGCAGATTCTTGTTATCCTTAAAATAACACATACCTTTCAGAAAGTAAGCCATTGTAATAAAAGTCTTTCTTGATTTCTTGACAAATGAAAGTATTTACGGAGTTTCATTCCCAGAAGTGAAATGAGCAAACAGTGAAATTCAAACCTTTTCACGAATTTAGTGTAATAAATGTGGGATTTATCCCCCAGCACATGGCAATGATTGGAGTATGATTGTGCTTTGAGGACCAAGCTATAAAATCAACATAAAGCTGGTGAAGTCAGAATGCAAAGTTACCTTAAGTATAGAAAATAAGGCACAAGCCAACATAGTCTGACTATTGCAATTTAAGACATTGACAGATCTAAAGAAAGAATATGCCGATTAAAAAGTATGGGACGTGGGAAGGACTATTTGCCAGTGACAAAACAAACACTGCAATAGAAAAGGAGACTTGAGGCCGGGCACGGTGGCTCATGCCTGTAATCCCAGAACTTTGGGAGGCCGAGGTGGGCAGATCACCTGAGGTCAGGAGTTCGAGACCAGCCTGACCAACATGGAGAAACCCCATCTCTGCTAAAAATACAAAATTAGCTGGGTGTGATGGCGTGTGCCTGTAATCCCAGCTACTCGGGAGGCTGAGGCAAGAGAATCACTTGAACCTGGGAGGTGGAGGTTGCGGTGAGCCGAGATCACGCCGTTGCACTCCTTCCTGGGCAACAAGAGTGAAAGTCTGTCTTAAATAAAAGAAAAAAAGAAAAGGAGACTTGATCGATATGTTGCCAATGTTTGATCCCATTAGCAATGCAGTTCCTAGAGAAAATGTTTCCCTTGATAGTCATCCATAGGCACAAAGATAAGGTGGTAAGCATGAGGTCCCCAGGCTTACAGAGTTTGGGAAATGGATCCCCAGCTGGGGGATCAGCTCAGACAGAAAGAAAAGCAATGTCTGGAAGAACAATGAACCCTGCCAGCCTTATTCAGGTTCCCTAAAAGCAGGTCCTAAGTGAGGCTTCTTATATAAGTGATTGACTGATGGAAGAGCTCAGGAGGAGAGGGATGAGGGAGGCAGGTGGGCAGGGGAAGAAAGCTAAGTAGGGACGGGGAGTGTGATAGAGATTAGAGCCTCAGCCCGGTCACAGGGAGCACCTGGAAATGTAAAAGGCGTTACAGAGATGGCCACACTTTGAGAAAAGGGGCAGGCTTTTGTGCCCCTTTGTCAGTCAGTCATTGGCCAAGAGCTGCCTAAGGTATGAGGTGGGGTCATAACCTCCCTAGAGAGGACCCCCCTCATTTCAACCAAGTGCCATCCTCTAAGAAGGGCAGCTGTGGCCACAAGCAGCCAGTGCTCATCACATGCCTGGGAAAGGCACAAAGGTGAGAACTAAAAACTTCTGCTAGGTTGGCTTTTTGTTCTGTTCAGTGACCAAGACAACTTAAAACATTGATGATTTCTCCAAGAACATACATTTCAAGGGCAGTCTTTCTTTCCTTATCTAAACGCATTCCCTTCTCTTTTAATAAACCCATAGGCAGGCAACCCATAAACAAACTAATACACAAAACAAAATAATAAATTAACCAATAATCTGAAACAAGATGTTCAATAAAAGCTATGAAAGTTCCTCTATTCTCCAAGTAGAATGGCTGAGCTACTCCTCTTCCTTCTGTCCACTCACCTAAATGATTTTTCTCAGCTTATGCAACAATTCTTATGAGCATTCACTATATTTCAGGCACAGTTCTCAGCTCCGGACATGTTGGTAAATAATGGAGCCACGGTGCCATGGCTCCACTCATGTCCGGTCTAGTGCAGGACCTTTAAGAACTCAGCCCCAGCTGGCATAGTGTTCCAGGCCCCACAACAGAAAGTGCTGGGCCACAAAGCCAGTGTTTTCTCTTCTGCAGATGACTGCACCTCTTGAGAATCCTCGCACTGGGTCTCCTTCGCCCAGTGTAGGCAAGCTCTTCCATTAGGTCTGCTTGCAGTACTTGCAAGATTTAGACAGATATATGGGCTGGGCCATTCTGGTTGAATGTGTTGCAGCCAATCCTGTTTCACAGCCAATCACAATCTCAGGGTGGCCCAAATGTGGTTTGACAACCCTTCCTTGCAGAGTAGTCATGGATCCAGGCCAAAGACAACGAGCATTTCTTTCTAATACACTTTCTGTATTAAAAAGGATTAGAAGTGGGCATTGATATTGGCTGAATGTCTTGGATATGTAGCAGGGCAAATGGTTTTGATTTCACTCCACATGAAAACACCAAGTTCTTCTTTCCTTTTGTTTTTCCGTTGTTTTTCGTAAGGCTTCACACATCTGGTCTCTCTTCCCAGAGAGCACACTCTTCCTGTCTTCTTCTCATTCTTCAATCTCACCTGGCTTTTTGACCCAGCACTGTCTCTAGTGGGGTCTGGAATGCAACACCAGTTGGGGCTGAAAGAATCCTTCCCCAACCACCGAACTTGTAGCTTCCTTTCCCTCCCCCTCCTCCTCTCATTGTTCCATTTCTCAGTGTCCTTCTCTTGTTCCTCATAACACTTATTACTACTGTAAATTTTGTGTGTGTGTATGTTTATTCGTTTCTGTGACCGCAGACTGAAAGCCCCATGCGTTTTGTCCATTATTCATATGCAATTTTCAGCAGAGTGCCTGACACAGAAAACATACTTGCTAAATACGTAGGAAGCAGTGCTGGGTGCAGTAAGAGTGTGGGGCCTGGAGTTAATCAGCCTGGGTTTGAATCCTGGCTTACCACGTATTAGCTAAGCCTCATCCCTGTAAGCCCCAATTTCCTCATCAATAAAATGGAAATGTTGATAGTACTTGTATTTTTGTGTTATCCTGATATTTAAGTGCATTTCTTCATGTTAAATGCTTTGATGAGTACCTGGCAAGTACTTAATAAATGTAAGCTAGTTTTGTTTGTAGCTTGGATTTAGAGGTAAAATATGTAGAGCTCTGTGAAATGGTGTGATAGATAGGAATAGCTACAGTAACAGGAAGCCACTGAATCAGAATGACAACTGTTCAGACTCACTGTTATTCTGAAGCTCTCCAAGTTTGTTTTGTTTGCACGTCCATGATCCATTACCATCCTGCAAAGAAGTGAAAATGGGAACTCTTGGGGGTTCCCGGGTGCGCTCCCTGCTGGCCGCGCTGCAGGGTGCAGAGAGGCAGAGGCAGGCACGCCGAGGGCCCAGCGGAGCAGGGGCTTGTGCGCCGCTCCCAACAAACAGCCTGAGCGTCACTAACGCAGGTTTGAGGCGTCACTAACGCCCGGGAGGCTGAGCACTCCTTGGAGGGGGACACCCACTGCTGTTCACCCTAAACGCCTACCTCAAGACAAGACACTAATAAGCACAGACACAAAGGAAACAAGTCTTTGCAAATGGGAAAAGGAAAGACTAAGGGAAATGAATTTATTTTAATAATCCACAAAGAAGAAATGACATCGGAGACACACACACACAAATATTCCAGCCCACAAGACACTGACCATTCAGGAAATCAAAATAGGCTCAAATTGGTCAGATGTCTGCCAAAGGAGAAAACAGAAAATGTGAGAATTTGCCCACACTAAAATTGTTAAAATCATTTGCTTAGATGGACCATGTTGTCTTCATGAAAGACTTTTCCATGCTTATGTGTGAACAGACTTTAAATTCTTGATTTGAGAAGGAGTATTTGTAAATTTAAAAAAATACTAGTGGAATTTTAACAAAGTTCCTTGGATGAGACATAATCTTGATTGCTCTGATGAATGCCTGCATCTGAGCATGCCAGGTCACCAGAGTAATCCTGCGAAGACCTTTTGTGCA
This sequence comes from Pan paniscus, assembly GCF_029289425.2. Taxonomy (NCBI): domain Eukaryota; kingdom Metazoa; phylum Chordata; class Mammalia; order Primates; family Hominidae; genus Pan; species Pan paniscus. The sequence goes on along the minus strand of NC_073266.2, from coordinate 27,289,171 downwards.
GAGCAGATAAAATGCAGGTGCTTACTGAGGAGATTCTTCAAGGCCATGTGCACAGGGAGCCCTCACAAAGACTCAACATGAACGTCTGTGGTCTGGGGGTGGGTAAGTGTAGAGATGTTCCTCTCATAGCTGTACTTTTTTTTTTTTTTTTTGAGAGCAGGTCTCGCTGAGTCGCCCAGGTTGCAGTAATCTCGGCTCACTGCAACCTCTGCCTCCCAGGCTCAAGCGATTCTCTTGCCTCAGCCTCCTGAGTATCTGGGATCATGGGCACGTGCCACCACTGCCTGGCCAATTTTTGTATTTTTAGTAGAGACGGGGTTTCACCATGTTGGCCAGGCTGGTCTCGAACTCTTGACCTCAAGTGATCCACCTACTTTGACCTCCCGAAGTGCTGGGATTACAGGCATGAACCTTTTTTTTTTTTTTTTTTTTTTTTAATGTCCATTCCATCATTTTCCCAGGAGGGAGACACTGACACTAGCAGGTTAGCCAGCTCAGCTCAGGGACAAACTAGATAGGCTGTGGGCAGCTTGGAGCAGGGTGCTCCCAGCACACAAGTTAATAAGAGACCCTTGGGGACAACTGCAAGGTTGACTTTGTCTCTGTCCCATCTCTCTAACTTCTGACCTCCTTGCCTGTTCCCCTCACACCCCCTCTGCCTCCTCTCCCCATTCCACATACTTGCTTATTGCACAGAATGACCGGTTCCACAGTTACTTGTATATTCCTTCCAAAATTTTTCCCCTTTATGAAATAAGAAAAAAAAAAAGCCATATCTCTAGATCAGAATCAGGAAGCTGCACCCCATGGGCCAAATCTAGTCTGCTGTTTTTATCAATAAAGTTTTATTGGGACACTGCCATGCTCATTTGTTGACATGTTGTCTGTGGTTGCCTTTTTGCTAGGATGGTAGAGTTGAGTTGCTATTTCAACAGAGACTGTACGGCCCACAAAGCCTAACACATTTATCTTGCCCTTTACAGATAATGTTTGTCAACCCTGCTGCTGATCTCTCTGGTCTCCCCTGTGTTCAATGGCCAATGTCTATCCTGGCATAGTTTTCTCTCTCTCACTAGATACTAGATAGTATACCTAGCTCTCTCACCAGATCAAAACAGTTGGAAGAAAGGTGGTGTTTCCTTTGTCTTTTCATTTCTGCCATACTAGTGACATTGCTTAATAAATATCTCATAGAATCAGATTGAACCAATCAAGTCTGCAAAGAGTTCCAATCTATTGTGTCCCAACTCTTCACCAAGCACGGTAATAGGGACTGAGAGTACCAAGATCAATAGGCTCTTAGTCTCTGCCCTGGATAGACTCATAGATTAACAACTAGCTTAGATGAGCTCCTTGTAAAGAAGACAGGGCCGGCCAAACTGAGGGAACAATGTGTGCAGGGAAACAGAGGCAGGAAGGAAGGTGGTAATATTAGGGAATTTCAGGTTGATTAAAATGACTGGATTACCAGCGGAGGGAAGAGGGATGCTATGAATAGCACTCTCTCTCCTTGATTTTTACTAGTCCTCGCTCAACTAAAGACACAAAGAACTAAGCCTTACTTTAATTGGTGGGATAGAAAAAGAAGAGGAGGAAGAAAGAAGAAATGTTTGAGCGAAGAAATCCCAAATGTCTTTGGACCCTCCTATGCTGGGCCTACAGAAATATGCTGACTCTGAATTCCTATTTACTATGAGGAAATATGAGGATCTCTGTTGCAGTTTCCAAATGCTGGAGGAGATCAGTGACATCCTAGGCAGCTGGACTTATACCCTGAGGGGCAGTGACTTTCATTCCCACGATGATCACAGTGACGATGATAATAACCACTACCATCTATTTAGCACTACGTGCAGATCCCATGCTGAGCACTTTACACAACTTTGAATTTACTTAATCATTATAAATAATATGGCATAAGCATTATTATCCTCATTTTCTAGTCAATGAGAGAAGCAAGCGGAGTGCAGGTACAAAAAAGTCCTTGAGTCACACATACATTAAGGAGGAGAGCTGGTGTCGGAACTGAGATCCGCATAATTTAAAACTCCAGGCCATCCACACTATACAACCCAGATCCTCCTAAGCTAAGCAGTTACTACCTGTTTCTTATGTCAAACCTGTAATAACCTCTCAGGCTGTTCACTTGGCTCATCTCTTTGGGGCATTCTATAGGGTTCAACTGGTTAAACCCCTTGTAGTTGTGCAGGATCATGAAACTTGTTCTGGCCAATGAGTTGTGAGTAGAAGTTTAACAAGAGTGATGTGTGCCACTTCTTGGCAGGTCATTGAATTGCTAGTGTGAGCACGTAGGTAGCTCTCCTTCCTTCTTGTATGGTGATTAGTCATGTTCTTGATGGTGGCTACTTCATCAGCCTGTTCACCTAAGAGACTAGGAAGTGCAGAGACTCCTGTCCATCCATAATGGACTCATCATATGTATTTAAAAAAACATGAATGTTTGTTGTTTCAATAAAGCCACAAAGCCTTGAGGTTGTTTGTTACCATAACATAACTTAGTCTATCTTGATATAAATAAAAATTAGAACCTAGAAGTGGGATACTTTTGTAACAAAAACCCTCATCAACATGAAGCAGTGTCTTAGGTGCTTGCCCGTAGGCAATTAGAAAATTGTTATCAAAGACTGGAATGAAGTCTAGCCATGTTGTGCATTGGTGAACCAGTCAGTAAAACAACAATGAACCTGGCCAGGCGCGGTGGCTCACGCCTGTAATCCCAGCACTTTGGGAGGCCGAGGTGGGCGGATCACGAGGTCAAGAGATTGAGACCATCCTGGCTAACATGGTGAAACCCCGTCTCTACTGAAAAAAAAAATACAAAAAATTAGCCGGGCGTGGTGGCGGGCGCCTGTAGTCCCAGCTACTCGAGAGGCTGAGGCAGGAGAATGGCATGAACCCAGGAGGTGGAGCTTGCAGTGAGCTGAGATCATGCCACTGCACTCCAGCCTGGGAGACAGAGCGAGACTCCGTCTCAAAAAAACAAAAACAAACAAACAAACAAAAATTGTGAACCTGATCAGCTTTTAGCTTCAGACACCTAGAAATATTTCTCAGCAATATTAACAATGACAACAGATTGAAGAAACTGCTAGGCTTCTCCTTTCAGCCACAGTGGAATCAGTGGGACCAGAATTCCCCTCCTGTTATACACAACCAAACAACTGAACAGAAGGCATTAAATAGCTGCGTAGGACTGAAATAAGGAAACAAATTAAGTCAGTCCTATGATTACCCTGGATTTTTCCTGGTGACACTTTCCAGACATCTATAGAGGGAGGAGCACGCTAAGGAGAAAAAGCAGTCCAGGGAGGATGAGGTAACTAGATCTTGTGGAAACAGAGAACTGGAAAGGAGGGGGCCAAGCATAGAAAAACTCCAGAAATCTGCATGGATTTAAGTCTCTTGATGAATAATAGCTACACAGGCAGAAGATGAAACTTTGTGAGGTTGGATGAGTACTGCTATGAAGCTGTGAGCTAAAGAATTCCTAGAGCTGATGCAAGACTGGGAGACCTTTAAGTTCTGGTCAAACCACAGTGGAGAGTCCTTGAACACTCAGGGCATTGAGTAGAGAATCCAGAATGGTCATGACTTTACAATAAGGCTCTCCTATACCATAGTAAAAGCTACTCTAAAGCTGTACAAAGCTCAAGCATAAGCCTCCAAGAAACAAGGTTTATCCTTATGTGACTTAACTATCTGAAAGAACAAAGTTTAACACTTTTGGAAGGAAAATAAAAACGCAAAACAAAATCCAGCACTCCACAAAATAAGATTCGCAATATCCAGTATGCAATAAAAATTACTAAATACACAACGAAGCAACCACAAATGACGCAGTACTGGGAGAAACCAATAGAAATAAACCCAGATATGAAAGAGATGATGCTAGAGTACACATGGACTTTATTTTTCTGACACATTGTAATTGTATGTATTCATGGGGTACAATTTGATATTTTCATACATATATGTTGTATGATGACCAAATCTGGGTATTTAGCATATCTATCACCTTATGCATTTATCATTTCTTTGTGGTAAGAATGTTCGAAAGTCTCTCTTCTAGCAATTTTGTAATATATTACATAATACCTTATTCTTAACCATTGTCACCCTAAGTGCAATAAAACACCGGAACTTATTCTTCCTAATTGTTACTTTGTACCCGTTGACCAAACTCTCCTCATTCTCCTCTCCCCTTTCCCCTTCCCAGTGTCTAGTAATCACCGTTATATTTTCTGTTTTTATGATACCTAGATATGGACTTTAAAACAACTACTTAAGCATAGTGTCTTTCGATCAGGAGATTCAATCAAGTGATTGAATCAGTAATCAAAAACCTCCAGACAAAGAAAAGTCCAGGTCCAGATGGCTTCACTGGTGAATTCTACCAAAGAAGAATTAACATCAATGATTTCCCAACTCTTCCAGAAAACTGAAGAGAAGGGGACACTTCCTAACTTATTCTGTAATGCCAATATTCCCCTGACACAAAAGCCAGCCAAACACATCACAAAAAAACTAAAATCCTTTGACATAATTCTAGCAAACTGAATCCAACAGCATACTAAAAGGATTATACAACATCTCCCAGTGGGATTTAGCCCACAAATACAAGGTTAGTTCAACATACAATAATCAATCTATATAATACACCATATCGATTAAATAAAGGGCAAAACCCGCTCCATTATATTAATAGATTCAGAGAAAGTATTTGACAAAATCTAATAAACTTTTATGATAAAAATACGGAAAAAAACAGGAATTGAAAAACATTTCCTCAGCATGATAAAGTACTCTGAAAATTTCACACCTAACATCATACTTAGTGATGAAAGACTGAACACATCCTCAGTACCCAGAGTCAGGAATAAGACAGGGATGTTGAGTCTCACCACTTCTATTAATATTCAGTTGGAGATTCTAACCAAGGCAGTTAGAAAAGAAAAAGACATGGAAGACACTCAGACCGGGAAAGAAGAAGTAAAACTATATTATAGATGACATGATCTTACATACAGAAAATCCTAAGGAATCCACTAGAAAACTCTCAGAAGTGATAAATGACTACATCAAGGTGTCACAATACACGATTAATATATACAAAAATCAATTATATTTTTATATATTAGCCATGAAGAATATTACAATGAAATTTTTAAAAATACCACTTCTAAAAGACACCAATTTTGAAAGAATAAAACACTTAGAAAAAAATTAACAAAGTATAAAACTTATACTCTGAAAACTGCACGACATCGAGAGAAATTAAAGAAAATCAAAATAAATGGAAAGCCATTCAGTGTTCATGGATTAGAAGATTTACTATTGTTAAATAACAGTGCTCCCCACATTTATCTATGGATTCAACAGATCCCTATCACTGACCCAGCTACCTTTGTTGCAGAAATTGATGAGTTGAACCTAATTCAAATGGAGATGCAAGATACCTACAATAGTCAAAACAATTTTGAAAAAGAAGAACAAAGTTGGAAGACTCACACTTCCCAATATAAAAACATAATAGTAATCTACAGTAATCGATAGAGTATGGTACTGGCTTTAGGACGGCATATAGATCAATGGAATAAAGTTGAAAGTCCAGAAATAATCTTTACATTTATGGTCAATTGATTTTGATTACTGGCAAGGATATTAAGGTCATTCAATAGGGGAAAAATAGTCTTTTCAAGAGATGGTTCTGAGGCCACTGTATATTCACATGCAAAAGAATGAAGTTGGACCCTTGCCTTACACCATATACAAAAATTAACTCACAACAGACTTCAATCGATATGTAAGAGGTAAAAACTCTAAGACTCCTTGAAGAAACATGGGTATAAATATTTGTGATCTTGAATGAAGCAAGTTTCTTAGATATGTAACTAAAAGCAAAAGCTATGGAAAATAGAAAAGTTAGACTTCCTCAAAATTAAAAAAAAATCATACCTAAGAAGACATGCTTAAGAAAGTGAAAAGACATCCCACAGAAAGGGAGAAAATAATTTTAAATCATATCAGATAAGGTATTTTTATACAGAATACATAAAGAATTCTTACCACTCAGTAATAAAAAAGAAATTTAATCAAATTGAAGAATGGAAACAGATCTGAATAAACATGTTTCCAAAGAAGATATGGCCAATAAGCACATGAGAAACATGATCAACATCATTAGTAATTTGAAAAGTACAAACACAACCTTTAGGATGGCTATATTTAAAAAGACAGACAATTTAAATGTTGAGGTGCTATGAAGAAATGCGAGTTAATGCACATTACTGTTGAAAAAGGCATATAACAGTTTTGAAAAACAGTTTGACAGTTCCTCAAATTTTAAACGGAATTATCATAAGAGCCAGCAGTTTTACTCACTGGTGTATGTTCCAGAGAGTTAAAAACATATCTCCATGCAAAAACTCTTCTGAATGTTCATAGCATTTTTTATTTATATCCCAAATGTCCATCATTAGGTTGGAAATAACTCATATGTTCATCATTTTATGAAAGCAGAAACAAAATCATACATTCATACAATAGAATATTATCCAGCCATAAAAGAATAAAGTGTTGATACATGCTCCATCATGGATGAACCCTGAAAACTTTAGACTAAGAGAAAGAAGACAGGCTCAAAAGGCCACATATAATGTACTTCTATTCTTATAAAATGCCCATAATAGGTAAATTCACAGTCAGAATGTAAATTAGTAGTTCCCAGGGGCCAGGGGAAGGGATGAATGTGGATGATTGCTAATATGTATGGGGTTTCTTCTGGGATTGTGAGACATTCTGAAATTAGATAGTGGTGGTAGTTGTATAACTTTGTGAATATACTAAAAACCACTGAACTGTACAATTTCATAGGGCAAATTTTATGATGCATGAGTTTTATCTCAATTTTTAAAAAGTTACTTGACTCCTTAAAGCTAAAAAATGTATTTTGGATTATGCAACATACGTAAAATTAAATTATGACATAACAATACAAATAATGGCAGGAAAATGAAAATACACTTATAATTTCATAAACTTTTGTAATTCATAAATAGTATAATATCATTTTAAGGTGGACTTTGATAAGTTAAAGATGCATAATGTAACCTCTACTGCTCTAATAAAAAATAAAACATAGACATATGGTTAATATGCCAATAGTGGATATAAAATACAATCTTAAAAATTAATCACATTATAAGAGCTAGTTGAGAAAAGAAGAAAAGCAGAAGAAAGAACAGATAGCAAGATGATAGACTTTAAACCCAACCACATTGATAATTACATATATGTAAACAGTCTGAATTCCCATTAAAAATCATGTATTGTCAGACTGAACAAAAAATGAGGTCTAATTATCTGTGGTTTACATGAAACCCACTTTAAGTAGGAAAACTCATATAGGCTAAAAGTAAAAGGATATGAACTTACACCATGCAAACAGCAATCAAAAGGAAGGATCAGGCAAATTAGAACAATGAATATTACCAAGGATAAAGAGGTACATTTACCAATGGTAAAAGGATTAATACATCAAGAAGACAAAAAATCAGAATATGTATGCCCCATTACATATTCTTCATCAAAATGCTTAAAGCAAAAATAAAAGGAGAAATAGAGAACACCACAGTTATACTTAGAGATTTCAACATTACCTCTTAGTAATCAAAAGAACAAGTTTCCCAAATATCAGTAAGGATATGAGAGACTTGTAAAACACTGTAGACTATTTGAGGCTTATTGAGATTTATAGAAGGATGTAATAAGCAATTGAAGAATTCACATTTTTTTCTAGTTAACATGTAGCAAGCACAGATCATATTATGTCATAAACAATGACTTGATATAAATATAAGCAAATTGAAATCACTCAGAGTACATATTCTGATCTTAATAAATTAAAAATCATAGCAGATGTTTTGGAAAAATCCCCAAATATTTAGAAATAGTCCATGGAACAAAGAAGATATCACAACAGAAGATATTTGGAATCAAATGAAAATAAAGATACAACATACCAAAACATTGTGAAATGCAACTAAAGTTTAGCTTAGGAGGAACTGTATAGCTTGAAATATATACTAGGAAAATAGAAAGATCTAGAATCAACCATCTAAGTGTCCATTTTAAGAAGCTGAAAATAAAAGAGCAAATTAACTCAAAGATGACAGAGGGGAAGGAAATAAGCCTAAGAGCAGAAATCAGTGAAGTAGAAAAATATAAATAGTTATGAACTCAGTGCCGCTTCTTTGAAAATATTTTTTAAAACTTAATAAACCTCTAATTAGGCTGAAAAGAAAGAAGAGCGAGTGAGCAAGGGAGGAGAGAGAGAGACATAAATTATAAATATTGAGAATAAAGAAAAAAATCACTACAAATAATATGGAAATCAAAAGCAAATTAAGAGAATGAAATAAATAATTTTATGCCAAAAATTTAACAACTTAGAAAAAAGGACTTTTTTTTTTTTTAATTCCAAATTGTCCAGACTCAGGAAGAAATAGAAAACCTGGCTGGCCGGGGTGGCTCACACCTGTAATCCCAGCACTTTGGGAGGCTGAGGCAGGAGGATCACGAGGTCAGGAGATCAAGAGCATCCTGGCTAACATGGTGAAACTCTACCTCTACTAAAAATACAAAAAATTAGCCGGGCATGGTGGCGGGCGCCTGTAGTCCAAGCTACTCGGGAGGCTGAGGCAGGAGAATGGCGTGAACCTGGGAGGCGGAGCTTGCAGTGAGCTGAGATCCAGCCACTGCACTCCAGCCTGGGCAACAGAGCGAAACTCCGTCTCAAAAAAAAAAGAAAAAGAAAAAGAAAAAGAAAAAAAAAAGAAATAGAAAACCTGAATTGTTCCCCATCCATTACAAAAATTGTGTTTTTAATTAAAAACCTTCCCACCAAGAGAACTACAATTCTAGATAGTATTAATGGCAAATCTATAAAACATTTAAGGAAGAAATCATACCTATTTTACATGTTTACTTTCAAAAAAATAGAGAAAAAGGCTGGGCACGGTGGCTCATGCCTGTAATCCCAGCGCTTTGGGAGGACGAGGCAGGCTGATCACGAGGTCAGCAGATTAAGACCATCCTGGCTAACACAGTGAAACCCCGTCTCTACTAAAAGTACAAAAAATTAGCTGGGCGTGGTGGTGGGCGCCTGTAGTCCCAGCTACTCGGGAGGCTGAGGCAGGAGAATGGCATGAACCTGGGAGGCCGAGCTTGCAGTGAGCCGAGATCGCACCACTTCACTCCAGCCTGGGAGACAGAGCAAGACTCTGTCTCAAAAAAAAAAAAAAAAAAAAAAAGAATATTAAACTATCAGGAATCAAGAATTTTAGTGTAAGAAAAATAAGTTGGGATATAAGATAAAATGATTTAGGAAAAACAGTAGTGCTAAATTTGAATTACAAACATCAATATTAGCTCATGATTTTAAAAAATGTGTATTTATAGCTCTCCTCTGACAGGGTCAAGAAGCAATAATGTCCCAGTGCCAATTAGCATACCAGTGCCATTTTTGGCTTTCTAAGAACTATTTTTCAGTAGATGAAGAAATTCAGACTCAGAAGAGAAATGGCTACCCCAGATCCGGGACAAAGAAAGTATGAAGTAAGCTTCTGACATCTTGTGACAGAAAACAAAGGCTCAAAGAATGACACGGATTGGCTCAAATAACCCAGGAGACAGTTGGAAGGGATCTGCCCAGGTGAGCTTTGGGAATTTTGAACATTAACAGGAACAATCACTGATTTGAATCTTGGATCAAAAAAAGAACATACTATAAAAGATGTTCTTGGCAGGGCGTGGTCGCTCACGCCTGTAATCTCAGCACTTTGGGAGGTTGAGGTGGGTGGATCATTTGAGGTCAGGAGTTTGAGACCAGCCTGGCCAATGTGGTGAAACCCCGTCTCTACTAAGTATACAATTAGCCGGGTGTGGTGGTACACGCCTGCAATCCCAGCGACTCAGGAGGCTGAGGCAGGAGAATTGCTTGAAACCAGGAGGCAGAGGTTGCCAAGTGAGCCAAGATCATGTCACTGCACTCCAGCCTGGGGGACAGAGCGAGAAAAAAAGAAAAAGAAAAAAAAAAGACATTCTTGGGGCTTTGGGGAAAATTTGAATATGGATTGAATGTTAAATTATATTTTAAAATTATTGTTTTTTAATTAGATGTAATAATGGTATTGTTGCAGAAGGGCCTTATTTTTAGGACATACCTGCCGAACTCTTTGGAGTGAAATTTCATGATGTCTGTAATTTATTTTCAAATGCTTAAGACAATAAAAATCGTACATATACACATATCAAATATATTATACATAATATATATGATTACATGTGTACACACACACAGAGACAGAGACAGAAACAGAGGAAGAGGAAACAAATGTACATATATAATAAATGTTAAAAGTTTCTGGATCTGCATGGAGGACATACAAGTATTTATTGTATTATCCTTTCAACTTTTTCTATACAAATAAAAATTTTTGAAAAGTTTATGAAAAATTTAAGTATTAAATAATTTCAAAACAATGGAAAATTCCAATGCTTTTTCATCAAATATGTAGAAAATGCTCAATAAAACTCTGTTGACATTAAGATAATCCTTGTAATTTAGTTATCTCCAAGGGAAAAACTGCTAATAGGATTAGATTTTCAGAGAAAATTATGCCTCATAAATATTTAGACCTTAGAAAGCCATAAAAGCAAAAAGACTTCTAATTTTTGAACAGTTTATGTACTTTTGTCTATGCATTTTTAAATGACTTTAATGTTTAAGATTGTTCATATGTCTCATAGGTAAAGCTTCTGATTTTCAACACTTTAAAAATACAAAAGATTAAGATTATTTTAAGAGGTTTTATGAAGTTTATGAGAACTATGCAGCAATTTTGTGACTGTGTAGCTTGGTATGCACCTAGTATTTTGGTTTGGTAATTACGGAGCTATGGTATTTAACATCATAGTTTTACAGTTTTGTAATTGTATTCTGCAGCCAAGGGGAGAAGCAGCAAACCATTTTTCATTCCCCTTTTTCCCTAAGAGAAAGAATAGAACAGCAATGAAGGCATTGTATTAAATTAATATGAATCTGCAAATTCGGATGAATATAAAAAGTAGGTCCTCCTGGCTTTGAAAGGGCCTGCTGTAAAATGTTCCCATAACTCTCCATCACACTTTTTCCTTTCCTCGTCCCCTTTTCTCTTTCCTTTCCCCTTCCAAGTTACAGCTTTCACTATTTCCTTCAAATTCAGTTTCTCTGGAGCATTTTCAGAATGGAATGGAACAGATACAAGTGACTGGGATTGTCCCATGAAAAAGATGAGAGAAAAAAATATTTCTGGGAGATCAAAGACAAACAGGCCTCAGCACACAGATTTCGGTCAGCACAAGTTTCTCTGCCAATTTATGCCCAGCCACGTGGGCCCCCTTCACCATCCCAGTGAGAGAGCAGGTCTTTGTTCCATCTGTATTCCTACCTCTGCTTCCCTCTCCTTTTCTTTGCCTCCTTTGCTGCCCCATTGTCACTTTCACTTCAATATACAGTATCATTGAGCCCAGATAGTACATCCTGGACCCTGGAACCCCAGGCCCGTGTCTCCTTTCATTACTTAAGGCCCTCGAAAGACACAGAGGTTAGAGTGGGTGACCAGCCTAAGGAAGGCAGTCATGAAGAAATCTCTGAAATTAAAATGCGTTGAAAAATTCCCTGTAGTCCTGTGTTCTATGTATACACAGGATTAAAGTTATTTGAAAAGTAAAGGAAACCACATAATCACATGTATATCAAATGCAAAGCAAAAATTGTGCTATAGACATGTTAGCAACAAAGGAGAGACATAGAGCTCAAAAACAATAACTATGTTCCTACCATGAAGAACTTCGTGAATCTCTCAGTCACCATCAGAGTACAGACTCTCTTTTCATAATATCTTACACCTGTAATAGCAACTTAAGATTTACAACCTGGACCCCAGACATAGCTTGGCAAGTGCCTCCTCATTTAGGATAGTAATATTAAGTGTCTCTTGGAATGTTTGCATTTCTCAGGGTATGCCACTTGGTAAATTCCATGATGATTTGGCAAAGTCTGTCCACGCCCTCCCTCTGTAAGGCTCTCAGGATTGCCATCTGAAGTGATTCCATATGACTCAGACCATCCCTGGCCCCCACATCTCCTGCAAAAAACATCAGCAGGCAGTGCAAAGTTGAATAAAGCTCAAGAGAACCATCAGGTGATAATGCATTTTCCTTGGAACATCAGTCCTGAAATAACCTCGAGTGTCCGGGTCAGGCAATTCCCCTTGGAAGCATCAAATAGGCATTATACCCTGGAAAACAGAAACACTGGACTGCCCCCAAGAAGAAACTGAAAAGATACCAAGTTAGCAACACCACAAAGCCACAAGCAACCTGCCTCCTTCCTCCTCTCCTGCTCTTTTGATTAAAACATCAGTCATATGCACAGTGTTCAGAAAACATTGCATTATGATCTTTATCATGGAACTTATCACTCCCAATGCTGAGTGCCTCTTTCCTCACTGTCACCACAAGGAAATTCTGCACTCCTTGATGGAAAAGGGCTGTGTCTTTTTCTTTTTCTTTTTTTTTTTGAGACGGAGTCTTGCTCTGTCCCCCAGGCTGGAGTGCAGTGGCGCGATCTCAGCTCACTGCAAGCTCCGCCTCCTGGGTTCATGCCATTCTCCTGCCTCAGCCTCCTGAGTAGCTGGGACCACGGGCACCCGCCACCATGCCCGGCTAAGTTTTTGTATAGTAGAGACGGGGTTTCACCGTGTTAGCCAGGATGGTCCCGATCTCCTGACCTCATGATCTGCCCGCCTTGGCCTCCCAGGGCTGTGTCTTTTTCAACTCTGTGTACCCAGAACATAGTAGGGTGTTTGGCACATAGCAGGCACTCAATATATAGCTGCTGACTGAGTAAATGTTAAATGGAGGACTTGTCAGGTAGTCTGTTGGAATAAGGACATTAACACAGAAATCATTGTGAGCACTTCCTGCTTTGCAGGCACTATGTTAGAAACATGTTTACACTGTTTCATTTAATCCTAACAGTAACTCTGCAAGGCAGGTGACTTCATCTCTGGCTGACAGAGGAGGTTATTCAAAGAGGAAGAGGTCAGACAGATGACCACGATCAAGCCCAGAGAACAGCAGAACCCCGTCTCTCAGGTGCCATAGACCTGGCCCATCCTGTCCTCAAGGAGCTGGATTAGCAGAGAGAAGCCACAGGTAACCAAATGGCCAAGAGCTATGACACGTTTCGCCCTGATTTCTGCCTGGCTGTGGTAGAGCTCAGTGCTAATAGTTATGAGGAGGGAGAGAGGGATGAGAAGGTATAATCTGAGTTGTGAGAGACAAGGAGAGTGGGAGAATCTGGCTGACCTTCATTATCTGCAAAGACAGGAAAGACTCCGATGGGGACACAAGGTGGTTCTGACTGAGGTCAGGCTGCCCTCAGGAAGGCCGGGGTAAGAAGTCCAGGAGCCGAAGTGGGACAGTCCGGCTCCTCTGCTGGATGGAGGTGCCCTAAAGGGGGTCGCAGAGAGGCGGAACCTCATCAGATTTGCGATTCAGATTACTTTTTCTTTCTCTCTTTCTCTCTTTCTTTCTTTCTTTTTTTTTTCTGGTGTCTCGCTCTGTCACCCAGGCTGGAGTGCAGTGGCGTGATCTCGGCTCACTGCAAGCTCCGCCTCCCGGGTTCACGCCATTCTCCTGCCTCAGCCTCCCGAGTAGCTGGGACTACAGGCACCCGCCACCACGCCCGGCTAATTTTTTTGCATTTCAGTAGAGACGGGGTTTCACCGTGTTAGCCAGGATGGTCTCGATCTCCTGACCTCGTGATCTGCCCGCCTCGGCCTACCAAAGTGCTGGGATTACAGGCCTGAGCCACCGCGCCCGGCCCCAGAATACTTTTTCTAGCAACAGTCTGGAATGGGACTGATCCTGGAGACAGAATATGAAAAAGATCCTAGTTAAAATTGGAAAGAAAGATGAATGAATGTGGGGGTAAGGAACAGAGAAGAATTAAGGATGATCGCATTTCAGTGAAGTGGAGAGGTTGATTGCAGAGAACTCAAAAAAAGCTCCATAAAGTAACATGATCAGATAATGTTTTGAAGAATTAACATATGTATTGTATTTTGATTCTGTGATTATTCTCATTAGGGAGTTTGCCAGTGGCCCCAAGGGCCCAAGGGGAATTGCTAAGCCCATGTCATTCACTGCTGCAGAAAATCCCTGAAGACATAAGTGGTCCAGCAGTTTTTGCATCCAGGTCCTTTGATTGTGTTATTCCTTGTCACTTTGTCACAGTTTTCTCTGACTTAAATCAACCAGGAGAATAAATCAAATAGCAAGAGTAACCGACACAACGATTTCTGCCCAGCACAACCCACAGCTGGCTGAGTCTAGGTTCCATGGAGCGGGAGGGTGTGGGTGGCTAGCCATCCTTGTTACGCAATGGCAAGGTTGCTGGCTGAACGTCTTGTTGATGAGGTTTCTAATTTAAGGGGCCTGATAGAATGCTTATTTAGGATTTTGTAATGTGAGAAACAGACAAGTTTTGGTTACACTGGCGCTCGGCAGAGATAAGAAAATACACACGTGGTTCAATGCAGCCTTTCTTGTGGCTCTGGGGCCTGGTGCCCTTTCACAACTAACTTGCTGCCTCAGGACAGTGAGGCCACGTAAAAGCACCCCGTCCAGCTCACAGGAATCCCAGGAGGCTTTACAGTCACCATTTAGAGTTCTCCTTTGGGGTTAGTGACGGCATGAACGCCCACAGCTACGTACCAACTGAAGTCAGAGACGTGGTTTTACAGTGGAGCCAACTGACGTCGAGGTGGGCATTTCTCCAACATTGCCACCTCTGCTTGGTGCAGACAGGAGAAGCCATGTGGCAGCTGTCACAGATGACTGCAGTGGGAGTGTGGAAGGTGAGGACTTATAGGGGACTACCCAGGGAATGGTCCACATGACCCTTTGTGGGGCCTTACTAATGCCAGGACCTAAGGGGTGCCATGTAGAGCTTTGTAAATTAAATATAAATAAAATAGGGTGGGTGCAGTAGCTCACGCCTGTAATCCTTATTCTTTGGGAAGCTGAGGTGGGAGGCTCACTTGAGCCCAGGAGTTTGAGATCAGCCTGGGCAACACAGGGAGACCCTATCTCTAGAAAAAATACAAAAATGGGCTAGGCATGGTGGTGTGTACCTGTGGTCCCAGCCACTCAGGAGGCTGAGGTGGGTGGATTGCCTGAGCCCAGGAGGTTGACGCTGCAGTGAGCCATAATCATGTCACTGCACTCCAGCCTGGGTGACAGAGAGAGCTTGTCCCTAAAAATAAAAATAAAAATAAAATAAAATAAATAAATAAAAGGAAAAGATGCTGCCCTTTTGTAGGAACTGGTCATTCTGCATTTTCTTTTTCATCTGGAAACCTCACTTCTCTCCTTAAAGCTCATAGTTGCAAGGACAGAAGGACTGCATTACCTATAGAAGAAAATCTTCATGCCACAACACCTATGGCTTAAGGAACGAGTGTCCAAGAGAGCCACAGGAAAAACCAGGTTGGCATGAGATTGCAGTAGGCTTCATGAACAAGAAAGTTACAGCTACATCCAAAGGAGATTTTCTGGCTTCGCCCTCTAAAGCAGGCAATGAAACCCAGGGCTTAAACCCCAGGGCCAGTGACTCCACAGGGTGCAAAACCGCGTGGGCATGATGATTTACGGACCTGTCAAACACTCAGCAGCTTTCTGGTGTGTTTAGGGCACAGCATCTCAGAGTGCATAAGTCATTATTATGAATGCTGGGCTGGGGTGCGTGGGGACGGCTCTCAGGCCCCTCCATGGGCTCACAGGCCTTCTTTGTTGAGCCTGGCAGAGTCAATAGCAGTAAACTCTGAAGCCCTCATTCCTCTTTGAGTTTACTTTACATTTGACTCAGAAAATAAAGTCAATCAAATGTTCTAAAGATCATATTTGGTTCATATTTCATCCAGACTTGCTCAGTTTTAGAAAAACAAACTCATTTTCAAGGAACTTGATCTTTGTCAATTTCACCGAATCGTTCATATCAAAATATAGGAGTAACTTAACAGGATATTATTAAATTTATATGCATTCATAATATATGCTTTGCTTTAAAAGACAAATAAGATGAGAAAGGTCTTTAGTGATTTTTAAGAGTCAGCCTATGGGACACAGCAATAAATCCATTCATTTTACGAACATATATTCTGTCAGTAGTGATATTCTTCTTGAGAAAAATCCATCTCAAGCATCTAACAGAAGAAGTCTAATTAGCAGAATGCTGTGTGTTCCAAGAGTTTAATGATATTTCTGTTATTTTTGCTTTAAATCCAGAATAAAAAGAGGTGGGTTACAATTAGATCAGTAATTAGGCCAATTCATTCAGCACGATTTAATCTATTATACAACTAAATTATAGTACTTTTGAATCCAAACACCATTTAGAACAATCTTTCTATTACAAAGACCAGGTTACAGTTTAGGATATTAGGGAGAAAAATGTAACCCACACACCTCCTCTGTTCATTGCATAGTAACTGAGCCTAAGTGACCAATTTGTGCCAAGCGACGAACCTTCCAAAAGTCTCCTTCTGGTGATGACTTCTCTTGCCCTGTGGGGCCTCCAGCCAGTAAGAATAGCGGCAAATCTGGGGGCTTCGTGGGGTTGCGGGCTTAGAGCTGGGAATGGGACAGGAAGCCACAGGGGCTGGGCAATGATGAGAAGCAGAGGTATTTCTGTCTCCATCCCATCCCATTTCATTCTCCTCCTGGCATGACACCAATAAATATTCAGCTGAAAGATTGATTCACAGATGAGAAGTGAATGTGCTTTTCCCTCACTGCACTAAGGAATTAATTATTTGTATTTGTTTATCTATTTTTTCTATTTTCTTTTTTTTTTAATTATACTTTAAGCTCTGGGATACAAGTGCAGTACGTGCAGGTTTGTTACATATGTATACATGTGCCATGGTGGTTTGCTGCATTCTTCAACCCGTCATCTACATTAGGTATTTCTCCTAATGCTATCCTTCCCCTTGCCCCCCAACCCCCAACAGGCCCTGGTGTGTGATGTTCCCCTCCCTGTGTCCATGTGTTCTCATTGTTCAACTCCCACTTATGAGTGAGAACATGCAGTGTTTGGTTTTCTGTTCCTGTGTTAGGTAGGTGAGAATGATGGTTTCCAGCTTCATCCATGTCCCTGCAAAGGACATGAACTCATCCTTTTTTATGGCTGCATAGTATTCCATGGTGTATATGTGCCACATTTTCTTTATCCAGTCTATCATTGATGGGCATTTGGGTTGGTTCCAAGTCTTTGCTATTGCAAATAGTGCTGCAATAAACATACGTGTGCATGTGTCTTTATAGGAGCATGATTTATAATCCTTTGGGTATATACCCAGTAATGGGATTGCTGGGTCAAATGATGTTTCTAATGCCTCTTGCTCATGTTAGACTTTCTTTTGGCCATCAGTACACACCCTTGACCATACTATACATTTAGATTAGTAAAATGTATGAAAATACATGAATAAATCAATGGTATAATTGATGACAATGGAGGCTCAGGAGGAATTTGTTGATTTTCTTCTGGCATTAGAAAAATCATCCTCAGAGCCTATTATCATATTACATGTGAAGAATAACAAAGAGTTGGAATGCTTTATAAATAAGATTTATATATGTATATATTTCTTATATAAAAATGTGTATATGTGTGTGTATATATATAAATTATATATATAAAATTTCAGGGACCTCTAAAGCAGTTCTTTGCATAACACTGTGTGACAGCTGGAGGACTGGACATTCAAAGAATATACTTCAGATCCCAAATATTAAGACACCTTTCAATTCCAGGAATATCTACTGTGTATGAGACTGAGCTTGTTTGCAGGGACTCCCTTTCTCCACCCAACTCACAGATGACCTTCCTTGAAAGTGATTGTGAAGGAGACACAATCAGGACCTCATAGAGGACCTTGTGTTTGCTTTGTAACCAAATCTTGACTTTTTATTGATGTAGCCAATTTCATGTTAAAAAAGGTTGGGCTTTTACCCAATCTGTTACACTAATCATATTCATACATTCAGAGCAAGGTGCCTGAGAAGTAGACTCTTCTTTGGAGACAAATTGGGTCCCAGCCAAGGGAGGGCAGGTGGAGTCCTTTCTCTCTGACCTGGCTTGGAGAAACCATTGGTTTTAAGGGTCAGAGCCCTGCAGAGAAGGAGCCCGGGGGAGACCTGTGGTGTCTGGGACTTCTACTTCCTTACCCCACATTCCAGCTACTGCTTGTTCCTAAACACTTCTGCAAGAGTGAAAAGTCTCCTTAATTTATATTCTGGAAGTAGTATCATCTGGGGAAGACTGCTGAAGAAAAATAACACCACCATGAGCCTAAGCAGGGGTCAAGGATTTCTATTTTACAAAAGAGCTCAGGCCAATTTTGAAATGATTAGGAAACTGTTCTAGAGTAATCACCCTCAAGCCTTTTAAACTACAGCCCACTGGAAGAAATAAATTTTACTTCTAGACCATGCATACACATGTGTGAAACCAGAAACAAATTATTATTATTATTTTTTTGAGATGGAGTCTCGCTCTGTCACCCAGGCTGGAGTGCAGTGGTGCAATCTTGGCTCATTGCAAGCTCTGCCTCCCGGGTGCACGCCATTCTCCTGCCTCAGCCTCCCGAGTAGCTGGGACTCCAGTCATCCCCCACCACGCCCGGCTAATTTTTTGTATTTTTAGTAGAAATGGGGTTTCACCATGTTAGCCAGGATGGTCTCGATCTCCCGATCTTGTGATCTGCCTACCTTGGCCTCCCAAATTGCTGGGATTACAGGAGTGAGCCACCACACCTGGCCCAGAAACAAAATTGTGCGGAATGATATTTATCTTTACCTTATATGATGTAGTCTATTTGCGATTTTTTCTATTTTGTTAAAAAATTTTTTCTGGTTGTGACCCATTAATGGGTTGAAACCTCCAACTCAATAGATAATAACATGTTTCTAATGTCACCTTCAAGAGAGGTTATTGTAACGAGCAAACTTCTTCCATTTTGATTCTATCATTACACATTGTAACCATCACTATTACTTTTTTCCCTGTGTCATTTAACCCCACTGAGAATTACTGGAAATTGTTCAGTCAATTTTTCTACTTAACTACCATTCAAGCCAAGAATGTGGTATGTGACTCAGTGCGCATAGGCAAGAGTTTAGCTTTTCATTATTTTCAATAGAGTCTTACAGAAGTGGGAATGATTTACAAGTTTCAGTTTGTAGCGCATGTCATGCTGTGGATCAAATGTATAAAATAGAAGAGAATTGAGGGAGGCTATCTGGAAGAATATTAGATATGACAAGTACTTTAGGTACTTATATTTCTAAGATCTCTGAGTCCTGGAATATTTAAAAGGACAAAAAAAGGAACTGTGTAAGGCTGATATAAAAATATTTTAAAACAATGAAATGATTCCTCACGTATACTATAGAAATCATTAAATGTTAAGTAAAGCTTAGAAGAAATCCTAGAAATGATATATTCCAAGGTAATCATGCTCATTTTCCTTTAGATTGGTACAGTAAAATAGAACAGCACACTCATGTTCCACTTCTTTGATAATCCTTTGTAAAATTCTATATTTCAAACTCCTAAGGAACAGCACTGACATTTTTGCAAGAGTAAATATGCTTAAAAATTTGTTATGCAATGCATGGTAGACCTATTCAGGCTCAGATAATGTAAAATGAGAAATAAACTACACTTACAAAACCACTTTGGACTGGTCTCTATAGCTAACCTTCGATTTAAATGCCTAATTTAGCTTCTTGCCGTATATTAGTTTCTGCCAAATAATCTTGATGTACCAAATGTTCAGAAACAGATATGCAATTGTGGACTAATCAACTGATTCAATTCACTTTAACTTTTTCTCGAGACGGAGTTTCACTCTTGTTGCCCAGGCTGGAGTGCAATGGCGTAATCTTGGCTCACTGCAACCTCCGTCTTCTGGTTTCAAGTGATTCTCCTGCCTCAGCCTCCCGAGTAGTTGGGATTACAGGCGCCCGGCACCACGCCCAGTTAAATTTTGTATTTTTGGTAGAGACAGGGTTTCACCATGTTGGTCAAGTTGGTCTCAAACTCCTGACCTCAGGTGATCCACCCACCTTGGCCTCCCAAACTGCTGGGATTACAGGCGGGAGCCACTGTGCCCGGATTCACTGTAACTTTTTAAATTAAGAGTGATAGTAAGAGTAATAACATTCATGATACTTTCCATGTTTTAGAATTAGGCAACCACATAACCAGCTAAAAACAGCTCTTGATTCTAAATGGGTTCCAGGTCCTATACATAATCCTTAACACCAACCATAAAACTAAGAACAGAGCAGGTGTTTAAAAGCTAATAATTAATTGATAACTCCTGAAGATTTCATTGTAGAGATTTTGTTTTTTAAAATGACTAAAAAAGAAATATGGACAAGAAGAAGAGAGGCTATTGTTAATTTGGTTTTCATGAAAAACCACCCAAAGCTAAATAAAACATTTTATCTGTACATGTTATTCAATCACCAGACTGTAACTTTCCAGAAATATTCTTTTCCTTTTTTTAATTTTTTCTTTTCTTTTTGTTTTTTGAGATAGGGTCTCACTCTGTCTCCCAGGCGGGTCTTGAACCCCTAGGCTCAAGCAATCCTACTGCCTCAGCCTCCCGAAGTGCTGGGATTGCAGGTATGAGCCACCATGCCTGGCCCCAGAAATATTCTGAACGGTAAGTAGAAAGAACGTGTTTGTATATCAAAGTTACCAAACTAGAAATTCCTTTGACAGTATATAGGCAAAAAGTTTTCATTGTTTTCATAAGGAAATACTTCTAAAAGTGCCATATTATCAGGAAGTTAATCAATCAATAATAAACTATAATGTTTTGATTAATTTTGGTGAAAATAGCTATAGTTTAAAAAAGACTAGTTTCATCAGTTATAAAAATAATAAATTTCAGTAGGAAAAGTCCCACAGTTTCCACAGAAATCTGTAATAGGCCCGAGGGATCTCATGAAATAGAAAGAAAATAATAGAACTAAAAGCATAAAATCGGTACTTATTCCCAGCATAATTCATGATTTAGTAAAGAGGAAACATTGACTCGGAACACAATTTGAACGATGCTTAATAATCTGATGAAAGAGTGTATAAAATTTTACATATTGCTAAAGTGGAAAAAAGAAAAAAATTACCAATATACCAATATGCTTTGAATGATGAGTATAGGCTTTTTAAATGAAAAATACCTACTTATTATGGAAATGAGAACTCCACGACTTTATTTAGAATAACAGATTTAATCACGCTAATTACCAAGTCAGTTCCCTCACATACTTATGTCAAAGCATCCCATTGTTTTGATTGTACCCTAAATGTACAATTATTATTTGCCAACTAAAAATAAAGTTTAAATGTAAATAGGATTGCAGATTTAAAGTTAAACATTCATTGCCTTACTATGCAAACAATTAAAGTACAAATTATCTTTTATCTTAATTATTACAATTGTAACTTAATAGGGTCTGCCTTCCCAAAAGTCTATCCAACTTTTAGATCATGATTCTAAGTCTTGGGAAAACCATTCATTTTCATTACTTGTCTAAAAGGTTTCAAGAGCTCCCATAAGCTAGGTCATCAGCTTGGAAGTCATACAGTAAAAGAAAAGTTAACCACAAAATGCAAACTTGCTTTTAAGTTCATAGGACAGTTTATAAAGGTTACTCTCATACTTACTGCAAATTGAATCACACAAAAGTCAATACATAAAAATATATTGTCTTTGTTCGATCAGGATGTTTTCTCAGCCTATGCCAACTTTTTACACAGATCTCTGCAAAGTCAGCAAATCAACATGGAATTCAGATCTATGGAGCCTTTGATTCACTTTGGGGGATAGGGGCGAAGAGAATTATAACAATAATGCGGCAGCCTAAGTGTTGAATAATCTAAGAGATTTTTTATTTATTTAGCAGAGAGCATAGAGGGGGGAGCATTATAAGAAACACTTTAGGTAGCTGGTTTTTGTTTGTTTGCTTGTGTTCTTTTCTAATGAAAACAATCTTATCTATGCCAAATTGAGGAAAACTGTGTTCTAGTTATTCTTTGTACCAGAAAAATGTGCTGATATACAATATTAATATCATCCCATAATTAGTTTATACCAAGATATTTATAAGAAATCTTGAGTTAAATGGTACAAGAATTTTGTGATTTACCAAGGGAGAAAAATTTACAGTGATAAAGGTAAAAATGAGCACCTTCAAAGATGTGATGTCTTTCTTCCTCCTCTCATCCTCTTTGGGCTCACTTATTTCATGAAGCTCTTCACTAAGCCGTGAAAATCTTGACCATTCGCCCTTGGACCAAATGCGCTGGCTCTGAGCAGCACTTTGTGGATTGCCGCCCTTTACAGCTGTAAAACCACGAACACATGGCATGGCCTCGGCCTTCAAGAGTGTGTACACAGCACACTCTTGAAGCACACAGCAGCATCTTCTGAGATGGTTTTCTTCCCCAAATAACTTATGAGGACGTAGCCATGTTGCAGGAACAGATTAACAAGAAGGCCAGTGCTGAGCCTAGTGTAATCTTTCAAATTTCTCCAGAATTGTTTTGTAAAAAGCTACAACTGGCGAGAGACAACTTCCTTTATTCTTTCCGGCACTGATTCAATTTGGAACTTTTGTTCCATTTCTAGTCCACACGGATGTGCTATATTTACCTGTAGATTACAATTGTACAGAAGTGTTTTAGCATGATGGCTGTTCTTTAATTTGAAAATACTACTGCTGTTGAAAAATCATTAAACTTACAGTCGCAACACTTGGCCCTTAAAACCTAATTGACAGGCAGGCTAAATCATGGCCCCTGAAGATGCTCATGTCCCAATTCCCAGAACCTGTGAATATGTTGGGTTAAACGGGAAAGAGGAAAGCATGGTTGCTAATCAGCTGACCTTAAAATAAGGGGATCATCCTGGATTATCCTTGTGGGTCCAGTGTAATCAGAAGGTCCTTAAAAGTGAAACAGGGAGGCCAAAGAAGAGAGTCAGAACGAGCAGTCACGACAGCGAAGGGAAGGAAGAGATGTGGTGTCACCAGCTCGGCAGATGGAGGAGGGGCCTCTGGAAGTTGGAACAGGCAAGAAGATGGATTCTCTTCTAGAGTCCTCAGAAAGAAACACAGCCCTGCTGATGCCTTGATTTTAGCTCAGGGAGTCCCTTATTAGACTTCTGGACTACACAACTCTGAGCTATATGCTTTTCTTGTCTTAAACCTCTACTTTATGGTAATGTGCTACAGCAGCAGTTAAAAATGTAATAGGGGCAGTAGGTCTGCTTTCTAGAGGCAAAAGTCACAAAAGCTCTTTGTGATCCAATTCTATTATCTGTCAAATAAATAGGTTACATCAGGGTCCTTCAAGCTTTGCAAACAGCAAATGTCATGAAGTATGAAGCCCTTTTGGTAGGAGCAAATATGTAATTGAAGAGCCACTGCTGCTGTTCCCAGCAAGCCCAGAGAGAATGGAGGGGGCAGACACCATGATGGAGACAGATGATGGCAGTAAGAGGTGGGACCTTTGGAAGGTGATTAGATCATGGACACAAAACTCTCATGAATGGGATTAGTACCCTTTTCAAAGAGACCCCAGAGGGCTAGTTAGTCCTTTCCACCATGAAGGCACAGTGAGAAGGGAGCACCTATGGGCCAGGAAGTGAGCCTCACCAAACACCAAACGCTGGCACCTTGATCTTGTTCTTTCCATCCTCCAAAACAGTGAGCAATAATTTTTGTTGTTTATAAACCACCCAGTCCATGGCATTTTGTTGTAGCAGCTGGAGCAGACTCATATAATAGCAATCTTTACTGAGTACTTGCTATGCACTGGACACTGCAGTATCCTTCCATGGATATGGGATTTTTTTTTCCCCACAAAGTTTCTCCCTGATGGATTCAAAAGTGTTCTTTGTCGAAGACATTGCGCCAGACCAAGAAGGCTCTAGGGCCCTCAGAAACATGGCAGACAGAGAAAGATAGAGGACACAGCAGAGGCCAGAGCCCAGGGAGGATACAGCACAATGCCACCGCCACAGGCGTCTGGGTAGGAGTGCCCAGCGGGTGACTTGACCAGCAAGGCCAGCATTGGAGTGACAGAGATCCTTGCCAAGTCCTGTTCCCGGCTTCTTCTCCAAGCCTGTGTCATGGTGTGGCTGCATGTCTCGATGAGAGCAGAAGGTGGGAGGAGTTAGAACCATCTTCTTTGACGTCAGTCTGCACCCCTCCTGCAGGAGGACAATGAGCTCCTGTGAGGCTTTTGTCCTTGGGTGTGGTGTGGTCACCCTGATCCTGAACACCATCAGGGCAGGCCTGAGGCTGGGATCCCAGGCTGCTTCCCCAGGACTCCACCTGAGGTTTCTTCATCAGGGTCGGCCCTTCAGGACTCCTGGCATCTGGAGACCATCCTGTCGACCCCCTGGAGAGGTCAGGCCGGAGCCTCGACACCGACGCACTGCCACGGAGGGCTCCTGCTTCACCAAGCCTCAGGGAGCCATCCCCTCCTTCCCATCTATTTCATTAATTCTCGCCGTAACTTTAGGAGATAGGTAGAAACGTTATTCCCATTTTATCTGTATGAAAACTTGGGTTCATCGGTAGCCTTTGGTCCCAGGTCACATACCTGTTATGTGGCTGGGCTGCAACTTGCACCCTGACACCTGCACAGTGAGCTGACATTCTCAAATCAATCACTCCATGATTCTGCATGGCCAGCAGTTTATACATTCGCCAAATAGTTCATCAACCAATAAATCTTTACTGATCACCTGCTATGTGCCAGGCACTATTTCAGGTAACAAGGATATAGCAGTAATCAAAAAAAGATAATGCCCAAGCTCTCACAACAGCCTGTAATTAGTAGCAGCTGATATAATCAAGAAATATTTATCAAGTGCTTATTGTGCTAGGGAGCTTACTGAATACTGGAGCCTATTAAATCCAGTATATGCGTCCCACACATAGGCCTGGATGGTCATTTCATCTAAAATCCCCGTCTTCTGCACGATGCGTGAAGTTGTTTACGGGTAGATTGAGTTGCTCACTGTTTGCCATAGGGAGTGGCTCTTTTTCTACAAAACAACACACAGAGAATTTGGCAATTATCGAACTTCATCTAAGCCTGTAAGATTTGACTTTATTCCTACTTGGAAATGAGGAGGAAAATTGGGTCAGAAAAAAAGGGATTTTACAGGTATTAGGTAGCTCAAGTTTACTTAGTATGGCAAAGTTCAAAATATAGTAGAGACATGATAGAATACTTTCCAGTTTCTAACCAGAAAGGACATCATTTAGTGGAAGAAAATCCAGCTATTTCATAGCGAATGCTAAATTGGCAAAATCACTAGCTTTGCTCTTATACAGCATTAGCAATGATGGCAGATAATTTCGGCTTGTCAAGTTTCTGCTTTTCGTCATGTTCATGTGAGAAAAAGGTTTTAAGCTTAAAATGTCACAGTATAGTAATATTTATTTATATCAATTTTTATTCCAAAATAATTTGTGGTAACTCAATGTCATAATTTTAAGGATTTAGTAAATCCACTAAGCATAATTTTAGAAGACTCTCTGAAAGGGCTCCATCTTTTTTCCTCACGGCCCACAAATCTTCACAAGGGCTTATCTTTTAAGAATGCATTTAGAATTCTTTCTCATTCTACACACCCATGAATCACATCGGAATATCACAGTGGAACTTCGTGTTCTCTAAACTTTTTCTTTTTTTAAAAAAAACTCATATTTTGATAAATTAAGATTAGATTAGTGAGATTTGACTATGGCCAGAGGAAGACTACATTTGTAATTAATAGATTACTGAAACAAAATGGGTGTCTATATCAGAGGGTAGGAATGGAAGAATACCATGGGTGCGACTCTTTTTATCCTAAATGGTGATCTTCTATAATCAAACCAGTAGAGAATACAAGTTTAAGCATTTTAAATAAGAAAAAACTCCTTGGCCATACAGGGGCAGTTTCTACCAACAGATTTATAGCTTCCACAAAAAATAAATATTAGAGATTATTCGTTGAGGCTATACCACGTTTCCAGCACTATGCATTCCTTCTGCTGAGGCAGCAAAGTGTTGTCTTTCAAAGGATTATTCCACTGATGAAAAGAAAATGTTTACTATATGTATATATATAATATGATTATGTATGTATACATATACACATGTGTGTATATATTTGATAATTTGATGGTTATTTTCTCTCTTGGAAGTTAACCTATAAAGTGTGTTATGCTATACATGCACACAGACACAGACACACACACACACCACACACACACACACACACACACAACTTCATAATTGCTCTAGATACCCGAATTCAAGCAAGAAAGTAAGAAAAATAGTGATGACTTTAGATTTGCCTTTGGGAAAAACATACCATATGTTTATAAAAAAGGTCCAAACTGCTGGCAGATTTAAGGAGGGAAAGAGAGTTGACTTTTTTGCCTGTCCATGTGCAAATCCTCTTGGCAGTTTGGGAGATGGGGCAGGAACTGAACTGAGGTCTGAGGGATCCCCGAGTTCTTGCTGCCCAGGCACCTCAGCTCAGGAGGACTGTGTGTTTAAAGGGAAGAGAGAAGCATTGGGAGGGCCATCATCCTTGAGACTGAAAATGCAGGCTCTGTAGGAAGTCCTAAGCTATTTAGGAAAATAGTCAGAAGCCTTGTTTCCCATGCAACATCTACTTTTAAAATGTTTGCTTTGAAAACGTAATTATAAAAGAAAGCCACTGCTTAGCTCATCTTTCTTGGGAGGAAAGAATATTACATTATAAGATCAAGAAAATAAAGAGGCTTTTAGTGTTAGAACTCGCAAGTTCAATTTCAGTAATTCTAGGCGGTTAAAGGGATAAAAAAGCCAAATAGGAGCCTTGTCAGCAATCGTGAATACTCCGCATAAAGCTAAAGAAAATGCTTTGCAGCTGCTGTCAATTGTTTAAGGAAGATTTCATAGCAACTTTAGAACTCCCAAGGCTTGGCAGTACTGGCTTGTCTGAAAAGTTTGTCTATAAATTTCTGTAGACTGTTAATCAGTGTTATCAGAAGTTCTGTACCCATTATGCCCAGGGTGCCATAAAGTTAGTTTTATGGTCATTTAATTTTAAAGAGCGTATGATTGATCTGAAACCTCCAAATTGAATATATACATGGTAAACATCTCTAAATAGAGATCATTTTTAAATACATTTCTATAATTACTATATATATATAATAATTTTGATGGGTAAAATAATTTTTAAAACATTATTTTGCCAAAATTTATGCTATATCTCAATTTTGTTTCATAACTGTCCCCTGAGCATGAACAATTCTAATGGGGATTGTATTAAAAATAAGTGTCTTTGTTTTGGGAAGATTCCACCTTGGTATGTAATGGACAATCACGGCAAGTGTCTTTTGTGGGAACTTCCTATGTGTGGAGGGATGTTTAAGAAGCAGCTACATGGACACACCTCAGACTCTTATTCCCCAGAAGCTTTGCTCTTTGGGTGGCCCAAGCTCCCCGAAGCACTCATCCCATAACTGACCACAGAAACCCTCCGTAAATTTCATACCATCTCACCCTTCTTTTAATATCAGGCCAGAAACAGCCTGAGACCTTGAGTCATTCCTGTCCCCAAAGAATCCTGGGCTTACAGTTAAGGTATCTAAAGTCAGCCACTTCTTGGGCTTCTCACCCACCCACTCACCCCCATCCTTTCCAGACCCTCATCCCCCACCTACTGCACTGTCCTGGGTTTACACGTTCGAACTCCCATTCCTCTCACATCTTCCCAGTTTCATTCTGGAGCTGTCGATGTAAGCCAACTCCCCAGCCACGTTATGTTTTTCAGGAAATCCCTTCCCATTCACTTGCCTTATCCACTTGAACCACAGTACAGTGGGTGCAGAATGTTTTCCTGCCTCCATACTGCTATATCTAGGCTAGTACTCTTTCACTTCCAGGTAGTCATTAACACTCATTTGAGTTAATGAAGTTTGTTTTATGTCCCAGGATATAGGCTATCCTGATGAATGTGTCATGGATGCTTTAAAAATGTACATTCTGTTGTTTTGCAGTGGCATGTTTCTCTATACACGTTATTTAGATCCAGTTGGTTGATTGTATTTGCTTATTACAGGTAGCATGCTGTATCTTTTTCCTTCCCTTTTTTTTTTTTTTTTGAGATGGAGTCTCGCTCTGTCACCCAGGCTGGAGTGCAGTGGCACCATCTCGGCTCACTGCAAGCTCTGCCTCCCGGGTTCACGCCATCCTCCTGCCTCAGCCTCCTGAGTAGCTGGGACTACAGGTGCCTGCCACCACGCCCGGCTAATTTTTTTTTGTTGTATTTTTAGTAGAGACGGGGTTTCACCGTGTTAGCCAGGATGGTCTCGATTTCCTGACCTCGTGATCCGCCCGTCTCGGTCTCCCGAAGTGCTGGGATTACAGGCGTGAACCACCGCTCCTGGCCCGTTCCCTTTACTTTGTACCTACCTATGTTGTTGTATTTGAAGTGACTTCAGTGCACACAGCATATTACTTGGTCATGGGATGTTTTTAATGTACTCTGCCAATCTCTGTATTAAATTGGTGTGTTTAGCCAATTTATTCTTAAACTAATTATGGTTATGTTAAGGCTTATGGCTGCTATTTATGTTTTCTGTTTGTTTCTCTGTTTTCGGTTCCTGTGTTTCTCTTTTCCTGTCTTCCTGTGTGCTACTTGAACATTTTGAAGGATTCTATTGTGTTTTCTTTATGCCGATTTTGAGCATATCGCTTTGTATAATTTTCCTAGCAGTTTCTCTAGGTATCACAATATACACATAGAACTTATCATAGCCTATAGGTATTAATGTTTTACCACTTTGAATAAAGTGTTGAACCTTTACTTCCATTTGTTCCCTTTGCTTTCCCTACTTTTAAAATATGTCTCAGGACTTCATACATATATATGCATATATATGTATATGTGTATTTATGTGTGTGTGTGTGTATATATATACACACACAGATCCCAACATCAGATGGTATTATGATTTCTGCTTTAGTAATCAAATGACTTCATAAATTAATTAGGAAAATAATATTCTACTATACTCAATTCCTACTTTTACCCGTCTGTTGTTCTTTCCCTTCTGAGGTTCCAGTACTTCTTATGTTATCATATACTTTCTGTTCAAAGAACTTCTTTTATTTACCATTATTTAAGGGTACCATTATTTAAGGGTAGGTCTGCTGGTAGTTCTTTTAATTTTAAAAATTAAGAGAACTAAAATTAGGAGAACTAAAATTAAGAGAAATGTTCTCTTAGTTTTCCTTTGCCTGTGGATGACTTGTTTCCCTTCATTCATGAAGGATAGTATTGCTGGAATTAGAATTTGCAGTTAACAGTACTTTCAGCACTTGAGAAATGTTTGTCACTTCATTCTGGGTTCTTTGGTTTCAGAGGAATTATCAAATCTCATTCAAATCGGTGGTCCCTATAGGCAATGCTTCATTTTTCTCTGGCTTCTTTTAAGATGTTTTCAGAAGTTTAATTATGATACATTTTGTCATGAATTTCTTTGGTTTTATTATTTTGGCTTCATTTCCCTATTTGAATCTGTAGGTTATATATAGTTTAGATAGTTTGCCTAATTTTGGAAATGTCCAGCCATTATTTATTTGAATAATTTTTCGGTCTCAGACTCTTTCTCTTCTCTTTCTGGGACTCAGACCATATGATGACCAAATGATCTGTGTTAGATATTTTATTATTGTCTGCAGCTATCTGAAAAACTTTAATTTTTTATCCATTCTTTTTCTGTTGTTTGACTGAATAAATTATTTGTTGATCTGTCCTCAAATTTACTAACTCCATCCTCTGTCATCTCTCATCTTCTTTTGAGCTCATCCAGTGAGGACTTTGTTTTTTTTTTTAATTTGGTTGTTGTTATTTTGTATTTTTCACATAACTTTCATTTGATTCTTTTTTATAACTTCTTTTTCTTTGCTGATATTTTGTGTTTTGCAATTGCTTGTGGAAACATTTTTATACCACTTGCTTTAAAATACTTGTCAGATACCCCCAACACCTGATTGATTATAGGATTGTGATTTTTTAAAAAAAAGTTATTTGTAAAATTATTTTCTTTTTTAGAACGGTAAGTTTTTTTTTCATTTTTGTTAAGACAAATAATTTTTTTTTTTTTTTTGAGATGGAGTCTCGCTCTATCACCCAGGCTGGATGGAGTGCAGTGGCGCGATCTCGGCTCACTGCAACCTCCGCCTCCCTGGTTCAAGATATTCTCCTGCCTCAGCCTCCCCAGTATCTGGGATTACAGGCACCCGCCACCACGCCCAGCTAATTTTTGTATTTTTAGTAGAGATGGGGTTTCACCATGTTGGCCAGGCTGGTTGTGATCTCCTGACCTCAGGTGATCCGCCCGTCTCGGCCTCCCAAAGTGCTGGGATTACAGGCGTGAGCCACCGTGCCTGGCCAAGACAAATAATTTTTTAATTATCTCCTGGACATTTTTGGATATTATTTTAGGATAATCTAGATCCTATTTAATTCGCCTATTTTAGCATGCATTCTCTCTGTTTAGGCGTAGCATACAGGTTTGGGCTTACTTTTGGGGCTATGGGTCCAATGATAATTTAGCTTATGGAGCTTCTATTCTGGTCTGCTTCATTCACCTGGCCCCACTGGGGCTCCCATTTAATCCCTGCTGGTTCTATCTGCAGAATAATTCTAATGCAGAATGCATTTCCCCTGGCCTGTTGCTGTTGAGTAGGACATGTAAGATGCAGGTAGAGAGAACTGTGCCCTCCAGGGTGCTAGGAGCTGACAGGGCTCCTACTCAATCCTTGATGGTGCCATCCCCAGGGACAAAAGAAGCTTCCTGCTCTGCCCAATGCCTCTAGGTAGGGATGACGGTCACTAGGCCTGCTTTCCAGGTGACTTGGTTCCAGGGGGCTGCCAGCTTAATCTCTGGCAGTGCTGTTGGAGAGAAGAACACCTATCTGGGCCACTTTCTGCTATAGGAGGCAGATAGGGTATGTTGGGAAAGACCAGAATGTGGTCTCTCTATGCCACTGGAATCGTAGAAGGTATGGGCCTGAGTGCTCTTCTGCTCCATAAGGGCCAGGAGAGGCCATCTTGGCTGGGCCATTCTTTCTCGGCCCTTTGGCTTAGACTTTACTTGGGCTTTTTTTGTTGTTGTCTATGCCTGTTTGTAATTCCAGGTTGGAGGTCTCTCTAGCACCTAGTCTGGGATATTTGGGAGATGAAAAGAAAACCCAGGGACTCCGTTGCCATACTCTTCCTCAAGTTTTCCACTCTGGCTGGTGACAACAGGACCTGTTCCTGACTCTCAGGGAACTGTTTGGGTTGTTCCATTGGTTTGGATTGTTCCAATTACTTGAATTGTTCATCTGGATAATTCATTTGGATTGTCCTAGTTCAGTCAAGAGAAGCTTCCTCTCATGCATGCATTAACTGTGCTCAGCCAAAGACGTGAGAGGGCCCTCTGTAGCCCTCCAGAGCAGAGTGCTGTGGCATGTCACCTTTTAAAGGACACTCAAAATGATCAGTGAATTCATCAATAGAACAATATAAACCAATTATAACAATTTATAATTTCTTTATTTATACTATAGTCCAGTCAGTGATGAAAAATGAAATATGCACATATCATATAACTCAGAAGTTATGCTCCTAGGTATTTGACCAAGAGAAATAACGGCATATGTCCACACAAATCTCTGCCTAACCTAATGTCACAAAGACTTTGTCCTTTGTTTCCTTTTAGAGTTTTAGTTTCATACCTTTAGTTTTATATTTAGGTCTATTATTCCTCCTGAGTTAATATTTGGATAAAGTGTGAGGTTTGGATTACACTGGTTTTTTGCATGTAGATATCCAGTTATCTCAGTACTATTTATTGAATAAGTTATTCTTTCTCCACCAAATTGCCTTTGTATCTTTCATTAAAGTGAGTTGACTCTGTGTGGGTCAATTTCAAGACTCTCTATTCTGCTTCACTAATCTATTTGTCTATCTTTATGCCAACAGCATACTCAACTGATTACTGTAGCTTTATACTGAGATTTTCAGTCAGGTAATGTAAGACCTGAATACAGTACGTTTTTTGCAAAGTTGCTTGGCTGCCCCATCTTTTGCCTTTCCATCTGAATTATAGAATCAGCTTTTTTATTTCTACAAAAAGGTATTCTGGGATTATAAACAGATTGCAATGAATTTATAGATCAGTGTGAGAATTTAGATCTTAACTCTATTGTGTCTTGATCGGCAAACTCATAGATCTCTTCATTTATTTTTGTCTTTACTTTTTCTCAGCAATGTTTTGTACTTTTTTGTGCGTCAGTCTTGCAAGTCTTCCAGATTAATCCCTGTGTATATTATTTTTATGCTATGAGCTATCATTTTATATATGATTGAATTCCATTTATTAAGATTTTGTTAGGCAGGGTGCGGTGGCTCACACCTGTAATCCCAGCACTTTGGGAGGCCGAGGTGGGTGGATCACGAGGTCAGGAGATCAAGACCATCCTGGCTAACATGGTGAAATCCCATCTCTACTAAAAAAATACAAAAAATTAGCCAGGCATGGTGGCGGGTGCCTGTGGTCCCAGCTACTCGGGAGGCTGAGGCAGGAGAATGGCGTGAACCCGGGAGGCAGAGCTTGCAGTGAGCCGAGATCATGCCACTGCACTCCAGCCTAGATGACAGAGCGAGACTTCTTTTCAAAAAAAAAAATAAGATTTTGTTAGTTTTTTGCATTTATGGTTATGAGGGATATTTATCTGTAGCTTTCATTTGTTTCAGTATCTTTATCTGATTTTGGTATCAGAGTAATGTTGACCTCATGGAATGAGTTGGAAAATATCCTCTCATGTTCTAAGTTCTGGAAGAATTTGTATATAATTGCTATTTTGTTTTTAATGCTTGGTGGAATTAGCCAAGGAAGACATCTGAGCCTGGAGCTTTCTTTTCAACTACATTAATGAATATAGTGGTATTCAATGTCTCAATTTCTTCTTGAGTAAGTGTTGTTATGTTGTCTCTTTCAAGGACTTTCCCATTTTATCTTCCTTATTGATTTTGTTTAATCCTAAGTTATCCATGTTTCCCTCATTATTCTCAGTATCTGTAGTCTATTGTGTCACCTCTCTCACTTCTGATATTAGTAAATTTTGTATGCTTTCTTTTTTCCTTATCAGTCTGAATAGGTGATTGTTAATTTTATTGTCATTCAATTCAAAATACTTTCTATTTTCCCTTTTTCCCTTCTTTCCACGGGCTATTTAGTATGCTCCTTAGTTTCCAAATATTTAGGGATTTTCCAGATATTTTTCTGTTATTGACCTTTAAATTATTTTCTTTGAGGGCAAAGAGCATACTTTGTATGACTTGGATTCCTTTAAATCTGGGGGATTTGTTTCATGGCTCAGAACATGGTCAATCTTGGTAAGTGTTCCATGTGGACATCTGAGTACTCCACCCGATGCCCCATGAATTATGAGGTGTTTCACCCTGGCTACTGGGAACAGGAAATTTTCCCACCTGCTGTGAGCTCCTGCTTCATTTCCTCGTTTCCTTTTGGGTGGTTCTTTTCCTAGCATTGGGTAATTTTTTCACATGTGTGCAGTGATCAGTACTTAGCTGAAGACTCAAGGGCAAAGATGTCCAGAGCTCACTATTTTTGTGAAACTTTTCTCTAGGTCTTCCTTCTCTGTGAAATCCAGCTGCATTGCCCTCCCCAAGCTCTTAGTTTTGCCCCTTCATTCAGGGAGACCACCAGGCTCTCTCTGGATTCCCCCTCCCTGTGTAGCCACATAGCTTAATAAACAGCAGCTGGGTTCTAACATCTGCTTCCACATGCAATAGGTTGCAATATGTTGTTTAAGATGAAGTAGATGAAGAATATCCCGCCTCACAGAGATGTACAATGTGTTTGGAAAATAAAGGATTGCATTAATAGTTTTCCAGATTATTATACATATTCTTCATTGACAGTACACCAAAACTAGACAAATGGTAATTTCTTTTTTTTTTTTTTTTTTTGAGATGGAGTCTCGCACTGTAGCCCAGGCTGGAGTGCAGTCGCATGATCTCGGCTTGCTGCAAGCTCCGCCTCCTGGGTTCACGGCATTCTCCTGCCTCAGTCTCCCGAGTAGCTGGGACTACAGGTGCCCGCCACCATGTCCGGCTAATTTTTTGTATTTTTAATGGAGACGGAGTTTGACCGTGTGAGCCAGGATGGTCTCGATCTCCTGACCTCATGATCCTCCTGCCTTGGCCTCCCAAAGTGCTGGGATTACAGGTATGAGCCACTGCACCTGGCTGACAAATGGTAATTTCTTAAAGTTTAACTGCAATGAGGAGTCTGTATCCAAATCAATGAAATATTTTTGTTACATGAAATTCATTGGTCTATCTTTCACTTGGAATGAATCATGTATCTCAGCATGATTGTGTTACATGACACATTTATCATTTGGGAAATAGCCATTCAAAGCTTTATGCTGATTTTATAAATGTTAATACATTTCATTACATTGTATAAAGAAATTTACAATTGTTATTTTCACTACAAATCTTATCATAAATTCTTTAAAACTGGGACGTTGTCAGGCACATCATGATGGTTGTAAGTTTTCAGAAATTCTAATATTCACTTGAAACTTTTATCGTCAGCAACAAATACCATCCATTGTTGTTTTTTTTTTTTTTTGAAAGCAACAGATTCTCTTCAGTTTTGTGAGGAAATTTTTGGCCAAAACCTGTCTGAATAACAGAAGCTTGTCAGTCGTTATTTCAGTAACACTTGTGTTTGTTGCAACTGACGTGATTGCAGGAGCTGCACAGGGCACTTGTCCATCCTACTTGAGCATGCAGCAGACACCATTTCTCCATGCAATGTTAAGAAGACAGTAACGGGCCACTGTGTAATCAACACTGTTTCACCAATGGCATTCTTAAGTGAAGCTGACATTCTTTTCTTAACTGTGATTGTGTGGCAATCAATCTTATCATAATGGCTGGAATGTTTTTTGCCACTTGTTTGATTCTTGCTCAGATGTCAGCATTTTTTCTCACCCTTTCAAGACAAATGTCAACATGGTGAAAAGATAATTAGCATTTTAGTTTTATTATGAAAGTAGTTTTGACCTCATGAATCTGTTGGCAAATTTACAGAAACCCTGAGTCCACACTTTGAATCCTACCTTGACAGTCACTGGCTTAGGAAAACTGAATCCGATTACACTCTGTTAATGTACTTGGTTCTCTTTGGAGTAGAAGAGACTTCCCGCCTCTGTCACTCCATCCCAAATGTCTTCTCAGCCTCATGTCTGCTATTTGGCATAGTTATGAAGTGTGGTGAAGTGAAAAGAGATATGTTCTATCTTTCTTTGCAGCCAAGTCTCATTCCTACTGCCTTTTTCTTATTAGCGCTTATGTCATTGTACATTTCATTAAGTTAGAGTTATGAGTCAAAAAAAAATATATATATATATCTTTTTTTTTTTTCAGATTGGAGACTATTGCCAAATGCCAACTAAGCAATTCTCAGGTAGAGTTTTCTTTCTTTTTATCCAGAGGCAAAAGGAACAAGAAACAAACAAAGAAAGTCTAAACAAAAGACATCCAGACCAGGGGGCTCGATATTGCTGCTGTAACTTTAACATCCAGACATGCACCTTGCCAGAAGTTTGACTTCCAGCTGCTGGCTATTGCCAGGCCCCAAGGTCTTATGTATTATGGCACTCATAAGTCTAGTGGGATGGGAAGGAGGGGATGCCTTTTAATTGGGAAAATATGTATCTTCTTCAAAATTATTTTAAATTAGCATTTAGCTAATAATAAGCTCAATTAAGAGAACATATTTATATGAAAATCTAATTTATTTAATTATTTCAAATGAGAAATAAAAGAGAAGTCATTTGAAAGCCAACATTTGCACTGCATGTGTGTCTCTGTGTGTATGTGTTTTTATACCCGTGTCCCTTTTTTATGACCTGCTGGAAAATCCTGGCTGTCCCACCCAGAACACACTGAGCCCTACAGTTCCGTTCCTTTCCAAGTGGTCTGTAACTGATTGAGAAAAAGCATCTCAGGCCAAGTAACAGGACTGGCTCAATCCGTAGGCACCTTTCTGCTGAAAGTATTTCTATTGAAAGACTGAGGGCTCCAAAATCGTCCCTGAGCTTTTTATTACGATTATTATTTTAGATTAAGATACTGATGTTCTATGAAACAATATGATTGTGGTATAATTACATTGTTAGCTAGTCATCTAAGAAGATCTTCAGATTTGGAAGATAGGGTGAGTAAAGGTTAATGAATAGGAAGTAGAGGTGCTGCCTGGAAAATCTATGGTGTTTTGTCTTTAAAGTCCTTCAGAAAACTTCAAATGTGTTGTCAAAAGCTTAACATGAGCCTTTGACAAACTGAGAATATCTTTTATTAAAACTGATGTGAGTCAACACATTAACATTTTGAAGAAATTACTATGTGTATATTTTAAGGTTCATTTAATAGGAGTATAAAATACTTTTCAAAATTCTTATTTTTAACATAGTTTTAGGTTCACTGTGAAATCGAGAGGATAGTATAGAGCTTGCATATACCCCCAGCCTCCACCCATGCGCAGCCTCCCCCATTATCAGTACCCCCACCAGCATGGTGCATTTGTTACAATTGATGAGCTTACATTCACTTCATCACTCAGTTTGCATGAGGTTGTAACTTCTCTATGGGTTTGGACAAATGTATAATGACATGCATCCACCATTATGGTATCATGCAAAATAGTTTCACTGTCCTAAAAAATCTTCTGTGCTTCACCTATTCATCCCTCCCTCCTACCCCCAGCCCCTGGTAACTACTGAACTTTTTTATTTTTATTTTATTTTATTTTTTGAGATGGAGTCTCTCTCTTGTTGCCCAGGCTGGAGTACAATGGCATGATCTCGGCGGCTCACTGCAACCTCCGCCTCCCAGGTTCAAGTGATTCTCCTCTCCCAGACTTCTGAGTAGCTGGGATTACAGGCATCTGCCACCACGCCCGGCTAATTTTTTGTATTTTTAGTAGAGACGGGGTTTCACCATGTTGGTCAGGCTGGTCTCAAACTTCTGACCTCAGGTGATCCACTGCCTTGGCCTCCCAAAGTGCTGGGATTACAGGCGTGAGCCACCGCGCCCGGCCACCACTGAACTTTTTACTGTCTCCATGGTTTTTCCTTTCCCAAAATGTCATAGAGTTGAATATGCAGCCTTTTCAGACTGGCATCTTTCACTCCCTAATATGCATTGACGACTCCCCCACGTGTCTCCATGACTTGAAAGCTCATTTCTTTGTAAGTTGCACTTACTTTAAAAATTATATGCAAGTTTATGAAGAGCTGGAGGCTTGTAGAAAACAAATGATGATAATGGCTTCTATAAATTGTAGCTTAAATATTAAAAACTGAAATGGGTAGAGGATGCAAGCCTACCACAGGAAAATCTCC
Source organism: Pan paniscus (assembly GCF_029289425.2). Lineage (NCBI taxonomy): Eukaryota > Metazoa > Chordata > Mammalia > Primates > Hominidae > Pan > Pan paniscus. Next base: position 27,251,466 of record NC_073266.2, on the reverse strand, counting down.
TAATTGGAAGAAAAAAAATCACAATGTTTACCATGCCTAACTTGACCGTTCTTTCTCTGTTCTTTCTGATGGAAGAGAAGTAGAGGCAAAGAGCTAGTGAAAGGAGAGAGGTAATGCAATGATGCTTGGACTCTTATAAAAGTAAAATATAAAGTTACTTTTTTCTGGAGCTGTTAGAACTATCAGCAGTGCACTAATAAGGTACCTAAGAGCCTAGAAACACAGACTTTCACAAGCTGTGAAGAGGAATAGTGGAAAATGTATGTTAAAATCAAAGTAAAAGAAATAACAAGCATGGGTAAAATAGAAGATATAGCTGCAAATACATGAGAAATACTATCATTTTGATTTTTGTTTATACTGAATATTTGAAGAGCTCTTTCTGAAATTGCAAGTCCTGCCAGAAGCCTGGCTGTTTGGAGGATGAAGGCATCACTGTGGCCTCACTTTCCGAACAGCGTGCCAGCTGCCGGCATTGTTCATCTATACCAGGGAAGAAATAAGTGGCTTTGTACATGCTCACAATCTCACCCCACTATAGAAACATCAGCTTGCATGCTTGCTACCCCAGCCTCAGCAGGGGCAAAGGATCCTATTTTTCTTGATGAAATCCACTCTATCGTGTATTTTCTTCTTCCCCTGACACAAATGTTCAGCATGGAACTGCCTCCTTTCCATAGTACACCAAATGCACGTGCAGATGTTTATGTTATTAAATTAGAGAACATGTTTCATGTGATAAAGTTTCCCACTATTCTTTGAACAATCATCTGACATTTCAGGAATTTCTTACCTTACAAGTCACACATCTCCAAGACAGGGCCAGTGACTCACCTCCTTGCGTTCCCTCCTGATCTGGGCCAGCGTGTGGTGTAGGCACCTCAACTGAAAGCCCCAGCAAGAGACCTCAAAGCAAAGCACAGGGCCATGAGGGAGCCTGCAGCATCTGTTTCTGATGACAGTGGTGGCAGCGGCAGCCAGAGTTTGGGGGGCTGTGGCAGTGGAGTTTCTGGCTTTATTGCCCAATACAGGTATTGTGAGCATCAGGTCTGTGCTGTGCAGCCATGTCCAGAGCAGGTCCCTGGCTGTGGTGCCTCTAGGCCCTCAGCTCTGGTCATCTCAGAAAGGCTGGGTGTGCTAAGACTCTTCAGTGAATTCACTTGCAGCTTTAACTGATGAAGTGGGTTTTGCAGCTTGCATGTAAGAACACTAGCCGAGTGTTTTGTACTCATTTACTACCCTTTGCCAGTCCTTTCACAATTGCCAGTCTTGCGTGTCCAGCCCTACACCCAGGCAGGGAGACATGTTCTGTGGCTCATTCTGTGCATGATGGCATGAGCACCGAGTGAGGAAAAATGGTGGGAGCCTGGGCTGCAGAATTGGAGGAGCAGGCAGGAATGAGGGGAGATGAGGGCGTTTATCTCAAGTGTAGCCACCTGACATCGTGGCTGCCTGGGCCATAGCAGGCCCTGCATACATGTTAGCTATCAAGAACAGGTTTTTACTTTTATAGTTGTTATTACATACATTTTATAGATTAGGAAATGCAACCAAAAGAAGATAGAATAATTCTCAAAACTATACAGCCAGTAAGGGGCTGAGCTAAGTAAGATTCAAAACCACCATCCTTTTGCAGTTCTCAAGCACATGTCCTTTGTCCTGTGGAGTGCACCTAGAAGCTATATCTAAGCCTAGACTTAAGGGACAGATCTTTTCTCTAAAAAGTTTGAATTTAACTTTTCCTTCTTCGGCAGTCTACACTGGCATGTCCCTGCCTGGTCCACAGCTGTGGTGACTGGGTCCAACCAGAGCACACGAGGTGTGAGTGTGGACAGGTGAGGCCGTCTGGAGTTGTTCACTGGGAGACAGGAATGAAGAGGGAATCAGTTTTTGCCTATCTGGCATTTTTACTCACTGCCATGCTTCTAACCACAGATTATGATAAATGCAAAGTGAATTGAAGTCAGAACATGGGTGTGGGGAGACTGTTCCTCTGCTCTCTTTATCACACTCAAATTCTTTGTTTAGATCTGTTTTTCCCAGATAAAGTGAGTGTAAACAAACTTCTCATGTTCGTTTCTGTATGTTAATGAATAAAAAGCACTAAAGCTCTCTTGAATTTAGAGTTGGTTAAAAGTACACATTTAGAGAGCACATCAATATTTCTTTAAATACCGTTGAGTATTGTCTAAATTGAGCCTTCTGACATCAGTAGGGCTGACATAAAATATATTTTATTCTTGAATAACTCAAGTTAATTTTGTGACACTTATTTTTTTCATCTCTGGAGAGGCATGGACTTTGGAGAGATGCAGACACTGCATGTTCCCTGTCTATTGCCATCCTAACAGATACCACCAGAGAAGTGGCTGAAAGCAGCACCCACTTACGATCTCACAGTCAGCGTATGTCACAGCTCTGCCCAGCTGCTCCTCTGCTCTGAGGTTCACAAAGCCAAAATCAAGGTATCCACAGGACTGTGCTCCTTAACTGTAGGCTCTGGGGGCGAACCTGCTTCCAAGCCATTCAGATTGTTGGCAGAATTCAGTTTTATGTTGTCCTACAATTGAGGTCCCCGTTTTCTTGCTGGCTGTCAACTGAGATTCATTCGCAGCTTTCAGAGGCCACCTACTCCTTGCCTTGCTCCTCTTCTCACCCTTCGAACTTATCTGACCTCCCTCTGCTACCTTTCTCTGGCAGACTCGTCTGCCTTCCTCTTCTGCTCTTAAGGATTCATTGCAATCGGCCCACCTGAATATGTCCAACATACACTCCCTTCCCTTCAAGCCAGCTACTGTATTCAGTAATATTATTTGCACCTGCAAAACGTCTCCACAGCAGTATGAGATTATGTTTGATAGAATGAACAGGGGAGGGGAATTTGAAGGGGCGTCTTTAGGATTCTGCCAACCACTCATGTGTGTAAATCTGACTTATAAACTAAACGGTCTTTGACTAATTCATTAAATTCAATGAGCCTTGAACTTGTTTTTCTTTTGTAAAATGAAGCTAATTAAGATATATTTCACATAATTGCCATAAAGACTATAGGGGACTATCTATAAAAGGTGTTGGTGGGATGCAGTGGCTCATGCCTGTAATCGCAGCACTTTGGGAGGCTGAGGCAGGTGGATCACTTGAGGTTCGGAGTTTGAGACCAGCCTGGCCAACATGGTGAAACCCTGTCTGAACTAAAAATAGAAAAATTAGCTGGGCATGATGGTGGGCGCTTGTAGGTCCCAGCTACTTGGGAGGCTGAAGCAGGAGAATCGCTTGAACCCGGGAGGTGGGGGTTGCAGTGAGCTGAGATTGTGCCACTGCACTCCAGCCTGGGCAACAGAGTGAGACTCCATCTTAAAAAAAGTGGTTAGCACAGTGGCCTGGCAAATGGTGAGATTAACAAATCATACCATTATTAGTAAGGGGAGTAGTAATGCGAGTAAAACTGCTGTGCCTGGAGCAGGGTAGGTGCTCAATAAATGCTATTTTTCTTTCTTCCTACATACACTAGAGATTTGTGATAAAAGTGCTAAGCTTTTGTATCGCAGGTGACCTCTCAGGGGAGATCATACCCGGTAGTCCTGGCATCTAAGGTGTCTGTTCTCCCAGTTCCTCTCTCTGCTCTCATGCAACTACTGCCATTGCCAGCACACAGATGGCCGTAATCGTGAGAAAGAGTAGCCACATGGTGGGATGCCGAAAACTATCAGGAGTGAGGCAAAGGGGTCTGTTTTATATCAAATATTGAATTAAAACCAAAAGACCAATTCATCTGAAGGATGTAACACTCCTTAATGTTTATATACCAAAGAGCAGAGCCTCGAAATAAAGGAAGCAATAACTCAGACCTGTAAGGAGAAATAGACAAATCCACAATTATAAGTGGTGATATCTGTACCCACTCTCAATAAGTGATGGAACAGATGGACAGAAAACCATTTCGCATATAGATGATATAAACAACACCATCAATCAACCTGACTTAATTGACATTTCTAGAACACTTCATCCAACAACAGCCAAATAGCTGAATTCTTTTCAAGTGCACAAGAACATTAAAACATTTACCAAGATAAATGATGTTTTGAGTCATAAAACAAGTCTCAGTAAATTAAAACCAACAGATTCAAGTCATACAAAGTATGTTCTGTGACCGTAATGGAATTGAATCAATAACTGAATGGTCTCTGGAAAATCCCAAAGTATTTGGAAACTAAGTAACACAATTATAAATAATAGGTTAAAGAAGAAATCAAAGGAATAATTGGAAAATATTTTGAACTCGATGAAAATATAAGATATCAAAATTTGTGGAATGTGGGAGCAGTACATGGAGGAAATTTATAGTGCTGTTTTGGAAAGAACAAAGGTCTCAAATGAATGATTTCAACTTCTGCTTTAAGAAAATCAAATTAAATCAAAAATAATAAAAGAAAGGAAATGATAACGTGGTAGACAGAATTTAAGATGGCTTCCAGAAATCTTGCCCCTTGGTATACATGCCCTGTAGAAAACTTTCCTCTTAAATGTGGGCAGGATCTATGAATATGATAGGCTATCATTTCTAGGATTATGCTACTTTATATGGCAAAAGGAATTCTGCATATGATATTAGGTTTTGAGTCAATTGACTATATGTTAATCAAAAGGAACAAGATTATCCTGCATGGAACTGACCTAATTAGGTGAGCTTTTAAAAAAAGGTGAAGCATCACAAACAGGTTTTTGCTGGCCTGAAGAAGATAGCAAAGCCATGTTGTGAACTGCAATGAAGACACGTGTCACGTAGGAGCTGAGTGATCCCAGGCCAACAGCCTGCGAGAATATGGGAACTACAGCTGTAAGAAACTGAATTCTTATTTTTGTTTCTGAATTTGTGAGGTTGGACCTAAGCTTCAGATGAGCTCACAGCCCAACTGACACCTTGATTTCAGCCTAGTGAGATCCTTATACAAGGATCCATGCCCAGGCTTCTGACCCATGAAAAAATAATAATAAATAATACATTTCTTAAATAATTTAATTTAAATAATAAATTTATATTGTTTTAAGCTAGTAAGTTTGTAGCAATTTGGCTTGCAGCAATAGAAAACTAATACAGATAAAGCACAAAGCATAAATAAATAAAATAGAAAACAAAAACATAGAAAAAATAATAAAATCAAAAGCTGATATGGTGAGAATATTAAAAATTCTGATAAACCTACACCTCAAGAGAAGAGATCTAATTCTCAATATCTGGAATTAGAGAGATGTCATCACTACAGATTCTACAGATATTAAAAAGAATAGTTAAGAAATATTATGGACAAATTTATGCTAATAGATTTGAAAAATATATGAAATGGACAAATTATTTGCTCTCTTCCCAAAGCTCACTCAAGAAGAAATAGATAATGTAAATATCCCTACATATATAAAGGACTTGGGTTGAAAACATTCCCACAATGAAATACATAGGACAGATGTATTCACTAGTGAATTCTATGAACTATTAAAAAACTTATCAACTGGATGTGATGATGCATACCTGTGCTCCCAACTACTCAAGAGGCTGAGGCAGGAGGATTGCTTGAGCCCGGAAGTTCAAGGCTGCAGTGAGCTTTGAGTGTGCCACTGCACTCCAGCTTGGGCAACAGAGCAAGACCCTGTCTCTATAAAAATAATTAAAATTAAAAAAAATTTAAAGATTTAATTCTACAGAAACACTCTAAAAAATGGAAAAGGAAGGAATACTTCCCAGCTCTTTATATGAAGCCAGCATTACTCTCTGATATGAAAACAAAACAAATACATTACAAAAGAAGGTGAAATATAGACCAATATCCCTCAGGAACATAGATGTAAAAATTGTAAGCAAAGTGCCAGCAAATCCACTTCAATTATACAAAATGATAATACGACACAACCAAATGGGGTTTGTCCCAGGATTCTACAATTGGTCCAACATTTGAAAATCCAGCAATGTAATTTCCCATACCAACAAACCAAAAAAAGATAAGCCACATTATTCACTTAATATGTGCAGAAATAGTACTTGGAAAAAGGCTTACATCCATTCCTGACAAAAGTGCTCAGCAAACTAGAAATTAAAAAGAACCGTCTCGATCTGAAAACGAAATCTATGACAAACCTAGAGCTAATATCAGATACAACAGTAAAAGGCTGAATGCTTTCCCCCGACGCATATCTGCTCTCAACACTTTTATTCAACATTGTATTGGAGATTCTACCCAGTGAAAACAGGCAAGAAAAAGATATAAAAGTCATCAAGTTTGGGATGGGAAAATTCAAAACTATTTTTGGACAACATGAACACCTGGTTAGAAAATCTGATAAAACATACAAAACCATCCTGGCTAACACGTGAAACCCCGTCTCCGCTAAAAATACAAAAAATTAGCCGGGCGTGGTGGCGGGCGTCTGTAGTCCCAGCTATTCAGGAGGCTGAGGCAAGAGACTGGCGTGAACCCTGGAGGCGGAGCTTGCAGTGAGCCGAGACCGCGCCACTGCACTCCAGCCTGGGTGACAGAGCGAGATTCCGTCTCAAGAAAAAAAAAAAAAAAAAAAAAAAAGAATTCTGGAACTAATATATGTGTTTAGCAACATGGCAGGACCCAAGGTCAGTATACAAAATTCAATTGTATTTCTAGATATTATAAATATACATTTAAAAATTAAATTCGATAAAACTTAGGGATAAATCTAACAAAAGATGTGCAAGACCTGTTCACTCTACCTTAGGAAATATAGCTGATAGAAATTAAAGGCCTACGGAGTTTGCAGTGAGCCGAGATTGCGCCACTGCACTCCCAGCCTGGGAGACAGACTTCCGTCTCAAAACAACAACAACAACAACAAAAAAGAAATTAAAGGCGTAAGTACAAGAATAAATGCAGAGACATACCATGTTCATGGGTAAGAATACTGAATTAATATTAGTAAGATGTTACTTCTCCCCAAATTAACCTATAGCTTCAATGAAATTTCAAAGTTACAGCAAGCATTTTTTTTTTAAATTGAGCAGCTGATTTCAAAATTCATGTGGAATTGCAGTGTACTTAGAATAGCTAAAACAACATCAAAGTAGAAAAAAATTAGAGTAATAACACTACCTGACACAACTTATCATAAAGCTACAGTTTTCAAGACAGTAAAGTATTATTGTTTCAGTAGACAATTTAAATGTGCAAAGTAAGTAGAAAGTCCAGAAATGGACCACTTATTTATAGACAAGTAATTTTTGACGAAGGTGCAAAGACAATTCAGTAGAGAAAGGATAGTCACTTTAAATAAATGATGCCAAAATAACTGGCATAATAAATATCCTTAAGCTAAAAAATGTGAAGTTCAATTAATAGCTCATGCCATTTGCCAAAATTAATTCAAATGAATCTAGGACCTACATACAGAATCTAAATTTATAAAACTTTTAGAAGAAAACAAGAGGAAAATCTGACTTGTTTAGGCAAATATTTCTTAGACATGATGCCAAAACAAAATCCATAAAGAAGTTGATAAATTGGGCCAGGCGCGGTGGCTCAAGCCTGTAATCCCAGCACTTTGAGAGGCCAAGGGAGGTGGATCACGAGGTCAGGAGATTGAGACCATCCTGGCTAACACGGTGAAACCCCGTCTCTACTAAAAATACAAAAAATTAGCTGGGCGTGGTGGCGGGAACTTGTAGTCCCAGCTACTCTGGAGGCTGAGGCAGGAGAATGGCGTGAACCCGGGAGGCATAGCTTGCAGTGAGCCAAGATCGTGCCACTGCAGTCCAGCCTAGATGGCAGAGCGAGACTCCGTCTCAAAAAAAAAAAAAAAGAAGTTGAGAAATTTAATTCATTAAAAGAAAAAATGAAGAGACAACCCACAGCCTAAGAGGAAATATTTTAAATCCAAATATGACAAAAGACACATCCAGAATTGTAAATGACTCTAAAAAGGAATAACAAGGAAACAATCCCATCAAAATGGGCAAAATATTTTAACAAACTTCACCAAAGAAGATGTCGATACCACTTCACACCGATTAGAATACCGACCATCTAAGTGTTGATGAGGGTGCGGAAGAACCAGAATTCTCACACACTGTTAGTGGGAATTTAAAGTGATATAAACAACTTTCTGAAAACAATTTGACAGTGTCTTAAATAGTTAAACCTACACCTTTCATATGAACCAGCAATTTGAATTCTAGATGTTGACTCAAGAGAAATAAAAGCATATTCATATAAAGAATATTCATAGCAGCTTTATTTGTAACAGTCAAAATCTGGAATCAATCTGAACATCCATTAACAAATGAATGGATAAACGTATGGTGGTATCTCCATACAGCTATAAAATGAAAGTGAACCATCGATACACACAATAACACAGATGGATCTAGAAATATTATGCTAAGTGAATAAAGTCAGAAGAAACGGAGTCTTACTCCAGATACTTCTCCACCTATGATGGGTTATGTCCATCTAAGTCAAACCTTTACATCAAAAATGACTTAGGACATTTTCAATTTACAATGGGTTTATCCATATGTAACTCCATCCGAAGTTGAGGAGCATTCAGAATGTGTATCACTTTTGCAGCATTGTAAGTTGAACCCTTGTAAGTCTGGGACCATCTGTATATGGTTTACTTTATATACAATTTTAGGAAATGCAAGTTAATCTAGAGTGACAGAAAGGAGGTAAGTGCTTGTCGTTTGAAAGGGAAGGGACAGGTGGGAGGATTTCAAAGGAGCCCAAGGAAATTTTCGGGGAGGATGAAGATGTTCGCCCAACTCGTGATGAGTGGCTGTGACCACAGAGACACTTAGAGAAGACCCACGGCCATATGCTTCTTTTCTACCAGAGCCTAATAGCATGACAAGAAGTCCTGCTCAGCTGGGGTATACTCATCAGCAGATAGCAGGGTCTTGCTGCAGAACCCCAGGGGATGGCACTGTGGATCTCCTAATGGGGTTCATCAGGGACTCCGTAGGCATCTTCATGTACCACGGATATCTCTGTGGTATTGTGGTATCTGACAGGTCACATGGTCCAAGTAACAAGGGTATTTGCGTCATAGCATGAACCTGCTGCAGAACCTTCTCTTACAGATTCTACTTAAAACTGGTAGCCTTTCATGTCACTTGGTCTGTGAATTGGAGCAAAATTGCAAAGTGTGGTATATGCTGCCTCCCAAATCCAAAAGGCTTTCCAAGCACTATGCTTTTGTCTTAGTGGAAGAAGATGCAAGGTATAATAACTTGTTGTTACCCTTGGAAGGAATATTCCTGACATTTCCCAGATGACTGGACTTCACTGATATGACAGCTGCCTAAAACTTTCTGGCACTCATTTCTGACTCTGCACCTGCATGTGTCTCACCAGTGGATCTCTGATACATGGCAATAAACGTGATGGCACCAACAGAGTGAACCAACGTGATGTTCTAGGAAACCTCCAGATGACGTATTGTGAAAGAAAGCAGGAACTTCAATAAAGCCCTGGGGCAAGACAGGGAACATGTCCAGCAATTGCTATCTGTTCAGGAGGGCTTTTCTCCTTTTAGATGGAGATAGAAAAGAACTCACTCACCACCTCAGTAGCCTCACACTGCATTGATCTGCTGTCTTGCCATTTGCAGATTGCACTGGGATTGTGGCTATTGTTTGATTAAGTTTGCAATGGTTCAGTGTCATCTGCTATTTTCTTTCTCTTCTCTTTTCCTTTTGTTTCCTGGTGAAGCCCTTGAAACAGCCTCCACCTGCAGCAAAGTAATAAATTATAAACACCACCACATCCCACATGAAGAGAGAGATTATTGTGGCACTTAAGGAGTGAAAAATATGCAAATGTGTGCTTATCAATGTATCTACATTTAATTCACCAACCTGATACCAAGATAGAAGCATTACCTTATTTTATAGGCCATAATTTAATCATGAAAAGTCATGTAATGGTTCACACCATTATAAGAATCTCTTGGCCGGGCGCAGTGGCTCACGCCTGTAATCCCAGCACTTTGGGAGGCTGAGGTGGGTGGATCATGAGGTCAGGAGTTCAAGACCAGTCTGACCAACATGGTGAAGCCCTGTCTCTACTAAAAATACAAAAATTAGCTGGGCGTGGTGGTGTGCACTTGTAATCCCAGCTACTCAGAGGCTGAGGCAGGAGAATTGCTTGAACCCGGGAGGCGAAGGCTACAGTGAGCTGAGATGGTACCACTGCACTCCAGCCTGGGTGACAGAGTGAGACTCCATCACAACAGCAACAACAAAATAATCTCTTGAATAGAATCATGCATTTCTGGTCCATTTTATAGTGAAAATTACACTCCTGAATACAGGTAGACAATGGAGAGAAAAGGACAGATGCTAACATGGATTTTCTTAAAAACTGGTATAATAAAGGACTCATAGTTAAGCATCAAGCCTACCTGTGTGGCTGAGAGATTAGACCCATGCCCCCATCTTAGTGCAAAATCAGAATGCCCTCAGTGTTCTGTATGGAGAAAAGAATCAGCTGAGAAAAAGCTCCTCTGACCCCAGTTTTCCTTTCAGGTTTTGTGTCAAAAAGTATTGTTTGTAAGTAGCAGAGCCTAACTAACACGCGTGTAAGGAAAAAGGAGAGAGTTTAACAAAACCATAGGATCACAGAGGGGGAGCTGGCACTGGACAACTTCGCCAGGTGCTCTCACCACCTCAGAGTCTCTCTTGCTCTCATTCTGATTGTCCTCCCTGGGTTAGTTTCCCTCAAGCCTGCACCACACAGCAGGCAGTGCATTGCAAGAAACTCTAAACTCACATTCTTCTAACTTATGCAGCCCCAGGAGGAAAAATCCTACTCTCCACTTCCACCAGCTCCAGTTAGAAACACTCCAGAGAAGTTTACCATTGTCCTGGCTTAGGTTACATGTCCGCCTGTTAGACCAAACCATGTGGCTCACAGGTTAGGACTATCATTGCTCTTGCTTCCATTACACATCCCCATTTGTGGCTGAGAAGACAGGATATGCCACATTAAAATTGGAAGAGCCAGTGGCAAGGAGACAAGGACATTGGGAAGTAGCCATACCTTTTATTTTTGAGCTGACTAGAGACTTTGGGATTATACCACACAGAAGTGTTATATTCCTGGGCATGTGCTTTCTTCACCTACTAGTGAAAGGCAGTGCGTAAGTTACAAAAATCCACATCATTGTATCTCACAATTACTACATCAAGAAGTTCAACATTTAATAAAGAAAATGGCAACAACAACAAAACTCGAACTGAAGGGGTTGCCAAGTGCTCTAAGAAAAATACAAGAATCTATTGTAGGTAAATGAATTTGGAGAACCATCTATTCATCCATCCGTCTATCTATCCGTCTATCCATCCATCCATCCATCCGTCTATCCATCCATCCATCCATCCGTCTATCCATCCATCCATCCATCCATCCATCCATCCATCCATGCATCAGAATCACACATGGAGCTTTGAAAAACATAGGTAACTATGTAAACCTTCAGAGATGCTGATTTAAGGGTCTGGGCTAGGCTTGGGTGTCTGTATTTTTAAAAACTTCTCTGAGACATGGTGCTAAAACTGCAGATACAGTAAGTTTTGAAAAGCAGCACTGAAAACAAACAAACTTGGGGCCAGTATATGTTCAATATAAAATGTGTATAACTTTTAGATAACAAAATTTTGGAGAAAATAGAAGAGAAGTGGTAAAAAAAAAACTTGGTGTTTGGTTTGCTATATTTCAAGTTGAAATGTGAACTGGTAGTGATGGTATTACTTCAAACATTCAGATTGTATTGGCTATGTAAGTATGTATTTGAATTATTGGTCCTATCAGTACCCATCTCAGCAGTGGGAAATCACCATCTGTACACAGCTTGTAAGTTTTCTACACTCCTCCTTAGAGAGCTCATAAAAAGATAATGAATACAAGCAGCGTGGGGCATCGGCTTGAACAGATCCTTGAGAGTGGGTTCTCAGTATCTCTCTCTGGAAAGGAATCCCAGCTTCTACCTCGCATGTCTTATAGAGCCCAGTGCCCGCAGCAAACAGTTTTAGAAGACATACTTTCTTTGTTTTTGAGATGGAGTTTCATTCTTGTTGCCCAGGCTGGAGTGCAGTGGCATGATCTGGGCTCACTGTAACCTCTGCCTCCTGGGTTCAAGCAATTTTCCTGCCTCAGCCTCCTGAGCAGCTGGGATTACAGGCGTCTGCCACCACACATGGCTAATTTTTTGTATTTTTAATAGAGATGGGGTTTCACCATGTTGGCCAGGCTGGTCTCGAATTCCTGACCTCAGGTGATCCATCCGGGTCAGCCTCCCAAAATGCTGGGATTACAGACGTGAGCCACCATGCCCAGCCACCTTGTTTAGACATGATGTTTTCAGCAGGTGACAGAAAACCAGTTTTAACTGCTACAACTTAAGGATGTTATCATTCACCAACTAGGGAGTCCAGAAGCAAGTTGGTCTTCAGAATTACTGATTTACTTGTTCAGTCATCATGTCTAGGACCCAGAGTTTTCTACCTCTCTGGTCTGTCAACTACAGCCTCAGCATTATCCTAAACCTCTCCTCCTTTATGGTCATAAGACAGCAAATTGGTTCTTCATGCTTCCTTGTGTATACATAGCCCCAGATCAGGGGAAGAACGGGACTGGGGGTCTGGCTTGTGTCTAGGGAGATGTTTCTCCAAAGTTTCCATCAAAGCACTCCCATCATTGACCAGAATGGGGCAATATGCTTAGTCTCAATCATTGTTGAAAACAATAGGGCTACCAACAGGCTTGCTTCTTGAGTTTAAGCTGCTTATTCAAACTACATTACTGATCAGGGAAGGAATAGAATAGATTTAGACAGTATCCACAATGTTCATGCAACAGTGGAAATTAAATGTCCTCCTTTGCTTTTCCATTTCTCCGCTTTTGAAGAACTACAGTAGAAATAAAGGGTTAATGACAATAAAGAGATGTGATTATTATTTTCATCGTGGCCATGAAGAGAATAAAAGAATCATAGGGCTAAGAGATATAAAAACCTCCTATCACCACATTCTGAAAGTCTGTCTGTATAAAGGGAAGGAAACAGTTGCAGTTGCTGCTCTTGTGAAGCTGTCTGGCTTAGGGAATGACGGAAAGTGTTTACATGAGGAAGTGCCTGAGAGATGGGCCTTCGAGGATCAGAGTGATCATGAGGGGTTGGGGTTTAAGAGAGTTCGTGAATAGAGGATGGCATGAGTCCAATTGTGGTGGTAGTGAGGACAGACTCTGAGGGCAGCTCACAATCCAGCTCAACTAGAGCAAGCGACATATGTGCACAGAAGAGCAGTGGGATGGATATGAGACCAGAAAGTTCATCTGAAAGATACTGCATCAAACCTCCAGCACCAGACCAAAGACATGGTTGTTCACATGTAGGTTACATGAAACCAGTGAAAGTTTTAGAGAGGAAAATTTAAGTGATTCAAGCTGAACTTTTGTGAATTATCTTGTGTGACCAATGTTAGGTAATCCGGAGGCCAGATTTTGAGGGTGTAAATCAGGATACTAGTGGAAAGGGAGAAGCAGAGGCACTAGATGCTATTGATAGAATTCTCGGTGGTCTGGAAACTGACTGGAGGGTGGGGTTGAGGTACACAGGAGAGTTCAGAGTAATCCAAGATTTCAAATGTGGATGCCTGGAAGAAAACAGGGCTTTTTGGGGTGAGTCAGGAGAAGATGTAGGTCTGGGTGGGAAAGTGAAGGGTTGAATTATGTGCACATTGATTTCATTCACCAACAGTCATCATGTGGTAACAGTCAGACAGTAGCTGGTTAGAACTTTGGGAGCGAAGCCTTGACTAGAGGCATAGATTTTTATTTCCGATAAAGGCAGAGCCTGTGTTGCAACCATGAGCTCATGAGTTAGTCTTCAGGAGAGGGCAACAGACTCTTTATTTGCAAATGCATCATGGGTGATTCTGATGCTCAGAGAGTGTTCATGGCCACAGGCTAAGTGCCCACTTTCTCTGAAAGGACACTTCTGCATGCCCTTCTTGCCAATTCCACTTACAGGCTTGATTTGGACCACATTTCGTCTACATACTTTATGTCAAAAGTCCATTTAGTATATTCTCCTGAACCCCTTTTCTCAAAACATTGAGCACATGAAAGCAACTGGAAGGCCTATCACTTTTCTACAACTTCAGCGCTTTTAAAAACCACATATTGCATTTTGTGTGCTGCAAATGTTGTCATAAACAATTCAAGCTCAACTACATTCTTTAAACTGATCTAAGCAGAGTACCTGTTAGGATTTCCATTCCTGTATTTAAGGGAAGAACAGAAATGTAAATGACCCACAATTTGCACACTCTTTTGTATAGGATTCCAACACACCATGAATTTGAGGTGAAGAGTTCTGAATCACAGAGTGCCATTCGGGAGGTTTTCGTTATTTGTACACTAGTAAATGTATGCTGCTTTTTGCATTCTTTCTTTTACAGAAGAGAGATTTTAAAAAGAAAAATATGTCCCAATGAGTATATCAGCTTCTTAATTTTGCCAAGAAACCTTATTTCTGTCCAACACAGAGAGAAAATAGTGCACAAAAAGAGAGTGGTAGCGAGAATATGATAGATAATGCACAAAAGATGGGATCAGAATACATAAGGGAAATCTACAGTTTAATCTTAAAATAAAGATCAATAACCTGGTAGCAATATGGGCTATGTTTATGAAGAGGAAGACCACTTAAGAAGCAATATAAATAATCAATAAACAAAATAACATATGTTGAACTCACCAGTCAATAAAAAAATGTCTACTAAACTAAGAAGGTTCTATTTTTTTTTCACCTATCAGATTGAAAAACTTAAAACTTTGATACTTTGGTACAAGTAAGGATGTGGAGACACTTGTAGCATTCATATATTGTTCGTGGGGGTGTAATTGGGCACAGACATCCAGGGAGTTTGCAGTCTCTGTTTACATTAAAACAGCCACACCCTCCAATCCAGAAATTTCTCTTGCCAGTATCTAATTCATAGGAATGCTCACACAAGCACAAAACATACATGTAAAGGGTATGTCACAACATTGCTCATAAGAGTGAGAAATTGAAAACAAAATAGCAAAATAAAAACAGCAGTGAGGTAGGCGATAAGCTGTGATGTATGCATATTATGGAAGACCAGGAGCAGATAAATATAAGAAAGTGCATCTTTATGACGTCGGTGGGGGGGGATTATTTATCGAATAAAAAATTAAGAGAATGTGATTTATAACTTGAGGATAATAAGTTTATAAACACAAATTGATACTGAATCTTTCCCGAGGGGGCACCTCTGCTTGTAAAAGGATGTAGAAGGTGCAGCAGGATTTCACGGTCACTTCTGATGAGTGGGCAGAGGGCTGCGACTTGAGGTTCTGAAAAGGAATACGAGTCTTGTCTTTAATGCTGAAACCTTGTATCAAGGTGAGTTGTATTCACATGTTACATGGGTAAAGAAACTATTAATAATTCAAAAACAATATTGATTATAAGCACTATCTGGTACATATACAAATATCTGAAAGGATGAAATGATTCTGATTTGTTGAATGCAACTTTGTAGAGCCTTATTCTGTTTTCTGACTTTCATGTTTTGTTTTTCTTATTATTTTGAAGTAATTGGATACTTTCAAATGTACTATCTCATTGGTTATTTCTAATTTGTGAGGTAGTGAAAGGCAGGAGGGGTGGGGAGATGATGTAACTGTATTGGAAACTGATTGGATGATGGTGCTGACGTACACAGGAGAGTACAGAGTGATCCAAGGTTTCAAGTGTGGATTGCCTGGAAGAAAACAGGGTTTTGGGGGTGAGTCAGGAGGAGGTGTAGGTCTGGGTAAGAAAGTGAGGGGTTGAATTATGTACACTGGTCTTTTGCCACCCACGTGACCTTGGAAAGCAGTTCTCCCTATTTCTTTGTCCATGGCTCACAATTGGCAGAGTCTAAATTAGAACTGAGGTCTTCTGGGGTCAGGTTCACCATATCACTCTTGCTTCTTGTGTCTGTGACTGACAAACTTAATATAATCCTCTTCAAATAATCTGTTTTGGATTAGCCCCACGTGGTTACATGCCGAAGATGCATTCACCTGGGCCAGATGTGCCTCACTCATCTTAGACTTACACAGTGCACTATATTCTTGCTACCATCCAACACTCTCAGCCTCTCCAGGTCCAAACACATCCCTGAGGTCTGTGCTGGGGAACTGGGAGAAAGATCAATTACCCAACATCTTGCCAACCATATCACAGGCCCTTAGACCAGATCATCCTGTGATCAACAAACTGGGTTATTCAGTTCAAAGGGAAAAAATTCCACATTAAAATATGAATTAACAAAAAATGTTTTTCTAAATCCATGAAATAAGGAGTTGCCTTTTCAAACCTCTCATCAAATTCATAATACAATACAAATAAATACACATCAATGGGGGAAATCTCACCAAAGTCTTTTTCACTCTTATACATTTCTTTAGACTGTATTGACTGTATTTTCCCCCCACTCTCAAATTACAGTTTGACTTCATTAAGCAAAGCAGCAGAGTTTTTCCCTGGAAGAAATAAGAGACAAGGAATAGCAGGTAGCCTGCGTATTATGAAGTACTAAGGAGGAATCCATATCCCTTTGGCATTCTTGTGCTGTTTTCAGCCTCTCAAAGGAACAGAGGACAGACATCTTGGAAGGACGGGGCCTCTGGGGACATGGCTGGGTGACCTCTTCTCTCAGCTGAATCTGATGTTGGCAGAGACTGAAAGACACTGTGCAAGTTAGTGATCCACGAAATCATGGCTAATCACATATGCAGTTATATATTTTTAAATGTATCATGAGAAATTCTTGTAAAAGTTTACGCAAATGTTAAATGAAAGAAAACCAGGAACATCCTTGGAAACCGTGGAGGCATCATGAGGAATATGATTCTGCTAAACAAGAAAGATTCAGGAGCACTGTTCCCTTGCCACCCACGTGATCTTGGAAAGCAGTTCTCCCTATTTCTTTGTCCATAAACTAAGAGAACAAACTGCTTCATAAATTGTTCTCAGAATCAAATGAAATATTTGTACATAGATTAGTTCTTATTGTTGAGGAAAACTATTTTTAAAATACAGCATTGTGGAATTTTTGAAATCTGCATTTAATTATCTCTAGAATTGTAAACAGAAAAACATTCTTCATTACACAATTACAGCTACACTTACTGGGAATAAACTCCAAGTTGGTATTTAAGAAGAAACAATCAATCAATACACTGTCTCCATAGCCAAATCATTAGGTTGCTGACCTCTGTAGCTCAGACTCTTTTCCATTAAATAAACTAAGAAGCTAGCGTTCTGGGTAATGACTCAATTTTTCTTACATTTTTTTTGGAAATATTGTGAAGTCTTCCTTGGTACAACTTAGCTTTCTCTGATCAAACATAATCTTAACAGAAATGCTAACCCAGGCTCTGAAGTTAAACATCTGTATTTATTTTTAAGGTGTTTGTCCAGATTAAGTATATACCATTGAATTTAGATCATAATCAAAGCTTAAACAAAAATTAGAACATCCTCATGCAAATCTTTAAGAACCTGAGAATAAACCTTTGGATTAAGCTTTAGCATTTGAGGTAAAATCTTTTCTAGGTAAGGACTGAGACTGCACAGTGACAAAACCTGTTGGAGAGGGGAATATCTCACTCCAACGAGGTGTTCATAGGTAAGGATCAGAGGCCTTGGAGAGCTGAGAGATGGTGTGTCATCCCTCCTTGTCTAGTCTCATGGACTGAGTTTAAATCTTTAGGAGGATCAGTTCTTTCCAGAAGATGCTTTCTGACATTGAACACAAGTAAGAACTCCTTTGGCATCTAGGTGAAGAACTGGGCCAGCGTTTGAGATAGTGTCATTTTTACATTTCTGCATAGACCCCAATATGATCTTGCAATTCACAATAGGGGCTTGGGAGCATGAGTAGGCAAAACTCAAATGTTGGGGACTTTGGTATCCTCCAAAGAAGCAGCAGGCTCCTTTAAGCAGCTTTGCAGGCAACAGGCAAGGACATAAGGAAGCATGTCAGTGATAATGAGCTGAAGAACACTCTGCTAGCTCATGTGAGACGCAATCAGATACAAGACTCCTTTAAACAAGACCAGGCTTTAGGGGAATGGGCTGAGTCCTGTGACTAGGCCACATGCCAGGAGATGGGTGATTAAGAGCATTAGGATTTGTGACAATTGTGTAGAGACTAGAACTGGAATATAGCATATCAATTTTAGCTAGTTACCTACATAGATGGATGTGTGGAACCTCAAAGAGAAAAAGAAAAGAAAAAAATGTTGAAAATATAATAAAATAGCATTTAGTGCGTCTGTTAATCTCTTACTTACCTATTTCCCAAAACTATTTAAATGTCCTTCTCTTTAAACACAGTCATGCATTACATAAGGACATTTCGGTCAATGACAGACAACATATACAAAAGGGATCCCACAAGAATGTAAGACCATATTTTTACTTACATATTTTGCTTTCAGTATTCAGTATAGTCATATGTTGTACAGGTTTGTTGCCTTGGACAGTAGGCTACACTGTATAACCTGTGTGTAGTAAGTTCTGCCATCTGGGTTTGTAAAAACACACCCTATGATGTTGGCACAATGATGAAATTGCCTGATGTCACAGTTTTCAGAACACAGCCCTGTTGTTAAGCAATGCATGAGTGTACTTTTATTTTATTTTCCCCTTTTCACCAAAATTTAATAACTTTAGTTATCTTTACCATAACTCTCTCATGAACATTGATGTAAATAAAACTCAATAAAATTTTAACAAATCAAATTCAACAATGTATCTTTAAAAGGTACATACCAGCCAGGTGTGGTATGTGGTTCGTGCCTGTAAACCCAGCTACTTGGGAGGCCAAGGCAGGAGAATTGCTTGAAGCCGGGAGGCAGAGGTTGCAGTGGGCAGCAATCGCGCCACTGCACTCCAGCCTAGGCAACAGAGCGAGACTCTGTCTGAAAAAATAAAATAAAATAAAATGTACATACCACAACCAAGTGAGATTTATTCCAAGTATGTAAGTCTGGTTCAACATTTAAAAATCAATTAATATAATCTATTATAGCAAGAAGATAACTGATGCAGAAAAAAATATTTGACAAAATCCAACCCCCTTTAACAATAAAAACTCTCAGAAAACTAGGAGTAGAGGGTAGCTTCCTCAACTTGAAAAAGAATGTCTACCAAAAAATCTACAGCTAAAATCATACTTAATGTCAAGCAACCAAATGCTTTCCTGAAAAGATCAGGAGCTAAGCTAGGATGACCCTTTCACCACACCTACTTAACATCATACTGGAAGCCCTCACTAGTGCAATAGTGACAAGAAAAGGTAATAAAAAGTAAGCAGATTGGGGAGGAAAAAATAAATTGCCTTTGTTCAAAGATGGCATGATTAACTAAGTAGAAAATCACAAACAATTGACCAAAGAAATCTTCTGGAACTAATAAGCAATCTTAGCATAGTTGCAGAATACAAGGTTAATATACGAAAGTCAATTGTTTTCCTATATACCAGCAATGAACAATTGCAGTTTGAAATTAAAGCAATAAACCAGTTACAACCGCTCAAAAAATAAAATTCTTAAGTACAAACCTACCAAAATATGTACAGAATCTATATACATAAAATATAAAAGTCTGATAAAAGAAATTAAAGAGGATTTAATTAAATGGAGATATATTCCATGCTCATGAATTTGAATTCTCAATATAGTTAAGAGGTTAATTCTGTCCCACAGGATCTGTGGATTCGAGGCAATAGGAATTAAAATTCCAGCAAGCTATTTTGTGGATATTGATAAAGTGAATTTAAAGTTTATATGAGAATGTAAAAGAAAAAGAATAGCCAACAGAACACTGAAAAAGAATAAACTCAGTGCTCTAACACTACTTGACATCAACGCTTATGAAATGATGGTAATCAAGACAACACCATGGTACTTGCAAAAGAATGCCTACATGTACCAGTGGAATGGAACACAGAGTCAAGAAATAGGCCCACAGAAATGTAATTACTAACCATTGACAAGGGAACGGTGTAAATACAGCAGCACCATCACTGCTTATAAGACTGAAGACTCCATAGAAGGTAGAAATCTCCAAAAATGAGTTGATTGTTTTAAGTGCTGTGTATTTGTACAATGGAGTGATGTGGATCTCTATATAAAAATGTCTAGGCTATATTGTTAAAGGAAAAGATGGTTCACAAAAATGTTATGTATAGAATCACGCCATTTCTGTAAACATATAACATGTAAATTCATAGAAAAAACTTGAATCAACATATATCAAACTATGGAGCAGTAATCATCTGTGAATGTGCAATTATAATTGATTTTTACTTTATTCTTTATGTATTTCTAATATTTTTTGAAAATGAAAATATATTAGCTGTTATTTGATATACTTGCCATTAAGATTCTCTGGTCCAGCGTGTCTTCCTCCACAGATGGTAGTATAGGGTGCAGATGGCAAGTTTTCAGTTGTATTGTAGCAATGCTAGGAAGTCAAATATTTAGAATAAGATATTCCCTATTTCCATGAAACATAGAAAGAGTAAATCTATTACAAGGAAGAGAAGAACATAATCTAAAACATGAGCTGCGCCTGCCCCAGTGTCTGCTCCATTATGGAGTACTGCTGCTAGGGGAACAAGAACTCTGCAGAGAGCACGAAAAATGGTCCAAAATCCTCACTGCAGCACAGATAATGGAATGAAAGAGTGAAAATATTTCATGTGCAATTATGGTAGCTTGTTTTTTCCCGATGATATGCAGCAGGGATCAGATCTTTCAATAGTAATTTATGATTAATTTTGTGATAAAATTATGAATGTGTTGTAAGAACTGTAAAAATCAATTGAATATGTTAAGTTGAATCATATGAGGGGATATATAACAGTAGGCTTGGTGCAGTTAAGGGAAATGGAATTATTGGAGCCCCACCCTGGGACTGTTCCCATTGCCAAAGCTGAATGTAAGTCAAGCTCGAACCACAGGAGATGGAAGCCATAAGACCCATCCCAGTGTAAAGGTGTGTATGGGGTGTAACACACCAGGACAATCCTTCCCACAGTGAGGGACAGGGAACCTAGGGGTAGGCAAAGCTTGAGAGTCTGAACAGTCAGGCAGTGATGTCAGAGAAGCTGGATAGAAGGTGGTAGGACCCTAGAGTCCTGTGGGGATGCAGTGGGGAGGTTGGGAAGACTCATGAACAAAAGAAGCTCCACTCCTAAAGGACCCGAGTTGATAGATGGACGAAAGATGGATTCAGCCACTACTAAGGCAAAAGCCTAATTGTAAGAACTGCGTCCCAAGACCATGGAAGAACGCCTATCCTAAGGGACCTGATTCTGCATCAAGCTGCTTCAGGGCTCCCTATCTAAGGTGCCCACTGGTCCTGAATATTGTGTGTGGGAGCCAGGAAAGGGGGGAACATTCAGACTACAGCTGAAG
This sequence comes from Pan paniscus, assembly GCF_029289425.2. Lineage (NCBI taxonomy): Eukaryota > Metazoa > Chordata > Mammalia > Primates > Hominidae > Pan > Pan paniscus. The sequence continues at coordinate 27,229,942 of NC_073266.2, read as the reverse complement.
TCCAAGGAGTCCCCACCTTCAGGAGGATGCAGATGACAGTTTGAGTATCTTTAGAACTAAAGGAGAAAAGGTTATTTATAATGTATGCATTAAAAAAGTAAAATGCAGATAATTGGCTAAACAAAAGAGAACATAAAAATAAAATTTCTCCCAAACAATAGGGTCCTTAAAGCAAAGCCTGTGGTAGCAAGATCATGGTCGTCTCTCCGTCCATCTCCACCATGTCTACAGCCAGCTGCTGGCCGTGCACGTGGCAGTCAGACTAAAGCATTCCGCATTTCTGGACCTCTTCCAACTGCACTGGGCTGGGGTGTGTGCCGGATAAAAGGCTGGCCAAATACCACTGCTGGAGCCTCAAAACAACGGTTTTACGGTGAAGCGTGAAGCCCATCCTGGAGTGCCAACATTCCCATCTGGGGGGCCATTTGCAAAAGTGCACACATGCCATGTTTTAATTTTCAGAAAAGGTACACACTTTGAGTGCATGATGATGTAGGTAGAACTGCACATGTGTGCTCATCATTGCAGGGCTATTATTTATTCTGAAATACTTCACGTTGTTGCTTACTCTTCTTAGCTTAAGCCCAAATTGCATGTGAGCACTTCTTTAAAAGGCTGCTTCTCTACAAGAGTGCAGCAGTGGGTTGATCCTCTCCTAGGGAGACTCATCAGAATCTCCATGGGGCCTCTGTCTTTGAAAAATCATATTCAGTTTCACACAATTTTATATTGGAAAAAATTGTAAGGCCTGGTGTCATCATATCAATGGCAGAAAATAAGTTAACAAAACGTTTTTGACAAGAAGATTTGGGTAAGGTGAACCACATTTGACTTTCTTTGTAATGGCATCTGTTTGGTTGGCAATATTCTCCATCTTCCGACTCCATAAGATCGGGAATTCCTGGAGGACAGGGGTAACAGCAAAAATAATGCTTTCTACATTCACACAGGCTTTGACAAGGTGTTGAAGAGCTTTCCCTGCTAGATTCAGCATGCTGAAACAGGGAGCTGCACCGGGACTGTGGACACATTGCCTGGATTCCAGACCTAGCTCCCCCAGGACAAAACTGCATGACTTCGGGCAAGTACTCTCATCTATAACATGGCGACAATAATACCTCATCCTCCTAGGGCTCATAACCCTCATATTGAGTGTGTTAAATGAGTTTTGTAGAAAAAACACTCAGCATAGTTCCGAGCTCCTAGGGGGTGAGATAGAAATATGGGTTGTTGTCATTGGCCATGGGACACACGTGTACTTGTGTGATCCTTGTAACAATCCTGTGACCATCATGGAGGTCAGCTCCATTTTGCACAGATGAGAAACTGGGTTACAGGAAGTCTTGCCTAAAGCCTAGCAGCTACTGAGAGATGGAGCTAACACTAGGTCCTAGCACTCCAGACACTGCCCTTTACAGGACCTAGGGTACGTTTTGTTTTCATTCCTGTCAAGGAATTGATTACAAAAATCTTGTCATTAACTTGGGTCCTTTTTCAGTCTACATCAATCTAGGAGTAAACAAGGTTAACAACAATGTTGTGAAGTAGCATTTCTCTGGCCCAGACTCACCAGCAATTTGGAAGATTCCAGCCCCCATAAAATTTGCTTGAGCAAGTCTGGTAGTCTCAGGACAGTATGATAGGTCCTCACACATAAGGCTGCTTAGCTATCACTTGATGAGTGACTTTTTCGACATTGACTCCATCTGCCGTGGGGATGTTTCAGCCAAAGCTGCCACCCCAGCGCACCTTCCCCCACCTGCTCACACTCCCTCAACCCAAGCCTCGGCTGCAGCAGCTCCTACTCCAGCTGCTGGGCTGTCTGTCTCACCAGCCCTCCGCCTAGGGCAGGACATAGCCCAAACCTAGGCTAAAGCTGTGACCCATTACTCATGTCGAAAATCAGGAACTTAATTCCTTCTCAATCAATATATTAATTCTTTATTAGTAATAAAATGTTAAAGTATACTTTTCAAAAATGCAAAATCATGACTCTCAGGCAAATACAAAATAAGCACACGTCAAAGACGTTTACTCAAACTCATTAATTAAAGAGGGAGCCAGTAAGTTGTTATGACCACTTCCAAAGGCATTATAGAAGCGAAGGCACTTATGGGAGGATAAAATTTCTGGCTTAGACATAAAATTGATCAATGCCCACTAGGCCTGTAAAGAAAGCAACTATTATTCTAGTGAAGTATAGAATCTCTCCTATCAAGTCGGTTATAGAAAAGGTAAAAAAACAAAAACAAAAACAAAAAAACCTCTTCATACATCTTATTAAGGTTTCTAAGAATTGACCATCTAAATAGAGAGAAACCCAAGTTTTTTTTTACCTTGAATATATGTAATTTTTATTTGTCAATTAGACCACAACATAGCTAAAAAAAAAAAAAAAAGAAAGAGAGCATACGGAAAAGTAGGGAGGGAAATGAATAGAGCAGAAAAGATTGATTAACTTAAAACTGAGTTCTTGAAAAAGACTAATAAGATTCTTTTTTTTTTACCTTTTTTAAAAAATTTGTTTTTTTAATTATACTTTAAGTTGTAGGGTACGTGTGCACAACGTGCAGATTTGTTACATATGTATACATGTGCCATGTTGGTGTGCTGCACCCTTTAACTCGTCATTTACATTAGGTATATCTCCTAATGTTATCCCTCCCCCCTCCCCCCACCCCACAACAGGCTCCGGTGTGATGTTCCCCTTCCTGCGTCCAAGTGTTCTCATTGTTCAATTTCCACTTATGAGTGAGAACATGTGGTGTTTGGTTTTCTGTCCTTGCGATAGTTTGCTCAGAATGATGGAGAAACCCAAGTTTTTACATAACGATATTTGGAAAAGTTTCACAAGATTTTTTCATCTCCTTATGAATAAATCTATCAAAAATTGGTCAACTTTGGCAAAATTTTAATATATTTTATTACATCTTTCAGATTCACTGTTATAAATCAAAACAGATTATTTACTAACCTTCTACAAGTTTCCATATGAATGCAGATTTTGTTTTTCATTATCTTATCTAACTTTCTGGAATAGCCTAATGACACAACTCTTCTACATTCTTGTTAACTTACTAAAGAAGAATATATCAAACAAAAAATAGCCCTTACTTGCACAGTTAGATTTCTCTGTTAATATTCCTCATAACAGGGTCTCAGCTACCAGTACAAGTTATAACTTAAAAGCTAACTAACTCTTATTACAAGAAAAAACTGGGAGGCAGAAAATTGAGAAGTACCTGTTGTGTGTAAGTATTTCAGCAGACGAGCAAAGCTAGCAAATGCACACAACACTATTTTGCACAGCCACATAAATCTTTTTTACTTCCTTCCTAAGTGGCATCAGAAACAGCTTTATTAATAGGACATTATAGCATATGAAAATAAGAAGTAAAAGTATGTAATTTTAACATGTTTAGTAAGATTTCAGTATTCAATTTTACTAAGAAAAAAGTGTTTCATAATCTAAGGAACTTGGGCTATATAAAAGGTAACAATTTCTGTTGATATAAAGGTTTGGTAAATAATTATTTAACTTACTTGAACACAAATGTATTATTTCTATAATCTTAAACATGATGTAGTAGCAGTATTTGCTTTTTGGTCAGTAAAGCAATAAAATGTTTGAAGAATTCAATATAAAACAAATTTCGTGAAGAAAGTGTGGAAACCCAGAATGTTATAAAGTCATACACAAGAGTTTATTATTCACAAATGCAATAATATACATATATGTTATTGCATATATATGCAATATATGTTATTGCATATATACACAAATGCAATAATATACATATATTATTGCATATATATGTGTGTGTATATATACATATTTACTATCTTTCATCTTTACTTTCTTGTACTCTTCTTTTATATACCTTTCTTGGCATAATCTCCTCCTCCTCTGTTCCTATCTTTATGCCAAACATATCTTCGAGGAAACCAGAATTGATCACACACACACACACACACACACACACACAGCAGGAGGTAGGCAGCCAGTGAGTGAGCATTACCACCTGAACCCCACCTCCTGTCAAATGAGCAGTGGCATTAGATTCTCATAGGAGCGTGAACCCTATTGTCAACACACACACACAATATTACTCCTGCACTGTGCAACACATTCAAATTATCCCTCCTTTTCTGAAATCTTTTTTCCTTAATTCATAACTAAATATGGTGATGGCTGAAAAAGTTAATAGATCACTAAAATGAAATTACTGGTAACTAGCATTGTAGGTGGCTATAGCAGTTAGGTGAATGGGAACGGCTTCTCAGTTATCAGCAAATGTAACAAAAGATTGCCATTAATGTACATTGCTTGCAGATAACGTGTAGAAAATCCCAAAACATCAGAAAAAATACTCCCAGAACTAATAAGTGATTATATCAGTGTTGTAGGATATAAGGTTAATATACAAAAGTCAGCTACTTTCCCCTTTCTTAGGAATGAACAATTAGAATGTGAAATTAAACACAGCACCATTTACATTAGCATTAACAAACAAATGAAATACTTAGGAATATATTGAACAAAATATGTATAAAAATCTATGTAAGGAAACTATAAAAACTCTGATGGAGGAAATCAAATATCTAACTGCAACCATATGGCACTCTGGAAAAGGCAAAACTATAGAGATAGTAAAAAGATCTGTGATCGTTAGCAGTTAAGAGAAAGGACACAGAGGATGAAAAAATGGGACGTAGGGGATTTTGGGGGTGATGCAGCTAATCTGTATGATACTGGAATGGTGGATGCATGACCATGTGCATTTTCCAAAACCCATAGAATTATGTAACATAGAATGTAGCCTAATGTAAACTTTAGACTTTAGCTGATAACAGAGCATCAATACTGGTTCATCAATTATGACACATATACCACACTAATGCAAGTGGTTTATAATGGAGGAAACAGGAAGAGAAGCGGGGTGGGGAAGAGAAAATATACTGGAACTCTCTGCACTGCTCTGTAAACCTAAAAGCTACCCTGACACATATTTTTTAAAAATAAGTTCAAGAGAGTTTGCAAAACAGACTAATTCTACAGATGTGACCTCCTAATAGGATATACTGTCTACTGGCAATCATGTAACATTGACTTTTAAAACAAGGAAACCAATAATGCTTCCTCTTTGGAATGTTGGTATGTTTGATCTCAATAATCAATGAGTTTAGATCATAATGGGATCTGTTTTTTTGTGAAACAAGTTGGGAAGGTGGGAGCAAAGTGGAGCTTTTCTAGCACCAGGAGTAGCCGTGGGATCTTGCATGCTGAGATCTCCTCCTTCTCTCTGTTTTCTCTAAATCAAGGCTGCAGTAGAACTTTGGGGCATCAAAGAAAGTAATTGCAGGGCAATAAAGTGAGGTGGGTGTTAGAAGATTAAAAGTGAGTTTATATATCTGGACTATATCTCTTTTAGAAATAGGTCATGGTGGTGTGCACATGTGTCTATGTGTGAGAGCATATACGTGCACACACACACATGCATTTTTAATGGTCCTCTTATCAATTATTAATATAAACTGAAAGCTATCACTTTAATTGCTTTTCTGATGTGTGATTTTTCAGTCCTGGATATTGTATGATTGTGATGACTATCTACATTAGTATACAAAAACAAAACTAGGTGATATAAATAAAATTTTAGCAGAGCATAAATTTTATGCTTTTTAGAGAATTATGATCCGAGCTGTTATACATTATATTTGCTAAAAAACAGAAGATAAAGTAACTATGGGGTCAAGCAGAAAGAGAATTAAAATACAGGAAAAAGACATGAATAAGTAAGGACAATCTTGAATAATGCATAGTTTGCGAAAACTAGTATAGAGAAGATGACCAAAAGACCGGTATTCACCTGTTTATGTTCAAACATAATTTACCGTAGTCCCTCTTTGAGAAGATTTCATTACACATATAGACTAGTGTGATAATTACTTTTATGTGTCAACTTGACTGGTCTGTGGGATGCCCAGATGTTTGGTTAGGGATTATTCTGGGTGTGTCTGTGAGGGTGCTTCTGGATGAGATGAACATGTCAATGAGCAAAGCACACTGGCCTCCCCTGTATGTGCACTTCATCTAATCCCTTAAAGTGAGAGTTCCCAACACCCAGGCCATGGACCAGTACCTGTCCATGGCCTGTTAGGAATGAGGCCACACAGCAGGAGGTGAGCAGCCAGTGAGTGAGCATTACCACCTGAGCTCCTCCTCCTGTCAGATGGGCAGCTGCATTAGATTCTGTTGGGTGCGTGAACCCTATTGTGAACTGTGCATGTGAGGGATCTAAGTTGCATTATCCTTATGAGAATCTAACTAATGCCTGATGATCTGAGGTGGAACAGTTTCGTTCCAAAACCATCCCTGCCCCCTCAGCCCCCAGTCCATGGAAACTTTGTCTTCCATGAAACCAGTTCCTGGTGCCAAACAGTTTGGGGACTGCTGCTTTAAAAGCCTGAATAGAACAAAGGGCTGAGCAAGAGAGAGTTCATTTTCTCTCCCTGACTGTCTTCAAGCTGGGACACTGGTCTTCTCTTGCCTTCAGACTTAGACTGAAACTTACACCATTGGATCTCCTAGTTCTCAGGCCTTCAGACTACAAAGCTTGGAGATTCTGTTTCCAGATTCATGTGAGCCAATTCTTCATTGAATTGGAGATATATACATACCTCCAATTCAATGTGTGTGTGTGTGTGTGTGTGTGTGTGTATACACCATAATTCTCTAAAAATACACACACAGAGACATATATATACACATATACACACACATACACACATATATGTGTATATACAAGTATGTACATATGTGTACATTTATATGTGTATATATACATATTTATGTATATATACATATGTATATGTGTGTGTATATATACGTGTACAGACACACACATATACATACATCCTGTTGGTTCTGCTTCTCTGGAGGACCCTAATACAGCCTGATATATAATTATATCATAAAGCCTAATGATAATCCCAATAATTTTTAAATCTAAAAATCAGAAAAAAAGAGGTTTTCTCAAAATTATAAAGAAAGGAGGAAGAGCTATAGACACACCTTCATAATGCATAGAATCATATAATTCAGGTGATCACACTTCAGGTTTTCCACAGCTCTTTGTGTGTTCTTCTTTTGTGAAATATATCACTTGTGCTGTGGTTGGTGATTTAGTGTCTCTCTCTTATCTCCCCCTTGCTGACCTATGATTTTTTTTCCTATAGGGCTAGGAACCATCTTTTTACATCTCTGTATCCAGTGCTCCTAGCATAATACCTGATCCACTGAAGGCACTTTGCTTACATATGACTTTTTTTGCAATGCAATGCATAAATAAGAGTTTTCTCAAAGTCAATATAAATAGAACACAGTGGGTAAAATTCAGTTGAAGTTTATCACAGTAAAATAAAATACTGTATTGGGACAAAAACAAAAAATTAAATTACTAGCTTCAAAATGACAGGAAAAGGTTAAAAATGGCAGACTATGTATAACCCAATTTGAAACAATACAAAAATCCTCCCGTTTAGAATTTCAATCTTATTTATCACTTGATAACTTGAATTTATGTTCTTTTGCTTTTCAAATCAAGTATAATAGGCATATAAAATTAAATAAGTTGTCCAATAACTGGAATTTACTGTTGAAATCCAAGGTAAAAATTGAGTGAGTTTTAAAATAAAAAGGATTTTTATATTATTTGTGGTTTTGTTTTGTTTCAATTTCTAAAAGAAAACTGACAGTAACTGGGGACAAGTCACAGTAAAAATTAAAGTGTTGAGATTCTGATATTAATTTTTCACATACTTCATAAATGTAAGGTTTTATTTTTAGAATATTAATAAAAATGTTCGGTCATAGCTTTTAAATACAGAAACTATCTATGCCTTAAGACTACATGAGAAAAGGCAGAAGAAAATCAGACAGTAACATCTAGAAAAAAAAAGGGAAATTTTAGAGTAATAAAACAGGCGATGACCGTGTATTCAATCATCAAGGGTACAGGAGAATCATTTTACTATCATGTGTATCTTATATACTTTTTTTTGAGAAGGAGTCTCGCTCTGTCGCCCAGGCTGGAGTGCAGTGGCGGGATCTCGGCTCACGGCAAGCTCCGCCTCCCGAGTTCACGCCATTCTCCTGCCTCAGACTCCCTAGTAGCTGGGACTACAGGCGCCCGCCACCATGCCCGGCTAATTTTTTTTTTTTTTTTTTTTTTTGTATTTTTAGTAGAGACGAGGTTTCACCGTGTTAGCCAGGATAGTCTCGATCTCCTGACCTTGTGATCTGCCCGACTTGGCCTCCCAAAGTAAGGGTATTACAGGCGTGAACCACCACGCCTGGCCCTTATATACTTTTTAAAGGCAGGAAAAATGGTGTTCCGTCTATTTGCTACCCAGTAAAATATTAAGTCATGTGTAACCAGTGAAACTTAACAGAAGTTCAATATTCAAGAGACTGCCAACTTGATGCGAATATATTTAAAACGGATTTTACCATCAGAAATGACTAGTATAACCTCAGGACCTTTCTTTTCATAACTTTAGTGTCTTTCAAAGCAAAAACTCCATTAATAAGTCTCCTACTGAGTGGAAACTAACTCTAATACGTCCGATGTAATCTAATCCTAATGCAAAAATCTTTAATGCACAGTTAAAACAAACAATTCTACCCTAAAGAAAAAATGTCCTAGTGTATCTAAATATCCTCCATGATCATATCAACAAAGGTGAAGCAGTAAACCAGAAAACAAGTATAACTTTTAAGGCTCTTTTATTTTTAAAACAACGGAGATGAAAATGAAATCTCTATAATTACTTTTATTAACTCTACCATAACATTTAATATATTTTAAGTTAGAAAAAATATTGACTTTTTAATAAAACAATGCAAAACAAAATACACAGGATAAGGTACTTCATTCTATCACATATATTTTCAAACTCAATGTTTCTCCATATTTTTATCTTATTTATTTACTTTTAATTGACAAAAAATTTTACATATTTATGGTACACCATGACAAGTTTGAATATATGTATATGTTGTAAATTATTAAATCAAGCTAGTTAACACGTCTATTACCTTACATCTTATCCTTTTGTAGTGAGAACATTGAAAATCTACTTTTTTAGCCAATTTGAAGTATACAACACATTATTATTAACTATGGGCACCATGTTGTATAATAGATCTCCAGAAGGTATTCCTCCTGTCTAATTGAAATTCTGTGTCCTTTAACCAACACCTCCCTGTCCTTCCAGCCCCTCGTATCCACCATTCTATTCTCTGCTTCTAGAAGTTTGCTTTTTGTTTTAGATTCCATATATATGTGAGATCATGCATATTTGTCTTTCTATGCCCGGGTTATTTTACCTAATTAGTATATCTTCTGAATTCATCCATGGTGTCACAGGTAACAGGATTTTCTTCTTTTTTAAGGCTGAAGAGTAATCATTTTTCTTTTTTTTAGCATAAAGTTTACATTTTCTTCATAATCCTACCTTGACTGTTGAAGCCTAACATTGCTTTTGTTCAATAGCATAAACAATGTACTACTCATTTTGGAATTTATTTTATACATACTTGTATTATAGATTCCATTTTATATAAAAGCACATGCTTAGGTTATATACATAATATATAATGTAGTTATGTATATATACACTATATATAATGTAATGTATTTACACACATTATATGTGAATTACATATATACATTATATATAATGTAATGTATATATCCACACATGATATATACACATTACATATGCACATATGTAATGTAGTTGAGGTCCAAATTACAAAAGTTAGAGATACCACTCACCTTTAACATTACAACCATTTGGCAAATAAATATTAAACTTCAACCACCTGCCCAGAGCTAGGATGAATAGGTATCTAAATGAACATGTTCCTGATCCCAACATTGCACCTCATCTGACACCTGAGCAGGTGCTTATTTTGGGTTAATGTGACAGAGCCTTAATAAGCCTCCACACGGTTTGGTTAGGGTGATGGTGGGTACAGCAGAATGTCGCGGAAGCCACTCAAAGGAGGCCCAGCCTCATCCAAGGAGGGCAGGAATCCTCTGCTGAGGCTTAAGGTGGCCACACACCACAATTTGCCAGGACAGTCCTTTCTGGCATATACTATAGTGGCATAATTAATACTCTCACACCTTCCCACTTTCAGACTCATTCCCCTTAGGACTCTAAATTACATGACCAGCCCAGATATGCCAACTGGGTGTCCTTCTTCCCCTGGAAGACAGCGCATTGCTCCAAGGCCTGCATAATTTTTGTATATTTACTCCCTAGCAATCCTTCATGCAGCTTTGGGATGTGATAAGCCATACATACTTAGAAAATGAAACAATTATTAATGTCGTGCGTCCTCTGTGCCAGGTTTATTCACATCGCTTCCACATCTACAACACATAGCATCATCCCCTTTAAAGATGATGGAGAAGCCAAGCCCTCACTCCAGTTCAGCCAGGTAGTGCCAGGCCCAGTGGGACCCTGTCACAGGTGTCTCATGCTGCCTCTCACGTCCACTTCCATCCACCAGGGCAACATGGGGCCCCTGCCTGCTGGTCAGAGGTTCCCTCTGCAGGGCGTCACCTCATGTGGAGCTCTGGACAGGGCGAGGCCCCCGAGGTTCTGTGGGGCCACTATGCTGTCTGCCCACAGCTCTGGGCTCTCCACAGGCCCTGCACCTCGGGGCCACATGTCCTCATCCTGCCTTGCAGTCAGGGACTGGAAACTCTCTCGGATTAACATCAAGTTCAATGCCAAATTCCTGGGGAAAAGCCCAGGAAACCATGAGTGTCTCCCAAGATCCCGAGACTAGACAGAGTGACTCCCAGGGACCCCTTGTCTTTCCTGCTCCTCCCCTCCCAGGGCTCTCTTATTACCACAGGGAGTTATCTCCATCTGACCTCATCTTTCACAGGTTGTTATGATGCTTATGTGCCTATTGACTTTTACCCATTCTGCCATGATTTACACTATTTTTTTCTAGGGTGATTTATGTTCAGATTAATTTCACAAGTTATAAAATAAGGTACTACTTGTGGCTTTGTGGCAACAAATAATTTTTTAAAGGAAAAATAAGTTTATACTTCTCAATATCAAGTAGAATACTGTCCAAGTTTATTACAGTGCTAGCCAATTTTACATCTTTTTGTTTGTTTGTTTGTTTAGAGATGGAGTCTCGCTCTGTCACCCAAGCTGGAGCGCAGAAGTGCGATCTCTGCTCACTACAACCTCCGCCTTCTGGGTACAGCGATTCTCCTGCCTCAGCCTTCCGGGTAGCTGGGATTACAGGCACCCACCACCAAGCCCGGCTAATTTTTGTATTTTTAGTAGAGACACAGTTTCACCATGTTGGCCAAGGCTGGCCTCGAACTTCTGACCTCAGGTGATCTACCCGCCTCGGCCTCCCAAAGTGCTGAGATTACAGGCGTGAGCCACCGTGCCCGGCCCTACATCTTACAATAGAAAAAATAATAATAAAATATTCTTGTGAATTCTAAAGCACGTCAGTGATGGTAAATTTCAAATCTTTGTGTATTCACTATTTAACACATGAATTATTTTATCAGAATTATATTATGTAATATGTGTGTATTATAGCATAATATGAGCTACAATTATATTCCATAAATGACTCTCTAAAACAAAAACGTTGGTCTCAGCATAAATAAAGAAACAATTTGATTCAGCACACTATTAAGTGTTACTGAGGACATCTTGTGTATTGTCAAGGAACAATTTATGGGAAAAAATAAAATATGAATTGATGCCTCATAAACACCAGAATTTAAACACTCTTCAAAGAGGAGAAAGCATGCCCAGGGAATACAATTTGGAAAAGTGGAGGCACAGAGGTAGGAAAAAGCAAGACGGCAGAACAGATGGATAGAAAGGAGCCATTTTAAACAGTGTTAGATACTTTACCATCTCCATACTTCAATATGGAAATCACCATTCCCATCCCTCCTGGAGTCAATTTCTTCAGGATTACAATAAGAGTTCTGCAGAGTATAAAGCAGTAGCTGCCTCGAATGGAATGGCTGGGGACAAATGGAATGGCTGTGTGTGTTAAGAGAGAGCAAATTTGAGAGAACATAGGAATAGATGAGCTATTTGCTACCTACTTTATCTTGGACCCAACTACCTTGAATGTATGTGAGACAGCCCTCAACTGGGCTGAATGTGTTCAGAAACATGCCGCAAAGTTAATATGAGGCTTCGTTCATGGTCTTTGTTCCTCTAAATAAACCTATAATTTTACTCATAGATATTATCCAATTGAAAGATGATCTTAGAAAACTGTACATAAAATATTTGTGTAGTGTAGTAAATACTACTTAATAGAAAAGACATGTTGCTAAAGACAAACTCAGGTTGAGCATAAATAAGGATGGGAATTTTCAAATAAAAGAAAGGCACGCAGAAATATTTTACCTTAGTTAATATGCAGTTTATTTTATTTTCCCCATACAACTTCTTATAATAAAAGTTAATTAAGTGGACAATCACTTTAGTCATAACTATTTTAGCCACCATGTTGAATATATCAATGTTCTAAAGCAGGATTTTTCAAAATGAATTTCTTAAACACCAACCAACAAAATCTTCCTCTTTAGCAACTGTAGCATGCATAAACAGGTTTAAGAAGCACCACATATATTACCCCTTCTTGAGAGTATACTGACGTTAGCACACTAGAGTCTCCAGGAAGTCCTGTAATAAGTAAATCTGCTTAGCATTATCAATTTAAAGTGCTGACTTGACCTCTTTGAGCCTTATAAGGCCCCAAAGACCTCACCTCCCCCGTTCTCATCAGATAAGCTCCCCACCTAGCTAATTCCCCTATCAGCTGGGCCGACTGCACTTCTTCTGGTCCTCAATCGAATGGGCTTCAGCTCCCTACCAGCCATAAAATTAAACAAGCCAATTACATCTTCCCATGGGAACCAGGGGTCACCTCACCCTCCTGGTATACATGGCTCTGCTTCCCACAGCCCCTCTGGCTTCCTCTGCCCCTGAGTGCAGCTCTCATGTGGCCCATCACAGTGTGTGATGCCTTCCTGCCCTGGCTGTGAGCATGTATGACTAATAAACTGATGTGCAGCCCATCTGCCCAGTGTTAAGTGTTCTGTGTTTGGCCGCCTTTTGTGCTATTTAAAGTGGGGAGTCCCTCTTCCACCAATGGGGTGAATAGGTGATTGCCACACATGGTTTCCCAACAATTTTTGAAAATAGAACTTTTTTTTTTCCATTGGAATTAGCCTCTTATATACCCCTACACACATTTGGAGAAATGCTATTCTGTGTTTTGGGTAAAGACGGTGGTTAAAGAATTATCTAGGTTTTATGGTATTTGTGTATCTAAATATATAAAAGGTATAGTAAAATGTGGCATTATATTCTGGGACCACTGTCATATAAGCAGTCTGGCATTGACAAACACGCCCTTTTGTGACGCACAACTGTACATCCACCACTTCCAAATTATGTCATATTCTTTCCTCTAAAAGCTTCTACTCTGTGTAAAATGCCCCTCTCTATTCTCAGTTCTCTAAACACAATAGGTTTTATTTTCTAGTGAGCACTCACCACCAAATCACCAGTAGAAAGGAGCAAAAGGAGCAAAACTTTTCACTGAGAAGCTACTATGTGCAGTGAACTCTACTCTCAGAGTACTGAGAGGCACAGTATTTGATTGTTATCCTCAGGCATCTAAGGATTATATGACCTGGCTTGGAAATTTCATTTTGCATTAATATACGAAAATGTTTTTTGAGGAGTAGTCACGAATGTCAAAGGGACTTGGGAAGGGAAGATAAAATTTAATTAGTCTCTGAAAGGATGGCAGGACATAGGCAAGGGAGAAAAAGGATAAGGGCACCAAATCGTCTGCAGATGTAACAGCTAAGGCACAGTCACGGGAAAAAGGCAAGTATTTTCAGACTTCTAGCCTATTGTGTTTAGAGAACTGAGAATAGAGAATTTTACACAGAGTAGAAGCTTTTATAGGAAAGAATATTAAATAATTTGGAAGTGGTGGATGTACAGTTGTGCATTGCAAAAGGACGTGTTGGTCAGTGCCAGACTGCTTATATGACAGTGGTCCCATAATATAATGCCACATTTACTGTAACTTTTCTATGTTTAGATACACAAATACTTACATTATGTTCCAATCACCTACAGTATTCAGCACAGTAACCTGCTGTCCAGGTTTGCAGCCTAAGAGCAATGGGCTATATCATACAACCTAGGTGTGTAGTAGGCTGTGCCATCTAGGTAAGTATAAGTGTGGTCTGTGATGTTCACACAATGACAAAACCAACTAATGATGCACTTCTCTGAATGTATCCTGGTAGTTAAGCAACACATGACTATAGAACAATTTGAAAGGAATCAAATGACCGGTAATATCCAATAACTTTATCCAGAAGAGAATAAAATGGCCAAGGATGGCTGAGTCAGAAATGATGTGGGAAATGATTAAAGATTCAAATTATTTAAGTAACTGAATAGCAGACATTAAAAAGGGATGTAACAAAACCACTGAAATTCTGAACAAATTAACACATTCTTCCTGCAGTGTCTTTGTTCAGAATCTCAGTGGTTATGTTAAAATTATATGAACTCTAACAAAATAATAACTGAAAATATTCATATATTTGGAAATTAACAATACCCTTCTAAAAAACTTCATGGGTCAAAAAGCAAGTCTTAAGGGAAATTTTTAAATATTTGAATTGAATAAAATGAAAATATAACCTATCAAAACTTGTGTGATATAGCTAAAGCAAAACTTAGAGGAAAATTTATAGCACTCAGTACTTTTATTAGAAAAGAATAAAGATTTCAAATCAGCACTTTAAGCTTCTGCATCAGGAAAGCAGAAAAAAGAAGAAAATAGACCCAAAACACACAGGAAAAAAGAATATTACAAATAATGGCAGAAATAAATGAAACTGAAAACAAAAAAAGAGTAAACCAACAATTCTTAAAAGATTAATAACACAATAATAAACCTCTAGCCAGACATACAAATATAAAGGAGAAATGATACAAATTACTAATATAAGGAATGAAAGAAGGAATATCACTATAAACTCATATACATTATAAGAATAATAAGGGAAAATCAACAGAATAAAGTAAGGAGAATTGACATCTTAAATTTAGTCTTCCAATTCACTGATATGTTTAGGTTTTTTATTTCTCTCATCCGCTTTGCATAGTTTTTAGCTTACAGATCCTGAATTTGTTCTGTTAGATATTCAAATATTTTTGAGAACTATTGTACATGATATTTTTCAAATGTCAGTTTCTAATTGTTCTTAATTATTATATTATACCAGCAACTCGCTACATAAAAATTTAACAATTTAGGAAAAAAATGAGCCATTTCCTTAAAAGTAGGAAAAGTAAAAATGTAGCAAAGTAAAATTCACCCAAGATGAAATAGATAACTTGAATAGTCTTATATCTATTAAAGAAATTAAATTTGTAGTTAAAAATCTTATCAAAAAGAACATTCTATGTAGCAAAGTAAAATTCACCCAAGATGAAATAGATAACTTGAATAGTCTTATATCTATTAAAGAAATTAAATTTGTAGTTAAAAATCTTATCAAAAAGAACATTCTATGTAGAGATAATTTTGGGAATGCTATAAAACATTTAAAGAAGTAATAACACCAATTCTACACTCATCTGTTTAATAAATAAAAGAGAAGGGAACATTTTACTCATTTTAAATGTTTTCTAATTTCCTCTTGACTCATAAGATTTTTTTCTTTTTTGAAAAGGTTGTTGTTTGAGTTCCAAGTATTTGGAGATTTTCCAGTCATTATTATGTTAGAGTTCATATAATTTTAAGATAACTATTGAAATTCTGAACAAAAATGCTGTGAGACGTGTCTTTACACATATCCCTTTTTAATAACGAGTATTCATATATCTTGAAAATCAGAACTCTTTGTATTTTATATATTTCATTAGTATGGAATTATTCTCATACAAAAACCACACAGGACATTTCAAGTAAAGAAAACTACAGACCAATACCACTTCATGGACATTGATAACTACACAAAAAGTATTAGCCAATCAAATTCACCAATCCATAACAAAAAATACACCATAAAGAAGTATAATTTTTCTTAGAATGCAAGGTTATTCAATATTCAAAATCAATCAAGAGTAACCCATCAAATTCATAGTCTAAAGAAGAGAAAACCATATTACATCAAATGAGGTAGAACAGGCATTTAAAAATAATCAATATCCATTCATAATAAACATTCTTGGCAAAGTAGTAATGAAAAAAACTTCCTTAACCTGGTTTTTAAAAAGACATTTGGAAAGCCCACATCTAACTTTATAGTTAGTGGTAAAATACTGACTATTTCTTCCCCACCACCCAGCCCAGGACTAAGAAGGCCGGTATGTTTAACCTCACCACTCCTATAAACATTGTATTTAAAATCTTAGTGCAATAAGGCAAGAAAAAGCAATATTGTAAAGGAAAAACAAAAAACTTTTGGTATTCAGAGAATACATATTTTCTACTGGAAAATACCAAAGAATCTACAAAAAATATCTTCTGGAACTAATAAATAAGTTTAACAAGGCCACGGGATACAAGACCATCTCTCTGAAATCAATTGTATTTTTATATAATAATTAAGAACAATTAGAAACCAATATTTGAAAAATAATACCATATACAATAGTTCTCAAAAATATTTGAATATTTATCTAACAAAACATGTTCAGGATCTGTAAAGCAAAAATTATGCAAAGCTGATGAAAAATCAACAACCTAAATAAATCAGCAAATTGAAAGATCAGATTTAAGATGTCAATTCTCTCCAATTTTTTCTATTGATTATTATCAGAATCAAAATCCCAAGAGGATTTTTTGCAAATATAAGCAGATTCTAAATCTACATGTAAAGAAAAAGGAATGAGAATAAGCACACAATTTTGGAAAAGAACAATAAGGTTGGAGAATTCACACTACCCATTTTAAGACAAAGCCATACTAATCAAGATAGTGTGGTATTTGAGAACACATAGTCTTACTTTCTATATGTCAATGGAATAAAATACAAAGTTTAGTGATAGGCCCATTCAAATATTCCCTGACTGGTTTTCGACAAAAATAAGAAGGCAATTCGATTGAGTAAGATTAGTCTTATCAACTAGTGTTTTGAACAATTGTACAACTGTATGCAAAAACATGATTCAGGTTAAGTAAAGGTGGCTTATAGATGTAAATGTAAAACATAAAACTATACAACTTTTAGAATAAAACCAAGGAAACTTTATGTGACCTTGAGTTCTTAGATTTAACACCACAAGCATAATCCATAAAAGTAAAAAAAAAATAAAAAAAGATAAATTGGACTTACTAAAATGAAAAAATGCTTTTTCTCCAAAAGACATTAAGAGAACAAAGAGATTCTACAGACAGGGTGAAAATACTTGCAAATAATATATCTGACAGGGGACTTATATCCAGAATAGATGAAAAAATTCTGAAAATAAATAAGAGAAAAATAAATAACCCAATAAAAATGGGCAAAAGATTTGAACAGATGCCAAAGGTGGTATACAGTTGGCAAATAAGCACATACAATAATATTCCATGTTATTAGCCACTAGGGAAACAGAAACTAAAATCGCTATAAGACATCATTGTCCACTTATTAGAATAACGATTTTTAAAAATCATATCACCAAATGCCATTGAGATTATGAAGAAATTGAACTCTCATACACTGCTGATGGAAATGCAACATGGTAGAGCTCCTTTGGGAAAGCCTGGCGGTGTCTTTATAAGACACTCTGTAAGTTGAACATAAGACCTAGCAATCCCACTTACAAGTATTTACCATAGAGAAATTAAAACTTACTTTCTCACAAAAATCTGTACACAAATGTAAATAGCAGCTTTATTCATAATTGTTGAAAACTGGAAACAACTCAGGTGTCCTTCAATAAGCAAAGGGTAAACTCTGGCATATCTATACAATGGAACATAATGAAGCAATAAATGAGATCAAGGGACTAATGCACAAAAGAATAGGCATGGATCTCAAAAATGGTATGCTGAGTGGAGAAAAAACCATCTTGAAAGGTTATATCCTGTATGATTCCACTTATGTGACATTCTGGATCACACAAAACTATAGTGAAGGAAATTGGGGATAGCCAGGGCCTTGGGGTGGGGAAGGGTTTGATTTTGTAGGGACTCCCACAGTGAAAGAGTTTTTTGGGATGATAAAAATATTCTGTATCTTGATGGCAGTATTGGTTATAAGAATGTATATGTATGTTAAAACTCAGAATTGTACACCAACAAAGAGTACATTTTATGTGAATTTTTTAAAAACCAGAAATTATAGAACCTGGTGTTGCCTTGATTAGGTAAATGGGTAAGAAGCATATTGTTCAGAAGGAAAGGCATTGTTTTTATGAGTAGTCTGGACAGGAAGATAACTGGGGAGAGTAATGAGGGTATAAATTACTCTTATTATAACATATACTATATGAATTGAGATAGGAGATAGGGAACAAAGAAAAAGATCACCAGCCTGTTCCATCCAGCCCAGAATGAATGAGCAGCTGACAGTGTTAGTGGCACTGGGGTGGCCTTATTAATCATTCATTCAGTAAATATTTACAGAGTACCTACTGTGTGCCAGACTGTAATCCAGATGCTAGAAATAGAGCAGTGAATAAAGTAAAGTCCCTTTCTTGAGGGCTCATTGTCTAACATGCCACAGGTGAGGAAAGGTGCTATGAAAATCCCAGCAGAGTAAGGCGCACAGAGGGAAATCGGCAGGTGGTATGGTCACCAGTGTGGAGTGCTCCCAGGGGAGTGATCTCTGCTCTGGATGTGTCAATCTGACAAGGGGACACATGAGAAGGGGCCTAAGTGAAGCCAGTGGGAGGGGGAGTTGAGATTTTTTATCTGAGGGAACAAACAGCACAAGCTTTCAGAAAACTGTAGGCCTGGCCGGGTGTGGTGGCTCACGCTTGTAATCCCAGCACTTTGAGAGGCCAAGGCGGGTGGATCACCTGAGGCCAGGAGTTGAAGACCAGCCTGACCAACATGGTGAAACTCCGTCTCTACCAAAAATACAAAAATTAGCTAGGTGTGGTGGTGCACACCTGTAATCCCAGCTACTCTGGAGGCTGAGGCAGGAGAATCACTTTAACCCGGGAGGCAGAGGTTGCAGTGAGCCAAGATCGCTCCACTGCACTCCATCCTGGACAACAAGAGCAAAACTCTGTCCCCCGCCAAAAAAAGAAAAAGAAAAAAAAACTGTGGGCCCCCCAAGTCCTGCAAGCACAGAGGTTAGTGAGGCTGGAGCAACGTGGGTAACGGAGCTGTTGGGAAGGAAGTCAGGGATGAGGCAGGCATCCTATCAAGGAGGCCCCAAAAGGCCATGGTGAAGGCTAGAGTTTCCTCTCAGCCCTTCCACCAAGGGCTGTGAGCAGAGGGGTGACGGAGTCTGAGTTATGTTCTGAAAGAATCTTCTGGGTAAAGTGTGGACACTGATATTCAGGAGATTAAGAGGAGAAACAGAGCGATCAGTTGAGAGGCAATTTCAGGAGCCTCCTGAGAGCTGCTGAGGCCTGCACTGGAGAGGGAGCAGAGCAAGTCCTGAGAAGGGGTTATGTTTGGATGCCCCTCAAAGTTAGATGCAAGAGAATCGCGTGAAATGGGATGTGGTTTGTGTGGCGGGGGTGGACTTCAAGGTTTGGCGCTTGAGTAGCAGGGTGCCAAAGAGAGCCATTTAGTGAAATGGGGCATGATTTGAGAGGTGTTTGAAGGGATCAGGAGTTCAATTTGATTATGTTAAATATGAGATGATGATGAGACATCCACGTGGAAATGCTAAGCAATGGGATTTGTGAGTCTGGCGCTTGGGGTAGAAATCAAGGTTTGAGATAAAATTAGTGACTGGGTTATTTCAGATGGGAACTTGATCATAATAAATAGTGTGTTAGAAGAATTAGTTTGCTGTTTCATGAAAGTAAATTAGAGAGAACCTGAAGGTAGAGACCCGTAAGGAAACTCATGCTCTTGACCTGGCTCTGGGAGGAGACGAGGCTGGGAACGCTTTAGCATCAATGGACAAGGAGAGACAGCAGTCATGAAGTTGTTCACTGAACCAAAGGGGAATATCTCAAATACATTTGTTTGTAGCCTTCAGTGAACAAAAGCTCTGTATGAGCAAAAAGGTAGTATCACTCAAGAAATGGAACTTTCAGAAGCCAACTTAAGGATTTGATAAACATCCCCAACTTAGCAGGAAATTGGTCTTGCCACTTCTCTTCTACCAAGGAAAGGATGCCAAGCCAAGTTATCATTTGATCAATGCAGTTCTTTCTCTTGCTTGTTGCTTCATTATCAAAACCAAAGAACTGATGTGATTATTGCAAACTTCTGGATATTAAAGTCACTAAAATGTGCTTGAGTAAAGAATATTAAAATTATCTTTTTTGAATTCTTGACACATAATTGAAACGAATACTTGAATAAAAAGTCATTTCTGAAATTAGGAAGAACTTCATTTTTATGGTAGGAACATGCTAGACAATGGACCAACAAAAAAAAATTCCAAATCTTTACTAAGGCTGCAGAAAGCCAATTTTAATTAACTAAATAATTACAACTTATTCCCTTTTCCTCCCAATCTCCCTCAAGAAAAAGACATAAAAACTGTCCGAGTCCATTTCTGCTGCTATAACAAAATACCTTAGGCTGGAGAGCTTATAAATAACAAAAATCTATTTTTTATGATTTTGGAGGCTGGAAAGCTTAAGATCAAGGCACCAGCAGACTTGGTGTCTGGTGAGGGCCTGTTCCACGTTGATGGCAATTTCTTGCTGGGTCCTCACAGGGCAGAAAGGCAAAAGGAACTAACATTGTGTCCTCACAATTGCAGAAGAAATGGAAGGACCAGGCAACTGTCTGGAGCCTCTTTTATGAGGGCATTAATCCCATTCACCAGGGTGCGGCCATCATGGCTTAATCACTTCCCAAAAGACCCCACCTCTTAACACTATTGCATTTGGGATTAAGTTTTGCCATAAATTTCTGAGGGACACAGACATTCAAAGTATAGGAGAAACACATGCACATACACACACACACACACACAGACACCCCTTCCCCCTACAGACACTAGTATTTTCCCCATGATTATGTGATAATTATAAAAATACTTAGTAGAACACAGCTGTATAGCGAGAAATTTATATCTACATACTTAAGGGCTACTTAAGGCTTTTCCTAAATATTTGTATAAACACAGCCTAGAAGTCCTGGGCAATACTTTATTCCCAGATCAACTGAGGGAAAAATAGCAGTTTGGAATAATATCCCTGACACTAATGTAAAATAAAATAATGGCAGATAATAATTATAAAGGAGTACTTCTAGTCACCCTTCTGAAGAATGAGCTTTTATTTATTTGTCCTTCAACTTTCCTGTTGTCATTTGCCTAATGTATTGAATACACCTATTCCCTATATGTGGAACTGAAGATTAAATTTGCTACTGGAAAGATGGGGGAAAGATCTGACTATGTCCAAATAACTTCATACAACTGATTGAAAATGAAAGCATTTTTTTCCATTTGTGGTAAAAGTTCAAAAATCAAAAACTTAATGTTTAGCTTAATTCGTGGGTCGTACCTCTACCGGTTTTACTACAACAATTAAAACCGGAGATTCCAGGTGTCTTATGATAATCACGCATCACTTCTTCCTTGGTAGGTTCTGGCCTCTGTAAGTACTGCTTCAATCCCATCCTTGAAGTTGGCTCTGGAAATTCCAACGGCCTGTATTCCACAACTAATACATCTTCCAAAGTTCATGGAAATACCATCGACAGAGTGTCTCATCTTGAAAGCTGGGCTGCAGACCATTTTTTTTTTTATTTGCAATTAATTATCTCCAGCTGTTGGACAGCAAAGAAAGAACACTCTAACTTAAAGCATCAGATGAATATTCCTCATGCCCTGGGGTGCAAAGTTCATTTTGCTCATGTGAACTCCACAGAATTGGAAGGGAATTGAGCAGCATTTAAGCCAACATTCCCAGCTTTGCAGGAGAAAATGAGGCTCAGAGACAGTGAGTTATATGCCCAAAGTTAACCTTCTTTTCATTAGTGGTTGATCCAGAACATACTCTGAGTCTAGAGGGTTCGTATGGTCTATTACATGGTATGTTTCTGTTAATTTTTTTTTAACCTTCTTAATTAGGAATTCTAGATAACCACAACCTACCCTCAGTTGTATATTGCTAAGGAATGAGTGCAGGGTTGTGTCTATGTGTGTGTGGTGAGCGGGCGTGGGAGAGTAGGGGATGGAAGAGGCGACGACTATGAAGGAGTTACATGTGTAAAGGTGAACCCTGAAGTGCATTTTAGCCAGAGGGTACATGTCCTGTCAAATCATTTCTGAGAGCTACTGAAGAAGAGAACAAAATGGCCATCATGGGTTTTGTTTCGTCTCCCTGCTCTTGCCACGACCTCTTCTGAGAATGATGTAATGCGATGACTCGGACAAAGGGTGAGCCGTTGGAGGGGAAAATAAGAAAGGGAAAGAGACTGGAATCCCTAGAGTACAGCCGCTCATTCCTAAGCATTGGCTACAAAATTACATTTGGAGAGTATTGAAATGCCATCAAACCTTTAGGTAATACAAGTCAAGAATTAATAATGTAAGCATTTTGCTCGGTCCCACAATCATAAGGTACTAGGTAACAACTAACTTTGTTTCAAAAAGCCCTCTAAGGTACTGAGACACACCTGTCATTAGGAATCAAATTCCCCTGGGGACACACATCGATGACCATCAAGCCACTCATCAAGTGCGCAATGAGAAGCACTGCGTCTTCCGTTTATAGCATCGTCTCTTTCCTCCAGGAGCTTGGCAGCGACACTGATGAGCAATGAGATTACTTGAAGGGATCAAAGGCGAGTCTGTGTTCTACTCTCCAGCACAGAACTGCTGCAAAATTATGGTAAATTATGTCAGTACGTCTTCGTGCTGTTCCAAGCTCTCATCTGTAAAATGTTAACAGTAATCTGTGAAATGCAAACCACATATTTTCTTGTGTTCTTACAGCATAGAAAGGATTCATGAGCTCATGGCCACCAAAAAGCCCATTGTTATTGTGGAGCTACTTGGGGGGGACCCACCATCCCAGCCAGTCATAACCAGGCCTGTGGCTCTCTGGAAGCTCCCACTGCTACCCTCTGCCATTGCTGCTGAAGACCAGGTAACCCACTACCTGGACATCACGCTCTCTCACACACCTCTTACATGACACACACACACCTCACACCTGACAACATACACCTCACACCACACACATGCTCACACACACACCTCACACCTGACAAGATACACCTGCTCACACATACCTCACACCACACACATGCTCACACACACTTCACACCACACACCTCACACTACACATATACACACCTCACACATCTCACACCACACACACCCACACCTCACACCCCCACACCTCACACCACACACTTTCACACTCATATACCACACACACATCATACACACACCACACACACACTTCACACCACACACATCACACACACCACACACTACACAATCACACACACATTCCTCGCACCATACCCACACCACAACCCACACACACACCTCATACCTCACACATATCACACACCCCACACACTACACACTATTGCACAGACTCTTCACACCATACCAGCACCACACCCCACACACTCACACACACCTCACACCACACACACATCACACACACCACACACTACACACATACTATCTCACATGCACTCTTCATACCATACCAACACCACACCCCACACACACCTCACACCACACACACCACACACTACACACACTCCTCACACCAGACCCATGTCACACACACTCTCACAGGCCACACACACTCCCTCTCCTCACGCTCCCCACACTGCAGTTGTGCCTCTGCTGCTATGGGCCGAGCTGCCCTCACCCTGAGGCATGGGGTAGCTGCTGCCTTGGCCTGTGTACTCTCTCCTCACCCAGCTCCTGGGTGCCTTTCAGTCATCCTCAGAGCTCCTAGTCACATCCTGCAATCTCCATCCAGCTTTGCCTGTTCCCCTCAAGGCCTGAGGCCTTGTGAGAGGTGAAGCCAGCTGGACTTCCTGGGTCGAGTGGGGACTTGGATAACTTTTCTGTCTTACAAGAGGATTGTAAAACCCACCAATCAGCACGCTGTAGCTAACAAGGGGATAGTAAAATGCACTAATCAGCCCTCTGTAAAAACGTAGCAATCAGTGCCTTGTACCTAGCAAGAGGATTGTAAAACACACCAATCAGCAGGATCCTAAAAGTAGCCAATCACAGAGAAGATTGAAAACGGGCATTCTAATAGGACAGAAACAGAACATGGGAGGGGACAAATAAGGGAATAAAACCTGGCTACCCCAGCCAGCAGCAGCAACCTGCTTGGTCCACGCTGCGGAAGCTTTGTTCTTTCGCTCTTCACAGTAAATCTTGCTGCTGCTCACTCTTTGGGTCCATGCCACCTTTAAGAGCTGTAACACTCACCGTGACGGTCTGCGGCTTCATTCTTGAAGTCAGCAAGACCACGAACCCACTGGCAGGAACAAACTCCAGGCTCACTTCCATAGAACCCTGTGCAGGGGTCTGCAAGAGCCCTTGATTGGCGGGCTGGGGGCATTGTGTTCTCTTGCCTGTTTTCTTCTCTATATTGTCTTTATCTCCAGAACACAACACATACTCAGTGTTTAACAAATTAAATCCATGAATGATGATTGAGTGATTGAGTGAATGATGGAGTGGATTTTGCACAAAGAGAATCACTTGGGGAGAGGCATTCTGTAAACCTGGGATATTCTGCCTTTAACCAGAAAACTCTCAGAAGTGATCGCTGGAACAATTTATCCATCATCCAGTTAAACCAGCGAGCTTCAGTGAACTCAACACCTTTTCACTACCACCAGTGTGAACACCCCACTGCACACACATGCACACACACACACATTCTCTCTTTTCTCTCTCTCTCTGTTTCCTGGGAACCTTTGTGGTTATCAGCAAAGTCTTCACTTTTGGACACACATTCACGTACCATGGAACACCACGCTATGAAGTGTGTAATACACAGATGGACTTAAACAGCAGAATGAGCGGGTGGCACCACTCAAAGGTAGTTGTTGCTTTTGAGCTGAGATCTGAGGGTGGCACCCTATCTCTTTTCACATTGTTGAGACGTCTCTTCATTCCCACATCTCTACCCACCTTCCTTGCCAAGAATTTGCCTTTAATTTGAGTTCTTAACTGACGGTTTTTAAATGCTCCTTTTTTGGCAAATATGCTCATTTTGCAAAATTGTTACTTATCAAGTCCAAGAAACCCTTTAGCCAAGAATCATAAACCTTCAGTGTTTCTTGGACTCTGACTTTTTGTTAAGCTCTCAGAGCATTCACTTCTGTCACATATTAACTCTCTCCCTGTCCTGTCATTTCCATGCAGGAAGCTGCCTCCTGTACCTGCTCTCTATCTGCTTCTGGAAATTTCAAATTATGAATCTCTTGCATATGAGAACATTTAGGAATTCTCCTTTTTTGTTTCAGTGCGACATGCAATGCAAATGGCAGGCTAAACGGGAAAGAATACAAGCTGCAAGTCACAAGTGGGTGTGCTGATCCCTCCACCTTCCCATGGGAGTTCACAGAACCACAGCTGCCCTGACTTACCAGCTTGAAGAGCATCTGTGAGGTTGAGAAGATTATATTATTTCATTTGTTAAAGTAAATGCAGCAGTTAGGACTCTGGTTTTCAAATAATACCAACTCACCTCAAACTCTACAAAGCAAAGCTTATGATGAAGATATTGGGAGGTCGGAGACCGAGGGCAATCGGTGGGGCTGGCTCCCAGGCTCAGCTGGCATCAGGATTTTCTCTCTCTCTCCTTCTGTTCAGATGCAGCTGATTCCTCCTCAGGACAGGTAGCTCCCTCTGCTTCTGGGTGTGCCACACCACCAGCTTTTTCTGACCTTCGTATCAGAAGATGGAAGCATCCAGAAAAGACTTATCCTCATTTTTCTGTCTTAAAATGTCTAAAGAGGGGGGTTTTTAACCCGCATTGGGTTCAATGCCCACCCCTGGACAAATAACAAATAACCAGGAGGTGAGGTTACCATACTTCTATGGTGGTTCCCACAGTAGTCACGTGAATAGAGATTGGGCAGAGAAGTTTTAGAAGGGGATGCTGGGTAAATCAGTAGTTATCGATGTATCTAGGACAAAATAGTGTCTACCTCTGTGTGTCACAGATATAACCAAGGTGCATCGTTAGTTATACTTTAGCTTCCTCCCTCAACCTAGTTTATACCAACTCCCTACTTCCCCTAACACACACACACACACACTGGGCAAAGAATCCATTCCCATATGCAGGCTAGAGAGCATGCCTTGGAAAACACTGGTCTACATCACTAGTGAATTCATAATTTTAAAAAAATGCTAAACAAATGAAGCTCATTGGGAAATGCTAACCCTTGATCCCTAGACCTATTGGATATTTTGTCTAAAACTTCACTAAATTCTTCTTTTCTTACCCAAAACGCTGACTTTATGATTTTTTTTGCAAAGTATGCCTGAAATAGAAATAACAGTGTCTGTGATTTCTGGAATAGTTTTTTCTTTCTCCTATTTTTCAGTTGCTGAAATAGTTTCCATCAAATCTTCTCTGTGCATAGTTTACCCATCGAAAGATAGAGGTAGGTGAGGCAGAATTTTTATCACGATGGCAGAATCATGGTGAATAATACTGTATGTTAAGAGCAGGCTAAATTTGGTGATATATTCCCTTATTCTTAAATAAATCATTTGTGAATATAGGAATACAATTTTTATTAGCAGACTTCGGGTCTTCTCATAAGATCAGTAGTTCACACAATGAAGTACAGAGGATATACAGGGGTCGGAGGGAACCATGTTGAACAAAACCATGCCCTTTCAGCCAGGTGTGGGAGAGATGTAGGTCTAAGAAGACATTTAAAGTTATTTTTCCTGCTGTCCCAGTTTTGGCTAAGGACCCAAAGTGTGAGATTTTACTAAGGCCCAAAAATCATTACATTACCTGTCAAGTCTGATGACATGATAAGAGAGGCCACTAGACCACCGATGAGTCCCTTGCCAAGAGATTATACAATAGGTCCTTATGGCACTAGCCCATCACCCACCTCCAGACTGTAAGAGATAGTAAATCATTCACTATGGAGCCTGAAAAGAACAGCAATTGGGATTCCATTGAAAATCAATATTCCTGTGCCCTGTGTTTTTCTGTCTCATAGGCAGAGGGATAGGTATGTCCAAGTGAAGGTGGCATCCAGAGAACCACAGCTTGGCACTTGCTTCCTAGAACACAAAGGACACAATTACTTGTGTCCTGATCATACCAGAGAACTGTAAATGTAGGTGTTGGCTGGCTGACTGGGGATGGCAGAGTGAGGGGAGGTGGAAACTGTAATGGCAGTGTTAAGCAGCAAAGCTTGCAAAAGTTCTGTGGGCCAGAGGCCAACTCCACCACAGAGTCTGAGTCCTCTTGAGAGAGACTCCAGCCAAGTAGACTGCTTGGAGGATGAGTTGAATTCAAGAAAGAATAAACCACAAGAAATAAGTCTGACAAAGACATCAAAGGCAGCCAATTAGAGAAAGAAGGACACACCCAAGAAAGAGAACCCCAGTGATATGGTTGGTCTTCAAAAAAAATTCAGAAGGTCCCCTAGGAAAGAAAGAATCAACTTTTAGAATCCACAAGACCCAGATAAGTAAGATAGTTCCTCTTCCTTACCTCTCTTCCCAACCTTCAACTAGAATCTTGGACAGATTCCAAAGCAGCAATGAGTAGGAGAGGAAGTGAGGCCAGAAAGAGAAAAAATATCAACACTGACCTCTTCCTACTGCAGGCTTCCCAGGGTGAGTTGGGCCTCGTGTGCCAATGGAATCAGGATGTGAGTGTGGACATTACGTTGAACTGGAGTTTAGCAACTTCGAAAACAAAAACTATTTTCCTTTTACCTAATAGTGATTGGAATTCACAAAACATGTCAGCATCCACTTAAAATGCTCTCAAATATATGTTCTTGTGGGAGACAAAAACCTACGTATAAGATATAGTTCTTACTATCAAGAAACTTGAGTATAGTAGACAGGACATAGGAAGTAAATAAACCATGATGTTGCCGAATGAATGAGGACAAGTTCTAGAGCGACGGGGGAGCTAAAATGTTAAAAGAATTCAAAGGAAGGAGGAAGTACTTTTTGCCTAGATTTTTAGCAAGGCTTCATTGAGGAGGCAGATTTTAGCTGAGCCCTAAACTGTGGGAAAAAGCTGGACACTTAGAGGGGGAAGGTGCATTCCAGCAAGGGAAGTGTAGGAGCCAAATAATGAGGAAAGATGCGGGGAGCAGAGTCCTATGCCTAGTATCTCTGGTCTGACAGGAGCAGCAGGTAGGGAGGAGGAGTGGCCACGTGGAGGCATCGCTATACTGTTCCTCACAAGGCATAGCTATGCTGCCCCACCGTGCGGGACACTGGCACCATGCCTGCTGAACCGGAAGCACGCTGCACCGAGCCTTTTATTGAGGTCTGTGCTACAAATCTACATATCAAGAGTACATATTTTAACCAACCCTTGCAATTTGAAGAGGGAACAATGAACAAAAAGAAGTCTTGAGATCTATACCTTCCCCATCAGAAATGTAACTAGGGCAACCCCACCATAATCTCAGGACCAATGAGAAAAGTCCCAAGTTTGGAGTCTGTTCCAGAGGGTCTTTAAATGGCAGGTATGATTAGAAGCCCTAATTTTAGACATTATATCATCATGTATTTCAGCATCAGTAGCATTAACTATATTGCATATGTTTCATGCTAAATATGAATATTACATTCAACCAGATTTACTGACCTCAAACGAAATCATCTAAAATCCCTAAGATTTCTGAGAATGCTAATCCAGTTACCTCCAATACCTATAAACTTAATTGAAACTATTGAATAATTTTTACTTCTATCTATGTAATTTTTAAAAAACTAATCCAAATTCAAGATCTATAGCAACTATTTAACCATTTTTCTAGATAACATATTCAGATGGTGACTAACTTGGAATAGACAGTGTTTCATCAAATGTAAGGCACTTCATGGTTTCAGAGAAAGCAAAATCTGAAAAAAATGTGTTTTAGAATTAATGAGATCTAATATATATTTTCTATGTGTAAGAATGAAAGTAAAATATTTTTCATAAGGATCTATATCTTGATAGTATCATTTCTAATGGGAAAAATTGAGATAAGTCAATTATTTTATTTAAAAATAATACTATAGCACTGGGCAAGTCCCTCCAAGTGAACAATCTAATTGAAAAAATGCTAAAAAACAGTGATAACCAAATTGTTGCCAACAAGGTATATAATGGGGTGCTACAAGGTGAGATTAAATTATCTATCTATCTACCCACTCATCCATCCATCTATCTTCCAGAAGTATAGACAGGAGTTGTCATATAAGAGCATCTCTTCACTGTGGGAAAGTTCTCCCATATATATGGACAGATAAGCCCTGTAGCCTTTCCTAGCCCTGAAGGAATGTTTGAAGTTGAACTTTATTTTAAATCTGTGCTCTACTACCATCTGTCAGGTGGAACAAAGGTATTCTTTGCTTGACATGCAGCCCTCTGAGGGGGTTGAGCTGGTCTGCATAGGAAGGGATTAAAACTCCCCTTCTTTCATATGTTTAATGTTAAGGCTATCGCAGAATGAATAATGGAAAGTAAGGATGTATCTATACCAAACACAATTTATTGTCCTGCATTCAATACCAAAAGTTCACAGATCAATTTTTTATTACTAATGCAGAAATACGAATATACTTGTCCTCAATATTACTAGTTCAACTTTAAGTGCTTTACCTGAAAAAAGATCTAGGCAGAAAAGTACAATAGGTGCTTTGAAGGGAAATTCAAAATAAACAAAAGGGTATATGGGCTGTTGGCTGGAGTTCAAGAAAGCCCAGATGAGGGGGGATTAGCTTGTCCTCACGTGCATGTGGGTACATTTGGGGGCGTTGCCTACCCACAACCTCAGAGTCATGCTTGGGAGTGATGGTGAAACTTCTAAAGGGAAATAAGACGTGTTTGGTTAACATCAGGCAATGGGTAGAAAATCTGCCTTAGTCTTATTTTGCCCTTGAAGAAAAGAGTGATAAAAGATAAAATAGTAGAAATATACCCCGATCGTGTCTTTAAGCCAAGGAGAATACCAATATTGTCTCTTTTTAGCAATGTCCCTTAAGCAGAGTTACCTCAATGAGAGAAAGAAAGGGGGTCTGATTTCCTCTTTTATGGGAGGTTGTGAAACAGAAAAAATACAAAAAACAAATAATAACACTGCAACTTGAAAACTAAGCTAGTAAATGTAAAACAAATATTTTGACATCACCAAAAACTAGAGCACCTGTCATAAATGATGTCTGTGTGTGCACAGACACTTGTCCAGTGGCCACAAGAACCAGTTCCTTGAGGACCCCAGGCTATCCAAAAATATTTAAATGTTTTGTAGGGATTGTATAATTACAACATTTTAAAAAATAATTAGCACTCATGGAAATGACCATATTTTTATAACTTGTTCCACATTCTTGGATCACTCAGAACTGGAAATAATTATGTTAATAAAGGTGCTCAAAGAATAAGATTTTTCTTTTAGAAAAGTGAGGAGTAATATCAACCCCCAGCTGAGTGGCTGCCATCCATGGATTTCCAGTATGTATTAAAAGTGGTCAAAAAACTCTTTTGATATTAACTTAGCACAAATAAGTATGCATCTCCTCATAAGTAAGGTTTTCAAAAAATACATATTATAAGAGCCAAATTTTGAGGCATCTGATCAGTAACACCCTTCTACCAGAAGCATGACCCTGAATACCACCAGCAGATCCCAGTTCTCCAATTACAGCACCTTTATTTCCTAGCTGAGCCCCAGAGAATCTGAGGCAAGAGCCAGAGGTGATATAAGTAGTCCAGGACAAAATTCACATACAGGGCACATACAGGGATGCCTGTATGTGAATACAGGTGAATACAGGTTAATTACAGGGTAATTAACCCTGTGGGTTGTCTTGAATGGTGATAATTATCCCTGTATGTGAATACAGGTGATTACAGGTTAATTACAGAATAATTAACCCTGTGGGTTCTCTTGAATGGTGATAATTACCCCTTTATGTGAATTTCCTTTCATAAAGTAGACACCAACCATCTTCGTGGCATTTCACATCTTAGAATTACATTGGAGTATAAGTCAGTCACAGTGAGGGAGTGACTTATAAATGGTCTGAAGTCTTGAGCCATGTTAAATTAGATTTATTTTTAAAGCACTTGGATTTTATCCCGTTATGATATACCCCAAATTTATTATAGAAATGTATTCTTGTGATTAAAAGTGTTCATTTTGTTACAAAAAATCAATTAAAAAACAGTGAAAATGTTTTGACATCCTAGCCAAGGACGCCAAGGTTGATGAAAGGGAAGCATTATGCTCATCTTGCCAGATAGACTATTATAGGCCATGTCTTTCAACCTTTTCTGTCTCCTGCCCACACAATTTAAAAGGTCAAGAATGAATTTTGATTCTACACTAGAAAGACATTTCTAGAATATAGTTGATTTGTGCCATCCACAAAATCAAAGAAAGGAAATAAATGAATGTTTTCCAGATTTTCCTCCAATCTGAGCCTTCTTTCTTTACATCCTTGACAACTGAATGCCCAAGCACATGGCGAAATGAAAAGAAATGAACAGCGTCTTCCACCAGCAGGATCCATTTCTTTGAGATACTCTAAGATTTTTCTTAGCATTCCTGGCGTTTTGAGACTTGGAAAATGGTCATTCCCCTAATTCCAATCGAAGTGGATGAGAGCAAGAGTGAAATATGAACAGTGGGCAGTGGTTGTGAGTCCTGGAGTGAAACGTGCTGTCGTCATGTCTTCAGGATGTCAAAATAAATGTTTGATATAAAATAGTAAGGTTTTAGTACATATTTGACCCTTTCAATTATGCTTCATTATTTTGTAAATACCAGAGTGAAAACAAATTATATGGACGGATTTGATAACAAACACAGGATAATATTCTGCTTTGATGAATCATTTGATCCTAGTCACTAGTTTCAGTGACAAACTCAGCCCCTGATTTCTGGGTGCCACAGCTTCACATTTCAAGAAAGAAAGCCAAAATCAAATTCAACGACAACATGTGAAGGAAGTGCTCACAACATGTCCAGAAATGCATTTTGGCAGACAATAACAGCTATTGCCTTCAAAGTTTTATGCAGTTCTGAAAAATGAGGTTTGGATTTAAACAAGTCTGATGCTAAGTTAGAAAGAGATAGGTAATCAGATAGTGTCAAAATGCAGCATTATCAATGCAATGATGAAGTTATTTCAACTGAGACCTCTATTCAGAGGTCATGCAACAAGTTCTAAGATAAAGCAAATCAACCACAAAGCATGGTCAGGTAAAAAGGGATGCAGAAGGAGGCATCACTGCCTGATAATCTCCCTTCTACCCTAAAGTGGTCCTTGGCTGATGGTCAGGGTGAGCGTGAGTCCATTAACCACTCCTTCAACATATCATTGGTCCAAACTGCAAAGATGGCTCCAAAGTGCTAGAAGCACTTTGGGGGAGGGAACAAATCAGAAGGAAGGGCAGTTGGTTACACAAGTGTGGGTTAAGATGCGGAGATTATAGAGGAACTTTTATTTCTTATGGCCAATAAGAACACATCTTCAATGAATCACAGTTTTTCCATTCTAATCCTTTACTACATTTTAAAAAGACTCTAAAATACTGAGCTTTTCAGTCAGTTGCAGGGCTTTATTTTCCTAATCCATAATTACAATATTAAAAAAGCTTTTGAAATATTGAGAATTACAGCTTTAGAAGTTATTTTAAGAACTTTTCTTAAAGCTTCTTCATGGTTTCTCAGTATCCGTCTTTCCTAGCACACGGGAACCTCACTGTAGGCATTACTAGCACATATGATTATTTGTTCACAGGGTAGGACCATGGCTTTTTTAAAGCAGAACTGACAGTGGAAAATACTTTATTATCTTCAAGCATTATTTCTCAGGCATGGAGTCAACAAGAGGTGAAACAGGATCAGAAAATTTCTCTTCAGTATCCTTCCGTGCCTTCTATCAGTGCCTGCTCCTCTCCCCTCCTTGATGCCTGCTTGTCTTTGTTCTCCAGTCTCCCGGTTGGGTAGGCCAAGGCCACACCACAATTATCCATGTTTCAAATGCTCAGAGACTTGTATGAAGTCTGTCTCCCTCTCCTTGTGGGAAGAGATGGTATTGTCCACTGTTATGTGCCCTGCTGGCATCTGGAGCATGTCCACAGTGCATATACCTCTGGGAGACCTAGCAATGAGGTACAGTAGCTGCC
This sequence comes from Pan paniscus, assembly GCF_029289425.2. Classification (NCBI taxonomy): domain Eukaryota; kingdom Metazoa; phylum Chordata; class Mammalia; order Primates; family Hominidae; genus Pan; species Pan paniscus. Next base: position 27,196,345 of record NC_073266.2, on the reverse strand, counting down.
CACTCAGGGTTTGGATAAGACCAAGAGGCCACTATGAGGCTGCCCTCTCTTACACCAGCACTGACTGTGAAGCCCAGACTTCTTGGTTACTGCCAATGCCTTACTCTGAATTGCTCTTCTCAAGTCCTACCTAGAGTGTCCTTTTCTGCTCTCCTTTAATTCTCCTTCTCTCTCCTTTCCACTCATATTGACATATTGATTATTTTACCTACAACAGCATCCCTTGTGCAATATGCAAATATATTTAACTCTAAGCCTGCCTTCCCCTTAAAACTTGCAGAAACGACATAAAAGCAAATATAATTATCTGCAATGGCATAAAGTGGTAGATATACGCTATACCAAAGAACTTAAAAAAAAACCTAACATGTACTAAAAACTTAGCATGATGCAGGAGAGTAACTAGAGAAAGAATCTGATGAGTTAAAAAAAAAAAAGAAACCAAAAGGAGTAGGCATTTCCATTGCAGTTAGATGGGAATTTGATTTTTACAAAGTAGAAAGAAAACAAGCAACAGAACAGGACTGTATCAGAGAGATAAAATCTCATAAAGAGGAAATCCAGAATGGATGGCTCCTTTCCATTTGGGATTAATTGACTAGTACTCTTGAGAAGGCCTAACACTAATTAGAAACAGAGCATGAACTGGAAGATTTTTCATTTCACTCTTTCAGTGTGAGACACATCAAAATTCCAGTTTCCAAATGACTGCTTCTGTTCATATTTCTTCACTGTTATGAGTTCATTCCAAGTTTCTAACTGCCACCTCTCCAAACTCTCATTTCAATTCTTCTGCACATTCATTTTAACATTTCATTGTTCTCTTGAAAGAGGAAGGAGCAGTATCTGTTTATGCATGCTCTGTTTTAATCGATTTGTCTCAGCAATTATCATTATTATTGCTCCAGAGGATGCTAAAGAGACTGCTGCTTTTTTGAGAGGAGTGTGCTAGATGCCTGTGGAATGCAGCTCTCTCTCCCACTGTGCCACTCCGAGGGTTCCCCAGAGATTTCCCTGCATGGGTGAAAAGCTAGGGTCTTATTGGCCTTGGGATTAATTTCCAAGACCTGTTTTAAGACAAGGCAACCCTTCCTCTAGCAGACTTATTTATCATTGACCTAGAGCAACCTAGAAAAGAACCTGAAGGCAGCCTGGTTGCAGTGAATGTGGCCTGGAGGCTTCCTGACATTCCCAACCAAAATTCACAGGCAGCACTAGCTCTCCAGCCCTACCAGCGAGCCATTGTCACAGCACTTTTGCTGTCCTCTTGAAAGCTATTCTTTAAGATTTGAAAATGATTGTTGAACGTAACATTGATTGTTTTTACATTGCTACAATCTGGAAATTCATAAATCCAATGTGGAAATAATACGCTAAACAGAAACTGTTGATTCACTGAAAAAATATCAGGTAATCTTTGGCCAAATTGAACTACCAAGCAAATGATTTTTCTTCCTTTTTTTCCCCCTTTCTTTCTTTTGGATCCCACTAGTCAAAAATCATTAATTCATAAATATTTCCTAAGCATATATTATGTTGTGGGCACTGCCTGGGCACTAGGGATAAAACAGGAAGTGAAACAGATTGGGAACAAGTGGATAGACTATGCCCATATCTGGGGAAGAGAAATCCAGGCAGAGGAAACAGCAAATGCAAATGCTGCAGGAAGTGAGCTGTGCCTGGCGTATACTAGGAACAGTAAAAGAGCCAGACTTGTCGGGGAGAGGGACAAGGTCAGGGAGGCCGCTGGAAGGACTCTGGTTTTCATTTCATGTGAAACGGGAAGCCCTCAGCAGGTTTGATGCAGAAGAGTAACAGCATATGACTTTGGTTTTAACGGGATCTCTTAGGCTGCTGTGCGAAGACCAGACCTTAGGGAGGCTATGCCTGTTGCATTTTGTAACCATCCTCATTTTTTAAACTTTTAGGACATTGTGTCAAATCACATAGTTGTGTTCTTTGAATATCTGAAATGATATAAAGTACAGCCAGCCTGAAGTAATCAGTGACTGAAACCCAAACTCTAAAAACAAAAAAGCCACTTTTGTTTTTCAGATTACAGCAAAGATTTGATTAGCCCTAAGGAATGAAATGTGTTGATTAATTCCCTCTTCTGATTAACTGATGAGTTAATCTGCTGAGAAAACAAATAGGAAAGAAAACTATCCATCTCCTTGCCTTTAATAAGCAAAATATATGAAGCATAATTAAGGCTATTGTGATGGTAGAATCTTCCTCATACTTCAAGTCAGTGTTGGAAATATGTAAAGTGACAGATGGTTCTTGAGCTGGGATGATGAAAAGACAGGCTTCGGGGGCCAGGCATGGCAGCTCACGCCTGTAATCCCAGCACTTTAGAAGGCCAACGCAGACGAATCACTTGAAGTTAGGAGTTCGAGGGCAACCTGGCCAACATGGCAAAACCCGATTTCTACTAAAAATTCAAAAAGTAGCCAGGTATGGTTGTACATGCCTGCAATCCCAACTACTTGAGAGGCTGAGACAGGAGAATCACTTGAACCTGGGAGGTGGAGGCTGCAGTGAGCTGAGATCACACCACTGCACTCCAGCCTGGGCAAGAGATTGAGACTCCATCTCAAATTAAAAAGAAAAAAAAAGAAAAGAAAAGAAAAGAAGAAAAAGACAGGCCTGGGGACAGGACAGAAACAAATAGGAAAGAAAACTATCCATCTCCCTGTCTTTAATAAGCAAAATATATGAAGCATAATTAAGGCTATTGTGATGGTAGAATCTTCCTTATACTTCAAGTCAGTGTTGGAAATACGTAAAGTGACAGAAAAAGCCGGGACAATGAAAAGACAGGCTTAGGGACAGAAAGGAGGTTTGGGGAGCATGGTCTCAGGAGGGAGGGGAAGAAGCACCACAAGGACACTTGAGAAATTTTCTGCTGCAGAATTAACTCTTTTAACTGAGCTAAATCAATGTGATTCTGTGCTACATGGAAATGAGAGAAGATGCTCGCAGAAGGAAGCATCCAGACATACTCTTCAGCCCGCATCCCAGCGAAAGGCCGACAGGAGCCACTCTCCTTGCTTTGCTTGCAGGCTCCAATGTTCTCAGGTTGGTTCGTGTGTCAGCCTGTACTGTTTTACCTACGTCAACTCATACCATTTATCTCTGTTATAATTCCTGTTTTCTGGGCACACTCACAAAATAAACTGGTTCTCAGTGAAATTTTTTAGACCATAGCCAAATTACTCTGCAAACACAGGTTGATCTTTCCCAGAACTCCTGTTATTTTAATAATGTAACTGTCATCAGAGAGCACTGTCTGACTCTGAAAGCCTTCTAAGTGTTTTCTTTTTTTTCCCAAGTGATTGAGTTGCTTCTTTGTTCTCTGCAATTACCCAGCAGGGAAGGCTGCTGAGCCCCTGGATTTAGACAGTGGGATAAAATTCCTAAGCTTAGGAGCAGCTGCACCAGCCACTAAGCACCACAGTCAACTTATCCTTTTAGCCTTTTAGAAGCCATAGGTGCAGTTGCATAAGCTGAGATGAGTGCAGTTTATTAAATGGAAGTGAATATAAATATCTCATGACAAGCTATAAATTCATTTACATACTGTGCAGTAATAAGCTAACACCTCTCTAAATATCAGTTTAAGAGGTCTGGGCAATTGAACTGGATGTATATGCATTAAAACAGGCCTGGATAGGTGGCAAAAAATACCCATGTATTATTCATGGAGTTCCACTTCCCTTGCTGATCTATACCATGGCAGGCAGGCAGAGTGCTGGCTTCTGCTGAGCAGTACAGCAACCTGCAATCTGTGCAATCTTGGCCAAAATACTGAAAAGCAATTACTTATTCAAGATTATCTTTTGCAGTTTTTCTTACTTTAGAGCTTTGTAATTTTTAGCTAGAAATGAAAAAATGAAGGATTTTTTTTTTTTTCTGGAGAACTATTGGAGACACTTTATTGACTCAATCCCTGACCAATGGAAGACACGCTTCACAATTAACATTGTTGTCTAAGGCTATTTCAGCCATTCTATCAATGCCTTCATTTTCTTCTCTTGAATGCTCCATATTCAGCTTCTCACTCATCACTATGAATGTCAATTAATAGTAAATTAACTATCATTTCGGAGTCAAGTAGTGGGGAAAAGAAATTAATGATGAGAATGGATATACACCAAATGGAGTATGATATTACTATTAACTGGCTTTATCCTGTCTTTCTAACAGCACAGAAAGGAATTAGTTGATGTTTCATGGGTTGCCTAGACTGTAAAACCAAACTCGAGGCACCAGGTATTGGGCAACCCTGTTCACTGTTGATCTCTCTCCAGTACAATATAAGCACAAGGAGAGTAGGGACTTTTACCTTTCGCATTCTTGTCGATTATCCCAGCCCTGAAAACGGATCCCTTAGTGAAGAGGCAATGCACAGCAAATATCTGCGGAGTGAATGAAACACCACAGGTATGTTCAGCATGGCAAGGAGCATACCCCAAATCATGACATTGGCAAGCCTTCCAACCTCTGAGAACCACATAAAGCCCACTGGTTTGTAAAAAGAGCTCTCGGGTTCTCAAGACTGAATCGTTTCCTATGTGACCAAAAACAAGGTACTTAGTGTCACTAAGGTTTGGTTTCTTCATCTTTCAAATGGGCAGATTAATATCTACTCTATAAAATATATGGCATCATTTTTAGGATAAAAATTATATATTCTATATATACATAGTGTTTTTTTTTTTTTTTTTGAGACAGAGTCTTGCTCTGTCGCCCAGGCTGGAGTGCAGTGGTGTGATCTCTGCTCACTGAAATCTCTGCCTCCTGGGTTCAAGCAATTCTTCTGCTTCAGCCTCCCATGTAGCTAGGACTACCGGCATGTGCCACCATGCCCAGCTAATTTTTGTATTTTTAGTAGAGACAGGGTTTCACCATATTGGCCAGGCTGGTCTTGAACCCCTCACCTCATGATCTGCTCACCTTGGCCTCCCAAAGTGCTGGGATTACAGGCATGAACCACTGCACCTGGCCAAATAAAATAATGTTTTTTTTTGAGATGGAGCGTCACTCTGTTGCCCAGGCTGGAGTGCAGTGGTGCGATCTTGGCTCACTGCAAGCTCAGCCTTCTGGGTTCATGCCATTCTCTTGCCTCAGCCTACCGAGTAGCTGGGACTACAGGCGCCCGCCACCATGCCTGGCTAATTTTTTGTATTTTTAGTGAGACAGGGTTTCACCATGTTAGCCAGGATGGTCTTGATCTCCTGACCTCATGAACCACCCACCTCGGCCTCCCAAAGTGCTGGGATTACAGGTGTGAGCCACCACGCCCAGCCTAAAATAATATTTTTAAGAAAATAAATTAATATTTGTGAAAATACTCTGAAAAAAACTGGACAAACATAAGGTATTATTATTTATAATTATTTTTACTTATAATAATAATTATTATTGAATTAACTATCCCCTCAGTATTAACCATTGCCTCAGCTATAGTAAATAAAGCTCATCTTCCTTAGTTCTATTTGCTGATTATTTGCCTTCTTAATTCACTTCCTGTTTCTCTTGCATTAATACAAGAGAACAGAAATAAAATACAGTTTATTTCTGTAACTGGGAACACCCTGTTCCCAGAAGGCTGGAGAAAATATCAACAGACCAACTCAAAATTACAACATTTTCCACTGTTTATATACCTTCTAAGCTATATGTCTACGTGTAAGTGGGCATTCATCTAAAGACACAAGTGATTGATTCCTTCTAATCTGTAGCTAAGGTCTGAGTCCTGGAGACCTTCCTCCAGAGCCTCAGCAAATTTACTTAATCTAGATGGGTCTTGGAGCCAGAGGTGGTTACCTATCGGGGGAACCCACCCCCAATATTTCAACATAGGTTCTTTCTATTTTCCTTAAGTGTCAGCTGGTCTAAGAAATAAAGAGAAAGAGTACAAAGAGAGGAATTTTACAGCTGGGCCTCCAGAGATGACATCACATATCGGTAGGATGATGATGCCCACCTGAGCCGCAAAACCAGCAAGTTTTTACTAAAGATTTCAAAAGGAGAGGGGGTGTGTGAACAGGGAGTAGGTCACATGCTTTAAGGGGCAAAAAGCAGAGCAAAGATCACATGCTTCTGAGGCCAATAAAGATCACAATGCAAAGGGCAAAGCAAAGATCACAAGGCAAAGGGCAAAATCAAAAATTGATAAGGGTCTATGTTCAGCTATGCATGTATTTTCTTGATAAACATCTTAAACAACAGAAAACATGGTTTGACAACAGAGAATCGGTCTGAACTCAAATTTACCAGGGAGCATTTTTTTCCCCACTCCAATAAGCCTGAGGGTACTGCAGGAGACCAGGGCATATTTCAGTCCTTATCTCAACTGCATAAGACAGACACTCCCAGAATGGCCATTTATAGACCTCCCCCCAGGAATGCACTTCTTTTCCTAGGATCTTAATATTCCTTGCTAGGAAAAGAATTTAGTGATATCTCTCCTACTTGCACATCCATTTATTGGCTTTCTGCAAGAAGAAAAATATGGCTCTTTTTGCCCGACCCTGCAGGCAGTCAGACCTTATGGTTGTCTTCCCTTGTTCCCTAAAATCGCTGTTATTCTGTTCTTTTTCAAGGTGCACTGATTTCATATTGTTCAAACACACGTTTTACGATCAATTTGTACAGTTAATGCAATCATCACAGTGGACCTGAGGTGACGTACATCCTCAGCTTACAAAGATAACAGGATTAAGAGATTAAAGTAAGACAGGCATAAGAAATTATAAGAGTATTATTAGGGAAGTGATAAATGTCCATGAAATCTTCACAATTTATGTTCCTCTGCCATGGCTCCAGCCAGTCCCTCCGTTTGGGGTCCCTGACTTCCCACAACAATTATCCTTATTTTTTCTTCTGCTAAAGTATGGAGGTCTGGGGAGTTCATTTAGACCCCAATAAAACCTGTTTAATCCTAAATGGGTCCTGGTAGGAGGAATGTGAGAATTCCTTCATTTCCTTTTTTTTAAATTTTTTTTGAGACAGAGTCTCGCTGTCACCCAGGCTGGAGTGCAGTGGCGCGATCTCGGCTCACTGCAAGCTCCACCTCCTGGGTTCATGCCATTCTCCTGCCTCAGCCTCCCGAGTAGCTGGGACTAAAGGCACCAGCTACCATGCCCAGCTAATTTTTTTTTTTTTTTTGTATTTTTAGTAGAGATGGAGTTTCACCATGTTAGCCAGGATGGTCTGGATCTGCTGACCTCGTGATCCACCTGCCTCGGCCTCCCAAAGTGCTGGGATTACAGGCATGAGCCACCACACCTGGCCAAATTCCTTCATTTTCTTGTCATGCTTCAAGGCTGAGAAAGGCCTGGGCAAGACTCTTGGTGGGCCTTTATTTCATTCCAGTCTTTGTCTAAGGGCACTGGCTTTCTCAGCCTTTAATATTTAACCTAACCATTCAGTCAGTGCCAAAATTGTTGTTGTGGAGGCCTGCTTTTTCAGCTTTTGTGAGACCTGGTTTGCCACAAAAGCAAAATAAAAATTAGCTAAGGGGATATTTTGACATCTGTTCTCATTTTCTTCCTTTGCCATGTGGATCTTCTGCCCTGAATAATATTACATTTGCTTCCAAAAGTTAAAAAGATTTTGCCCAGCTCTTGCTGAATGAGTATCTCCATGTTTCAAAATTGCTTGTGGTTAAATAAATTTTAGAGTTAGAGCAATCATAATACTTGCCCCTGTTGATTAAATATCTTCCACAAGGCAAGGGCTAAAGAAGTATATCTTTATATGCATTACAGTCCTTCCTCATATTCTGTGGAGGATTGGTTCCAGGACCACTCAGAATGCCAAAATCCTAGTATGCTCAAGTTCCTGATATCAAATGACACAGTGTTTGCATATAACATAACATGCATCCTTCTGTATACTTTAAAGCATCTCTAGATTACTTATAATACCTAATACAATGCAAATTACATGTAAATAGTTGTTATACTGTATTGTTTTTATTTGTACTTTTATTATTGCACTGTCATTTTTTATTGTTACCTCCCAATATATATGATCCGAAGTTGGTTGAATCCCTGAATGTGGAAGCTGAGGATACTGAGGATACTGTACTTTACTTAATAACATAAAGGCAGGTAAATATTGTAGCTAACAGCATGGATCTGAGAACAAGCATCAGCTCAGTCACTTACTAGCTTTAAGACAATCTCACTGTCCCTCACTTTCCCCATTTTTAAACTGGAGATTATAACAAAACACCTACCTTAAAGGATTTTTTAAAAGATTAAATTAATGAACATATCAAGCAGTTAAATGCATGAAGTACATTTAAAAAACAGGAAAAAATAAGGATTATGTAAGGGTAGCTGTCATCATTAATAATCTTCACACCAGATATGTATTTTTAGTGAGTTTTATAGACTTTTTAGTCTGAAGCCAGAGTTGTTACATTACACAGTGAGTAAGTAATGGCTCACAAATTCAACTCAAGACTACCTGACTCCATAGCCCAGATTCATTTAACTATTACTGTCTACATACCCAAAAAACGTATTCTTCAACAATAAATTGTTTTCATACTGTTAAAGTCAATTCACCAGACATTATTTAACATCTGCCATGTAGAAGTTTTGTGTTGTTGCAAGGCTATTTCCTCTAAACTTACCCTGTTGAGTTTAGGAATAAGAGGACAAAGTTATGACAGGGAGGAATTTAGAGGAAGATTGTGGGCTCCCTAAGATTAACAAAGAGGGAATATTCTATGTTATATTCACAGTGCACCTTGAGTTGAATGTGTTAAATTTAAAAGGTTGATGAAGAAACGATTCTAATCCAATTAGAGTGTGATGAGAAGAATCGATGTACAAAAACAGTACCATCGGACATGATTGGATAGAGAACGCTTCTGGCACATTTGGATAGAGAACACTTCCTCCCATGCTGCTCCCATCAAGTTCATGTTTTGATGGGGGAAGCAGCAATAAGCCAAATACATATCGGTCTGGCGTGCCAGGCTAGACGATTCTAGTGCAATGGACATGAAGGAGGAGAGAGGGGAAGGCACAGTCTTCAGTCGGTTGTTCAAGAAAGGCCTCACTGAAGTGGTGTGGGGAAGGGCTGGAGAATGAACTGGGGTATCCGTTGATAAGATGACATGCGTGCTGGCTTATGAAACTGATATGGTTTTCAGGGACCCACAGAGTGAGATAAGAGGTGCATAAATGCAGAAAACAATTTGAGTAAAGACCAAGAGGCTGAAAAGCAAAGAAACATCAGGCCTATAAAGGAGTGAAGTGTAGTAGAAAATAAGGCGTAAAAGCTACTTTGGCACAATATTAAAGCAGGTCTTGGCAACAAGGCTGAGTTTAGATTTATTCTCTATGGCTTTTAGGGTTGACGAGAAGAGACTGATATGTTTGGACCTATGCCTGGGAAAAAGCTCTGATGCCTCTATGGAGACCAGCATGGGGGTGGGAGCAAGCAGGGAAGGAGCACAGGATGGGTTGGGAGGCCACTGTGAGTCACCCAGGTGAAAAGCAGATCTGTTCTAGGGGGAAATACAGAAGAGAAGATGGGACATACGACTTAGATATAGTAGCAATATGATTTAGTGACTGGATGACAGGAATGAAGGAGAGATGGGACTGAAAAATGAATAGAGCTTTAGGTTGAGCACCAAGAAGAAGGCTAGTGCATTTTACTGAGGAAAGAGGCAGAAGAAAGCAGTCTCTTTTTCCTGGATTTTAGTAGAAACAGAAGTAGGGCCAGAGATAGTCAAGAGCGCCATTCTGGACACACTGAGTCAAGGTTCTATGCCTGCATCTGAAAGGAGATGCCCACAGGCAGCTGAGAACAGGATGGACTCAAGAAGGCAGGCCAGAGGCCAGTGTTTGGGAGTCACAGAAGAGTGGCAGTCAACAGAGGGGAGAAGATGAACCCCCAGGGGAGAGGACCCAGAACAACTGAAGATGGAAACTCTGATTTCAATGTGGAACTGAAGAGGGAAAACCAGGAAAAGAAACTCAGAAGGAACTATCATGGAGATAATAACAGGAAAAAAGTATCTCAGAAATCAGTGGATCAGAGTTGAGAACAAATACGAAAAATGGGATTGGGGGTGGGTGGAGAACATGAAGGAAGGATGGATTGGACCCATTACCACAAAGAAGCAGAGAGGAAGAGAAACCTCTAGGTTCGTTCAGTAAAACACTGTGAGGAAAGAACGTTGAATTTAAACAATTTCTCCTGTTGCATTAACTCAAGGGAAAAATAGCCCCAAAGAACTTCACGAGTATGCTTTAATTGCAAATGAATGTCTTTGAGGGAGATTTAAGTAGTTTTGAATGCCCTATGGCTTAACTCACACAAATCATAGCATGAAATATTTAAAACCATAAATCAAAACAGCTGGCTAAGTCATTCTGTTTTTTTCTATTTACCTATCTTCCCCTGTAAAAGCAGGTTAATTTATGTCCTAGGTGTCTATTTACACTTTAATTTAACAACAATATATATTTCTCCACTCTCAGGGTACTTGTTGTTAAAGTACTGCAGCACTGAATGAATAGTCCTTTGTTTTCATTTTTTTCTTATTCTTTGAAAACTAATTGTTTATCCCTTTGAATTTTAAAAGCATTGAAAGAGTAAAAAAGATGGCAATTTGTCTGAAATAAGAATGTGCTTTAAAAAAAGAAAAGGCTCCCCAGACAGTGTTTTCGTATTATTGAGCATTTAGTAAGAAAAACATTCAAAAATAACCAACATCCGTGGAACTGTGGACTCTGCAAATCTGTCACTAAATTCCAAAGGAGAAACAGGCTAAATCCGTTAGACGATGCATTGCTTAATCTTGCCTTCTTAATCAACTACAGCATTGAAAAATGCAGACATGATTATGAATTGCTGCTGATAGTTGAGTGTTCACAGCAGAGAGTTTGTTCTTAACTGTTTTTCTACTGCCAAGTAGCGCTCAACTGCAGCACTTTAAATTATGTGCTCCATGATGAAATTGGATGTTCTGCTTTTTAGGTTTTCATCCAGCTAAGATCATGTTTGGGGAGAAGCCAATTCTAGATGCAGTTTTCTGCCTATGAGTTGGAAAATCCGAGTTAACTAAAGTTCAGGAAGTTTAGAAAGACTGATTACAGAGACTAGCCTTGCCTGTTTGGTGGCTCAGGGCATCCACAGGACACCCTGACCTCAGCTGGGTCAGGTCGGCAGGCGGCATGATCGTTCGGCATGATTGTCAGCTCCCATCAGTGGGGCGTCATTTCCTTTCTCACAGAAGATCCTTAATAAATACAGGTTAATTCGGTTTTGTCTTCTTAAGAGATTCTGTGTTTTAGTTCCAGAGATTCATATTTAGTGAAGATAGTACTAAACTGCACTTTGACTTTTCAAAATGAAAATTCCTTTCAAATTTTTATCTCTTGCTTCACTGTAGAAACAATTCCAGGAGGCGCGCCAGGCTTATGGACTTCAATTATTCTACCAGAAAACCGAAGAGCCGAGCATTCTAATACCTTCACAGTGGTCACACAGCTCACTCGGTCGACACTGGGAGGGAAACCCAGACTTGCTGACTCCCAGGAATGCACTCTCCCTGACCTGCGGTACAGGCTGCCTTGCATGCAGTGTCTGCACAGCTTGAAATTCCAATTTCAAAATGAAAAGAAACTTACAGTATCTCTAAGCCTAGAAGCAGTGATGGAAAAAAATCTCAAATATAAACCCTAAATCAAAAAAGGGAAGAAACTAACCTCAAAAATTAAGAATTATAGATAGTGAGAGAATGTTTCTGGCATAGAAGCCTATGGCCAGGATGGATGGGTGGAAGTAGAGAAAATGAATCTGCCAACACTTTCGTTCTGTTCACTGGTTTTCTAGTCCAGGGGCTGGCAAATTTTTTTCTGTAAAGATATAAGTATGTTAATCCAAGCACTTTGAGAGGCTGAGGTGGGCCGATCATCTGAGGTCAGGAGTTGGAGACCAGCCTGGCCAACATGGTGAAATCCCGTCTCTACTAAAAATACAAAAATTAGCTGGGTGTGGTGGGGGGCACCTGTAATCCCAGCTACTTGGGAGACTGAGGCAGGAGAATCACTTGAACCTGGGAGGCGGAGGTTACAGTGAGCTGAGATCACACCACTGCACCCCAGCCTGGGTGACAAAGCGAGACTCTGTCTCAAAAATATATCTATATATGTGTGTGCGTGTGTGTCTGTGTGTGTGTGTGTGTGTGTGTGTATTTTAGGCTTGGTGGGCCATATGACGGTAGCAATTATGTTCTGCCATTGTTGTGCAAAAGCAGTCATGGAAAATATGTCAACAAATGAGCCTGGCTTTATTCAGGTAAATTTTCTTTACGAGGGCATCACAAGCATCAGGCCTAGTTCCCACAACCTCCCTACCTAGTATGTCTATCATTAAATCATTTCCACATGCCTTCAGACACTAATCGTTAGCATCTTTATTATCAACAACATCTTGAATTGAATTTGGGAGGATCTTTAGACTGGTTCAGCTTCATAAGGCCATGACATTGGGTTAAACCCTTATTGAAAGATCCAAAAGGTTGTGATTTTACAATTTTCCACTCAAATTTAACTTTTGTCAGAGATCCTTCTACAAAAGATTTTTTTTTCCTCAGTTAAAAAAAAAAAGGAAATTCAGTCTCAATCAGCAAGGATCAAAGATTTGAAAGCAACCTTCCAAGTGTCTGGTTTCAGCCATGCTTCCAGATTTGTTATTCCTACATCTAACTGCTTATTTTAGAATAAGCAACCAAATTACCTCATGGATTTCCATAAATATGTATAATTAATTTTCTTATGATATAATAAAGGTCTGAGTTTGTTTACTGTGGACTTCTAGGTTTACACACTTTTCCTATAATTAAAAGAAAGAGAACTGATGAGCCCTAAAGAATCAGACTTGGGTGGGAGTAGAACCTTTGGTTTTTATTATTTCATAATTTTGTTTTCCTCTACAGTTCAGCTGTGTGTCAGATTATGTCCTTGACATAATATATTTCCATATTCCTTCAATCTTACGTTGAGAACAATTTAAATATCTCTTGCCAGAAAATATAATCCAAAATCAAGAATAACCTTGAAAGTAAGAATTTAACATTCATAAACAGCTATCTTATGTTGATTTAATCAGCTAAATGCAATTATTATCAGGGACTCACGTACACAAAAGGGAGAGCTGCAAAGCATGAAACAAGGTTCTCAGCATTTTAGAGAGTGCACCTGGTATCAACTCCCACTGTTTCTATGAGAAATTAAACTTATCAACAAAAATATAAACTTGCTTCCACTTATTTAATCCATATTTGAAAAGTCTCTATTCCTTCAGTTTATAAAGCTAATGAATTGACTTCCCATTCATATCAAATATTGCTTTGGAATGTTTTCCAAAGAATATGTATCTTTTAACAAAAACAATTTATGTGAAACATTATAATATCACTAAATCAAGTATTTTATCTCCAACACATAACAGACTCAGACAATTAGAACCATCCTAAGTAAGAGCACTGATCTTTATTGAAACCTTTCAAAAATACAGAAAGAAATGTATTTCTCATAATGTGTTAGTTTTAACAAAATTTATGGTAAATGTTGTAATTTGATCTTTCTTATAACTTTCAGTTTTTTTAAGGATTTAAAATATAAAAATATATTTTCAGAAGGTTCATTTGTAAAATAATTTGAGGGGGGAATCCTAAAATATGTGTGATCCACCTCAAGTACCTAATTTCAAGCCATGCCTCTATTTTTCCTGTAGGTGAAACCCCATTACTTTGTTGTGTTAACTGATTTCTTCCTATATGAACTTTTCTCCTTTCAGGGATCTTTTCCTACCAATGACAATTGTAAAACAACATGACATGCACGCCCAACTTTGATCCACGCGGATCCTCACTGAGATGGAGACATTTAGAGGGATGAGGTGTGGGAGGGGCACGGGCTCCTTGTTCAGGCACCCTGAGTTCTAAGGGTTCACAGCAGCCCCTTCCTACTTATGTCAACCTGGGCAAGTACAATGTTTTGCACTTTAGTTTGTTTTTTGTAAAATAAAGATCAAAATACCTATCTGGAAGAATTAGAATTGCAGTCTCTCAAAGAACAATTGATATTTTCTCAATGATGCCCTGACTCTACCACTTCCTTCCTATACTTCCTTAATTTCTCTGTGTTTAGTTTCCGCATCTGTAAAATAAGAATAGCAGCCACATCTATCTCTCATTGAGAGAGAGGATTAATGAGAGATGCAGGCAAAGTGTTTCTAGCGGTACTTGGCGGATGGTGAGGACTCAATAAATATCAAATATTTTTATGATTATTATTTTTAAAGTATTCTTAATGGGCCAAGAGATAACTCTAATTAGGCTTATATACTAGCAGGAAAGAGACAAAAAATGTCTATGTTGCTTACTTTATGACTTGAGCTGTCACAGAGAAGATCAGGGGAAGATGGAAGAAAATGGCCTGGGTAGAGTTGCTGATCTGGAGGAAACCCTCCTGAACTGAAGTCCGGGATGAGCAGGAGCCTGCTAAGCACAGGTGGAGGGCGTGAGGGTGTATCACAGGCACAGACAGAACATATCAAACTGTCCGTGGAGCATGAGATGACACAGGAACTGAAAGGCATTTGATATGCTTTGGCTGTGTCCCCACCCAAATCTAATCTTGAATTGTAGCTCCCACAATTCCCACGTGTTGTGACAGGGACTGGTGGGAGGTAATTGAATCACGGGGGCAGATATTTCCTGTGCTATTCTCATTATAGTGACTAAGTCTCATGAGATCTGATAGGTTTATAAAGGGGAGTTTCTCTGCCCACCTTCTCTTCTCTTGTCTGCTGCCATGTGAGACATGCCTTTCACTTTCCACCAAGATTGTGAGATCTCCCCAGCCACATGGAACTGTGAGTCCGTTAAACCTTTTTTTTTTTTTTTTTTGTAAATTTCCCAGTCTCAGGTATGTCTTTATCAGCAGTGTAAGAACAAACTGATACAGCATTCATTCAGCGAATTTGAGATGTGATGTACAAGGGTTCAGGGTGATGAAAAATGAAGCTGGAGAGGTTGGTAGAAGCAGCCTCATAAAAACCTTGTTAAAAGGTTTGATATGTATCCTGACAGCTGTGGAGAGCTAGCAAAGAGATTTAAGCAGGAAACTTGATGCATGTCCTTTGAGGAGCATCATTCTGTGTGCATGTGAAAGACTCCATTGGAAGGGCAAGCCTGGAGTCCGGGCATGCAGACAGGAGGCAGAGATGTCAGAGATGTATTCCCCTCCAGCCAGGTAACCAGGCATGGGGAAGAGTAGGTGGATTTGTGAAATATGGAGGTGGTGACTCTACAGGATAACTACATTTGTTACTGATTGGAAATATTTATTTATCCAACCCACTAAATTAGACAGTACTAAAAATGGCCCAGTCGGTGAGGCATGATCTATTAAAGTGTTATGTTACTGATAACAGTAAAGAAGCACAATGCTTCTTTTAATGCACAGAGAGCCCTGCGAATGATGCAGGTTCCAGTCAGCAACGTCTTTGCTGAGATTTATCTTCACCAAGATGCACCTTGGGCCCCCAGCAAGGACCTAGGGAGACGTTCAGCGTTCAGACCCCAAGAAGAAGGGAAGCCCAAGGCTGGGGACTCTGCCAAGTAAAGGAGGCCGAGGAGGCCCTGAGGCTTATGATGTCTGAGGGAGTGGGGCATGAAAGAGGGATAAGAAAGATAGAAGACCTAGGGATGCTGAATGGAGCCAGGAGGCAGTGTATAGAACACCCTTGACATAAGTGACTCCATCTTAGAAAAAGACTCCATCTTACGTTTCAAAAGGTGTCAAGCCAAAAGGGTCCAAATATTCACCCAACCAATAGAGACCACACCCAACCAGATAAGGGCATAACCCTTCACTATCAGTCCTCATCAGAGGACTCAAAGGCTATCAAAAGAGCCAGACTTCACTAGCTAGACATGGCCATCTCAACAGGCATCTCTTGCTGTCACTTGTGATCACTCTCCTTGGACTGGTTCATTAATCCTTTTTCCTGCACCCTTTTCTCTTGATGTTAAATCAAATTATGTTGACAAAAAGCTGTACTGGAGATCACATTAACTAGCTCTACAATGTATTTCAACAGGTGAGTTTTGGATTTAAATGAGGCCCATCAATGATTAGCCATCTGATGACTGCCACGCATGGCCTGTGACACTGTCGTTCAGTGTGTGCTGTGAGATAACTCTCCATGGGTTTCTTGGGTTTCCGCACACCTTACAAATAGAATCGCTGACGGCTTTTTTATTCTGAGCTACTTTTTCCAGAATGTTTCTCTAGTGAACAGCCTTTGAAGATTGAGATCGTGTTTTCCCGGAGCAATGGTCAGTCATGACTACAGCCCGGGGCCTAAGGTCAAAGTCTCATCCTGGAATGCAACCAGTGTGTGTGCTGGTGTTACATGGTCCTCTTTGTGTCACCCTAGAAGAACTGGAACTCAAGGAACCAGTACAACAAAAGCCGATTCTCTGGGTATTGCTGTTTTTGTGAGTAATAAAGTCTTAGTCTCAGGCCAGGCAGTCTAGTGTCTTTCACCAGCATCCATGAACCTGTGACTTGCTAAGCTGTTATCTCACAAATAGGGTAAAATCTCAGACTTTTCACAGTTCTCAACAGATACTATGCTTCTCATTTAGGCAGCCACATATGGTCAGAGAATTTTTTGCCTGCAAAATTAGTGCCTTTCTTGGCAAAATGGTCTGCCTTTTTTAATTCAATGATGAAAATTATGCAACCCTCATGATTTTTTTTGTTTGCCTTGGTTATAGAAAGCTCAACAGTAAATTAATGTTTCGCCAAAATAACAATGTGAGCATAAGTATAATTATCTTTCACTTGTTACATACCATTTTCATGTTAATATAGCTATTTTCTTCTGGTAAACTGATAAGCAAGGGCAATAAAAGTCCATTTTCTTCTTCTTCTTCTTCTTCTTTTTTTTTGAGACAGAGTCTCACCCTGTTGCCCAGGCTGGAGTGCAGTGGTGCAATCTTGGCTCACTGCAACCTCTACCTCTTGGGTCCAAGCAATTCTCATGCCTCAGCCTACCAAGTAGCTGGAATTACAGACATGCACCACCACATCTGGCTAATTTTTATATTTTTAGTAGAGACAGGGTTTCACCATGTTGGCCAGGCTGCTCTCGAACTCCTGACCTCAGGTGATCTGTCCACCTCAGCCTCCCAAAGTGCTAGGATTACAGGCATGAGCCACTGTGCCTGGCCAAAGTCCATTTTCTTCTGATAAGGATCAAATGAATGACTAGTCCAGAATGTGGCCAACCTGGACTACTACAGTATCTAACTGCTATTTAAATAATCATTTCAGCCAGGTATGGTAGCTTATGCCTATACTCCCAGCACTTTGGGAGGCCAAGGCAGGTGGATCACCTGAGGTCAGGAGTTCGAGACCAGCCTGGCCAACAGGGCAAAACCCCATCTCTACTAAAAATACAAAAAAAAATAGCTGAGCGTGGTGGTGGGCACCTGTGATCCCTGCTACTCAGGAGGCTGAGGCAGGAGAATCACTTGAACCTGGGAGATGGAGGTTGCAGTGAGCTGAGATTGAACCACTGCACTCCAGCTTGGGCAACAGAGTAAAACTCTGTCTCAAAAAATAACAATAAAAAATAGTCTTTTCTATGGACACAGGAAGGGGAACATCACACACCGGGGACTGTTGTGGGGTGGGGGAAGGGGGAAGGGATAGCATAGGAGGTATACCTAATGCTAAATGATGAGTTAATGGGTGCAGCACACCAACATGGCACTTGTACACATATGTAACAAACCTGCACGTTGTGCACATGTACCCTAAAACTTAAAGTATAATAATAATTAAATTCTAAAAAAAAAGTCTTTTCTATTGAAATTTCATAAGCTCTCTCCCTTGGGAACAGGAACCTCCAGGGCTGCCAGAGTCTTCAGTGAATCCATGATGCAGGGTCCAGGGAGAGTCCACACGACGGCAGTGGCCTGTGGTGCACAGGATCACTGATGGCTCTCTGAAGCTCTCCTGGGGTGGAAGGTTACAGATGGTTCTCAGACAGGTGGGGGTCTGTGACTTCTTCCCTTAATGAAAGGGCTGGGTTCTTGAAGAGGTACCAGACACAGATCCTGATGTAGGAATGATGAGAGTGGAAGCTCTTGGGGAGGAGAGCATTTAAACATGGACTCCAGCAAGAGCCACAGATGTGGGCAAATGCTCCAGTGGCATCCTCAGTTGGGCTCCCTAGAAGTAGTGCCTGGGCAGGGTTTCGAGTGTGTCTGACTTTTGAAGGAAGTCCTGTTTGGGGAACGTCCCATGGTGGGTGAGGGAAGCAGGATAGGGCAGAGGGGAAAGGGCTATTGGCTGGGCGCGGTGGCTCACGCCTGTAATCCCAGCACTTTGGGAGGCTGAGGCGGGCAGATCATTTGAGATCAGGAGTTCAAGACCAGCCTGGCCAACATGGTGAAACTCCATCTTTACTAAAAATACAAAAATTAACCAGGCGTGGTGGCGGACGCATGTAATCCCAGCTACTCGGGAGGCTGAGGCAGGAGAATTGCTTGAACCCAGGAGGCAGAGGTTACAGTGAGCCGAAATCATGCCATTGCACTCCAGCCTGCATGACAGAGTAAGACTCAGTCTAAAAAAAAAAAAGAAAAATGTGTTCTTTTTTGTGTTCTGATCTTTGGCTCCTTGATGGTGGAAGTGGAGAGGGGAGGTGGTATTACCTGCAGTGAGGCACATGTGCTAACTTTAGGGGAGATTGGTGCAGGCAGGACACATAATCCCCTTCCCCTAGCAAATGTGACACCATTGGCTGAGGGACAGTTCTCCCAAGAATTGCAGTAGTAAGCTGTTAGGAGCCAGCACTCACAGCAGGTGTCAGGTGGATGCACCATCTCAGTAAAGGAGCCCGGGAGGGTACCAACAGCCTCCACCACTGCAGTGCTAACGGGGTGAAGGTGTCAGCCTGCAGGGACTGGCAGGGAACAGACCTGCACAGAGCATGTGGTGCTGTACTACAGTGCTGCCATGTCAGCTTTCCCAGCTGGAGACAATGGCAGCTCATTACTAAGCTTGAGGTTGATAGTTTGTGGACTCTCTCCTAAGGATTAAAGTCAATTAGCACCTTATCACTTTTTTTAATGCTTTTTACAACTCTGGAATTCTACCTTAAATGGCATTGTGCCATTTCCCTTCAAAAGGAACAGAAGTCACTGGTCTCTACAATCCAGGAGAATCTGCAGTCAGATCGTCTCATCAGGCACGGCAGTGCCATTCACCACTGAACAGGGAAGGTTGAAAGGTGCCCACCAACTTTCTCCTACTGATGGAAAATAGGGATTAAGAAATGAAATTACCTGGTTACAAATTCAATACAAATGGAACACATCTGACTAAATTTCTTAACCGCCCGGTTTTTATCTTTGAAATTTTGTCCATAATGTAACCACCACCATGTCTCCAGAAAGGTCATTTCTTCCTAGTCACAAAGTTGTTTTCTTAGTAAATTCTCAAGTGAAGCTTGGTCCTCAATTTATATGCACCAAGACCTCTGGGAGTCTAAGGGAAGTAGCATTTTGCATGTCACAGGTCAAAAGTTCCATGTGAAGGGGAGTTGAGATTAAGCCCAAACCATACAAGCAAAAACTTGCTTCTTTATATCCTGACATCCTTAGGCAAGGGACTCTCAAATGAGTCCCATGGGATTGAGTTTCTTATGAGAAGTCACCATTCCCAGTGCACTCCAAGAAGTCCCTAATAATGGAATTTACTAATAATAAGTTTATATTAATTGCCCACTTGACATTTTATAGTCAAATAAACAACATAACATAATAGAGTAGATAGGCCAGCAACATTCCCAGCCCACCTGGACCCTTCAAAATTAGACCCAAATAAGGTCCGGTGTGCAACTGATCATGTCCACAATACAGGCGGTACCCCTGAGTAGTAATCAGAAAGAATCACTGGCCTAAAAGGCAGTGAAGGAGATCCCAGATGATCCGGAAATAAAAGATAGTTTTATGTAATTTTGAAATGTTTGGGTCTCACATTGGAAGTTTATCTAATGCCTGCCATGCTTTTGGGTCTACCTGTTCTCTCCCTGACTTTGTATCTCTCTGTCCGCCCAGTAGAAGAGGAGGTAAATCACTGGGCAAGTAAAGTTGAACACCTATGTCCTCTACAATAAAAGACAAACTCTGCCCTTGAGGGGCCTATTAAAGGAATCAAATATTTTTTTTAAAAAAAACATAGTCCTTCTTTCTTACACTAGTCCTTACTTTATTTTCTACAAAGAGGCAAACATTAATCATAGAGTCACAAAATCTAAATGGTA
The DNA here is from genome assembly GCF_029289425.2 of Pan paniscus. NCBI lineage: Eukaryota > Metazoa > Chordata > Mammalia > Primates > Hominidae > Pan > Pan paniscus. Next base: position 27,175,951 of record NC_073266.2, on the reverse strand, counting down.
AGTGGTGATGGTGGCCAGAAGGAAAATGTAAGGCACTGTAATTACACTTAACAAGGGCATCAAATCCCATCATGGAGGAGGACAGGGGAGCTTCACTAAGGAATGACCCCCAACCCCCAAACCTGGAAGATGAATGGAAGTTAATGACACACGGGGGCCTGTGGAGGAGTTCCGCAAAAGCCCTGAAGCCAGTTGAGAAAATGGAAGCAAGCTCGCAGGTGGGAGGATGGAGGGAGAGAAGGGCCCCGCTGAGACAGGAAATGTGGCAGTCACATCAGTCCTTGCAGGATTTCATCCTTAACAGCGGGAAGAAAACAGAGAATTGTATGCAAGAGGAGCACATCATCGAATTTGCATCCACACAGTGGCCGTTTGGAGACTGGAATGGTGAGGGAAAGAGCAAATACAGAAACTGCCTAGGGGGTGATTCAGGAACACAGAAAAAAATGATTGGAGTCTAAGGTGGTGGCAATGAAGATGAAACTTAAAAAGCGGGCAGACCCCAGAGCTGTGCTGAACTGGAGAGACCCTCGATGAGAGAATCAAGTCTTCCTTATCTGTGTAGATGCTTCCATTTTAGGCCCAATGACTTGGGCCTAAAAAAGCACTTGCTATTTACATGTCTTTCTCTCACTCTTGGACTACAGCTACTGGAGGGCAAGAGTCCTGTCCTTGAAGTCTGTATCCTCCATCGTTAGCACAGCGTGTGGAACGAAGGGAGACTGGTGAATCCAGGTGAATACAAATGAAGGAAGACCTGCTTCACCGGAAGAGCAACACGCAAAGCATCGACACATCGGCGACAGTTGGGCAAAGGTAAGAGTAAAGCCAGCAGGTGGAGAAGGAGTCCAGATAGAAGAAAGCTTTGAACAACTGGGGAGGCAAAAGTCAAGCTACATTTTTTTCTTAATAATGTTGTTATGTGGTACTGTGCCTGGTACCCCAAGTTAATCTGATTATTCCCAGGAATGTTGCCTTTCAGTGAATGTTATCTCAGAGCCACCTGCTCACAGTGGTGCACGTTCTAATTCTTGGCCCTTGAGCAAAAATTTCAGAAAGAGTCATCATGCCCTCTATGAATGACAAAATAAAAAGCTCTCAAAAGGAGATCCCTTCCTTCCTCGCTTTGGTGTGCTGGACTCCTTGGGCAATATCTGTGCCCATAATTCTCTCTGAATACTTTAGCCAGCATGCAGACTCCTTACCTGCATAGTAACTCCCAGCTCATTTTCTCTCTCTTCTTGGCCCCTGTGACCTCCTGCGGTTAAGCAGCCCACAGACCCTTGGACCGCAGAGTTCAGGCATCGTCAGCTCCACTTGACTGCCAATGCCTTCCAGGAACCAAGCTCAGGTCAAGCTTCCTTGGCATACAGCCCACATCTCTGCAGCAGCTGAGAGGCTTGGGCTTTCCTCTCCTGCAACTGGGGCCAAGTCTCTTCTTGAAGCATCTTGTAGGCAGAACTCCATTAATTGTACGAAGACAGGGAGGGAGATGCTCTGATTAGGCCATTCTTACATTGCTGGAAAAAAAACACCTGAGACTGGGTAATTTATAAAGAAAAGAGGTTTAATTGGCTCATGGCTTTTCAGATTTTACAGGAAGCATGATGTTGGCATCTGCCTGGTTTCTAGGGAGGCCTCAGGAAGCTTGCAATCATGGCGGAAGATGAAGCGGGAGCAGGCGTGTTACATGATGAAAGCAGAAGCAAGTGAGAGACTGGGAGGGAGGCACCGCACACTTTTAAATGACCAGATCTGGTGAGAAGGCACTCACTGTCGCGAAGACAGCACCAAGCCATGAGGGATCTGCCCCATGATCCAAACACCTCCCACCAAGCCCTACCTCCAGCACTGGGGATCACAATTCAACATGAGATTTGGGTGGGGACAAACATCCAAACTATATCAGAAGGGCTGTGCTATCTTGGGAAAGCTACCATCCAGATTTCTTAGCTTTTCTTAATGTCCAGGAAAACCAAACTGGCAGAATCTAGTGAGAGAGACGTGTATAATTGGCTGCACTGGGCACTTTCTTTATTCATGTGCTGTTTTGGGGGAAGTCAGCTATAAAGAAGAAGCACAGAACTTAATGAAAATAAAGGCATCCATGCCCCTCTCTATGACTGTCACGGCAACGTTTCAGCTGCCCTGCGACTCTGTTCCAGGGTCACCGTGATGGAAGGGCAGAGTGGGGGCAAGTGAGCAGGGTCTCAGTCGCCCCTGGCCGCTCTCATGGCTGCTTCCCCACCCCCACGCAGATGCTTTCTGCCTGACTTTCTTGAGTATGAAAAGCCTTGAGGCTTGGGCCCTTTGGGTTCCTGGCTTTCCTCCATTCCTGCAGCCTTCAGGTGGATTTGCGGACGGTCCTCTTCACCCTCTACCTACTCCATTATCCTCGCCTCCACACCCTTGATACCAGCACATTCCCAGTCCCCAGTGGTGCTGGACACTTCCCTTGTGGGAGTGACTTAGGAGTGGCCTTCCAGAGGGTGGGAGCAATTTTAGGAAAGAGGTCTTAAAACTGCATCTGCAGTGGAAGTGCGGGGTCTTACATAGAGGGAAGGATGGGTGAGGGTACTGAGGGGGGTCTCTGGTCACCCCAGAACAATGCAGCTATCTTTGAGCTCCCTCTCCTTGCAAACACTCTCACACACTTGGTGAGATGTGGTTCTCATGTGGTCCATATTCTTGTGGGATTCCTGCCTGAACAGCAGGCTGAGGCCTCTAATTCCTAATGTGTACCCTAATAGCCAGCCCACCCAACTTCCTTCCTGGGCCGTCTCCCCAGCTGGGGTGAATCTGGGTCCTGAACCGGTACGGTCAGCTGAGAGAAGTTTTGATTGATTGCTTTATTCCATTCACTCACTCCCTCAGCAGTAACCTGTTCATTTTTTTCCTTAGGTGAGGTGCTGGGGATACTAAAATGAACAGGCAAAATCCTTTCCCTTCCTCGAGGAACCAACAGTGCAACTGAGGAGATTTAAGTAAACAGTTCGGATGGAGGGAGACACATGCTCTGATAGAGGTGGTCAGAGGGCGTTGGGGGACCCAAGGGGAGAAGCCAGACTCAGCTTTGGAGACTCGGGGAAGAATTTCCAAAGCTGCTGGTTTTCTGGACAAGGTCCCATTAACTCCCATCCCAAAGGTGGGACCTTTCTTCTAGTACCTCTCAGCGCCCTGCTTCATCTCTTAAGCATCCAATTCTGACATGAAATAGAACATTGCTGCTATCGGCTGAATGTTTGTGACTGCAACATCTATACATTGAAACCCTACACCTTCATGGAGGTGAGGTCTTTGGAAGGTGATTAGGATTAGCTGAGGTCATGTGAGCTGAGCCCCCATGAATGGGATCAGTGCCCTTACAAGCATCCCGAGAGAGCTTGCTTCACTCTGCTCTCCACCATGTGAGGACACTGGGACAGGGCAGCCACCTGCAACTCGGAAAAGGGCCCACACAGAACCCACCATGCAGATACTCTGGTCTCAGACTTCCAGCCTCCAGAACTGTCAGAAATGAATTTGTGCTATTTATAAGCCACCCAGGCAATGGTAATTTACTATAGTGCCCAAACTGACTGGGACACTGGCCATAGAAAACGATGCTTGCTGTGGTCAGATCACGGTCCATGGTCATCTTATTGTTAGACGAGGGTTCTCCAACAGGTGCACGTGTTTCCCCAGGGTGTGCAACCTGGAGAGCTGAATGAAAGTATTTGAATTTCCCTGACCATTCATGTCTATCTTTACCTAAGAATAGAAGTGGGTTAAGCTCTCCTCACACTGGGTGTACGCCGTTCACTTCCACACTACTGAAAGGTGGCAGGGCTCATCCCTCCTAACTGGGTGCACCACACATAATGCACTGCAGGCTGCATATGTGTGACCACAGCTTACTGATTATCTTATCTACATTTAACCTATCCAAAATCCAAAATAAACCATAGATCCAAGAAAATTCTTATCATACAAGCTCAAGAGAACAAGAAAGTGAAGGTGCTAACACGTCTAACAGCAGCCACATTTGCAGGAGAAAATAATTATTTCATTTTGCTGTTACCCTCTATAAATTTCTTTTTTTATTTGTATATTTTTTTCTTTTTTGAGACAGAGTTTCACTCTTGTCACCCAGGCTGGAGCGCAATGGTGTGATCACGGCTCACTGCAACTTCTGCCTCCTGAGTTCAAGCGATTCTCCTGTCTCAGCCTCCCTAGTAGCTGGGATTACAGGCATGCACCACCACACCTAGCTAATTTTGTATTTTTAGTAGAGATGGGGCTTCACCATGTTGGCCAGGCTGGTCTCGAACTCCTGACTTCAGGTGATCCACCTGCCTCGCCCTCCCAAAGTGCTGGAAGCACAGGCATGAGCCACTGTGCCAGGCCTATTTGTATAAATTTATGGGGTACAAGTGTAATTTTGTTACATGCATAGATAGCACAGTGGTGAAGTCAGGGCTTTTAGCTTATTCATCAGCCAAGTAATGTACATTGTACCCAGAAAGTAATTTCTCATCATCCATTTCCCTCCACCCCTCACCCTTCTGAGTCTCCAAAGCCTATCATTCCACACTCTATATCCAGGTGCACTCATTATTTAGCTCCCACTTGTAAGAGACATGTGGTGTTTGACTTTCTGTTTCTGAGTTATTTCACTTATATAATGGCCTCCAGTTCCAACCTTGTGGCTGCAAAAGACACAACTTCATTCTTTTTTATAGCTGAATAGTATTCCATGGTGTATGTATACCACATTTGCTTATCTAGTCATCCATTGGTGAATACTTTGATTCCGTATCTTTGCCATTCTGAATAGTGCTGCGATAACGATAAACATACAAGTTATGGTAGCTTTCTGACATACCGACTTCTTTTCCCTTGGGTAGTGCATGCACCCACCACTGGGGGACCTTTGTACAAGATTGCTCAGTCCAGCTCTGCCTAGGTTTGCCCCCCGCCACCTCCAAGACACAGCATAGGATCCGGGCTCCTGGGGGTCCCATGTCCCACAACCTTTATACATTTCTATTCTATTAAAATGCAGAGTGCACAAAACATGCCTGTACAAGAGAATATTCACAAATGTATAAACACATAAATTCACAAATGCTTAGAAATATTTCAATAGTGTTTTTTTCATTTAAAAATTCATCTAGATCATTGATTTAGATTGCAAGGCTCCACCTTAAGGGAGGCAACTCGTCCATGTCAGGCAGCTCCTCTCATCCTGTCCAGCTGGCTTTTGCTCACCTCTCTTTGACACCAGACCTCTGGCATGTCCATATTCTGACTGCAGCCACACTCGCAATGGAACAAGGGGACAAAAACAATGTTTACTTAAGTACATTGTGAAAGTCCAGAGGAACGCTTCTGTTTTCTGGCTGAAATCTCACACGGGAATAAAAGCGACAGAAAACTCTACCCTTTCCTGCACGTGGCCAGCCCCTGTGGACCCTGGTGACAGGCACTCTGCTCACCTTCTGCCTGTAAGTTTTGCCAAGCCCATGATGGTTTTATGAAATCCTTTCTTTGATTTGGCTCCTGGCAGTTTGCAGTTTGAAGTCGTACCTTGTCCTGGATGGAAACCATGTGAAACTATCACATTCTATATTGTTCCCATTCTAGACTATGAATTCACTGGGCTTCATCCAACCCAAACCTCAGCACTGATTTCCTCAATGTTTGGCCCACATTTATAAACCTCAAAGAACCTCCCAGCAAACCTGGCTTGAATCTAAAGTCTCTTTACCCGCATTTACACAGGCCTGCTTTCAAACCGGTAAGCCTGCAATAGACTGCCCTAAAACTCCATAGCTTCCTTCCAGCCATGTTATATATAACTTCAGTATAATTTGTTTAAAAAAAGCACAAGAAAGATTATTTGGAGATTCAAATTGAGTACGCTTAATAGAACTATAATGATTCTGGCAATCATTTTCGAAGCTGCAATAACTAATCATTGTAGATCTAACTATATATCCTGGCAGACACATGGAGAATATTAGCAGAAATCTTCCCACAAGGCTGCTTTTAGAGCTTAGCACTGCAATTTGCTGAACATTCTCCATCACTTTCTATAGAAAAACCTATGGTTCCTTTTTAAATAAATAATGCTTTCTGCATATTGCATTTGTAAAAAAATACATACACGTGTGCAATATCGTAAACGGGAGCAATATTTGTATGCAACAATGTGTAACATGATTTGCATCCTGACATTGCAGAGTTAACACTGCCTGTGAAAACTGTTGACTCTCCAATGAATGCTTATATTGTATGTACAGTAGAAATATGTCATGTGTATTACACCCTATAAATGTAATACAGGAAATTAACATAAAGGCATTTGCAAAGTAAAAGTTTATATATCTTTATCTCACAGACGGTCACAAGACTTGCCTCCATCCCCCAAACGCCAGGGAGGGTTGCTTTATAAACTCACATGTAGACTCCTCATCAGTATTAGGAGGGTGGGAGCTGTATGCATCCCAAACATGTGCAGAGAAAAAGGCTCCATTTGTTTTCCTTTCATAATATTTATTATAGCACCTGGTGCCCATAAGCAGAAGATGCTGGTGGTCAGACCTCTGGCCAGATTCAGAGACTGGGCCACAGGGAAGCATGTGTTGCCACCACTCCCTCCGTGCCAAGCCTAATAGAAGAAAGTGAGAGCAGTTCCACTGGGGATTCTTGTGCTTGTACAGCTTCCTGTGACACATTTGTAACTAATTCTTGCAGTCGAGTTTAGTCTGCAGTTTAGATATACACGGACGGGATAAACAGAAAGCAGCAATGTGGTGGTAATTTTAGGTATCAGTGCCCACCAGGACACAAAGCCAAAGAAGGTGGGACTTAAACCACATCCATGAAAAATAAGGGTAAGGCAAAATAATATATGTATATTACAGGCTAAAAGCAAACACCTCTCTAAAATGAAGTTTAAAACACAGAGTGAGAGCGGGTGCATGTCTTAAAACACCCAGGTTATTTATATAAATGCCATCTTTTTCACTGCAAGTTGCACAGTCTTCCATCTCACTTTCTGATGTAGACCATAGACATAGACATCTGTCTGTTCCTCTGTGTGAAGTTCTCATGAGACCTTTGTCCAAGGCCTTTGTCTAATTTGAACCTGATGTTCTTATTCACAAATCAGACATCAAATTGAAATGCTGATTCCTAAATGTAACGAGAGATCATTGAAGGGTTTCATCTCCTGGAAGATGAATTGGCATGTCTCATGGTTGATTCAGGGCCTTACCTCAAAATCTTCATTTATTTAACAACTGTGGTTGTTCATCACCTCTAAGACATCATTGCCGGCTGGGTGTGCACTGATTTTATGTATATCTAAGAGAAAAATATGCTACCAGTTACGACAGTAAAAGCCATCAGTTGAAAGATTGACCCTGATTTCAGGGCATGAAATGTGAAATTGCACACAACTTGGAATTGATGAAATAGTGTGGTCACTGTGTGCCTGCTGGGCACCAGATACTGTAGGTTTTTTTTTTCCTTTATTCATGGAATTTACTGCCCAGTCAGGTGGGGCAAACTATGCCTGTAAGGCCTTCCATTCTTCCACAGCACTGGCTGCAAGGAAGGCAGACTCTCTCTCTCTCAGGTGTTTCATTTCAGAACGACAAGTTAGTCCCATCCACGCACTAGGTTTAAATATGAGAGAGCAAGTAAACTAAAAAAAATAGGGCCAGGTGCAGTGGCTCACGCCTATAATCCCAGCATTTTGGGAGGCCGAGGCGGGTAGATCTCCTGAGGTCGGGAGTTTGAGACCAGCCTGGCCAACATGGCAAAACCCCACCTCTACTAAAAGTACAAAAAAATTAGCTGGGCATGGTGGTGTGCGCCTGTAATCCCTGCTACTCGGGAGGCTGAGGCAGGAGAATTGCTTGAACCTGGGAGGTGGTGGTTGCAGTGAGCTGAGATTGCACCACTGCACTCCAGCCTCGGTGACAGAGCGAGATTCCATCTCAAAAAAAAAAAAAAAAAGAGAAAAAAAGAAAAATACAGGACACTACAAATCTTCAAAATGGCAAGCACAATGCTGGACACTTTACAGAACCTAATTGCAATGAATTCCCATTGATTCTTGTTTTGTTTGCAAACACATTCCTGTATTTCTTTCTTGTGAATCAATTACAACAAACTTGTTCATTTCTAGAAAAATAAATATATTCTCATAGAAGGCAGTACACTGTGGATGGAAAAGACAAGGGTGCGTATTGAGCAGAGTCCAGATGAGGTCACACACTTTGAAGTAAGATTTTGAAACTAGATAATAAATCACCTACCTTCCTCAGAGAGAGGCCTAACCCACCCTGTTTTACAGATAGTGCCTGGAGCAAAGTTTTGTTTCAACTGGATTTAGTTATCCTTTTTACCCTGAAACCCACATCTTAAAGTAGTTAGAATAGCTATTTAAAATAGAACAAATTCTGGCTAGAGACTAAGCGGTTGGTGCGCACACCCTGGAACGGGTGCCTGGGTACACTTAGGCCTCCAATTCTGAGTCCCCGAAGGCTCCACATGGCGCCATTTACTTTAGTCCCTGTTATGGCTTCTTAGTCTTCGAAACCCAAACTATTGTCAAGCTATCCAATGAAAAACAATCAATTTCTTTATTCCACTCCTCTCTGTCAGGAATACTTTTCTCATACACACAGATTTTAGCTTGATTTAATTCTTTGAAATTAATTTTCTTCATTAAGACTTTACAAAAGCCTTCAAGCTAAAAATGTCTCCTTAAAAATGATGTAACTGACTGCTGCCATGCCCCACCTTTATGAAACTAACTCTTTTGGAAAGGTTGTTTGCAGTATTCTGAGTAGTAAAATGCTCTGTAAAGTTAATATATAATGTAAACTTGAGATGTCATGTCAACCTCCCTACTGCAATCAAGGTATTGGTCGGAATAGCTCCTTTTTACTTGAATCCTAAGAATCCTAAGCTATGTATTTTTTATTTAGATTATTTCATTAGCTTTAAAAAAACATATTCAATGATACTGACATTGCAAAGTAAGAAGCTTAATGGATCTGTCTTTCCATAAAAGTAGTTCATTTGGTATTTAGCCCCAGTGCTGATATCCTTACTTCTCAAGATCAAGACTAGCTACCTTATTTTAGTCTTTTTCTTTCTCATTACAATATATATGACTAATAGTAAGTCTTACATTTTTTTTATGCTTTGCAGTTCCCAAGATATTTTCTCATATATTATCATATTTGAAATTCACAAAAATCTCTGTTAAGTAACCCACCAAAGACTTTTAGGCATAAAACTTTTTATTTTATATTTATCCTTAGGTAAGGCAAGGTAATATAGGTTTATTAGTTGCCATTCCAGTTTATCTTCAATTTTAACATGAAAAAACAGAGACTTAAATTTTATAAATCCATATGTACATCATATAAACATTATGGTCATGACACATTATAACATAAAGTCTCTTGTCCTCCAACTATGTAAATGACTGGAATTAATTAAATTCCATTCAAACGTCAAAAAAGCAAAATATCAAAATATAAAGTGATACTTAGAGTTTCAGTGTGGTAGCATGAAGTTGAAATTTACGTCTTCTTGATTAGAAACTACTTAATAATCAAGAGATTAAAACACGGAAATGCAAATTCCATTTCCAACGAAACTCAGAGGCACCTGGAATCTCAAACCATAACCTGGAAACAGGACTTTCCAGCGGGGTCAGGTGGAGGAGGTGCCCATGTGGAGGATGCAGAGCTCAGAAAGAGCCGGGTTTCAGAGACGAGGGGCTCTCAGGCAGCTGGCAAAAATATCAAACCATTTATAGACTTTTCGATATGAACTACCACCTGCAAAATCTTAAAGGAAAGGAAGTTCAATTTAATAAAATAATAAGAAATGATAAAATAAAAATGACCACAGACATAATTTAAATAAATAATTAAAATAAGCATAAGAAATGATTTTCCTTTATTCTTTGTAAATAAATTTAAAACTTAAATGAAATTTATACTTCTTTAAGAAACGTAACATACCAAAATGAACTCTAATGAATGTAATTAGGCCAATTACAAATACATAAAGTTTTTCTTTTTCATAAAACATAGCCAGGCCAATGGCTTTCATAGGAGAGTTCTACATGCCTGTAAAGATCAGATAACTATGATGCTATTACAGAGCATAGAAAAGAAAAATAACTCTCCAATTATTTTGATGAAGTAGCATAAGACTGAGCCTAAAACCTGTCAAAAGACCACACACAGTAAATTTCTCACTATGCAGAAATTCTAAATCAGATATTAACAAATAGAAACCAGCAGCACATTAAAAGTTGACATCCTATGACCAAGAGGAGTTGATTTCAGGAATGACATGATCCTTCAATATCAGAAAGCATATTAATATAATTAACCATTTTAATAGATCTAAGGTGAAAAATCATAGGGTAATTCATAGGTTCAGTAAACATTTTAGTATAATTGAGTTTAACTACTTCTAATAGGAGGAATTTTTTGTACGTGCTAAAATAATTAGTCTCACCCCAAATACTGACTTCATGCTTAGTAGGGAAAAAAAATTTTATGGAATTTATTAGTATCATGACAATACATCAACACCATAATCTTATTATTCTGGAGGTCCTCACTGATACAATTAAATGACATAAAGACAGCGTTGTTATAATAATTAGAAAGGAGATAGTAAATTATCACATTTGCATTTTAAAAGTCGTGTACCTGGAAAATCCAATGATACAATATTTATTACAATGATACCATAATACAGTAAGATACACAGGTACAAAGTTAATATACAGAAAACAATAGCATTCATGTATTCCAACAGGAATGGATAGTAAACACAATAGGAATAACCACCCCATTTATAACATTAGCAGTTAAAATATCAAGAAATAAACTGAACAAAAACGTCAATATTCACATAAGGACAAGAGTTAAATGTTTCTGAGGGAAACAAAGGAAAGCTTGAAAAAATGGAAATGCATGAAATGTGCATTTCATAATTCATTCAACCACACTTGAGGTTTGTTATTGCAGCATAACCTAACCTCTCCTGAATAATATATTACCAGACGGTCTTAATTAATGCAGTGTTTTGTTTTGTTTTGTTTCCTGAGACAGAGTCTCATTCTGTCGCCTAGGCTGGAGTGCAGTGGTATAAGATGGGCTCACCTGAAACCTCACCGCCAGGGCTCAAGCAATTCTCCTGCCTCAGCCTCCTGAGTAGCTGGGATTACAGACGCATGCCACCACACCTGGCTAATGCTTTGTGTTTTTAGTAGAGATGGGGTTTCACCATGTGGGCCAGGCTGGTCTCAAACTCCGGACCTCAAGTGATCCTCCTGCCTTGGCCTCCCAAAGTGCTGGGATTACAGGCATGAGCCACCATGCCTGGCCTAATATAGTTTTGTATTACATTCCAATACCTGGTAGAGGAAGTCCATTCATTTGTCCTTCTTTTCTGGAAATTTTGGCAAGTTTTACTGGGCTTGGGTATTTTTCACATTGAAGTTCAGAACTTGCTCACTTTCCCCCAACATGAACTTCCGTTGTTGAAAAAACAAACCCAATTTCTCCCACTATACTCTCACAACTGGCGTCTGACACCAGATAGGAGGGGATTTCTCCCCAGCAGCAAGCAAGCAAGCAAGTAAGCAATTCTACAGCAGACAGCAGCTGGATGTCCTCTAATTAAACCCAATTCTGACACTAGCTACCTGGGGATAGCATCAGATCCCACATATTGAGGGCTCAGTCCCCAAAACTGTCCCCTCTGCCACTTTCAATGCCAGTTGAAAGCACCACGGTTGTTTTACCTGTGCTTCTGGCCAAATAGCTTTAAACTGGGTTCCCATGACCTCCTCCTTAGATTTGACTAATTTGCTAGAGTGGCTCACAGAACTCAGGGAAACACTAAAGTTTACTGCTTTATTGAAAGGATATCACAAAGGATATAAATGAGGAGATGCATAAGGCAAGGTATGAAGGAAGGGCATAGAGCTGCCATTCCTGCCCCAGCACACCACCCTCCAGGAACCTCTACATGTTTGGCATCTGGAAGCTCTCAGAACCCAGTCCTGTTTTTTTTTTTTTATTGAAGCTTCATTACATAGGCATAATTCATGAAATCACTGGCCATTGGTCATCATCTTAACCTTCAGCATTTCTTCTCTCCCTAGAGGTTGGTGTGAGGTTGGAATTCCCAACTCTTTAATCATGCCTTGGTCTTTTCTTGTGACCACCCCCATCCTGAAGCTACCTAGGAGCTACCCGCAGTTAGCTCATTAGCATACTAAATTAGCATAGAGATTCTAAGGATTTTAAGAGTTGTATGCTAGGGAATGTGGTCAAAGACCAAATATATATTTTATAATATCCCACATGTACAGCTGGTGCTTTTATGGCCACAGCATTGAATTTATTCACCTAGAGAAAAAATGACATCTGTGTTATATTAAGTTTTCTCTATCACAAAGGAATGAATTTTCAATTGAATTTATATAACTCAGAAGTCTTAGCTGGTACTAAGCTTTCTAACGATTAACCAAAGAAGCAGTAGAAATGCATGACACATTGATGTCTAGGAAGTCCCCATCCCACCCCACACATCAGAATGAATTTTGGATTTGAAGTGAATAGCTCTCAGTGTGCAGCATAAATCAGTCACTTAATTTTAATGTCTCTCAAGGACATTAATGGTTCAGAAAGTCATTAATTGTGGGTTTTTAAAACAAAAGATCATGTATATCCTGCTAAAAGGATGTTTTAGACAAGCAGTCTTTACAAGGGATTCCCTGGAACACCCTCATTTATCCTGAAGTCATTAAATTCTATTAGTATGTTCCCAGGGGAATCTAGTTGAAGTCAAAACTAGGAGATAGGAACAGAGTTGCAAATCTACTATTAATTACTAATTACTATTTGTAATTATTATTTACTTCCCAGAATCTAAAACTTCAAAATTTTCTCTATTTTGAGAATATTAGGTGCTGACTTGCTTATTATTTCAATGAGAAAATAGCACAATCAGAAGTAAAGTTTCTTGTCTTCCCACCATCAAGTCTACTAAACTCCTCGAAATTCTACTTTCATTTCTTATAATGTCCTTATCTGGTATTGGTATGAGATTATACTTATAAAATAAAATTGAAAACTCAAAATAAATTTGGAAGTATTCCCTCTATGTCTAGTCTCTGAGAAAGTTTTTATAAGATTGGAATTATCTCTTCCTTGAAAATTTTTGGAATTTACCCTGAAAGTTGGCTGGGATATTGCTTTCTTATGATAAGGTCTTAAATTGCTGATCCAAATGCTTTAGCGGTTATAGGACTACTTAATATTTGTTTCTTCTTGAGGGATTTTTGATAAAATATCTTCCTAAGTGTGGAAAAAAAAGAGGAAAATAAACTTCTCATCTGAGTAATGCAAGCCCCTTTAAATTATCAGGCCCAGAAGGCATTGGAATGAGACAGCAGTCCTGTCACTCCCCCTTGAGTTAAATAATTAGCTCTTGAAGCAACTGGCTAGGTGGACCCTAGATTCACTAACACCAAGAAGCCATGTGCTGAACACCATAACTCATACCCTGAAGTTCAACAATCACTAATCAACGTTATCTCGGTAAACCATGAAGACAATTTTATGTCAGCCCACTCCTTGCTCCCTTTTGCCTTTGAAAACCTGCTTGTAACAAAGGCTGACAGAGCATTCCCTGAGGCAACTTGGAAGTGTCTTGGGCAGCTGTCCTCACTTAGGCTTATAAGAACTCTTTAAACTATATTTTCCTCAGTCTCTTCCTTTTAGGTTGACATAAGAATTCACTCATTTCATCAAAGGCTTCAAGTTTATTGGTATAAATTTGTCAATTGAATTTATTTCTTATTTTTTAGTCTTTCATACATCTCTGGTTATGTCTCATTTTCATATTTAGTGTTTATTCAAGCCTTCTCTGTTTCTCTCTCTCTCTTTTTTTCTATACCAGTCTAGCTGGAGCTGTGTCTCTTGTATTAGTCTTCAAATACCCAACTTTTGTTTTTATTCTTATTTTTCCCTATCTTTGATTGCTTTTTCTCTTTTCTGATTTGTGTTATTTCATTTCTTCTTATATCTTTGGATGTATCTATTTCTCTTTTTCTAACCTGTGAAGCTGAATGCTCATAAAAGAATAACAATATGATGATTAATTTCAAAAAATTATTAATAGTTGCTTTGTTTGAAATCTTTATACCTAGAGCAAATCTATTCAGCACAGTCACTACTATGACTTAGTAGTTAACCAAAGTCCTCAGTTGTTTAGATTATAATTGTAAAAAAAACCCATAAAATTCCAGAACCCTCTAAATTTATTATGCCAAGGAAGAAGTGAAGCCCTGGAAACTGAGTCACACAGCAAGTTTGCAATTTCTGCTTCTTATAGATTAACACTCCTCCGCATTGGTCTTGTTCTATAAATGATGAGGAGAGACCAGACCTCCTTTCCTTCTAATCACTGGCCTTTGTTATAGATTAACTCCTTCCTTTATTGTTCTATACCTAATTAAGGCCAGATGGCCAAAAGACCCTGTGACTAGTATATCTTCAGGGTAGGATGTTAAATATACCTTTCCCAAAAGAAAAAGATCACCTCAACAAATCAGATTATTGTAACTGTGCCTTAAACCTTCTGCAGAAAGATGTTGAAATTCTGTTAAGCTTCCCTGAACTTTTCCTGTATAAAGGAACCCGAACTTTTACATTTCCAAACACTGCCTTTCGTTCTTTGGAATCTGCTTCCTGGGCAGTCTCCTCAAACTTTGCACTTGAATAAACTAGCTTTAAACTAGATTCTGACCCTTTTAATTATTTTAGATTGACATTTTGGTAACTCAGATGGGACCTAAAGTGAGCAGCCAGTGATCCCTGCCATTTTTCCAACAATCCGGGCCTTGGTACCGGCAAAGCAACTTTTGCTCATCCAGCCTTGCTGGAGCTGGCAGGGGTCTATCATGAGGCTCCTCTTGAGTTTCAAATCTCCCTAATTTTGGTTGAGATTCATACTTTGTTCAAGTGAACAAATTCCACAGTTGATGGAGCTGGAATTGAAGTTCTGCTTTAAAAGATGTGAGTTTCGCCAGGCATGGTGGCTCATGCCTGTAATCCCAGCACTTTGGGAGGTGGAGAGGGGCGGATCATGAGGTCAGGAGTTCGAGACCAGACTGGCTAACATAGTGAAACCCCGTCTCTACTAAAAACATAAACATTAACTGGGTGTGGTGGCAGTCACCTGTAATCCCAGCTACTCAGGAGGCTGAGGCAGGAGAATCGCTTGAACCCGGGAGGCGGAGCTTGCAGTGAGCTGAGATTGCACCATCGCACTCCAGCCTGGGTGACAAAGCGAGACACCAACTCAAAAAAAAAAAAATTAAAAAAAAAGATACGAGTTTCATTTCTGTTCTCTAGAGATTCTCATGTCTGCAAATGTGTGAATTTTCACTTTTATTTGAGATGAATGGTTGTTTGTGGAACTTAACTACTTGTTATAATTTGTCCAGCCTTTTCTCTTGTTCAGACTTTGGTCAGGGAAGGAAACAGTCTCTCTTTCTAAATGTCTAAACTCTGAAGCTTGGTTAATTTGGTATATCTAAAGTCCCCTTTTCAGTGACTAATACCAATGAAAAGCTTTCTACAAGGACAAAGATAAATACTGAAGATAAAAGACACTGTTGCTTAGAACCAAAGGCAACTTAGGTGACTAAGGTCTTGCAAGAGTTTTTGAGCTCATTGCTCATCATGTACAATGGCCTGAGAGGGAATCCCCAAATACGAACATAGAGGGACTCTTTCTTAACCCAGTGGGCACATATGAAGGGCTGATCTCTAATTGCCTTAAATGCCTGTGATTCCTGAGTTTCTCTGAGACACATAAGAGGGGAGAAGTGACTTGTGGGTGACATACCAAGAAGTAAAACCCATTAAGTAGTACACCAACTCCAAAACATCGTTACCTCTCAGTCTTTGTTTACTTAAAAAGATAGCCCAAATTATGAACAGTTGCTCACCTAAAACAGAGTCTTCCCTTAAGGAGAGATCTACATTTAGAAATTCTAGCTGGATTCCTGTGTAATACTGAGGCACCACCTCCTATTAATGGCTAGAAAAATAGTTTTATTTCACCTGTGAAGACTCCAAACTACAATGGCCAAAATGGGTTATCTTTCAAGTACCTAAATTAATTTATTTGTGTGCACAATTAGACAAATCCAAATCTAAAATTAAACAAAATACTTGGGAGAGTTACTTCCAATGATACTTAGAAGCATCCTAAAGAGGCTCTGAAGAAGTTGTTTCTCTATAGGAAGAAAATAGAATGCTCTCTAAGGCCACTTATGAATTAAGGAAAACTGCTGAAGCTTATTCTCTTCCTTCAGCTTCCCCATGTCTTTAAAGCCCCTTGTCTGAACTACCTTACCCAGACTTGCCTTCTTTTCCTCCTCTTTCCCTTCTTCCGACTCCTGCTGTTTTAACTCCATTTTGTGACAGCCAGTATCTGGTAGTGAATAACCTGTTTTAGTTTATCAAGCATGGTCAAAAGTAGAACTTAAAGGCATAATTTTAAAATTTCCTCATTCCCCACCATGACCCTATCGGATTTTCCAGGGAATTTGAACAAAACATTCAAGCTATGACCCTGATTTTTCTAATTTGTATCAACTAGTTTACATATTTGTGTGAAAAAGTAAAGCTAAAAATTAGGTAACTAAGGCAAATTGGAGGAACCCTTTGAAGGGCTTTCATACATTTTCAGAAGAAGACTGCAGACATACTCATGAGGTTGCAAAGGCTTTGCTCCAAACCATCCATTTAGCTTTCCAAAGAGTGGTTAGCTGGAATAAAATAAACAATTTCAACAAAGTTGATACATTTTGCAGGATTTGAAAACATCTTTAAATAATATTCAAGATCATCTAAAGACATGTGTGCTAATCATCCAAGTGACACATACCTCAATTTTTAATGTCTTAAATGAGTTAAATGAAGAATTGGCACTAATAGTAAAAAGACAATGCCCTAACTGGGCTACTTCTCAGACTTCTTATTTGGTTAATCTGGTTGATCCATTATCTTGTACCTTAACTAAAGAAGAGAGTCAGAGAGAAGCAAAACAAAAGGATACAACTAATAAGACTATGAATTTGCAATCGAAACAACTATCCACCCAGTTTGGACCTCCAGAATACTCCAGTAAACTTCAGAAAGGACCTCACCCTGTGGAGTGTATTTATTGCAAGAAACCTCGTCACTTTAAGAAAAACTGCCAGAAACTAAAACAGAGGTAAAAAATGGGCAAAAGAAGAGAAGAAAGAATAGGGATGCTCCAAGGAACTTAAAGGCTCCTTCTTTTTCCCTCCTTACCTATACTTTGGGAGAAATAGAAATTATTCTAAATAGAACAAATACAAGTGCTTGTTGAAACTGGAGCTACATGAGCTACAATAAACCCAATCTTACCACAAGGCATCCTTCCTCAGAGCAGGCAAACAATTCAAATCACATGTAAATCTCAGCCTGTAGCTTTTCAGCCTAGTTCTTTACAAGATACCCATGTTTTTCTCTTATTTCCCTCAGCTTCAATCCATTAGATAGGAAAAAATTTATTCTTTTCCCAAAAGGGGAAAATGTGCTGAGAATTAGAAGACAAAATGGAATTATTAGATACAATAAATTTTTCAGAATCTGATCCTCTTAATTCAAAAATTGCAATTTATATTGCCATAGAGGACATTGAATTATTGAGTGATGAAGAATTAACAAAAACTGCTAAAGACAGAACCTGATCAACTGTGGTCAAAGTCTTCCACAGATATTGGAAAAACTATCTAACTTACCTCAATCAAAATTCAAATAGACTCATTAAAACCCCTTCCAAACCTTAAACAAGACTCTAAAACCAGAAGCTTTAGAAAGAATAAGACCTATAATTAGAATGTAATTATTATAGACTAAGTCTGTAATTCTAGACTATGTAAAAAGAGATCTGATTATTCCCTGTACAAGCCCATGTAATACTGCAATCTTTCCCATAAGAAAACCAAGTGATAGAGAATAGATGTTTGTAGAGGATCTGAGAGAAATTAACAACATGGACATTTCTCACCATCTAGTAGTGCCAAACCTCCATATAATTTTGATTACCATCCTTACCAAAAGTGAGTTCTTTACTATAATAGGCCTATGTAGTGCATTCTTTAGTATTTATGTGGATCAAGACATTCAATTTATCTTCACCTTCACTTAGGAAGACAGACAATACATATGGACAGTCATGCCTCAGGGATACACTGAGAGCTCAACTTACTTTACACAAATATTAAAAGCAGATCTCTCAGATATTGACTATATTAAGAAATATATTTTAATGCAATGTGTAGATAATTTGCTTGTCTGTTCAGAGGGTAGGCAAGCCTCCATAGAAGATGGGATTAACTTATTACTACAATTAGCCTTAAAGAAACACAAGGTCTCAAAAAAAAAAACATTCACTTTTGTCAAAAACAAGTAAGATTTTTGAGTAATCTAACATCAAAGGAAGATATTTTTATCCACCTGGATAGGATAAAAGAAATCTTGGCCTTCCTTACTCCCAAAAGTAAGAAACAACTCAGAGGATTTGGGGGACTGGCAGGATACTGTTGAAATTGGATTCCAAACTTTTTTTAAACTAAAACTTTCTATACTTTTATAAAACAAGACAAGCCAGGCCCCTTGGAATGGACAGAGGAAAATCAGTCAATATTGGAAGAAATTTAAAAAGAACTTTATAGATGCTGCATCTTTGGAATATCCAAATTATAATACTCCATTTTCATTGTTTGTTCATGAAAATCAAGGAAACGCCTTAAACATTCTGAAACAAAAACATGGAGACCAAAATAGGCCTGTAGGATACTAGTCAGCAACTAGACCTTGTGGCTAAAGGATTGCCACCTTGCATGAAGGCAATAACTGCCACTGCTCTGTTAGTAAGAGCAACCGAAGAAAGAGTGATGGATCTCCCCTCTTGGTTTTCATGCCAAATTCTTTGCAAGTATTTCTAAATTCATAGCACACTCAACATTATTCTGTCAGCAGATTAGCTTCTTAGGAAGTTCTTTTTCTTTCTGTAGCTCATATTACAATATCTAGGTGCAAAAATCTAAACCCCCTGCTCCTCTGTCTCTGCCTTCAGATGAGATACCACACAATTGCATAATCTCAACTCACCAGGTTCTCTCTCCTAGAACAGACCTACAAGAAGCTTGCCTTACTCTTACTTAAAAGATGAACCTGGGACTTATTTTTCGGATTATGCTATATTATCTTTAACTAAAGAAAGTGCTTACCTTCCAGAAGCCACCTCAGCTTATCAAGCAGAATTGATAACATTAATCAGAGCCTACCAGTTGGCAACTACAAATATTCATATAGATAGCAGATATGCTTTCAGAGGAGCTCATGATTTTGGAATGCTATGGAAACGAAGAGGTTTTTTTTACTTCTTGTGATCAGTCCATAAAAAACGAACACCTTATTTCACCATCACTAGAAGCCATATTAAAATTCACTGGCCATTATTAAAATTCCAAGTCATTCCAAATCAGATACTGCAGAAAATAAAAGAAACAAGCTAACTGATAAGGTAGCAAAAATGGCTGCTCTAAACGTATCTGAACAAGAAAAGGAATCTACATTAAGTCTCAAAGAAGCACCTGAATTTAGAATAAAATTAGCTCAATCCAGAGCTCCAAAATCCAAACAGAAAATTAGAAGACAAAAGGAGGAACATACTCTCCCAAAGATGAAGTATGGTATGGACCAAACAACTTATCTATACTTCCTACTGGAGATCATCATTTTTAACCTATGTACATGATTTAACTCATTGGAGCCCTGGAAAAATAGTTGCTTGAGAAAATGTTTTTCTCCAACTATAGTTCATAAGGTATACAATTGCTGCCATATCTGCCCAAAAGATAATCCAGGAAAACGTTTACATGGCTCCTAAGGACATTTTGCTTTACCTGATGGTGTTCTGAAGCATGGCAGTTACATTTTTAAAAAAAACTTTTTAATTTTTCCTAATAGGTTTTTGGGGAACAGGTGGTGTTTGATTACATGAATATGTTCTTTAGTGCTGATTTCTGAGATTTTGGTGCATCCATCATCACCCAAGCAGTGTACACTGTACCCAATGTGTAGTCTTTTACCCCTAATCACCCCCACCCTTTCCCCAAAGTCCCCAAAGTCCAATGTATCACTTTTATGGATGGCAGTTAGATTTTATTCAGCTTCCTTCATCACAAGGATACAAGTATGTTCCAGTCATTATTTGCATGTTTTCTCTTTGGCTAAAAGCATTTTCATACTGAAGAGTGACTGTTTAGCAGTAAGTAAAATTCTTTTAGAAAAGATTATTCCAACTTGGAATGTTCCAGAGGAACTCCACAATAATGAAAGTACTCATTTTACTGGACAGAAAATTCAATCAGTATGTAAAATTTGGCCCATCCTCCAACACCACCATTGTGCATATTATCCCCAATCACCTGGATTGGAGATGCATACAAACGGAATAATTAAGAATCAATTGGCAAAAATAACAAAAGTTTTTAGATTCCATCATTGAAGACTCTTCCATTGACCGTGCTTAACCTTAGGTTACCCCTTTTAGGAAACCTCAGTTTTCCTCATTTGAAATAATAACTGACAGACCTATGAATCTCTCCCCAGGAAACTAAAACTCCTTAACTGTAAGTGGAGACATATTCCTTTATTTTTCTAATCTTATGAAACAATTAACTAAAAAGTATTAACTAGTGAAAGTTTCTTATTTATTTTTAATTTTTGTAGGTACATAGTAGGTGTCTATATTTATGGGGTACATGAGATACCCAAACACAGGTATATAATTTGTAATAATCACATCATGGAAAATGGAGTATTCATCCCCCCACACATTTATCTTTGTGTTACAATCCAATTATACTTTTTTAGTTACTTTAAAATGTACAATTAAATTATTATTAACTACAGTCTTATTTTGTACCCATTACTATCCCCAGTTGGGGAACTATCCCCAATTCCCACCCACCCGCTATCCCCATTTTCCAGCTTCTGATAACCATGCTTCCACTCTCTATCTCCATGGGTTCAACTGTTTTGATTTTTAGCTCCCACAAATAAATGACAATATATGAAGTTTGTCTTTCTATGCCTAATTTATTTCACTTCACATAATGGCCTTCAGTTCTATCCATGTTGTTGCAAATGACAAGATCTTATTCCCTTTTATGGCTGCATAGTACTCCATTGTGTATATATACCACATTTTCTTTATCCAATAGTCTGTTGAAGGACACTTAAATTGCTTCCAAATATTGACTACTGTGAACAGTGGTACAACAAACATGGCAGTGCAGATAACTCTTTGATATGCTGATTTCCTTTCTTTGGGTTATATACACAGCAGTGGGACTGCTGGACTTTATGGTAGCTCTATGTTTAGTTTCTTGAGAAACCTCCAAACTGTTCTTCATACTGGTTGTACTAATTTGCATTCCCACCAACAGTGTCTGAGGGTTCCCTTTTCTCCATATTCTCACCAGCATTTGTTATTGCTTCTCTTTTGGATAACTGACATTTTAACTGGGAGAAGATGGTATCTCATTATAGTTTTGATTTGCATATCTCTGATGAGCAGTGATGTTGAGCACCTTTTCATATGCCTGTTTGCCATTTGTATGTTTTCTTTTAAGAAATGTCTATTCAAATCTTTTGACCATTTTTTAATCAGATTAGATTTTTTCCTATAGAGTTGTTTGAGCTCCTCACATATTCTGGTTACTAATCCATTGTCAGATGGATAGTTTGCACATATTTTCTCCCATCCTGTGGGTTGTCCTTTCACTTTGTTGATTGTTTCCTTCGCTGTGTAGAAGCTTTTTAACTTGACATGATTCCATTTGTCCATTTTTGCGCCAGTGCTTGTGGGGTATTACTCAAGAAATTTTTGCCCAGACCAATGACCTGGAGAGTTTCCCTAAGGCTTTACTGCAGTGGTTTCATAGTTTAAGGCCTTAGATTTAAGTCTTTAAATGATTTTAATTTGATTTTTTTATATGGCAAGCCATAGGGGTTGCCATGTCCATAATCCCCACTTGTCCTCCACTTACTGCAAGTTGGAGGTAATTGAATCATGGGGGCGATTTCTCCCATGCTGTTCTCATGATAGCAAGTAAGCTCTCACCATATATGGTGGTTTTATAAGGGGCTCTTCCCCCTTCCCTCACCACTCTCTCTTGCCTGCTGCCATGTAAGAAGTGCCTCTTCTGCTTCTACCATGATTGTAAGTTCCCCGAGGCCTCCCAAACCCTGCAGAACTGAGAGTCAATTAAACCTCTTTTCTTTATAAATTACCCAATCTTGGGTATGTCTTTATAGCAGT
This sequence comes from Pan paniscus, assembly GCF_029289425.2. Taxonomy (NCBI): domain Eukaryota; kingdom Metazoa; phylum Chordata; class Mammalia; order Primates; family Hominidae; genus Pan; species Pan paniscus. The sequence goes on along the minus strand of NC_073266.2, from coordinate 27,153,472 downwards.
ATGAAAATGGGCTAATACAGGGGACAAGTTTCATTCTCTTTCATTCTTCATTCATTCATCCATTCTTGCATATGGATATCCAGTTTCCTCAGCACCGTTTATTGAAGAGGCTGTCTTTCCCCAGTGTATGTTCTAGGAACCTTTGTCAAAAATGGGTTCACTGTAGATTTATGGATTTTTTTCTGTGTTCTCTATTCTGTTTCATTCATCTATGTGTCTGTTTTTATGTCAGTACCATGCTGTTTGGGTTACTATAGCTCTGCAGTATAATTGGAAGTCAGGTAAAGTGATTCCTCCTGTTTTGTTCTTTTTGCTCAGGATAGGTTTGGCTATTCGTGGTCTTTTGTGGTTCCATATAAATTTTAGGATTGTTTTTTCTATTTCTGTGAAGAATGTCATTGGTATTCTGATAGAGAGTCTATTGATTTTGTAGATTGCCTTGGGTAGTATGGACATTTTAAAAATATTTGTTCTTCCAATCAATGAACATGGAATATCTTTTCATTTTTTGGTGTCCTCTTCAATTTATTTTATCAGTGTTTTATAGTTTTTTTTGTAGAGATCTTTCCTTTCTTTGGTTAACTTATTTCTTAGGTATTTAATTTTATTTGTGTCTATTGTAAATGGAATTGCATCTCTTATTTCTTTTTCAGATTGTTCACTCTTGGTGTCTAGACATACTACTGATTTTTGTATGTTGATTTGGTATCCTGCAACTTACTGAATTTATTTATGAGTTCTAATAGTTTTTTTGGTGTAGTCTTTAGGTTTTCTCAAATATGAGATTATGTCATCTGCAAACAAGGATAACTTGACTTCTTCCTTTCCCGTGCAGATATCCTTTCTTTCTTTCTTTCTCTTGTCTGATTGCTCTAGCTATGATTTCCAGTACCATGTTGAATTAACAGTGGTGAAAGTGGGCATCCTTGTCATGTTACAGATCTTAGAGGAAAGGCTTTCAGTTTTTCCCCATTCAATATGATACTAGCTGTGGGTCTGTAAAGTATGGCTTTTATTAAGTTGAGGTATGTTCCTTCTATAACCAGTTTTTTGTGGATTTTTATCATAATGTGATGGTGGATTTTCTCAATTGCTTTTTCAGCATCAATTGAAATGATCTTTTTTTTGTCATTTATTCTGTTGATATGATGTATCACATTGACTGAATTAGATATGTTGAACCATCCATCCTTGGATCCCAGGGATAAATCCCACTTGTCATGATGAATGATCATTATAATGTATTTTTGAATTTAGTTTGCTAGTATTTTATTGTGGATTTTTGCACTAATATTCATCAGAGGAATTGGCCTATAGTTTTTTTTTTAATATGTCTTTGTCTGGCTTTGGTATCAGGTAATACTGGCCTCATAGAATGAGTTTGAAAGTATTCCCTCCTCCTCTATTTTTAAGAATAGTTTGAGTAGGATTGGTGTCAGTACTTCTTTAAAAGTTTGATAGAATTCAGCAGGGAAGCCACTGGGTCCCGAGCTTTTCTTAACTGGGAGAATTTTTATTATAGCTTCTATCTCCTTACTTGTTATTGGTATGTCCAAGTTTGGATTTCTTCATGTTTCAGTCTCGGTAGGTTATACGTGTCTAGGAATTTATTTCCTCTACATTTTCCAACTTGTTGCTCATAGTAGCTACAAATGATCCTTCAAATTTCTGTGGTGTCAGTTGTAATGTCTCGTTTTTCATCTCTGATTTTATTTATTTAGGTCTTGTCTCCTTTTTTCACTAGTCTGGCTAAATGTTTGTCAACTGTCTTTTCAAACTCAAACATTTTGTTTTATTACTCTTTGATATTGTTTTATTTCATATTCATTTATTTCTCCTCTAATCTTTATTATTTCTTTAATTCTACTAATTTGGGATTTAGTTTGCTCTTGCTTTTCTAATTCTTTCTTTCTTTTTTTTTTTTTTTTTTGAGACAGGGTTTTTCTCTGTGGCCTAGGCTGCACTGTCATGATGTAACTAGAGCTCACTGCAGCCTTGAGCTTCTGAGCTCAAGAAACCTTCCCATGGCAGCCTAGGCAGACACGCAACCCTGGGTGCAAGCCGGGGACTCCAGGACACCCCGGGGCCCAGCACAGGGGCTGCCCGGAAGGCACTGGCCTCCACAGGAAAACCCCAGCCCCCTCCTCGGCCTCACTGCTTTTATCCTGGGCTGCCTCAATGACCCCCTGCAAGCCTGGCTTCCTGTCCCTGTGCCCCTGGGGAGTTCTTGCCGCTTTGGGGTGCCTCCCGTTGGGGAGACACACACCCTGGGTGCAAGCCAGGACTCCACAACACCCCCGGGCAGGCACAGGGGCTGCTGGGGAGGCTCTGACCTCCACGGGACGACCCCAGCCTCCTCCTTGGCCTCACCACTTTTTTTCCCTGGGCTGCCTCAAAGTCGCCCTGCAAGCCTGGCCTCCTGTCTCCATGTCATGGGGGACTTCTTGCTGCTTTGGGGTGCCCCCGTGGGGGAGACACCCACCCTTGGTGCAAGCCCGAGACTCCACTGGCTCCCCAGGCCTGAGGCAGGAGCTGCTGGGAAGGCACTGGCCTCCGTGGGACAACCTCAGCCTCCTTCTTGGCCTTGCCGCTTTTCCCCCCTGGCTGCCTCAACATCCCCCTGCAAGCCTGGCCTCCTGTCCCCGTGCCCCGGGGACTTCTTGCCACTTTGCGGTGCCCCCTGTGGGGGAGACATGCACTCTGGGTGCAAGCCAGGGACTCCACAGCCCCCGCAGGCCTGGTGCAGGGGCTGCGGGGAAGGCACTGGCCTCCCTGGGAAAACACCAGCCTCCTCCTCGGCCTTGCCACTTTTTTCCCCGGGCTGCCTCAACATCCCCCTGCAAGCCTGGCCTCCTGTCCCCATGCCCCGGGGGACATCTTGCTGCTTTGGGGTGCTCCCCGTGGGGGAGACACGCACCCTTAGTGCATACCAGGGACTCCCGGGACCAGCGCAGGGGCTGCCAGGAAGGTACTGGCCTCCGCGAGACGACCCCAGCCTCCTCCTCGGCCTCGCCGCTTTTTTCCCCGGGCTGCCTCAATGTTCCCCTGCGAGCCTGGCCTCCTGTCCCCGTGCCCCGGGGGCCTTCTTGCCACTTTGGGGTGCCCACCGTAAGAAAGACACGCACCCTGGGTGCAAACCAGGGAACCCGCAGCCCCACCAGGCCTGGTGCAGGGGCTGCCAAGAAGGCACTGTCCTCAGCGGGAAGACTCCAGCCTCCTCCTCGGCCTCGCCGCTTCTATCCCCCGGGCTGCCTCAACGTCGCCTTGCAAGCCTGGCCTCCTGTCCCTGTGTCCTGTGGGGCTTCTTGCCTCTTTGGGGTGCCCTCCGTAGGAGAGACATGCACCTTGGGTGCAGGCCAGGGACTCCACGCCCCCGCGGGCCCAGTGCAGGGGCTGCCCCGAAGGCACTGGCCTCCTCTGGATGACCCCAGCCTCCTCCTCGGCCTCACTGCTTTTTTCCCCCGGCTGCCTCAACGTCCCCCTGCAAGCCTGGCCTCCTGTCTCTGTGCCCCTGGGGACTTCTTGCCGCTTTGGGGTGCCCCCCATAGGGGAGACACGCACCCAGGGTGGAAGCCAGGGACTCCACGCCTCTGCTCTCCTGTGCCGGCGCAGGGTCTGCCTGGAAGGCACTGGCCTTCGCGGGACGACCCTAGCCTCCTCCATGGCCTCGCAGGTTCTTTCCCCGGGCTGCCTCAACGTTCCCCTGCAAGCCTGGCCTCCTGTCCCCGTGCCCCGGGGGACTTCTTGCCGCTTTGGGGTGCCCCCTGTGGGGGAGACACGCACCCTGGGTCCAAGCCAGGGCATTTTTTGTAGAGATGGGGTTTCGCCATGTTACCCAGGCTAGTCTCAAACTCTTCAACTCAAGCAATCTACCTGCCTTAGCCTCCCAGAGTGACTTCTCCAGTTCTTTAAGATGCATCATTAGGTTATTTATTTGAATTTTTCTTTTTTTTCGACGTAGGCACTTAATGCTATAAATTGCCCTTTTAGTACGGCTTTCACTGTATCCCATAAGTTTTGGTGTGTTGTGTTTTCATCATCATTTGTTTCAAGAAAATTGTCAGTTTCCTTCTTAATATCTTCATTGATATAATGGTCATTCAGAAGCATGTTGTTTAATTTTCATGTGTTTGTATAGGTTCCAAAATTTCTTATTGATTTCTAGTTTCATTCCATTGTGGTTGGAGAAGATGCTTGATATTATTTTAATTTTTTTAATGTTTTAAGTCTTGTTTTGTGACCTAACGTGTGGTCTATCCTTGAGAATGATTCATGTGCTGAGGAGACAAATTTGTATTCTGTAACCATTAGATTAAATGTTCTTTAAATATTTAATTAGGTCCATTTGATCTGTGTTGCAAATTAAGTCCAATGTTTCTTTGTTGCTTTTCTATCTTAAAGATCTGTCCAATGCTGAAAGTGAGCCGTTGAAATCTCCAGCTACTATTGTATTGGGGCCTATCTCTCTCTTTAGCTCTAATAATATTTCCCTTATATATCTGGGTGCTCCAGTGTTGGGTGCATATATATTAACAATTGTTATATCCTCTTGCTGAATCAACCCCTTTATCATTATATAATGACCTTCTTTGTCTCTTCTTACAGCTTTTATCTTGAAATCTATTTTGTCTAAGAATAGCTATTCTTGCTCTTTTTTTGGTTTCAGTTGACATGAAATATCTATTTTCATCCCTTTATTTCCAGTCTTTGTGTATCTTTACAGGTGAAATGTGTTTCTTACAGGTAACAGATCACTGGGTCTTGCTTTTTTATCCACTCAGCTACTCTGTGTCTTTTGATTGGAGAGTTTAGTCTTTTTACATTCAACGTTACTATTGATAAGTAAGGACTTACTCTTGCCATTTGGTTATTTGCTTTCTGATTTTTTTTGGTGATTTTTTCCTCTTCTTTCTTACTTCCTGTCTTCATTTTAGTGAAAGTGATTTTCTCTGGCGGTATAATTTAATTTATTGCTTTTTAAAATTGTATTTTGTGTGTATCCATTGTATGTTTTCCAATTTCAGGTTACCACAAGGTTTGTAAATACTATCTTATAATCCATTATTTTAAACCTGTGACTGCTTAACCCTAACTGCATAAACAAACAAATGAAAAACGAAAAGAAAACTAACAAAAATTCTACACTTTAACTCCATCTTCCTGCTTATTTTTTTGTTGTTATTGTGTCTTATTGTACTGTCTATGTCTTGAAGTTGTAGTTATGTTTTTGATTGTTTCATCATTTAAGTGAAGAGCAGTTTACACACCACAATTGCAATGTTATACTATTCTGTGTTTTTCTGTGTGCTTACTATTACTAGTGAGTTTTGGACCTTCAGATAATTTCTTCTTGCTCATTAACATCATTTTGTTTCAGATTAAAGAGCGTCCTTTAGCATTTCTTATACAACAAGCCTCACAACTCTACCCAGTGTTCCTACTGTGGATAAGCTGGTATCCAAGATACACGACAAAGCCGTCTTTATTCTTTGCTCCCCTGTCCTCAAGTAGAAGGAAGGAGTCACTTTTGTTGCTGTGAGTTGTGCTGTCTGGGGTTGGGGGAGGGGTGGGTTAAGCATTTCCTTAGCAACCCCACTGGTGTCTTTCTAGGTCACATGCCACCTTAGTCCACTGGCTCTAAGCCCTATCCAGTGCTAGCGGTTGCCTAAGAACTGCAGTTGTGTCCTAGACTGCCTTTCAAATTTACCTAGGACCCTAGAGCACTTGGCCCATGGTGGCGAGGCTTGCTGAGAAACTCAAGTTGTGACCACTGTGATAGGCAATTCTCCTCAGGTTAGTCTGGTCCAAACGTTCCCTCTGTGTTCAGGCAGTAGCTGAGCCCAGCGTGGTTTTGCTCTCTGCTATAACGGGGCAGCACTGAGTTCAATATAAAGTCTCACAATTGCTGTGCTCCCCGTCTCCCAAGCACACCAGTTTCTCCATGCTGTGTGGTTGCTGCCAGAGGCTGGGGGAGGAGTGGCACAAGCACTCCCTTAGCCATCTCAGCTGGTGTCTTAGTATGTTGCATGCCCCCTCCCCCACCCCAGTTTACTAACTGATCCCAGCTCAGCCCTAGGGCTTGCCTAGGAATTGCAGTCCTCATGGCCTAGCTTGCCCCTCAAGGTTACATAGGGCCCTAGAGCACTCTTGCCCACAGTGGTGAGGCTTGCTGGAACTCAAGGTCTGACCGTGGGATGGGTGATCACCCTCTGGCCTGGGCCGGTCTAAGTGCTCCCTCTGTGGGTGGGCGTCAGCTGGGTACAGCCCAGTTCTTCTTTCTGCTGTGACAGGGCAGTGCTGAGTTCAATGTAAAGTCCCCCAGTTGCTGTGCTCTCCCTCTCCCAAAAATACAGATTATCTGCACTACTTGGCAACTACCAAGAGATCGGGGAGAGTTGGCTTTGAAAATTCGAGACTATCTCTCTTACTCCCTTTCAGTGTCTCTTTCAGCAACATGAAGTTAAAACCAGACACTGTTTGCTCACCTAATTTTGAGTTCATAAAATGGTGCTTTTTGTCTGTAATTAGTTGTTAAAATTTGGTGTTCTTGCAGGGGGAATGAATGGTGTAGGCTTCTATTTGGTCATCTCGCTCTAACCCTCAAAAGATTATTTTCTTAATGGGCTCCGCAGAAACAAAGAATTCAAGACCCACAATCTTCAACCAGAAGATTTTATTAACTGGAAATATTTTAAAAAAGACTTTCTCCAATCAAAGTGGAAGGTCCCTTATCAAGTGCTTCTTACTAACCCTCGTGTTATTAAATTAGAAGAAAAAGACTAGTTAAGAGTTAAAATTAAAATATTACTGTGGCAGGTGTAGCTTTAAATTGAAAATGTAAAGGTAAAAATTCAGGTAAAAAGTGTGAATAAAGTTCGAGCCAAGCAATATGTCAACATAGAGGTGTTTGCAAAAATCCCCTAGGTAGAAGATTTGGTTACAGATAAGGTTAGATAACAGACTTTTACTCATAGTCATATTCTCAGCTCACACTTTACATGGGCTTATATGCCCATGCTTCTTAAACCATGAAGACACACAATGGGAACAAGGATATTTGAAACAAGGACTGTCCTGAAAACTTTGAGACACAAAACCCCAGACATCTGCCTTCGATAGTTGATACATGCACACAGTTCCACTGAGGAATCTTCTGTTTGATTTCTGAATCTAGAAAAGTCCTTGGGCCGGGTGCGGTGGCTCACGCCTGTAATCCTAGCACTTTGGGAGGCCAAGGCGGGTGGATCACGAGGTCAGGAGATTGAGACCATCCTGGCCAACATGGTGAAACCCCATCTCTACTAAAAATAAAAAAAACATTAGCTAGGTGTTGTGGTGCATGCCTGTAGTCCTAGCTACTCATGGGGCTGAGGCAGAAGAATCACTTGAAGCCTGGAGGCAGAGCTTGCAGTGAGCCGAGATCGAGCCACTGCACTCCAGCCTGGCTACAGAGCGAGACTCCATCTAAAAAACAAAAAAAAAGTCCTTTTTATTTTATTTTATTTTATTTTATTTTATTTTATTTTATTTTGAGACTGGGTCTCACTCTGTTGACCAGATTGAAATGCAGTGGCACAAACATGGCTCACTGCAGCCTTGACCTCCTGGCTTCAAGCAATCTTCCTGCCTCAGTCTCCCATGCAGCTGGGACCACAGGCATGTGCCACCATGCTCAGTTAATTTTTATCTTTTATTTTTTACAAAGACAGGGTCTCACCATATTTCCCAAGGTAGTGTCTAACTCCTGGGCTCAAGTGATCCACCATCTTGGCCTCCCAAAGTGCTTGGATTACAGGCAGGAGCCACTATGAACAGCTTAACTTTTATTTCTTGGAAGTCATATTTATCTTTTCTTTCCAGGATCCTGATGACTCTGTAGTGGAACACATACTTCATCCTTTTACATAAGAAAGTCTGTGTTCTCCATTTTAGAATGTAGCCACCCCAACATTCACATGGGAGATTCTCCATCAACACCATTCCCTGGGATCAGCCATCCCCCTCCCACCCCCAGCTCAGAACACAAAATGTGTAAACACTAGTTTCCAGATTGTTATTTTTATTAACAAAGGTATGGGTCTTGCTGGAAGAGAGCTAGTGGTGTGACTAAACTTGTGAACTTTAGAAATGATGACACCTTCGAAGTTGAAATAAAACCTTCTGAAAAAGTAAGATTTTTTTTTCCAAATTTGGTTCTATCCACTTTCAATAAACAGAAAGTAATAAAAACTCTGAATATGAACAAATAGCTGAAGAGGTGAAACTTTCTAATGGTGCCAGATGGAACCAAAATCACTTTGTCAATGAGGTAAGAAACCAGCAGGACTTGTTTTCTGAGCACTGGTCACTATCCTAGTTGTGACCCTGCTGATCAGAGCAGGATCTGGTTGAAACAGAGTGCAGTATAGAAGCCAGCCAGAACCAGCGGATAGCTACAAAAGTGGCTTCTAGTTGCCCTCACTGCTCATTAGAAGAAAGGTACTCCCACTGACACCATGACAATTTACAAATGCCATGGCAATGGGCCATGGCAATGGCCCAGAAGTTACCTTATATGGTTCTGAAAACTCCCTGCCCCTTTTCCAGATAGTTTTAAATAACCTGCCTCTTAATTGGCATATAGTTAAAATTGGGTATAAATACAAGTAGCCCACAGCCAATACGTTGCTCTTTGGGGCACACTGCCTATGGGATAGCATGGCTCTGCAAGGAGCAGTACCTCTGCTTCTGCTGTACGCTGCCACTTCAGTAAACAAGTTGCTATCTAACACCACCAGCTTGTCCTTGAATTTTTTTCCTGGGCAAAGCCAAGAACCCTCCCTGGCTAAGCCCCAGTTTGAGGGCTTGCTTGCCCTGCATCATCAACATAAAAAAATAGAGATAAATTTATAAGTAAAAAGGTTTTATATGAGAATAATACACGAAAAGTAGGATTGCAATTCAGGACCTAAAGACTCACCAGAGTGGCCTCTGGAACAAAGGAAAAGACAAGAGTTTATTGGGGAAAGAGGAGATTGTGCAAGTTGTTTTGAAAGAAAGCTTATTGGTGCTGGCGGCATCCTGCAAGAGCTGGTGACTCTGATGGGCCAGTGTCAGTCATTGCAAGGTAGGACTTCTGATCTTGGGGTTTTAGTTAGGCCCTTGTAGTTTTGGATTGGGTTGGTGAGACAGTATTGAAACCGGCAACTATTCTGTATTGTGCTGCTAGCTGTCCTTGTGTGACTCATGTAGTAAGCTGTGGTTTGGAAAAAGATTGTGATAGTTCCTGTTATCAGACAAATCTTGAGTGATTTGCCAGCTCTGTCTGCCAGGGTCTGACACAAGGGACGCTATTCCTGATTGTTCTTGAAGTGCATTCTAATTGTATCTCTCACAATGACAGAGTAATGGCCATTTTGCTTCATAGAAATTAGTAGGCAAAAGAAAGAACTGAGGCAGGCAAACCCCAGAATTGCATCTCAGCCTGGAAGTGTTTTTGGCTTCACTCAGAATTCAACAGCGAGCTAGCCATGAAGGAAAGCAAGTTTATTAGAGCAACAGTGGGCAACAAAATGGCCACTCCACAGACAGCAGGGCCATCCCATAGGCAGAGCATCCTGGAGCAGCAGCAACCAGGGTAGCAGCCCAGAGCAGCAGTCCCCACGGATTGCTGGCGAGCCATATTCATACCCAATCTCAATTATATAATAATTAAAGGGCAAATTATTAGGAATTTTCTAGAAAAGGGGCAGAGGAGTTCCCAGAACTATATAAGGTAACTTCCAGGTCATTGCCATGGCATTTGTAAAATGTCATGGCACTGGTGGGAGTGCCTTTTTGCTAATGAGCAGTAAGGACAACCAGAGGTTGCTTTTGTTGCCATCTGCTGGTTTCTGCCAGTTTCTCTGCTACATCCTGTTTAGATCAGCAAGGTTGTGATCAGAAAACAAGTCCTGCTGATCTCCTACCTCAGAACTATTTCTGTGGCTAGTGTTTTGCTGTGATGAAGTTTTTCTGAACTTCTTTTGACCCAGTAACCTTTTCATCTGGCTGACCTTTCTGTGGTCTCTGGACACCTAATGGAGATGCATAGTAACAAAGGCACGAAACCCTGAGCAGGTACACAAGAAGGGCTTTTCAGGAGAGTTCCACTGTGTTGATGTCTTTATTATTTTCTTCTCAGGTATTGCTATAATCACCCGAGAAAGCCCAAAGAAAAGGTGGAATGAACAGTTCCACTAAGTGATGTGAGAAGTCTGTCAGTCCCATTGCAAGCCAGGCCAGATATACAAAAAATTCTGCATTATCTGTTCTTCCTCATGGTTTGGTACCTGATAGTGTTACCAGCCAGGTGTAGGTCTGTTCTGCCCATGTGCCTTAAATCAATCACTGTAACACTAGTTTTGTAAGAGGGAAAGAATTTATTCCCAAGAACACCAAGTGCGGAGGTGGGAGAATAGTTTTCAAATCCACTTCCCTGAAGATAAGGCTGAGGGATATTTATGGGTTAGGGACACAGGGTGAGGAAAGGTGATTGGCAGTGGGGGAAAATGAAGTAACAGGTTCATTCTGCACAGGGTTCGTAGTATTTCATAGGACACATGTATAGAAAGGCGGCATTAGCATAACATAAGGGTGGAACTTTGGGCCTTCTGAAGTCAAAAGGCCACCTCTCAGGCACTTGCACAGGCTCCATTGAAGTGTCAGTGGTCTCAACCAGTTTGAACTGAACAGGAGCTGGCCCAAGTTTCTGAAAAGCAACAGAAGCAACCATTACCATGTTGACCTATTAATGTTATGCATAAAGTAGTCAGTGATGATTAAGTTTCAGCGTTGAGTGTCAAGGCCTTTGGCTTCATGGAAAACATGAATAAACAAAAACAACAAAAAAGCAAGCCATCAAAAGCAAACAGGGCAGGCATACCTGATGAAATTAACCCCTTGGTTTCAATAGTACTAGCTGTAAATGGGCTCCTGGAGTTAAGGCATGATATATATATATATTAGCGTATGAGCAATATATTTGTCACAATAATGGCTGTAGCTTGAAAGCAAAGGTAGCTCTTTTAAAGACTGGAGCACAAGACACAGTAGTTGGAAAGGCAGAAGGCAGGGGTGGATGGCAGGGCAGGGGCTGGCAGAACATGGCCACCAGAGGTCAGCATTGAGACCACAGTCCTTAGGGTCAAGTGCAGGTGCTAGATAAAGCTTTTCATTGAATCATCAGAAATAAGGCTTAACAAGTTACTATCCTTCAGAGTGGTAATATGCTGATTTAAATTGATCCTACATTATAAATAGATTGCAAATTTTTAAATTTTTATTTCCTTATAAAATGAAAAACAGGGGTTGTAAATAGCTTACATAAACACATAAGTATTGTAACAAAATTTAAAATATACTTGCTGAAGAAATTACAGAAGAGGAAGCAATAGAGAGCTGGTGATAAAGCAGCAGTAAAGGTAACACCAAAATCCATCCCTTGAGATCTTTTATGTTGGTAAGTAAGCCACAAAAAAAATTGTTCTAAGTATTTTGGCTACAGATTCAAGAAGGACAATAACAGTTAATCATCTGTAAATATTTCTCACAATGTAACTTTTGTTAGGTAGAGAAGGACAGTGGTTCCAGTTTAATGTGAAGCCACAGATGTTAGCTGATTGGAGGGAGAGGCAGGACTAAGGTCTTCCTGTGATGCTGAGCGGTCTGAAGAGGGCACACACCTGATCCCCTCTCTCCACAGATAGGGACTAGGGGGCTACTTATGAACAGAGCCACAACTGCTCTCAGAACAATTTAGGTTCACTATGACAAGGTGCTGAAGGGGTCATCTAGTCCCTAAAGTTCTGGCTAATAAAGCAGTGCTTTGGAGGTGGTTACAACAATTAAGCCCTTTATGTAAATGAGGTCTTATATGAATGCCTAGTATCTACCAAATCCATGACCAGCAGCCCCATCGAGGCAGGGTGGGTACCCACAGCTGCGGTCTCCCATCTCTCACAGAGAGTCTTCTGGGAGTGTTCCAAGGCAGCTTGATGGCAGGTCCTAAGTCAGTCACCTTACAGTCAGATTACCAACAAGTTCCAGAAAGCTGTTCCTTTTGAGGTTAACAAAAACCAGACATTTTTAAAATCAAGAATAATCAAATGCCCACCTTATAACTAAAAAAGAATCAATAAAGCTCTCATAGAATATTTAATACCAAGTAATAAAACTTCCTGGTGCACTCACCAAGATAAAAGGATTGTAAAGTATATTTCTGGGCAACTGAGTGACTTAAAATGCCACATAAGTTTGTTATCTTGAAGACAATAAAATGGTGATGGAGGTCTAACAAAAATATTGCCATTGAATATTATCACCTGACTCTGAAAGTTACTGATGTGAAACCCACGTCTTTTCATCTTTATTTATAAGAGTACATTATTGTTGTTTTCCTCTGTGAATGATGGTGTCATCCAAAGAGCTTTGTTTTTCTACTATTTTGTTTTTGAAATGTTATAGATTTAAAAGCTTATACGTTTGTAAAAAGCAAATTTAAAAATTAAAAAATATTTTAGAGCACATTCCTATTTGACCCTATGGGAATGTGTCCTATTTGACACATTCCTATTTTCTTATCCTGCAAGAGATAACACCTACTAAACTTGACCTCCAAGTGACATAAAGGACAGATTTTGAGTAAGGGTCAGAAACAAGGGTGTTTAAATTGAGTTTCTGCAGTGAATTCTACTACAGGTACATGTCCAGGGGTGCAAATAACTGAGGTAAAATTAATAAAGATACTATTTATCAACTTTAATATATAACTTCATAACATTAAAAGGGAGTAGCCATGCTCAAATCCCAGAAGTTCCTGATTGGCCTGAGAAAAACATTTTTAAATTTAACTAAGAAAGAAGCCGGCGTCATTTGAACAGAAATGACTCCTATAATATAACCTTAAAGGAATAAAGAGATGATCTTTTTGAAAATAGGGTAAGCTATGTATCATACCCACCAGGTATAATCATACCTACATCATCATAAAATTAGAAATATAAGCAGAAGTGGGCAAGAACAAAAGCTACTTTTCCAATTTTGCCTTAAACTGTTTCAGAGGCAGGAAATCTTTTCCCGTTTTTTAAAAAACCATGCCATATAAGAAGACTGTTCATAAAGTAGCTGGAAGAAATGTGAATGATTAAGATTATCTGATTTCTGGGAAGATGCTGGGATGCTGGGATAAACAGAAGACATATTATTGCTCTATCAGGTGAGATGGGGGAGTGCACAGAAGTGTGGGCTGACAGGTGCAGGAAGCCAAGGTCGGGAATCAAGACCAGCATCTCCGGTTCACACCCATCTGCCCTCACCTCCGCCGACTTTCCCATCTGTCTCTGGACTGGGGTCCCAGCTTGATAACACACTGCAGTGCATTTCCTCTGTTTTGCATGTGATCATTTGGGGCTGGGCCTGGGAGGCAGCAGCATCTGGATCATGGCTCATGACCACCACGACTACTTCTCGGGGCAATTAACAAGAAAACATCCTGAGCTGAGAAAGAAAGAAGGGCTTGAATACAAGTGGAGACTGAATAAGCCGACCATGGAGGAGGAGAGAGCTGGGAGGCTTGAGGGAGATGTTTACAAGCCTGAGAAGCAGCAAACACAAGCACCATGACACAGAGGCAGCACGTGCAACTCTTCAGGACAAAATGCATCCGGAAGAGAGAAGATGATTTTTAAAATAAATATAATTTGAACTTTCGGAGAAATATGAAAGGCTACAGTAACTATAAAATAAAAACAGAAGGCATGAAAGTATAGTTTTAAACAATTTTAAATAAGTACAGGTACCAAGATCTGGCTAATTATTATGTATTTAATCAAGAACAACCCACAGGATGTATTCCTCCTTCACCCATGCATAAAGAACAACTGCATCTAATATTTGTCCCTGGTTTTAAATCTTCCTTTCTTATGTGTTTACTTCTTTTTATTTTTTTAGAGACAGGGTCTGGCTCTGTGGCTCAGGCTGGAGTGCAGCAGGGCCATCATAGCTCACTGTAGCCTCGAACTCCTGGGCTCAAGTGATCCTCCCACCTTGGCCTCCCAAAGTGCTGAAATTACAGGCTTGAGTCACTGTGCGTTTTAAAAAAACCTTTGAACAAAGTTGTGCTTCTGCAGAGGAAGGAGGCCAACCATGGAGGAAGCTATTAGGCAAGAAAAAGAGGCATAGCAGAAGCTATGCTAGCTTCAGATCTGTGCTGAGGGGATAGCACCTCTGACCTGCCACGAAGTGAAGGCAATCGGTGCTCATCTGAGCTCCAGCTCCTGTGCCTACACCCCTGCCAGCCCCAGGAAAACCAGGCTTCCCGTGGCACCTTCACCTCATCTATCTCCAGCCCTGGAGTTTGCTCTTCTCCATAGGGACACGCCCTTCGAGGAAAAGACCGTTCATGGCTGCTGAGGAAACTCCGTAATTACCCATTCTAAACATTTTGTCCTCCGTAAACAAACGTACAGATTTTAAAAATCAGCAGGGTGTGGTGGCTCACACCTGTAATCCCAGCACTTTGGGAGGCCGAGGCGGATGGATCACCTGAGGTCAGGAATTTGAGACCAGCCTGGCCAATATGGTGAAACCCCGTCTCTACTAAAAATTAAAAAGTTAGCCAGGTGTGGTGGCACATGCCAGTAATCCCAGCTACTCGGGAGGCTAAGGCAGGAGAATTGCCTGAGCCCGGGAGGCGAGGTTGCAGTGAGCCAAGATTGTGCCACCGCACTCCAGCCTAGCTGACAGCGTGAGACTCTGTCTCAAAAAGAAAAATAAGAAGAAAAAGAAAAAAATCAAGAGGCATTCGAATGATTCGAATGTAACTCAGAACATGCAAGAAAAAGACCTCCATAAACAAAGGAAACAGGTTCTAGAGAAATACTCAGAGATGGAGAAGGGAAAGATGAGAACTTCTGAAAAATACAAATTAATGTTGTCAGAGAGATTTAAGCCCTTAATCTATTTATGCTCTTTTAAAGGAACAGCCAGCTATGAAATTAAAGAAAACAGAGTTTTGTAAATTAAAAACTGATATACATATACAAACAGAGGGAGAGAGAGAAATGGAAGGAGATAGGTCAATATAAAAACTGAATAATTCCATATTATATGGCTAAAGTTCTAACTATTTGTTGGGAAATAAACTTGGAGAAATCTCCCATAACATACCATAAAGGAAAAAAAAACAATAGATTCAGTGAAAGAAAAATTGGAAAGCAAAGAGGATCATTACAGAAAGTCTAGTGTTCATCTAATAGAAATTTTAGAAAGAATTGAACAATGAAGAGATGAAATGATTTTTAAGAAAAGAAGAAAGATAATTTCCTGCGATGAAGATTTTAATCTCCAATTTTATAAGGTCCTTTGAATGTCAAAAAGGAAAATTTGAAAAGAGAAGGATACAAAATTTTTGAATTTTAACAAGACAAAATGCTTAGAACTCCCACAATGAAAGAAAAACTGGTATCAGACTTTTATCTACTTCACGGGTTTCTAGATCTAAGGCAAAATGATCACTTATGTATTACAGTTAACTAATATTTACAGACATGCCAAGACTCAGAAAATTTAACATGTGAAAGAATAGCCTGCTATGAAATAAAGAAAAAAAGGCAGAGTTTTATAAATTAAAAACTGACATACATGCACACATGCAGAGAGAGAGAGAAATATTCCTTCTGAAAACAAAATTACTAAATGATAAATTCAAATAGAACAATCAGATAAATGAATCAATTTGAAAAGCCATGGGCTACATGAAGAACAAATTAGCCAGAACATAGATTTTATTTTTACAATGAGAAATGTGAATAGGTTATATTTATTAACCAAATGAGATAAAATCAAATTCATATAATAAAATAATTTTGTGTTGCTTGATAAAAATATACTTAAATCAAAATTAAGATAAAAGTTGAATATGAAACCATGGACAAATATATACCAGGTAGATGAGTTTAAAAAAAAAAACAATTAAGTGATGATTAAATAAAGAATCCTATTGCTTGCTTAGCATCATTTATATAATGTGTGAAATACTAATTTTTAAATGTGTTTGTGTAAGTGTAACAATTGGACACAAATAACCAAGATATATTTTACAAAGAAATAGAATTAAGGTAATGCTAGATATTAAATCTCATTCTCTTGCTTAGTTGCACTATCCGTTGTTGAAAGTAGAATAGTGAAGTCTTTATTACTGGTAAATTGTCTATTGCTCTCTTC
Source organism: Pan paniscus (assembly GCF_029289425.2). Classification (NCBI taxonomy): domain Eukaryota; kingdom Metazoa; phylum Chordata; class Mammalia; order Primates; family Hominidae; genus Pan; species Pan paniscus. Next base: position 27,137,230 of record NC_073266.2, on the reverse strand, counting down.
AATTCTGTCAGTTTTGCTTCATGTATTTTGAGATTCTGTTGTTACATATACATATATTTATATTTGTTATACCTTCTTGGTGAATTCACCCTTATGTCATTATAAAATGTCCTTTGTCTCCAGGAACAACATGTGTCTATTTTGTCTAATATTAGCATAGTCACTCCAGCTCTCTGTTGGTTATCCATCTCTTTCCATCATATTAATTTCAACCAATTTGTGTCTTTGAATCAAAAGTGTGTTTCTTGTATACATATTGTTGGATAGATATAGCATATATTTATACAATGTTTTTTTCATTCACTCTTCCAATCTCTGACTTTTAATTGGAGAATTTAATCTATTACTATTTAATATAAGTAAGATAGAATTTACATCTGCCATTTTGTTATTTGTTTTTTACGTGACTTACGTCTTTTTTGTTCTTCCTTTTTTTTCCATTACTGTCTTGTGTTAAATAGATATCTTCCAGTACCACTTCTATTTTCCAGTTATTTCTTTTACTATATATTTTTGAGTATTTTATCACGATTATTATTGGGGTTACCATTAGCATTTTAACTTACAATAATCTAGTTTGGATTAATACCAACTACTTCAATAGTATTTTTTTAAATTTTGTTTCTATATAGCTTTGTTCCCCTACCCCTTAGGGCTGTTATGGTCCCAATATACATCTTCTTATATTTTGAGGCCTTAATACATTGTGTGTCAATCTACTTAGATGTACAATTATTGCATTAGGCAGTTGTCTTTTAAATCAGATAGGATATTTTAAGAGGAGCTACAAACAAAACCAAATTTCTACTTTCTTCTATATTTATATCTGTCCCAGGCATAACCATCTTAGATCATCCAGTCACCAGTCAACAACCCTCCAGCTGAGTGAGCCTAACCAAGATCACCCTTGCCCTGTCCCAACCAGAAGAACCACCCAGCTGACCCTAGGCTCATGAGCAATCATAAATGTTTATTGCTTTGCTCCACCAAGCTTTGAAGTGGTTTTCTTTACAGCATTATTGTGGAAGTAGATAAAAAGTGATTTAGTAAATTTTTCTGTTTGATTTGTGATGTATCCTTTTTCATTCTGCTTCTTCACATGCTACATTCTGTATCACCTCCATTGTTCCTTCCATCTATCCAGTCTTTTTTTGCCAACACCACCCTTTTTGATTTTTCACTTTTCTGTATATTCCAATATTTCATTTTCCAAGAAATGGGTATCAAATTCTTCTGCCACTTTCTCAGCATAGAGGATATTGTATGTTTTTTCTTATTGGTTCTATTGATGTAATGTTATATATTCATGATTTAATAAATTAAACTGCTCATGAATTCATGCAAATAGGTTTTTCTCGGGAATTCATGAGACAGGTGTCAATCAGTTTTGAAGTTTATTTTGCCAAGGTCGAGGATGTGACCAGGAGACAGGTCTGTGCCTTTCTTGAAAGATGATTTTGATGGCTTCAATATTTAACGGGAACAAGTGGACTGGAGGGGAGGGAAAGAGAGTATGGTTACATTATGGAATCCACGTGTTGCAAGATAAAGGAGCAGGTAAGGGAATGGTCAATTTTGTATTTGTCTGGAGCTCAGTAAATCCACACTTTATATAAGATAAGGTGGAGATAGAGTAGCTACCTGTGGAAATATTTAACCTTTTATCTGTACCTCTCTGCTTAGGAACAAAAGGAAAGGCAGCTTCTTTGTAGGTCTCAGCTTTCAGCCTGATTTTTAATTTTGGCAGAGTGAATTGGGGTCCCAAGTTTTATTTTCCTTTCACATTTCGAACTCAGTCTTCTAGAATTTTACCCACTATTTTTACATCTACACTTACATGTGAATTTGGTCTTTAGTTTTGTGTGTTCTCATTATCACAATTTTATGTGAGAATTTTGAAAGCTTAGTAAAATGAATTGGGTTTCCTTAATTGTCTATGCTTTGCGGCATAATTTATATATTAGAAGCATTATCTGTTCCTTGAAGATTTCAAGTAACTGACTCGGAAAACCATCTTTATATCTAACTCACTGAGCCCCTTAGCAATGAACACGTTTAATGATCAGATCTAAGAGGAATACAATACCAATTATGTAGTCATTCTGCTAAAAATGCATAGCTGAAATCTAATCATGATGACATAGAATACAAACAAATTAAGGGACAGTATGCAAAATAAACAGTTGAAATATACTTTTCAAAAATACCTGTGCCACGAAAGACAAAAAAAAATTAAAGAACTTTTCTAAATTCAAGGACACTAAAGCGACATGAAAACTAAGGGCAATGTATGATCCTCAGTTGGAGCCTGGATTAGGAAAAATGGCTGTAACAGATATTATTGAACAATCGGCAAATTTTTAATATGACTGTAGGTTAAATAATAGTATTACAGCTGTGTAACTTACCTGATTTTGGTAATTATGCTGTGGTTATGTAAGAGAATGCCCTTGTTCTTAGGTGATGTTCTCTGAAGTATGGAGAGTTAAGGAGAAAAATGGTCATAAGGAACAACTCTTTTTTACTTTTAGACAATCAAATTAACGCCATTGTAATTACACCAACTCAATTGGAATTGACACAAATATTTTTCCAGACACAACAGAAACTCACTAAATCTAAGTGTTTATTATGAATTTTTAAAATCTCATTAATAAAGCATTAGATTATTTCATACATCATTTATATAATTATTTATAATCTCTGTATTTTCATGCTAGAATTTTGATAGGGCTATAACAAGTAGTAAATAATACAATTGGATTCTGCATATCTCTCATAGTTTTGGCCAACACAGATATTAAAATCATGCTAATGACATAGTTACATTGTGTCATGTATGTGGGCCCTTTCTTTTAGAAGGAACTCTAAATAAACTCAGAGTGTGTGCATCTGAAACCTACAATGAATCTGGAATGTAAATGGCTGTACCCCTCACTGTTTACTGGCCAACTGTTTACACAGCTCATGAAAAAACACATGTATGTGCCCATTCAAATGTTTTTAATCCGAGAAAATTGTCAGAAATAAGCTGGAAGCATTTCTTCCTGAAGACAAAGTCTGAGGGTGGTGACCTGTAGAGCGAGAAGACGTTGATCTACTATCTTCCAAGTGCAAGATTCTGGGCTAATGAGACAGCTCAGGGTGAGTTTCAGTGCCCAGGCAGCAGGCTGAGATGGGGCCTCACTCTTCTGTGGAATCCATTTATTTACATGCATCTTGCTATGTTTACAGATGGGCAGCAGATTAAAAAAACACCATAAGTAAGCCTAAAGGTACTTAAGAAGAGTACTATATTAGTTGAATAATAAAACTGAGTAAATTTTAGAATGTAACTTAGATAAATTGGGGTTAATAAAGAAATGTCTAGGTATTAAAAATTGTTTTCACCAGGCGCGGTGGCTCACACCAGTAATCCCAGGACTTTGGGAGGCCGAGGCGGGCAGATCACCTGAGGTCAGGAGTTTGAGACCAGCCTGCCCAACATGGTGAAACCCTGTCTCTACTAAAAATACAAAAATTAGCCAGGCGTGGTGGCAGCTGCCTGTAATCCCAGCTACTCGGGAGGCTGAGGTAGGAGAATTGCTTGAATCCGGAAGGTGGGGGTTGCAGTGAGCTGAGATCGCGCCATCGCACTCCAGCCTGGGCAACAAGAGCGAAACTCTGTCTCTAATAAATAAATAAATAAGTAATTGTTTTCACCTAGATGTCTTGGAATTTTATGGAGAAATTCTCAAGATTTGCCTGTGTAAATCCATGACTTCCCAGTTCTCATGCTCTGCATGGGCAATGTTGGACCAATTATATCACCCAGACACAATATGCAGCTTCCTTCATGTCTGTCTGGCTCTGCTGTCTTTCCTGGAAAACTCTCTCTCTGCCCCATCTCAAGGCAGACGCAATCTCTCTTGACCAGTTTCTTGATATACATAGAAACTATTTTAAAACCTATTAACTGAGAAAATATATATGTCAACTCACACGTCACTCACAAATATACAAACCTTCGCTTTTACCATTTAATAAATTATATGCAGAAACTTAATAAAATCAGAGAAGACAGAGCAGAAAACAAAATCAGTTTTGTTTTGTGTTTTATTTTTATTTATTTATTTTGAGATGGAGTCTGTCTTTGTGGCCCAGGCTGGAGTGCAGTGGCACAATCTCGGCTCATTGCAACCTCTGCTTCCCGGGTTCAAGCTATTCTTCTGCCTCGGCCTCCCGAGTAGCTGAGACTACAGGCACATGCCACCAGACCTGGCTAGTGCCCAGTACTTCGGGAGCCCGAGGAGGGCGGATCACGAGGTCAGGAGTTCTAGACCAGCCTGGCCAATATGGTGAAACCCCGTCTCTACTAAAAATGCAAAATCAGTTTTTAAAATCTCAGGGTAATCAGGAAGGCCAGGAAGAGTGAGTGGGATTACAAGTGTCTGAAAACCAAGGATTGTGAGCAATAAAAAAGTGGAGAGATCCAGGCCAGATGCCAGCAGGGATCTGGAGAAATTCTACCCAAAATCTGGTGGGTGCAGAAACACATCTACTCATGCCTAATAATTTTTTTATTTGTTTCACTCCTAGCACTTTGGTCTACCTGATGCTTTCTAACATCTAACACAGATCCTCAGTCACCATTCCCAGTCCATTATTCCCCTGCCCACCCTCTTTTCACCTGCAGGACAACCTCTCCCCTCCATGCCCCAATATTCTCCTCCATCCCATTCACCCTTTGAAACGAGCCGATAAACTAATCACAGTGGCATTGTGGCTGTTAAGGCTCGGTGCAATAGCTTCCTGGGGTGTTGTGTTTTAATAGAGAACAAGAAGCCTTCTGATAAGAGAATACATCCCCAACTGTGGCATTTCCAATAAGATACTGCAGGAAGAGGATATATTTTTCAAGAACAGCAAGCATCCCGATGGCTCCCATCTGCCTGGTGAGCTGCTTCTCTGCCTTCGTCTCAGGTTGGCCCTGCCTGTGTTCCCCCAGTGTCATTGCCTGCAGTCAATCTCCCTTCTAAATAAATCCCAGAACTAGCTATGTCTTTGTCCTTTTCTGACATCTGAAGACTGGCATGATCTGAAAGGAATCTATGCCCTCTCGCCTCAAACACTGTCTAAAAGCAAATATCTAAAAATATCTAAAAGCAAATTCCTGCATCCCTAGAAATCTACCATGGCAAAACACACACACACACACACACACACACACACACACACATGATTGTAGGACCAAAATAAAAAATCTAAGGCATTTTTCCTTGGTGGTACCCATTGGGTTAATCAAATTTCATCTAAAATAAGTCATCGCGACCCCCAGGCAGTCACCAGGAAGAAATTTAAGTTCAGTAGTGATTCAGAATCAGAGGATAAACACAAACATGTGTCTTTGGCACACAGAGAAAGCCTGGGGACAGGATGTGGTTGCAAAAGGAATATTTCCCCTTTAAGCCACTGTTTTTGTGAGACTTTTGGTAAGAAAAGATTAAGAAGTAATTTTCCTCTGAGGACTTACAGGAAATAATTTATGAACGTAAATAGCTACCAATGTTACTGAAAGTTAGAGGATGCTTAGGTTTGTTAGTTGTCATTAGTGTAATAAGAACAGACTTATAGACAGTTCACAATATTACAAAGTAAGTTAAATAAATTAAATGCCCTATTAACACTGCATTTCAATGTAATGTTTCCTTGTTATTACCATAGCAAATAATAATGCAAAAAATTATTCCTAGAGGATGCTTTCTAGGTTGCAGACCAAAAAAAGGTGGCGGCGGTCAGGGGAGCTTATAGAAGAAAAATAAACTTAAGAAATAAATACCTAAGTTTATAGTTTGAGCGTTTGGTTAAATAGTGGTGTAATTTACCAAAATCTAAAGTAGGGAAGATGGGCAAGAACAGGTTAGGGAGCAGGATGGTGAGGATTAAGGCAGATTCTGCTTTGGACATGTTCTGTGTGAACTGCCTATAGAAAATTCAAAAAGAGAGGTCAAGTACACAGCTGGGTATACAAATTTAGAACTCTGTAGAGGTTTAGGCAAGTGACATCAATGTAAAAGTCATCCATATATAAATAGTATTAAAGTAAAGGGACAAAAATGAAGACAGAGAAAGATCCTGGCCAAGACCTGGGGTTCATTGCAGTGTATCTGTATTATTCTGTTCTCACCCTGCTAATAAAGACATACCCGAGGCTGGGTAATTTAGAAAGGTAAAAGGTTTAATTGATTCACAGTTCCACATGGCTGGGGAGGCCTCACAATCATGATGGAAGGCCAATGAGGAGCAAAGTCACCTCTTACATGGTGGTAGGGGAGAGAGAGTTTGTGTAGGGGAACTCCCCTTTATAAAATCATTGGATCTCCTGAGACTTAATCACTATCACAGCACAGGAAAGATCCGCCTCCCCATGATTCAACTACCCTCCACTGGTCCTTCCCACCACACGAGGGAATTATGGGAGGTACAATTCAAGACGAGATTTGGGTGGGGATGCAGTCAAACCATATCAGTATCCATATAAACATAGCGCACAAGGAGAAGCCACAATAAAACTTTTTTTTTTTTTTTTTTAGATGGAGTGTTACTCTGTCATCCAGGCTGGAGTGCAGTGGCACAATCTCCGCTCACTGCAACCTCCGCCTCCCAGGTTCAAGCGATTCTCCTGCCTTAGCCTCCCGAGTAGCTGGGATTACAGACGCATGTCATCATGCCCGGCTAATTTTTGTATTTTTAGTAGAGACGGGGTTTCACCATTTTGCCCAGGCTGGTCTCGAACTCCTGACCTCAGGTGATCTGCCCGCCTTGGCCTCCCAAACTGCTGGGATTAGAGGCTTGAGCCACCACGCCCGGCCAACAAAACCTATTTTGCCTGTTAAGGAGTTCTCAGCCGTCTTCAAATCATTAGATTCAAGGATCAGTTGGCACCTCAGGAACCCTCAAAATGGATAATGGGCAAGAGTTTAGTGAAAGAGTTAGTTACCAGTATGTGATTTGGTTAACAACAACAGGGCAGGGCAAAGCACCACGTTTCTGCAAACACTACCAGCCAGGGCCTGAAGGGGCTGCAACAGAAGGAAGTTGTCATCCAGGACCCAGCCAGAACCGCAGCCACGGGAGAGGTGTCCTGCAAGGGATGTGCTCCTCAGGACATGAGCACAGCCACTGCAGAGCCCCTGGACCTCCAGCTTCTCTATCTCCTCAAGTCTCCTCTTCACCAAACCCAGCGGAGATCAGCGCACAAGGCATTGCCAAGATGGTCCCGGAAATCATTCTCCCGGGGGACAAGGCCAGGGAGAATAGATGTGGATGGGGAGACAGAGAATCCCCAGCATATATTATTGGTGTAAATAGTTACAATTGACCATATGTAGGTGATTACTGTCAGAAAGTGGACGCTTATATGTTGTTCAGTCTTTGCCATTCAAATGGCAAACTTTTCAAACTGGAGCACAGTCATCTAGCTCAGTTTTGCCTGTAATTATCTTTCTCTCTGAGGCAGCATCTGTACCATACCTTGCTTCCCACGTCCATTTCCATCCACCAGGGCAACACGGGCCCCATGCTTGTTTGTCAGAGGTTCACTCTGTGGGGCGTCATGTCACGTGGAGCTCTGGACAGGGCGAGGCCCCTGAGGCTCTGACTCTTCTCTGCCCACAGCCCTGGGCTCTCCACAGGCCCTGTGCCTCGGGGCCACGTGTCCTCATCCAGCCTCGCAGCCAGGAACTGGAAACTCCCTCAGATTAACATCAAGTTCAATGCCAAATTCCTGGGAAAAAGCCCAGGAAACCATGAGTGTCTCCCAGGGTCCTGAGACTGAACAGAGTGACTCGCAGAGACCCACTGTCTTTTGCTTCCACGCCCCCACCCCCAGGGCTTTCTTGGCACCCCAGGGATTTATCTCCATCTGACCTTATCTTTCACACAGTTGTTCTGACTCATACTCCTCTTGGTGTTTACAGATCCCTCCATGACATGTAGTATTTATTTTTTACACAGATTGTTCTTTAACTTTAAATCTAATTTAAATTTAACTAGCCGTGTGGCCACCATATTGGGCAGTGAGGGCTTAGGCAGTCTCACTCACTAGCTGCGATGTTCACACCTGCCCCAAGAAAATCTCATTTTTTAATGGAAAGAAGTTAACAATTAACAAGTTAATCTTGTTCAGGTACTCTGCTGAGTGCCACTGTATACGTTATCTCATTCAAAACTCACCTCAGCTTCGTGACTAAAGAAAGTGAGGTTTGTCAAAAATCTCACTTTTTGAAGTGAGTTAGTGATGAAGGTTGGATTTGAACTCAGATATACGTTGTATCTTTTTAAGTTAGGTTTTTTTGTTCTATTTTCCCAGGGTTGCCATATAGTATAGTAGTTAAGATCCGAGCTTTGGAGGCAGGTAGGTCAGTTCTGCATATTAGTTACTTGTGGCCTTGGGTTAGTTATCCAACCTGTCTAAAGCATCCTTTCTTCATTTGCAAAGAGGAGATAAAACAAGTAGCTCCTTTACATATTATGTGTGTTATATAACATTCTAGGTGTATTTCATGATGTAATACTTATATGCAGAACTTAACAATTTAATATTATTGTTAGTTATATGTAAAAAGTCATTTCAAATCATTCTTTAATTTAATCATTAAAGGAGAATCCCAAGGGCCTCTACCCAGCCACAATTTCTTGAACTCCTTGGAGATGATGGTTAAGAAGAAAGCATAATGCTCTCTATCTCATTTGATAAAAATCTTCAACAAGGGAAAAAATAAAAGCCTCTCTTGGCTCTCAAAGCATTTTTTCAGTTGTTTAAAATTTATGGTTCAAGGGTTGTTTGGTTTTGCCTGCCATAATAATCATGGGAGGGTGTAAGATTTCAACAACTATCTGCCATGAAGGCAAACATTTTCCTGTGTGCCAGGCCCTGGCTGATCGTGACAAGACACAGAGCTTTGAGTCTCAAATCAAGAGGTCACTGGAGCTTTAGCAGTCACCTGCAGCCACTGGGAAATGTGGTCTCAGAGTCCTAGGATTGCTCTCAGGAGAAGAAATCTTAAAGATTAGTCTTTTCAATCCCCTCACCCCGAAAGCCAAGGATGCAAGCACATAACATTTAAAAAAATATTTGGCCCTGTGTTACTGTTCTGTCAAATATCAGGCATTACCAATATTTTACATTAATTCCATTATTTTTTTCCAGAAGATTGTATCACAGTTAGCTAGACATATATCCATGATGGTATAATCCTGTTGACTCCTATTAAATTCTGGGAAATTGCTGACTGTTCTTCAGAAAGCCAAGAGTATTTCTCATGTGAGGGTTTTCTAAACAAACTCAACTGAGATTTTCACAGTTCATGTGTCAGGTGGTTATGTGGAAGAGTGCAAGGATCAAATAGCCCACAATGCCTCTGACCGGCCCACAACATATGTAGCTTTGATATAACTCAAGGACAGTGGGACGTTGGCAGGGTGGCAAGGGACAGTCACTGTGCTATACAGTGTAAAAAATTTCAAAAGTCAAATTTCTCTTTTGTCAGTTTCAAAATGACTGGCTGACTCATGCTAGTTCAATGGGCTAAAAAAGCCACAAAAATCTCAAAACTGTTGCTGATTCAGAGCAAAATGATGGTCTACAGCCTTTCTAGAGATAGGGCTTAAATTTGTGGAACATGTCTATTATGATGGGTGATAATCTTGATCACATTTAACATTAAAAGTAGATTTATGAGTGATGATGTAAGAAGATGCTGAGCAGGAAGGAACCCTGAGACTGGAGCTTCAGATGCTTGAGGATGAAGTGAATGGTCCTTTCATCCTTGCCTGGAGTGTCTCTGTCCCTCTCTCCACATGGAGACAGGTGACAGTAAAAGAAAAGCCCTGAGGTTTGCTAGGAGCTGGGGTCAGGTGCATCCTAAGATCTACCTCTTCCTGTCACCTTCTGAACATTTTTTATTAGTGGAAACATTATTTTTCTTCCATACAATGAAGTCAGTATCTTTTTTATTTTTTATTTTATTTTATTTTATTTTTTGTGAGATGGAGTCTCGCTTTGTCATGCAGGCTGGAGTGCAGTGGCACAATCTCAGCTCACTGCAACCTCTGCCTCCCGGGTTCAAGTGATTCTCCTGCCTCAGCCTCCAGAGTAGCTGGTACTACAGGTGTGTGCCATCACACCTGGCCGTAGAGATGGGTTTTCACCATGTTAGCCAGAATGGTCTTGATCTCCTGACCTCGTGATCCACCCGCCTAGGCCTCCCAAAGTGCTGGGATTACAGTCATGAGCCACCCCGCCCGGCCAAAGTCAGTATCTTAATTTAAAACCAGTGTTTGTGGTTCTGATTCAACTGCTACAGTTCCTCATGCAGTTTGAGAACAGAGGAATACACGTTCTGTTGCTATGACAAGATTAATAATAATAAAGAAAGATCTATTACTAACACAATAGTGGTCCAAGTCTTGGAGAAAGTTTTGCAGATTGGAGTTAAATTTAATGCAATTTAATCTGATAATTTTTTTAACTTACTGCTGAATATGGGTCCAGTCATTTACCAGAAAAGTCAGAAAGACAGGAATAAAAAAACCAAAGGTATTTGGCAGGATAAATTATCAACTGGAACACAGGCTTTTAGTAATAGATCAGAACAACACATGGAGGGAGTATCAGTTTCTCACAGCAGTCTTTTCATAGAAAAAATGGTCAGGTGCTATCAAACTTTCACCAAACATGGTGACTATGCCATACTGGGAAGGATGGCAAGCTTCAGAAACTACTGCCATGTTAAAAGATGAAGGTACTCCTAGTGATGTTGAGGAAGATATCATTTTGGAAACAAACAAATTAACAAAGATATCCAGTGACACTATGATATTGCAAATACTTTCACCATTTTTGCTAGTTGGTTTTGGAATATTTTCAGTTGGCATTATGTTAGATATAGTACAACACTGAGAAATTTCAATGGTTTGAGACTTGAGGAGATGTTGGGATGAGGTCAATACATTTTGCATGTAGAGTGGACATAGATCTTTGGGGATCAGAGCATGGACTGTGGTAGACAGAATATGCCATCCTCCAATGATGTCCATGCCCTAATCCCCCAGAACCTATGAATATGTTACCTTACATGGCACAGGGGCCATGTTGATGTGATTAATTTAAGGATTGGAAGTAGGAACATTATCCTGCATTGTCTGCATGGGTCCAGTGGAATCACAAGGTCCCTTATAAGAAGGAGGCAAAAGGGTCAGAGTAAGAGAGATGTGATGATGGAAGCAAAGATCAGAGAGATTTAACATACTACACTGCCAACTCTGAAGATGGAGGTAGGGGCCATGAGCCAAGGAATGCAGGTGGCCTCTAGAAGTTGGAAAAGGCAAAGAAACAGTTTTCCCCTACAGCCTCCTGAAGGAATGCAGCCCTGCTGACACCTTAAATTTAGGACTTCTGATCTCTAAAATTGCAGTATAATAAATTTGTGTTGTTTTAAGTTACTAAGTTGGTGGTAACTTGCAATAGCAGCAATGGGAAATTAATACGAAGTGTTCAGAAAGGTTACAGAAGTTTTCATTTTAATTTCTGCACTTCTTGTTCTCCATGAAAACTTGGAAATGACATTGGCATCAAGGTTAACCACTGCAGTAAATGTAGGGAAGATGGATTCACCCGTTGAAAAGTAGAACCTAGGAATTGGCAGTTTGGCCTTAAAGCAGATTCCGGCAACTGTAGTGGGTTTTCTTGCAGCTGTAGCAGCAATTATTTTGGGCTGGATTCCAGAGGGAAAATAAAACTTTGATCATTCCATCATTTTGTGCTCTAACAGAGAGAAAACTACCTTCCATGCATCTCTTCTGCAGAGAATAATAATAGTTTAGGTTATTGTTGGTTCAAAGAAGAATGGTATAAATTCTGTTAATGTCACTACAGCCATTGCTGCTAGTTTTGGCAACCTTACAACTCTATTTTTATCTTGAATAAGTCAGAGTCTAATACTCCTGTCTTGAGACTTATTACTACGTATTAGTTGGTGCCTTTTTCTCTGCCCTAACTCCCATCTGAATTGTAATGACTGCCAAACATTCAACCACATTGGCAGTTCTCCAATCGGTCTCAGGGCCTGCCCTAAGAGCCAGGATTGTAAGTGGCACTGGGCCTTACTCTGGAAACATGTGTATCTGACCCAATGTAATTAGGATTATTGCTATATACTAATAATATTGGTAGTAGTTGGGCGGTTGTTGATGCTAGCAGGATTTCTACCTAACTCAATTTGCGTAGCACCCACGATAATTGTCTGATGAACTCAAAGGTTGTTATTACCCACTTAGGACATTTTTGTTCCAAAAGTAATAGGTCTTCTGAAGTTTTATTGATTTTAGTGATTCCAGGGCATTTTATTCCTTTACACTTTCACTTGTTAAAAAAAAAATCCTACTTCTTCAACTGTAATCTTCACAGTAATTTACTTATTTGCTTCTGTGTCACAGGTATTTACCTTGTTATGAATTTCTGACAGGATAGCCCATCACTTCTGGAATCAAGAAAAGAACCCTGATAATTTCTTCATCCCATATCTTTTTTTTTTTTTTTTGATACGGAGTCTTGCTCTGTTGCCCAGGCTGGAGTGCAGTGGTGCAATCTCGACTCATTGCAAGCTCCGCCTCCCGAGTTCACGCCATTTTCCTGCCTCAGCCTCCCGAGTAGCTGGGACTACAGGTGCCCGCCACCATGCCCGGCTAATTTTTTTTTTCTTTTGTATTTTTAGTAGAGACGGGGTTTCATCGTGTTAGCCAGGATGGTCTCGATCTCCTGACCTCGTGATCCACCCGCTTTGGCTTCCCAGAGTGCTGGGATTACAGGCGTGAGCCACCGCGTCCAGCCTCTTCATCCTGTATCTTATGGAATTGGTTGATCTGTCTGGGTCAGCTTTATTAGCCTTAAGTGTTTATTTTCAGTGGTTTGTTAAGAGACTGAGATCAAGATGTTAGGGACTAATAAATCCTGCTAAATCTTCTCAGATGATCAAGGAGAAAAACGTACAGCTCCTTGCCAAAAATTTTTAGCCAATAATTTGTCTTTTTCCAGGAAAGATTTGGTTGGCCCAGATTAAATTAAATGACCTTCTCTTCTTTAAAGAAAGGAATTGGTGTTGAACTATAATGAATAGTATTTGTGATGCCTTTCATAATATAAATGATAATTTGACATTGACAAGGATACAAATTTCAATCTCTGGAATTAATTAAATGGGAAAGGATACAGGATTTTGCAATGAATAATTTTGGAACCACACACATAGAAGAAATGTACTTTATCATTGTTTAATTTGTAATGTAAGGTTAGGAGAAATAGACCTCGAGTTTCACTTTCCTTATCTTACAGATGTATTGTACTTCAAAGCAAACTATAAAAATAAGGAGGCCAAGCCAAGCTTTTTTACCTTCATGCCAACTGAGGATAAATTAAACAATTGCTGATTAACAAAAAAATAGTTAAGTTTCGCTAACCTAAAAAATGTTCTGCTGAGTAAAAGATAAACTCTGTTTCACCTGCATCTATCAATTGCCATGAAAGACTTCATGGAAAGCTGCACTTTTAATTTTTTTTAAATTGATACAGGGTCTTGCCTTGTCTCCTAGGCTGGAGTACACTGGCATGATCATGGCTCACACAGCCTCAACCTTCTGGGCTCAAACAATCCTCCTGCCTCAGCCTCCCCAGTAGTTGGGACTACAGGCATGTTCCTCATGCCCAGCTAATTTTTTATTTTATGTAGAGACAGGGTCTCCCCATGTTGCCTGGGCTGCTCTCCACCTCCTGGGTTCAAGAGATTCTTCTGCCTCAGCCTCCCAAAGTACTGGGATTACAGGCATGAGCACCGTGCCTGGCCGAAAGCTGCACTTCAAATATAGAATGCCCTTGAGAGATCTTTAATTACAGCAAGGGCTCATTTTTGATTATTGATTTGTAAAATTATAATTGATTTTTTCCCCTGAAAACTTTTAAGTAGTCAAAAACAGAAGATAACCTGAGCTGTGCTCATAGAGACAGTATGGCATGAGAAGTTGTGCATATGTGCATGAATAGATGTGTGTGTGCATGCTTTTAACAGAGAGAAAGAGATTAAAAATGTTGCTTTTGTTGTAAAATTAAACCTTGGATTGATGATAGCAAAGATCTTAGTGCTATTGGAATAGCATCATTATGAAATTATTTCTTCACACTTATCATTGGTATGCTTTTGTCATTTGTCTAAAAATTTTGCTATTGGCCAGAATGTAATATTTGTTATCTGTGTAATCAATAGTTTCTTCTAATTAAAAATAAACTATACCATTTAATATAACCAAAATATAAACAAGATTTATAATGAGCAAGTGATTTATTTGCTTTTGAAAGAAGTCCATAAAACTCTTAGCTTACCCTTCTTTAAAAGAAAAATTGGTAGTTCTTCTCTACTATTGTACGTGCCTACAAACATCATTTATTTGCACACACTTGTTTCCAAGCAGGGGTTCTATCACACACTTCTATGTTTTTCCAGTACCTTTTAAAAAAACTCTAATCTATATTCTAAACACTTGAACCAACAAATTAATTATTTAGTAGTTAAGCATTTTATATAATGCCTAGTTCATTTTTTAAAAATACAGTAGGGGTTGTTTAGGTCCATTAATCAAATAAAGGAAAGAAAAAAAAATCATGTTAACTTATATTCTTGTGGTACAAGTTTTGTGTTAATGTCGGCATTATCTAAATAGTAGGTTGTTTATATTGAACAAAGTGTGCCTGTTAAACTCTTTAAAATAAGGAAAATATGTTTTAAAGTTTATATTTTTGCTTATTTTTAAACTTTAAGTATTCCACTCTCTGTCTTGTAATGAAGCTTCCAAGACAGAAAACAAATTTAATAATAAATTTTTTCCTCTAGAAAGTTATAATGTTGTATAGTAAACATTCTTATAAAATAATAATGAAGTTTAAGTTAATGAATATTTATCTTTTTACCTAATAGATTTCTTTTTTTTGAACAGTTTTGAATTTGAGTTCTTATTGCTCTACATTCTCACCAGCCTTTGGTGTTGTTAGTTTTTTGGATTTTGGCCATTCTGATAGGTATACAATGGTCCAGGCTCATTATCTCTTATCTGAAATGCTTGAGACCAGAAGTGTTTCAGATTTTGGACCCTTTTGGATACTGGAATGTTTGCATATACATAATGAGATATTCTGGGGATGGCACTCACGTCTAAACAAGAAATTCATTTATATTCCATATACACCTTTTATACACATAGCCAGAGGGCAATTTTATACAAACTTTTAAATAATTTTGTGCATGAAACAAAGTTTGTTTACATTGAACCAGTAGAAAGCAAAGGTGTCACTATCTCAGCCATCCATGTGGGCAACCTGTGGTCACTATCTCAGCCACGATGTAAACAGTAGTTTATTTTTCTGTTTCTTCAGGTCATTTAGGGTGGTTATTCCATTGCTGTTTCAATTTGCACTATCCTAATAACATAGGATGTCAAACTTTTTTAATATGTTTATTAACCATCTGCATATCTTCTCTAGTGAATGTATATTCAGATCTTCTGCCCATTTTAAAATTGGGTTGTTTGGTTTCTTATTGTTGAGTTTGAAGAGTTCTTTGTATGTTTTAGATAACGGTCCTTCATCAGATGTGCCTTTTGCAAATATGTTCTCCAGCTCTTTGCTGCTTCTCTCATTCCCTTATCAAAACTTTTGCAGAGCAGAAATTTTGAACTGTAATAGAGTCCAGATTGTCAATGATTTCTTTCATGGATTGTGCCTTTGATGTTGTATTTTTAAAGTCTTCATCATGCACAAAGTCATCTGGATTTTCTCTTATATTATCTTCTAGTAGTTTTATAGTTTTGCATTTTACATGTGGATCGATGGTCCATTTTGAGTTAATTTTTTGTGAAGGGTATAAAGTCTGTGTGTGGATTCATTCTTTTTACGTGTTGATGTCCAGTTGTTCCGGCACCATTTGTTGAAAAGACTATCTTTGCTCCACCATATTGTCTTTGCTTCTTTGTCAAAGATTAGTTGACTTTATTTATGTGGGTCTATTTTGGGGCTCTCCGTTCTGCTCCACTGATGCATTTGTCTAATATTTTGCCAATACCACATCATTTTGATATCTGCTGCTTTGCAGTAGGTCTTAAAGTCAAGTAATGTCAGCCTAACAACTTTGTTCTTCTCTTTCAGCATTTTATTGGCTACTCTGAGTCTTTTGCCTCTCCTTATGTACTTTAAATCAGGTTTAAATGTCCACAAAGTAACTTGCTGAGATTTTGTTTGGAATTGCATTGATTCTATAGCTCAAGTTGGGAAGAACTGGCATTTTGACAATATTGAGTATTTCTATGCATAAATATGGAACATCTCTCCATCTATTTATTATTTGACTTCTTTCATCAGAGTTTTGTAGTTTTCCTCATACAACTCTTACAATATTTTGTTACATTTATACTTAAGTATTTTATTTTAAGGATCCTAACTAAATGGTATTATGTTTTTAACTTCAAATTCCTATTGTTTATTGCTTGTATATAGAAAAATATTGACGTTTGTATATTAATCTTGTATCCTACAATCAATATAATGCCTTATTAATTTCAAGAATGTTTTGGTTTGTCAATTCTTTTGGATTATCTACACAGAAAATTATGTAATCTTCAAACAAAGAAGAGTTTTATTTTTTCCTTCCCAATCAGTATACCTTTTATTTTATTTTATTTTCTAATAACATTAGCTAAGATTTCCCGTATGATGTTGTAAAGGACTGGTGAGAGGAGACATCTTTGCTTTGTTTCTGATCTTGGCAGGAAAACTTCTTGTTTCTTACCATTATAAGTACTTAATATTAAGCACCATTAAACAGCTGTAGGCTTTTGTAGCTGTTCTTTATCAATATGAGGAAGTTCCTTTCTATTCCAAGTTTGCAGAGCACTTTTATTAAGAATGGGTGTTGAATTTCATCGAATCTCTTTTCTGCATCAATTAACATGATCATGTGATTAATATGCTTTAGTCTGTTGATGATTTGTATTAATTAACTTCTGAATGTTAATCTTGGGATAAACTCCACTTGGTTGTGGTCAATAGTTCTTTTTATAGTTATACTTATCCAATAATAGTTCATTGTTTGATTCAATTTGCTAATAATTTGTTGAGAATTTTTGCATCTATGTTGAGAAGAGATTTTTTCTGAAGGGTAATACTGGCCTCATAGAGTGAGTTAGTTAATATTCCCACTGCATCCGTCTTCTAGAAGAGAATGTAGAGAATTGGTATAATTTCTTCCTTAAATGTTGGTAAAATTCACCAATAAATTCATCTAGGCCTAGTGTTTTCTGTTTTGGAAAATTAATAATTATTGATTCTTTAGTAGATATAGGCCTGCTCACACTGCATATTTTTTTCTTGTGTGACTCTAACAGATTATGTCTTTCAAAAAATTGGTTAATTTCATCTAAGTTATCAAATTTGACATCAGGCATAGAGTTGTTTATAGTATTCTTTATTATCCTTTGATGTCTATGGGATTTATAGTGTTACCCCTTGCATTTCTGGCAGTAATCTGTGCCTTTTAGTCTTAGTTATCACAGGTAGACACATCAATTTTATTGATCTTTTCAAAAAACCAGCTTTTGGCTACATTGATTTTCTCTATTGACTTCTTGTTTTCAGTTTATTTGACTACTGCTCTAATTTTTCTCCTTTCTTTTCTTCTGCTTATTTGGGATTTAATCTGCTCTTCTTTTTCTAGTTTCCTATAGCAGAAGCTTAAATTATACATTTTAGATTTTTCTTCTTTTTTAATATATGCATTCAATGCTATAAATTTCCTTCTAAGCACTGCTTTAGCTACATCCCACAAATTTTGATAAGCTGTATTTTCATTTAGTCCAAAGTATTTTGTTTCTCTTGAGATTTCTTCTTTGATGCATATGTTGTTTAGAAGTATGCTGTTTAATCTCCAAGTATTTGGGGATTTTCCAGATATTTTTCTGTTATTGATTTCTAGTTTAATTCCACTGTCATCTGAGACAACACATTGGATGATTTCTATTCTTTTAAACTTGCCAAGGTGTGTTTATCTTCCAGAATATGGTCTGCCTCGGCAAATGTCCCATGGAAGCTTGAGAAGAATGTGTATTCTCCTGCTGTTAGATCAAGTAGTCAGTAGATTTCAATGTCAACTACCTTTATTGATTCAGACAATTTATGTTTAAAGAGATTATTGATATAGCTGGATTAATGTCTACCATGTTTATTACTATTTTCCTTTTTTAAAATTATACTTTAAGGTCTGGGATACATGTGTAGAATGTGCAGGTTTGTTACAAAGTTATGCACGTGCCATGGTGGTTTGCTGCACCCATCAACCCGTCATCTACATTAGGTATTTCTCCTAATGCTATCCCTCTCCTAGCCCCCAACCCCCGCACAGGCCTGGTGTGTTCTCATTGTTCAAATCCCACTTATGAGTGAGAACATGCTGTGTTTCATTTCCTGTTCTTGTGTTAGTTTGCTGAGAATGATGGTTTCCAGCTTCATCCATGCTGCCTCATGAACATAAGCTCAGATGTGTTTGAAAGGACTTGTACACAGCAAAATACATTTTTATCTTTATTGTTCAGCAGCTACTTCAGAAACCAATGACAAAAGGCCAAATACTTTAACAAAATATATTCTTATTCCTCTAGTCACTTAGAAAATACGGATTACAGAAGCTGACAGTCAGGAATTGTGGATAAGAACCAAAATATATCCACAATGATATCACATCCTAGAGGTTGCAATATGCACTTACATCTAGTTCAAGTTCACCTTCAAATAACACTATACTGCTTCACAGGTAGTGTGAGTACCTTATAATAACAAAATTTCCTAATTCTTTCCTTCTGCCCCTTGACTCATTGCTGTTATTCACGTCATTTATACATCAAATATTGTAATCATTGAATACATTGTCACCACTATTATTCTGACCAAACTCTTATCAATTAAGCATAAAAAAACAAAGTTTTAATTTTATCCTTACTTATTCCTTCTCCATTGCGTTTCATATCTTTATGCAGATTCAAATTTCTGACCTATATCATTTTCCTTTTTCTGAAAAACTTCTTTTAACATTTCTTGCAAGGCAGGTCTATTAGTAATAAATTCCCCAATTTTTGCTTTTCTGAGAAAGTCTTTAGATCTCCTTCACTTTTGAAAGATAATTTCACAGATAACATAATTCTAGGTTGGTAGAACATTTTTCTCTCTCAACATTTTAAATATTTCATTTCACTATTTTCTTGCTTGCATCATTCTTATATTTGCTTCTGTATACATAGGTGGATTTTTTTCCCATCTGGCATCTTTCAAGACTTCTTCTTTATCTCTGATTTTCTGCTATTTGAAAATGATATGCCTAGGTGTCATTTTTGGGGCATTTACCCTGCTTGCATTCTATAAGCTTCCTGAATATGGCCTCAATTTGGGATTATTCTCAGTTGTTATTGCTTCAAATACTGCTCTGTTCTTTCCTCCCTTCTCCTGGTACTCCCATTACATGTATGTTACACCTTTTTTAGTTGTTCCACAGCTTTTAGAAATTCTGTTCCTTTTTTGTTTTAGTTTTTTTCCTGTTACTTTTAGTTTTGAAAGTTTTGATTGGCACATCTACAATATCAGAGATTCTTTCCTCAGCTGTGTACAGTCTGCTAGTAAGCCCATCAAAAAACATTTTTCATTTCTGCTACATTTTAAATTTTAATGCATAACTTTTCAAATATCAATATAAGCACTCTTCGACTTCAGGGAAAGACACCATGAAATAGCAAAACCCAAAAAAACTCCCCCTTGGTATCCTGTAACATTTAATGAAGCTAGTTATATGCAGGTAAACTCTTCTAATTCAGGTAAGAAAGCATTCAATACTAAGTATCCCAGTGAAAAGAAACACAGACTTGCTTCACTAGTGCCAGACTCAAAGTGAAGATCTGATCAATGCAGGGAGACTGTTAAAGGTGTAGCATGCTGCAAATGACACACAACCATATGTCACATAATGATGTTTTGGTCAATGAGAAAACACATATATGATGGTGGTTCCATAAGATTATAACACCCCATTTGAATACTTACACTTGTGTTCTAACTGCCTGCAGTATCTGGTAGAGTAACATGCAGTGCAGGTTTGTAGCCTGGAGTAATATCGCCTAAGTGTGTAGAAGGCTGTACCATCTAGGTGTGTATAAATGCACTCTGTGATATTCACATGACCATGAAATCACCTAACTATGCATTTCTCAGAAGGTGTCCCCATTGTGAAGCAATGCATAGCTATATTTTGTTTTAAGCTCTATTGTAAGGTACACTGCAGTCAGATTCAGTCTAAGAGAGTTGGTGCTAGGAGGTGACCTAGAGAACAGATTCTATGATGGGATTTAAGGGCAGGTCACTCACTGGCAGGCTGACTTTGAGGACACCATCTCTGGTGGTTGGCGGAGTCTGCATAGCCTCTGGCATGCTCTAGTGGGATGATTGTTCATTTTTTCACTGGTGTTGAAATGGGATGGTGTACCAGTGAAAGGGAATACACTGGCTGATGCAATGTCTTGCCCTTGAGAGGACTGAAGGAAAGGCTGAGTGTAAGGACTATGGGATTGCACTAATGTGGGGCGTACCATCGATTCTTTGAAGAGAAATAATAATAGAGTGGGAAATTAGTAAATACTTTACAAAAACAGACAGGCCCCTTGGTAGTATTAAATAAAACCCTGCAGCTGAAGGATAGAGTAAATAACCAAGTTCAGGGCTTCATCATAAAAATAGCAGAGCTTCAGAGAAGGTTGAATTATAAGCCTGGCAAGTCCCCTACACCAAGGTCAGAGCTCCAGTAATGAAGGAAAAAACAGTGAAAGTTAGGATGGGAATAGCATATGGATGCAATTCAGAATTTCAAATTCCCAGATTCTCGTGGACCCACTGGCCCTGCAGAAGTGGCCCACTTCCCCTGGTCAGAAGATGACTGTCCCAGTAGTTTGAGGATCATGCAGAGGCCTCAATTGAGGCAGATTCTTTATGAGACATTCTTGCATCCTCTCAGGATAAGCCCCTACCTTCTCTCTTGACAACCAGACCATTAACCAGGATCAAATTCCAGAAGACCAACTGGGCATGTGAAGGCCTGTGAAAGAAAGAAAGGGATAAAATGCCAAAGAGGCCACATAATCCAACTAACACGAACCTTCAGGATTTGGGAGAGCATCAATAGGACTTGCTGGTGAGAGTGTTTCCTCAAGGGGAGTGGATCTTACAGGTGGGTAAGTGATGGTAATGCACACATCTTCTGAGGGTTGCTGGACATGGTATCTGAGTTGCATCGACAGACAAAGACCCAAAGCACATCATGGCCCCTCTTGCAGAGTAGACATATATAAGGGTCACATCATAATTGGAAGTATCAGGTCCAGCTCACAGTAGGTTCACTGGGTCCACAGACGCACCCACACCAACTACCCAGCCCTAAATATATAATTGTAGGACTCATCTTGACAGGATCAATACATTTTGTTTCCTATCTGTGGTGCTTCAGTCGGCACCATTGAGAATGTTTAGAGCATGAAAATGCTTTTAATGATTCCATGCTAAAAAATAGAACTTTACTTATTTCCACTTGTAATGGAGACTGCTTACTGAAATTTTCTTGCAATTTTCATGCTACAACTGGGAGGTAAGTATTATATCTAAGCCACCTCTCCCTCAAAAAAGAACAAACAGTAATAAGTTTTATAAGAAATCACGGCAGATTGGAACATAGGAGAAATTTCCTTGGTATTGCTCCATTTAGTAGCTAGTGAATAAAATTTATTGAAAGGAGTTTTGGAACACTTTGAAATGAATCCCACAAAATAAAAGTAGAAAAATATTTATTTTAAAATGTGACTCTGAATTGCTGAAGAATACATTTTTATCTCTTTGCAATAAATTAATCATTTGGTTCATTCAGATCCAGAAGCTAATATACAGAAGCAAAGAGGTAAATCTTAATGTACCTGTACATATTTAAAGCTCTTTGAAATATTCCAAACTGTAAAGCATATTGATTTCAGCACTGAAACAGGTCCTAGTTACCTGAGATTGTGTCCAACATCACAAATTGTTTAAACAATTTAAAATAAAACACGTTTATGTAATAAACAAAAAGCTTAAAACATTTAATTAAATTTTAAAAAATTGTTTAATTGAAATATAAACATATTAATTGACCAAAACTACTTCTGTTCAATCTGAATAGACTGTATGGCAGGCACATGTTATTTCTAAATATTTAATTTTGCTTATATTAAATGCTCAGAAATTTGGGTAAGGTCAGGATTAAAATGTATTCTCCTAGTTACAAGACAGAAGATTGAAGCAATTTACCATTGTCTCTGAGAAGTTTTATCAGTTTGAGAAATCGTTTTATTTCTAATAAACTTGTTTCTCTACTTTTAGAGGGCTGCTCCTTTTACCATCTCAACAAAATTCCTTTTGTTTAAGAGTCATTCCATGCAAATGTATAAATTTTCCTTAGATGATCTCTAAACAACACCAAGAAAAATTTATTCATTTAATAAGTATTAAAAAATAATTCCCTAAATTAAAAAAAACTGAGTATTATAAAATTAAAACCACCTAGTCAGCCACAATGAATCTAAAATTTTTTTTCTTACAGATTTTTTTCTAATGTTAATAAAGAACTATAACTTTAAAATGTCTTTAATCTTAAGAGGAGTTTCATTTTCCTTTACTAAAATGCTGTCATTCATATTCAGTAAAATATTGACTATTTTCCTTTTTAAGAGTTTATCACATAAAATAGATAAAATTACAGTATGCTCTCAGGAGGGTGGGGGATTATGTAAGCTCTTTAGCTCTTTCTCTGAACTTAAATTATTGCACACAAATTTCCTTAAGATTTTTTTCTCCTCTTATACTTCTACTTTTACTTTCAACCAAAGGCCAAATTCATTCTCCCACCTGGAACAACTAAAAAACTGGATAAATAAAAGAAAAATGTTTTTTGTGTATTAGATACAAGGCACTGAGTGATGTAAAATGAACGAGGTGAGCCCTACACTTGCCCCAGCTGACTTCCTAGAGACAATTTCCAGGCAGCAACACCTCAAAAGGAGCCAAGTGAGGAAACCACTGACAGCTGGGGAAAACAGCACCCCAAAGAGCAGAAGGAACAATCCCTGAAACTCACACAGGCCTAGGAATGGCTCATGCTCCCACCAGCCAGGGTGTAAAACTTCACAATTCATGGAGCATCAGGTGGAACACTCAGAAGGATACTTGACTCACAAAGCTCAAAAGGGAGCCTTGAAAATATCTAATTGTTTCTAAAACAAAGCTCAAGGATATTTATAGAAATATAAGACTATCCAATGTCCAACGAGATGAATTTCACAATTTCTGGGATCTCAGTCAAATATTTCCAGGCATGCAAAGAAGCAGAAAATGTAATCCATAATGAATAGAGCAATCAATTAATAGAAACAGACCAAGAAATGATAGAATTAAGAGACTAGCACATTAAAAAGTTATTATATTAGACAGGCAGTAGAATGGTGGTTGTCAGGGACTGGAGGGTTGGGGAATGGGAGTTATTGTTTAATGGGTATAGAGTTTCAGTTTTATAAGATGAAAAGATTTATGGAGTTGGATGATGGTGATGGTTGCACAACATTATGTATGTATTTAACACCATTGAACTGTACACTTAAAAATGGTTAAGACAGTAAATTTTATGTGATGGGTATTTCAACACAGTAAAAGTCTGGAAAACAATTTTATATCTATATTCCATATGTTAAAGAAGGTAGAAGAAATATTGAGGATGTTAAGTAGGAACATAGAAGATATACAATATTCCCAATTGAAATTCTGG
This sequence comes from Pan paniscus, assembly GCF_029289425.2. Lineage (NCBI taxonomy): Eukaryota > Metazoa > Chordata > Mammalia > Primates > Hominidae > Pan > Pan paniscus. The sequence goes on along the minus strand of NC_073266.2, from coordinate 27,113,276 downwards.
TAAAAACACAATGTCTGGGATGAAAAATATACTGAATGGGATAAACAGCAGAATAGACACTGCAGAAGAAAAGATTAGTAAATGTAAACACATTTAAAACAATAAATAGCAAGAAAACCTGCCAAAATGTTGAAACACAGAAGGAAAAAACACTGAAGAATAAATCTATAAAGCATCATAGAGCTATGGAATAACTTCAGAGGTCCTACTATACATGTAATTTGAATTCTTGTGGAGGAGCTCAGAGAAAAAATATTTGAAAAAATAATGGTTTAAAATTTTCCAGATTGTCTCAAACCTATACGCCCACAGATCCAAGAAGCTCAATGGAAACCCAAATATGAGACCTACACATGTTATAATCAAATTTCTAAAACCAGTGATTACAAAATTCAGGTTAAAATTATTTTTATATTACAACCACATTGCATTAGAGTTTTCCTTACCTATACATTTTGTATACATGAAATAAAGTCTGTAAATAACCCTTCAAATTGCAAGCATTACTTTTCAAATTTGAGATACAGAGAGACTACAATATAAACATGATTTAGATTACAGTCAATGTTCACCAATTCATTAATTTTGCCATTTTCCTGAAAAAAACCTATTATGGAAACCCGGTAAGTTTAAAAAACTCTCTTCTTCTTTAAGGTTAAAGAGCCCTTAGCACCAGCACTATATACATCTGCACCTGAATCCCATCAATTGTTTAGTGGTGATTTTTTGTGGGTTGGAGTTTTGGGTTTGCTTACTGGTTTTTTATTTAAAGAAAAAGAAATAAAAACAGAAGACTGACATAGATTCTTATCTAACAAGAGTGGAGTAAAACAAAAATCAATGGTAATTAGTGAATTTAGAGAAGAAAATTCAAGTAGTAAAAAGATAAAGATTCATAAAACGACTTACAGGAGGCCTGCATAGATACTAGAGAGTGATTTCATATGATGCCAATTTACTCATACGTCTGGGCAAATATTTTCAATATTATGTGGTTAAACAGAAAAAGGAACAGATGTATCTGATATGAAAACAACATTAATAACACCTATTGTTTTCATGTATCCCATATGGCAAGTCCTTTTTGTACATTATATTTTATCCTAATACAACCATATCATATGTGAGTTATTAGTTATTAGTCCTATTATTACAAAAGTGAAGACTGAGATTTTGAGAAATTACCACTTACGCCAAAATGTAAAGCCCTGCAGCATATGAAATAACACCAGATATGAGGCACGCAGCAGAGAAAGCCATAACCACCTTTCCAATGAGAGCTAAAACTCATCCAGTCTCATTCTTGAATGTCTCAACTCCTCAGAGAGTCTCTCTGACAACCCTATATTTGTTGCTTCCTCCCCATCACCCACAGGAATTTTCTATTATTGTTCCCCATAATTTGAAATTATTTCTGTATATAAAACACATGTTTTACAATCAATTTGTACAGTTAACACAATTATCACAGTGGTCCTGAGGGGACTTACATCCTCAGCTTACAAAGATAACAGGATTAAGAGATTAAAGTAAAAACAGGTGTAAGAAATTATAAAAGTATATTTGGGAACTGATAGATGTCCATATTAAAATGAAATCTTCACAATTTATGTTTCTCTGCCACAGCTCCAGCGGTCCCTCCATTCGGTGTCCCTGACTTCCTGCAACAGAGTTTATATGAAGGCCTGGGATCAATGGAAAGGAATGTTCAGGTTAAGATAAGGACTGTGGAGACAAAGTTTTACTGTGCCTAGGAATCTCTCAGATAGCAGACTTCAGAGAGAGAGCAGGTGGTAAAATGTTTCTTATCAGACCTAAAAGGGTGCCTGGCTCTTAGTTGATTATCTCCTAGATCTGGAAAGGAAGGAAGGAAAACAAAGGGAAAGGGGATTCTCTATAGGATGTGGATTTTCTCCCACAAGAGACTTTGCAGGGCAATTTCAAGGTATGGCAAGGAAATATATTTTGGGGTTAAATATTTTTTCCTTTGTCTTGTAATTGACAAAGCAGGTGCATCACCATCTAGGATAAGCACTGCCATTCTAAAGTTGACCTTGATCAAAAACTGCCTAAATCCAAAGGGCATCAGCCTAATGGCTAAGGTCACCATAACCATAAACCACAAATAACATCTCCAACCAGAAATAATCCAAACCCCTCCCTGACCAGAGACATGCCAGCCCCAAGATAACCTCCCCTCTGGCTGGAGAGATGTCAGCCCCAAGATAACCTCCCCTCTGACTGGAGACACTCCAACCCTGCCATAAACTTCTTCCCCACACAGAAACATTCCAAGCTCTACTCTTAGTCTGTAAGAGAGAGTGCTCCTGACCGAAATCATCCAAAAGCCCCTCTCAGGTTTATTCTCCAAAATAAACCTGCCATTGACTGTTAAGCCACTTTTTGTGTTTCTTTTCTCTTTCTTTAACTCTTACTAATGTTATGCCAGAGTCAGATTAAAAAGTAAGACACAATATATAGGGTCTCTCTCTCTCTTTCTCTCCCTCTCCCTCTCCCTCTACCCTCTGCACGGTCTCCCTCTGATGCCCAGCCGAGGCTGGAGTGTACTGCCGCCATCTCGGCTCACTGCAACCTCCCTGCCTGATCTCCTGCCTCAGCCTGCCGAGTACCTGGGATTGCAGGCGTGTGCCACCACGCCTGACTGGTTTTCGTATTTTTTGGTGGAGACAGGGTTTTGCCGTGTTGGCCGGGCTGGTCTCCAGCTCCTGACCGCGAGTGATCTGCCAGCCTCTGCCTCCCGAGGTGCCGAGATTGTAGACGGAGTCTCGCTCACTCAGTGCTCAATGTTGCCCAGGCTGGAGTGCAGTGGCGCGATCGTGGCCTGCTACAACCTCCACCTCCCAGCCGCCTGCCTTGGCCTCCCAAAGTCTGCCGAGATTGCAGACTCTGCCCCGCCGCCACCCTGTCTAGGAAGTGAGGAGCGTCTCTGCCTGGCCGCCCATCATCTGGGATGTGAGGAGCCCCTCTGCCCGGCTGCCCAGTCTGGGAAGTGAGGAGCGCCTCTTCCCAGCCATCATCCCGTCTAGGAAGTGAGGAGCGTCTCTGCCCGGCCACCCATCATCTGGGATGTGGGGAGTGCCTCTGCCCCGTCTGAGATGTGAAGAGCGCCTCTGCCTGGCCGCAACCCCGTCTGGGAGGTGAGGAGCCTCTCTGACTGGCCACCCCCTCTGAGAAGTGAGGAGCCCCTTCGCCCGGCCGCTGCCCCATCTGGGAAGTGAAGAGCCCCTCCGCCCAGCAGCCACCCCGTCTGGGAAGTGAGGAGCATCTCCGCCCGGCAGCTGCCCCGTCTGGGAGGTGGGGGGCGCCTCTGCCTGGCCACCCCGTCTGGGAAGTGAGGAGCCCCTCTGCCCGGCCGCCACCCCATCTGGGAGGTGTACCCAACAGCTCATTGAGAACGGGCCATGATGACGATGGCGGTTTTGTCGAATAGAAAAGGGGGAAATGTGGGGAAAAGAAAGAGAGATCAGATTGTTACTGTGTCTGTGTAGAAAGAAGTAGACATAGGAGACTCCATTTCTGTACTAAGAAAAATTCTTCTGCCTTGGGATGCTGTTAATCTATAACCTTGCCCCCAACCCCGTGCTCTCTGAAACATGTGCTGTGTCCACTAAGGGTTAAATGGATTAAGGGCGGTGCAAGATGTGCTTTATTAAACAGATGCTTGAAGGCAGCATACTCGTTAAGAGTCATCACCACTCCCTAATCTCAAGTACCCAGGGACACAAACACTGTGGAAGGCGGCAGGGCCCTCTGCCTAGGAAAACCAGAGACCTTTGTTCACATGTTTATCTGCTGACCTTCCCTCCACTATTGTCCTATGACCCTGCCAAATACCCCTCTCGGAGAAACACCCAAGAATGATCAATAAATACTAAAAAAATTAAAAAAAAAAAAGAAAGAAAGAAAAGAATGGAAGAAACCATGGAAGTATTTATGACAACTATCAATGACAAACACTGAATCACCACAGATCCAGGAAGGTCAGAAAACACCAAGAAGGATAAATATCAAGAAATCTATATGTAGCCATATTTTATGAAAACTGCAAAAAAAATCAGACAACGAGAAAATATTGAAATAAGCCCACAGGGAAATATTACATTACCTATAAAGGAAAAAGGATAAAAATCACATTGGGCTTCTCTTCAAAAACCAATGAAGAGAATACATGAAGAAAAATATTGGAGTGAACTACAGTAGTTCCCCATTATCCACAGGGAAAATGTTCCAAGACCCTCAGTGGATGCCTGAAACCATGAATACTACCAAACCTTATGTATATTATATATTTTTTCTATACTTATGATAAAGTTATTATACCTATGATAAAGTTTAATTTCTAAATTAGGCACAATACTCTTGCAATAAGAGGCCAATATTAAGTGAAATAAGGGTTACTTCAACACATGCACCTTGATACCATGACAATCAATCTGATAACCAAGATGGTTACTAAGTGACTAATGAGTAGGTAGTGTATACATTGGATAGGTTGGACAAAAGGATGATTCACATCTCAAGTGAGATGGAGAAGGACCACATAAGATTTCATCACACTACTCAGAATAGTGTACAATTTAAAACTTATGAATTATTTTATTTCTGTAATTTTCCATTTAATATTTTCAGATCACCATTGACCAGGAATAACTGAAATCATGGAAAGTGAAACCACAGATAAGAGAGGACTACTGTTTCTGAAATGTTGAAAGAAAAATACCACAAACCTTGAATTCTGTATCCAGCAAAGTTATCCTCCTATACTGAAGTAAAAAGACTATCAGATGACAACAACAACAACAACAGAAATCTTGAGGGAATTTGTTGCCAGTAGATCTTCTGTGATTAAAATGTTAAAGAAGTTTCTTAGAAAGAAATAAAATAATATAGGACAGAAACTCAAATCTATATAAAAATGAAAGAGCATCAGAGAATCAGAGAATGAAGGTAAAATAAAATATTTTATTTTTCTTATTCTTCATGTTTAATAGCTGTTCATTCAAAACAATAATAACAATAACATATTGGGTGATGATAGCATATGGACAAATGAAATGAATGACAGTAATGTCATAAGCAATAAGAGGGAGGAATTGAGTATAATCTGTTATAAGGTGTTAGCACCACTCATGAAATGGTACAGTGTTATTTCAGAGTGGACTTAGACTAGTTTAAGACTACACTGCAAATTCTACTGACTAGTACAAAAACTAAGGAGAGAGAGAGAAAGAGAGAGAGTGAATTGACATGTAGAAGGTGGAAAATAATGGAGTCATAAAATGCTCAATTAAAATCACCCAAGGCAGAAAAAGAGAAAGGCTTAAAAAAAGAAAAAAAAAAACAAAGACAATGAGTAGAAAACAGTTATAAACATTGTAGCTATTAATACAACTTTATTAATAATCACTTTAAGCATAAATTATCTAAATATACCTATTAAAATTAGAGATTTTCATAAGGGACTGAAAAAACCTACCTACGTTTCTGCAAGAAATGCACTTATAATATATATAAATTAAAAGTAAAGGGATAAATACAGATACCCCAGCCTAACTCCAATAAAAAAAACTGAGGTAGCTATATTAATTTCAAAGACTTAAGAAGAAAGACATTATGAGAGATAAAGAGCAACATTACAAAATGATAAGGACATGAATTCTCCAAGAAGACATAACAAACCTTAATGTGTATGCACCTAACAACAAAATATTAAAATATCTGAGGCAAAAAAAAAATGAAACTTCAAAAGAAAAGCCCATGCAAATCCACTATTGTAATTGGGGATTTTAACGTTGCTCCATCAATAATGTACAGAGCCATCAGGCAGAAAATTAGTAGAGATGAGGGCACCTCACAAGAAATGGTGAAGGGAGTTCCTCAAGTTGAAATAAAGGGATGCTAAATAACAACATAAGAACACATGAAAGTATAAAACTCATTGCAAAGTTAAGAAATTAGTCAAATTCAGAACAGTCTAAGACTGTAATGATGGTATGTAAATCACTTTTAAACCTAGTATGAGTTAAAAGATAAAAGTATTAAAAATAACTATAGCTACAATAATTTGTTAATGAATAAACAATGTATAAAGGATGTATATTGCCACATTGGTAACACAAAATGTGGGGAGTGAGAGAAGTTAAAGTGTAGAGATTTTGTATGCAGTTAAAGTTAAGCTGTTATCAGCTTAAAGTAGACTATTTAAATTATAAGATGTTTTATGTAAACCTTGTGGTAAGCACAAAGAAAAAACTTATAGTAGATACACAAAAAATAAAGAGAAAATAATCAAAACATACCACTACAAAAAATCATCACATCACAAAGGAGGGCAGCAAGAGAGGAAGAAAGAAACAAAGGAACTACAAAAGTCAGCAATTAACAATTAATAAGATGGCAGTAGTATGTCCCGACTTAAAAATAATTACTTTACATGTAAATGGATTAAAATACTAATCAAAAGACATAGAGTGGATGAATTGATAAAAATAAGAAAAATCCAACTGTATGCTGCTTACAAGAGACTCACATGAGCTTTAAGAACAAATAGGCTGAAAGTGATGGAATGGGCCAAGTGAGTTGGCTCACGCCTGTAATCCCAGCACTTTGGGAGGGCCAAGGTCAGGGGATTGTTTAAGCTCAGGAGTTTGAGACCAGCCTGGGCAACAAAGAAAGACTCCCATCTCTACAAACTAATTTTTAAATAAATATTTTAAAGAGGAAAGTGAAAGGATAGAGAAAAATATTCCATGTAAATTGTAAACAAAAGAGAGTGGAGGTGGCTGTGCTTATAGTAGACAAAATAAACCTTAAGTCAAAAACAGTCACAAGGGACAAAGAAGGTCATTATCTAATAATAATGGGGTGAATTCATCAGTAGGATATGAAAATTGTAAACATATATACATCCAACATTAGAGCATATAAATATATAATACAAATATTAACATAACTGAAGGAAGAAATGACAATACAATAATAGTAGGGACTTCAGTACCCAATTTTCAACAATGGAGAGACCAACCAGACAGAAAATGAATAAGGAAACATTTGATTTTAACAATATGTTAAACCAAATGGGTCCTAACAGTCATATACAGAACATTTCATTCAACAGCAGCAGAGTACAAATTCTTCTCAAGTACACATGGAACATTCTTCAGGATAGATCAAGTGTTAGATGAAAAAAATCAATCTTAACAAATTTAAGATGATTGAAATTATATCAAGTATCTTTTCCGACCACAATGATCTGAAACTAGAATCAATAACAAGAGAAAAATTAAAAAATTCACAAATGTGTGTACATTAAACAACACACTCCAAAACACCCAATAAGACAAAGAAAAAATCAAAAGGGAAATCAAAAATTACCATGAAACAAATGAAAATGGAACAGTAGAGGAGTTGGATAAAGATGGCAGACAGGAGGCAGGACTAGCTTGCAGCTCCTGCTCAAACAGACAGAACAGCATGTGGAGACTCACATCACGAACTTTTGCTCCAAGAACTACCACAGGAACATACCAGGAAAGCTGAGAGAATCTACAGACCCTTTGAAGGAAATGGATTGTGGCTGCAGGCTCCCTGAGATGCAAAAAAACTGAGAGTCTGCTTGCTTTCTCAGTGGAGAGGCTGGCGGTCTGGGACAAGTTCTCAGCCCAGGTCATCGGCTGCCTGGAAATAGACTCAGGGCTATCGTGGGGGCATGGTGGGAGTGAGATCAGCCATTAGGACCGCAGGCTACATGGGAGCAAGATAAAGTCTATGACTGCCAGCTTTCCCCCACTTCACTGGTGATCCCTACAACTCAGCAGAGGCTGCCATAATCCCCCTGGGAACATAACATAACTCCATTGGAATGGGAACTACACCCCCACCCCCGACAGCAGCCATAGCAAGCCCTGCCCAGGGAGAGTCTGAGCTCAGACATACCTATCCATGCCCCCACCTGGCTGTCTTTTTCTACCCGCTCTGGTTGCCGAAGACAAAGTACATAATCTCTTGGGAGCTCTATGGCCCTGCCCACTGCCTGAGAAACCTGAATACTTAACCTGGTGTCCCTAGGGCAAGTTTGCATCCTCCCTATAGGACCGCAGCTGATGCACTCTTGAAAGCACCACCTCCTGGCTGGAGGCCAACCAACACAAAACCAGCACACTAAACAAAAATACAACCAAGGACCTTAACAGATTCCACTTCACTCCCCTGCTACCTCCACCAGAGCAGGTGCTGGTATCCACCACTGAAAGATCTGAAGATGAATCACATCACAGGAGTCTTTGCAGACACTCCCCAATACCAGCCCAGAACCTGGTAACTCCATTAGGTGGCTAGACCCAGAAGAACAAAAACAATCACTGCAGTTTGGCTCTCAGGAAGCCCCATCTCTAGGGGAAAAGGGAGAACACCATATCAACGGAGCACCCCTGAACAGCAGCCTTTGAGTCTCAGATCTTCCCTCTAACATAATCTACCCAAATGAGAAGGAAACAGAAAAACAATTCTAGTAATATGACAAGACAAGATTCTTTAACACCCCCAAAAGATCACACCAGCTCCTCAGCAATGGATCCAAACCAGAAGAAGAAATCTCTGAATTGCCCAAAATATCACACCAACTCATCAGTAATGGATCCAAACAAGAAGAAATCTCTGAAATGCCAGAAAAGGAATTTAAAAGGTCGGTTATTAGGCTAATCAAGGAAGCACCAGAGAAAGGTGAAGTCCAACTTAAAGAAATCAAAAACATTATACAAGTTATGACAGGGAAAATCTTCAGTTAAATGGATAGCATAAATAAAAAACACAACTTCTGGAAATCAAGAACACACTTACAGAAGTGCAAATGCACTGCAAAGTCTCAGCAATAGAATCAAACAAGCAGAAGAAAGAATTGCAGAGCTTGAAGACAAGGCTTTCAAATTAACCCAACCCATCAAAGACAAAGAAAAAAGAATTTTAAAAAAATGAACAAGATCTCCAAGAAGTCTGGGACTATGTTAAATGTCCAAACCTAAGAATAATTGGTGTTCCTGAGGAAGAAGAGAAATCTAAAAGTTTGGAAAACATATTTGAGGGAATAATTGAGGAAAACTTCCCTAGCTTTGCTAGAGATCTACACATTCAAATACAAGAAGCTCAAAGAACACCTGGACAATTCATCACAAAAAGATCATCACCTAGGCACATAGTCATCAGGTTATCTAAAGTCAAAACAAAGGAAAGAATCTTAAGAGCTGTGAGGCAAAAGCATCAGATAACCTACAAAGGAAAACCTATCAGAGTAATATGAGATTTCTCAGCAGAAACTCTAGAGGCTAGAAGAGATTGGGGTCATATTTTTGGCCTCCTTAAACAAAACAATTATCAGCGAAGAATTTTGTATCCAGTGAAACTAAGCTTCATAAATGAAGGAAAGACACAGTCTTCCAGACAAACAAATGCTGAGAAAATTTCCCAGTACCAAGCCAGTACTACAACAATTGCTAAGAGGAGCTCTAAATCTTGAAACCAATCCTCAAAATACAACAAAATAGAGCCACTTAAAGCATAAATCTCACAGGACCTATCTAACAATAACACAATGAAAAAAAGAACAATAAGGTATTCAGGCAACAAATAGCACAATGAATAGAATAGCACCTCACATCTCAATACTAACATTGAATGTAAATGGCCTAAATGCTCCACTTAAAAGACACAGAATGGCAGAATGGATAAGAATTCACCAACGAACTTTCTGCTGTCTTCAGGAGACTCACCTAACACATAAGGACTCACATAAACTTAAGGTAAAGGGGTGAAAAAAGTTAATCCATGAAGATGGACACAAAAAGTGAGCAGAAGTAGCTATTCTTATATCAGGCAAAGCAATCTTTAAGGCAACAGCAGTTTAAAAAGATGAAGAGGGACATTATGTAATGATAAAAGGACTTGTGCAACAGGAAAATACCACAACCCTAAATATATATGCACCTAACACTGGAGCTCCCACATTTATAAAACAAATACTACTAAACCTAAGAAATTAAACAGCAACACAACAATAGCAGGGGACCTTAATACTCCACTGATAGCAGTAGACAGGTCATCAAGACAGAAAGTCAACAAAGAAACAACAAACTTAAACTATACCCAACAATAAATGGACTTAACAGATATTTACAGAACATTGTACCCAACAACTGCAGAATACACATTCTGTTCATCAGCACATGAAACATTCTCCAAGATAGACCATGTGAAAGGCCACAAAAAGGTCTCGGTAAATTTAAGAAAATCGAAATTATATCAAGTACTCTCTCAGACCACAGCAGAATAAAACTGGAAACAACTCCAAAAGGAACCCTCAAAACCATGCAAATACATGGAAACTAAATAACCTGCTCCTGAATGATCATTGGGTCAACAATGAAATCAAGATGGAAATTAACAAATTCTTTGAGCCGAATGATAATAGTGACACAACATATCAAAACCTCTGAGATACAGCAAAAGCAGTGCTAAGAGGAAAGTTCATAGCATTAAATGCCTACATCAAAAAGTGAAAGAGCACAACTAGACAATCTAATGTCTAGTTGGACATTAGACATTAGAAGCCTCATGGAACTGGAGAAACGAGAACAATCCAAACCCAAACCCAGTAGAAGAAAAGAAATAACAAAGAACAGAGCAGAACTAAATGAAATTGAAACAAAAATATACAAAAGATAAATTAAACAAAAAGCTGGTTCTTTGAAAAGATAAATAAAATTGATAGACCATTAGCAAGATTAACCAAGAAAAGAAGAGAGAAGATACAAATAAGCCAATCAGAAATGAAATGGGAGATATCACTACTGATACCACAGAAATACAAAAGATTATTCAAGTCTACTATAAACATCTTTATGTGCATAAATTAGAAAAACTGGAAAAGATGGATAAATTCCTAGAAATATACAACCATCCTAGATTAAACCAGGAAGATATAGAGTCTCTGAACAGACCAATAACAAGCAGAGAGACTGAAATGGTAGTAAAAAAAAAAATGCCACCAAAAAAGTCCAGGACCAGATAGATTCATGGCTGAATTCTTTCAGACATTCAAAGAAGAATTGGTACCAATCCTACTGACACTATTCCAAAAGGTAGAGAAAGAGGGAATCCTCCCTAAATAATTCTATGAAGTCAGTATTACCTTAATACCAAAACCGGTGAATGATATAACAAAAACAGAAAACTACAGACCAATATCCTTGATGAACAAAGATGCAAAAATCCTTAACAAAATACTAACAAACTGAATCCAACAGTACATCAAAAAGATAATCTACCACGATCAAGTGGGTTTCATACCAGGGATGCAGGATGGTTTAACATATGTAAGTCAATAAATATGATACACTACATAAGCAGAATTGAAAACAAAAATTACATGATCATCTCATTAGATACAGAAAAAGCATTTGACAAAATCCAGCATCCCTCTATGATTAAAACCCTCAACAAAATCAGCATAGAAGGGACATATCTTAATGTAATAAAAGCCATTTATGACAAACCTACAGCCAACGTTATACTGAATGGGGAAAAGTTGAAAGCATTCCCCCTGAGAACTGGAACAAGACAAGGATGCCTGCTTTCACCACTTTTATTCAACATAGTACTGGAAGTCTTAGCCAGAGCAATCAGACAAAAGAAATAAAGGCATCCAAATCAGTAAAAAGGAAGTCAAACTGTCGCTATTTGCTGATGATATGATTGTATATCCAGAAAATCCTAAAGACTCATCCAAGAAGCTCCTATAACTGATACATGAATTCATCAAAGTTTCAGGATACAAAATTAATGTACACAAATCAGTAGCTCTGCTATACACCAACAGTGACCAAGATGAGAATCAAATCAAGAACTCAACCACTTTTACGATAGCTTCCAAAAAATATAAAATACTTTGGCACATACCTACCCACAAGGTGAAAGATCTCTACAAGGAAAACTACAAAACAGTGCTGAAGGAAATCATAGATGACACAAACAAATGGAAACACATCCCATGCTCATGGATGGGTAGAATCAATATTGTGAAAATGACCATACTGCCAAACGCAACCTACAAATTCAATGCAATTCCCATTAAAATACCACCATCACTCTTCACAGAACTAGAAAAGACAATCCTAAAATTCATATGAAACCCAAAAAGAGCCCACATAACCAAAGCAAGACTAAGCAAAAGAACAAATCTGGAGGCATCTCATTACCTGACTTCAAATATACTATAAGGCCATAGTTACCAAAACAGAAGGGTAGTCATATAAAAATAGGCACATAGATCAATGGAACGGAATAGAGAACCCAGAAATAAAGCCAAATACAGCCAACTGATCTTTGAGAAGCGAACAAAAACTTAAGTGGGGAAAGGACACTCTATTCAACAAATGGTGCTGGGATAATTGGCAAGCCATATGTAGAAAAATAAAACTGGATCCCCATTTCTCACCTTATACTAAAATCAACTCAAAATGGATCAAGGACTTAAATATAAGAACCGAAACCATAAAAATTCTAGAACATAACATTGGTGAAACCCTACTAGACATTGGTTTAGGCAAAGACTTCATGACCAATAACCCAAAAGCAAATGTGACAAAAACAAAGATAAATAGATGGGACGTAATTAAACTAAAAAGCTTCTGCACAGAAAAAGAAATAATCAGCAGAGTTTACAGACCACCCACAGAGTGGGAGAAAATCTTCACAATCTAAACATCTGACACAGGACTAATATCCAGAATCTACAAAGAACTCAAACAAGTCATCAAGAAAAAAACAATCCCATCAAAAAATGGGCTAAGGACATGAATAGACAATTCTCAAAAGACGATATAGAAATGACCAACAAGCATATAGAAAAATGCTCAACATCACTAATCATCAGGGAAATGCAAATCAAAACCATAATGGGATACTACCTTACCCCTGCAAGAATCGCCATAATCAAAAAATTTAAAAAAAAATAGATGCTGGTGTGGATGTGGTGAAAAGGAACATGTTTACACTGTTGGTGGGAATGTAAATGAGTACAACCACTATGGAAAAGAGTGTGGAGATTCCTTAAAAAACTAAAAGTATATCTACCATTTGATCCAGCAATCCCACTACTAGGTATCTACCCAGAAGAAAAGAAGTCATTATACTTGCACATGCAGGTTTATAGCAGCACAATTTCCAATTACAAAAATATGGAACCAGTCCAAATGCGCCTCAGTCAAGAAGCATACAAAAGAAATAAAGGAAATGTGAGATGTGTGTGTGTGTGTGTGTGTGTGTGTGTGTGTGTATGTGTATGTGTATAATGGAATACTATTTGGCCATAAAAAGGAATGAAATAATGGCATTTGCAGTAGCCTGGATGGAAATGGAGACTATTATTCTAAATGAAGTGACACAGGAATGAAAAAAAAAACAAAGATTTCATGTTCACATTCATATGTGAGAGCTAAGGTACGCAGACACAAAGGCATAAGAATGATACAATGGACTTTGGAGACTCAGTGGAAAAGCTAGGGGTGGTAAGGGATAAAAGACTACACACTGGGTACACTGTACACTGCTTGGTGATGGGAGTACCAAAATCTCAGAAATCATCACTAAACTTATTCATGTAAGCAAACATCACCTGTTCCCCAAAAACCTATTGAAATAAAAAAACAAATTTTAAAAAATGGAACATACTAAACTTATGGGATACAGCAAAATCAGTTCTAAGAGAGAAGCTAGACAAATGCCCAAATTAAGAAAAAGAAAGATCACAAATAAACAACCTATATTTATACCTCAGGAAATTAGAAAAATAATAAACTAAGCACAAAGTTAGCAGAAGAAAGGAAGCAATAAAGATCAGAGCAGAAATAGAGACTAGAAAAACAATAGAAAAGATCAATGAAACTGAGTCTTTTTTTAAAAATAAAGGCAAAATTAATAAGCCTTTACTAGACTAAGATAAAAGACCACTCAAATTAATGAAATTTTAAATGAAAGAAAAGATATTACAAATGATCCCACAGACTACAAATCATCATTAGAGACCACTACAAACAATTGTATGCCAACAAATTGGATAACCTAGAAGAAATGAATAAATTCCTAGAAGCATACAACCTACCAAGTCCGAATCATGAAGAAAGAAAAAATATGTAGAGATCGATATCAAGTAAAGAGATTGAATGAGTAATAAAATCCCACCAACAAAATAAAGTCCAGGACCTGATTGCTTCACTGGTGAATTCTAACAAGCATTTAAAGAATTAATACTAATCCTTCTCAAACTCTTTCAAAACAGGGAAAGATGAGGTAATACTTACAAACTGATTTAATGAGGCCAGCGTTACCCTGATACAAAAGGCAGATAAGGACACTAAAAGAAAAGAGAATTACAGTCCAATATGTCTGATGAACATAGATGGGAGAACTCTTAAAAAATTACTAGCAAGCTGAAATCAAAAGTACATTTATGGATCATTCACCATGATCAAGTGGGCTTTATCCCTGTGATGGAAAGTTTAAACACACAAATTCGTAAATGTGATACAACACATTAACAGAATGAAGTACAAAAACAGTATGATCATCTCAATAGATGCAGAAAAAATATTTGACAAAATTCAACATCCTTTTATGATATTAAAAAAACTTTCAACACATTAATTGTCGAAGAAATGTACCTCAACATAATAAAGGCCATAAATGACAAGCCCACAGCTAACATCATATTCAATAGTGAAAAACTGAAAGCTTTTCCTCTAAGATAAGGAAAAAGACAAGGATGTTCACTCTTGCAACTTCAATTCAACATAGTTCTAAAAGTCCTGGCCAGAGGAACAAGGCAAGAGAAGGAAATAAGGGGTAACCAAATAAAGGAAGAACTGAAATTGCTATTTGCAGATGACATGATCTTACATATTAAAAAAACTCTAAATACGCCACCAAAAACTTATTAGCTTATTAGTTAGAACTAATAAATTCAATAAAGTTTCAGGATATAAAATCAGCATACAAAAACAGTTATGTTTCTATACACTAACAACTACTTGAAAAGAAAATTAAAAAACAATGCTGTTTACAATAGCATCCAAAAATACTTTGAAATAAATTTAACCAATGAGATGAAAATTCTGTATAATAAAAACTATAAAACTTTGATAAAAGAAATTAAAGAATACACAAACAAACGGAAAAATGTCTTGTGTCTATGGATTGGAAGAATTGATATTAAAATGTCCACACTATTCAAAACAAACTACAGATTCAGTGCAATCTTTATCAAAATTCCAATGGCAGTTTTCACAGAAATGGAAAAAAAAATTCTAAAATTTGTGTAGAACCACAAAGACCCTGAATAGCTAAAGAAATCTTGAGTAAAAAGAACGAAGCCAGAGGCATCACACTACCTGATTTCAAAATATACTGCAAAGCTATAGTAAATAAAACAAAGCTGTAATACTGGAATAAAAACAGGCATATAAACCAGAGGAATAGAATAGAGAGCCCAGAAATAAATTTACACATTTACAATCAATTGATGTTTGACAAAAGTACCAAGAATACACACTGGGGAAAGGACAATTGCCTTGATAAATAGGGCTGGAATATAGAATAACCACAGGCAGAAGAAGGAAATTGGACCCTTATTTCACACCATATACAAATACCAACTCAAACTGGATTAATGACTTAAAAGTAAGACCTGAAACTGTAAAACTACAAGAAAAACATAGGAAAAAGCTTATTGACATTGGTCTGGCTGATAATTTTTTGGATAGAATCCTAAAATCATACATGACAAAAGCAAAAATATATAAATGAAATTCTATTGAAGACAAGCTTCTACACAGCAGAGAAAATAATCAACAGATTGAAGAGGCAATGGGAAAAAAATGTGCAAACCACACATCTGATAAGAGGTTAATATAAAAAAGATGTAAGGAACTCAAACAACTCACAAGTAAGAAAATAAATAACTCAATTTATAAATTGGCAATGGACCTAAATAGACATTTCTCAAAAGACGACATACAAATGTCCAATAGGTACATGAAAAGAAGCTCAGCATCACTAATCATGAGGAAAATGCAAACCAAAATCCCAAGGTGCTATCACTTCACACCTGTTAGAAAGGTAGTTATCAAAAAGACAGGAGATAATGAGTGTTGAAAAGTGGAGAAAAGGGAATCCTTGTATGTTGTTGACAGTGACGTAAATTGGTACAGCTACTATAAAAAAAAGTAGAAGTTCATCAGAAAATTAAAAATAGAATTACCATGTGATCCAGCAAAGTCACTCTGAGATATATCCAAAGGAAATAAAACAAGTATCTTGAAGAGACATCTGCACTCCCCTGGACATTGCAAAAGTATTCGCAATAATGAAGATACAGACTCAACCTAAGTGTCCATCAATGAATGAATGGATAAAGACATGTAGACACACACACACACACATATATATACACCCACACACACAAATGAGTATCATTTATCCTTTAAAAGGAAGCAAATCTTGTCATTTGCAACAATACTAATGCACCTGGAGGATACTGAGCTAATTGAAATAAGCCAGGCACAGAAAGACAAATATTGCATGATCTTTATATGTGAAATCTAAATTCGTCAAACTCATAGAAGCAGAAAGGAGAGTGGTGGTTGCTAGGGGGGAATGAATGGTAGGGACAATAGAGAGATGTTTGCCACAAGATACAAAGTTTCAATAGGCAGGATGAATAAACTCTGGAGATCTTATGTATGGCATAGTGACTGTAGCTAATAACGATTTGTTTTATACTTGAAATTTGCTAAAAGTGTAGATCTTAAAAATTCTCACCACCAAAAAACAAAAAACAACAAACAACACTGCTACATGAAGGAATGAATCTGTTAGTTAACTTAATTGTGGTAATATCCAGTATGTACACTTGTATCAAAATATCACATTGTATATTACAAACATATACATTTTTATTGTCAATTATACCTCAATAAAGCTGGAAAATAAAATGATAACTCAACTGAAAAAGCTAGAAAATAACTAATAAAATTAAAAACAGAAAATAAATAGAGAAAATTGATGCATCCAAAACCTGGTTCTTGGGAAAGATGAAGAGAACTGATTCACTTCTAACATAGCCAACCAAAATAAACAAACAAAACCACAAATCACTAATATCAGAAATGAAAGAGGGGTCATTTCTACTGATATCATGGACATTAAGAGGATAATTAAGGCATACTGTGTACAACTCTTTACTCACAAATTTGATAACAGAGACTAAACAAAATAATCATTTGAAAGACTCAAAATACCAAAACCCACACATAGAGAAATAGATAATCTGAATAGGCCTATATCTAGAAAATATACTGATTCAACAATTAACTAGCTCTCGAAAAATAAAGTACAAGGCCCCTATGGTTTCACAGGTGATTTCTACCAAATATTTTTAAAAAGAAATACTATCAATTCTTTATAATTTGTTCCAGAAAATGGAAGTAGAGTGAACACTTACTAACAGATTACTTAAGGCCAGGATTACCTTAATACCAAAATCAGATAAAGACATTACAAAAAAGGAAAGGAAAACTACAGACCAATATCTCTCATGAACATTGACACAAAAATCCTCCAAAAATATTAGCAAATTAAATGCAACAAAGCATTAAAAAAATTATCCACACTTTGAACTAAGTTGGATTTTTTTCCAGATGTGCAAGAGTGGTTCAACCTTTGAGAATCAATTAATGTAACATACCACATCAACAGGCTAAAGAAGATAAATCATATAGTCATATCGATTGATGAAAAAAAGAATTTGAAAAAATCTAACACTTATTCATGACAAAAACTTGAGCAAACTAGGAGTAAAAGGCAACTTCCTCAACTTGAACAATGTAGTAGTTAGAAATGAGATACTTTCCTCCTAAAATTCGGAACATTGCAAGAATTGCCCCTTATCCTTCATGCTCAACAACACACTGAAGTTCCAGCTAATGCAAGAGAATAAAATAAAATAAAAGGAATAAATATTGATAATAAGAAATAAAATGTCTTTGTTTACATATGATATGATTATCTATGTGGAAAATCCCAAAGAATTGACAAATATACTCTTAGTACTAATAAGTACTAATAAGCAATTATAGCAAGATTGCAAAATATAAGGTTAATATATGTTTATCACTTTCATATATGCCAACAATAAACAATTGGAATTTGAAGTTAAAACATAATACTATGTAGGTTAGCATACAAAAAATGAAATAGGTATAAACCTAACAAAATATGTATAGAATCTATGTAAGCTATAATACTTTGATGAAGAAATCAAAATGATCTAAAGAAACTGAGAGAGACTCTATGTCCATGAATAGACTCAATATGATCAAATTTTCAGTTTTCACCTGTTAATCCACAGATTCATGGCAATCTTAATCAATACCTTTGCAGAATTTCTTGTATATACCGGCAAATTTATCCTAAAATTTACATGGAAAGTTAAAAAAAACAGTTTAGCAAAAATATTTTGCAAAAAAAGATGAATTACATATATGATCTCATTTCAAGTCTTAGTTTAATGTAATAATGATCAAGGCAATGAAATAAAAATCCCAAAAATAGATGCACACCTTATGGCCAACTGATTTTTGACAAAGGTGAAAAGGAAAGTCAATGGTGAAAGAACAGTAGTTCTACAAATGGTGTTAAAATAAATCTACATAAATATCACACTTCATATAAAAATTAGCTTGAATTATAGGCCTAATTGTAAAATGTCAATTTTTTAAATTTTAGAAGAAAATATGAGAAAATATTTGTGACCTTAAGTGAGCCAAAAATTTCTTAGATTCAATACCTTAAAAACCAGCCAGAAGAGAAAAAAATAATTGTACTTAAAATTAACAATACTTTTAAGAGAATGAAAAGAGAAAACATAACCTGGAAAGAAAATCCTTGCAAATTTCATATCTTACAAAGGTATTGGATCCCAAATATAAAAATGTATAAATAATAAATCTCAGAACTCAGTAAGAAATTATCTAATAAAAAATGTTAATAGGCACTTCATCAATGACGATATATGAATGAAAAATAAGTACATTAATAGATGCTCAACATCATTAGTTACTAGGGAATGCAAAATAAAACTAGAATGAGATAGTATAAACTTTCAGAGTAGCTATTCAAAAGAAAAATGACAATATTGAACTGTAATAACAGAAAGGTCTGATATCTTTTCTTCCCATTATAAGGGTCACAGCTGACAGTTCTATTTAAAAAAAGACAGGTTAAGAAAAAAAATAACATTTAACCAAAGTTCTTCATGACATAGGAGCCTTCAGAATGAAGACCCAAATACCCAAGGGAAAACCGTCCACTTGTATGCTTAGATATAATGAAGAGTGGACAGCCATGCAGAAATGTGATTAGACCAAAAAAAAAAAAAGATAATCTTAACAATAAACTGAGTGGGAAAACAGCAAGGCCTGTCTGTTGGGATTCTTCTTAGCCTGTCTATGTGACATTCATTTTTCTCATCTCTATAATGAGGGTCTTATGCTCTACTACTGGACAAGGTCAGAGAATTTATCTGTGGCCAGTTCCTAGACAGAAAGGTGGGGAAAGGTTAGAATAATATTTCTAGGTTTCACAGCTTGCTCTGAGGGAGAGGGGCTCTGGTTACTATAATCTGCCTTGAAGAAAGGCAATTCTAGTTTCTATGGCCTGCCTCAAGGGAGAATGAGGGATGAGAGACAGAAGGATAGGAGAAGGCCACAGAGAAACTTTGCTTGTGTGGCTGGTTCTGAGGACTTCACTTTAGGGTGTTCTTTTCTGAACCCCAACAAAGTGCTTGTGAGGATGCAGAGTAATTTAGGCCTTTCACACATTACCAGTAATGCAAAATGGTACAGACGCTATGAAAAGCAGTTGCACCGTTTCATATAAAGTTAAATACACAGTCATCATATGACCTACCAATTTCACTCCTAGGTTTTTATGTAGAAATATGAAAACTTATGATCATAAAGATTTGTATGTGAATGTTTATAGCAGCTTTATTCATAACTGCCCAAAACTGAAAACAATCCAAATATCCCTGAACTGGGGAGTGGAAAAACAATTGGCTGTACGTCCATAAAATGGAATACTAGCTAGCAATAAAAAGAAGCAAACAATTGAAATATGCAACAGCATGAATTAATCTAAAATGCATTGTGCTGAGTAAAAGAAGGCCGACTAACAAATATCACTAATCTTCAGGGAAATAAAAATTAAAACCACAATAAAAAACACAACACCTTCATGAGTATGTTTAAAATTTGTACAAGACTGACACCACCAAGTGTCAATAAAGATGTGGAAAATGTGGAATTCTTATACATTCCTGGTGGGAATTAAAATTATACAACCTTTTTGGAGAATTGTTTGGCAATTTCTTACAAAGTTTCATATACACCTACTCTTTGACTCAGCATTTTTTTTTTTTTTTTTTTTGAGACGGAGTCTTTGTCTGTCGCGCAGGCTGGAGTGCAGTGGGGCGATCTCCGCTCACTGCAAGCTCTGCCTCCCAGGTTCATGCCATTCTCCTGCCTCAGCATCCTGAGTAGCTGGGACTACAGGTGCCCGCCACTACACCACTACACCCAGCTAATTCTTTGTATTTTTAGTAGAGATGGGGTTTCACCGTGTTAGCCAGATTGGTCTCAATCTCCTGACCTTGTGATCTGCCCTCCTCGGCCTCCCCAAAGTGCTGGGATTACAGGCGTGAGCCACCGCGCCTGGCCAGCATTTTCACTTTGAGGAATTTATCTAAGTGAAATCAACATGTGCTCACAAAAAGATCCTAATGTGAATGTTCATAGCAACTTTATTCAAAATAGCCAAAATCTAGAAACAACGCAAAGGTCAACAACAGAAAAAATAAATGAATTGTGGTACATTCAAAAAATGAAAAACTACCTAACAATATAAAGAAATGAACTGTTCATGCATGCAACGCCTATGAATGTAATTGCCTGACAGGTTCACATTGACAGCTGCCTAGATAGAGCCCATTTGTCAAGGCAGGAGAATTGCAATAGAGAAAGAGTAATTCACTCAGTGCTGGCTGTACTGGAGACTGGAGTTTTATTATTACTCAAATTAGTCTCCCTGAGCATTCAGGGATCAGAGTTTTTAAGGATAATTTGGTGGGTTGGGGGGAGTTAGTAAGTCAGGAGTGCTGATTGGTTGGGTGGGAGATGAAATCACAGGGAGTTGAAGCTGTCTTGTTGTGCTCAGCTCCTGGGTGTGGGCCACAAGATTCAGTTTATCTACCTAGGTGGTACCAGTTGATCCATCAAGTGCAGGATCAGCAGACTACCTCAAGTACTGATCTTAGGCTTTACAATAGTAACGTTATCCCCAGCAGAGATTTGGGGAGGCTCAGAATCTTGTAGCCTCCAGCTGCATGACTCCTAAACCACAATTTCTCATCTTTTGGCTAATTTGTTAGTCCTACAAAAGCAGTCTAGTCTTCAGGCAAGAAGGAAGTTTGTTTTAAACTATAAACTAGGTTCCTCCCAAAATTAGTTCAGCCTACTCCCAGGAATGAACAAGGACAGCTTTGGAGGTTAGAAGCAAGATGGAGTCAGTGAGGTAAGATCTCTTTCACTGTTGCAGTTAAAATTTTGCACTAGTGTTTTCACGAATCTCAAAAATATTATACTGAGTGAAAGAAACCAGACCCAAAGAACACAGGCTGTGTGTTTCTATTTATCTAAATGTTAAGAATAGGGTAAACAAATATATAGTGATAGAAATCAGACATTTCAAAGTGGGCAGAGGAGGAGGGGCTTGACTAGAAGGGGGTCCCAGGGAAGTGTCCATAGTTATGGAAAAGTTTGGGTGGTAGTTACATGGGCACATACAGTTGTCAAAATTCATTGAATTATATCTAAAATATGTGAATTTTATTTTATGTAAACTATATATTTATATCTATTTGACATATTTTATAGCAATCAGATGAATTCCCTATCCTGCTGAAAGTGAAAATCATTGTTTTTTTAAAATTCCAGTTTTAAAGAATTGCATATTTTCATCTTCTTTTATTTTCTAAATTATAAATTTATGCATTTCTATTTTTTTACATTATCAAAAGTTTATGTTTGCATTTTCATTTCATTAATTTCTGCTTTTATTATTTTCTATCCTACTCTTCGGAATTTATCTTTCTAGTTCTAAATTCTTTTTTTTTTTTTTTGAGACAGAGTTTTGCTCTTGTCCCCTAAGCTGGAGTGCAATGGAGCGATCTTGGCTCACTGCGACCTCGGCCTCCCAGGTTCAAGTGATTCTCCTGCCTCAGCCTCCCAAGTAGCTGGGATTAAAGGCACCCACCACCATGCCCAGGTAATTTTTATAATTTTAGTAGAGACGGGGATTTGCCATGTTGGGCCAGGCTGGTCTCAAACTCCTGACCTCAGGTGATCCACCCTCCTTGACCACCCAAAGTGCTGGGATTACAGGTGTGAGCCACCGCACCTGGCCTTCTATCTTCTATTTATAAATTCTTTTTTTTTTTTTTTTTAGAGGTAGGGTCTTGCTGGAGTACAGTGGTGTGATCCTGGCTCACTGCAGCCTTGGCCTCCTGGGCTCAAGTGATCCTTCCACCTCAGCCTTCTAAGTAGCTGGAAAAACAGATAGTGTCACCACACCCAGCTAATTTTGTAAATGTGTTTGTAGAGACAGGGTTTCACTGTGTAGCCCAGGCTGGTTTTGAAGTCCTGGCCTCAAGCAATCCTCCCACCTCAGTCTCCCAAAGCTCTGGGATTACAAGCATGAACCACTGCACCAGGCTTATTTCTAAATTCTAGAGTTTGATTCTTAACTCAATAATTTTTTATTATTTCTTCATTTAAAAAAACCACATGTTGTTAAGTCAGAAATTGTGAACAATACGAGATATTATTCTACTTGCACCAGAGAGAGAGAGCAAAACCCAGTAGCAGCATCCACTCAACACTACGCGAGGTAAGGAATTGCACTGCAGGTGAGGTGCCTGGGAGTATGCCAGAAATATGCATTTTTCCACACATATACAAGCAGGGAATATGCACACCCCCTATGGTGTAGGGAGAAGGCTCCTCCTCTCCCTTCGGAATGTTAATAAATGTCTCCAGGGGAAAGATAAAATGTGCTTCCAATTCAGTTTCACCCCTTTGGTTTTGTTTTTTGTTTTTTGAGACAATCTTGCTCTGTCCTGTTGCCTAGGCTGGAGTTCAGTGGCTCAATCTTGGCTCACTGCAACCTCTGCCTCCCACGTTCAAGCAATTCTCCTGTCTCAGCCACCCGAGTAGCTAGGATTACAGGCACGCACCACCACACCCAGCTAATTTTTTTGTATTTTTAGTAGAGAAGGGGTTTCACCATGTAGGCCAGGCTGGTCTCGAACTCCTGACCTCAAGTGATCCACCCGCCTCAGCCATCCAAAGTGCTGGGACCGGCCAGTTTCACCTCTTTGAAATGTAAACACCTATGAAGATAACTCTCTAAATCCCTCAGGTGATCTCAAGGTTATTCAGTCTGTCTTTCCAGTTTCCCAGGCCCCACTCGGGCATGCAAACTTCTTCCCACTCAGGGAAATAGAAGAACTTTTGTCTTGGATTTCTACTTAGTCTCCATTAAAGAAGAAAAATAAATTAAAAATTTTTAATTAAAAAAACACTTTTGTTTTCCTTTAGATGGAAGGGAATTAGTTCCAACTAAAAGAAGACAAATAACCGCAGTTTAATACTCAAGACGTGCAAAAAGTAAAATATGTGGGGGGAAAGGAAAACATTCTCTAGCTTCATATTATATCCATTTCGGTGGTTCAGGGAACCAGAACTTTGCAGGAATAAAAGAAATCCAGGAAAGATTTATTTTTTCGTGCGTGTATTTTAAGGCTATAAAATTCCCTCTATTGAATGATTTATGTATATTTCACAAATATTCCCTTGGAATTTACATTTTCTTCTAAATATTTTCTAATATTTCTTGTGATTTCTTTTTCCTTTTTTCCCTTTTAAAAAAATTTTTTTTTGAATTATTTTATGTATGTTTCTTAGTTTCCAAACATTCTGAGGGCAGGTGCCTGCCACCCTGTAAACCTGTAAAAGCATACAGGTTTACCTGTTTCTTTGGATCTTCATTTTCTTGTGAAGGTTCCTATATCAAATAAAACTTTTATTAAACAAATTTGTGTGTTTATCTCTTGTTAATCTTTCCGTTATTAGAGGGGCCTCAGGCATAAACCTAGCAATCACTGAGAAAAAAATATTTTTTTATCCCCTGCAGTGATAAAATATATAGATATATATAATAAAATGTGCCATGTTAAGCATTTTTATATGTACATTTCACAGTTCAGTGGCATCAATAAGGTTTTATATCATCTGTTAGTTTCAGGCTTATACATGTACCAAATCAACATTATGTTGCCTAAATCTTCTAAATTCCTATTAACTTTTTTGCTGCCTTTTCTACCCATAATTGAAAGAGGTACAAGTTCTCTCATAATTTTGTAATTTTTTTCTAGCAGTTTTGTAGTTTTATACCATATACTTTGACCGTATACCATATACTTTGACACCATGTTGTAAGATTTATAATTATTTTATTCTCCCAGCATCTTATCTTTTTCTTATCAATACATAAATATCCTCATTAGCCATACACATTTTTGCCTTAAAATGTATTCCATTCTATGTGATTTTATTACGAGGATCAAGCTGAGTGGCCTAAGGACAAGGCATTTCGAGTAGATGGGACAGGATCAGATTTATTTTCCTTTCAGTGGATGGTCATGTGAAGATAGCTATAAACCTCATGGGTGAAAAGGAAATTCCGTGGGATGAAAATCAAAGGCAAATTTGTATTTGGTTCAATTCTCTGCGGAATCACTTTGCCTTTCCTTCTCTGTGGTTGGTCAGCTTTCCTCAAAGATCCCAGCATGCTGCTACTCTGTGTGACTCTGAGTCATCCACTTTTAAGTGACCTGGGCATCTGGCACTTTAGGACACCCGATCTCTTTTGCTTCTGTCTTTCATATCTGTGCTATTTTCAGCCTCAGCAGAGTTTTATATACAACTCGTTCTCTCAGGCATGACTCCCCTAAGCCAGCTAGTGCCTTGTTTTGCATCTTGGCCATGCAGGTCTGGAGTGGAAACTGTGCTCCTTTAGATGGCACATTTTATTTGAAAGCAGTTGGCATTCACTGAGATGCACCCACACAATATTCCCAGGAAGCATGGAAAGCCCTGCTACTTGTATTTTTTTTGTTTGAATTACAACAAAAACAAACTTGGATATTGAGTAACTGGGCCTTGATGGTGACAGCAATGAGAATGAATGCAAATCACTTTGAAATACCTTACACCCACATCTCGATGGCCACTTTTAAAGAACAAACTAAAAAGCTGAACTCATACCAACATTGCCCCAATCCTTATCTGTCAAACACCTTTTGTCTATCTCACATATGAAAGAAAAAAAAAAAACAAACAGCTGTTTATTTCAGTCAAATAAAATGTTACATGCTATTCCCCGTTTCAGCCTCCACCACTTTGCCCAACAAAAAGATGCCCAAGGTTTCTCTAGGGCAGTTCACAATGGCTTCTGCTTCCTTTGCCCGCCTCGCTCCTATTCTCTCTTTCAAGCATGTTTCAGTAGATCACATTTTGAAGAGGTTGCCTGTGCTTCTGAAAGCTGTCCAGTTCCATAAAATATACCCTCTTCATGTCACAGGTGATGGCCACCATTTGGCTTCTTTGGATCTAATGAGATGAGTATCAGCTTCTGCCCCCCATCTGTTTCCTGCATCAACCTTAAATAATAAGATTCAGAAAATATAATCAAATGTAGAATTTATTGGAACACAAAGCTTAAGGACAGCCACCTGGGAAGCACAGATTCCAAAGAATAGAACTCAGTGTTCCAAAGTTTGCAGTCATTTATACAGACAAGGTCTAGGGAAGTTTAAGAGAATTTCAACATCTTTCTAAGCAAGGCTTAATGCCTGGTTACAATGATCTGATTGGTTGAGGTGGTCTTTTTCTTTTGGGAAAGGTATATTGAACATTCCACACTGAAGATGTAACAGTCATGGGACCTTGTGTACCATCTGGTCTGAGTTAGGTACAGGGCAACAAAAGAGGCAGCTAATCTATAACAAAGGTCAGCCAGCCACGGTGGCTCACACCTGTAATCCCAGCACTTTGGGAGACCAAGGCGGTTGGATCACCTGAGGTCAGGAGTTCAAGACCAGCTTGGCCAACATGGTGAAACCCCACCTCTACCAAAAAAACAAAACAAAACAAAACATTAGCTGGACGTGGTGGCGTGTGCCTATAATCCCAGCGACTTGGGAGGCTGAGGCAGGAGAACTGCTTGAACCCGGAAGGGGAGGTTGCAGTGAGCCAAGATCATGCCACTGTGCAACAGAGAGAAACTCCATCTCAAAAAACAAACAAACAAACAAACAATCTATAACAAAGGTCAGTGATTAGACGGGAAGGAGGTCTGGTCTGTGGTCTGTCCTGGTCATTTACAGAACAAGAACAATGAGGAGGAGAGCTAATCTAAATTCTAAGCAGCAGAAGTTGCAACTCCATGATTCACGCTATGTGACTCGGATGACAGTCACATCTCTTTCAAGGTTCACAGTGTTTGGGGTATTGCACAGCTTTTAATTTTATTCATTTTCACAGTTGGATGTTCTTTCTTTTATAAGAGATTTCCCCATGAATGTGGTTTCTGATTTCCCACACTACTCTACATTCCCGCAGATTCACATCACAAACTCATCAATCTTCCTGCTCAAGTTAATAGATTTTGGGAGAGAAGGGACATTGTTTTGGATCACTTCATTCTTTGTTTTTATTGTGGTAAAATATACATAATGTAAAACTTACCATCTTGACCATTACTGAATGTTGTAGGAGACCAGAATATGGCACCCCCACACATGCCTCTTTGGCATAAGGACTATTGTGAGCTGATTATCGTGAGAAACTGCAGGTATAGGAGAAGCTCTGAAAACAGAGTAGAAGTTACCCTTTGGTTAGGTAAATTTACACTTAATAAAGAGATCTCCTATCGTAGGGGTGTCTCTCTCTGTGCCAGGAAGACAGGAATGACTCTAAAGTGCAAGAGACTCTTATCAATGGAGAAAGCAAGGACTGAAATCTGCAGAACAAGCCTTGCTCTTGTTTCCCAGTCACCTCCCCATAACAGGCTTTCCTCACACACTTCTTTCTTGTTCTTAGCTGAAGATGACAGGTAAGCCTGAATTTTACCTCACTCTGTGGGTTACTCATTCCCTGGGTCTTCCCCACATATTCATGAAGTACACGTGTTCATAAACTTCTATTTGTTTTTCCCTTGTTAATCAGTGTTTTGTTAGAGAGGCCCTAGTTGAGAACCTAAAAGGGTGGAAGGAGACATTTTTCCCCTCCTACAGTGTACAGTTGAGTGGTATTAAATACATTTACATTGTTGTGCAACCATCACCGCCATCCATCTCCAGAACTACTCAGCTTGCAAAACTGAAATCCTGTATCCATGAAACACTAACTCCCCACTCAGCCCTCTCCCTAGCCTCTTGGCAACCATCATTCGCCTCTCTGTCTCGATGAGTTATCTACTCTAGGTAAGTACCTCATATGAGTGGAATCATACAGCATTTTTCTTTTTGTGACAAGGTTAATTCACTTAATGTAATAAAGGTTTTCAGGATCCACTACCCCAAAATGTGGCACCTTGACATAGTGAATTTTTTAAGCTGAGGGAATTTGAGAAACAGCATGTGCAGGAAGGTCCTTCTGGCTTTCCCCTTAAGCAGGTCATAAGACTTGCAGGCAGGAGCTGCTTTCCTAGACTTGGAGGAAAGTGGCAGCCTTAACTCCTGTGTTAGTCTGTTCTCACACTGCTACAAAGAATTACCTGAGACTGGGTAATTTATAAAGAAAATAGGTTTAATTGATTCACAGTTCCACATGGCTGGGGAGGCCTCAGGAAACTTAGAATCATGCCAGAAGGCAAAGGGGAAGCAAGCACGTCTTATCACAGCGAAGCAAAAGAGAGAGAGCGTGAAGGGGGAAGTGCCACACTTTTAAACCATCAGATCTTGGGAGAACTCACTCGCTATCACAAGAACAGCAAGGGGGAAACCCATCCCCATGATCCAACCACCTCCCACCAGGGCCCTCCCCTGACACATGGGACTTGCAATTCGATGTGAGATTTCGGCGGGGACACTGAGGAACCTGAGTGAGTTGTTGTTGCTGCTGTTAGAAGGCTCCCCCAGCAAGAACTCACAACGGAAGAAGGAAAATATATTTTACCTCCCTGCAATGCACTCAGGGTTCTTCCATGTGGTAGCATGTTAGAACCTCCTTTATAAGGCTGAGTAATATTCCATTGTATAGATATATCATATTTTGCTTATGCATTCATCCATTGATGGGCATAGATTATTTCTAACTTTTAGCTGTTGGATCAATTGATCCAAATATATATTATGTGTATATATAAATGTATATATAAATATACAGTGATTATTTTTTAGATTAAAAATACTTGTGAAATTTTTTTTTTTTTTTGAGACGAAGTCCCGCTCAGTCGCCCAGGCTATAGTGCAATGGCGCCATCTCGGCTCACTGCAAGCTCCGCCTCCTGGGTTCACGCCATTCTCCTGTCTCAGCCTCCCGAGTAGCTGGCAGTACAGGCGCCCGCCACCACACCCGGCGAATTTTTTCGTATTTTTAGTAGAGACGGGGTTTCACCATGTTAGCCAGGATGGTCTCGATCTCTTGACCTCGTGATCCGCCCATCTCGGCCTCCCAAAGTGCTGGGATTACAGGCGTGAGCCACTGCACCCGGCCAAATACTTGTGAAATTTTTGTGAAATGTAACTTCGCAAACTGTAGAGATGAACATACAGTGTCTTCTTTGGAACCCTTAATACTGTGAATTATTTTAGTCAGTCCTAATATTGAACCATCTTCAACTTCTTAGAATGATTAATAATTTTTATTTTTTAACAAATTATTTCTGAAAAATAAGATATTAAAGTTAAAACTTTATAATTTTATAGTTATAAAATTCATATAAAAATGAGTTTTTCTATATTCTTTAAATTTATCAACTGTTAACCTCTTACTATATTCATTCCCTGCTGCTTAGAGTTATATTTACTCAACTATTAGAGAGGAAGTTGCAGGTATCATTAACCTATTCCTCTAAATGCTTCAACATCTATGTACTAAAAACCAGATTATTCTCTTACACAATCACAGGGACAATTATCAAATTAGGAAATTGTTAATATTGACTCAATGCTATTATCTAAACGACAGTCTCCATTTAAATTTTGCCATTGTCCCCACAATGTTTTTTACAGCTTTTATTCCTCTGATCCAGGATCCAACCCAATCTGGTGCATTCAATTTAGTTGTCTTGTCCCTTTAGCCTGTTTTAATGTGGACACGTTTCTCCGGATTTATTTTTCTTTCATTATTTCATTATTATTTTTGAGTAATACAGGTCAATAGCTTACAGATTGCCCCTCAAATCTAGTCTTTCTGTTTCCTAATGATTAGACTCAGCTTATGCATTTTTAGCAGGAATACGGTAGAATTGACGCTGTGTCCTTTCAGCGCATCCCACCTATCAAGAGACATCGGATGTCAGTCTATCCATTTTTGGTCATGTGAACCTAGATACCATGATGCCTAAGAGGTTAAATTAACATTTTCTTTTTTGTAATTAATAAGTAATCTGTAGAGGTGGGCCAATACCCCAGATTACAAAGTATATTTTTCTTATCTAAATTTTACCCATAAATTTTAGAATCTCTTAATGATTTTTGCCTGTATCAAATATTACTATGCTGGTTGCAACATAGTATTTCAAACTCTGTCATTTCTTTTGTATATTTATTGGTTGGCATTTTACTATAGGGAAGAGCTTTTGCCTCTTCTTAGCTCCTCCCTCTTGCTTTTCTTCCTTCCTTGCCCCATCCTTGTGTTCCATGAACACACGAGTTCCTTTTACCACCAATGAGTTATAGTCCATTACTATCCTTATGTATTCTTTCATTGTACTGCCAGATCCATTTCTTAATGTTTTATTTATCTGCCATCAATATTTATAAGTGATATTGATCTACAGTCTTCCTGTTGTATACTACCTTTATCTGGTTTTAGTAAAGCTTTTATTTAGGTGTGCTAAGAGTAATCAACAAACTCTTGAACAATCAAAGTAACAGAAAAATTCATCTGTTTCTTCTAAGTTTGGAAAAACTTTCTTACAAAAGTTTTGAAAATGAGTAAATCTTTTGGTCTCTCTCTGTCAATTTCATCAGTTGTGTGGTTATACTTTCATTTTATCCTAGATTTAATCTTGTCTACTACTGATTTATTTGAGGTATTCTTTTATAAATATTTTATTTTCTCAAATCTGGTTCTTTTTCTCTTCTCATTTCTAATTTGGCCTTCTTAATCTCTTCCTACTTACCTCTTGATTTAGCTATCTACTGAATTTTATTAGAATTATTATTTAGTTTTCACTTAAATGTATAGCCCTTAATATATGTATCAATTGTCATTTTTTTTTACTTACAATATACAACTTTATTAATTTTTCCCTTCTGCTTTTCCTAGGTTTGTTTTCCACTACTTTTTTACAAGCTAAGTTTTATTTTAAATTATATTTTCCTCTGAGAAATAAGGTTTGGCAGCAAGTCATGAATTTTCATTTGGAATGTTCCTACTATCATTATTTTCAAAATATTCTGCAATTTCAGACTTGACTTCCTTTTTGGTCCTAAGGTTGTTTTTAAGCTGTTTTTATAATTTCAAAATGAGTGGGATTTTACTATTTTGTTTTTACAGTTGGTACTTATTTATAATATTATTTCATAGCCAGATACGTAATTTTTACTCTTATTTTCTATTTGTTTGTAATATATTACTAGTTGTTATCAGTTCAGTGTCTGTTTATAAGGTGTACATTTAAATGTATTTTAGATACTTGATAAACCTTATCTCATTCAAATATTCTGTAGAGGTACTTATTATATATTTGCTCATGAAGGACTGAGAAAAAGGTGTGTTAAACTCTCCTATTTGTGTTTCGTGTTGCTCTCTCTCTTTATAATGTATAATACTCCATATCAAAATAAAAAGAACTTTTCATGACTGAAATTTAACTTTATATTACCATCCTCTGCTTTATATTTTATTTAAGTTTGCCTGTTGGTTCTCTGTTCAGTTTGTTATTGAGTAGATCAAATTTAACAGATGAAATGAAGCGAGGCCCAGACAAAAATGTGAGTGGGCAAAGACCAGGCTGCCTCTGTCCTCCCCTCCCGTCTTCTCCCACCCGGCAGAGTTCCTGCCACTGAGCTTTCCCTACACAGATAAAAAGTAGTTAGGATGGAGGTTAGGGGTTAATGGGCTGCAAGAAGCCTTATCCCCCTAAGAGGTTTTGTCTAATTAAATAATTCAAACTTAAAGCTGTTGGAACTTTAAATTATTCTGAGCTTTGAAAGAAATGTGGCTATGTAGCTTGAGTCATGTGACATGCAACTACAACTTCTGCACTTTTTTCCTGTAAATAGTTAGGAAGACAAAAAGGCACCTGAGATAAGACCTCCTCAGACCACTGCCCCTCATCAAAGAGTAATCAAGTAATCTTCCTTGGGATGTAGCAATCTGTAAGCAATCAAATTACTTGCTGTATATGTACTGATCTTGTATTGAAAATGTTTTAATTCTACAGTTTCTGTGTCTCTGCCTATATGATTCTCCACTTTGAAATGCTGACTCCATTCACTTGGAATTGGTGTTCCCAGTAGCCATCCTCAAGCTTTGTGTTTCAATAAACTATACTTAATTATATTTTCTGAATCTCATTATTTGAAGTTAATAGTTTTGTACCTACAGTAATGAATCTCAATGAATAAATTAGTCTCTGTCACAGTTAATTTTTTGCATTGTTGTTGTCGTTGTTGCTACAACCAAATACCTAAGACCAGGTAATTTATGAATATAAAAGAAACTTCTCTCTTATGATTCTGGAAGCTGTGATATCCAAGGTCGAGGGACTGCATCTAGTGAGGGCCTTCTTGCTGGTGGGGACTCTCTGCCAAGTCCTGAGACAGCACAGGGCATCACATGGTGAGGGGGCTTATGAGCCAAACTAGCTTTTATAACAGACCCAGTCTCGTGATAACTAACCCACTCCCTTAGTAACTCATGAATCCATGAATTCATGAATGGATTAATCCTTTCATGAGGGTAGAGCCCCCATGACCCAATGATTTCCCAGAGATTCCACTTCTTAACACTGCTGCACAGGTGACCAAGTTTCCAACACATGACTTTTTAGGGAACACATTCAACCTATAGCAGTCCCTATGACAAAGTGAGAAATATCTTTTGGTGCAGATCACGCTGTTCCTAATGCACATGAGCCTCCTTTGGTGCTATTCCTTGTAGTTGCTACACCATGCCCCTGTTGTTGGAAGGGTCTTATCTATTGTTTAAACTCTTAAGAAAAAGTGCCTTTTCTGCACACTGTGAGAGTATCTGTAATATTTACTGTGCCTGCAATGTGCTAAGCACTGCTCTACTGTCTTGAACCTTACCCTCAAGTAGTAATAGCTCATTTCTTCTAGATCCTAATGATATACCAGGCATTGAATTAGTGGTTTTCATAGTGGTTCATATCAACCCCACAAAGTTGATATCAAGAAGCTTTCTGCTGAGGCAGGAAGATCACTTGAAGCCAGGAGTTCAAGACCAGCCTGAGCAATATAGCGAGACCCTAATTTAAACAAAACAAAACAAAAATACGAACAAAAAAGAAACTTTCCAGAGATAATACAGCTATTAGCTATGAGAATTTGAGACCAGTTCTGCCTAACTTCCACACTATCTTTTTCTCAAGCTTCAGGTGGCCAAGAATCACTTAGGGTGGTCATTGAGAATTCCAACACTCGGTAACACCAAATTCTGATTCTATAAGTCTGTGGTGGGGCTCAGGAATCTAAATTTTCATTACGTGCCCCAGCTAAATCTGAAACAAATGGTTTATATTCCTCACTTTGAAAAACTACACAAATTATATGAGTTAAGGCCAGGAGGTATAATTATCCCTCCAACAGCTGCTCTCACTGGCTAAGAACCTTATCAGAAATGTAGATTTTGACCTCTGATATGAAAGTCTCATAAAATATCTGCTGATTCTGTGTTCTCTAATGTCACTGGAGAAACAGGTTGGAAAATAATACAAGTTTTGTTCTGATCATTCCCGCTTTAAGTCACTACGGTGTCTAAGAAAGCTGTTATTCAGATCAGGCACAGTGGCTCATGCCTGTAATCCTAGCACTTTGGGAGGCCAAGGTGGATGGATCACTTGAGGTCAGGAGTTTGAGACCAGCCTGGCCAACATGGTGAAACCCTGTCTCTGCTAAAAATACAAAAATTAGCTGGGCATGGTGGCATGCACCTATAATTCCAGCTACTTGGGAGGCTGAGGCAGGAGAATCGCTTAAACCCAGGAGGTAAAGGTTGCAGTGAGCCAGGATCATGCCACTGCACTCCAGCCTGGCGACAGAGTGAGACTCTGTCTCAAACAAACAAACAAAAACAACAGAAGAAGAAACCTGTCATTCAATCAACATAGGGTTGTAATTTATTACTCATATTTATAAAGTTTTTAAATAATTCACATCTCTGAATCAAAATTATTCAATATAGTTTTCCCCTTTGTACTTATGATGTCAAATACAACCTAAAGTATTAGAGAAAGAAAGACATAACACTGCAAAAAATTAAAAATATATATATTCTGCCAGGGCACCCTCCCTCATTCGACCATTTTCATGAGGGTATTTTTGTTGAACACAGAGAGCTCTTTATTCTCTTTTAAGTTGTAACAGCAAGAATAACTTGGATGACTGTTTGACCCTTACCAGTTGGGTAACTTTATTTGATAGAAAAATAAAAGCCCTATATTTAAAAGTGAGTAGCAGCAAGTGATCGGTCAGTAACCTCCTTCAAAGGAAAGACCACAAAATTCAACGCAATGGGTTAATCCAGGCACAGCCCATTCATCAATCTGGAAATTTCAATCAATTTCCCTCAAAAGTCTCAGTCTTCATGACCACTATACAAAACAGACCAAGAGCCCAGACTTTAGAGTGGGAAAATCTGGGAAGATTGGTAACTGTCTCTTAACTGGATATTTAACTTTGAACAAGCTGTCAAATTCTCTGAACCTCAATTTAAGGAAGGCATACCATTATCTGAGGGGATCACTGTGAAGATTAAAGTGAGATAGTATGTAAAGGTTCCCTGCTACAACATTCCTGATTAAGTTCTTGTCTGTGACGGAGCAACGACAAGAGTATGGTTAGTCCCGGGTTGTTACCATTCTTAAAACGTAGCTTTGTAGTTTTACTTAGGTAGAGGCACTTCTTATTATTCTTACAACATCATTCAGCAATTCATTCTCATAGTAGATGTATTGCATATTATTTAATATGGTTTTGCCTACTAAACCAATTGTATATGTTTGATAGGTAACTTCAACAAAAGCGACAGACAACTGGAAATATGAGATCCATCTTCTGGTCCACGGACCCCCCAAATTTTCAGATAATGTGGTAGGAGCAGAAGGCAGGATGGAGGGAGTGTGGTAGAGGAGTGTGATGTACTCTTGGTTCACAAGTCTGTTAAAATCATAGTAAATCCAAATATATTAGTTGTATGTATTTGGCTTCCATAAGCATTTTTAAATTAGTTAGTTTTTCTAATTGACAAATATATTTTTTAAGGATTTCTTTGAAGAAAAGCTTTTCCACTAAAAAATCTGGGAAGCTATTGATGCTACATGAGGTTCTCATCCAGGGGAAGAAAGATGGAATAATTTTCCACCTCACATGGCAGAACCTGGGCTTCCAAAGCTTCGACCAGTTTTCTTCAATTCCAGCATGAGGAAATCTATAACTATAAAATGCCTCCAGGATAATTCAGTAAGGGTTAAGCCCCACATGCTATATAATGAAGACAGGATTGATTTCTGTCCTCTTCATACCCTAGGAATGTAGGAATCATTAATCAGTATTTGGAGAGAAATTAAAAAAAAAATTGGTATTTTAAATTGGTCCTGTGACCCAAATTATATTTATTTGGAATATTTTCTTTTTGATGTGAAACTGAGCATTTATTTTAAAAGTTAGAAAGCACTGGTTTTATAGTGATTCAGTGGAAGGAGATTAAATATCCTAAACGGCATGCATACCTGGATTTTTTTAACCCTCTTGAACGAGTCTAAGAAATGCATTCCAAAAATCACAACTCTTATGTTAACTTGAAATCCTGTCTGACATGAGGGACAGCCCTGGTATTTTGTGGGAGCTTGGGGGATGCGGTATGGTGGGAAAAGAAGCAAGAAGTTACTAACAGTCAAGCATCACTTTCTCATAAAAAACATATTGAAATAAGAGTCCAGAACTCTTATACGTTTGGTTCATAATCAAGTTTTGGTTTAAGCCATTAATCTCTGTGCAGCGGGGAAAAAAGCAAGGTTGCGTTGTTTTAGCTAACAGTCATTATCATTTTCATCAGTCTGTTGTTCTACCTCACTGCAAAGCCCCAAAATTCTGAGCAGGGAACTAAAAGGCTAGGCGTTAATCTTTCTGACCATGAAGGAATATTAATCTTCCTATTTCAATGATCGCATTTGCTCTAACACAACTGAAGGAGAGAGAAAAGCTATTGTCTTCAGCAGAAAAAGAATCTGTCTCAAAAAGAGACAGTCAGGATGGGATTAATCCATTTCTTTGGGAGGTCTCTCATCTTAAAATAATTTGAGGCAGGTTGCAAAATAAAAATGAAATAGCTAGAATAGGAGGCAAGCATAATAGGAGATGTTATCAGGCACCTGCAA
Organism: Pan paniscus; assembly: GCF_029289425.2. NCBI lineage: Eukaryota > Metazoa > Chordata > Mammalia > Primates > Hominidae > Pan > Pan paniscus. The sequence goes on along the minus strand of NC_073266.2, from coordinate 27,077,240 downwards.
TAGGTCAAGTGTCTCCCGTGCCTGGAAGCCAGCCTAAAGCACAATGGGTTAGCATCATTCTATTTTTCTGACTATATATATATATATGCCAACAATACATCTGTAGAACATGTCTTTGGCAATAAGTTGGCTGAACCAGGAATGCCTCACTCAGTGCTGTATACAGAAGATATGGTCACTTTTGTAGCTTGGTACCTTGGAAAAAAAATATTGATTAATGTGATGCCTGAGGCATTAAATTAGAGCTTCCCAAAAGATTGTTGAGACCTTTTCAAATGCGCTATTTCTGTATCAATACTCAGTGAGAGCTGAAGACATCATGTAAGTGAGTGATAAGGCTGTGACTGTATGTCTGCCTTGAGTGCTTGCAGGAAACAGAGGGCATAGCCCAACAGAGTGGCGTAGGATTTGGTGAGGGGGATATTGACAAAGGTGGAGAAGAGGAATGGGGAAAGCCTAGGGGCTGGGCAGGACCCCAGGGCTAATGACAGAGGGCAAAGAGGAGGAGGAGGGCACCAGGCCTGGGAACCAGAGGTCAATAAACGACGCTGGGCCCTAGGGCAGAGAGGAATCTGTTTCTCCTCTGTCCACCTTCCTCCTGCCGAGGCTGCCCATAGGCCAAAGGAAAGTGAGAAATGAAGACAGACTGCATGTCCCGTGTCCAGAATGCTGCCTGAGCGCAGGAGGGCGGCGAAGTGTGGAAGGTGGAAGCGGCTCCGCCGGCCCAGGGGAGGCCTGTGCAGTCCTGGGGAACCCGCGATGAAGTTCCGCAGAGGAAGCGTGGGAGACAGAGGGATCTGTGTCAGAACCTGAATCTACCTTTGCCCGCTACATGGCGGAGGCAGGTCACCTGCTTCAAGGTCCCCATTGTGGTACAGCACCATTCGGAGGGTGGTAAGAAAGAAAAGAGTTACCGTTTCTTTTATTTATTTGAGACAGGGTCTCCCTCTGTCGCCTAGGCTGGAGAGCAATTGTGATCTCAGCTCACTGCAGCCTCCAACTCCCAGGCTTCAGCGATTCTCCCGCCTCAGCTGCAGGGACTACAGGCGCGGGCCCCTATGCCCGGCTAGATTTTTATTTTTAGCAGAGACAGGGTCTTGCTACCTTGCCCAGGCTGGTCTCAAAATCACTGGCTCAAGTGATCCTCCCATCTTGTCCCCTCAAAGTGCTGGGATTACAGGCATAAACCACTGCGCCCAGCCACAAATTACCGTTTCCAGGTGCTCAAGCCTCCGCACATAAAAGCATCAGATCTGAGCTGGCTTCAGGTGGCCTTCTGCTGACAAGAGTGGGAGAGGATGCGTTCATGTGGGCAAAGATGTCCTCTGTCCAGGAAGTGGCCCCCAGGAGCCAGACAGAAGGTAAATGTGCAGCGGGAATGCCAGGATGCTACGCCACCTGGCAGGTGCCTGGGGGAAGGGGCGCACAGATGAAAGGCCGCTCCTCAGGCCCTCCACCCCACCCTCGGACACACTCGTAGCTGCAGAGGCACCATCCCCAAGTCCCTTTCTGCAAGGGGGAACGGCTTCCTGTGCAAATGGCAGAAGGAGAAGGCGTGTGGCTTTGGAGTCCAACCCCAAGAACCTTACCATAACGTCACATGCCAAATGGTAACTTTACTTTAGGACGGCGACAGACTGCCTGTTAATTCTGAGGAAAATCCCCCTGAAATCATTTTATAGGTAGGCAAGGTGCAGATACATAAACCAGAAACAAGCACACAGAGGCCTCCTTGTCTCTCCAGCCCAGAATGAGCGAAACAGCCCTGCAGACTTGGGAGCTGGGCTCTGGCAATGACAACTTGCCCCTATCCAGCAAGCCGTACCCGAAATCACCAAATAACTCAGGCATATTGTAAATTGCGCATCCGGCAGAAAAGTCGCTGTCGCTTGTTTCAAAGCTGCTAGTAACCTTATGAGATCCTTCCTGATGGAGTTAAACCCGTGGTTTGTTGATAGAATATCCAAGCAGAATATCCAAGCATTTGACAGGCTTGCAGGGTGGCCGCACCCCAGGCCAGTTCCAACAGTCAAGCCTCTGGGAAAAGCTCTTGAATTAAAGAAAAATATTCTCCTCATTCACAAAACTCCTTCAACGGACTATTTATTGACTTAGGAGCTATTTCTAGATATATCCTGTCTTCAGAGGAATTAACAGGAAAGCATCATTTCTCCAAAAAATGTGTGACTGTGAGAAACAGAGGCTCCCATCTCGCACTAACTGAGGCGAACCCTGGAGGGCGCTGCACTGGCGAGGGCGCTGCACTGGCGAGGACGCTGCGGTCTTAGGTGTGCACAGCACTAGGTGAGAACAGACACAGAGGGACCGGGTCACAGGCTCCGGAAGGTGCTGTGGACTTGCAGAGGTCCTCACTCTAGGAATAAGTACATAAGGTAGGTCAGAGCTATTGGGAGAGATTGACTGGAAATGTAGTGAATTTGTAATCTTGTATAAGTTTCACGACTGTTATTCTGAATCCATAAACAGAGGTTCCAGTCATTCAGGGAAACAAACAAAACATCCTTTTAAAATATCGTTGCTCCAAAGACCATTGGAATTACAACAAAAATTGAAGACAACTGTCTTTTCACATAGTACAGCTCCTTGTGGAAAGGTGGCTATTCTTGATTAGTTTTCTAACATTTATCACCACTCCGGGGCAGGCTCGTTTCTAAGCTATTAACTCGTTTCTTTCATTTTGTACAGTTAATAGAAATAAAGAAATGCTGTGGCCAGGCAATAAGAGGAAATATTTCTCGTAACAAGGAAATTAAGATTTTATTTTACTGTTATTACTATCATTATGGTTAATTGCAGCTTATTCGTGACATTACAGAGCTAATGAGAAACTTGGATACTGTCTTGAATACGTCATTCATTTTTCTTTATGAGGTAAGACATGCCAAAAGTGCAAAAGTCAAAAAAGGAGGAGAGGAGGAAACGCTGGTGGGAGAAGTGGGCTCTTCTTTCCTGACAACTATGGAAGAAAGCACTGGGCCGCCTATCTGCTGTGGATAGATTAAAGCTGGTGAATGTGAAGCAGCAGAACACGTCTGTTACTCTTGTCTATCAGGAATAATGATGGTCAGGGAGACCAGCAGGAGTGCTAACAGAAAGGAGCACAGCAATGGAGGATGCTCTGAGACAGGCCCCAGCTGCTCTCAGTTCCCTGGCATCCTAGCTTTCCAAGACCACATCAGCTTTACCTTGAGGGCTCTACAAGGACATGTAAGTGTCCTCATGGTGCCAGCCAGGGCCCTGGTAAGATCCAAAGGCACAGCCCAATTTGGTGATGTGGGGAGAGCCTGAGGAAGGGATGATTTCCTAAGGTACAAGGAGCCAAAGTGGATACAGCAAAGCCTGGGACTAAAAGCACTGGACATTCTTACTACCCTTTAAGAGGTCAGTGAGAGGAAGCAGCTCTAGAAAGAGAGAGAGAGAGAGGAAAAGGGACTGAAACCTGTGAACCAGAGGTAGCCAGAGCAAGATCACTGCCAGAAAGGAGCAACGAGCCAGAGGAGGGAGCTGGACAACAAAGACCTCCAGCCTCCGACAGCCCTGGCAGCCTGGGCACAGCAGCCCATTGCAGGGTGAAGGAGCTCTGGATAGACATATGGAAGACAGTCAGCATGCTCATCCAACTGCTGTTCATTGACCCTGCTGGCCCTGTTTACCGAATTGGGAAAATGTCAGGAGGGACTGCAGTCTGGATGCCCAACTGTAGGGACACAGGGGCTGGGGGAGTCTAGGTTACAAGCAGCTTAGTACCCAGGAGGTATGTATATTAGTCCATTCTCACACTGAACTGGCTGGAGCTAGAGTAGCCAGGATGCAGAGTGCCTTGCCCCAAGGCTGCACAGAACAGTGGGGCCCTAGGCTTGGCTCCCAAAACCATTTTCTCCTCCAATGCCTCTGGGCCTCTGATGGGAGGGGCTGCCACAAAGATCTCTAAAATGCCTTGGAGACATCTGCTGGTTATGCAGTTCCAAAGTTGCTTCCACATTCTTAGGTACCTTTATAGCAATGCCCCACTACCTGGCTTCCAATTTTCTGTATTAGTCCGTTTTCACACTGCTATGAAGAACTACCCAAGACTGGGTAATTTATTAAAGGAAAGTAGTTTAATTGACTCACAGTTCCTCATGGCTGGGGAGGCCGCAAGAAACTTAACAATCATGGTGGAAGGCTAAGGAAAATCAAGCACCTTCTTCACAAGGTAGCAGGAGAGACAAGAGTGAGGGGAGATTACCAAACACTTTTAAACCATCAGATCTCCTGAGAACTCATTCACTATCACAAGAACAGCATGGGGGAAACCATCCCCATGATCCAATTACCTCCTAACAGGTCCCTTCCTCCACACGTGGGGATTACAATTCAAGATGAGATTTGGGTGGGGACGCACAGCCAAACAATATCAGTATGACAACACACAGTAGGTAGTTAGCCAGGCTGATCCAACTCCAGGAACACAGTTCCCTGAAAGCAGATCTGCAAATGGCAGTGGGGAAACAAGGCCTTCCTGGGCCAGGTGGTATTCTGACATCCAGGCAATGTCATGAGCCTTGCTGGCAGGGTCACAAGTCTCGGGATGGGCTCAGAGAGACTGCTTCTAATCCTGAGTGATGGGCTGACCTGTAGGCAGATTTCCAAGGCCTCTGTGCATGGGGAGAGAGGGGAGCTTGACTCCTGCTAAGATCTGAATTCATTTTGAATGGGCTAGTAGAGTTGTTTGAGATCATATTTAACTCATAATAGGAACAGATAATGAGTCTCTTCAAAAACAAGGTTTTATTTTGTTATTAAATAGAATATTTGTTGGTCTCCTCCTCTGTGCTGAGTATCAACCCAGGTGAAGAGATACAGGGACCAGCAAGACATCAACATGTCTCATGGAGTTCACTTCATAGAGGATCTAAAACCAAATTTATTTATTTTTGTGCCCAACTGGAATGTTAGTTCCTTAATAAAAGAGACTCTGTATATCTTGTCCTTATCAGGATCCCAGAACTGAGAAGTATTTGTTGACCGACTGGCTCATGATAGACATATTCAGTAAGAACTAGCCTGTTAGACGAAGACATTTTCTTCTAGTGCTTACTCAAATGTATTTAATAAACATCAGACAACCAAAAACTGATGACACATATGAAAAGGTATAGTCCTGTGATAAATGAAGAATTATGACTCTTAGCTATAGGAGGAAAATGGATTTATTTCTGCCATGGTAAATTTATTACATTTGATCAGACCAGAAAGGAAAAATAACAGAAGACAACATTTTGATGTCTTGCCCCTTTCATTTGTAGAGGAGGGAAATAAATACGGCATCACTATTTTACCTGCCTGAATATTCAGAATTCTGCAGGTGCCAAGTCTCTCCTCAAAATGAGTACCTGCTTGGAGGAAAACATTTCCAAGGGAATCATATTTTACAGGGCATTGAGTCTATATCTTTGGTGCCCATATTTATTCCCATTATTTAATTTTTTTCCAAAATCTCATTTAAAATTTAGTGCTAGCAACTGCCAGATTTCTAGGGCATTCATTCTTTCAATCAGTCATTTTAGTAACAGTCCTTAATCTTCCATCCTTGACCCTGTTCTTTCATTCATTGACAAGATTTATAACAGAATTATTGACTCCATATGACATAGTGTTTTTTCTGGGATCAGTTAATTACTTGAAAATGGGGAAGGGCTCCTGATGGTTGTTTTGAAAAATCTGCCCAGCCTAACAATTGGTAACACTCTAGTCACCCAGAGCAGGAAAAGGGAAATTAGTAAAACACTTCTCATAAAGAGCAAACTTTTGAACTTTTTGTACTTGTTTTTCTCTCAGAAATATCAGCAGATTCATCCACTTTGGTACAAAATGATTGGAAAAGCCCATTTTTTTAAATGGAAAAACTACTTTTCAAGAACTATGATTTTGTGTGCCCCCCAGGGAACTTGGAGTTGAAAGCCAAAAATGAAGGAAATTTTCAAACTCAGGGAAAACTTTGGCAGTCAGCCCTACTGAGAAAAAGAACAAGTTCCTTCACAGCTCTGTGTGCTAAGAAATAAGGCAGAATTCAGGAGCTGCCATGCCCACCATTCTGGAGAGGCTGGAGTTTCTTCAGCTCACTATTATCCCTGGTGTGAAAGCAGAAAAGAGGTGGCATGAACTATGGAGTTGCTGGAAAAAGACTATCTGTCATGTTACCAAAGGAAAACAAAAGTCAAACCAATAATAAAACAAACAGGAGAACTAAAGTCCTGTTGAAAATTCACATCAAATGTGAGAGAATCCCCAGGATTCTAGAGTTTCACTTTAGTTTATTTTGGGAGAAGGGACAATTCCATTAAGGAAACCAACTGAATACCTCATTTCCTTTTCATATCTTAGGATATGTAAAAGGGTGCAAATAAGAAAAAGAAGAGCATTTTATCTTTTTAACAGGGTAAAACAAATATTTGGACTCAAGGAAAGTGTCTCAAAAAAGAGAAAGAAAGCACTATTATTCTTGATTATAGAGAGAAAGATCTTTCCTTTAGCCACGTATGGATTTCTCTATGGGCAAATAATACACATATTTACTGTTCTGCATTGATGTTACTCTCCTCATGGAACTTAGTGAGTCAACCAGGAAGTAGAGAAAGATGAAATAAGCAGTAATTTAGTATAGACAATACGAAAAATCACCAAAAAAAATTTAATTGCTTTTATTGCTTGTCATAGAGCCACATGGAGCTCTCAAGAGTTGAAAAGTTTCTGATTAAAGTTCGGAACTTTTGAAATTTTTCAACTGCTTTCCTGTTGGATGTCTACTACTTGCTTTTTAAAAAAAATAATCTGGGCCAGGCGTGGTGGCTCACACCTGTAATCCCAGCACTTTGGGAGGCCAAGGTGGGTGGATCGCAAGGTCAGGAGATCGAGACCATCCTGGCTAATGCAGTGAAACCCCATCTCTACTAAAAAATACAAAAAATTAGCTGGGCACGGTGGTGGGCGCCTGTAGTCCCAGCTACTCGGGAGGCTGAGGCAGGAGAATGGTGTGAACCCGGGAGGCAGAGCTTGCAGTGAGCTGAGATTGCGCTACTGCATTCCAGCCTGGGCGACAGAGCAAGATTCCATCTACAAAAAAATAAATAAATAAAATAAAAAATAATAATAATATGGCTGGGCGCGGTGGCTCACGCCTGTAATCCCAGGACTTTGGAACAAAATAAAACAAAAACAAAACAAAACAAAATTCCACTTTGGAAAACAATGAAGTAATAGAGGGCATCAATAACTTTCAGCTATAAAGAACACTACCCACAGCCTGGGGAAGACGCATTGCAAAGGCAAAATGAAATAATTCCTGGAGCTCACACGTGGCCAGGAGGACTGTTTGCTCCCAACAGCCAGATTGGTACAGACCTCACAGTACACAGAGTGAAAGGAAGAGGACTTAGAAGGACCTCACCTTGGCAGTGCCACCAAATTAGTCTTCCATTACAGGCTGTACTGCTATTGCCTAAGAAAGTTTAAGAGCAAACTGTAAAATAATCAGACTGTTCCCACGGAACGTAACTGTGCTCTAGAAAGTAACTCATATATATTTATAAGAATAAAAAAACTCCCAGAATTGGCAACATAAAATCACAATGTTGGGCATTCAGTCAAAAATTACCAGTTCTGCAAAGCATCAGGAAATAACCCATAATAAAGAAAATTATTAGCCAATAGAAATAGACCCAGAAATGATAACAATAACAATATTTGTAGACAAGGACATTTCCAGTCACTATGCCTTTCTTCTGTATGTTCAAGAAGGTGTAGGAAGGCATGAACATGTGAAGGAGAGACACAAAAGATATTTTAAAGCCCAGGTTGAACATCTGCAGAAAAATACATTTGACAGGACTATCAGCAGATTAGACATTGTATAATGAAAGAGCAATACATTAGAAAACGCAGCAATACACATGATCAGAAATAAACACAGAGGAGCTAGAGAAAAAGGGACAATGTAAAAAGGTACGCTATATCTGTAACTGGAGTGCCAGATGGAGCATAAAAACACACTTGAAAATCTGATGGTTAAAAATTATCCAAACGTAATGAAAATTATAAGCTTCCAGAACCAAGAAGCTCGATGAGTAGCAAGCAAAATAACAAGGCATGAATTTTAAGAGAAAAGGACTGATAAATTTCATCAAGACTAAAAAAACTTTCTCTTCAAAAGACACTTTAGAAAATGAAAAGGTAAGCCACACACTGTGGGAAATATATGCTAAGTATGACTAAGTACTTCTATCTGGGAATACACAAAGAATATACAAATAACTTTTTAAATGGTAAAATCCAATTAAAAATATATATTTTAGCAGGTACTTAATCAAAATATTATATAAATATGGCACACAACATGTACAAAGATGCTCAACATCATTAGTTATCACAGATGTGCACAGCAGAACTATAAAGAAGGGACCACTACACCAGGAGGTCTAACATTTTTAAAGGCCGATAATGCCAAATGTTGTCAAGATAACTGGAATGGTCACACAGTGTTGATGAAAATCAAAAATGGAAGGACTGTTTTGAAAACGTTTGACAGTTTTATAAAAATAAAACATAAACTGGCTGGGCATGGTGGCTCATGCCTGTAATCCCAGCACTTTGGGAGGCTGAAGTGGGCGGATCACTTGAGGTCAGGAGTTCGAGACCAGCCTGGCCAACATGGTGAGACCCCCATCTCTAATAAAAATACAAATATTAGCCGGGTGCGGTGGCAGGCACTTATAATCCCAAATACTCGGGAGGCTGAGGCAGGAGAATTGCTTGGACAGGGGGCAGGGGTTGCAGTGAGCTGAGATAGAGCCACTGCACTCCAGCCTGGCCAACAAGAGCAAGACTCTGTCTCAAATAAATAAATAAATAAACTACCATAAGATGCAGCAATTTCACTCCTAGATACTTATGCAAGAGGAATGTAAGCATATGTCCACATATACACTTTTACAGATATAATTATAGAAACTTTATTTGTAATAAGCAAACACTGGAAACAACCCAAATGTCTGTCAAGGGCTGAATTGTGTCTACCCAAAGTGTGTATATTGAAGCTCTGGACCCCAATCCCTCAGAATGTGCCTATTTGGAAATAGGGCCTTTAAAAGGGTGATTAAGTCAAAATGAGGCTATTAGGCTGGTTCCTCCTCCAGAAGAGGACATTTGGATACACGAAGAGACATCAGCGATGCACACACAGAGAAAAGACCATGCAAAGACGTCTGCAAGCCGAGGAGAGCGGCCTCAGGAGAAACCAAACCTGCCAACACCTGCTAATCTCAGACTTCTGGCCTCTCGAACTGTGAAAAATAAACGTCTGTTTTTTAAAGCACTCAGTTGGTGACATTTTGTTAGTTTTGCTAGAAAACTAATACAAGGTCCATCAACAGATGAACAGATAAGCAAATTGTTGTATCCTCACACAAGGGAAAACTACACAGCCATAAGCGCAACAATTTACACATGCTGTGGTACGCGGATATGCAGTTGCCTGGGGATGGGGGTGGGAGGAAAAACTAAAATTAAATAATCGTACATTTAATGAGTATTGAATTGTGTGCACCAGGAAATTTACAATCAAATCATGAATATCACATATCCATCACCTGTCCTAATATTCTCATGCCCACCTTTGTAATCCATCCCTTTTTTCTCCCAGGCAACTACAGATCTGCTTTCCGACACGATAGAATTGTATTTTCTAGAATTGGGTACGTTTCTGACACACGTATGTTTTATATAGATATTTTGGTCTGGCTCCTTACACTCTATGTGAGTACATGCAGATTCATGCGTACCGCAGCATGTGTAAATTGTCATTTCTCCCTTTGGGCTGTCTTTCCTATTTCATTAGGTTGCTTATAGTGATCCCAAAAGATGCAATTCACAAAGTAATCTTCCTAGAAACAGGAAAGTCTAAAAAGTAAAAAAATACATATGGGAAGAAATTTTTATTTCCCTTAAGGTATATTTTTCTGCCTATATCTGATATAATTTCAATTTTACGATGACCATTTTTCCCTACGTTTTCTCAACTGGCGATCCATTGACTGACACAGCTCTACCTTGTATCAAATACCCAATCAGTAACCTGCATGGTGCCACTCAATGGTATCCAGAGTCATCCACACCAGTTCTACTGCCCCTAACCCAGGCTCATCTCTGAAATTTCATTATTCGCATTAGTCACTCTTTGGGTCCGATAATCTAAAGACTTAAAATGCAAAGTCCTTTTTTAAAAAAGAAAAACTGAAGCAATGATGCTTTGGCTTGAATTTCAAAAAGAATTGCCTTAACAAAGAGGCCCCAAGAGCACAAAACACAGGACTAGGCACAGAGTCAGGGTGAGACACAGAGAAAGGGTGTGATCTACAAGCCAGTGCAGTTTACAGGAAGAAGAGGACAGGATTCCTGGGCAGCTAAGGCAGTGATCAGTCCTTGTGTACCTTGGACAACACAAGGGCACAACAGCCACCAAGCGGGACAGAAAGGAACTGCTGACACATCTGGCCACTTGCCAGTTTGGGCTGGGAATCCTGGAGGCACTAACATGAACTGTTTTGACGTACTCTACATAGAATCATAGCATTTCCACAGCTTCACTGAATTTTCAGAGCTGTAAAAATCATTTTCATCTTAGAGATGGGACATTGGAGGCCCACAGAAGTTAAAAGAGCGTCCAACAATACATATCTAATTACTGGCACAACCGGGACAGAGCCAGGTGACCTACTCCAGGTCAGGGGTTCTTTCCACTACACCTGTGCCTGACTTGAAAGCGTTAGAATGCCCTTAGATTAAAACCAAATTTTGTTAATCATCATCAGCCAAGGTATTATCTCATTAATAATTGCAGTCATCACAACTATAAAGCATATAGGTTCCCTGACAGTAATGGTAGTAATAGTCGTAAGTATTCATTATATGCACCTGAAAGCTGATGAGCTAGAACTGAAAGGAAAACCATAAGCCGGTAGAAAGAATGAAGAAAGGAGGCTACAACTACTGCATAGAGCTGGCTTGAGTATTCCCAGGCCAGCAAAGACCTCCACATTTATAAGGCCACTTACTCTTCCTCCCAGACATTGAAAAACATCTGTCCGACTTGATAAGAAGAACCAAACTAAGTGGAAGTGTGCAAAAGAAATCCTTTGTGTTAAAGGACTATTATTAGTTTAAGTACAGTATTGCAGGTCCTAAATCTTGGTCCCTCTTCCCATCACTTCCTTTTTTTCTCACCTTCTCACATGCAAAAACACATATGCATATGCATGTCTGTGCTGAGGACCACACAGCCAAGGGAACTGATAACAAGTGAGAAGAGTGAAATCCAGACAGGAAAATTAATGACATTCTTTCAGATGCTTCTGCTTCTCAGAGAAATCACAAGTGCATTAACTCATTTGATTCCCGCAAATTGCTTGTAAAGCCGGCAGCACCAGGATAATTATCCCTGTGTGGCTGATGAGGAAAGTGTGGAACGCAGAGGCATCTTCATTCTTATGATTAACTCAAGTGTGAGCATCCCTGTCTGGAACAAAGTCATTCCTTTCTGATTGATTACCTATTTAATTGAACCCTGAGCTAGTGGGGCTGCAGCTCTTACCTTTGAGGTCTATTAGAGTTCCATGGAGGAAGTCTTTTTAGTGCCAGGGACAGTATTGGGGTTTGGTGCTAAATATTTATCTACTAAATGGGAAAATTAAAATTTAAGAAAACCATCAATGCAGATAATGACAAAGACTCACAAATGAAGACATGCCTGCTATTTGTTTCCTATGCATTAGCAGAAACCATCAACAGAGTCAGCATACTTTCAACTGAAAAGACAACCACATTAAATGACTTCCGTGAACTACTTTGATGAGCCTGAGTAATGTTTTCAGTTAACAACACAAGAATTGAGTCTTCCATTATCATGAGATTTTTTCCTTCAGCATTAGTAGAAGCATCTCCAAGTTAGAGCGAACTGGAGACTTCCGCTGGTACAATAAAATCATAAATAATTAAAATGACTTAAGCTGCCCCTTTCTTTAACATTTCCTATCCAAAAGGCCCATAAACCACTTCAATAAAAGTGCCTTTTTTTTTATCAACCCTAAATCTGTGCTTAGGTCTATGTGCTTCTACTTGATTTTATGCATCAGATGTAGCAAAAGATGAATTGATTGCCTGTTTTACAACGCCACACATATGTGTCTACCACTTGGTACTTCTGGCAAGGGGAGGTCACAAAAAATAGATTTCACTGGAGACAACCACAATTTTCTCCTTCTTCCAGATGTTTCACTTTCCATAATCTGACCCAGATTATTAGCCACAATTAATTAATTCTATCTAAGGAGTCCTTTTAAGAGTAGACAGCATGGGAGTGACATAGCAACAGCCATGGCCTACTAAGTGCCTGGTACCAAAGATCCTTTATTAAATACTCAATATAATCATGCATGGTTTATCATATTTTCTCGATTTTACAGACTTAGTAATGGACTTGTCCATATTTATTTATTTCCATAAATAATTAGGAGAGCCTGGAGTTGCACCAAGTTCTCTCTGACTTGAAGAGCTTATCAATTAAAAAATAAGTCAGAGTCAGGGTGACTCTGACTCTAGCCCAATAAGTAGAAAAGGATATGAGATGTCCACTGCTTCAATTATCTTCAGAGCAAGATCACAACCATTTATTAAAGCAGGAGAGAAAGCATCCTATTGTTTAACTTCTGTAGGGACAGCGATTTCTTGGATTGCTTAGGTTTCCAACTTTGGAATCTTCTGTATATGTAGTGTAGATTCAGTTGTAAAATGTTGCTTCCTCTCTGAGAAAACTCTTCTGGTTCTACTGGACCCCTTCTAGACAGTTACCTAGTGAAAGTAATACGGGTAAATAGCAAGCTGAAAGAGCATGACAGAGCTAGTCCAGTCCATATATACTGCAGCAAGATTGATTTTGAAGTAACAATCACTATGAATTAAAGGCAGCATGGCATAGCAAAAAAGGAATCAATTTGGCAGTCAGACATAATTGGATTCAAATTCCAGCTTCATCACTTAACTGATTAACCTTAAGAAAAGTTACTTAACCTCTCAGAGTAACTATTTTCTCATCTAAAAAATAGATTTAAGTATGACAGTCCTTGTATATACTGATAGGAATTTTCAGTGAGATAACGCAAATAAAATGTGATATATTAATGGTTATGAATAATTATTATGAATACATATTCATATCTATGTATAATCCCAATTTGTCTAGAATAAGTTTGATTCTCCCTAGGTATACATGTAGGCTTACTGAGAAAATGTTCATCAGCATATTCCTTCACACATCTTCCATTGTTGAGAGAACAGTGTAGTGTGGTCTGAAGTAAATTGGGTAAATTTTGAAAACTGAATATCCCTAAGTTTAGAAGGACACAGATAAGAACTTGGAGCAAAACAGATGAACATATTTGATTCTATAATAAAAGGATAGAGCAAAAAGCAACAGTTCCTTAATTTGCTTTTTTTCTCCTAACTTGGCTTTCTAATAACATCGTACATATTTTTGACAAGTGCATAACACCCTCCTAATCTGGATGGCAAGTACAAGAGATAAGAGCTGAAATTTGAGGGAGACACTTTCAAAACCTTCTTGAAGTCATTTTTTTTTTTTTGCAGGTGAATTTCAACTTGAGCAAGCTAAAGCTGAAAAATATGCATGTAGACACCACAAACTAAATTTCTTGATGTGAAGGCTATCTACTTAAAATAACTTCACATGAAAGTAATGAATTCACTCTCACAGTGGACAGAACAGATCAAGTTTGAGAGGGAAGACAAAAATTTCTTGGGATGCACTCCCCATTGAGAGAACCTGACTGTCAGATGATGGATTTTAGTAAATACCAAGAAAAAGCCCTGGGAGACAAAGCAACAAGGCTTCCAGATACCAACAGCACAACCATTGCCTGTAACTCCTTCTGTACTTTCTTAGAGAGCTCCATGAAACAATATATTCATCAATGCAGGCATATTTACATTGCAGAAAACTCAACTTAGACTGGATTAAATAATTATGTATTGGTTCATGTACCTGGAAGTCCAATTGAGGAATAAAGTACAAGTTTTCTTGACCCAGATGCTAAGTGATGCTATCTCGTCACTACGTCTTTTGTAGATTAGTAATCCTATGTTGGCTGCAGGAACAGCTCATGCTTAGGTCACGGGCCGCTGGTGCACCATTATCTTTTATGTTAATTGACACAAACCGAAAGGAAACACCCCAAAGCTAAGGATCAGCTTTCTCCTAAGTACAAGAGCTGACTAGGGAGAAATGGATACACAATGACTATCTAGGTACTATTTGAAAGAGTACTCATTTTAATGAGAGAGAATTTAATTCAAACTGTCCCCATTAATCAGGGAATAAACCTATGAAGAATAAAGATCCATTTACACTACATTGGAACAGGCAAGGATAAAATCACCTTCTCTCTATGTGTGGACAGAAAAGCTAAATCTTAGAACCCATGTCAGTTTGGCTGCATGTGACAGAACAATGCAAAATACCAGGATTAAGCAACATAGAAGTTTACTTTCCTTTCACATAAAAGAATTCAGAAAAAATCTGGTCTGGTGACTCTATGGTTTTAAAAAAGGACACAAAAAATAATCAAGGGCTTCCAGTTCCTATTGTTCTGCTCTTCAGTGCTGGCTTCCATCTTCAATAGATTATCTCATCGTTAAAAGTATCTGTCTTTCAAACGCTCTAGCCCGTCATTACTTCTACATTTCATTTCAAACAAAGACAAAGAAAAGCCAGAAGGGTGCTGCCTTACTCCCCCAAAGAGCCTTCTTGGAAGTCCTAAGGCAACACTTATGCTTGCCTCTGATTGGCCAGAAATGTGTCACATGACCATATCTCGCTGAAAGAACACTGCTGGGCTATGCAGTCTTTCAGAAGCATACCTTGCCCAGACATCCACTCTCATACAAAGGACACAAGGAAGAATACCAGAAACTACTGATTCTCTTATTCTCAGAACCTATGGAAGTGACCTAGAATAGCCAAGACAAATTGAAAAACAAGAATAAGTTTGGAGGACTTATGCAATTTGTTTTAAAAAATTACAGCAAACTAATCAAAAGAGTGTAGTATTGGCACAATATACACATCAATGGAACAGAACAGAGTATACAAAAACCGATGCAAACATACATAGTCAGTTGGCTTTTGGTAAAGATTCCAAGAAAATTCAATGAGAAAAAAACAGTCCTTTTATAGAATGCTTGCTGTAATAATTGGGTAACAGTTTGGGAGGAAAAATTAAGCTCAACCATTGCCTCACAATATACATAAAACATTAATACAAAAAGGTGTTATAGTTCTAAATGTATGAGCTAAAACTCTAAAACTTCTAGAAGAAAACAGAAGAAAATCAGTGTGGCATAAGGAGTCCTTGAAAAGAAGAGAAAACTCAGAAATCATGTTAGAAAAATATGGTAGAGAGGACTAGATTGCAGCTCTGGACAGAGTAGCATGCGGAGGCTTGCATTGTGAATTTTAGCTCCAGATGGACTGCAAGAACAAATCAGCAATTCTCAGAGGACCTGCAGGCTCTCTGAAGGAAGCAGACAGCTCCTTGCAGGACACCCCAAATACTGTGAGTGCCCCAGGTGCAGAGGTGGGAAAGGGAGACCCTCCTCTCCCGAACACACCCCACAACTAGAGAAGCTGAAGGTCTGTTTGCGGGAGAAGTTTTGGGCTTGACCCGGAGCTGAGTCAAGTTAGAGAGCCAGTGAAATACAGGGGTAGGAGAAAGCAGCAGAAAGGCCCTGGGAGCTCGCTCGGTCCCCAGCAGCCCATTCCTGCCTGGCACCACAAGGATCCATTGGGAAGGTGGGCAGAGGAGCAGGGGGTAAAACTCCACAGGGAGAAGGAATTCTCTCCCTTAACTTTGTAACAATTTGAACCCAGTGAGAAACCTCCTGGCCAGAACTCAGGGAGGGCAGGAATTCACAGGCAGGGGAAGAACCAAGCCCTTTTCTCTCACAGCTGGGAGGCGGATAGCTTCAGGCAAATTTTCAAGTCCTTCTCACCCTCTTCCTGGAAACAGACTCTGGGCTGTCGTGTGGGGTGTGGTGGGAGAGAGACCCGGCCCTTCAGTTTGTGTGGGAGCTGGCTGAGGCCCGTTACTGCTGGCTTTCCTCCACTTCCAACCTGCAGGACTCAGCAGAGGCAGCCATAATCCTCCTAGTTACACAATTCCAGTGTTGCTGGTGAGGCAAAATGGTGCATTCACTTCAGAAAATAATTAAAAAGAGGTAAAACTGACACTGACAGAAACCGCATACAGTAAGATTTTCTGTTGCTTTAAAACTGGCAGATAAATCACAATATCCTGAATTGTAGAACTGCAAATTCGATCTATAAAAATTTGTCGAGGTATAATTACTGTAAATAAAAATTCACAACAGGAGAAGTGAGTCTGTCAAATTTGATGGCAGAAAATATTCCTTAAAGGAATCAAATCTGTGTGTTAAATATAAAAGTTAATTCCAATGAGAAAATTACATGGAACTATGGAAGCTATTTAACGGTGCCATATAAAACACTGACCCATAACTTAGTTTGACATTATGGGATCTGTTTCAGAAGCCACAAGCTTGATGAACAATGTCTCAGTGTTGCCATAATTATAATTTTTTAAGCTTGTATTTTAAAATCTTCCATGTCAAAATGTCGAAGGTCACAATGGCCTGAGACCATGAATTTCCTTTCCCATTACTGTGTCAGTGGGCGCACCACCTGAGCCACCCATGGCCTTCCTTTCACAAGGAAAAGGAAGACATCACCGTCTCCAGGTGCTCCTCTCAGCGTGACAGGAAGAATGGCAATCACTAAAGAAAACCAAAGAAAATGCATATATAACTGGATCTAAAGAACTCTTTCAAACAACATTATCTCCTCTCACAAGTTATTTTACCAAACGATGCTGCAGTGCAAACTGCAGAGCCCAGCAGTGCGGGTGAACATTCCGGTTTCTCTGTTCAACGTTACCTGTCCAGCACCAGACCCTTGCTGGGTCTTAGTGCAGTGACACCAAGGATCACACCTGAAATTATTCGAGAGACAAAACCTAGAGGGAAAGGAAATTGTAGAAAGACTGCATTATTTACAAAGTTAAACCATTTTCTGGAATGTGTCCAAAATGGCTGTTATTGGGCAGGGAGACCTTGAGGGCTGTGATCAACCCATTTGGTTCTGCCCCATGTAAATAATATAGCAACTCATTCTGCCTATACCGATGATAATGAATTGCAAAAATGTACAATTGTGTACTTGCTGGAATTCATGATTCTTTAATCACTAAAAAACAGATATCAAATGTTACTTGCAAAAACCCAATAAAATATTTCTAATTGCATTGTTGCATTTAGTATCAATTCTCTCATTATGTACTACTGCTCAGTAGGTAATTAGAAATGCAATGCATTATCTCCACCTATTTTTATTTCATCCTTATTTTTACACCCTCATCTTTTCACATAACCCTGGCTGAAATAAAACGTGTACATTCAGCAGTCTCAAAGCAGGATAATTGCAGTGCTCTCTCTGTTCTTCATCATTCTCCCTTCAAGAAACTCAGTCAACTATTTTCTTCTAGAACCCTTCCTAACCAAAACAATCAAGAAAATGAGTTTTCATCTCTCAGTGTGAATCAACCACTCAAATGGTTTTACAAGTCGACCTCATGAGTGTAGGACTGTACCATTCATAGACACAAACTGTCTCCTTGTGGGCTGTCCTCATCGCCTGATGCCCGGCCCTGCTTTCCATCTGGCCATCGTAGTCTGGATAATCCCTTCTTCCTTTTTCAGATCTCCTTTTTTGCTCCTGTTAGACAAATCTCCTTGCTGCCCAACTGAATCTACCCTTTGTTCTGAATGGAAAACTATTCTAAAAAACAGCAATGAATACGAAAAGTGATCCATCTGCAAAGGAGCAGGATAAAAGAAGTTCTGATCCTTGACAATAGTCCCCTGTATAGGGAATTTCCAATAATTATACCATCAATACACAACACCAAGAAACATCAGTGAGTCTTTTTCATTTCCCATTTGACAGTAGAAAGTGATTGAGTCTATAATAAATGAGTCTATAAATACTAGTTAATATCAATAATGAATGAATAAAACACTGGAGGGAAAAAGACTTACCCCATTTCAAAACTCGCTTAGCCAAAATGTGATCGAAGATAATCCACCATACTGGGTATATTCACACCATAGAATACTGTGCAGCCGTAAAAAGGGAAAGAGATCATGTCATTTGCAACAACATGAATGCAGCTGGACATTATCCTAAATGAAGTAATGCAAGAACAGCAAACCAAATACCATGTCTTCTCACACACAAGTGGGAGCTAAACATTGGATACTCATGGACATAAAGATGGCAGCAATAGACACCGGGGACTACTAGAGGAGGGAGAGGGAGAAAGGGCTGAAAAACAAACTGTTGGGTATATTACTCAGTACCTAGGTGACAGGCTCATTCACACCCCAAACCTCAGCATCACACAATATACCCCGATGATAAGCCTGTATTTGTAGCCCTGAATCTGAAATAAAAGTTGAAGGGAAAAAAAAGAATACACTATGCTGAAATAAAAAACAAGTAACAAACGCTTAATAACTACTAGGTCAAATAAGACATTTAAACAATGAAATGATGGACTAATCAGAAATTAATGACAGTAGAGTTCACAAAATGTGGCCTCCGTAATTTTTGATTTGGGAAAAATGTTGCCTTTTTATTGTCTAATATATCATTAATTTAAAAAATATATTCGATGAACAACGGGAGAGTCATTTTTGTATACAGGATAGAAGTTCATATGCATTTATTAGAATAGCTTATATAATTTAGCAAATTATTTGTATTTTATTAAAATTTAGTAATTTAGTAAATTTTCAAATCCTGTTTTCTTTATCACCATGCTGAGAGAGCTATTTTAAAGTTTCCCAATGCTATCATGTTTCTGTCAATTTCCTGTTGAAATGCTAAGATCTTTTGCTTTACAATTTGTTTTAGCACAGAGTGTCACAGATGTTATACTGACAAAATGAATAATTGTTTTGTTTTTAATTTTTATTTCACAATAAGAAATATACAAAATTATAAAAATAACACACAGATGCCTATGTACCACCAAATCAACTTGAAAACCAAAACACTGACTGAGCAGTTAGTTCATCTTTGTGATCTCTCCCTTGGGCTATACATCTTCATTCATCCCAATTAAAACCTTTATACTAATTTTTAGGTTTATATTTCTCATAAATTTTTATACCTTTGCTAGAACATTCATAAATAATATAGTATTATAGGTTACTTATATAGTGGAATTTTATGCAGCAATAAAAATAAATGACCTTGAGTAAGACTTTTCAAGTGATATAAATCTAAAAACCCTATTTAGCAAAAATAAGCTAGTACAGAACAACATATGCAATGTGAAACCATTTACATTGTAATTTTTTAAAAAAAGAATTGTACCTTATACCTATCAAATAATCCTTGTTCTCCCACTTTAAGCTGTTTGCATTGAATTATCTTTTACTATTTAGTATACTGAAGTTTGGTTTATTTTATTTCCATTTTCATGATTTGTGTGTCCACATTAATGCTTTCATTCTTTTAAAGGCAGCTTTGCTTTAGATATGTTTATTTATACAAAATAAAATGTGAAAGGCTTTGTCTTTTAATACGGTAGTTAAACCAACAGCATATATAACTGAACTATTTAGACATCTTTTTATCTTGCTGTTTCATGTTTTTAAATTTTCTTGCTGTTTCTTTTATTTTTGTTCTCTAGCCAAATAAACTACACGACCTTCATTTTTATCATAACCAGTGTTTTCATACATAATGGATAGAGAGATTGGCAAGATAGATGATTGACAGATTAATCAATTTATAGATACATCATATCTTGTTTTCAACAACCAGTTTCAGGCTTTTCAAAACTGTACTTAATCTATACTTCTTAACCTATTCCTTTTTTCATTGTCATAGTTGAGTCAAAAACAGTATATTTCTGTTTTCTTCTCTATGCAGTAGAATATTTTAATTATATTTTGTTTCCATCTACTCTTCCCTTCGTCCCCACTGCTAGACTTTATTTGTATAATTAAAATTATAAATATTTTATTATATTATCATTTTTAAATATACATGTTCTTTTTTGAGAAAATGTTTGACATTTGAATTTTCTAAATCAGGTATACGGGTGTTTTTATTTATTTCAATTGTTCAACTTTTTTCCCATTTGCCATACTTCTCTTGCTACTTGTCTCCCCCTTTTTGAGATTAATGTAGACCTATCTTTCAAAGAGATGGGTACCTTCAGATAGATATCACAAACACGTGCATGAACCATGTGTAAGCATGTGTTTATTTTGTCTTGACACATTAAAAGGTGGTGATTATAGAGGACAAAATCAGGCTTGGTGCAGTGGCTCATACCTGTAATCTCAGCACTTTGAGAGTCTGAGCAAGGAGGATCACTTGAGCCCAGGAGTTTGACACCAGCCTGGGTGACATAGTTAGGCCCTATCTCTACAAAAAAAAAAAAAAAAAAAAAATTAAAAAAATTAAAAAAATTAAAAACTTTAGCCAAGTGTGGTGGTGCAATACCTGTGATCCTAGCTACTCAGGAGGCTGAGGTAGGAGGATCACTTGAGCCTGGAAGGTCAAGGCTGCAGTGAGCCATGATCATGCCACTGCACTGCAGCCTTGGTGACAGAGTGAGACCCTGTCTCAAAAAAGAAAAAAGAAATTAGCCAGGTAT
Source organism: Pan paniscus (assembly GCF_029289425.2). NCBI lineage: Eukaryota > Metazoa > Chordata > Mammalia > Primates > Hominidae > Pan > Pan paniscus. Next base: position 27,056,364 of record NC_073266.2, on the reverse strand, counting down.
GGCGGTGCATGCCTGTAGTCCAGCTCCTCGGAAGGCTGAGGTGGGAGAATCGCTTGAGCCCAGCAGTTCGAGGGTGCAGTGAGCTATGATCACATCGCTGCACTCAGCCTGGGCAACAGAATGAGACCCCGTCTCTAAAAATAAAAAATAAAAAGTGACAGGACAAAATTCAGAGTAGCATTTACTATTGCATCTGAGAAGTCTCAGATGAGGCTGACTTTTTCCTTTGTGAGAAGTCAATCTTTTTTCCCTCCTTCCTCTCCCATATCTCACCCTAGATGATTATAAACACTAGCTTTATTCTTCTAGTTAGAAAATTTTGCCAGAATATCTGTAGTCCCTTTGTCTTGGCATCATGTGACAAAATCTTTTCATCTGTATGCCCAGCTCAGAAAAGTTGCTCTCTACTGCCACCTCCACCTCATCATATCTTTAATTATTGCTTCTGTTAAATTACCCTGGTTTTTGTTCCAGTCAATTATCTCTGTTGGGTCCCTTTTCATCTTTATATGTGTACTATGTTATTTCATTGTTTGTATTTGTTTTTTTATTTAAACAGGGTCTTGCTCTGTCACCCAGGCCAGAGTGCAGTGGTGCAATCATGGCTTACTGCAGCCTCAACCTCCTGGGCTCAAACGATCCTCCTGCCTCAGCCTCCCAAGTAGCTGAGACTACTTGTGTGCCACTGCACCTGGCCTGTTTTGATTTAGAATCTTTAAAACACAGCAGACCCCTTCAATAATTAGGAGAAACACAAGATAGAAATATAGATTTTATTACCTACAGGTTGGGGGGCACACGGCACGCCCAGAGGCTGCACACTGAGGTCGGGGAGATCAGACAGGGAAAGAGAATGAGGGATCCATGGGTCAACACCTTTATTGAGGTTCAGGACAGTATTCAAACACACTTCTGGAGAGAAGTTTTCATCGGTAGATTTGAAAGAAACAAGCATGAGTTCCACACTATGACTGAGAGAGGGTCACTGCAGCATGTCTCACAGTCCATGCAGGGTGTGGTGCTCAGCAGGGCCAGTCAAGCAGGTGGGATCTGGCTGTCCCATAGGGAGGTGGTCACCAGGAAGCAGTTGTGTAAGAAGATACCTGGATAGACCATACTGAGGAACTGGGGAGAAGTGTAGAACTAAAAAATGTGTCAAGCGTGATTGAATCCTGCTTCTGACATGAGAAAGCTAGACCTATTTAAAATGGATGTTGTCAAGGCAACATAAAATCATAAGAATTCACTACGCTCATAATTTTTCCACCTTTGTTTATTTTTTCTGTATTGTGGGGAAAGTTTTTCTCAAGTTCATCCTTCACATTTATTGATACTATCTTCTGTAGAACCAATTCTGGTTTTTACATGAATATATATGGATTTTAATTATGAAATTTTTAGCACCCTAGAAGTTCTTCCTATCTCATTCATCTCCCTTTTCTTCTCTTTCTTTTATTTATCGCAGTTGCTTGCCTCTTTATTATTTTACTCTTTTTTCATAGAGGCTATATTTTCCTTTATTTATGATTACAAGAGCTTTTTGAATTTTATTCTTCTGGATTTTTTTTCTAGATTCATATGTGCCCTATGATTCCATTAGAGTGCTCTCTCTGCCTGGATTTAGGGTACTTTTTCAAGGGTCCATGATATTTTTTAAATCGGTTTGCTCATCTTTAATAATGCTCAAGAGTTTGTCAATAAACTGGGTTTATGAATCTTCATTTTTTTCTACTGTCTGCCAACTCAAGTATATAATCTCCAATCATTAACTAGAGGCAGATAAGGATGGATAGTGGGGTTTGTAGATTTCCTTTGGTTTTACCCCTCAAGGATTTTGTGTTCTATCACTCTGCTATCTCAGAGCTACAATTAGGAGGAAAAGCTTTATTACAACAGGCTGCACCTTCCAAGAACCTACTAAAGTACTATCTCTCTTAGATTGTTTTTGTCTGAAACAAAAATGTAGTGCATTAAGAATTACAGTCTTCAACATGGGCTAATACTAAGGATTTCTATCAATGACCCAAGTCATGAGCACTTTAAAATACTTTTCAATTAAAAATGATGGGAAGTGTGATGGAAAAGTGAATGGGCTAGAAAGTCAACTGTGGTAAATAGTGTAGACTGGGTCATTCAACACCTGTTTCTGTTCACTTTTAGTTTGTCTTGCTGTAATATCAAAATCGGGAAAGATGGAAACTACCTTTCCCAGTCTCTATTGCAAATAGTTTCCTCTGAAGTCAACTTTCTGTTAAGCAGATGAACCCATGCAAGAATTCTGAGGTAGAAGAGAGCAGCAGAGGTGGAAGACATGAAGAGAAATGAAGTCTTCTGGCAAACACAGGGGAAAGGGTGTTAGGTAGTTCTGCATCAGTTGTAGGAGAGCTTAGAGTTTCCAAAACATTTTGTCTTGGATTCTAAGCAGGACCCTTGGGGTTCTGCTAGTGCAGACTGGATATTTCTTCTGAATTTTTGGATCCTGGCTGTATAACATCTCTGCTTAATTCCCTGATGCACTGTTACTCATTTTTCTTCATATTTTATGGATTTTAACTTGTTTGAAGGCTGTGAAATGAGTTTACCTGTGTTAGTTAGCTACCTTGTGAGGAAGTTTCAACTCTCTTACTGACTGCCCATAGAGCCATTGGTGGAAGGACTCCAGAGGGCATAGTTCTCATCTCAGCCCATGTAAATGGCACTTCCAAAGAACTGAGATACGATGATACTACTCTCCATCTCTACCACTCCTCATTCCACAAAAAACATAAATAAAGCCAGATCCAAGAATACACCAGGGACCAATTACAACATGCGACCTGACAGAGAATGGTACACACTCCAAAAAAAAAAAAAAACCATTCTATTTCTAATTTAATTTATTCTGCAAAAGTTTTCCATTAAAACAATACCAAATCCTGGATATATAGTGGATTATCATAGTGACTATTTGTTAATTCCAATGACACCTGCTATTTCCTTTGGATATTTTTCCCAGAGTAAATCAACACATACCAGGTATTTAGTAAGAAGCTCTTGACCTAGAAGAAATGTTTTACTCACATTCCAATAAGCAGAAAACACTAGAATCTATTTTTCACTTGTCTAGATTATCAGTAGGCATTTATGTTCTTATCTCAGGACTACATCAATTCTATAGCTCCCTGCCATGCAAAATTCAATCATCAGAGACGCTGATCCTATCATCCCCCTCCCCTCAACGAAGGATATTTTGTTGGCCCACTGCATTAGGTGACATCACAAAGATGGGACCTGATGCTAGAATAATCATCGGTACCTTAGATGCCCTGGTAAGACATATGCATGACAAAGGATGAAGAGTGAATCCTGTAAAAATTCAGGAGGCCAATTTGTCTAGGGTATGTTCAAATATCACCTCCCAAGTTTAAGACAGTTTGCTACACTGGGAACACCTACCATTAAAAAAATTATTGTGCTTAATTGGCCAATTAAATTTTAAAGAGCACACTTCCATATTTGAATGTATTACAGGGCAAAATACCTTGCCCGTTAGCTTTTATGATTCAGTGAATTGAAAAGACCCTCAATGTGTCTATAGTTTATTGGGAGGCTGTGGCAAATTCCTGTGGCAAATTCCAATAGGAAAATCACAGAGAATGCTCCTGAGTTTTGCAACAAAGCTCCACTCTTTTCAGCAAGTAGCTTTTCTTCTAAAAACCAGCTCTTGGCTTGCTATTGGATCCTGGTTGAAAATGAACTAATCCAGGTTGCTATAAATGAAATGGGTGTTTTTTGTTGCACCAGACTGAAGGCATCATCAGGAGTGAGCAGAAGCAGACATAACAGCAGTGGAGACACATACTTACAGGAAGGTAGGTATCAAAGGGAGGTATCATTTTCAGGGCCTTTAGTTTGGGGACAAGTATTGTTGGCATAGCACATGAGGCAGCGGAGACACCAGCAGAGAAAACTTAACTTTTCTGACCTGGGAAATTAGAAAACTGATTTGGGAAAACTGTTGTTTAGAGTGGGAAAAACTTGAAATAGAAAAATCCAAGAAGAGATTCCAAAATATGCCTACCTACATCTTTGAGTGACTTAGGAACCTGCCTTCATAGAATAGACTCAAAGCAGTTTAGCTAACGACAAACTACCTAAACTGAGAACAGAGCCACCATCTAATAAAGTTTTCAATTCAAGTTCAAACAAGACAATTGCCTGAAAAATTAAAACAAGCATTGGAGAAAATGTTATAATGTCCAAAATGACCAAAGTAAAAAGAACCAGGAAAAGCGAACACATTCTCAAGAGAAAACAAAATCACCTGTGAATCACCCCAAGATGACTCAGATATTAAAGCTAATAATTGACGATTTTCAAGTGGCTGTGATAACTATCTTTAGAGGGTACAATAAATATGTTCTCAATAAGTGAAATTTTAGGAAATCTCACCTTAGAAATAGAAATAATAACAATGAGCCAAATGGAAATTCTAAAACTGAAAAAATAAATTATCTGCAATAAGTAATTCTTCTTTTAAAAATCAATTCTTGGCTTGCTATTGGGTCCCAGTTAGGTCCTAGATGAATAAATGTAATAGCTGAATGGAGATGTCAGAGGAAAGAGTAAGTGAACTTGAAGACAGAGCAATGAATATGACCCAACACAATGTGAAGAATAGTGCCATAGTTTGGATATCTGTCCCCTCGGAAACTCATGTTGAAACTTAATCTCCAATATGGCATATCTAAAGGTTGAGTTTTCAAGAGGTGACTGTGTCATGTTGGCTCTGCCCTCATGAATGGATTAATCCACTCAGGGATTAATGAGTTATCACGGGAGTGACATTACTGGCTTCATAAGAAAAGAGAGACCTGACCTAGCTCACCCTCTCAACAGGTGATGCCCTGTACCACTGTGGGACTCTACAGAGTCCTCACCAGCAAAAAGGCCCTCACCAGATGCAGCCCCTCAACCTTGGATTTCTCAGTCTCCATAACTGAAAAAAATAAATTCCTTTCCTTTTAAATTACACCGTTTTAGGTATTCTGTTATAAGCAACAGAAACAGACTAAGACAAACAGAAATAAAAGCTAAAAAATGAAAAGCATGAATAGAGTACCAAGGACTGACTTGTTAAATAATACAAAACAATGCAACATAAATCTAATTAGAGTACCAGAAGAACAGAAAGGTAATGGGGAAAAAGTAATATATCTGAGGAAATACCGACTGAAAATGTCCCCATCTGATGAAGGACAGAAATTTAAAGACACAAGATGATCAACAAACACCTAACAGAATAAACATGAAGTCCATCATAATAAAAAATTTCCACGTCAAAGGGATGAGAAAATCTTGAAAGTAGAAAGAGAAAAATAACACATTAAATAAAGAAAAACAATTCAGTTAGTGGGGTTGTCTCATCAAAAGTCAAAGTGGCCAGAAGAGAGTGAAACAACATTTTTCAAGTGGTCAAAGAAGAGGCTGAACAACTCAAGAATTCTATAACTGGTGAACCTATACTTAAAGAATTAATGCAAAATAGAAATATTTTCAGATAAAAGATAAACTAAGGAAATCATTATAAAAGTTTCTAAAGAAAGTCTTCAGACTGAAGAAAATGATAGCAGATGGAAACTTGGATTCTCAGAAAGGAATGCAGATCACTGGAAACTGTAAGTGAGTCACATTCCCTTACTCTTATTTGCCATTTAAAGTAGAGGTGTAGCGCAAACAACTATAGCATCAAAAATATGAGTATATATAGACACATAGTGTTGTAAGGTTTCTATATCTTATAGGAGGTGGTAAAATATTAACTTAAAGTGGGCAGTAAAAGGCTAAAGTTATGTACCATAATCTCTAGGATAATCACTATAATAATGCAAAGAAATATAGCTAAAAGTCAATAGGAAAATTAAATTGAAATTATAAAAGTATTCAAATAATCCAAACAAGGGAAGGGATAAGTAGAAAACAAATAATAAAATGATATCTTCATATCTAATCATTGGAATAATTACATTAAATGTTTTTAGTTTTTGGGGTTTTTTTCTATAGAATAATTACATTAAATGTTAAAGAGCTGAATGATGCAACTAAATGAAGAAATTACTAGAATGCATGATAAAAATCAAATAACATGTTGTCTACCAAAAATGTAGATTAGGTATAATTACAGATAGACTGAAAGTAAATGGATAGAAAATGATACGCCATGCAAACATAAGCATGCGAAGGCTACAGGCCTCAATTAATATAACATAATACAAATTTAAAGACAAAAAAATTACCAGAGGTAAAGACAGACAGTATGATAAAGTAGTCAAATAATCAGGAAGATGTGCAAGTTATGAATTTAACAAAGCTTCAAAGTACATGAATCAAAACTTGATCCAATTAAAGAAAAAACAGATAATTCCACACTCCAAATTATATATTTTAACACAAGAGTCTGCCAACTTTTTTCCCAAAGGACTGAAGAGTAAATATTTCAGGCTTTGGACATATTCTTTTTGTGAGTGTGTGTGTGTGTGTGTGTGTGACCTTTTAAGAATGTAAAAATCATTCTTAATTTGACAGCCTGTGGGCCAGCAATTTATAGACGAGTTCAACAAAAGAATCAGCAAAGACAGAGAATGTTTGAACAACACTACCAGTAACCTAGAGTAAACTGATATTTATAGAGCTACCCAGCCACCCAACAACAGAATACATATTCTTTACAAGTACATAAGCTACATTTACTAGAATGGTCCATATACTTAGTAATTTAAGGTCTCAAATTTAAAGTTTCAAGTCATGTCTTCTGACCAAGATAGGATTGAATTAGAAATCAACAACAAAATACATAGGAAAATCCCAAATGTTTAGAAATTAAACATTTTGAAATAATTAATGGGTGAAACAAGAAATCACAAAGAATATCATTCAGTGATTAAGTAAAATTGTCATGAAATGCAAAATGTTAAAATTTTTCAGGCGTAGACAAAATAATGCTTAGAGAGAAATTAAGGACCTCATAGGACATCTGGCTAAATGCCTTTTTTTTTAAGATGCATGAATAAACTGACATCAAGAGATCTGCAGAGATTACTACAAGTGATTAATGGCAAAATCACTTCTTTTTCTTTATGCCTTGATCAAGTAGCTCAGTGCATGTTACAAGGTAGTAGCTCAGTAATTGCATATTGAATGTGAATAGATGACTTCTAGGTATCTATGTAGAAGTAAACGCAAATGGATTAAAGTGTCGTTACAAAATATTATAGTTTACATACTAATTTAACTTTTAAAGTGATGTAATTATTTTAGCTTATTTTATCAGAAGGAAACTACATCCTTAAAATGTTGTATACTTCAATAGCTGACTCTATAATTATTGTGACCAAGAGACAAAAGGGCTACAGTCTTTTTTTTTTAAATAAGTTTTAGCTAAAATGTTCATAGTTTCCCAAAGAATGGGAACAAAAATTCTGCTTACCTTACTGGCTTCATTGGATTTTATTCCGTCTTCTGCCTATCGGAGTCACGTGACACACCCTGAGCCTGTGACCTTTATATTGGTTCTAACCAGAAAAGGGAGAGCATCCATCTCCACAATCGCTACAGAGCTCCTAGTACGATTCACTGGGGCTGCCCCAGAGGAGTTAACCCAGACTTCAGGATTTCCTGACATGCAGAATAATTTTTCTTTTTTGTTTTTTTTCTTTTTTTTGGGACAAAGTTTTACTCTTGTTGCCCAGGCTGGAGTGCAATGGCGTGAGCTCAGCTCATTGCAATCTCCGCCTCCTGGGTTCAAATGATTCTTCTGCCTCAGCCACCTGAGTAGCTGAGATTACAGGCGCCCGCCACCATACCCAGCTAATTTTTGTGTTTTTAGTAGAGACAGGGTTTCACCATGTTGGTCAGGCTGGTCTTGAACTCCTGACCTCAGGTGATCCACCCGCCTCAGCCTCCCAAAATACTGGGATTACAGGTATGAGCCACTGCACCCAGCCCCAGAATAGTTTTTCATGTGTTGATGCTCACCTCACACCCAGTTATGATTTACTAGACTGTAAACTTAGAAGAAACCAAAACTATAAAGAAATTTAAATCCATCTTCTTTTCTCCATCTCTACCAGACTACTTCACCCTAATCCTTTACCTTGTTTTGCCTGGGGCATTATAATTACTGTCTCCATTACTGCTGGAATGACCTTTCTAACGTGTGGAAGATAAGGCCCAATATTCTCCACATGGAATCCACGGTTTCTTGTGACCAGATGTCTGCATTTGCTTTCTCACCAGTTTCTAGATTGCATTTTGCTTCCCAAAATTCCAAGCTATCATGCCTACACAGATGTGTACGCGTCTGTGCCTTTGCTTATGCTCTTCTTTCTTTGTGAATTGTCCTTCTCAGTTGTATTTGCTAAACTCCTATGTATACTTCAAGACTCAGGTTAGGCATCACCTCTCCTGGCCTCCTCAGGCTGAGCTCAGTGTCCCCAAATCTCTGTTTCCATTGCCTCTATATATTTGATTGTTTATCACATTTAATGTTTTTTTCTTTTTCTTGAGATGGAGTCTCACTCTGTCGGCAGGCTGGAGGGCAGTGGCGCCATCTCTGCTCACTGCAACTTCCACTTCCCAGGTTCAAGTGATTCTCCTGCCTCAGCCTCCCGAGTAGCTGGGACTACAGGTGCCCACCACCATGCCCGACTAATTTTTGTAGTTTTAGTAGAGACGGGGTTTCACCATGTTGGCCAGGATGGTCTTGATCTCTTGACCTTGTGATCCACCCACCTCGGGCTCCCAAAGTACTGAGATTACAGGCATGAGCCACCACAGCCGGCTTAAATTTTTTTTTTTTTCATTTTGTCTCTCTGCCCCAAAGAAATTCTATGTGCTATACTCATTAATCCCTAGCATAGGATCTCACATAGACATTAGATAAACATTAAACTTACTAAAATCTCGCTGATTTTTAGATAAGGAGAATGCAATTTTTATGCATTGAACACCCCCAATTTCCTCTGGCAAATTAAAGATGTTACTTAGTTTGTAACAATTCAGAAAACTTTAACTATGGTAGCTCCAATTGCACAATTGGTTGGCACCAGGTACTTACAAAACAGAAAGCTTCAATTCATGGAAACCTAGAGCACTGCATTACAATGATCACTGGTGCTGTTAATTGTAACTCTCTGGAATAGAAACACGTGACATTAGCCAATAACCATGGTCTCTTATGATGAGCTGCCTACTTCGTATAGAGATGGCTCTCGTTGTTATCAACGTCGTTTTCAAGCCTCCAAGTTGCTTGTACATGTTATGAGACTTACCTTATTCAGAATCCAGAAGGCCACAAATGTCTGGGAATGTTCATGACTGAGTGAATAAAACTGTTCTAAAGAATAATTTTAAAAATTCTTCTGGTTGGTACAAATAGGAAACACTGTTTAGTTGCAATCACCAAATTAAGGTAGACAAATCTATGGAGGAAAAAATGTGCATTATTGACATCTCTGAGCTGAGAAACATTTTTCAGTCACACTGTACAGCCCACAGCCCATCCAGGAATTACTGAGCTCCAGATATAGATGATGACTAAGATATATAGAATCTCCTTGACAGGGCTTGCTTAAGCCTGAGCACTTTCCCCAGGGCTGCTGCATATTGTACTTGCACATCTCAGATTTGGTCAAAACCAGGCCTCTATCAGAATGGCGGCCAAGAACTGTTGGCTCTTCTGATCCCTGAATACTGGTTGTCTACACATGTGGGAGATATTCTCCTCTCTTTTTAGCATCCTTTCTTCTGTCATCACACTTCAAGGGCTTTACTCACATTTAACACATGGCAAATGTGTGAATGCTTCAGATGCTGAATGAATTAAAAATGTAAGTGATTCTTTAACTAGATCATGGGTAACCCCCCAAAAGGCCAAGGATGGGGGAAATGAAATAATTCGACAATGAGACTTTCTAGCACACAGTTGAATCCCCTGTGCAGAGTATGCTTTTTTAATGCAATCTCTAGCATAACTTCTCAGGTATTAACTTTGGAAATATTTGTTTGTTCAAAGTTTCTACTCATAAACAGGAAGGCAGGGATTTGCAGAGCTTTTGTTCATGCTTTATTTTCTTCATGAGTAACTAATTAGTAGCTTAGGAGATTACCAGAAAGATTTTAGAAAAATGGCACAATGGCATTGGTTAGTATTTATGCTTTAAGTTTTGACCATTTAAAGCAGAAAAATAGGGAACTGGGCGATTGGCCCAGCCATCTATAATATTCACAAGAAGAAGTTGACTGACAACAGAACAAGGCACATACTGTTTTTTTCCTGGCAAATATGAACAACAAGCATAGACACTCGAAAAATATTCGATGTGGATCTCAAAAAAGGAAGGAAATCCAGAGGAGAAGATGGAGGTAGCAAAAGAGTTTATGCATGTGCTATCCATTATTGGGCTGATCCTCAGCCAAAACCCCAACAGAGATTCAAAATTAAATTTCCAATTAATTTTGGTCGGATTTTTTTTGGTCTTTTTGAGTAAAAGAGTTCTCAGAGGATCCCCTTCTCTTGGTCCTTTGAGAATAAAATGACCTTTCCAACAACCAAATGGCTTTCCTCTAATCCAAACATTAGAATAATCTACAGAAAAAGGATAATGTTGAGGCTCTTTTTAGACTAACATTTTCTCTACTTGTTTGGTAGCCATATAAAACGTTCATACTCCAGAAACATCACCTCAAGCATTCTTTGCCATAAACAGAAAGCAAAGCAGAAATATTAAAAAGAAAATTAATGTAGCACTTTCAAAGAATTAAGATGTGATTTGGTAGCAGAGTAATTTTCTAATTATCATCAGTTGTCTTTTCTGCACCATGCCCTTGACACAGTCAATGGACTATCCTATAGAAATAACAAAAGACTAAATTGCCAAATACCATCATACATACTGTACTTGAGTCTGATCTCTGGGCCTGACAGGAGACATATTATTGTCAGCAATTACCCAGAAGGTAAAATAATTTCTCTCAGACCTTCTCTTGTTCTATAAGACAGCCAGGCTTAAGACTTGAATTGTGCTACCTACAGAGGGAAGCCCAAACCTCAAGGTAAGAGCTTTGCATATGCAGTTAACAAGCCCTGTAGTCAGAAGAAGTAAGAAGTTGGAGGATACTAGTTTCCTGTGGCAGATAACAGATTACCACAAACTGAGTGGCTTAAAACAACAAAGTAATTGTCTCGCAGGTCTGGAGGCCCAAAGTCCAAAAGCAAGGTGTCACCAGAGCCATGGTCCCTCCTGAGGTCCTAGGGGAAACACACTCCTTTTTTCCTCTTGTTCCTGGTGGCCATATCACTACAATCTCTGCCTCCATGGTCACATGCCCTCTTCCTCTTCTGTGTGTGTGGGGGTCTCCCTCTGTCCCTCTCTTATAAAGACACTTGTGATTGGATGTAGGGCCCACCTGGAGAATTAAGGATAATCTTCTCATGTTAAGATCTTTAACTTGCCTGTAATCCCAGCACTTTGGGAGGCCGAGGTGGGTGGATCATGAGGTCAGGAGTTCAAGACCAGCCTGGCCAAGATGATAAAACCCCGTCTCTACTAATAATACAAAAATTAGCCGGCATGGTGGCAAGTGCCTGTAATCCCAGCTACTTGGGAAGCTGAGGCAGAGAACTGCTTGAACCTGGGAGGTGGAGGTTGCAGTGAGCAGAGATCACGCCACTGCACTCCAGCCTGGGCGACAGAGCAAGACTCTGTCTCCAAAAAAAAAAAAAAAAAGGATCTTTAACTTGAACTTTTCTCCTTATAAAGTCACATTTATAGGTTCCAGGGATTAGGACCTGTTATCTTGGGTGGCCATTATTCAGCCTACTACAGAGGGTAAGACAGTCTCTTTTATTTAGTTCAATCTTCTCTTTTTACACCCGATGCTGCTGTCTGCTCAGGCTGCCATACGAAAATACCACAGACTGAGTGATTATTGTCTCAGAGTTCTGGAGGTTGGGACTGAAATCATGGTGCCAGCAAGGTAAGGTTCTGGAGAGGACTCACTCCCTGGCTGGAAGACAGCATCTTTGCTGTCTTGCTATATACACAATCTCTTCTTTGTGCACTCGGGGGGAGAGAAAGAAGGAGCTCTCTGGTGTCTCTGCTTATAAGGGTACTAATCCTATCAGGAGACCCCACCCTCGTGAACTTGTCTAATCTTAATCACCTCCCGAAGGCCCCACCTTCAAACACCATTATATTAGGGGTTAGAGCTTCAACATATGGATTTGGGAGGGACACAAACATTTTTTCCGTAACACCTAGCAATGTGCTCTTAATCTAAAAGTAGCTACAACCCTCAAGAAGGAAAATAACCCAGGCCTCCAGAATCATCCTAGTGTCTCTGGGTACCAGTTCCACCAACCATGCAGCTAGCTTAGCGAAGAGCAGCAATTCAACTCATGAAGAGCAGATGTGTTCCTCTTTCCATGGTGAAGATGGTGCTGCAGGCTTGCAGGCACTGGGGTAAGAATATAATACACACTCTACAGAGACAAGAAGCTTGTGCCACTAAGTTTTTGGCCCCAAACCTCCCAGTATCTCATTCTTTTTCAGCTAATAACACAACTGTAATTTTAAAAAGTATAAATATCTTTAAAGTGACCTCATTTTGTAACATTCAGGTCATAATAATTCTTGAGACCCAGAAGTTTCATAACTTTCCTAAGAATTCCAGACCATATGTTATACATTTCTCTCTGCAGTTTTACATTCTGGATATACATCTGGCCCTAATCTGAAAACATCATGTAATCATTCTTCAGAGCAATAAATTCTATGACAAACTAAAGAATGCAAAACCATAATCTAACATTAAAGCATACAGTTTTCATTTCTAAATAATTTAGCTACTTATCCTCAGAAATCAGTCATGCAACCACTATATCCAGCTCCATGTTTTCTGAACAAAGAGATTCAGAAATACCAGTCCTTCTTATAATTTTCTATGGTTTATGAAAAGGAAATGGGAAATGTTTATATTGAGCAGCCTCTATGATCACTAAAGAGCAACATCATAAGAGTGTCAGAGAAAGACAGAGACAGAGAGGTGAATATGTTGGAAAGGCTTGGAACAAATCAGAAAGACGATCTCGAGCTGGATGGGTCTGCAGCTGAAGCTTTATACTCTTTGCACATTTATTTTTTACTATTAAAGGAGAAATTTCCCCCAAATAAATTGCCCAATTCCTTTTGTGATCACTTATGCCATCTTTTGTTTTTAAGAAAATGAAAGCAATATGCATAATTTAAAAATAAGTAATAAACGAGAGTAAAATCTCTAGTGCTCTTTGTTTTGTTTAAAATAGACCACATTTTGCATGACATAAACACACCATCAACCAACCTCTTTACTTTTCTGTGCATGGGGTCTTTTCTTTGTTCCTAAATTGTTTATTGCCAAAAGTGACAAAGATGGAATTTGAGAATGTGCTTTCCCTTTCTATAAAGAGCATAGATTATGATGAGTGGAAAGAAAATAATTTGTAAATCTGACATCCATAACACTGCAAATTTTAGACAAATATCTGAAATATTCAAATACACAGAAAGAAACAGTTGTTGGTGGTGGTGTTTTAAGAAGAACCCCATGAGAACTGCTGCTAGGCTTTCTGTATCTTGACCTTAAGTGTTCTTTCAAGGGCTTTGTTGGGGAGATATCCTGATATGTCACATTTAGAAGTAAGCCTACATAGAAGTGACTTGATGAATCATTGAGGGTAGCTCTCAACCTGAGAGCTCCCTCACCCTTTCCCATCACCCTTTCCAACCTGACTGTTTGCAATTAACGTCTCTTTCCCCAGGTAACTACACATGGTGATTTAGACTACCTGGCCAGCCCATAGAAACCCATTTTACCCAAACTGCCACTGACATGGTCCTGACCAAGAGCAATGGCTCCTGTAGCTGTGGCTTCAGCAATGTGGGAGCAGCCAGAAAAGCCCACTTGTGCTGTCCAGTGACTCATAAATCAAGGATTCATGTACCAGAGACCTGCATGTCCAAGCTGTCTCTTTGTTGACATGCATACTTAGCTCCTGAAAACCCTACAGTTTTCATAAACACCAGGTTCTCTCAGAAGAAGGGTTAAAAAACAGTCTCAATAAGAACTAGTATTTTTCTATTATTAGAAATTTTAAAAAAAGAAAAATTGGTTTCATCATATTCTTAATCACATTATTTAAAAATGAAAGAGCTGTGTTCTGAAAATAATAACCATTAAATAAGTTTGTCAGCTAAATTGTATCTGAACAATAATTGGTCTTTCTAGACCACAGTAACTCAGAGATGTGTGCATAAACAAAGCTTCCTAAAGTGACAGGAGTATTTGCTGATACCCAACTACCCAGGATGGAAACGTTCTAAAGGCAAATGCGTGCCGTGGAAATAGCTGCAAATTGGCACGGGACCTCTCTTGTCAGCCTGCCTGTGCTGTGGTTTTATGATTACTATTGCCTGTATCATCAATTTTTATTTACTATGTTCCACTCTTAAGTGAAAACACAGTTTACTGCATAAACCACAAAAGCCTCTTGTTATTCTTCTCAGTTGGGCATTAATAATGCATCCTGATGTCCTGCTCATAAATGCAAGTGCATTTACAAACTGCACATTAACCACTGAGGCCCCCCCAGAGCCCGAGGCCCTCTCACAGGCATCAGAGGGAAGAGAGAGGGAGCATCCCCCAGGCCTCAGCCCAGCGCCTGCTGCAAGGCCTGCCGACGGCCCAGCCCTTCCTGGTTCCTCCACCTGCCTGTGGAGACTTTTAAACTTTGGATCTAATCAGTTTTCCTCGCTCAAGCAAGGGATAATTATTTTAATAATTATTTTCAGAATTTGATTGATTGTATTTCAGCCACGGAAAGCCAAGGCCAAGTGAAACACCCCAGGCACATAAAACTTTTTCCTTGGAGCATCCTTTTCACTACCCTTTTCACTATTTCAAGACAATCCTAACAATTTTCCATGCCCTTTCCCCACAATAACTGATTCAAAATAATATTCTTTGCCAGGCTCAACTTAGGTGATTTGAGGAAAAGTGAAGCAGCACCCTCCAGGAGACCCACCCCTGTTGTCCTGTGAGTGCAATGGATCTGCAAGACCCAAGCTGGACGCTAAGCCATCCAGCACCTCCTGGTGGCATTCCTGCCTGTGTCCACCCTGCCATGCTGTGGCCCTTTATTCATGAGTATTTTCCTTCCTTCCTTCCTCCCTCCCTCCTTTCCCCTCCACCCTCCTGTGGCCCTTTATTCATGAGTATTACCCTTCCTTCCTTCCTTCCTCCCTCCCTCCTTTCCCCTCCACCCTCCTGTGGCCCTTTATTCATGAGTATTACCCTTCCTTCCTTCCTTCCTTCTCTTCCCTTCCCCTTCCTTCCTTTCCTTCCTTCTTTTCGTTCCTGCTTTCCTTCTCTCTCTCTCCCTCCCTCCCTGCCTCCCTCCTTCCTTCCCTCCTGTGTCCTGTTGGAATCAAGGGCTTTGGTGTCACGTAGGCTTGGGTTTGAGGCCAGCTCTCTCATTTACAAGTTACGTGACTGACCCCCTAACTAGTTTATCCAGACTTCCAGCAAGCTCCATCAGTGGGCCTGAAGAAATACCTCCTTTGCAAAATTTCTGTGAAAATTAAATAAAATTGCATGTGTGAAAGTACCTAGCACAGCCTGGCACATAAACACAATTCTTTCCTCCAGCTCCTGCTCACCTTTCTCTCTTCTTGGGTCTAGTTCTCCTCTATTCGACTACGCCATCTGACTTGATCTGAGAAGCTTGATACCAGGTCTCATTAATATTTAACCATGCAGTGAATTACTATAATTTTATGTTGTTTCACCACCCATTTCTAGGCCTGCCATAAGTTGTTTGAAATCCAGTCATATCCAGTTATTTACATCTTTAGCTTCTTTAAAATTTCCCCTTCCCATGCAATGCAGACAGCTGGTTCCTCATATCACCAACCCCAGCATCTCTCACAGCCGCTGACCACGATGAAACTGACCAAGCCCAGAGTCAGGTAAGAAAGGTCCCCATCATGTGTGTTTTGTTTAAGCCAGTCAACCACTGCTCCCCAAGGGAAGGCCTGAGGGATAACGCCCACCAGCCTCGCTAAAGGCCCAGTCCTGCAGGTCCTCTCTCTCTGGGACTTCCCTCCTGCTGGTTGGGCTCCCTGATGTATGCAGACTTCCTGACGGCCTGGTGGGCAGCCCACTTGCTGCTGGGGTCTCCAGGTAATGATCTGCTTCTGTTTACCAGGTGCTGTGCCATGCTGCCTCCTCTGTGTCTGGCCTGACCCACACACTGGCCTAACGCTGGGAGCCCTCCAGGCCAACTAGAGGAAATTACAGCAGCAACTCTGGTTCTTATGAGGATTGCTTTCTCCACATTAATCTGTAACAACAATAATTATGGCGGAGAGGAGGAGCCACTGGCAGGGTCTGATGGGGAGGAGGAAGTGGGGTCCCAATCGGGTTCCATGGGTTCTCCCACTGCAAGTCTCAGCATCTCCAGCGGCAGGAGGAGGCTGATGCCCAAGACAGTCAAAGCCTCCCACAATTAAATATCCTACACTATTTTCTGGTTGTTAAAAAAAAATACATGGCTTCTTAGATTATTTTAGATACGTATGTTAAGAATTGTGTATAAATTCAAATTTCTGTCTACTGATCCTCAATCAATAAAACCTCAATTATGATAACAATAGTAAATCACACTCATATCCCTACCATTCACTTCAAAGACTGCCATGCCTTCATCAATGCCCAGGCTAGATTTATTCACTTTAACCCACCTATTCCTTTAAAAATCCAGGTGAATAAGAAATCCATGTGGTCTCCCACATTCACTCAAAAGTATTCATCCAGTAAAATTCAAGAAATAATCCAGTTAGCTGTGAATTTTCACCAAATTTCTTGGTACTCGAATAGTTAAACTCCATACTGGCAATGGCATTAGATTTTTAGAATTATCTAGATGCACTCATCACATGGAAATGCTTTTTATGACCATTAAGTTTACATAAGCTAAATGGGATGTGCTCTTAATAGCAAAAGAACCACCTTCCCTTTCACTGGTCTTGCTCAGCTATCAATAAGCACGTTTCCCCTACTAACTAATTTATAGAATCTCAACAATGGGGAGAAACCTGGAGACCATTTACCCATGTACCAACTCAAAGCAGAAATTCACCTTCCCAGCCCATCCCCCCAGTATGCTAATCACTAAGAAGGAATATGATATTTAGCTGTCTTGTTTTCTTGTGTTTCTCTAAATAATAAAATACCCAAGTGTAGAGAAGTCAGTCTAAGACGATCTCAATAAATTATGCATGGATATGAAAGTGGTAACTAAGTTTCATCATGAACAAGTTTTAGAAGAAATATTACCTGAAAGTTATATAAGAAATATTCACTTGGCTTCTATTTTAAATAGAGTATATTTTAAGCAACATAGGAGCAATGATGCTAATACTACATGGTTTGTTCCTCAAGGAGTTTATAATCTAGTAGAGATTATTTACAGAAGATATTTACAAAAACATATTGCAAGCTAAAATGTAAATGCCATCAGAAAAATAAAAGTGATCTGCGTGTTTAGAGCAGAGAAAATATACTTCCTACTGAATAAACGGGTTTAAATTGTTAATAAAATTTTTAAAGTATTAGAGTTATGTTTCTTCATTAAATACTTCCCAAAACACATGAATCATTGGAGTCTATTACAGACCTCACACACAGTAAGTGCAGAATAAATCTTTGTTCCATGAACCAATGGGAAAAATTAGAAATAACAGACATTATTCTCAAGGTGAATTTTTACCTGAAATATAGTATGATCCTTTATCCTGAAAAGGACAACCTCAACAACCATGGAGATGGCCACATTTTCCTATGGAGATAGATTAAAAATGATCAAGCTCCTTTAGAGCTGATCCTGTAATGTTCTTACCCTTCTCAAGCACAACTTCAATTCATATAGAAGAATAAACATCTAGAGTTCATCTCCTTGAGACTTTTTAAATATTGAAAAAGAATTATATAAAAAGAGCGAACATAGATAAATCATTAAACTGGGTTAAGGAAGGTTGTTTTCACTTTGTTAGTATTGCTTGCTGTAACTACACAGAGAGTGGTACGGGCCGAAGACTTTCACAGCATCAGGCAGTGATCTGTGGGTATAATGAGCGTCCTCTCTGCAGCTGCTCAGCCTCGCTCCAGATTGTCACTAAAAGTTACTTATTTACATAATTTTTTTTGGTCCTCACAGGAGTAGATCTTGAGACAAGGATTTGAGCTCAGGTAGTTTATTGGGGAGGTGAAGGAAACATCACAGTGGGAGCAGGGCCATGAGACAAGGCAGTGAAGGGAGCCAGTGCATGCAGCCTCATTAGACCAGTAGGTGCTGAGGCCCCAGAAAGTTCCAGGAGCCACGGCAGAGCATGTGCCCAGAGGCCTCGCCTTGCAACCAAGCGATGAAGTACTGAAGGGATTTATCCTCCACCTCTCTCACTGGCTGAGAACGACTCCCAGGGGATATTAATTCCCTCCCCCACACATCAAAGTAACCCCATTGCTGCTCTGTTGCATGGACCAACACTGTGGGTTTTGGTGGCCAGAAAACAAGCCCACAGATAAAGGAATGCAGGAGTTGACAGTAAGTCAGGCCAGGGCATGGCAGCAGTAAGCAAGGAGACACGTGTGGGCACCACAACACCTGTTCCACTTTGAATGTGTGACTTGGCCACGACAAGCATTTTAAAAGCCATCATGCTTGAGGTCTGAGAGGGCACAGAGAAGCCTCTTCCAAAGCCCCACCGTGGAGCCTACTGTCTTTTGTTGCACAGCATTGGTAATAAGCTAACCGGTCCACTCTACTCTTTTCCTACTCTTATCACTCTAGAAAAAAAGAACACACACACACCAATCCTAGACTCAAGCCTGAAAGAATGCAGCCTCACTGGAATCACAGAAGTGAGCTCTGATGTGCCATGATTCTCCTATAGCAATTTCCCCAGACCAACTGCAGAGAGAAAGAAAACTGGGTGCTCTGGCCACACTGCCAACAGGATGCAAGCAACCAACGACATCTTTCTCATTTGACGTCAGTAATTTAAGAAAAATTATCAAAAGTTTATGCCAACAAAGCTGAAAACATTACTGGGAGTTCTAAAATACATTAATATATCTGAAGCCTGTGATGGCTGTTGACTATCCAGAGACTTAAAGAGGAAGCTTCCCCTTGAATATCAAGCAGCCGTCCTCAGCTCCTCCCGAGCATCCTGCACACAGCCCGCCTTCCAACGCATCACTTCCATGACCCTGCCTCTGTCAAACTAGCAACTACATCCCTAAAAAGTCAGTGGAGAATGACCCTTCTAGTCACATTTTTAATAATTGTACTCTTCTGCACACGTGCCCAAGCAATGGAACTTGACTCACTAAATCTAAAGGAGAAATCGTTTCCATCTAGACTTGGGAGTTCTGAAAAACATTTCATTTTCAGGGTTATCACTTTTTGAACTTCTGAAAGAAAACACATTCTCTACAGTCTACCTACATTTCCATCAGGACTGCCTCTGTGAGACTGTCAGTGTCTAGGGTTTGAGGACACTGTGGCCAACAGACACACACACAGTTGGAATCTCTTGAAAATACTATAAATAGACAAAATAAGTTTCTTCTTATGTAGGTTTAGGCATGCTTTCTAATGTATATATTTCGATTGTTTCTTCCTCGGTTCATCTACCATATACTTACCGTCCTACCTCCTTTGAGTGCTCATCGCCATGGTAAACGTGAGGTATGCAACAGTGAGTAAAACAGTCTCTAGCGCTGCATAACTCATTGCACAAACAGTGTCAGAATTGTAGTGACAAAAATCAAATACAGAATTTAACAGAATGCTGCCATCTGCATCTATTTGATTTTGTCACTCCATGCCCTTCAGTGACTACATAACATACTGTCCTGTGATGAAGACCAAGTCCTTTACATGGCCTGGGAACCCCAGCTGGTCCTTCTTTACAGTAGCTACTAAGAACTTTTTTCTCAAAAAGCACGATTAAGAATCAATTTTAGGGCCAGGCACAGTGGCTCATGCCTGTAATTCCAGCACTTTGGGAGGCTGAAGCAGGTGGATCACTTGAGGCCAGGAGTTCAAGACTATCCTGGCTAGCATGGTGGAACCCCATCTCCACTAAACATACAAAAATTAGCTGGGCATGGTGGTGTAATCCCAGCTACTCAGGAGGCTAAGGCAGGGGAATCGCTTGAACCCGGGAGGTGGAGGTTGCAGTGAGCTGAGACTGCGCCACTGTACTCCAACCTGGGTGACAGAGCAAGACTCCATAAAACAAAATAAAATAAAATATCAATTTTAGGAAAGTTTTAAGAACATATTCCACTGAAGAAGAGATCTATACAGTGGAAATCTTTAATTTCTTTCATTCCACATTCCACAGTTCTTTTGCATACATAGCAAATAGGATACCCTACGTGGTTTTTCTAGAGAAATACGCAAAGATGTGTTTCAGATACGCAAATTAATTCCATTAGAAACCCTAAAATAGTGGTCCCTTTAGTTCTTAGAAAAGCATGGAAGTAAAACATAGACATGAATTCAACAAGATGGAAAAACTTCCTAAGGTTTAAATACAGCAAATGCAAATGTACATTTTGGGCTTAGGTTTGAATTTGTAAAAACTGGAAGATTCTAAAAATATTTCAGAAAAAAAGTCATATCCTCATGCCAGTTGTCCAGCGTACTTGATGCCAACCGTCATCTGATAATCATAGGTAGAATATATTTTAACATATATAGGCAGAGATATTATTATTTATATATTTTTTTCAGTTATGTGTGTTTCTGTAGGTCATTTAGATTTTCTTTTCTCAGGTTTTCTCAGGGTAAGATAAACACTTCCACAATCAACTCCCACATATACTGCAGCAGAACACTCTAGAAGTCTAGAATATATTTTAACATATATAGGTAGAGATACTATTATTATTTATATATGTTTTCAGTTATGTGTGTTTCTCTAGGTCATTTAGAAAGATTTTCTTTTCTCAGGTTTTCTCAGGGTAAGATAAACACTTTCACAATCAACTCCCACATGTACTGCAGCAAAACACTCTAGAAGTCTACAGTTTGGTCTCAAAACAACGCTACTTCCTCTTATTGTCCCAGAGTGGAATCTGAAAAAAAAAAATACATTTTGTAACTTAATTCAGTATCACTATGGAAAAACAGCAGAGTGCAATTAAGACTCAGTGTATCAGGCCTTCCAATCTACATAATTCTAGCTTTCTATTTGCTTCTCATAATACTCAACACTTAGACATACTGTACTTTTATTTCTAATCTCCATTTGTTTAAATAACACAAAAGCTTCTTCAAATTTCAACTATTATTTATATAGAGTCCTTTGGAAGATTTATTCTTTTTAATTTAGAAGTTTACAGGAGAGGGTCTTGGGAACCTGAAGACCAACTTCACTTGCCTGAGCAGTGGGCCACACCAGGATAGAGGAGGTTACAATTCAAGTCATTTCCAGTCCATCCTTGAAAACGATTCAGTACGCATACAATGCATAGGCTCAAAGCTAAGTCCCTTTCAACCACTGAGATTACATATTCTACTCTTTGAAGTAACATAATCATTATGCAAGTCTACAATCATTTGATCCTAGAAAAAATTATGATTACAGGCATACGTTGGAGATACTACAGTTGAGTTCCAGACCACAACAATAAAATTAATGTCAAAATAAAACAAGTCACATAAATTTTTTGGTTTCCCAGTGCATATAAAAGTTAGGTTTGCAAACACCGCATGTTCTCACTCATGGGTGGGAACTGAACAATGAGAACACTTGGACACAGGAAGGGGAACATCACACACCGGGGCCTGTCATGGGGTGGGGGGGATAGCATTAGAGATATACCTAATGTAAATGACGAGTTAATGGGTGCAGCACACCAACATGGCACATGTATACATATGTAACAAACCTGCACGTTGTGCACATGTACCCTAGAACTTAAAGTATAATAAAAAAAAAGAAAAGTCAGCTTTGCATTATACTGTTGTCTATTTTGTGCAGTAGCATTATGTCTAGAAGTATACAGACCTTAATTTAAAAATATTTTATTGCTAAAAAATGCTAAAGATCACCTGATCTTTTAGTGAGTCCTAATCTTTTGCTTGTGGACAGCCTTGTCTCGATGTTGATGGCTCCTGACTGATCAGGGTGGTAGTAGTTGAAAGTTCTGCCGGCTGTGGTGATTTGTTAAAATTAGACAACAATGAAGTTTGCTACATCGATTGACTCTGCCTTTCATGAAAGATTTATCTGTGGCATGTAATGCTGCTTGATAATATTTTACCTGCAGTGGAACTTCTTTCAAAATCGGAGTCAGTCCTCTCAAACCCTACTGCTGCTTTATCAACTAGGTTAATGTAATATTCTTTACTTTCATTTCAAAAATGTTCATGTTCAGTCTTCACCAGGAGTAGATTCCATCTCAAGAAACCACTTTCTTTGCTTATCCATAAGAAACAATTCCTCTTCTGTTCAAGTTTGATGATGAGATTGCAGCAATTTAGTTACATCTTCAGGCTCCACTTCTGATTCTACTTCTCTTTCCATAGTCAACACATCTGTAGTTACTTCCTCCACTGAAGTCTTGAACCCCTCAAAGTCATCCATGAGGGTTGGAATCAACTAACTCCTGTTAATGCTGGTAATCTGACCTCCTCCTATGAATCATGAATGTTCTTAATGGCATCTAGAATGCTGAGTCCCTTCCAGAAGGCCTTCAATTTACTTTACCCAGATCCATCAGAGCAATCACTGTCTATGGCAGCCATAGTCTTACAAAATGTATTTTTGAAATAATAAGACTAGAAATTCGAAATTACTCCTTCATCCATGGGCTGAAGAAAGGATACTGTGTTAGCAGGCATTAAAAACATTAATCTCTATTTATATCTCCATCAGAGCTCTTGGGTGACCAGATGCATTGTCAATGAGCACTAATTTTTAAATTTTAATTTCCAGGATACATGCGCAGGACATGCAGGTTTGTTGCACAGATAAACATGTGCCATGGTGGTTTGCTGCACCTATCAACCCATCACCTAGGTATTAAGCCCCACAAGCATTAGCTATTTATCCTGATGCTTTCTCTCCTCCCCTCATCCCCCCACAGGCCCCATTGTGTGTTGTCTTCCTCCCTGTGTCCATGCGTTTTCATTGTTCAGCTCCCACTTGTAAGTGAGAACATGTGGTGTTTGGTTTTCTGTTCCTGTGTCAGTATGCTAAGAATAATGGCTTCCAGTTCCATCCATGTCCCTGCAAAGGACATGATCTCATTCCTTTTTATGGCTGAATAGTATTCCATGTTGTATATTTAACCACATTTTCTTTATCCAGTCTAACATTGATGGGCATTTGGGTTGATTTCATGTCTTTGTATTGTGAGTAGTAATGAACACTAATAGTTTGAACTTTTTTTTCTGAGCAGTAGTCTCAACAATGGGCTCAAAATGCTAACTATGTGTAAACAGATGTGCTATCATCCAGGCTTTGTTGTTCTATTTCTAAAGCACAGGCAGAGTAGATTTAGCATAACTCCTAAGGGCCCTAGGATTTTTAGAATAGTAAATAACCATTGGCTTCAACTTCAGAGTCACCAGATGCATCAGTCCCTAACAAGATTCAGCCTGTCCTTTGAAGCTTTGAAGCCATGCGTTGACTTCTCTCTAGCTATGAAAGTCCTAGATGTGATCTTCTTCCAAGAGAAGGCTGTTTTGTCTACCTTGTTCAGTGTAGCGACCTTCATCAATGGACTTAGCTAGATCTTCTGGATAATTTGCTGCAGCTTCTCCATCAGCACTTGCTGCTTCACCTTGTGTTTCTAATATTATGGGGATGGCTTCTTTCCTTAAAATTCATACCAATCTCTGTTAGCTTGAAATTTTGCTTCTGCAGCTTCCTCCCCTCTCTCAGCCTTCACAGAATTAAAGAGTTAGGGCCTTGCTCCAGGTTAAGCTTTGGCTTAAGAGAATGTTGTGGTTAGCTTGATCTTCTATACAGACCACTCAAACTTCTCCATATCAGCAATAGGCTGTTTCACTTTTTTTATTATTATTATTCATGCGTTCACTGGAGTAGCACTTTTAATTTCTTTCAAGAACTTTTCTTTTGCATTTATAACTTAGCTAACTGGTACAAGACACCTCTTTTCCAGCCTATCTCAGCTTTTGTTTGACGTGCCCTTCTCACTAAGCTTAATCATTTCTAGCTGTTGATTGAAAGTGAGAGATGTGTGTGATGATTCCTTTCACTTGAACACTTAGAGGCCATCGTAGGGTTATTAATTGGTCTAATTTCAATATTGTGTGTCTCAGGGAATAGGGAGTCCCAAGGAGAGGGAGAGAGATATGGGGAACTGCTGATGAGTGGATCAGTCAGAATACGTATAATATTAATTACTTTCTCTATCTCATATGGGCACGGTTAATGGAACCTCAAAAAAATCACAATACTAACATCAAAGATCACTGATCACAGGTCAACATAACAGATATAGTAATAAAAATGTTGAAGATATTTTGAGAATTAGCAAAATGTGACACAGAGACAAAGTGAACACATGCTGTTGGAAAACCAGCACCAATAGATTGCTCAACACAGGGTTGTCACAAACTTTCAATTCACAAAACACCATATCTGTGAAGCACAACAAAACAAAGCATGCCTGTACTACACTATCAGTTGAAAGGAAAATGTGGTAGCATCAATGGGAAATTATTACCTAATAATCATACTGTGTTAAAGACAAGTGAGGCAATGCGAAGAATGCGTTAGTCTAGGAAAAAAATTATCTTTAAATCTCTCATTTTCCACTGGGTGTTTTGTTGAAAAGCAATTGTAAACTTGAGATATGCACTGATTTCAGCAGCCTTCCCAGTGGTTGTGGCCTGAACCCATTAATCAGCTAAAAGCTGAATGTAACTTTTATTTTATATTTAAAGTTGAACTTTCCAAACAGCAGTGGGTATCAGAGGCCAGGAGCCCAGAAGCTTTCTGTGTTGAGGTTTTGCCTTTCATTTTTCACTCTCCAGGTCCCTGTGACTTTGGTGGGGCCACACCCACTAGGCCACCCTCCATCTGCTGCCTTCTAATCCCTTGATGTTTGCACAGAAAGCAGTCTACACTGCCGCTTTTTCAACACTCGTTGTGGTTTGCTGTGTCAACAGAGTATTTCTGATGCTGCATTTGATTAACTGACCAATTTGTTCCTCCATCTTTTTATGCCATTCCCTTGAGACAAACCACACTGATAGAAGTGGTGTTTCTTCTCTCAGGTGTTTGCATACACATGTACATGTCCCGTATTTCTCATGAAAATATCACAAAATGTGTTTAAACTATTATTATTTCTTTGACAATAAAAAAACTATGTTTACATGAGAGAATTTTAAAACTGGAAGGAATCAAGAAATTATCTAACCCGAAATCAGCCTGATGAGAAAACTTAGGTCCAGAGAAGGGAAATAACTTGGTTCCGAGTCAATAAGAACTAAGAAAGTGTCCATTGGCCAAAGTTGCTGTCTTCATTTCCTTCTGAATCTCCTACTGCCTCCTTTCTCCTCAGTCTTCACTGTGGATTCATCTCTAAGCATTAGTGCTTCCACAGTTCCATCCCTCAGCCTTCTCCCATCCTGACGTGATCCTCAAGCAATAAGCATCATGCTAATGACTTCCATGATCTCATCTACATGGATGAATCTCAAATATTCCAGTTAAAGCTTCTTTCACCTTCACCAGACCTCTACCACCAATGACATATTGGAGGTCTCCTTCTGAACCCACCTCACTCCTCAATGTGCCCAGCGTACCCCATCCTAGTAGGTTCCTCCTCCCATATTTCCTACCTCAGCAAATTACTCCACTATTCTAGCCATTCTCCCAAAGCAAAGGTAATATATTGAATCACCTTCTACACACACACACACGCACACACATGCACCAGTCTATTAATTACCAATGTTCCTCCCGCATCCCTCCAGAGTCCACCTTCTCATCTCAGCTTCACTATCACTTCTTGGACTCTGGCTCTTCTCTCCTCTAACACATCTTGATGAGAGATATTCCTCTGTCTCCAGAGCGTTCCAGTTGTATGCCCCACCCCTCCTCCAGTAGCCATAACAGTCAGCTGAATCCTTAGACCCAGTTAGCCCCATAGAAGAACTCATCAAAAGTAATGAAGCTGGTCTGAGAATTCTCCATAGTACCAGCTTCAGAGAACAGAAGCTTCAGGAGGAGAAAATGGCCCAACTCCACCATACCACTGAGCTGAATATTCAGAGGTGTGACTTCGGCTGATTACAGCCCTTTCCTATGAGAGCTAATCTGCCCATTCCTCATGTTGCTTGATTGTAAATCATGATATGAGCCAATAATCCACGAGTATTCTTTTTTATTAATAGTATAACCAGTTAAATCTATACAAAATTCTGGATATGTCACTATAGTTACAACTCACAAGTTTTAATGTTTAGTATTTGTATTATTGTAAACCTTTTTTGCCTCCCATATTTAAATCATTTTACTGGGGCCTAATAATTTGTCTATTTTGATGATTTTTGGCTAATGCACATCGTCATAGAGCCCAACCACACTCCAGATACTGACCATTTCCTCCACCCAGACATGTTCACTTCCTGTCACTGTCGTCCCTCCCCACCATCTCCACTGCCACTTGTTTTACACAAGCTCTGATGAACTTTTAGGTCACTACAGTTTTGCCTTTTCCACAATTTTCTATCAATGGAATCACACAGTATATGCTGCTTAGTGTGACGCTTCTCAGACTTCTCATGTTGCGTGCCATCAGTAGCTCATTTGTTTTTACAGCTGAGTGTTTCTCCATGTTACGACTATACTGTATTTTATCTACCCATTCTCCAGTTGACAGCCATTTGGGTCATTTCCAGTTTTGATTATAATAAATTATGCTGGTGTGAATACATCCAAGTCTTAGTATGAATGTATGCATTCTCAAGCGTAAAAGCCTAGAATCAGAATTGCTGAATCACAAGGTAACTATGCATTTAACTATAATATGAACTGCAAAAACTGCTTTCCAAAGTGGCGCCACCATTTTCCCACAAGCGATGTATGAGTTACGCTTGCTTCACATTCTTTCTCACACTTGGGACTGTACGTTTTGTGTTTTAAGTTCTAGCTATTCTAGGGAGTACCTAGTGGTTCTAATATTCATTTTCCTGAAAACTAGTAATACTGACCAACTTCTCACATTATTGGTCATTTACATAACTTCTTTTGTGAAATGTCTCTTGAAATCCTCTAATATTTTTTAAAAGCTTGTGTCTTTTTTGAGTTGTGACTTTGTTTTTTTAAATATATGTTCTTGATAATAGTCATTCTTCAGATATGTGTTGGGTAAGTACTCTGAGAGTTGCCTTTTCATTTTCTCAAAGAAAAAATTTTAAATTTCAGTAAAGTCTAATTCATCTATTTATTTCATGGTTCATTTGGCAGGAGCTGGGGGCTCAATTTAAGAAATTGTCTACTCAAGGTCACGAGAATTATCTTGTGTTGCCTTCTGAAAACTTCATGGCTCTTATATGTAGTCTATGATACACTTTGAGTTAAGAGTTGCGAATTATGTGAGATGTAGTCTAAGTAAGTTTTGCTTTTGTCCCCCTTTTTTTTTAAATCATTCACATATTCAACAGCTTCAGACCAAGTCTTTGAAAAGAATCTGCTTTCACCATTGAATTACCTTGGAGCCCTTGTCAAAAATCAATTGAACATATATGTGTGGGTCTATTTCCAACTCTATTTTCTAATATTGTAACATGTTCATGTAGGCAGAAAATCCTTTAGCCGATACCACACTGTCTTGGTTGCTGTAGCTTTATAATAAGCCTTGAAATCAAAAAGTATATAATTTCCAACTTTGTTTTTCTTTTTAAAGTATTTTTGGTTTTTCTAGGTCTTTTGATTCCATATAAATGTTGGTGCCCATCCCTTGACAATTGCTACGAAAACTTGCTGCACCTGGGGAAAATTACTACCTTAGCTACCATATCTTACAATACATAAAATGATATATTTCTCCATTTGTTTAGGTCTTTAACTTCTCTCAACAAAATTTTGTAGTTTTCAGTAAATAAGATGTATACTTTTCACTCGTCTTTTCTTAAGTTTATTCAAAGGAATTTTATTCGTGCTTTTGTAAACAGACTTGCTTTGAAAACTGAGTTGTTCCTCATTTCAACATCCAATAGGTGTTTTCCTCACTGATATATAGAAAGGCAATGGCATTTTTTTTTTTTTGGCTGGGCCCGGTGGCTCACGCCTGTAATCCCAGCACTTTGGGAAGCCGAGGCCGGCGGATCACGAGGTCAGGAGATCAATACCATCCTGGCTAACACAGAGAAACCCCGTCTCTACTAAAAATAAAAATAAAAATAATTAGCTGGGCGTGGTGGCCGGCTGCCTGTAGTCCCAGCTACTCCGGAGGCTGAGGCAGGAGAATAGCATAAACTCGGGAGGCGGAGCTTGCAGTGAGCGGAGATTGTGCCACTGCACTCCAGCCTGGGCGACAGAAGGAGAGTCGGTCTCAAAAAAAAAAAAAGGAAAAAGAAATAGGCAATGGCATTTTTAATCTCAACCTTATTTTTTGTAAAAACCTCGCTAAAGTCATTTATTTCTTTAGCTTTATTTCTGTAGATTTCTTTGGATTTTCTGCCTACATTAACATGTTAACCACAGAAAAAGTTAATTTTGCTCATTTCTGATCTGTATTCTATTTGCTTTGTTTTCTGACCTTACAGAAATCCCAGTGCAATGTTGAAAGGGCATTCTGGCTTGTCCCTAATCTCAAGTACAATGTATTCAGTCTTTTACCATTAAGTGTAATGTTGGTTGTAGATTTTTCATATCTGTCTCTTATCAGGTTGAGGAAGTTATCTTTTATTTCTAGTCTGCTAAGAGTTTTTGTTGTTTTGAGTCAAATTACACGAAATGCTTTTTTTACCCCAATTGAGAAAAATCCTACTTATTCTCCCTGACTGTTAATATGTAATATTATGATTTGTTAATGTTAATATGAAATATATGGATTTGTCAGCTATTAAATAATCTTGCATTCCTGAGATAAAACCCAGTTGTTTGTAACTTATGTTTTATATATTGTATCATTTTCTTTGAAAATGTTAAGGATTTTTGCGTTTATGTTCATGGGGGAAATTTCTTTCTATTCTTTTAATTCTTTGGCTTTGGTGTGAGAGTAATACTGGCCTTGTAAGATGAGATGAGAAGGGTTATTTTGCCTCAATTTTATGCAACTGCTTTTATGGCTTTAGTATTTTCTTTTTCCTCCTAAAATATTTGATAGAATATCAATGAAGCCAGCTGAGTCTGGACATTTCTATTTGTGAATATTTTAAATTATGAATTCAATTTCTTTCATTGACACGGGACAGTTCAGTTGTCTGTTTCTTAAGTCAGTTTTGGTAAATGTGGTTTCTTTAAAAATATGACTATTTCATTTAAGTTGTCATGATATTTTCTTTTCTTTTACTATCTATAGAAACTGGAAGGATGTCCACTCTTTTACTCCTGATATTGGAATTTCCTTTGGTTTAATATGTTTTATTTACCTTCTTAGATGGAAATTTAGATATTTTATGCTTTTCTTCCTTATAGCAATAAATATTCCTTAAAGCAATAAATGAACTCTCTAATACTATTTTAGCTACATCTCACAACTTTTGATACGCTGTACTTTGTTATTGAATTCAAAATATTTTCTAGTTTCCCTTTTGATTTCTTCTTTGGCCAGTAAATTTTTTGTATTTTTAGCAGAGACAGAGTTTCACCATGTTAGCCAGAATGGTCTCGATCTCTGAATCTCATTACCCACCCACCCCAGCCTCCCAAAGTGCTGAGATTACAGGCGTGAGCCACCACACCCAGCCTCGGTATATAGTTTATCTTGATGAATATTCATGTGCACTGGAAAAGAACATGTGTTTTTTTGTTGCTGGGTGGAGAATTCTATCTGTGTTATTTAGATCACGTTGTTTGGTAGTGTTATTCAAGTCTCTACGTTTATTGATTGCCTACTTTCATCAATTAGAAAGGAGTAGTGAAATTTCCCACTATAATTGGTCCTTTTTCCATTTCTTCCTTTAGTTTTGACAGTTTTGTTTAATATATTTTGGACTCTATTATAAAACACACATATATTTTTAAGTGTTACCTCTTCCTGCTAAATCAAATATCATTATAAAAATCTCTGTAGCAAAACTCCTTACCATTTTTAATAATATAATTTTTTTGTTATACTTACCGTTTTCATATCTTTTTTCAGTATTTTCACTTTCAACCTATTTGCCTCTTTGTATTATTCACACTACATTTATTATAAATAGCATATAGTTGGATATGGTTGCTCTTTGTCCTGTCTGATAATCTGGCTTTATTTGAAGGTGACATATGGAATATAACTAAGAGGTAATACTATTTTCTAATCCTGAACTAGTCTCATGGACACTAAAGCAATATTCCATTACGCACATATTAATTTCCTTTCCCTCAGTAATCGTTTGCTTCATTTCCACTTATTAAATTTACCGATGCCCTCCTCAATATACAACTATTAGGCACAACAAAAGGATTAGCCCATAAAGCTAGTAGCAATATAAATCAAATCTATACTTTCCTTTTCATTCATTCCCAATGACTCCAGGAAAGATTGGATAAAATATAAGCATATAGGATTATCTCATCTGCTAGGCAGACAGGAGCCTAAAGACGTTTAGAGGAGGAAGGATAAGTTGACAATGATCATGCCCTTTGGAACTTAGCCAATTATATTCAAAGGCATTGCCATTTTGTCTTGTTTAGCAATAGAAATTCTAGAAGCAATCTGGGACCCATTTTATGAGGTCAAGTGAAGAAACAGAAAATTTTTTAGGAGGGGCTTCAAGATGGCTGCATACAGACATCTCACAACTCGTCCACAAAGAACTTAAATATTGAGTAGGTAATCAAACTTCGAATAGACAATCCAAGAGAGAACACTAGAATTCAAAGAGAGAAGTGACAGGAAACACCTAAATGAAGGAGAGGGATCAGGAGTATACTCGACCAGGATTGGCTGGGAGCCTGGAGAGACTCCCCAAAGCAGGAAAGGGAAAAGAGATACTCAGTGGTCCACACTCCCATCGGGTACTCCTGCAATCCTAGCCATGCTAAAGTTCCTCAGCCCTCGTGGGCCATGAAACTAACAGAGTGAGGTTCCTGAAGACTATACAATGACATTGCTCCAGAGAGAGAGGTAACACTGGGTTTCACACCCCCAAACCCTAAGCAGCTACAGTACAGTGTCATTGAGAGCCTGGTCCATGATAAACTGCACCCTGCCATAGGGCTCAACAGCCCCTGCATCTCCACATCCCTGGAGGCCCACTGATTTCCCCTGTCTACAACTAACACTGCAGTTTGCTGCTACTACTTGGGCTGAAGCATCATGTGCCACCAGACACAATCTTGTAGATTTCAGAAGTGGAAACACCATGTATTTTCACATGTCTGGACAAAGTCCCCCTGCCTGCAGCTGCCATCACTGTGCTGCCAGGGCTGAAGCACGAGTGATGTGCAGGCTGCTACCACCAGGGCAGAAATACAAGCCAAGTGTGGGCTGATGCCACGGGGACTAAATCACAAGCAAAGCACCTGTTCCTCCTCAGCCTGCATATGGCTACCACTGAAACCAACCCCACCCACACAGGTAGTAGGGACACTACGCAACTGTTGCTGCCCCTAACCCAAGCATTTCTTCAGAGACCTGGGGATAATCCCACCCTGCCTCACACATAGCCAGCACCAGTATGCCCCATGGGGCGGGGGGAGGCGGGGAGGCAAGAGGATAATTCCACCTAGCCCAGTTTCAACCCCTACTCATGTAGAGCATGCAGTACAGGGTCCTTGGTATCGTCCATCCCAGTCCAACACCATTGGCACCTAGGCACTACTCCCCGGGGCCCAGGGGCCAACTCACCCTGTCACCACTACTACAGATAGTATCACATGCACATGCCACCTATTGGCCTGGAGACTGCCCTACCTTAGCCCATTGGAGCTACCAGCAATACTAGCATGTACTTCTCTTAGACCCAGATGGTTGCTACTGCCATTGCCCCTACCACACCTTTTGCCCAGTGGTCCAAGAACCCAGCCACCTCAACCACCACTACTCCTCCTGGCACCTAAGTAAGCCACTTGTAGGCTCAAAAATTGACCCATCTGGACGCACTAATGCCAGTGCACACCACACTGTGTACACTGGCCCAGCACAAGCATGCTCAACTCACTGCTACAACAATGGCTCAAATGGCTGGCTCACATGGCATTTCAGTCCTCAGCAAAACTTCACCACAATCTCCACTAATAACTTCACAGTTTTCCACAATGGCTGAAATAATCTACACTCGCTCCTAGTGTATAAGTGTTCCTTTTTCTCCACAACCTTGCCAGCATCTGTTACTTTTTGACTTTTCAATAACAGCCATTCTGGTTGGTGTTAGATGGTCTCTCACTGTGGCTTTGATTTGCATTTATCTAATGATCAGTGATGTTGAGCTTTTTTTCTTATGATTGTTCGCTACACGTATGTCTTCTTTTAACTAGTGAATGTTCCTGTCCTTTGCCCATTTTTCTGAGAATACCTAAAAATAATACAAAAGAATCGGAAAAAGAAATTCAAGATATGAATGAAATATTTTTTAAAAGAATGAAAAAAAATTCTGGAACTGAAGAGTGCATTGAATGAAATACAAAACACATTTCAAAGCTTCATCAATAGGCTAGATGAAGCAGAAGAAACGAAGAACTTGAAGACAGATCTTTTGAAATAACCTGATCAAACTTTACAAGACAAAGGAGATAGGGGGACCTATTTTTAACATTCTTAAGGAAAAGAAATTTCCAACAAGAATTTCATATCCCACCAAATGAAGCTTCACAAGCAAAGGAGAAATAAAAATTTTTCCAGACAGACAATAACTGAGGGAATTTGCTACTTAGACCAGCCTTACAAGAGATCCTTAAGAGAGTTCTCATGCGGACATGAAAGAACAATACCTGCCACCATAAAAACACCCTTAGGTACATAGCCCACAGACCCTATAAAGCAACCATACAGTGGAAACTCAAAGGAATCAATTAATCTCACAGTATCATCAAAGCATCACCTACCAACGTGTCCAGAATTGGTGGGTTCTTGGTCTCCCGGACTTCAAGAACACGCTGCAAACCCTCACAGTGAGTGTCACAGTTCTTAAAGATGGTGGGGTCCGCAGTTTGCGCCCTCTGATGTTCAGATATGTCCCGAATTTTTTCTTTCTGGTGGGTTCGTGGTCTCGCAGGCTTCAAGAGCAAAGCTGCAGACCTTCACAGTGAGTGTTACAGCTCATAAAGACAGCGAGGACCCAATCAATGAACAGCAGCAAATATTATTGGGAAGAGCAAAAAGAACAAACCCTCCACACCACACAAACCCACCACAGCCAGTTGCCACACAGGGCTGGGGCAGCCTGCTTTTATTCCCTCATCTGACACCACCCACATCCTGCTGATTGGTCCATTTTACAGAGAGCTGATTGGCCCACCTTACAGAGAGCTGATTGGCCCATTTTACAGAGGGCTGATTGGTCCGTTTTGACAGGGTGCTGATTGGTGCATTTACAAACCTTGAGCTAGACACAGAGTGCTGATTGGTGCATTTACAATCCTTCAGCTAGACATAAATGTTCTCCAAGTCCCCACCTCACTCAGAAGCCTACCTGGCTTCACCTAATGAATCCAGCCTGACTGTCCAGGACCTGCACTCGTCAGTCCTTGGGCGATGGATGGCACCTGGCGCCCTCAGAGCAGGGGGCGGCGCCTGTCGGGAAGGCTTGGGCCGCAGGGGAGCCCACCGCGTGGGGGGTGGCTCGGGCATGGTGGGCTGCAGGTCCCCAGCCGTGTCCCACGGAGAGGTGGTTGAGGCCCGGCGAGAATTCGAGTGTGGCGAGCGTGGTGCAGACGGGCCAGGAGCGTTGGTGGATCCGACGCACCCTTCGCAGCTGCTGGTCCGGGTGCTAAGCCCCTCAATTCCCGGGCCGAGCAGCGCCAGCCGGCGTCTCCGAGTGCGGGGCCCACCGAGCCCGCGCCCACCCAGAACTCGTGCTGGCCTGCGAACGCCGTGCGCAGCCCCGGTTCCCTCCCGCGCCTCTCCCTCCCCGCCTCCCTGCAAGCAGAGGGAGCCGCTCCGGCCTCGGCCAGTCCCAGAGGGGTCCCGCAGG
Source organism: Pan paniscus (assembly GCF_029289425.2). Lineage (NCBI taxonomy): Eukaryota > Metazoa > Chordata > Mammalia > Primates > Hominidae > Pan > Pan paniscus. The sequence continues at coordinate 27,021,947 of NC_073266.2, read as the reverse complement.
CAGCGGCAGGCTGAAGGGCTCCTCAAGCTCCGCGAAAGCGGACGCGGCGAGGCCAAGGAAGCGCTGAGAGCCAGCGACGGCTGCTAGCACGTTGTCACCTCTCACCAATATTAACCTTAAATGAAAATAGTCTAAATGCACCTACTTAAAAGGTGCAGGGTGGCAAGTTGGACCAAGAAAACACACATCTGTCTGCTGTCTTCTGGAGACCCATTCCACATATAACGATACCTAAAGGCTCAAAGTTAAGAGCTGGAGAAAAATCTATTATGCAGATGGATAACAAAAAAGAGCAGGGATTACAATTCCTATATCAAATAAAACACAAATGAAACCAACAACAATAAATAGGTACAAAAAAAGGCATAAAGAGTTCAATGAGAACACTTAACTATCTTAAGTATATATGCACCCAATATTGGAGCACTCACATTCATTAAACAAGTATTTCTAGACCTATGAAAAGACAAAGCCACACAGTAATAGTGGGAGACTTCAGCACCCCAGTGACAATTTTAAACAGATCGTTTAGGCAGAAAACTAATAAATCTGGAATTAGACACATGAGCAACTGGGCCTAATACGCATCTATAGAATATCAAACACAGAATATATAATATATATTTATATATGTTATATATATATTTATATATTTTATATATATTTATATATATTTTATATATATATTTATATATATTTTATATATATAAATATATATATATATATAAATGCCTCTCAGCTGCAAATAGAACATACTCTAAGATCAACCACATGCTTGGCCATGAAGCAAGTCTCAATAAGTTTTAAAAAGTCAGAATCATACCCACCATAATCTCATACCTGGAGTGGTATAAAAATAGAAATCAATACCAATAAGAACTCTCAAAACCACACAATCATATGGAAATTAAACAACTTGTTGGTGAATAACTTTTGGATAAACAATGAAATGAAGGCAGAAATAAAAAATTATTTGAAACAAATGAAAACAGAGACACAACATACCAAAATATCTGGGATGCAGCAAAAGTAGTTGAAGAAGAAAGTTTACATCACTAAACGCCTACCTCAAAAAGTTAGAAAGATCTCAAATTAACGATCTAACATCATACCTAGAGGAATTTAAAAAACAAGAGCAAACTAACCCCAAGTCAAGTAGAAGAAAATAAATAACTAAAATCAGAGCAGAGCTGAATGATATTGAGACCCACAATTCCATACAAAAGATAAACAAAATCAAAAGTGTGTTTTTTGAAAGGACAAACAAGATAGATAAACGCTAGCTAGACTTGCAAAGACAAAAAAGAGAGAAGATCCAAATGAGCACAATCAGAAATGAAAAAGATGACATTACAACCAAACCCAAAGAAATACAAAAGATCCTAAGTGGTTATTATGAACACCTCTAAGCACACAAATCAGAAAATCTAAAGGAAATGAATAAATTCATGGAAATACACAACCTCCCAAGATTGAATCAGGAAGAAATGAAACCCTGTACAGACCAATAGAGAGTTCCAAAATTGAATCTGTAATCAAAAATATACCAACCAATAAATAAAAATCTGGACCAAAAGGATTCTGCCACTCATACAAAAAAGAGCTGGTACCAATTCTACTGAAACTACTCCAGAAAAATTGAGTAGGAACACCTCTCTAATTCATTCTATGAAGCCAACGTCACCCTCATACCAAAGCCTGCCAACCACACAATAAAAAAAGAAAACTGTAGGCCAATATCCCTGATGAACATAGATACAAAAATCCTCAAGAAAATTCTAGCAAACCAAATCCAACAGCACAATTCACCATGATCAAGTAGGTTTCATTCCTGAGATGCAGGGTTGGTTCAACTCACTTGAACCAATAAATGTGATTCACCACGTAAACAGAATTAAAAAGCAAAAATCATATGATCATCTCAAGGGACACAGAAAAAGCTTTTGATAAAATCCAACATCTCTTCATGATAAAAACCCTCAAGGAACTACATATGAAAGGACCATATCTCAAAAATAATAAGAGCTATCTATAACAAACTCACAGTCAAGAACATAGTGAATGAGAAAAACAGAAAGCATTCCTCTTGAGAAATGATACAAGATGAGAATGCCCATTTTCACCACTCTTATTCAACAAAGTACTGTAAGTCATATCCAGAGCAACCAGGAAAGAAAAAGAAAAAAAAAAAAAGGCATCCAAATAAGAAAATAAGGGGTGAAATTACCTCTATTCACTGACAACAGAATTCGATACTTGGAAAACCCTAAAGACTCCATCAAAGTGCTTCTAGAACTAACAAATTACTTAAATGAAGCGTCAGGATACAAAATTCAACATCCAAAACTCAATAGCATGTCTATACATCAACAATGTTCAAGCTGAGAGTCAAATCAAGAATGCAGTCCCATTTACAATAGCAACAAAAAATGAAATACCTAGGAATGCATCAAACAAAGGTTAACAATCTCTACAAGGACAGCTATAAAATACTGCTAAAATAAATCATCAATGACACAAACACAAATATGGAAAAACATTCTATGCTCATGGATTGGAAGAATCAATATTGCTAAAATGCCCATACTGCCCAAAGCAATCTATGGATTGCTATCTACCAGTATTTCCGTCAAACTACCAAATCATTTTTTCACTGAACTAAAAACACTATTCTAAAATTCATATGAAAGCAAAAAAGAGGCTAAATAGCCAAAGCAATACTAAGCAAAAAGAACAAAGCCACATGCATCACATTACCGAACTTTACTACAAGGCCATAGTTATCAAAACAGCATGGTATTGGTACAAAAACAGGCATATAGACCAATAGAACAGAATAGAGAATCCAGCAATAAAGCCACGCATTCACAACTATCCCATCTTCAACAAAGTTTACAAAAATAAGCAATTGGAAAAGGACTTTCTATTCAATAAATGATGTTGGAATAACTGGTTATCTATAAGCAGAAGAATGAAATGGACCTCTATCACCATATGCAAAAATTAAGTCAATGATAAACAACAAGAAATAGAAAGAGAAGAGGAAAGAAAAGAAAGAAAGAAAAGAAAAGAAAAGAACCAGAAATCAATTAACAAAATGACAGGAATAAGTCCCCACATATCAATAATAGCCTTGAATGTAAATGGATTAAACTTTCCACTTAAAAGATATAGACTGTCTGGATTAAAAAGTGAACCAACTACATGCTGCCTATAAGAAACTCATCTCACCTGTAAAGTCACATACAGACCGAAAGTGAAAAAGTGGGAAAAGATATTTCATGCAATTGGAAACCAAAAGTGAGCAGGAATAGCTACAATTACATCAGATAAAACATACTTAAAGTAAAAAATAGTAGAAGGAGGCAAAGAAGTTTTCATTATTATTCTAAACATATATACGTACAACTGTGGAGCACTCGTACTTTTAAAGCAAATACTTTTAAACTTAAAGGAAGAGGTAGACTTCAATACAATAATAGTCCCCACTTCAACACCTCACTCTCAACATTAGACATCATCTAGAGAGAAAAATCAACAAATAAATATTGAATTTAAACTGTACATTAGAACTAAATGGACCTTATGGACATTTGCAAAAATTTTATTGAACAGCTACAGAATACACACTTCTCTCCTCAGTACCTGGAACATTCTTCAAGATAGACCTTATGTTAAGACACAAAACAAAACAAAGTCTCAACAAATTTAAAAGAATCAAAGTCATATCAAGTATCTTCTCGGACAACAAGGGAATAAAACTAGCAGTTAGTAACAAGAGGAACTATGGAAACTGTACAAATACATGGAAATTAAAGAACATACTCCAGAATGAACATTGGGTCAAGAAAGGAATTAAAGAGAGAATAAAAAGTCTAAAAATAAATGAAAATCAAAATACAACATACGAAACCTTTGGAATACAACAAAATCAGCGCAAAGAGAGAATTTTAGAGCAATAAGAGCCTACATTTAAAAAGTGGAAAGTTTTCAAATAAACAGCTTAATGATGCACCACAAGGAACTAGAAAAGCAAGAACAAACCAAACTCAAAATTAGCAGGAAAAAAAGCAGTAATAAAGTTGAGAGCAGAAGTAAGTGAAATAGATACTTTAAAAGTACAAAGGATCAACAAAGTGAGAAGTTCGTTTTTGAAACGATTTTTAAAAATGGATAAACCGCTTGGTAGACTAACCAATAAAAACTGAGAGTAGGCTAAAACAGAAAAATCGGAAATGAAAAAGGAGACATTACAACTGATGTCACAGAAATATAAAAGATCATCAGAAACTATTATGAACAGCTATACACTAACAAACTGAAAAACCTGGAGGAAATGAATAAATTTTGCAGTACATACAATCTACCAAGATTGAATCACGAAAAAATAGAGAACCTGAAGAAACCAATAACAAATAATGTAATAGAAACAGTAATAAAAACTTTCCTGAGAAAGAAAAGTGCAGGACCAGATTGCATCATTGCCAAATTCTACCAAACTTTCAAAGAACAAATACCAAGTGTCCTCAAACTATTCCAAAAAGTTAAAGGGAAGGGGACTTTCCATAACTCATTCTGCAAGGATGGAATTACTCACATACCAAAAACAGACAAGGATGCAAAAAAAATATGACAGGCCAGTAACTCTGATGAACGTAGACACAAAAATCATCAACAAAAAACTAGCAAGCCAAACCCAAGAGCACATTAAAAAGATAATACATGATAATCAAGTGGGGTTTATTCCAGGCATCTAAGATGGCTCAAGGTAACACAAATTAATATATGTGATACATCACATCAACAGAATGAAGGACAAGAAGCATATAATCATCTCAATAGACACAGAAGCATTTGACAACATTCAACATCTGTTTATGATAAAAACTCTCAACAAAGTAGGCATATAAGAAATGAATCTCAACATAATAAAGGCCATATATGACAGACTCACAGCTAACATCGTAGTGAATGGGTAAAAGTTGAAAGCAATTTCTCTAAGAACTGAAACAAGAAAAGGATCCGCACTCTTACCACTCTTATCCAACATGGTACTTGCAGTCCTAGCCAGAACAGTCAGGCAAGAGAAAGAAATAAAAGCCATTCGAACTGGCAAAGAGGAAGTCAAATTGTCCCTCTTTGCTGATGATAGAATCTTATATCGACAAAAACCTAAAGGTTCCATCAAGAAACTCTTAAATCTGATAAATAAATTAAATAAAGTTGCAGGATACAAAATCAACATATAAAATAAGTGGCCTTTCTATACACCAATAATGAACTAGATAAGAAAGAAATCAAGAAGGCAACCCAATTCATAATAGCTATAAAATATTACCTAGGAATAAATTTAATCAAGGAAGTGAAAAATCTCTATAAGGAAAACTGCAAAATACTGATGAAAGAAATTGAAGAGGACACAAACAAATGGAAAGACATCCCATGCTCAAGGATCATGATAATTAATATTATTAAAATGTCCATACTTCCCAAAGCAATCTAAAAATTCAACACAATCTCTATCAAAATAATAATGACATTTTCACAGATTTTTTTTAAAGTCCTAAAATGTGTATGGAACCAAAAAGCAGCCTGAATAGCTGAAGAAATCCTGAGAATAAAGAATAAAGCTGGAGACATCACATTACCTGACCTCAAAATATAGTAGAAGGCTATAGTAACTAAAACAGCTTGGCATTAGTATAAAAATAGACATATAGACCAATGGAACAGAGAATCCAGAAATAAATCCATGTATTTACAGCCAACTGCTTTTCAATATAGGTGCCAAGAACACAGATTGGGGAAAGGACACTGTCTTTAATAAATGGTGCTAGGAAAATTTGATATCCATATGCAGAAGAATGAAGCTGAACCTCTATCTCTGACCATGTATAAAAATCAACTCAAGATGAATTAAAGACTTAAATATAAGACCTGAAACTATAAAACTACTAGGGGAAAACACTTCAATATATTGGTCTAGGCAAATATTTTATAGCTAAGATTTTAAAAGGACAGACAACAAAAACAAAAATAGGCAAATGAAACCATATTAAATAAAAACCTTCCACACAGCAAAGGCAACAATCAACAGAGTGAAGAGACAATCTGTAGAACGGGAGAAAATATTTGCAACCTGTTCATATGAGAAGAAACTCATATCTAGAATATACCAAGAACTCAAACAACTCAACAGTAAAATCATTAATAATAATAATAATAATCCCATTAAACAGTAGGCAAAAGACATGAATAGACATTTCTCAAAAGAAGATACACAAATGGCTAACAGGTTTTTTTTTAAATGCTCAACATCATTAATCATCAGGAAATGCAAATAAAAATTATAAAGAGATATCGTCATATCACTCCTGTTAGAATGGCTATGATAAGACAAAAAATAAAAGAGGCTGGCATAGATGCAGAGAAAAGGGAACACATACACTGTTGGTGATAATGTAAATTAGTGTAGCCACTATGGGAAATATGATAGGGACTTCTGAAAAAACTAAAAATAGAACTATCATATGATCCAGCAATCCCACTACTGGGTATTTATCCAAAGGAAAAGAAATCAGTGTATTAGAGATACCTGCACTTGCGTGTTTACTGTAGCGCTATTCACAGTAGCAAGATATGGACTCAACATAAGTGCCCATCAAAGGACGAATAGATAAAGAAAATGTGGTGTATATTGTGAACCCCAAATATCTGAAGCAGTTCTCAATTTAGGAAATGTATTGTGCCAAAGTGAAGGATGCTCACCCATGACACAGCCTCAGGAGGTCCTAATGACATGTGCCCAAGGTGGTCCAAGCACAGCTTGGTTTCATTCATTTTAGGGAGACATGAGACATTAATCAATATGTGTAAGATGAACATTGGCTTAGTCTGGAAAAGTGGAACAACTCGAAGTGGGAAGGTGTCTTCCAGGTCATAGGTAGGCAAAGACAAATAATTGTATTCTTTTGCGTTTCTGATCAGCCTTTCCAAAGGAGGCAATCATATAGGCATTTATCCCAGTGAGCAAAGGGATGACTTTGAATAGAGTGGGAGGCAGGTTTGCCCTAAAGCAGTTCCCAGCTTGACTTTTCCCTTTAGCTTAGTGATTTTGGAGCCCCAAGATTTATTTTCCTTTCACAATATATACACAATGGAATACCACTCAGCCACAAAAAGGAATGAAATCATGTCACCTGCAGCAACATGGATGTAACTGGAGGTCATTATGTTAAGTAAAATAACAAGGCACAAAAAAACACTCATCACATGTTTTCACTCATATGTGGGAGTTAAAAAGTTGATCTCACAGAGGTAGAGAGTGGAATGATAGCTACCAGAAACCAGGGAGGGTGTATGGGTGGAAGGTGGGGATGAAGAGAGATTTGTTGATGGATACAAATGTACAGTTAGATAGGAAGAATAAGTTCTAATGTTCAATAGCAGAGTAGGGTAAATATAGTTAGCAACAATGCATTGTATATTTCAAAGTAGCTGGAAGACTTGAACTGTCCACAACACAAAGAAATGGTTAAGTGCTTAAGGTAATGATGGATACCCCAAGTGCCCTGACTTGAGCAATACACATTCTATGTGTGTAGCAAATACTGACATGTATCCCATAAATAAATGAAATATTATGTATCCATAAAAAATGAGGAGTAAAAATGATTAAATAAGTGACAATATCTTCTCCCTTCCCTCTTCTTTCATTTCCAATATATCTTTCAACTGGTCCAATGATCTTTCATGTCACACATGGGAAGATGTGACACATATTCATTTATTCATACAAGCCATTCCTTTAATCCTTCATTTCAACACATTTCCCCAATTTAGTAAGCAGGTGTTTTGATCGTCCATGCTAGTTTTCTAATAATCCACTGCTCTGTGGATGGTATAATACATACATCTATTGTATGTGGCATTTTAGCCTATCGTTGCACTGTATCCTCAGTGAAACAGGGTCCTCGATGTGAAGATACATCAGTAGAGGATCTAAATTGAAATAAAATTTATTTTTCTAATCATCTGATGATATTCAAAGCATTTGCTCCCATTACTAAATCCAACTCTAAAATAGTGTTCAGCACATTCAAAACCCATCCCTATCCTTCTGGGGCCACAGGCAAAGGCCAGTGCCTACCCGTATCCTCTCAGTACATAAAATCCTTTAGTCTATAGTTAACCTATAGGAAAAAATAATAAAAGTTAGTCTCATTTTGAGCCTGAGAGGTAGTCAGGGGGATCTGCCTTTCTTAAATTGCTTGACTGCCCCCATGACCACTAACCTCGTGTACATACTAGGCCACCTCCAGGGAGGACTAGAACATTGTTTTATTGCCTCCAATGCCCTTCCAAAAGTGAAAGACAGTTTTACTGTTGAGTATCAACATAACACACTTTGATTTTTTCTTTTTATATCTGTATTAATCTACTGCTGTGCAACAAATTATCCCCCCAAACAATGTAAGATAATAATACTTATTATCTCACATAATTTCTGAGGATAAGAAATTCAGTAGCAACTTAGTTGGGTGGTTGTGCCTTAGAGGCTTTCATGGAGTGGTGATCAAGCTGTCTGTTAGGGCTGCAGTCATCTGAAGGCTTGAGTGTGGTGGCTGGTAGATCTGCTTTTCATGTCACTTGAATGGCTGTTTTTTCTCACCATGCTGGCCTTTAAATAAGGCTGCTTATCACACTTCAGCTGGCTTTTTCTGGAATGACTGACACAAGGGAGACCAAAGGAGTAAGTTATCTCTATTGGTCACATAGACCATCCTTAATATGACAAGGGAGGGAACCACACAAGGTTGTAAATACCAAGAGGTAGGAATTATTTGGGGCCATGTTGGAAGCTGGCTTAGGAAGCCTAAAATGCTTTTCCATAACATTGTACCCCTTACTATGATTTCTTTTAATTTCTAGTCATCTAAGACCCATATTCCAGATCATATCATCAATTTACTGGCTGTGGCCCAAGAGTCATTATCAATCCATACCTCACTTTTGTTAATATCACTTAGTTTTGTTAATATATTTATGAACACCACTCTGAATTCTGTCCACTGAGTGAATGAATCTTTCCCTTCAATAATTGTCTAGCCATAAGCAGGTTACAATGCAGCCAACTTTGAGGTGACTGTGGGCCCTCCACATTTGAACTACATTCTGTAAGCTGTGCTACTTTTGGGGATCCTCCAAAAATACTCATTCAGATATGGATTTAAATAAGTCATCAGGGAGATTGATGTAGGGTTCCTAGACATAGCTGCCACTTGCTTGTGCTTGCAATGGGTTCCTTCAGTGGATTCCCCTGTGACGTATTCTTGAATACACCATTTCTTTTTGATGCAGTTCCTTTGTGCAGTTAGCTCCCAATTGGAGTATTTGTCTTATATAACCCATTACATGCAGAGTATTCCAGGTTTCAAAATAATTTGTGTCATTTAGTAATAGATACAGTTTCCAACAGGGATCAATAAAAGGCTAATAGTGGTCTCTCAAAAAGAGTTTACCTGACAGCCATCTCAAGCAGTTTTCTAATTTAAAATATTGAGTGGTCATCACTGGTTGGCAATCAAGGGCTTCTGTCAAACATCCTGTCAGCATGGGTATTTGTTGTGGGCACTTTTAATATCATTTCTTGAATGTTTTTAGAGGTTGCTTTGGAAATTAAAACATGCATCTTTAATTTATCACAACCTACTTAAAGCTAAATTTTTAATTACTTTTGATGAAATGTTGAAACTTTTCAATAGAAATTCATACAAATTGAGGGGAAATATGTATATATACACACATATATACTCACATATTTGCCGTTTCTAATGCTTTTACTTCCTTGTTCAGGATTGAGTTACTATCAGGTGTTACTTTTCTTCATTCTGAAAGACTTTCTTTGTATACTTTAAGGTACAAATCAGCCAGCAGTAAAAAAAAATTTTTTTTTTTTTTCAGATGGAGTCTTGCTCTGTTGCCAGGCTGGAGTGCAGTGGCAGCTAGCAGTGAAATTTTTTGTTGTTCATCTGAAAACGGCTTAATTTAATACTTCAATTTTGAAAGATAGTTTTGAAGGATATAAAATTATTGGTTACAGTTTTATTTTTCTTTCAGTCTCTTGTGACATTCGAACATCACCTGTCTTCCATTGTTTCTGTTGAAATGTTGTCCACCAATCTTATCATTGTTTATCTGTATACACTAAGTCATTTTTTGGCTGCTTTCATGACTTTTTCTTCATTTTTACTTTTTTGGAAATTTGATTATGATGCGTAGTCTAGTTTCTTTGTATTCACCTTCTTCAAGATTGGTCTCTTGGATCTGTTAAGTTAAAGGTGTTCAACAAGTTTAGGAATTTCAGCATTGTCAAGTGTTTTATCCTCCATTTTCTTTCTTCTCTCCCTCTAAAGTTCCAGTTTCATATATATTGGAGCTCTTTGTATTGGTCCACAAATCTCTGAGGCTTTGTTCATTTTTCTTCAATTTTTGATATTGTTTTTACAAATTATATAATTTTTATTACCTACCTTCAAGGTCACTAATTTTTTATTCTTCCATCTAAAAGAGTTTTTTGTCTATCTAGGATGAAAATTCAAATTTCTAAGAAAATAAATCCAAATGAGTTCTCTAATGTCAAAATTTGTTTACTTTTTTGTAGACTCATAATAAAGAAAATTAAAAGTCTTTCTCCCATTTTTTATTGGAAAATTATTTCTCAAAAGTAAATTGTTTCTTGTATGTTCTTACAAAAATTTTTTTCAAATAACCTATCAAAAATATAGTCTATACATATTTAAATGTACCCACATGAGTAACAGCTTCTTCAATCATCATTTATTATTTCATCTGAGTCTTTTCTTCTTTATTAAATTTCTTTTTCTGGACTAAGTCCTTTAAATAGTTCTTTCAGTGAAGGTCTACAAATGGTTAATTATTTCCACTTTTTGTCTGAAAAAGTCCTTATTTAATCCTTAGTCTTAAAATATTATTTTGATATATAGAATTATAGTTTGGAGTTATTTTCTCTGAAAACTTGGATTTCTATTTCTATCGTTTTCAAAAAGTCTTCTATCAGTCTGTTATTTCCTTTTAGGAATCTGTCTTCCTTTTGAGTCATTTTTAAGATTTTTCTTTATCTTTGCTACTCTCGCTTCAGTTTTATATTCCTAGATGAAATTTTAAAAATCATGCTTAAGTTTCAGGCTCCTGTATGGAAGAATTCATACCTTTGATTCTGGAAAAGTACTGAACTTTTTATTAAGTATTGCCTTTCTACCCTTCTCTCTCTCTATGCAAGACAATTTTTTTACTTTATTTATTTATTTATTTTTACTATTTTTCTTTTCTTTATTATACTTTAAGTTCTATGGTACATGTGCACAACGTGCAGGTTTGTTACATATGTGTACATGTGCCATGTTGGTGGGCTGCACCCATTAACTGGTCATTTACATTAGGTGTATCTCCTAATGCTTTCCCTCCCCCCTTCCCTCACCCCACAACAGGCCCTGGTGTGTAATGTTCCCCTTCCTGTGTCCAAGTGTTCTTGCTGTTCAATTCCCACCTATGAGTGAGAACATGTGGTGTTTGGTTTTTTGTTCTTGCGATGGTTTGCTGAGAATGATGGTTTCCAGCTTCATCCATGTCCCTACAAAGGACATGAACTCATCCTTTTTTATGGCTGCATAGTATTCCATGGTGTATATGTGTCGCGTTTTCTTAATCCAGTCTATCATTGTTGGACATTTGGGTTGGTTCCAGGTCTTTGCTATTGTGAATAGTGCCGCAATAAACATACTTCTATATGATTTATTCTGGACCTTCTTATTCTATTTTCCTTGTCTTTTTATCTCAGTTATGTAATTATAATGTTTGGAAATCTTTTGCATTATTCTGGTAAATTTTCTTTGTTCCATAGTGTAATTCTCCACTGTCCTTTCAACTATATGTATCAACTGAGTTTTAATCTCAAAAACTACATTTTTCATTTATGGATGTTCTGTTTCTATTAAATGTATTTCATACTTTTCATGAGCTTTCATTTATCTCATGTTTTTCTTTATTCTTAACCACTTTTAACATCTTTATTTGATAGACATGATATGAAAGCCTCAAATATGAAGTATTCATTGTCAGCTAACATTTGTTCATGGTAGATTATTTTCTCAATTATTCTATTATTTTGGCTTATAAGTATTTTCCGTGACACGTTACTTATAGGAATTTTCTTTGACTGGCTGGAGATACATACCTGTCAAACAGTTTTAATTTAGCTCCTTCCATGAACCCCAGAAGTATCATCTACCTATTTTTAAGATTTTTCATTCATTTTTATTCTTATTTTATTATTTTCTTCTTGTTACTTACTTTGGCTTTGATTTGTTAATCTTTATCAACTTTCTTATGAAAGAAAATTAATTAGATCATTGACTTTACAACAATTTTCTTTTTTTATATAAGCATTTAAAACTGTTTACCAAGTAGTCATTCAGGAGCAGTTTGTTCAGTTTCCATGTCGTTGTGTGGTTTTGAGCGAGTTTCTTAATCTTAAATTCTAATTTGATTGCACTGTGGTCTGAGAGACTGTTTGTTATGATTTCCATTCTTTTGCATTTGCTGAGGAGTGTTTTACTTCCCATTATGTGGCCAATTTTAGAATAAGTTCGATATGGTGCTGAGAAGAATGTATATTTTGTTCATTTGTGGTGGAGAGTTCTGTAGATGTCTATTAGGTCTGCTTGGCCAGAACTGTTTTAGTTTCTCTCTAAGTACTGCTTCAATTGCATTCATACAAACTTTTATATATTGCATTTTCATTTTTATTGTGAAATATGTCATAATTCCATTTATGCTTTCACTTTTTTGGGGAGGAGGGGCGGAGTCTTGCTCTGTCACCAGGCTGGAGTGCAGTGGCGTGATCTCGGCTCACTGCAACCTCTGCCTCCCGGGTTCAAGTGATTCTCCTGCCTCAGCCTCCTGAGAATCTGGGACTACAGGCATGTGCCACCACGCCCAGCTAATTCTTGTATTTTTACTACAGATGGGGTTTCACCATGTTGGTCAGGATGCTCTCGATCTTTTGACCTTGTGATTTGCCCGCCTTGGCCTCCCAAAGTGGTGGGGTTACAGGCGTGAGCCATCGCACCCAGCCTATGCTTTCACTATTAAACCATGGATTGTTCAGGAGTGTGTGATTTAGATGACAAATATTGAAGAATTTTATTCTAGAGCTCTTACTATAGTAATATTTAATTTAAATGTATTGTCGTCAGAAAATATACTTTATAAAATTTTAGTTTTATGAAATGTATTGACATTTATTTTATGGCATAGCACATGTTCTGTCTTGTTGAGTGTTCTTTTGCACCAAATGAGTATTAAGAAGTTGTTCGATCTAATGTTCTATGACTATCAATTAGGTCAAATCAGTTTATGCCGTTATTGTTATTTTGTTTAATAGTTATTTTAATTACCAGGAAAGCATTGTTAAAATCTCTCACCATAGTTTTGCAATTGTATATTTCTCCCTTTAGGTATGTCTATTTTTGCTTCATGAATTTTTAAGCTTTATTATTAGGCATATACATGTTTAGGATTGTTATACCTTCTTTATGTATTTTTCCTTTTATCATTATAAAATGTTATTCTTTATCTTGGTAATAATTCTTAGTTTGAAATACTCTTGGTATGACATTTATATTTATACTGTTTGAAATATACATATACTTTGCATAATATTAATATACTTCCACTGTTTTTCTTATATCTACAAGTTGCAGGATATATGTTTTTCCATTTTTAAATTTTCTCCCTGTCTGTAAAATCAAACTACTTTAGAAGTAACATAAAGTTGGGCCTTGCTTTCTTAACCAGTCTCATAATATGTACCTTTTAATAGAAGTATTTATTCAGGAGTTCATAATGTCAATATTAATATGACTGGGCTCTGGACTACCATTTTACATTTTTATGCTTTCTCATTTCTTTTTGTTCTTTAGTTACTCCTACCATGAATTATTTTGGTATGATTTTTAAATTATTCTATGTTCTTTCCTCTGATTTTAAATATAATTTTTTACTATTTTAATGGTACTTAAAAGATTACAATATGCATCTCTAACTTATCATAGTCTCCTTAGAGCTCACAGTATACTATTTAATATAAAATTTTAAAATCTTGCAACAGTAAAATTCTATTTACCTACCTTGTCAGATATTTATCTATCCTCCTGCCATTTTGTCATTTTTTAAATATTTGTACCTGTTATAAACTCAAAATTATGGCATTATATTTTTAAATAAATTTTCAATCATCTGTTAAGACAAAGAAAAGCAAGGATTTCTTTTTAAACAGTCTTATTTTCCAAGATGGTGGATCAGAGAGGCTTTTACCATGTCTCAGCCATTTGGAAAAGCATGAAGATCAATTCTGTGAGCTTTAATTCAAGAAGGTGAACAGGATTCCACCAGAATCATGAAGGACATCCCAGATTCCAGGAAGGAAAATGCAACCCAACAGCCCCCATACAAGCATCCAGCAGATAAAAGTGAGTGAATTCCCAGTGCGTTAGAAAGGCAGAGAAGCTCCCTCTGTGATTCACCTTTCCACTGGGGATCTGAACAGCCCAGGCCGAGGGAGAGCACTTTTTTTCTCCTAAGTCCTGGAACTAACTTGGGGAGAAGTTTGGAGATGCTGTGAAGAAAAATCACAGGGAAAAGCCACAGCATTTTCCCAGACCAGAGAGCAAGATGCCATTTTTAATCAGGATGCATACAAAGTCAGCCAATCTTGGCCAACCTGGCAGTGTGGTCATGCAGACATTCTAGTTTTGGCCTGAAGATTGAAGTGCCTGCTCTAGAGAAGAGTAGGGGCCTCCACAGCTAGACCCCTGGAAAGTGCCTCAGCAACAGGTGTTGGAATGGTGCTCATCTTTATCACATTCCTGGGGGGAAGGAATGCTGCTACAGTTGCAGTTTCTCCTGAAAGACAAGAGGAAAGTTTACCGTGCTGAAGGTTTACCTCAAAAAGTTAAAAAGATTTCAAACTATCAATCTAGCATCACACTTAGAGTAACTAAAAAAACAAGAACAAAGTAACTCCACAGCTAGCAGAAGAAAAGAAATAACTAAAATCAGAGCAGAACTGAATAAAATTGATACCTTAAAATGCAAACAAAGGATTGTCAAAACCAAAAGTTGTTTCTTTGAAATGATAAACACGATTGATAGACCTCCCTATATTTACAAAGAAAATCAGAAATGAAATGAATCATCAGAAATGGAAAATGTGACATTAGACCTAATCTCAGAGAAGCACAAACTACCCTCAGAGACTATCATGGACACCTCTATGCAAACACACTAGAAAATCTGGAGGAAATGAACAAATTCTTGGAAACATACAATTTCCCAAGGCTTAATCAGTAAGAAATTGAAACACTAAACAGACCAATAGAGAGTTTCAAAATTGAATCAGTAATAAAGCCTACTAGCCCCCACAAAAGCCCCATGTCAGATGGATTTATGGCCAAATTCTACCAGATGTACAAAGAAGAGCTGGCACAAATCCTATTGAAACTATACCAAAAAACTGAGAAGTAGGACACCTCCCTAACTTATTCTATGAAGCCAACATCACCCTTATACTAAAACCCAGCAAAGACACAATGAAAAAAGAAAACTACAGGCCAATATTCCTGATGAACATAGATGTAAAAATCGTCAACAAGATACTAGCAAACCAAATCCAGCAGCACATCAAAATATTAATTCACCATGACAAAATAGGCTTCATTCCTGAGATGCAAGGTTAGTTCAACATATTCAAATCAAGAAATGTGATTCACCACATAAACAAAATTAAAAACAAAAACATATGATCATCTCAATATACATAGAAAAAGTTTTGATAAAATCCAACATTCCTTCATGATAAAAAAAAAAGCTCCAGAAACCAGACGTTTAAGAAATACACATCAAAATAGCAAGAGCCATCTATGACAAACCCACAGCCACATCATACTGAATGGACAAAAACTGGAAGCTTTCCTTTTAAGAACTAGAACACGACAAGAATGCCCACTCCCACCACTCCTACTCAGTATAATACTGGCAGTCCTAGCCAGAGCAATCAGACAAGAAAAAGAAATAAAAGGCATCCTAATAGGAAAAAAAGAAATGATCTCTCTTCACTGACAATATGATTTTATACCTAGGTAACCCCAAAGACTCCACCAAAATGCTCCTGGAACTGACAAATAACTTTAGTAAAGTTTCAGGATACAAAATCAACGTACAAAAATCAATAGCATTTTTATACGTTAATAATATTCAAGCTAAGAGCCAAATCAAGAATGCAATCCTATTTACACTTGCCACAGAAAAACTAGGAATACTTCTAACCAAGATGGTAAAAGATCTCTCCAAGGAGAACTACAAAATATTGCTGAAATAAACCTTAGATAACACAAAAAGAATTCCATCTCATGGATTGGAAGAATCAATATCATTAAAGTAACCATACTGCCTACGGCAATCTATAGATCCAATGCTATTCCTGTCAAGCTATCAACATAATTTTAGAAAAAATTATTCTCTAATTCTTGTGGAACCAAAATGAGCCTGAGTAGCCAAAGCAATCTTAAGCAAAAAGGGCAAAGCTGGAGGCATCATATTACCAGACTTTAAACTATGCTGTAAGGCTACAGTAACCAAAATAGCATGGTACTGGTGCAAAAACAGGTACATAGAACAATGGAAAAGAATAAAGAACACAGAAACAAAGCCACACATCTACAGCCATCTGATCTTTGATAAAGTCAACAAAAAAGAACAATGGGGACAGAAATCCATATTCAATAAATGATGCTTGGATAGCTGGCAAGCCATATGCAGAAGAATGAAATGGACTCCTATCTATCACTACATATAAAAATTAACTCAGGATGGATTAAAGACTTAAAGGTAAGGCCTCAAACTATAAAAATCCTAGAAGAAACTTTAGGAAATACCATTCTGGACATCAGCCTTAGCAAAAAATTTATGAGTAAGTCCTCAAAAGCAATTGCAACAAAAACAAAAATTGACAAGTGGAACCTTATTAAACTGCTCTTATCAACAGAGTAAACAGACAACCTATAGAATGAGAGAAAATATTCACAAACTATTCATCCAAGAAAGGGCTAATATCCACAATCTATAAAGGAACTTATACAACTGAACAAGCAAAAACCAAATAATCCTGTTAAAAATGGGCAAAAGATGGGAGACTGAGGCAGGAGAATTGCTTCAACCCAGGAGGCAGAGGTTGCAGTGAGCCGAGATTATGCCACTGCACTGCAACCTGGTGACAGAGCAAGACTCCATCTCCAAAAAATAAGTAAGTAAATAAATAAATTGTCAGAAGACATGAACAACCACTTCTCAAATGAAGACATCCAAGGGGTTGACAAACATATAAAAATGCTCAACATCACTAATCATCAGAGAAATGCAAATCAAAACCACAATGAGATACCACTTCACACCAGTCAGTTTTATTAAAAAGTCAAAAAATAACAGATGCTGACAAGACTTCAGAGAAAAAGGAAATGTTTATACACTGTTGGTGAGAATGTAAATTAGGCCAGCCACTCTGGAAAGTAGTTTGGAGATTTGTCAAAGAACTTAAAACGGAACTACCCTTTGACTCAGCAATCCCATTACTGGGTATATACGCAAAGGAAAATAAATCATTTTACCAAAAAGACACATGTACTTGTATGTTCATCACAGCACTAGTCAAAAGCAAAGACATGAAATAAACCTAAGTGCCCATCAACAGTGGATTGGATAAATAACATGTGGTACATACACACCATGGAATACTATGCAGCCATAAAAAAGAACAACATCATGTTCTTTGCAGCAACTTGGATGCAGCTGGAGGCCATTATCCTATGTGAATTAACACAAGAACAGAAAAACAAATACCACATGTCTCACTTATAAGTGGGAACTAAGCAATGAGTATTCATGGACATAAAGATGGCAATAGTAGACACTGAGGACTACTAGAAGCAGGAAGGAGAGAAGAAGGCAAGGGCTGAAAACCAACTATTGGGTGCTATGCTCAGTATCTGGGTTATGGAATCCACCATACCCCAAACCTCAGCATCATACAATATACCCAGGTATCAACCTGCACATGTACCTCCTGAAATAAAATAAAAGTTGAAGTTAATTTTAGAAAACAGTTTTATTGAGATATAATTTATGCACCATACTATTTCCCCATTTAAAGCATACATTTAAGAATTTTTAGTGTATTCAGAGTCGCAAAACCATCACCACAATCAATTTAGAACATTTTCACATATTTGTTCTAATACATATTTGTCCAAATATTTGTCGTGCAGCTGCTCTTTATTCCTTCTTGTATAACCAGATTTCTGTCTGGCATCATTTTCCTACAACCTGAAGAACTTCTTTTACCATCTCTTTAAGTTCAAGTCTGATGGTGATTCATTCTCTCACCTTTTATTTATCTGAAAACTCATTTCATCTTCTTACTGAAGAAGTTTGTTGGATATAGATTTTTGAGGGTTTCTTTTAGATTTTTGGTTTTCTTTTCCTTTCAGAGACACTCAGTATCTTGTTCACTATATGGAATGTTTACTTTCAAGATTTTTTTAATTTTGGGTTTAGCATTTTGGCTATGCTATGTGGAGATGTGGTGTGGTTAGTTTGTTTGCTTCTTCACTTATCAAGTTTGGAGTTCTATGTGTTTCCTGAATCTATGAAGTAATGGGGGGTTACACAACTTGGTAAGTTGGGGACTATTATTTCTTCAATTAATTTTATTCTCCATTATCTCCCTCTCTGCCTTTGGGAAGTTCAATTACACATGTTAGAATATTCCATATTGTCCGAAATTGCCCCACAAGTCACTGAGTCTGTGTTTTTAAATCCTTGTTTTCTCTTCAAATCAGATGATTTCTGTTGATAATTCTTCAAATTGACTGAATTTTTTTTGCCTTCTCTAATTTGCTATTAAGTTCAATTCATCTCATTTTCCATTTAAATCACTTTTTTCATTTTATTTTCATTTGGCTTTTTGTATATTTTCCATTTCTTTACCAGGATACCATACCTATTCACTTGCTGTGACTATCTTTTACTGTAAGTTCACATTGATTTTACAATTTGTATTTTAAATTTTTTGCTTTAAAACTTTTTTGCTTTAAATTTTTTTAAATGTGTTATCTATTAATTCTAACATTGGGGAGGTTTTATAGTCTGTGCCTAGTGACTGCTTTTCCTCTTGATTCTGTCATCTTTTACTTAACTTTTCCCATGTGCAGTAATTTTATGTTGTACACTGGGCATTGTGGTTGACACTACAGAGAGATTCTTGACTTTGTTATTCTATTCTGAAGAGTGTTTACTTTTGTTCTTGAATGTAATTTAATTACTTACTCATCACCCTGCACATGTGGAGGCTACATTTTTGTTATCATACCAAATGTCCAGGTTTTCTTTTCATCTTGGAACTCATCTTTATTGTTGGGACATAACAGTTTTTCCTAAGTTATGGTCTCTCTTGGATTTCCGTGGAAAGGCCAAGTTCTTTTAACTTGACAAGATTCAAACATCAAACTCTGTTTTTACTCAGTTAAAACTCTGCTTAGATTTTTCAGCCTTAATGTTTTTGCGTTCTTCCAACCTCCTGGTATTATCTTGCACAGCTCATGGGCAAGCCAAGTATATGAGGGTAGTAGATATTTGATTTGTGTGCTCTTTCCTCTGTATCTCCCTCCTTTCAAGATTTTTTCCTCCATTTCCAGTCTCTTTGACAACCCTGAACTCCATATTTTCACATCTTATCCTAATAAAACAGTACTGTTTTTTCTGCTTGAATTCTAGCTATCACCGCAATGTGTGGACTAGGGATTGTTTTTAGGAGAAAAGTGGTGTGAATGTAGCTCTCAGTGAATTTTTTTTTTCTTTCCAGGGTCAAATTTCCTCCAGGTTCAATCAGTTTCCTCCTGATTTTGCTTATTCTTCAGTGACTTCTAATAGTTGTGCTTTAAAAAGTATTTCAGGCCGGGCGCGGTGGCTCACGCCTGTAATCCCAGCACTTTGGGAGGCCGAGGCGGGCGGATCACGAGGTCAGGAGATCGAGACCATCCTGGCTAACACGGTGAAACCCCGTCTCTACTAAAAATACAAAAAATTTAGCTGGGCGAGGTGGTGGGCGCCTGTAGTCCCAGCTGCGCGGGAGGCTGAGGCAGGAGAATGGCGTGAACCCCCGGGGGCGGAGCCTACAGTGAGCCAAGATCGAGCCACTGCACTCCAGCCTGGGCGACAGCGAGATACGTCTCAAAAAAAAAAAAAAAAAAAAAAAGTATTTCATTCATAGTTTATAGTTGTTATGTTCGAGAGGATTAGTCTGATGAAAGATATTACACTATTTCTGGATCTGGCTCCGTAAACTATGTTTAAATATTAATTGGGCTTATGGGTTTATGGTTTACTAAATCAAGTAGGCAATATGTATTCAAACCACAAACTACATGAAGATAGGCCTGTGGTTACAAATTCTCAGGTATAACTCTTCCTTTGTACCCAGAACTCAGGCTGAGATAGACAAATTCATTTGTCATCTGACTGTGCAAAGGTAAAATTTTCTACTCACTTTTTCACTGACGGTATTTCAAAAGTCCGAATTCCATATAAGATCTCCAACTCAGCAATTAGCCTTACATCACATGACATACCTGAACTCCTGTCCCTGTGAGGCCATTTAAGCCCAATCTTTTTGGTTCTTGATGTAAGTAGCTCCTGCTATGGCAACTAGAGAGACAGTTTACCATGTTTATTTTCCAGTTTCCTCTTGGTTTATTTCCAGTTCAAACTATTTACTTAATATACCATTTTGAGGTCTAATAGGACCTTCAAACATTATATACTGAAAATAGAGCTCCTGAATTTTTCTATCAATTCTCTTTCCTCCAAACTTCTACATCCCAGTAAATAACACTATTATTCATCTCCTTTCCCAAGTTCTTTCAATAGTCCTCCAAAATGCATCTTAAATCAGCCCACTTAACTCTCCACTAACATCATTCTAACATCAGACCTTAGCATCTTTTATTTGGTTTGTTGCAATGCCTCCAACTAGGCTCCTTATTCTATCCTTCTCTGACATATCCTCCACGAGCAGCCCAACTAAATATATTAAATAAGGACCATATTATAACACTTCCCTGCTTAAAGCAGTTTAATACTGCTACATTGTTTTTAGTGTAAAATGCAAACTCTTACATGGGTCATAAGATTCAGCATGATCAGAATCACACGTGTCTCTTCAATCTCAGCTTGCATCACTCTTCCCATCTCTCAGTTCATACTGGCTGGCACCCTAGTCTTCAAACACTTCCTTTTACCCACAACTTGGAAGGGTAGTTTTGCATGTTGGAGAGTGGAAGTAGCTTATGCCTAAGTTCTGATCACAGACACGATGATGGTAACATCCTCTGACGTGGTAACGGAACATGTGACCCCAGCCCACAAGATGAGAAAAACTCTGGCTTGGCCAACTCTGGTTTTAAAGGTTGGAGAGATGTGGAAATTTGCACTTGTAGTTGCTGCTATTTTTGGAACCAATGAAAATGTTTCACAGATTATTAACTTTTAGTAGTTGAAGATTTTTAGATTGAAAGATTGCTGGGAGAGACAACCTCGCCATCTGATTAACGGCATGAATTTCTTCTTTATAATGTTCAACTACAGTATGAATTGGCAAACATTTTCTCTAAAGCTCAACACAGTAAATATTTTAAGCTTTACAGGGTAGGTATTCTCTGTTGCAGCCACTCAACTCTAGTGTTTAGTGCAAAACTGACCACTGAAAATATGTAAGTAAACGAGTGTGGCTATGTACCAATAAACCTTATTCATGAACACAGAAGTTTGGATTTCATATAGCTCTCCTGTGTCATGAAATATTATACTTCCTTTGACATTTTTCCAATTATTCTAAAACAGTAAAAACCATTCTTATCTTTCAGGCCATACCAAACAGGTGCTGGACCAGACCTGGACTCCCTGGGGCCACAGAGCTTCATTTGAACTAAGTAGAAGACTACTCTGGTTAGGTATGTCTTTGAGGCTGTGAGGTAGGCTGCGACAGGTTTACTTTTCTCCTGGGACTCTGAAACTCTAACATATTCCAGGATAGTGGCATTGCTGGCAATCTGTGGTCCTAGAGCATCCCAGAGCATTTCAAAATGAGGCCCCCGTCTTAAATTCTAACTGTAAAGCTACCACCCCAAGTCAGAACCCAGAAAGTTTTCTCTGGTTGTCCACTGCAACAACCAGAGAAAGTTATGAGTTAGCCAGAGGATGAGAGTGCCGCCTTCAGTCTACCGCCTGTTGACATAATTTTAGTTGAGAGTGGGCAAGAAGACTTCTCTGGGCAGTGTTTTCAACAAGACCACAGGGAATGGGAAACCAGGGGCCTCCTATATCCTGCCTCCCAAAACTATCTGGAGCTTAGGAAAATGTTGAAAGAAGCACGTTATAGCAAAAGGAGCATATACTCGGGCAGTGTATAGGGTTGGGTTTGAAACTACCAGAAATACCTCTCATTGCGAACCCAGAGAAAATTGTGCCAGCTCTCTGAATTTTCATGTCTTCATGTCTGAGGTGAATGTAGTGATGCCCACCTAGGCTCCAAGGGCCTTGGGCATAGTGCAAGCCTGGTTAATGACTTTCAGTCAGTCCTGCAATATGTATATTTATCAGGTGCCTTAATCTGCACAAAACACTGCTCTTAAAAGCAAATTAGACGTAGTATTTGTTTTCATGGAGTTTACAGTGTAGCAGAGAAGACAAAATTAAGTGAACATTAAGAATAAAATAAGAAGTGCTATGACAGAAGAAAAACAGGCAGCTCTGAGGACATGTGCCAGGAAGGCCAACTGCTCTAAGGAGCCAGGGAAGTTGCCCTAGAGATAATGCTTAAGCTGAAGCCTTGAGAAAGAAGAGGTAATTTCATCATGGCCCAGTGAGACAAGGGACACATGCGAGGTCTGGGGGGCCTTTGAACACTTAGCAAATATTCACATTGTTTTCAGGAGCTGCAGACCCAGATTACATTTTTTAAGAGAGGAAGAAAGGGTTGGTTGTAATATTAAAACTAAAGCTAACCAGTCATGGGCTCCTCGGAGATTACCTCTTCTTTCTTCTAAAGCAGAGCAAAATTAAATGTCCAACAATGATAGACTGGATTAAGAAAATGTGGCACATATACACCATGGAATACTATGCAGCCATAAAAAAGGATGAGTTCATGTCCTTTGTAGGGACATGGATGAAGCTGGAAACCATCATTCTGAGCAAACTATCGCAAGGACAGAAACCAAACACTGCATGTTCTCACTCATAGGTGGGAACTGAACAATGAGAACACTGGGACACAGGAAGGGGAACATCACACACCGGGGCCTGTTGTAGGGTGGGAGGAGGGGGGAGGGATGGCATTAGGAGACATCCTTAATGTAAATGACCAGTTAATAGATGCAACCCACCAACATGGCACATGCATACATATGTAACAAACCTGCACATTGTGCACATGTACCCTAAAACTTAAAGTATAATTAAAAAATTGTAGCAGGAAAACAGCTTTGCTGTTTTCAATAACAGGGAGAGGGTTAACATTTAGCTCGACGAGGATTCATTTCCTTTAGGCTTCTAAAAAGTTTGCAATTCAGGAATATTGATCTCTCTAAAGTAGAATGTTGGCCTTTAGTAAGCAATAAAAGAAAAGCATAAACAATCTCTTCCCTGCCAAATAATTTTGTTTTAGTATCTAAGCACCCCATGCCTCTGTGAAGGCTCCAGGACGGGCCATTCATCAGTGTCTCCAGCAAGTATACTGAAATACCTGGGGGAAAAAAAAGAAAAAACAACATGCCTTACTGATGAGGCATCAGAAATTTTTGATTTCCATTTTATGACTTCTAGTACTAATAATTCTAACTTTTCTAGCCAAATAAATTTGAAACATCGGAATACAATCTTTAGAAATAATTAATGTTAATATGTTCTAAATAATTTATATATTTACTCTTACTTCTGTCACCTCCACCCTCAAAGAGAAGCACATATGAGCCTTGTTTGATCGTGTAGCCAGGGTCTCTTCCCTTAATCTCAATGCATTTGAGTAGCTTTTTAACATTCTAATCACATTCATACTAAACCTTTAACCACCCCAATTCACACTGTTTCTACATAACCTAGTGCTTCACCAATACTGATTTCTAGAAACTTCAGGAAGGATCCTGAACGATGATGAAATCATTTGAATATTCCCTTTACGGGATATAGAAACATTTTTATAAAGAATGCCAGTTCCATTAAGGCCAGTCAATAAAATAAATAATAAACTAACGGAACATGCTAATGTAATCTCATATCACTTGCTCTGATGTCGTGTTACATGTGTATTAGCTCTCATTGCTAAACTTGTGAAAAAAACAAAATTTGAGGAGAGATTGTTTTAAATGCACAAAAGAAGAATACAATAGAAAGAAACAGATTCGTGGCTATTTCTGTTTTACAAATAGCAAATAGTTTACAAGCCCATATTTTAATCCCATTTTTCTCCCACACAAGAAGAACCCAGGAGTAAAGAGAGCTGAATCGGCATCATTACTCAGTCTAGGTTTCAAATCCATGCTCTATGATGAATGGGCGGTTTTCAGGTTATTTACAGTGCGACGGAAAGAAAACTGAGCAGGAAAGAAGCAGTAGTTTTTCTTAGTACAAGTCCTGCCTCTAACATGCTGGGTAAACTTGGGCTAGCCACTAATATGTTTAGATCTCAGTTTTCTTTCCACTTCATGATGACCACAGCAAATGCAACTGAATTCCCTAAGTGCTGTGAATATTAGTTGGTGCAAAAGTTATTGCTGGTTTTGCCATGAAAAGTAATGGCATTCAAAGTAATGGCAAAACCAGCAATTACTTTTGCACCAAAATAATAACTTTTCCCAGAGCACCCTGACCACGTGTTGCTAACTTTCTGCCGCTAATTTTTGGTGAGCACTTTCTTTTTTGTTTGTTTTGGTTTCTTTTTGTTGTTGGTTTTTGGGTTTTTTTTTTTTCTTTTTGGAGACAGGATCTCACTCTGTCTCCCAGGCTGGAGTGCAGTGGTGCAATCATAACTCACTGAAGCCTTGACCTCCTGAGCTCAAGCAGTCCTCTCACCTCAGCCTCCTAAGTAGCTGGGACTGCAGGCATGTGCCACCATGCCTGACTGATTTTTTTGTCTTCTTACTTTTTGTAGAGACAGGATCTCACTATGTTGCCCAGGCTGGTCTCAAACTCCTGAGCTCAAGCAGTCCACCTGCCTCAGCCTCCCAAAGTGTTAGGATTACAGGCGTGAGCCTCTGTGCCCAGCCTATGAGCACTCTTGCTGTCAAGAAAGATTACACTTGCAACTCCACAGGCAGAAGAGTATAGTAAATACAGAGATCTCCTCTTAGCTGCGGTTCCATTACCTACAGTTAACAGCAGACTGAAATCCGTGTCAGTACAATAACATATTTTGGGAGAGAGAGAGATCATATTCACATAACTTTAATTACAGTATATTGTTATAATTGCTCGTTTATTATTAGTTATTGTTAACCTCTTACTGTGACTAATTTATGAATCAAACTTCATCACAGGTATGTATGTGTAGGAAAAAACATAGTACGTATGGGGTTTAGTACTAGCCACAGTTTCAGTCATCCACTGGAGGTCCTGGAATGTATTCTCCAAGGATAAATGAGGAACTATTGTATATCAATTCATTTGATTTCTACTCAAGTATATTGATAAAAGTTTTGGTGGTAGCAACAGTTGAAGTTACTGAATGAAATTAATATTTATAAATTTATGCTGATCTCAGTGATTATTGATCAAGAACTGACAATACTTAAAGTGAAAATTAGAGATAAAACAAACATTTGAAAGTCAAAATGTTGCAGATATTCTCCTCACACTATAAAATCAAATACATAACAGATAGATTAAAGCAACAAATGTAAAAAAAATTAGAAAACTAGAAAGAATAGACGCAAATATATTTTTTATTACATAAACAGGAAATTTTAAAGATATAAAACATTAGCAAAGAAAAAATAAAAATTTACCTAAAGATTAAGAATTCCTGAGCCCTTAATAATAATAGTTGAACATTTAAAACAAATCATTTAAAAATGAGTAAAAGACATGACAAAGGATCAATATGTAAAAATATTTTATAAATCAATAAACATAACTAAAGCCCCAAAAGGTATGTGGATTAAAGGGCATGGGGAAATATACAAGTGAATTATAAATATCTCAGAAATATTTATTTTTACCAGTTATATTTTAAAATGTAACCTGAATAACATAATTTAAAATATTAATAAGTGCAAAGTCAGAAGCAAGTGAAAATCCCTCCCATACAAGGCCTATCAGCTCCGTACTTCCTCCAGTATTTTCATAGTTGAAAACCTCAACATGATCTCAAATATCTTACTAATTTACCTAAGGATGCCTCTTTATGTGTCTTCTAAAATTTAAATAAATGTCACACTACCCATAAACCATTTTGTATGAAAGACTTTTTCAGTTACTCTTGTCCTGCCTGCACCATATAAGACTTCACTTACATTTGCAGGACACTTCACAAGTAAGCCTTCCTCCCAACCCAGTACAATAGATACTATAACACCAACTTTATAGGTGTAGAAATAGCTTCTCATAGGTTAATTCATTTGCTTAGTAAGATGAATTTAGGTGAAATTTATTTTATGTAATGCTACCTCCTATGTTTGTCATAACTTGCTGTTTTTCCATGTTTCCTCTGCTCCTTGGTGATACCAGATGTTTTTTCTCCAAGTGGAATACAAGTAAGGCAAAACTGTGTTTATCATCTTTAAAAATAAAATATAAAGATAACAAACACTAGGATCTGAAATTCATATAATTTGGGGAAGAAAAATCTAAAACTCTAATTGTAATCAATTTTCAGAATCTCATAGGTTGAAACACTGCTAAGTTTTATAATTTTTCTTTTACTAATTAAAATTGCTTAATTCAGTACTGAATTAAGAGATGATGCTTGATAAATGGGTAAATTAATTAACTCTAAAAATAAAAACCAGAAACTTTCAAATGGAAAAACACTCATTTATGACTAGGAGTAAGGTGAATAAGAGACAAATAGCTCCAAAGTCAATTCTTCCCAGAGTGTTACAAAATTTATATTAAAATCAATTCATTATTTATAATAATTAACTCTTTTAAATGTAACTTTTAATTTTTAGACAATTCTAGACTTACTTGTAGGTCTAAGATATAATACAGAGAGGTCCCATGTACTCTTTATCCAGATTACCCAATGATAATTTCTTTCAAAATAACAGTGCATTGCCACAATCATGATATTGACAGTGTGCACTCAAGATACAGAACAATTTCATCACCAAATAATCTATTTCGATACCTTGTATAGTCATATCTGCTTCCATCTGGGCCTCCCTCTCACCTCTGGGAACTTCATTTATTGTCTATTTCTATAATTTTATCATTTTAATAATTCTTTATAAGTAGAGTTCTATAAGGTGCAGTCCTTCGGATGAGCTTTTTCCCCAGCATCATTCTCTAGAGATTCATCCAAGGTGTTGTACATGTAAATAGTTTGTTCTTTCTTACTGCAAGTAGTATTCTGTGGTATGGACATAGCACAGTTAGTTTAACCATTCACTGAGTGAAAGACATCTGGGTTGTTTCCAGTTTGGCATGATTATGAATAAAGCTGCTATGAACATCCAGGTACAAAGTTTTGTGTGAACGCAAGTTTCATTTTTGGCATAAATGGCCAAGAATACAATTGCTGGGTCACATGTTGGCTGCACGTTTCATTTTTTATTTCATTTGATAAACTATTTTCCAGTGTAACTACACTGTTTTACATTACCATCAGCAATGTGTAAGTGTTCCGGTTTCTCCACATCCTCAGTAGCTTTTGTAATTTTAATGTGCGTTTACCTGAAGGCTAAAGATGTTGAATATCTTTCACATGTTGATTTGACATCTGTATATCCCCTTTGGTAAGATTTCTACTCATGCCTTTGCATATTTTCTAATTGAATTTTTTAATGGTTGAGTTTTGAACAATTTTACATATCCTAGATATTAGTACTTTGATTAAAATGTAGTTTTCAAATATTTTCTCCCATTTTTAGTTTATTATTCCTAACAGGGCCGTTTGCAAAGTAAAGGTTTAAATTTTAATGAGGTTTAAATTATTGTTTTTTTCCTTTTCTGAATTGTGCTTTTAATGTCAAGTCTAAGAACATTTTGCCTAGCCTTAGATATCAAAGATTTTCTCTTATTTTTTTCTAGGAGTTTTATTATTTAAAATTTTACTTTTAGGTCTGTGATTAACTGTGAGATAATTTTTGTATAAAGTGTGGGAATTGGGTTGAAGTTCACCTTTTAGTCTATGGATGTTCAATTACTCCAGCATCAGTTGCTGAAAAGGATATCCTTCCACCATTGAATTACTTTCGCACCTTTGCTAAAACTCATTTGAGCATATTTGTGTGGGGCTACTTCTCAGTTCTTGAATCTGTTCCATTTGTCTATGTGACTATTCCTTCACTAATACTACACAGTCTTAATTACCGAAGGTACATAGTAAGTCTTGAAATCAAGTAGACTGGCTCTTCCCACTTTATTATTCTTTTTCAAAATTATTTTAGTTATATAAGTTCTTTTTTATTTCCTTATAAATTTTAGGGTAAGTCCATTGATATCTATAATTACAAAAGAGTCAATCCACCAAGTAAGACATAGCAAAGTATATACACACACACCAAAAAAAAAAAAACAGAGCTGCAAAATATGTAAAGAAAAAATGGATTGAGCTGGAAAGATAAATAGGCAAAACCAAATTTTGTAATTTTGATAAGAATCATATTAAACTTGTATAAGAATTGCATTAAACCTCAATTTGAGAACTGACATCTTTAATACGTTAAATCTTTCAATCCATGAACATGGTATGAGTTTCTTATAGAATGTATATGGTTGGTCATTTTTTAATCAATTATTGTCCATTTCTGTCTTAATTGGTGTATGTAGACTATTTACATTAAATGTAATATTATTGACATCTGAAGTCTTCCATTTTTGTCTTCCATTTATCTTTTCTGATTTTCCTTTCTGTTTTTTCCTTCCTGTTATTTAAACATTCATTTAGAACCTTGTTTTAACTCATCTACAATGCTTTTTATTCTCTTTGTGTAGCTTTCTTAATGGTTACTCTAGGGAGATATATATATATATTAGCACAGTCTACTGGTGTCAACCTTTCACCAGGTCAAGTGAGGTTTGGAAAATTTACCTCTCTTTACCATCACACATCTACAATTTTCTTACATATTTCTTCTATACACATTTAGGTACACATCAGAAAGCACAATAGTTTTTGCTTTACATATCAAATAAATTTAGAAAACTCAAGAGAGGTAGCATGTATTGTATTTATGCAGATTTTTCTCTTTCCGTTATTCTTTCTTCCTTCCTGATTGATATGATTTGTCCCTGGGTCCCCACCCAAATTGCATGTTGAATTGTTATCTCTACATGTTGATGAGGGGCCTGCTGAGCGGTGATTGGATCATGGGGGCAGTTTCTAGTAGTTTAGCACCCTTCCCCTAGTGCTGTCTCATGAGTGAGTTCTCACGAGAGCTGGTTGTTGAAACGTGTGTAGCACTTCCTTCTCTTTCTCTCTCCTGCTGCCATGTGAAGAAAGTACTTGCTTCCCCTTCGCCTTCTGTCATGATTATAAGTTTCCTGAGGCCTCCCAGTCCTGCTTCCTTTTAAGCCTATGGAACTATAAGTCAATTAACCTCTTTTCTTCACAAATTACTCAGTCTCAGGTAGTTCTTTATAGCAGTGTGAGAACAGTCTAGTACACTGATGTTCCAAGTTTCCTTCTCATATCTTTTCCTTTCGTTGTAAAGAATTTCTTTTACTGTTCTTTTAGGAAAGAACTGCTGGTGAGAGTTTCCCCTTCATCTTGATTTCTTCTTCATCCCTGAAGGATATTTTCAGTGTATAGAATTCTAGGTTGACAATTGCTTTCTTTCAGGTTGGGACTTCAAAAATGGTGTGCCCCTTCCTCTGGTTTTTCTAGTTTCTGATGAGGAATCATTGTCATTTGAATTTTAGTTTCCCTACATGTAAAATATATTTTCTCTTTTGTGACTTACAAGATGTTTTGTCCTTAGTTTTTAGATGTTTGACTATGATGTGTCCTGATGTAGATTTATTTGGATGTGAACTGTTCAGGGATTCTTCCAGCTACTTAAATCTGTAGATGTGTGAATCTTGTCTAAACTGAAAGTTATTAGCTGGGCACAGTGGTGTATGCCTGTAGTCCTAGCTATGCCGGAGGCTAAGGCAGGAGGATTACTTCAGCCCAGGAGTTTGAGACTGCAATGAGCTATAATTGTGCCACTGTACTCCAGTCTGGGTGACAGAGTGAGATCCTGTCTCTTAAAAAAAAAATTATAATAATTGCAGAAGTTTTCACCCATTATTTCTTTAATGCTTTTTCAGCTTTATCTTCTTTCTCCTGCCTTTCTGGGACTACAGTGACACAAATGTTAGATTTTAGCCAGGCACAGTGGCTCATACCTGTAATCCCAACACTTAGGGTGGCCAAGGCAAGAGGATCACTTGAACTCAGGAAGTTGAGACTGAGACCAGCCTGGACAACATAGCAATACCTCATCTCTACTAAAAGTAAAAAAAAAAAAAAAAAAAAAAAAAAATAGCCAGATTTGGTGTCACATGCCTGTAACTCCCAGCTACTTAAGAGGCTGAGGTGGGAGGGTTTCTTGAGCCCAAGAGGTCAAGGTTGCAGTGAGCTATGATCACACCACTGCACTCCAGCCTGGGCAACAGAGCAAGATCCTCTCTCAACAACAGCAACAACAAAAAATTAGACTTTTAGGTATTGTCCTAAAGGACCCTGAGGCTTTTCTTTCAGTCTATTTTCTCTTTCTTCAGATGGGGTAATTTTTATTTCTCTTCCTTCAGATTTACTGATTCTTTCCTTCCTCATACTCATTCTTCTGTTAATGAGCCAATCAGCTTGGTTTTTAAATTTTGGATAATCATATTTCTGCAGTTACAAAATTTCCATTTGTTTTTTTTTTATTATTTATTTAGTTAATAAAACTATCTTTTTTATTTGTTTCAAGCATTTGTTTATAGTTTAATGAAACATTTTTGTGATAGCTACTTTAAAATCTTTGTCAGATAATTCCAACATTTCAGTGTTAGCACCTGTCGATTACATTTTTTCATTCAAGTTGATGTTTCCCTGGTTCTTGATATGGCAAGTAGTTTGGTTTTGAAACCTGGACACTTTGGGTATTTTATGAGACTCTGAATCTTATTTAAACCTTACTGGCTTCCTCTGACACCACTTCAGTAGAAGCAGGTGGGGAGAGCTGCCTCATTAGCACCAGATGGGGGTAGAAGTCCACATTTCCCATTCAGACTATGTTATAACCCCTACAGGGGAGAGGATCCTCAGTATTGCTGGACAGAAGCGGGAGGGGAGGCTTAGCTTCCCACTAGACCTCTGCAGCTATCACTCTGACTGGGAGTAGCAGGAGTGCCTCACTACTGTCCCCACACTGTCCCCACATAGCCTCCATTGACCCCCCAGGGCCTCAGTACTCCTCAGGACGGCAGCAAAAGTCCTGAATCTCCACTAGGCCTCCTATAACACAAGCTTTATTCCTGTTGGGTGTGTAGGAAGTACAGGCTTCCCACATGGCCTCAAATGACACTGAGAAGTGGGGGTCTCACTGCTGGCTGGCAGGGGTAGAAGTCCAAGCTCTTTACTCTGCCTCTTCTGACACCACCCCATGGAGGGATTGAGGGTCCTGATAAGAGTGGAGGTCTAGGCTCCCCTTCACCTGGGTTGGCCATCATTTTTTCTGTGGTGTTTGGCAGCAGCAGTAGAGCAATTGTTATCTAAAAGTTTTCTATCTGGCTATATCGCTCCCTGCCCGGGCCTTTGTCTAGAGAGAGAAGGCTTTTGTTGGGGCTCTTTTCGTCTATTTGTCTATGTCCATTGATGTTTACAGGGATTTCTTTAGCTCCAAGTCTAGAAGACAGGAGGCAAAAAAGAAAATCTAGGGAACCCATCATGATGCTGTTTCTTGGGTTCCCACATCCCTAGAGAGTGCTTTCTTCTCCCCACTGTTCAGAGTCTTCTTCTTATTTTTTTTTTACATATAATGTTCAAGGTTGTTAGTTGTACTTAGTGGGAGGAATAGGGAAAACTACATCTACTCCATCTTCCCAGAAGTGGAAGTTCCAACAATTAACTATTTAAGAAATTTATCTGCCATTTATTTTTCTGAAATATTTAAGAACCTTTTAGATTTGCCAATTCCTCTAATTGAAGCAAATGTTTCAGGGAGGCAATCGGTAAAGAAAATGAAGCATCCATCTAGCATCATCCCACTGGGAGGAAAGAAGGAGACCAAAAGAAGGTAAACAATAGCAAAAAAATCTCTGAAGGAGTAAATCAAGATGGAGTTGATGGATAAGGAGGAATAAAACTACTCCAATTATCTGGAACTTACACTAAATGAAAAGCAAGTCTCCAAGATAGAAGCTGAGCATGACAAACAAATGCTGACAATATCAGGTAAACATGGAATGTTTCAGGTACACAATGCAAATTGTTATTAATCAGAATTAGTACTTGGCAGATTGTATTTTAAGTGAGGATGTATATGGAAGCCATTAAGCCTTAATTGCTGGAAGGAATGGAGAAAAGGAAGGAAGGAGAGAGGGGTAAGGGAAGGAATGTTTTTGCTGTCTTCTTTCTGCAATACTGAACCTAATCATAGATCAGGTTGTGCCTCATGCAGTTAGGATGCCAAAAGTGATGCACCAATGAATATAATGGTGTTTTTAGCCCTGTTGCATGCTTTCCTGGGTCTTAGGTCTTTAAACATGGCTCTTCCTGGCTTCCTTATCACTTTACTTAACTACTCACTACAGGTAGTGCTTCAGTTCAACTATGAGGGATTCTTTCTTCCACAACTTCCCTACTCCAGGAACTTGGAAAGTGGATCATCTCTGAAAGCTAAATTCCAAAACAAACATTTAGCAGATTGGAACATACTTATGCCAATTTATTATCAAAAGCCAGAATAGCTCTCAGGCCAGCAATACCTGATTAAAATTAGAAAGCTGCTGGACTACCTTAGAAACAGTGTGTCAAGAAGAAGGAGAATAATCAGTAATGCAAACAGAGAAAAGAGCAAGTGAGGAGCAAATTTTGGCCGTGTCTTCTGCCCTGTGCACAGAAGATGTTCTATCACCAGAGAGCAGAAACCTGGTTCTGGGGCAGGATGTCCCGTTAAGGGAATGAGCTCATGGGGCTGCCACATCAGCCTCCTCTTGCTAAGAGCGCCTGCTCCCTGAGACGCTCCTGATGGTAATTTGGCTTCCACGAAGACTTGTCTGCGAATAGAGAATAAGCTGTGCAGCGGAGCAAATTATCTACTCAGCTTTGAGTTCTTATTGTAAAGTAATAAATTGGTATTTTGGTTTTTAATCATCAGTCCCTGGTGAATTTTGTGTGAGTGAGTCCTCTCGCTCTAATACTTCTGAGAAGATGAACAATCACATTCTGATCCTGAAAAGCCAAGGACCAGGGTAAGGCTAATGGGCCTCCTGCATTCTTAGGGAGACATGCCTTGTGGACAGCCGGTCTTCCTTGGGGATAACTCTCATTGCTTGTTCTCTTCAAACTGCAACAAGTAACCTCCACCTCCCTTCAGGTCAGACCCCTGGATGCCTTACACTTACCCCATAGGCACCATCCAGCTGAGACACCACACGCAGGTTGCCAGGCTAGACCTTCACCAGGTGCTGCCGCTGGGTCTGAGTCCCAAACTTGCCTTATCCAAGTCAGCTACTTTCAGTTCCAGGTGCCGGCCCCTGACCATCGGCCTCCACCCACCATGGTCACCTGGACCGTGCTTGCCATGTCTCAGGACACAGCACTGGCCAGGAAGCAGCAAACACAATTATAATAGGTTGAATACTTTTAAGTACATTTACAATCTCCCCAAACATTATAAATCGTTGTTATTGCAGACTTTGGGTCTGAGGCCCACTGAGAAAAACTTTTCAAGCAATTCAATGCTTTCAGCATTCAATACTGTCTAGTATTTAAGTGCATAATGGAATTGCATATGCGAGGAATGCTTATCAATATAATTGCAAACATGACCCACGAATCATGTAAAACAAGTCATAAATCATAACCTGCCAGTAAGTCTTGTCAAAGCATCAAAACACAACTCAAGAGAAAAATCAGCTAATGCTGTTTCATGCTTGAATTCAGCTTCTAAACAGAGAACTGTTTGAGCTCACAGAGATGCAGGTAGGTTAATAAATAGATACGTTTTTGTGTCCAGTAACTGAACCATATCAAATAATGACTGTATGAACCAGGGGTCTTCCAGGGAGTGGGGGTACTGCTTCTAGAGTTCACCATTACCCCACTTTCTTCCTCCCATTTGTAAGTTAAGGGCCATCCCTCAGGCCCTCAGCTGCTGGCCCTAGCACCTCAGCCATCTCCCGACTCCATCCAGATCCAGGGCTCAAGTACTGAGCAATGTCAAAGGGTGAAAAAGAGTTCCAGATTTAGCAGCTACCACCGCATAATACCGGGCTGCCGGTGGGCCTGGGTTCCTTCCTTCTTCCACTGAAGTCCTCCACCTTGCCTGTTTCCAAACAGTTTCTAAGATAATGGATTAAATGAAAAATACAAAATGTTATTACATTTTCATGTTTACAGACATAATAACATGCTAAACCTGAGAGATATTTCCACTTCAATGGACAAAAATATTTTCCCAATCTTTGGCCAGCCATGCTAGAAAAATTGCACAACTCCTTGTTTTTATTGTCTTTCCTACACATTCAAGTGTAATTTACTTAAACCAGGATGTCTCAATCTTGTATCAGGTTCTATGAAGTGTTAGAAAAAAAAATCTCAGATTCTAAGAAGTTTGGAAGTGCTCCATGAGATATCTAATGCTTATAGACTCACAGGAAACATTAGTACATTTAGAATCTTAAAAATTCTAAGCAGTCTTGTGGTAAAGAACCAATTAGATATATAATTAATTCTAATTATGATTGATATGTTTGCATATGTATTTATGTGCATATGAAATATCTATTTCCAAAAACTTTATTGAGGTATGATACCCACAAAAAAATGTACTCATTTTTATGCCATAGTGTAATTTGTTTTAATAAACGTATACACCCATGAAACCACCACAACAAAAAAAATTGAACATTCCCATCACTTCCAAAAATTCTCTCATCATTCTCTCCATAAATCCATAACCCCAGTCTAATGACGAGAAGAACATTCCACAAACCCAAATCAAGCGACATTGCAAAAAAGACCTGACCAGTATTCTTCAAAACTGTCAAGTCATGAAAAACTAGGAAAGAATGAGAAACTGACCCAGACCACAGGAAGGGAAGGGAACATCACAACTAAACACAAGATCCTGGATTAGACCTTGGAGCAATAAAAAAGTATTAATGGAAAAACTGGTGAAATTGGAATAAGGGCTGGAGTTAACTTTAATAGCATTGTCCCTAAGTTGTTCCTCAGTTTTGATAAATATGTCACAGTAATGCAAGATGATACAATGCGGGGGCAGTGAAAGTGGGTGCAGAAGAGTGGAGAAACTCCCTGCCCATTTGCTGTCTCACAGTTTCCACAGGTCAGGAGTCCCGGCAGGCTCAGCTAGAACCCCTGCTAAGGTTCTCTGGGCTGCAATCAAGGTGTCAGTCTGGCTGCTTTCCTTCCAGTAACATGGAGTCTTCTTCCAAGTTCATGTGAATGTTGGAAGAATTAGTTCCATGTGGGCTAATACATGTGAATGTTGGAAGAATTAGTTCCATGTGGGCTAATAACTAGGAGTCCAAGTTTTCTGCTGGTGGAGGCAGCTCTCTGGGAATAGAGGCCCCCAGGTTCCTCTCCACATGTGCCTCCTCCTAGGCCCCACACAAAGTGCCTGCCTGCCTCCTCCAGGCCAGTGAGAGACTCCCTCAAGACAGTTAAGACAGAGTCTTACATAACATGACATAATCATGGGCATGAGCGCTCACAGCTTTGCTATCTAATATAATCAGGGGAGTGATGCCCCATTAGCAATTGATTAGAAGCAAGTCACAGGCCAGGTGCAGTGGCTCATGCCTGTAATCTCAGCACTTTGGGAGGTCAAAGTGTGTGGATCACTTGAGCCCAGGAGTTTGAGACCAGTCTGGGCAACATAGTGAGACCACTGTCTCTACAAAATAATAATAATAATGATAATAATAATTAGCCAGGCATGGTGGCACACACCTGTGGTCCCAGTTACCTGGGAGGCTGAGATGGGAGAATCGCTTGAGCCCAGGAGTTCCAGGCTTCAGTGAGCTATGACTGCACAACTACACTCCAGCCTTGGAGACAGAGGGAGACCTTGTCTCAAAAAAAGAGAAAAAAAGGATAGGAAATGGAGTGAGGGGGTCACAATCCTGCTTAAACTCAAAGGAGTCAGGGTGGGACAGGTGTATTACTCAGGTGTTATACCAGGTGGCAAAGGTGAGAAGACTATCTTAATTCTTTTTATGTGTGATGTGTATGGATTTCACCATCCATTTTAGGATGGACTATTAGAGGCACAGAGGCACAAAATGAATCCATTTCAAGTACATAGATGGCCAATGACATAGCAAGGGCTAGACCCCAGGTCTTACAAAAGGAAAACGTTTCTGAAACTATAAGCTTTGTTACTTAGCTTTTAAGTAACAAATGCTTTTTTTGTCGTCCATTTAAATTCTTGACTTTTTTGTTTTGAATTTTTAAAATTGTTTTGTTGCATGTATTTTCAGTTTGTGAACTTTACTGGATGCCCAGTAAAGTTCCCTTATAAACATTACCTTATGGTGGGCACGAATTAGAAAGCTTGCAGAATAAGCGTGTTATTTTTAAAAGAACTGTATTAGTCCATTTCACACTGCTCTAAAGAACTACCTGAGACTGGGTAATTTATGAAGAAAAGAGGTTTAATTGGCTCACAGTTCCTCAAGCTTAAGAGGAAGCATGACTAAGAGGCCTCGGAAACTTACAATCATGCTGGAAGGAGAAGGGCAAGCAAGCACCTTCTTCACATGGTGGCAGGAGAGACAGCGAGTGAAGGGAAAAGTACTACACACTTTCAAACAACCAGATCTCGTGACAACTCACTCACTGTCACAAGAACAGCAAGGGAGAAGTCCACCCCTATGATCCAATCACTTCCCACCAGATTCCTCTCCTGACACATGGGGATTACAACTGGTGATGAGATTTGGGTGGAAACACAGAACCAAACCATATCAGGAACAAACACAATAAAACAAAGTTTGCAATAAAGCTTTATCATGATTTGGAAAGGCATAGATTCAGTTTAGTGGGAACTCATATTACTTCCTATGATGAACATGTTCTGATTACATCTCACACAAATTCTGTCCCTGAACCTTTTCTTCTTCAAGGATCATGCTTGGATTATGCCCTGAACCTTTTCATCTTCAAGGATCATGCTTGGATTATGTCATAATAAACAAAATGTTCTTCAATTATAAGAGAAAAATGTCATCTGGCCTATTACAAGTGGCACTAGCTCATATTTGGGTCAATTAAAAGACTTTTGCTTAGGGTATATATATCACAGGACAAAATCATAGTTGTGTTGTTCCCAAGGGTGGAAAAGTAGGTTTTTTGTTGTTGTTTTACTTTGTTTTGTTTTGTTTTAAAATGAATGTCATGGATATTTGTGTCAAAAACCCTTGAAGATATTCCATTCTAAAAGAAAAAGAAGATTCTGACTTAATCTTAAGAACACAAGTTTTCATGCAATGTAAAACCCGTGTATACTGTAACATAGTATAACAGGCATTTCTAAATGACAATTAAAATGACCCATTTATATAAAAAATAACATCTTAGCTCCTCTTCTATGCTTACTAGTCCAAAATAAGAATCACAGGAGAATGCTGAGAATTAACAAAAGAGCAAATTTAGTTTAAAAAGTAGTCTTTCATGCTTTGCAAGAAGTATAGACTTGAAAAACCGAGCACATTATATTGGAAGCATTGAAAGGAATGAATAGGAAGTGTTGAGTAAATGGTGGCAATTGTTCCAACTCATCTGTGAATGCAGGAACAGAACTGAATGCAGGAAGCAGCTAAACAGGATCCATTCAGACTCATCTGTCCCTCCTGTCTCCAGAAAGGCCACGGGGAAACCATGGCATGACAGCTGGTGGGGCACGAGCACTGAGAGAAGCCACAGAGGGGCCATATCAAACGTTCCAACAACCCATCAGGAACGGTGGGCCATCTTCAGAATCAGGCGAACACTGCACACAGAGCCATGCATAGAGAAGAAGCTGCAAGATAGACCACTGCCTAAAATCATCCATGAACTGTGACTGAAACCAAATAGCCTCAGAATATTGGAGCTATAAGGAACCTTGGAGATTCTCAAATAAATGAATTCATTTACATTTTTTAGTGAAACATTTAACCATGTTTGAAAATAGCATATTAGGAGGTACAATTTAAATTGTATTTTCATGCGTTTTATTTTAGAACAACATTTTTTTTTTTGAGATGGAGTCTCGCTGTGTCGCCCAGGCTGGAATGCAGTGGCTCCATCTCCGCTCATTGCAAGCTCCGCCTCCCGGGTTCAAGCCATTCTCCTGCCTCAGCCTCCCAAGTAGCTGGGACTACAGGCACCCACCACCACACCTGGCTAATTTTTTGTATTTTTAGTAGAGATGGGGTTTCACCGTGTTAGCCAGGATGGTCTCGATCTCCTGACCTCGTGATCCACCTGCCTCAGCCTCCCAAAGTGCTGGAATTACAGGCGTGAGCCACTGCGCCCGGCCTAGAATAACCTTTTATTAAACTATATTTCTACATTTCAACGCTAAGTTTATATTTCTAAAATACTTAGTGTCAATGCATTTCAGATTTTGCAATATTTCAGTGTTTGCTCAAAGCCTTTACTTTAAGAGATGATCTGATATTGCTCGTGTATCTGAAATCAGACAGATGACTAGCAAGATAAAAGAATGTTACTTTAAAAGCATAAATCTTCTTGGGATCCAATTATTTGTGAATGCTCCTCAGCTCCCTCAGGAAAAGAAGCTGCTGACATTCTGGAGAAGAAACAGGTAGAGCTCAGGCTGTCCTGCTCTCCTTTGCGGGTACATTCTTTTAACAAATGCAAGGTGAGCAGATGGCAAATTGGTCTTCATCTCCCCAAAACTTATCAAAAAAAACACAGCGGAACTCATGGCAAACTATATACACACACGAGCACATGCACGAACCCCAGGCTTCCTGTAAGCTGCCCAAATCCAAAGGAATCTTTAAAATACGTCCCCTTTAAAAAGTTGTCATCCTGGATGTAATATTGATCTACATATTCACTCTCCTCTCCAACACATCTCAAAGAAAGCAAAATGCCAGTACTCTTAGCAGACTCATGATCATTATTGGTCTTCCCAGAAGGAAACAGAATGACTACCCATCCTGAGGTACAAATTACCTTTGTGGCACAATAATCAGTATTTTGGCCACGTGTAGCTGATTTCTCAGGTTCTAAGCGCCCCTTGTGCTAACAAACCAATAGTCAGAGCCAGGTCTAGTCAGCATTAAGACATCTGCATCCCAGTGGGCAACCACACACTTTTAAGATGTGCTGTGGCCTGACAGACTTCCCTTGTTATAAATATTAGAATATAATGAATCAGATACTCAAGGACACTAAGGGAAAATCTAACGGATTATATCCTTTCCTTTCAATCTTAATCTCACCTGTGTTCTCCAAAGGAAATCTAAACTAACTGCCAGGTTCCTGAGACAGGGTCCAGACGTATCTGCGAACTTGAGGCATTCTGGGTGCTGCAAGAGCTCTGGGAAAATTGGTCCTGGGGATGAAGGGTTCCCTGGTGTCCTATATACATGCCATGCCATGTATGTTGTGTGCATTAGCTAATTTAACCCCTCCAGTAACCCTCAGAGCAGAGATTCTAAGAGTATGTCCATGGATCCCTGAGAGTTCCCTATGGCACATTACTTTTTTATTATTTTATTTTAATATTGTATTGTAACTTCTATATTAATAACATTTTATATATATTTAAATGATACTATTTTTAATCATTTTACTTTTATAATTTATACCTTTTTTTAATACTACTATGACATTATTTGCCTTTCTCACAGCACTGACATTCTTTTTAAGTTCTATGGATTCTTTTTTTAAAATTTATTTATTTACTTATTTATTTTTTATTATACTTTAAGTTCTGGGATACATGTGCAGAACATGCAGGTTTGTTACATAGGTATACATGTTCCATGGTGGTTTGCTGCACCCATTAACCCATCATCTACATTAGGTATTTCTCCTAATGCCTCCCCTTATCCCCCACCCACCGATGGGCCCCAGTGTGTCCACGTGGGTCCCTGTGTCCACGTGTTCTCATTGTTCAAATCTCACTTATGAATGAGAACATGCAGTGTTTGTTTTTCTGTTCCTGTGTTAGTTTGCTGAGAATGATGGTTTCCAGCTTCATCCATGTTCCTACAAAGGACATGAACTCATTCTTTTCTATGGCTGCATAGTATTCCATGGTGTATATGTGCCACATTTTCTTTATCCAGTCTATCATTGATGGACATTTGGGTTAGTTCCAAGTCTTTTCTATTGTGAATAGTGGTGCAATAAACATACGTGTGCATGTGTCTTTATAGTAGAATGATTTATAATCCTTTGGGTATATACCCAGTAATGGGATTGCTGGGTCAAATGGTATTTCTGGTTGTAAATCCTTGAGGAATCACTACACTGTCTTCCACAATGGTTGAACTAATTTGCACTACCACCAACAGTGTAATAGTGTTCCTATTTCTCCACATGCTCTCCAGCATCTATTGTTTCCTGACTTTTTAATGATCACCATTCTAACTGGCATGAGATGGTATCTCATTGTCGTTTTGATTTGCATTTCTCTAATGACCAGGGATGATGAGCTTTTTTTCATAGGTTCGTTGGCTGCATAAATGTCTTCTTTTGAGAAGTGTCTGTTCATATCCTTCACCCACTTTTTGATGGGCTTGTTTTTTTCTTGTAAATTTGTTTAAGTTCCTTGTAGATTCTGGATATTAGCCCTTTGTTATGTGGATAGATTGCAAAAATTTTCTCCCATTCTGTAGGTTGCCTGTTCACTCTGATGATAGTTTCCTTTGCTGTGCAGAAGCTCTTTAGTTTAATTAGATCCCATTTGTCAGTTTTGGCTTTTGTTGCAATTGCTTTTGGTGTTTTAGTCATGAAGTCTTTGCCTATGCCTATGTCCTGAATGGTATTGCCTAGGTTTTCTTCTAGGGTTTTTATGGTTTTAGGTCTTACGTTTAAGTCTTTAATCTATCTTGAGTTAATTTTTGTATGAGGTGTAAGGAAGGGATCCAGTTTCAGTGTTCTGCATATGGCTAGCCAGTTTTCCCAACACCATTTATTAAATAGGGAATCTTTTCCTCATTGCTTGTTTTTGCTAGGTTTGTCAAAGATTAGGTGACTATAGATGTGTGGTGTTATTTCTGAGGCTTCTGTTCTCTTCCATTGGTCTATATATCTGTTTTGGTACCAGTACCATGCTGTTTTGGTTACTGTAGCCTTGTAGTATAGTTTGAAGTCAGGTGGCGTGATGCCTCCAGCTTTGTTCTTTTTGCTTAGGATTGTCTTGGCTATATGGGCTCTTTTTTGGTTCCATATGAAATTTAAAGTAGTTTTTTCTAATTCTGTGAAGAAAATCAGTGGTAGCTAGGTGGGAATAGCATTGAATCTATATATTACTTTAGGCAGTATGGCCATTTTCATGATATTAATTCTTCCTATCCATGAACATGGAATGTTTTTCCATTTGTTTGTGTCCTCTCTTACTTCCTTGAGCAGTGGTTCATAGTTCTCCTTGAAGAGATCCTTCACATACCTTGTAAGTTACATTCCTAGGTATTTTATTCTTTTTGTAGCAATTGTGAATGAGAGTTCACTCATGATTTTGTTCTCTGTCTATGTTTAGTGTACAGGAATGCTTGTGATTTTTGCACATTGATTTTGTATCCTGAGACTTTGCTGAAGTTGTTTATCAACTTAAGGAGTTTTTGGGCTGAGACAATGAGGTTTTCCTTTTTTTTTTTTCTTTTTTTTTGAGACAGAGTCTCACTCTGTCACCCAGGCTGGAGTGCAGTGGTGCGATCTTCACTCACTGCAAGCTCTGCCTCCTGGGTTCACACCATACTCCTGCCTCAGCCTCTCGAGCAGCTGGGACCACAGGAGCCCACCACCACACCTGGCTGATTGTGTGTATGTGTGTGTGTGTGTGTGTGTGTGTGTGTATTTTTATTAGAGACAGGGTTTCACTGCAATGGGGTTTCCTAAATACACAATCATGTCATCTGTAAACAGAGACAATTTGACTTCCTCTCTTCCTATTTGAATACCCTTTATTTCTTTCTCTTGCCTGATTGCCCTGCCTAGAACTTCCAATACTATGTTAAATAGGAGTGGTGAGAGACAGCATCCTTGTCTTGTGCCGGTTTTCAAAGGGAATGCTTCCAGCTTATGCCCATTCAGTATGATGTTGGCTGTGGGTTTGTCATAAATAGCTATTATTATTTTGAAGTTTGTTCCATCAAGCCCTAGTTTATTGAGTGTTTTTAGCATGAAGGGGTGATGAGGTTTATTGAAGGCCTTTTCTGCATCCTTTGAGATAATCATGTGTTTTTTGTCATTGGTTCTGTTTATGTGATGGATTACATTTATTGATTTGCATATGTTGAACCAGCCTTGCCTCCCAGGGATGAAGCCAACTTGATCGTGGTGGATAAGTTTTTCATGTGCTGCTGGATTTGGTTTGCCAGTATTTTATTGAGGGCTTTTGCATCGATGTTCATCAGGGATAGTGGCCTGAAATTTTCTTTTTTGTTGTGTTTCTGCCAGGTTTTGGTATCAGGATGATGCTGGCCCCATAAAATCAGTTAGGGAGGAGTCCTTCTTTTTCCATTGTTTGGAATAGTTTCAGAAGAAATGGTACCAGCTCCTCTTTGTAGCTCTGGTAGAATTCAGCTGTGAATTCATCTGGACCTGGACTTTTTTTGGTTGGTAGGCTATTAATTACTGCCTCAATTTCAGAACTTGTTATTGGTATATTCAAGAATTCGACTTCTTCCTTGTTTAGTCTCGGGAGGGTTTATGTGTCAAGGAATTTATCCCTTTCTTCTAGATTTTGTAGTTTATTTGCATAGAGGTGTTCATAGTATTCTCTGATGGTAGTTTGTATTTCTGTGGGATCAGTGTGATATCCCATTTATCATTTTTTATTGTGTCTATTTGATTCTTCTCTCTTTTCTTCTTTATTAGTCTGGCTAGCGGTCTATCTGTTTTGTTAATCTTTTCAAAAAATCCGCTCCTGGATTCATTGCTTTTTTGAAGGGTTTTTCGTGTCTCTATCTCCTTCAGTTCTGCTCTGATCTTAGTTATTTCTTGTCTTCTGCTAGCTTTTGAATGTGTTTGCTCTTGCTTCTCTAGTTCTTTTAATTGTCATGTTAGGGTGTCAATTTTAGATCTCTCCTGCTTTCTCCAGTGGGCATTTAGTGCTATAAATTTCCCTGTCAACACTGCTTAAATGTGTCCCAGAGATTCTGGTATGTTGTGTCTTTGTTCTCATTGGTTTCAAAGAACTTATTAATTTCTGCCTTAATTTCGTTATGCACCCAGTAGTCATTCAGGAGCAGGTTGTTCAGTTTCCATGTAGTTGCGCAGTTTTGAGTGAGTTTCTTAATCCTGAGTTCTAATTTGATTGCACTGTAATCTCAGAGACTGTTTGTTATGATTTCCATTCTTTTACATTTGCTGAGGAGTGTTTTACTTCCAGTTATGTGGCCAGTTTTAGAATAAGTGCTATGTGGTGCTGA
This sequence comes from Pan paniscus, assembly GCF_029289425.2. Taxonomy (NCBI): domain Eukaryota; kingdom Metazoa; phylum Chordata; class Mammalia; order Primates; family Hominidae; genus Pan; species Pan paniscus. The sequence goes on along the minus strand of NC_073266.2, from coordinate 26,977,763 downwards.
GAAGAATATATATTCTGTTGATTTAGGGTGGAGAGTTCTGTAGATGTCTATTAGATCCACTTGGTCCAGAGCTGAGTTCAAGTCCTGAATATCCTTGTTAATCTTCTGTCTCATTGATCTGTCTAATATTGACAGTGGGGTGTTAAAGTCTCCCACTATTACCGTGTGGGAGTCTAAGTCTCTTTGTAGGTCTCTAAGGACTTGCTTTATGAATCTGGGTGCTCCTGTACTGGGTGCATACATATTTAGAATAGTTAGCTCCTCTTGTTGCATTGATCCCTTTACCATTATGTAATGCCCTTCTTTGTCTTTTTTTAATCTTTGTTGGTTTAAAGTTTGTTTTATCAGAGACTAGGATTTCAACACATGCTTTTTTTTTTTTTTTTTTTTTTTTGCTTTCCATTTGCTTGGTAAATAGGCCTCCATCCTTTTATATTGAGCCTATGTCTGTCTTTGCATGTGAGATGGGTCTTCTGAATACAGCACATCAATGGGTCTTGATTCTATCCAATTCGCCAGGCTGTGTCTTTTAATTGGGGCATTTAGCCCATTTACATTTAAGGTTAACATTGTTATGTGTGATTTTGATCCTGTCATCATGATGCTAGCTGGTTATTTTGCACATTAGTTGATGCACTTTCTTCATGATGTCATTGGTTTTTATACTTTGGTATGTTTTTGCAGTGGCTGGTACCAGTTTCTCCTTTCCATATTTAGTGCTTCCTTCAGGAGCTCTTGTAAGGCAGGCCTGGTGGTGACAAAATTCCTCAGGATTTGCTTGTCTGGAAAGGATTTTATTACTCCTTTGCTTATGAAGCTTAGTTTGGCTGGATATGAAATTCTGGGTTGAAAATTCTTTTCCCTAGGAATGTTGAATATTGTCCCCCACTCTCTTCTGGCTTGCAGGGTTTCTGCAGAGAGATCTGCTGTTACTCTGATGGGCTTCCCTCTGTGGGTAACCTGACCTTTCTCTCTGGCTGCCCTTAACATTTTTTCCTTCATTTCAACCTTGGTGAATCTGACAAGTATGTGTCTTGGGGTTGCTCTTCTCGAGGACTATCTTAGTGGTGTTCTCTGTATTTCCCAGATTTGAATGTTGGCCTGTCTTGCTAGGTTGGGGAAGTTCTCCTGGATAATATCCTGAAGTATGTTTTCCAACTTGTTTCCATTCTCCCCGTCACTTTCAGGTACACCGATCAATTGTAGGTTTGGTCTTTTCACATAGTCCCATATTTCTTGGAGGCTTTGTTTGTTCCTTTTCATTCTTTTTTCTCTAATCCTGTGTTCATGCTTTATTTCTTTAAGCTGATCTTCAATCTCTGATATCCTTTCTTCCGCTTGATTGATTTGGCTATTGATACTTGTGTATGCTTCACGAAGTTCTCATGCTGTGTTTGTCAGCTACATCAGGTCATTTATGTTATTCTCTAAACCAGTTATTCTAGTTAGCAGTTCCTGTAACCTTTTATCAAGGTTCTTAGCCTCCTTGCATTGGGTTAGAATATGCTCCTTTAACTCAGAGGAGTTTGTTATTACCCACCTTCTGAAGCCTACTTCTGTCAGTTTATCAAACTCATTCTCCATCTGGTTTTCTTCCCTTGCTGGCAAGGAGTTGTGAGTTGTGATCCTTTGGAGGAGAAGAGGAATTCTGGTTTCTGGAATTTTCAGCATTTTTGCACTGGTTTTTCCTCATCTTCATGGATTTATCTACCTTTGATCTTTGATGCTGATGACCTTTGAATGGGGTTTTTGCATGGGCATCCTTTTTGTTGATGTCAATGTTATTGCTTTCTGTTTGTTAGTTTTCCCTCTACAGTCAGGCCCCTCTTCTGCATGTCTGCTGTAGTTTGCTGGAGGTCCACTCTAGGCCTTGTTTGCCTGGGTATCACCAGTGGGGGCTGCAGAACAGCAAAGTTTGCTGCCTGCTCCTTCTTCTGGAAGCTTCGTCCCAGAGGGGCACCCACTAGATGCCAGCCGGAGCTCTCCTGTATGAGGTGTCTGTTGACCCCTGCTGGGAGGTGTCTCCCGGTCAGGAGGCACAGGGGTCAGGGACCCGCTTGAGGAGGAAGTCTGTCCCTTAGCAGAGCTCAAGCGCTGTGCTGGGAGATTCGCTGCTCTCTTCAGATCCAGCAGGCAGGAAGGTTTAAGTCTGCTGAAGCTGCACCCACAGCTGCCCCTTGCCCCAGGTGCTCTGTCCCAGGGAACCCGATCTGACTGGGGCTGCTGCCTTTCTTTCAGAGATTCCCTGCCCAGAGAGGAGGAATCTAGAGAGGCAGTCTGGCTACAGTGGCTTTGCTGCGCTGCGGTGGGTTCTGCCAAGTTCAAACTTCCAGGTGGCTTTGTTTACACTGTGAAGGGAAAACCGCCTACTCAAGCCTCAGTAATGGTGGATGCCCCTCCCCCCACCAAGCTCTAGTGCCCCAGGTCAACTTCAGACTGCTGTGCTGGCAACGAGAAATTTCCAGCCAGTGGATCTTAGCTTGCTGGGCTCCGTGGGGCTGGGACCTGCTGAGCAAGACCACTTGGCTTTCTGGTCTCAGCCCCTTTCCAGGGGAGTGAACAGTTCTGTCTCACTGGGGTTCCAGGCACCACTGGGGTATGAAGAAAAACTCCTGCAGCTAGCTTGGTGTCTGCTCAAATGGCCGCCCAGTTTTATGCTTGAAACCCAGGGCCCTGGTGGTGTAGGGACCCCAGGGAATCTCCTGGTCTGCAAGTTGCAAAAACCGTGGGAAACGCATAGTATCTGGGCCAGATAGCACCTTCCCTTACTGCACAGTCCCTCACAGCTTCCTTTGGCTAGAAGAGGGAGTTCCCCGATCCCTTGCACTTCCCAGGTGAGGTGACGCCGCCACCCTGCTTCGGCTCACCCTCCGTGGGCTGCACCCAGTGAGATGAACCAGGTACCTCAGTTGGAAATGCAAAATCACCTGCCTTCTGTGTTGGTCTTGCTGGGAGCTGCAGACTGGAGCTGTTTCTATTCGGCCATCTTGCCTGGAACCAGTTCACTGCACGGACATTTGTACTGATGGCGCACAAGCAATGTTGGAGGAAATTGCTGGTGCCTTAGCACAAACCAGTGCAGCGGTATGAAACTGTATGGGTGGCCATTGCGTTCCTCACTACCCACATTTAAAAAGAAGTCAGTTTTACTTAAGAAAGTTTTTGATAAAGGTGTAACAATTTTTTATTTTATTAAATCTCCACCCTTGAGTTCCCATCTTTTTATTATTCTGTGAGACAAATGGGAAGTTCTCACAAAGTACTTCTACTGCACATAGAAGAAAACCATCATCTTAAAGAAAAACACTTGTACAGTTATCTGAGTGTGAGCTGACCCAACTTCTACTTTCATGGTACACCATTTTTATAGTGCTTGTGAGAATGACTGATATATCAATTATGATTATTCAGATGGGTATCTGGAAGCCATTTTCTTGAAAATAAAGTAAGCACGTGACTTTAAGAAAAACAACTAAGAGTATTTGTTCCCAATAAAAAAAATAGAACTTTCATATGTATACCCAAAAACTTAAAGTATAATAAAAAAAGAAAAAAAAAGAAAAAGAAAAATAGAACTTTCAAGCAAAAAAAAATTTTTTAATTAAAATTTAAATTTAAAATTAGAAAACTGTGTATCATAGTGAGCTTAACGTCTTTCCAATCTTAAATGCTTTTTGATGAGGTCAGTGAGAATGTTGACAAAAGTGGGGGTTTGGGTTATCATGTAATAAAATGGATAAACATTTCGAAGATCCACATAGCTCAGGGAACCCATGCATGATGCTACAAAATCATTCAAGGTAAAAGATCCATTCAAAGTGCAAACTAGACTAATGGATTCAATGTAATCAAATACGAAAAGTTCCCTGGTGTGGTTTCAGATTACACATTGCAGCTAGCCATTGGGAAACTATAACTTGTGGAGTTTTGGTGTAGTCTCATAGAAGAATACCCACAACCTGCTTGAAAGCTATTAAAATATTCCTCCCTTTTCCAACTACACTTCTGTGTGAGGCCAGATTTTCATTATGTACTTTAGCCAAAATGACAAAGAACAAGATTGAATGCAGAGGCAGATACAAATCCAGATGTTTTCTATTACTAAAGAGACATTAATGATACTAAAGAGATTTGGGAAATGTAAAACAATGCCACTGTTCTCACAGAAGTATTCTTTGTTTTGGAAAATATAGTTACTTTCCATTAAAAATTATATTGTTAGTTCTAAATAAACATATTAAAGATATTTGAGAGCTTCTTATTTTTACTTTCTAATATGGTAAATTAATATGGACTTTTTGGGGTCCTCAATAATATTTAAAGGAGTTAACAGGTTCTGCAACCAAAAGTGTTGAGAACTACTCACAGGTAAGTACTATAATGAAATCCCGTTTGTCTGTCAAAATCCAGACTGGTAGTAGAAATGTGGGTTGAAGAAAGTTGGCAAGTTAGGGAATCATAAATTGATAATATATTCATGTTTTAATCACTTTCCTTTAAAGAAAAGTATGCATAGATTTCTGCCACTCTTTTGATCTAAGGATAAACCATTTTCTTTGTTGGTCTGCCTTTTGCAGTGTCTTTCTTGCATAAACTACACCCATAAAGCAATATCTAAGATTCCTAATATTTTGAGTGAAGAATGGTATTTAAAACACTGTGGAAATCAACCCAAATGAAGGCCCTTTCTAGGTTTCCAAACTACTTTACACTATTCCAATTTTAAAACTGTAATCTCACTCATAGCTAATTCAACATAAAAGTTTTAACCCATCACTTATACTCTCTTTTCAAAACATCCAACTTAAGTTTCATAAAAGTAGCAACTCTCTACACACAGACATTTTGAGGAGTTACAGAATATGTAAAATATTTTATTTACACTAAATTTCAACAAGCAGACATACATTTGGAAATAAATGTAATGATATCAGTAAGCATACATTGGGAGGGACTGCTATGGTTGACTTGAAATGCACATTGATAAAGCATAAAATTTGTAAGAATTAAAAAAAAAAACATTTCTTATAATAAGGGAAATTGGCCATGTTTACAGACTGGGAAACCTGTAGGTGTGGCTGTTCTAAAATTTCATATAATCTCTTTCATGCATGCATCTTACTCTTTCACTTTAATTTTGACCAACCCAGGTCCATTCCAGAATTGACTGGAGATGCCGATTTAACCCAGGGTTCTAAGCTGAGTTGGAAAATATTCATCTAGTTACTCAAGAGGCAACCAATCTTCTAAAAGTAGAGACTAAACAGTCAAATAAGTCTAGTTGCTTGGGAAATAAATTTCTATGTGGCTCCGCTCCTTTGAAATAGGAAGGAATCATCCTTTGTATTTTAAGATGAATATCTGCTGTCTGTCTTCTCTCATTGTCAACCAAATACCTAAAAGATTTCCCTAAGTCTGTGGTTCAGGGATGGAAAAAAAGATAATGTGCTTCAAGTAATACAATAGCTAATTTTTAAAAATTTCTAGTTAAGTGACTCAAATGGGTTAGCACATTTTATTGTCATATCACAAGACAAAATTACCTCAAGGCCCACAGTCACATAACCTCCCCACTTCCTGAAATGATAGCCCTGTGCCAAGAAAGATAAAGGTAGAATGTCCAGGTTTTTCATGAAAACAGCATGGCTGCATTGTGGTCAGCCACAGCTTTAGAAGATTCTCCCCTTCTAATTAAGCAAGCTGACTGGAGAAGCCCCTGTTGTCCAAGCTACTTCCAACACAAATTCCTAGAAAAATATACACCCCTTTTAGAGAATTTTCTTCTAAAGGAGCGTTTATGCATAGACAGTAATATGAAGACTTCAGTGAACAGGTTCAGAAGTTAATCACAACAAGATTAGCTCATAGACTTACTGACTTTCTTTCTGGGTAGTTGAGTTGAGAAACGCCTTAGACATCTCAAACTCTTTCATGAATGCAATGCTTTACCTCTTGATTTTTTACTCTTTCCAGGATTAAAGTTTGTGATATACTTAACTCAGGATTTAGGCAAACTGAAGGTGAGATGAAAGGCAATAATCAAATAAATTCATTTAAAATTAAATTGTGATATGTTGTAGGTAATTTTTAGTTTAGTTCTCACTTCTCTGTTTCCTGTTTCTTATTAAAGTTGAATATCTTTTAGACATCTGAGAAATGTAGAACATTATTTGTCATTTTGCAACTTCACACACACTGGAGATGGCACTTTAAATTTCATTGACGATACATTTTGGAATTGTTTTCTAACCTCAGCATATTTGTTGATGTCCTAATTCTGATGACATTATCTAGAAGTGACCATGAAGAACACATTCTGTAGACTAATTGGAGATTGCCTGCTCTTTGAACTTTACCCATAGAGCTGCATAGTAATTACAATTGCAATTCATAGCAACATGTTTCAGAAGAGAAGGAAGTCTCTGAACACACGAGTATCCCCTCACTAATCATAAACTGTCACCAAAAGCATAAAGTCATGCAATTTTAAATGTCATCTAGTTGAGTCCCAAAGAAATTGGGGCCCAATTTTCTCAGATGAAAAGAAAATTGAACAGTATTATATACAATTGTTCTTAAAAGAGCAAAATAATTTTTCTTCTGAAAATACAAAGCAAATTGTTACAAAATAAATGGAGTGTTTCACACTTAGGTTTGTAAAATGTAATAGCTTGAATTGGATTTTCAAATATGCTGTCACCTAGAAAACTGATATGAGGCCATTTCGACACCAGCAACCCAAACGTGGGTTTTAGTGCAGCATTAAAAGAAGTAACCTTCCAAAGCCAACAACGGAAACTCAAAGAATGACTTTCAGGAACTCTCAGATAGCTGGAAATGTGAGTTTGGGGCTAGAGTGGGGAGAAGTGGGAAGGAAGCAGTCAAGAGAACCGAAGAAGTAATTTTGTCAGATTCACTGCTCAGCACATTCACAGAAAGCAGCATTTTTTAGCTCCTCTCCTTTCGGGATCCAACATTATCCACTTTTCTCATGCTTACATCAGCAACTAAACACATAACCTCTTAGTGTCCTGTTTGTAATCCATTATTTAAGGAGCTTATGCATAATCCATCACTACCATTGCCTCCTTGCTCACAGTACTACTGCACATGCAAGCAGTACTAAACAAGGAACTATATAAGGAATGATGACAAGAAAAAGTTATTCATCTTAAGCAATGAAAAAGGACTGTATGTATCTATTGGTTGACCATCTAGGGGTGACCCAGGTTGCAAAAAAGTGAATTATTTGAAAGGCAATATTGCATTGTCAAAAGTGTGTATAGGCAGACAGACATGGGTTTACTTGGACTTTTGGCAAATTAATTAACCTACACGGTGCTCAATTTCCTCATTGGTGAAATAGCTATTTTCATACTCTCCTAGTTGTGATATTGTGAGCATTCAAGAAGACATATGTAAAAACCTGGCCCAGTGCCTAATCCATCCACAGCAGGGACTCAATAGATTGTAACAGAAACAGCAATAGGGTCCATGAGAAAAGCATTTCCTTAGAAGTTCTTCTAAGCCTAGAAACAGTAGTCCAGGACTTGCATTTAAAGCAGATAAACTAATGACTTCTCTCAAACAAGGTTTTCCTAATAGTGGTCTGAGTCTATCAGTTTTCCATATTAAAGATTTCTTGGCGGGGGAAATGCAGTTGAAGGCTTCCTATGGTCATGTAAGTTTTAGATACTGTAGGTTAAGAAAGACCAGTATGGCCAGACGCGGTGGCTCATGCCTATAATCCCAGCACTTTGGGAGGCCGAGGCGGGCGGATCACAAGGTCAGGAGATCGAGACCATCCTGGCCTAACACGGTGAAACCCCGTCTCTACTAAAAAATACAAAAAATTAGCCGGGCGTGGTGGTGGGAGCCTGTAGTCCCAGCTACGCGGGAGGCTGAGGCAGGAGAATGGCGTGAACCCGGGAGGCGGAGCTTGCAGTGAGCCCAGATCGCGCCACTGCACTCCAGCCAGGGCGACAGAGTGAGACTGCATCTCAAAACAAAACGAAACAAAAAAAAAAAAAAAAAAGAAAGACCAGTATTTCCTTACTAAATATTTCTTTAGGATTTAATATGCTAATGAGCATTGAAAATGTCCAAGACAGTAATATAGTATGAAGTGCACCCCAAAAACCTATTCAATAGCAGAATTGTTTTTAAGGAGTATAGTATGGGACAAGTGATTTATGGAAAAAATACTGGCAATTGCTGCCGTAAAGATACAAGTGGTCACAAAAAATTAATTTGACAACGTAAACGGGAATAACATAATGAATGTTAGCATGAAACTCAGAATTCTTCTTTAATAATTTTATTGATAATTAGCAACTCTGCAAATCTCTTCCTGACTTTTTATTTGTATAGTCTAAGTAGATACCTAAAAATTCAAACATCCGTTGTCCTGAAGAAGCCATGGGTTATGCCAGTCCTTGTCTCAGAAACTGTTGCCAGCACAGCTTGGGGGCTTGGCAATGCCATTAGCTCAGTACTGAGCCATGAAAGCAGAAATCAGATCTCCAAAGGGACCGTGCATGGTGGGCCAGAGCAAGGCAAGGTTTCAGTAGAAATGAACTAAATTCCCTTCTGCTCAATTCTGTGCAGAACTTTGTTGCCTTACAAAGTCATATGAAAACATATCCCTTAGTTTCTGCTTCTAATTCTGTCTCCAAAAAAGAAGAAAAAGAAAGTCAAGGGGACCAAATGGGGAACAAACTCTAGGCCACTTTTGATAGCAAAATTATTCCATGTCATAGTTCAGGCAAAATCCAAGACTCTCAAGTCATGCAAGCGAGTACTAAGGTGAGTCACTGGCCCACAAATTGCACTAGTCACCAAATCCTGAAACCCACCTTCTCTTGCTGAATTTGAGCAGATAGTAACCAAGAATATGAATAGAGAAAGTGGGTTTGGCATGTGCAAAAGCATTAATGGGTGAAAGTAGCTCCCTAATTGTTACTTAACGGACACTGTGGGCTACATCTCCCCCAGAAATATCTCTACCTTAAAGCTTATGACTGGCAGTCTTTCATTTTTTCAAGTTTTTAAGCCCTGAGCACAAAACTGCAAATATCCCTTTGAGGGATGGCACATGAACCTGTGTATCTCACATGGAACAAGTACTCATTGAGCAGCCACTATATGCTGGGCACTGTTCTAGATGCTGTTGATACAGCAATTGATAAAAAAAAAAAACAAAACTGAAGTCTCTTCCCCCTTAAGAATTTGTATTCTACCGTAGCATGGCTATCAACAATAGAATGTCTCTGTTGTTCGTTTTGATGTTACAGCCTACTTGGAACCAGGCTAGAATTAGTTTGTCAAAGCAAGCTCAAGAGATGACGAACACTGCCAGGTAGAGCAGGCCAAGACATGGCCATTAGACATGGCCGTTATGACTGTCAGGAAAGGATGAGGTCTAAGACCTTGGGCACTGAATCCCTAGGGGTGTGCGTGTGTGTGTGTGTGTGTGTGTGTATGCATACTCACACACACCATCTTTGGCATGGATACTGAAAGTAGTCATGCAAAGAAAACTGAGGCAAGTTTGCCAACCTCAAGATTTTTCCTAGGCCTGCCTCAAACAAAAATGGTATAAGAAAGAAGAATAAATTGATGCCCACAAAGTACTGTGCCAAAGCAACATTGCCATCTGTATTGTGAGTCTGATGAGTTTCATTAACTATTTACACAGGCTTTGCTAATTGCAAAGGGCACTTGGGGAATTCTAAGAGGGTGCATACTTTTAATGGGAGAATAGAAATTCTGCATCTGACAACACAGAGTTTTAAAATAAGCTGGGGGAAGCAAAATGATGCAAAGGAAATGTGACAGGCCCTTGTAGAGTGTCCGCCTGGTTTAAAGAGAGCCCCTGAGGTCATGCTTGGGCCCATGACCCTTGTCCCAGCCCAGCTGTCTGAACCAGGGAGGGCACTGGATCCCATTCAGAAAAATTATATTATCATTCTTGGTAGTTTGTAATTGGAGCTATACAACCTTAATTTAGTGTGTAATACTCTTTTATCTAGAGTATCTCACTAATTCCAAAAAAAAAAAAAAAAAGAAACAAACTTATGACGGATTGCTGACCCAATTTTAAAAACATAATATTGAAGATCATGGAATAACATCTTCTCCCCTATCCCACAGGTGAATTGAAAAGCAACTCATAAGAAAAAGGAAAGAAGTATGAAATAGGTGTAAAGAAACTGTTCGTGTACCTGATGGTTTGCAAATATCATGGAGAGGCTCCAGATTGTGTTTTCCAAAGATGACTAAAACAGTATCATCTCCCATTCCCTATGCTCTTCTAAGACCTTGCTATTCATTTTCCCATTAAGAGGTAAAGTCCAGTTCACCTCCTTTTGAGTCTGGTTAGGCTTGTGACCAAGAGAATGCGGCAGAATTAATGCTGTGTGACTTCTAAAGCTAGGTCACAAAAGGCAAGTCTGCTTCTGCCTTCTAAGCTGGGGCATTCGCCTTTGGTGTTCTGTGCCACTGCATAAAGAGTCTGACCATCCTAAGGCCACCATGTTGTGAGGAGGCCCAAGCCACATGGAGAGGTCACATAGATGTTCCAGTGACAGCCCCAAATGAGGGTCTGCTGACAACCAGCATCAGCCACCACACACACAGATGATAACATCTCCAGGACTCTAGTTCCCAGATGCCTGCATATCCCCTGGCTCTGAATCCTCCAGTGGAGGCCCAGACATTGTGGAGCACATGCAACCCATGCCATCCCTGTCATGTCCTGTCTGAATTCCTCACCCACAGTAGTCAGAGCATATAAAATGGTTGTTCTATGCCACTACATTTTGGAGTTGTTGGTTTCCCAGCAGCACAAAATGGAACAGAGGCTTAAGTTTACTCTTACCCTAGAATTCCAGGAGATCCTACTGTATTCTCTTTTAGTCTTCTGTAGATTTTGAGGATTTCTACTAGGTTGTGAGGATTTCTATCACTTGCTGTTAAACCACTGAAATTCATATTAAATTGGCATTCAAAATGGGGTTGCAGAGAAAAAGTGTCAGAGTGGATTGGGACCAGCAAGAAGTTATTGTCCTGGGATAGAGAGCCGCAATGCACGTTTAACGATAGCAGTATGTCTTGTTCCTTGGGACTCAGATGTCTTACTTCATCAGATAGCTAGACTTTAGAGGAATTCATCATTTTAAATGTCAGAATATCAGATTGAGTTATCGATTCCTTATGGCCTTCAGTAAAGATCAGAGAAGTGGCAAGCCTCAGCCGACGCTGCTCCATGGAAGTCAGCAGAAGAGAATAGAGGACAGCCCACTGACGCAGAGAATCAGAGCACAGCATCCACTATTAGTTTGGACAAACTGTGGTGGCCACCAGGGGTGTGTGTGTGTGAGAGAGAGAGAGATTATGAACTGATTGAAAAACTGAAGATTACCAGCAACTGGAATGAGGATATATAGGAAGGAGGAGCCAGAAATGTTAGCAAGCCCTTCAGAATGTACCTTCTCCACCACCAAGTAAAAATGAAGATTCCTCCCCTTGTAATACTCGGTTGGCTGTGATGCAACATTTTGGCAAGACTCCAAAGCAGATTTGCGAAGAAATGCACCCTGAAATCCATGCCAATACTCCAATCTATAATATCCTGCTCATGCTCTGAGGTCACTAAGGAAAAAAATCATGAAAATAGGTGGAGCCCCAGAATTTCCTCTAAAAATCAGAAGACTCACAGGTATGGCTTAGCCCTGAAAGTATAGCCAGCCAGGAGATTCACAAAGATGTTTCAACACTATCCTGACAAATAAAATTCTCAAAAATGAAACTGGCACATGGCTGACCATAGTTTTACAAGAATGGTCATACAAGAAAAATCCCTCAAACTAACAGCCCCCTGAAATGTTCAAGCATAAGTATAAATGATGTTGGTAATGGCTGATTGTGACTAAGACCTCCCTGTCCCACCTCCACAGAGAGAATCTCCGAGATGCTCTGGAAGAACAATGGCCAAGCAAAATTCTCCCGGAGGACAGAGTCTGTGGCAGTCTTTCTGGGTGACCAGGTAATTTACTTTGTTATCAAATAGATTAATCATCAAATTAACATTATGAGAGTTGTCAGTCATTTCATTTACTTCATCATCCCTGTAGAAGCCTCCAGTCTCAACCAACCTGCGACATGATCTTGGTGATTTGTTCAGCCTTCCTCCTTTATCAATTTTTTTTTTTTTTGACATGGAGTTTCACTTGTCACCCAGGCTGGACTGCAATAGCATGATGGCTCACTACAACCTTGCCTCCCTGGTTCAAGCCATTCTCCTGCCTCAGCCTCCCAAGTAGCTGGGACTACAGGCACCCACCACCATGCACAGCTGATTTTTCTATTTTTAGTAGAGACGGGGTTTCACCATGTTGGTCAGGCTGGTCTCGAACTCCTGACCTCGGGTGATCCACCCACCTTGTCCTCCCAAAGTACTGGGATTACAGGCATGAGACACCATGCCTGGCCTATTAATTTAATTATTTTTTGAGACAGGATCTCGTTCCATCACCCAGGCTGGATTGCAGTGCAGTGGTACAATCATAACTCACAACAGCCTTAAATTCCTGAGCTTAAAAGACCCTCTTACCTCAGCCTCCAAAATAACTGGGACTACAGGTGCACACCACCATCCTCAGCTAATTTTTTTTTTTATTTTTAGTGGAGATGGGGGGTCTCACTATATTGCCCAAGTTGATCTCAAACTCCTGCCCTAAAGTGATCCTCCCACCTCAGCCTTTCAAAGTGCTGGGATTACAGATGTGAGCCATTGCACCCACCTTTTTTTCTCATTTTGAAAATACAAAAAATTAAAACAGAAATAGGGGGAAAATGGATCTCACCCAGAGGTAACAGGCTCCAAGAACAGTGGCTCTAAAAAGTCTTCTCTAGATGAGTGATGGACTTTTTATTTGTCTCCTCGTTGGAGGGGGCGGGGGCAGTGAGTGTGTTTGCAGTTGTGCTTGTATCCTATTACATGGGATTCCTTTTGATGTGTGGGATGACAGGTGTGTGGCATTGAGGGACAGATGCTGGTAGTGTCTTGGGTACAGTTCCCTGGAGCAGAACCTGAGAAGGGGATGTTTGTGCAAGACATTTATTAATGGAATGCACTCACAAGAAACATGTAGGGGTCGGTGGGAGCCATATTGGGAAGGGAGGAAAGAAAAGTGAAAAAGGATGTGGTCTCCGATACAGTTGGGCTTCAGCTTGATCCCATGGGGCCTCTGGGGAATAAACTGTACCACAGAGTCTGCTCAGTCTTGGGGCATGAATGCAAGGTGGTTTCTTTGTTTGTTTGTTTTGTGTGTGTGTGTTTTCCATAAAGCAGTCAGTTATTGGCCCAGGACTACAGGAGAGGATACAAAGAACCCAGGTCCCTTCATGGGGAGGGACTTCCCTATCTCCCAGGGACACTGGCTCCAGTGTTCAGCCACCTGCCCAAGATGCCTAGGCCTGCAGGAGGGACCAGAGGCAGATGACGTAGACAATGATGACGTTACAAAGAGAAGTGAGAAATAATGCAAGCAGCTCCATTCCCCACGGCAACTGTGCAGAGAGGCTTGCAGGTCCAAGCCATTGGTAGCAGCCCCTGGTATATCCAGGACATCAGCACGTGGAACCAGTGAAAGGGTCCTCCCTCATAGTGACGCATGTCATAGACTCAGATTTATACAAACAAATGCTGAGCAAACCATGAAGAGTCTCTGGTATTTTCAACAATATCATCACAGAGGAACTGTATTGATTTCCTTGTAAGTATTTAGATTTTTCTCTCTCATGTAAAATGTCATATCAGATTTTTATCATCTCTTTTAAATTTTTAGAAGAGCATTTCCCAAACTCTACTGAAGTGACAGATTTCCTTATCCATCTATCCCGCCAACATCCAGGCATGTTCAGGGTACTGGGAGAGGCAACAGGGACGGAGGTCCCATGTCAGGGGACTTCACAGTGTGACGGGAATGTTCAACCTGCACCTGTTCCTTGCACCATACTCCATCCAGCTCTCCGCTCTTCCAGTCATTTATGCTCCTGTCTTCCCTGGAGGAAGCCTGGTAGTATCTCCCGGGGACACTGGCTCAAATTTTCAGCCACCTGCCCAAGATAGATGGGACCAGGGGCCAGATGATGTGGACAATGACGATGTCGCAAAGAGAAGTAAGAAATAAAGGAGGCAACTTAGTGGGAAAGGTGATGTTCTGGGTTCTGAAGAAGATGAGAAATACCAGGCCAGGCTGTGCTTTGCCTCTTGGCCTATTTTCCTTCCTGACTTTTTTCAGCCACAGTGAGTCTCTGAGACCTAGTTTTGGCAGAAGGAAGTACCAGAGGGAGCTGAGCTGTTGAACATTATGTGCGACCATGTAATAACTGCAATCGGAAGGGAAACACTCAGAGTCCTGGAGAAAGAGAAATTTGCATTTGTGGACACCTGCTGGGAGCCAGGCACTTTCGAATAGTTCCTGTCACCTAACTTAAGTATCATTACTCAAGTACTATTTAACTTAGGTGTTATGCAGAGAAGTCGAATAATTAGAAAAGTGGCATGACTTATACAAGGCAACATAACAGCTAGAATTTAAATGTAAAACTGCCCGATTCCAAATCCACACTCTTTCTACTACAAGGCCTTGCCCCCTTCTCTGGGCTACACCAACATCGCAGTTGCAGGCGAAGAGGCCATGTCTAATGACTGCCCCCTTTACATGCCAACCTAGTCATGGTCATGGTGGTATGATATCTAAAAACAAAATGGAACCACCATGAAAAATTTGTCTCTGAGGACCCAGAGTAATAAAATCCCAGGATAAGGAAGGCCTTTAGCGGATATATAGCCTGCTGTCCTGTTCAGTCTAGAAAACGCCTCCTCAGGGTCCCTGCAGATGGTCACCTCCCTCTGCAGGAGGACGTGACCACTGCAGTGGGAGGAGAGCCACTTCCCCAGGCCTCCCTGACACTAATGTCAGAAGGTGCTTTCTTAGGTTGAATCAAAATCTCTCTCCCTGTGTCTTCTCTTTGCTTCCTGTTCTTTTCTCTGGAGCAACATGATGTAAATAAGTTTATTTTCTTTTGTGCACATCAGAATTTCATATTCAAAGGACAGCTCTCTTGTTAGAAGGGGTCCAGGCTGAACACCCTCTTTTCTCTCAATGATCCCAGCTATGACACAGTTTTCTGATCTTCAACATCCTGGAGGCCCAAGACTATTCAAATACGTCACAAATATCTCTAATCACATCTTGTGATTATGACTTGGATAGAAGATAAACATTATTTCCATAATGATGAACATAAGACATTTGAGATTTTTTAATTTTTAGAGTTGTTATTTTGAATTATTTACCTTCCTAAATGTAAGAAAATTCCCTTTAGAACTCTTAATTTCTTTCCTAATTTCTCTATCCTACTCTCAAGCAGGATCAACCTCCCAAACGCATTGCTTATCAGGCTGTGATACCAAACTGCATAGGAAAATCTTAATCTTCAAGAACGTGTAGCTGTTCTCCCAGACATCCATATCTCCTTGTCCTAACCCTTTGATTTATGTTATTGTTTTTAAGTCCCATTTTCCAGGCATTTGCTAAGCCAATAGAGAACTGGGCCAATTTCCAAAGTCCTGCTAAGAAGTTAATATTGAATAAAACTTTTTTCAATGCGGCAATTGATCCGCAGTCATTGCCTGTTTGGGCTTCCCAACCACAGCTCCAGACAATCAAGGAGAAGGCTTATGCCATTTAAACGTCTCCCTTCCAGCAAAAGAATCTGGATTGCATTGTCAGAAAAGTAAAAAGGAGACATGTCAAAATTATAACTCATCTCTCTACCTTCAGCCTTATCGACTATGTTAAGTATAATAACAACTACTCACCAATTGCCTCAAGTCTCATTTTCTCAATGTGATTTCAGTCACTCATTCTTCAAAGACTATTTTATAGAGCAGCAGACAGGTCCCAGACCAACTCCACTCCTCTCCTAAACTCCTGTTCCATGCCCAGAGGAATCCCTTTTCCAATGACTAGACAGGGGCTGGGGACATTTAGAGGCCCGGGCCCCTTGTCTCAAGGCTGGACAACTCTGAAAAGCCAACCTTGTCCCAGAGCTCCTTGCAGAATTGGCTGAGGCCACTGTTGCAATCCCATCGAGGTTCCAATATTAATACCTCCTGGCCCAACCCAATCTTCTCACCTCCAATAGGTGTTGTTCCTCAGCCTTAGTGGGAAATAGTGTTATTTCCCATTAAACCAGCTATCTGCATGTAAATATCAGAGTCTGTTTCCAGTGGAAACCAAACTACAATGTGTGTGTGTGTGTGTGTGTGTGTGTGTGTGTGTGGATAGATAGATAGATAGATAGATAGATAGATAGATAGATAGATAGATAGATATGATAGAAGAAAGAAAGACATCCAAAGTTGTAGGTGACCTAGATTGGACAAATATAGCTGTCTCTTGTTGTTGCTGGGGAATTTGTTCCAAGACCCTCCCTCAAATACCAAAAGCCATGAATGCTCAAGTCTCTGATACAAAGTATTTTCATATAACGTATGCACATCCTCCCCTGTACTAATTCAGGGGAAAACCACGAAGAGCCTGTGTTCTCTTTAATATTCATTTTATTCTCCATTTAAAGCCTTTGCCTCAAAACCCTGCAAGGTTATTCATCACTGCCAAATTGGAGTCTGTGAGATTTTCAGAAGAACCATTCATATTACAAGTTTATATTCAAGTTTCAGTCACTGAGGAATTATTGGTGGCAGTGATCTTATAATTATCAGTTCTTTATTATCTTGAATATCACTTTATTGGCTTATCTGGCAGTCTCTTTTTAGGATTTGTACACTCTCATCTCTACATTATCTATAATACCTAATGCCATGTAAATGTTGGCAAATAGTTGTTACACTGTGTTGTTTAGAGAATAATGACAAGGAAACAAATCTGCACATGTTCAGTACAGAAGTAATCATCCTTTTTTTCCCAAATATTTTTGATCCAACGTTGGTTGAATCTGTGAATGTAAAACCCACAAGTATGGAGGGCTGACCATATGTTATACATAATCTGACACATATTTGTTATATATACAATATATCATCCAAAACTGAATGATTATTTGTTGCTCCAAATAGCCTCAAAATACACCCCAAAATTTATAAAATTTGGAGAAATTTATTGTTTATAATGAACATTTATCAAAATTAAGTGAATCATCAATTGTTATACTTTTTCATTAAAAAATACAAAGCAGGTATGGATTTAATATCTTAATGAACTATTTAGTTTATAATGCAGAATTTCTTGGCATTGCATGCTCAACCCATTGAGATTATTTGGAGAGTTATGAGCTTTGCAGGAGATATTCATAACATTATATATCTAGAATGGGTTAAAATGGATTTCTCACCTTGAGGATAAACATTTATAACTTTATTTTCAGTAGAGTAGTAAAATAAGGACAAGGTAGAAATAAGGAGGCTTGGTTTCACTCCTGCCTGCACCTCTAAATTGCTCTGCAAACTTTTCTGGGTCACTGTGCTTCCTGGCCTCAGTTCCCTATCTGTGGAATGAAGAAGGTGTCCTTGATGTAATTCCAAATCTAACATTCCATAACTGTAAGATGACATCCCTAGTCCTTTTATATAATTGTTATAACTATTAAAGAATAAAAGCACAGAACAGTAAACTTCTAAAAACACTGCTTCTACAGACGAACTATGGAAATACCTCCTTAGTGACACTTTAAAACAATCTGCACTGTACTAAGAAAATAGTACTTTGCACTATCTGTAGACATAGCAACTAACAGGATGCCTGCCACATAGCACCAGCTGAATACATTCTTGATAAATGAGTAAATGATTGTTATGTGAATGCATGTTTCCATTCCTGTCATTATCCCACAATGACTCCAAAGGGAATACAATAAATTCTGTCCAATGAATGAGCCCATGTCTCAGATATTTTACCTTCATCTATTTACTAATCTACCTCACAAAAAATGATATCTTTGTGGAAAGTATTTCAATAGAGAAATAATATCCAACTGTGATCTAAGTATTTTAATTAAGCCAACATGTAGTTTAAATTGTTGAGTTGCTGATTAGAGCAATCTTTTTTACTTGTTTTGGAGTGAAAGTGCTTTCAAAATGCTTCCATGAGAATTGGAGGGCTGCAGACATATGGCCTTATGTGGTGAAATCCAGTTCCTGTTCTTAGACTCAGCAGAGTACAGTTTTTAAAGGGATTTGATGTTTGACATTTCAGTGGGTTCAGCATAAATGCAGATGGTTGGGGCCCATCTTATGCCCAAAGGTGTTCCTACACGTCTTTTAATGCCTTCAGTTTGAAGCTGACCTGATCTCTTCTCGCTGGCCTTGTGAGATGGGATTTGCTGTCTCCACAATCTCAGTTTTGAGTCCCAGCTCCACTATTGATTGGATGTATTTTCTTATCTATAAAATGTGGATAACCACAGGTGATTATTATATGAGGTTATACCAGTAAACTGCTTAGCATGGTACTTAACATATACTAATGATTTCTATGAATATGTTTGCACAACTTACTGTGATTATGGTAAAGCATATCATTAAATCCTTGGAATTATTTTTTAATTTACGGAATAACTTTAGATGATTACCAAAAGTTCTGATTTTGAAATTTTGGAAGTCTACATCTCCTCTTTTATAAACTGATATAACATCAAGTAGATTTTTGTGTCGAAGATGTAATGATTTCCACTGTATTTTCAAATATCCAACTGGAAAGATCACTGAGAAGTATTGCCCAAGTAAGCTGGATATCCCAAAAACTGTGAGCCAAAAAATAATATAGAGATAAGTATCTTGTAGTTGAATACTGACTAAAGAAATTATAACATATCAGTGTACTTAAAACACTGTAGAGAAGTAGAGAAGCTAAAAATGAACTGCTCCATGTGTGAATTCTATTGCTACTTGGAAATGCGTCTAAGAAACATTACCTGAAAAGAGCAAAATATCAAGGACTCTGAACCACCACTGTCCACAGTGGGCTGTCATGCCAAGTGTAGTTAATGCATCTCTCCACAGCTGCATTGTTGCCTACAGCCCCACAAGGTGCCTCCATGCTCCGTGGCAGCCGGAAATAGCAATGTCTTCAATCACACGCCTATAAAAGCAAGGCGACTAAGAGTTCAGACCCCTCAGGGCTAAAGGCCTGGATTATCCAATTGGTCAGACCAGCTGAAATGTTGGTTAGTAGTGAAGAATCTTGAATGGGCAGTAAAGAAAGAAAATGATAAATACTAATTAGGATCCCAGGACCAGCTGCATGAGGAGAGCCTGTAGCTTGGCTTACAGACCCCCTTTCAATCTTTACAAGAGACTGCAAATGACCCTCTCCACTTTCTGGGAAAAAGTGAAGTCATCTTATTCTCTGGCCATTTAGTTTGTAAAGAACAGAGATGTGCCAGGTTGCTCAAATCAATTCTCCAAATGTGGTACTCAAATAGCAGCACATTTTCTTAGTGGATCTGTTCTCTTGATGACAGGCTTCCCCCCATTAAAATAAACCTATTATAGACTGAAGTATGAAAATCAGGTACATTTTTGAGATCCTAAGAAAAAGTGAAGGGAATCTCATGCTTGCTGCCTGCAGCTCCAGCCTGGATCTCCAGATCTCCAAGGCTCCCCATCTCGACTATCAGACTGTGGGACACTTACATTGGAAATTCTGAGAAGCACAGCCTTAGGTGTTGGAGGTTTATGATAATGAAGAAAGAAAACTCAGAGGACATCTCTGAAACTACACAGCCAGGCCTAGTGGAGAAATGAAGTAGGCTCCGTACTGTCTGAGCCCCACACAGCTCATGGTCTCTCCCCATCTTACTGGACCATAAGGACCCTTCATCAGCAGATGCCCACGACTGTCCCTCCACTGATGCCATTATTCCCACGATGCAGCTTCTCTGTCTCTGCCCCCTTCTCTATCCAAGTCTTTCCTTTCTCCCTCTTATGATACAACCCCTTTGTTTTTACTGATTGATCTTATGACACATCCCTTTTATTTTTACCAGTTGACCCATCTGACATTTTTTCAATGTAAAACATTGAAAAAAATTGGATAAAATATGTCCCTGCCATTGGATTACACATTAATTTCTGAAGTCAATCTTCCTGAGGTTAACGAGAATCTTTTATGACATTGAAAAAATGTCAGATGTGTCAACTGATAACTACTCAATATGCAACCTCACCACTGAACGGCTGAAGCACCTTGTAAACAAATTACATCTCATATTCGGCCACTGTTGGTTAATGCCCCAAGCTGGGCCAGTCAGTTTGAGGCAATGCACCTGGCCTTTGTGAGTGTGCAGCTTGTCTTGAGAAAAGACATTGGGCGTACA
Source organism: Pan paniscus (assembly GCF_029289425.2). Lineage (NCBI taxonomy): Eukaryota > Metazoa > Chordata > Mammalia > Primates > Hominidae > Pan > Pan paniscus. The sequence continues at coordinate 26,957,354 of NC_073266.2, read as the reverse complement.
TAAGATTCCCAAAAGTTCTCATGACGTGCAGACATGTCACCAGCATTGCTCTAGTGAAGAGTGCTTTAGAGAAGAGAGAGGCTTGTAACACCAGCTGCCATCTGCACTGGTGCAGCGCCAGGCACTGTACTGAGAATTTTACAGCCATGATCTCATTTAATTCCTCTTAAACATTCAAGTTGAAGTTGTGTCCTATTTTATAACATAAATGTCGTTATATCAAAAAATATATTTTTCCTGTGCAACGTATATGTTGTGCATATTCCAGTACATAAACTTTTAACAGCTTGCATAGCATCCTCAGATTTCAATATGATTTTTAAATACCCCACTCAGAAGAAATTTAATGTTTCTTTCATCATACTCTGAGTCAGCTTAAATCACTATGTTTTTAATTATTCCACTTTCACAGAAAAATACAAAGTGATGAAAATTGCCTTTCTAAATATTTCTCCCATTGAGGAACAATTCTCAGGTTTCTATTCTTCTAGAATTCAAAGAGTTTTCAGTATTTAGGAGTATTTGCCCCTTTGCTGCAAAATTCGTCCTCTTCAATAATTTTTTTTAAGTGAGCACAAAATGCAACAATGGTAGGGTTAATTGATTTTGATAGACCCACCAAAAATCATCAGCAAACATTTATGAGTTTCCATTGAAGACAATTCCATCAATATGTTGTTTCCAAGCATCTTTGAAATAGCCAGTGATCCCTCCAGTAGAATCTCTTATGAGACATAAAAACTACTGGCACAGAGAATAATTCAGTTTTACTTCTATCAATGAGCATTATCTAATGTTGCTTAGAGGTTTTATGAAACCAGGGAATCATCCATTCCCATCTATGTTTATTCCTGAAAATTGCGGCCTTGGTGTTATACAGAGACCACGATTGCACAAAGAAGGCCTCAGGGGAGCAAACATGACCTCATCCTGTGAGGGAGAGCCACAGCTCACTGCCACATGCACAGAGGATTAAAAGGCAAGTGGGGAGACAAAATACTGCGATTAAAAAAAAAAAGTACAAAAAATTAGCTCATCCAATGATGAAGACAAGACAGCAAATGCCAAATTAGCTTAATTGAGCATGCAAAATTAGATGTTCACCTTGGTGAACATAATTATTACAATTTCAAAACTGCAAATGACCTCAGGAAAAAAACCTAGAACGGCCTCATTCCCAATTGAAAACAAAAAAACAAAAAAAACAAAAACAAAAAAAACAGGCAGAGTTACCCCCAGTATAATGCAGAGCTGGTGATACGGTTTGGCTGTGTCCCCACCCAAATCTCACCTTGAATTTTAGTAATCCCCAGGAGTCAAGGGCAGGACCGGGGGAGATAATTGAATCATGGAATTGATTCTTGTGGTAGTGAATAAGTCTCACAAGATCTGATGGTTTTATAAATTGTGTCCCCTGCACAAGCTGTCTTGCCTGCCGCCATATAAGGCGTGCCTTTGCTTTTCGCCTTGCCTTCTGCCATGACTGTGAGGCCTCCCTAGTCATGTGGAACTCTGAGTCCATTAAACCTCTTTCCTTTATAAATTACCCGATCTTGGGTACATCTTTATTAGCAGTGTGAGAACAGACTAATATGGCTGGCAATAGAATGGACAAGACCCTCACTTGCACCTTTCTGCCTTCATGGGCAAAACCCACAGCACTCACACTTTCATAGATTCTGGCAATTATATCCTCGCCCCGCAGCTTTAGAGATGCAAGAGCTGCACCTCTGATCACCTGGCCTGCTTTTGAATTTTGGCTGCAAAGACTAACACTCAGGGCTTCTGACTGCTTTTCTTTTCCCCCACACGTAAACTTGCTACGTTTCTTCCCCACCCCATTGTTTGTCCAGAAAGCTACAAATCTTTCCAGAAATATCCATATGGCATATCTCTGAAATCAGTCAGCCAGAGGTCAGTATGTATCTGTGCTTTAAACTTTATGATTAGTGCCCTAAAAATATTGTTATAGTCTGCATTGGGTAAAACGTGCCCCTGCCCTTGGATTTCACATTAATTTCTGAAGTTAATCTTCCTGAAGTTACTGAGAATCTCTGTGTTGCTAAATCCAGTGGAATTTCTTCCCTCCTCATCTTACTGGACCATCTGTAGCTTTTGGCACCATTGACTATTATTCTCTCTCCTTGAAATACCACCTTCCTTTGGTTTCCAGGAAACTATATTCTCTTGGTTTTCCTCCTGCATGTCCCTCTCAATCTTCCTTGCTGGCTCATCCTCCTCCACCCAGTCATTAAATGTTGTAATTTCTCAAAGTTCATTTATAGTTCATTCCTTTCACACTCTATCAATACCCATGGCCATACAGAGACTCCCAAATTCCTTTGTCCAATCTTGATTGCTCTTCTGAGATCCAGAGCTATATAGCTAGATGGATGTCTTTCTAGCTGTCTCTATTGGGATATCAGAAAGACATGCTTCAACACTATATGCTTCTGAATTCGTAACATTTCCCACAATAACAACCTTAGTCTGCTTCCAGTGGTTCCTCTCTGAGTAAAACCACCATCCACCATTTGGAGATGCTTCAACACTGGCAGTCAATCCAGTCTTTCTCTCTCTCACTGTGTGTAAATGGTCCCTCTCCCAGTCAAGGGAGATTTTCCTTCCTAGGTCTCTCTGTCTCCATCTTCACCACCGCCCTCATCCTAGAAACCATGCCTGCCCATGCCGCAACCTCTTGACTTGTCTCCATACAGCTGGCCTGTCCATCTGCGTTTCTTCTCCACATGGTGAACAGAAAGTTCTTTACAAAATGCAAATCTGATTTTATCACCCTTTGCCTAAAATCCTTCCGCAGCTTACCCCAACTCCAGGTATAAAGCCCATAGGCTCTTCGTGGTCTTCTGCCTAAGTCATTCACTCCATCTGCACCCTACTCCCCCACCCCAGGATGCCCAAGCACCAGCGACACCCAGTGCTTTCAGCTCATCAGACACACCATTCCTTTCCCCACCTCTGCCACCTCCACCAGGCCTTGAAGACATTTTCCCTCTACTCAGAAGGTACTCCTCATCCTTCGGCAAGTTCAACCCTATTTCTCCTTCAGATCTCAGCTGAAACATGACCCCTCCAGAAAGGCTTTCCTGAGTGTCCCGTCTAGCTCAGCCCCTCACCACGCTTCCCGGCTCTCGGCCTCTCCTGGAAGCGCTGGCCACTGCTGGGCTTCCGCACTTCCTCTGTGTGTATGTGACTGCATGTTCCGAGGCTCCACATCCTTGGGCTTAGGAACCACTTCAGGTTTCATTGTTTTCTGTACAAATCACGGTGTGTAGCCAGGACCTGGCATATAGCAGGCAGTTGATAAATATTCGCTAATATCAGTCAATGATTTCACCCTTTTTATGCAAACTTTTGCAACAGGCTGGATTATTCAGGAGGGATAGTATATTCTTGAGTTATCAGTCAAGTAGATTCCCTCTCCTCCCCTGCCCTGTCCTCAACCAGCCTGACTTCAGCAATTTCACTCATTATTTGTCTTCTAGAAGAGACAACTTGCCTCCTAGAGATAGATGAGAGGGCGACTTACTCTGCCTACTTACAGGTCATGCTAGAAACGTTTTTCTAGGAAAGGTACTGAAACCCTTAACAAAAATCAGTTTGTGGTTCATCAATTCACATTGTTTAAATGCCTCATGAGAATGGACAAGTGGAAGTAAGCTACAGCTATTTTTGTGACTCACCAAAACTAGAGGTCACAGCTGTGCCCCAGGGCAGTCCTGCCCAAAGCTACTTGCTTTCAACCTCACATGAGTCACCCTGTGCGGCTGGAAAGAGCAAAGTCTTGACGGAGATTCCATTTTTTTTTTTTTCTGGCCGAATGACTAATAAAAGATTACCTTGTCAAATTTAGCCTTAGCAACAGGCAGTAAATTTGTAAGTGTATTGTTGAATTAAGTTCCTGCTCTTAAATTTGAAAGGATAGATTTGTCACCTTAAAAAAAAGATTTTAATTTTAAAAACAAGTGATTCTCTTTATCCTCTGTAAAGATTCCTGGCAAGTTATCTTTGCCAGGGCAACAAATAGAGGCCTGGAGGCTTTCATGTATTTTCTAAAGGTGAGCAGGTCACCGGTCAAAAGTTCTTCACTATAGACAAAGGGATGGTGTATTTACTATTGCTTATACAGACACTTGTGTTTAAACTGGTTGGCCTTTAAATATTTGACCCCAAGAAGAGGGCATCTTTTCTTTATCAGGCTAAAAGTTTTTAAACGTAGAAAAATCAAATAAAGAAAACGGAAATTTTCAAAGTTTAGAAGGGATCCAGATTTAGCCACAGTGAAATTGCTCAGCACAGGGGACATCTAAGAAAGCATACTATACTAAAAAAAATTCTTCATTATTACTATCATTCCCATATTTGAAGTTTGTCCATAAATGCAAACCACAAATATAGAACATTGCATCACAAAGATGTTCTTCATAGCCTAAGAAAGTAGAGCTGCTGGACTTCTCTTCATTATCAAGATTTACCATTACAGGCTTTACACTTTTAAATTTGTTTGTATCCATTTTACCAATGAGGAAATTGACAGCCAGAGAAGTTAATTAATTTGTTTAGTGGTTCCCAGAGTACAAAGAGCATAAAAAGCTGAGCAGGCACCATGGTGCTTAGGAGTGTGGCCTCTAAAGACATGCTGCATGTGTTTACATCCCCGCTCCATCATCCACTGTGTGACTGCGGGCAAGTCCAATGGCTACTCTAAGCCTTGGCTTCCTTGGCTATGAAACACAGATGATAATACTGAGCTCGTACCATCATTTTACATTCTAAGTGAGATAATGCATAGCAAGCAGTCGAAACAGTGTCTGGCACATCGTAAGCTCTTAAAAGCTTTAGTTGTGTTTTAAAATCACCTGGAGAGCTCACTAAAGATTAGGATACCTGGGAACCTCCTAGATAGATCATGATTCACTAGATCTGGGCAAGAACCTAGGAATCTGCATCTTGATAAACACTGCCAGTGAGTTGGAAAACCACTATTAGTGCAGCCAGATGTACCTAATTCCAGAGTTAATGTTGCCTCATCAGGAAGCAAATTCTTCAGTCCCTTCCCATTTTGTATTGGTATTCCTATGATTTTTCAAACGGGCCAAGTGTTACTTCAATTTAACACCTTCCTAAGTAACACCTCGTCTACATTGCTTTGGGAAAAAAATCACTTTTTTTTGCCTCTTAGATGCTCTCTTAAGTCACAATATTTTCCATGATGTTGCTCTTCATTTTTAGAGTCCCATGGACCTGCCACGACCAGGCCCTCATGTCCTTCCATCGTGTAGCATCAAGAACTTGACTCGTGTCCTCTCTAGGCTATAACCCAGTCTCCAAAGCCAAGCCCGTGTGACCAGAGACAGCTGAGTGTTCAGGGGTAGCTGTGTTTCAGGCCAACTCCCATTTGGTGTTTTCGTTTCCATCCCCAAACCAGGAGGCCTGCAAGCCCCACATATCAAACAACTGGTTTGTGGAATTGGCTGTTATTACAGGGAGATAACTGAGCTGCCTCCTGAAATCTGAGGTTCTTAAACCAATTGGGTATCATATATACCCAGTGCTTTCTGGAAAAGTAATGTGTACAACTCAATTTTCACCATGTTGTTTTGGAGAACAGACCTCAGAAACCAAAGGCAAACACTCAACATTCCAATCCAACTCCATCGTCTTCCATGACATGGGCAGTGAAGTCACATTTGGTTAGGGCTTTAGTTGCTCTCCAGGAATGATGAACTTAGCTTGATAACAGATGTTCTAAGAAGCTAACAAAAGCTACCAAGCAAATAATTTTTTCTAGTATCACTGTATGCAGCTTTTTCAAAATGACCAAGTGATCTGACAATAGAAGGAAAAAGCAATAGGGTGATTCCATATTGTAAGCCAGATATTCAATTTGAACCAAGCTCTTTGAAGCCCTCAGTAGCTAAGTAATTAGTCTTTTTCTAAATTCTTATACAATTTCAAGACCATGAAACACTACGGAAGATGTCAGAACAGCAAGCAGCCTCAAAGTGCTGTAGATGGGATAATTGGAAAATAAGAAATAAGAATTCACTAATCTTTTCTCTAATTTTAGTAAATTCAATTGTGTTTACATGTTGGAAGACTTGTACTTTTTTCTGTTAGTAAAATATACCCCAAATGTTTCAGGATCTCCTGCTCAAAGAACCTAGAGTATGCTTAAGTATTTTGTGTTAAACAGTACCATGGTGGGTTTTTTTCTCTATCATTTCAGTAAATCCAGCCATTGCACCTGTGCACAGGTGTGAAGAGAAAGATCAATAAGTGAGACTTCTTTCCCAAGGGCCCTTCCCCTCCTCACCAGTTAAACCCAACAGCTGAGGAACTGTCAGCCTGTACTGAGCCTTTCTATCAAAGAAAGGATAGAAAGTTATTAAAAAGTGGTAAATATGGAGGTTAGGAAGCTATGTAAACAAGGATGCATAAGATAATGTGAAATGAGAAAAAGCGGAATAAGAAAATGAATAGTTACTGATTAAAACGATGTTAAAAACCATACAGCATGCACAGTTACTGTCAGGAGACCACAATTTGTGCTCTTAAGCTATTGGCTGGAATATGATCTGCAGCAAAAAAAATATATATATATATAACCTTCAGTTCATTCTTATAAATCAGTCCAGTGAAAACAAGAGTACCAGTATATATAAAGATAAACACACACACCAAATATACATATACATATTACATATTACATTCTTGTAAAAAAAGTTTTAAATGACCTCTGAGCCAGAAGGAAGGTGCTGAAGAGCACATACATGGCTGTTATCTCGAGGTGGGATTGGGGGCAGAGGGTGTTTATTAACCTTTGTCACAGCCTTCAGTGGTCCAAGAACCTGCTGCTCCCGGGTCCTCTCATTTGAAGACACCCACCGCCTAAGGATGAAGAGAAGCTCCTTCTTGCAGATCTGAGGCTGATTTCCCAACTCCCAGGAACACCCTACCCACAGCCTGTTCCCCAGACCCAGGTCTGTCCCCTTATGCCTGGTCCCAAGTCAAAACCAGCTGTTCCTATTCTAGAAGACAATACTACTTCTTCCCTTGCCTTGTATTACCAGTGGTCTAGGTTGTCTGAGGCTCCTCAGGGTACAGCCGTATTCATCTCTGTGTGTCTGCAATGCCAGGCATAGCACTTGTTACAGAGTTTTTGTTCCATTGTACACAGGGACTTATAGAGTGCAATAATAGACGCTGGTGAGATGGGGGTGAGGGTTGAAAAATTACCTATAGGGTACAATGTTCACTATTCAAGCAACAGGTGCACTAAACACCCAGACTTTACTACTACACAATATATCCATGTAACACATCTGCACTATACCCCCAAGTCATAAATCTATATGATACATACAAATTAAATATATATGTATCAAACTAAATACATGTATATATTTAAACACAGGAAACTGGAACTGATTATTTTACAAAACGAAGTTACTCTTTATCTTCATGTGACTAATACCCTTCAATGGTGGAATTCTTAAAACATAACATTTTTACTTTCTACAGAAAGCACAGAAACACAGAAGTGTTTTTAAATGATTAAAATATTTTATAGGAATGTACTCTTTAGTCCCAATATCAGTAGGGAAATGTTTCTATACAACAGTGAATTCATAGCATAGCATTACGTGCAAAGGTTGAAAAGAATTAGGATAGTCTACATGTACTAACATGAAAAGATCTTTAAATGTAATGTTGTCTGAAAACAAACTGTAGAAATATAAGTAGGGCCTTCTGTCATTTTTAACTAAGGTAAGTAAATCATGTATTCAGATGAATGAAAATAAGTTTACAGAGGTCTTGCGTAATTTTAAGTTTTTAAAACAGCTCCCACATACACATACATAAATCTGATCATCTCAATAAAAACACAGAGAGAAAGAGAGACATCCCGCTCTTATTCAACAGGAATTCTTGACCAAGACTACAAATGTAGCCCATTTGACATCGAAAACATTGGGACAGGTGTGAGAGTGAGGAAAATGGGGAGAAAAAAGAACTTTGAAGACAAGGATTTGAAGTTAGCATGAAGCATGGAAAGGAGGAAGGGCAAGCTTTCTGCAGCGAGGACAGTGCCTGCCAGAGAAAACCAGATCCTGGGGAGGGGTTTCTCCAGAAAGAGAAAGTCAAAGCTGCAGGTAGGCTCTGGAGACAAGGAGCTCGCACACAGTGAAGGTGGCGGCCACATTGAGAAATCAATCCAGGCTGAAGGACACGCACCAAAGGCAGGAGGGGTGGCACCATGGACAGAGCTTCGGATGGGTGCAGGTGGGGCTAAGAAGACAGCATGGGGCAGATGCTGCAAGTATGGAAGCCAGGACACGAGCTTCCTTCCAACCACCAAAGGGCAACTCACAAGCAAAATTCTTTCCTAATGCTTCACCACGTTTTTTTTCTTTTTTAGACAGATCTCACTCTGTTGCCCAGGCTGGAGTGCAGTAGTGCAGTCACAGCTCACTGCAGCCTCAAACTCCTGGGCTGAAAGGATCCTGGCACCTCAGCCTCCTGAGTAGCTGGGACTACAGGTGTGCACCATCATACCCAGCTAATTTTTTTATTTTTTGCAGAAACGGGGTCTCCCTATGTTGCCCAGGCTGGTCTTGAGCTCCTAGCCTCAAGTCATTCTCTTACCTTGGCCTCCCAAAGTGCTGGGATTACAGGTGTGAGCCATGGTGCCTGGCGACCTCACCATTTTTGCTGACTGAATCACTTGACTAACCTAACTATAGCTTGCTGCTGAAGATGCTGGCAACCTAGTAGACAATACGTCAAGATGCGAGGATGCTCCATAGTAATGTAATACCTTCCATTCAACCAAGGTTAAAAGTGTCAACTAAATGCTAATGTCTCCACCAACCACAGATGGGGTTTGCAGGAGCAATGGCTGTAGGGACACTAAGATTTCACCCTCCAGAAGACAGCATCTTCCTGTGCCATGGCTAGATCACCAGCTACCCACAGACAGCCTGAACTCCAATTGTCTTCCTGCACATGTGCCTTTAAAGGTTTTACTGGCATTATTGCTTTTTTACTTCTGGTAATTGCTTTAAGAGAACAAAGCTCTTTGTTTAAGGGGGGACCAGGGATCTTATAATTGCCGCGAGGCACATGAGAGGTTTCTAGACTTTCTAAACAGTTTCTCTTTTAACATTAAATATTAAGTTCATAATGTTTGGCCAAAATGTAGATGCTCCCTAGGGAGGGGGAGGTGATGCTATCAGGAAGATCGTGTAGACTGGTAAGAGATCCCTCCTGCATCGCTGACTTCAGAACCACAAAAAAGCGCACCTGAGGAGGGGTGCTGGCCACCCTGTGCCCATGCAACCACCATGTCTTGCCAGAAGCAGGGCACACTCTAGTCCCAGCTGCGTCAGGGGCTTCAGACTCATTAATACTATTTTCTACATTAAAATAAATGATGACGTATCTGTTCACCTGCAATGAATCACATCAAGTCAGTTCTTAAATGAGTGTTTCCAGAATCCTTAGGGGCTCCAACCCAGCTAGTGCAGGGGCTCAATGACTTAACCCTTCTTTTCCCATGGTATATTTTTCCCCAGAATTTTCCAGCCGAACTAACAGTAACTTCAGTGACATTAAATACTGTTACAGGAACTTTTCAAATGTAGAGGAGCCTTTAGAAGGAAGCCTTGAGCATGAGGGCAGACCCCCCTCATCCAACCACCACCTGACTCTGTGTGAACCTGGAACTGTGAGGTGAGCCCATCGGCTTGAGTGGACAACCCAGGCTTGCAAAAGGGGAGACTGGGGAAAGCTTTGTTTTTCCCTTTCAGGGGGAAGACCCATTTTTAAAATTACAATGTCCTATTTTCACAGAATGTCTGTGCTGTGATAAAAGGTCATCTCCCTACAATGTTATGATACAGACCTCAAACCTACAAACATGAGGAACTTCTGCCTCCAGGTTAACTGGTTACCCACTGTACAAGACACATTACACACAGTCCAGAAGGCGGAGCTTCTGAGATATCTAGAAACAGCTTAGAGGCAAAATGACAAAATAAAGCAGCAACAACAAATAAAACCAATCTTCTCGAACTGGCTCTCGCTTTGGTCTAACTAGTTATGCACTACTTGGATAACTATATCAAGTTCCCTTGAGTCGTCTTTTACTTTAAAATGTTATTGTAGGACTGACTCATCCATTCCTTATCATGCCCAGTGTACTGTTCATATCTCATAGTCAACTTGGTGCTGAAAGTAGTGACGAGCCATTTACAATGCCAGAAATCAAATTTTGTATCAGTTAGAATCAGGTTTGTCTCCAAACAATAAATAATAATGAATGTGATAACTTGGATGAAATGGCCAAATCTGTAAAGAAATGAGAACTACCAAAATTCACTAAAGAAAAATAAGTAACCTTGTATAGTCCTGTATCTCTTTGAAAGCAGGAATTATAGTTCAAACCCTTCACACACACAAAGGCTACCAAATTTTTTTTTTTTTTTTTCTGAGATAGAGTCTCGCTCTGTCACCCAGGCTGGAGTGCAGTGGCGCGATCTTGGCTCACTGCAAGCTCCACCTCCCGGGTTCACGCCATTCTCCTGCCTCAGCCTCCCAAGTAGCTGGGACTATAGGTGCCCGCCACCACGCCTGCCTAATTTTTTGTATTTTTAGTAGAGACAGGGTTTCACCGTGTTAGCCAGGATGGTCTCGATCTCCTGACCTTGTGATCCGCCTGCCTCGGCCTCCCAAAGTGCTGGGATTACAGGTGTGAGCCACCGCGCCCGGCCAAAGGCTACCAAATATTTAAGGAAGAAATAATACCAACTGCACACAAATTTTTCAATAAAATTAAAGAGGGAGGGATACTTCCTAACTCATTCTATGAGGCCAGCATTAATTTGATAACAAAACTAGACAAAGACCTTATAAAGAAAATACAGACCAGTATTTCAGATGAGTATAGATTTAAAATTATAAACAAAATTTCAGCAAATCAAGTCCAAAAATACATAAATACGTCATGACCAAGTATGGTTTATTTCAAGAATGCAAGACTGTTTTAACATTAAAAATCTATCACTATAATTCAATATATTATAACAAAATAAGGTAATAATTCATAGAAAAAAACAATTATGTCTATAGATTTAGAAAAAATTTTTGAAAAAATGCAAAGTGTTGTTGATAAAACTCTCATAAATTAGAAATAAAAGAAAACTTTCTTAACCTGATAAAGGGTATTGATTTTAAAACCCTATATCCAACGTAATTCATAAACATAATAAGAATGTCAGTTTATGGTGAAAGACTGTATGGCTTCCCAGTAAGATCAGGAATGGGCAAAGATACCCATTGTCACCACTCATATCCAACTTTGTGCTAGAATTTCTACCCTGTACAATAAAGCAAGACAAAGAAATAAAATGTGTCTAGGTTGAAAAGGAGAAACATTCTTTATTCACAGAAAACATGATTGTCTATTTAAAAAATCCCATGGAATCTCAAAAAAATAAAAGTCATGAGAACAAATAGGGGAGCTTAGCAATGTTGCTGAATATAAGATATATAAAGTCAATTGTATTTGTACATGTTAACTAACAATGAGAAATTTAAACTTTTTAAGAAATCCCATTTACAATAGAATCAGAAAACAAAAGTTACTTTGAAATAAATCTGAGAAAAATGTAAATTACTTATACACTGAAAACTAGAAAATATTGCTGACAGAAAATTAAAGAAGACCTACATAAGTGGAGGCATATACCATCTTCATAGATCAAAAGACTCAGTATCAATAAGCAGGGATTTCTGTAGAAATTAACAAGATGACTCAAAAATTCATGTGGAATGCAAACAACCTAGAGTACCTAATTCCAACAATAACTTTGAAAAAGAATATAGTGAGAGGACTTACATTACCTGATATCAAGATTATTACAAAGCTACAATAACCAAGAAAGTCTTGCATTCGTGAACCAATAGACATAAAGACAAACAGAACAGAACAGAGTCACAGAATAAACCCATTTGTGCTGGGCCAATTTATTTTCCACAAAGTTACAAAATCAAGTCAATGGAGAAAGAATGGTGTCTTCAACAAATGATGCTGAAACAATTGGACACTATTATGAATTTTAGAGTCGTAATTCATAATTCACACCATACACAAAAATTAGTCAAAAAAGATGATAAACTTAAATGCAAAACATTAAACTATAAAACTTTCAGAAAAAAACATAAGGGAAAATCTGTAATCTGAGGGCTAGATAACAATTTCTTACCAACAACAAAAGCCTTAGAAATATAGTCAATTGGATTTTGTCAAACTTAAGAACTCTCAAAAGACACTTCTAAGGGAATGAAAAGATAAGCCATAGACTAGGAGAAATTATTTGCAAATTACTTTTCTGATAAAAGACGTACTAAAGGTATTCAGAACATTTAAAGAACTCTCAAAACTCTGCAAGGGAAAACAACCCTAGTGTTTAAACATGGCAAAAGATCTTAATAGAGAGATCATCAAAAAAATATATAAGAAGGCAAACAAGCACATGAAAAGATATTCAATATCAATATTCATTAGGGAAATGCAAATTAAAACCTTGATAAGATCCCACTGCATACATTTGAGAATGTCTAAAATTAAAAAGACTAATCACCTCAAGCATTAATGAGGATTTACAGCAATTGAGACTTCATGGACTGCTGGTGGGAATCAGCAATATTCTAGCCACTTTAGAAGAGATTTTGGAGGCTGGGCACAGTGACTCATACCTATAATCCCGGCACTTTGGAGGCCGAGGTGGGAGGATCACTTGAGCCCAAGAGTTTGAGACCAATCTGGGCAACATAGTGAGACCCTGTCTCTACAAAAAAAGAAAAAAGAAAAATTTTAATTAGCCAGGCATGTTGGCACATGCCTGTAGGCCAAGCTACTCTGGAGGCTGAGGTGGGAGGATAGATGGAGCCTGGGAGGTTGAGGATACAGTGAGCCAAGATTTCACCACTGCACTCCAGCCTGGACAACAGAGTGAGACCCTGTCTCAAAAAAGAAATAAAAGAAAAGAGCTTGGCAATTTCTTAAGAAGTGTTAAACTCGTAGCTACTGTATCACACAATCGTTTCATTCCTAGGCTTCATCCAGGACAAACAAAGCATATGTCCACATAAAGACATGTACGCAAATATTCATAGCAGCTTTGTTTAGAACAGCCGAAAACTAGGAACAATCTACATGTCCATCAAAAGGTGAATAGATAATGAAATTCTACTCAGCAATAAAAAAGAATAAACTATTATTGAAACACTCAATGAGAGGGTTGAAACTCAAAATAATTAGGCTGAGTGAAAGAAGCCATATCCCTCCCAAAAAAGTACATCTCATAAGATTTCATTTATATTAGTATCTAGAAAATTCCTGCTGCTATATAGTGACAAGAAGCACATCAACGGTTGCTGTGGGGGGAGACAGGGAGGTAAGTGAGATGGGTTACCAAGGGGGATGAGGAAACTACTGAGAGTGGTGGAAATGTTCCTTATCTTGATTGTGGTGACTGCTTCTTGAGTGTATACATTTGTCAAAAGAGTTCACTTCAAATCCGTGTATTTTGTATGTCAATACAGCTCAAGTTATTTTAAGTCACCTTATCAATGAGGGCTTCTCTGAATAACCCCCTCACTTAAAATTACAATATTGCCCACCTACCCCACCTGTCTCTTCCTTAATTTTTCTCCATGGATTTTATCACTTTCCAATATAACGTATGTTATTTACTTGTTTTGTTTATATCTGCCTCCTGCCCATGCCACTGAACTGTGAGCTTCCTGAGGGTAGAGGTTGTTTTCTGTTTTCTTGCGTGATGTGTCCCTAGCAACTAGAATAGAACCTCAGTGAAGGAGTGAATGATGAAGGCTTCTTTGCCTCTCTAGCCTCCCATGAGCTCTCTCAGATCCTTTTATTTATTTATTTATTTATTTATTTATTTATTTATTTATTTTGAGACGGAGTCTTGCTCTGTGGCCCAGGCTGGAGTGCAGTGGCGTGATCTCGGCTCACTGCAAGCTCCGCCTCCCGGGTTCACGCCATTCTCCTGCCTCAGCCTCCCGAGTAGCTGGGACTACAGGCACCCGCCACCACGCCCGGCTAATTTTTTGTATTTTTAGTAGAGACGGGGTTTCACCGGGTTAGCCAGGATGGTCTCGATCTCCTGACCTTGTGATCCACCTGCCTCGGCCTCCCAAAGTACTGGGATTACAGGTGTGAGCCACCACGCCCGGCCCAGATCCTTGTGTTTTTTGTAACACAGATTGAGTTCTCATGCCTAAACACATAAGGTAATAGAAAGCAGGAAATATACGTGCATTCTGTTGATGATGCTCTATTAATTATGGGAGTCATTCAGCCTTTCTGGGTTTCAATTTCCTTATTTATAGAAAGAGAAATAGATGATCTCTATGATCTAAATGTTTGTTATTTGTAATGTACCCTTCTCAAAATTAACCTGCAGATTCATCAAAAGTATGAGACTTGGTAACTTTTAGCATATACATATACACAGTAGATTTATATGAACTGACTTGGAAAAATATACATGTCAAAACTTAAGTAAAAAGAGATGCTGTCAAATGATATGCATAGTATGATCCAACATACTAAAATACTATAAAACTAGATCTTCGCATATATGTCCAGTGGGACACGGAGGCCTAGGGAACAGGTAGGGTGATGGCTGTTCAACTGCCAGCTGTGGTTACTTTCAGGATCAGAGGGAAAGAAAAGAGAGTTTCACTTTTTACTTTGCATGCTTCAAAACAAGAGAAGTGAAACCATTATGAAAGAGGTATTTTTTGTATTTATGTCTTTTTCTAAATTTTATACATTTCTAATTGTATACATAAAAGTGTTTTTAAAAAGCGTTTTTAATTAAAACTCTTACTCCTGACCTCAAATATCCACTTCTACCAGGAAAACCTCTGTAACTTAGACTGCAGAATGCAAAGCTGTTGTCGTTATTTTTCTGGGCCTGCAAATCACACTGAAACTAACAGCATTCCAAATCTGTGTCAAGCTCACTGCTGAGTTGCATTTAGCATGTTCCTTAAAGTGTCCTTACTCTATAGTAGAGATAAGTTTCCTCATCCTGCAGAAAAGATATAATTTCTGTGCTAAAGTGGACCACACAGAAAGAAAAAGAGAGTCACTGGAGAAGAGAAGAGTGGGAAAGGTCCTGATCTGTGATCTCGATAGCAAACATTTCCCATTTTTTATGCCTCAGTGGTAACTATCAATGTCCGTCCTAGATCTACCAGGGACGGAATAGCAATTGTGTTGCCATAACAAAATAGCAGAGTGGACCAGATAACAGAATGGCCAACAGCTTGAGGCAGCCCCAGCGAGGCCCAGCTAGACTAAGGGAGCTGTGACATTATGAATGCATCTTGGGGCAAGTCCATGGCAGAATGGTTTTCCCTTATCTTATCGGTTTTCCCTTGCCAGGAAAGGAACCAGGCTTGTAAAACTTAGCATATCACATAACCTTACAGGGACTGGCACAGAAACACATTCTCCCAGCACATCGTTAAAAGCAGAACACTCCCCATCTTTATTACATTCTACACAGCAGTGTGGCTGATTTTATTTCACGAGGGAAGAACAGGTTGTTGAAACAACCAAGTCCAAGTATTTTTCTCAGTTGCATTCGGTTTCATTAGGTAATTTTCGCATGGTGCATCCTCCCTTTCTAGCTGCCTTTTTTTTTTTTTTTTCTAAAGGAAATGAGAAGATTACACTCCTAAAATTCCAGACAGGTCCACCATGAAGATTTAGCACAACAATAGCAACTTTCCTCACGAAGGGATTGTTCTAGAAGGAGGTTCATGACTATCACACAAGCTTCTAAATTCTGAGGTCGCCTCCCTCCTGTCCTGCTGACTGGCACTTGCTTTCCCATTTCTAGGGTTGCAGCTGCCACCATGTGGAAATGAAGTGCGCAGGTATGAGAGGCACTGATCCAAAAGGTTTAATATTCCAAATCTGTGTCAAGCTCACTGCTGAGCTGCATTTAGCGCGTTCCCTAAAGTGTCCTTACTCCATAGTAAAGATAAGTTTCCTTATCCCGCGGAAAAGATATAATTTCTGTGCTAAAGTGGACAAGACAGAGAAAAAGAGAGTCACTAGAGAAGAGAAGAATGGGAAAGGTCCTGATCTGTGATCTCGATAGCAAAGATTTCCCATTTTTTATGATTCAGTGGTAACTATCAATGTCTTTCCTAGATCTACTAGGGACCGAATAGCAATTGTGTTGCCATAACAAAATAATCCATCTTTCAGGAGTTATATTTTCAGTGGCAGTCCCGAGATACAGCATTAATTCCAGCCGAATCTAACAGCAACAAGGGGAGGGGCGTTTATAACACTAGACCCTTGTTACATGCATATGGCTTGTGAAGCAGTCACACTTCATCAACAGGTGAAAGCAAATACCTTCGTTCACGCAATCAGCATCTTTAGTCACATAGCATCCCCAAAACTAGATAACACTAATGTTGATTTGAGACATCTTAAATATTGACATACAATTTGGATACAAATTGTTTGCCATCTACATGTCTAAACAAGAAAATAAATTAGCATTCTTTCTCCAGTCCTCTATAGACAATAGTTCTCTAGATATCTCGAATTACCTCCTTTTTCTAATTCATTCAATCCTTCAACAGATAATTAGAATAACCTTTCAAGTTGTAAAAAAGAACCAGTATTCTAATAGTTATTATTTGTGTCCATGAGTTTATGCTTACAGTTGCATCTTATGGTACCTAAGAGTTCATACTGAAAAAAAAAAGTGTCTCTAAAAGATGAGTAAAAGCACAGGGAGTTTGATAAAGTTTGTTGCACCACTTCTGAAATGGGATCAGCAAACATTTATTAAACTGCTATGCACTTAGAGAGTACATATTAGCTGTTATTGTCCTTAAGAAAGAGTTCTGGCAGCATTTAATAATATTTGTTGTATTATACTTCATTTCCTCTAAAACATTTTGTGAATGCAAACATTGATTAGAAAATAAAGAGACATGTTTTATTACCTCTGTCTTTCCAAATATATTTTTATCCTTTTTCCCCACATTTCATCTACCAGTTGCGATCATCTCATATACATCTTTAATTATTCCTTAGTCCTGACACTCAAATTTCCACTTCAATGGGGCCTTGTCTGCCAAAAAAAAATTCTATCAATGTTTTTATTCAGAGATTTTTTTGTCTTTGAAAGCTGGAATATAAACTCGCATGAGAAAAAGATTCTTCCTTCACATGTGAACGATTACAAACCCTCAGCACCCACCGACAGGGTGAAGGAAACTCAAGAGGACTCACCTTAAGTGGAGACAGCAAATTAATTTATTTAGAATATGCCAGCTCTTTATCATCTGGCTAAACTATAGCCTCTCAAGGTTTGTTTCCCTGGGACTAAAGGACTCTCTAAAGAAAAATGACATCAAGAAAATTATCTCAAGAGGCAGAACTTTCAAACAGCAATGGGAGGCTTTCCAAGTGATGTTTTGGACTTTGATCTGCAGCAGAACTACCAAGCAGCATCACTCCCTCCTAACCAAGAAAGCCACCAATTCCTAACCAATGAATTCCATCTGCTGAAATACTTGCAAATGCTTCTGCCTCCTGAGAAGGAAGAGATGGAGGAGGCCCCACTACATGATGGAAATTAGAGAGTCTTAGTACACAGTGGGCGGGGGGTCAAGACTGAGCTGAACAGAGGCAGCAGAGTGACCAAATGGAGCACACAGCCTGGACGGCAAGGCCTGAATTCTCATCTCCATCAAGCTGGGGCTCTCTGACTTACAGGGCCCCATCTGTAAAACAAGACTGTGTGAAATGATGCTGAAGTCTCTTCCTTCTCTAAAACTGTGTATCTTGAATTGCTCTAGATTCTGATCTTGGTATGTCCTTTAATGGACATGAAAAAATGCCTGTATCTGATGCAATGTTGTCTAAATCAACGATTACAAAAATGTTAGAATTTTATGAGCGACCTGGGAAAATCCTAACACAGAGTAAAATAAAACCATGGCTTCAGACTTTTTAAAATGACAATAAATAAAAGATTAACAAAGAGATCAATAAAAGTGAGACTCAGTTTATTTGGGGTAAGCATCTGGAGCATGCCTTGGGATCCGGGTGACCTGGGCAAAAGCAGGCCAGAGCCCCTTCCCTAAAAACACTCACAATCTACAAGGGAAGGCTGGTAGACATGGCCATCCCTCTGAGGATTCATGAAATGAAATTCGTTCCTGGCACTGTGCTCAGTATTTTGAAGGAACAAGATTGTTGATGTCCCTGCCCATGATCCATGTGGACAATGATCCAATTTGTCATAAGGACTTTAGGCTCTGCCCAGGGAAAACAAGAGGAAGCGAAGGAAACATTTTGAGTGCTGGTTTAAAGTGGCCACTGTAAGCCCTAATTGCGTTCCTGGGGAGTACCACCTGCCTAGCACAGCCCTGATGGCCTTATAAAGGGACAGGGCTGGAGCTGGACAACTCATGCACTGGATTAAAGGTGCCAAACAGGGGAAGAGGAAATGTGGCTAAGACATCAGAGTAGGAATTAACACAACCCTTGAAGAACAGGAGAAAACCAGCCCAACACACTCAAGGATGCTGAGGACCATGAGGGTAATGTTCAGGATGGAAAGATGGAGCTGATTATAGTGCTCTGGAAGCCAGCTGGGAGCCAAGAGAGAGGGTGAGGTAGGCCCCCCTTTGCTGCCTGGGAACAATCCTCAAGACAGAGCATTGAGTGGAAAGTCAGAGCTCAGAACACTGACAACAGCATGCCATTTATTGCTTCTTTAGAGGGCGACACAGGACTGCGTGTGCATGTGTGGGAAAATATCTGAAAGACACAGCAAATTCTTCGTCATGATTGTCTTAGAAGTGGGGCTGTGGGAATCAGGTAGGAGGCAGAGATTAATGTTTTAATGACTGCATTTTTGAACCATTTGAAGGAAAAGAAGGAGAGAGAAAGAGAAAAAAAGAATAAGCAGCTGGGCGCAGTGGCTCTTGCCTTTATTCCCAGCACTTTGGGAGGCTGAGGTGGCCAGATCAGTTGAGGCCAGGAGTTCAAGACCAGCCTGACCAACATGGCAAACCCCACCTCTACTAAAAATGCAAAAATTATCCAGGCATGGTGGCGGGTGTCTGAAATCCCAGCTACTCGGTAGGCTGAGGCAGGATAATTGCCTGAACACGGGAGGCGCAGGTTGCAGTGAGCCGAGATTGCACCACTGCACACTCCAGCATGGGCAACAGAGGGAGACTCTGTCTAAAAAAAAAAGAAGAAGAAGAAGAAAAAAAAGAAGAAGAGAACTGGGTAAAGGAGTGTAGACTTGAAACAAGAGGCTATTGACTTTCTTCTTCCATTTCATAGGAAATGTTGGAGACTGGTCAATCAACATTGATCAGAAAGCTCTAGAAATGGGTAAAGAAATGTGAAAAAAGGGGGAAAAAAGAAAATTTGGGTTGACTGAATAGAGGAAGTAAAAATAGACAAAGTCTATTATTTTCACATAAGAGAAATGATGACAGTCTTACACTATTGGTGCCCACAGAAACTGCAATTTATCAAAAAAAAAAAAGAATTCCTCAAGAAAAGGGAAACAATAATATTGAAATTTTTATCAAAACAAATTATTGTTTTGCTGCCTTTCCAGTTTTATAGGCCACATTATTTAAAATTCCAAAGAAAAAGGAGGAAGATTATTGAAATACCATCTATAAAGCAGATTTTACTTCTTGGAAGAAAATATATGTACATACAAGTTATTGCCATAGTTTAAGCAGACATTATCATTTTTAGACACAACCCTCCATCCATCTGAGTGATCCTGGAAGGACTCATGGAATAGTGAGACGGGGAGCGGTTCAACAGACCATCAACGGCAGGTCTGTCTTGTCCATTCCTCAACAAATGCCGAAGTGCCTCAGCTGCGGCCCCACGCTCAGGTTCCAGCCAAGGCTGACTTCACTGGAGCATGCTGCGCTCAGCAAAGACAGCGACAAGGATCCCATCATTCGACCACACAGCAATACTGGAGGAGGCAAGACCTAATTCATCTACAATACTTGGCCCACTGTTTTAATTACTGCGACAACCAAATAAAATCGTTAGGTATCTAATTGGTGACACTGGAAGTTCAGACAGCAGACATCCTAGGACTCCCAAGCTGTAGCAGCCATGACAGGAGAATTTCCCAACCCGCGTCTGAGCCCCAGACTCCCAGGCCAGGTGCCAGTGATTATCTTCAAAGCTGGAGGCCAGCTGAGAGGAAAAGCGGTCAGTTGGGCCGTTTGATTAAGTGTTAGTTGGAGAATTTTCCATGGAACATACATTTTGCAATGCAGTTAAGGAGGGAGGGGAAAAAAGTGTCTCTCTTGCAAATATTCTATGGGGAAAACAGCCTGTTGTATGAAGAATCCCGCTCCCCACAGGCTCACCCTAATAGACAAAACCTGAGCATCTACAGATGTGCATGAGGCATGGGCTCTGGTCTGTGCCAGATGGTGACTATGTTTTCCCGCCCTGGGAGAAGGCTGTCTGCATAAGACATCTCATTCGGCAATCTATTAGGACTTCAGAGGCTTTTAGGGGTGACAAGAGCCCACATAAGGATTTAAGAGAGTTAAAAACAGATGTCTGCCTCTTTTATTCCTGGCTCTGAGTCTTTATTGTGAGAAGGTTGCTTTATTGGCCATTTTTCTGTAGAGTTAATCTCCCATTAGAGCGGCTTAGAGCTACGGCCCAATGGGTCTGCCACCTATTTTTATAAATAAAGTTTTACCAGAACATACACACTACCCTTACATTTGCATATCACCCATGGCCACTTCCATGCTACATTGCTAGAGTGGAATTATTGTGGCAGAGACTGCTAAGCTTAAGACATTTACTATCTGACCCTTTACAGAGGCCTGCCAACTCTAGACTACAGGCTAAGAGCAGGACTGGTAGGCTTCCACCCTATCACAGCATTCCCCCGCTCACAGCCTCTGCCCATGTTTCGCCAGATGGATGAGGCGCTCCCTCTCAGAACCAAAGCAGCCCAGGCACCGTGTTTTGGAAGAATTCCAAATTGTCATCATGTTGCTTGGAAGGTGGCTGGTTTCTTCTGACCCGCTCAGCAAAGGAACAGGACTGTACTGTGGGGGACCTACTCGATGCCCATGGCTTGATATAAAATGAGAATCCAGCAAAAGGTGCTGAGGGCTTTGGAGGCTGTGGGTGTGGCAGTCCCTGCATGAGCAGACTCACGTGGCCGCCCTCACAGGTGCAGACACAGTAGGGCCATGGGGTGCCCAGCATCAATGGGAAAGGCAAAAGAAATGAGCTTCTTTATCTCATCTACCCAACAATGACAGGGTCTGACTCATCAACGGGCAACTGCAGCCATACTTTGGGTGGGGGTCCTTAGGGAGCCAATAATTTTAAATTCAAAGTTTGGAGAGGAGGGAGCCTCTGGCTCCCAGGGAAAGCATCTCAGCGACTGACACTAAGAAACTTTCAGAGGCCACGAGCTGATCTTCGGTATCTGCTTGGACTTGGCCTGGAACACTGGGTTTGTCCAGCCCATGGGAGAACTTTCTCCAGAACTAAAGAGCTTGACCACCTCAGTGAAGGGACACAGAGGCCAGGCAGAAGTTTCTCTGCATGCTGTTCTACTCTCTGCCTAGCACTGACACTACAACTCCCAATTCTTCTGTATTAAAAGGAGCACCTGCATATATGCTAACTTTTCAGGAACAGCACACTGACATCTGGCCACTTATGTTTTTTCTGGAGCAAGATACAAGTCCCCTAATTAATTATGGATCAAACCATCAATGCCTAAAAGAGGTGAGTTTCACTCTCATAAAAGGAGCTCAGTTTTTTTAAAGGCTTTCATGTGAATTTTCAGAGGCTGGCAGCATCTTTCTGCTGTGCTTAATAGCGAAGGGTGAATGCTTCATTTTCTACCAAAACACGCCTTCCACGTGTGGGGATCTCCAACGGGCGTCTGGAGCTCTTGGCTGGAGAGGCTGCCTCTGCCCCAGTGCCAGGTGCGCTGGAGAAAACAGGCATGGGAGCACAGGAAGGATCACGGCTGTCGCACAGGAGGCATGGAGCTGACGGGACCTCCAGGGGCACAGGATGGGGTCAGGATAGGCGAGGACCTTTGGATGGCCGGAGATGGCAGAGCACTGAGAAAGAACAGCTTCTGCGGAGCTGCGAGGTGAGAGCGAGGGTAGTGGGTTTGGGCTCTGCTATGCGAAGCCGGCTTTGGGTGTCCTTGCATTGCTGGGCCCTTGGGGCAGGTTCTTGCACCTCTGTTGGCGGATGCGTGCCCTCTAGTGGCAATTTATGGCAGCCAATTCAGTCCTTAACATTGGGGGAGTCGTACATCCCATTCAGAATATGAAAGCTATGCGTTTATCTCCCCAAACCCACACTTCTGAAAATGCACACACAGTTTTGCTGAAAATATATAAATAAGAAGATCAATGAAAGGACAACTCCACCGCCGAGACCTTGAAAAAAAACACCACATGACTACAGACCCTTCCCAGGTGGCCATGGGGCAGGGCAGGTCATCTACCCATTGGCCAACAGAATATTTTTTTTAATGACCCTTAATTTGCAGATGCATAAAAGTGTCTCTGTGAAAACAAAACCAAATTTCAAAGGGGCTCAAAATCACCTCAAATCTTGGTAGCAACGGAGCATGTTTTCAGCAATTAAAAAATGCCTTTCATTTTGGCAAATCCCTTATTTCCTTCCAACCAGTTCTGAAACTACTTTACCATAAAATAGCCCTAGAAATGTTTTTTTCTTCCAGGAAGGTAAATTCAGTTTTTAATGTAAAGTAATTTTAGACCTCCCATTCAGACTCCTATATTCATGGTATGCTGTAATTTATTTATTTAAAATTTAAACCTGTTTAAGCTCTGATTTATTTTTTAATTTTTATTTAATATACACAACTTTTTTTTTTGAGATGGAGTCCTGCTCTGTCACCAGGCTGGAGTGCAGTGGCATAATCTTGGCTAACTAGAACCTCAACTTCTCGGGTTCAAGCCATCCCCTGCCTCAGCCTCCTCAGTAGCTAGGATTACAGGCACACGTCACCACCCCTGGCTAATGTTTTGTATTTTAGTAGAGACGGGGTTTCACCATGTTGGCCAGGATGGTCTCGATCTCCCAACCTCATGATCCTCCCGCCTTGGACTCCCAAAGTGCAGGGATTACAGGTGTGAGCCACCGCATCCGGCCTATATACAACTTTTAAAAACACCAGCCAGCAATGCAATTTTTTCTCTTTAAAAAAAAGAGATTGTTTTCAACCATTCTAAAAATTTTTTAAACTGTATGCAATGTGCACCCTAAAATTCCACCAGATAAGAGAGAAAGGGGAGATAAAATTTTAAATTTTAATCAACTGTAATTTTCCGAAAATAGTAAGATTATATATTAGAAAGAGGAGAAGCTGTCTTTATTTGCTAACCTTTATCTATGTACCATTTCCAACAGAACTTGAGGTGAAAAACCATGTCTTACCTCTTTAAAACCAGTGTTCATATGTACAAAATATGCAGTAAGGCAAGAATATGTGTGGACAACACAAAACACAACTGTATATTTATGTGCTTTAAAATGAATTAATGTCACTGCTCTCACCTTATGCAAAGCTGGAATAGGAAAAAGGAGAGTTTGCGTACTGATCTCTCGGCATGCCTATTTAGTATTGACAAGACTTCTCCTTAAACCCAGTCCGATTCCAAACCACAGCGATATCCAAGGGGAACTCCTGGCTCAGGCATGATGAATCACCAAGCTGGAGTCCCGATTCTTGGGGTGGGTACTCTCCTGCTTGGTGCTTTCGTGCTTCTAAGTGGAAATGGCTTCTCCTACAATGGAAAAGGTCTACGTGATAAACAAGCAAAGAAAAACTATCTGTGATCATGGGCCCTAGAAATGAAACATGTTGCTCGTTTTATTTCTTTCATATATTACTTGTCCAGGTTCAATTATTTCCAGTGGGGCTATTATTGGCTGAGGCCCTGAAAGTTGTACTCATAGGTCAATCAATGTGTATCAGTGACCTTCATCTTTGCAGCCTGTCAGTGCATACCAGTGACCTTCACACCTATCAGTGTGTACCAGTGACCTTCACATCTATCAGTGTGTACAGTGACCTTCACACTTAGTGTGTACCAGTGACTTTCACCTTCCCACCCATCAGTGTGTACCAGTGACCTTCACTTTCACACCCATCAGTGTGTACCAGTGACTTTCACCTTCACACCCATCAGTGTGTACCAGTGATACCTTCACACTCATTAAGGTGTACCAGTGACCTTCACTTTTATGCCTCATTACTGTGTAACAGTGACCCCCCTTCACACCACATGAGTGTGTACCAGTGACCTTCACACATATCATTGTGTACCAGTGACGTTCACCTTCATGGCCATCAGTGTGTACCAGTGACCACCCCTTCACACCACTTGAATGTGTACCAGTAATCTTCACACCCATCAGTGTGTACCAGTGACCTCCCCTTCACACCCATCAGTGTGTACCGGTGACCTCCCCTTCACACCCATCAGTGTGTACCGGTGACCTCCCCTTCACACCCATCAGTGTGTACCGGTGACCTCCCCTTCACACCCATCAGTGTGTACCGGTGACCTCCCCTTCACACCCATCAGTGTGTACCAGTGACCCTCACTTTCACAGCCATCAGTGTGTACCTTCACAGCCATCAGTGTATACTGGTGACCCTCACCTTCATACCCATCAGTGTGTACCAGTGACCTTCACCTTCACAGCCATTAGTGTCTACCAGTGGCCCCCTCCCTGAGGCCTTCTCCACAATTACTCTAGAGTACTCATTTTTGGGAGGATGCCTCAAACAGTTCACATTTAATACAACAGTCACACACAGGACACAAAAATCGTATCCTCCAGAATACTTAGGACAATCTCCTTTCACCAAACACTTGCAGAACCATTTGCTTTTGATGAGTGAGACACGGCCATGAGCAATCTAGTAGACAGCTGAGTTGTGACCAAAAGAATTTCATCCCTCCTTCACTCATAATGAGACTTTGAAAGACGACCTCGCTGGCCATAAAGCTTAGTCTTGGGTTTTCACGTATTTCTCTGCAAAGTAGGAACACTCTGTTACTTCTAGAAGGATCTATTGATGATACGATAACCATGTGATGCCATGTGAAGCACACAGCAGAAAAATGATACAACTGGGAAGATTCTAATTTAAGTGGTCCTCTACTGTCCTTTACTGCTTTCAGCAATCCATTGCCTTTCCTGTCGCCTGTATACTGTATATGATTTTCCACCTTTTTTATACCATTGAACATTGGTTCTTGTACAATTCCTTTTTACTTACAAATACTGCAATGTGATTTTTCCTTTTGTTATTTATGTAACAATATAAAATAACATGTATATTTCCATAAGTATTCCTATAATACTAACGCATTACCATAAACTATGTTCTTATTTTATTTTCGGTTATGAATCTCTTTAGGTGTTTTTTTTTTCTAGAGGCACCTCTTGAGGTAAGGTTGGGTGTACCCAACAGAAGCCTAATGCCACACAGAGTTTTGCCAATCACAGCTCTTTATCCCCACTTCTTTTTGAACCAACGCTTTGAGGTTGCCAGCATTCCTAGCAATCATGACACACTTGACTCAATGATTCTTGCCTGAGAAAGTTTTCTGTTTTTTCTTCATTAAGTCAATGAGGGGAAAGATAAGTAAGCAGCTTCACATCCTTATATTTGGTCTTCTAACAGGAAAATAAATAGAGCCATTCGCCTTCATCTCCTTGAGCTAGCTGTCAGACTATATCGACTAATATGGAGTCCGTCTAGTTGTGTATGAGTCTGTGTGCAATTGCATGTGTGTATTTGCAGCTTTGATCCGGAAGCCTTCTAAAAAAGAAACTGATGGCTGGCTGCCATCAACACATTTCCTTTCCTCCAGTTCTGTATGAAACCAAGCCTGTGTGTCAAGGGTTCCCCTAAGTGTGGAGCTCCAGTTCCAGCATCAAAGACAAAGCATATCAGAAATGCATTGACATTTGTGTTCTCTTGAGTCTCGCCTTCCATCTAAAAGGCATGAGTCATGCCAATCCACACACACATGCGTACGCTCCACACTCCCAACTCATTCCCTTCTTGATTCTAGACAAGCAGGAAACCAGTCTGTAAGTGGCTCCCAGTCGTTGGGGAATTTCTTATCATGTTTATCTTATTAATAGAACAATTGTCCACAGCATTCCTGCCATATTCCTGGCCTGTGCCCATGTAGACCCTCATAGTGGAGCTCCTCTTCCCTCCTCACTTCTCACTCACTCCTCATATGGGATCATAGCTGCCAAATCCCCATGGCTAGACATTCACCTGGATTCCAGATCCCTGTATTCATTACGTGGAGTCTCAGAAGTACCTCCAGTCACATGTTCAAAGGGAGCGCAGATCTTCACAGGCTTATGTGTGTCTCCGCCAGAGAATGGCACAGTTATCCTTCCAGATATGCAATCCGGAAAGTGGAGGCAATCTCTTAAAACTCCCTGTTACCCACCTGGCATAGTCAATTTGTCACCAGGTCTTGTAAATTTACATTCCCAAACAAATACAAAATCCGTTCACTTTCTCCCTCTCTACCATCACCTCTCTAGTCTGAGCTGCAAGTATTACACATTTGCTCTTCTGAAAGGACCTAGGTCTGCCCAAATCCACCCCACCTTCTAAAATCTGCCGTTGATACAGCCTAGTCTCTGTGCTGCACCTGCCCAAAGCCCCCCAGCTGCTCCCCATGGCTCTCCAGGTTGAAATCTTGCACCTGACCTCAAAGTCCTGCAATGACCTGGTGTGATTCACTCCCTTCCTGCCTCCAACTCACCCTCCTTTCCCCTCCTCCACGCCCTTGCTTTTTCCCACTTGATTTATCTTGTTAGCTGCTATTAATCTGTCACATCACAGCTCAAGATTCATAATAAACATCCTTCCCTCAGCCTTCTCAGGCTCTCACAACACCCTACAACGTCTCTCCCATGAAATTGAGCACAGTGGAGCCAAGTTCAATTTGCTCATCACTGTATGCCCAGCATCTAACACAGACTCTGGCACATAACTCTTGCATTACTAATATTTGTTGAAAAAATATTTTTGCATGAGCAAAATATAGAGGTCATTTAAAAAAATAGCTTTGCTAATGAGTCCAGAATAAGGAGGTGGTGGTATTGACTTCTCCTTTTTATGAATGTGCCCTACCACCCAATATACAGGCCAAAGAAAAACATTCTTTTTTGAATTTTCAAAAAAATTGCCTTGATTCTTCACTAAATGTCAGGCATTATGTGCATTATGCTGAGTGCTACATATGCACTATCTCATTGGATAAATCCAAGTTTACCAGCATTTTCAGGCATCAATCTGGGGGCTGGGCAGGAAAGCTGCATACTTTTATCTGTCATCACAGATTGTCACAATCACTCTGGGACAGGAGCCCTCAGTTTGTGGGTGATGAAAAGGAAGCTCAGAAAGTTTACAGGGTGCTGAGCTCACTCAGCCAGGTAAGTGGCAAAGCCCACATCTAATTCTTGATCACAGGCTCTACTTCTAGCACACACTCCAATGCCGCAGTTGGTCAAAATAGTGGCAAATTATATCAAAAAGTGTGTCTCATGCTGCTCAACTGATGTGATCTAAAATGTTTTATCCCCAATTAGTGTTTTCAATAAGTATCTAGTATAAGACAAGAGTCCTTAATGAGCTCAGTAAAATAACTTAAGTACAAGTATTCCCTTTACCTCCCCAGAAAAACTCGGCAACCTCGCCGGAGGCTTGGTCTGACTGGCCACTGCTGCCTTTGACCCTCTGCCATAAACTAGGAATTATAAGTTAAATCAGAGGTTATAAATGTTTCTAGAAAATTTACTTCCTGGGTTCAAACACTACATTTTAAAAGTCCTTTTCAACTTATCCAAAAATCGACAGAAGAATTATTTTTTCACTTTCTAGACTGCTAACTTGGCAATTTGTTCACAATATGGAGTACAAAGAGACCAATTCAAAGCCTGTATTTATTCATGTCTGGTGCTGAAATTCCTTCGGTCAGGGTGGAACGTGCTTTTTTTGCACCCTGAGTAGAGCTGAAATTTTTATATTTGTAAATGTTCATGTAAAAAATAATTCATAGCTTTAAAATCTAGAATGGCTCAAAAATGTCTGTGTATTGGCCAGGTGCGGTGACTCATGTCTATAATGCCAGCACTTTGGGAAGCGGGAGGATTGCTTGCACCCAGGAGTTCGAGACCACCTGGGCAACACAGTAAAACACTTTCTCTACAAAAAAAATTGTAAATTATCCAGGTGTGGTGGTACGTGCTTTAGTCTCAGCTACTTGGGAAGCTGAGGTGGGGGGATCCCTTGAACTCAAGAATTTGAGGCTGCAGTGAGCTATGATCACACCACTATACTCCAGCCTGGGCAACAAAGTGAGAACTCATCTCTTAAAAAAAATTAAAATGTCTATGTACTTTTGTGATGTTTCATCAATTTTTAAACTAATAAATGGGAATAAATGCAGGGTTCAGGAGAAAACAGCATTTTCAAGAGGCTTCTTTAAAGGCTACAGACTTATTGAAAACTTTAAAAAGAAGCCACAGTTGTCTATGGAAGGTGTGGGACTGAACAGAGCCATCCATCGCTACTCTCTGCACTCTGAGTTAGAGAAATGTCACTTTCTCTGAATTCAAGTTCTGAGCCCAATCACTAAATTATGTATCCTATCAATAGTCCTCATTTTACAGTTTTTCTAAATCTTCTGATTTGGGGCCTATACTCAAATCTCTGTCACTGTTTTTAATATTTGCTCCATTTGGGACTTCCTACAAATATCATCTCTGGCAAGGGAGCAAATAAACATGTTGTTCCAACATAAGACCTTTACCTTCTGCCCCTGGTTATACTTGCTACAGACATTTGGCTGAGCCACCTAGTTGATCAGAAGCCTCTCGTTGTTTCAATCCTTGCTGCTAGAAGTCTTTCTAGAATTACCCTGCTTTCCTAAGTCAGGAATTAGTGCGCAAACACTTCCTAACAATACTAATAAGCTTATTCCAAAAATTCATTTTTTTGAATTATTTAGAACTTCAACTACACTATGCAATGAAAACACTATTAGAAATTGTTGCTTTTCCAAACTAGTTCATAAAAGATCATTTTACTCATGAGAAATATATTAAATATAATTTATTCAGATAATACATCTTAATAAATGCTACCATATGACGTATCCATGCCAGGTCTTCCTCAAAGAAAAGATTCTTTTTTTCTTTTTCTTTTAAAGACAAGGTCTCATTCTGCTGCCCAGGCTGGAGTGCAGTGGCGTGATCATAGCTCACTGCAGCCTTGAACTCTTGGGCTCAAGCGATGCCTGGGGCTCAGCCTCCTAAATAGCTGGGACTACAGGCACGCACCACCATGCCCAGCTAATTTTTGTATTTTTTTGTGCAGACAGAGTCTCAATATGTTTTCCAGGCTGGTCTCCAACACCTGGCTTTAGGCACAGGGATTACAAGTGTGAGCCACTGTGCCCAGCCAAAAGAAAGGACTTGGTATAATACTTACCCTACACTTAATTTAGAAACTCTGAAAGGGGTGAACACAGCTCAAACATGAAAGAGGAATTTCAGCACAGTCAACCAATGCAGAACAGTCCCTGAGTCCTAATTTTCTGTTATTCTGACCTCAGATTCATTCAAAACTTTCCGTTCAATAAACACTCAGCACCTACCATGTGCCCTGATGCTGCAGTTGCCCTTTCTCTGATTGCTGTTGTTGGTAACAAGCCCACTTCAGAGCTGTGATCTCAGACCTCCCAGTCTGTGGTCTGTGCATAGTCCCAGCTGACTGCTCATTCCTGTCTCCAGGATATCATCCCACTGACCCAATCAATGTGTGTATAGGCCAGGGATGGTGGCTCACACCTGAGTCCCAGTGCTTTTGGAGGCCAAGGCAGGATGATCACACATCATACTACCAAATCGCATCCGACCTTTTAGACTGACAGAATGGTCTTCAAATGTGTAGATAAGCATCAACTTGGGCAAGATACCCTTTGATAGGTCTTTTTACATTACTGGATTATGAAATTTAGATTGCCTAATAAGGTCTCTCAATAAAATACTCTTTAACACAAAAATATCCTTCTCCACCCCACTTATTTTGAAACATACAATTTCTTTGGCCACTTTCCTAGACTTCAGTGAGAGCCTGGGTCAGGGGCTGGTCACGAAACTGGGGAGAGTCTTTTGTCACCTCTGCCGCTCTTCTTGATCTAATTGGGTAACCTTCAGTCAGTCTAGGAAAATATATTCAGTGTTTTAGCTGGAAATGTTTCCATTCCTGTACTTTATCCCTGATCCTGAGACACCCTATATAAAATAGGAGCTCCCACCTCTTCTGTGTCCTTAGCCTGCTTGATTTTCTTCTTAGCACTTGCTACTATATGATATGCCACATTCTCTCTCTCTCTCCCTCTCTCTCTCTCTGCATTTTACACACACACAGACACAAGACATAAAACTCAAGATGAGCAGAGATTGATTTTGTGTATTGCTAAATTCTCAGCATTTCAAATGCTATCTGGCACATGGTAGACAATATCTTTTGAATGAGTAAATGAATGAATGAGAACAAGATAGCTGTAGGACAAAGAGAAGAAGAGAACCTTTGTAAATCAGGAACAGACTAGGAAAATGTAACTCTTCCATGTTAAAGGTAGATTTGGTTGTTTTCATGAGGGCTCACCACCTGCAAGCACTTTCTAGGATTCCATTTAGTAGTCACTCTCTGACTCCACTTTCTTGTCAGGTCCAGCCTCTTACTTGCTGTCATTCATTCTTTCAACACTTGTGGAAGGTTCATTATGCAAAAGTCAGGATCATTTAGTGGAAAGGGTCAGACGGACTTAGCACCTGTGTGCCTTTGCTCAACTTAACCTCTCTGAGCCTTTTTTTCCTCATGTGTGGAGAAGGGAAATTATAAAATAGATAATATATATATAAAGCACCTAACCTGGCGTCTGGTCCACACAGGAACTCAATAAATGCCAAGCTCTGGGGAAAATGGATGTGCCTTGCTTTTGAGGACCCTACTGTCTGATGGGCAGAACAAATTAGCAAGCTCCCAATGCAAGGCAGCCAGCGGGAGGGTGCAGGTCAATGCAGAATACAAGGCAATGGGGAGAAGGCTTCCCCATGGAGACAGCTTTCTAGGTGATTGTGAAGGATGTGATGAGTTTCACAGGTAGAAAAAGACATCCTCAGTTCAGGGCACACAGGGGAGGCCCAGGCTGTGCCCTGGAAACAGAAAGCCACCTGATGCTGTGGAGTGTGGTGGGGAGGAGGCAATGGCAGGCACTACCATTCCCAGCAAGGTTCCTGGGGACCTGCTCCCTGCCGTGGCCTGCGAAGGACATTTGGTTATCTGTGTCCTCTGGCTGGATGTGTTTGGCAAGTAAAGCCCTATTCCATTCTTCTTGGCATCCACACTCTAAAGGGGTGCCTTACACATGGCAGATGCTGAATGCTATTGGTTGGGTCATTTGAACCTATTCCCTAATAGGAATCATGTCTGGAACCTTCAGATGGGGCCAGGAGTACTGTTAAGGCCACTCCATGACTTGGTGAACTTGCCTGCTCATCTGACTTCCCGATCTACAATTTGTGCTGAGCGCTGGGAGAGGTCAGCCACAGTTTGAGCTCCTGGGTGGGAAACATGTTAGGTTCATGGACTGTTGCTTTGTTCTGGAGTTCTCTTGTGCCCTTATCTGTTCCCATTAGTCCCAGTTACACTGTCTCTGGCATCTGTCTTTAGTCCAGTTGCACTGTCTTCAGCCTCTGATGTAGCCAGGCTGGCTCTGAACAGCCCTGGGACCTCTCAGTTTGTAGCACTCACAGCTGATACCAGAATTGACTTGCTAAACAACTTCATTATCAAATTGCCTTCCTATTATTTTCCTTTTTAAATGTTTACAAGAAGAAATCCAGTTAATCAAAAATTGGCATAACCAGCTGAGATTTTAGTGAATTTCCTGAACTAAAAAGGCAGTAAAGTGGCTAATTAAGAGCATGGGCTTTGGGGGTTGGCCAGGCCTGGGTACCAGTCCTTCCACTTTTGATGAGACTTTAATCAAATTACAATCATGCATCGCCTAACGACGGGGATGCCTTCTGAGAAATGCATCATTAGGCAATTTTGTCATTGTGTGAACATCACAGAGTGTACTTACACAAACAGATAGTAGAATCTACTACACATC
The DNA here is from genome assembly GCF_029289425.2 of Pan paniscus. Lineage (NCBI taxonomy): Eukaryota > Metazoa > Chordata > Mammalia > Primates > Hominidae > Pan > Pan paniscus. Next base: position 26,924,942 of record NC_073266.2, on the reverse strand, counting down.
TAGGCTATATGGTATTGCCTATTGCTCCTGGGCTACAAAGCTGGGCAGTGTGTGACTGTACTGAGTACTACAGGCCACTGTAACATAATGATAAGTATCTGGGCTCTAAACATAGAAAAGTTACAGTATAAATATGGGAAAATAATATACCTGTAAAGGGTAATAACCATGAATGGAGCTTGCAAGACTGGTAGTTGCTCTGGGAGAGTCAGAGAGTGAGCAGGGAGTGAGTGGGAAGGCCCAGGACATCATGTAAATGACTGCAGACCTTATGAACACTGTATACTTAGGCTACAGTACATTTGTTTTTAAAATTTTCTTTCTTCAGTAATAAATTCACCCTACCTTACTGTAACAGTTTTCCTTTGTAAACTTTTCAAGTTTTTTAAACTTGACTCTTTTGTAATGACACTTTGCTTAAAACACAAATACGTTGTACAACTGTACAAAAATATTTTTTTCTTTATATCCTTATTCTATAAACTTTTTTCTGTTTTAAAAATGTTTTACCTTTTTTTTTACTTTTTAATATTTTTTGTTAAAAACTAACAGACTAACACCACCGGGCCGGCCCTGCAGAGTTCCTACTCCCCCTTCCTGGCCCCTGGACTTGCTGCTGCTGCCACCACTAGCACAATGCCAATACTGTACTGTGCATAATCGCACGTGCTGGATTTTATATGACTGGCAGCACAGTAGGTTTGTTTATATCAACAGCACCACAAACGAGTGAAGTAATGTGTCGCACTATGACCTTACCAAGGCTACCACATTGCTAAGTCATAGGAATTTTTCAGCTCCATTATAATTTTATGGGACCATCTCATGGTTACCTCAAATCAAAAACATACAAAGGATAAGCAAAAAGTTAAAAGCAAAAAAATTAAATCATATTAGAGAAAATCACTTTCACTAAGAGGAAGACAGGGAAAAAAAAAGGAAGAGAAGGCCACAATGCAACCAAAAAACAAACAAGATAGTAAGAGCCGGGAGTGCAGGGAGGTGTGGGGGGCGGGATTCGGTGGTGGCTATCGGGTGCCAGACAGCCCATGAATAGAGGCCGGGTTGGGTGCACTATCGGGGGCTACACTGCCCGCGGCAAGAAGGGGTTTGGGGCAATACCCATCGCAGGGTGGTGGGGTGGGTTCTGGGCACCATCGGGGGCTGCACTGCCGTCAGCGGGGGCCAGTTAGGGACACTATCAGCTGCTGCATTGCCTGTGGCGGGGGTCGGGTTTGTTGCGCTATTGGGACTACACTGCTGACAGTGGCATACTGCTTAGGGGCGCTGTCGGGGGCTACACTGCCCGTGGTGGGGTGCAGGTTGGGTGCACTAACTGGGGCGTCATTCCCCAAGGCTAGGGAAAGGTTGGGGTTGCTATCCGCTATCTGGGGCTGCTCCCCATCGTGGGGAGCGGATTGAGGGCCTTAAGGATCCGTGGCTGCACTATTCACTGTGGGGAGCAGGCTGTAGCGCTCTCTGAGACATCACTGCTGGGGCGTCACTGCCTTCAGTGGGGGGCTGGTTAGCAGTCCTATCCATGGCTGCATGGGTCACCGCAGGGAGAGGGTTGGGGGCGCTATCCGGGGCTGCGCTGCCCAAAGCAGGAGCAGGTTGGGGCGCTATCTGGTGCTGTAATGTCGGAGGCAGGGATGTGTTGGGGTGCTATGGGCTACTACACTGCGTGGCGAGGAGGGGGGTGTTAGGGGCGCTATCGGGCTGCCCTGCCAACAGCGGCAGAGGTTGCAGCAACAGCAGTGGTCTCCAAGAAAGGAGGCTTCCTCCTCTCCCCAGACTCCAGACTCTAGAGGGCGACCTCCTCCTGCTCCTGCTCCAGTGGCACGCGTGCACAACGTTTCCACGGGAATCCTGGGTACGGCAGGGCCCCCACATCCACCGTGGTTCCCAGGCCTGCTTCCTCTCTCTGTGTTGCAGAGACCGGCTGGGACCCCTGAGCATGCTGGACACGGAGTAGCGGACACCACAGGGGGACAGGGCCCTGTGGGTGGAGGCATCAGGATCGGAAACAGCCCTTGGGTGGGAGGGCTGGCTGGGTCTGAGTTCCTGCTGGTTCTGCTCCCCAAGGAGCGCAGCCCTGGTGGGCCCAGCAGTTCCTGTGGACTGGAGAGCCGGGCAATGTGGTGTTTCCAGTCCCCATTCCAGGCCCCAGTTCTTGGCCAGCTTGGGCCAAAAGGAGAGGCTGGACTTTGGTGGGTGGGTATGAGTGCCTTCATTGAAACCAGCCCCTGCCACCCAGTGGCCAGCATGACAAGGTGAGGCTCTAATGCTGCTACTCCCTGCATCCTCCTCTAGGCTTTTCTGGCTTTGCCCACCCAGCTGTTACGAGCCAGGAGAAGGGTGAGTCACCTGCATGTTGCATGCTGGAGGCTGGAGCTTGCAGATGGCCTGGGGCTGTGACTCGCCTCGCTGGGGTTGGTGGTGGCTACGAGAACTGCAGCGCCCGGGAGTGGTAGGAGGGCGGCGAGCTGCGGCCACAGCAAGGGCACGGCTGGGCAGTGGCCAGGTGGTAGGAGCATTGTAGGGTGGGCCAGTGCATTGAGGGCAGCAGCCATGGTTGTATTGGCATTGGCGCTAGTGGTGGCAGCAGCAGCAAGTCTGCAGGCCGGGAAGGGGGAGTAGGAGCGCTTTGGGGCCTGCCCTGCCAGGCCTTGGATGAGTAGGGTGCTTCGGGTGGGTAGGAAGCTTTGGGTGCTGTACCGCAGGCCTCAGTGGCAGCAGTGGAGGAACAGCCAGGGCAAGGAGGAGGAGTCCTCCTTCTCCTGCAGTCTCTGCAGGGCACCCTCCTCTTGCTGGCGCTTCAGCCAGGTGTGAGTAGCAGCATTATCTCACTTTTTTTTTTTTTTTTCTGAGATGAGGAGTCTCGCTCTGTCACCTAGGCTGGAGTTCAGTGGCACGATCTCGGCTCACTGCAACCTCTGTCTTCTGGGTTCAAGTGATTCTCCTGCCTCAGCCTCTGGAGTAGCTGGGACTACAGGAGCGTGCCACAGCATCCAGCTAATTTTTGTATTTTTAGTAGAGACAGGGTTTCACCACGTTGGCCAGGCTGGTCACGAACTCCTGACCTCAGGTGATCCACCTGCTTCGGCATTATCTCTTAACAAAATTTAGGGGGTGACTATTTGTGTATCTTTTTGCTTTTTCTTTTTTTTTTTTTGGTTGATATTGGACTTACTCAAATTTCATGAATCAGGGAGGGGAAAAAAGGTATCATAATAGGTCTTCTAATTCCCTCACGTGTTCTTTTTCCTTCCTTCTAGTCTGTGTTTTCTTCTCCTTATCATCATCTTCTTGTTCCTCCTCCTCCTCTTGTTTCCTTTTTCCCAAGCAATGGCCTTAACAACAAACCAAAACTGAGTTTTAAGAATAAACTACTTGTTACTGTGTTGTATTTTAAAAATAGTCTGTCCATTACCATGTTTTAGAGATGAGGAAAAAAATTATTTGCGTAATTATTTAGTTACTTGAGTAGCTGTGCTTTCATGATCCTGTTAATGTGTTGGAAGTAGTTATTCAGGAACTTAATAAACGAAGCATCAAATAAAATACTGGTAGCAAACAGCCATTTCATCTCTCTCACATAGTAGTCTGAAGACATGCAAGAGGCAGAGGGGTAATAAGTTCCAATTTATGAGATATTAAGTGAACCATACTCCCTTCATATTATTTCTCTGCCACCATTTTCAGGAGTATTGTCATCTGCATGAGCAAACCTGGTTCATCACTACATCTTTGCAACAGGAAAAGGAAGGGGAGGATCATGTATAACGTTTTTAGGCCAAGATTCACAACCAAAAACAAGACTTTATTAATGTTGAGCCCTCTATTATTCCTAGTATTACTACCTTTGTTATGAACTTTTTTCTTTTTCTTATTTTCATTTTCAGTGATTACTCTAGAAGTTTATGCATTTTATTGACTACTTTAAAAAATCTATATTGTATCGTATTTTTTAAGCCCACAGAAATGCGTAAGGCCTATAATTTTGACACTTTTAAATTATTTTTATACTGTCAATATATGTAAGTATATGCATAAGTACAACCAGATAGCTTATTTTGAAGAGATAGTGTCTAAATTTTTGTCCAGAGTAGATTGGTTGCAGTTTCTGAGGTGTATTTCTCAATACATTGCCTCAGTTTTAAAGTCCATAGAAATTTGAATACTGTTTAACATATAGTCCTTTGTTTATAGGCTGTTATCGGGGAACCTGCCCCGATATTCACGTAGGTTATTTTCTATTTTCCCTAAGCGTCGGCCAGCTTGAGAAATAAAGGGACACAGTACAAAAGAGAGAAATTTTAAAGCGGGGCAATGCCAGATATCGGGGGACCTGCCCCGATAATCACGTAGGTTCTTTTCTATTTTTCCTAAGTGTCAGCCGGCTTGAGAAATAAAGGGACAGAGTACAAAAGAGAGAAATTTTAAAGCTGGGCGTCTGGGGGAGACATCACACGTTGGTAGGATCCATGATGCCCCACAAGCCACAAAAACCAGCAAGTTTTTAGAGATTTTCAAAAGGGGAGGGAGTGTGCGAATAGGTGTGGGTGACAGACATCAAGTACTTAACAGGGTAATAGAATATCACAAGGCAAGTGGAGGCAGGGCGAGACCACAGGACCACATGACCGAGGCGAAATTAAAATTGCTAATGAAGTTTCGGGCACCATTGTCATTGATAACATCTTATCAGGAGTTGGTTTTGAGATCAACCGGTCTGACCAAAATTTATTAGGCGGGAATTTCCTCTTCCTAACAAGCCTGGGAGTGCTACGGGAGACTGGTCTATTTCGTCTCTGCAGCCTCAACCATAAGAGACAGGCGCACCTGGGGGGGCTGTTTATAAGCCTATACCTCCAGGCGTGTATTCTCTTTCTCAGGGATGTTCCATGCTGACAAAAAGAATTCAGCAATATTTCTCCCATTTGCTTTTGAAAGAAGAGAAATATGGCTCTGTTCTGCCCGGCTCACCAGCAGTCAGAGTTTAAGGTTATCTCTCTTATTCCCTGAACAATTGCTGTTATCCTGCTCTTTTTTCAAGGTGCCCACATTTCATATTGCTCAAACACACATGCTGTACAATTTATGTAGTTAACGCAATTATCACATGGTCCTGAGGTGATATACATCCTCCTCAGCTGACAGGATTAAGAGATTAAAGTAAAGACAGGCATAGGAAATCACAAGGGTATTGACTGGGGAAGTGATAAGTGTCCATGAAATCTTTACAATGTATGTTTAGAGATTGCAGTAAAGACAGGCATAAGAAATTACTAGAGTATTAATTTGGGGAACTAATAAATGTCCATGAAATCTTTACAATCCACATTCTTCTGCCATGGCTTCAGCTGGTCCCTCCGTTTGGGGTCCCTGACTTCCCACAACAGGCTGTTTAATATTTCTAAAGACTAAAGACATCACAGTCCCCTTTAAAATTCAGTAATATTAATACAATTTGAAATACATAGTGCTAGAATACAACAAATTCAGAGGAAAAATTGTTAAACTATATAGCTGTAGAGCAGGAATGAAATCCGGGTTCTAAGCTATAAGAGGGCCATGAGCTACCATACAGGTGCATCAGTGACTGGGCATAGAGTCAGCAGAATTACAGGATAGTTAAGAGAGTGAGCTGTGGAGCTTAACTTTATGTGAACATGAATTTTTAAACTGCACGGTGCCTCAGTCTATCCATCTTTACCATGGGGACAGTACTAAGTTTTTGAGTTTTTTCCAGTTGACTGAATTGTTTCCCTAGTCTTTCTTGTTGCCACTCTTGATGCCCACATGAGAAGACCTAAGGTAATTTCTCACAGGCCTGGGACTTCTTGGCAAAACAGAAGGTGCCACAGACCCCATTTTAGGAGAAACCTCTGTTTTCCTCATGGAATCCCAGGAAGTGTAAGCAGAAAGTTCCCTCTCAAAACCTAAGGCTGTGCTCAGTTTTGCCTTGGTTTACCTGACCTTTTTGATTTGGGCAGACATCAGAAATTAGTAGTGGGGAGAGGGCTAATAAAAGTTATGGATATGAAGATGTATCTATGGTAAGAAAGGTTAGGAAGGAAATAAATTTTATATGAGAGAGGATCTTGTATGGCCAATTCTTGTCCTAAAGTAGAAGGACTAATTATTTAGAAAAGAGGGAAATACAGGACAAGTCAGAAATGCATAGAATGGGAAAGAAAAGATACAACTGCTAGATCATCTCCTGCCTAGAAGTATTGAGTGATGTTTGCATAAAGAGGCTGTAATTAATTGGCTTCAAAAAAAAATGAAGGCTCTTAAATATTTTGTCAGAAAATAGAAACTCTAATGCCTTTTAGTTCATGTGACTTCAGTAATCTTTGGGAAATACAGTTTTAAAATTATTGGTAAAACGAAAATATCTTCAAAATTTAGACATTTGGTCTAAATTAAGTCAGAGGTTAAATTTGCTAAGTGCTTTAATGTCATACACCGCTTCTTTGACTTTGGAAAATTGTCCAGTTTACCTGGTTTGAAGCCATTAGATTTCTAGGTAAGGCCTGGGGTCAGGAGGAGTTAGCCATGCCTCCTAGCTGTGCTGGAAAGAGTCAGACTTTATCTGCAGTTCTGTCTTGCTTCCTAGACTATGCACCTGGTACGTAACTAAAACTGCTTACACACACACACACACACACGCACGCACACACACATAAAAACAAAAAAAGTGTTTTTCATTTTTAAAAGACATGGGAATATGGTTTAAAAAAAAACCAAGTGTTGTCTAATTTAGAAAGTTAAAGAATTACTTTTAGTTGGAAGAAAATAAAGTCTAAGCAAGTTATAGGAGGTTTATGAAAATTAACTTTGTAAAGAATTCTGTCTGTAAGAAAGTTGACAAAAATTAAAAGGGTATTATTTAGTTCTTCCATAAATTAAATATTAAAACAAAAGCATACTGAAACAGGGCCCATATGTCAAAATAATAGGGCTTTTTTGAACATTGATCCGTTCTTTAACAATAAAAAAATATAGAGTTATAAATAGTTATGAAAATCTTACTTTATACTCAAATTAATTAAAACTAGATAGATTCATAACATTTTATTAAAAAGTAGCTTTAGCATTAAAGATGCACTAATACAAAAATAAAATTTGGTTTTCTTTTTAAAAAGATTTTTATGTAATATTGAGAGACAATAAAAGATTTGTTTGCCTTTTGAGTAAATTAAAACAAAAAGGAGGGGAGAGAGAAGTGACAGATTTAGTTGGCCTCATGCTATCTCTACTGAGTTTTGTTTGGAAAGCTAAGTCTCCTATCAGAGTAAAGGTTTTTCCCTTTCTAAAATTTTTGAGTTATCATTTTTGGCTAAATAAATGACTTACACTGACCTGGGATTCTCTTTTGTGATATCCAGTGTTTTAAGCCTTTCATATTTGACAAACTTTCCAAAATCAAATTCTAAGGTTAAAAAAAGACTCAGCTTATTTGATATATTAAAACCATATAGAAAGCATTGTCAAATATAAAATGGTGTTTAACTTTGGGTTATATTCATATAAATATGTTATTGTATAAGATTTCTATAATTGTGTCTCAGCATACGTTATCAGTAATAATTATAAGTCTTATGTTAAATTGTTGTGTGTCATAGAGATGACCAGATTTCCTTGTTGATTACATACTAACTATGCCAGTCCTGAGAATTTTGTCACCCACAGACAATTGCTGTCTTGTTTTAATCCTTCTCAAAAGGTGGTTTATAATTAGATATAGAATGCTGAGGGGTACTCTTGAATGCATGTCTTGACAACTTTAAAAATTGTGAGTTGGGTATGGTGGCTCATGCCTGTAATTCTAGTACTTTGGGAGGCCAAGGCGGGGAGATCACTTGAGGCCAGGAGTTCAAGACCAGCCTGGCCAACATGGTGAAACCTATTCTCTACCAGAAATACAAAAATAGGCCAGGCATGGTGGCATGTGCCTGTAATCCCAGCTACGCAGGAAGCTGAGGCAGGAGAATTGCTTGAATTCAGAAGGTGGAGGTTGCAGTGAGCCAAGATCGTACCACTGCACTCCAGCCTGGGCAGCAGAGCAACACTCTGTCTTAAAAAATTAATTAATTAATTAAAAGACTGTGAATAGAGAGAAGCAAAACAACAAACTTCTAAAACTCTCGTGGAAAGGTGATATGTTAAACATTGCTAATCCTTCTGTTTTTCAGAGTCAAGAGAACCTTTTGAGCTGTTTACAACTTTCAGCAATCTGAGTAAAGTATACTCCTGTAAGCAAAATTAGCATATTGCTTTCTCTCTACCTGACTTCTTCAGGGTTTAGAAACTATTTTTGAGTATTCTCAACTTACGGCAATATAGTTATTTGCGTAAGTGCAATAAAAATCTGTTTTCTTTTGTAATAGAAAATGAGTGGAGATGCTACTTATTTTACCAAGGCTTTTACTAGAATGGCATGCTTTCAAATACAAACACGAACTTTAAGGTGTCAAAGTTGAATAACAAAGCCAGTAAAACCCCTTGGAAAAACTGGCCTCATACCTTGTCTACAGAGTCCCTGTACAAGTTTCCTGGCCTGAGGTAAGTAATGAATGTCACATTCTGTCAGGCTTAGGAGCCCCAAGTCATCGTGGAACCTCAAGAGGAGAGGAATTTGCCCAACTCATCTAAATATTTATGACCTATTGTGTCTGGCACAAATTCATGACTGGGCTCAAAGCTTCAAGGAGTATAACCTGAGATTCCTCAAGGAGAAAAGTTTTAGCAAAGCAATTTTAAAAAAAGCCAGTATGAGGCCAAGCACGGTGGCTCACGCCTGTAATCCCAGCACTTTGGGATGAGGCGGAGGCAGGTGGATCATGAGGTCAGGATTTTGAGACTAGCCTGGCCAACATAGTGAAACCCTGTCTCTACTAAAAATACAAAAAATTAGCCAGGTGTGGTGGTGGGTGCCTGTAATCCCGGCTACTTGGGAGGCTGAGGCAGGAGAATTGCTTGAACACGGGGGGGCAGAGGTTGCAGTGAGCCGAGATAGCGCCACTGCACTCCAGCCCAGGCAACAGTGCGAGACTCCATCTCAAAAAAATAAAAAGAGCCAGTATGGCAAATAATTATTCCTATTGCACTTTATGCAAATAATCAGGTCAAATATAATAAGACTAAGACTTACTTTGCAAGTAAATTTGACTTACTATGATTTATTTTTATTAACGGGGGACTGGAGAGAGAAACATGATGTTCGCAAAAACTGTAGTACATGTGTTGTTAGTTGTTCTTGTTTTTATTATTTTCTACAGTTTGAACTAAATCCTGAATTTTTTGTGGGCCGTAGGTCTCCAAACTAATGCTTTCAGATTTTTCTTCCATTTTTCTGTCTTGCACTCAATGAAATTTCTCCTACCTTTTAACTGAGGTCCTGCAAGCTTAAGCTTACTACTTGTAATATAGGCAGCAAAAAACATGTCAGATTGTCACCACCTTCCTCCTCTGTAACTGAAGAGGCATAGCCCATCTGCATGCCACCTCCTGATATAGAAAACAGCTGTTTAACTGAACTGATCTAGTTTCAGAACTAGGAAGCTGACTGAAAATTATGGGACAGTATATTTAAATTTGTTCTTTCCTGTATATCCCAATCTGTCTGTCTAACAACTTCTGACCCAAATCTCTCTCTGCTAGTAACCCCATGTCTGATTGGTTCTCGGAGCTGTCCATGTGGATCCCTCAGAGCTTAAGAGCTATTCTACTAAGACTTTCACTGTGTATCCTGGAACTCATTATTTACCTTATAGTCCACTTTCTGTGCTAAAACTATAGATGAGAATGCCATCGTGGGTGCTCAAGGATTCATCTTTGTAAATTGCCACCAAAGCCAAAAGGAAGAGACAATAAGGAAGCCTCTTGTACCACTGGGAAATGACATTGCAGAAGTTACTAAAATAAAGTCCTTTGATGGGCAGGATACTATGCTCAGGTCACTTATCTAAAGTAGCTAAAAATTTAAGCAAAGAATTATCCATTTCTTCCCTAGTCTGATGTAATATTTTGTGATTCAAAATAAGCTTGGGGTCAATAAGTAAGAGCTATCTGCAGGTTTAAAACAATAATAGTAATGCTAATAATAGCCACAGAAGTTTCAGTTAATAATGCTGATAATCATGTGTGAGGCACTGGATTAAATGCCATATATACATACATTACTTATACACAACCACCCTTGAAGGATATATTATTATCCTCTTTTTCATACAGGAAAATATACATGGTGATAAGTAATGTTCCCAAAGTCACACATCTAGCAAGCAGAAAAGCTAGGAATTAAACCCAGTCTTGTGGGAATCTAAAGCCTATCTTTTTTTCTCATTGTCAGCCACCCATGGCTTGTATTCATTAAAAGAAAAGTTTAGGCCAGGCACGGTGGCTCAAGCCTGTAATCCCAACAATTTGGGAGGCCAAGGCGGGTGGATCACGAGGTCAGGAGATGCAGACCATCCTTGCTAACACGGTGAAACCCCGTCTCTACTAAAAATACAAAACATTAGCTGGGCGTGGTGGCAGGCGCCTGTAGACCCAGCTACTCAGGAGGCTGAGGCAGGAGAACGGCGTGAACCCGGGAGGCGGAGCTCGCAGTGAGCCGAGATAGTGCCACTGCACTCCAGCCTGGGTGACAGAGTGAGACTCCGTCTCAGAAAAAAAAAAAAAAAGAAAGAAAGAAAAAGAAAACTTTACCCATTTGAAGCTATCTTTTTTCCCTCTGCCCATACTAATTAAAAATAGCATCAAAATACACTAGAAGTGAAAAGAAGAAAAAACCCGACACATGTAATTGTAAACAACCTCCACCTCCTGGGTTCAAGTGATTCTCCTGCCTCAGCCTCCTGAGTAGCTATGATTACAGGCGCACACCATCACGCCCAGCTAAATTTTTGTATTTTTAGTACAGACAGGGTTTCACCATGTTAGCCAGACTGGTTTCAAACTCCTGACCTCAGGTGATCCTCCTGCCTCGGCCTCCCAAAGTGCTGGGATTGCAGGCATGAGCCACCGCGCTCAGCCTATTGGCAGCATTTTAAACGTTATCTTACTAATACATAAAATAATGGGGCATCCCATAATTCACAGTGCCTTACATTAAGTGGGATATGGTATAATAGAACAGGCAGTTCTACTCATACGATTGGCATCTAAATACATTTTCATTCTTAGAAGTACCACAAAAAAGAGGGCTGAAATGAAAATAACAAACTTTGTAAACAAAGTAATTCTTACTTTTTCAAAAAACTTAAAGCCAAAGAAAACTCAGCATTCAAATGAATAGGTACAGCTCTTTTTTAAATACTTAGATGTATAGAATGTATTGACTCAGGTATTTCTGATAATAGTAATATTTAAGACTGTTACATATTTTCGGGAGAGCATTTAAAGGTTATTTTTTACAAATATTTTCTAACTTCAGAAATGCTTTCATTTGAAAAAAGGAATAAAAGCTTCAATTGAGATTCAGTCCTAATCCTCCATTTTTAAATCTCTCAGCTTGCTCAGGCTGGGCAGGTAAACATGAAATTTTTAAGGATGGAAGGGTCCTGAGAGATGGTAGAATGTGTCTGCTACATAATAGGTATTTGGCTTATGTTGGAGAAATAAATGGATTGAAAGAATGAATACATAGAGCTGAAGAGTTCATTGTTATTGTTTGCATATGTGTAATAAACCTGTATATAATAAAAATATATATACAATAAAATGTATGCATAAAAATCTACAAGCACACATAAAAATATCCTCTTTACTTTTGAAGAGGCTAAAAGTTCACAGAAGATAACAACAGACAAAAATAAAATAGTGAGAAATTATTTTGGCTCGTGCCAGATTCATATTCCTTCTCCTCCTGAGGATTATTTCATTAATCCTAAACTTTTACTAGAAGTTTTATACATGCTTATTGCAGAGATCCACACATAAGAAAAAAAACATTCACTTATAATACACATGCCAAGAAAGAGCAAATGTTACCATATTTTTTTTGTGTGTGTATATATGGCTAACAAAGACACATACTCTGTTTACGTGTATGTGTAATTGAACCCATTGATATACCAAAGTACATCTTCACACACCAACTGACACCTTCAAAGTTTCCTTATTAAAACATCTTGTGAATTTTATGAAATTTATTTATCGCATCCATTATATAGGTTCTTTGTAATACATTGCTATTTTAAGCAGTACTGAGAAAAACAAATTGCATGACTCCATCTCAAAAAAAATAAAATAAAATGGATACTGAATTTTACCTGAATAATTTTCAGCCCAGAAAATGACCTATTATGGGAATTACTTCTTTCATTATGTATATGAAAAATGAAGTGCTGTATATACTTAATTTTGTTAGTTAAATCACTTTAAAATGGTTTATAAAGTGCTCTATAAGGGAAATGTTGAGTGGATCAAGAACCAGCTTGGAGCAGGAAATCAGAGAGCTGGAGAGACCAATAGGGTTACAGAAGGATTTATTAAGGTGTACACTGGCTCAGTGGACCTGTGTCCAGAAAGTCTGAGCACCAAACAAAGAGGGCATGCGTCTTTTATGGAAGCAAGGGTGTGAAAAACATGATGCAGGAAGCAAGCTTACAGAAGCAAGAACAAAGGCAGTTAATCATTCTGTGACATGTTTTAATCTTGGGAAAACTTGCTTTGCAGCCTATGCTTATCTGTTTTGTGAACTTGCAGCTGTGCAGCAGAAAAAAAAACAGGAATTTACAAACTTGCAAAATATGTGGGGGAAAGATACGGTTAATGGTACACAGACAGGCAGTTAATATTCTTTTTAAACTTCCCACTTGGTGGGGGTTGGTTGTTTTGGGCCTTTAAACTTTAAATAGTAACTTTCTATCATAGGAAAAAGAAACTCCTTATTTTTAATTTTCTACTTCATTCCCCCCTTTGGTGCTTTTTATAAAGGCAATATTTTAATAGAAAGCACCACTATCTTCTATTTCTTCATAGGGTGGCACACATTCCTCTTTGGGCAGTGATTGATATTTGGTCAAGGCCATTATCTGAGTAGTGGTTTGCCTGGTTACGATTGCTTCTATAGTCAACTGAATGCTTCTGATTAGGAGAGGCAAGAGACAAGACAGAATCAGGCACCTGCCCAGGATGGCTAAGAAGCCCCCTATCAAAGTCTTAAATCCACCAATAGATGAAAACCATCCTCTGAAGAGGGAGTCTGGAGACCACCCTTTCCAGGTTTGAACTGGAACATGGGCTAGTTTTCACATTCTGGCAGTAATTTCCATGATTGCTTTTCCATTATCATCAATTTCTAGGCAGCAATTTGTTAGGTTGAATTTTCCACGTACTCCCCTTCCTGGGCCAGTAGGCAATCTAATACTAGTCTATTCTGGTAGACAGCATTCCTCATTTGTGTGGCTTGCTGGGCTAGCAAGTCTAAAGCTTTTGCTGTTTCATTACTTATGATTTCAAGAACAGCATGTAACCTTATGATTCTGTTAAGCATATAGATAGGGGTACGGTATCCCCATGACCTATCCTGTGCCCAAGTGGTGGGTCCATAATATTTGATAATCCTTTCAGGGGACCACTCATTATCTTTCCAATCCCCTATATCTATGTCCTTTTTTCTATTTGTGTCTATGCTTCTTTTGACTTTTATCTTCATCATAAACAGAGTATCCTAGAGCCTCTCCTTGTTTTAGGGGAATTAGGAAAAAGAATGGTCTGATTTTTCCTAACATGCAGGCTCCTGTCCATTTGGCAGGGAGTTGTCTATGCTGACGTTCCACAGATCCAGTAAAGGCCTGAAGGTGCTTGCCAGGTGTTTAGAGCTTCTAGCTGATACCAGGAGTGGTTTAAAGTAGGAAATCTGAAGAAAAGGGTTTAAATCAGGAAATGAGGTACTATTTTCTGACACCCATAAGGTCTTCCCCTTAGTTTCATCATAATACTATTGCCCCAGACAAGTAAGTCCTCCTACTAGATCTGTGAAAGACTTTCCCCATCGAGCAATGCAGAATCTTCCTATTATGGAGGTTTTTAACAGCCAGACACTTGGACCAGAAACAGTTGGGTTGGTGGTGGAGTCAGGCAAAGTGAAATCATCTTGAGGCATTAATCCCTTGCCTGCCATGGCCATTGATCTCCCATGTTAGTTCCTCCACATACATAACATGAGGATATTCCTAGGCTGTCGGCTGTATTCTCAGGTTACGTGGGCAAACAGATTCTTTGTTGGAGAGAGGAGTTCCTTTTGGACCTGGAATTGTGGAATGGAATGGGTTTTTGCCTTCCTTATAATATGTAAGCTATCCTTTTTTGCTGACTGCATTTTATAGCATTATGGGATAACCTGTAGCCCATATAGATTGATCTGGTTCCAGGATAGTGAGACTTATAAGACTACAAGTATCTGTTTTGCAATCAGGCTTTGCTCACAGTTTAATATATGCCATGAGCTGTTTTGTGGTAGTCAGGGAACCGGTGGAGCTCGATACACAATCCCAGCAAGTTAATTCTGGCACCTTGCTGGTACAGTTAGGAAACATGCAGTTCCTTTTTCCACAACTGCTACTCCTTGAGCTCCCTGTGGTAGTTGAGACTATAGGATAGGCAGATCCCGTGAATGCCACTTGACAAGAATTATAGTACAGAAATGAGTCTGTCTCTTTGTAGGTGAGACTCTAACTTGGTTTAGAAGCCTCCCTTCTTTCATCCCATTATGGATCTCAAACCAAATCCCAGGCTGGAATTTTGGATCATAGCATGTATAGGACTGACCGTTTCTTGGGTCACAAACTGAATAGGTTGCCTGATTGTAGATACAGGTCCCTAGGTGGGTCCTGGAGCATTCATAATATGTATGGGACAAGATAGTCTTGATTTTTGTCTTCCCTTGCCATGTGGTATGCATACAGTAAGAACACTCTTCTAGGGGCTTTCCCTTTAGCATATGCAGGGTTGCCAATAAAATGAAAATGGTAAACAACATATCTATACTAAACACGGACAGGAAAGGTCCTTTCCTGGGAGGAAAGATTGGCAAAAATGATAGCATAGTGTAATAGAACAATTAATATTACTAAAATAGCAATCAAACTTAAAACTTCTATCCACATTTACTAATCTGATGAAGACTCCTCAAGCTTCGGCTGTGTGTAGACTAGTCAGCTTCCGGTGTGACTAGAGCAGGGCTTGATGACTCCTCAATCTTCAGCCTTGTGTAGACTGGCCGGCCTCTGGATTGGCCAGAGCAGGACTGTCGTCTTTCTCTGCAGTGGTTTGGTTCCGTCGCAGGATCAGTCAGATCGGATGGTCTGGGTCCTGTTGACTGGTCCACTTGTCCTGTGCTGCTGGTTTCAGGTGACTGTGGTGGATCCAGGGCCCGATACCTGCAACTTTTAACAACAGTAGGGGTAGACAGGATTACAGTATGGGGCCCATCCCATATGGGTCCTAGAGTGGTTGGATTCCATTTTGTAACCCAAACAGAGTCTCTAGGGCTAAAAGGATGTACTGGGTCAACTAGACTTACAGGTATTCGTTCCTGTACCCAACCATGGACCTCTTGCATGGCTATTCCTAAAGCCTGCATTTGCTTTCTTAAAGTTAATTCCCCTAGTTCCCGGAGATCACCTTTAATCTGATTTATGATTTGGGGTGGTCGGCCGAACATAATCTCATAGGGCAAATACCCAGTTTGTTTGGTAGGGGTGCACCTGACTTGGAGGAGGACCATGGGCAAGACCTGATCCCATCTAAGGTGAGCTTCTTGACAGAACTTCTTCAGCACTTGCTTGAGTGTCCAGTTCATCCGTTCTACTTTTCCTGAGCTCTGCAGACAGTAGGCTGTGTACAACTACCATTTTATCTTTAACAGCCAACTCAAGTCCTGGACTATTTCAGCCACAAATGCTGGTCTATTATCTGATCTTAAAGTTAAAGGCAGTCCAAATCTGGGAATAATGTCTCTTAGCAACACCTGGGTTACCTCTTGTGCCTTTTCTGTTTGGGTGGGGAAAGCCTCTACCCATCCTGAAAAGGTGCAGACAAACACCAACATGTACCGATAGCCCCCAGCCAGAGGCAATTTGGTAAAGTCCACAAGTAGGTTCTCACAAGGCGCTGCTCCAACTTCCTGAATTCCTGGAGGCCTGGTTGGTCCCTGCCATGGGTTGTTTTGGGCACAGGTTAGACATTGCTCACAAACAGTTTGAGGAATGGCGGTAAGTCGTGGCACATAAAAGTGTCGCCCCAGCAAAGTCTCTAGTGCTATCTTTCCCATGTGAGTCCCTTGGTGAAACTGATTAACAAATCTGGGAGCCACCATCTCAGGTATGACTAATCTCCCATCGGAGAACTTCCGCCATCCTCTTTCAATGTAGCTCCCATTCTCCTGGGCAAACCAGGCCTTTTCACTTGGAGTGTAGCTGGGTGTCTCTGGGAGAGAAATCTCTGGGAGGAGAGGCATAACCAGAGCTTCCTCCTTAGAGGGCAAAGTCATCTTTGCTGCTCACTTTGCTTCCCTGTCCACTTTCCTGTTTCCTTTTGCCTCAAAAGTTCCTGCTGCCTCATGTCCTTTGCAATGAATGACAGCCACCTATTCTGGAGCCCATACAGCATCTAAGAGCTGTAGAATTTCTTCCTTATACTTTATTTCTTTGCCTCCTGCAGTTAGAAGTTCTCTTTCTTTATATATTGTCCCACGGACATACAGTGTAGCAAAAGCATGCTTAAAGTCAGTATAAATGTTGACTACTTTTCCTTTTGCTAGTAGTAAGTCTCTTGTTAGGGCTATTAGCTCCACCTTCTGGGCTGATGTCCCAGCAGGCAGTGGTTGAGCCTCTACCACTGAGTCACATGTCACTACTGCATACCCAGCTTGGCAGACCCCTTCTGATATGAAGCTGCCTCCATCTGTGAAGTACTCAACATCTGGGCTTCCAAGGGGCTGATCTGCTAAGTCCCTTCAGCTGGAGAATACTTCGTCTACTACATCTATGCAATAATGTTGAGGGAGGGGATCCCTCAGCTTTTCTATGGGCAGCAGAGTGGTTGGATTTTAAGTATTGACAGTTTCTACAGTTATATATGGATTTTCACATAGGAGGTCTTGATATTTAGTCATTCTTGGGTTTGACAACCTGTGATGCCCTCTTTGGTCCATGACAGTTATAAATGAGTGTAGCACTCAAATGATTAATTTCTGTCCTAAAGTTAGTTTGTTGGCTTGTTGTGCCAGCAGGGCTGTGGCTGCTAGCGCTTTAAAGCAAGGGGGCCAGCCTTGTGCTATGGTGTCTGTTTAGATAAATATGTCCCCGGCCGCTGCCATGACCTCATCATTTGGATCATCAGAACTCCAATAGCCATTCCTTTTTGCTCATGGACACATAGGAAGAAAAGCTTAGTCTGTTTTGGCAGCCCTAAGGCTGGGGCCTGTATTAGAGCTGTCTTGTTTTCTTTAAAGGCCTTTTTCTGGTCAGGCCCCCCGCCAGAGGAGGGACTCCTTTTCTCCTTGCTTTGTGGCTTCATATAGCAGTTTTGCCTTGAGTGAGAAATTTGGAATCCAAATATGGCCGAAACCTGCTGTGCTCCTAAAAATTCCCTTATTTGACACCGGGTGGCTGGAGTAGGTAGTACACACACAGCCCACTTCCGTTCACTGCCAAGCTCACGTTTTGCTTGACTTATTTCAAAGCCTAGGTACTTAACTCCTTCTGAGCATAATTTTGCCTTTTCTTTAGATACTCTATATCCTGTTTCCCATAGGAGATGGAGGAGGTTATCAGTGCCTTAAAGGCAATCAACCCAGGTAGGGGTTGCAAGTAAAAGATCAGCTATATACTGTAACAGGACACACTTGTCATTGGGTGGGGTGAAAGCCCTAAGATCTGATGCCAGTGCCTCCTCAAAAATCACTGGGGAGTTTTTAAACCCTTGTGGGAGCCACATCCAGGTATACTGAGTTTTTCCCCAGTGAAATGCAAAGATAGGCTGGCTCACAGGGGCTAGCGGTAGACAGAAGAATGCATCTTTGAGATCCACGCAAGTAAACTATGCAACACTTGCGGAATGTGACCCATCAACCGCCCAGTACATAACCATCCAGTGGGTTAGGTACCACTGGATGAATGGAAACTGTAGCCTGGTTCACTGTGTGTAAATCTTGCACTGGCCTATATTCGTCAGTTGGCTTCCATACCAGCAAAAGGGGTGTGTTCCAAGGGGACCTGCACTTCACTATGATGCCATGCTTAAAGAGCCAATCTATGTGTTTTTGAATGCCACTTATGGCCTCTATGAACAACGGGTATTGACGAACCCATACCGGAGTCACTCCGAGTTTTAGCTCCACCAAGACAGCCAATCCGGGTGGATTGTCTTCAGCCCACACCCCCGGAATCTTTGCAAGTAATCCATACATTTCAAGTGGTCCTGGTAGTTCTAGCCTAAGTGCTGTTTCTGCATATAGCCTCCATTTATCAGCCTTTGGGAAGGTGAGGGTTAATACCATAGTCTTTGGCTGACTCAGGTTTAAAGACATGTTCCCTTGCAGCTCAAAAGAAATTTGCACCTGCAGTTTTTGGAGTAAGTCTCTTCCTAGCAAGGGGACTGGACAATTTGGAAGGTATAGAAACCCATGCTGGACTTCTCATCCTCCAATAATACACCTCCTTGACTGGCAGAAGGGTCTCTTCGCCAAGACTCTGGTTGCCCCAATAATAGTTGTGTAATTCCTGGATAGTGGCCCTATAGGTTGCATCACTACCGAATGCTCAGCTCCAGTATCTACCATAAAGTCCATCTGTTGGCCCCCTATCTCCACTGAGACCATAGGCTGCTGGGGGCTAAAGAAATGGAGCCCAGTCTGTCTCAGTCCTCATAGCCTGCTGCCTCTGCTAGGCTGATTAGATTGATGTCCGGTCTCAGAACACAGCGGCTGGTGGCCAGAGGCTCCGGCCAAGCTCCCTGGTCATGGCTATTGCCCTTATCTTTCTCTGGACATTCATCCTTCCAGCGTCCTTTCTTTTTGCACAATGCACATTGATCCTTCTCCAGCCTTGTCCGGCCTTCAAAACCTGGTCTAGCCTAAACTCTTCCACGACCACATCTGCGACCATATCTGTGTCCCCTCACAATGCCAGTCTCTCTTTCAACCAGGGCAGCCGCTAATGGCTCAGGCTTTTTCTTAAGCCTCTGCTCAGCTTCCTTCTTTTCCTCTTGTTCATGGTTAACATACACCTTAGTAGCCACCTCTGTAAGCTGAGTAGCATTCATGCCTGCGAAACCTTCCAGTTTCTGAAGTTTCCACTTAATGTCACCCTGCACCTGGCTAAGAAATGATGTATTCACCATGAGCTGATTTTCAGTAGCCTCTGGATCAAATGGAGTATAGAGCTGGTATGACTCACAGAGCCTCTCATAAAACTGACTGGGGTTCTCATCAGTCTTTTGGAGCACCTCTGAAATCTTTCCTATATTCATTGCTTTCTTTCCACTGGACTTTATCCCATTTAGAAGTGCCTCCTGATACCTTTGCAGATGCTGAAGCTCCTCTGCATCATTTAGGTCCCCGTTGGGGTCTATCTCTGGGAACCGTTCCTAGGCATAATGCCAGACATCTCTTGTACCATCTGGCACATTGTTCTCTAGCCATTGGAGGGCTACTAGAGTCACTCTCCTTTGCTCCTCTGTGTTGAACAGTGTTAAAAGGAACTGTTGGCAGTCTGACCAGGTGGGGTTATGGGTCAGAAAAATGGATCTCATCAAGTCTATGAGGGCTTGAGTCTTTTCCGTATAGGAGGGAGTATGTTGTTGCCAATTTAGGAGGTCTGCGGCAGAGAAGGGCTGGTAGATGAAAATCCGCTGCCCTACTTGAACCTGGCCTTGCTCATCATGATAAATTTGTGCTCAAGTCTCATGGAGGGGCATTTGTAAGGCTCAGATGTGGCCAGACTGGAGGTGGCCCACTGCGTCACTTTGCTTTTCCTCCTTAACTTTTACAGGCAAAGGCTCGGATTCTCCCCTGTGGGGTGATGGTTGAGACTCACTTTCCTCTGAGCCTGATTCCTCAAGGACCATTTGCTCCATGCCTTGTCTTAGCTCTAACAAGGATGGATGTGTCAGAGCATAAGGGGGAGGAAATTCCCTCTCCTCTGGAGGAGCTTGTAGAACCAGCTTTTCCTAACTCTCCTGTTGCTTTTTCTTTTTTCCGAGGTTCTAAGCATAATTGATTTTTCAGGTGCCTTAGGCTCAGCCTGGACCACCAAGGCTTTACAACAGGTTACCAGACAGGGCTGAAGCCATTTGGGGTGAGTCTAGACTACGTTTAACCAGGAGTCAATGTATGGAAACTGATCTGGGTGCTCAGGCTGTCCTCCAACTCCGGTTACTACCCTGAACACATGGCCAATTGCTTCCCTATCTATTGTTCCTTCAGCTGGCCACCCGACATTAAAAGAAGGCCATTTTAATTCACAAAGAGTTTTCAACCTTTGCGGGGGTCAGTTGAACTCCATAATCTCCACCAAAACCTTTCTTGAAATTCTTTAACATACACTCCAACGGAGTAGGTTTTGATGCTTTTCTTCCCATTTCCACTCTTGCGATGCAAGAGTACACCTGGCAGTCCAAGCCTGAAGCCCTGAGTGCCTGGATCTGCTGGCGAACAGTGGGGTTGAAGTGGAGGCCACAGAGTGGCAGGGGGACAGAACAGCCTTGCATCTAGCCACAGAGATGGAGGAGCTGGGGTTTGTCACCCATCTGGTCACCAAGCTCCGGGCCAACGTGAATGCTCACACCTTTGCAGGAAACAAACCCCTGCTCTTGGCAGCTGGACTGGGGTCCCTGACTCTCCCCTTCCTCCTTTTGAAGGTTGGTGCTGATGTCAATGCTGAGAACAGGGAGCCCGTGTGCCCACTGCTCTCACCCGCTCCTCTGATAGCGACTCTGACTCTGAGGGGCCTGAGAAGGACACCCAAAGCAGCTTCCAGGGCCACATGCCTCTTGACCTCACTCACAGCACCGAAGTGAAGACCTTGCTGCTAAATGCCACTCAGAACACCACGGAGCTGCCCCGACCCCACCCAGCCCTGCAGGGCCAGATAGTAAATATTTTTGGTTTTGCAAGTCACACCTTCTGTGTCACAACCATTCGACTCTACCCTTGTAGCACAGAAGCGGCACCCAGGGATGATAGGTCAACAAATGCTTGTGGCTGTGTTCCAAAAATTTTTATTTATAAAATCAGCAGTGGCTACCATACTGTAGTTTTGACCCCTAAACTTATAGTATAAAGGTATTAGATGAAGCCAAGAAGAATGTTTCTGACAGGAAGAGTCACAAGAAGTAGAAGGCAAAAAAAAATGTATATTGATAGTTAAAATTAGTATGTAGAATCTCTAAAAAATGCTTGCAAATCAACAAGGTTTTTTTCTACAGAACTTATCAGAGCTTTTCAAAATACTAAAATGCTTTGTGATGCTCCAAAGACTCTACAGATTTACCCGAAGTTAGTGCACCTCTGTGTGTCTCTGCTGAGGCTAAACCATGCCACCCTTCAGGACATCCCACCAAGTGGACCTTTCCAGCCTCCCCTTATTTCATTGTTTCATGGCTTTCCCTTCTACATAAACAGTATCCACTATCACTTAGATCAGTGAGGTTTGGAGCTACATTTCATAGTCCCTGATTCAAACTCCAATAGAACTACTAATAGGAGCTTAAAGACTTGCAGTCGCTTCTAGATAGAGGGAGATAATGGGAAGGTAGAGCCATCTATAGGAGACATGTGGTACTGCACAACAAGAGCTGTGAGGAGCAGGTGGGCAAAGGGACTGAAAAATACATCACAGCACCTGGTAGAAATGGTTCTACGCCCTCCTTATTTAACATAGAGATTTAGCAACGAGGGCAGGGTTTTCAGGAGCAGACCTTTTGTTTTCGTTTGATGGGGTTGGGTGGAGAGACGTGGTCTTGACCACAATTTATGTTATGACAACATGTGTGAAGAAGAGAGGATATTTAAAGTAGGTGTTTCCTTTGCAGGCTTGAATGGGCATTCGACTTATACACAAAAGTGCACCCATTTTCAGTGTCTGCATATCAGCACCAATTTCATTTAACTGTAAGATTCTTTTTACCATAAACACTTGGGATGCTCAATGGTTTAAAGGACATTCTACACAAAAGTTTGAAAGCTCTTAATTACAGCAACTAAAACCTCACAATGGTTTCCTAGATATGTCTTTTGTGTAGTATTTTGAAAAATAGATTTTTCTTCCAAAGAGGTTAGGACAATAGCATTTATGTCATAAGAACTCTGTTTTTTTGGACCACATTTTGTGATAAAAAGCAAATGAGCTTTGCATTTAGGAGCTCCAGGAAATCCTTGTTGCCCTTGGAAATCTGCCCCCTCACCCCGACAAAGGGCCAGACAGCTTAGAGGTAGGGAATATCCCCCTCCATAGGCTCACCAAGACGTGCAGCTGACTGTATGTTCTTTACTGGTGTCCTGTGAGCCCTTAAGGTATTTCAACAAGAAACACCTTGATTTTCTGTGGATTTATGGAAGAAAATGTATCTCTCCAAATGTGTATAGTAGTTCCTCCTTATCTGCAGGGAATAGTTCCAAGACCCCCAGTGAATGCCTAATACTGCAGATAGTACACAACCCTATATATGCTATATATTTTTTTACTATACATGCATATATACATACCAGAAATACAGTTTAATTTATAAACTGGGCACCATATGTGATTAACAACCATAACTACTAATAAAATAGAACGATTAAGACAATAGGCTGTAATAAAAGTCATGTGACTGTGGCCTCCCTTTCTCTCTCTCGAAATATCTTACTGTTCTGCACTCACCCTTCCTGTGGTAATGTGAGATGATACGGTGCTTACGGGATGACATGAAGTGAGGCGAATGGAGACATTTTGACATATCGTTAGGCTACTACTGCCCTCCTGATGATACATCAGGGGTAGGATCACCTGTTTCACATGGCCCCAGAGCGTCGCACCATGACAATGTATTTTTTGCTGGGTGTCAGGAGCAGACAATGCTGATGTTTGGGGATCCTGGAGAATTGAAGGGTTTTTGTTTGTTTGTTTTTTTGTTGTGTTATTTTTTTTTGCCAAGACCTGCTGGAAGAACATTGCAATCAGATGTTGTGTCTTTATTTTCAATTCATCAAAGTGTTGCTGCAAGATTATAATTCTTCAGTGACAATATGAGTAATTTTAACACTGCATTCCATCCTAAGATATGCCATAATTTGGTTCTTTAATGTCTGTGCAATTTGAAACACTTCAGCACACTTCGATTATGTCCATATTGCTGATTCTGCTTCATTTCTTCATCTTTCTCTGCAGACGACTCAACAAATTCTTCCAAATTCTCATTTGTTAACACTTCTTGATGGCCTTCAATATCTTCTGCCACTTCAGCAAGCATGTCAGCAACCCTTCTCCACCAACCTGTCTTGCTGCACGAATGATTTTCCTAACTTCTCCACTGATCCCAGAGAGGCTTTTAAAATCATTCATGGCTTCACTCCATAAGTTCCTCTAGCAGACATCTACAATTTCTGGTTTTAATTCATCCAATGCAGCTTTGAAGAATGTTATTGCATTAGCAATAGTGAATGGTTGCACTGCATTATGTCCAGATTAGGGTCTGCATCAATTGCTGATAAAATGTGATCAAATACAGTCATTCATCAATGAACAACATAGATACATTCTTAGAAATGTGTCATAAGATGTTTGTGTCTTTGCATGAATGATGAAAGTGCATTTCCGCAGACTTAGATGGAACAGCCTACTACACACCTAGGCTGTATGGTATGGCCTATTGCTCCTAGGCTACAAACCTGTACCACATGTTACTGTACTGAATACTGCAGGCAATTGCAACACAATGGTATTTGTGTACCTAAACATATCTAAACATAGAAAAAGAACAGTTAAAAATAGGGCGTGAAAGATAAAATACGATATACCTCAAGAGGGGACTTGCGATGAATGGAGCTTGCAGGACTGGAATTTGCTCTGAGTCAGTGAATGAGTGGTGGCTGAATGTGAAGGCTAGGACATTACTGTGCACTACTGTAGTCTTTATTAAACCCCGTACACTTAGGCTGCACTAAATATATTTTTAATTTTTTCTTCAATAATAAATTAACCTTAGCTTACTGTAGCTTTTTGACTTTATAAACATAATTTTTCTTAATTTTTTGACTTGTAATAACAGCTTAAAACACAGGTTGTACAGCTGTACAAAAATATTCTATGAGTTTTTTCTTTTCTTTTTTTTAACTTTTTAATATTTTTTTGTTGTTGTTAAAAGCTAACACACAAACACCACCTGCATTAGCCCATGTAGGCCTACACAGGGTCAGGATCATCAACATCACTGTCTTCCATCTCCACATCCTGTCCCAGTGGAAGGTTTTCAGGGGCAATAACACGCATGGATCTGCCATCTCCTGGAATAACAGTGCCTTCTGAACACCTCCTGAGGGATCTGCCTGAGGCTGCTTTACAGTTAACCTTTTTTAATAAGTAGAAAGAGTACATTCTAAAATAACAATAAAAAGTATAGTAAACCCATAAACTAGTAACGTAGTTACTTTCATTATTAAGTATTATATATTGTACCTTATATTGTGTGCTATACTGTTATACCACTGGCAGCACAGCAGGTTTGTTGATACCAGCACCATCACGGACACATGAATAATGTATTGCACTGTGACATAGAAAGGCTACAATATCACTAGATGATTCGTGCTTGTCCAGCTCCATCGTAATCTTATGAGCCCACCATCCCATACCGGGTCTGTCACTGACCAAAGCCTTATTAGGCAGTGCATTACTGTACTTCTATGAACCTCAGTGTCTTCTTCTATGAAAATGGAGTGATGTTAATACTATGTCAGGGGATTATGTGAGAATTAATTGGGATGATGTATGTAAAGATTCTGAGCAATTTTACATACAATCCTCAAGATCAGGGCACAATAAATTTATATTTTAAATAACTAAAGATATCAATTGAAAAACTAGAGTCATAAATCAATAAAGTATAATATTGCTACTTTTCTAGCAAGTCCTAAATCAACCTAGCTATAAAATTAGTAAATAAAATTCTCTTTGATTTTCTTTTTTCAATTATTATAAAGCAAACCTCTGAGATTTCAGGGTCGAAGTTTTCCATTTATGTTTATTTGTTGCTGTTTTTATTTCTGCCACTTTTTATGGGTTTGGTGCTTTTAACTGAAGAGAAGATAATGAGATGATCATGATTACTTAGATCTTGAACAAGTCACACACACACACACACACACACACGTCTAAATTTGTTTTAAAAGTGAAAGTAAATTCGTCCTAGAAGTTAAAACATTGATAACTGTCTAGCTGAAAGTAGACAATTATCTGTCAGAGAATGTATCTACTTCTGCAGGTGATAGTAAAAGTCTAAATAAAATACTAGAATTTTACAAATAAATCGATGCTGTTTTAATCCACAAATTGGTTTCCAACTACCTATTTAGCCAAGTGATTCTTTTTTTTTTTTTTTTGAGACGGAGTCTCGCTCTGTCGCCCAGGCTGGAGTGCGGTGGCACAATCTTGGCTCACCTGCAAGCTCCGCCTCCCGGGTTCACGCCATTCTCCTGCCTCAGCCTCCCGAGTAGCTGGGACTACAGGCGCCTGCCACCACGCCCGGCTAATTTTTTGTATATTTAGGAGAGACGGGGTTTCACCATTCACAGGATGGTCTTGATCTCCTGACCTTGTGATTCACCCGCCTCGGCCTCCCAAAGTGCTGGGATTACAGGCATGAGCCACCGTGCCTGGCCCCCAAGTGATTCTTAAAATGTATAAATATGAACAGTGAGCCTCATGTCCTAGCTACCTGTTACTATGTAGCAAGCAGCCCCAAACCCAGTGGCGTAAGCAAGAGCAAGCATTCGTGGACCTCATGAATCTACATTTGGGTTGGGCTCAGAGAGACTGGCTCATTTCTGCTGCATGTGGCATCAGTAGGGGCAGCTCCTGGGGCTGAGGTCATCTGAAGACTCAGTGTTCACCTGTCTGGAGACTGACAGCAGCTGTGGGCTGGAACACCCATCCCCAAGGCCCCTCCACACAGCTGCTTGGCTCCCACCCAGAATCTGGCTGAGTTCCAAAATCAAGCATCCCAGGTGAGAGTGGGGCAGAAGCTGTTTCATCTGTTTTGACCGAGCCTCAGAAGTCATATGGCATCAATTATCTCACTCTTAATTAGCTGAGGCTGACTTACAAAGAGCCACTAAGATTCAAGGAGAGCAGCCATGGACTCAGTATTTGAAAGGGAGGGGCAAGTTTCTGGTAGGGCAAGTAGGATGGGAAACATTTTTGCCACCATTTTTGGAAAACACTTTCTACCTCACTTACATTTCACTGAGTCAATGCAACATATTTATCTACTATGGCATTTCGCTAATGTCTTATATCCAAATTAGAAATTAATTCATTCATTCAAAAAAAAAACATGCACCAAGTTCTTGTTATGAGCTATGCACTTTACAAGGTGATGGATATATCAACATTAATAGGCAAGATTACATGTGAAAATTGTCAGTGCCTCTGCTTAAAATAAACATTGCCTCATAACCTTGATAATTTGTTTGAGAATGACTTAGAGCAGTTGTTAGGATCGAACTCAGGATCCAGATTGCCTAGGTGCTAATCCTCACTCTCTTGTGTGCTCTTGTCTATCATATGGGCAAGTTCTTGAAACTTCTCTGGGCTTCTGTCTTCTTGTCTGTAACATGAGACTAGTAATAGATCTGCCTGGTAGGGTTGTTGTGAGGAGGAAAGGTATTAATTCATGCAATTGGTTAGTGTCTGATAGTAAGCACTCAATAAGCGTTCGCCATAATTATTATTATTTATTAAGATTAAAATGGGTTTCAAAGTTTATGACAATAGGTGAAAAGGAAGAGAATTAGAAAATCAATAATGCATACAATATCACCATAACAAAGTACAGAAGAACCTTATATGTGGAAGAAATTTTATATTGGAAAAACATGCAGCAAAACATTTTAAGTGATGTGTTGGAGTGGAAAAACTATAGAAAATTTTTTTCTTCTTATCTCTATATTCTCAAAACTTTTTTCACACAAAAATGAATTGCTTGTATAATATTTACATCTGCTGACCTATAACTGAAATAATAAAGCTACTTCCCATTACAAGAAAAATCATATGTTTAAAGGTATATATCCTCTGTACTTCCAGTTCCCTTTAAAGCTGATCATATTGATCTGCGTTATACTTTGCCCTTGTCAATACAGCATACCTAGTGTTGCAGCCTATAGAGAAAAGAAAGAAAAATGGCTTCAAACTTAATGACATGTTGCAGTCTGAATTACTAATACATACTCGGTCAATCCCTGATGCCCAAAAGACCATCTGTCTCCCTTTAATGTCTCCAATAACCATCTATATGTTTTACATTTATCACTCTGGCCCTAATGCATTTGCCAAACGCATGAATATTTAAATATCTAAAACTATTGCATCAACAGAAAATGTGACAGATTTACAGTTGGGGTTGTTTCCTTTGAGTAACCAAAGGAAAAATCTGTGCACCTACGCTAGGGACTGCAGGGAAATTCAGTTTCACCTGAACAGATCTAAGAACCCAGATTCCAGAACTTCAGGAATAACGATAGCTGTGCTTGTCAGTGCTTACTCTGTCCTAGGCCCCAGGCTGGTGTTTGTCCTCTGTTACCTCATTTCATCCTCCTAACAGTTCTATGAGGTCTGAAATATTATTAACTCCTCCTTACAGGGGAGGAAGCTGAAGCTCACAAAAATTAAATGACTTCCCGGCCGGGCGCGGTGGCTCATGCCTGTAATCCCAGCACTTTGGGAGGTCGAGGCGAGCGGATCATGAGGTCAGGAGATCGAGACCACGGTGAAACCCCGTCTCTACTAAAAATACAAAAAATTAGCTGGGCGTGGTAGCGGGCGCCTGTAGTCCCAGCTACTCAGGAGGCTGAGCCAGGAGAATGGCGTGAACCCGGGAGGCGGAGCTTGCAGTGAGCCGAGATCGCGCCACTGCACTCCAGCCTGGGTGACAGATCGAGACTCCGTCTCAAAAAAAAAAAAAAAAAAAAAAAAAAAAAAAAATTAAATTACTTCCCACAGCCAGGAGGTGGCAGGGTCGGGTCTCAAACATCTTTTTTCCCAGCACCAAATCTGTGCCCTGACCACTGACCTCCTGCAGCAAGCAGCCACGCACTCACAGCAGTGCTACCACTGCAGGCTCTAGGCATTCGGGTTCACTGGGGTGACAGGCAGAGTTTTAGCAATGACATTCTAGCCTGAGCATTTCTTCACAGAAAAGTGATGGCCAGGATTCCCACCAGGCTTCGCTGTCACAGAAGAGGTCACTTCCTTGGGCCTTACAAAACCGTCCTGCTGCTGTCTCTCTTCATAATAGGACACGTACATCATCCTTAAATGGGATTGGGAGTGGGTGGATTAGGCTGTTTTCGTGTCGTTGTAAAGGAATGTCTGAGGCTGGGTAATTTACAAAAAAAAGGATGTGTAGTTGTTTCACGGTCTGCTGGCTGTACAGGAAGCATGGTGCCAGCATCTGCTTGACTTCTAGTGAGGCTTTTACTCATGGCAGAAGGCAACGAGAAAGCAGGCATGTCACATGGCGAGAGTGGGAGCAAGAGAGATATGGGGGAGGTGCCACACACTTTTAAACAACCAGATCTCATATGAAATCAGAGTGAGAACTCACTCATCACCAAGCGGCTGGCCCAAGCCATTCATGAGGGATCTGTCCGCATGATCCGGACACCTCCCACCAGGCCCCACCTCCAACATTGGGGGTTACATCTCAACATGAGATTTAGAGGGGACAAACATCCAAACCGTATCAGTGAAGGAATGCAATTAAAGTTACAAGCCCAATGGCAAAGAATAACGGCATGAGAAATATCTTGATGCTTACATCAGCATCAAGCTCGCCAGAGAAATTCAATCCCGTAAGTCCAATTGGAGGTTCTAAGATGGTCGAAGGTGGGACCATGAGAAATGGGAGAAAACATAAATATGCACCATTTGGAATGAGAAAGCACAAATGGCTACCTACGCGGAGGGAGGCTTTTTAAAAAGCATGTGCGGCGTGAAGCTAGTAACTCTGTTGGTATTAAGCATTTTTCTAGTCTGACTTTCATTAAGTACTACTTCAGCTAAAATATAAACATTCCCTGCAGGTATAGTTTGACTTTTATTTGGGGTTTGTTTTGTTTTGTTTTGTTTTTAAGGTTGAAAGAATGAAAGAATCGGTTGTTCAAGAGCCAACCCCACCCCAGCCCCTGCAAAAAAAAAAAAAAAAAAGATTCATTAGATTTTCTTCTTTTCAGGAACTATCTGCTAGGGCTGAAGGCGACATTTTTCATGAAGCCACCATGATCTCGTTGAACAACATAATGTTAGAGCCAACAGTTACCTTGGAAGGTATCTCTGCCAAAAGCCTTATTTTCCAAAGGAGGAAACTTCGATGCACTTTTCCAAATTCACTTAGCTAATTAGCGAAGAGCCTTTCAGAACGAATAAGTTCAACATGTTAGCTCAAACAAGCCTTTCTTGTGAGTGTTTCCCTAAAAACTCCTGTTACAATGAGCCCATTGTTCCTTCAATAAGTCGTTAACATGATTGCTGTTGAGGGATGACATGCATCCAAGGAAGAACTGCTGATCGGGCCACTTGAGGTCACACCCACCCAAAAGAGAAGCTCACATATTCTGCTTTAATGAATCCATCCCATCAAAATTTGGAAACTGTTTCAAACAGCTGAATCTGCCACAACCTGCCTGCGTGGGTTTTAGTATTAACTATCACTGACAGTGTCCATTGAAATGATATGCATAGTATATAAAGCTTTGTTTTCTAATATATTGAGGGAATTGGAGAGCCAGTTAAATAATCAAGCACTGTAATTAACACATTTTTATTTACATTGCCCCCAAAGTCCCTACTGACACACCTAGGAATCATAAGCTCATAGGCTGTCAGCACAGGAAGCTAACTGAGTGGTCATCGCAGCCCAGCTATCTCACTCAATTGTTCTCTGGTTTGTGTTCTTATCACATTTTCAAACATCAGAATCTTTGGTGGCACACTAGAAAGGCCCAAACAACTCACAACAACCCCAAACAAATCATCAAGAATTATGATGCTGTCATCCCAACAACATAACAATGCCCAGAAGAACAAAGCCATCATCACCTTCCCATTGGGCCACCCTTCATCCAGGTGCCACTGTTTGACCAAAACTCATTTCTGCTGCATCTCAGCTTGTCCTGACTAAACCCAAGCTCTCCTGGGCATGAGCTGGAAATGCTACTACTCGCAGCAAGCCTGCCTGACTCCACGTAATTCCCCACAACAGCTCAGCTCAAATTCCTCCCAATAGACACTACTGAAGAGTACCTCTCTGACTGGAGCAATATAAATTCATTCACAAGTGGTGTAAATCAGGCAATAGTCCTGTGAATAATCTAGGATACACCAGAGTTCCATGGCCCAGTGCTTAAGAAGCACTCCTCCACCTTAATAATAAAACATAGGGTAAAGACAGAGAACCATGAATGCACTAAGAAATCTGAATTCTAGAATGGGTTCTTCCATTAATTAGCCATGTGACTGGAAAAGCAGTCTTTGATTTTCACACTATCAATGAGACATTTGGAAGACATACTTTCTTAGGAGTCTTCTAGTTTAAAGTTTCATGGTTCTAAGCAATATCACAGTGGTTCCCTGAATGGTGTTACCCTCTAAAACTATAGACAGTTCCTGAAAGGAGATCAATTTACATAAATAAATTAGATGACTTTTCTTTCTGCTAGGTACTAAGCCAATTCTGTCATCAAAATGTATTTAAGCCACTAGTATAGAAAAAGCTATGCTAACTGGCCACAGAATGAAGGTTAGGAAACAGCCTAATAACACCAATTTCTTGAAAGTCAGGAGGATTGGTTAAAGGCCAGATAACACATCCCTTGTTATAAACGCATCATCACATAATAATGATTTGGGTGTAAAGTATTTTCCCTGTGCTCTTCATCCTTCATATGAGCATAAAGCACACTTTTATTAACATCGAGAAATGGATCATTAAATACATACACATAACACCATGAAGCATTTTACAAACTACACCAACTGACATCGCAAATAAAAAATGAACAAATTAAGACATAGGAGGAAAAATAATAATTTTCATCTGTTTTAACTATATAGCAATTAAAAAGTAATAATAGTTTAAGAAAATCAAACTATCTTCCACAACTAAAAGTATTCATTGTAATAAAAGTTAATTAGCATTTTTTTATCAATAAGAGACTTTTTAAATCCTGAATTACAAATTGAGTTTTCCATTTATTTTTTCTAGATCCCTTTAAAAATTGTATTTCTTCTCATTCAATATTAATATTTATCTTTAGACAAATGACTTAGTCACCACAAAATAGCACAGTGCCCAAGGCCATACCTATGAATTATGAAATGGCTTCAGAGACTCTCAAAGATTCTCTGAGGTTGCCACATAAAGAAAAGACAATTGATCCAACATAAAACCACTCAAGGAAATTTCATCCAGGGCTTGAATCCCAGGACTACTGGAAGCAGTGTTATCAAAGCTCCCTGAAATACCTCAGTGAAACTCATTAAATTCCTGCCTACAGAATCAGCCCATCTTTCCCAGGACCTGCTCACTCCCAGGCATGGGGCAAGCTGCCCATCCCAGGTATCAGTGGGTTATCTAAGGGTCTGCTCTGAACTGCGCTTGAAATTCTATAGGGATTCCTGTTTCAAGGCTTCTGAGTTCCCAGAATTTGGGGTTTGACATGGACACACCCTCCCACTTGCTTTAGTTCAATTTTACCAGACAGTTTGAATTTTTGTAGAAGGTTGAATAATGGCCCGCAAAGGAAATCCATGCCCTGATCCCTAGAATGTGTGAATATCACCTTAAGCAGGAAAAAGGACTTTGTAATTGTGTGTAAGTTAGGATCTTGAGTTGGGAAGGTTATTCTGGATTATCCAGGTGGGCTCTAAATACACTCACGGTGTCCTTCTCATAGAGAGGCAGAGGGAGAGTTGACCCAGAAAGAGGAGAAAGCCATGGACAATGCAGGCAGGGATTGGAGCGGGGTTGCCACATGCCAGAGAATAGCGGCAGCCACCAGAAGCTGGAAGGGACAAGGCACACATTCTCCCTTCAGCCTCCGGGGGAGTAAGCCTCTGCTGAGATTCATTTCAGCCCCGTGACATTGATTTGGACTTCTAGATTCCAGAAACCTTAAAGCTCTTGTCATAGCCACCATGTTTGTGGTAGTTTCTTACAGCAGCCACTGGAAGCTAATACAATTTTCAACTGGACTTTGCACTATTTTCCACTGATCATGACCTCAGAAGCAAACTTGGATATGGTATTAAGCATCCCTAAAAGACCTTCTACAGACACCTCTATGCATCTGGCATTAAATACCCCCAAGAGACCCTCTACAGACAATGTCTCCGCTCATGATATGAAAAGCCTGTCAGAGACCCTCTGCAGACAATCTCTATGCTTGTTGCTCCAAGAACCACTCTCATAACTTTTTTTTCTTGAGAGAAACATCTATTTTTGTTGATGTTAATAAGCAATTCAGCTTGCTAAACATAGGAAAATACAATTTTAGGTTCAGGTCTTAGTAATTAGTCTTCCTTTATATGCAAATACAATTAGCATTTTCATGCAAAGTAGCCAAAACTAAGGAATAAATTCTATTTTCAACCTACTGAACAGTTGTAATTATATTTATTGTCAGTTCAGACTCAATCCCAATTATAGGTCATAGAGGAAAGTTTTCAAATAAACAATTTATCTAAAATATGATCGATTTTAGAGGATTTGGTAAAAACAAAACAACTTTCTAGAAGTTGTTCTTTTCCCTGTTAACAGTTGGATCCTATACAGGCTTTGAGATATGTGTAATTTCTGACAAATGTGGTGTTAAATAAACACTTCCATATAGAAATATAATAAGTGCAACCATTCTGAATTGGGACCGCCATGTAATGTGTTTCATTCACATCAAATTCTCATTAGGAACACCTGGGCTCATCACTGCTGCCCCTGATTAGTGCTGCTACCTCCTGGCCACAGCCGTGCTGTCTGCCAGCCTGGAGGTGCCAAGCAGCCAGATCATCACCCCAAATCTCCAACCTCACAATGATGCCATTGGTGCATTAACTGTCCTGTGATGGAGAATTTCCCACGTAAATGATTCCCACTCACCCAGACACGGAGCCAATGAAATCTGAGGGCACAGCTGGCAAATGCCATCGTATGTGGAGAACTAACTTTGTTCACAGTGGTGAGATCAGCAAACTCAAAAGTGGTATTTTATCATAACAAAGAAAATGTGCAAAAATCTTCACCTTTTAACATCTCAGATATGAATACAACTTTTGTTACAGGAGCAGTTTTCAAGCTATAAACTCTTAGACTCCACAGGCCGCTGCACCACCTCGGAGGCAATCACTTTGCTCATTCCCGGAAGTTGCTACAGGAACTAAGCCACATCTAGACATTGCCTAGTTATAATGATAGATTTTGGAAAGATGGGAGATGTTTATTTCCTTTTTTAACCTTTTGAGAATCTTGGAAACATTGAATCATTTCATGCAAGTTTATGTACTTTAAGCAATGATATATCCAGGAATATTTTAAAGTAAGAGGAAGTTAAAAATGATCCAGGAATATTTTAAAGAGGAAGCTTGTATACACACACGTACACACACACACGCACACACATGTGAGCATGTATAAATATATATAAAATATATGACTAGAGGTATGTATTAGATGAGACTCATAGCAGCTGTAACTTGGACCGAGCTGAAATTAAGAGCACAATAAGAACTTCTTTGTCTCACCCACTTAGATATTCATGTGGACCTATGTTTTAATCTTCCCTGCGGACATTGGTGAAGGAGGGAGGAAGCATGCATGGGTCTTTATGTGCCTAAGGGAGTTGAGAAAAGGAAGTCACCAGGGCAGGACGAGCAACCAGAGCAGCCGTGGGGACTGTGACTAAGGCCGGCCTGCCCTGAATGGCCATGCGTTCTCTGACTGATGGCTGCAGGAGCCACACAACCTCCCATTTCCAGAGCCCATACATACTGTGGTCAGACCGACCCCAAAGGCACTGGAGCACACTGCCCTGAACACTGGGACAGCTTGGTGGAGGCTCAGGACCAGGCTCCAATCACAGCCAGTCTGTTGTTCTGTAGGGTGGGACAGGAATGGTGCTGTGGACTGAACTGTGTCCCCAGAGATGCTGAAGCCCTAACCCCCCCGTGGCTGCATTTGGAGACAGGGCCTTCAAGACACAAGTAAGGGTGAATTAGGTGACTGGGGTCCTTATAAGGACAAAAAGAGACACCAGGGACGCATGCAGAGAGAGAAGGCCGTGTAAGGACAAGGGAAGAAGGCAAGCCAAGGAAAAAGGCCTCAGGAGAAACCAACTCTGCCAACACCAACACCTGGACGTTGGACCTCCAGCCTCCAGAACTGTGAGAAAACAAATGTCTGTTGTTTAAGCCACTCAGTCTGCAGGCCTTTGTTACGGCAGCCCCAGCAGACTAATGCATATGGGTCTCAGACACAAGACTCTGCTCAGTAACTACGACAACCCTGGAGACACACTTGACTCTATCTCAGGCTGGCAGGAGCCACCTCCATACTGTATTCTCCAGAAGCAAGGACCCAGGCCCATCCTGAGGCCTGGCACAAGACGCTACCAAGGGCATCAGTCTGTGAAGCCTACAGACAGCTTTGTGAAGAACTGTTGCTCCAAATGAAGATTCTGGGGTCCCAGTGGCCCAGGTCTCCTGGGGAGTTAAAGAGCCACAGCCTGAGCCTGTCTCCCTCCTCACTGAGCAGCTGTGGCTGGGCTCACCCTTCCAGAGCCCTGCACAGCGAGAGCACAGCAGACAGAGGGGCCCCAGCCTGCAGAACTCCCCACTCCACAGACTGCCTTCTGCGTTTGACCACCACACCTTGACCATGCTTTAATTCGACTGTAATTTACTGGGACCATCAAGTCATTTTCACCCTTTTCCTGTAACAGCGGCAGATACAAACATTAACAGATGGAAAAGTGTTTTTCTACTTTCAATGTCTCCATGGGATAAACTGTTCACGGATGATGTTATATGATCATGTAGACTGACTTATCAGATAAAACTCTGCTTCTTACATTTTCTAGAGCGTATAATGTAACAGGAGTATTCAAGTGATCTTTATTTTCTAAATCTAACCTGAAATTTATATTAGTATCAAGAAGCAAAATGAGAGAAAATAAAATCACTTGCTTAAAAAAAACAGCTATCTATCCTAAAATTAAATATATAGAAGTCAACAATATTTCAAGGAAAAAAGACAAAACCTAATGACTTGATGTCTTTGCAGTGTTTCAGGATTTTTACTGCTAGGGTCAGATGGAGGCTGAGGGAAACGAAAAGGTAAGTCACTTCCATTTTCTGGATAGAGGTGTGCAAGAAAAACCCAGACTGTGATGGAGAAAAAGGAGGCCTAAGACCCCTTGTTGGGGAGCCAGCTGGGATGCGGTGTGCACAGAGTCCTGGAGGAGGTGGAGGAAGAGGGAGTGCTCTTAATAAGACCGCCCCTCTCCGTTTGGATGCACACGAAGCACTGGATTGGAGAATGGCAGAGGAGGAGGGAGAAGGAGAAGGAGAGGGGAGGGGAACACAGCCTGGCAGCCAAGGGGAGGGTCTGAGGAGACGCACGAGGGACACTTCGGTCTCAGAGGTCAGGATGTATTTACTCCCTGCCTAATGCCCCACCAGGATTGTCAAATGCATTAAGATCCACTTCAAGAAGCTTGAGGTGCTGTAGTCCCAGCTACCTGGGAGGCTGAGGCAGGACAATTGCTTGAGCCCAGGAGGTTGAGGCGGCAGTGAGCCATGATCATACCACTGTACTCCCAGCCTGGGTGACAGAGCAAGACCCTGCCCTTAAAAAGAAGAGGAGGAGAAGGAGGAGGAGGAGGAGGAGGAGAGGAGGAGGAGGAGGGAAGAAGAAAGGAGCAGGAGGAAGATGAGGAGAAGAAGGAGGAGAAGAAGAGGAAGAAGGAGGAGGAGAAGCAGCAGCAGTTTCAAAGGATAAATGATTAAGGGGATTAATACCCAATTTTCTATGATATGATTATTACATATCGCATGCCTGTACCGAAATACCATATGTACCCCCTAAATATACACACCTACTATGTACCCACAAAAACTAAAAATTAAAATTTAATTTTTAATTAAATCTCCCATCTGGAAATAATGAGGTTTTATTCATCCTCCAAGCTTCCACCAGTGATCATGAGCTCTTCCCTCCTGGGACAGGATCTGTCTCTGAAAAGAAGAAATTATTCTTTCCAGTTTTCCCCCAAGATCTTTGAATTGCTTTCTGTAGGTCGCCAGCCCTTCCTCTTCGTGGGCCACCAGGTCATCTGCTTTGACACACCATGCCACCTGTGCTGTGCAGGTCAGCTCATATACAGGATGCTCCATTTCTGTCTTTCAACCAAGTACGGTCCTTTCTTCTGCTCTCGCCTAAGATTCTGACCTGCTTTTTCAGGTGACACTCTCAGTGTGGACGCCTCTATGATGACCTATCCAGTGGGCTTTTTCCCTCTTCTTTAGCAATCTTGGGGTAGAACTGATATTTTCTCCCGGTCCTGAATGTTCAGTGCCCACTGGACCGTGCAGCTTCCTCCTGATCCCTTCTCCTCGCCATTAACTTTGTCTCCACACCCTGACCCTACATCATGTCCCCTGCCTTCTTCTCCGAGGGGAGCTGCGGGCTCTCTGCTCTTTGCAACCAGCACTGCAGCAGACACGGGACCTAACTCTCCTCACAGGCCCCAGCAATGTATGCGAATATTCTCAGTCTTTTTTCAATTGCCCATATTGTTTTAAGCTGGTTGTAGTGCTCTCACTTATGTTTTGATGGGTTTAGTTTCTTCTTCCAGAATCTGGAACTTTCTTGCCATATCAGACTTCAGACATCAGCTGCTCCTCACCTGCATATCAAGGGTTTTTCTCTCCAGACAATTTTACTAGAATGCTGTGGCACTCGAATCACAGACTTGGACTTGTCCAGGCTAGCAGTCATTTCTGAGTTTTCATCTCCTTCTATCACAGGATAGAGTGTCGTGTTTTGCAGAACCGTGTGGAACCACTACTGGAAGGCACCTTGTCTCCCTGTAAAAATAAAAATAAAAATAAGCCGTGTTTCATTGCCTGCAAAATTCCACCTAAAAGCAAGAGAACTGCAAACAACTGAACTCCCACAGCCCTTCCACCATCTCCCACTGGTACACAGGGGCAGTGAAACTTAATGCCATGTAGTTGGTACCCCTTCCATCTCCAGCATCTTTGGACAGGAAAATACTAACAATGAAAACACTACCTATAACAATCTGTAGGCTAGAGCTAACATCATTCGATAGGGAAAAGTCATACAATTTGGCACTTAAGAAAACTGAGGCCGGGCGCGGTGGCTCACGCCTGTAATCCCAGCACTTTGGGAGGCCGAGGCGGGTGAATCACAAGGTCAGGAGATCGAGACCATCCTGGCTAACACAGTGAAACCCCGTCTCTACTAAAAATACAAAATATTAGCCAGGCGTGGTGGCAGGCACCTGTAGTCCCAGCTACTGGGGAGGCTGAGGCAGGAGAATGGCGTGAACCTGGGAGGCGGAGCTTGCAGTGAGCCGAGATCGTGCCACTGCCCTCCAGCCTGGGCGACAGAGCGAGACTCCGTGTCAAAAAAGAAAAAGAAAAAGAAAACTGAAAATGACCTGAACAATTGAGAATATCCCTAAGAAAGTTAAAAATTGAAAAAGAAACACAAGAAAGTGAGAGCTATGGAAATAATAAAATATTGGGACGAAATGTTTCAGATCTCTGAAAAATTGGAATGCTTCACAGGAAAATCTTAGT
The DNA here is from genome assembly GCF_029289425.2 of Pan paniscus. Lineage (NCBI taxonomy): Eukaryota > Metazoa > Chordata > Mammalia > Primates > Hominidae > Pan > Pan paniscus. The sequence goes on along the minus strand of NC_073266.2, from coordinate 26,886,843 downwards.
TAATTAAAAGGTAGACATTTTTTCTTTTGTTAACTTTTAAACAGTGAATGCAGAAACAAAACTGGAATAAGTGAAAGAAATCCAGACATAGAGGAAAATGTTTCAGAGCTCAGGGCAGGGCCAGGAAGAGAAAGGAATGGGTGGAGCTCTCCCTAACCTCTGCTCCTCCTCCCGCCCACCTCCCCATTCCCCCTCTGCACACCAAGAGAACAGCACAGCTCCTCCTGGCCTGGCCAGCTGCCTCGTCTTCCTAGGGGCAAAAACCGGAAACTCCCCATTCTGTGTTGCCTTGAGCTCTCTCCTGCACCCCTCCACCCTCAGCCACAGCCAGTCAGTACCGGCCACTCCACCTGCAGCCTCTGGACCAGTCTTCCACAAGGGGCACAAATGGGAAGAGAAGCTCTGCAAAGCTCTCTGAGACTCGCCATCCCACCTTGTTCCTCGGTTCTGACTTCCGCCTCATTTCCCTGGGTTGTCCTTAGCGCTCCCCATCCGAGTAAATGCCCAGGCCCCAGGCCCTGCAAAAGCAAAGTGCCTGATTGTTTGTAGTCCCAGCCAAGGCCTGCGATGAACCCTGGCCAACATCGCATAAAATCTACTTTCCCACAATTGTTCAATTTCTAATAGTCCTGTAAAATACCAGGGGAAAAAAATGGGATTTTCACTTTAGTGGACATATTTCTAAGTAGACAGCTCAAATCATGGATAACAATGTCATTGTATGTATACAAAATGTTAAGCAAATTGTCCTGAAATACCTATATAATACCTTGTCAAAGAATTAAATTCTGATTATGTATTTATTTGGAAAGTGCAAAGAAGAAAATAATTCACAACAAATAACTCATAGATGTCTAAGTTTCTTATCTTTCTGACTGTGTTACCAAGTGGTAGGTGGAAAGGACATCAAAAATTCCCCCAAAAAACAAATATTATGGTGATAAGGCTCAAGTGTAGGTCATTGTGGCTCTGATGAAACCGAAACATCTTTTTTAGCGAACAGCGCCCTCTTATGTTATAAGCACAACATAATGTTTTCGTTAACATATTTGGGTTTGCTGCTTTCTTATGAGACACTCCTATTTTGCGTTTTTTTTTTTTCTTCTTTTTTAAGAGACAGTATCTTGCTTATGTTGCCGAGGCTGGAGTGTGATGGTGCATATCATAGCTCACTGTAGCCTGGAACTCCTGGGCTCAAAGGATCCTCCTGCCTCAGCCTCCTAACTAGCTGGGACTATACACACACGCCACCACTCCCAGCTGCTTTGATCTTTCTTAGACAACTGTACATCAGGAAGTGCAGAGAAGTAATGAAGCACCAGCGGCACCCCTGGTAGAGTCCCTGATGAGACGGACAGACCGTGTGGACATTAGCGGGTGGCACTGGGAACCTCAGGATGCGCTAAAATACGGAGCTTCTTGAAATCGAGGCATTTAACAGAAAATAGGAGATCACTAATTACTTTGAGGAGAGAAATACTGTGAGGAAAAGATGCTGAGAAAGATATTTCAGACTGGGTGTGGTGGCTCACACCTGTAATCCCAACACTTTGGGAGGCTGAGGCTGGTGGATCACTTGAGATCAGGAGTTCGATACCAGCCTGGCCAACATGGTGAAACCCCATCTCTACTTAAAATACAAAACATTAGCCAGTCATGGTGGCACGCAGCTGTAGTCCCAGCTACTCCAGAGGCTGAGGCAGGAGAATCGCTTGAACCTGGGAGATGAGGTTGCAGTGAGCTGAGATCACACCACTGTACTCCAGCCTGGGCAAAAGAGCCAGACTCTGTCTCAAAAAGAAAAGGAAGATGTCTCAAGTTCGTGTTTTTATAACTTTCTAATCCATTAAAAGGATTGAATGCTGTGCATCCGCAGAGCAGGCTGAGGACTCAGGAGGCACTCAGTTGATTTGAAACCCTTGCTGGTCCACGGGCCAACCTTGTGACCTTGGGCAAGTCATCTTCTCCTAGCTTCAGTTTCCACATTTGTAAAATTCATAAAGAGAGACTTCCCCAGGGATACTGCTGGATTCCATGAGATTATCCACATTATGTTCAGTCATTCTGAAAAGCAGTCAGGGTGTCCTGGGAGGAGCCTGGGAAGAACCCCTTTGCGGGAGGACCATGGGGCAGCGGGGAAGGGGAGACCATGGGCAATGGGGCCACACTAGCACTGCACTGGGGCACCTGCCCAGAATATGCAGGGGCTCAGGAAGCATCTGCTCACAGAGAAGGTGAAGAGCGGTTTAATGAATGAAGCCATCGCTGAGCAGCCTGCAAACGACCTTGCCTGGTGACCACCTACTCAGGTTCAGAAAACTAAAATGATCCTTGCTGCCCAAGAACAGTCACCCTCGGATCCATCCAGCAATGAGTCGACACTCTTGCCAAGGTCTGGCAGTCTCGGCCCTTCCCACAGCCTTATGCCTTCCTTTGTTTGCAAGTCTGTTTCTTTCCCTGGAGATCTGTGCTGCCCCGGGCAGTAGCCACTGACTATACGTGGCCCTTGAGCATGTGCAGCTGGGATGTGCTTTCAAAGACATGGCACTTTTTTTAAATGTAAAAAAATCCTATTCATAATTTTATGTTGATAATTCATTTTCATAATTAAGGTGTCTTAGGTTAAATATAACATATTATTAAAATAAATGTCACCCATTTCTTTTCATTTTTTTCACTGTGGCTACCAGAAAATTAAAATCACACATGAGGCTCACCTTACACTTCTATTAGACAGTGCTGCACTAGACATCAAGTGTTGAGGGCAGAGATTGCTTCGCTCTTTCTTGATTCCCTGGAGCTCCGGCCCATGGCACTATGCCTGACTGCCCTAGTATTTTTCATCCTGCGGACCCATCAGCAATGGACCTGAACAGTCCTCCTCCATGATCTCTCATGGTGTTGTTTCTACTGTCCCTAAACTCAGGGCTTACTGCTTCTGTTTCTTCAAAATCCTCCCTGGCATATGATCTAGTAAAGAACCCCAGAAACACAGAATCACAGGCTTGGAGTGTGAACGTAATACCTTTCCCACCGCTGCTGAATCCTCTTCATATTTCTTGCTTTGCGGATGAGATTGCAAATGCACCCATCTCCCAGTGATTTTTCTCTGTTCTGATTCTTGTCAATGATGCAACACAGAAATGAAACAAGAATATGTGCCAACCATGAATAGTCTTCTCATCTCATACAGACAGCCCTGCTCATGGCTTAGATTTAAAGTCCAAAAATTAAAAGTAGAAGAGCCATTTCTTAGTCTCCAGCTCCTGCGTTCAGTTGCTCTGAAAGGCCGTGGGGAGGTTGGATTGATAACAATGTGTGCAGCTGATGGGTATTTAGACTAAAAATTAAAGCCAGAGTGAAGTTTCTGGGGGCCCAAGTTTTGATCAATCACAGAATAGAATCCCCATGACTCTCATTATAAAGCTACTTTTCTTTTTTTTCCCCTACTGAGATTTACTCTGACTAGTTGCTGAATTTCCATCGCCTAATTTTTAAAGCAAACGTAAGTCTTCCTAACATTTATCACAGAATGCTATCTCTGTGGTTTCTCACCATAAAACAGAATCTCAAACTACCTCTTATCTAATTCCTATCAAAAGCCTAAACAAGAGAAAACATATTTATAGAGGATTATTTGGAAGATACATAATCTATCCACTTCCCTAAGAAATCCATGCATTCTACATTTGAATTAAGTCAGATTATCGTTAGTCTAAATACACAAATGATCATTTCAGCTTAAGTTTCACCTAACAATACCTTCAAGAGATGCATTTTTATACCATGCCCTCAGCATGTGTAAGAGATCATTTCAAGAAAAAAGTCCACAAAATTCATTGCTGCATTGCTATAAAAATGTTAACGTATGATTTGCTAACTATGTGTTCTCAGACTCCCTTATAAATCCCAAGTAGAGAATTGTTTTAGTGTCAGCTTGAAGAAAAGTTCATAATCGTCTGTATTTTCCCTTAAATAAAAAATACTGTGTAACTGTTTCAGTATTGCATAGTTTAAAATCTGCCCAAAAAAAAAAAATAATAATAATAACCTGGATCCTGGATTCAAGAGATCTACCAAACTTATATAAGAAACAAACGATTAGTATCTGAATAAAATCTTTTAGATAACAGAAAAAGAGGGAAGATTTATTATCTCATTTCTAAAACTAAATAAAATCACCCCCAGAAAGGGACAAAACAAAGGAAAAAACTGCAGGCCAGTCTCACTGTTAAACATAGATGCAGAAGTCTTAAACAAAATGTTAGCAAAATAAATCCATCACTGAACAAAAGGGCTAATACATGGAGTTCAAGCCATTTCAACATTAGGATATCTGTTAAGGTAACTTCAAATGAATGGTTTGTGAAAGCAGAAAACCATCTGATTATTTCAATAGATCTGAGGAAAATACTAAAATTTAAAAACATTTATAAACTTAAAAACAAACTCATAGAAAGCTTAAAATAAAGAAAAACTTTGTTATCCCAATTAAAGAGTATACCACAGATCTTCAATGTTAAAACAGCAAAAAGATTTGCTTTAAAATCTGGAAGAAGACAAAGACACCTGCTTGTGCTACTAGTCAACATTTTACTGGTGGCCCCAGCCACGGAAAGAAGAAAGAAAAGGAAGGAGGGAGGGAGGGAGGGAAGGAAGGAGGGAAAAGAAAAGAGAAAGAAAGGAAGGAAGGAAGGAAAGAAAGAAAGAGAAAGAAAGGAAGGAAGGAAGGAAAGAGAAAGGAAGGAAGGAAGGAAGGAAAGAGCGCAAGAGGGAGGGAGGGAAGAAAGGAAGGAAGGAGAAAGAGAAAGAAAGAAAGAGAGGGAGGGAGGGAAAGAAAAAGAAAAAAGAAAAAGAAAAGAGAAAGAGAGAGAGAAAGGAAGGAGGGCGGGAGGAAGGAAGGAAAAGAGAAAGTTAATGACAAACTCATTATTTTTTATTTATATGACTGTCCACAAAGGAAAAGCCCTTGGAACTAGTAGGAGAGCATAGACCTGTTGCTAGATACAAGGCGAATGTGTCAAAGATGACAGCTTTCCTATGGACCAACACAATCTAAGGGAGAATTGTAATGGAGAAATAACCACTGTTGTCTATAGTATCAAAAAATGTTTAAAAATCTAAGCATAAGAAATGTACAAAAACTACTTGAAGAAAACTATAGACTTTCTTGAAGGATCTTTTCAACAGCCCAATTAAATGGAGAAATGTACCATGTTCTTAGGGAGAAAGATATAATGTTGTGTTTAAAAGTGACCTTTCCTTCCAAATAATGTAACAATAAATATTACTTCCAATGACATTCCCAAAGCAATTTGTTTTTATAAAACTTGATACATTTATTTTAAAAATTAATTGGAAGGGTAAAAAAAATTAAAAGCAATGAAGATAGAACTCAAACATAGTCTGATAATAATTAAATGTATTTTCTTCATTTAAGAAGACAAGTAGGCCCATGGAATAAAAAATAAAATTCTGAGAAAGACATATTTATATATGGGAATTTATAACATGTTAAAAGTGGCACTTCAACTAGCGGGGGGAAAAATTAGGAAAATTATCTGTCTCTCTGGGAAAACATAAAACTAAATTTCTGCCTCTTCCCATTCCCAGAAGTGAATCCTAGATGGAAACAAGTGCCACATATAATAATTTTATGTTACATAAGTAAACTTACTTAAGCAACACAAATTAACCCATTTTAGAACTAAGAGTTTTGACTACCTATTTTTTAAGTTCTATGTAAAAAATTATTTTAAAAATTTAAAGACATAAAATGTATCAAAAATCTTCCCACTAAAAGAACTCAGCCCCAGAGAGTTTAATCAGTGAATTCTATCAAATTTTGAAAGGATAAATTGTATGTGAGCTTTTATAGAAAATAAAATAGGTGGGAACACTTCCAAGTATATTTTATTAAGCTATTATAACACTGATTTTAAAGAACCTGACAATGATGTGCAACATATAGAACAAACTAAGAATTATAATATATACAACATTCCTAAAAATCATTTAGAATAAAGACAACCCAGTGAAAAAATTAATACAGGCCACGAACACAGAGTTTACACACACACAAATCTCTAAAGTACAAAAAGATGGTCATCTTCACCAGTAAGTACAAAAATACAAAGGAAAACAATAATAAGATAAAAAACCCATATCTATCATATTGGAAACCATTTTTTAAAGTGACAGCAGCCAGTGCCATGGTGGCAAGAAGACATGGGCGTGCTTGTGAACTGTGGAAGCCTGCCTGGGGAAGAGAAGAGTGAGAATGTCTATCAGAAATGTAAATAGACTTAGAAGCAGTCATTAATGTATATCAGTCTATACATCTAAAATAAATCATGTAAGTACAAAATAATGAAATAGTGAAGGTAAGAGCAGAAGTTAACAGAAAACAATGGAGAAAATGAACAAACCAAAAACTTGTTCTGCATTAAGAATCCGTAAATGTGATAAACTCCTCACTATATTGATCAAGAAAAAAGAAAGCAAACACAATCCACCAATAACAACGAAAAAGATGTCATCACTGTAACTCCCGCAGATGTTAAAAGAATAGATAACAAGAGAATGTTATGAACTTAATGCCAAGAAATTTTGGGGCAAGATAGTCAAAATGAACAAATTCTTTGAAAAATACAATTTACCAAAATTGACTCAAAAAATTAAAAAGAAATATAAACAGCTCTATAAGTGTTAAACGAATTTATCACAAACTTTCCCACCAAAAAAACTCAAGTCCCAGAGAGTTTAATCAGTGAATTCTCAAACTTTCAAAGAATGAATTGAACATGAACTGTAATAGAAAATAAAGGAGGTGGGAACACTTCCAAGTGTAATTTATTAGGCCATTATAGCACTAATTTTAAAGAACCTGACAAACATTGCAGAAAAAGAAAATTACAGACTAGTGTCTTTCATAAACATAGACACAGAATTTTTTAACAAAATACTTGCAAATCAAATCTAATAAACTATAAAAATAGTAATACAAAATGACCAAGTAGGGTTTTTCCCAGGAAAGCAAGTTTGCTTTAACTCTGTAAAGTCGATCAACAGAATTCACAATGTTAGCAGTTACGTAACACAGAAAAAGTATTTACCAAAATCCAATACCCATTCATGATATTTGCCAAACTAGGTATGAAAGGGAACCTCTTTGATTTAAGAGCATCTTTCTAAAAAATCTACAGATAACATTACAGTTAATGGTAAAACACTGAACGCTGGCTCCCTCAGGTTGAGAAACAGTCCAGTATTTCCAGTCTCACCACATCTGTTCCATTTCACTTCTGTCCCCTGAGAAGCCCCTTCAACAAGAGCACTGGGATGCTCATATGATTTGATGCCCCCATCTCAGGCTCACAAGGGTTGAATAAGTTGGCAAAAACACAGGATTTAAAGCTGCTTCTGTCAAACTCCTGGGCCTGTCATCTTAACCACTACCAGTGTTGCTCAGCTGCTTCTAGAAATAGTAAGGATTTTCTTTTTTTAGAGCAAAACTGATGAAAGAAAGTATCTAATTTTACCTCTCTAAGGTCGAAAAAGGTTTCAGCTCTCTCCAACACAAATAGCACACACACCCCTCAGGCACCTGGCAATATTTTTTAAATCCCTCTAGAAATAACTATTCCTTTGAAGGGACCATTTTCAGTGATGAGTCACCCCTTCAGTCTCCCTGGGTTTAATAATAGCAAAACCTGTTGGAAGTTAAAGGGGAAGGGGGAGGTGGGAGGCAGACAGAAGGAAGAGCCATCAAGGGCATCAGCCAGACAGCCGGGGGAGCTGCTGAAATGTTCTCATCTTCTTCTCCTCTTATTGTCATATTCCTTTTATGTCTTAATCTCTCTAATGGGGGTTAATACCAAAGGCCTGTTTCTGATTCTACGATCAAAAGGAGAGATAAGGGAGGAAGTTCTTCCTTTATGCTGTGCTATGAAGGATGTGGTTATAGGGTCTGCGAAAGTAGGCAGACCAAAAAAACAGTAAGATGTCAGGAAGCACCCTGGTAGAACCTCCTGGCAGGACCATCAAGCATGCTGGAGGGGCAGGGAGGAAGTATAAGGGGTGCTTGGAGCCTGTGGTCCACCAGCAAGCCGAAAGCCAGAGAGAACCAAAATCATCCCCACCAGAACCATCTGCCAATTCTCAGAACTTCCCGAGGCACCATAGTGTCCCATGGGAAGATTTTAACATCTCACGGCATTACAGACAAGAATCTTGGAATGACAGATCCAGATAGAACATTGTGTAAAGATATTCCTCAAATATCTTCCTCCAGCCTCAGGATCTCCTCCTTTAGATCCACCATAGATGCTGTATCACACGTTTCTGATGGAGAAGAAAACTGAAATGAAAGGCACATGCATGCCTAAAAAAATTATTTCTCTCTTATATTATATGCTGAATTTTTAATTTCGGTTTTATGAATGAGAAACATAAACCTGACTTCAGAAAAAATTTGTGTTGATCCGTAATGGAGGTGGTGTTTTGCCATAAAAATATACATATATACCATTTGCCATTCAGAATTACATAACCACATCTCTCTTTTTTTCAAAAAAAAAAAAAGGAGAATGTAAACAACTTTGTTGAACAGTCAGGCATTATTTTATTTAATTCTCACAACATCTTTATGACGTAGGTGTGATTATTCTCATTACTCAGAAGAGAATGTAAACAGTCGGTTTTCTCAAAATCATGCAGCCCGTGAGGGGAAAGCCAGGATTCAAGCTTGGAACTGTGTGACACTAAAACTGAGCTCTTTTTACCTCCTAGAAACAGATAAAAGTCAGAAATATCACCTTAGGAAAGTAGACAGTGTATACAACCAGGAGACTTAATTTAAGCTACCTTTGAGGAAATGCAGGAGGAGGGGGCTGTATTTAGGGGAAGGCCCCCTAGGAAGCTGCTGGGGCGGGGGAAGGATGAGAACAAGGGCCTGCCATGATTAAGGATGTGAAGACATCACTGGAGTTAGATGCACTGCTCTAATCACCACACACTTCCATCCCTGATTCATTACAGAACTGACACCAGATAAACTCTCCCAGGGCCTCCTGAAGTGGACAGCGCCTTCAGGTGGAAGCCTTAACAACAAGATGGGTGTGAAGAGCAGCTGTCCTCAGCCCTGACCTAACTCTGTGGGGTATTTGATTCTCCATTGCAGTGATTCTCAAAGTGTGGACTCCAGACCTGGAGCAAAAATCCCCTGGGAGATTGCTGGAATCAAAATTTCTCAGGCCTAACCCCAGGTCTTCTGAATCCAGATCCTAGCTGTCCCAGTGGTTAAGTTGTATGGTAAAGACTGAGAGCTGCTGCTTCATGGCCTCCCCCACGCATAGCACACAGCATTCTCCCTGTAAATATTGAATGAACGAACAAATGGTTATTTTTGCTATAGCACAGTGCAACCACAGGCCCCCATCATGAGCACTGAGGCCAGCCAGCAGAAGTGCCCCAGAGCAAGCAGTAATAAAAGCCAGTTCCCTAACAGTGCAGAGGGGCCCAGAGTCCCTGACAGGAGGCTTGGCCCCTCACGGTGAGGAAGCCTCCCCAGCCTCACTCCACGTCCACTGTATTCACTTTCCTCACTGAGCTTATTTTGCTTCCTAGGATTTTGGCCCTTTGTGGGGGACCTCTTTTAGCGTCTTGAATATTGTTAATTTGATCAAGTTTGTGTTTGTATCCCTTGGTGAAAATATGCCAAAGTTTTTGGTTTGCTTTTATTTTATTAATGTCCCTGTCTCTCTGTGCATGTCGTAGATGGTGTCTGTTTATAACAGAAGTTCCTAGAATGAGAGGCAGACACAGGTCCAACAAGTCTCTATCCAAGCTGGTCCTGAGGAATGAGGATCTCAGTAGACCAGTGCCCTCCCTGAGACAAACGTGGCCAGTCACCTGTGAAAGCCTTATGGCCCTGCACCTCCACCTGCTCTCCTGCATGAGGCTTTTGCGATTGGAGAGATCCACTCCCTGAAATTATGCCCTGAGTCTCTGACTGCCAGGTTAGTGACAGGAGAGCACTAAATCATCTCGACCGAGGAGGCTGGGGCGCAGGTAAACAAGTGACATCTGTGACACGCGGATGACTTGTCCATCACGGGAGTGATTCGGGGTCGATGTCGGCCACTGGCGGGCGGGACACGGGCTCCTGACACATTTTCTCATTATAACCCTGAGTCTTGTGTTACCTTTGGGAATAATACAATTTCACAATGAATATTTTAGAACTGCAGTGGACACTTGAGAAAAATTTTGAATCCACTTAAGAGGCACTATAGGACAAAAGGGGCCCAGGATCTCTAACACCCACTGGTTAGCACACTGTGGTATGAGGAGACTTCAGAAAGAAATGAGGATCCGGAAATTGTGTCTTTAACAAATTCCTTGAGGGGACAGACACCAGCCCTTCTTGGTTTTACCTGCCTACGTCTCCCTCTGTCTTCCACACTTGTCCTCTGCCTTTGGCTCTGTCATCCCTTCCAGCCCTTCCCTATCTTGCTAGTCCATCTGAACCACCTTAAGGCCAAACAAGCTGACAGGGAGCCCTGAAAAGTAGACTTTAATCCATGGGCTAGGCCAAAATTAAGAGGCATAATCAAAGACTTTCCTAAGTCTAAAAAAGATAATAGTCCACCAAGAGTAGCTCAGAAAAGCTGTAACCCCAACTGGCAGACACATCAAGTAGCCTGCAAGCTGGCAGGCCTTTAAGATGCAAAAGCCTTGATGGAAAGGTTCACTGTAGAGGACATCAAGGGCAGTGGTTCCATGGAGCAGCTAACGGGTTCAACAGGGTTGCCAAGATAGGACGAGCTTTCTTATGGGTTATACAAGACAACAAACTTGTAAAGATTCCCTGAGGTCTTCAGTGTTGTAAGCAGAGGGCCGATGAAGCCATTGGAGGTTGGTAAGCATATTTACATACTCAGGCATAGACTCTGATGCCAGAGGGACCACCGCTTAGACATTTCTATTTGTCAATTGCTTAAAACCTGAAATCAGAGATTTTATTAGATTAAACTTGAGGATAGGAAATTACCACCTTTGAAATTCAACTGCAGCATCTGAAAGAATGTTTTGACAGTGTAAACGATTAAAAATAAGCCACAACTCAAAATTACCTTTAAAGTCTCCAAATCAAACAGTTATATGCCCTAACATGTAGAAATAATTGCTTAACCGCACAGTAGGAGAATGTCCCAGATAAAGACTCTTGCAGATACTTCAAGCAAAGTGCCATTGAAAAAATTATTGGATGTGAAAGATAAGAAATTGAAGTAGAAAAATATTGTTACAATAAAAACCTTAGCTGAATTGAGTTTAACAAAGTTTAATTGACCAAAGAACGATTCCAGAATAGGCTCTGAGACTCCAGCTCAGCCAGCTGGTGGAAGAGGATTTATGAACAGAAAAAGGAAAGTGATGTACAGATAACAGAAGTGAGGTGCAGAAACAGCTGGATTGGTTACAGCATGGTGTTTGCCTTACTTGAATACGGTTTGAACAATTGGCCACCTTTGATTGGCCGAAACTCAGTGATTGCCGCAAGAAGATGCTACAGTCTGTTTACAACTCCATTTAGGTTACAGTTCACTATATATAGGGAAACCTTTAGGCCAAACTTAAAGCTGACAAGGAGTCAGCTTTAAGCTAAATTTGATTTAACAATATGATGCCTGCTGGGTGCAGTGGTTCATGCCTGTAATTCCAGCACTTTGGGAGACCAAAGCAGGCAGATCACTTGAGCCCAGGAGTTCGAGATCAGCCTGGGTAACATAGCAAGGTTCTATCTCTACAAATAAAATACAAAAAATTAGCCAAACATAGTGGTGCAGCCCCTACCCAGCTACTCGGGGAGACTGAGGTAGGAGGATCACTTGAGCCAAGGTCACACCACTGCACTCCAGCCTGGGCAACAGAGTGAGACCCTGAGAAAGAGAGCTAGGGGAGGAGAGGGGAAGGGAGGGGAGGGGAGGTGGAGGGAGAGGAAGAGAAGGGAGGGGGAGGGGAGGGGGCTGGGGAGGGGGAGGGAAGGAAAGGATGCCCACACAGGAGAGAAATAAGTGTCTAGCTCCCCCTACTGTTGTACAGCCCAGGTGATGGACATCTTCAACGATCCCCAAACTCTCCATGCCTAAGCCTCTAACTGACCCTCTTGGACATTTCTTCCTTCTTTGTGATGCCAGGCCTGCTGATTTAATTGAGATTTACTGTGTTCATGGGATTACCAGAAGACTGGTATGTCTGAAGATTTCTTCCCTGAAACCTGAAGACGCAAATTGTAGTTATTTGGAATACTAGCCTACCAATGTTCTTATATTTAAATAATATATATTTATTAAACCATATATATATATATATATATTTAAAATGAAGATTGAATAATTCTATAAGGATCTAGACTCCCATGAGTGAAGAGTTCCACTGACAGGCAGAAGCACTGGTACCAAGGCCATTACAGCCCGAACCCTTACAGAACCCTTTAAACTGAAATTTACAGGGAGATGGAAAATCATAGAGGAAGATCAGTTGGGTAGAAACCTAATCATCTTTGTACCAGTCCTTGTTGCTCTCCTTTCTTTGGAGTTAAAACAGCCAGCAGATGATGCCATCAATTACCCAGCATATCACAGCTATAAAATAGCCTTACCTGTGATACCAAACCCCAATATCATCCTACCCTAGGTACCAAGTTCTCTTATTTCACAGTTGTACTTCCCTGTATGGATCTTTGCTTTCTCCAGGATTCCTCTAAATTCGAACAGCCAATTTCTCTTTATTTTCTTCCTTGGAAGGTCAACGATATAACTGCAAATTGTGCCTCAGGATTTCACAGAAGACTTTTATTGCTTTTCATAAATCCTTAACCAAGACCTTAATCCGTTGCTTCAAAGGGTTCTTATTTTTTCTTGAACTACTACATTTCTATACAACTTCACTAAGCTCATAGTATCAGGGCCCTTCCACTGGAAATCTAACCATGAGTGGGCATTTTGGGATTTAAAATTAGCTCTTTAACAACTCCCTATAAGAAATCTAGCTAATCATTATAATGCATCCAGTTGTTTGTACACAAACATTCTGGACAAGCCCATGGGGCTTTGACTCAGCCTTATGAGTGTGATAGAGACCAACAGCTTACTACAACTTTTCCCTGATGGAAAAGGCATTTCTGCCTGGTTGCAGAGCAGTGGCAGCATCAGCTAAGCACGTAGAGACCTAGGATCGCCTCAGAGCATAGTTGTCCCTGGTGGTATATATAATCATTGCCACTCATGGGGAAAATTCATCACTTTCAGCAAGCAGAAGCACCTCATGTGAACTCTCATCATGCCTGGAAACCTGTTATGCTTCTACTGGTAGAAGGAAAAACTCACAGTTGCTAATGTCTTCTTGGGAACTTTCCAGGCCTTAAATAAATTTCTTACAGACTCTCATAGAAAATCTGGATCAAATATCATTTGTTGATAGATCACATCTGAAATTGGATTTTCGGTTCTAAGAAACCCATGAGGGTATCAATTTGTCCTGGTCCTCAGGACTGGCATTTCATAACACATCACAACTCATCTCTAGAGTGTCGCCTCTTACCAGAGGCAAAAGCAATCCAAATGATGGAGCTCAACACACTCATTAAAGCCTGTCACTGTGGCTCAGGATAAAAGGATTGATGTATACACTGACAGCAGGCACACTTATAGGGAGACACACGAGTTGGGGAAGCTCTGGAAATAGATCAGAGGGAAGCCCAATTAAAAATCGTCACCAGATTGATGAACTCCTAAATACCAGGAGAATACCGGGATGCTCCCTAAAGCAGATGCCATTATAAAGGTAGAAGCACACACAAAGGAGTGTATTTAGAGGTGAAAAGAGATGCTCTGGGCAGCACGATGCTAGGCGGGCAGTCCTCCCTACAGCTAGGCCTGCTAACACAACACACAAGTGAATTATTTGACAGGTTCACAGACTACTGTGTGATATCAAAAATTGGTTCCAGAGTCAGACAAAAAGATATCGGTAATAATGTGGCTCTGTATTGTATGAGGGTAATCTCTCCCACTCTTGCATTAGCCTTCTGGTGGTGCCATAGAACTTCACAAATGAAGCCTTACAAACATTATATGTAAAATTACCCACCAGAGTAAGGTGCACCTAACTCTGGTAGGGAGACTGCTACATTTGTGGAGTGAGTACCTAATGCATATCTCATTTGTCACCAACATGATCCTCTGAAAACTTTAACGGTAGAATATGGATAAGACATCAGCCCTCAAGACCTCCTTGGATACTTCCAGATGAATTTCATACAATCACCATCATCCTACCTAAAGAACTCCAGTCTACATCTTCAATATTAGAGGAACCCACTTCACCGAAACTGTCATTGAGAAGCTTTGAAAACTCCTACCACTTACTCAAAAATTCCACCGTCTACATTATCTTCAATTTTCTTTTTTCTTTTCTTTTTTTTTTTTTTTGAGATGGAGTCTTGCTCTGTCACCCAGGCTGGAGTGCAGTGGCACGATCTCGGCTCACTGCAACCTCCGCCTCCCGGGTTCAAGAGATTCTCCTGCCTCAGCCTCCTGAGTAGCTGGGACTACAGGCGCCCACCACCACGCCCGGCTAATTTTTTGTATTTTTAGTAGAGATGGGGTTTCACCATGTTAGCCAGAATGGTCTCGATCTCCTGACCTCATGATCCACCCACCTCGGCCTCCCAAAGTGCTGGGATTATAGACGTGAGCCACCACTCCCAGCTTATCATCTTTAATTTTCAGGAGAATTCTAGAATTCTAGAGGACAAATATTAATTTAAAAGGTATTTATTTAATTCCCCTTTTTGTGGGACTTGGCATTATAGCCAGTATGGGAACCAGAATTGCTGAAATCACAAAAGCCTCCTTAGCCTATACCCAAATCTCGAAGGAAATAACCAACAACATTGATGCCATCGCTAAAACCGTAACAAACATGCAAGAACAAATCGACTCTTTAGCAGCTGTAGTCCTCCGAAATCACTGAGGACTAAATATATTAACAGCAGCACGGGGAGGAATTTGTTTAGCCTTAGATGAAAAATACCCCTTTTGGGTAAATCAACCAGGAAAAGTACAAGATGACATCAGACAAATCCTAAATCAACCCTTCAATTTACGGGAACAAGCCTCTTAGGGTTGGTTAAATTGGAAAGGAACCTGGAAATGGTTCTCCTGGGTTCTTCCCTTTTTAGGCCCACTTGTCAGTCTCCTACTTTTTCTACTTTCTGGTTTTCTAAATATTTCATGTTTTCTAAATCTAATAACCTGGTCTGCTGTTCAGGCCATCAAGCTCCAGATGATCCTCAATGATGGATACCATCCTCTCAATATTCAAGAATCACCCTCTACAGAAGACCCCTAGACTGCCCATCAGTGGGGCATGACAGAGGTGAAACCCTGCCCTATTTCCCTTGGCCCTGGCTGGATACTGCTTTTACCAACCCATGGAGCCACCCTGCCCTGACAGCTAGCAAGAGGCCAAGACCCACAGAACGACAACCACTGCCCCTCTGTCAGCAGGAAGCAGTTACAGAAGACTGACCTTCATCCGTTTTCCCAAAGAATTGGGTCTGGGGCTCTTGAGGGGGGAAATGTTTGAGTAGGTAGTTAGGCAGACATAAGCAGGGCAGGAGAGGGCCCTCCATCAGGAATGTCAGGTGATAGTCAGGTGTCTCGCTAAAGAAATGATTGGTTGCAGCTGGCACCAGGAAATGGCACTCTCCCAATAAACAGAAAACACCTGAAACTGCTGATTAGCCACTTCATGATTAAGATCTTAGGAGTTGAGCAAGTGGGCTCAAGCATGCGCACTAAGAGGCAAAATGGTGTAATTTAACTGATACGTGACCAACCTCTAGGAACCCTCGACTAGTAAGGGAAAAATGCCTCGTGCGAGCATGCACACAACTTCAGTAAACACACTGTGCATGCGGCCCCTCCCAAGTGCTGGCAGGCCACTGTGCATGTGGACAGCCCACCTCAAGGGAAGAATCACAGGAGAAGAGACTCTAGACCCTGGAAGCAGGACAATGTATAAAACCCCAAGTCAGGCAGGGCATGGTAGCTCATGCCTGTAATCCCAGCACTTTCGGAGGCGGGTGGATCACCTGAGGTCAGGAGTTTAAGACCATCCTGGCCAACATGGTGAAACCCCATCTCTACTAAAAATGCAAAAACTAGCTGGGCGTGGTGGCGTGGTGACGTGGTGGTGCACGCCTGTAATCCCAGCTACTCCGGAGGCTAAGGCTGGAGAATCACTTGAACCCAGGAGTCTGAGGTTGCAGGGAGCTGAGATAGTGCCACTGCACTCCAGCCTGGGCCACAGAGTGAGACTCCATCTCAAATAAATAAATGAATAAATAAAACCCCAACTCAAAGGTCAACTGTGCACTTGAATCTCTCAAGTTGCCCACTTGGCCCTCTTCCAAATGTACTTCCTTTCATTCCTGCTCTAAAATATTTTTAATAAACTTTCCTTCCTGCTCTAAAATGTGCCATGCTCTCTCCCTCTGCCTTATGCCCTTCAGTTGAATTATTTCTTCTGAGGAGACAAGAAGTGAGTTGCTGCAGACTCGTACGGATTCACCACTGCTGAACTCTGTTCACAATAGGACTTATGCCTCTATCCTTAATGCTGTGATTTATATTCCCTTCTTAGTGTAGGTATAATGCTCGGCTATAACTCACTTGATTTATCTAAAACATACTGAGGGTCTGGAGGCAGGGAGCGTAATAAGGCCAATTCACATTTCAGCTATAACAGGAAATATCCTCTCCATACGGCATATGTCGTAAACAGCTCTGTAACTTCATCCTCTCCATTTACATAGGGTGTACCCCAAGTAACCAATGGAATCCTCTAGGGGGTATTTAAACTCCCCAAAATTCTGTAACAGGGCCTTGAGCTCCTATGCCCAGACCTCTCCCACAATGTGAAGTGTATTTTCATTTTCAATAAAACTCTTCATTCCTTCCTTGCTTTGTTTGTGCATTTTGTCCAATTCTTTGTTCAAGATGCCAAGAACCCGCACACCCTCCACCATTAGCAATACCATTGAGCCATCTGTTGGGTTTGGACTCACTTTCATTTGGGCAGTAGCCACTTTTTAATTGGCACCAATTTTCCTCTGGGTGCCACACAATACCCTTTAGTTATTTAAAGGAATCAGTCTGTTTCCTACATAATTGGACACAGCTACTATGTAACATTTCATATGGCAAAGAGCGCAACAGACCAGATAGCGGAAAGCCCAAATCCCTTCTCAACTGCGAGAGAGACTTCTACCTTTACAGGATCTAGCCAAACTTTCATAGAAATAAAACTTAGGAACTAAGAAATGAAGGACAAGTAGAAGATGCTTCATTTTTATAAACCCTACAACCCTACAGTTGGGGGTGGGCAGTGCCAAGGCCCTTGCACCCCTAAAGATTTGCTGAAAAAAATCGCTAACCTGAGGCAGATTGATTAATAAGAGAAAAGGCATACAAATTTAATTAATGTGTATACATGGTAGCCCTGAGAAAGAAGAACCAACCCACCAGTGAAGTACAGAAACTTCTAGGCCATCTTGAGGTTACAGAAAGAATGTGGGTGCACAGTCAAAAAGCCCAAAACTAGGTCTTAGTGGCAAGACAGGTTAAGAGCAGGAAAAAGGAAGAGGCTTGGTTAGCAAAGGTGGTCTATTATGTAGATGACGCCTCACAGGTAGTAGCCCTCAGAGAAAATAGATGGAAAATGTCTGTTTTCAGAACTTTAAAGATGTCAGACTCTCAGCTTATCACTCCTAGATCTGGAGAGACCTAGAAAGGGAAGGCCTGGCTGCATTAATGAAGATTCTCTACAAATACAAATTCCACACCCCCCACAAAAGAAAAAACAGCTTTGCAGAGCCACCTCACTCTGCTGGCCCTGCAGCTGTCATTTCAAAATATGTCAAAGAAATATACTTGGGGGTAAAATATTTTTATTTCCTTCAGAAGATCTATACTTAAGATTTATGACTTAAACAGAAGTTCACACTGTCTTACCATAGGCATATCAGATGATCTTTCTGGTTTAACCCTTTTCCCATTTACCGCAACAAGACTCACTGGCGGTGCTTGCAGCTGCAGCATTTACCCCGAGATAACTTTGCCACAAAATATCTCACTTTTATTATCAGTTTCACATTGCTCTAGTATATTGACTTTGTAAACAAAACACATCATTCTATTTATAGCATCCTGATTTAGTGGTGGTATTTCCATTTACAAAATAGAATAATTCCCAGTAGCTGAAAATGTCAAATCCTAGAAAACAGCATTCCTGTGTATAATGTTAACATCATTCTCGAACATTTGTTGGCCAAAGATTTGATGGATCCAAGTTTTACAAAATAGATGATTCCGATGATTCTGATGTTAGTTCTGTTTAGAAATAACTCCAACAACAGCTTTTATATTTTATTTTTCGCATTGAAAATCAGTCAGATTTGCTTCAGCCTCAAAGAACGTGTTTATATAAAATGAAATGAGCGCTGGTAACAAGCTGCACTTATTTTTTCTAAACGGGAAAAGGGTTAAATTTCATTGCCTGATGCAACACTATACTCAAGATAAAATTGTATGGCATACCAGATGACCACATAGGAGTACGTAGATATTCCACATGACTCGTGTGATTTTCAGCACAAACCTCTTGGCTACTGCCTGCAAATTAGACAGGGACTTGCTTTCTTGGTAAACCGACATCTACCTTTAGGATGCCCCATCCTAAAGTATCACTCAAGGCCCATTTTGGCATGTCAATTTACATTCTTAGAAAAAGACATACCCTTTTAAATAACCTAATTCATGAAGAAGGAAAACTGATCCTGAATTTGTGAACTTGACTCTCATCCTAGGCTGCTTTTTTCTTTCCACACACCTCCTCATGTCAAGCTTTAAAGTAGGCTTGCGGCCGGGCACGGTGGCTCACCCCTGTAATCCCAGCACTTTGGGAGGCCAAGGCGGGTGGCTCACGAGGTCAGGAGATCGAGACCATCCTGGCTAACACGGTGAAACCCCGTCTCTACTAAAAATACAAAAAATTAGCCGGGCGTGGTGGAGAGCACCTGTAGTCCCAGCTACTCGGAAGGCTGAGGCAGGAGAATGGCGTGAACCTGGGAGGCGGAGTTTGCAGTGAGCGGGGATCGCACCACTGCACCCCAGTCTGGGCGACAGAGCGAGACTCCGTCTCAGAAAAAAAATAAAAATAAAAAAATAAATAAAGTAGGCTTGGAAAGTGTGAAAAAATCTACACATTATGATTCTAAGAACTACAGGGGACTAGACAATGTCCCTAAGGGTATAGATCTCCTCAGCAGCGAATTTCATGAGAGTGACTGACAGTAGTTTGAAAAAGGGCAGCCCTGGTCACGCAGTGTTCAAGACAGCTCATGTGTCATCTTACGGGAAGAATGTTGTCCTTGATCCCACAAAATTTTCCAGAATCTTTAATATTCCCACAAGGATCTGAAAAACATATGAAGAAATCAGATGATCTTTCTTGTTTAACCCTTTCCCACTATGTCCACTACGACAGGCTCTACAGATCAAGGATGGGATATATTCCCTGGTTTATTTGGCTATTCTTGGCTCCTAGCCTAAAAGTGAGCTATACACTCTGATCATGATCCTTCTTCTTTGTTGATGAAAAGAGTAAATAAAACTCCGTAAACAATTTTTTTTTCTTGAGACGGAGTCTTGCTGTGTCCCCCAGGTTGGAGTGCAGTGGTGGGATCTCAGCTCACTGCAAACTCTGCCTCCCGGGTTCACGCCATTCTCCCGCCTCAGCCTCCCGAGTAGCTGGGACTACAGGCTCCTGCCACCACGCCCGGCTAATTTTGTTTTTGTATTTTTCGCAGAGACGGGGTTTCACCGTGTTAGCCAGGATGGTCTCGATCTCCTGACCTCGTGATCTGCCCGCCTTGGCCTCCCAAAGTGCTGGAATTACAGCCATGAGCCACCGCACCCAGCCAAACTCTATAAACATTTTTAGAGGTTTGTTCTGAGCCATATATGAGTGATCCTGGACTTAGGCACACTGTCAAGAGGTCCTGGGAACATGTGTCCAAGGTGCTGGGGTTACAGCTCAATTTTATACATTTTAGGGACACAGAAGTTCAGACAAAAGTTATACATCTTAGGCAGACATCAACACATGTAAGACGTACCTTGGTTTGGTCTGAAAAGGCAGGACATCTTGAAATTCGGGGGCTGGAGTGGGGGATCAGGAGGGAGGCTCACAGGTCATTTACAGGTAGAATTAAAGATTTCCAATAGGCAATTTTTTGAAAGAGTTGGCCGGGCATGGTGACTCATGCCTGTAATCCCAGTACTTTGGGAGGCCAAGGCAGGTAGATCACCTGAGGTCAGAAGTTTGAGACCAGCCTGGCCAACATGGTGAAACCCCATCTCTACTAAAAAATTAAAAATAAAAATAAATAGAAAAAATTAGCCAGGCATGATGGCGGGTGCCTGTAATCCCAGCTACTCTGGAGGCTGAGGCAGGAAAATCACTTGAATCCAGGAGGCAAAGGTTGCAGTGAGCCAAGATCGCACCACTACACTCCAGCCTGGGCAACAAGAGTGAAAACTCCATAAACTCTGCCTAAATAGTTGAAGTCAGCAGAAAGAAATGTTGGTAGTTAAGTGGGGTTGTGGAAGCCAAGGTTCTTGTTATGTAGATGAAGCCTCTAGGTAGCAGGCTTCAGAAAGATTAGATGGCAAAAGTTTCTTATCAGACACCAAAAGGTGCCAGACTCTTAGTTAAATCTCTCCTGGATCAGGAAAAGACCTGGAAAGGGAAGGGATTCCTCTATAGAATGTAGATTTTTTTCACAAGAGACATCTTTATAGGGCCAATTCAAAATACATCAAAGAAATATCTTTTGGGGTAAAATACTTCAATTTCTTTCAGAGTGTGCTGTCATGTGCTGCTACATTAGAGTCAGGTTGGAATTTGGTATCATGTGGCTACAAAGAGTTTGTTTCATCAGTCTTAAGATCTTTTTTAACATTAATGCTGGTCAGTTGTGCCTGAATTCCAAAGCAGGGAAGGTATAACACCTCTCTTATATCTACTTGTCTCTTATTCTTGATAAGGAACCAAACAATGAAAAGAATATGGGAAAGAACATTTCAGGCAGAAGAGACAGCCCATGGGAGCCTTAGTGGGGGAGTGGTATTCATAGAGAAGCCGAAAGACCATGATGCATGAAAAAGAAAGTGACCTCGGCCAGGCGTGGTGTCTCCTGCCTGTAATCCAAACACTTTGGGAGGCTGAGACAGGTGGATCATGTGGTCAGGAGTTCAGGACCAGCCTGGCCAAGATGGTGAAACCCCATCTCTACTAAAAATACAAAAAAAAAAAAAAAATTAACCAGGCATGGTGGCAGGCACCTATAATCCCAGCTACTTGGGAGGCCGAGGCAGAGAATTGCTGGAACCTGGGAGGCGGAGGTTGCAGCGAGCCGAGATCGTGCCACTACACTCCAACCTGGGTGACAGACAGAGACTCCATCTCAAAAAGAAGAAAAGTGGCCTGACATGAGGCTGGCAGGGAGGAGGGAGGCAGTATGTTGCTATCTTAGTATGAACACTTTTCTAAGTTAATTAAGACAACTTCATATTTACACCTCTGCTGCTGAGACATGAATCAAGTAAATGCCTGTTTTAAGACTGCTCAAACCTATTTTCTGTTCTCTTTTCCCTGTCCTCTACTCAAGGAATTCTCATTTACTTGCTTAATCATAAAACTGTGGTTTGTGTTTGCATTTTTTGGGTGGTCTTTCTTCAGTGTCTCCTAACTGCACCTGGTCATACTTTGTTTCTTCTTGGCCTCTCTGCTTTTTGGGTTTCAGTTTTTTAACGAGAAGGGACCTTATTTTGAGTCAGAGTCTTGCTCTGTCACCCAGGCTGGAGTACAGTGATATGATCTTGGTTCACTGCTGCCTTGACCTCTGAGTTCAAGGGATCCTCCATCCTCAGCCTCCCAAGTAGATGGGACGACAGGTGCATGCCACCACACAGGCTAATTTTTTTAATCTTTTGTAGAGACAAGGTTTCACCATGTTGCCTAGGCTGGTCTTGAACTCCTGGGCTCAAGTAATCTTCTCATCTCGGCCTCCCAAATTGCTGGGACTACAGGGATGAGTCACTACCCTCAGCCCAGAAAAAAAATCTCAGGACCACCAAACTTGCTATGCCTAAAAGGGCTCTTAACTACATCAGTGAGAGGGGTCTTCAAGGAAGGAACAGAGCTTCCTTTCCTTCCTCCAGCATTTAGGGGTGCCCTAAACCTAGAATGGCCAAGAGCACCCAGTAGGTGATCTGGGAACCTGCCTGCTCTCAGGATGCAAACCACCTGTCAATTTAGCAAGAAAGTTTTTACCTAATTAGTCTGCATTTGTGAACTTTTAGAGCCTAGCCATCTGCCAGTAAAGAACTTGAGTTTAGTCAAACCATGGAAACCTTGAGTTAAATCAGCAAGAAAACAGAGTACCTTCAATGAAGTCTGGGGTGGGGGGAGGTGTCAAGGGTCATAACATCCTTATATTCAGATTCCATTGCATAATTTATCAGAAGTTTGTGCTGTGAAATCTGTAGGTCTGGTTTGTTGAACAAGGTAATGGGGGAAGCTGGACTCTTACTGGGCTGAGAAATAAAAGGCTTCAAAGGCTAGTAAAGGGATTTCATTTTCTTTAGTCATATGGTTAAACACAGGAACCTTGATGAGGAGATTTATGGGTTGCTTTCTCAAATCAAGAACTTTTTAGAATTATGACTCTCTCCCTAGTGGTTTGCCAGCTGCTGCATTCTTACTGATATAACAAAACATTTGAACATGCTGAAATTAACCTTTAGGAACAAAAAGAGAGGAGAGAGAGAACTACTGATTTCTTCAAGAAAGTAGACGTAAGCACACTGAAACTCTGTGCTGATACAGGAACCATCTGCCTAGCAACTATGGCCCTGAAATCACTGAAGAAAGATAAAAATGCCACTCCCTGGTAGGTACTCAGAAGATTTCATATGGCAGATGGAGTCTTCCTGCTGGGGGCTTCAGGAAAAGCCACCGCCGTTGCCTAGTTCAGACCAGAAAGTCTTCCTAGTCTACGCCAAAACATTACATCATCTTCTCAACATGGCTCCAGATCCCCTCCCAGACAACCCCCTTTACCAAAGGGTCAGAGCTGAGGTATCTTTGTGATTCTTCACCAAGAACTTTTGTATTGCACCTATTATTCACAACTCACATATAGGTGCGGGTGGTCTCTTCAGCAGCCAACGCCATGTATCAAAAGCACGTAATGGAGAAGTCATGTGACAGGTGATCAAGGGATCCTCCATCCTCAGCCTCCTGTCGTCTTTTTCTTTTCTATGTCCTTAACAACAGGAGGCTGATATATTCTGAAGACATGAGTTGCCATCTAAAAGAGGAGTAGAGTAAAGCAGGAAGTCTATGAGCTCTGGGATTTCACAGCCTAGGCTGCTCTGAACCTTTCGCCTGCTATGTGGATTGGGCTAATGTTTTTTTCTGTCTTATAAACAATATGATTTCTTCAAGCACATATTTTTTATGGTATTTTTAGTCTTCTTCATTGGCAGCGTTGTTCCAAATTACAGTCCACCATTATCAAAACTGGAAGCTCTATAGCTAATTTCAAAAGATCTTTATTGACAAGACAGCCATTGTGCCAGCACAGAGTATTTTGACTTCTGAAAAAGAAAACCTATCCATAGCTAAGATGACAAGAGCCAAAAATTCAGAAGTTTTATACTTTGCCCTAATTTTTATTTTACATCAAAATTAAATACCATTAATATTAGCCCTTTGCAGAATTGGAGATCTGCATCCCATGTGGACTGAGCTCTGGAGCTAAGTTCCCTGGTTCAAATCAAGGTTCTTCCACTTGCAAGCTGTATGACATTGAGTATATTGTTGACCCTCTCAAAGCTTCATTTCCTCATGTGTGCAATCAGCATAATAGTTCTACCCTGTAAAGTTGTGATGGGTTTTAAATGGTTTAGCCCAACATCTAGCACATAGTAGGTTCTCAGTGAGTGTTAGCTAGTGGTATTGAAAGGAACATAGAGTGAGCGGCATCATTTTGTGGAAAATTATTCTTCAACTCCAAGACCTTTCTGAGAAATTGTTCAGGGATCAGTCTAGTGCATAAATCAGAAAGACCTCAGGAGTAATGAAGAAAGAGAAGACTTCCAACCTGAATACATCGTATTGAAGCATACACATATCAAATAGCATTTTAAAAGGTAAAAACCCACAAAGATAGAGACAATGAGAGAAAATAACATCAGGTGAGAGATACAACAAAATGTTAAAAATTGGCGGGGAGGCTGAGGCAGGCGGATCATGAGGTCAGGAGATCGAGACCATCTTGGCTAACATGGTGAAACCCCGTCTCTACTAAAAAATACAAAAACATTTGCCGGGCGTGGTGGCAGGCACCTGTAGTCCCAGCTACTCGGGAGGCTGAAGCAGGAGAATGGTGTGAACCCAGGAGGCGGAGCTTGCAGTGAGCCGAGATCATGCCACTGCACTCCAGCCTGGGCAACAGAGCGAGACTCCGTCTCAAAAAATAAATAAATAAACAAATAAGTAAATAAATAAATAAATAAATAAATAAATAAATAAATAAAAATAAACAGAAAGACGCTGGGCACGGTGGCTCACGCCTGTAATCTCAGCACTTTGGGAGGCCGAGGTGGGTGGATCACAAGGTCAGGAGTTTAAGACCAGCCTGGCCGGCTGGGTGCAGTGGCTCACGCCTGTAATCCCAGCACTTTGGGGGGCCGAGGCGGGTGGATCACGAGGTCAGGAGATCGAGACCATCCTGCCTAACACGGTGAAACCCCATCTCTAAAAAAAAAAAAAAAAAAAAAAAATTACCCGGGCGTGGTGGCAGGCGACTGTAGTCCCAGCTACTCGGGAGGCTGAGGCAGGACACTGGCATGAACCTGGGAGGCGGAGCTTGCAGTGAGCCAACATTGCACCACTGCACTCCAGCCTGGGTAACAGAGCGAGACTCCGTCTGAAAAAAAAAAAAAAAAGGTAAAATAGAAAAAGCACATGGACAGGTGCAAGTGATACAGCAACGTAAAAAAAGCTAAAACCAACTACCTAAAAAAGCAAAGCCAGAAAGCAGCAAGTAAAACTATGCCCCATAAAGTATTAGAAATTATAGGCATCAACCAATGTTGAAGATAAAGAGGGGTATGCTAAAAACAGCAAAACCGGTAGAAGGTATGAAGTAAAGGGCAGTTCATTTCCCAAAGTCACCTACTCTGACCAGGCAGAATCCAAAAGATTTACTCTTTGAGAAAAAACAAAATCAGGCCTATGGGATCTGGGCCTCAGAACACCAGGCACAGAAAAAAGGAGGGACAAGGTAAGGGGCTAAGTGCAAAAACACCAAAAAAAATTGAGTCCCACAGTCTACTTTCCCTACTCAGAACTCAAAATCCTGGCAGCAGCCTTCTGGCCCAAAGACAGAAGACTGTAAAATCCTCTCAGAGAAACTGACAGGGACAGAGAGTAACAGATACTGGTGTTTGGGGTCCCTCAAAGAAATCATTTGGTTCCCAATCAGTAATCCCACAAGAATTCCATTATTTAACCAACCACACACCCAGCTTCCAACAAGCTCTTTAGTGCCTCACTCTTCAATATGAGCGGACAGACATATACTGAGAGACATTTTTATCAGTCAACATTTACTCAGTGGTGCTTTAGTAACAAAGACAATGAATGAGAACAGTTTACAAAACCAAAGGCATAAACTTCTGGTTCCAGCTCCAGCATCTGAGGATCATGGAAGTCATCACCCCCATCACCATGGCAAGAAGAGAACAGAACAAACTGAAAATCATCAAGTCTTCTTAGACGCATCAGATAATTGAGACTTCAGGGCAATCACCACCTTAAAAAATAGGAGAATCAAGCAGGTATATACAGATAATCATAGCTCACCGGGAGCAGAAGCCTGCCCTGGAGTCAGGACTGGAGTTAGAACACCTAAACTGTAATTGATGAATTCCTGGAGGCTCAGGGTGGACAAGCTTAAGAGTTGAAAACTCCAGGGAGTACGGAGGACAGACACATGGGGGAAACCCGTACTTCCATGAATTTTACTTCCAGGAACCCTGCCAGGGTGGACAGGAACAAGGACACCATAGAAAATTTTAGCCTCTGGCACTTCTAGCTACAGCACACAGTAAACACTGCCTAACTCCTAGCCAGATAAGCATAAAACCTCTCACTAAAGACCTATTTAACTCAGTTCCTTTTACCCAGTAAATGATGTTTGGCTTGGAACAAAATATTGCAAGGCAGACAAAAAGACAACATACAGTATGAAAAGACAGAGCATCAGAGCCAGACTCTGATATGGCAGATGTAAAAAATACGTTAGCAAGTAATGGCCAAAAATTTTCTAAATTTCATGAAAACTATTAACCCAGAGATCTAAGAAGCTCAATGATGCCTCACACCCCTATGGGTCTTTTCAATGAAAACACAATGCCATATTGGCATGAAGGTAAATCTATAGATCAATGAAATGTAAAAAAGACTCTGGAAATAGAAAATTGGAGGCAAAGTAATGTGGAAAAGAATAATCTTTCCAACCAATGCTGGATTGATAGAAAAGCCATATGCAAAAATAAATAAATGAATAATTCTCAACCCTTACACTTCACACCGTACACAAAAATTAACTTAGAATGGATAAAGGATCTAAAGGTAAAACTAAAAACTGTAGAACTTCTGGAAGAAAATAAATTCTTAGTAACCTGTAAATAGCATGGGTTTCCTAAACAGAGTATTAAAAGTTGGAACTACTACAGAAACAGAATTATAGACTTCATTACAATTAAGATCTTTTCATCTTCAAAATACATTGTCTCTCCTCTCTGTCTCTATGGACATGCCTATCTGGATATTTCCTATAATAGGAATAACAGCATGTGACCTTTCATGACTGGCTTCTTTCATGTAGCATAAAGTTTTCAAGTTCATCCATGTTGCAGCCTGCATCAGTGCTTCATTTCTTTTCATGGCCAAATAATATTCCACTGCATGCATACACTACATTTTATTTATTCATTCATCTTGATAGACATTTAGACTGTTTCCACTTTTTGGCTGTTGTGGATAATGCTTCCATGAATATTCACGTACAAGTGCCTGTGTGCACCTATGTTTTCAATTCTCTTGGATTTATGTCTAGAAGTGGAATTTCTGGGTGTGAACACCATTTCAAATATTGCTGAAATATTGCATTCACTGATTTATGTAATAGCTATTGCTTTGAAAAGATTAAAGCAAAAAGTGGAAGCTGGCTTTAAAAAAAAAAAAAAGAAAGAAAATGAAAAGACCAGCCAACGCCTCTGCCCGGCCACCCAGTCTGGGATGTGAGGAGCGCCTCTGCCCGGCCAACCCATCTGGGAGGTGAGGAGCGCCTCTGCCCGGCTGCCCCGTCTGGGATGTGAAGAGCATCTCTGCCCAGCCGCCCATTGTCTGGGAGGTGAGGAGCACCTCTGCCTGGCCGCCCATCGTCTGGTAGGTGAGGAGCACCTCTGCCCGGCCACCACCCCATCTAGGAAGTGAGGAGCGTCTCTGCCTGGCCGCCCATCATCTGGGAGGTGAGGAGCGCCTCTGCCCGGCCGCCACCCCATCTGGGAGGTGAGGAGCACCTCTGCCCGGCCGCCCATTGTCTGGGAGGTGAGGAGCGCCTCTGCCCGGCCGCCCATCGTCTGGGAGGTGAGGAGCACCTCTGCCCGGCTGCCACCCCATCTAGGAAGTGAGGAGCATCTCTGCCTGGCTGCCCATCATCTGGGAGGTGAGGAGCGCCTCTGCCCGGCCGCCCCATCTGGGATGTGAGGAGCACCTCTGCCCGGCCGCCACCCCGTCTCGGAGGTGAGGAGCACCTCTGCCCGGCCGCCACCCCGTCTGGCAGGTGAGGAGCACCTCTGCCCGGCCGCCACCCCGTCTAGGAAGTGAGGAGCATCTCCGCCTGGCCGCCCATCGTCTGGGAGGTGAGGAGCGCCTCTGCCCGGCCGCCCCATCTGGGATGTGAGGAGCGCCTCTGCCCGGCTGCCACCCCATCTGGGAAGCGAGGAGCACCTCGGCCCGGCCACCACCTCTTGTGGGAAGCGAGGAGCGCCTCGCCCTGGCTGCCCCGTCTGGGAGGGGAGAAGTGCCTCTGCCCAGCCATCCCATCTGGGATGTGAGGAGCACCTCTGCCTGGCCGCCCCGTCTGGGAGGTGAGGAGCACCTCTGCCCGGCCGCCCAATCTGGGAGGTGAGGAGCGCCTCTGCCCGGCCACCCCGTCTGGGAGGTGTACCCAACAGCTCTGAAGAGACAGCAAACATCAAGAATGGGCCATGATGACGATGGCGGTTTTGTAGAAAAGAAAAGGAGGAAATGTGGAGAAAAGAAAGAGAGAACAGATTGTTACTGTGTCTGTGTAGAAAGAAGTAGACATAGGGGACTCCATTTTGTTCTGTACTAAGAAAAATTCTTCTGCCTTGGGATGCTGTTGATCTATAACCTTACCCCCAACCCCATGCTCTCTGAAACATGTGCTGTGTCCACTCAGGGATAAATGGATTAAGGGAGGTGCAAGATGTGCTTTGTTAAACAGATGCTTGAAGGCAAAAAAAAAAAAAAAAAAAGGGAGCGGGCTACTAAAAATACAAAATTAGCCAGGTGCGGTGGCGCATGCCTGTAATCCCAGCTACTCGGGAGGCTGAGGAGGAGAATCTCTTGAACCCAGGAGGCGGAGGCTGTGGTGAACCGAGATCGCACCACTGCACTCCAGCCTAGGCAACAAGAGCGAAACTCCATCTCAAAAAAAAAAGGAAACCGCATCTCTACTAACAATACAAAAAGTAGCTGGGCAAGGAGCTAGGTGATTATAGTACCAGCTACTCAAGAGGCTGATGCAGGAGAATCACTAAACCGCATCTCTACTAAAAATACAAAAATTAGCCGGGCAAGGAGCCGAGTGACTATAGTACCAGCTACTCAAGAGGCTGATGCAGGAGAATCACTTGAACCCAGGAGGCGGAGTTTGCAGTGAGTTGAGATTGCACCACTGCATTCCAACCTGGGCAACAGTGGGAGACCCTGTCTCAAAAGAAAAAAATAATATAAAGTGACCAGGTGTGGTGACTCACGCCTGTTATCCCACCACTTTGGGTGGAAGCAGGAGGATCACTGGAGCCCAGGAGTTTGAAACCAGCCTAGGCAACATAGTGAGACCCTGTCTCTATATTAAACACACACACACATGCACACACACACACACACACACACAAAGGCAGCCAGACTATGCACTAGGAATTGCCCTGGGAATCCCTTTGCGTTCTCACAACAATCCCATTTCACAGATGAAGAAACCAAGGCACAGAAATATTAAGTAATTTTACTTAATTACAGGTGCAGTGGCTCACGCCTATAATCCCAGTACTTTGGGAGGCTGAGGCAGGCAGATCACGAGCTCAGGAGTTCGAGACCATCCTGGCCAACATGGTGAAACCCTGTCTCTACTAAAAATACAAAAATTAGCTGGGTGTGGTGGCAGGTGCCTGTAATTCCAGCTACTCAGGAAGCTGAGGCAGGAGAATTGCTTGAACCCGGGAGGTGGAGGTTGCAGTGAGCCGAGATCACACCACTGCACTCCAGCCTGGGTGACAGAGCAAAACTCCGTCTGAAAAAAAAAAAAGAAGAAGAAATACTAAGTAACTTGTCTGAGGCCACTTAGTTACCAAGACGTGGGAGCTGGGACTTGAACCCAGGCAGTCTGGCTGGATTCATGCCTGCAGCCTCTGCACTCCTGCTACTTACTGTGTGAGAAGCGCCTGTTCTGTGGAAGGCTGTGGTCTGAGATCTTTCCATGAGTTCCACTCATTTACCCCCAAGGCTGTTCTTAAAGACGGGCATGACAGTTATGCCCATTTTACAGATGGGGCCCTGAGGCTCACAAGGGCCCGCCACTCGCCCATTTCCACAAAGCTATAGCTCGTTAGCAGAGGGCAGAATTCGGCCGCCTCTCCCCTAGCTCCAAGGCTGTGATTGACACGGAGGTTTTTTTGTTGTTGTTGCTGTTGTTTGTTCCTTTTTCTTTTTTTTTGAGACAGGGTCTTGCTCTGTCATCCCGGCTGGAGTGCAGTGGTGCGATCTCAGCTCACTGCAAACTCTGCCTCCAAGATGCAAATGATTCTTGTGCCTCAGCCTCCCAAGTAGCTGGAATTACAGGTATGCACTACCACGCCCAGCTGTTTTTTGTAGAGATGGGGTTAGTAGAGATTTGTTTAATAGAGATGGGGTTTCACCATGGTCTCTGCTAAACCCTGTCTCTACTAAAAATACAAAAATTACCTAGGCGTGGTGGCACATGCCTGTAGTCCCAGCTACTCAAGAGGCTGAGGCAGGAGAATCACTTGAACCTGGGAGGTGGAGGTTGCAGTGACCCAAAATCATGCACTCTAGCCTGGGGTCTCGCTTTTGCCCAGGTTACAGTGCAGTGGCACAATCACAGTGTCTCACTGCAGCCTCAAACTCCCGGGCTGAAGGGAATCCCCCCACCTCAGCCTCCCAAGTAGATAGGACTATAGGCATGTGCCATCCTGGCGAGTTAATTTTTTGTGTGTTTTTATTCTCTCGAGAGAGAGTCTTGCTCTGTTGCTCAGGCTGGACTGCAATGGCGTGATCTTGGCTCACCGCAACCTCCACCTCCTGGGTTCAAGCAATTCTCCTACCTCAGCCTCCCGAGTAGCTGGGATTACAGGTGCGTGCCACCATGCCTGGCTAATTTTGTATGTTTAGTAGAGACAGGGTTTCACCGTGTTGGTCAGGCTGCTCTCGAACTCCTGACCTCGTGATCCACCTGCCTCGGCCTCTCAAAGTGTTGGGATTACAGGCATGAGCCACTGAGCCTGGCCTGGTGAGCTAATTTTTAAATTTGTTATAGAGACAAGAGAGACAAGAGTCTCTCTTATGTTGCCCAGGCTGGTCTCGACCCCCTGGCCTCAAGTGATCCTCCCACCTCAGCCTCCCAAAGTGCTGGGATTACAGATGGGTGTCACCGCACCTGGCCTCTGAGGAGGATTTCATTATAAACCTGCCCTGAAGGGAGGGAATCCAATTTTACGAGAGGGTGTAGCCTGGTGAGGCCTGGATGACCTCCGGAGGCAGGGGCTTGTGCCTGGGCTGAGGCCTAAGGGTCAATGGGCAGACATGAAGTTGCCCCAGGCAGAGGGTACAGTGTGGGCAAAGTCAGGAAGTGGCACGGCTTGGATCACTCCCGGAAGAGAGAGGAGTCATGTGTCACAGGAGCTCGAGACCCAGAGAGTGAGGCAGGCAGGCAGGCAGGCACCAAGCTTGGGCACAGCCAGGAAGGCAGGACAGGGCATGGTGGGGCCAATGGAATCATTACCCAAGTCGGGGATTTTCAGGGGAACAGCTTAGATAAGGCCAGGCATACAGTAGCTCCCACCTGTAATCCCAGCATTTGGGGAGGCTGAGGTAGGAGGACTGCTTGAGCCTGGGAGTTCGAGACCAGCCTAGGCAACATAGTGAGACCCCATATCCACAAAAAATTTAAAAAAGGAGTTTGTGTTCCTGTAGTAGCAGACTTGGGAGGTTGAGGTGGCGGTATCACTTGAGCCCGGGAGTTCAAGGCTAAAGTGAGCTGATTGAGCCATTGCACTCCAGCCTGAGCGACAGAGAGATACGCTGTCTCAAAGGAAATACAAATTAAAAAACCAGCCGGGCATGCTGGCGTGTGCCTGTAGTCTCAGCTACTTGGGACACTGAAGTGGGAGGATCGCTTGAGCCCAGGAGTTCAAGGCTGCCGTGAGCTATGATTGTGCCTCTGCAGTCCAGCCTGGGCGACAGAGAAAGGCCCTGTCCCTTAAAAAAAAAAAAAACTTAGATAAGAGGATGCTGTGCCTCCCTGGGGGTCTTCAGTCACCCATGGTCCTGGCAAGAGAGGAGGGCCAGGAGAGAGCTTCACCCACCTGCTGTCCTGCCCATGTGACATCCGCGGGTGCTGCCATGGCCACGACTGTTGTTACACTCGAGCTGAGGAGGCCGGCTGCAGCCCCAAGACAGAGCGCTACTCCTGGCAGTGCGTCAATCAGAACGTCCTGTGCGGTGAGAGCCCAGCAGCACCATGCCACCCACCCCGAGTATCCCCTGGGCACCCTGGCATAGCCAGATGACTTCCGTGCCCCTGTTGCAATAACCACTGCTTCCAAGTCTCTATAGACCACCCCTTGGGTATATCTAATGTAAGTGATATTTATTTTATTTATTTTTTGAGTCAGAGTCTCGCTCTGTCACCCAGGCTAGAGTGTGCTGATGTGATCTTGGCTCACTACAACCTCTGCCTCCTGGGTTCAAGCGATTCTCATGCCTCAGCCTCCCAAGTGGCTGGGACTACAGCCATGCACCATCATGCCCAGCTAATTTTTGTATTTTTTTCAGTAGAGGTGGGGTTTCACCAAGTTGGCCGGGCTGGTCTCAAACTCCCCACCTCAAGTGCTCTGCCCGCCTTGGTCTCCCAAAGTGCTGGGATTACAGGCATGAGTCATGGTGTCTGGCCCTAATGTGAGTGATCTTTAACAATGAGGACTTGAAAAAGAAAACCCTGAAGAAACCTAATTCTTTGATGTCTGGATGACAAGGAAGAAGGTAGAAATGGCATCAGATAATAAACAGTGTAAATGTTTATCAGAAAGAGGCTGGTGGTCGGGACCAGTAGGAGGATCGCTTGAGTCCAGGAGTGCATCTCTACAAAAAAAGTTAAAGGATTTTTTAACATTGGCCAGGCGTGGTGGCACACATCTGTGATCCCAGCTACTTGGGAGGCTGAGGCAGGAGGATTGCTTGAAGCCCAGGAGGTTGAGGCTGCAGTGAGCTGTGATCGAGCCACTGCACTCCAGCCTGGGTGACAGAGCAAAACCCAGTCTCAAAATAATAATAATAATAATAATATTTTACATAACCAACCACTTCTAAAGATTAAAAAAAAAACCCTACAATTAAAAACCTCAGGTCCCTCAGGCAATCATACCGGATATTGAAACAAAGCAATAACATAAGGACTGCAGTATTTATTTTATTTTTATGTTATTTATTTATTCTTTGTTAGTTTGTTTTTGGAGTGTGGGTTTTGTTTTATTTTTTGATTTTTTTCTTTTTTTCGACCCACGGATTTATTCTTATTGCCCAGGTCGCCTTGGCCTCCCTCTGCCTCTTGGGCTTGGGTGGTTGTTCCACCTCATCCACCCTCCACCTCTTGGGTTTGGGTGGTTTTTCCGCCTCGGCCTCCTGAGTAGCTAAGGGAGGAGTCTTGAGATTATCACCCACTGAGGGTGGAAGAGGAGAGGGTGGAAGCGGTACAAGGAGACACTCGAGATTATCATCCACTGAGGGTGGAAGAGGAGAGGGTGGAAGCGGTATAAGGAGACACTCCTTGAGATTATCATTCACTGAGGGTGGAAGAGGAGAGGGTGGAAGAGGAGCAAGAGGACACTCCTTGATATTATCATCCACTGAGGGTGGAAGGGGACGAAGGAGACATTCGGGAGGTGTCTTGAGGCTCAGGGAGTTATCAGTTATAGAATGTTGTTGAGTTGGAGGAGGTGGCTGGCGGCCCATCCAGTTTTTTAAAGTTTCAGCTGTGAGGTAGGGCCAGTAGGGCAATCCTGAAGAATGACGATGCTCCGCTGCCGCCATTCTGACCTGTAGGGCCGAAGAAGGGAATGTTTTCACACATATTCATTTGATGGACAAAATTACCGCCACCAACACGGTCTGCACCTTCTGTTGCTGGTGATAGATTTTTGCACCTTTCCATCCTACAGGTTTCAAAATAGCAGTATCAGTGTCATAATATCACCCTTCCACTGAGTACTGCCGACAGCTGGGGAGTAAAGAAAAGTCATTGGGACACACTGTTGTCTCCACATGCCACTGTGTCTGTCTGCAAATGTAGGCAGGCTGGGGTCCTGCCCCAGGGAAGACAGAGTCATAACAGAGTAATAAAGAAGCATGTTTGAGACACAGGAGTGTCTATGTCTATCCTCATTCCTCCCTCACAGCCATCACCAGAGCATGTTTCTTGCACCAGGTCAACAGACAGTAAGAGAGGCATGAAAAGCCCATTGTCCACACATGTTGCAGCTTCTTTTTGGAGAATGTTTTCCAGGCCTTTTATGTTCTGTCTCTGATTCTCAGAACTCTGCAAGGTCAGTGTGACCACCCTGCTCCAAATCTAAGAAAACAGAGGTTTCCAGAGGAAGGAGAAATTGTGCCCAGGGTCACACAGCTTGCAAGAGGCAGAGTGGAAGTTGATTCCAGCTCTGCCTGCAGGACCTTCTCATTTCCCCTCTGTTTCCCTTCTTGACAAAGGATCTTCTTCACTCTGGAGGTGCCACCCATGAGAACAAAGAGCTCTGGAGAGATGTGGATTCCTGAAGAGCTGCAGGGGAACTGGGAGGGGGTTTTCTGACAGAACAATCTTACTTCAAGAAGTCAGTTAGGCATGGCTGTAATATTTCTTTTCACTCCCAGGTAATACCAAATTGTAAGTGCACTAGGACATAAAGAATACTTTTGTCCACGGAAAAATGAGGTGGGAATTCTAAACAAAGCAAGTTTTAAAACTGTGTTTCACTTCAAGTGTACAAGTCCCATCACGTGTAATCATAGGACTCGGCAGCTTTTGAAGGTACAGAGGCCACGTAAGAACCAGCTTAGCTGAGCATCATTTAAGGCCTTCATTTGGAATTGTCCCTGTGGGTAATAAGTTACATTCACTCTTCACTAATTTACAGTCAGGGCCCATTTGCTATTACAAATATGGAACCTCTGACACTTTGAATATTAGATCAGGGGCCCCACTGGGTGGGGATGAAGATGTTTTTGCACAACACGGTTACCAACAGGGATGGGACTGTGATGCTTGTAGGCAGCCTTTCTCTCTGCCATCTCCCTCTGCAGGGCTTGAGCACAGAGCTGTAGGGAGAAAAATGTATCCATGTCCTGACTTGGCAGACTATGTCCAAAAGCAAGGAAAACAAATAAACTTACCCAGTTGCAAAGAGGCTTTCTTGCAGAAGGGGGGATCTGAAAAAGCCAACACATGAGAAATTGAATGTTGAGAGAGTCTAAGGGTCGTGGCATCATCTGCATCAGC
Organism: Pan paniscus; assembly: GCF_029289425.2. Lineage (NCBI taxonomy): Eukaryota > Metazoa > Chordata > Mammalia > Primates > Hominidae > Pan > Pan paniscus. The sequence continues at coordinate 26,851,538 of NC_073266.2, read as the reverse complement.
ACTGAACTATCCTGCAACTGCGGGGAGGAAGCTCCTTACTTTGCATTTGTGGTAGTCTTCTGCCCGCCGCCGCAACTCTTGGGCACGTTGAAACATTTTCCTATGGATTACAATCACTTTCATCAGATAAAGCACCACTTTCAGGATGATTTTAAATAATCTGCCACGTTTCTGTTATCCTCACAATTGTACCCTTACACAATCTATCTCTACCTAGAAAACGTATTTCAGATGGCTATAAGAGTACAGTCTGAGCCGGTCGCGGTGGCTGACGCCTGTAGTCCCAGCACTCTGGGAGGGCGAGGCGGATGGATCACGAGGTCAGGAGATTGAGACCATACTGGCTAATACGGTGAAACCCCGTCTCTACTAAAAATACAAAAGATTAGCGGGGCGTGGTGGCAGGCCCCTGTAATCCCAGCTACTCGGGAGGCTGAGGCAGGGGAATCACTTGAACCTGGGAGGCGGAGGTTGCAGTGAGCCAAGATCACGTCATTGCACTCCAGCCTGGGTGACACAGCGAGACTCCATCTCAGAAAAACAAAAACAAAAACGAAAACAAAAAAACTGTACGGTCTGATCCAAACCGTTGCTATATTGATTCCTCCTCTTGCTTACTGCCTGCTGACTTCTGAGATGATAGTTTCCTTCCCCATTCTCAGTATATCCCTAATTCATCCTTCATTGAGCATCTTTTATCATAAAGCTGTATTCTCTTTGTATTAATATCCTTACCTTGTTTCACAGGGCAGAAACAGCTGGGCTTATAAACAGGCATAGTCGTTTTGAAGGATGTGGTTGATCTTACAACAACACACTTTCCTAAGGATGACAACAACTCACCCCACCCCTAGAATGGCTGGTATGAACCGAGTTTCCACACAGTCTAGCTGGCAATGGGGTCAGGAGACGTTTTGCTGCTTCACATCTTTTGGTCATTGGTAAATATTAAGGTACTTTGTTTTCTGTTTTGTGAACTCTCTCTCTCTCTGACGATATGTCTTCTGACCATTTGTTTCTATTTCTGCATTTACTGGGTCTAAACATTGTACAAAGTTTAAAAACAACACTCCAATGGGCGTTTCCCAAGACGGTGGGGTTCAGTTTCTGAACTCACTTGTAGGTGTGTATTTCTTTCATATCCAATTTCCCATTTTCCTCTGCCTCTGATACCTGCCTCTCCTTTTCTGCGTGCTCACATTCTTTCATGCCTAGTTTCCTCAGGTTAGAAGGGAGAGAAATGCACACACATGATCCACCAGCCCATGTGGGATTCCCTCTGCCCTTCTGGCATCTGAAGGCTGTGATTCAAAGATCCCCCCTGCAACCTTCCCATAAATGAACCAACTGATTCTCACAACCGAAGGGAGAATGGACACCTCCCATTGAGGGACAAAAAAAAAAAATCACACTCTGGCCTGCTGGCAAGTCACCTGTATTTCCAGCTCATCTTCATCGTTCCATAGTTAGTCCTATTCTTTAGTAAATATAAAGACTATTAAAAGCTTCTATGAGGTGCACTATGTGTGTCTCTGGGGTCAGTCTTGTGCTTGACACAGCGAAAGACCATTTTAGTTCAGTGTGAAAAACCAGACCTCACCAACTCATCACAACTAACTCCATCGGAAGCAGAGGATTGCTCCTCATCTGACTCCTCCTGTGTGAGACCTGATTCTCAGTCAGAGGCTGATGCTGGAACTGAGACCATCAGCCATAGAGAGATCCTTCCAGAATATGGTGTCATTAACCCCGCAGTTCACTATTGCACTTTGCCATGATTCAGGACTGGAACTCTTGTCATCGACTTTAAAGATCCTGGTTGAGAGAAAAGGCAATCTGAATGCTGGGCGCATCTATTGAATTAGAAATGATCGGAATGGCTCCTAAGTCAGGGTGTTATGTCCTGAAAATAGGTGACAACTGCAAACCATCCACCCTGGTGTTGACTGACTTTAACAAGGTTCAGTTCACAGAGATTGAGGGCAGAAAAAGGAAATGGCCTAAAAAGAGTAAGTTTGCTGTGTTGCCCTCACACCACTTGATTCATGGTCCTGATCCTAAGGATCTCACCTGATACTTGGTTTTATAGGAAGGATGTGTAAAATTCCCAGAATGCTAGGAAACAGGGACGAAAACACTTCAAAGAGAAAGTTAATGAACTTGTTTCTGACCACAGGGCATCCTTCAGCACATGCTGTCTGGCGTGGCCTCCAACAAGGAGTGTGTGGTGAGGTGCTGAGAATGCAATGGGAGCAGGGTCCTGTCCCCATGCTAAAGAAGCTCACAGTTTAATGCAAATGAGAAGCCAGTGAGGACATCACTACTCCTGCTGTGCGCTTGGAAACTAGAAACACAAAACCTGACTCTGGAGGGAAGCTAAGGAAGCATTCTACTCTTGAGTTGACATAAGTGCATCTGAAGCTTCTGATCTCCGATGAGAACAATGGGGGACACCAAACAGAATATAAAACCCATGATTGAATACATCAAATTGCTAACATGGCAGTAAACAGACATGAGGTGAAGATGGAGAAGAAAGAAACCCAGGACGAAAGTCAGCCTCGCATTTGGAACCCATTTCCCTGAGTTTCATTGCTGAATTCCAGAAGGAACTACTGAGATGCAAAGAAGCAGAGCAGTTTTTGCACACATGCGTGGGATTAGATGGAAAACAAGTGGATTGAGGGTCTGCCAATGAAAGCGACCCATACTGAAGTCCACTGGCTCTGGTTGAGACCCAGAAGAGTCACACATCAGAATAGAGGTGGACAGGAAATACCCTGGCCTTTGTAGGGACTGAGCCTGCACTGACAACCTCAATTGCAGCCTGTATGGAGGACCCCTGACCATCCCCAGGAAGTAGACTCCCATCTCTTCTGCAGCAAGATAACATGCCACTAGGCCTCAATTCATTGCTAAATATTTTTTAACAAGTATCTCACATTTAACAAAAAGAGATCAGTCATATGGCAGCAAAATACAATGTAATATGACCAAAACATGAAAGACTGTGAAAATGAATCTGGAGGTGACCCAAGCATTGAATTCAACAATCCAGGCTGGGTGCGGTGGCTCACACTGGGAGGCTGAGGTAGGCAGATCACCTGAGGTCAGGAGTTCAAGACTAGCCTGGCCAACATGGTGAACCCCTGTCTCTACTAAAAATACAAAAATTGGGCTGGGCACGGTGGCTCACGCCTGTAATCCCAGCACATTGGGAGGCTGAGGTGTGCAGATCATGATGTCAGGAGTTCTAGACCAGCTTGGCCAATATGGTGAAACCCCGCCTCTAGTAAAAATACAAAAATTATCCGGGCATGGTGGCATATGCCTGTAGTCCCAGCTACTCAAGAGGCTGAGGGATAAGAATAGCTTGAACCTGGGAGGCGGAGGTTGCAGTGAGCCAAGATCATGCCACTGCACTCTAGCCTGGGTGACAGAGTGAGACTCTGTCTCAAAAAAAAAAAAAAAAAAAAAAAAAAAAAAAAATTGGCCGAATGTGGTGGCACACACCTGTAATCCAAGCTACTCAGGAAGCTGAGGCAGAATTGCTTCAAACTGGGAGGCAGAGGTTGCAGTGAGCCAAGATTGCACCATAGCACTCCAGCCTGGGCGACAGAGCGAGACTCTATCTCAAAATTTAAAAAAAAAAAAAAAAAAAGGCTGGGTGTGGTGGCTCACACCTCTAATCCCAGCACTTTGGGAGGCTGAGGCGGGTGGATTGCCTGAGGTCAGAAGTTCAAGACCAGCCTGGACAACATGGTGAAACCCCATCTCTAGTAAAAATACAAAAATTAGCTGGGCGTGGTGGTGGGCACCTGTAATCCCAGCTACTTGGGAGGCTGAGGCAGGAGAATTGCTTGAACCCAAAAGGCAGTGAGCTGAGATTGTGCCATTGCACTACAGCCTGGGCAACAAGAGCAAAGCTCCATCTCAGGAAAAAAAAAAAAAAGAGAGAGAGAAAGGAAAACCAATGCCAGTACTAGCAACTCCTCTTCCCCCGAAAAAATTACAAACAAGAATGTAGGAAGGGAAAGGAATCATACAGCTGAAACTAATGAAGCAGAAAGGACAAACTCAATTTTGAGCCCACCGAATTTGCCACAAATATTGTAGAAAATATTCTCAAGGACTTTACAGTTGTCTACTTTGATTGGCACATGGTTCATACAACAGTATTTGTGTCAAGGCACATCTTACTGTTTTTTGGCGGTCTTCCTCTTTCCATTGATTTTGTCGTGATGGTTGATTTTTGTTGTCACCTTCATCTTATGGAGTTTAGTTCTAACTTTTGTTTCCGCATATCTCCATAAAGTCACAAGGTCTTTCAGGCCAATTTTATTTCCTGGAAAGGAAGAAACTCTTTTCTTTGTGTGCATACAAATGGACCTCAGCCCTTGGTGAGAGTGAGGAGAGGAGAAGGTGAGAAACCTGAGGTCAAGAAGCTGTTCTTTCCCTTTCCAGGGCAAACTCATTTCCACACTATGGGGACTCCAACAGAGCCATACCTTCCTGTCTACTGCGGTTGGATCTCCAGGCTCTCTGCTGTACATCCGTGGATCCATCATGTCCATTTAGAGACCGGAAGATAGTCTTCAGGAAAGACACCTAGGAAATAATAATATAAGAATGACGGCTGGGCACGGTGGCTCATGCGTATAATCCCAGTACTTTGGGAGGCCGAGGCAGGTGGATCACGGGGTCAGGAGTTCAAGACCAGCCTGGCCAAGATGGTGAAACCCCGTCTCTACTAAAAATACAAAAATTAGCCGGGCATGGCAGCGGGCGCCTGTAATCCGAGCTACTCAGGAGGCTGAGGCAGAGAACCATTTGAAGCTGGGAGGCGGAGGTTGCAGTGAGCCCAGATCACACCACTGCACTCCAGCCTGAGCGACAGAATGAGACTCTGTCACACACACACACACACACACACACAAAAATGACATGAGGCTGGCACGGTGGCTCACTCCTGTAATCCCAGGACTTTGGGAGGCCGAGGCAGGCGGATCACCTGAGGTCGGGAGTTTGAGACCAGCCTCACCAACATGGAGAAACGCTGTCTCTGCGAAAAATACAAAATTAGCCAGGCATGGTGGTGCATGCCTGTAATCCCAGCTAGTCGGGAGGCTGAGGCAGGAGAATCACTTGAACCCAGCAGGAAAAGGTTGTGGTGAGCTGAGATTGTGCCATTGCACTCCAACCTGGGCAACAAAATTGAAACTCTGTCTCAAAAAAAAAAAAAAATAGGCCAGGTGCGGTAGCTCACGCCTGTAATCCCAGCACTTTGGGAGGCCGAGGCGGGTGAATCACAAGGTCAAGAGATGGAGACCATCTTGGGCAACATGGTGAAACCCCGTCTCTACTAAAAATATAAAAATTAGCTGAGCATGGTGATGCACGCCTGTAGTCCCAGCTACTCGGGAGGCTGAGGCAGGAGAACTGCTTGAACCCAGGAGGCAGAGGTTGCAGTGAGCCAAGATCCCACCACTGCACTCCAGCCTGGTGACAGAGTGAGACTCCGTCTCAAAAAAAAAAAAAAAAAAATGACATGAATATACTTCACACAACTGAACTGTACACTACAACACGGTTAGATGGTAATTATCATCTTATAAGTATTTTACCACAGGTTAACATGTTTCACAACTTGAAAAGGAAGTAATTACCTTCAGCTCTCTGAGTTCTAGAATTTGTAACATTTCACCCCCTGCTCCTTCCTGATCTGCACTGGAGCATCTTCCTTCTGTCCCTGCTCTACTCAGAGTTCACTTTCCCTTCCCTCACATCAGCTTCATTGAGGCTGGTTTGAACTTAACGCAAAACATTCTCACTAATGACTGAATTCCCACCAAGATTTCCATATTATCACAGTATGCTTTTAATCTTCTAAGATATTAAATCTTTGTTCTCATCATAGCTAAAATGCAATGCAAATCCCATCTCAGATGTGGGTCAGATACCTATGAATCTCCTGAGGTAGTCATTGAAATGACTTTTTTCTTGAGATGGAGTGTCACTCTCAACCATGCTGAAGTGCAGTGGCACTACCTTGGCTCACGGCAACCTCCACCTCCCAGATTCAAGCGATTCTTGTGCCTCGGCCTCCCAAGTAGCTGGGATTACAGGTGCCTGCTACCGTGCCTGGCTAATTTTTGTCTTTTTAGTAGAGATGGGGTTTCACCATGTTGGCCCATCTGGTCTTGAACTCCTGACCTCAAGTGATCCACCTGCCTCAGCCTCCCAAAGTGCTGGGATTACAGGCATGAGCCACCACACCTGGCCTGAAATAATATCTTTCAAATTCTTTGTAGAATTTGTTTTTTCCTGATTTCTGCACATAGGATAAAAAAAAAAATCATGTACTAGGATTTCGAGAGAAGCAATGGGTAATCTAAAAAGATGAAAAGAGCAACCACGTCAATCCCACAGCTACTGCTAGATTTCATAGGAAAGGTAGCTGGCCCAGTTTGGAGCTAGGAGAAATGTCAAACACATGAAGAAATGACAAGCAAAGAAATGCCATCACGCATGAATGCTTCATGGCACCCATGATGTCCCTGCTTAGGAGCTAATGGTATAGATGACTAGATGACAAGGACAAAGATGAGAGGTGTGAAGTTGTCCAAGTCCAACAGCTCAACTGAACTTTCCTAAATGGAATTGTTAAAAAGTGGTAAATTTAAAAACTTCCCCTGGCTCACGTGGTGGCTCACGCTTGTAATCCCAGCACTTTGGGAGGCTGAGGCGGGTGGATCATTTGAGGTCGGGTTTTGAGACTAGCCTGGCCAACATGGTAAAACCCCGACTCTACTAAAAATACAAAAATTTGCTGGGCATGGTGGTGGGCATCTGTAATCCCAGCTACTTGAGAGGCTGAGGTAGGGGAATCGCTTGAAGCCAGGAGGTGGAGGTTGCAGTGAGCCGAGATCACGCCATTATACTCCAACCTGGGCAACAGAGGGAGACTCGTCTCGGGGGTGAGAAAAGAAAAAAAAAAAAAAGCTTCCTCCAATGTATACCGAAAATTCTCTGTTCAGGACTAAGTGGCATAGAGAATGTTAAATTTGTCTAGATATCTTCATAACTCATGTATTTTCTGTTTTCTACATATCTTGAAAGGCAGTGCCAAATGACGTGTAATTATCTAGGCGGTAAAACTGAAACATACTTCCTCTTCCCTTGAATATAAAAAAGCATTGTGGTATTAGTACTTTTATCTTGGATCATTGTTCAGAAGGAGGTTCAGCCCCCAGACAACCACATTTTTACTGTCATGAATGGCAAGACAAAATGTAGAGCTCAACTTACCCAAAGGAAAAAAGGCTCAAAAGACAAATTATGGCACAACTTAGCAGCCAAATTCTTACCAAGTACAGACTTTTGACATACTGATCTCTCTCAGTTGCAAGTGGGAACATGCACTTTGAATGATGTCATTCAAAATTACCCTGCCCAGACACACTTTTCATTGATTCTCTTGGAGGGCAGTTCTAAGAGATTCTCTGGGGCTTTCTCTGCATCACGAGACGCAGTGCAGTTCTGCCCTTCACCTTCCGGCAGTTTGTCACCTCGTCCCTATGACCTCGGAGGAACTTTGTCTCAGGCCAATTGTTTGTTCCTTGGCCTCTTTCATTTCCCCTAAAAATCATTTGCTGCCCCTCTAAATGGCCTACATCTCCATCTATCTCCCTCTCCCCTCAGAAGAGGGTGCTCTTTAAGCATCAACCATCTGGCCCTTCTAGCAGTCCCATTTTTCAGCTGGTTCCCATGTTTATGCCTGCTCTATGTTTTTCTTTTCCTGTTAAGCTGTCTGTTGTCAGCTCATTTCTGCAGTGAATCTTCAGAGAGGACATTGGAAGCTTTCCTTCCACCCATACGATAGAACTATAAAGCAGAAGAGTTTTGAAAGAATTTCCTATTTAAGTGATGAAACCTCATACTCCATTTGTGATAAATAGCATAAAGGTTAAAAAAACTTATTTTTGACCAAAAGCTCTGTTGACATTCTATTAAACAAACACTGACCTATTTAATTTTCATAATGTAAATGGCAGATATTTTCATAATTCTTATGCTAATAAATCATTTCCCTGATTTTTTGGGTAAAACCACATATTCATAATGAAGTCCAGAAATGTGAATTGTTTTATATAATTTATTCTTATTTGTGATTACAAGTATACCTCTACAGAAAGTTAGGATACTCACACAAAGGTAATTTGTGCAGAAGAGAATGGTAAACGTGTAATGTCTCAGAAACTCAATAATGTTAATTATCCAAGGACTTCCAATTATCCAAGGACTTCCACCAAAGTCAGTCTCACGATGACGATACTCAGCCAGATCATTGATAACCTGGAATAATAATAGTTGAAATAATGAAAAGGTCAATGACACCAACAATATTTCACTCAGAAGAATCATCCTTAGAAACCGTCCACCTCCTCCAAAAGGTAACCACATCCCTCAGATATCACCGTGGGATTCCACTGATACAAAAAAGAACAGAAGTTAGAAGTCTCATGTTTTTCAGATGGCTGGTAGTGTTTTTAGGCATTGCAAATGTGGGGTGTTGTCTTTCTTGGTATAAAGCAGGGATATCCAATCTTTTGACTTCCCTGCCTATATTAAAAGAAGCAAAGTTGTCTTGAGCCACACATAACATACACTACCACTAACAATAGCTGATGATCTAAAAAAAAAAAACTCTTTTTTTTTTTTTTTTTGGGGAGACAGAGTTCCGCTCCACTCAGTCGCCCAGGCTGGAGTGCAGTGGTGCAATCTCGGCTCACTGCAACCTCCAGCTCCTGGGCTCAAGCCATTCTCCTCCCTCAGCCTCCCAAGTAGCTGAGATTACAGGTCTCTGCCACCATGCCCGACTAATTTTTGTATTTTTAGTAGAGATGAGGTTTCACCATGTTGGCCAGTCTGGCCTTGAACTCCTGACAGGCGATCTGCCTGCCTCGGCCTCCCAAAGTGCTGGGATTACAGGTGTGAGCCACCGTGCCCAGCCATTTTTTTTGTTTTTGTTTTTGTTTGGTGTTTTGTTTTTGAGATGGGGTCTCACTCTGTCACCCAGGCTGGAGTGCAGTGGTGTGCTCTCGGCTCACTGCAACCTCTGCCTCTCAGGTTCAAGTGATTCTCCTGCCTCAGCCTCCTGAGTAGCTGGGAGTACGGGTGCCTGACAATGCACTCAGCAAATTTTTGTATTTTTTGTGGAGATGGGGTTTTGCCATGTTGGCCAGGGTGGTCTCGAACTCCTGACCTCAGGTAATCTGCCTGCCTCAGCCTCCCAAAGTGCTGGGATTACAGGCATGAGCCACTGTACCTGGCCAAAATCTCCTAATGTTTTAAGAAAGTTTACAAATTTGTGTTGAACTGCATTCAAAACTGTCCTGGGCCACATGCAGCCCGTCCCTCATGGGTAAGACAAGCTAAGTATAAAGTAATTATCTTTTCTTTTTGTTTTGAGACAAAGTCTTGCTCTGTCACCCAGGCTAGATTGCAGTGGCATGATCTCAGCTCACTGCAACCTCCGCCTCCCGGGTTCAAGCGATTCTCCTGCCTCAGCTACTGAGTAACTGGGATTACAGGCGCCCGCCACCGCACTCGGCTAATTTTTGTATTTTTAGTAGAAACAGGGTTTCACCATCTTGGCCAGGCTGGTCTCCAACTCCTGACCTCATGATCCACCTGCCTCGGCCTCCCAAAGTGCTGGGAATACAGGTGTGAGCCACTGCACCTGGCCAGTAGTTATCTTTTCTTTAAAGTTATTTACTTGTTTTTTAAATTGATGTATAACATTGGATGCATTTATTATATATCACATGGTAAAAGAATCCCTCTAAATAATACTTCTCTCTTGGATTATATGAATCTTTGTCATTTAAAGCTCAGCATAAGTAAAAAAAAAAAAAATACAATGAAGAGATTACTTCATTCACAAATAAGTATCAAATTTTAGTGCTTAAAAATTAACCAGGTGGGCCGGGCATGGTGGCTCATGCCTGCAATCCCAGCATTTTGGGAAGCCGAGGTGGGTGGACCACGAGATCAGGAGATTGAGACCATCCTAGCTAACACGGTGAAACCCATCTCTACTAAAATTACAAAAAATTAGCAGGGCATGGTGGCACGTGCCTATAGTTCCAGCTACTTGGGAGGCTGAGGCAGAAGAATCACTTGAACCCGGGAGGCAGAGGTTGCAGTGAGCTGAGATCGCACCACTGCACTTCAGCCTGGGTGACAGAGCGAGACTCTGTCTCAAAAAAAAAAAAAAAAAAAGACATGAATATACTTCACACAACTGAACTGTACACTTCAACACGGTTAGATGGTAATTATCATCTTATAAGTATTTTACCACAGGTTAACATGTTTCACAACTTGAAAAGGAAGTAATTACCTTCAGCTCTCTGAGTTCTAGAATTTGTAACATTTCACCCCCTGCTCCTTCCTGATCTGCACTGGAGCATCTTCCTTCTGTCCCTGCTCTACTCAGAGTTCACTTTCCCTTCCCTCACATCAGCTTCATTGAGGCTGGTTTGAACTTAACGCAAAACATTCTCACTAATGACTGAATTCCCACCAAGATTTCCATATTATCACAGTATGCTTTTAATCTTCTAAGATATTAAATCTTTGTTCTCATCATAGCTAAAATGCAATGCAAATCCCATCTCAGATGTGGGTCAGATACCTATGAATCTCCTGAGGTAGTCATTGAAATGACTTTTTTCTTGAGATGGAGTGTCACTCTCAACCATGCTGAAGTGCAGTGGCACTACCTTGGCTCACGGCAACCTCCACCTCCCAGATTCAAGCGATTCTTGTGCCTCGGCCTCCCAAGTAGCTGGGATTACAGGTGCCTGCTACCGTGCCTGGCTAATTTTTGTCTTTTTAGTAGAGATGGGGTTTCACCATGTTGGCCCATCTGGTCTTGAACTCCTGACCTCAAGTGATCCACCTGCCTCAGCCTCCCAAAGTGCTGGGATTACAGGCATGAGCCACCACACTTGGCCTGAAATAATATCTTTCAAATTCTTTGTAGAATTTGTTTTTTCCTGATTTCTGCACATAGGATAAAAAAAAAAAATCATGTACTAGGATTTCGAGAGAAGCAATGGGTAATCTAAAAAGATGAAAAGAGCAACCATGTCAATCCCACAGCTACTGCTAGATTTCATAGGAAAGGTAGCTGGCCCAGTTTGGAGCTAGGAGAAATGTCAAACACATGAAGAAATGACAAGCAAAGAAATGCCATCACGCATGAATGCTTCATGGCACCCATGATGTCCCTGCTTAGGAGCTAATGGTATAGATGACTAGATGACAAGGACAAAGATGAGAGGTGTGAAGTTGTCCAAGTCCAACAGCTCAACTGAACTTTCCTAAATGGAATTGTTAAAAAGTGGTAAATTTAAAAACTTCCCCTGGCTCACGTGGTGGCTCACGCTTGTAATCCCCAGCTACTTGAGAGGCTGAGGTAGGGGAATCGCTTGAAGCCAGGAGGTGGAGGTTGCAGTGAGCCGAGATCACGCCATTATACTCCAACCTGGGCAACAGAGGGAGACTCGTCTCGGGGGTGAGAAAAGAAAAAAAAAAAAAAGCTTCCTCCAATGTATACCGAAAATTCTCTGTTCAGGACTAAGTGGCATAGAGAATGTTAAATTTGTCTAGATATCTTCATAACTCATGTATTTTCTGTTTTCTACATATCTTGAAAGGCAGTGCCAAATGACGTGTAATTATCTAGGCGGTAAAACTGAAACATACTTCCTCTTCCCTTGAATATAAAAAAGCATTGTGGTATTAGTACTTTTATCTTGGATCATTGTTCAGAAGGAGGTTCAGCCCCCAGACAACCACATTTTTACTGTCATGAATGGCAAGACAAAATGTAGAGCTCAACTTACCCAAAGGAAAAAAGGCTCAAAAGACAAATTATGGCACAACTTAGCAGCCAAATTCTTACCAAGTACAGACTTTTGACATACTGATCTCTCTCAGTTGCAAGTGGGAACATGCACTTTGAATGATGTCATTCAAAATTACCCTGCCCAGACACACTTTTCATTGATTCTCTTGGAGGGCAGTTCTAAGAGATTCTCTGGGGCTTTCTCTGCATCACGAGACGCAGTGCAGTTCTGCCCTTCACCTTCCGGCAGTTTGTCACCTCGTCCCTATGACCTCGGAGGAACTTTGTCTCAGGCCAATTGTTTGTTCCTTGGCCTCTTTCATTTCCCCAAAAAATCATTTGCTGCCCCTCTAAATGGCCTACATCTCCATCTATCTCCCTCTCCCCTCAGAAGAGGGTGCTCTTTAAGCATCAACCATCTGGCCCTTCTAGCAGTCCCATTTTTCAGCTGGTTCCCATGTTTATGCCTGCTCTATGTTTTTCTTTTCCTGTTAAGCTGTCTGTTGTCAGCTCATTTCTGCAGTGAATCTTCAGAGAGGACATTGGAAGCTTTCCTTCCACCCATACGATAGAACTATAAAGCAGAAGAGTTTTGAAAGAATTTCCTATTTAAGTGACGAAACCTCATACTCCATTTGTGATAAATAGCACAAAGGTTAAAAAAAACTTATTTTTGACCAAAAGCTCTGTTGACATTCTATTAAACAAACACTGACCTATTTAATTTTCATAATGTAAATGGCAGATATTTTCATAATTCTTATGCTAATAAATCATTCCCCTGATTTTTTGGGTAAAACCACATATTCATAATGAAGTCCAGAAATGTGAATTGTTTTATATAATTTATTCTTATTTGTGATTACAAGTATACCTCTACAGAAAGTTAGGATACTCACACAAAGGTAATTTGTGCAGAAGAGAATGGTAAACGTGTAATGTCTCAGAAACTCAATAATGTTAATTATCCAAGGACTTCCAATTATCCAAGGACTTCCACCAAAGTCAGTCTCACGATGACGATACTCAGCCAGATCATTGATAACCTGGAATAATAATAGTTGAAATAATGAAAAGGTCAATGACACCGACAATATTTCACTCAGAAAGAATCATCCTTAGAAACCGTCCACCTCCTCCAAAAGGTAACCACATCCCTCAGATATCACCGTGGGATTCCACTGATACAAAAAAGAACAGAAGTTAGAAGTCTCATGTTTTTCAGATGGCTGGTAGTGTTTTTAGGCATTGCAAATGTGGGGTGTTGTCTTTCTTGGTATAAAGCAGGGATATCCAATCTTTTGACTTCCCTGCCTATATTAAAAGAAGCAAAGTTGTCTTGAGCCACACATAACATACACTAACACTAACAAGAGCTGATGATCTAAAAAAAAAACTCTTTTTTTTTTTTTTTTTTTTGGGAGACAGAGTTCTGCTCCACTCAGTCGCCCAGGCTGGAGTGCAGTGGTGCAATCTTGGCTCACTGCAACCTCCAGCTCCTGGGCTCAAGCCATTCTCCTCCCTCAGCCTCCCAAGTAGCTGAGATTACAGGTCTCTGCCACCATGCCTGACTAATTTTTGTATTTTTAGTAGAGATGAGGTTTCACCATGTTGGCCAGTCTGGCCTTGAACTCCTGACAGGCGATCTGCCTGCCTCGGCCTCCCAAAGTGCTGGGATTACAGGTGTGAGCCACCGTGCCCAGCCATTTTTTTTGTTTTTGTTTTTGTTTGGTGTTTTGTTTTTGAGATGGGGTCTCACTCTGTCACCCAGGCTGGAGTGCAGTGGTGTGCTCTCGGCTCACTGCAACCTCTGCCTCTCAGGTTCAAGTGATTCTCCTGCCTCAGCCTCCTGAGTAGCTGGGAGTACGGGTGCCTGACAATGCACTCAGCAAATTTTTGTATTTTTTGTGGAGATGGGGTTTTGCCATGTTGGCCAGGGTGGTCTCGAACTCCTGACCTCAGGTAATCTGCCTGCCTCAGCCTCCCAAAGTGCTGGGATTACAGGCATGAGCCACTGTACCTGGCCAAAATCTCCTAATGTTTTAAGAAAGTTTACAAATTTGTGTTGAACTGCATTCAAAACTGTCCTGGGCCACATGCAGCCCGTCCCTCATGGGTAAGACAAGCTAAGTATAAAGTAATTATCTTTTCTTTTTGTTTTGAGACAAAGTCTTGCTCTGTCACCCAGGCTAGATTGCAGTGGCATGATCTCAGCTCACTGCAACCTCCGCCTCCCGGGTTCAAGCGATTCTCCTGCCTCAGCTACTGAGTAACTGGGATTACAGGCGCCCGCCACCGCACTCGGCTAATTTTTGTATTTTTAGTAGAAACAGGGTTTCACCATCTTGGCCAGGCTGGTCTCCAACTCCTGACCTCATGATCCACCTGCCTCGGCCTCCCAAAGTGCTGGGAATACAGGTGTGAGCCACTGCACCTGGCCAGTAGTTATCTTTTCTTTAAAGTTATTTACTTGTTTTTTAAATTGATGTATAACATTGGATGCATTTATTATATATCACATGGTAAAAGAATCCCTCTAAATAATACTTCTCTCTTGGATTATATGAATCTTTGTCATTTAAAGCTCAGCATAAGTAAAAAAAAAAAAAATACAATGAAGAGATTACTTCATTCACAAATAAGTATCAAATTTTAGTGCTTAAAAATTAACCAGGTGGGCCGGGCATGGTGGCTCATGCCTGCAATCCCAGCATTTTGGGAAGCCGAGGTGGGTGGACCACGAGATCAGGAGATTGAGACCATCCTAGCTAACACGGTGAAACCCATCTCTACTAAAATTACAAAAAATTAGCAGGGCATGGTGGCACGTGCCTATAGTTCCAGCTACTTGGGAGGCTGAGGCAGAAGAATCACTTGAACCCGGGAGGCAGAGGTTGCAGTGAGCTGAGATCGCACCACTGCACTTCAGCCTGGGTGACAGAGCGAGACTCTGTCTCAAAAAAAAAAAAAAAAAAAGACATGAATATACTTCACACAACTGAACTGTACACTTCAACACGGTTAGATGGTAATTATCATCTTATAAGTATTTTACCACAGGTTAACATGTTTCACAACTTGAAAAGGAAGTAATTACCTTCAGCTCTCTGAGTTCTAGAATTTGTAACATTTCACCCCCTGCTCCTTCCTGATCTGCACTGGAGCATCTTCCTTCTGTCCCTGCTCTACTCAGAGTTCACTTTCCCTTCCCTCACATCAGCTTCATTGAGGCTGGTTTGAACTTAACGCAAAACATTCTCACTAATGACTGAATTCCCACCAAGATTTCCATATTATCACAGTATGCTTTTAATCTTCTAAGATATTAAATCTTTGTTCTCATCATAGCTAAAATGCAATGCAAATCCCATCTCAGATGTGGGTCAGATACCTATGAATCTCCTGAGGTAGTCATTGAAATGACTTTTTTCTTGAGATGGAGTGTCACTCTCAACCATGCTGAAGTGCAGTGGCACTACCTTGGCTCACGGCAACCTCCACCTCCCAGATTCAAGCGATTCTTGTGCCTCGGCCTCCCAAGTAGCTGGGATTACAGGTGCCTGCTACCGTGCCTGGCTAATTTTTGTCTTTTTAGTAGAGATGGGGTTTCACCATGTTGGCCCATCTGGTCTTGAACTCCTGACCTCAAGTGATCCACCTGCCTCAGCCTCCCAAAGTGCTGGGATTACAGGCATGAGCCACCACACTTGGCCTGAAATAATATCTTTCAAATTCTTTGTAGAATTTGTTTTTTCCTGATTTCTGCACATAGGATAAAAAAAAAAAATCATGTACTAGGATTTCGAGAGAAGCAATGGGTAATCTAAAAAGATGAAAAGAGCAACCATGTCAATCCCACAGCTACTGCTAGATTTCATAGGAAAGGTAGCTGGCCCAGTTTGGAGCTAGGAGAAATGTCAAACACATGAAGAAATGACAAGCAAAGAAATGCCATCACGCATGAATGCTTCATGGCACCCATGATGTCCCTGCTTAGGAGCTAATGGTATAGATGACTAGATGACAAGGACAAAGATGAGAGGTGTGAAGTTGTCCAAGTCCAACAGCTCAACTGAACTTTCCTAAATGGAATTGTTAAAAAGTGGTAAATTTAAAAACTTCCCCTGGCTCACGTGGTGGCTCACGCTTGTAATCCCCAGCTACTTGAGAGGCTGAGGTAGGGGAATCGCTTGAAGCCAGGAGGTGGAGGTTGCAGTGAGCCGAGATCACGCCATTATACTCCAACCTGGGCAACAGAGGGAGACTCGTCTCGGGGGTGAGAAAAGAAAAAAAAAAAAAAGCTTCCTCCAATGTATACCGAAAATTCTCTGTTCAGGACTAAGTGGCATAGAGAATGTTAAATTTGTCTAGATATCTTCATAACTCATGTATTTTCTGTTTTCTACATATCTTGAAAGGCAGTGCCAAATGACGTGTAATTATCTAGGCGGTAAAACTGAAACATACTTCCTCTTCCCTTGAATATAAAAAAGCATTGTGGTATTAGTACTTTTATCTTGGATCATTGTTCAGAAGGAGGTTCAGCCCCCAGACAACCACATTTTTACTGTCATGAATGGCAAGACAAAATGTAGAGCTCAACTTACCCAAAGGAAAAAAGGCTCAAAAGACAAATTATGGCACAACTTAGCAGCCAAATTCTTACCAAGTACAGACTTTTGACATACTGATCTCTCTCAGTTGCAAGTGGGAACATGCACTTTGAATGATGTCATTCAAAATTACCCTGCCCAGACACACTTTTCATTGATTCTCTTGGAGGGCAGTTCTAAGAGATTCTCTGGGGCTTTCTCTGCATCACGAGACGCAGTGCAGTTCTGCCCTTCACCTTCCGGCAGTTTGTCACCTCGTCCCTATGACCTCGGAGGAACTTTGTCTCAGGCCAATTGTTTGTTCCTTGGCCTCTTTCATTTCCCCAAAAAATCATTTGCTGCCCCTCTAAATGGCCTACATCTCCATCTATCTCCCTCTCCCCTCAGAAGAGGGTGCTCTTTAAGCATCAACCATCTGGCCCTTCTAGCAGTCCCATTTTTCAGCTGGTTCCCATGTTTATGCCTGCTCTATGTTTTTCTTTTCCTGTTAAGCTGTCTGTTGTCAGCTCATTTCTGCAGTGAATCTTCAGAGAGGACATTGGAAGCTTTCCTTCCACCCATACGATAGAACTATAAAGCAGAAGAGTTTTGAAAGAATTTCCTATTTAAGTGACGAAACCTCATACTCCATTTGTGATAAATAGCACAAAGGTTAAAAAAAACTTATTTTTGACCAAAAGCTCTGTTGACATTCTATTAAACAAACACTGACCTATTTAATTTTCATAATGTAAATGGCAGATATTTTCATAATTCTTATGCTAATAAATCATTCCCCTGATTTTTTGGGTAAAACCACATATTCATAATGAAGTCCAGAAATGTGAATTGTTTTATATAATTTATTCTTATTTGTGATTACAAGTATACCTCTACAGAAAGTTAGGATACTCACACAAAGGTAATTTGTGCAGAAGAGAATGGTAAACGTGTAATGTCTCAGAAACTCAATAATGTTAATTATCCAAGGACTTCCAATTATCCAAGGACTTCCACCAAAGTCAGTCTCACGATGACGATACTCAGCCAGATCATTGATAACCTGGAATAATAATAGTTGAAATAATGAAAAGGTCAATGACACCGACAATATTTCACTCAGAAAGAATCATCCTTAGAAACCGTCCACCTCCTCCAAAAGGTAACCACATCCCTCAGATATCACCGTGGGATTCCACTGATACAAAAAAGAACAGAAGTTAGAAGTCTCATGTTTTTCAGATGGCTGGTAGTGTTTTTAGGCATTGCAAATGTGGGGTGTTGTCTTTCTTGGTATAAAGCAGGGATATCCAATCTTTTGACTTCCCTGCCTATATTAAAAGAAGCAAAGTTGTCTTGAGCCACACATAACATACACTAACACTAACAAGAGCTGATGATCTAAAAAAAAAACTCTTTTTTTTTTTTTTTTTTTTGGGAGACAGAGTTCTGCTCCACTCAGTCGCCCAGGCTGGAGTGCAGTGGTGCAATCTTGGCTCACTGCAACCTCCAGCTCCTGGGCTCAAGCCATTCTCCTCCCTCAGCCTCCCAAGTAGCTGAGATTACAGGTCTCTGCCACCATGCCTGACTAATTTTTGTATTTTTAGTAGAGATGAGGTTTCACCATGTTGGCCAGTCTGGCCTTGAACTCCTGACAGGCGATCTGCCTGCCTCGGCCTCCCAAAGTGCTGGGATTACAGGTGTGAGCCACCGTGCCCAGCCATTTTTTTTGTTTTTGTTTTTGTTTGGTGTTTTGTTTTTGAGATGGGGTCTCACTCTGTCACCCAGGCTGGAGTGCAGTGGTGTGCTCTCGGCTCACTGCAACCTCTGCCTCTCAGGTTCAAGTGATTCTCCTGCCTCAGCCTCCTGAGTAGCTGGGAGTACGGGTGCCTGACAATGCACTCAGCAAATTTTTGTATTTTTTGTGGAGATGGGGTTTTGCCATGTTGGCCAGGGTGGTCTCGAACTCCTGACCTCAGGTAATCTGCCTGCCTCAGCCTCCCAAAGTGCTGGGATTACAGGCATGAGCCACTGTACCTGGCCAAAATCTCCTAATGTTTTAAGAAAGTTTACAAATTTGTGTTGAACTGCATTCAAAACTGTCCTGGGCCACATGCAGCCCGTCCCTCATGGGTAAGACAAGCTAAGTATAAAGTAATTATCTTTTCTTTTTGTTTTGAGACAAAGTCTTGCTCTGTCACCCAGGCTAGATTGCAGTGGCATGATCTCAGCTCACTGCAACCTCCGCCTCCCGGGTTCAAGCGATTCTCCTGCCTCAGCTACTGAGTAACTGGGATTACAGGCGCCCGCCACCGCACTCGGCTAATTTTTGTATTTTTAGTAGAAACAGGGTTTCACCATCTTGGCCAGGCTGGTCTCCAACTCCTGACCTCATGATCCACCTGCCTCGGCCTCCCAAAGTGCTGGGAATACAGGTGTGAGCCACTGCACCTGGCCAGTAGTTATCTTTTCTTTAAAGTTATTTACTTGTTTTTTAAATTGATGTATAACATTGGATGCATTTATTATATATCACATGGTAAAAGAATCCCTCTAAATAATACTTCTCTCTTGGATTATATGAATCTTTGTCATTTAAAGCTCAGCATAAGTAAAAAAAAAAAAAATACAATGAAGAGATTACTTCATTCACAAATAAGTATCAAATTTTAGTGCTTAAAAATTAACCAGGTGGGCCGGGCATGGTGGCTCATGCCTGCAATCCCAGCATTTTGGGAAGCCGAGGTGGGTGGACCACGAGATCAGGAGATTGAGACCATCCTAGCTAACACGGTGAAACCCATCTCTACTAAAATTACAAAAAATTAGCAGGGCATGGTGGCACGTGCCTATAGTTCCAGCTACTTGGGAGGCTGAGGCAGAAGAATCACTTGAACCCGGGAGGCAGAGGTTGCAGTGAGCTGAGATCGCACCACTGCACTTCAGCCTGGGTGACAGAGCGAGACTCTGTCTCAAAAAAAAAAAAAAAAAAAGACATGAATATACTTCACACAACTGAACTGTACACTTCAACACGGTTAGATGGTAATTATCATCTTATAAGTATTTTACCACAGGTTAACATGTTTCACAACTTGAAAAGGAAGTAATTACCTTCAGCTCTCTGAGTTCTAGAATTTGTAACATTTCACCCCCTGCTCCTTCCTGATCTGCACTGGAGCATCTTCCTTCTGTCCCTGCTCTACTCAGAGTTCACTTTCCCTTCCCTCACATCAGCTTCATTGAGGCTGGTTTGAACTTAACGCAAAACATTCTCACTAATGACTGAATTCCCACCAAGATTTCCATATTATCACAGTATGCTTTTAATCTTCTAAGATATTAAATCTTTGTTCTCATCATAGCTAAAATGCAATGCAAATCCCATCTCAGATGTGGGTCAGATACCTATGAATCTCCTGAGGTAGTCATTGAAATGACTTTTTTCTTGAGATGGAGTGTCACTCTCAACCATGCTGAAGTGCAGTGGCACTACCTTGGCTCACGGCAACCTCCACCTCCCAGATTCAAGCGATTCTTGTGCCTCGGCCTCCCAAGTAGCTGGGATTACAGGTGCCTGCTACCGTGCCTGGCTAATTTTTGTCTTTTTAGTAGAGATGGGGTTTCACCATGTTGGCCCATCTGGTCTTGAACTCCTGACCTCAAGTGATCCACCTGCCTCAGCCTCCCAAAGTGCTGGGATTACAGGCATGAGCCACCACACTTGGCCTGAAATAATATCTTTCAAATTCTTTGTAGAATTTGTTTTTTCCTGATTTCTGCACATAGGATAAAAAAAAAAAATCATGTACTAGGATTTCGAGAGAAGCAATGGGTAATCTAAAAAGATGAAAAGAGCAACCATGTCAATCCCACAGCTACTGCTAGATTTCATAGGAAAGGTAGCTGGCCCAGTTTGGAGCTAGGAGAAATGTCAAACACATGAAGAAATGACAAGCAAAGAAATGCCATCACGCATGAATGCTTCATGGCACCCATGATGTCCCTGCTTAGGAGCTAATGGTATAGATGACTAGATGACAAGGACAAAGATGAGAGGTGTGAAGTTGTCCAAGTCCAACAGCTCAACTGAACTTTCCTAAATGGAATTGTTAAAAAGTGGTAAATTTAAAAACTTCCCCTGGCTCACGTGGTGGCTCACGCTTGTAATCCCCAGCTACTTGAGAGGCTGAGGTAGGGGAATCGCTTGAAGCCAGGAGGTGGAGGTTGCAGTGAGCCGAGATCACGCCATTATACTCCAACCTGGGCAACAGAGGGAGACTCGTCTCGGGGGTGAGAAAAGAAAAAAAAAAAAAAGCTTCCTCCAATGTATACCGAAAATTCTCTGTTCAGGACTAAGTGGCATAGAGAATGTTAAATTTGTCTAGATATCTTCATAACTCATGTATTTTCTGTTTTCTACATATCTTGAAAGGCAGTGCCAAATGACGTGTAATTATCTAGGCGGTAAAACTGAAACATACTTCCTCTTCCCTTGAATATAAAAAAGCATTGTGGTATTAGTACTTTTATCTTGGATCATTGTTCAGAAGGAGGTTCAGCCCCCAGACAACCACATTTTTACTGTCATGAATGGCAAGACAAAATGTAGAGCTCAACTTACCCAAAGGAAAAAAGGCTCAAAAGACAAATTATGGCACAACTTAGCAGCCAAATTCTTACCAAGTACAGACTTTTGACATACTGATCTCTCTCAGTTGCAAGTGGGAACATGCACTTTGAATGATGTCATTCAAAATTACCCTGCCCAGACACACTTTTCATTGATTCTCTTGGAGGGCAGTTCTAAGAGATTCTCTGGGGCTTTCTCTGCATCACGAGACGCAGTGCAGTTCTGCCCTTCACCTTCCGGCAGTTTGTCACCTCGTCCCTATGACCTCGGAGGAACTTTGTCTCAGGCCAATTGTTTGTTCCTTGGCCTCTTTCATTTCCCCAAAAAATCATTTGCTGCCCCTCTAAATGGCCTACATCTCCATCTATCTCCCTCTCCCCTCAGAAGAGGGTGCTCTTTAAGCATCAACCATCTGGCCCTTCTAGCAGTCCCATTTTTCAGCTGGTTCCCATGTTTATGCCTGCTCTATGTTTTTCTTTTCCTGTTAAGCTGTCTGTTGTCAGCTCATTTCTGCAGTGAATCTTCAGAGAGGACATTGGAAGCTTTCCTTCCACCCATACGATAGAACTATAAAGCAGAAGAGTTTTGAAAGAATTTCCTATTTAAGTGACGAAACCTCATACTCCATTTGTGATAAATAGCACAAAGGTTAAAAAAAACTTATTTTTGACCAAAAGCTCTGTTGACATTCTATTAAACAAACACTGACCTATTTAATTTTCATAATGTAAATGGCAGATATTTTCATAATTCTTATGCTAATAAATCATTCCCCTGATTTTTTGGGTAAAACCACATATTCATAATGAAGTCCAGAAATGTGAATTGTTTTATATAATTTATTCTTATTTGTGATTACAAGTATACCTCTACAGAAAGTTAGGATACTCACACAAAGGTAATTTGTGCAGAAGAGAATGGTAAACGTGTAATGTCTCAGAAACTCAATAATGTTAATTATCCAAGGACTTCCAATTATCCAAGGACTTCCACCAAAGTCAGTCTCACGATGACGATACTCAGCCAGATCATTGATAACCTGGAATAATAATAGTTGAAATAATGAAAAGGTCAATGACACCGACAATATTTCACTCAGAAAGAATCATCCTTAGAAACCGTCCACCTCCTCCAAAAGGTAACCACATCCCTCAGATATCACCGTGGGATTCCACTGATACAAAAAAGAACAGAAGTTAGAAGTCTCATGTTTTTCAGATGGCTGGTAGTGTTTTTAGGCATTGCAAATGTGGGGTGTTGTCTTTCTTGGTATAAAGCAGGGATATCCAATCTTTTGACTTCCCTGCCTATATTAAAAGAAGCAAAGTTGTCTTGAGCCACACATAACATACACTAACACTAACAAGAGCTGATGATCTAAAAAAAAAACTCTTTTTTTTTTTTTTTTTTTTGGGAGACAGAGTTCTGCTCCACTCAGTCGCCCAGGCTGGAGTGCAGTGGTGCAATCTTGGCTCACTGCAACCTCCAGCTCCTGGGCTCAAGCCATTCTCCTCCCTCAGCCTCCCAAGTAGCTGAGATTACAGGTCTCTGCCACCATGCCCGACTAATTTTTGTATTTTTAGTAGAGATGAGGTTTCACCATGTTGGCCAGTCTGGCCTTGAACTCCTGACAGGCGATCTGCCTGCCTCGGCCTCCCAAAGTGCTGGGATTACAGGTGTGAGCCACCGTGCCCAGCCATTTTTTTTGTTTTTGTTTTTGTTTGGTGTTTTGTTTTTGAGATGGGGTCTCACTCTGTCACCCAGGCTGGAGTGCAGTGGTGTGCTCTCGGCTCACTGCAACCTCTGCCTCTCAGGTTCAAGTGATTCTCCTGCCTCAGCCTCCTGAGTAGCTGGGAGTACGGGTGCCTGACAATGCACTCAGCAAATTTTTGTATTTTTTGTGGAGATGGGGTTTTGCCATGTTGGCCAGGGTGGTCTCGAACTCCTGACCTCAGGTAATCTGCCTGCCTCAGCCTCCCAAAGTGCTGGGATTACAGGCATGAGCCACTGTACCTGGCCAAAATCTCCTAATGTTTTAAGAAAGTTTACAAATTTGTGTTGAACTGCATTCAAAACTGTCCTGGGCCACATGCAGCCCGTCCCTCATGGGTAAGACAAGCTAAGTATAAAGTAATTATCTTTTCTTTTTGTTTTGAGACAAAGTCTTGCTCTGTCACCCAGGCTAGATTGCAGTGGCATGATCTCAGCTCACTGCAACCTCCGCCTCCCGGGTTCAAGCGATTCTCCTGCCTCAGCTACTGAGTAACTGGGATTACAGGCGCCCGCCACCGCACTCGGCTAATTTTTGTATTTTTAGTAGAAACAGGGTTTCACCATCTTGGCCAGGCTGGTCTCCAACTCCTGACCTCATGATCCACCTGCCTCGGCCTCCCAAAGTGCTGGGAATACAGGTGTGAGCCACTGCACCTGGCCAGTAGTTATCTTTTCTTTAAAGTTATTTACTTGTTTTTTAAATTGATGTATAACATTGGATGCATTTATTATATATCACATGGTAAAAGAATCCCTCTAAATAATACTTCTCTCTTGGATTGTATGAATCTTTGTCATTTAAAGCTCAGCATAAGTAAAAAAAAAAAATACAATGAAGAGATTACTTCATTCACAAATAAGTATCAAATTTTAGTGCTTAAAAATTAACCAGGTGGGCCGGGCATGGTGGCTCACGCCTGCAATCCCAGCACTTTGGGAAGCCGAGGTGGGTGGACCACGAGATCAGGAGATTGAGACCATCCTAGCTAACACGGTGAAACCCATCTCTACTAAAATTACAAAAAATTAGCAGGGCATGGTGGCACGTGCCTATAGTTCCAGCTACTTGGGAGGCTGAGGCAGAAGAATCACTTGAACCCGGGAGGCAGAGGTTGCAGTGAGTCGATATCGGACCACTGCACTTCAGCCTGGGTGACAGAGCGAGACTCTGTCTCCAAAAAAAAAAAAAAAAAAAAAAAATTACCAAGGTGGAGATCATGAAAATGGCATGAATAGTGTGAGATTTCTCTAAGATTGTTGATATTAATTCCATTAGACTCTTATGTGAGTGAAGATGAAGACTTCCCCTGAGTAAGTTCAGACAGCTTGTGATAACATTTCTACATGGATTCCTCAGGATTTAACTATGTATTCTTGAAAACATCTCAATTTTAAATGTTTCTTTCAAGATGGTGAATTAAACAGAGACAACCCTTCAACAGGTTGAACTCAGCATATGCTGAGTCTGAAATGGAAATGATGGAGTTACAGAACCATACAACAATGATAATGATTTCAGAAACATGGTGTTGAGCAGAATAAAGCAGACCCAAAAGAGTACCTATGGCATGGCATGCATCTGTATACGCGAAATTCCAGAATAAGCAAGCTAACCTATGCTAAGAAAGAGACTGGCTGGGAAGAGTGAGAGTTCACTTTCTGGGGTGACATAATAGTGTAGATCTTGGCTGGGCATGGTGGTTCATGCCTGTAATCCCAAAACTTTGGGAGGCCAAGGTGGGCGGATCACCTGAGGTCGGGAGTTCAAAACCAGCCTGACCAACATGGAGAAACCCTATCTCTACTAAAAATACAAAATTAGCTGGGAGTGGTGGCACATGTCTGTAATCCCAGCCACTCGGGAGGCTGAGGCAGGAGAATCGCTCGAACCTGGGAAGCAGAGGTTGTGGTGAGCTGATATTGCCCCATTGCACTCCAGCCTGTGCAACAAGGGAGAAACTGTCTCAAAAAAATAAATAAATAAATAAAATAATGCAGATCTTGAAAGGGGGTTGGTTTATGCTGGTGTATGTACTTTCCAAAGTTAGTAAACTTACACTTAAGGTTATATATTTTGGCCAGGCGCGGTGGTTCATGCCTGTAATCCCAGCACTGGGAGGCCGAGGCAGGCAGATCACGAGGTCAAGAGATGGAGACTATCCTGGCGAACATGGTGAAACCCCGTCTCTACTAAAAATACAAAAATTAGCCAGGCGTGGTGATCTACTAAAAATACAAAAATTAGCCAGGCGTTGTAATCTGAGCTACTCAGGAGGCTGAGGCAGGACAATTGCTTGAACCCCGGAAGCGGAGGTTGCAGTGAGCCGAGATCTTGCCACTGCACTCCAGCCTGGGTGACAGAGTGAGACTCTGTCTAAAAAAAAAAAAAAAAAAAAAAAAAAAAAAAAAAAAAAAAAAAGTCATCAAACCAGATGACACAAATCAAATGACATTTCGCTTTGTTTTGGTCCATTTTGTTTGTTAGAGACAAGAGTGCAGCGGGGCCATCTCGGCTCACTGCAACGTCCAGCTCCTGGGCCCAAGCGATCCTCCCACCTCAGCCTCTCCAGTAACTGGGATAACAGGTACGCACCACCAGGCCCAACTAATCTTTTTTGGAATTTTTTGTAGAGATGGGGTTTCGCTATGATGCCCTGGCTAGTCTTCAACTCCTGGACTCAAGTGATCTGCCCACCTCGGCCCCCTAAAGTGGTGGGATTACAGGCCTGAGCTGTGTAATTTCATGCCACGTGACACAGCCCAGTAAAAAGGAAGAAACCCCGCGGGTCCAGAGTCTACTCACAGGGGTGGGCTGATGGCTGATAAATCCCAGCAGGAGCCAAAGGAGGAGCCAAAAGCGCAGCCACATGTCCTGGTCCTTTCAGGGCGCCCTGAGGCGGCCAGGACAGAGGTGGAGGTGGCTTAGGGCAGTGGGGAGGGAAGGGGACGGGGACCAGGGCCGGATCTGAGTTGGGGAGGGGGAGGGGAGGGGGAGGGGAGGGGGAGGGGAAGGGGGGAAGTAAGGGAAGGGAAAGGAGGAGAAGGGGGCTGTTGGGCACCTGGTGGAGGTGGAGGAGGAGGAGAGAAGAAGAAAGGGGTCTGGGAAAGGATCCGGTTCAAATTAAGTTCTCAAGCACTGGTGGAAGGTTTAGCTACAGGTCACGGAGAAGATCAGGGAAGCAACAGGACACGCGGGGCAAGGGAGCGTGAGGCTTAGGAGCAATTAGAGGGAGACAAAAAGGTTCTGCTATCCACCAAACCTTCTTCAGTCTGGGCCCTCCCTTAGCAACCCTGGAGCTTTATACTCCCTCTCCACCAATCCCTGATGACCCCGGTGGTGCCTCACAATGGACAATGCCAAGTAGCGCCCGCATCATTCCAATGACCCCTCCCCCATCTCAGTCTCCCACACTCCTCGCAAGGACAGGTCCTCTCTGGAACCTTCACAAACCTGATTTCTGGTCCTCCCCAACCAGCTCCCTGTCCCTGCTTCTGGGCGCTCCTTCCTTCCTGAGCTCCCAGGGTTCCTCAAGGTCACTTTTGGTGACAAAACATAAAAAACAAATGATGGCAGGATGGCAGGAAGAACCTCATACCCAAGCAGAGTGCCAGGTTTTACAGCCTCCGCTCAGCCATTCATATCCTAAGCAACAAAACATCAGCAGGATGCGGAAGGTCCCGATAGTAAACCATCTCCATCACATCCATGTAGCCATCCGTCCATCAACCTGTATCTCAGGAACAAATGTAGATACATTCATTTTAAGCATGCATGATACATTTACAAAAATTAACCTGACTTATTTTGTTCCAGCAAATCTCAATATATTTGAGAGCAATCAAATCACACAGCATGTTTCTGATCATATAACTGTGCTAGAAGTCAATGATTAAAAGCTAATTCAAAATTATTATTTGCTTGGAAATTCAAAGTGCCCTTATAAGACATAAACATAAGAATCCAAAATGAAACAAGATTGCCTTCCAACTCAATGATGAGATCATAACATGGCAATAAAATGTCTCCCTCTGGCCTGGGAATTCCTGTTTGTGGCACAAGGTTGTGTGATCTCAAATCACCCCTAACCCACCTAGACATTTTAACATCCGAAACCGAGTGATGATGTCCTTATCTATATCATCTTACTGCCTGTGTGTGTGGACTTTAAATTCTGAACCCAAAAGACGGGGAGAAAACCAAGTTGACTTTCATGATTGACCTCTCAGGGATGTCCAAGGAATCTGTGCATTTCAAGAAACAAAGTTCATCAGCTTCTCTCCTAAGGCATTTGCCCACAATACCCAGAGGGCTTGGCAGCATCATGTGTGATGGGTGGGGAGCTCCAAGCAGGTGGGCAGGACCCAGGGGCCTGGTGACCAGGACAGACCCCCACTGTCCATCACCTTTCCTGGCCCTGTCCTCAGCTAAACTTCCCACAGGCCTTCTGCCCGATCACACAGAGTGTGCCCAAACTCACTCAGGCCTCTGGCAGCTGAAAACCACTGCTTTAAATCCCTTTACCATTTACTATGACATAAGGTTATTGTAAACAGGAAATATTCTATTGATGCTACAAATGGAAAGCCAATGCCTTTACCATAAATAGAAAAACAACCCTAAGAAACAAGCAAAACAAAAACAAAACAGGGGCTGGGTCTGGTGGCTCACGCCTGTAATCCCAGCACTTTGGGAGGCCGAGGTGGGCGGATCACAAGGTCAGGAGTTCCAGACCAGCCTGGCCAATATGGTGAAACCCTGTCTCTAATAAAATACAAAAATTAGCCGGGTGTGGTGGTGGGCGCCTTAGTCCCACCTACTTGGGAGGCTGAGGCAGGAGAATAGTTTGAACCCGGGAGGCAGAGTCTGCAGTGAGCCGAGATTGCACCACTGCACTCCAGCCTAGGCGACAGAGCGAGACTCTGTCTCAAAAACAGCAACAACTACAAACAAACAAAAAACAGGATTAACAAAACTATGGAATTCAATTCTATTTATATGCTGCAGCCATGTTCCAGCCCTAGATTTGGCTGGGCATGGTGGCTCACGCCTGTAATCCCAGCACTTTGGGAGGCTGAGGCAGGCGGATCACGAGGTTAGGAGTTCGAGACCAGCCTGACCAACATGGTGAAACCCCGTCTCTACTAAAAATACAAAAATTAGCCAGGCATGGTGGCACACGCCTGTAATCCCAGCTACTCAGGAGGCTGAGGCAGGACAATCCCTTGAACCCGGGAAGCGGAGGTTGCAGTGAGCCGAGATCGTACCATTGCACTCCAGCCTGGGTGACAGAATGGAATGAGACTCTGTCTCAAAAAAAAAAAAAAAAAGAAGCCCTAGATTTCGGTTGTGTTGGTTGTAAAAGGAGAGACCAAGTAAGTGGGGGTTGAAGTCAGATTAGACCAAAAGTGAATGGCAGAGAGTACTATAATGTCCATGAAGGGTTGCTAGAGTCACCGTGATCATAGCCCAAGCAGAGACAGGGAAAGGAAGATGTGAGCAGAGTTTGGGGTCTCGAACAATGAAGGTTATTCGTGCAGCCCAGGAAAGGCTCCCCAAAGCCAGGATCAACCTCCCTTGCAGGCAGTCCCTCATGGAGGCATGGCCAGGCACCTTAGATTTGAGACCAGCTATGTTGCTGCTGACCAGCTGTGTGACCCTGGGCTGGTTTCCTTCCATACAATGGGAGTGCCAATGGCTGCATGCATGCAAAGACCGTCTGAGGATAGGAGGAAGCAATCTGTTGAGCACCCGTGTACCTGAGTGTCATCACCTCCCAAGGGCATCTTTCATTCCAGAGCTGGCACCTTGGAAGGCCCTTGGTCACTGAAGGCAGTGATGGTGGTAACAGCAGTAAATCATCATTTACGGCTGATGAGGGAAGGCCAGGGGTAGGGCTCCTAGGTCCTGGATAAGAATGAGGGTCTGGGCACTCCTGGGGACACCTGAGTGGTAGGACTCCTGGGTCCCCAGGGGGCAGGTCCATCTTCGGTGGCTTTGGGCCTAGGCTGGGATGCTGGGTTATCCACTGGAGCATCAGCAGTACAGGCAGGCACAGAGGCAGTGGATCCATCAGAGGTGGCAGGTGTAGGATCGTCTGGTGAGCAAGTAGAGTCACCAAGCCTGGCTGAACACTACCCCCACTACCCCCACTATCCCCACAGACGATGCCCTGTCCCTTGCCTCATGCTCCGGCAGGGTACAGGCTCGCACCTGGGGCCTCATGGAGCATCTCTCTAAGACCTCTGTGTCCTGGTCATTGAATGGGCACTTGAGTCACCCAGGGCCATTGGAACAAAGAGGAAGAATCAGGCCCCACGATGTTTTGGGAGAGTGTTTAGCACAGGAAAACGCACAGAATACATGCACGACACGGGGGCACTGTCAGTGTGGGAGCAATAGTTTACAACCTCCAGCCCTAATCTGAGCACTCTCACCTGTGCAATCTGAAAGGAACAGGAGACTTGCAGGAAAAATAGTGCCTGGATTTAACTTAAAGGAACTAAAATGTTGGAATTTTTACTCTTGATATCCTTCCAAATCAACTCTCTCAATGTTCCCATCCTCAAAACTATCATCTGGGGTAACTGAGGCAGTCAGAGATTTACTGACTCAATGTCACTCAGTTGATTCTGAGTTCACTGCTGATTACATCTGACCAAACTGCTTTTTCTGAAGTCTACTCCGTTTCATCATGCTGGTGATGATTTTGTGCAGCTCCGGGACAAACTCCACCTGGCTGAGGATAAAGCAAATCTGCGGTGACTTAGTCCTCCTGTCATTTCCCATCAGTTCCCCACTCTCCTCCTCTGCCCCTCCACAGTCTCCCATGCAGGCTGACACCATATGACGGCCTTAATGGAGTCCACCGAGTATTTCAGGTTCTCTCCTGGGCCACTTGAAAGTGGATGTACCCATGGGATTTGCTCTGACCCAAGAGATGTGAGTGGAAGTGAAGCGTGTCACCTTGAGGCAAAAGAGTTGGGAGCCATTGAGACTGGCCACCCTCTCCTTCATCTCTTAGAGCAGCTGACAGCTCCCATATGGAGGCTGCTCCTTTATTCTCGTGGCAGGATGAGGGCATGTGGGGCACAGGGCACAGGAGAGCCATGGAGGATGTGCAGCATGGGCAGGAAAAGAGCCTTCAGTGGTGTACATTTCCATCGTTTGGGGCTGTTTGTTACCTACAGTGATACCTAGCCCATCCTAGCAGGCATGCACCATCTACCCCACACTCTGTGATGCAGACTAGCCTGCCGTCAGAACATGAACTGGTGGTCAGACACACGTAGGTTTCAGTTCCAGCTCTGCCTCTTATTGACTGTAACCTCAGGCTTAACTTTCAGTCTCTGAGCCTCAGTTTCAACTCTGTAAAATGAGGTGGCTATACCATCTCAGGTTGCAGAGAGAATTAAATGAAATATAAGTGCATGTAGAGCATTGAACCCAGGGCCTGGCACACACAGTGAGTACTCAATGTTAGCCATGTAGCTTCATAATGCATACTGATTGTCAATATTCAGACAATGCAGTAAAGTATTACCAAAAATAAAAATAAACTTACTTGCATATGTATTCTTTCAATCTTTATTTTTAAACGGGGTAAAACTATGCATATTCTTTCATAGCCAGTGTTTTTCTCTTCATAGTATATTGTTAAAATAATTTTATCTTGGACCGGGTGCAGCGGCTCACACCTATAGTCCCAGCACTTTGGGAGGCCACGGTGGGCAGATTACGAGGTCAGGAGTTGACACGAGCCTGGCCAATATGGTGAAACCCCATCTCTACTAAGAATACAAAAATTAGCTGGGCATGATGGCGCACACCTGTAGTCCCAGCTACTCAGAGGCTGAGGCAGAGGAATTGCTTGAACCCGGGAGACGGAGGTTGCAGTGAGCCAAGATTGTGCCATTGCACTCCAGCCTGGGTGACAGAGTGAAACTCTGTCTCTCTCTCTCTCTATATATATATGTGTGTGTGTGTGTGTGTGTGTGTGTGTGTGTGTATCTATATAAATCTCAAAAATAAAAGATCATTTTTGAGATTATCATTTTAAAAGACAAGATAATGTTCAACTTAATGACTAATTTAATTATTACTATTGGACTTTTTGTAGACTGTACAGAGCATTCAAAACAAATGAAGGAGAATAAAAAATATGTATTACATGTTGTAAAATAAACGTGATGTGGTTAATTCTTTTATTCAAAATTATAGAACATATATATGTACTATAGAATGTATTTCTTATTATGAGTCATGTTAAAAAGTAGTTTAGAAGCTGTTGATTTGAATTTCCTTTTCAAATTTTGCAGGATAATTTTTTTTTTTTTGACAGAGTCTCGCTCTGTCGCACAGTCTGGAGTGCAATGGCGTGATCTCGGCCCACTAAAACCTCCACCGCCTGAATCTAAGCAATTCTCCTGTCTCAGCCTCCTGAGTAGCTGGGACTACAGGCTCACACCACCATGCCCGGCTAATTTTTGTATTTTTAGTAGGGACGAGGTTTTGCCATATTGGTCAGGCTGGTCTCAAAGTCCTGGCCTCAGGTGATCCACCAGCCTCAGCCTCCCAAAATGCTGGGATTACAGGCATGAGTCACCATGCCCAGCCTAAACTTGGCAAGATAATAAATAACCTTTTTAAGTGTCGTTGGGCACTTGTCTGGTTGTTTTTCTTTAGGTTACCATGCCAGCAATGATTCCTTTTGAGTTTCTGACAGAAGATAGTGGTTTTCGTCCAAATAAGTCAACTACTCTACCCCATCCCTAAGCCACTTGTATGGAAAGAAAAAGAGGAAGAAGCCAGTACTGTGACTGCGTAAGCTTCCCCCAGCATCACCCGCTATGAGATGTGTGGCAGCTGAGACCCGGGAACTGCTCAAGGGCACCAGGCCCCATCTGTCTGCACTCACTCACCTTCCTCAGGTACTCGCATGGGCATGTCACTGACTTTACGTGCTGCTGCAGCTCCTTGGTGAGCTGGCCCTGGTCATGGGACAGGAACTGTGGGGTCAGGACAATAGAGAGCTTCACCATTTGCAGAATGAGAACAGAAGCTCGTGATGAGTGCCAACCTATTAGATAATTTTAAAAAAAGTGTTGAATGAGTGGAAAAACAAGGTGATGTTTGAGTCTATAGTGGTCAAGGGCTTCAGAAAAGGACAGAACCAAGTTCAAATTCCTGTACTTTGAGTTTCTACTTCATGCCATGCAAAATTACTTTACCCCTTTTAACCTCAGTTTTCTTCTGTGTGAAACAGGAACAATAGTTTCATTCGTCATTCAGTTTCTCTCAAGGTTTCACGAGATCATACCTATAAAACATCCAAGTCATTTAAATGTATCATCATTTCTGTCATAATTAATGGGATCCATTTCACTATTATTGGATATACAGTTCTGTGCCTGAAACCTACAAAAAAAGAAAATGTTAAGTCTAAAAAGCATTAGTGATTTCTCATTTTTGTATTACTAATTATAACACTATTTAATCACACAAGGCCTTGTCCGTGGCAGGTGCTCAATAAACACTTGTCGAATCAATGCATGTGGGCTCCGGAGCCACACTGTTTAGATTCTATTCTGCCTCCACCACTTATCAGCTGTGTGATCTGGGTAAGATAATTCACCTCTTTATGTCTGCACTTCCCTCTCCATAAACTATATATAATGAGAATCCTTAGCTCATTCAGTTGTGGTGAGGGGTGAATGATTTGGCACACAGGAGGGGCTTGTTAAACATTAGCTGTGATGATCTCCTTCCAAATCTTCATTTTCAGAGCCACAGATGAGGCCATAGTGCAACCAGGTGACCTTAGAGTGTAAGTACACATGATCGCCAGCTATGCTCTATCTCCACCATAGGTCCAAGACTGGGTAGTTCTGGCCTGGAGGTTTCTGCTGCATTTGCCTTCTCAGTGTTCACCTAAGGACTTTTGTATTTTCCTCCTCACATCCCCACAGATGGGGTTCAGGCTGCCGGACACAGCTGGGTGACGCCAGGGCAGTGGTCACCTGTGCCAGCCCCGTGAGGTAGCTGGAGGATCATTGTTCCTTCCTTCTCGGGCTCTGGGCAGATGCCAGGGCTGGGGTGACCCATGCCCTCAAGTTTCTTGCTTTGGTGGGCCACATTTTCCCTTGGCAAAGAGGGTAAAGGTCACAGGATGCCAGAGAGCTGTGACTTCTCTGTGCCCTGGGCCCAAACTATGAAGACCTGACACACTATGCTAAAAGTCCAAGGCTGGGTGCTCCCCAGAGCTTCTTGCCTCACCGCTTCTGCTGAGGGAGGAATGAATACTATGGCCTCCCAGAGCTTTGGGAGCTTGTAGCAAGCAGCCTCCCCAGCGCAAAATCTCTTGGAAACCTCTAACTGTGTCTGAAACATTAGTGCAAATGTTGCATCCTATTTCCCATATGTCCGCATGTTTTAGGAAAAAACCCTCAATTTCCTAAATATGCAAGAAAAATCGGTATTGTAGGACAATGTGACTTTTTAAACAATGTTATTTAAAAATCTTCCCCACCTCCTTTTCTGCCCTCCAAGACTGCCAAATACTTGTTGAACATATATTATTAAATGCCTACTACATGCCAGCCATGATTCATGGTCTTGGGGACACAGCAGAGAACGAACTGACAGGATTCCTCTCTTATGTAACTCACATTCTTATATGATAATGATAAGGGTTAACATTAATTAAGCTGTCACTACGTGTTAGTCATGGTGCAGTCATTCCCACACATTATTACACTTAAACCTGCTAGCAAGCTTGCAAGATAGTTAGTTGTTTTTCCTTCAAAAACTGAGTCTCGGAATGATGAAGCACTCTGTCCAATGTCACACAGCTAGTAAGTGTGGAGACCTTGCATCCAATCAATGCCCGTCTCATTCTAAAGGCCATGTTATGTGTTCTCCAGCCCATGGAGAATAATTTTAACACAGTCAATGAAATTTCTACACAACAATGTTCTTGTCTCAAGTCCAAGAATGCCTCCTACACCTCCTATAATACTGGCTTTCTGGTGAGTAAAGATGCCATTCTCATGTGTAATCAGGTGGCAAATGGAGATATGACCAAAGTAACCATCTGCCTACACTCATAACCCTGTACACACTCTTCCTGTGTCGATTCAATTCAAGTACCCCTTTTGATCACTTAGCAAATCTGACCTTCAAAAGGGTTGAGGTTTTTATATCCATGTAAGTTTCTGTATTGCTTTGGAAGTCTCTGGTTAAATTAATACTCTTTTAATAGTGACCTGTGATTCTGTTTTGATCAAGTGTTTTCAAACTTGACGTCTTTGATGGGTTTCTCCAGTGTCAAAATCCTAAATCAAGTCTTTTTGGCTTAAAACTAACTTTGGGATTTTTTCAGCTGCATCCCTTGGGGAGTCTAAAGAATGTATCTCTCATCTTGTAGAGGTATTAAGTGATTCGATTTATTTGGTAGATTAAATGGGCAGGCATTGTCAAATGTGGCGATACTGCATGGGAGGGCACTGTCAAGTGAGGTGACATTAGATCTCATCTCAGTTATATTTATGGGTATGTTGTTGATATACGTGTTCCAAAAATTGCATACATTTATACAAATTTAATATGATTTGTAATTTTGATAGTTATGCTAAATATTTGCTAAAGTTATATTTGTATAAACATGTCATGAATGGCTGGGCACCGTCACTCATGCCTGTAATCCCAGCACTTTGGGAGACAAAGGCAGGTGGATCACCTGAGGTCAGGAGTTCCAGACCAGCCTAATAGAGTGAAACCCTGTCTCCACTAAAAATACAAAAATTAGCCATGCCTGGTAGCACATGCCTGTAGTCTCAGCTACTCGGGAGGCTGAGACAGGAGAATTGCTTGAACCCAGGAGGCAGAGGTTGCAGTGAGCCGAGATCATGCCACTGCACTCCCGCCTGGGTGACAGAGGTAGAATCTATCTGAAAAAAAAAAAGTTATTATTTCTGAAGATTGTATGAAATTTATAAAAGTCTGGTGGCCCTGATATGATGCTGTCAGTCATGATTCTGATTACTGTCTTAAAATGCTGCAAATAAGTAATTAAATGTCCTTGTGAACTGGGAAGTTTCATCAGACTTTTATCATAACTTTTGTTTCCATCATCCACAGTTACTGTTTTGAATTCTTCTCTAAACATATTTGTAATTGGCAATAGTCCAAATTTTCTTTTGTTTTCTTTCCTGTTTTTGAGACACAGTCTGGCTCTGTCGCCTAAGCTGGAGTGCAGTGGTGGGATCTCGGCTCACTGCAAACTCCGCCTCCCGGGTTCACGCCATTCTCCTGCCTCAGCCTCCCAAGTAGCTGGGACTACAGGTGCCTGCCACCACGTCCAGCTAATTTTTTGTATTTTTAGTAGAGACAGGGTTTCACTGTGTTAGCCAGGATGGTCTCAATCTCCTGATCTCGTGATCTCCGTGCCTCGGCCTCCCAAAGTGCTGGGATTACAGGTGTGAGCCACTGTGCCCAGCCTAATTTTTGCATTTTTAGTAGAGAGGAGGTTTCACCATGTTGGCCAGGATGGTCTCGATCTCCTGACCTTGTAATCCACCTGCCTCGGCCTCCCAAAGTGCTGGGATTACAGGCGTGAGCCACTGCAACTGACTTTTTTTCTTTTCCTTTTCCTTTTTTTTTTTTTTTTGAGACAGAGACTCACTCTGTCACCCAGGCTGGAGTGCAGTGGCATGATTTCGGCTCACTGCAACCTCCACCTCCTGAGTTCAAACAATTATCCTGCCTCATCCTTCAGAGTACCTGGGATTACAGGTGCGTGCCACTGTGCCCGGCTCATTTTTGTATTCTTAGTAGAGACGGCATTTCGCCATGTTGGCCAGGCTGGTCTCAAACTCCTGGCCTCAACTGATCCACTCTCATTGGCCTTCCAAGGTGCTGGGATTATAGGCGTGAGCCACCACAACTGGCTCAGTAAATACATTTTTTATTATCAAAAAGAGTAGTGTATGGTTGGTGTATTCTGTGTAGAATGTATTTTATTGATGTCTCCTATTTTTATAATTTCTGAGTTAAGTACTTTTTAATTAATGCTTTTTAGTTTTGGGCAGATTCAGTTGACTAAAGCACCTCATTTCCCAGATACATGAAATAAAATATTTGGCTTCTTTTCCAATTTCACACTGATGTTATTTTGTGAAAATCAGTGCTTTAAGATAAATCTTTATACGTTAAGGTAAACATGAGAAACTTGATCTAATATTTAATATTTATTCAGTTCTACACTTTATTAACTTCTACACCAGCAGATTTAGACATTATGTAACTATCTCAAGAAGTTTCACTTGGATGCAATGCTTCACGCTTGTAATGCTTCCCAGCACTTTAGGAGGCTGAGGTGGGAGGACTGCTTAAGGCAAGGAGTCTGAGACCAGCCTGGGCACCACCCACCTTGGCCTCCCAAAAGTCAAAGTCAAAGTCAAAGTCACCAAAACTTTTAAGCCAGAGTCTGCTAACCAAATGTGACTGAGGCTGGGGAGAGCCCCAAGTTGAGAACAATAATGAACAATTATTGTATGAACAATTGTTAGAGACAGCTAACAGAGTCCAGGTCCCACAATGATTATTAGTCCTAGGATGCTGCCCAACAGTCCACACTGCAGGAAGACCTAGAGGGAAAAGACTACGAGCTCTTGCTGCGATTTGAAAACAGAGTCACTGACAGCCCACGTGTCACGGAAGTGGCAGACAGCTAATCACAAACAACCTGCGGGCACAATGACCTCATTCCACACATAGCACCCTCAGACAGCACCATCAGACCTGAGGGGCCATGTGGCCACGCATGAGGAAAGACCCTGTGGGCAGGGAGGGGCTGGCGAGGGAAGGTGCTGTGCTATGGCAGGCTCCCCAGGCTTGCAAGGACTCTGGACACTACAGGAGGGGACCACGGGTGTCTACACCGCCCTGGGCTATGTGCAGGCTTTCCTGGGAGGACTGGCGCTGTCCCTGGGGCTTCTGGTCTATCGTTCTCTGCACTTTCCCTCCTGCCTCCCAACAGTGGCCTTCCTATCTGGCTTGGTGGGGCTGCTGGGCTCTGTGCCAGGCCTCTTTGTGCTGTAGACCCCCGTGTTGCCCAGTGACCTCCTGAATTGGAGTTGTGTGGGGGCAGTGGGGATCCTCAACTTGGTCTCTTTCACATGTGTGGGCTATGCGGTCACCAAGGCCCATCCTGC
The DNA here is from genome assembly GCF_029289425.2 of Pan paniscus. Taxonomy (NCBI): domain Eukaryota; kingdom Metazoa; phylum Chordata; class Mammalia; order Primates; family Hominidae; genus Pan; species Pan paniscus. The sequence goes on along the minus strand of NC_073266.2, from coordinate 26,814,412 downwards.
CCTGGTGTGCGCTGTCCTGCATTCCGAGGTGGTGGTGGCCCTTATACTGCAGTATTATATGCTCCATGAGACTGTGGCACCTTCTGACATCATGGGGGCCGGGGTTGTGCTGGGCAGCATTGCCATCATTACAGCCTGGAACCTCAGCTGTGAGAGGACAGGGAAGGTGGAGGAGTGAGATAGAACTTGGGAGCCCGGGGGTTGGGAGGGACAGGGATAAATAAAGGCAAAGACTGAAGACCAAAAAAAAAAAAAAAAAAAAAACAACAACAACAAAAAAAAACTTAAGGACTTAACCATTCAGAGGAAAAAAATAACCCGGCACGAAAATAAAAATCAATCAACAGAAGCAGACATAGAAATGATGTATTAGTGACTAGAAAAGGAGATTAAAACAGTTAGTATAAATATGCACCATATGTTCAAAATAGTAAAGCATCCACAAAATTAGAAGTATAAGAGATATAAAAATGACTCAACTCAAATTTCTAGAGATGAAAAAGACAATGTCTAAGATTAAAATACACTGGATAGCAAATAACAACTTGGATGAATCTCCAGGGAATTATGTTTGCGGGGAGAAACAGTCCCAAAACATTACGGTATAATTCTATTGACAAAACATTTTGAAATGGCAAAATTTCAGGAATGGAGAACAGATCAGTGGTTGTCAGGACTTAGAGATGAAAGAGGTGGTAGAGGGGCAAGAGAGAGGTGGCTGCAATTATAAGAGGACAGTACAAAGGGGACTTGTAGTGTTAGAACTGTTCAGTATTACAACTATGGTGGTGAATACATGAACCTGCACAGGTGATCAAATTGTATGCAATGTAATAGACACAGATAGAGACACCTACACACAGAGTGCAAGTAACACCAGGAATCTCTGGATAACATTGGTACATTGTATCAATGTCAGTATCCTGGTTGTGATATTACAGTCAACCCCCTGTAGCCTGAGGTTCTGCATCTACTGATTCAAACAACTACAGATGGAAAATATTTGAAGAATAAAGCAATAAAAAATAATATAATCAAAAACCAATACAGCATAACAGCTGCCATACATAGCCTTTACATTACATTAGGTATTAAAAGTAATCTAGAGATGATTTAAAGTATACAGGAGGATGTGGGTAGGTTATATGCAAATACTATGCCATTTTATATCAGGGACTTGAGCATCCATGGATTTTGGTATCTGCGGGGGTCCTGGAACTCATCCTGCTTGGATACTGAGGGATGTCCCTATAGTACAACTTAGCAAAATGTTACCATTGATGAAAACTGGGCAAAGCATACAAATGATCTGTATTATCTCTAACAATAACATATGAATCTAGGGCCGGGCGTGGTGGCTCACACCTGTAATCCCAGCACTTTGGGAGGCCGAGGCGGGCAGATCACGAGATCAGGAGATTGAGACCCCCATCCTTGCTGACATGGTGAAACCCTGTCTCTACTAAAAATACAAAAAATTAGCCGGGTGTGGTGGCAGGCGCCTGTAGTCCCAGCTACTCCGGAGGCTGAGGCAGGAGAATGGTGTGAACCCGGGAGGCGGAGCTTGCAGTGAGCAGAGATTGCGCCACTGCACTCCAGCCTGGGCGCCAGAGCGAGACTGCATCTTAAAAAAAAAAAAAAAAAGAACAAAGTACCAGTTAACTGTAGGTCAACATCAAGCCATCTAGTAAACATACCATTTAATTCACAAAAAAAAGTGGAGCTCTCTGACGGGACGTAAAAAATACGTTAGCAAGTAATGGCCAAAAATTTTCTAAATTTCATGAAAACTATTAACCCAGAGATCTAAGAAGCTCAATGATGCCTCACACCCCTATGGGTCTTTTCAATGAAAACACAATGCCATATTGGCATGAAGGTAAATCTATAGATCAATGAAATGTAAAAAAGACTCTGGAAATAGAAAATTGGAGGCAAAGTAATGTGGAAAAGAATAATCTTTCCAACCAATGCTGGATTGATAGAAAAGCCATATGCAAAAATAAATAAATGAATAATTCTCAACCCTTACACTTCACACCATACACAAAAATTAACTTAGAATGGATAAAGGCTCTAAAGGTAAAACTAAAAACTGTAGAACTTCTGGAAGAAAATAAATTCTTAGTAACCTGTAAATAGCATGGGTTTCCTAAACAGAGTATCAAAAGTTGGAACTACTACAGAAACAGAATTATAGACTTCATTACAATTAGGATCTTTTCATCTTCAAAATACATTGTCTCTCCTCTCTGTCTCTATGGACATGCCTATCTGGATATTTCCTATAATAGGAATAACAGCATGTGACCTTTCATGACTGGCTTCTTTCATGTAGCATAAAGTTTTCAAGTTCATCCATGTTGCAGCCTGCATCAGTGCTTCATTTCTTTTCATGGCCAAATAATATTCCACTGCATGCATACACTACATTTTATTTATTCATTCATCTTGATAGACATTTAGACTGTTTCCACTTTTTGGCTGTTGTGGATAATGCTTCCATGAATATTCATGTACAAGTGCCTGTGTGCACCTATGTTTTCAATTCTCTTGGATTTATGTCTAGAAGTGGAATTTCTGGGTGTGAACACCATTTCAAATATTGCTGAAATATTGTATTCACTGATTTATGTAATAGCTATTGCTTTGAAAAGATTAAAGCAAAAAGTGGAAGCTGGCTTTAAAAAAAAAAAAAAAAGAAAGAAAATGAAAAGACCAGCCAACGCCTCTGCCCGGCCGCCCCATCTGGGAGGTGAGGAGCGCCTCTGCCCGGCTGCCCCATCTGGGATGTGAGGAGCGCCTCTGCCCGGCCGCCCATCGTCTGGGAGGTGAGGAGCGCCTCTGCCCGGCCACCCATCATCTGGGAGGTGAGGAGTGCCTCTGCCCAGCCACCCCGTCTGGGATGTGTGGAGCGTCTCTGCCCGACCGCCCATTGTCTGGGAGGTGAGGAGCGCCTCTGCCCAGCCGCCACCCCGTCTGGGAGGTGAGGAGTGCCTCTGCCCAGCCACCCATAATCTGGTAGGTGAGGAGTGCCTCTGCCCGGCCACCACCCCATCTAGGAAGTGAGGAGCTTCTCTGCCTGACTGCCCATCATCTGGGATGTGAGGAGCGCCTCTGCCCGGCCACCCCATCTGGGATGTGAGGAGCGCCTCTGCCCGGCCGCCCCATCTGGGAGGTGAGGAGCGCCTCTTCCCGGCCGCCACCCCATCTGGGAGGTGAGGAGCGCCTCTGCCCGGCTGCCACCCCGTCTGGGAGGTGAGGAGCGCCTCTGCCCGGCCGCCACCCCGTCTGGGAGGTGAGGAGCGCCTCTGCCCGGCCGCCACCCCGTCTGGGAGGTGAGGAGTGCCTCTGCCTAGCCGCCCCATCTGGGAGGTGAGGAGCGCCTCTGCCCGGCTGCCCCATCTGGGATGTGAGGAGCGCCTCTGCCCGGCCGCCCATCGTCTGGGAGGTGAGGAGCGCCTCTGCCCGGCCACCCATCATCTGGGAGGTGAGGAGTGCCTCTGCCCAGCCACCCCGTCTGGGATGTGTGGAGCGTCTCTGCCCGACCGCCCATTGTCTGGGAGGTGAGGAGCGCCTCTGCCCAGCCGCCACCCCGTCTGGGAGGTGAGGAGCGCCTCTGCCCAGCCACCCATCATCTGGTAGGTGAGGAGTGCCTCTGCCCGGCCGCCACCCCATCTAGGAAGTGAGGAGCTTCTCTGCCTGACTGCCCATCGTCTGGGATGTGAGGAGCGCCTCTGCCCGGCCACCCCATCTGGGATGTGAGGAGTCCCTCTGCCCAGCTGCCACCCTGTCTGGGAGGTGAGGAGCGCCTCTGCCCGGCCGCCACCCCATCTGGGAAGCGAGGAGCGCCTCTGCCCGGCCACCACCTCGTGTGGGAAGCGAGGAGCGCCTCGGCCTGGCTGCCCCATCTGGGAGGTAAGGAGCGCCTCTGCCCGGCCACCCCGTCTGGGAGGTGAGGAGTGCCTCTGCCCGGCCACCCCATCTGGGAGGTGAGGAGCGCCTCTGCCCGGCCACCCCGTCTGGGAGGTGTACCCAACAGCTCTGAAGAGACAGCAAACATCAAGAACGGGCCATGATGACGATGGCGGTTTTGTAGAAAAGAAAAGGAGGAAATGTGGAGAAAAGAAAGAGAGAACAGATTGTTACTGTGTCTGTGTAGAAAGAAGTAGACATAGGGGACTCCATTTTGTTCTGTACTAAGAAAAATTCTTCTGCCTTGGGATGCTGTTGATCTATAACCTTACCCCCAACCCCATGCTCTCTGAAACATGTGCTGTGTCCACTCAGGGTTAAATGGATTAAGGGCGGTGCAAGATGTGCTTTGTTAAACAGACGCTTGAAGGCAAAAAAAAAAAAAAAAAAAAAAAGGGAGCGGGCTATTGATTCATGCAATAATGATGAATCTCGAAATGATGCTGAACGGAAGAGGCCAGACAAAAATAGAGTCCTGCTCCATGATTCCATTTATATAAGGTTCTGGATGATACAAAGTAATCTATTGTGAAAGAAAACAGGTTTGCCACTGCCTGAGATGGATTGCAGACACATGGAGAATCTTCGGTGATGATAATGTTCATCATTTCGATTGTGGTGATGGTATCATGGGTATACAATAAACATTAAAACTCATCAAATTATATACTTTAAGCAGGTACTGTTTATTTTTCATAATTACTCCCCATTCAAACTGGAGAAAATGAGCAAAAAAAAAAAATATTTGGGCTCCCCTCCTGGTACAAGTCATTGTAACTAGGTGTGTGGACATCATAAATTATTTTCTCAATCACGTGAGATCACATTCAAACAACATGTTTGTTCCTTCAGAAAAAAATGGGGTCCCTGTTCCAATGCCTACACATTTTCCATCCATCTTCAGAGGTGACAAAAACCAAAGAGAAAGAACATCCTACACACAGTCCTGAAGGATCGCTTCTATGTAAGATAGGAATATCTTCACTAGGTATGTATCTAGAGCAATTCTGATACAAGTATACCAGAATAAATGCACAGATGATTTCTCAGCAACATTATTTTAACAGTTCCAGGAAAAAAGGCTTTCCAGTTTGGGGTGTTTTTGTTTTTTGTGGGGTTTTTGTTTTGTTTTGTTTTTTGTTTTTTTTTTGGCTATGAAATGGCCATAGGAGAAAGTATAAAGAAAATAAGTTGTGGTCCCACGGTGGAATACTATACAGCAGTGAAAATGAACTGTAGCTACATCCCTCAGCATAAATAAGTCTCAAAAATATAATATTAAATGAAAAAAGCAAAATGTAAAAACACTCCAAACTGAGTATATCATTTAGAGATACAAACACAGGTGGTAAAACCAAGCATGATGGTCACCAACGCACACAGAGTAGCTGTGCTGGTTGTTTATGGCCTCATTCCATCTGATTGTCCAGTGCCCATGGCGTACTGGTTGTTAAATATTTTGAATATTGTCCCTCAAAAAAAAACTATAAAGAAGGCTGAGAAAATAGGACCACAAAATTCCATTTCTTCCCATATCAGGAAAGTAATGAGATGTAGGAAACAAAGACTTAAAAATTAAAGCTGTTGGTTATCTTCTATTTCTCATACTTGGTATTTTTTATTTTATTATTCTTTTACTCTATGTGCTCACATGTGCATGGCATGTGTGTATCTGTGTGTGCTCTTCTGGTTTTTAGGAGTCTTTTACTTTTGTTTTGTGTGAAACCATTTATGTATGACCATAAATTCACTTGTTTATATATTTCATGTGGCAACCAGGCTCCAAGATCACTTCAGTGGTCTTGTTTTCTGACATTCATGTCCTGTGTACTCTCCTCCCCCCACAGTAAGTGGGATAGGCTGTCACTGCAGAAATAAATGAGTGTGTGATGTCCACATCAAGGGCATAAAAAGCAAGTTCTCACTCATTCTGGAAGAAACCAGCTGCCATGCTGTGAGGAAACTCAAGCAGCCCTGTGGAGAGATCCGTGTGTCAAGGAAACAAGGCTTGCTTCCAGCAGCCAGCAACAACAGCCAGCCATGCGAGTGAGGCATCCTGAAATTGGGTTTGCTGATTCCAGGTAAGTCTTCAAATGACTGTAGTTCCAGCTGACATTTTAACTGCCATTTAATAAGAGACCCTAAGGCAGGACCACCCAACTAAATAGTCATGCCTTAATTCCTGACCCACAGAACATGGGTGACATAATAAATGTTTTTTAGTGTTTTAAGCATCTAGGTTTTAGGGTAACTTGTTATGCAGCAGTAAATAACTAATATATTTTGGAAGGTGGAAGTGGGATGTTACTGTAAGAAAAACCTAAAATGTGGGAGATGCTGTGGATTTGGCAGCGGGAGGAAGCTGGCAGGACTTTAAGGAATGTTAATGAAAGCCTAAAGGACTTTCAAGGGACTGTTAGCAAAAGCATGGTGACATTTGAGAAGGTTGTCTGTGAGGGCTTAAAGGAAACTGAGGCGACTCATTGGAAACTGGTGGTTATGCAGTGGCAAAACGTATAGCAACACTGTCGTCTACAGAATGTGGAAAACAGAAAATGTATCCTGTGAACTGAGTTTTAAAGGTGCCCCTGATTTTTTTTTCCTGCTATATATACTAGCAGGAACTGTTGGACATTCCCAGCCTCTCCATCTCCAGATGGCAAAGATGCTAAAGGTAAGAACTGGCTTCTTATCAAAGATCATACATATCCAGGGCCCTCTCAAGAAAAGAAGATCGAAAGATGACATCCAGTGTGTGACTGCAAAATCCCAAAGAACTGTTCAGTCAAACAGCAGGACTTCTGCATATGTTAAAGGTGTTGCCATTTAGCAGTCTCAGTAGCAGCCTAAAGGTAAAGAGAAAGATTTATTTTAAAAAGATTTACGGGCGTGACTTCTGTCAAATGGAATGAGCCCATCAAGGAGGCTCCCAGCTACTGGAAAAGAATTGCTTTGGCAGAAACACCAGCTTGGACTGAAAGGGACAGAGGTACAAATGAAAAGTGGCTTTGAACCCTCAAACATTTGCAGACAGGAAGACTGAAAGACTACTCAGTTTCAAACGTAGTCTACAAAGGAGGAATGACGGAAACATGGAAATAAGGCCGGCAGGGCAGAGCTAAGAAGCAGGGAGACTCATTCCCAGACAGGAGTAGGACTGAGTCCTATTCACATAACTTTCAAACTGTGCCCAGATGGATTTCAGAATTGGTATGGACCAGTGACTCCTGTACGACTCCCATTTCCCCTCTTTTTAGACAGGAACGTCTTAGCAGCTATCTTGTGCCTGTCACATCATCATATGTTGGATGTGTGACAGGCAAATAATTTGTCTCTTCCATTCATAGATCCTCAGATCAAGAGAAACTGGATCGGAGTAGCCTCAACCACACTTGGGCCTGATTCAGATCTTGAGATCCTGGATTTTTCAAGGTGATGCTTTTACAGGATGAGACTTTGGGGGGCATTGAGATGACTGTAGTTTGCATGCAGGAAGGACATGAGTCACTGGGGGTGAGAGGGCAGACTATGGTAGCTAGTTTCCAAGAGAACCCCAATGCCCCCGACCTCCTGGTATTCATACCCTCATGTATTCTCTTCCAAAATGAGCATGGCTTAAGGGTGTAACCAATAGGATATTGCAGAAATCATGGAGTATGACTTCGCAGGCTAGGTAACAAAAGATATTTTGGCCTACACTTAAGTTCTCTGGGATCACTCATTAGTGGGGTAACCAATGACCATGCCATGAGGACACGTCAGCAGCCCTGTGGAGAGGCCCACGCAGCAAGGAGCTAAGGGCACCTGCCAACGCCAGCCCCATTCCAGCCTGCCAGTCATGTGAGTGGGACATCCTGAAATCATTGCTTTAAGCATCCAACTCGTGGGGTGATTTGTTAATGCAGTGATAGACAACTAGTAGATTTTGGAATGCAGAAGAAAGGTACCTCAGTAACAAAAACTTAACATGTGGGAGAAGCTGTGGATTTGGTAGTATGCAAAAGCTGGAGTGTCCACCCCCTGTACAAAGCTCTCAGCCACTGCAGTGCTGGTGGGGTCCTGACTACAGCTTCATAAGAAGTTTCTAGTTAAGCCACTCCCAAATTCCTGGTCCACTGAATCAGTGCAAGGTAACAGATATTGCTGTTTAAGGCCACTGAGTGTTAGGTAATTTTTTTATGCAGGAATAGATAATGTTTCCTAATAAAAAATTTTATAAAAGAACAAAGTATAGGGAAGCAAAGGGAAATTGGAGAATATTGAGGAATGAAAGCAGAGGTAGCACATGGGATTTAAAACAACCCATTGTTTTACATAAATGGGATCATATTTTATTTACTATTCTATGACATATTTTATACTTAAATTTTATGTAATTTTTTCAGTAAAAGGAAATGACATGGCATTTTCATGATTTTTAAGAAATGAATAGTTATTAAAATTTTATTGTGTGTGGTTTTCTTTTTTTTTTCTTTCTTTTTTTTTTTTTTTTTGACAGAGTCTTGCTCTGTCACCCAGGCTGGTATGCAGTGATGCAATGTCGGCTGACTGCAACCACCGCCCCCCAGGTTCGAGTGATTCTCCTGCCTCAGTCTCCCAAGTAGCTGGAATTACAGGTGCACACCACCACGTCCAGCTAACTTTTTGTATTTTTACTACAGATGGGGTTTCGCCATGTTGGCCAGGCTGGAGGGCCCCTTGAACTCCTGACCTCAGCTGATCCACCCGCCTCAGCCTCCCAAAGTGCACCTGGCCTATGTGTGCTTTTCCAAACAGAAACATTAGTTCCAGTGAAAGAAAAAAAAAGTGGGGTACACTGCACCACCAGGAAAGAAATTTAAAGTATACCACAATCAAAAAAATGAATTAACAACCTTATTTTATTCTTAATAAATAAGACGAGAGGATTTTTAAAAAATCCACCTACACTCCTACCACAGTGATAGTTGGTTTTATTTTCCTCATGTTTTTTCCAGGTTTTACTCAAAAGTATTTGATTTTACATGGTTAAAATCAAACACACAAGTTTTATTCTTTGCTCGCTTAATGGTACATCTTACAGATTTTTCATGTTATTCCACAGACTTTACGTGTATCATTATTACAGATGTATGACAGTCCCTTCAGTTTCTTCAAAAATTTATACATTTCTCACTTTCCAGCCAGATGTGCAAAGAAAATGTGGGTTCTTTATCCTTTATAAACACTTGGATATTCTCATGAGCCCACTCCACCGGGAGTAAGGAAGGACACATAAACTTTGAACTTGAAACTTTATGTTACCACAGTCCCTGCCCAATTTCACGAGCTCTTGGGTGACTTCTGAGGTGGGTAAATAACGTTTCCTGCTTCTTCCACTCTCTTGCTCTTCTCCAAGAGGATGTGGGCCTGGAGGGGTGCCCATGCCTTCGCAGCGCTGGAGGCCTGTGCTCCTTCCATGGGTCCCCACCTTGGATCCTGTCCTGGGTGCACATTGGCTGGTTCCACTTAGTGAGAGTGAAATGGAATCCAGCTGAGAAATGTGACTTTCCCTTTAGTACAGGCATCCCTCCCAAAGAGCCTGGCTGTCTCCCACTGCTGGCGAACCCCACCTCAGCTCCTGCTGTGCGGTGGGGCCTCTTGGCATCCACTTGTTACATTGCAATCCCACCTGCCCCCAGTCCAGGCAGCTCAGCTGGCCGCTCTCATCTGCAGGGCCCCTCCAACCCCACCTTGGCAGACTTCTAGGGCAAGCTCCCCAGCAAGTAGCTCAGATCTGCCCTGCATCCCTAGGACGTCGGGGTCCCTTCCCACGCCACACAGCAGCTGATGCTGCTCTGGCACTCAAGCTTGTGCTTCATTTCCATTTGTAATCTAGGGAAGGCCCTTGCCCCTGTGCTCTCTTCGCAGGAATTCTGAAATGAGCAAGGCCAAATGCCCTCTTCCACAGGCCTTCTAGCCAACCCGTCTAATGCACCTCCCTGCTGTGCTTCTGCATCCCTGCCCCTGCCCCTTCTGCTCCCATGGTGGAAGGATGGGGAGCAAAACCGAGAAACATCTGGGAAAGAACGCAAAGGAAGACAAAAAGCAAGCAGGACCCTTACCACAGGAAATAAGCAGCTGAAATGAAGGGGGAAACCAGGAGCATTGATCGAGAGCATGGGGAATGGTCTAGTGCCCCAAACAAAAAGTGTTAGGTGCCCATTGGCTTCAGCAACATGCAGGTACTGGGGGACCTTGAAATGATGCCGTTTCGGTGGAGTGGAGATGAGGAAGTCAGCCAGCCTGCAGTGGCTTCGGGAACAAGTCGAGGCAAGAAAGGAAGACAGTGGATGTAGACACTGCTTTCAAGAAATTTGACTGTGAAGGGAAGGAAAGATATGAGATACGGAATGCAGGTGGCAAATGCAGCATCCAGTATTTTGGCTTTTTGGTTGGGGCAAAGGTAAATTCAACACTGATGAGAGCCAGCCAGTAGTGAGGGGAAGGCTAGCAATTCAGACAGGGTCTTTTCTGCAGGAGGGAGGTAGGGTTTTCTGCTAAGAGAGTAAGCAGCAGGGGCAGGAGGATCAAAGGACCCGGGTACCAAGAAGTTTGGAAATAGCTTCCATGCTTAATGCAGGAAAAGCGGAATGAAGACATACAAGAATTACCAAGGAGTGCTGGATGCCCAGACGGCCTCAGCCAGCACGAATTGACTGGAGCAGTGACCTGGAAGGAGATGGGTGCACCTGTGTGCTTCCCAGCAAATCCCGACTTCGGGGTCCGGTCACAGAAGTGGCAAACCATGTGTGGATGACTTCAACCACCTACTACATTTGTCAGTTCTCCCCACACCGAGCACAGGAGCTCCAGTAAACACGCTAGCTGGAATGTAAGCTCCAGGAAGGCAGGACGGTGCTGCCCACCATGACACAGCTGAAGGGTCCTTAGAAATCACCTAGTCAAACCACTCCATTAACAAGGAAACCCCCAGTTTGGAGAAGGAGGCCGGAGTCAAAGGCAGACCTCCTGAGCTCCACTCCCAGACCTTTCGCCAGCACGGGGAGACCTCCAACTCCCTCAGAAAACACAGCCCTCCCAGTTTGGCTTCCAGCTGGAGCGTGAATTCCCGAAGGACAGCTTCACTAGATGCCCAAATTTGGGAAAACTGTAAAGCAGAAATATCATTCCATTTTTAAAGCAACACAACCTCCCCACGTGATAGTCAGCTATTAGTAAATAGCTCACAGCTGCGAGGAGGGGCTCCAAAGGACACAACACCCTGTGCCATGGGGTTTCCACGAAGATACATTCCTAGGTGTGGGCACGGTACTCCTCCCCTCCCTGCGGCAACGCGACGGGAAGGCACCGGCGCGCTCTGGGGTTCGGAACGAGGCCAGCAGGGGGCGGTCTACACCACTGAGTGTTTTCCCAGCTCGGTTTGTTGTTTGGAACGAAATTCACGTGTGATCAATCACACTTTAAATATCTTCTGTAGCTATAAATATCAAACATATGTTTTCTAAATGGTTTACACTCCTTAGCTCCCCTTTTATAAGTTCAATAGTAGAGAGGTCGTGGTGAGGGACAGAGAAGGAACACCAGACCTGGGTCCGCTGAAGAAACAAGCCCAACAGGAAACTGCCAGGCGAGACCGCTCAGTTGCCTCCCAAACACAGATGGAAGACAGGATTTTCTGGAATCACAGCAAAAGAAAAAAAAAAAGCCTCAGCTTTGAACATCTCGACAGCAAATTCACTGTCTAGTCTTTATTATTGAGCAAGTTCCCTAAAACTTCAAGGAGGTAAGCACATCAAAAAAGTACTAAGTATGAAACCCTGGGAATATAAACACATAAGAGACATCCTCCTGTCTTTGAGGAACTGATAACAAAGGGTAAAGAAGATACTATCTCAGGAGTGCTGTGAGCATGGTTAAGGGCGTGATTCATCCCTATTTAATCAATATAGCTAGGGAAGAAGATTCCAACTAAGCATGAAAGAATAGATGGGACTCCAACCAGATTGTGGAGCACTGGAAACCAAGATAGCACATGTAGCCATTTTTAAGTTGAATAGCAATTATCTTTCTAGTACGTAATCAGGGTGCAAAGCTTATACCCCTCATAAAAGAGTTTACTGAAGTTCAACTACAACTTCCAGATCAACACTTCTCCCCAACCAACCCACCTTTTACTTTGTCCCTCCCCCAAGGGGCTCAGGTCCACTACTGGGGGCAACTCAGCAGGACATAAGCCAAAATTAGGCCATCAGTATCGTGTTTTGGAACGGATTTCATTCTCGATTTTTGAATCCCTTGAATCTCTGTGGTATTGTTAGGAAGGATGGTGTCCTTTATATAGCTTTCCATAAAAAGTGTCTGATTTGTCTGGATGTCCAGCACATTTTAACAAACTCAAGCCTCTAGACCTGGGAGCTGGACCATTGCTTCTACAACAAAGGCAAGTCAGACACAAGGATGGAGCCAGTTCCTCTGGTCTCATGTGTGTGGGGGCCTTCCTGTGCCAATGAATCGACCTCTACCACTCACCCCACCCTAGCTGCATCCCAATCAACAGACAGAGCTTGGTGTGGGGACACCATCTGTAGGCCCAACTACTCGGGAGGCTGAGGTGGGAGGATCACTTGAGCGCAGGAGTTGGAGGCTAAAATGAGCTATGATCATGCCCCCCCTGCACTCTAGCCTGGGCAACAGGGAAAGACCCCATCTCTAAAAAATAGATACAATACAAAACAGACACCAAAAAAGAAGCACCAGAATTTACTTTGTTCTAAAGGATATAGGCTTTGTCACTTCAACAGTCAGGTCATGGGAGTTCTCAGAAAGTGTTTTGACATTTGCTCCCTAGCAGAGGAAAGTCATTTGTGAAACTATTTTTAAACAGCAAAACTAAAAAGGTGGGGTGCCATCTCAGATGCTCATTAGACATTGAGTCCAGAGCTGCTTTGGGGGGTAAGACAGAGACACTGTGCTCTAAATACCAGAACAAGCATGAAGCACAGCGACCACAATCTGTGCAGCCAGTCCACTTCTTTAGGAAATTCGATTGTAAATACTTTGGAGCTGATGAGCTCTCCTGTGTCATCTTCATATCATGAAACCTAATAAAGGTCTCCAAATGCCTGCTTCCCCAGCACCTCCACACAGTAACAATTTCTTGCAGTTTCCATTTCCCTCAAACCTCCCACTGTTGCTGCCACCCTATGGAAGATGATCTTATCTCAAATACTTCAGAGAAAATCTGAGGACGCCGGTGAGGAATTCTGACGCATCCTGACACCATTTCACCAGAGCCTGTGTGCAGCTAATGCCACTCACTGCATCTTTTTTTTTTTTTTTTAAACTGAAACGAGAGCCCTTTCTTCCTATCAAAAGGCAGCACTTCTCTAGATGCTTCTGAGTAGCCCTGGCCCACCCAGCCTCCTCAGGCACTCCACTCCCTTTTTCCCTCTTTCTCATAAAACCTCAGCCTTTTCTCACAAAATGCCTCTCCATTGGCATCCGTGCCTGCTCTCCTTTGCCCCTGGGAGCCCCCGCCAGGATTTGGGCCCCTCCAGCTCCTTGCTCTCTCTTCCCATCGGAGGTTTGTTTTGATTCATCTGGCCATCCGTCCCTCCACTCTTCCTCCGCTCCACTCCTCAGCACCCCCCAGTCGGACATCCAGCCACTAAAACACTCTCCTTTAGGCCAGCAGAGGCTTGCGTGATGATAAGCCTGCCATCTTGCTCAGTTTCTTCATGGCTCTTGGAAGCCTTGCACACAGCTAACCATCTGTTCCTTCTTGAAACACCCACTCCCCGGCTTCCTGAGGAACCACTCTCTGTTTACCCTCTGACCCTCTGGCCACATTTTCTGAGTTTCCTTTCAGAGCTCCTGCTCCTTCTCCCAGCCTAGTTTAAACATTGGAATTTATCAAAATCCTGCTTTCAACTCACTTCAGTTCTCACTCTGTGATCTCTCTTCAAAGGTCTCACCCACTCCCATGGCTTCAAATATGTTCACAATGCCAAATTTCCGTCTCTCGACCCAATTCTGCTCTGAATTCTAGCCCTCCAGATCAACTCCCAACTGCACATCCCCGTGTGAAGGTCTCACATTGCCTTAACCTCAGAAGGTCCCAAAACCAGTGCAGAGTCAGCCTCCCCCCAACACAAGCTCATCCCACTTCACAAAATGGTTCTTCCATGGGAAAGTCATTTGTGCTGAGGCCAAACTCATCCTTGATCCCTTTGTCCCTCCCCCCTTGCATCCAACATGGCATTGAGTCCTACCCATTCTGTGTCCTAAATATATTTCAACCTCATCCACTTTTCTCCGTCTCTACTCCCTGTAACCTAACCAAAGCAACTATCATTTCCATGGCCTGACACTCCCAAGAGCATCCTACAGGCTTTCTTTCCCCCATCCGTGCTCCAAACAGCAGCTAGTTGGGAGAACATTACTTCCACAAACTTTTAAGTCACTGAAACTGTGATCTTCAGCGTGGTGTCAGGCCCCATGCAGTCTCACCTCCAGCCAGTCCTCCTCTGGGACACATGCCCCAGACACAGGGCTGTATTTTTTATTCTTGGGTGCCAAGCTTTCTCTGACCTGAGAGGTTTCTTTCATGGGTTTGCTGTATCTCTAACCCTTTGCTTTCCTGCCCTCCTAATTCCCTTCTCCATCTCTCCTTCCCTCCTCCTCTATCCAATCCAACCAGACCAATTCTTTTCGTACCTTAGAGTCTTAACTTGAATGTTTCTCTCTTAGGGACATTTTTCTGATGGCCAACATCTTTAGAAAAGTTTGTATCCTCTTATGTATTCATAACATTTCTCCAACTGTGTGATTGCAACTACCCAATTGTAATTAAGTAATTACTTGTTTAAAGTGACATCTGCCTTTCTAAATGACCAGCTCCGTGATTTGTACATGGCTGGGCCTGTACATGGCTGGGCTCACCATTGCTTCCCTCCACCCTAGAGCAGGTCCTAACACTCTCAAGCCAGTAAACATTTGCCGAATGAGTTAATGAACCCTCAGCTCCAGCTATTGTGTGAGCAAGAGTTGCATCACACCTTCTCATGCACCTCTTCAGAGCCTCAAGGCCTCATGAATCCTTAGTCCAGCTCTTCATGGGCTCAGGAGGATGATTGCAAGTCCCAGTCTGCCCAGGAAGCACTCCCAGTCACCCTTGTTGCCCTGGCATAATTATTGCGACTGCCCCCCACCCCGGTTCACTCTCAAAGTGCCCTGGTTTGAACTATAAAAAATAGGCTCAACGCATGCTCTGATGGGCTTGATGCAGGCACAGTGTGAAAGAGGCCACATGCCTCTTGCCCCCAGTGCTGGAGAGGTCACTGGTTGACACCACAGGTGATCTCACCCCTGGGGTGCATGAGTCCAAGGGTAGGGGAGTTAGCACCCCAACTGGAGAGGAGAGCCAGTCCAGGAATCCCCCTTTTTCCATGGCAGAGGAGGCATCCCCGGAACTAGGTTGGTGTGGCTTCTCAGAGCCACAGTCCCAAGCTCCCTGATATGAGCTCTCTCCCTATCTCTCTTCTTTATCCCCACCCCCTCCTTCCTTCTGCATCAGGCTTTGATTTCTGGAGAACCCAGATTAAAATGAGGATTTACTTCCATGCGGCCCTAAAGGAAAGAATTAGAACTGAAGAGTAGGAGAGCAGGAACACGAAAAGATACATTTTGGTTCAATATGCAGCCAACCTGACAGAAGCACACATATGGAATTATCTTCCTGGGGGAAGAGTTCTCTGTTGTCATAGGTGTTCAGATAGAGGCTAGACAGTCACAGACAGGACTATTGCAAGGAAGAGCTCAGCATCCAATTGGGCTGGGTTAGCTTTTCATTGCCTTCCTATTGAGGATTCTAAGATGCAATATTTAATGAAAAGTTATTTCATATGTCTACCTTGCTTAGAGAAAGTAATTGAAATGTGGAGAGAGATTTAATTGGCAAACCTTATCCAAAGTATTGTTTCCCATGAATAGTCTGGCTCACCATGTGCTCAGAGAAGGGCAAAATGGCCAGAAGATCCTGACTTAACATTGAAAAAAGGTACAGTTATCCCCAAACATTTCCAGCTGACATAAATATGCACACCCCATCTAAAAAGTACAGCAAACCTGAAGGCCCCATTGGCTGATACTAGTAACCCATTTCTCTGGAATCAGATGATTTATTTTCCTTTGAATGTATCATTTCTGGAGTAATAGGTTAATATTATTTTTAAGTTAATTTTTTTAAAGGTCTGTCTGAATGTTCAAAGATAAAGTTCGCATCACCCTCCCATACTGGCAAGATAGAGTTTGGTATTGTTTTCAAATACGAAGTCACTTTCCTTCTCAAGGAACTGGCCTGGGAGTGTCTCGGAGAAGTTAAATGCAGTGTGGGCTCAGCCACAAAACCGAATAATGCCACTGCAACAACTTGATTCTCAGGAGGGAAAGAAGACTGGCTCGGAGTACATCGGTGGCTACGGAAACCGGCCCTGTGGACACTGGAGAGAAGATGTTTCCATCTAAGTCTATTTAAAAAAACCCCCAAGACTCCAGCAAATTCAGGCCTGTAAATGTTAGAAGCGGTTTGGTACAGTGATTAGGTTAAGGCATCAAGGACACAGCTCCAGGACACTGTGTGGGTGGCGGCACCACGGGTCCAGAAACCAGGAGGGAGGGAAGGGGGGTGTATTCCTCCTGCCCAGCAGGCAAAGCAGTCCACCAGGTGGGCAGTGTCTCCAGCACACAAGCTGGGTTTTCAGGGCAGTGTTCCAGCACCAGCAAGGGTCTGGGGTGCTAGACAGGGAAAATGAGGCAGAGACCCACCCACACAAACTGGAACAACTTGGCAGAGGAAAAGAAGACACAGGCAGATGCACACCTCAGTGCCTTCAGCGGGCACACAGGCACTCCAGCGCACCGGGGAGAATGATGACAAGAACCAGGTCAGGCCTCACCAGATAAGATTAGCCCAAGAATGAAGGGAAGAAAAATACCCAGGCGGGAACCCACAGAAATGTCAATGGAAGCAGCTAAGCAGGACACCCCTTGACACTTCTTGAGGCATGACTGGCATGTGCCTGGACCTTGTTTTTATTTGAGTGCCCATTTGCCATTCCCAGGGCCTATGTCCTAAGTCCACCTAGAAGCCCTGGCTCCCAAGCCTCTCTGAAGTGCATCATTTTTCCCACTGCATGCACTTTTTGGCATCTGCTGGAGCTCATGAAAGCATCCCTATAAACTTTACAAAATTAATCAAGGAATAAAGGAAGGGGAGAAATGAAAATAAACCCAGCTGGCGGCACACTCAGCATTCATCATTAGGTCAGCAGCTCTCTGATCCACTTTCTCATAGCTGTTTGGTGCCAGTTGCCTCAGAATCCCGTGGACCCTGTTGCAAGATTATAGTTCCCCTTGACTGCCCTATCGATAACAACTTGAACATTACAAAATGTCAAATTTCCCTTTGAGATATTCTTTCAGGTCCTGCATATCAGTGAAACTGCTGACTCAGCTGGTCTGAAGGAACCTAGGAGAAGCTGACTCACCAAGGATGGCAGTTTCCACATCTTAATGAGTTCCTCCCCTTTTCCCCAACCAATCAATGACTCTAATTTTCCAGTCCCTCATCCTCCACGATCCCCTTAAGGGTCCCAGCCCAGAACTTCTCTGGGAGATGGATTTGAGGGTCTCCTCCCATCTCTTTGCTCAACACCCTGTGATCATGAAACTCCCAACTCTGCTGCAAACCCTGCTGTCTCCATGTCATTGATCTGTGACTGCACAGCGAGCGTGTGAACCTGTTGGTCCTGTAACACTCTCATTGGAACCATTTCATGGAACAACTTTTCCTTCAGGTTGAGCTTGTAACAGGGACCAGAGTCACTGCAGAATTCAACAGTTGTCCTCCTCATTGCCCTCTTCTCTTCGATCAACCAGGTTTCAGTTTCAGCCCAGCTCTCCAAAATGAGTAATGTGCCGCATTTTGAGCATTCATGTGAGAACAAGCAGTGAACAAGAATTCTGTGAACATCGGTTCTCCAGCTCCAGAGCCCTCGGGTCTCTCCTACATCCATCTCTTAAGTTCTCACTGAAGGCACTACTTCCCTCACCTTTATACATTTCCTCCCTCGTGGAAACAATGATGCTTCTTATAGCACCATACTGGGATTACGCTACCAGTATCCACGTACATCTATTCAAAAAACCAGATGGAAGCAGCCTGATAACGGTGATGGTCTGGCCTAAAATGATCTAGGTCTAGAATTTATAAGTGGAAGAGAGCCCTGAATGTCCTTAGTTTAATTCCTGTATTCATAAATGTGAGGATTAAGAATTAAAGGGACTAAGTGACTTGCTCCTTTGGATTTGCCCAAGGACCCACAGCTAGCTGCCAGCTAGTGGCAGCAATGGAACTAGAATCCAAATGAAAGTTTTCCCCATCTCACATACTCCCAATTTTTACAGAACAGATAAGGGAAAACTCATGGCACCACTTGGAAACTGGTTACTCCAGATATCTTCCTCTTCAGCTCATGTCCACCAAATGACAGCCAATCACATTTGACAATGTACAAATCAATGTTCACCCAGCACTTTCTATGCACTTTTCCCCAAAGTCCCTACTTTGGGGAAAACAGGAGAGTAAGATGAAGCCATTCCATTCGATGGCTCAAGAGCTCATGATCTAGTTGGAGAAGTGAGACATTCATCCAATAATTCTGGCAAGTGACCACACGCCAGGCACTGCTGGAGACACTGACAAGGCATGAGCTAAGCAGACTTGGTGCGGGACACGGACAACATGAAAGCAAGGCAAATAAACAGACAAGAAGAGTTCAGATGGAGCCCATCAGGGGCAGTGTAAGGGAGAATGTCTGACCACTTACAAAGATGGGGAGGCTGGAGGCCAGCTCTTCTCAGAGGTGTGATATTTGAGCCGGTATGCTTGGAGAAGAAATAGACAGTCTGCAAAAACCTGGGAGAAGAGATTTCCTGGGACAAGGGACAAGGAGGCACAGGCCAGAGGAGCAGGTAACCAAGGAGGAGGAGGGTGTGAGTTGACCTCAGAGAGTCAGGCACAAAACCAGGACAGGCAGGGTTCATTTAGCCCAGGTGAGGAGTTTGGATTTTTTTCTAAGGGGCCAGAGGGCTTTATGCACAGGAGAGACATCATCTGACCATCAACCCAAAGCTAAAACAGAAGTCCACACGTAGACTGTGACAAACGAGTGTGCTGCCACCACAGAGGGACAGCTGAGAGGTAGCTGGGAGGCTGGCTGAGGGTGGCGGACATGAGAAGGGGGACAAGGTCACCACAGAAGCATCACAAGGAAGGCATCTGTTTGGCTATTTCGGTGTCTGACCACACATTTGCTTATTTCCGGTCTTGGAGGGAATGGCAGCTTTTTTGTGATCCCAGTTACCTTTGTGTTTCCCTCTCCAGTGCTGAAATATACAGGCCGAATAATTTCCTTAACGTTCCTGTTGGTTGTGGGAGCATATGGAAGATGTTACTAATATGGGAAGAAGAGGAAAAGCTTTCCAAGAAGGAGGAAAACCTTTCCAAGAAGTAGGAAAAGCATGCAGAGACGCCTGGACAAGAGGCTTCATGCAAAGCTGGGGGGATGAACCCCAAGAGGCAAAATGCATGACCTGAAGTTTCCCACCAGGCACGGAGCAGAGTGGGTGGCTGGGGAGGCCACCAAGGGTGGACTCCTGGCCCTCATCAGTCCAGCTCAGGGTGCCGCTTTATCCTGAGAGTATAGTGGGTTTCCACAGAAATCAATGCCTAGGAGTGAGGGACTGGGTGTGCCTGTTAAGCGTCATTCAGGCTGTGGTATGGGGACGAGGCTGAATATGAGACAGAATGGAATGGGTGAGGCTGTCTGGGGGATGGAACAGTGATTCAGGTGAGAATCAAGGAGCCCTCAGCTAGGATGGACCAGAGGTCATTCACCAAACCTCACAGTGGCATCCAGAATGTCACACTGCTCTCTTCACGTGGGCCAGATAAGAAACTATTAAAAGTAAAATAGCCAGATGCTCAGGGCCTTACTTTGTGGATGATGATTTAACACGTAACACGGAGCACTTCCAACATAACCAGATGCTAGACACTTTCCACCTATTGTCTTTATTCGAGGCTCACAGCAGTCCTGACAGTAGATAGAGACTATGTCAGGAAGGAGACCCAGGAAGCACAGCCGTGGCTGTCAGAGCCTGGCTGAGGTGGCTGGGTGGTCCCCACTGTGCTCAGAGCGTGGGCACATTGGGACCCCTTCAACAAAGAAGAAGGCAAGCGGCATCTCAGTGGACTCCTAGCCCTGTTAACAGGGGAGTTGGGGGAAGCAGCCTTTAAAAGAATGCTGGGGTTGCCACCGGGTTTCAGACATCAGACATCCACGGCCAGGTCCTGGCACCCTCAGCCTGAGCCTTCCCTGGCTCCCCTTAACTCCCTTCCTGTCCAAATTCCTCACTGACAACCTCCTCAACTTTCTTATTTTCCAACCCTGAAGAGCAAGAGCAAGAGAGAGAGGTATTAACAAAAAGTGCCTTTTTCTGCCTGCAGAGCCCTCCCTAGGCTCTGAAACCCCGATCGCAAGGAAGGCTCTTGAACCTCACCACCCTGCCCCTCACTTTCTGCCAGGCTGTGGGAAACCGATGCCTCCTCAACATTTTTGCACACTCTTGAGGACACTTCATGGCTGCTCTCCGTGCATCCTATTTTTTTAACACACCCTCATGCCCCTTGAGTCATGAAGTTGAACATTCTCTTCAAGTTTTCCCAAAAGAACCAACTTTCACAAAAGCACTGGTGAGCAACGTGGACTTTACAAATCGGTGTGTCTACTCCGATCCTAGCGGGAAACCTCAATGTCCACATTGGACACGCCCTTTCTTCTATGTCCCTTCTCATCTGCTTGACTCTTGGGTGAGGGGGCAGCATGGCCTCTGTCTCCTCTCATCCCCTGCCACCCTCTGCACAGCGTCCATCCTGGCAGGCTCCATCCCAAACGCAAAGTGATTCAGCTTTCCCATTCCTCACCTGGCATCACCTCCCCAAACCTGGCAGTCCTTCAAGAAAGGAACACTCCATCTCAGCCCTATGCAGAAGACAGGGGTAGCCATACCTTATAAACAAGGATCTTTACATTTTATTACTCATTTTTCTTCTGGTTCAACACATCAGTCTGGGGTTGGGCTTCATTTTTGCTCAAAGATAAGTGTCTTCTACGAGGGTCCATGTTGCAGGAGATGTGTGAAGACCACCAGCCATGGCTTCCAAAGCGGGTTAATCCTGACTGGCTCTCACTCTGAGGAATTATGCCCTTCCCAGCTCCAAACCCAAGGGGTCTTACCTCAGAGGACAGGTCATCAGGGTTTGACCAAAACTTCTAATAGTTTTCCCCCTGACAAGAATGCAAGCTGAGGATATTTTGAGGAATGAGATGGAAAGTAAAGAGAATGGGCTCGAAGGACATTCCCAGAAAGCATCTGGGGAATAAAGAGATGTGATGGGGATTTGAGAAAGAGCAAGAAACGCTGGGTGACAGGATCGCCTTCATGGGTCTTGGTGTGGCCATATCACTCCTCACTTCAGAGCTCAGTGTGTGTGTGTTTGTCAGAAGCAAAGGTGCACCTGCCCCAAGGGTGGGTGACAGACAGAGCCCCCAGGCCACTGAGGAAGCCAGCTGGGCTTCTCCAGGGGCACTGTCCCTGAGTGAGGGACTCTGCTGGCACCTGACTGTGATGTTTGCCTATAGGTTGTGGTCAGTTGCAATTAACTGGCTTAGGCAGTAAATCATAACCTAAGAGCACCCACTAAATGTCCCTCCAGGGCCAGCCTACTTGTCACCCATGAAATGAATTCAAGCTTCTTCCTGAACAGAGAGGTTACATTCTAAATAGGTAAGAAGTCAGTCTCCAAATCATACTGTGGATCCCTTTCCTTCTATAAGGGTTTTATAAGCTTTAGCTCCCCCTGCCATTAAAAAACAAAACAAAACAGAAAAGTTCTCCCAGGATTTAGAAAAAAGAAAAATTATTGTCTCTTGTCTTCTGAGTCTTCATGTCCATCTCAGGGTTTTCTTATTTTTAGTCCTTTCTCAGAGCCCACACTTCAGCCAACCAAATTTTCTCTCTGACAAACATGAATAAAGCTAAACTGTCCAAAAACAACCAAAGAAGATCCTTGTTTTCCAGGCAGAAAGACCAGGGAGGTCCTGCGTGGAGCCCCATCTCAGCCCTGAATCCCTCCTGCGCCTGGACAGCTCCAGAATGGAGAGCACTCACTGACCCTCCCCCAGCCCTCTCCGTCTTTCCTTAACCTCAGCCCACCTGAAAAAGCTGACATGTTTCAAGGACTTTAATCATCTGATTAAACACCGAAAAGTGACAAAGAAAAGTCAGTTGTATAAAGTCTAGGTTTTGAGCCCCTTGTAGCTCATCCAGCATGTGGCTTCCCAGCTACCAAGGGTGTTGTCTGGGCTCTCCACCGAGAAAGTTCAACTTTTAAAATCTGCAATAACCTCGTTGTATCCACCCTTCTTTTGGGGAGGATCTTAGCAGCAAGGGTCACAAATTCAAATAACGACAGGGACCAGGCAGGAGACATAAAATGGCCCAAGCTGTCACTGTCAGCCTCTCTAAGGGAAAGAGGACACGGCCTCAGGGCACTCTGGGGCCCATTCCTCAGCCCCAGCCTCTTCTCACCACAGGGACACACACGCCCAAGGCCTTCTAGTCTTTTCCAGAGAAGCCAGAAACAATTTTTTTGTATGAAAGTTTCCCATTTTAAAATGCCTCTAACCAATTCAAACTGTCTTAAAATGCTGTGGGAAACAAATCCCACATCTGTGCTGCCTGGGGTCTGCCTGTGAGGGGCTGGCGTATTTTGTGGCTTAGCACAAGGGCCCCTCATGCGTCCCCACCCCAAGGGGAGGCACAGCTTTCCTGGAGTGAAAATCGTGCCAGCACCTTTCCACCAAAGCGATCACAGCACCACCGTGCCTTCCCTCTGCCTCTCTTTTCAGAAATGCTGAAGGCTTTTTCTGAAATTGGCTATTGATCTGATTGTCATTCAGACTCACGTTTGCATTAATGCTCTCTTTAGTAAGTTAAGAATTTTCCTTTTGCTTTTTTCCAGAAGGATGGAAAGAAAGGTGGACAGAAGGGCAGATACGCTTTATTTCTGAATTACAGCTCAAGATTCAGGTGCTTCATAGCCAGAAAACTCCCTAAAGTAGCTTAGATGGAAGTACAAAAGATACGATTTTTAAATCTGTCCTTTTCAGTTCAGTACAAGGAATATTAATTCTGCCTTTAACAGCACAGACCTAACTCTGTGTCCCAGGACTATCCAGCTCTCCCACCCCTAGGTCGGACCCCAGTCAGATGGAGCATTTTGCTTTGGGAAATTTTATCTCAGGGATTCTTTTGTTTCTGGAGGACAGCTTTTTAAAATAGCCACATAAAATGAGGAAAACGACTGAAGTCACTGGCATTATGTCTGTCTTTTAGAAATAGTGTCATCATCACCTCAGTGCCACCCAGCACGTGAGGGGCTCACAGGCCAGAGATGCGTCACTTCTTGACCTGTACAGGTTTTATGTCTTGTTGGGGGCCTACAACCAAGCCTGACTTTATGCACCAGATCCCTCAGGTGGGACCCCCAGAAGTGCTCCTGATCTTTACTGGAGGCTTCGTGTCCCATCTGGGCCAGCCTGGGCCTTGCTTGGAAGTGTGATGTTGTAACATACCCTGGCAGAAAAAAATAGGCAGTTATATCATGACTGACATAAAGATGAGCTTTATTAAGTGCGCAAAAGAAAACACTTAGATTTGTTCACTCAGGCAAACGTCTGAGGACATACCATTTACACACTACTTTAAATTATAAAAGACTGGACCTGTCTTAGTGTTAACTATTTGCCTTTTACAAAAGTATTGTCCCAGACATTATCTCATTTGATCCCTGCAAAACCCTCCAAGAGAGAAGACACTGCTGGGCTCCCCCTGCTCCTGTTTTGCCAGTCAAGATAGTGAGGTGGCCTGTCTAAGCCACTGTCATCAAAGCTGTGCAAACAGAGAGCTAAATACCAGCTCAGGGCCTGTGGCTCAGGAACCGTGGCTCTTTCACCTTCCCTTGATGGTCTTTGGGTGCAAGGGCCAGCACCAAACCTAAACATTTATAAGAAAATGCAACAATTCCTGTTGCAAAGAATATTTTGTTGAATGGGTTACTGCATCTCAGCAAACACACTTTGGGGAGTGACAGAACAAAATCAGAAACCAATGTGGAGCACAACATCAGGGTCCATGAGATATTAGACATCCATGCCTGAACCAGGGAG
This sequence comes from Pan paniscus, assembly GCF_029289425.2. Taxonomy (NCBI): domain Eukaryota; kingdom Metazoa; phylum Chordata; class Mammalia; order Primates; family Hominidae; genus Pan; species Pan paniscus. Next base: position 26,790,101 of record NC_073266.2, on the reverse strand, counting down.
CACCTGTGCCTTCGGTAGACATCAGTTGTCGACAAAAGACATGTGATTCAGTAAAAATAAAGTTCAGTGGCAAAATGAATCCTGAAAATAATTTAGAGAAAGAGAAACCAGAGTGCTGTGTTTGGTAGCAACAAGTTTGTCAGCGGGGTCTGTGAGAGAGAGAGAGAGAGAGAGAGAGCTGTCAGTATGGAAAAGATTAGGCTAAAGAGCCAGAAATGCCAGGAGCCCCCAAAATCTGACTGGCCACTGTAGTTTCAGCATATAAAAGTCAAAGTCGCCAAAACTTTTAAGCCAGAGTCTGCTAACCAAATGTGACTGAGGCAGGAGTCTCAATCGATAGAGGTTTATTTAACCAGACTTTGGGGATATGCCCAGGAAAAACATGAGTTAGAGGAGTATCTGTAATCTGAGCTTTCCAAAGAAGGTTGTGGAGACTCAGTATTTAAAGGGGAAAAAAAACCAGCAGGAAGGAAGGGAGGGAGGGAGTGGAGGCACTAAGACAAATGGCTACACTTCCTTGTGAGCAGTTCGTGACAGAGGCCATGTGAGAACCTGGCTGATGGATGAGGCTATGACACAGGGTCGTGAAGTTGCAGCTGTCTGTCTGGGAACAAAAGAAAGGTGGTATTGTGTGACTCACTTCACAAGCTTAACTTTCCCTTTGGCATACTGAGTTTGGGGGTCCCAAGATTTTATTTTCTTCTACGAGACTAATTTGCACCTTCTGCAACACATGTACGCTAAGTGCTGGATGAAAAACACAGAGCCTCTAACAGATTGTGAACAGACAAAGGCTCATACTTTATGATAAGGACTATAAATAAATTAAGAGGATACAGAGCCAGAGCGTGGCAGGGAGGCATTGTGAGATAGGAAAATGAGAGGTCTTTTTGCTGAGCCCTAGATGACATCTGCAGGAGGCAGGAGCTGACTGTGGGTTCTGAGGCAAGTGACCAGCCAGCAGGGCTGTGGAGCCTAAGGCAGGTGACCAGCCATGGCTGTGGGGTCAGGGGCGGGTGGCTGGCCACAGGCAGCACAGCAGGGCTGGCGGCAGACATGGCTTTCGTCTGTTTTCTAATTCTAACTGCTTTGTGGAGAGTAGATTGGAGTCAGGCAAGCAACCAAGAAAAACGGCCAGTGTGGCCCACTTGAGAGATGCCTTGGTCCAGCAGGGCTGTGAGAATGGGAGCGTGGGTGGTGGACCTGAGCCCCGGGGCCCCTTGGCCCTTTCCTCATTTCAGATGGGCTACTCAAGAGACAGAAGCCAAACACATTTGACAGACGCTGCCGCCCAGGCCCGGGATCTCCCTAGAGACACCGTCTTCTCCTTTTCTCCACCAGCCAGCCAGGCTGGTCAGCAAGACCAGACTTGCTTCTGCTGGCTGAGGCTTGGCCACACCCTAAATGTGCAGAGTGCCAGCCTGATGTGGGAGAGGAGGGTGAACAGGGTGGACTGGGCCTCCAATGCCATGCCCTGCACTCTATCTCTGCCTGCTCCCTGCCTTTCAGGGCAACTGGAACCCACCCTGCAGGCCGGCCCCTCCGGCCCTCCTTATTTACACCAAACACGTGGCTGGGGAACTGTGAAGCATGAAGAGGAAGGAGTTCGACAGTTTGCCGCTCTCTGTACCTTCCCTCTCCCCCAGCCCCAGCCTGTGGCGTGCAGCCCTGCTGGCACTAACCTTCCCTGGTTACTGTCCTCCCCTCCAACTGCTGCAGAACCAGCCTCTAACTGCCTGCACTTCCAACTGCTGCCAGCAACTGCCACTGACTCAGAACCTTCTCAGGGTTCTTGCTGCGATCCAAGCTGAGCTCAGCCCCTCCACCCGTCTTTTTCTTCTTACTCTCCTTGAGCTCTCTGGTCTCTGCCCAGACCTCGCTGGTTCTCTCAAGGTTTCTAACTGGGGCTGAGGGCTGGCAGTTATCTTCACGTGCGGATCTTGAGCTTTCTCAACACCCAAGCCTTTTGAAGACCCACCGAAATACGCTGTCAAAAACAGCTCAGGACCACACGACAATCTCTTAAAAAGAATATTTTGCTATGGAAGCAGAAAATCAAATTCTCACATCAAATATCACACATTCTCACGTAAAGGTGCTCTGAAGCCAGCTCTGCCCTGGATGGCTGCCCTCTCCCTGCCGAGCTCACTGGGCTTCCTGCTGGCCTGGGTCCTCTTGTCACTTGATATATCATTTCATCCTCCCCCCAGATACCACACTCTCTCCTCTTCATAGCCAAATTTCTTGAAAAGTTTGCTAATTGTTAGGCGCTATGAATATATTTTATCACTTTGGGACGTAGCTCTGAGCAGCTCATTCTAAGGCTCTGTTGGCGCTCTTTGTATTGTCAAGCTCTGTAATACACAATGGTGCTACAAAGACAAATTTAGACACCACACCTTTAAGGAATTCAGAGGGACCTAGGCAAAGTGCTCTGTGAAAACACAGAAGGAAGCAACCAGCAGCCTAGAAAGGTCTGGAGGGGGCCCTCTAAAGAAAAGGGGCTTGAGTTAAATTGGGAAGGATGAAGAGGAAGTCCCCAAGAAAGAAAATGGGAAAGACAACAATGATGGCTCTCACTGTGAAGACAGTGGAGTGTCTATCAGACAGCAAGGCCGAGATCACGGCTGGCTTCAGAAGGGCCTGCAGCCGCCACCTGGAAACCCTCAGCACTGTCCGGGTCTTGCCTCTGCTCCTCTTTGAGCATGCATTTCCTTCTTTTCTCTCCATGACCGGGGCGTCCCCTGATGCCCCTGGGCTGCCCCACAGCTCCTGAGTCTGCACATCACGTGCCAAAACAGAGGAGGAATGGCTTTCTTGATACTAATTCTTGTACCAAGAATGATTCATCTACAGTCAAGGTTCCACCCTGACCCGATTAAGTATGGCTAAGGGGATGGAGTCAGCATGAACACGCCAGCCGGGCCCACACTGGTAGAGGGGTATTGTGGCCTCCAAGTGAGGCAGGCAGTGGGCTGAGCCCACCCATCAGAGATGGATAATAGACTGGAGCTACCACAGAGCAGGTTTTGATTTTAAGTCTTTGCTCCTATAATAAGCTATCTCTGAACCGGGAGAAACAAACTCCCTCTTGCGCTTGGGTCTTTGCCACTAGGCTCTCTGGGAACCACTAAAGTAAGAATGAGCTGTGTATCTGTACAGATCCGGAGGCTCAGCCTTCCCTGCCTGCCTCCTGGGTGTCTGGTTTGATGCCTGGGTCCAGATGTGGGGGGCAAGGGAGAGCTTTGGCCTTAGCCCCTGAAGGTTCTCTGAAAAATAACTGACATGAGGCAGATTGATTAACAGGAGAAAATGCATACAAATTTATTTAACGTGTATCCACAGGAGCCTTCAGAATGAAGTCCCAACCCCCCAGTAAGGTATAGAAGTTTCTAGACCATCTTGAGGTTATAGAAAGAACACAGGCTCAGCGCATGACCAAAACCAGGTTTTAGAGGCAAGACAGGTTATGGCCAGCAAAGGTGGTCTAGATGAAGCCCCTCATAATACAGCCCCAGAGGAAATAGATGGTAAATGTTTCCTTTCAGACCTTTGGAAGTGTCAGAGTCTCAGTCTCTCTTAAATTGAGGAAAGCCCTAGAAAGGGAAGGCCTGGCTGCAACAATGGAGATTCTCTACAGACGCAAATTTCTCCCACAAGACAGCTTTGCAGGGCCATTTCAGTCTGCTGGCCCTACTGCAGCCATTTCAAAAGAAGTCAAAGAAATATATTTTGGGGCAAAATATTTTGACTTTCTTCAATGGTCAGTCACTCATTTGGTGGTGCTGTTGTTCCCAGGACTGGGAGCCCTCCCAAACCCTTCCTAACACCACCTCCATACAGGGAGCTGCTGCCATGAACAGAGGCGCCCATGCTGACCAAAGCACTGCTGGGCTTCCGCAGACAGCACTGCTGGGAATCTCCCTCAACCATTTCCAACACTGGATGGGTGCTGTGCCCTGGACAGCTGCCAGGATGTTGCCAAAGCCTGCCACGCCCAGTGGACCCACTGTGTTTCTGATGCAGACGACCCTGTCTCTGTCCTGGAGTCACGCGGGACCAAGCTGTGCAGCTGCTTTTCCAATACTTTTAGGGAGTGGGCTCCACCTTGCTCCTTTCCCCATGCGTGGCAGGGTGCATTCCTAAAACTGAAGCCTATCTGAATTCCCACAACACCCCTGACACGTAGGTACTCCAGGTAAAACTGTAGGCTTTACTCATGCCACATGTAATGGGTACTGACCCCCAACACATTAGAGTGGGTGCCCAAGGGATAAATGGGAGTGGGGGCTGGGGATAAAGCAGGAAAGATGAGAAATGAGGTGTAGGGGTCTTGCACAGACCAGGGATGATAATGGGCCAAGAACCAAAGGGTATGAATAATTCAGCCTCATCTTCCTGGGGCTACCCCAGCAGAGTTGTTGTCTCTGCTCTGACCATATCCTACATAGGTCTGTCCCCAGCTTCTGCAACCTTCTGAGACTATGCTAAGAAGCCCCTTCAGCTAAGGAGCCCTTTGTGCTGAGAGCTGGCAGTACCTGGGAGCGTTTGGCCCCATAAGCAGCCCTCAGCCAGTGGTGATGACCAAGGTGTGCAGGTGTGCAAAAGCCCCACACCAGGACTGCAGAGGAACTTGGGCCCCAGGGCTACCTGCGGACCCGCGGCAGCTGACACTGCACTTGTATCAACCTCCTGACTTGGCTCCTTCCCAGCTGGTGTCACCTACTCTCCGATTTCTCCTGGGGGAACTTCCTTAACATATCATTTGCACCTAAGACTCTGTCTCTGGTGTGCTTCTGAGGAAAGCCACCTAAAACTATTTCCAGGATGAAAAAAAACTAAAATTGCTATCACCAACCTCATGCATGCAAAGAATAAAATGTACTTTCCTATAACTCCACCAAATTTAGGTTTAGAGACCTCATCTCCCCCACACTGAATGAACTGTTCAGCCAATTACAGGTCTGTTCCCAACGGTATGCTGGCAAGCCAGGATCTCCAGGGAGGAAAAGAGGAGAAAAGAAAAAACCCTTATTTCTAATATTTCCTAATTTCCATGATGTAAATACTCCCACCTGTGGCCAATCCCAAGCTACAAATATGATGTCCCTGCACTGGGGCAGGGTGGCATAGAAAAAGTTGCAAATGCCAGGCCCTTGCAAGCCCGGGGAGCCTGCCATAGCACAGCACCTTCCCTCGCCAGCCCCTCCCTGGGGATTTGTCTAAGCTGCTGTGAGCCGTGATGCTGGCTGTGATGACCGTCCATTTCGAGTCCCCTGCCCACAGGGTCTTTCCTCATGCGTGGCCACATGGCCCCTCAGGTCTGATGGTGCTGTCTGCTACTTCCATGACACGTGGGCTGTCAGTGACTCTGTTTTCAAATCGCAGCAAGAGCTCGTAGTCTTTTCCCTCTAGGTCTTCCTGCAGTGCGGGTGTTGCACCCAGGAAGCAGGGCACGTCACCTTCTTCCTCTCCTTCCCCACACTTGAAGAATCTGCTCTGGGGATGGGTGGCCAGATAGGGTGGGGGATGCCCCACTCTCCTTGTGAATGCTTCTCAGCTCTCTTCTCAGCACTTTGCCCAGTCACTTCTTCCTTTGGGAGACCATAATTAAAATAACTTTCATTCATTCACTGCTAGACACTCAGGTTTACAGTGAATTAGAAAAAAAGCTTCCTACTTCCAAGGAGCTTGGGTTTAGTTCCTGTTCCCTGTTCAAGAGTTTCAGCCATGCTAAAAGCCACTTACTGCTTGGGAAAGCTTTCCAGGCAGAGAAAATGGCAATTGCAAAGGCACAGAGGCAGAAAGCGACCTGGTATTTAAGGAAAAGAAAGAAAGTCTGAGAGAGTGATGGAGACATTTTGCAAGGGGAGTGGCAGAGTGGCGTGAATCAGAGACGGGCAGAACCAGAGCTTCAGGGTGCGCAGTCTGGGGAGAGGAGGCAGGGTTGTCATTCCAACTGCAAAAGGAAACAAAGGTTTAGAAGATGTAGAGTGACATCATTGTATTTATATTTTTAAAAGATTACTGAAGCCACTTTGTACTGGAAGCAGGGAAATCATTTGGATTAAGTTCCTACAGAAAATCAAGTGCAACGAGGTAGCCATTTGAACGAGGGTTGAGGGAATGGTGACAGCACTGGGAGTATCTGAAATGCAGAGTGAAGGTGGAAGTGACAGGACTTGATCACTGAGTTGATGTGGAGCAAGAGAAAGAGAAAGGAAGCCTCCCAGTTGTTTGGCTGGAGCCCTGGATGGGCCGTGGCGTCCTTCTCTGAGTTGGGGAAGAGAGGAAATGGAATCGAGTTGGTGGGGGCAGTATGAATCCACTTTGCACAGGTTAAAACAAGATGCCCATTAAACACCCAAAAAGAGATGTCAATTAATGAAGTACAGGAGCGTGGAACCCAGGGGAAGACATGAGGACTACAGATGGAAACATGGGGTCGCCAATGTGTGGGCAGAGTGTCTTTTACAAAGCAGAAGGAGTAAAGCAAGAAAGAGAAATCCGCAGCAGCAGAATATACGGGATCCTCTCTAACACAGGAGTGACACGACACTCAGCAATGGCTCTTCTTGGTATTTACCAAAATGAGTTGGAAAGCCATGTCTACACAAAAACTCTCACACAGTGTTTACAGCAACTTTATTCATAATCGCCAAAATATGGAAGCAATCAAGATGCCCTTCCATAGGTGAATGGCAGACTGTGGTACATCCAAATAATGGAATATTACTCAGCTCTAAAAGAAATGAGGTATCAAACCATGAAAAGACATGGAAGAACTTTAAATGCATATTGCTGAGTGAAAGAAGTCACTCTGAAAAGGCCACACACTGTATAAAACCAATGCTATGACCTTCTGGAAAAGGCAAACCTGTGGAGACAGTAAAGGATCAGTAGTTGCCAGGGGTTGGGGGAGGAGGTGATAGGCAAGGCAAGGAGGACTTTTAGGGCAGTGAAACTATTCTGTATGATACTTTAATGATGGATGTGTGTCATTATAAATTTGTTCAAGCCCAGGACCAAGTGTGGCTCATGCTATAATCCCAGCATTTTGGGAGGCCCAGGCAGGTGGATTACCTGAGGTCAGGAGTTCGAAACCAGCCTGGCCAACATGGTGAAACCCCATCTCTACTAAAAATACAAAAATTAGCTGAGCATGATGGCAGGCGCCTGCAATCCCAGTTACTAGGGAGGCTGAGGCAGGAGAATCACTTGAACCTGGGAGGCAGAGGTTGCAGTGAGCCGAGATCATATCACTGCACTCCAGCCTGGGCGACTGACCGAGACTCAGTCTGAAAAAAAAAAATTTTTTTTGTTCAAGCCCATAGAATGTACAACGCCAAGAGTGAACCCTAATATAAACCATGGAATCTAGGTGACAATGCTGTGTCAATGTAGGCTCATCAGTGGTAAGAAATGAACCACTTAGCTGGGGATGTTGACAGGGAGGGAGGCTGTGTATGTGTGGGGTGGGGTGTGTGCGAACTCTCTGTACCTTCTGCTCAGTTTCACTATGGACCTAAAACTGCCCTAAAAAACAAAGTCTGTTTTTTTAAATTAATTCATTTAAGCCAATAATACTGCTTCTAGCAACATTTGCTAAAGAAAACATCAGAAAGAATAACAAAAATAACGTATGTCTAATGATGAAGTGTTATGTAACAATTAAATTTTGTGTTTTCAACCATGTAATCAAATAGGAAAAAAAGATGGAAAAGGAGTGAAAATATCTAGGCTGAGGCCATTTCCTTGTGAAGAGAGAGCCCCAACAATTTTCATTAACAGACGGAGGGCACCACCCATCCAGGTGGGAGCAGATGGAAACCGAGAGCCACTTCTGAAAGAAGACAAAATTGATCATGCAAATGGGTTTGAATGTGATCAGAGGAGATACTTACGCTGGTGGAGGGAGCGGGGCAGAATGTGGAGTGGAATTAGTAATAAGAACATAGAAAACCAGTATAGACAAAAGGGATTACTTACTCAGAGGAAACGTAACAGCCTGTAGAAGTAGAAAAGCGATTCTGTTTTACTAACTGGCTGACCGGTAAATGTGATTTACCTAGTCATAATAAATACCAAATGGTGACCTAAGTTTCAGTGACACTCTCTTGGGATTTCTGAGAGGGCATGACAAGGGAGTGTGATGTGAAGGGGCGGGTTTGGCATGGAGGGTGAGCAAGAGGTGATAACGGGAGCTGAATTCCCATCTTCCCTAATGGGAGGCCCAAAGATTATGCCTGAAACGGAATAATCGAGATGTAGGAATGTCAACATGGAAATCGGAAGACTAAAATAATTTTTTTTAAAAGAAGAGCTAAGAAAGTTGAAATCGGTTGCTTCCTGAGAGTAAGAAATGGGTGGGAAGACTGACAGAGGAAAGCTAGTTTCTCATACACACTAGAGAATAATTTGCCTCTAAATTATATGTATATAACTTTAAGAAAAATAAAACTGAACAAAAAGAGAAGTTTCTGAGAGATGATGTGTCATACACAGCACTATAGCTGATAAGCACTGGTATCTACTGAGTGCCCAGTGTGTGCTGGGCAATGTTCTAGGCACTAGAAATACACCAGTGAGTGGTCAGACACACACACACCCTTCCAAACACGTACATGCCCATAGGTTATCCAGCAGCCCACCATGTGTAGCATGAGTCATGACATTGGGTGCTCACAGCAGGAGGCTGGTGTGCGATTCGAAGTGACCAGAATGGGAGCCAAGAGATCTGAAAATTGTGAGATGCGTCAGGCTTCATCAGCTTGTCCAAATGCTGCTGCTCTGTTTCAGTTGTTAAATAATTATTTTCATCACACCCATGATATTTAAAAATATATTCACAGTTCACTGTTTATGCAGTTAAACTTTATGCCCAGTAATTCATTTAATACCTCATTTTCTGAGTACTGTGCTAAAGTATCTCCCTGAGCAATTCACCATGATAATCTTGGATTAGATAAATGAAATTACCGGAAAATGTCTCACGTAAATTTCATTTTTTGCAATATTTTATCAATCGTTAAAGGAGCACATAGTTATTAAGCTCTCCCTTTACTTCCTGAGTTCCTTCTTACTGGAGGTGTAGCATTTGGGTGGTTGTTTTTAGTTTTCTTATTGGTGTTTTTCTGGCGGAGTCCGAGTAGAAAAAAAAAAATCAAGACTCTAAGTCCATGTCCACAAGCGAACTATGTGGGGTACTACACTAGAACATAAAGCTATTTTGCGCAAGAAATATTAGCGGCTTTACAATTAGAATTAAATAGATTACATTCCATTTTTTAAATTTTTAACTGGCACGAATTTATGTATGTATAGGGTACAATGTGATGTTTTGATTTTTGTTTACATTGTAGAATGATTAAGTCAAGCTAATTAACATATACATCACCTCCTATACTTACTAGTTTTTTTTGTGGTGAAAACATTTGAGAATCTACTTTCATGCCACATAAGGAAGGCTTAGCCACAGCTGCTCTTATGCTGATGTAGGATGCCCTGTGACTCTCCTGGAGTGTTATGAGGAGTTGCTCTCAGGCCATTTCTCACCTACCTTCTATCTCACAGAAACTATCTCTGAGAGAGTTTGCATCTCTTCCTCCTGAGTCCTGATGCAGTCTGACGATTTTGGGCTTGCCTTCTCCCGCACAGTCTAGCCGTAGACTATGACACTGTTAGTGACAGCATGAAATTAACTCCTTGGCCACGGGCGCTGCACCACTCGTGTTACATTGTCACCTGCCCCTGATGTTCTGGTATTGTCTCTTGTTCTGGTGTTGGGACAAGGGATGTCGTGAGTCATCACCTTTGCTATTCTTGATGTTGTGGTCCATGTAAGTCATAAAAGAAAAAAGAATCTACTCTTAGCAATTTTTAAATATAAAATACAGTATGGAGTTTCCTCAAAAAACTAAAAATAGAATTGCCATATGTTCCAGCAATCCCTCTACTGGGCATGTACGCAAAGGAATTGCAATCAGTATGTTGAAGAGCTGTCTACACTCCCATGTTCACTGCAGCACTACTCACAGTAGCCAGGTTATGGAAACCAGTGTCCATCAATGGATGAGTGGATAGAGAAAATGTGGCGTGTATACACAATGTAGTACTATGTGTATATTCAAATTTTTAAGGGTGCATAAAAACTGCCTTCAAGATGGAAAGCTCCTCCATGTCCACGTGCACCTGGGTCAGGTTGGGGACAGCCCTCATGACAGCAATCTGGCCATGGCTGTGAGAAGCATTCTGGGTCAGGTCAGTCAGTCTCTGTCCATTGACCCACAATGGGAACCGGATGCATTCTCAACTCACCAAAGACTCCCTGCAGGGGTCCAGCAGGGCCTCACTCACTTCCCAGATGGAAATGCCCTCTCAAAGTGCCTTCCCAGGGAACTCTTCAAGCACAGCTCAGCTCAACTATTCTCCAAATCAGTGTCCTCAGATGGTTCTGTTCGCTCAATCAGAGAGAAAATATTTCAGTCCCAAACCTTCATGTGTGTATCTTTCTTTATCAACTGTACTAATTAACATATCATGATCATTATGAAACATACACACAGGACGTAGGAAATGAATCTAGATAAAATATGTACTTTTTAGAGAGAGATGTACTTGTTTTTTTGTCTGAAATCTCAGGAAACCACGGTGCACACTCCCTGAGAGTATTTACTTACGCCTCAGAATCCCTCAGCTACCTGAACCATGGGAAGAAGTAAATATATCCCTCCTGGGTCTTGGGTTCACCTCAGTGCCTTCCTCTGCACTGATGGAGACATGGAATAAGCCAATGCCTAGACTGTCTGTGGCTTGAACTAGATATCTCTGTATGCAAGAATTACCTATAATCACACTGCTAAGACACAACTCTGCTTATACTTTAGAATGCAGTTTTTCAGTGACTTTCTACACATCAATATGTTTCTTTTCAAAATGTTCTGTTTTAAAGTTCCTTTTGGAGAGCTGGGCATGATGGCTTATGCCTGTAATCCCAGTGCTTTGGGAGGCCGAGGGGGAAGGATAGCTTGAGGCCAGGAGTTCAAGGCTGCAGTGAGCTACGATTGAGCCACTACATTCCAGCCTGGACAGCAGAGCAAAACCCTATCTCTAAAAACAAAACAAAACAATGGCTGGGCGTGGTGGCTCATGCCTGTAATCCCAGCACTTTGGGAGGCTGAGGTGGGTGGATCACCTGAGGTCGGGAGTTCGAGACCAGCCTGACCGATATGGAGACACCTCGTCATCTCTACCAAAAATACAAAATTAGCCAGGCGTGGTGGCAGGCACCTGTAATCCTAGCTATTTGGGAGGCTGAGGCAGGAGAATCGCTTGAACCTGGGAGGCAGAGGTTGCAGTGTGCAGAGACTGCACCACTGCGCTCCAGCCCGGGCAACAAGAGCAAAACTCCGTCTCAAAATAATTAATTAATTAATAAAATTCCTTTTTTCATTTATCACAAATATTTTCCATGCCACTAAATTTTCAACATTCTTTGTTACCATAATGTTGCATAATTTACTTAATTTTTTATACTTCATGGTTTTTAAATGTTCTATTGCAGACATTTTCAAACATAAATAGGAGAGTTTAATGAACCCAAATGCATTCATCACTCACCTTCAACAATTTTAAATGTTCTGCTATATTTATCCCTAACTCTACCCACTTCCCACACCCCACTAAAGTTTAGTTGTTTTAGGTAAAATTTACATATACTGCAATGCACACATCTTAGTTGTACAGTTTGGGAAAATAGATAAATCAGAGTAACCCACATCTGTATCAAATAGTGAACATTTTTCATCTCCCCTAAAGTTCATTCATAGCACTTTTCATTCAGTACCATGCACCAGAGGTAACCATTGTTATAATTTCTTTTCAACTTGAATGAATTCTGTTCCAGAACTACATATAAGCGGAGTATGTACTCTTTTGTGTTGGTTTTTTAACTCAGTATAACATTCATTATACTGAGTATATAACATCTGAGATTTATTTACATTGTGAAATGTATTAGTCGTTTCTTCTTATTCGCTTGCATTTTGCTGATGACTAAAGATGTTGATCACATCATTTGCTCATTGGTCAATCATATACCTTCCTTTGTGGAGTGTCTGTCCAAATTCCTTATTCGTGTTTGAGTTCTCTTATTTTCATTTTATAGGAGTTCATTGTGGGTATAGGTATTGCAAATACTTTCTATCTATTCATATTAGTAGCATATTTTAACATGCCATTTTGAATTTTATGAAGTCAACTTTATCAGCTTTCCTTGAATGGTTAATTTTTCTGTCCCATCAAAGAAATCTTTGCCTCTCTTAATGTCACAAAAAATATTCACCTATGTTTTCTTCTAAAAAAAGCTTCATAGTTTTAGATTTTATTGTTAGGTCTGTATTCAATTATTATTTGTGTGTGATATGAGGTGGGAGACAAGGTTTGCTTTTTTCTAATGTGTATATCCAGTTGTTCCATCATTGTTTGTTGAGAAAACTTCCATTAAGTTATTTTGGCACCTTTGTTGACATCCAATAGACCATGTTAGTGTGGGTCTATTTCTGCATTCAGTTGTGTTTCATTGATCTGTTTGCCAATTCTTATATATCACACTATCTTGATTACTGTGGCATTATAGTGAACTTTAAAGGAAGGTAATGGAAGTCCTCCAGCTTTGGTCTTCATCAAAATTCCTTTGGATATTTTAGGTCGTTTGCATTTCCACATAAATTTTAGAATCCGCTTTTCAATTACTATGAAAAAGCCTTCTGGGATAACAATTGAGATTGCATTGAACCCATAGGTCAAATGAGAAAGTAAGCACCCTAACACATTGAGCCTTCAATCCATCACAGCTCATACCCCTCCATTTGTTTAGGTCTTTAATTTCTCTCAGCAATGTTTTGTAGTTTTCAATATAGAGGTTTTGCACATCTTTCATCAAATTTATTCCCAAGTATTTCACGGTTTGGGATTCTATTGTGATGAAGATTTTAAAATTTCATGTTCCAATTGTGTTGTTGTTGTCTTTTAGTATATAGCAATATAATTTATTTTTGTGTACCTTGTATCCTGAGACCTAGCTAGACTTACATATTAGCTCTAGAATGCCTTTGAGATTATTCCTTAGTATTTCCTATATAAACAATATGTCTTTTGGGAATACAGACAATTTTACTTTTTCATTTCCAATCTTTACACTTACAAATTCATTTTCTTGCCTTATTGAAACAGCTAAGACCTCACGTGTAATGTTAAATTAAAAGGTTGAGGGGCCAGGTGTGGTGGCTCACATCTGTATCCCAGTGCTTTGGGAGGCCGAGGCAGGAGGATCACTTGAGGCCAGGAGTTTGAGACCAGCCTGGGCAACGTAGTGAGATCCTGTCTCTACAAAAAAAAAAAAAAAGAAATTTGTTTTAATTAGCCAGCATGGTGGTGTGCGCCCGTAGTCCTAGCTACCCAGGAGGCTGAGGCAAGAGGGTCACTTGAGCCTTGACATTAGAGGTTATAGTGGGCTATGCTCATACCACTGCACTCCAGCCTGAGTGACACAGGAGACCTTGTCTCTAAAAAAAAGAAAAGTGATGAGAACAGACATCCTTGCTACCAATGTTAGGAAGTTTTCAGCATTCCACTATTAATTAATGATGTTAGCTGCAGGATTTTAGTGACTGTCCCAATATCAGAAGTTTATTTCTGTTTATAGTTTTTTCTAAGAGTTGGACTTTTTTCACAACTTGATATGGACTTTTTTCAAATGCCTTTTCCACATCTATTGAAGTAACTATGTCATTTTTTGTTAGCATAGTAATGTGAATTGCACTGATTAACTATTAAATATGAAATCAACCTGGCATTATGGGGATAAATCCCACTTGATTATAACATATTATTTTTCTACATTGTTGGATTGAATAATATTTTAAAGATTTTTTTGCATCTATGTTAATGAACCATCTTGGCCTAAAATTTTCTGATTTTGTATTTTATGTCAAGTTTTTATGTTAATATTGTGTTGGCCTTAAGTCACAGAGTATTTTTTTTTCTTCCTGTGTATTCTGAAAGAGTTTGCATAAGATAGGTAATATTTCTTCCTTAACTGTTGTATAGAATTCATCAGTGAAATAATCTATACCTGGAGTTTTCTTTGTGAGGGCACTTTTAAAGCAACTCTAATTTCTTTACTATATATACCACTATTCAGGTTTTCTGTTTTTTTCTTGTACTAGTTTTGGTAAGCTGTATTTTTTCATTTGTTCATTCCATCTAAGTTGTCAAATGTGTTGACATAAAGTTGTTTATAATCTTCCCAGGTTATGATTTTGATACAGAGAGACTCTATAACACTATATCCTCTTTTAAACCGAATACTGGTAATTTGTGTTTCTTTCTTGTTAGAGATTTATTCATTTTGTTAAACTTTTCAAAGAATAATATTTTGCTTTCCTCATTTCCTCCCGGTTTGTTTTCAATTTCTTTGATTTTTGCTCTTCATTATTTCCTTTCGTCTTATTTTGGGTTTAATTTCTTGTCTTTTTCTAGACTCTTAGGGTGGAAATGAAAATCAATTATTTTAAGGCTTTCTTCCTTTTGAATGTAAGCAATTAAAGCTATGAATGCTACATCTAAGAACTGCTTTAGCTACATCTCACAAATTTTGATATGTGTTATTTTCGCTGTCATTAAGTTTGAAATACTTCTCATTTCCTTGTTATTTCTTCCTAGAATCACAGTTTATTTAGAAGTTTATTGTTTAATTTCCAAATATCTGGGGACTTTCTACATACTTTGCTGTTATTCTCATTTAATCCCATTGTGGCCAGAAAGCATGCTCGAAGATGCTCAGTATTTTATAATTTGTTGAGACTTACTTTTGGCCCGAGGTCTGCTCTATCTTGGTGAAAATTCCACATCAACTTGGGAAGAGCATTTTGTCCTTGTTAGGTGTAGGTTTCTATAGATATCAGCTCATTAGAGGTGGCTTATACTTCAGACCTTCTGGTTTTTTAAGCATGTTAAAAGATCCAACTAGGACTGTGGATTTGTTTGCTTCTCCCTTTTGTTCTTTCAGATATTATATTTTGAATTGCTGTATACACATTTATATTTGTTATGTCTTCCTGATGTTCTGACCCTTTTCGACATGATGAACTAGTCCTCTCTGTTCTCAATAAACCTCTTATCTTGCAGCCTATTTTGCTTAATGTTAATATAGACACTCTAGGTTTCTCACGGTTGATGGTTCCATGTGTAGTGGGTTAAATAGTGCTCCTCCATAATTCACTTCCACCTGGAACCTCAGAATGTGACCTTATTTGTAAATCATATTTGTAGATTGTAATTAAAGTAAGGATCAAAATGAGATCACATTGGATTAGGATGAGCTCCACATCCAATAAGACTGAACTTATAAGGACACACAGGGACAGAAGAAAGAAGGCCATGAAAAGACAAAGCAGAGATTGGAGTGATGCTGCCACAAGCCAAGAAGTGCTAGGAGCCACCAGAGGCTGAAAGAGGCCAAGAAGTATCCTCCCCTAGAGGTTTCAGAGGGATGTGGCCTTGCCAACACCTTGACTTTGCCTTCTGGTGTCTAGAACTGTGAGATAATGAATTTCTGTTGTTTTAACCTTCTCAGCTTTTAATTTCTGACCACAGCCCTAGGAAATTAATACAGCATATACCTTAGTAAGTTTATGCTACAACATAATATCATGGACTGAGTGACTTAACAATTTATTTTACCTCAGTTCTAGAAGCTGCCAGTCCAAGATCAGAATGCCAGGTGGCTGTCCTCTGGTGGGGTCCTCTTCCTGGTGAGTAGATGGCCACCTCACTGTACCCTCACATGGCAGGAACAGTGTAAGCAAGCTCTCTGGTGTCTCTTCTTATAAGGGCACTTATCCTATCACAGGGCCCCACCCGCAGGACCTCACCTAACCCTAATTACCTCCCAAAGGCTCCATCTCCACAAACCATCACACTGGGGGTTAGGACTTCAACATATGAATTTGAAAGAGACACATTCAGTCCATAATACCATGGTATATATTTTCATTCTTTTTACTACTAACCTACTTGTGTCTGTATTTAAGATGTGTTCCTTATAAACAGCACTGAGTTGGGTCTTTTCTTTTTAATCCACTCTGACATTCTCTGGTCCTTTATTTTGGGGGCGGCAGCAGTTAGTCCATTTATATTTAATTATAGTTGAATTTAAATCTGCCACTTTGATATTTGTTTCCTATTGAGTTCATTTGTTTGTTTCCCTCTGCTCCTCCTTTCTTTGGGTATAATTGAAGCTTTTTGGTATTTCAGTTTTATTTCCCCATTGGCTTTTAAGACATACTACTTTGCATTATTTTTTAGTGGTTGCTGTAAGGCTGCATTTTACCAAATGATAGCTACTAACTAATGTGGCTATTTAAATTTAAATTTTAAGCTAATTAAAATTATACAAAATTAAAATTTAGTTCCTTAGTCACAAAACCCACATTGCAAGTGTTCAATGAATATGTGTGACTAGCGGCTATCTTATATATGACAAAGCAGTTATAGACTATTTCTAACACTGCAAAAAGTTGTACTGGTGATTTATCACAATCTACTTACAGTTAATATACTATTTAACATAAAATATTGGGATTTTGTGAGCATATAATTCCTTTACCCCCATCTTTTGCAATGTTTTCATATATTTCGCATATATTTCATCTATATACATCATAAGCCCACAATACTAATATTTTTTCTTGAAGAGAAATATGATTTTTTAAGTTTAAAAGGAAAGAATATGGCTGGGTGCGGTGGCTCAGGCCTGTAATCCCAGCACTTTGGGAGGCCGAGGCGGGTGGATCACAAGCTCAGGAGATCGAGACCATCCTGGCTAACATGGTGAAACCCGTCTCTACTAAAAAATACAAAAAATTAGCCGGGCATGGTGGCAGGCGCCTGTAGTCCCAGCTACTCGGTAGGCTGAGGTAGGAGAATGGCGTGAACACGGGAGGCGGAGCTTGCAGTGAGCCAAGATCTCACCACTGCACTCCAGCCTGGACGACAGAGCGAGATTCCGTCTCAAAAAAAAAAAAAAAAAAAAAGGAAAGAATACATATAGTTTTTATATTTACCCACATATTTATCATTTCTGCTGATCTTTATTTTTCGCCTAATCTGATACCATCTTTTGACATATACCCCCTAAAGAGTTACATTTATCATTTTTCATAGCGTGGGTCAACTGAAGACAAATTCTCTCAGATTTTTATCTTATTTTTTACCTTTATTATTGAAATATAACTTTGCAGCATGTAAAATTCTAGGTTAATCGTTGTTTTTCAGCAGTTCAACTGTGTCGTTCTAGTGCCTTTTGGCCTTTATTGTTTCCAGTAAAAAGCTAACATTATTCATATGTTGTTTATCACACATAATGTCTCTTTTTTCTTCAGCTGCTTTTATAATTTTCTCTTCATATTTGGAGTTCAGCAATGTTACTATATGTACATAGATCTGATTTTCTATGTACTGGTCCTGCCTGTGGTTCATTGGGTTTCTTGGATTTATAAATTGTCTTTTACCAAGTATCAGAAATTTGAAGCCACTATTTCTTCCAAAATTTTCTTTTTCCTCACTTCCTAAGACTCTGCACTTATATTAGACCAGATTATATTGACCAACAGGTCTCTGAAGATCTGTATGTTTTTCTTCCACTGCTTTTCTTCCATCTTTTTTCAGATAGGATCATTTCTGTTGATCTATTTTTTAGTTCCTCAATTTATTCTGTCTCCAGTCTGCTGTTAGGCACCTCCAGTGAATTTTTCCTTCAGTTATAGTAATTTTCAATTTCAGTATTTCCATTTATTTCTTGTTATGCTTCAATTTCTTGCTGAGATTCTCCATTTGCTCGTTTATTATGTGTATCTCTTCTTTTAAATATGTGAACATATTTATAATAGCTGCTTTAAAATCCTTGTCTGCTGATTGTTACAGTTGAGTCATCTAGGCATCAATTTACATCAAATTTTGTGGGTCATATTTTCCTGTTTCTGTGCATGTCTAGTGTGCTTTTTGTTTGACACTGGACATTATGAGTGATATGTTGTAGAGACTTGGAGTTCTGTTTTATTTCTCTAATGAATGATTTTTGTTTTCTTATTATAAAAAGTTCACTTGGCTTGACTCAGACTCCAAACTCTGTCTCCCCTGAAGTGAGAAGCACCTGAAATCTTTGTTCTTTTAGCTTTTCTAGTATTTTGTCAGGCCACTGAGGTCTCCCCCATCCATTGTTGTTCAGTGATCTGCCAAAGATTTGAGTAGATTTGATATACAAATGTGAGGGGGTCACACCTCTGAAGTTTCTTTCCTTCTAGGATTTCACTGCTAATGGTCTGGTTTTTCTCCCAGCTCCAAATTGTATTCTGTGACATTTCAAGTCAGAAAGTACAGCCAGCTTCATGGGCCTGTGACCTGCAAATTCATACCAGGGCCACACACATGGTTTAATGTTCTGCTATCACTGTCTTGAAATTATTAGTTTTTCAATGAGGGGCCACATTTTAACTGACGTACTTAAGTATAAAAATCCACTCTAGGCCTGGTGTGGTGGCTCACGCCTATAATCCCAACACTTTGGGAGGCCAAGGTGGGAGGATCCCTTGAGCCTAGGCGTTTCAGATCAGCCTAGACAACATAGTGAAAACTCGTCTTTACTAAAAATAAAAATTAAAAAAATTAGCCAGGCCTGATGGTGCACCCTGTAATCCTGGCTATTCTGGAAGCTGAGGCAGGAGGATTACTTGAGCCCAGGAGTTCTATATTGCAGTGAGCTATGATCATGCCACTGCATTCCAGCCTGGGTGACAGAGAGAGATCCTGTCTTAAAAAAAAAAAATCCATAAAATATTTGTTTTCATTTTCAGCTGACTTTAGTATACAAAATATTATCCTTCTTGTATGATATTGATAAAGTTTAGCTAATAAGTTATAATAGAAAAGCAATTGCTGTAAGTCTCTTGGGTCTCAGTTTCTTCAAAAGCCTTTCCTGCCTCACACACTACTCTTCCCCATCTCGATTTAAACAGGACCTTCCTTTATACTCTGAGAATCCTGTTTTTTCCCTTCATGGCATTAGTGTAATTTACAATTAATATATTTACCTGTGTTTTTATGATTGAGTATATTTCTACCTCATTAGTCTATAAATTCCATGAGGACCCCTGTCTTTGCCTCACCCAGCACCAACAAGAATGCCTAGCGTACTGTAGGCACTTAATTAAATGGATGAATGGATAAATGGATAGATGGATGAGTGAATGAATAGCGAAAATGACAGTGATATTTAGTAACTTTTTCTATTTTCCCAAGTTAGATTTTCTATAGTCCTCCTTTCTTTTGCTCAAATATCTAAAAGTATGCCATAATTTTAGCAAAATTTGGGGAACAATGTTAGGTCAAAAGTAGTACATGTATGCACATTTGTTATTAGTAGTACCCCCAAAAGAAATGTGAATGCCGGATCTCCAACTTCTTGATTTAAAAATGTAATCCAGGCCCGGCGCGCTGGCTCACGCCTGTAATCCCAGCACTTTGGGAGGCAAGGTGGGTGGATCCCTTGAGGTCAGGAGTTCGAGACCATCCTGGCCAACATGGTGAAACCGCCTCTACTAAAAATTCAAAAAAAAAAAAAAAAAGAAAAAGAAAAATTAGCTGGGAGTGGTGGTGGGTGCCTGCAGTCCCAGCTACTCGGGAGGCTGAGGCAGTAGAACCATTGGAACCGGGGAGGCGGAGGTTGCAGTGAGCCGTGATTGCACCACTGCACTCCAGCCTGGGCAACAGAGCCAGACTGTTTCAAAAAGAAAAAATGTAATCCAATGTAGTATTTACATCTAGTGCCAATGGGTACAGTGCACACTGTGCTGCATGCTGTGTTTCATTAAGCAGACTAATCTGGTGTGTTAATGAGAGATGTATTTAACTATCAGCTATAATATTCCATGTCATTTTCCAAGGGACACATCTTACAGCAGGTTTTTCACAAGCTATATTGAAATGTTCACCTGTTGCAGAAGCTCTATAAGATGCTGTGCATTCAGCGGGAAATAACCGAAGACATAGCACCTCTGGCAGGCTTGTTTCTCAGCGTCATGGAGAGAGCGCACCCAGTCTGAAGGCGCATCTGCTCCTCTCTGCCCTATATTGTGGATTAAGAAAATACAGTGTATAATCTCATATTCTCATTTCAGCAAATATAAATAGTACATGGCAATTATATGTGCTCGGTTTTCATTTTTAAGGGTGGAGATTGTTGAAAATGGTGTCGTGGACCAGACTCCAGAATTGGAGATTTTGTAGAGATCAAAGGTATAGTACTATTAAAGTAGGAATAAAGAGTGTGCAGACGTGGGTGTAAGATAATGAGCAGAAAAGGGAGTGGCAAGGTGCAGAGATCTCTGCAAGAAATGGATTGGGGAAATTGAAGGCTTTAAAGCCACGGTCTCTATTCCTACACCCAGCTTTCCGTCCTCAGTTACTATCGCCCAAGATCAAAGCCACCCTGGTTTTCTGATTGCCGCAACTGCGGCTCCAGGTGCTGAGTGCACAGCCACTGCGGCACTGTCCGCAGCTGCGCGCCGGGCTCAGACGGCATTATTTACGGTACAGAACACTCGCCCGCGCGACGGTATTTACGGTAACGGGGACCAGCCTGGGCAGCAGTATTTACGGTAACGAAAGCCAGCTGTATTTACGGTAGCGAGGGCTGGACCGGCGGCGGCATTTACGGTAACGGGGGCCGGGCTCGCGGAGGCCCGTCGGTTCGGTCCGCTCTGGGCGTTAGCAAGTGATCTCCAGCCAAGGCGGCCGCCACCCCTTGCACACAGCAGAAAATGCAAAATGACCCTCTGGGGCAGTGAGGGGCTGTGGCCCTCGGCCCCGGCCTGCCGCACCCCCTTCCCGCAGCTGGCGGCGGGCAGCGCCGAACAGGGTCCGGGTGCAGCCCCCTCCCGCCCCTCCGCTGAGGCGCCGGCCTGAACTGGGCGCGGGAACCAGGCCGCCCTCGGCGCCCAGCCCGCCCTAGTCCCGCGCGCCGCCCCCGCTGTGCCGCGCCCACATGGGTCTGTGCTACAGTCTGCGGCCGCTGCTTTTCGGGGGCCCAGGGGACGACCCCTGCGCGGCCTCGGAGCCGCCGGTGGAGGACGCGCAGCCCGCCCCGGCCCCGGCCCTGGCCCCAGTCCGGGTGGCCGGAAGGGACACGGCCCGGACCCTGCTCCCTCGGGGCGGCGAAGGGAGCCCGGCATGCGCTCGGCCCAAAGCAGACAAGCCGAAGGAGAAGCGGCAGCGCACCGAGCAGCAGAGCGCCGAGGAGCGCGAGGCGGCCAAGGAGCGCGAGGCGGCCAAGGAGGCGAGGAAAGTGAGCCGGGGCATCGACCGCATGCTGCGCGAGCAGAAGCGCGACCTGCAGCAGACGCACCGGCTCCTGCTGCTCGGTAGGTCCCGGCCGCGAGGTCGGCTGATGCCCCGGGGACAGCGCGCCGGGCCCGCGGGGGCGGCGGGCACCGGGGAGCGGCGGCGGGAGGGGCTCCTGAATCCCGGGACTGGACCCGGACGGGCGGCGGGCGCGGACGGGCTACAGAGCGTTTAAACTGTGGGTGGAATGGTTCCCCTGACCTAGCCGGGAGGACACTACGGGCTGATTCTGCCCCTCCCAGTGCCTTGAGCTTACTGCCGCTCGCTCGCTCTAATTAATGAGACTCTCTGGGAAGTCTCCCCCTCGATTGATCACCTTCCACAGGGTCGAATCCCCGGGGATGTCTACCCTAGCCTCTCACTTCCTGCTACACGAGGAGGCTGGCAGTTTGTTTTAAGAACACAGATGAAAGGAGATTTATAAGGCCTTTTAGCTTGACCGCAAAGCTTTTATTCCAATCACAGTGTTGTGGGTGGGTGTGGCCTGCTGCCTTTTGAGAAAGAACTTGAGCTGCACTTGCATTTTTTTTATTATACTTTAAGTTTTAGGGTACCTGTGCACAAGGTGCAGGTTAGTTACATATGTATACATGTGCCATGCTGGTGTGCTGCACCCATTAACTCGTCATTTAGCATTAGGTATATCTCCTAAAGCTATCCCTCCCCCCTCCCCCCACCCCACAACAGTCCCCAGAGTGTGATGTTCCCCTTCCTGTGTCCATGTGTTCTCATTGTTCAGTTCCCACCTATGAGTGAGAATATGCGGTGTGTGGTTTTTTGTTCTTCCAATAGTTTACTGAGAATGATGATTTCCAATTTCATCCATGTCCCTACAAAGGACATGAACTCATCATTTTTTATGGCTGCATAGTATTCCATGGTGTATATGTGCCACATTTTCTTAATCCAGTCTATCATTGTTGGACATTTGGGTTGGTTCCAAGTCTTTGCTAATGTGAATAGTGCTGCAGTAAACATACGTGTGCATGTGTCTTTATAGCAGCATGATTTATAGTCCTTTGGGTATATACCCAGTAATGGGATGGCTGGGTCAAATGGTATTTCTAGTTCTAGATCCCTGAGGAATCGCCACACTGACTTCCACAATGGTTGAACTAGTTTACAGTCCCACCAACAGTGTAAAAGTGTTCCTATTTCTCCACATCCTCTCCACCACCTGTTGTTTTCTGACTTTTTAATGATTGCCATTCTAACTGGTGTGAGATGGTATCTCATTGTGGTTTTGATTTGCATTTCTCTGATGGCCAGTGATGGTGAGCATTTTTTCATGTGTGTTTTGGCTGCATAAATGTCTTCTTTTGAGAAGTGTCTGTTCATGTCCTTTGCCCACTTTTTGATGGGGTTGTTTGTTTTTTTCTTGTAAATTTGTTGGAGTTCATTGTAGATTCTGGATATTAGCCCTTTGTTAGATGAGTAGGTTGCGAAAATTTTCTCCCATTTTGTAGGTTGCCTGTTGACTCTGATGGTAGTTTCTTTTGCTGTGCAAAAGCTCTTTAGTTTAATTAGATCCCATTTGTCAATTTTGGCTTTTGTTGCCATTGCTTTTGGTGTTTTAGACATGAAGTCCTTGCCCGTGCCTATGTCCTGAATGGTAATGCCTAGGTTTTCTTCTAGGGTTTTTATGGTTTTAGGTCTAACGTTTAAGTCTTTAATCCATCTTGAATTAATTTTTGTATAAGGTGTAAGGAAGGGATCCAGTTTCAGCTTTCTACATATGGCTAGCCAGTTTTCCCAGCACCATTTATTAAATAGGGAATCCTTTCCCCATTGCTTGTTTTTCTCAGGTTTCTCAAAGCACTTGCATTTTACTTTGGAAGCTCAACCCCAGCTCTGGGAGATTTGTTCCGCTTGAGAACCAGCTGCACGAAAGGGTGGCGGGCCCCAGTGTGCTCGCTGTGTAACTGCGTGCAGGAGGGCGGGTGCAGAATCCCAGCGTTTTCAAGGAACCAAATGCTTGCTCTCCTAGTAGTATTTTTCAGAGCTTAGCTATAGCAAATACGTGTGCTCCTACAACAATTAGAAAACATGGTTCTATGCACTCTACCATAGAATGAAAAAAAATCACGATTTCCTGATACTACTTGTTGCCTTTTAAATTTTAAGACAAAATAATAATAATTGGGCTTTTGATCGCAATTTTGTGAGATGTAAGGAAGAATAGTTGTTCAGGTCTGTGCTCTCTGCTATGCATGGGAGAAGGAGCTATTCCATGACTTTAGCAAGATGCCTGCTTATAAATGAATGCAACTTTCATTTAAGATCTAGAATACAATAAATATTGAGTTTGAGAGGACTTGTCCACTGCAAGAATGAATAATTTAAAACAACATAAACCTAGCTGTTGTATCCTGTTGAAATATCTAATTTCTAAAGCAAAGGGAAATATTTTTGAAGAAACAACAACAACAACAAAAAACAGTAAATACTCAGGTTATCTCAACAGGGACGCGGGCTGAGCAGTAGCAGAGCTCTCCCCTCCAGTGCTCACCTCCAGAATATCGCCGAGCACACGTTCCAGAGGTCTGAGGATACAGAAGTGTAACTTGAGAATTTCATACCTTGTTAAACCATTGTTGGTGTGTGAGGGTAAAATAAATCTTCGGATATGCAAGTACTCAAAGTACCCTCATCCACATATTTTTCTGGAAGGAAACTTAAAAAAAAAAATAGAGACACAGCGGTGGCTCACGCCTGTAATCCCAGCACTTTGAGAAGCTGGGGCTGGTGGATCACTTGATCTCAGGAGTTCAAGACCAGCCTGGGTAGCATAGTAAAACCCCATCTCTACAAAAAAATACGAAAATTAGCCGGGTGGTGCGCTGGAGACCCTGTCTCAAAAATGAATAAATAAGTAAATAAAAGAATAGAGACAAGTCTCACTACGTTGGCCAGGCTGATCTCAAACTCCTGGCCTCAACTGACCCACCCACGTCAGCATCCTAAAGTGCTGGGATTACAGGCATGAGCCACCATGCTCTACCTGGAAAGACATTAATTGGAAATTACTTCAGCCAAAATTTTTTAAATGCATCAAATTAAAATAATTCAAAAAGGGGAGAATTTTTTTAAAGGGGGGAGAGTTGTCATCTGAAGAAACTGACAAAAAAACAATAAGACAAATAGGATCAGGAGTTGTGACAATATAGTGTTGTTTTGATGTGATTATACAGTTGAACATAATTTTAAAATAATAAAAGGATATGAGAAGCAGAAAATGCTTTATATATAATAAAAATTATTAGACTATGAATCTGTGAAAAACAAATGTGATGAGATATGGTCTGAAGAATAGAATGGTGAGCTCTAAAGAGTCAGCTTCTTGTAACACATTTGAAAGTACTCTTTGAAGACATCATCTCATAGCCTCATAGAGTTTATATATCAGCATCATATCTAAAATGACGTAAAATCAAATGACTCACTTTTCAGGGGGAGTGTATTGTATCCTCCACCCAGCGATATCTACACTAAAACGCATACTGTTACATGAGGTTGACATTGTTTATCAATTTTATATAGATTTGAGTTAAACACACAAAGGTTCTTGATTTTATTAGGCTTTAAAATGGATTTAGCTGGAAATTTTTGAGTCAGAAATATGATTTATTGACCATTAATATCCTCAGATAATTACTTATGCTGCCATTGTGTTTAACAGCCATTTATTCTTGCTCACTGACCACATTCATTTGTTTATTCTGGAAATGTGCACCAAAAGCTGGGCATCGGGTTCAGAGACCTCAGACCGAGGGAAGGTGCACTTGCTCCAGCAGTGTCTTTTTTTTTTTTTTTTAATCCCAGCACTTTAGGATGCTGAGGTGGGCAGATCACTTGAGGCCAGGAGTTCAAGACCAGCCTGGGCAACATAGTAAGACTATGTTGCCTTTTTTTTTTTTTTTTTTTAGACAGGATCTCACTTTGTCACTCAGTCAGGAGTGCAGTGGTGTGATCATGGCTCACTGCAGCCTGGACCTCCCCAGCTCAAGCAATCTTCCTGCCTCAGCCCCACAAGTAGCTGGGACTACAGGTACATGCTACCACGGCTGACTAACTTTTGTATTTTATACAGAGATGGGGTTTCACCATGTTACCCCGGCTGGTCTTGGACTTCTGAGACCTGTCTTGGCCCACAGTGCTGGGATTACAGGTGTGAGCCATTGTGTCCAGTCAAGTTGCCCTTTATCACTCCATGCCTGCTAGTGTGAGGTGAGTCCCGTCTCCCATCATGATGAGTCCTCAAGAAGACCTTCCCATAGTCCTCTAGTGGAAATAAAGGTTTAACTCCCTGTGTCCTGTGAATTCTTTGTGCTCCTCTCATGGAGCACTGGGGTACATTGCTCCATAGGTGTCTTGGTGCTCTGTCTCCCCCATGGGGTCGATCCTGATGACTCAGCTTTCTTTCCTGCACAGGACATAGCACCCCACACAATCCTCTGGCAACAACACAAGAATCTGGGAGCCACTGTGACTATGAGGAGATATGCTCCCGTTTTAATTTTTAGATGGAGCATGGTTGAAGCATGCCATGGCTGGATTTTAAGCAGGTGCAGAGGTGGGATGGAACTTTCCAGTTAGAAGGCAGTGGTCAAGACAAGGAATCATGGGGTCCAAACTAGAGCAGTGTGGTATAGTAGGAGTGGGGAGCTCACGGGCTTGGGGAGCAGGTCAGATGACTGGGTGCAGAGGGTAGGTAATGAGAGGAATTCTCAGATAACTCCCATGGTCTTGAGCATGAGGTATGTGTTAGTCAGCTTGCTTACCTACCAAAATACAACAGGCTGAATGACCAAAAACAGACGTTTATTTTCTCACAATTCTGGAGGTTGGAAGTCTAAGATCAAGGTGCCAGCAGGGTTGGTTTCTGGTGAGGGCTCCCTTCCTGGCTTGCAAACGGCCACCTTCTCACAGTATCCTCACATGGCCTTTCCTCTGTGTGCACACAAAAAGAGGGAGAGATCTCTGGTGTCTCTTCCTCTTCTTACGAGGACACCGCGGGATTAGGGCCCCACCTTACGGCCTCATCTTACCTTAATTACCTACTTAAGGGCCCTATGTCCAAATACAGTCATGTGGGGGGTTAGGGCTTCAACATATGAATTCAGGGGGATGCGAAGCACAATTCAGTCCATAACAAGGGCTAAGGCGGGGAGTGCGTGCCCTGTCTAAAAGGGACAGCTGCATCCTAGCTTCATCCCACTGTTGCTTTGTGAGAACACAGGCCCAAAGTTGCCAGGTCTTCGGAATTTCTGAAACCTACCTATTTTTAAGCATTTGCTCAAATTAATAAAATGTAATCTACATGGCTAATACAGTCACGGGCTGCTGGCTCTTACCACTGATCTAACCTAGGTCACACAGACTTTTCTGCAGGTTGTGCACTAGGCTTTTGGGGCTCATGCACATGAGAGACCATTGGCAGAGGCCCTGGGTCTACACCAATTAAAAGCATACTTGATGTGAATTGGTGTGAATCAAAATATTTAATCTGCCAAATGAACACATATAGCAAACAAAGCTGTGTTCACCATTCTTCAGGTGAATTTTTCTGCTATTGAGTTCATGGAGTTGTAACAGAGTCAATGCCATTGATTTTTCTTCATCTTTCATTGACTGTGTTCACTACCTTCCTGTTGGGGAAGGGTTATCACGTTCCACTCAACTACTCTTTTAATATGATTCTTTTCCTGGATTGTTATTCGAATTTTAAATCCTCAGCTGTAGATAGGATTTGTCTTTTTTCCTTTTTTCAATTATTTCTTGTTATAGTTTATGTATTTGCTATTTCTCTGTCTGGAATACATCTTTCAAGAAGGAAGCAATCTCTTTGGAACATTTGCTGGCTTTCTTTTGTATCAAAATGCTGGCATGATTTTAATCTGTGTCTTTAGTTACTGTCAGAGGAAGTGCCTGGTGCACACATGCTCAGACATGCACGCACGCACACACACACACACACACAAAGGAAAAAAACAGAAGGAATGTTCTCCACTCTGGGATTTTGATGACTTTTTTCCCAAGTAAATGTCTTTCTTAATGAAGGCAGAAGTGACCAAGGAAAGACAATAGTTTTGGAGTTGTGCAGTGGCCTTGGGCATATCCTTATTAACTTGCTGTCTTCGTTTTTTGCCACAGCCTCCTGTGGCACCGTGGCTTTCAAAGTCAGAAGAAATCCCAATACTCTGGCTATTCCTTATGTTTCTGAACTCACAAAAGCATAACACATCCTGGCCGAGCGCGGTGGCTCACCTCTGTAATCCCAGCACTTTGGGAGGCCAAGGCGGGTGGATCATGAGGTCAGGAGATCGAGACCATCCTGGCTAACATGGTGAAACCCCGTCTCTACTAAAAATACAAAAAAAATTGGCCAGGCGTGGTGGCGGGCACCTGTAGTCCCAGCTACTCGGGAGGCTGAGGCAGGAGAATGGCGTGAACCCGGAAGGCAGAGCTTGCAGTGAGCCGAGATCGTGCCACTGCACTTAAGCTTGGGCGACTGAGCAAGACTCCGCCTCAAAAAAAAAAAAAAAAGCACGCATAACACATCCTTACAGCCTTAAAGAGAATGCAGTGATGTTGCATTTAAGTCAAAACTTTTATGTGGTATAACTTGTTATAGACCGTTATAGCAATGATACTAAAATTTTATAGGCTGGAAACTGCCGTTGTTTACATGAAGCCTAATTTCATCCCAGGGATTTATCTTGTTCTTTCACTTGGCAAAAGACCAGAGGTTCAGAACACTCTGTCAAAAATGCTCTCTTGGACTTGTCAACCCTCTCGTGTTTATTCACATGATTAATACTGGCCCTGAAAACAGGTAGTTTTGTCACTGGAATATATGACCATTTTATGAACACTTCCTTCAAAATTTGGGGATATCCTATGACCCACTAAAAGATGCAGAGGGGCGTATGTGATGGTTAGAGCACAGCACTGGAGTCAGACCTTGTCCGAGGCCCTTAGCACCCCCATCCTCCAGTTGCACAAACTTAAGTCCACCCCCCAGAGCTTCAGTTTCCATCTCAATGATAATCCTAATCCCACTGGCTTATTGACAGGAGTAAATGAAATTAATTGAAATAATGTATATAAATTCACATAATGAGATCGCACATCCTAGCAAAGGGCATCCAGCCCCAGGTGAACACAGCCCTCTGTGACTGAGCCAGGATCAAGCCCAGGCAGGCTGGCTTCGCCAAACATTAGCCGGTGACTGTGAGGCCAGCTGGAGGCAGCTGCAACAGCCCAGTCAAGAGATGTGAGGAGGCCGGGCACGGTGACGCACGCCTGTAATCCCAGCGCTTTGGGAGGCCGAGGCGGGTGGATCATGAGGTCAAGAGATCAAGACCATCCTGGCCAACACGGTAAAACCTCGCCTCTACTAAAAATGCAAAAATTAACTGGGCGTGGTGGTGCACGCCTGTGATCCCAGCTACTTGGGAGGCTGAGGCAGGAGAATCGCTTGAACCCAGGAGGCAGAGGTTGCAGTGAGCCGAGATTGCACCACTACACTCCATCCTGGGAGACAGAACAAGACTCCGTCTCAAAAAAAAAAAAAAAAAAAAAAATAGAGGGCTGAGAAGGAACCCACTGGGTGTGCAGGTTCATGGCCTGGCGGGTGCAGGAGGCTTCAGATTGGAAGGGACAGGAAGACACTGAAGCAGTGACGGCGGCTGCTCTTGGGAGGACTTTGCTGCTGGAGGACAGAACAGGTGTGCCCACTCCTGCACGTTGTGCCATCCAGGAAACAGCTGGGGTGATGATGGATGAGACTGGAATGGTGGGTGCTCCTGGGGATGAAGAGAAGAGGGCAGGAGAGGAATTGTCAATCTTTGTTTGACCCTTGCTGTGCATCCGCTTTCTAAACACTCAGGTGCCTGGACTCAACCTCAGCTCCTCCAGCACAAGTGACTTTCCCTGTTGACAGTGTCAGACTAATGTGTCATTTAGAGGGAAATTCTTTAATGGCAAGCAGGTTTTTTGGTTGAGTTGAGACCAAGAGACCTAGCTAATTCGGGTATCTAGCTAATTTAATTTGTCTATGAAAAGTTTCCAAAGATTAGCATTTTCAAAGATAAGACCTAACTCCAAGGGCCCAAAATCACTTCATGATATTGAAAGTGATAATCAGAAGATCTCCAAAACCCCACTGCATAAATCCGAATAAGGAGCCCTAGATGATTATTTCTCACCTCACAGCACCCAGGATAATTTACTTTGAGTCTACATTTATCTATTTATTTTTAATTTTATTTATTTATTTATTTACTTAGAGACAGAGTCTCTCTCTGTTGCCTAGGCTGGAGCAGTAGTACCATCTTGGCTCACTGCAACCTCCACCTCCTAGGTTCAAGCGATTCTCTTGCCTCAGCCTCCCAAGTAGCTAGGACCACAGGCACCCACCACCACACCTGGCTAATTTTTGGGGGTTTTTTTTTTATTTTTGTATTTTTAGTAGAGACAGGGTTTTACCATGTTGGACAGGCTGGTCTCAAACTCCTGACCTCTGGTGATCCACCTGCCTCAGCCTCCTAAAGTTCTGGGATTACAGGTGTGAGCCACCGTGCCCAGCTGGGTCTAAATTTATTAATACTTAGTTGTTGGGGTTTTTTGTTGTTGTTGTTGGCTTTAAGCTGAAACCAAACCTTTTACTGAAAAACAGAAAATTACCTTCTATCAGCTAAAGCAGCGACTCTAAGTGTGTTTCGGGGTCAAGTGAAAACTGTTCCCTGTTGTTTCAGAATTCCCTCGCTAGGGATGGACAGACAGCACACAGAGGACTTTTAGGGCAGGGAAACCGCTCCCTGTGATACCATAAGAGTGGACATTGTCACCACATACTTGTCCAACCCACAGAATGTACAACGCCAAGAGGGAACCCTAGTGTAGCCCTTCCAGCGCTGTGGACTCTGGGTGACAGTCATGCGTCAGGGTAGCTTCATGGATTGCTGTACTCTATGAGGGATGTTGCTGGTGGGGAGGCTGTGCCTGTCGGGGCAGGGAGTACATGGCAGCTGTATTCTGTACCATCCTCTCAATTTTGCTGTGAACCTAAAACTGCTCTAAATAATAGGCTTTTTGTTTTAGTCACTTACTAAGAAAAGAAGTCAGTGAAAGATTTTGTCCTTGAATTAGGATCCCAAGAGGAGGAGCTGGTGGAGAAGAAGAGGACAGACACCACAGTGGCCATAGCAGAAGGGTCGAGGGTTCTTCTAATGAGCCCGCTTAGGGGCCATAAGCTGATGGCCCTACTCTTAAAAAGCCCAGGTCAGTTAACCACAGCAGGAAAGATAGCGGCCCATTATTGAAAGCTGTGGTTTATGAATAAAAAAGCATCATTTAAAGACTTTTCCAACTGCAGTTCTGGGGTTAAATTATTCTCAGCAAATAAAGCCCTCTAGACATGCGTTGAAGTGTTAGCACCTGACGGGAGGGGCACACACACACTGCTCCTGCAGGCCGTTTGGCTTGGCTTGGCCAGGCCATGTGTCCCATCCTGTAAGGCTGCCCTAGCTCTGCCTCATCAGGAGGAATCACAGGATTGTTGCCCAGCTGTTATTAGGTGTTACACCAAATGCCACTGAAGGCGCGAGTTAGGGAAGCCACCCATCAAAATCTTCAAGGGTTAGACAGCTCTCTTCAACCCTTCCTGCTGTTATTTCATTTGCCGACCTGGGAAAATGTTATTTAGTGAGAGGCAGGTCAACCTGCCAACTGATGGAGGATCGAGGAAGACAGCAAACACACCATGGCATCTGCTTTCTCTAATCCTAGCAGAAGAGTCTTGGAGAAGATGTAGGTTGCATCACTGTGCTTTGG
Organism: Pan paniscus; assembly: GCF_029289425.2. Lineage (NCBI taxonomy): Eukaryota > Metazoa > Chordata > Mammalia > Primates > Hominidae > Pan > Pan paniscus. The sequence continues at coordinate 26,758,805 of NC_073266.2, read as the reverse complement.
ATTAATGCTCACTTGGTGTGTTCTTCTGTAGTTGAAAAGTGAATTTTCTTTCTGAGTAAGTGAACTTCTCCCAGAAAAAGCATAAGAAGACAATATTTTGACATAAACAGAAAAATAAGGCGCAATGATACCCATTCTTTGAGTCACAAGGGAAAAGGCCATTTTATTCATTGAATCCCTTATATTACTCACCAACTGCAAACATTTGCATCTCTCAGGAGCCCGCTCTGTGCCAGGTGCTTCTCTGGGTGATGTGGAGATTCCACAAGGCAGAGAGCACAGCCTCAGCCCCGGAAAAGTTCACTGTATTGTTGAAGAGAAAGGACAAGAACCTAAGAGAAAAATACCAGTCCGAGCCTGCACGTGCTCGGAGATAAATGGCAACAGTGTGGGTCAAGAACATGATTCCAGGGATTCACGTGGAACCTCTCAGTAACATGATGGGCATCCCCCTTCCTTAGGATATTTTATGAGTGGGGAGGTACAGGGGAGGTAGGAACTTGATTGTTTAATGTCAATGTTTGTACACAAATGCATAATGCTGGCCAGGCGCGGTGGCTCACACCTGTAATCCTAACACTGTGAGAGGCCGAGGCGGGTGGATTGCTTGAGGTCATGAGTTCGAGACCAGCCTGGCCAACATGGTGAGACCCCATCTCTACTAAAAATACAAAAATTAGCCAGACGTTGTGGCGGGTACCTATAATCCCAGCTACTCGGGAGGCTGAGGCAGGAAGTTGCAATGAGCCAAGAGTGCATCGTTGCACTCCAGCCTGGGTGACAGAGCAAGAATCTCAAAAAAAAAAAAAAAAAAAAGCATAATGCTGTTATTGATCCTGGGTGCAAACTATGAGCAGAAGCAGCTGTGAAATCTGCTCCAAGTTTGCACCTGGCAGCTGGTTTCCTGTTCATCAAGGAGCTGCTCAAAGAACCCAGAAGCACCCACAGCTCCCAGAATGAAGCAGCAACCTGGAGTGTTTACCTAATAGAACTGATGCTTCAAGAAGATGAAGAAAGTTTGAGCAACAGTGTGCAGTGTTATCAAACGGGAAGGAGACTGCTCCTTTTATCTCCAGCCATCAAAGTGCTCCACAAGTCAATATTAGGAGCTGCATTTTGTAGATTGCACCATGATGGGAAGGTGGAGATTGTCTGTAAATCGGCATGAAGAAAAAAAAAATGAAACGTTTATCCTTTTTTTACCCAAGAAATCCACTCATTAGAGAATCACTGAAAGGAAGGTGGATAAAAAGCCACAAAAGGGAACCATTGACTTGGCTGCAGAGCAGCATTTGTGTTTTACAGGTACTTCGGGAGCATCTAGAGGGCGTGATTTGGAGTCTGCTAGCCAGGAGGCCACAGGAGAAACACAGGTCAGCCCCAGAATCATGGAGCACACATTTGCCTCGACCCCAGCTGTATTTTCTTTTCTGGGAAAATATCAGCCACTGGAATTAGGCCAGACACAGGAATCTGTAGATACAAAGCTCGTCAGCAGAGCAAGACTCAGAACCCAAGAGTGGCCCCAGGGAGGAATCAGGACTGAGCAAGACGCGAGTGCTGATCCCAGAGCCGGCCTCCTTCTTCCCTGTCACCCTCAGAGGGTGGTGTAAATGAACCACAAGCCCACAGCTGTCCTGGTGAGGAAGCGCAGAGCAAGGCCCAAGCCAGCATACCCCAGAGAGTTAGACTGAGCCACAGATCAATCAGCTGTTTGATTTGTAGAGCAGCTTGTCTATTGAGAAGGACGTCAGTGCTGTGTTACAGGCTATTTGTTTATTCAGCAGCAATTACTGACATTCAGTAGCACGTCTACCACGTCCCAGGTTCTGTCAGGCTTCAGTCTACAAACTGGAGCTGTCTCAGGAGCTGTTCTGTGTGCTCAGGAGCTTATGACCCTGTGCGGGAGACAAAGGTATCAACCAGCCATTGCAGCATAGCATAAAATACATCCATGCAGGTACAGAAGACGGTGGGAGCAGCTCTTGCCCCAGTGAGAAGGGAGGCAGGACTGAGGAGGAGGGCAGCAGCTTCCAAGAACCTTCCTACTTAAAAAAAAAAAAAAAAAAAATAGCCCGGTGCGGTGGCTCCCTCCTGCAATCCCAACACTTTGGGAGGCTGAGGCGGGTAGATCACATGAGGTCAGGAGTTCCAGACCAGCCTGGCCAGCATGGCAAAACCCCATCTCTACTAAAATTACAAAAATTAGATGGGCATGGTGGCACGAGCCTGTAATCCCAGCTACTCGGGAAGCTGAGGCAGGAGAATGACTTGAACCCGGGAGCCGGAGGTTGCAGTGAGCCGAGATTGCGCCACTGCACTCCAGCCTGGGCGACAGAGCAAGACTCCATCTCAAAAACAAAACAAACAAACAAAAAAACCGTATTTGTAGAGTATATTTCTGTTCTTAAAATCGACAAGTTTGCGAAACCCCTCGTTTTGAGAGGCCCATTGGAAAGCAGCAGGTGCCACGCAGAGCAAATGAAAAACAGAATGCTCCGCACGTTGTGCATAGGTTTATCGAAACTCCTGCATCTGCTTTAGGTCTGTTTAGTTGAAAATCCATTTAGAATATGCTCTAATTGATATATGTGACCTATAAGGAAGTGTCCCTCTTTTTTAAGAAAATATAGAAACGTGTTATTTGTTATAGGTTTTCATTGTACAAAGAAATTCAATGTGCTGGAAAGAACCAATAAAATACGGATAAAGTAGTGCCAATTAAGAAACAGTTATGTGACCCTTTATCTCTGAAATTGTTTTAACTGGTACTTTGTTTTAGAATTGCTTTTTAATGTAACAGCCTTCTGAACATCAGCTATTTGATAAGTGCTGTGTGGAACTAAAAAGCATGCCGAGCTGTGGTTGATCCAATGAACTTCGCTGTGCCTCATGGAGTACGATATTTAACTTTCAGATCCATTTCCCTTTTTTGCTCTAATGACATTTTCTCAGAAGTAATGCTCTCCACCCTTGGGCTTGGGTACAATAATGAGCTTGGAACAGGGGATAGGAGGCCCAGTGTCGATGAGCACGCGCACACACACACACACACACACACACACACAGTGAAGTGCAGGAAGCTCTGTGGCCATGTCAACCCTTGCTGACTGGGGACAGATGGAGGCAGGCTACACCCTAGTCTGTGGCCTCAGAAGAAAAGCATCTTAGTTCTGCTGGTGGTGTTCAGCCTCAGCCTTTCCCTTCACCTAAATTCCTACAGGTTATCCTAACTTCAAATAGGATAAGTTAATTTTAATTATGTATACAGAATGTTCGTTTAGGAACACAGAGGATGGATTTCTAGAGTAATCTCAAAATCCTTTTATTCAACCCACAATACAAAGGAAGCAGCATTGGTGTTCTTCCGTGGAGCCTGAACATCATGGGTCCCACAGTGAGTCACAGCCTTCTGCACTCCCTGATCACACAGTGGGTCACACCCTAGACCCGTGGGTCATATCACGGAACACATCGTGGATCCCACATATGGATTATACCCTAGGACACAGCCTGGATCACACAGTGTATTTGGAATTAGAGCTTGGAATGCCAGGAACAGCCACACAGTCACCCTGGCCTCCAGAGCAGGCCTTCCGCTGAACCCTTTGCTGTGGCTTCACTATGCCCTGAGCAGTCCAAGGCACAACTAATGGCCCAGGGTCTTCTGGCTGAAAGTGGGAATAGTGAGGAATGGGCCTAGGGTGATCAGTGAGCAGTAATGATAAGTACCCGCATCTGTAATATGTGCCCCAACTCCTGCTAACCCACAGGTACAGAGGGAGAGGAGCTCAGCTATCTGGCCCACTTCTGGGCTCCCTCCCCAGTTTCCAGACCCAGCCACGCAGCCTACTCTGGGGTCTTTGGACTCCATCTCTTACGTTTTTGTCTCCTTTCTTCCTTAATATCAGTATTTTCTTTTAGTTTCTCCTTATCAAAGCTTGCTCATACCCAGAACATTTTACTCGTTCCTGTGAAATTATTAATGGAGGTGAAGGTTAAGTCCATTATCAATTTTTTTTTTAATTTAACAGCTTTTTTTGAGATATAGCTGAAATGCATACAGAAAACAGCACATATTTAAAGTGTGCAGTTTGGTTAGTTTTGACATGTGTATATATCTATCACATCTGAAAGTTTCCTCCTGCATCTTTGAGTTGATTTCCTTATTTTATCATGGTAAGAACACTTCACACGAGATCTACCCTATTAAAAAGTTTTTAAGTGTACAATACCGTACTCTTCTATATGGGGACAACGTTGTACAGCAGAGCTGTACAACTTAATCATCTTGCATGTCTGAAATGTTTTACTCCTTGAATAGCAACTCTCCACTTCCCTCTCCCCCAAACCCTAGAAACAACCGTGCTACTCTCTGCTTCTGTGAGTTTGACTATTATAAGTCCTCATATAAATGGAATCATGCAGTATTTCTCCTTCTGTGACTGGCTTAACTCAGCATACTATCCTCCAGGTTCATCCATGTTGTTGCATCTGGCTGCATTCCCTTCTTTTCTTTTTTGAGGTTGAATAATATTCCATTGTATGTATGTTCCACATTTTCTTTCTTCATTCTCTTCCAGTGGACATTTAGGCTGCTTCAGTATCTTGGCTATTGCAAAAATTGCTGCAGCAAACATAAGAGTGCAGCTATCTCCTGGAGATTCTGATTTCAGTTCTTTTGAATATATACCCAGAAGTGGGATGGCTGGATTTTATGGTAATTCTATATTTTTATTTTTTTAAGGAATTTCCATACTGTTTTCCATAGCAGCTGTACCATTGTAATTCCCACCAGCAGTGTACAAGGGTTTCAGTTTCTCTGCATCTTTCCCGGCACTTGCTAACTTTTGTCTTTTTGATAATGGCCATCCTAACAGGTGTGAGGTGATGTCTCATTATGGTTTTGATTTGCCATTTTCCTCATGATTAATAACATGAGCTTTTCATATACCTGTTGGACATTTCTATGTCTTTTTTTTTTTTTTTCTGAGACAGAGCCTCGCTCTGTCACCCAGGCTGGATTGCAGTGGTGCGATTTCGGCTCACTACAACCTTCGCCCCCCAGGTTCAGGCGATTCCCCTGCCTCAGCCTCCTGAGTGGCTGGGATTACAGGCTCCTGCTAGCATGCCTGGGAAAATTTTGTATTTTAGAAGAAGCGGGGTTTCACTATGTTGGCCAGGCTGGTCTTGAACTCCTGACTTCAAGTGATCTGCCCACCTTGGCCTTTCAAAGTGCTGGGATTACAGTGTATGTCTTCTTTAAGAAGACATGTCATTAGCCCATTTTTTAATCTGGATATTTGCTGTTTTTTGTTTTGTTTTGTTTTTTTGCTATTGAGTTGTAGGAGCTCTTTATATATTTCAGAGATTTTCCCCTTATCAGATATAAGCATATCTCAGAGATATTGCAGGTTCAGTTCCAAACCACCCCAATAAAGTTAATATAGAAAGAAAGTCACATGAATTTTTTTCTCAGTGCATATAAAAGTTGTGTTTATACTATACTATATCTATTAAGTGTGCAATCACATCATGTCTTTAAAAAAAGCACACCTTAATTTAAAAATATTGATAAAAAAATGCTAACGATCATCTGAGCCTTCAGTGAATCTGGATCTCTTTGCTGGTGGAAGGTCTTGCCTTGATATCGGTGACTGCTGACTGATCAGGGCGGTTGTTGCTGAAGATAGTTTCTTAGACTAAGACAGCAATGAAGTTGATCACATCGGTTAACTCTTTCATGAAAGATTTATCTGCAGCATGTGATGCTTTTGATAGCATTCTACTCATCGTACAACTTTCAAAATTGGGGTCAGTCCTCTCAAACATGCTGCTTTATCAGCTACATTTATGGAATATTCTAAATCCTTTGTAATAGTTTCAACAAAGTTCACAGCATCTTCACCAGGAGAAGATTGCATCTAAAGAAACCTCTTTCTTTGCTCATTCATAAGAAGGAACTCCTCACCCATTAACATTGTATCCTGAGATTGCAGCAATTTAGTCACATCTTCGGGCTCCACTTTTAATTCTAGTTCTCTTGCTATTTCTACCACATCTCCAGTTACTTCCTTTACTAAAGTCTTGAATCCCTCAAAGCAATCCATGAGGGTTGCAATCAACTTCTTCCAAATTCCCGTTCATGTTGCTATTTTGACCTCCTCCAATGAATCATGGGTGCTCATAATGGCATCTAGAATTGTGAATTGTTGCCAGGTTTGTTGTCGTTGTTGTTTTGAGACAGGGTCTCACTCTGTCACCCAGGCTGGAGTGTGGTGGCATGATCATGACTCACTGCAGCCTCAACCTCCCAGGCTCAAGTGATTCTCCTGCCTCAGCCTCCCAAGTAACTGAGACTACAGGCATGTGCCACCATGCTTGGCTAATCCAGAAGGCTTCCAATTTACTTTGCTTAGGTCCATTAGAGCAATCGCTGTCTATGGCACTTATAGTGCTATGAAACATATTTCTGAAATAATAAGACTGCAAAGTAAAAATTACTGCTTGATCCATGGACTGAAGAATGGATGTTGTGTTAACAGGCATGAAAACAATATTAATCTCCTTGTACATCTCCATCAGAGCTCTTGGGTTACCGGGTGCATAGTAAATGAGCAGTAATAATTTGAAAGTAATCTTTTTTTCCAAGCAATACGTCCCAACAGATGGCTTAAAATATTCAGTAAACCATGATGTAAACAGATGTGCTGTCATCCAGGCTCTGTTTTTCCGTTGATAGAGCACAAGCAAAGCAAATTTAGCCTAATTCTTGAGGGCCCTAGGATTTTCAGAATGGTAAATGAGCATTAATTTCAACTTAAAGTTACCAGTTGCATTAGCACCTAACAAGAAGTCAGCCTGGCCTTCGAAGCTGTGGAGCCAGGGATTGACTTTTCCTCTTTCCTTATGAAAGTCCTAGGTGGCATTTTCTTTCCACAGAAGGCTGTTCCACCTCCATTGAAAGCTGTTGTTTAGTGTAGCCACTTCTCATCAGTGATCTTAGCTAGATCTTCTGGTTAACTTGCTGCAGCTTCTATATTAGCATTTGCTGCCTTACCTTGTACTTGTATGTTATGGAGATAACTGTTTTCCTTAGACCTCACGAGTCGACCTCTGCTAGCTTCCAGCTTTTCTTCTGCAGCTTCCTCGCCTCTGTCAACGTTCCTAGAATTGAAAAGTTAGGGCCTTGTTCCGACTTAGGCTTTGGCTTCGGGGAATGCTGTGGCTGTTTTAATCTTCTATCCAGACCACTCAAACTTTTTTCATTTCAGCAATGTGGCTATTTCACTTTCTCATTAGTGTGTTCACTGGAGTAGGACTTTTAATTTCCTTCAAGAAGTCTCCCTTGGCATTCACAACTTGGCTGTTTGGCACAAGAGACCCAACTTTTGGCCTGTCTTGGCTTTTGACATGCCTTCCTCAGTAAGCTTAATCATTTCTAGCTTTGGATTTCAAGTGAGACAGTCTTCCTTTCACTTGAACACTTAGAGGCTGTTGTAGGATTATTAAATGGCCCTAATTTCAATACTGTTATGTCTCAGGGCATAGGGAGGGCCCAGGAAAGGGAGAGAGATGGGGGAATGGCTGGTCAGTACAGCAGTCAGAACACACACGCCATTTATCGATTGAGTTTGCCATCTTATATGGGTGCTACACGTGACACCTCAAAACAACTACAATAGTAACATCCAAGATCCCTTATCACAGGTCATTTTAACAGATATAATAATAATGCAAATATTTGGAATATTGCAAAGATTACCAAAACGTAACACAGAGACACAAAGTGAGCACATGCTGTTGGAAAAATGGTGCCAATAGACTTGCTCAACACAAGGTTACCACAGACCTGAAATTTATTAAAAATTTGTAAATTTGTATAAATGCAATATCTGCAAAACACAATAAAGTGAAACACAATAAAACAAGGTACACCTTTATGTGGTTTACACATATTTTCTCCCATTCAATAGGTTGCCTCTTCATTCTGTTGATTGTTTCCTTTGCTATGCAGAAGCCCCTCAGTTTGATGTCATCTCACTTGCCAATTTTGTCATTGTTGCCTCTGCTGTTGGTGTCATATCCAAGAAATCATTGCCAAGACCAATTAATGTCAGGAAACTTTTTTCCTATGTTTTCGTTCAGTAGTTTTACAGTTTCAGGTCTTACAATTACATCTTTAATCCATTTCGATTTACTTTTTGTGTGTAGTGTAAGATAAAGTTCCAATTTCATTCTTTTGCATCTGCATATACAATTTTCCCAACACCATTTGTTGCAGAAACTATCCTTTCCCCATTTTATATTCTTGGCACTCTTGTCAAAGATCAATTGACTATATTTGTGGATTTATTTCTGGACTCTGTATTCTCTTCCATTGGTTTATGTATCTATATGCCAGTACCATACTGTTTTAATTACTGTAACTGTGTAGTATGTTTTGAAATTAGGAAATGTGATGCTTCTAGCTTTGTTCTTCTTTCTCAAGATTACTTTGTCTACTTGGGGTCCTTTGTGGTTCCTTCTGAGTTTTAGGACTGTTTTCTCTATTTTTGTAAAAAAAAAAAAAAAAAAAAGTCATTAGGATTTCCCTGGGGATTGCATTGACTCAGTAGGTAGCTTTGGGTAGTACAGACATTTTAACAATATAAATCTTCCAATTTGTGAACATGGGATTTTTTTCCATTTATTTGTATCTTCTTTCATTTCTTATATCACTGTTTTGTAGTTTTCAGTATAAAGGTCTTTCTCCTCCTTGGTTAATTCCTAAGTGTTTTGTTATTTTTGATGTTGTTGTAAATGAGATTGTTTTTTAATTTCATTTTCAGATAGTTCATTGTTTGTATGTAAAACTGCAACTGATTTTATACATCAATTTTGTATCCTGCAACTTTGCTGAATTCATTTATTAGTTCTAATAGTTTTTTGGTGAAATTTTTATATTTTTGTATGTATAAGATCATGCCATCTGCAAGCAGATAATTTTACTTCTTCCTTTTGAATTTTGATGCTTTTTATTTCTTTTTCTTGCCTATGTGCTTTGGCTGGGACTTCCTGTGGTGTCATGAATAGAAGTGATGAGAGTGGGCATCTTTGCCTTCTTCCTAATCCTAGAGGAAAAAGCTTTTGGTTTTTCACCATTAAATATAATATTAGCTGTGGGCTTTTCACATACAGCTTTAATTATAGTCAGTTAAATTTCTTCTATACCTAGTTTATTGAGAGTGTTTAATCATGAAATGGTGTTGAATTTTGTTAAATGCTTTTTTTGTATCTATTGAGATCACTATGTTATTTTTATCCTTCACACTGTTAATGTGGTATATCACATTAATTGATTTACACGTGTTGAATCATCCTTGCATTTCAGGGATAAATCCCACTTGGTCATAGTGCTGTTGAGTTCAGTTTCCTAATACTTTATTAAGGATTTTTTGCATCTGTGGACCTCAGGAATATTAGCCTATAGTTTCTTTTCTTGTAGTGCCTTCATCTGACTTTGGTATCGGCATACACTGGCTTCATAAAATGAGTTTGGAAGTGTTCCCTTTATGTTATTGATGACGCGGTTTACATCTTTTTATGTTGTGTATCCATTAACACATTTTTATATAGTTAGTGTTAATACTTTGTCTTTTAACTTTTAAGTTAGAATTAAAATTATTTACATATCAACATTACAGTATTCTATGCTTGTCTACATATTTACCTTTACAAATGAACTTTATACTTTCATATGCTTTCTTGTTGCTGTTTAGTATGCTTTCATTTCAACTTGAAAAACTCTCCTTAGCATTTCTTGTATGTCATATATGGTGGTGATGAATACCCTCAACTTTTGTTTGGGAAATTTTTTCTCTCTCCTTCTTTTTTTGGAGGATAGTTTTGCCAGGTATAGTGTTCTTTGGTTGGCACTTTTTTCTTTTAGAACGTTGAATATATCATCCCACTCCTTTCTGACCTGAAAGATTTTTGCAAAGAAATCTGCCAATAGTCTTATGAGGGCTTCCTTTTATGTGACAAGTTCCTTTTCTCTTGCTGCTTGAAAAATTGTCTTTGACTTTTGACAATTTGATTATAATGTCTCAGTATTAACTGTTTGTTTTGTTTTGTTTTGTTTGAGATGGAGTCTCGCTCTGTTATCCAGGCTGGAGTGCAGTGGTGTGATCTCGGCTCACTGCAAGCCCCACCTCCCGGGTTCACACCATTCTCCTGCCTCAGCCTCCCGAGTAGCTGTGTCTACAGGCGGCTGCCACTGCACCCGGCTAATTTTTTGTATTTTTAGTAGAGATGGGGTTTCACCGTGTTAGCCAGGATGGTCTCGATCTCCTGACCTCGTGATCCACCCACCTCAGCCTCCCAAAGTGCTGGGATTACAGGCGTGAGCCACTGTGCCTGGTCCTCAGTATGAACTACTTTGGCTTTATCCTGTTCGTGATTCATTGAGCTTCATGAATCCGGATATCCATTTCCCTCTCCAGATTTGGGATGTTTTGACCATTATTTCTTTTAATAAGCTTTCCTCCTCAGTTTCTTTCTTCACCTTCTAGGATTCTCAAAATGTATACATTGATTAGCTTAATGGTGTCCTATAACTTCCTTAGGCTATCTTCAATTTTTCATTCTTTTTTTTTCCTTTTTACTCTTCTGACTAGATAATTTCAAATGACCTGCCTTTGAGTTTGTTGATTCTTTCCTCTACTAACTCAAGTCTGCTCTTGAGCCCTGTAGTGATTATTTTCAGTTCAGTTAATATTCTTCAGCTTTACAATTTGTGTTTTGTTCTCTGTTTTATAGTTTCTATTTCTTTGTTGATATTCTAATTTTATGCATACATAGTTTTCTGATTTCACTCAGTTGCCTGTGTTCTCTGGTAACTCTCTGAGCTTCATAAGATGATTATTTTTAATTCTTTGTCTGATCTCTGTTTATAGATCTCCATTTCTTTAGGGTAGGTTACTAGTGATTTGTTTTGTTCATTTAGTTGTGTCCCATTTCCCTCTTTCTTCATGTTCCTTATAGCTTTATGTTGGTATCTGTCCATTTGAAGAAACAGCCACCTCTCCCAGTCCTTATGGCTTCAGCAGGGAAAGATCTTCACCAATCAGCCTAGCTAGAGATTCTGGGAAGCTCTCAAACTTTTTCTGTGGATGTGTCTTCCCTGGACTTGTGCATTTTAATTATAGGGATTTACTGGTTTCTTTTTTCAGGAGCCCATAATCTCTTGCTCCTTCTGGTGTCTCACTACTATACCATAGGCCAGGGTGCCCCACTCTTCTCCCTCCCTCCGTGGGGAGAAGTCGTGAGTTTTGCACCTTTTCCCAATCAGGCAGAGCTGTGCTGGCCACAGCAAACCAACTGCCCCTTTTCTTTGTTCTTAGCTTCCCTCAGGCATTTAAACTATTCTTTGTCCCTCAGCACTCTGGGTGAAGCAAGATATAAATTGGTCCCTTGGGCAACACATAAAAAATTCAGAGTCGGATATTAATTCCACTCTCTCGGGGAGAGTGTGGCCAGGGTGGTCTTTCTGGGCACTGTGCTGTGCCAGCTTGGGGGCAGGCCCGATGTGCATTAAATTGAATTGCCCTTTTTACCTCTTTTAATGCAACTGCTTTGGCTTTTTACTTATCTGGAGTACTGTGACTTCTTAACTGGATTCTAGAGCTCTCATAAAGGTGTTTTGGCCCATATATTTTGTTACATCAATTTTTCAGCAGGGCAATAAATTTTTCAGCGGGGCTGGGACTTTCTATTTTGCCATCTTGCTGACATCACTCTCAAAAATAAAATTGTATTATTACATAATTTAAACTCAAATAGAGACCAAAGGATGGTGTGTGAACATTTATAATTTTTTTCTATAGAGTTACCAGTCCAATTGGAAATCTCTGATTTCTCTCCCTGTCCCATTTACTCCTTAATCCTCCCTAGCAAGCACGGATTCTTAGTTATTCAGTTCTCCCTCTACAGGAGCAGAGGACGTGATTAGACCTGGTCAGGTCTCTCAGAAAAACATATCTACAAGGTGAACAGATTTTTTCCTTGCTCATAGTAGCTGCCTTTCATAGACTACATTCCCTGTGTCATTCACTAGCCTATGTTTCCTTCATCCTACCTGAAACTCCCTCGTGGGCAAGGGATGAGAGAGGTGAGAAAAAGAAGGAGAGAGAAGGACCCCCTCCCAAGTCAACTGGGAATGACCAGTCTCTGATGTCCCCAGCCCATGAACACCATATGGGGCAACTGCGCTGTTTGCAGAACACTGTGAAATGCTGATATGTTTAATTCCTTCATGCTAAGAACAATTTATCAATGAAAACTGTGTCCACAAGACATGTGTGTACAACACGAAGTGACTTCTGTGAGCACAGGGAGAAAACAAATGAAGGCCACCCAAATGAGAACAAGCAGAGGCTATTTATTTAGAACTTGCTATAGCAAAAGAGTCAGTGACCATCACTTGGGTTCGGCAGACTCAAAGACAGGCAGATGAGTGGGAAAGCTTTTTAGTGGAAAAAGGAAAGGCTTCAGATATTCCCTGATTGGAGGCTGTTGGCGTGGGGAAGCTGTAGGCTGGCTAAGTGCAAAGGGACATCCCGTGCAGTTGGTTAGCAGAGCATCTTTGGGTTTCTCCAGTTGGTCCTAAGTAGGAGCAAAAATTAAGCAAGTTGATAATTATTAGTCAAGTTGTGGCCATTTGGAGCCAACTGTTACAAAGGTTATTGTTTGGCTTCCTGGAGTGGTTGCTGTTGTACTGGATACTGTCAATAATAGGTTGCCATCCTAGGCCAGTTGCTGCAGGTTGTGGGTCAGACTATATATATTTTTATATATAGCCTGGCCATTGCCTGTTTATATATTCAGTCCCTCGACACATATCTAGAGCGAAAACAATCATTTAAAAATAAGCAGAAAACCTCTGCTATACAAGGAAAGAACAGGCTGTAGAGCCAGGACCTGACTTGATTTCTGGCTCTGCTACCTCTGGCCGGTCACTGAGCACCTCCGAGCTCCCTTTCCTGGAGCATAAAATGAAGATGGGAATGTCGTCCAGAAAAATTGTTATGAAAATCTGCAAGGTGAGACCCATGCACAAAGCAGGGTCTGGTGATTGGGGTCTCCTGCCCTTTTCCTGTCACTGCCAAGTTCACACTGAGGTCTAAAGGGCAAGGCCTAACACCTTCTCTGTCCTTGACACATTTGCATTTTATCAGGGATAAGGCCCAGGTTTGAAAAAAGGGAACAGCTTCAGAGTCGTGGGATTCTCAAGGGGCATCTCCGATGCCAGCAACTAAACTGCATCACAAAAGTCAGGGAAGCTTGGATTGTAGTCTCTCCCACCCTTCCTATAAATACTTCTCTTCCTGGGGCCTGCCCACTAGGTACCCCTGCCATATTCCATCAGTGAAACGCATGAACCAAAAAGTATTTGAGACAGATCTCAGTCGGTTTAGTTTCATTTTGCCAAGGTTGAGGACAGCCCAAGGAAAAAAGACACAAGTCACAGTAGGATTTGTGGACTGTGCTTTTTCCAAAAGAGGATTTTAAGAACTTTAAAGAGGAAAGAGCAGACAGGAGGGGAAGGAGGGAAGAAAAAAAGGGACAGTAGGTGCTGAGGTGAGTGGTCACAGTCTTGTGAGGCTTTGCTGAGCGCTCACTGAATCCACATGTGAAAGGAGGGGTAGAGGTATGTTAATTATGCGTTTGGCTCACGCTCAGTAAATCTGCATTTTATATGAGATAAAGTAAATGTAGAGTAGAGGAAGAGGTCAAATACACATTTCTCTCAGAGGGATGATTTCTAGTCTTGTCTTTGTCCTGTACCTGTGAAGATACACTGTTAATTTATATTGTCAGGGTGAAACAAAACAAAACTCCGTTTTAGGGCTCACAAAGAATTTCCTTGTGAGCCGTTAGTGAGGGAGGCCACCTGGGGAGATAGGTGACCTATCTTCTGTCTTTGTAGCCATCTGTTTAGGAACAAAAGGAAGGCAGTTTTTGTATGATTCAGTTCCCAAGTGTAACTTTCCTTTGGCATAGTGAGTTTAGGGTCCCGAGATTTTATTTTCCTTTCACATTAAGGATAGCTAATGCTGGGTGTGGTGGTTCACACCAGCACTTTGGGAGGCCAAAGCAGGTGGATCACTTGAACTCAGAGTTCAAGGCCAGCCTGGGCAACATGGTGAAACCCTGTGTCTACAGAAAAATACCAAAAAAAATAACCAGGCATGGTGGTGCACACCTGTAGTCCCAACTACTCAGGAGGCTGAGGTGGGAGGATTGCTTGAGCCCAGCAGGTCAAGGCTGCAGTGAGCCATGATGGTGCCACTGCACTCTGGCCTGAGCAACAGAGTGAGATCCTGTCTCAAAAAAAAAAAAAAGAAAGAAAAGAAAAGAAAAGATAACAAGGCCGGGCGCGGTGGCTCACGCCTGTAATCCCAGCACTTTGGGAGGCCGAGGCGGGTGGATCACGAGGTCAGGAGATCGAGACCATCCTGGCTAACACAGTGAAACCCTGTCTCTACTAAAAAAATACAAAAAATTAGCCAGGCGTGGTGGTGGGCACCTGTAGTCCCAGCTACTCAAGAGGCTGAGGCAGGAGAATGGCATGAACCCGGGAGGCAGAGCTTGCAGTGAGCCGAGATCGTGCCACTGCACTCCAGCCTGGGTGACAGAGCAAGACTCCATCTCAAAAAAAAAAAAAAAGAAAGAAAAGAAAACAAATGAGCACAGGGATTGCTAAGCGGGTTGCAAGTTTAAATAAAGTGGTCAGGAAGGCTTTGTTGAGAAAGTGGACATTTTAGCCAGGTGTGGAGGAAACAAAAGAGGGGACCAGGTCATTCTCTGGAGAAGAGCATTGGGATATGGAGAGTCAGGTGCAGATGCCCTGAGATTTGCGTGAACTGATGTGTTCAAGGAATAAGCCACAGGCCCATGGTCAACCAAGTAGGAACATATAAGGCAGTAAAAGGACCTTGGGTTTTACTTTGGCTATTTATAATAATCCAAGCAGCCAGTAGAAGCTGGGAGCAGGGTGGTAGTAATGGACTGATGAGAAGTGGTCAAGTTCTAGATAGATTCTGAAGGCAAATTAACAATTTGCTAATGAACATATGAAAAAAAAAAAGCTCAACATCACTGATCATTAGAGAAATGCAAATCAAAACTACCATGAGATACCATCTCACACCAATCAGAATGGCTATTATTAAAAAGACTACTATTAAAAAACAGATGCTGGTAAGGTTGTGGAGAAAAAGGAACGCTTATACACTGTTGGTGGGAGTGTAAATTAGTTTAACCATTGTAGAAAACAGTGTGGCGATTCCTCAAAGACCTAAAAACAGAACTACCATTCGACGCAGCAATCTCATTACTGGGTATATACCCAAAAGAATATTGATAATCCTACTGTGTCCGGAATTGGTGGGTTCTTGGTCTCACTGACTTCAAGAATGAAGCTGCGGACCCTCGCGGTGAGTGTTACAGTTCTTAAAGGCGGCATGTCCAGAGTTTGTTCCTTCTGACGTTCAGATGTGTTCGGAGTTTCTTCCTTCTGGTGGGTTTGTGGTCTCGCTGGATCAGGAGTGAAGCTGCAGACCTTTGCAGTGAGTGTTACAGCTCTTAAGGCGGCGCATCTGGAGTTGTTCGTTCCTCCCGGTGGGTTCGTGGTCTCAGTGGCTTCAGGAGTGAAGCTGCAGACCTTCGCGGTGAGTGTTACAGTTAATAAAGGCAGTGTGGACCCAAAGAGTGAGCAGCAGCAAGATTTATTGCAAAGAGCAAAGGAACACAGCTTCCACGGTGTGGAAGGGGACCGGAGCAGGTTGCCACTGCTGGCTCGGGCAGCCTGCTTTTATTCTCTTATCTGGCCCCACCCACATCCTGCTGATTGGTAGAGCTGAGTGGCCTGTTTTGACTGGGTGCTGATTGGTGCGTTTACAATCCCTGAGCTAGACACAAAGGTTCTCCACCTCCCCACCAGATTAGCTAGATACAGAGTGTCCACACGAAGGTTCTCCAAGTCCCCACCAGAGTAGCTAGATACAGAGTGTTGATTGGTGCATTCACAAACCCTGAACTAGACACAGGGTGCCGATTGCTGTATTTACAAACTTTGAGCTAGATACAGAGTGCCAATTGGTGTATTTACAATCCCTGAGCTAGACATAAAAGTTCTCCACGTCCCCACCAGACTCAGGAGCCCAGCTGGCTTCACCCAGTGGATCCCACATGGGGGCTGCAGGTGGAGCTGCCTGCCAGTCCTGCACAGTTGTGCCCACACTCCTCAGCCCTTGGGTGGTCGATGGGACTGGGCACCTGGAGCAGGGGGTGGCGCTGGTCGGGGAGGCTCGGCCTCACAGGAGCCCACGGAGGGTAGGCGAGGCTCAGGCATGGCGGGCTGCAGGTCCCCAGCCCTGCCCCACAGGAAGGCAGCTAAGGCTGGGGGAGAAATTGAGCACAGCAGCTGCTGGCCCAGGTGCTAAGCCCCTCAGTGCCTGGGGCTGGTGGGGCCGGTGGAGCCAGCCGGCCACTCCCAGTGCGGGGTCCGCCGAGCCCACGCCCACCCAGAACTCACACTGGCCCTGTTCCCCCCGCACCTCTCCCTCCCCACCTCTCCCTCCACACCTCCCAGCAAGCTGAGGGAGCCAGCTCTGGCCTTGGCCAGCCCAGAAGGGGGCTCCCACAGTGCAGCGGCAGGCTGAAGGGCTCCGCAAGTGCCACCAAAGTGGGAGCCCAGGCAGAGGAGGCCCCGAGAGCAAGTGAGGGCTGTGAGGGCTGCCAGCACGCTGTCACCTCTCACTACCATAAAGACACATGCACGCGAATGTTCATTGCAGCACTGTTCAAAATAGCAAAGACATGGAATCAAACTAAATGTCTGTTGTGGTAGACTGGATAAGAAAAATGTGGTACATATACACCATGGAATATTATGCAGCCATAAAAAAAAAGAATGAGGTCATGTCCTTTGCAGGAACGTGGATGGAGCTGGAGTCCATTGTCCTTAGCAAACTAACGTAGGAACAGAAAACCAAATACTGCATGTTCTCACTTATAAGTGGGAGATAAATGATGAGAACACATGGACCCATAGAGGGGAACAATACACACTGGAACCTTTCAGAGGGTGGAGGTTGGGAGGAGGAAGAGGATCAGGAAAAATATCTAATGGGTACTAGGCTTAATACCTGGGTAATGAAATAATCTGTACAATAAACCCTCAAGACACAAGTTTGCCTATATAATAAACCTGCACATGTAACTCTGAACCTAAAATAAAAGTTAAGAAAAAAAAGAAATCAGTCTTAAGCAAACATGCTAAACAAGTCTACTAGAAATAGGTATATGGATTGCTTATATCTTCATATTACATGACAGTGTTAGAAGATAATCTAATTTACTACTAAGAAATACAATCAACTATTAAATAAATAATGTTCCAGACAAAATACCTAGCAGTTAAAAAAAAATGTTGTATTCTTTATCAGATTACCAAGGTAATACATGTTCACAGGGGAAAATTTGAAAAGTAAGGATAAAGAAGAAAAATGAAAAGAATCTTATGTGACATAATCATTTATTCTTACATTTTCTTAAATTTTTAGTGCAAATCGTCATTCATTTTTCAAGAATCTGAAAAATGACCGGCATTTATCATTATCTTTAAGGTTAGATATTGACATTTGATTAAAGTCATTCAGAGACAATCAGCCATAATGCAAGTGTGCTATATAATCAATACGGCAGAGTCAATAGGGTCAGGGATTTTACATTCTGTCTTTGTTTCAAAGTTTTGGTAATATAATGCACCTTTATTTTTCTAAATATGACTATAAGTTATTTAAATGGAATAATGTTTATGAAAGACCTCTCAACATCCTTTATAAAATCATTCACAGATTCATCTCTCATAGCCAAAAAATCAAAGCTGTACATGAAAATGGATTTTCCCCTGCTCTATCTACTTTGAAATAATGATTAGATCACAAGCATCCTCTAGCTAAGGTTTCAATCACTTTACCTCCAATGGATATTTGTTCTCAGTGTTTCTCTGAGCAGCATTAACAATTGCCCTAATAAACCAGTTCTAAATGAGAGAACTGCACTGTACTAAGATGATGATCTGTGACTTGTTTTATTCCTCCTAGTAACTATATGTAGTGAAGAATGGTTAATGTGTTCTTTTCTGGCTTTTTTTCATTATAGTTTGTCTTAATGGTCTCAAAATTTCATGATGAATATTTTGTCAAGTTGTTTCCATTTTTAAAGCCCTGACTTTATAAAGCAAATTTAATACAACTGCCATGAATTAAATGGTACACAAACTAACAAAAAGAAAATAAAAAATGTGGTGATGAATTGGATGTAAATAGGAGAGGTGAGGAGTCAAGGCTTATTGTCATTTGGTGGGGACGGATAGAGCTAAAATGTATTGAGGACCTCATATGTGTACTATATATTCTCCAAACATCACAACTATTTAAAAACATTATAACTACATAAATAGTTGAAACTGTTGTGTCTGAATTCTATCATTAAAAAAAAAAAAGTATCCTCACAATTTAAATGAAGACACCAGTCACATGATGGTGAGGATTGAAGGAGTGGAGGTGTTTGCTGTGGATTTTTTTTTTTTTAATTTATCTTCTTTACAAATGACAGGAAGACTGACAGCAGCAAAGATGTACTGCAAAACAGTCAGGGTTACCAGAGAGTCATGTTATTATAAAAGGTACCTAGTATTGCTGTATTTCAGCCTGAGTTTAGGTGGATAAAATCCAAGGCCTCGGTTTCTTCCTTTGATGACACTGGCATTTTATTCAAACAGAGGGAAACTGAGACCATCAGGCAGCTGACAGCTGAGCCTGCCTTAAATACAAGTGGAAGAAGAAATCCACGAAAATCTGGGTTCCTCTTATCTAAGTCATGCAATCTGTTGATACTAAATTGCTTGTGCCCTGGATGTGTAGTTGGGTTGTAGCTTTTGGAGACAAATCCAGCACACCTACTATTCCTTGAAGCATTTGAGTGGCTGATGCCTCACCCTGGAAGAATGGAAGCAGGCTGTCATGGACAGTGCAGAGCTGCACTCACACCATGCTGCAGCGGCCGTGGACGGTGCAGAGCTGCGCTCGCACCATGCTGCAGCGGCCGTGGACGGTGCAGAGCTGCGCTCGCACCATGCTGCAGCGGCCGTGGACGGTGCAGACCTGCGCTCGCACCATGCTGCAGCGGCCGTGGACGGTGCAGAGCTGCGCTCGCACCATGCTGCAGTGGCAACATCGAGACATTTACAGCAGCATGTGTGTGTGCCAGCAATAGAGTGCAAGAGACAGATGTCCCTGGGAGGTTGGTGGACCACACAGCATACCTACTTGCTGTTTTGGCTTGTGTTCCACAGCAGGGCTCCTCAACCTTTAATGTACATTTGAATCCCCAGGGATTTTGATAAAATGCAGATTCTGATTTAGTAGGTCTCAGGTGGGGCCCACAATTCTGTTTTCCTGGCAAGCACCACATGATGCTTATCAGGCTAGACTGTGAACTGTATTTTGAATAGCAAGGTGAGTCTAGACCAAGAGTTAGCAGACTGTTTCTGTAGGATGAATAGTTTAGGTTTTATAGACTAAGTGGTAAAATCAAGGATTATTATGTAGATACTTACATAAGAGGAGAGAAAACAAATTTCCACCAAATTTTTATTAATGAAATCTAAAACATAAAATATAACAAAAATAATTGTGTACAATTTTTTGTAAGATAGGTCTACTAATAAAAAGAATGAAACTGTTTTGGGGGAGGGATAACATTTCACTAAATTAATGTTCAAAGTAAGTTCTCCCATTATCAAAATCAATAGCAGATGTCATCTGTCATTGCTGACTTGTAGTGCGACGTTATGTGTTTCATCTTTGCAAATGTCTTTTCACTCAGACAGATACTGCCAAATATGGATGTCAGTCCACAAGCTTGTGATTTTTAATTGAGCATATTCATCATTTGGAAGACATCTATAAATTGTGTTTGATTCTTCTCTTGATATCTGCCTTCTGGCATTGCATAACATTGCAAACTAACCACTTCCAATTGAAGTTGAAGTGGAAGCTTCTCAATTGCACAGTTAAATGGATGTCGAAATTTGGAAATTTCCCTTGTACTTTTGTCAAGTTGCGAAAAGGCTCCTGGAATTGTCATTTGAGCTTGGAAAATATTTCTGCTGCAAATTTGTGTGGAAATGGAGAGCTCACTTCCTGTTTTACCTTTTGACAGCACAGGAAGTATGCAAAGCACCTTGACATTGTTTATGATTCAAGCAACATTAATGTCCCTAAATAACTTTATTGCAATATAAGATTTGCATACGGATGCAATTTTACCTTATAATTTTAGGTTGAATTACTTAAGAAACAGGTCTTCAGCAAAAGCCAATTTTCAAAGCAATTCAGTGTTCAATAATGGAGATTGTCAAAGGTTCTTCTCTTCCAGAAAAGTGTTCATCTCAGCTCTAAGTTCAAAAATTCACAATAAAACTTTACCACTGCTAAGCCACCGTACTGCTGTAAGCTAAGTCAGCATACTCAGCTTCTGTTTTTAACAAACATTAATGAAACTGACGATGTTCACAGAAGTAAATTTCACTCCTGATGCTAAGGGTTCAAAAACTCATGACAGATTCAAACATTGTCCGCAGAGCACTTGCTAGCGAGTAGTAAGATAAATAACGATGGGATTTTAAAACCTTACATTTAACAAGCTTTGTAAATTTGTCCAACTAAACCTTTTTCTGCTCCACAGATATTTTTACCACCATCAGTGGTCACTCATCTTAGTGGATTCCACTTATTCAAGTTCACTGAATTAATGTTTCCTTAATGTCTTTGAAAATAGTCTCACCGGCTGGACGCGGTGACTCAAACGCCTGTAATCCTAGCACTTTGGGAGGTCGAGGTGAGCAGATCACCTGAGGTCAGGAGTTCGAGACCAGACTCGCCAACATGGTGAAACCCCGTCTCTATTAAAAATACAAAAGTTAGCCAGGCATGGTGGCAGGTACTTGTAATCCCAGCTACTGTGGGGGCTGAGACAGGAGAATCTGTCTCTGGTAGCCAGCCATCATGCCTGGCTAATTAGAGTCTAACATGCCTGGCTAGTTAGAGTCAGGTTTTCACCATGTTGGCTAGGCTGGTCTCAAACTCCCGACATCAGGTGATCTGCCCACCTTGGCCTTGAACCCTGGAGGTGCAGGTTGTGGCGAGCCAAGATCATGCCATTGCACTCCAGCCTGGGAGACAAGAGTGAAACTTTGTCTCAAAAAATAAATAAATAAATAATAAATAAAATAGTCTCACCATAGCTGATTCACTAAGACAGTTCACAGAGGCTAAATTTTCAGTTCCTTTGAACTCAGCATTGACTCCTTGAATAAACAGTAACATCTGAGCATCATCGGTGTTAACATCACTAGCCAAGGAAAGCCACTCAGAATCATTCACCTTGGTTTTGAATTGACAAATAATGTTGTTCCCAACATTCTCAACTCTCCAAACAACTGTTCTTATGAAAAGACTAACAGTTTATTTTCTCTGGACACATTTCTTCAGCAGTTGCAATCAAACACGATTTAATTAACTTACCACCAGCAAATGATTTTTCCTGCTTGGCTAACAAATGAGCCACTCAGAAACTTAACTGGGGTAAAGAAAATTCTGCTGTGATGAGGCATTCCATTTTAAGTTTTCTGATTTTTCTGACCATTGCTTTTCTGTGAGTTGGGGATATTGTGAGTGGTAGGTCTGCTAACAGTGATATGTATTATATATTCTTCTAGCATAGGTATAGCATCATTGCATAGTACAACAGTGCTTTGCCATGTAATTTGTTAGCAAATAAAGCACCCTTCACTGTACCATAAAGATGGGAGGCTCTAAGTTCACTTGTTGTTTCTTGCTTTGACAAAGTAGGTATTTACTGATAATAAATAAAATGTTGGCCGGGTGCGGTGGCTGACACCTGTAATCCCAGCAATTTGGGAGGCCAAGGTGGGCAGATCACCTGATGTCAGGAGTTCGAGACCAGCCTAGCCAACATGATGAAACCCCATCTCTAACTGAAAATACAAAAATTGGGCAGGGCATGGTGGCTCAGGCCTGTAATCCCAGCACTTTGGGAGGCCGAGGCAGGTGGATCATCTGAGGTCAGGAGTTTGAGACCAGCCTGACCAACATGGAGAAACCCTGTCTCTACTAAAAATACAAAATTAGCTGGGCGTGGTGGCGCATGCCTATAATCCCAGCTACTCGAGAGGCTGAGGCAGGAGAATCACTTGAACCTGGGAGGCGGAGGTTACAGTGAGCCAAGATCGCGCTATTGCACTCCAGCCTGGGCAACAAGAGCGAAACTTCATCTCAAAAAAAAAAAAAAAAAAAAAATTAGCCTGGCATGGTGGCACATGCCTGTAATCCCAGCTACTCCAGAGGCTAAGGCAGGAGAATCACTTGAACCTAGGAGGCAGAGGTTGCAGTGAGCCAAGATCGTGCCACTGCACTCCAGCCTGGGTGACAGAGTGAGACTCTGTCTTGAAAAAAATAAAAAAATAAAACGTTGTAGTCTATACAACATGAAAACAGGCCAAGGCCACAATACATAAATGGAGGAGTGTGGCTGTGTTCCAATAAAACTTTACAAACACTAACATTTGAATTTCGTATAGTTCTCACATGTCATGAAATCATCCTCTTTTTGTTATTTTGCAACCATTTAAAAAATGTAAAAATCATTCTTAGCTCATACAAAAACAGGCAGCAAGACAGATTTAGCCCACAGGCCTTGGTTTGCTAATCCCTGGTCTAGACTCTATAGACAACCCCAAGCATATGAACAAGATATTCATTCTAAAAGGTCATTTTATCAAGAGCAATAACTACCCCCATTTATTACTATGAAAGAGGCACATAGTGCTATTCAAATACTTATCAAATACATACAGGAACCTCAACAGGTCCTTCACACACAAAGGTGGTGTCATCCAGGCACCCTGAAGTGCTCCAGCCCTTTGCATTAATATCCCAGAAAGGGAGGTGGGGCCCTGCAGGAAGCCCAGCCCCCTCCCGTAATATCTGAGTGTCCTTGGAGGTCCCACTCCCCTTTCTTCTGTCCACAGGCCCTGGGAGTCACTCCCCTCTTTCCTGACACAGCCTGTCCCTCCTAGTGGGTGGCATAGTACAGGAGTGGACCTAATGGGAGTGTGGCACCTCTCCCCCACTCTGCACAGACCCTTTTGTACACAAAAAGAATTCCCTTCTCTTCTGATCATGAAAGGCAGGCTTGGCTTGGGATGAGAAGGAACCGGTCTTTGAAAGGGGGTCGTACCCTCTAGGAGAGAGTGGAAAACAGCTGAGAGCCTATTGTAGTCATTTCCTCTTGCTGCTGTCTTGAATTACAGCAAACTTAGTGGCTTGAAACAGCAACCAAATTTATTATCTTACCCGTCCTTAGGTTAGAAGCCTGTATTAGTCTGTTCTTGCATTGCTGGAAAGAAATGCCTGAGACTGGGAAACTTATAAAGAAAAGAGGTTTAATTGGCTCACAGTTCCACAAGCTGTACAGAAAGCATGATGCTGGCATCTGCTCAGCCTCTGGGGGGGACCTCAGGAAACTTACGGGGGCAGCGTTTTCAGGCTGGCTTCTTTCACTGAGCAATGTGTGTTAGTATAATTTGTATTCACTTCCTAGGACTGCCCTGATAGAGCACCACAGGCTGCGTGGCTTATACAACAGAAGTGGACTTTCTCATAGTTCTGCCTGCTAAAAGGATGTCCCTTCCCCACTGCCCTTCAGCAGTGTCCCAGAAAGACGGTGCAGTGCTGTAGCTGTTCTCTTATTGGGGGTGCTTGCAAATCATGCAGAACCATCCACACACATGACCTGAGTCTTCTTTTCCTCTGTCGACTGATCGTAGGGAACTTCCAATGAGGCTGTAGGTGCAGGCAGGGGACCAAAGGTATGATAGCAGGAGTGGGGACCACAGGAATTTGGGCCACTTCTGCATATAACTTCCTGGTGCCTTCAGGGCCTGCTCAGGCCCAGTCACGACTAGCCACTTCCATTTGATGATGGAGTGCTGCTGTGCACGCCTGATGTTATAGTGTCAACCCCAAGCACAGGTCCTGTGGTAACTCAGTGGCCTGTAGTCAAGCATTCAGCATCTACCAAGGCCCAGGAGCAGGCCAAGGGTTGTTTCTTAAAAGGAAAGTCCTTATCCCCAGAGAATGGTAGTGCCTTGCTCCAAAATCCTAGAGACTTGTGCTGCAGTTTGCTTGTAGGGGCCTGCCAAAGGCTCCAAACAGCATCTCCATCTGCCTCTGACACCTCGAGCACCGTGGGGTCTGCTGGGTCATATGGCCCGAAGGGGAGAGCAGCTTGCACAGCAGCCTGGACCTGTTGCAGAGCCTTCCCTTGTTCTGGGCACCACTCAAAACTAGCAGCTTTTTGGATCACTAAATTAATGAGCTGGAGTCACACACCCAAATGTTAGGGGCTGCCTCCCACAAAATCATATATTGAAGTCCTAACCCGCAGCCTCTCAGAATGTGACTGCATTTGGAGATTGGGGATTTAAAGGGTAATTAGGATAAAATGAGATTAGGATGGACCCTAATCCAGTATGCCTGTTGTCCTTATAAGAAGAGGAGATTAGGACACAGACAGGCACGGAGGTAAGACCATGTGAAGACCCAGGGAGAGGACGCCATCCGCACGCCAGGGAAAGAGACCTCAGAAGAGACTAACCCTGCCGACACCCTGGCCTTGAACTTCTAAGCTCCAAAATTGTGAGAAAATAAATTTCTGTTGTTTAAGCCACCCAGTCTGTGATGCTTTATTATGGCAGCTCTAGCAAACGAATATATCATCCTTTTGGCTTTTCCAGAATGTTGTATTGTTGGAATCATATAGTATGTAGCCTTTTCAGACTTCTTTCACTTAGTAAAATGCATTTAAGGTGCCTCCATGTCTTTTCATGGCGTGATAGTTCATTTCTTTTCATCATCAAATAGTAGTTTGTTTATTCATTCACCTGTTGGACATCTTGGTTGCCTCCAAGTTTTGGCAATCGTGAGTAAAGCTGCTGTGAGCATTCGTGTGCAGGTTTTTGTGTGGATGTAAGTTCTCAACTCATTTGGGTAAATACCAAGGAGTGTGATTGCTGGATCATGTGGTAAGAGTATATTTAGCTTTGCAGGAAACTACCAAATTGTCTTTTAAAGCAGCTGTAACATTTTGCATTCCCACCAGCAATGAATGAGAGTTCCTGTTCCTCCACATCCTCACCAGCATTTGGTGGTGTTGGTGTTTTCAATCTTAGCCACCTTGCCTGTGACCGTTCGGTCCCAGCACCATCTTTTGAAAAGACTATCCTTTCTCCACTGACTTGTGTTTCCTCCTTTGTCAAAGATCAGTTGACTGTATTTCTGTGGGTCTATTTCTGGGCTGTCTCTTCCATTGATCTGCATGTCTGTTGTTGCACCAGATCACTGTAGCTTTATGTTATAGTGAGTCTTGAAAACATGTAGTGTCAGTCCTCTGACTTCATTCTTCTTCAATATTGTGTTGGCTGTTGACTTTCCCTTTAGCACATTCCTTTTCTGACTAAATTAGCCAGAGTTGGCCTCTGTTAAGAATTTAATAGGCCTTGGTGAACAATAATTCACCATTTCCACTTTATCTTCTTCCTCTTTTAGGATTCTTAGGAACCTAGATTTCTTGGATTCTCTATTGTCATTTCAGATTTAAACAGCAAATGCCACTGCTTATTAATAACCATTTGTGCAAATCTCTGTGCTGTGAACACTGATGAATATAAGTAAATCGAAGTGGACCGCAGAATTCAGTGAGCAGGAGAAGCTGTCTCTGAGCTCCCGGGCCTCTGCCCCTCTCTGGGGCACCTCCACGCGCCCTGGGGTTTCTTCTCCATGTTTATCCTGGGATCTTCTGATCCACTGTGGCAGTGGGCACTTCCTTCCTGGACGGTGGGTCCTTCTTTCCCTTTCTGTCTCTGGGGTAGGCTTTCAGCATGGAGTTGCTGTTGCTCTGTTAATACCCTCCCATGCCTGAATCAACCATGTCCTAATAGAATTACGTAACCGTGAGTCAAAGCATGAGATTCATCGTCAAAAACAGACAGGTAGTGTTAAGTTCCACAACAAAATCACACTGCCTTCATTGTTTGTTTTAAAATAATCAAAATGAATCCTAGCCAAAACCCCAGTGTTTAAGACATAAAATCAAGCCTGTGCTGGTTGGACAGAATGGGACAGGTTGTAGGGAAAAGTAGTCTTATTTTTTTTTTCTTAAGGTTAGAAAACATTTGAGATCAGCCAGCAAAGCTTTCTTTAGTGACACCAGGAACCAGGCTGCTTGGGGTCCTCAGTAGCAGCCTCTGTGTGCATCCTCCACACCCCCAGCCCTAGTCCGCGCTGGGTGCCCCTCCCTCCTTGCTGTTCAGTGTGGGCCCTTCCCTGCTCACACCCTGTGCCCTCTGCTCTCACTGGGTCCCTACTACCACCCTGCCCAGCCCTGCAAGGCCCTTCCCTAGGCTCAGCAGCTTCCCTGCGCACCCTCTCTGCCAGCTTCTCTGCTGCTCTCCATCTGGGCGGAGCCGCAGGGTGTCAGGCATCCCAAGCCTGGGAGTCCCCACACTTTCCCACCTGCCTTGTGGGGTAGCAGCCCCAGACCCTGTCCCTGGGCCGTCTTTTTATTTCTTTATCTACCAGCTACCTTTTCAAATAAATGTGAGCCCTGGAGTTTGAGACCAACCTGGGCAAGAGAACCCTCTCTACAAAAAATAAAAAATTACCTGGGCATGGTGGTGCCCACCTGTGGTCCTAGCTGTTCCAGTAACGGATGGGCTGCAGCTTCTGCTCCCCTCATCTTCTGCCTAAACCAGGACCCCAAACGGAAATGATAAGCCTGAAACTCAAAGGCAGAATGTCGGATGTGGAGGCATTTATTGAGCCAATTGTGTAAGGATATTGTACATCTCTTGTTTTAATCCAGACCCCTTTCCATTGTAAATGGTAGAATTCCAACTCAGACAAGTGTAAGGTAGAGAGGAGGAGTTTTTTTGACTCAGGTAATCAGGGTTTTAAAGGCAAAAAGTGGGGAAAGAGAGTAGTCTGATAAAAAATTATTTGTCAGGAATTTTCATTCGTTTACAGAAGTAACATTGATTAGTAACTGGCTATACATTTTAACCTATAGAGTGTGGGCTATGGTGTCCAGTGTGGCATTGTTAAGTTAATTTATAGCTATTTGTGGCAACAGAAGGCAGTTTTAAGAGATGAATACAGGCTGACGTGATGGCTCATGCCTATAACACCAACAATCTGGGATGCTGAGGCAGGAAGATCACTTGAGGCCAGGAGTTCGAGACCAGCCTGGGCAACATAGGCAGAGTTTGTCTCTATAAAAAATCAAAAAATTAGCTGGGTGTGGTGATCTGTGCCTGTGGTCCCAGCTACTCAGGAGGATCCCTTGAGCCCAGGAGATTGAGGCCACAGTGAGCTGTGATCACACCACTCCACTCCAGCCTGGGTAACAGAGTAAGACCCTATCTCTTTAATTAACAACAACAACAAAAGATGAATACATAGCTCAAAATGGTAGTGCAGGCAGGGGGTGGGGTGGGGGGAGTAAGGCATGATTGTTGTCTCATTTTAATGTCTCTCTGAGCCTGATGATTTAAAAGGACTCACATTCTTCAGGCAAAAGTTATTTACTTTTGGATGTCCACCTGCTCTCACAGCCAGCGTCATGTAAGCTCTCTCCCCTGTCTTGATTCTGCCCTCTTCTGGCTGCATTTTCACACTTGCTTCCAGGAGCTCTGCCTTCATCAAGTCTCAGCAGCACAGTGGAGAGAGGCTCTGGGGGCTCATTGCAATTCTGAGTTGGACAACTCAGGCGGGAGCTTAGAATTGTTTCTAACAGGTGTTTGTTCTTGTCCCAAACCTCAAAGTTTCTTTTTAAGATAAATCTGCTTAATAGTTTCTACAATTATTTCTGAACTTCATTTCACCCTCAGTCTTTGCACAGACATTGATTCCTTCACATTGTTCTTTTATTTTCTTACAGTGATGATACAGACAGAAATACAGATATTTGCTACATCTCTGTAAGAAAATGTAATATTCCTGGATTCCTGTCTTAGACGATGAGTTTTATATTGTGTAATACAAATCAATATTGCAAGCAAAAGACATTTATACATTTTGAAAACAAATTGTTTCCTCGGGAGCCTGCTGATGAAAGGCTGACTCCTCTTGGCAGAAATCACTCAAAGCTCTGAGAGTTTAAACACACTGGGATGGGATGGACGGGTTAGTACTGGTTAGTAGATAAAGTCTCCAAGAAACATCAGAGCCATTTGGGTGGGGGAGGGATCTCCAGCATCATATTTTTGATTTGCTCTTTGGTGTTTTTATTGATGATTTGGTATTTGGCCGCAAATGAGATAGTTAACCCAGATTTCTAAAATCCTGGAACTGAACATTTAGAATATGAAGACTGTGAGATCATAGGTTCATAGATGTGTTGGGTACAACATCTTCCATCAAAGAGAAAGGGGACATTTTTTTCCTGAGCGGTTAGAAGGAAAACATGCTTCCTGCCTATGGAGCAGTGGTCTTAGCGCTCCTCCTGCCCCACCTGTGTGGTTTTTCACTCTTTTGCCCACTCTGCCTTCCCTAAGCACAGTGAACCAGCTGGAGGATGCTCTCTGCTCACCAATTCCAGAGCTTCCCCGGCTCCCTCTGCCCTTGGAATCCCTCTCCCACACTCCTAAGTAGCCAGATCCTCTCCAGATTTAACAGTCGATTACAAGTGTTACCTCCTCTTTGAAACATTTTCTGACCCTCTGTGTTGGAAGTTCTCTTCCTTAAGTCTCCACTCGTTTTATTATGTACTTCCTTCATAATACTCATTACCTTTTATTGTAGATATTTGTAAGTTTCACTTAAATGCATTAGCAGATTATATATTCTGTGCGAGCCATATCCATTCTGATTCATTTCTGTATCCTCCACACCACCCAGCAGAATCTGGCATAAAATGCTGTAAACAGGAAAACCAAACCCTGTAAAATATTTTATTAATAAAGAGGTTTATTCTGAGCCAATGTGGCTGCTCGCGGCTGGCAGAAAACACAAACCCAGGAAACCTTGATTAAGTCGCCCCGAGGCAGTTGGGTTACAGCTTGATTTTACACATTAGGGAGAGAGTTGCAGGTAAAATCATAAAGCAACACATGAAAATTCTACATTAATTTGGCCCAAAAAGGCAAGACATCTGGAAGCAGAGGCTTACAAGTCATAGGTGGGTTTTAGGGATTCTTTATTTAGTTGGCAATGGGTTGAAAGAGTTAAGTTTTTCTTTTCTTTTTTTTTTTTTTTTTTTTTTTTTTGAGACGGAGTCTCGCTCTTTCGCCCAGGCAGAACTGCGGTGGCGCTATCTCGGCTCACTGCAAGCTCTGCCTCCCAGGTTCACACAATTCTCCTGCCTCAGCCTCCCACTTTTTTTTTTTTTTTGAGGCGGGGTATCCCTCTGTCACCCAAGCTGGAGTGCAGTGGCGCGATCTCAGCTCACTGCAGCCTTCACCTCCCAGGTTCAAGCGATTCTTCTGCCTCAGCCTCCTAAGTAGCTGGGATTACAGGTGCTGGCACCACGCCCAGCTAAGTTTTGTAGTTTTAGTAGAGATGGGTGTTTCCCCACGTTGGCCACGCTGGTCTCGAACTCCTGACCTCAGGTAATCTGCCTGCCTCGGCCTCCCAAAATGCCGGGATTACAGGTGTGAGCCACCGTACCTGGCCAAGTTAAGTTTTTCTAAAGACTTGCCAGGCACAGTGGCTCACGCCTGTAATCCCAGCACTTTGGGAGGCCAACGCAGGTGGATCACCTGAGGTCAGGAGTTTGAGACCAACCTGGCCAACATGGTGAAACCCCATCTCTACTAAAAATACAAAAATTAGCCAGGCATGGTGGCATGCACCCGTAGTCCCAGCTACTAAGGAGGCTGAAGCAGGAAAATCACTCAAACACAGGAGGCGGAGGTTACAAAGACTTTTAGGCATAAAACTTTTTATTTTATATTTATCCTTAGGTAAGGCAAGGTAATATAGGTTTATTAGTTGCCATTCCAGTTTATCTTCAATTTTAACATGAAAAAACAGAGACTTAAATTTTATAAATCCATATGTACATCATATAAACATTATGGTCATGACACATTATAACATAAAGTCTCTTGTCCTCCAACTATGTAAATGACTGGAATTAATTAAATTCCATTCAAACGTCAAAAAAGCAAAATATCAAAATATAAAGTGATACTTAGAGTTTCAGTGTGGTAGCATGAAGTTGAAATTTACGTCTTCTTGATTAGAAACTACTTAATAATCAAGAGATTAAAACACGGAAATGCAAATTCCATTTCCAACGAAACTCAGAGGCACCTGGAATCTCAAACCATAACCTGGAAACAGGACTTTCCAGCGGGGTCAGGTGGAGGAGGTGCCCATGTGGAGGATGCAGAGCTCAGAAAGAGCCGGGTTTCAGAGACGAGGGGCTCTCAGGCAGCTGGCAAAAATATCAAACCATTTATAGACTTTTCGATAAGAACTACCACCTGCAAAATCTTAAAGGAAAGGAAGTTCAATTTAATAAAATAATAAGAAATGATAAAATAAAAATGACCACAGACATAATTTAAATAAATAATTAAAATAAGCATAAGAAATGATTTTCCTTTATTCTTTGTAAATAAATTTAAAACTTAAATGAAATTTATACTTCTTTAAGAAACGTAACATACCAAAATGAACTCTAATGAATGTAATTAGGCCAATTACAAATACATAAAGTTTTTCTTTTTCATAAAACACAGCCAGGCCAATGGCTTTCATAGGAGAGTTCTACATGCCTGTAAAGATCAGATAACTATGATGCTATTACAGAGCATAGAAAAGAAAAATAACTCTCCAATTATTTTGATGAAGTAGCATAAGACTGAGCCTAAAACCTGTCAAAAGACCACACACAGTAAATTTCTCACTATGCAGAAATTCTAAATCAGATATTAACAAATAGAAACCAGCAGCACATTAAAAGTTGACATCCTATGACCAAGAGGAGTTGATTTCAGGAATGACATGATCCTTCAATATCAGAAAGCATATTAATATAATTAACCATTTTAATAGATCTAAGGTGAAAAATCATAGGGTAATTCATAGGTTCAGTAAACATTTTAGTATAATTGAGTTTAACTACTTCTAATAGGAGGAATTTTTTGTACGTGCTAAAATAATTAGTCTCACCCCAAATACTGACTTCATGCTTAGTAGGGAAAAAAAATTTTATGGAATTTATTAGTATCATGACAATACATCAACACCATAATCTTATTATTCTGGAGGTCCTCACTGATACAATTAAATGACATAAAGACAGCGTTGTTATAATAATTAGAAAGGAGATAGTAAATTATCACATTTGCATTTTAAAAGTCGTGTACCTGGAAAATCCAATGATACAATATTTATTACAATGATACCATAATACAGTAAGATACACAGGTACAAAGTTAATATACAGAAAACAATAGCATTCATGTATTCCAACAGGAATGGATAGTAAACACAATAGGAATAACCACCCCATTTATAACATTAGCAGTTAAAATATCAAGAAATAAACTGAACAAAAACGTCAATATTCACATAAGGACAAGAGTTAAATGTTTCTGAGGGAAACAAAGGAAAGCTTGAAAAAATGGAAATGCATGAAATGTGCATTTCATAATTCATTCAACCACACTTGAGGTTTGTTATTGCAGCATAACCTAACCTCTCCTGAATAATATATTACCAGACGGTCTTAATTAATGCAGTGTTTTGTTTTGTTTTGTTTCCTGAGACAGAGTCTCATTCTGTCGCCTAGGCTGGAGTGCAGTGGTATAAGATGGGCTCACCTGAAACCTCACCGCCAGGGCTCAAGCAATTCTCCTGCCTCAGCCTCCTGAGTAGCTGGGATTACAGACGCATGCCACCACACCTGGCTAATGCTTTGTGTTTTTAGTAGAGATGGGGTTTCACCATGTGGGCCAGGCTGGTCTCAAACTCCGGACCTCAAGTGATCCTCCTGCCTTGGCCTCCCAAAGTGCTGGGATTACAGGCATGAGCCACCATGCCTGGCCTAATATAGTTTTGTATTACATTCCAATACCTGGTAGAGGAAGTCCATTCATTTGTCCTTCTTTTCTGGAAATTTTGGCAAGTTTTACTGGGCTTGGGTATTTTTCACATTGAAGTTCAGAACTTGCTCACTTTCCCCCAACATGAACTTCCGTTGTTGAAAAAACAAACCCAATTTCTCCCACTATACTCTCACAACTGGCGTCTGACACCAGATAGGAGGGGATTTCTCCCCAGCAGCAAGCAAGCAAGCAAGTAAGCAATTCTACAGCAGACAGCAGCTGGATGTCCTCTAATTAAACCCAATTCTGACACTAGCTACCTGGGGATAGCATCAGATCCCACATATTGAGGGCTCAGTCCCCAAAACTGTCCCCTCTGCCACTTTCAATGCCAGTTGAAAGCACCACGGTTGTTTTACCTGTGCTTCTGGCCAAATAGCTTTAAACTGGGTTCCCATGACCTCCTCCTTAGATTTGACTAATTTGCTAGAGTGGCTCACAGAACTCAGGGAAACACTAAAGTTTACTGCTTTATTGAAAGGATATCACAAAGGATATAAATGAGGAGATGCATAAGGCAAGGTATGAAGGAAGGGCATAGAGCTGCCATTCCTGCCCCAGCACACCACCCTCCAGGAACCTCTACATGTTTGGCATCTGGAAGCTCTCAGAACCCAGTCCTGTTTTTTTTTTTTATTGAAGCTTCATTACATAGGCATAATTCATGAAATCACTGGCCATTGGTCATCATCTTAACCTTCAGCATTTCTTCTCTCCCTAGAGGTTGGTGTGAGGTTGGAATTCCCAACTCTTTAATCATGCCTTGGTCTTTTCTTGTGACCACCCCCATCCTGAAGCTACCTAGGAGCTACCCGCAGTTAGCTCATTAGCATACTAAATTAGCATAGAGATTCTAAGGATTTTAAGAGTTGTATGCTAGGGAATGTGGTCAAAGACCAAATATATATTTTATAATATCCCACATGTACAGCTGGTGCTTTTATGGCCACAGCATTGAATTTATTCACCTAGAGAAAAAATGACATCTGTGTTATATTAAGTTTTCTCTATCACAAAGGAATGAATTTTCAATTGAATTTATATAACTCAGAAGTCTTAGCTGGTACTAAGCTTTCTAACGATTAACCAAAGAAGCAGTAGAAATGCATGACACATTGATGTCTAGGAAGTCCCCATCCCACCCCACACATCAGAATGAATTTTGGATTTGAAGTGAATAGCTCTCAGTGTGCAGCATAAATCAGTCACTTAATTTTAATGTCTCTCAAGGACATTAATGGTTCAGAAAGTCATTAATTGTGGGTTTTTAAAACAAAAGATCATGTATATCCTGCTAAAAGGATGTTTTAGACAAGCAGTCTTTACAAGGGATTCCCTGGAACACCCTCATTTATCCTGAAGTCATTAAATTCTATTAGTATGTTCCCAGGGGAATCTAGTTGAAGTCAAAACTAGGAGATAGGAACAGAGTTGCAAATCTACTATTAATTACTAATTACTATTTGTAATTATTATTTACTTCCCAGAATCTAAAACTTCAAAATTTTCTCTATTTTGAGAATATTAGGTGCTGACTTGCTTATTATTTCAATGAGAAAATAGCACAATCAGAAGTAAAGTTTCTTGTCTTCCCACCATCAAGTCTACTAAACTCCTCGAAATTCTACTTTCATTTCTTATAATGTCCTTATCTGGTATTGGTATGAGATTATACTTATAAAATAAAATTGAAAACTCAAAATAAATTTGGAAGTATTCCCTCTATGTCTAGTCTCTGAGAAAGTTTTTATAAGATTGGAATTATCTCTTCCTTGAAAATTTTTGGAATTTACCCTGAAAGTTGGCTGGGATATTGCTTTCTTATGATAAGGTCTTAAATTGCTGATCCAAATGCTTTAGCGGTTATAGGACTACTTAATATTTGTTTCTTCTTGAGGGATTTTTGATAAAATATCTTCCTAAGTGTGGAAAAAAAAGAGGAAAATAAACTTCTCATCTGAGTAATGCAAGCCCCTTTAAATTATCAGGCCCAGAAGGCATTGGAATGAGACAGCAGTCCTGTCACTCCCCCTTGAGTTAAATAATTAGCTCTTGAAGCAACTGGCTAGGTGGACCCTAGATTCACTAACACCAAGAAGCCATGTGCTGAACACCATAACTCATACCCTGAAGTTCAACAATCACTAATCAACGTTATCTCGGTAAACCATGAAGACAATTTTATGTCAGCCCACTCCTTGCTCCCTTTTGCCTTTGAAAACCTGCTTGTAACAAAGGCTGACAGAGCATTCCCTGAGGCAACTTGGAAGTGTCTTGGGCAGCTGTCCTCACTTAGGCTTATAAGAACTCTTTAAACTATATTTTCCTCAGTCTCTTCCTTTTAGGTTGACATAAGAATTCACTCATTTCATCAAAGGCTTCAAGTTTATTGGTATAAATTTGTCAATTGAATTTATTTCTTATTTTTTAGTCTTTCATACATCTCTGGTTATGTCTCATTTTCATATTTAGTGTTTATTCAAGCCTTCTCTGTTTCTCTCTCTCTCTTTTTTTCTATACCAGTCTAGCTGGAGCTGTGTCTCTTGTATTAGTCTTCAAATACCCAACTTTTGTTTTTATTCTTATTTTTCCCTATCTTTGATTGCTTTTTCTCTTTTCTGATTTGTGTTATTTCATTTCTTCTTATATCTTTGGATGTATCTATTTCTCTTTTTCTAACCTGTGAAGCTGAATGCTCATAAAAGAATAACAATATGATGATTAATTTCAAAAAATTATTAATAGTTGCTTTGTTTGAAATCTTTATACCTAGAGCAAATCTATTCAGCACAGTCACTACTATGACTTAGTAGTTAACCAAAGTCCTCAGTTGTTTAGATTATAATTGTAAAAAAAACCCATAAAATTCCAGAACCCTCTAAATTTATTATGCCAAGGAAGAAGTGAAGCCCTGGAAACTGAGTCACACAGCAAGTTTGCAATTTCTGCTTCTTATAGATTAACACTCCTCCGCATTGGTCTTGTTCTATAAATGATGAGGAGAGACCAGACCTCCTTTCCTTCTAATCACTGGCCTTTGTTATAGATTAACTCCTTCCTTTATTGTTCTATACCTAATTAAGGCCAGATGGCCAAAAGACCCTGTGACTAGTATATCTTCAGGGTAGGATGTTAAATATACCTTTCCCAAAAGAAAAAGATCACCTCAACAAATCAGATTATTGTAACTGTGCCTTAAACCTTCTGCAGAAAGATGTTGAAATTCTGTTAAGCTTCCCTGAACTTTTCCTGTATAAAGGAACCCGAACTTTTACATTTCCAAACACTGCCTTTCGTTCTTTGGAATCTGCTTCCTGGGCAGTCTCCTCAAACTTTGCACTTGAATAAACTAGCTTTAAACTAGATTCTGACCCTTTTAATTATTTTAGATTGACATTTTGGTAACTCAGATGGGACCTAAAGTGAGCAGCCAGTGATCCCTGCCATTTTTCCAACAATCCGGGCCTTGGTACCGGCAAAGCAACTTTTGCTCATCCAGCCTTGCTGGAGCTGGCAGGGGTCTATCATGAGGCTCCTCTTGAGTTTCAAATCTCCCTAATTTTGGTTGAGATTCATACTTTGTTCAAGTGAACAAATTCCACAGTTGATGGAGCTGGAATTGAAGTTCTGCTTTAAAAGATGTGAGTTTCGCCAGGCATGGTGGCTCATGCCTGTAATCCCAGCACTTTGGGAGGTGGAGAGGGGCGGATCATGAGGTCAGGAGTTCGAGACCAGACTGGCTAACATAGTGAAACCCCGTCTCTACTAAAAACATAAACATTAACTGGGTGTGGTGGCAGTCACCTGTAATCCCAGCTACTCAGGAGGCTGAGGCAGGAGAATCGCTTGAACCCGGGAGGCGGAGCTTGCAGTGAGCCGAGATTGCACCATCGCACTCCAGCCTGGGTGACAAAGCGAGACACCAACTCAAAAAAAAAAAAATTAAAAAAAAAAGATACGAGTTTCATTTCTGTTCTCTAGAGATTCTCATGTCTGCAAATGTGTGAATTTTCACTTTTATTTGAGATGAATGGTTGTTTGTGGA
The DNA here is from genome assembly GCF_029289425.2 of Pan paniscus. NCBI lineage: Eukaryota > Metazoa > Chordata > Mammalia > Primates > Hominidae > Pan > Pan paniscus. The sequence continues at coordinate 26,722,452 of NC_073266.2, read as the reverse complement.
ACTTAACTACTTGTTATAATTTGTCCAGCCTTTTCTCTTGTTCAGACTTTGGTCAGGGAAGGAAACAGTCTCTCTTTCTAAATGTCTAAACTCTGAAGCTTGGTTAATTTGGTATATCTAAAGTCCCCTTTTCAGTGACTAATACCAATGAAAAGCTTTCTACAAGGACAAAGATAAATACTGAAGATAAAAGACACTGTTGCTTAGAACCAAAGGCAACTTAGGTGACTAAGGTCTTGCAAGAGTTTTTGAGCTCATTGCTCATCATGTACAATGGCCTGAGAGGGAATCCCCAAATACGAACATAGAGGGACTCTTTCTTAACCCAGTGGGCACATATGAAGGGCTGATCTCTAATTGCCTTAAATGCCTGTGATTCCTGAGTTTCTCTGAGACACATAAGAGGGGAGAAGTGACTTGTGGGTGACATACCAAGAAGTAAAACCCATTAAGTAGTACACCAACTCCAAAACATCGTTACCTCTCAGTCTTTGTTTACTTAAAAAGATAGCCCAAATTATGAACAGTTGCTCACCTAAAACAGAGTCTTCCCTTAAGGAGAGATCTACATTTAGAAATTCTAGCTGGATTCCTGTGTAATACTGAGGCACCACCTCCTATTAATGGCTAGAAAAATAGTTTTATTTCACCTGTGAAGACTCCAAACTACAATGGCCAAAATGGGTTATCTTTCAAGTACCTAAATTAATTTATTTGTGTGCACAATTAGACAAATCCAAATCTAAAATTAAACAAAATACTTGGGAGAGTTACTTCCAATGATACTTAGAAGCATCCTAAAGAGGCTCTGAAGAAGTTGTTTCTCTATAGAAAGAAAATAGAATGCTCTCTAAGGCCACTTATGAATTAAGGAAAACTGCTGAAGCTTATTCTCTTCCTTCAGCTTCCCCATGTCTTTAAAGCCCCTTGTCTGAACTACCTTACCCAGACTTGCCTTCTTTTCCTCCTCTTTCCCTTCTTCCGACTCCTGCTGTTTTAACTCCATTTTGTGACAGCCAGTATCTGGTAGTGAATAACCTGTTTTAGTTTATCAAGCATGGTCAAAAGTAGAACTTAAAGGCATAATTTTAAAATTTCCTCATTCCCCACCATGACCCTATCGGATTTTCCAGGGAATTTGAACAAAACATTCAAGCTATGACCCTGATTTTTCTAATTTGTATCAACTAGTTTACATATTTGTGTGAAAAAGTAAAGCTAAAAATTAGGTAACTAAGGCAAATTGGAGGAACCCTTTGAAGGGCTTTCATACATTTTCAGAAGAAGACTGCAGACATACTCATGAGGTTGCAAAGGCTTTGCTCCAAACCATCCATTTAGCTTTCCAAAGAGTGGTTAGCTGGAATAAAATAAACAATTTCAACAAAGTTGATACATTTTGCAGGATTTGAAAACATCTTTAAATAATATTCAAGATCATCTAAAGACATGTGTGCTAATCATCCAAGTGACACATACCTCAATTTTTAATGTCTTAAATGAGTTAAATGAAGAATTGGCACTAATAGTAAAAAGACAATGCCCTAACTGGGCTACTTCTCAGACTTCTTATTTGGTTAATCTGGTTGATCCATTATCTTGTACCTTAACTAAAGAAGAGAGTCAGAGAGAAGCAAAACAAAAGGATACAACTAATAAGACTATGAATTTGCAATCGAAACAACTATCCACCCAGTTTGGACCTCCAGAATACTCCAGTAAACTTCAGAAAGGACCTCACCCTGTGGAGTGTATTTATTGCAAGAAACCTCGTCACTTTAAGAAAAACTGCCAGAAACTAAAACAGAGGTAAAAAATGGGCAAAAGAAGAGAAGAAAGAATAGGGATGCTCCAAGGAACTTAAAGGCTCCTTCTTTTTCCCTCCTTACCTATACTTTGGGAGAAATAGAAATTATTCTAAATAGAACAAATACAAGTGCTTGTTGAAACTGGAGCTACATGAGCTACAATAAACCCAATCTTACCACAAGGCATCCTTCCTCAGAGCAGGCAAACAATTCAAATCGCATGTAAATCTCAGCCTGTAGCTTTTCAGCCTAGTTCTTTACAAGATACCCATGTTTTTCTCTTATTTCCCTCAGCTTCAATCCATTAGATAGGAAAAAATTTATTCTTTTCCCAAAAGGGGAAAATGTGCTGAGAATTAGAAGACAAAATGGAATTATTAGATACAATAAATTTTTCAGAATCTGATCCTCTTAATTCAAAAATTGCAATTTATATTGCCATAGAGGACATTGAATTATTGAGTGATGAAGAATTAACAAAAACTGCTAAAGACAGAACCTGATCAACTGTGGTCAAAGTCTTCCACAGATATTGGAAAAACTATCTAACTTACCTCAATCAAAATTCAAATAGACTCATTAAAACCCCTTCCAAACCTTAAACAAGACTCTAAAACCAGAAGCTTTAGAAAGAATAAGACCTATAATTAGAATGTAATTATTATAGACTAAGTCTGTAATTCTAGACTATGTAAAAAGAGATCTGATTATTCCCTGTACAAGCCCATGTAATACTGCAATCTTTCCCATAAGAAAACCAAGTGATAGAGAATAGATGTTTGTAGAGGATCTGAGAGAAATTAACAACATGGACATTTCTCACCATCTAGTAGTGCCAAACCTCCATATAATTTTGATTACCATCCTTACCAAAAGTGAGTTCTTTACTATAATAGGCCTATGTAGTGCATTCTTTAGTATTTATGTGGATCAAGACATTCAATTTATCTTCACCTTCACTTAGGAAGACAGACAATACATATGGACAGTCATGCCTCAGGGATACACTGAGAGCTCAACTTACTTTACACAAATATTAAAAGCAGATCTCTCAGATATTGACTATATTAAGAAATATATTTTAATGCAATGTGTAGATAATTTGCTTGTCTGTTCAGAGGGTAGGCAAGCCTCCATAGAAGATGGGATTAACTTATTACTACAATTAGCCTTAAAGAAACACAAGGTCTCAAAAAAAAAACATTCACTTTTGTCAAAAACAAGTAAGATTTTTGAGTAATCTAACATCAAAGGAAGATATTTTTATCCACCTGGATAGGATAAAAGAAATCTTGGCCTTCCTTACTCCCAAAAGTAAGAAACAACTCAGAGGATTTGGGGGACTGGCAGGATACTGTTGAAATTGGATTCCAAACTTTTTTTAAACTAAAACTTTCTATACTTTTATAAAACAAGACAAGCCAGGCCCCTTGGAATGGACAGAGGAAAATCAGTCAATATTGGAAGAAATTTAAAAAGAACTTTATAGATGCTGCATCTTTGGAATATCCAAATTATAATACTCCATTTTCATTGTTTGTTCATGAAAATCAAGGAAACGCCTTAAACATTCTGAAACAAAAACATGGAGACCAAAATAGGCCTGTAGGATACTAGTCAGCAACTAGACCTTGTGGCTAAAGGATTGCCACCTTGCATGAAGGCAATAACTGCCACTGCTCTGTTAGTAAGAGCAACCGAAGAAAGAGTGATGGATCTCCCCTCTTGGTTTTCATGCCAAATTCTTTGCAAGTATTTCTAAATTCATAGCACACTCAACATTATTCTGTCAGCAGATTAGCTTCTTAGGAAGTTCTTTTTCTTTCTGTAGCTCATATTACAATATCTAGGTGCAAAAATCTAAACCCCCTGCTCCTCTGTCTCTGCCTTCAGATGAGATACCACACAATTGCATAATCTCAACTCACCAGGTTCTCTCTCCTAGAACAGACCTACAAGAAGCTTGCCTTACTCTTACTTAAAAGATGAACCTGGGACTTATTTTTCGGATTATGCTATATTATCTTTAACTAAAGAAAGTGCTTACCTTCCAGAAGCCACCTCAGCTTATCAAGCAGAATTGATAACATTAATCAGAGCCTACCAGTTGGCAACTACAAATATTCATATAGATAGCAGATATGCTTTCAGAGGAGCTCATGATTTTGGAATGCTATGGAAACGAAGAGGTTTTTTTTACTTCTTGTGATCAGTCCATAAAAAACGAACACCTTATTTCACCATCACTAGAAGCCATATTAAAATTCACTGGCCATTATTAAAATTCCAAGTCATTCCAAATCAGATACTGCAGAAAATAAAAGAAACAAGCTAACTGATAAGGTAGCAAAAATGGCTGCTCTAAACGTATCTGAACAAGAAAAGGAATCTACATTAAGTCTCAAAGAAGCACCTGAATTTAGAATAAAATTAGCTCAATCCAGAGCTCCAAAATCCAAACAGAAAATTAGAAGACAAAAGGAGGAACATACTCTCCCAAAGATGAAGTATGGTATGGACCAAACAACTTATCTATACTTCCTACTGGAGATCATCATTTTTAACCTATGTACATGATTTAACTCATTGGAGCCCTGGAAAAATAGTTGCTTGAGAAAATGTTTTTCTCCAACTATAGTTCATAAGGTATACAATTGCTGCCATATCTGCCCAAAAGATAATCCAGGAAAACGTTTACATGGCTCCTAAGGACATTTTGCTTTACCTGATGGTGTTCTGAAGCATGGCAGTTACATTTTTAAAAAAAACTTTTTAATTTTTCCTAATAGGTTTTTGGGGAACAGGTGGTGTTTGATTACATGAATATGTTCTTTAGTGCTGATTTCTGAGATTTTAGTGCATCCATCATCACCCAAGCAGTGTACACTGTACCCAATGTGTAGTCTTTTACCCCTAATCACCCCCACCCTTTCCCCAAAGTCCCCAAAGTCCAATGTATCACTTTTATGGATGGCAGTTAGATTTTATTCAGCTTCCTTCATCACAAGGATACAAGTATGTTCCAGTCATTATTTGCATGTTTTCTCTTTGGCTAAAAGCATTTTCATACTGAAGAGTGACTGTTTAGCAGTAAGTAAAATTCTTTTAGAAAAGATTATTCCAACTTGGAATGTTCCAGAGGAACTCCACAATAATGAAAGTACTCATTTTACTGGACAGAAAATTCAATCAGTATGTAAAATTTGGCCCATCCTCCAACACCACCATTGTGCATATTATCCCCAATCACCTGGATTGGAGATGCATACAAACGGAATAATTAAGAATCAATTGGCAAAAATAACAAAAGTTTTTAGATTCCATCATTGAAGACTCTTCCATTGACCGTGCTTAACCTTAGGTTACCCCTTTTAGGAAACCTCAGTTTTCCTCATTTGAAATAATAACTGACAGACCTATGAATCTCTCCCCAGGAAACTAAAACTCCTTAACTGTAAGTGGAGACATATTCCTTTATTTTTCTAATCTTATGAAACAATTAACTAAAAAGTATTAACTAGTGAAAGTTTCTTATTTATTTTTAATTTTTGTAGGTACATAGTAGGTGTCTATATTTATGGGGTACATGAGATACCCAAACACAGGTATATAATTTGTAATAATCACATCATGGAAAATGGAGTATTCATCCCCCCACACATTTATCTTTGTGTTACAATCCAATTATACTTTTTTAGTTACTTTAAAATGTACAATTAAATTATTATTAACTACAGTCTTATTTTGTACCCATTACTATCCCCAGTTGGGGAACTATCCCCAATTCCCACCCACCCGCTATCCCCATTTTCCAGCTTCTGATAACCATGCTTCCACTCTCTATCTCCATGGGTTCAACTGTTTTGATTTTTAGCTCCCACAAATAAATGACAATATATGAAGTTTGTCTTTCTATGCCTAATTTATTTCACTTCACATAATGGCCTTCAGTTCTATCCATGTTGTTGCAAATGACAAGATCTTATTCCCTTTTATGGCTGCATAGTACTCCATTGTGTATATATACCACATTTTCTTTATCCAATAGTCTGTTGAAGGACACTTAAATTGCTTCCAAATATTGACTACTGTGAACAGTGGTACAACAAACATGGCAGTGCAGATAACTCTTTGATATGCTGATTTCCTTTCTTTGGGTTATATACACAGCAGTGGGACTGCTGGACTTTATGGTAGCTCTATGTTTAGTTTCTTGAGAAACCTCCAAACTGTTCTTCATACTGGTTGTACTAATTTGCATTCCCACCAACAGTGTCTGAGGGTTCCCTTTTCTCCATATTCTCACCAGCATTTGTTATTGCTTCTCTTTTGGATAACTGACATTTTAACTGGGAGAAGATGGTATCTCATTATAGTTTTGATTTGCATATCTCTGATGAGCAGTGATGTTGAGCACCTTTTCATATGCCTGTTTGCCATTTGTATGTTTTCTTTTAAGAAATGTCTATTCAAATCTTTTGACCATTTTTTAATCAGATTAGATTTTTTCCTATAGAGTTGTTTGAGCTCCTCACATATTCTGGTTACTAATCCATTGTCAGATGGATAGTTTGCACATATTTTCTCCCATCCTGTGGGTTGTCCTTTCACTTTGTTGATTGTTTCCTTCGCTGTGTAGAAGCTTTTTAACTTGACATGATTCCATTTGTCCATTTTTGCGCCAGTGCTTGTGGGGTATTACTCAAGAAATTTTTGCCCAGACCAATGACCTGGAGAGTTTCCCTAAGGCTTTACTGCAGTGGTTTCATAGTTTAAGGCCTTAGATTTAAGTCTTTAAATGATTTTAATTTGATTTTTTTATATGGCAAGCCATAGGGGTTGCCATGTCCATAATCCCCACTTGTCCTCCACTTACTGCAAGTTGGAGGTAATTGAATCATGGGGGCGATTTCTCCCATGCTGTTCTCATGATAGCAAGTAAGCTCTCACCATATATGGTGGTTTTATAAGGGGCTCTTCCCCCTTCCCTCACCACTCTCTCTTGCCTGCTGCCATGTAAGAAGTGCCTCTTCTGCTTCTACCATGATTGTAAGTTCCCCGAGGCCTCCCAAACCCTGCAGAACTGAGAGTCAATTAAACCTCTTTTCTTTATAAATTACCCAATCTTGGGTATGTCTTTATAGCAGTATGAAAATGGGCTAATACAGGGGACAAGTTTCATTCTCTTTCATTCTTCATTCATTCATCCATTCTTGCATATGGATATCCAGTTTCCTCAGCACCGTTTATTGAAGAGGCTGTCTTTCCCCAGTGTATGTTCTAGGAACCTTTGTCAAAAATGGGTTCACTGTAGATTTATGGATTTTTTTCTGTGTTCTCTATTCTGTTTCATTCATCTATGTGTCTGTTTTTATGTCAGTACCATGCTGTTTGGGTTACTATAGCTCTGCAGTATAATTGGAAGTCAGGTAAAGTGATTCCTCCTGTTTTGTTCTTTTTGCTCAGGATAGGTTTGGCTATTCGTGGTCTTTTGTGGTTCCATATAAATTTTAGGATTGTTTTTTCTATTTCTGTGAAGAATGTCATTGGTATTCTGATAGAGAGTCTATTGATTTTGTAGATTGCCTTGGGTAGTATGGACATTTTAAAAATATTTGTTCTTCCAATCAATGAACATGGAATATCTTTTCATTTTTTGGTGTCCTCTTCAATTTATTTTATCAGTGTTTTATAGTTTTTTTTGTAGAGATCTTTCCTTTCTTTGGTTAACTTATTTCTTAGGTATTTAATTTTATTTGTGTCTATTGTAAATGGAATTGCATCTCTTATTTCTTTTTCAGATTGTTCACTCTTGGTGTCTAGACATACTACTGATTTTTGTATGTTGATTTGGTATCCTGCAACTTACTGAATTTATTTATGAGTTCTAATAGTTTTTTTGGTGTAGTCTTTAGGTTTTCTCAAATATGAGATTATGTCATCTGCAAACAAGGATAACTTGACTTCTTCCTTTCCCGTGCAGATATCCTTTCTTTCTTTCTTTCTCTTGTCTGATTGCTCTAGCTATGATTTCCAGTACCATGTTGAATTAACAGTGGTGAAAGTGGGCATCCTTGTCATGTTACAGATCTTAGAGGAAAGGCTTTCAGTTTTTCCCCATTCAATATGATACTAGCTGTGGGTCTGTAAAGTATGGCTTTTATTAAGTTGAGGTATGTTCCTTCTATAACCAGTTTTTTGTGGATTTTTATCATAATGTGATGGTGGATTTTCTCAATTGCTTTTTCAGCATCAATTGAAATGATCTTTTTTTTGTCATTTATTCTGTTGATATGATGTATCACATTGACTGAATTAGATATGTTGAACCATCCATCCTTGGATCCCAGGGATAAATCCCACTTGTCATGATGAATGATCATTATAATGTATTTTTGAATTTAGTTTGCTAGTATTTTATTGTGGATTTTTGCACTAATATTCATCAGAGGAATTGGCCTATAGTTTTTTTTTTAATATGTCTTTGTCTGGCTTTGGTATCAGGTAATACTGGCCTCATAGAATGAGTTTGAAAGTATTCCCTCCTCCTCTATTTTTAAGAATAGTTTGAGTAGGATTGGTGTCAGTACTTCTTTAAAAGTTTGATAGAATTCAGCAGGGAAGCCACTGGGTCCCGAGCTTTTCTTAACTGGGAGAATTTTTATTATAGCTTCTATCTCCTTACTTGTTATTGGTATGTCCAAGTTTGGATTTCTTCATGTTTCAGTCTCGGTAGGTTATACGTGTCTAGGAATTTATTTCCTCTACATTTTCCAACTTGTTGCTCATAGTAGCTACAAATGATCCTTCAAATTTCTGTGGTGTCAGTTGTAATGTCTCGTTTTTCATCTCTGATTTTATTTATTTAGGTCTTGTCTCCTTTTTTCACTAGTCTGGCTAAATGTTTGTCAACTGTCTTTTCAAACTCAAACATTTTGTTTTATTACTCTTTGATATTGTTTTATTTCATATTCATTTATTTCTCCTCTAATCTTTATTATTTCTTTAATTCTACTAATTTGGGATTTAGTTTGCTCTTGCTTTTCTAGTTCTTTCTTTTTTTTTTTTTTTTTTTTTTGAGACAGGGTTTTTCTCTGTGGCCTAGGCTGCACTGTCATGATGTAACTAGAGCTCACTGCAGCCTTGAGCTTCTGAGCTCAAGAAACCTTCCCATGGCAGCCTAGGCAGACACGCAACCCTGGGTGCAAGCCGGGGACTCCAGGACACCCCGGGGCCCAGCACAGGGGCTGCCCGGAAGGCACTGGCCTCCACAGGAAAACCCCAGCCCCCTCCTCGGCCTCACTGCTTTTATCCTGGGCTGCCTCAATGACCCCCTGCAAGCCTGGCTTCCTGTCCCTGTGCCCCTGGGGAGTTCTTGCCGCTTTGGGGTGCCTCCCGTTGGGGAGACACACACCCTGGGTGCAAGCCAGGACTCCACAACACCCCCGGGCAGGCACAGGGGCTGCTGGGGAGGCTCTGACCTCCACGGGACGACCCCAGCCTCCTCCTTGGCCTCACCACTTTTTTTCCCTGGGCTGCCTCAAAGTCGCCCTGCAAGCCTGGCCTCCTGTCTCCATGTCATGGGGGACTTCTTGCTGCTTTGGGGTGCCCCCGTGGGGGAGACACCCACCCTTGGTGCAAGCCCGAGACTCCACTGGCTCCCCAGGCCTGAGGCAGGAGCTGCTGGGAAGGCACTGGCCTCCGTGGGACAACCTCAGCCTCCTTCTTGGCCTTGCCGCTTTTCCCCCCTGGCTGCCTCAACATCCCCCTGCAAGCCTGGCCTCCTGTCCCCGTGCCCCGGGGACTTCTTGCCACTTTGCGGTGCCCCCTGTGGGGGAGACATGCACTCTGGGTGCAAGCCAGGGACTCCACAGCCCCCGCAGGCCTGGTGCAGGGGCTGCGGGGAAGGCACTGGCCTCCCTGGGAAAACACCAGCCTCCTCCTCGGCCTTGCCACTTTTTTCCCCGGGCTGCCTCAACATCCCCCTGCAAGCCTGGCCTCCTGTCCCCATGCCCCGGGGGACATCTTGCTGCTTTGGGGTGCTCCCCGTGGGGGAGACACGCACCCTTAGTGCATACCAGGGACTCCCGGGACCAGCGCAGGGGCTGCCAGGAAGGTACTGGCCTCCGCGAGACGACCCCAGCCTCCTCCTCGGCCTCGCCGCTTTTTTCCCCGGGCTGCCTCAATGTTCCCCTGCGAGCCTGGCCTCCTGTCCCCGTGCCCCGGGGGCCTTCTTGCCACTTTGGGGTGCCCACCGTAAGAAAGACACGCACCCTGGGTGCAAACCAGGGAACCCGCAGCCCCACCAGGCCTGGTGCAGGGGCTGCCAAGAAGGCACTGTCCTCAGCGGGAAGACTCCAGCCTCCTCCTCGGCCTCGCCGCTTCTATCCCCCGGGCTGCCTCAACGTCGCCTTGCAAGCCTGGCCTCCTGTCCCTGTGTCCTGTGGGGCTTCTTGCCTCTTTGGGGTGCCCTCCGTAGGAGAGACATGCACCTTGGGTGCAGGCCAGGGACTCCACGCCCCCGCGGGCCCAGTGCAGGGGCTGCCCCGAAGGCACTGGCCTCCTCTGGATGACCCCAGCCTCCTCCTCGGCCTCACTGCTTTTTTCCCCCGGCTGCCTCAACGTCCCCCTGCAAGCCTGGCCTCCTGTCTCTGTGCCCCTGGGGACTTCTTGCCGCTTTGGGGTGCCCCCCATAGGGGAGACACGCACCCAGGGTGGAAGCCAGGGACTCCACGCCTCTGCTCTCCTGTGCCGGCGCAGGGTCTGCCTGGAAGGCACTGGCCTTCGCGGGACGACCCTAGCCTCCTCCATGGCCTCGCAGGTTCTTTCCCCGGGCTGCCTCAACGTTCCCCTGCAAGCCTGGCCTCCTGTCCCCGTGCCCCGGGGGACTTCTTGCCGCTTTGGGGTGCCCCCTGTGGGGGAGACACGCACCCTGGGTCCAAGCCAGGGCATTTTTTGTAGAGATGGGGTTTCGCCATGTTACCCAGGCTAGTCTCAAACTCTTCAACTCAAGCAATCTACCTGCCTTAGCCTCCCAGAGTGACTTCTCCAGTTCTTTAAGATGCATCATTAGGTTATTTATTTGAATTTTTCTTTTTTTTCGACGTAGGCACTTAATGCTATAAATTGCCCTTTTAGTACGGCTTTCACTGTATCCCATAAGTTTTGGTGTGTTGTGTTTTCATCATCATTTGTTTCAAGAAAATTGTCAGTTTCCTTCTTAATATCTTCATTGATATAATGGTCATTCAGAAGCATGTTGTTTAATTTTCATGTGTTTGTATAGGTTCCAAAATTTCTTATTGATTTCTAGTTTCATTCCATTGTGGTTGGAGAAGATGCTTGATATTATTTTAATTTTTTTAATGTTTTAAGTCTTGTTTTGTGACCTAACGTGTGGTCTATCCTTGAGAATGATTCATGTGCTGAGGAGACAAATTTGTATTCTGTAACCATTAGATTAAATGTTCTTTAAATATTTAATTAGGTCCATTTGATCTGTGTTGCAAATTAAGTCCAATGTTTCTTTGTTGCTTTTCTATCTTAAAGATCTGTCCAATGCTGAAAGTGAGCCGTTGAAATCTCCAGCTACTATTGTATTGGGGCCTATCTCTCTCTTTAGCTCTAATAATATTTCCCTTATATATCTGGGTGCTCCAGTGTTGGGTGCATATATATTAACAATTGTTATATCCTCTTGCTGAATCAACCCCTTTATCATTATATAATGACCTTCTTTGTCTCTTCTTACAGCTTTTATCTTGAAATCTATTTTGTCTAAGAATAGCTATTCTTGCTCTTTTTTTGGTTTCAGTTGACATGAAATATCTATTTTCATCCCTTTATTTCCAGTCTTTGTGTATCTTTACAGGTGAAATGTGTTTCTTACAGGTAACAGATCACTGGGTCTTGCTTTTTTATCCACTCAGCTACTCTGTGTCTTTTGATTGGAGAGTTTAGTCTTTTTACATTCAACGTTACTATTGATAAGTAAGGACTTACTCTTGCCATTTGGTTATTTGCTTTCTGATTTTTTTTGGTGATTTTTTCCTCTTCTTTCTTACTTCCTGTCTTCATTTTAGTGAAAGTGATTTTCTCTGGCGGTATAATTTAATTTATTGCTTTTTAAAATTGTATTTTGTGTGTATCCATTGTATGTTTTCCAATTTCAGGTTACCACAAGGTTTGTAAATACTATCTTATAATCCATTATTTTAAACCTGTGACTGCTTAACCCTAACTGCATAAACAAACAAATGAACAACGAAAAGAAAACTAACAAAAATTCTACACTTTAACTCCATCTTCCTGCTTATTTTTTTGTTGTTATTGTGTCTTATTGTACTGTCTATGTCTTGAAGTTGTAGTTATGTTTTTGATTGTTTCATCATTTAAGTGAAGAGCAGTTTACACACCACAATTGCAATGTTATACTATTCTGTGTTTTTCTGTGTGCTTACTATTACTAGTGAGTTTTGGACCTTCAGATAATTTCTTCTTGCTCATTAACATCATTTTGTTTCAGATTAAAGAGCGTCCTTTAGCATTTCTTATACAACAAGCCTCACAACTCTACCCAGTGTTCCTACTGTGGATAAGCTGGTATCCAAGATACACGACAAAGCCGTCTTTATTCTTTGCTCCCCTGTCCTCAAGTAGAAGGAAGGAGTCACTTTTGTTGCTGTGAGTTGTGCTGTCTGGGGTTGGGGGAGGGGTGGGTTAAGCATTTCCTTAGCAACCCCACTGGTGTCTTTCTAGGTCACATGCCACCTTAGTCCACTGGCTCTAAGCCCTATCCAGTGCTAGCGGTTGCCTAAGAACTGCAGTTGTGTCCTAGACTGCCTTTCAAATTTACCTAGGACCCTAGAGCACTTGGCCCATGGTGGCGAGGCTTGCTGAGAAACTCAAGTTGTGACCACTGTGATAGGCAATTCTCCTCAGGTTAGTCTGGTCCAAACGTTCCCTCTGTGTTCAGGCAGTAGCTGAGCCCAGCGTGGTTTTGCTCTCTGCTATAACGGGGCAGCACTGAGTTCAATATAAAGTCTCACAATTGCTGTGCTCCCCGTCTCCCAAGCACACCAGTTTCTCCATGCTGTGTGGTTGCTGCCAGAGGCTGGGGGAGGAGTGGCACAAGCACTCCCTTAGCCATCTCAGCTGGTGTCTTAGTATGTTGCATGCCCCCTCCCCCACCCCAGTTTACTAACTGATCCCAGCTCAGCCCTAGGGCTTGCCTAGGAATTGCAGTCCTCATGGCCTAGCTTGCCCCTCAAGGTTACATAGGGCCCTAGAGCACTCTTGCCCACAGTGGTGAGGCTTGCTGGAACTCAAGGTCTGACCGTGGGATGGGTGATCACCCTCTGGCCTGGGCCGGTCTAAGTGCTCCCTCTGTGGGTGGGCGTCAGCTGGGTACAGCCCAGTTCTTCTTTCTGCTGTGACAGGGCAGTGCTGAGTTCAATGTAAAGTCCCCCAGTTGCTGTGCTCTCCCTCTCCCAAAAATACAGATTATCTGCACTACTTGGCAACTACCAAGAGATCGGGGAGAGTTGGCTTTGAAAATTCGAGACTATCTCTCTTACTCCCTTTCAGTGTCTCTTTCAGCAACATGAAGTTAAAACCAGATACTGTTTGCTCACCTAATTTTGAGTTCATAAAATGGTGCTTTTTGTCTGTAATTAGTTGTTTAAATTTGGTGTTCTTGCAGGGGGAATGAATGGTGTAGGCTTCTATTTGGTCATCTTGCTCTAACCCTCAAAAGATTATTTTCTTAATGGGCTCCGCAGAAACAAAGAATTCAAGACCCACAATCTTCAACCAGAGGATTTTATTAACTGGAAATATTTTAAAAAAGACTTTCTCCAATCAAAGTGGAAGGTCCCTTATCAAGTGCTTCTTACTAACCCTCGTGTTATTAAATTAGAAGAAAAAGACTAGTTAAGAGTTAAAATTAAAATATTACTGTGGCAGGTGTAGCTTTAAATTGAAAATGTAAAGGTAAAAATTCAGGTAAAAAGTGTGAATAAAGTTCGAGCCAAGCAATATGTCAACATAGAGGTGTTTGCAAAAATCCCCTAGGTAGAAGATTTGGTTACAGATAAGGTTAGATAACAGACTTTTACTCATAGTCATATTCTCAGCTCACACTTTACATGGGCTTATATGCCCATGCTTCTTAAACCATGAAGACACACAATGGGAACAAGGGTATTTGAAACAAGGACTGTCCTGAAAACTTTGAGACACAAAACCCCAGACATCTGCCTTCGATAGTTGATACATGCACACAGTTCCACTGAGGAATCTTCTGTTTGATTTCTGAATCTAGAAAAGTCCTTGGGCCGGGTGCGGTGGCTCACGCCTGTAATCCTAGCACTTTGGGAGGCCAAGGCAGGTGGATCACGAGGTCAGGAGATTGAGACCATCCTGGCCAACATGATGAAACCCCATCTCTACTAAAAATAAAAAAAAACATTAGCTAGGTGTTGTGGTGCATGCCTGTAGTCCTAGCTACTCATGGGGCTGAGGCAGAAGAATCACTTGAAGCCTGGAGGCAGAGCTTGCAGTGAGCCGAGATCGAGCCACTGCACTCCAGCCTGGCTACAGAGCGAGACTCCATCTAAAAAACAAAAAAAAAGTCCTTTTTATTTTATTTTATTTTATTTTATTTTATTTTATTTTATTTTATTTTATTTTGAGACTGGGTCTCACTCTGTTGACCAGATTGAAATGCAGTGGCACAAACATGGCTCACTGCAGCCTTGACCTCCTGGCTTCAAGCAATCTTCCTGCCTCAGTCTCCCATGCAGCTGGGACCACAGGCATGTGCCACCATGCTCAGTTAATTTTTATCTTTTATTTTTTACAAAGACAGGGTCTCACCATATTTCCCAAGGTAGTGTCTAACTCCTGGGCTCAAGTGATCCACCATCTTGGCCTCCCAAAGTGCTTGGATTACAGGCAGGAGCCACTATGAACAGCTTAACTTTTATTTCTTGGAAGTCATATTTATCTTTTCTTTCCAGGATCCTGATGACTCTGTAGTGGAACACATACTTCATCCTTTTACATAAGAAAGTCTGTGTTCTCCATTTTAGAATGTAGCCACCCCAACATTCACATGGGAGATTCTCCATCAACACCATTCCCTGGGATCAGCCATCCCCCTCCCACCCCCAGCTCAGAACACAAAATGTGTAAACACTAGTTTCCAGATTGTTATTTTTATTAACAAAGGTATGGGTCTTGCTGGAAGAGAGCTAGTGGTGTGACTAAACTTGTGAACTTTAGAAATGATGACACCTTCGAAGTTGAAATAAAACCTTCTGAAAAAGTAAGATTTTTTTTTTCCAAATTTGGTTCTATCCACTTTCAATAAACAGAAAGTAATAAAAACTCTGAATATGAACAAATAGCTGAAGAGGTGAAACTTTCTAATGGTGCCAGATGGAACCAAAATCACTTTGTCAATGAGGTAAGAAACCAGCAGGACTTGTTTTCTGAGCACTGGTCACTACCCTAGTTGTGACCCTGCTGATCAGAGCAGGATCTGGTTGAAACAGAGTGCAGTATAGAAGCCAGCCAGAACCAGCGGATAGCTACAAAAGTGGCTTCTAGTTGCCCTCACTGCTCATTAGAAGAAAGGTACTCCCACTGACACCATGACAATTTACAAATGCCATGGCAATGGGCCATGGCAATGGCCCAGAAGTTACCTTATATGGTTCTGAAAACTCCCTGCCCCTTTTCCAGATAGTTTTAAATAACCTGCCTCTTAATTGGCATATAGTTAAAATTGGGTATAAATACAAGTAGCCCACAGCCAATACGTTGCTCTTTGGGGCACACTGCCTATGGGATAGCATGGCTCTGCAAGGAGCAGTACCTCTGCTTCTGCTGTACGCTGCCACTTCAGTAAACAAGTTGCTATCTAACACCACCAGCTTGTCCTTGAATTTTTTTCCTGGGCAAAGCCAAGAACCCTCCCTGGCTAAGCCCCAGTTTGAGGGCTTGCTTGCCCTGCATCATCAACATAAAAAAATAGAGATAAATTTA
This sequence comes from Pan paniscus, assembly GCF_029289425.2. Taxonomy (NCBI): domain Eukaryota; kingdom Metazoa; phylum Chordata; class Mammalia; order Primates; family Hominidae; genus Pan; species Pan paniscus. The sequence continues at coordinate 26,706,595 of NC_073266.2, read as the reverse complement.
TAAGTAAAAAGGTTTTATATGAGAATAATACACGAAAAGTAGGATTGCAATTCAGGACCTAAAGACTCACCAGAGTGGCCTCTGGAACAAAGGAAAAGACAAGAGTTTATTGGGGAAAGAGGAGATTGTGCAAGTTGTTTTGAAAGAAAGCTTATTGGTGCTGGCGGCATCCTGCAAGAGCTGGTGACTCTGATGGGCCAGTGTCAGTCATTGCAAGGTAGGACTTCTGATCTTGGGGTTTTAGTTAGGCCCTTGTAGTTTTGGATTGGGTTGGTGAGACGGTATTGAAACCGGCAACTATTCTGTGTTGTGCTGCTAGCTGTCCTTGTGTGACTCATGTAGTAAGCTGTGGTTTGGAAAAAGATTGTGATAGTTCCTGTTATCAGACAAATCTTGAGTGATTTGCCAGCTCTGTCTGCCAGGGTCTGACACAAGGGACGCTATTCCTGATTGTTCTTGAAGTGCATTCTAATTGTATCTCTCACAATGACAGAGTAATGGCCATTTTGCTTCATAGAAATTAGTAGGCAAAAGAAAGAACTGAGGCAGGCAAACCCCAGAATTGCATCTCAGCCTGGAAGTGTTTTTGGCTTCACTCAGAATTCAACAGCGAGCTAGCCATGAAGGAAAGCAAGTTTATTAGAGCAACAGTGGGCAACAAAATGGCCACTCCACAGACAGCAGGGCCATCCCATAGGCAGAGCATCCTGGAGCAGCAGCAACCAGGGTAGCAGCCCAGAGCAGCAGTCCCCACGGATTGCTGGCGAGCCATATTCATACCCAATCTCAATTATATAATAATTAAAGGGCAAATTATTAGGAATTTTCTAGAAAAGGGGCAGAGGAGTTCCCAGAACTATATAAGGTAACTTCCAGGTCATTGCCATGGCATTTGTAAAATGTCATGGCACTGGTGGGAGTGCCTTTTTGCTAATGAGCAGTAAGGACAACCAGAGGTTGCTTTTGTTGCCATCTGCTGGTTTCTGCCAGTTTCTCTGCTACATCCTGTTTAGATCAGCAAGGTTGTGATCAGAAAACAAGTCCTGCTGATCTCCTACCTCAGAACTATTTCTGTGGCTAGTGTTTTGCTGTGATGAAGTTTTTCTGAACTTCTTTTGACCCAGTAACCTTTTCATCTGGCTGACCTTTCTGTGGTCTCTGGACACCTAATGGAGATGCATAGTAACAAAGGCACGAAACCCTGAGCAGGTACACAAGAAGGGCTTTTCAGGAGAGTTCCACTGTGTTGATGTCTTTATTATTTTCTTCTCAGGTATTGCTATAATCACCCGAGAAAGCCCAAAGAAAAGGTGGAATGAACAGTTCCACTAAGTGATGTGAGAAGTCTGTCAGTCCCATTGCAAGCCAGGCCAGATATACAAAAAATTCTGCATTATCTGTTCTTCCTCATGGTTTGGTACCTGATAGTGTTACCAGCCAGGTGTAGGTCTGTTCTGCCCATGTGCTGTAAATCAATCACTGTAACACTAGTTTTGTAAGAGGGAAAGAATTTATTCCCAAGAACACCAAGTGCGGAGGTGGGAGAATAGTTTTCAAATCCACTTCCCTGAAGATAAGGCTGAGGGATATTTATGGGTTAGGGACACAGGGTGAGGAAAGGTGATTGGCAGTGGGGGAAAATGAAGTAACAGGTTCATTCTGCACAGGGTTCATAGTATTTCATAGGACACATGTATAGAAAGGCGGCATTAGCATAACATAAGGGTGGAACTTTGGGCCTTCTGAAGTCAAAAGGCCACCTCTCAGGCACTTGCACAGGCTCCATTGAAGTGTCAGTGGTCTCAACCAGTTTGAACTGAACAGGAGCTGGCCCAAGTTTCTGAAAAGCAACAGAAGCAACCATTACCATGTTGACCTATTAATGTTATGCATAAAGTAGTCAGTGATGATTAAGTTTCAGCGTTGAGTGTCAAGGCCTTTGGCTTCATGGAAAACATGAATAAACAAAAACAACAAAAAAGCAAGCCATCAAAAGCAAACAGGGCAGGCATACCTGATGAAATTAACCCCTTGGTTTCAATAGTACTAGCTGTAAATGGGCTCCTGGAGTTAAGGCATGATATATATATATATTAGCGTATGAGCAATATATTTGTCACAATAATGGCTGTAGCTTGAAAGCAAAGGTAGCTCTTTTAAAGACTGGAGCACAAGACACAGTAGTTGGAAAGGCAGAAGGCAGGGGTGGATGGCAGGGCAGGGGCTGGCAGAACATGGCCACCAGAGGTCAGCATTGAGACCACAGTCCTTAGGGTCAAGTGCAGGTGCTAGATAAAGCTTTTCATTGAATCATCAGAAATAAGGCTTAACAAGTTACTATCCTTCAGAGTGGTAATATGCTGATTTAAATTGATCCTACATTATAAATAGATTGCAAATTTTTAAATTTTTATTTCCTTATAAAATGAAAAACAGGGGTTGTAAATAGCTTACATAAACACATAAGTATTGTAACAAAATTTAAAATATACTTGCTGAAGAAATTACAGAAGAGGAAGCAATAGAGAGCTGGTGATAAAGCAGCAGTAAAGGTAACACCAAAATCCATCCCTTGAGATCTTTTATGTTGGTAAGTAAGCCACAAAAAAAATTGTTCTAAGTATTTTGGCTACAGATTCAAGAAGGACAATAACAGTTAATCATCTGTAAATATTTCTCACAATGTAACTTTTGTTAGGTAGAGAAGGACAGTGGTTCCAGTTTAATGTGAAGCCACAGATGTTAGCTGATTGGAGGGAGAGGCAGGACTAAGGTCTTCCTGTGATGCTGAGCGGTCTGAAGAGGGCACACACCTGATCCCCTCTCTCCACAGATAGGGACTAGGGGGCTACTTATGAACAGAGCCACAACTGCTCTCAGAACAATTTAGGTTCACTATGACAAGGTGCTGAAGGGGTCATCTAGTCCCTAAAGTTCTGGCTAATAAAGCAGTGCTTTGGAGGTGGTTACAACAATTAAGCCCTTTATGTAAATGAGGTCTTATATGAATGCCTAGTATCTACCAAATCCATGACCAGCAGCCCCATCGAGGCAGGGTGGGTACCCACAGCTGCGGTCTCCCATCTCTCACAGAGAGTCTTCTGGGAGTGTTCCAAGGCAGCTTGATGGCAGGTCCTAAGTCAGTCACCTTACAGTCAGATTACCAACAAGTTCCAGAAAGCTGTTCCTTTTGAGGTTAACAAAAACCAGACATTTTTAAAATCAAGAATAATCAAATGCCCACCTTATAACTAAAAAAGAATCAATAAAGCTCTCATAGAATATTTAATACCAAGTAATAAAACTTCCTGGTGCACTCACCAAGATAAAAGGATTGTAAAGTATATTTCTGGGCAACTGAGTGACTTAAAATGCCACATAAGTTTGTTATCTTGAAGACAATAAAATGGTGATGGAGGTCTAACAAAAATATTGCCATTGAATATTATCACCTGACTCTGAAAGTTACTGATGTGAAACCCACGTCTTTTCATCTTTATTTATAAGAGTACATTATTGTTGTTTTCCTCTGTGAATGATGGTGTCATCCAAAGAGCTTTGTTTTTCTACTATTTTGTTTTTGAAATGTTATAGATTTAAAAGCTTATACGTTTGTAAAAAGCAAATTTAAAAATTAAAAAATATTTTAGAGCACATTCCTATTTGACCCTATGGGAATGTGTCCTATTTGACACATTCCTATTTTCTTATCCTGCAAGAGATAACACCTACTAAACTTGACCTGCAAGTGACATAAAGGACAGATTTTGAGTAAGGGTCAGAAACAAGGGCGTTTAAATTGAGTTTCTGCAGTGAATTCTACTACAGGTACATGTCCAGGGGTGCAAATAACTGAGGTAAAATTAATAAAGATACTATTTATCAACTTTAATATATAACTTCATAACATTAAAAGGGAGTAGCCATGCTCAAATCCCAGAAGTTCCTGATTGGCCTGAGAAAAACATTTTTAAATTTAACTAAGAAAGAAGCCGGCGTCATTTGAACAGAAATGACTCCTATAATATAACCTTAAAGGAATAAAGAGATGATCTTTTTGAAAATAGGGTAAGCTATGTATCATACCCACCAGGTATAATCATACCTACATCATCATAAAATTAGAAATATAAGCAGAAGTGGGCAAGAACAAAAGCTACTTTTCCAATTTTGCCTTAAACTGTTTCAGAGGCAGGAAATCTTTTCCCGTTTTTTAAAAAACCATGCCATATAAGAAGACTGTTCATAAAGTAGCTGGAAGAAATGTGAATGATTAAGATTATCTGATTTCTGGGAAGATGCTGGGATGCTGGGATAAACAGAAGACATATTATTGCTCTATCAGGTGAGATGGGGGAGTGCACAGAAGTGTGGGCTGACAGGTGCAGGAAGCCAAGGTCGGGAATCAAGACCAGCATCTCCGGTTCACACCCATCTGCCCTCACCTCCGCCGACTTTCCCATCTGTCTCTGGACTGGGGTCCCAGCTTGATAACACACTGCAGTGCATTTCCTCTGTTTTGCATGTGATCCTTTGGGGCTGGGCCTGGGAGGCAGCAGCATCTGGATCATGGCTCATGACCACCACGACTACTTCTCGGGGCAATTAACAAGAAAACATCCTGAGCTGAGAAAGAAAGAAGGGCTTGAATACAAGTGGAGACTGAATAAGCCGACCATGGAGGAGGAGAGAGCTGGGAGGCTTGAGGGAGATGTTTACAAGCCTGAGAAGCAGCAAACACAAGCACCATGACACAGAGGCAGCACGTGCAACTCTTCAGGACAAAATGCATCCGGAAGAGAGAAGATGATTTTTAAAATAAATATAATTTGAACTTTCGGAGAAATATGAAAGGCTACAGTAACTATAAAATAAAAACAGAAGGCATGAAAGTATAGTTTTAAACAATTTTAAATAAGTACAGGTACCAAGATCTGGCTAATTATTATGTATTTAATCAAGAACAACCCACAGGATGTATTCCTCCTTCACCCATGCATAAAGAACAACTGCATCTAATATTTGTCCCTGGTTTTAAATCTTCCTTTCTTATGTGTTTACTTCTTTTTATTTTTTTAGAGACAGGGTCTGGCTCTGTGGCTCAGGCTGGAGTGCAGCAGGGCCATCATAGCTCACTGTAGCCTCGAACTCCTGGGCTCAAGTGATCCTCCCACCTTGGCCTCCCAAAGTGCTGAAATTACAGGCTTGAGTCACTGTGCGTTTTAAAAAAACCTTTGAACAAAGTTGTGCTTCTGCAGAGGAAGGAGGCCAACCATGGAGGAAGCTATTAGGCAAGAAAAAGAGGCATAGCAGAAGCTATGCTAGCTTCAGATCTGTGCTGAGGGGATAGCACCTCTGACCTGCCACGAAGTGAAGGCAATCGGTGCTCATCTGAGCTCCAGCTCCTGTGCCTACACCCCTGCCAGCCCCAGGAAAACCAGGCTTCCCGTGGCACCTTCACCTCATCTATCTCCAGCCCTGGAGTTTGCTCTTCTCCATAGGGACACGCCCTTCGAGGAAAAGACCGTTCATGGCTGCTGAGGAAACTCCGTAATTACCCATTCTAAACATTTTGTCCTCCGTAAACAAACGTACAGATTTTAAAAATCAGCAGGGTGTGGTGGCTCACACCTGTAATCCCAGCACTTTGGGAGGCCGAGGCGGATGGATCACCTGAGGTCAGGAATTTGAGACCAGCCTGGCCAATATGGTGAAACCCCGTCTCTACTAAAAATTAAAAAGTTAGCCAGGTGTGGTGGCACATGCCAGTAATCCCAGCTACTCGGGAGGCTAAGGCAGGAGAATTGCCTGAGCCCGGGAGGCGAGGTTGCAGTGAGCCAAGATTGTGCCACCGCACTCCAGCCTAGCTGACAGCGTGAGACTCTGTCTCAAAAAGAAAAATAAGAAGAAAAAGAAAAAAATCAAGAGGCATTCGAATGATTCGAATGTAACTCAGAACATGCAAGAAAAAGACCTCCATAAACAAAGGAAACAGGTTCTAGAGAAATACTCAGAGATGGAGAAGGGAAAGATGAGAACTTCTGAAAAATACAAATTAATGTTGTCAGAGAGATTTAAGCCCTTAATCTATTTATGCTCTTTTAAAGGAACAGCCAGCTATGAAATTAAAGAAAACAGAGTTTTGTAAATTAAAAACTGATATACATATACAAACAGAGGGAGAGAGAGAAATGGAAGGAGATAGGTCAATATAAAAACTGAATAATTCCATATTATATGGCTAAAGTTCTAACTATTTGTTGGGAAATAAACTTGGAGAAATCTCCCATAACATACCATAAAGGAAAAAAAAACAATAGATTCAGTGAAAGAAAAATTGGAAAGCAAAGAGGATCATTACAGAAAGTCTAGTGTTCATCTAATAGAAATTTTAGAAAGAATTGAACAATGAAGAGATGAAATGATTTTTAAGAAAAGAAGAAAGATAATTTCCTGCGATGAAGATTTTAATCTCCAATTTTATAAGGTCCTTTGAATGTCAAAAAGGAAAATTTGAAAAGAGAAGGATACAAAATTTTTGAATTTTAACAAGACAAAATGCTTAGAACTCCCACAATGAAAGAAAAACTGGTATCAGACTTTTATCTACTTCACGGGTTTCTAGATCTAAGGCAAAATGATCACTTATGTATTACAGTTAACTAATATTTACAGACATGCCAAGACTCAGAAAATTTAACATGTGAAAGAATAGCCTGCTATGAAATAAAGAAAAAAAGGCAGAGTTTTATAAATTAAAAACTGACATACATGCACACATGCAGAGAGAGAGAGAAATATTCCTTCTGAAAACAAAATTACTAAATGATAAATTCAAATAGAACAATCAGATAAATGAATCAATTTGAAAAGCCATGGGCTACATGAAGAACAAATTAGCCAGAACATAGATTTTATTTTTACAATGAGAAATGTGAATAGGTTATATTTATTAACCAAATGAGATAAAATCAAATTCATATAATAAAATAATTTTGTGTTGCTTGATAAAAATATACTTAAATCAAAATTAAGATAAAAGTTGAATATGAAACCATGGACAAATATATACCAGGTAGATGAGTTTAAAAAAAAAAACAATTAAGTGATGATTAAATAAAGAATCCTATTGCTTGCTTAGCATCATTTATATAATGTGTGAAATACTAATTTTTAAATGTGTTTGTGTAAGTGTAACAATTGGACACAAATAACCAAGATATATTTTACAAAGAAATAGAATTAAGGTAATGCTAGATATTAAATCTCATTCTCTTGCTTAGTTGCACTATCCGTTGTTGAAAGTAGAATAGTGAAGTCTTTATTACTGGTAAATTGTCTATTGCTCTCTTCAATTCTGTCAGTTTTGCTTCATGTATTTTGAGATTCTGTTGTTACATATACATATATTTATATTTGTTATACCTTCTTGGTGAATTCACCCTTATGTCATTATAAAATGTCCTTTGTCTCCAGGAACAACATGTGTCTATTTTGTCTAATATTAGCATAGTCACTCCAGCTCTCTGTTGGTTATCCATCTCTTTCCATCATATTAATTTCAACCAATTTGTGTCTTTGAATCAAAAGTGTGTTTCTTGTATACATATTGTTGGATAGATATAGCATATATTTATACAATGTTTTTTTCATTCACTCTTCCAATCTCTGACTTTTAATTGGAGAATTTAATCTATTACTATTTAATATAAGTAAGATAGAATTTACATCTGCCATTTTGTTATTTGTTTTTTACGTGACTTACGTCTTTTTTGTTCTTCCTTTTTTTTCCATTACTGTCTTGTGTTAAATAGATATCTTCCAGTACCACTTCTATTTTCCAGTTATTTCTTTTACTATATATTTTTGAGTATTTTATCACGATTATTATTGGGGTTACCATTAGCATTTTAACTTACAATAATCTAGTTTGGATTAATACCAACTACTTCAATAGTATTTTTTTAAATTTTGTTTCTATATAGCTTTGTTCCCCTACCCCTTAGGGCTGTTATGGTCCCAATATACATCTTCTTATATTTTGAGGCCTTAATACATTGTGTGTCAATCTACTTAGATGTACAATTATTGCATTAGGCAGTTGTCTTTTAAATCAGATAGGATATTTTAAGAGGAGCTACAAACAAAACCAAATTTCTACTTTCTTCTATATTTATATCTGTCCCAGGCATAACCATCTTAGATCATCCAGTCACCAGTCAACAACCCTCCAGCTGAGTGAGCCTAACCAAGATCACCCTTGCCCTGTCCCAACCAGAAGAACCACCCAGCTGACCCTAGGCTCATGAGCAATCATAAATGTTTATTGCTTTGCTCCACCAAGCTTTGAAGTGGTTTTCTTTACAGCATTATTGTGGAAGTAGATAAAAAGTGATTTAGTAAATTTTTCTGTTTGATTTGTGATGTATCCTTTTTCATTCTGCTTCTTCACATGCTACATTCTGTATCACCTCCATTGTTCCTTCCATCTATCCAGTCTTTTTTTGCCAACACCACCCTTTTTGATTTTTCACTTTTCTGTATATTCCAATATTTCATTTTCCAAGAAATGGGTATCAAATTCTTCTGCCACTTTCTCAGCATAGAGGATATTGTATGTTTTTTCTTATTGGTTCTATTGATGTAATGTTATATATTCATGATTTAATAAATTAAACTGCTCATGAATTCATGCAAATAGGTTTTTCTCGGGAATTCATGAGACAGGTGTCAATCAGTTTTGAAGTTTATTTTGCCAAGGTCGAGGATGTGACCAGGAGACAGGTCTGTGCCTTTCTTGAAAGATGATTTTGATGGCTTCAATATTTAACGGGAACAAGTGGACTGGAGGGGAGGGAAAGAGAGTATGGTTACATTATGGAATCCACGTGTTGCAAGATAAAGGAGCAGGTAAGGGAATGGTCAATTTTGTATTTGTCTGGAGCTCAGTAAATCCACACTTTATATAAGATAAGGTGGAGATAGAGTAGCTACCTGTGGAAATATTTAACCTTTTATCTGTACCTCTCTGCTTAGGAACAAAAGGAAAGGCAGCTTCTTTGTAGGTCTCAGCTTTCAGCCTGATTTTTAATTTTGGCAGAGTGAATTGGGGTCCCAAGTTTTATTTTCCTTTCACATTTCGAACTCAGTCTTCTAGAATTTTACCCACTATTTTTACATCTACACTTACATGTGAATTTGGTCTTTAGTTTTGTGTGTTCTCATTATCACAATTTTATGTGAGAATTTTGAAAGCTTAGTAAAATGAATTGGGTTTCCTTAATTGTCTATGCTTTGGGGCATAATTTATATATTAGAAGCATTATCTGTTCCTTGAAGATTTCAAGTAACTGACTCGGAAAACCATCTTTATATCTAACTCACTGAGCCCCTTAGCAATGAACACGTTTAATGATCAGATCTAAGAGGAATACAATACCAATTATGTAGTCATTCTGCTAAAAATGCATAGCTGAAATCTAATCATGATGACATAGAATACAAACAAATTAAGGGACAGTATGCAAAATAAACAGTTGAAATATACTTTTCAAAAATACCTGTGCCACGAAAGACAAAAAAAAATTAAAGAACTTTTCTAAATTCAAGGACACTAAAGCGACATGAAAACTAAGGGCAATGTATGATCCTCAGTTGGAGCCTGGATTAGGAAAAATGGCTGTAACAGATATTATTGAACAATCGGCAAATTTTTAATATGACTGTAGGTTAAATAATAGTATTACAGCTGTGTAACTTACCTGATTTTGGTAATTATGCTGTGGTTATGTAAGAGAATGCCCTTGTTCTTAGGTGATGTTCTCTGAAGTATGGAGAGTTAAGGAGAAAAATGGTCATAAGGAACAACTCTTTTTTACTTTTAGACAATCAAATTAACGCCATTGTAATTACACCAACTCAATTGGAATTGACACAAATATTTTTCCAGACACAACAGAAACTCACTAAATCTAAGTGTTTATTATGAATTTTTAAAATCTCATTAATAAAGCATTAGATTATTTCATACATCATTTATATAATTATTTATAATCTCTGTATTTTCATGCTAGAATTTTGATAGGGCTATAACAAGTAGTAAATAATACAATTGGATTCTGCATATCTCTCATAGTTTTGGCCAACACAGATATTAAAATCATGCTAATGACATAGTTACATTGTGTCATGTATGTGGGCCCTTTCTTTTAGAAGGAACTCTAAATAAACTCAGAGTGTGTGCATCTGAAACCTACAATGAATCTGGAATGTAAATGGCTGTACCCCTCACTGTTTACTGGCCAACTGTTTACACAGCTCATGAAAAAACACATGTATGTGCCCATTCAAATGTTTTTAATCCGAGAAAATTGTCAGAAATAAGCTGGAAGCATTTCTTCCTGAAGACAAAGTCTGAGGGTGGTGACCTGTAGAGCGAGAAGACGTTGATCTACTATCTTCCAAGTGCAAGATTCTGGGCTAATGAGACAGCTCAGGTTGAGTTTCAGTGCCCAGGCAGCAGGCTGAGATGGGGCCTCACTCTTCTGTGGAATCCATTTATTTACATGCATCTTGCTATGTTTACAGATGGGCAGCAGATTAAAAAAACACCATAAGTAAGCCTAAAGGTACTTAAGAAGAGTACTATATTAGTTGAATAATAAAACTGAGTAAATTTTAGAATGTAACTTAGATAAATTGGGGTTAATAAAGAAATGTCTAGGTATTAAAAATTGTTTTCACCAGGCGCGGTGGCTCACACCAGTAATCCCAGGACTTTGGGAGGCCGAGGCGGGCAGATCACCTGAGGTCAGGAGTTTGAGACTAGCCTGCCCAACATGGTGAAACCCTGTCTCTACTAAAAATACAAAAATTAGCCAGGCGTGGTGGCAGCTGCCTGTAATCCCAGCTACTCGGGAGGCTGAGGTAGGAGAATTGCTTGAATCCGGAAGGTGGGGGTTGCAGTGAGCTGAGATCGCGCCATCGCACTCCAGCCTGGGCAACAAGAGCGAAACTCTGTCTCTAATAAATAAATAAATAAGTAATTGTTTTCACCTAGATGTCTTGGAATTTTATGGAGAAATTCTCAAGATTTGCCTGTGTAAATCCATGACTTCCCAGTTCTCATGCTCTGCATGGGCAATGTTGGACCAATTATATCACCCAGACACAATATGCAGCTTCCTTCATGTCTGTCTGGCTCTGCTGTCTTTCCTGGAAAACTCTCTCTCTGCCCCATCTCAAGGCAGACGCAATCTCTCTTGACCAGTTTCTTGATATACATAGAAACTATTTTAAAACCTATTAACTGAGAAAATATATATGTCAACTCACACGTCACTCACAAATATACAAACCTTCGCTTTTACCATTTAATAAATTATATGCAGAAACTTAATAAAATCAGAGAAGACAGAGCAGAAAACAAAATCAGTTTTGTTTTGTGTTTTATTTTTATTTATTTATTTTGAGATGGAGTCTGTCTTTGTGGCCCAGGCTGGAGTGCAGTGGCACAATCTCGGCTCATTGCAACCTCTGCTTCCCGGGTTCAAGCTATTCTTCTGCCTCGGCCTCCCGAGTAGCTGAGACTACAGGCACATGCCACCAGACCTGGCTAGTGCCCAGTACTTCGGGAGCCCGAGGAGGGCGGATCACGAGGTCAGGAGTTCTAGACCAGCCTGGCCAATATGGTGAAACCCCGTCTCTACTAAAAATGCAAAATCAGTTTTTAAAATCTCAGGGTAATCAGGAAGGCCAGGAAGAGTGAGTGGGATTACAAGTGTCTGAAAACCAAGGATTGTGAGCAATAAAAAAGTGGAGAGATCCAGGCCAGATGCCAGCAGGGATGGGGAGAAATTCTACCCAAAATCTGGTGGGTGCAGAAACACATCTACTCATGCCTAATAATTTTTTTATTTGTTTCACTCCTAGCACTTTGGTCTACCTGATGCTTTCTAACATCTAACACAGATCCTCAGTCACCATTCCCAGTCCATTATTCCCCTGCCCACCCTCTTTTCACCTGCAGGACAACCTCTCCCCTCCATGCCCCAATATTCTCCTCCATCCCATTCACCCTTTGAAACGAGCCGATAAACTAATCACAGTGGCATTGTGGCTGTTAAGGCTCGGTGCAATAGCTTCCTGGGGTGTTGTGTTTTAATAGAGAACAAGAAGCCTTCTGATAAGAGAATACATCCCCAACTGTGGCATTTCCAATAAGATACTGCAGGAAGAGGATATATTTTTCAAGAACAGCAAGCATCCCGATGGCTCCCATCTGCCTGGTGAGCTGCTTCTCTGCCTTCGTCTCAGGTTGGCCCTGCCTGTGTTCCCCCAGTGTCATTGCCTGCAGTCAATCTCCCTTCTAAATAAATCCCAGAACTAGCTATGTCTTTGTCCTTTTCTGACATCTGAAGACTGGCATGATCTGAAAGGAATCTATGCCCTCTCGCCTCAAACACTGTCTAAAAGCAAATATCTAAAAATATCTAAAAGCAAATTCCTGCATCCCTAGAAATCTACCATGGCAAAACACACACACACACACACACACACACACACACACACACACACACATATGATTGTAGGACCAAAATAAAAAATCTAAGGCATTTTTCCTTGGTGGTACCCATTGGGTTAATCAAATTTCATCTAAAATAAGTCATCGCGACCCCCAGGCAGTCACCAGGAAGAAATTTAAGTTCAGTAGTGATTCAGAATCAGAGGATAAACACAAACATGTGTCTTTGGCACACAGAGAAAGCCTGGGGACAGGATGTGGTTGCAAAAGGAATATTTCCCCTTTAAGCCACTGTTTTTGTGAGACTTTTGGTAAGAAAAGATTAAGAAGTAATTTTCCTCTGAGGACTTACAGGAAATAATTTATGAACGTAAATAGCTACCAATGTTACTGAAAGTTAGAGGATGCTTAGGTTTGTTAGTTGTCATTAGTGTAATAAGAACAGACTTATAGACAGTTCACAATATTACAAAGTAAGTTAAATAAATTAAATGCCCTATTAACACTGCATTTCAATGTAATGTTTCCTTGTTATTACCATAGCAAATAATAATGCAAAAAATTATTCCTAGAGGATTCTTTCTAGGTTGCAGACCAAAAAAAGGTGGCGGCGGTCAGGGGAGCTTATAGAAGAAAAATAAACTTAAGAAATAAATACCTAAGTTTATAGTTTGAGCATTTGGTTAAATAGTGGTGTAATTTACCAAAATCTAAAGTAGGGAAGATGGGCAAGAACAGGTTAGGGAGCAGGATGGTGAGGATTAAGGCAGATTCTGCTTTGGACATGTTCTGTGTGAACTGCCTATAGAAAATTCAAAAAGAGAGGTCAAGTACACAGCTGGGTATACAAATTTAGAACTCTGTAGAGGTTTAGGCAAGTGACATCAATGTAAAAGTCATCCATATATAAATAGTATTAAAGTAAAGGGACAAAAATGAAGACAGAGAAAGATCCTGGCCAAGACCTGGGGTTCATTGCAGTGTATCTGTATTATTCTGTTCTCACCCTGCTAATAAAGACATACCCGAGGCTGGGTAATTTAGAAAGGTAAAAGGTTTAATTGATTCACAGTTCCACATGGCTGGGGAGGCCTCACAATCATGATGGAAGGCCAATGAGGAGCAAAGTCACCTCTTACATGGTGGTAGGGGAGAGAGAGTTTGTGTAGGGGAACTCCCCTTTATAAAATCATTGGATCTCCTGAGACTTAATCACTATCACAGCACAGGAAAGATCCGCCTCCCCATGATTCAACTACCCTCCACTGGTCCTTCCCACCACACGAGGGAATTATGGGAGGTACAATTCAAGACGAGATTTGGGTGGGGATGCAGTCAAACCATATCAGTATCCATATAAACATAGCGCACAAGGAGAAGCCACAATAAAACTTTTTTTTTTTTTTTTTTAGATGGAGTGTTACTCTGTCATCCAGGCTGGAGTGCAGTGGCACAATCTCCGCTCACTGCAACCTCCGCCTCCCAGGTTCAAGCGATTCTCCTGCCTTAGCCTCCCGAGTAGCTGGGATTACAGACGCATGTCATCATGCCCGGCTAATTTTTGTATTTTTAGTAGAGACGGGGTTTCACCATTTTGCCCAGGCTGGTCTCGAACTCCTGACCTCAGGTGATCTGCCCGCCTTGGCCTCCCAAACTGCTGGGATTAGAGGCTTGAGCCACCACGCCCGGCCAACAAAACCTATTTTGCCTGTTAAGGAGTTCTCAGCCGTCTTCAAATCATTAGATTCAAGGATCAGTTGGCACCTCAGGAACCCTCAAAATGGATAATGGGCAAGAGTTTAGTGAAAGAGTTAGTTACCAGTATGTGATTTGGTTAACAACAACAGGGCAGGGCAAAGCACCACGTTTCTGCAAACACTACCAGCCAGGGCCTGAAGGGGCTGCAACAGAAGGAAGTTGTCATCCAGGACCCAGCCAGAACCGCAGCCACGGGAGAGGTGTCCTGCAAGGGATGTGCTCCTCAGGACATGAGCACAGCCACTGCAGAGCCCCTGGACCTCCAGCTTCTCTATCTCCTCAAGTCTCCTCTTCACCAAACCCAGCGGAGATCAGCGCACAAGGCATTGCCAAGATGGTCCCGGAAATCATTCTCCCGGGGGACAAGGCCAGGGAGAATAGATGTGGATGGGGAGACAGAGAATCCCCAGCATATATTATTGGTGTAAATAGTTACAATTGACCATATGTAGGTGATTACTGTCAGAAAGTGGACGCTTATATGTTGTTCAGTCTTTGCCATTCAAATGGCAAACTTTTCAAACTGGAGCACAGTCATCTAGCTCAGTTTTGCCTGTAATTATCTTTCTCTCTGAGGCAGCATCTGTACCATACCTTGCTTCCCACGTCCATTTCCATCCACCAGGGCAACACGGGCCCCATGCTTGTTTGTCAGAGGTTCACTCCGTGGGGCGTCATGTCACGTGGAGCTCTGGACAGGGCGAGGCCCCTGAGGCTCTGACTCTTCTCTGCCCACAGCCCTGGGCTCTCCACAGGCCCTGTGCCTCGGGGCCACGTGTCCTCATCCAGCCTCGCAGCCAGGAACTGGAAACTCCCTCAGATTAACATCAAGTTCAATGCCAAATTCCTGGGAAAAAGCCCAGGAAACCATGAGTGTCTCCCAGGGTCCTGAGACTGAACAGAGTGACTCGCAGAGACCCACTGTCTTTTGCTTCCACGCCCCCACCCCCAGGGCTTTCTTGGCACCCCAGGGATTTATCTCCATCTGACCTTATCTTTCACACAGTTGTTCTGACTCATACTCCTCTTGGTGTTTACAGATCCCTCCATGACATGTAGTATTTATTTTTTACACAGATTGTTCTTTAACTTTAAATCTAATTTAAATTTAACTAGCCGTGTGGCCACCGTATTGGGCAGTGAGGGCTTAGGCAGTCTCACTCACTAGCTGCGATGTTCACACCTGCCCCAAGAAAATCTCATTTTTTAATGGAAAGAAGTTAACAATTAACAAGTTAATCTTGTTCAGGTACTCTGCTGAGTGCCACTGTATACGTTATCTCATTCAAAACTCACCTCAGCTTCGTGACTAAAGAAAGTGAGGTTTGTCAAAAATCTCACTTTTTGAAGTGAGTTAGTGATGAAGGTTGGATTTGAACTCAGATATACGTTGTATCTTTTTAAGTTAGGTTTTTTTGTTCTATTTTCCCAGGGTTGCCATATAGTATAGTAGTTAAGATCCGAGCTTTGGAGGCAGGTAGGTCAGTTCTGCATATTAGTTACTTGTGGCCTTGGGTTAGTTATCCAACCTGTCTAAAGCATCCTTTCTTCATTTGCAAAGAGGAGATAAAACAAGTAGCTCCTTTACATATTATGTGTGTTATATAACATTCTAGGTGTATTTCATGATGTAATACTTATATGCAGAACTTAACAATTTAATATTATTGTTAGTTATATGTAAAAAGTCATTTCAAATCATTCTTTAATTTAATCATTAAAGGAGAATCCCAAGGGCCTCTACCCAGCCACAATTTCTTGAACTCCTTGGAGATGATGGTTAAGAAGAAAGCATAATGCTCTCTATCTCATTTGATAAAAATCTTCAACAAGGGAAAAAATAAAAGCCTCTCTTGGCTCTCAAAGCATTTTTTCAGTTGTTTAAAATTTATGGTTCAAGGGTTGTTTGGTTTTGCCTGCCATAATAATCATGGGAGGGTGTAAGATTTCAACAACTATCTGCCATGAAGGCAAACATTTTCCTGTGTGCCAGGCCCTGGCTGATCGTGACAAGACACAGAGCTTTGAGTCTCAAATCAAGAGGTCACTGGAGCTTTAGCAGTCACCTGCAGCCACTGGGAAATGTGGTCTCAGAGTCCTAGGATTGCTCTCAGGAGAAGAAATCTTAAAGATTAGTCTTTTCAATCCCCTCACCCCGAAAGCCAAGGATGCAAGCACATAACATTTAAAAAAATATTTGGCCCTGTGTTACTGTTCTGTCAAATATCAGGCATTACCAATATTTTACATTAATTCCATTATTTTTTTCCAGAAGATTGTATCACAGTTAGCTAGACATATATCCATGATGGTATAATCCTGTTGACTCCTATTAAATTCTGGGAAATTGCTGACTGTTCTTCAGAAAGCCAAGAGTATTTCTCATGTGAGGGTTTTCTAAACAAACTCAACTGAGATTTTCACAGTTCATGTGTCAGGTGGTTATGTGGAAGAGTGCAAGGATCAAATAGCCCACAATGCCTCTGACCGGCCCACAACATATGTAGCTTTGATATAACTCAAGGACAGTGGGACGTTGGCAGGGTGGCAAGGGACAGTCACTGTGCTATACAGTGTAAAAAATTTCAAAAGTCAAATTTCTCTTTTGTCAGTTTCAAAATGACTGGCTGACTCATGCTAGTTCAATGGGCTAAAAAAGCCACAAAAATCTCAAAACTGTTGCTGATTCAGAGCAAAATGATGGTCTACAGCCTTTCTAGAGATAGGGCTTAAATTTGTGGAACATGTCTGTTATGATGGGTGATAATCTTGATCACATTTAACATTAAAAGTAGATTTATGAGTGATGATGTAAGAAGATGCTGAGCAGGAAGGAACCCTGAGACTGGAGCTTCAGATGCTTGAGGATGAAGTGAATGGTCCTTTCATCCTTGCCTGGAGTGTCTCTGTCCCTCTCTCCACATGGAGACAGGTGACAGTAAAAGAAAAGCCCTGAGGTTTGCTAGGAGCTGGGGTCAGGTGCATCCTAAGATCTACCTCTTCCTGTCACCTTCTGAACATTTTTTATTAGTGGAAACATTATTTTTCTTCCATACAATGAAGTCAGTATCTTTTTTATTTTTTATTTTATTTTATTTTATTTTTTGTGAGATGGAGTCTCGCTTTGTCATGCAGGCTGGAGTGCAGTGGCACAATCTCAGCTCACTGCAACCTCTGCCTCCCGGGTTCAAGTGATTCTCCTGCCTCAGCCTCCAGAGTAGCTGGTACTACAGGTGTGTGCCATCACACCTGGCCGTAGAGATGGGTTTTCACCATGTTAGCCAGAATGGTCTTGATCTCCTGACCTCGTGATCCACCCGCCTAGGCCTCCCAAAGTGCTGGGATTACAGTCATGAGCCACCCCGCCCGGCCAAAGTCAGTATCTTAATTTAAAACCAGTGTTTGTGGTTCTGATTCAACTGCTACAGTTCCTCATGCAGTTTGAGAACAGAGGAATACACGTTCTGTTGCTATGACAAGATTAATAATAATAAAGAAAGATCTATTACTAACACAATAGTGGTCCAAGTCTTGGAGAAAGTTTTGCAGATTGGAGTTAAATTTAATGCAATTTAATCTGATAATTTTTTTAACTTACTGCTGAATATGGGTCCAGTCATTTACCAGAAAAGTCAGAAAGACAGGAATAAAAAAACCAAAGGTATTTGGCAGGATAAATTATCAACTGGAACACAGGCTTTTAGTAATAGATCAGAACAACACATGGAGGGAGTATCAGTTTCTCACAGCAGTCTTTTCATAGAAAAAATGGTCAGGTGCTATCAAACTTTCACCAAACATGGTGACTATGCCATACTGGGAAGGATGGCAAGCTTCAGAAACTACTGCCATGTTAAAAGATGAAGGTACTCCTAGTGATGTTGAGGAAGATATCATTTTGGAAACAAACAAATTAACAAAGATATCCAGTGACACTATGATATTGCAAATACTTTCACCATTTTTGCTAGTTGGTTTTGGAATATTTTCAGTTGGCATTATGTTAGATATAGTACAACACTGAGAAATTTCAATGGTTTGAGACTTGAGGAGATGTTGGGATGAGGTCAATACATTTTGCATGTAGAGTGGACATAGATCTTTGGGGATCAGAGCATGGACTGTGGTAGACAGAATATGCCATCCTCCAATGATGTCCATGCCCTAATCCCCCAGAACCTATGAATATGTTACCTTACATGGCACAGGGGCCATGTTGATGTGATTAATTTAAGGATTGGAAGTAGGAACATTATCCTGCATTGTCTGCATGGGTCCAGTGGAATCACAAGGTCCCTTATAAGAAGGAGGCAAAAGGGTCAGAGTAAGAGAGATGTGATGATGGAAGCAAAGATCAGAGAGATTTAACATACTACACTGCCAACTCTGAAGATGGAGGTAGGGGCCATGAGCCAAGGAATGCAGGTGGCCTCTAGAAGTTGGAAAAGGCAAAGAAACAGTTTTCCCCTACAGCCTCCTGAAGGAATGCAGCCCTGCTGACACCTTAAATTTAGGACTTCTGATCTCTAAAATTGCAGTATAATAAATTTGTGTTGTTTTAAGTTACTAAGTTGGTGGTAACTTGCAATAGCAGCAATGGGAAATTAATACGAAGTGTTCAGAAAGGTTACAGAAGTTTTCATTTTAATTTCTGCACTTCTTGTTCTCCATGAAAACTTGGAAATGACATTGGCATCAAGGTTAACCACTGCAGTAAATGTAGGGAAGATGGATTCACCCGTTGAAAAGTAGAACCTAGGAATTGGCAGTTTGGCCTTAAAGCAGATTCCGGCAACTGTAGTGGGTTTTCTTGCAGCTGTAGCAGCAATTATTTTGGGCTGGATTCCAGAGGGAAAATAAAACTTTGATCATTCCATCATTTTGTGCTCTAACAGAGAGAAAACTACCTTCCATGCATCTCTTCTGCAGAGAATAATAATAGTTTAGGTTATTGTTGGTTCAAAGAAGAATGGTATAAATTCTGTTAATGTCACTACAGCCATTGCTGCTAGTTTTGGCAACCTTACAACTCTATTTTTATCTTGAATAAGTCAGAGTCTAATACTCCTGTCTTGAGACTTATTACTACGTATTAGTTGGTGCCTTTTTCTCTGCCCTAACTCCCATCTGAATTGTAATGACTGCCAAACATTCAACCACATTGGCAGTTCTCCAATCGGTCTCAGGGCCTGCCCTAAGAGCCAGGATTGTAAGTGGCACTGGGCCTTACTCTGGAAACATGTGTATCTGACCCAATGTAATTAGGATTATTGCTATATACTAATAATATTGGTAGTAGTTGGGCGGTTGTTGATGCTAGCAGGATTTCTACCTAACTCAATTTGCGTAGCACCCACGATAATTGTCTGATGAACTCAAAGGTTGTTATTACCCACTTAGGACATTTTTGTTCCAAAAGTAATAGGTCTTCTGAAGTTTTATTGATTTTAGTGATTCCAGGGCATTTTATTCCTTTACACTTTCACTTGTTAAAAAAAAAATCCTACTTCTTCAACTGTAATCTTCACAGTAATTTACTTATTTGCTTCTGTGTCACAGGTATTTACCTTGTTATGAATTTCTGACAGGATAGCCCATCACTTCTGGAATCAAGAAAAGAACCCTGATAATTTCTTCATCCCATATCTTTTTTTTTTTTTTTTGATACGGAGTCTTGCTCTGTTGCCCAGGCTGGAGTGCAGTGGTGCAATCTCGACTCATTGCAAGCTCCGCCTCCCGAGTTCACGCCATTTTCCTGCCTCAGCCTCCCGAGTAGCTGGGACTACAGGTGCCCGCCACCATGCCCGGCTAATTTTTTTTTTCTTTTGTATTTTTAGTAGAGACGGGGTTTCATCGTGTTAGCCAGGATGGTCTCGATCTCCTGACCTCGTGATCCACCCGCTTTGGCTTCCCAGAGTGCTGGGATTACAGGCGTGAGCCACCGCGTCCAGCCTCTTCATCCTGTATCTTATGGAATTGGTTGATCTGTCTGGGTCAGCTTTATTAGCCTTAAGTGTTTATTTTCAGTGGTTTGTTAAGAGACTGAGATCAAGATGTTAGGGACTAATAAATCCTGCTAAATCTTCTCAGATGATCAAGGAGAAAAACGTACAGCTCCTTGCCAAAAATTTTAAGCCAATAATTTGTCTTTTTCCAGGAAAGATTTGGTTGGCCCAGATTAAATTAAATGACCTTCTCTTCTTTAAAGAAAGGAATTGGTGTTGAACTATAATGAATAGTATTTGTGATGCCTTTCATAATATAAATGATAATTTGACATTGACAAGGATACAAATTTCAATCTCTGGAATTAATTAAATGGGAAAGGATACAGGATTTTGCAATGAATAATTTTGGAACCACACACATAGAAGAAATGTACTTTATCATTGTTTAATTTGTAATGTAAGGTTAGGAGAAATAGACCTCGAGTTTCACTTTCCTTATCTTACAGATGTATTGTACTTCAAAGCAAACTATAAAAATAAGGAGGCCAAGCCAAGCTTTTTTACCTTCATGCCAACTGAGGATAAATTAAACAATTGCTGATTAACAAAAAAATAGTTAAGTTTCGCTAACCTAAAAAATGTTCTGCTGAGTAAAAGATAAACTCTGTTTCACCTGCATCTATCAATTGCCATGAAAGACTTCATGGAAAGCTGCACTTTTAATTTTTTTTAAATTGATACAGGGTCTTGCCTTGTCTCCTAGGCTGGAGTACACTGGCATGATCATGGCTCACACAGCCTCAACCTTCTGGGCTCAAACAATCCTCCTGCCTCAGCCTCCCCAGTAGTTGGGACTACAGGCATGTTCCTCATGCCCAGCTAATTTTTTATTTTATGTAGAGACAGGGTCTCCCCATGTTGCCTGGGCTGCTCTCCACCTCCTGGGTTCAAGAGATTCTTCTGCCTCAGCCTCCCAAAGTACTGGGATTACAGGCATGAGCACCGTGCCTGGCCGAAAGCTGCACTTCAAATATAGAATGCCCTTGAGAGATCTTTAATTACAGCAAGGGCTCATTTTTGATTATTGATTTGTAAAATTATAATTGATTTTTTCCCCTGAAAACTTTTAAGTAGTCAAAAACAGAAGATAACCTGAGCTGTGCTCATAGAGACAGTATGGCATGAGAAGTTGTGCATATGTGCATGAATAGATGTGTGTGTGCATGCTTTTAACAGAGAGAAAGAGATTAAAAATGTTGCTTTTGTTGTAAAATTAAACCTTGGATTGATGATAGCAAAGATCTTAGTGCTATTGGAATAGCATCATTATGAAATTATTTCTTCACACTTATCATTGGTATGCTTTTGTCATTTGTCTAAAAATTTTGCTATTGGCCAGAATGTAATATTTGTTATCTGTGTAATCAATAGTTTCTTCTAATTAAAAATAAACTATACCATTTAATATAACCAAAATATAAACAAGATTTATAATGAGCAAGTGATTTATTTGCTTTTGAAAGAAGTCCATAAAACTCTTAGCTTACCCTTCTTTAAAAGAAAAATTGGTAGTTCTTCTCTACTATTGTACGTGCCTACAAACATCATTTATTTGCACACACTTGTTTCCAAGCAGGGGTTCTATCATACACTTCTATGTTTTTCCAGTACCTTTTAAAAAAACTCTAATCTATATTCTAAACACTTGAACCAACAAATTAATTATTTAGTAGTTAAGCATTTTATATAATGCCTAGTTCATTTTTTAAAAATACAGTAGGGGTTGTTTAGGTCCATTAATCAAATAAAGGAAAGAAAAAAAAATCATGTTAACTTATATTCTTGTGGTACAAGTTTTGTGTTAATGTCGGCATTATCTAAATAGTAGGTTGTTTATATTGAACAAAGTGTGCCTGTTAAACTCTTTAAAATAAGGAAAATATGTTTTAAAGTTTATATTTTTGCTTATTTTTAAACTTTAAGTATTCCACTCTCTGTCTTGTAATGAAGCTTCCAAGACAGAAAACAAATTTAATAATAAATTTTTTCCTCTAGAAAGTTATAATGTTGTATAGTAAACATTCTTATAAAATAATAATGAAGTTTAAGTTAATGAATATTTATCTTTTTACCTAATAGATTTCTTTTTTTTGAACAGTTTTGAATTTGAGTTCTTATTGCTCTACATTCTCACCAGCCTTTGGTGTTGTTAGTTTTTTGGATTTTGGCCATTCTGATAGGTATACAATGGTCCAGGCTCATTATCTCTTATCTGAAATGCTTGAGACCAGAAGTGTTTCAGATTTTGGACCCTTTTGGATACTGGAATGTTTGCATATACATAATGAGATATTCTGGGGATGGCACTCACGTCTAAACAAGAAATTCATTTATATTCCATATATACCTTTTATACACATAGCCAGAGGGCAATTTTATACAAACTTTTAAATAATTTTGTGCATGAAACAAAGTTTGTTTACATTGAACCAGTAGAAAGCAAAGGTGTCACTATCTCAGCCATCCATGTGGGCAACCTGTGGTCACTATCTCAGCCACGATGTAAACAGTAGTTTATTTTTCTGTTTCTTCAGGTCATTTAGGGTGGTTATTCCATTGCTGTTTCAATTTGCACTATCCTAATAACATAGGATGTCAAACTTTTTTAATATGTTTATTAACCATCTGCATATCTTCTCTAGTGAATGTATATTCAGATCTTCTGCCCATTTTAAAATTGGGTTGTTTGGTTTCTTATTGTTGAGTTTGAAGAGTTCTTTGTATGTTTTAGATAACGGTCCTTCATCAGATGTGCCTTTTGCAAATATGTTCTCCAGCTCTTTGCTGCTTCTCTCATTCCCTTATCAAAACTTTTGCAGAGCAGAAATTTTGAACTGTAATAGAGTCCAGATTGTCAATGATTTCTTTCATGGATTGTGCCTTTGATGTTGTATTTTTAAAGTCTTCATCATGCACAAAGTCATCTGGATTTTCTCTTATATTATCTTCTAGTAGTTTTATAGTTTTGCATTTTACATGTGGATCGATGGTCCATTTTGAGTTAATTTTTTGTGAAGGGTATAAAGTCTGTGTGTGGATTCATTCTTTTTACGTGTTGATGTCCAGTTGTTCCGGCACCATTTGTTGAAAAGACTATCTTTGCTCCACCATATTGTCTTTGCTTCTTTGTCAAAGATTAGTTGACTTTATTTATGTGGGTCTATTTTGGGGCTCTCCGTTCTGCTCCACTGATGCATTTGTCTAATATTTTGCCAATACCACATCATTTTGATATCTGCTGCTTTGCAGTAGGTCTTAAAGTCAAGTAATGTCAGCCTAACAACTTTGTTCTTCTCTTTCAGCATTTTATTGGCTACTCTGAGTCTTTTGCCTCTCCTTATGTACTTTAAATCAGGTTTAAATGTCCACAAAGTAACTTGCTGAGATTTTGTTTGGAATTGCATTGATTCTATAGCTCAAGTTGGGAAGAACTGGCATTTTGACAATATTGAGTATTTCTATGCATAAATATGGAACATCTCTCCATCTATTTATTATTTGACTTCTTTCATCAGAGTTTTGTAGTTTTCCTCATACAACTCTTACAATATTTTGTTACATTTATACTTAAGTATTTTATTTTAAGGATCCTAACTAAATGGTATTATGTTTTTAACTTCAAATTCCTATTGTTTATTGCTTGTATATAGAAAAATATTGACGTTTGTATATTAATCTTGTATCCTACAATCAATATAATGCCTTATTAATTTCAAGAATGTTTTGGTTTGTCAATTCTTTTGGATTATCTACACAGAAAATTATGTAATCTTCAAACAAAGAAGAGTTTTATTTTTTCCTTCCCAATCAGTATACCTTTTATTTTATTTTATTTTCTAATAACATTAGCTAAGATTTCCCGTATGATGTTGTAAAGGACTGGTGAGAGGAGACATCTTTGCTTTGTTTCTGATCTTGGCAGGAAAACTTCTTGTTTCTTACCATTATAAGTACTTAATATTAAGCACCATTAAACAGCTGTAGGCTTTTGTAGCTGTTCTTTATCAATATGAGGAAGTTCCTTTCTATTCCAAGTTTGCAGAGCACTTTTATTAAGAATGGGTGTTGAATTTCATCGAATCTCTTTTCTGCATCAATTAACATGATCATGTGATTAATATGCTTTAGTCTGTTGATGATTTGTATTAATTAACTTCTGAATGTTAATCTTGGGATAAACTCCACTTGGTTGTGGTCAATAGTTCTTTTTATAGTTATACTTATCCAATAATAGTTCATTGTTTGATTCAATTTGCTAATAATTTGTTGAGAATTTTTGCATCTATGTTGAGAAGAGATTTTTTCTGAAGGGTAATACTGGCCTCATAGAGTGAGTTAGTTAATATTCCCACTGCATCCGTCTTCTAGAAGAGAATGTAGAGAATTGGTATAATTTCTTCCTTAAATGTTGGTAAAATTCACCAATAAATTCATCTAGGCCTAGTGTTTTCTGTTTTGGAAAATTAATAATTATTGATTCTTTAGTAGATATAGGCCTGCTCACACTGCATATTTTTTTCTTGTGTGACTCTAACAGATTATGTCTTTCAAAAAATTGGTTAATTTCATCTAAGTTATCAAATTTGACATCAGGCATAGAGTTGTTTATAGTATTCTTTATTATCCTTTGATGTCTATGGGATTTATAGTGTTACCCCTTGCATTTCTGGCAGTAATCTGTGCCTTTTAGTCTTAGTTATCACAGGTAGACACATCAATTTTATTGATCTTTTCAAAAAACCAGCTTTTGGCTACATTGATTTTCTCTATTGACTTCTTGTTTTCAGTTTATTTGACTACTGCTCTAATTTTTCTCCTTTCTTTTCTTCTGCTTATTTGGGATTTAATCTGCTCTTCTTTTTCTAGTTTCCTATAGCAGAAGCTTAAATTATACATTTTAGATTTTTCTTCTTTTTTAATATATGCATTCAATGCTATAAATTTCCTTCTAAGCACTGCTTTAGCTACATCCCACAAATTTTGATAAGCTGTATTTTCATTTAGTCCAAAGTATTTTGTTTCTCTTGAGATTTCTTCTTTGATGCATATGTTGTTTAGAAGTATGCTGTTTAATCTCCAAGTATTTGGGGATTTTCCAGATATTTTTCTGTTATTGATTTCTAGTTTAATTCCACTGTCATCTGAGACAACACATTGGATGATTTCTATTCTTTTAAACTTGCCAAGGTGTGTTTATCTTCCAGAATATGGTCTGCCTCGGCAAATGTCCCATGGAAGCTTGAGAAGAATGTGTATTCTCCTGCTGTTAGATCAAGTAGTCAGTAGATTTCAATGTCAACTACCTTTATTGATTCAGACAATTTATGTTTAAAGAGATTATTGATATAGCTGGATTAATGTCTACCATGTTTATTACTATTTTCCTTTTTTAAAATTATACTTTAAGGTCTGGGATACATGTGTAGAATGTGCAGGTTTGTTACAAAGTTATGCACGTGCCATGGTGGTTTGCTGCACCCATCAACCCGTCATCTACATTAGGTATTTCTCCTAATGCTATCCCTCTCCTAGCCCCCAACCCCCGCACAGGCCTGGTGTGTTCTCATTGTTCAAATCCCACTTATGAGTGAGAACATGCTGTGTTTCATTTCCTGTTCTTGTGTTAGTTTGCTGAGAATGATGGTTTCCAGCTTCATCCATGCTGCCTCATGAACATAAGCTCAGATGTGTTTGAAAGGACTTGTACACAGCAAAATACATTTTTATCTTTATTGTTCAGCAGCTACTTCAGAAACCAATGACAAAAGGCCAAATACTTTAACAAAATATATTCTTATTCCTCTAGTCACTTAGAAAATACGGATTACAGAAGCTGACAGTCAGGAATTGTGGATAAGAACCAAAATATATCCACAATGATATCACATCCTAGAGGTTGCAATATGCACTTACATCTAGTTCAAGTTCACCTTCAAATAACACTATACTGCTTCACAGGTAGTGTGAGTACCTTATAATAACAAAATTTCCTAATTCTTTCCTTCTGCCCCTTGACTCATTGCTGTTATTCACGTCATTTATACATCAAATATTGTAATCATTGAATACATTGTCACCACTATTATTCTGACCAAACTCTTATCAATTAAGCATAAAAAAACAAAGTTTTAATTTTATCCTTACTTATTCCTTCTCCATTGCGTTTCATATCTTTATGCAGATTCAAATTTCTGACCTATATCATTTTCCTTTTTCTGAAAAACTTCTTTTAACATTTCTTGCAAGGCAGGTCTATTAGTAATAAATTCCCCAATTTTTGCTTTTCTGAGAAAGTCTTTAGATCTCCTTCACTTTTGAAAGATAATTTCACAGATAACATAATTCTAGGTTGGTAGAACATTTTTCTCTCTCAACATTTTAAATATTTCATTTCACTATTTTCTTGCTTGCATCATTCTTATATTTGCTTCTGTATACATAGGTGGATTTTTTTCCCATCTGGCATCTTTCAAGACTTCTTCTTTATCTCTGATTTTCTGCTATTTGAAAATGATATGCCTAGGTGTCATTTTTGGGGCATTTACCCTGCTTGCATTCTATAAGCTTCCTGAATATGGCCTCAATTTGGGATTATTCTCAGTTGTTATTGCTTCAAATACTGCTCTGTTCTTTCCTCCCTTCTCCTGGTACTCCCATTACATGTATGTTACACCTTTTTTAGTTGTTCCACAGCTTTTAGAAATTCTGTTCCTTTTTTGTTTTAGTTTTTTTTCCTGTTACTTTTAGTTTTGAAAGTTTTGATTGGCACATCTACAATATCAGAGATTCTTTCCTCAGCTGTGTACAGTCTGCTAGTAAGCCCATCAAAAAACATTTTTCATTTCTGCTACATTTTAAATTTTAATGCATAACTTTGCAAATATCAATATAAGCACTCTTCGACTTCAGGGAAAGACACCATGAAATAGCAAAACCCAAAAAAACTCCCCCTTGGTATCCTGTAACATTTAATGAAGCTAGTTATATGCAGGTAAACTCTTCTAATTCAGGTAAGAAAGCATTCAATACTAAGTATCCCAGTGAAAAGAAACACAGACTTGCTTCACTAGTGCCAGACTCAAAGTGAAGATCTGATCAATGCAGGGAGACTGTTAAAGGTGTAGCATGCTGCAAATGACACACAACCATATGTCACATAATGATGTTTTGGTCAATGAGAAAACACATATATGATGGTGGTTCCATAAGATTATAACACCCCATTTGAATACTTACACTTGTGTTCTAACTGCCTGCAGTATCTGGTAGAGTAACATGCAGTGCAGGTTTGTAGCCTGGAGTAATATCGCCTAAGTGTGTAGAAGGCTGTACCATCTAGGTGTGTATAAATGCACTCTGTGATATTCACATGACCATGAAATCACCTAACTATGCATTTCTCAGAAGGTGTCCCCATTGTGAAGCAATGCATAGCTATATTTTGTTTTAAGCTCTATTGTAAGGTACACTGCAGTCAGATTCAGTCTAAGAGAGTTGGTGCTAGGAGGTGACCTAGAGAACAGATTCTATGATGGGATTTAAGGGCAGGTCACTCACTGGCAGGCTGACTTTGAGGACACCATCTCTGGTGGTTGGCGGAGTCTGCATAGCCTCTGGCATGCTCTAGTGGGATGATTGTTCATTTTTTCACTGGTGTTGAAATGGGATGGTGTACCAGTGAAAGGGAATACACTGGCTGATGCAATGTCTTGCCCTTGAGAGGACTGAAGGAAAGGCTGAGTGTAAGGACTATGGGATTGCACTAATGTGGGGCGTACCATCGATTCTTTGAAGAGAAATAATAATAGAGTGGGAAATTAGTAAATACTTTACAAAAACAGACAGGCCCCTTGGTAGTATTAAATAAAACCCTGCAGCTGAAGGATAGAGTAAATAACCAAGTTCAGGGCTTCATCATAAAAATAGCAGAGCTTCAGAGAAGGTTGAATTATAAGCCTGGCAAGTCCCCTACACCAAGGTCAGAGCTCCAGTAATGAAGGAAAAAACAGTGAAAGTTAGGATGGGAATAGCATATGGATGCAATTCAGAATTTCAAATTCCCAGATTCTCGTGGACCCACTGGCCCTGCAGAAGTGGCCCACTTCCCCTGGTCAGAAGATGACTGTCCCAGTAGTTTGAGGATCATGCAGAGGCCTCAATTGAGGCAGATTCTTTATGAGACATTCTTGCATCCTCTCAGGATAAGCCCCTACCTTCTCTCTTGACAACCAGACCATTAACCAGGATCAAATTCCAGAAGACCAACTGGGCATGTGAAGGCCTGTGAAAGAAAGAAAGGGATAAAATGCCAAAGAGGCCACATAATCCAACTAACACGAACCTTCAGGATTTGGGAGAGCATCAATAGGACTTGCTGGTGAGAGTGTTTCCTCAAGGGGAGTGGATCTTACAGGTGGGTAAGTGATGGTAATGCACACATCTTCTGAGGGTTGCTGGACATGGTATCTGAGTTGCATCGACAGACAAAGACCCAAAGCACATCATGGCCCCTCTTGCAGAGTAGACATATATAAGGGTCACATCATAATTGGAAGTATCAGGTCCAGCTCACAGTAGGTTCACTGGGTCCACAGACGCACCCACACCAACTACCCAGCCCTAAATATATAATTGTAGGACTCATCTTGACAGGATCAATACATTTTGTTTCCTATCTGTGGTGCTTCAGTCGGCACCATTGAGAATGTTTAGAGCATGAAAATGCTTTTAATGATTCCATGCTCAAAAATAGAACTTTACTTATTTCCACTTGTAATGGAGACTGCTTACTGAAATTTTCTTGCAATTTTCATGCTACAACTGGGAGGTAAGTATTATATCTAAGCCACCTCTCCCTCAAAAAAGAACAAACAGTAATAAGTTTTATAAGAAATCACGGCAGATTGGAACATAGGAGAAATTTCCTTGGTATTGCTCCATTTAGTAGCTAGTGAATAAAATTTATTGAAAGGAGTTTTGGAACACTTTGAAATGAATCCCACAAAATAAAAGTAGAAAAATATTTATTTTAAAATGTGACTCTGAATTGCTGAAGAATACATTTTTATCTCTTTGCAATAAATTAATCATTTGGTTCATTCAGATCCAGAAGCTAATATACAGAAGCAAAGAGGTAAATCTTAATGTACCTGTACATATTTAAAGCTCTTTGAAATATTCCAAACTGTAAAGCATATTGATTTCAGCACTGAAACAGGTCCTAGTTACCTGAGATTGTGTCCAACATCACAAATTGTTTAAACAATTTAAAATAAAACACGTTTATGTAATAAACAAAAAGCTTAAAACATTTAATTAAATTTTAAAAAATTGTTTAATTGAAATATAAACATATTAATTGACCAAAACTACTTCTGTTCAATCTGAATAGACTGTATGGCAGGCACATGTTATTTCTAAATATTTAATTTTGCTTATATTAAATGCTCAGAAATTTGGGTAAGGTCAGGATTAAAATGTATTCTCCTAGTTACAAGACAGAAGATTGAAGCAATTTACCATTGTCTCTGAGAAGTTTTATCAGTTTGAGAAATCGTTTTATTTCTAATAAACTTGTTTCTCTACTTTTAGAGGGCTGCTCCTTTTACCATCTCAACAAAATTCCTTTTGTTTAAGAGTCATTCCATGCAAATGTATAAATTTTCCTTAGATGATCTCTAAACAACACCAAGAAAAATTTATTCATTTAATAAGTATTAAAAAATAATTCCCTAAATTAAAAAAAACTGAGTATTATAAAATTAAAACCACCTAGTCAGCCACAATGAATCTAAAATTTTTTTTCTTACAGATTTTTTTCTAATGTTAATAAAGAACTATAACTTTAAAATGTCTTTAATCTTAAGAGGAGTTTCATTTTCCTTTACTAAAATGCTGTCATTCATATTCAGTAAAATATTGACTATTTTCCTTTTTAAGAGTTTATCACATAAAATAGATAAAATTACAGTATGCTCTCAGGAGGGTGGGGGATTATGTAAGCTCTTTAGCTCTTTCTCTGAACTTAAATTATTGCACACAAATTTCCTTAAAATTTTTTTCTCCTCTTATACTTCTACTTTTACTTTCAACCAAAGGCCAAATTCATTCTCCCACCTGGAACAACTAAAAAACTGGATAAATAAAAGAAAAATGTTTTTTGTGTATTAGATACAAGGCACTGAGTGATGTAAAATGAACGAGGTGAGCCCTACACTTGCCCCAGCTGACTTCCTAGAGACAATTTCCAGGCAGCAACACCTCAAAAGGAGCCAAGTGAGGAAACCACTGACAGCTGGGGAAAACAGCACCCCAAAGAGCAGAAGGAACAATCCCTGAAACTCACACAGGCCTAGGAATGGCTCATGCTCCCACCAGCCAGGGTGTAAAACTTCACAATTCATGGAGCATCAGGTGGAACACTCAGAAGGATACTTGACTCACAAAGCTCAAAAGGGAGCCTTGAAAATATCTAATTGTTTCTAAAACAAAGCTCAAGGATATTTATAGAAATATAAGACTATCCAATGTCCAACGAGATGAATTTCACAATTTCTGGGATCTCAGTCAAATATTTCCAGGCATGCAAAGAAGCAGAAAATGTAATCCATAATGAATAGAGCAATCAATTAATAGAAACAGACCAAGAAATGATAGAATTAAGAGACTAGCACATTAAAAAGTTATTATATTAGACAGGCAGTAGAATGGTGGTTGTCAGGGACTGGAGGGTTGGGGAATGGGAGTTATTGTTTAATGGGTATAGAGTTTCAGTTTTATAAGATGAAAAGATTTATGGAGTTGGATGATGGTGATGGTTGCACAACATTATGTATGTATTTAACACCATTGAACTGTACACTTAAAAATGGTTAAGACAGTAAATTTTATGTGATGGGTATTTCAACACAGTAAAAGTCTGGAAAACAATTTTATATCTATATTCCATATGTTAAAGAAGGTAGAAGAAATATTGAGGATGTTAAGTAGGAACATAGAAGATATACAATATTCCCAATTGAAATTCTGGTAAAAACACAATGTCTGGGATGAAAAATATACTGAATGGGATAAACAGCAGAATAGACACTGCAGAAGAAAAGATTAGTAAATGTAAACACATTTAAAACAATAAATAGCAAGAAAACCTGCCAAAATGTTGAAACACAGAAGGAAAAAACACTGAAGAATAAATCTATAAAGCATCATAGAGCTATGGAATAACTTCAGAGGTCCTACTATACATGTAATTTGAATTCTTGTGGAGGAGCTCAGAGAAAAAATATTTGAAAAAATAATGGTTTAAAATTTTCCAGATTGTCTCAAACCTATACGCCCACAGATCCAAGAAGCTCAATGGAAACCCAAATATGAGACCTACACATGTTATAATCAAATTTCTAAAACCAGTGATTACAAAATTCAGGTTAAAATTATTTTTATATTACAACCACATTGCATTAGAGTTTTCCTTACCTATACATTT
Source organism: Pan paniscus (assembly GCF_029289425.2). Taxonomy (NCBI): domain Eukaryota; kingdom Metazoa; phylum Chordata; class Mammalia; order Primates; family Hominidae; genus Pan; species Pan paniscus. Next base: position 26,674,821 of record NC_073266.2, on the reverse strand, counting down.
TGTATACATGAAATAAAGTCTGTAAATAACCCTTCAAATTGCAAGCATTACTTTTCAAATTTGAGATACAGAGAGACTACAATATAAACATGATTTAGATTACAGTCAATGTTCACCAATTCATTAATTTTGCCATTTTCCTGAAAAAAACCTATTATGGAAACCCGGTAAGTTTAAAAAACTCTCTTCTTCTTTAAGGTTAAAGAGCCCTTAGCACCAGCACTATATACATCTGCACCTGAATCCCATCAATTGTTTAGTGGTGATTTTTTGTGGGTTGGAGTTTTGGGTTTGCTTACTGGTTTTTTATTTAAAGAAAAAGAAATAAAAACAGAAGACTGACATAGATTCTTATCTAACAAGAGTGGAGTAAAACAAAAATCAATGGTAATTAGTGAATTTAGAGAAGAAAATTCAAGTAGTAAAAAGATAAAGATTCATAAAACGACTTACAGGAGGCCTGCATAGATACTAGAGAGTGATTTCATATGATGCCAATTTACTCATACGTCTGGGCAAATATTTTCAATATTATGTGGTTAAACAGAAAAAGGAACAGATGTATCTGATATGAAAACAACATTAATAACACCTATTGTTTTCATGTATCCCATATGGCAAGTCCTTTTTGTACATTATATTTTATCCTAATACAACCATATCATATGTGAGTTATTAGTTATTAGTCCTATTATTACAAAAGTGAAGACTGAGATTTTGAGAAATTACCACTTACGCCAAAATGTAAAGCCCTGCAGCATATGAAATAACACCAGATATGAGGCACGCAGCAGAGAAAGCCATAACCACCTTTCCAATGAGAGCTAAAACTCATCCAGTCTCATTCTTGAATGTCTCAACTCCTCAGAGAGTCTCTCTGACAACCCTATATTTGTTGCTTCCTCCCCATCACCCACAGGAATTTTCTATTATTGTTCCCCATAATTTGAAATTATTTCTGTATATGTTTACTTGTTCATTATCTCAGTTGGTTTAAGTTCTGTGAAGAAAGAGTTACAATGCTTTCCTCTTTATCACTCACTGCTGTATATCCAGTACAAATAACAACAACAATAACTTTATGGTGTTACATTTAGGATTCAGTAAGTACTTCTGTATTTACATCATCCAGAAGGAGGATGGAGTATGGAGTAGGAGACTCCATTTGTGTCACTTTGATGAAAACAACAATAAAATAAGAAAGTCAAAATATATTTACTGTGATAAGAACAGCAAGACATTTTTAATTACAACCAATTTGAGGCCAGGCGTGGTGGCTCACGCCTGTAATCCCAGCACTTTGGGAGCCCAAGGCAGGCGGATCACGAGGTCAGGAGATCAAGACCATCCTGGCTAACATGGTGAAACCCCGTCTCTGCTAAAAAAACCCACAAAAAATTAGCTGGGTGTGGTGGTGGGCACCTGTAGTCCCAGCTACTCAGGATGCTGAGGCAGGAGAATGGCTTGAACCCTGGAGGCAGAGGTTGGAGTGAGCCAAGATCGTGCCACTGCACTCCAGCCTGGGTGACAAAGCGAGACTCCATCTCAAAAAAAAAAACTTTTGAATTATCATTCAAGATTACTATACAGCAGGCTTTCCATTAAAAATAGCCTACTTTAGTGGTGTCGACGAAAAGAGTCAAACTCTGTAAAATATTTGAAGAGATTTATTCTGAGCCAAATATGAGTGACCATGGCCCATGACACAGCCCTCAGGAGGTCCCGAGAACATGTGCATAAGACATCAATCAAATCCACTGAAGAAATACATTGGTTTGGTTTAGAAAGGCAGGACAACTCAAAGTGGGGGCTTCCAGGCTATAGGTAAATTTAAATTTTCTGGTTAACAACTGGTTAGTTTATTGGGGGAACCCACCCCCAATATTTCAACATAGGTTCTTTCTATTTTCCATAAGTGTTGGCCAGCTGAGAAATAAAGACAGACAGTATAAAGAGAGGAATTTTACAGCTGGGGTGCCGGGGGTGACGTCACATATTGGTAGCACCATGATGCCCACCTAAGTCTCAGACCAGCAAGTTTTTATTAAGGGTTTCAAAAGGGGTGGGGGTGTAAGAACAGAGGGTAGGTACAAAGATCACATGCTTCAACGAGCAAAAAGCAGAACTACTAATAACTGTCTAACAAAGATCACATGCTTCTGAGGGAACAGGACAAAGGGAAAAAGCAGAATCACTGATAAAGGTCTATGTTCAATGGTGCATGTATTGTCTTGATAAACATCTTAAACAACAGAAAACAGGGTTCAAGAGCAGAGAACCAGTCTGACCAAAAATTTACCAGGGCAGAGTTTTCCCCACCCTAGTAAACCTGAGGGTTCTGCAGGAGACCAGGGCATATCTCAGTCCTTATCTCAACTGCACAAGACAGACCTTCCCAGAGCGGTTGTTTATAGACCCCCCCCAGGAACACATTCCTTTCCCAGGGTATTAATATTAATAGTCCTTGCTAGGAAAGGAATTTAGCAATATCTCTCCTACTTGCACGTCCATTTATAGGCTCTCTGCGAGAAGAAAAGTTTGGCTCCTTTGCCCGACCCCACAGGCTGTCAGACCTTATGGTTGTCTTCCCTTGTTCCCTAAAAATTGCTGTTATTCTGTTCTTTTTCAAGGTGCACTGATTTCATATGATTCAAACACATGTTTTACAATCAATTTGTACAGTTAACACAATTATCACAGTGGTCCTGAGGGGACTTACATCCTCAGCTTACAAAGATAACAGGATTAAGAGATTAAAGTAAAAACAGGTGTAAGAAATTATAAAAGTATATTTGGGAACTGATAGATGTCCATATTAAAATGAAATCTTCACAATTTATGTTTCTCTGCCACAGCTCCAGCGGTCCCTCCATTCGGTGTCCCTGACTTCCTGCAACAGAGTTTATATGAAGGCCTGGGATCAATGGAAAGGAATGTTCAGGTTAAGATAAGGACTGTGGAGACAAAGTTTTACTGTGCCTAGGAATCTCTCAGATAGCAGACTTCAGAGAGAGAGCAGGTGGTAAAATGTTTCTTATCAGACCTAAAAGGGTGCCTGGCTCTTAGTTGATTATCTCCTAGATCTGGAAAGGAAGGAAGGAAAACAAAGGGAAAGGGGATTCTCTATAGGATGTGGATTTTCTCCCACAAGAGACTTTGCAGGGCAATTTCAAGGTATGGCAAGGAAATATATTTTGGGGTTAAATATTTTTTCCTTTGTCTTGTAATTGACAAAGCAGGTGCATCACCATCTAGGATAAGCACTGCCATTCTAAAGTTGACCTTGATCAAAAACTGCCTAAATCCAAAGGGCATCAGCCTAATGGCTAAGGTCACCATAACCATAAACCACAAATAACATCTCCAACCAGAAATATTCCAAACCCCTCCCTGACCAGAGACATGCCAGCCCCAAGATAACCTCCCCTCTGGCTGGAGAGATGTCAGCCCCAAGATAACCTCCCCTCTGACTGGAGACACTCCAACCCTGCCATAAACTTCTTCCCCACACAGAAACATTCCAAGCTCTACTCTTAGTCTGTAAGAGAGAGTGCTCCTGACTGAAATCATCCAAAAGCCCCTCTCAGGTTTATTCTCCAAAATAAACCTGCCATTGACTGTTAAGCCACTTTTTGTGTTTCTTTTCTCTTTCTTTAACTCTTACTAATGTTATGCCAGAGTCAGATTAAAAAGTAAGACACAATATATAGGGTCTCTCTCTCTCTTTCTCTCCCTCTCCCTCTCCCTCTACCCTCTGCACGGTCTCCCTCTGATGCCCAGCCGAGGCTGGAGTGTACTGCCGCCATCTCGGCTCACTGCAACCTCCCTGCCTGATCTCCTGCCTCAGCCTGCCGAGTACCTGGGATTGCAGGCGTGTGCCACCACGCCTGACTGGTTTTCGTATTTTTTGGTGGAGACAGGGTTTTGCCGTGTTGGCCGGGCTGGTCTCCAGCTCCTGACCGCGAGTGATCTGCCAGCCTCTGCCTCCCGAGGTGCCGAGATTGTAGACGGAGTCTCGCTCACTCAGTGCTCAATGTTGCCCAGGCTGGAGTGCAGTGGCGCGATCGTGGCCTGCTACAACCTCCACCTCCCAGCCGCCTGCCTTGGCCTCCCAAAGTCTGCCGAGATTGCAGACTCTGCCCCGCCGCCACCCTGTCTAGGAAGTGAGGAGCGTCTCTGCCTGGCCGCCCATCATCTGGGATGTGAGGAGCCCCTCTGCCCGGCCGCCCAGTCTGGGAAGTGAGGAGCGCCTCTTCCCAGCCATCATCCCGTCTAGGAAGTGAGGAGCGTCTCTGCCCGGCCACCCATCATCTGGGATGTGGGGAGTGCCTCTGCCCCGTCTGAGATGTGAAGAGCGCCTCTGCCTGGCCGCAACCCCGTCTGGGAGGTGAGGAGCCTCTCTGACTGGCCACCCCCTCTGAGAAGTGAGGAGCCCCTTCGCCCGGCCGCTGCCCCATCTGGGAAGTGAAGAGCCCCTCCGCCCAGCAGCCACCCCGTCTGGGAAGTGAGGAGCATCTCCGCCCGGCAGCTGCCCCGTCTGGGAGGTGGGGGGCGCCTCTGCCTGGCCACCCCGTCTGGGAAGTGAGGAGCCCCTCTGCCCGGCCGCCACCCCATCTGGGAGGTGTACCCAACAGCTCATTGAGAACGGGCCATGATGACGATGGCGGTTTTGTCGAATAGAAAAGGGGGAAATGTGGGGAAAAGAAAGAGAGATCAGATTGTTACTGTGTCTGTGTAGAAAGAAGTAGACATAGGAGACTCCATTTCTGCACTAAGAAAAATTCTTCTGCCTTGGGATGCTGTTAATCTATAACCTTGCCCCCAACCCCGTGCTCTCTGAAACATGTGCTGTGTCCACTAAGGGTTAAATGGATTAAGGGCAGTGCAAGATGTGCTTTATTAAACAGATGCTTGAAGGCAGCATACTCGTTAAGAGTCATCACCACTCCCTAATCTCAAGTACCCAGGGACACAAACACTGTGGAAGGCGGCAGGGCCCTCTGCCTAGGAAAACCAGAGACCTTTGTTCACATGTTTATCTGCTGACCTTCCCTCCACTATTGTCCTATGACCCTGCCAAATACCCCTCTCGGAGAAACACCCAAGAATGATCAATAAATACTAAAAAAATTAAAAAAAAAAAAGAAAGAAAGAAAAGAATGGAAGAAACCATGGAAGTATTTATGACAACTATCAATGACAAACACTGAATCACCACAGATCCAGGAAGGTCAGAAAACACCAAGAAGGATAAATATCAAGAAATCTATATGTAGCCATATTTTATGAAAACTGCAAAAAAAATCAGACAACGAGAAAATATTGAAATAAGCCCACAGGGAAATATTACATTACCTATAAAGGAAAAAGGATAAAAATCACATTGGGCTTCTCTTCAAAAACCAATGAAGAGAATACATGAAGAAAAATATTGGAGTGAACTACAGTAGTTCCCCATTATCCACAGGGAAAATGTTCCAAGACCCTCAGTGGATGCCTGAAACCATGAATACTACCAAACCTTATGTATATTATATATTTTTTCTATACTTATGATAAAGTTATTATACCTATGATAAAGTTTAATTTCTAAATTAGGCACAATACTCTTGCAATAAGAGGCCAATATTAAGTGAAATAAGGGTTACTTCAACACATGCACCTTGATACCATGACAATCAATCTGATAACCAAGATGGTTACTAAGTGACTAATGAGTAGGTAGTGTATACATTGGATAGGTTGGACAAAAGGATGATTCACATCTCAAGTGAGATGGAGAAGGACCACATAAGATTTCATCACACTACTCAGAATAGTGTACAATTTAAAACTTATGAATTATTTTATTTCTGTAATTTTCCATTTAATATTTTCAGATCACCATTGACCAGGAATAACTGAAATCATGGAAAGTGAAACCACAGATAAGAGAGGACTACTGTTTCTGAAATGTTGAAAGAAAAATACCACAAACCTTGAATTCTGTATCCAGCAAAGTTATCCTCCTATACTGAAGTAAAAAGACTATCAGATGACAACAACAACAACAACAGAAATCTTGAGGGAATTTGTTGCCAGTAGATCTTCTGTGATTAAAATGTTAAAGAAGTTTCTTAGAAAGAAATAAAATAATATAGGACAGAAACTCAAATCTATATAAAAATGAAAGAGCATCAGAGAATCAGAGAATGAAGGTAAAATAAAATATTTTATTTTTCTTATTCTTCATGTTTAATAGCTGTTCATTCAAAACAATAATAACAATAACATATTGGGTGATGATAGCATATGGACAAATGAAATGAATGACAGTAATGTCATAAGCAATAAGAGGGAGGAATTGAGTATAATCTGTTATAAGGTGTTAGCACCACTCATGAAATGGTACAGTGTTATTTCAGAGTGGACTTAGACTAGTTTAAGACTACACTGCAAATTCTACTGACTAGTACAAAAACTAAGGAGAGAGAGAGAAAGAGAGAGAGTGAATTGACATGTAGAAGGTGGAAAATAATGGAGTCATAAAATGCTCAATTAAAATCACCCAAGGCAGAAAAAGAGAAAGGCTTAAAAAAAGAAAAAAAAAACAAAGACAATGAGTAGAAAACAGTTATAAACATTGTAGCTATTAATACAACTTTATTAATAATCACTTTAAGCATAAATTATCTAAATATACCTATTAAAATTAGAGATTTTCATAAGGGACTGAAAAAACCTACCTACGTTTCTGCAAGAAATGCACTTATAATATATATAAATTAAAAGTAAAGGGATAAATACAGATACCCCAGCCTAACTCCAATAAAAAAAACTGAGGTAGCTATATTAATTTCAAAGACTTAAGAAGAAAGACATTATGAGAGATAAAGAGCAACATTACAAAATGATAAGGACATGAATTCTCCAAGAAGACATAACAAACCTTAATGTGTATGCACCTAACAACAAAATATTAAAATATCTGAGGCAAAAAAAAAATGAAACTTCAAAAGAAAAGCCCATGCAAATCCACTATTGTAATTGGGGATTTTAACGTTGCTCCATCAATAATGTACAGAGCCATCAGGCAGAAAATTAGTAGAGATGAGGGCACCTCACAAGAAATGGTGAAGGGAGTTCCTCAAGTTGAAATAAAGGGATGCTAAATAACAACATAAGAACACATGAAAGTATAAAACTCATTGCAAAGTTAAGAAATTAGTCAAATTCAGAACAGTCTAAGACTGTAATGATGGTATGTAAATCACTTTTAAACCTAGTATGAGTTAAAAGATAAAAGTATTAAAAATAACTATAGCTACAATAATTTGTTAATGAATAAACAATGTATAAAGGATGTATATTGCCACATTGGTAACACAAAATGTGGGGAGTGAGAGAAGTTAAAGTGTAGAGATTTTGTATGCAGTTAAAGTTAAGCTGTTATCAGCTTAAAGTAGACTATTTAAATTATAAGATGTTTTATGTAAACCTTGTGGTAAGCACAAAGAAAAAACTTATAGTAGATACACAAAAAATAAAGAGAAAATAATCAAAACATACCACTACAAAAAATCATCACATCACAAAGGAGGGCAGCAAGAGAGGAAGAAAGAAACAAAGGAACTACAAAAGTCAGCAATTAACAATTAATAAGATGGCAGTAGTATGTCCCGACTTAAAAATAATTACTTTACATGTAAATGGATTAAAATACTAATCAAAAGACATAGAGTGGATGAATTGATAAAAATAAGAAAAATCCAACTGTATGCTGCTTACAAGAGACTCACATGAGCTTTAAGAACAAATAGGCTGAAAGTGATGGAATGGGCCAAGTGAGTTGGCTCACGCCTGTAATCCCAGCACTTTGGGAGGGCCAAGGTCAGGGGATTGTTTAAGCTCAGGAGTTTGAGACCAGCCTGGGCAACAAAGAAAGACTCCCATCTCTACAAACTAATTTTTAAATAAATATTTTAAAGAGGAAAGTGAAAGGATAGAGAAAAATATTCCATGTAAATTGTAAACAAAAGAGAGTGGAGGTGGCTGTGCTTATAGTAGACAAAATAAACCTTAAGTCAAAAACAGTCACAAGGGACAAAGAAGGTCATTATCTAATAATAATGGGGTGAATTCATCAGTAGGATATGAAAATTGTAAACATATATACATCCAACATTAGAGCATATAAATATATAATACAAATATTAACATAACTGAAGGAAGAAATGACAATACAATAATAGTAGGGACTTCAGTACCCAATTTTCAACAATGGAGAGACCAACCAGACAGAAAATGAATAAGGAAACATTTGATTTTAACAATATGTTAAACCAAATGGGTCCTAACAGTCATATACAGAACATTTCATTCAACAGCAGCAGAGTACAAATTCTTCTCAAGTACACATGGAACATTCTTCAGGATAGATCAAGTGTTAGATGAAAAAAATCAATCTTAACAAATTTAAGATGATTGAAATTATATCAAGTATCTTTTCTGACCACAATGATCTGAAACTAGAATCAATAACAAGAGAAAAATTAAAAAATTCACAAATGTGTGTACATTAAACAACACACTCCAAAACACCCAATAAGACAAAGAAAAAATCAAAAGGGAAATCAAAAATTACCATGAAACAAATGAAAATGGAACAGTAGAGGAGTTGGATAAAGATGGCAGACAGGAGGCAGGACTAGCTTGCAGCTCCTGCTCAAACAGACAGAACAGCATGTGGAGACTCACATCACGAACTTTTGCTCCAAGAACTACCACAGGAACATACCAGGAAAGCTGAGAGAATCTACAGACCCTTTGAAGGAAATGGATTGTGGCTGCAGGCTCCCTGAGATGCAAAAAAACTGAGAGTCTGCTTGCTTTCTCAGTGGAGAGGCTGGCGGTCTGGGACAAGTTCTCAGCCCAGGTCATCGGCTGCCTGGAAATAGACTCAGGGCTATCGTGGGGGCATGGTGGGAGTGAGATCAGCCATTAGGACTGCAGGCTACATGGGAGCAAGATAAAGTCTATGACTGCCAGCTTTCCCCCACTTCACTGGTGATCCCTACAACTCAGCAGAGGCTGCCATAATCCCCCTGGGAACATAACATAACTCCATTGGAATGGGAACTACACCCCCACCCCCGACAGCAGCCATAGCAAGCCCTGCCCAGGGAGAGTCTGAGCTCAGACATACCTATCCATGCCCCCACCTGGCTGTCTTTTTCTACCCGCTCTGGTTGCCGAAGACAAAGTACATAATCTCTTGGGAGCTCTATGGCCCTGCCCACTGCCTGAGAAACCTGAATACTTAACCTGGTGTCCCTAGGGCAAGTTTGCATCCTCCCTATAGGACCGCAGCTGATGCACTCTTGAAAGCACCACCTCCTGGCTGGAGGCCAACCAACACAAAACCAGCACACTAAACAAAAATACAACCAAGGACCTTAACAGATTCCACTTCACTCCCCTGCTACCTCCACCAGAGCAGGTGCTGGTATCCACCACTGAAAGATCTGAAGATGAATCACATCACAGGAGTCTTTGCAGACACTCCCCAGTACCAGCCCAGAACCTGGTAACTCCATTAGGTGGCTAGACCCAGAAGAACAAAAACAATCACTGCAGTTTGGCTCTCAGGAAGCCCCATCTCTAGGGGAAAAGGGAGAACACCATATCAACGGAGCACCCCTGAACAGCAGCCTTTGAGTCTCAGATCTTCCCTCTAACATAATCTACCCAAATGAGAAGGAAACAGAAAAACAATTCTAGTAATATGACAAGACAAGATTCTTTAACACCCCCAAAAGATCACACCAGCTCCTCAGCAATGGATCCAAACCAGAAGAAGAAATCTCTGAATTGCCCAAAATATCACACCAACTCATCAGTAATGGATCCAAACAAGAAGAAATCTCTGAAATGCCAGAAAAGGAATTTAAAAGGTCGGTTATTAGGCTAATCAAGGAAGCACCAGAGAAAGGTGAAGTCCAACTTAAATAAATCAAAAACATTATACAAGTTATGACAGGGAAAATCTTCAGTTAAATGGATAGCATAAATAAAAAACACAACTTCTGGAAATCAAGAACACACTTACAGAAGTGCAAATGCACTGCAAAGTCTCAGCAATAGAATCAAACAAGCAGAAGAAAGAATTGCAGAGCTTGAAGACAAGGCTTTCAAATTAACCCAACCCATCAAAGACAAAGAAAAAAGAATTTTAAAAAAATGAACAAGATCTCCAAGAAGTCTGGGACTATGTTAAATGTCCAAACCTAAGAATAATTGGTGTTCCTGAGGAAGAAGAGAAATCTAAAAGTTTGGAAAACATATTTGAGGGAATAATTGAGGAAAACTTCCCTAGCTTTGCTAGAGATCTACACATTCAAATACAAGAAGCTCAAAGAACACCTGGACAATTCATCACAAAAAGATCATCACCTAGGCACATAGTCATCAGGTTATCTAAAGTCAAAACAAAGGAAAGAATCTTAAGAGCTGTGAGGCAAAAGCATCAGATAACCTACAAAGGAAAACCTATCAGAGTAATATGAGATTTCTCAGCAGAAACTCTAGAGGCTAGAAGAGATTGGGGTCATATTTTTGGCCTCCTTAAACAAAACAATTATCAGCGAAGAATTTTGTATCCAGTGAAACTAAGCTTCATAAATGAAGGAAAGACACAGTCTTCCAGACAAACAAATGCTGAGAAAATTTCCCAGTACCAAGCCAGTACTACAACAATTGCTAAGAGGAGCTCTAAATCTTGAAACCAATCCTCAAAATACAACAAAATAGAGCCACTTAAAGCATAAATCTCACAGGACCTATCTAACAATAACACAATGAAAAAAAGAACAATAAGGTATTCAGGCAACAAATAGCACAATGAATAGAATAGCACCTCACATCTCAATACTAACATTGAATGTAAATGGCCTAAATGCTCCACTTAAAAGACACAGAATGGCAGAATGGATAAGAATTCACCAACGAACTTTCTGCTGTCTTCAGGAGACTCACCTAACACATAAGGACTCACATAAACTTAAGGTAAAGGGGTGAAAAAAGTTAATCCATGAAGATGGACACAAAAAGTGAGCAGAAGTAGCTATTCTTATATCAGGCAAAGCAATCTTTAAGGCAACAGCAGTTTAAAAAGATGAAGAGGGACATTATGTAATGATAAAAGGACTTGTGCAACAGGAAAATACCACAACCCTAAATATATATGCACCTAACACTGGAGCTCCCACATTTATAAAACAAATACTACTAAACCTAAGAAATTAAACAGCAACACAACAATAGCAGGGGACCTTAATACTCCACTGATAGCAGTAGACAGGTCATCAAGACAGAAAGTCAACAAAGAAACAACAAACTTAAACTATACCCAACAATAAATGGACTTAACAGATATTTACAGAACATTGTACCCAACAACTGCAGAATACACATTCTGTTCATCAGCACATGAAACATTCTCCAAGATAGACCATGTGAAAGGCCACAAAAAAGTCTCGGTAAATTTAAGAAAATCGAAATTATATCAAGTACTCTCTCAGACCACAGCAGAATAAAACTGGAAACAACTCCAAAAGGAACCCTCAAAACCATGCAAATACATGGAAACTAAATAACCTGCTCCTGAATGATCATTGGGTCAACAATGAAATCAAGATGGAAATTAACAAATTCTTTGAGCCGAATGATAATAGTGACACAACATATCAAAACCTCTGAGATACAGCAAAAGCAGTGCTAAGAGGAAAGTTCATAGCATTAAATGCCTACATCAAAAAGTGAAAGAGCACAACTGGACAATCTAATGTCTAGTTGGACATTAGACATTAGAAGCCTCATGGAACTGGAGAAACGAGAACAATCCAAACCCAAACCCAGTAGAAGAAAAGAAATAACAAAGAACAGAGCAGAACTAAATGAAATTGAAACAAAAATATACAAAAGATAAATTAAACAAAAAGCTGGTTCTTTGAAAAGATAAATAAAATTGATAGACCATTAGCAAGATTAACCAAGAAAAGAAGAGAGAAGATACAAATAAGCCAATCAGAAATGAAATGGGAGATATCACTACTGATACCACAGAAATACAAAAGATTATTCAAGTCTACTATAAACATCTTTATGTGCATAAATTAGAAAAACTGGAAAAGATGGATAAATTCCTAGAAATATACAACCATCCTAGATTAAACCAGGAAGATATAGAGTCTCTGAACAGACCAATAACAAGCAGAGAGACTGAAATGGTAGTAAAAAAAAAAATGCCACCAAAAAAGTCCAGGACCAGATAGATTCATGGCTGAATTCTTTCAGACATTCAAAGAAGAATTGGTACCAATCCTACTGACACTATTCCAAAAGGTAGAGAAAGAGGGAATCCTCCCTAAATAATTCTATGAAGTCAGTATTACCTTAATACCAAAACCGGTGAATGATATAACAAAAACAGAAAACTACAGACCAATATCCTTGATGAACAAAGATGCAAAAATCCTTAACAAAATACTAACAAACTGAATCCAACAGTACATCAAAAAGATAATCTACCACGATCAAGTGGGTTTCATACCAGGGATGCAGGATGGTTTAACATATGTAAGTCAATAAATATGATACACTACATAAGCAGAATTGAAAACAAAAATTACATGATCATCTCATTAGATACAGAAAAAGCATTTGACAAAATCCAGCATCCCTCTATGATTAAAACCCTCAACAAAATCAGCATAGAAGGGACATATCTTAATGTAATAAAAGCCATTTATGACAAACCTACAGCCAACGTTATACTGAATGGGGAAAAGTTGAAAGCATTCCCCCTGAGAACTGGAACAAGACAAGGATGCCTGCTTTCACCACTTTTATTCAACATAGTACTGGAAGTCTTAGCCAGAGCAATCAGACAAAAGAAATAAAGGCATCCAAATCAGTAAAAAGGAAGTCAAACTGTCGCTATTTGCTGATGATATGATTGTATATCCAGAAAATCCTAAAGACTCATCCAAGAAGCTCCTATAACTGATACATGAATTCATCAAAGTTTCAGGATACAAAATTAATGTACACAAATCAGTAGCTCTGCTATACACCAACAGTGACCAAGATGAGAATCAAATCAAGAACTCAACCACTTTTACGATAGCTTCCAAAAAATATAAAATACTTTGGCACATACCTACCCACAAGGTGAAAGATCTCTACAAGGAAAACTACAAAACAGTGCTGAAGGAAATCATAGATGACACAAACAAATGGAAACACATCCCATGCTCATGGATGGGTAGAATCAATATTGTGAAAATGACCATACTGCCAAACGCAATCTACAAATTCAATGCAATTCCCATTAAAATACCACCATCACTCTTCACAGAACTAGAAAAGACAATCCTAAAATTCATATGAAACCCAAAAAGAGCCCACATAACCAAAGCAAGACTAAGCAAAAGAACAAATCTGGAGGCATCTCATTACCTGACTTCAAATATACTATAAGGCCATAGTTACCAAAACAGAAGGGTAGTCATATAAAAATAGGCACATAGATCAATGGAACGGAATAGAGAACCCAGAAATAAAGCCAAATACAGCCAACTGATCTTTGAGAAGCGAACAAAAACTTAAGTGGGGAAAGGACACTCTATTCAACAAATGGTGCTGGGATAATTGGCAAGCCATATGTAGAAAAATAAAACTGGATCCCCATTTCTCACCTTATACTAAAATCAACTCAAAATGGATCAAGGACTTAAATATAAGAACCGAAACCATAAAAATTCTAGAACATAACATTGGTGAAACCCTACTAGACATTGGTTTAGGCAAAGACTTCATGACCAATAACCCAAAAGCAAATGTGACAAAAACAAAGATAAATAGATGGGACGTAATTAAACTAAAAAGCTTCTGCACAGAAAAAGAAATAATCAGCAGAGTTTACAGACCACCCACAGAGTGGGAGAAAATCTTCACAATCTAAACATCTGACACAGGACTAATATCCAGAATCTACAAAGAACTCAAACAAGTCATCAAGAAAAAAACAATCCCATCAAAAAATGGGCTAAGGACATGAATAGACAATTCTCAAAAGACGATATAGAAATGACCAACAAGCATATAGAAAAATGCTCAACATCACTAATCATCAGGGAAATGCAAATCAAAACCATAATGGGATACTACCTTACCCCTGCAAGAATCGCCATAATCAAAAAATTTAAAAAAAAATAGATGCTGGTGTGGATGTGGTGAAAAGGAACATGTTTACACTGTTGGTGGGAATGTAAATGAGTACAACCACTATGGAAAAGAGTGTGGAGATTCCTTAAAAAACTAAAAGTATATCTACCATTTGATCCAGCAATCCCACTACTAGGTATCTACCCAGAAGAAAAGAAGTCATTATACTTGCACATGCAGGTTTATAGCAGCACAATTTCCAATTACAAAAATATGGAACCAGTCCAAATGCGCCTCAGTCAAGAAGCATACAAAAGAAATAAAGGAAATGTGAGATGTGTGTGTGTGTGTGTGTGTGTGTGTGTGTGTGTGTGTGTGTGTGTGTATGTGTATGTGTATAATGGAATACTATTTGGCCATAAAAAGGAATGAAATAATGGCATTTGCAGTAGCCTGGATGGAAATGGAGACTATTATTCTAAATGAAGTGACACAGGAATGAAAAAAAAAACAAAGATTTCATGTTCACATTCATATGTGAGAGCTAAGGTACGCAGACACAAAGGCATAAGAATGATACAATGGACTTTGGAGACTCAGTGGAAAAGCTAGGGGTGGTAAGGGATAAAAGACTACACACTGGGTACACTGTACACTGCTTGGTGATGGGAGTACCAAAATCTCAGAAATCATCACTAAACTTATTCATGTAAGCAAACATCACCTGTTCCCCAAAAACCTATTGAAATAAAAAAACAAATTTTAAAAAATGGAACATACTAAACTTATGGGATACAGCAAAATCAGTTCTAAGAGAGAAGCTAGACAAATGCCCAAATTAAGAAAAAGAAAGATCACAAATAAACAACCTATATTTATACCTCAGGAAATTAGAAAAATAATAAACTAAGCACAAAGTTAGCAGAAGAAAGGAAGCAATAAAGATCAGAGCAGAAATAGAGACTAGAAAAACAATAGAAAAGATCAATGAAACTGAGTCTTTTTTTAAAAATAAAGGCAAAATTAATAAGCCTTTACTAGACTAAGATAAAAGACCACTCAAATTAATGAAATTTTAAATGAAAGAAAAGATATTACAAATGATCCCACAGACTACAAATCATCATTAGAGACCACTACAAACAATTGTATGCCAACAAATTGGATAACCTAGAAGAAATGAATAAATTCCTAGAAGCATACAACCTACCAAGTCCGAATCATGAAGAAAGAAAAAATATGTAGAGATCAATATCAAGTAAAGAGATTGAATGAGTAATAAAATCCCACCAACAAAATAAAGTCCAGGACCTGATTGCTTCACTGGTGAATTCTAACAAGCATTTAAAGAATTAATACTAATCCTTCTCAAACTCTTTCAAAACAGGGAAAGATGAGGTAATACTTACAAACTGATTTAATGAGGCCAGCGTTACCCTGATACAAAAGGCAGATAAGGACACTAAAAGAAAAGAGAATTACAGTCCAATATGTCTGATGAACATAGATGGGAGAACTCTTAAAAAATTACTAGCAAGCTGAAATCAAAAGTACATTTATGGATCATTCACCATGATCAAGTGGGCTTTATCCCTGTGATGGAAAGTTTAAACACACAAATTCGTAAATGTGATACAACACATTAACAGAATGAAGTACAAAAACAGTATGATCATCTCAATAGATGCAGAAAAAATATTTGACAAAATTCAACATCCTTTTATGATATTAAAAAAACTTTCAACACATTAATTGTCGAAGAAATGTACCTCAACATAATAAAGGCCATAAATGACAAGCCCACAGCTAACATCATATTCAATAGTGAAAAACTGAAAGCTTTTCCTCTAAGATAAGGAAAAAGACAAGGATGTTCACTCTTGTAACTTCAATTCAACATAGTTCTAAAAGTCCTGGCCAGAGGAACAAGGCAAGAGAAGGAAATAAGGGGTAACCAAATAAAGGAAGAACTGAAATTGCTATTTGCAGATGACATGATCTTACATATTAAAAAAACTCTAAATACGCCACCAAAAACTTATTAGCTTATTAGTTAGAACTAATAAATTCAATAAAGTTTCAGGATATAAAATCAGCATACAAAAACAGTTATGTTTCTATACACATAAAAACAATGCTGTTTACAATAGCATCCAAAAATACTTTGAAATAAATTTAACCAATGAGATGAAAATTCTGTATAATAAAAACTATAAAACTTTGATAAAAGAAATTAAAGAATACACAAACAAACGGAAAAATGTCTTGTGTCTATGGATTGGAAGAATTGATATTAAAATGTCCACACTATTCAAAACAAACTACAGATTCAGTGCAATCTTTATCAAAATTCCAATGGCAGTTTTCACAGAAATGGAAAAAAAAATTCTAAAATTTGTGTAGAACCACAAAGACCCTGAATAGCTAAAGAAATCTTGAGTAAAAAGAACGAAGCCAGAGGCATCACACTACCTGATTTCAAAATATACTGCAAAGCTATAGTAAATAAAACAAAGCTGTAATACTGGAATAAAAACAGGCATATAAACCAGAGGAATAGAATAGAGAGCCCAGAAATAAATTTACACATTTACAATCAATTGATGTTTGACAAAAGTACCAAGAATACACACTGGGGAAAGGACAATTGCCTTGATAAATAGGGCTGGAATATAGAATAACCACAGGCAGAAGAAGGAAATTGGACCCTTATTTCACACCATATACAAATACCAACTCAAACTGGATTAATGACTTAAAAGTAAGACCTGAAACTGTAAAACTACAAGAAAAACATAGGAAAAAGCTTATTGACATTGGTCTGGCTGATAATTTTTTGGATAGAATCCTAAAATCATACATGACAAAAGCAAAAATATATAAATGAAATTCTATTGAAGACAAGCTTCTACACAGCAGAGAAAATAATCAACAGATTGAAGAGGCAATGGGAAAAAAATGTGCAAACCACACATCTGATAAGAGGTTAATATAAAAAAGATGTAAGGAACTCAAACAACTCACAAGTAAGAAAATAAATAACTCAATTTATAAATTGGCAATGGACCTAAATAGACATTTCTCAAAAGACGACATACAAATGTCCAATAGGTACATGAAAAGAAGCTCAGCATCACTAATCATGAGGAAAATGCAAACCAAAATCCCAAGGTGCTATCACTTCACACCTGTTAGAAAGGTAGTTATCAAAAAGACAGGAGATAATGAGTGTTGAAAAGTGGAGAAAAGGGAATCCTTGTATGTTGTTGACAGTGACGTAAATTGGTACAGCTACTATAAAAAAAAGTAGAAGTTCATCAGAAAATTAAAAATAGAATTACCATGTGATCCAGCAAAGTCACTCTGAGATATATCCAAAGGAAATAAAACAAGTATCTTGAAGAGACATCTGCACTCCCCTGGACATTGCAAAAGTATTCGCAATAATGAAGATACAGACTCAACCTAAGTGTCCATCAATGAATGAATGGATAAAGACATGTAGACACACACACACACACATATATATACACCCACACACACAAATGAGTATCATTTATCCTTTAAAAGGAAGCAAATCTTGTCATTTGCAACAATACTAATGCACCTGGAGGATACTGAGCTAATTGAAATAAGCCAGGCACAGAAAGACAAATATTGCATGATCTTTATATGTGAAATCTAAATTCGTCAAACTCATAGAAGCAGAAAGGAGAGTGGTGGTTGCTAGGGGGGAATGAATGGTAGGGACAATAGAGAGATGTTTGCCACAAGATACAAAGTTTCAATAGGCAGGATGAATAAACTCTGGAGATCTTATGTATGGCATAGTGACTGTAGCTAATAACGATTTGTTTTATACTTGAAATTTGCTAAAAGTGTAGATCTTAAAAATTCTCACCACCAAAAAACAAAAAACAACAAACAACACTGCTACATGAAGGAATGAATCTGTTAGTTAACTTAATTGTGGTAATATCCAGTATGTACACTTATATCAAAATATCACATTGTATATTACAAACATATACATTTTTATTGTCAATTATACCTCAATAAAGCTGGAAAATAAAATGATAACTCAACTGAAAAAGCTAGAAAATAACTAATAAAATTAAAAACAGAAAATAAATAGAGAAAATTGATGCATCCAAAACCTGGTTCTTGGGAAAGATGAAGAGAACTGATTCACTTCTAACATAGCCAACCAAAATAAACAAACAAAACCACAAATCACTAATATCAGAAATGAAAGAGGGGTCATTTCTACTGATATCATGGACATTAAGAGGATAATTAAGGCATACTGTGTACAACTCTTTACTCACAAATTTGATAACAGAGACTAAACAAAATAATCATTTGAAAGACTCAAAATACCAAAACCCACACATAGAGAAATAGATAATCTGAATAGGCCTATATCTAGAAAATATACTGATTCAACAATTAACTAGCTCTCGAAAAATAAAGTACAAGGCCCCTATGGTTTCACAGGTGATTTCTACCAAATATTTTTAAAAAGAAATACTATCAATTCTTTATAATTTGTTCCAGAAAATGGAAGTAGAGTGAACACTTACTAACAGATTACTTAAGGCCAGGATTACCTTAATACCAAAATCAGATAAAGACATTACAAAAAAGGAAAGGAAAACTACAGACCAATATCTCTCATGAACATTGACACAAAAATCCTCCAAAAATATTAGCAAATTAAATGCAACAAAGCATTAAAAAAATTATCCACACTTTGAACTAAGTTGGATTTTTTTCCAGATGTGCAAGAGTGGTTCAACCTTTGAGAATCAATTAATGTAACATACCACATCAACAGGCTAAAGAAGATAAATCATATAGTCATATCGATTGATGAAAAAAAGAATTTGAAAAAATCTAACACTTATTCATGACAAAAACTTGAGCAAACTAGGAGTAAAAGGCAACTTCCTCAACTTGAACAATGTAGTAGTTAGAAATGAGATACTTTCCTCCTAAAATTCGGAACATTGCAAGAATTGCCCCTTATCCTTCATGCTCAACAACACACTGAAGTTCCAGCTAATGCAAGAGAATAAAATAAAATAAAAGGAATAAATATTGATAATAAGAAATAAAATGTCTTTGTTTACATATGATATGATTATCTATGTGGAAAATCCCAAAGAATTGACAAATATACTCTTAGTACTAATAAGTACTAATAAGCAATTATAGCAAGATTGCAAAATATAAGGTTAATATATGTTTATCACTTTCATATATGCCAACAATAAACAATTGGAATTTGAAGTTAAAACATAATACTATGTAGGTTAGCATACAAAAAATGAAATAGGTATAAACCTAACAAAATATGTATAGAATCTATGTAAGCTATAATACTTTGATGAAGAAATCAAAATGATCTAAAGAAACTGAGAGAGACTCTATGTCCATGAATAGACTCAATATGATCAAATTTTCAGTTTTCACCTGTTAATCCACAGATTCATGGCAATCTTAATCAATACCTTTGCAGAATTTCTTGTATATACCGGCAAATTTATCCTAAAATTTACATGGAAAGTTAAAAAAAACAGTTTAGCAAAAATATTTTGCAAAAAAAGATGAATTACATATATGATCTCATTTCAAGTCTTAGTTTAATGTAATAATGATCAAGGCAATGAAATAAAAATCCCAAAAATAGATGCACACCTTATGGCCAACTGATTTTTGACAAAGGTGAAAAGGAAAGTCAATGGTGAAAGAACAGTAGTTCTACAAATGGTGTTAAAATAAATCTACATAAATATCACACTTCATATAAAAATTAGCTTGAATTATAGGCCTAATTGTAAAATGTCAATTTTTTAAATTTTAGAAGAAAATATGAGAAAATATTTGTGACCTTAAGTGAGCCAAAAATTTCTTAGATTCAATACCTTAAAAACCAGCCAGAAGAGAAAAAAATAATTGTACTTAAAATTAACAATACTTTTAAGAGAATGAAAAGAGAAAACATAACCTGGAAAGAAAATCCTTGCAAATTTCATATCTTACAAAGGTATTGGATCCCAAATATAAAAATGTATAAATAATAAATCTCAGAACTCAGTAAGAAATTATCTAATAAAAAATGTTAATAGGCACTTCATCAATGACGATATATGAATGAAAAATAAGTACATTAATAGATGCTCAACATCATTAGTTACTAGGGAATGCAAAATAAAACTAGAATGAGATAGTATAAACTTTCAGAGTAGCTATTCAAAAGAAAAATGACAATATTGAACTGTAATAACAGAAAGGTCTGATATCTTTTCTTCCCATTATAAGGGTCACAGCTGACAGTTCTATTTAAAAAAAGACAGGTTAAGAAAAAAAATAACATTTAACCAAAGTTCTTCATGACATAGGAGCCTTCAGAATGAAGACCCAAATACCCAAGGGAAAACCGTCCACTTGTATGCTTAGATATAATGAAGAGTGGACAGCCATGCAGAAATGTGATTAGACCAAAAAAAAAAAAAGATAATCTTAACAATAAACTGAGTGGGAAAACAGCAAGGCCTGTCTGTTGGGATTCTTCTTAGCCTGTCTATGTGACATTCATTTTTCTCATCTCTATAATGAGGGTCTTATGCTCTACTACTGGACAAGGTCAGAGAATTTATCTGTGGCCAGTTCCTAGACAGAAAGGTGGGGAAAGGTTAGAATAATATTTCTAGGTTTCACAGCTTGCTCTGAGGGAGAGGGGCTCTGGTTACTATAATCTGCCTTGAAGAAAGGCAATTCTAGTTTCTATGGCCTGCCTCAAGGGAGAATGAGGGATGAGAGACAGAAGGATAGGAGAAGGCCACAGAGAAACTTTGCTTGTGTGGCTGGTTCTGAGGACTTCACTTTAGGGTGTTCTTTTCTGAACCCCAACAAAGTGCTTGTGAGGATGCAGAGTAATTTAGGCCTTTCACACATTACCAGTAATGCAAAATGGTACAGACGCTATGAAAAGCAGTTGCACCGTTTCATATAAAGTTAAATACACAGTCATCATATGACCTACCAATTTCACTCCTAGGTTTTTATGTAGAAATATGAAAACTTATGATCATAAAGATTTGTATGTGAATGTTTATAGCAGCTTTATTCATAACTGCCCAAAACTGAAAACAATCCAAATATCCCTGAACTGGGGAGTGGAAAAACAATTGGCTGTACATCCATAAAATGGAATACTAGCTAGCAATAAAAAGAAGCAAACAATTGAAATATGCAACAGCATGAATTAATCTAAAATGCATTGTGCTGAGTAAAAGAAGGCCAACTAACAAATATCACTAATCTTCAGGGAAATAAAAATTAAAACCACAATAAAAAACACAACACCTTCATGAGTATGTTTAAAATTTGTACAAGACTGACACCACCAAGTGTCAATAAAGATGTGGAAAATGTGGAATTCTTATACATTCCTGGTGGGAATTAAAATTATACAACCTTTTTGGAGAATTGTTTGGCAATTTCTTACAAAGTTTCATATACACCTACTCTTTGACTCAGCATTTTTTTTTTTTTTTTTTTTTGAGACGGAGTCTTTGTCTGTCGCGCAGGCTGGAGTGCAGTGGGGCGATCTCCGCTCACTGCAAGCTCTGCCTCCCAGGTTCATGCCATTCTCCTGCCTCAGCATCCTGAGTAGCTGGGACTACAGGTGCCCGCCACTACACCACTACACCCAGCTAATTCTTTGTATTTTTAGTAGAGATGGGGTTTCACCGTGTTAGCCAGATTGGTCTCAATCTCCTGACCTTGTGATCTGCCCTCCTCGGCCTCCCCAAAGTGCTGGGATTACAGGCGTGAGCCACCGCGCCTGGCCAGCATTTTCACTTTGAGGAATTTATCTAAGTGAAATCAACATGTGCTCACAAAAAGATCCTAATGTGAATGTTCATAGCAACTTTATTCAAAATAGCCAAAATCTAGAAACAACGCAAAGGTCAACAACAGAAAAAATAAATGAATTGTGGTACATTCAAAAAATGAAAAACTACCTAACAATATAAAGAAATGAACTGTTCATGCATGCAACGCCTATGAATGTAATTGCCTGACAGGTTCACATTGACAGCTGCCTAGATAGAGCCCATTTGTCAAGGCAGGAGAATTGCAATAGAGAAAGAGTAATTCACTCAGTGCTGGCTGTACTGGAGACTGGAGTTTTATTATTACTCAAATTAGTCTCCCTGAGCATTCAGGGATCAGAGTTTTTAAGGATAATTTGGTGGGTTGGGGGGAGTTAGTAAGTCAGGAGTGCTGATTGGTTGGGTGGGAGATGAAATCACAGGGAGTTGAAGCTGTCTTGTTGTGCTCAGCTCCTGGGTGTGGGCCACAAGATTCAGTTTATCTACCTAGGTGGTACCAGTTGATCCATCAAGTGCAGGATCAGCAGACTACCTCAAGTACTGATCTTAGGCTTTACAATAGTAACGTTATCCCCAGCAGAGATTTGGGGAGGCTCAGAATCTTGTAGCCTCCAGCTGCATGACTCCTAAACCACAATTTCTCATCTTTTGGCTAATTTGTTAGTCCTACAAAAGCAGTCTAGTCTTCAGGCAAGAAGGAAGTTTGTTTTAAACTATAAACTAGGTTCCTCCCAAAATTAGTTCAGCCTACTCCCAGGAATGAACAAGGACAGCTTTGGAGGTTAGAAGCAAGATGGAGTCAGTGAGGTAAGATCTCTTTCACTGTTGCAGTTAAAATTTTGCACTAGTGTTTTCACGAATCTCAAAAATATTATACTGAGTGAAAGAAACCAGACCCAAAGAACACAGGCTGTGTGTTTCTATTTATCTAAATGTTAAGAATAGGGTAAACAAATATATAGTGATAGAAATCAGACATTTCAAAGTGGGCAGAGGAGGAGGGGCTTGACTAGAAGGGGGTCCCAGGGAAGTGTCCATAGTTATGGAAAAGTTTGGGTGGTAGTTACATGGGCACATACAGTTGTCAAAATTCATTGAATTATATCTAAAATATGTGAATTTTATTTTATGTAAACTATATATTTATATCTATTTGACATATTTTATAGCAATCAGATGAATTCCCTATCCTGCTGAAAGTGAAAATCATTGTTTTTTTAAAATTCCAGTTTTAAAGAATTGCATATTTTCATCTTCTTTTATTTTCTAAATTATAAATTTATGCATTTCTATTTTTTAAAATTCCAGTTTTAAAGAATTGCATATTTTCATCTTCTTTTATTTTCTAAATTATAAATTTATGCATTTCTATTTTTTTACATTATCAAAAGTTTATGTTTGCATTTTCATTTCATTAATTTCTGCTTTTATTATTTTCTATCCTACTCTTCGGAATTTATCTTTCTAGTTCTAAATTCTTTTTTTTTTTTTTGAGACAGAGTTTTGCTCTTGTCCCCTAAGCTGGAGTGCAATGGAGCGATCTTGGCTCACTGCGACCTCGGCCTCCCAGGTTCAAGTGATTCTCCTGCCTCAGCCTCCCAAGTAGCTGGGATTAAAGGCACCCACCACCATGCCCAGGTAATTTTTATAATTTTAGTAGAGACGGGGATTTGCCATGTTGGGCCAGGCTGGTCTCAAACTCCTGACCTCAGGTGATCCACCCTCCTTGACCACCCAAAGTGCTGGGATTACAGGCGTGAGCCACCGCACCTGGCCTTCTATCTTCTATTTATAAATTCTTTTTTTTTTTTTTTTTAGAGGTAGGGTCTTGCTGGAGTACAGTGGTGTGATCCTGGCTCACTGCAGCCTTGGCCTCCTGGGCTCAAGTGATCCTTCCACCTCAGCCTTCTAAGTAGCTGGAAAAACAGATAGTGTCACCACACCCAGCTAATTTTGTAAATGTGTTTGTAGAGACAGGGTTTCACTGTGTAGCCCAGGCTGGTTTTGAAGTCCTGGCCTCAAGCAATCCTCCCACCTCAGTCTCCCAAAGCTCTGGGATTACAAGCATGAACCACTGCACCAGGCTTATTTCTAAATTCTAGAGTTTGATTCTTAACTCAATAATTTTTTATTATTTCTTCATTTAAAAAAACAACATGTTGTTAAGTCAGAAATTGTGAACAATACGAGATATTATTCTACTTGCACCAGAGAGAGAGAGCAAAACCCAGTAGCAGCATCCACTCAACACTACGCGAGGTAAGGAATTGCACTGCAGGTGAGGTGCCTGGGAGTATGCCAGAAATATGCATTTTTCCACACATATACAAGCAGGGAATATGCACACCCCCTATGGTGTAGGGAGAAGGCTCCTCCTCTCCCTTCGGAATGTTAATAAATGTCTCCAGGGGAAAGATAAAATGTGCTTCCAATTCAGTTTCACCCCTTTGGTTTTGTTTTTTGTTTTTTGAGACAATCTTGCTCTGTCCTGTTGCCTAGGCTGGAGTTCAGTGGCTCAATCTTGGCTCACTGCAACCTCTGCCTCCCACGTTCAAGCAATTCTCCTGTCTCAGCCACCCGAGTAGCTAGGATTACAGGCACGCACCACCACACCCAGCTAATTTTTTTGTATTTTTAGTAGAGAAGGGGTTTCACCATGTAGGCCAGGCTGGTCTCGAACTCCTGACCTCAAGTGATCCACCCGCCTCAGCCATCCAAAGTGCTGGGACCGGCCAGTTTCACCTCTTTGAAATGTAAACACCTATGAAGATAACTCTCTAAATCCCTCAGGTGATCTCAAGGTTATTCAGTCTGTCTTTCCAGTTTCCCAGGCCCCACTCGGGCATGCAAACTTCTTCCCACTCAGGGAAATAGAAGAACTTTTGTCTTGGATTTCTACTTAGTCTCCATTAAAGAAGAAAAATAAATTAAAAATTTTTAATTAAAAAAACACTTTTGTTTTCCTTTAGATGGAAGGGAATTAGTTCCAACTAAAAGATGACAAATAACCGCAGTTTAATACTCAAGACGTGCAAAAAGTAAAATATCTGGGGGGAAAGGAAAACATTCTCTAGCTTCATATTATATCCATTTCGGTGGTTCAGGGAACCAGAACTTTGCAGGAATAAAAGAAATCCAGGAAAGATTTATTTTTTCGTGCGTGTATTTTAAGGCTATAAAATTCCCTCTATTGAATGATTTATGTATATTTCACAAATATTCCCTTGGAATTTACATTTTCTTCTAAATATTTTCTAATATTTCTTGTGATTTCTTTTTCCTTTTTTCCCTTTTAAAAAAAATTTTTTTTGAATTATTTTATGTATGTTTCTTAGTTTCCAAACATTCTGAGGGCAGGCGCCTGCCACCCTGTAAACCTGTAAAAGCATACAGGTTTACCTGTTTCTTTGGATCTTCATTTTCTTGTGAAGGTTCCTATATCAAATAAAACTTTTATTAAACAAATTTGTGTGTTTATCTCTTGTTAATCTTTCCGTTATTAGAGGGGCCTCAGGCATAAACCTAGCAATCACTGAGAAAAAAATATTTTTTTATCCCCTGCAGTGATAAAATATATAGATATATATAATAAAATGTGCCATGTTAAGCATTTTTATATGTACATTTCACAGTTCAGTGGCATCAATAAGGTTTTATATCATCTGTTAGTTTCAGGCTTATACATGTACCAAATCAACATTATGTTGCCTAAATCTTCTAAATTCCTATTAACTTTTTTGCTGCCTTTTCTACCCATAATTGAAAGAGGTACAAGTTCTCTCATAATTTTGTAATTTTTTTCTAGCAGTTTTGTAGTTTTATACCATATACTTTGACCGTATACCATATACTTTGACACCATGTTGTAAGATTTATAATTATTTTATTCTCCCAGCATCTTATCTTTTTCTTATCAATACATAAATATCCTCATTAGCCATACACATTTTTGCCTTAAAATGTATTCCATTCTATGTGATTTTATTACGAGGATCAAGCTGAGTGGCCTAAGGACAAGGCATTTCGAGTAGATGGGACAGGATCAGATTTATTTTCCTTTCAGTGGATGGTCATGTGAAGATAGCTATAAACCTCATGGGTGAAAAGGAAATTCCGTGGGATGAAAAACAAAGGCAAATTTGTATTTGGTTCAGTTCTCTGCGGAATCACTTTGCCTTTCCTTCTCTGTGGTTGGTCAGCTTTCCTCAAAGATCCCAGCATGCTGCTACTCTGTGTGACTCTGAGTCATCCACTTTTAAGTGACCTGGGCATCTGGCACTTTAGGACACCCGATCTCTTTTGCTTCTGTCTTTCATATCTGTGCTATTTTCAGCCTCAGCAGAGTTTTATATACAACTCGTTCTCTCAGGCATGACTCCCCTAAGCCAGCTAGTGCCTTGTTTTGCATCTTGGCCATGCAGGTCTGGAGTGGAAACTGTGCTCCTTTAGATGGCACATTTTATTTGAAAGCAGTTGGCATTCACTGAGATGCACCCACACAATATTCCCAGGAAGCATGGAAAGCCCTGCTACTTGTATTTTTTTTGTTTGAATTACAACAAAAACAAACTTGGATATTGAGTAACTGGGCCTTGATGGTGACAGCAATGAGAATGAATGCAAATCACTTTGAAATACCTTACACCCACATCTCGATGGCCACTTTTAAAGAACAAACTAAAAAGCTGAACTCATACCAACATTGCCCCAATCCTTATCTGTCAAACACCTTTTGTCTATCTCACATATGAAAGAAAAAAAAAAAACAAACAGCTGTTTATTTCAGTCAAATAAAATGTTACATGCTATTCCCCGTTTCAGCCTCCACCACTTTGCCCAACAAAAAGATGCCCAAGGTTTCTCTAGGGCAGTTCACAATGGCTTCTGCTTCCTTTGCCCGCCTCGCTCCTATTCTCTCTTTCAAGCATGTTTCAGTAGATCACATTTTGAAGAGGTTGCCTGTGCTTCTGAAAGCTGTCCAGTTCCATAAAATATACCCTCTTCATGTCACAGGTGATGGCCACCATTTGGCTTCTTTGGATCTAATGAGATGAGTATCAGCTTCTGCCCCCCATCTGTTTCCTGCATCAACCTTAAATAATAAGATTCAGAAAATATAATCAAATGTAGAATTTATTGGAACACAAAGCTTAAGGACAGCCACCTGGGAAGCACAGATTCCAAAGAATAGAACTCAGTGTTCCAAAGTTTGGAGTCATTTATACAGACAAGGTCTAGGGAAGTTTAAGAGAATTTCAACATCTTTCTAAGCAAGGCTTAATGCCTGGTTACAATGATCTGATTGGTTGAGGTGGTCTTTTTCTTTTGGGAAAGGTATATTGAACATTCCACACTGAAGATGTAACAGTCATGGGACCTTGTGTACCATCTGGTCTGAGTTAGGTACAGGGCAACAAAAGAGGCAGCTAATCTATAACAAAGGTCAGCCAGCCACGGTGGCTCACACCTGTAATCCCAGCACTTTGGGAGACCAAGGCGGTTGGATCACCTGAGGTCAGGAGTTCAAGACCAGCTTGGCCAACATGGTGAAACCCCACCTCTACCAAAAAAACAAAACAAAACAAAACATTAGCTGGACGTGGTGGCGTGTGCCTATAATCCCAGCGACTTGGGAGGCTGAGGCAGGAGAACTGCTTGAACCCGGAAGGGGAGGTTGCAGTGAGCCAAGATCATGCCACTGTGCAACAGAGAGAAACTCCATCTCAAAAAACAAACAAACAAACAAACAATCTATAACAAAGGTCAGTGATTAGACGGGAAGGAGGTCTGGTCTGTGGTCTGTCCTAGTCATTTACAGAACAAGAACAATGAGGAGGAGAGCTAATCTAAATTCTAAGCAGCAGAAGTTGCAACTCCATGATTCACGCTATGTGACTCGGATGACAGTCACATCTCTTTCAAGGTTCACAGTGTTTGGGGTATTGCACAGCTTTTAATTTTATTCATTTTCACAGTTGGATGTTCTTTCTTTTATAAGAGATTTCCCCATGAATGTGGTTTCTGATTTCCCACACTACTCTACATTCCTGCAGATTCACATCACAAACTCATCAATCTTCCTGCTCAAGTTAATAGATTTTGGGAGAGAAGGGACATTGTTTTGGATCACTTCATTCTTTGTTTTTATTGTGGTAAAATATACATAATGTAAAACTTACCATCTTGACCATTACTGAATGTTGTAGGAGACCAGAATATGGCACCCCCACACATGCCTCTTTGGCATAAGGACTATTGTGAGCTGATTATCGTGAGAAACTGCAGGTATAGGAGAAGCTCTGAAAACAGAGTAGAAGTTACCCTTTGGTTAGGTAAATTTACACTTAATAAAGAGATCTCCTATCGTAGGGGTGTCTCTCTCTGTGCCAGGAAGACAGGAATGACTCTAAAGTGCAAGAGACTCTTATCAATGGAGAAAGCAAGGACTGAAATCTGCAGAACAAGCCTTGCTCTTGTTTCCCAGTCACCTCCCCATAACAGGCTTTCCTCACACACTTCTTTCTTGTTCTTAGCTGAAGATGACAGGTAAGCCTGAATTTTACCTCACTCTGTGGGTTACTCATTCCCTGGGTCTTCCCCACATATTCATGAAGTACACATGTTCATAAACTTCTATTTGTTTTTCCCTTGTTAATCAGTGTTTTGTTAGAGAGGCCCTAGTTGAGAACCTAAAAGGGTGGAAGGAGACATTTTTCCCCTCCTACAGTGTACAGTTGAGTGGTATTAAATACATTTACATTGTTGTGCAACCATCACCGCCATCCATCTCCAGAACTACTCAGCTTGCAAAACTGAAATCCTGTATCCATGAAACACTAACTCCCCACTCAGCCCTCTCCCTAGCCTCTTGGCAACCATCATTCGCCTCTCTGTCTCGATGAGTTATCTACTCTAGGTAAGTACCTCATATGAGTGGAATCATACAGCATTTTTCTTTTTGTGACAAGGTTAATTCACTTAATGTAATAAAGGTTTTCAGGATCCACTACCCCAAAATGTGGCACCTTGACATAGTGAATTTTTTAAGCTGAGGGAATTTGAGAAACAGCATGTGCAGGAAGGTCCTTCTGGCTTTCCCCTTAAGCAGGTCATAAGACTTGCAGGCAGGAGCTGCTTTCCTAGACTTGGAGGAAAGTGGCAGCCTTAACTCCTGTGTTAGTCTGTTCTCACACTGCTACAAAGAATTACCTGAGACTGGGTAATTTATAAAGAAAATAGGTTTAATTGATTCACAGTTCCACATGGCTGGGGAGGCCTCAGGAAACTTAGAATCATGCCAGAAGGCAAAGGGGAAGCAAGCACGTCTTATCACAGCGAAGCAAAAGAGAGAGAGCGTGAAGGGGGAAGTGCCACACTTTTAAACCATCAGATCTTGGGAGAACTCACTCGCTATCACAAGAACAGCAAGGGGGAAACCCATCCCCATGATCCAACCACCTCCCACCAGGGCCCTCCCCTGACACATGGGACTTGCAATTCGATGTGAGATTTCGGCGGGGACACTGAGGAACCTGAGTGAGTTGTTGTTGCTGCTGTTAGAAGGCTCCCCCAGCAAGAACTCACAACGGAAGAAGGAAAATATATTTTACCTCCCTGCAATGCACTCAGGGTTCTTCCATGTGGTAGCATGTTAGAACCTCCTTTATAAGGCTGAGTAATATTCCATTGTATAGATATATCATATTTTGCTTATGCATTCATCCATTGATGGGCATAGATTATTTCTAACTTTTAGCTGTTGGATCAATTGATCCAAATATATATTATGTGTATATATAAATGTATATATAAATATACAGTGATTATTTTTTAGATTAAAAATACTTGTGAAATTTTTTTTTTTTTTTGAGACGAAGTCCCGCTCAGTCGCCCAGGCTATAGTGCAATGGCGCCATCTCGGCTCACTGCAAGCTCCGCCTCCTGGGTTCACGCCATTCTCCTGTCTCAGCCTCCCGAGTAGCTGGCAGTACAGGCGCCCGCCACCACACCCGGCGAATTTTTTCGTATTTTTAGTAGAGACGGGGTTTCACCATGTTAGCCAGGATGGTCTCGATCTCTTGACCTCGTGATCCGCCCATCTCGGCCTCCCAAAGTGCTGGGATTACAGGCGTGAGCCACTGCACCCGGCCAAATACTTGTGAAATTTTTGTGAAATGTAACTTCGCAAACTGTAGAGATGAACATACAGTGTCTTCTTTGGAACCCTTAATACTGTGAATTATTTTAGTCAGTCCTAATATTGAACCATCTTCAACTTCTTAGAATGATTAATAATTTTTATTTTTTAACAAATTATTTCTGAAAAATAAGATATTAAAGTTAAAACTTTATAATTTTATAGTTATAAAATTCATATAAAAATGAGTTTTTCTATATTCTTTAAATTTATCAACTGTTAACCTCTTACTATATTCATTCCCTGCTGCTTAGAGTTATATTTACTCAACTATTAGAGAGGAAGTTGCAGGTATCATTAACCTATTCCTCTAAATGCTTCAACATCTATGTACTAAAAACCAGATTATTCTCTTACACAATCACAGGGACAATTATCAAATTAGGAAATTGTTAATATTGACTCAATGCTATTATCTAAACGACAGTCTCCATTTAAATTTTGCCATTGTCCCCACAATGTTTTTTACAGCTTTTATTCCTCTGATCCAGGATCCAACCCAATCTGGTGCATTCAATTTAGTTGTCTTGTCCCTTTAGCCTGTTTTAATGTGGACACGTTTCTCCGGATTTATTTTTCTTTCATTATTTCATTATTATTTTTGAGTAATACAGGTCAATAGTTTACAGATTGCCCCTCAAATCTAGTCTTTCTGTTTCCTAATGATTAGACTCAGCTTATGCATTTTTAGCAGGAATACGGTAGAATTGACGCTGTGTCCTTTCAGCGCATCCCACCTATCAAGAGACATCGGATGTCAGTCTATCCATTTTTGGTCATGTGAACCTAGATACCATGATGCCTAAGAGGTTAAATTAACATTTTCTTTTTTGTAATTAATAAGTAATCTGTAGAGGTGGGCCAATACCCCAGATTACAAAGTATATTTTTCTTATCTAAATTTTACCCATAAATTTTAGAATCTCTTAATGATTTTTGCCTGTATCAAATATTACTATGCTGGTTGCAACATAGTATTTCAAACTCTGTCATTTCTTTTGTATATTTATTGGTTGGCATTTTACTATAGGGAAGAGCTTTTGCCTCTTCTTAGCTCCTCCCTCTTGCTTTTCTTCCTTCCTTGCCCCATCCTTGTGTTCCATGAACACACGAGTTCCTTTTACCACCAATGAGTTATAGTCCATTACTATCCTTATGTATTCTTTCATTGTACTGCCAGATCCATTTCTTAATGTTTTATTTATCTGCCATCAATATTTATAAGTGATATTGATCTACAGTCTTCCTGTTGTATACTACCTTTATCTGGTTTTAGTAAAGCTTTTATTTAGGTGTGCTAAGAGTAATCAACAAACTCTTGAACAATCAAAGTAACAGAAAAATTCATCTGTTTCTTCTAAGTTTGGAAAAACTTTCTTACAAAAGTTTTGAAAATGAGTAAATCTTTTGGTCTCTCTCTGTCAATTTCATCAGTTGTGTGGTTATACTTTCATTTTATCCTAGATTTAATCTTGTCTACTACTGATTTATTTGAGGTATTCTTTTATAAATATTTTATTTTCTCAAATCTGGTTCTTTTTCTCTTCTCATTTCTAATTTGGCCTTCTTAATCTCTTCCTACTTACCTCTTGATTTAGCTATCTACTGAATTTTATTAGAATTATTATTTAGTTTTCACTTAAATGTATAGCCCTTAATATATGTATCAATTGTCATTTTTTTTTACTTACAATATACAACTTTATTAATTTTTCCCTTCTGCTTTTCCTAGGTTTGTTTTCCACTACTTTTTTACAAGCTAAGTTTTATTTTAAATTATATTTTCCTCTGAGAAATAAGGTTTGGCAGCAAGTCATGAATTTTCATTTGGAATGTTCCTACTATCATTATTTTCAAAATATTCTGCAATTTCAGACTTGACTTCCTTTTTGGTCCTAAGGTTGTTTTTAAGCTGTTTTTATAATTTCAAAATGAGTGGGATTTTACTATTTTGTTTTTACAGTTGGTACTTATTTATAATATTATTTCATAGCCAGATACGTAATTTTTACTCTTATTTTCTATTTGTTTGTAATATATTACTAGTTGTTATCAGTTCAGTGTCTGTTTATAAGGTGTACATTTAAATGTATTTTAGATACTTGATAAACCTTATCTCATTCAAATATTCTGTAGAGGTACTTATTATATATTTGCTCATGAAGGACTGAGAAAAAGGTGTGTTAAACTCTCCTATTTGTGTTTCGTGTTGCTCTCTCTCTTTATAATGTATAATACTCCATATCAAAATAAAAAGAACTTTTCATGACTGAAATTTAACTTTATATTACCATCCTCTGCTTTATATTTTATTTAAGTTTGCCTGTTGGTTCTCTGTTCAGTTTGTTATTGAGTAGATCAAATTTAACAGATGAAATGAAGCGAGGCCCAGACAAAAATGTGAGTGGGCAAAGACCAGGCTGCCTCTGTCCTCCCCTCCCGTCTTCTCCCACCCGGCAGAGTTCCTGCCACTGAGCTTTCCCTACACAGATAAAAAGTAGTTAGGATGGAGGTTAGGGGTTAATGGGCTGCAAGAAGCCTTATCCCCCTAAGAGGTTTTGTCTAATTAAATAATTCAAACTTAAAGCTGTTGGAACTTTAAATTATTCTGAGCTTTGAAAGAAATGTGGCTATGTAGCTTGAGTCATGTGACATGCAACTACAACTTCTGCACTTTTTTCCTGTAAATAGTTAGGAAGACAAAAAGGCACCTGAGATAAGACCTCCTCAGACCACTGCCCCTCATCAAAGAGTAATCAAGTAATCTTCCTTGGGATGTAGCAATCTGTAAGCAATCAAATTACTTGCTGTATATGTACTGATCTTGTATTGAAAATGTTTTAATTCTACAGTTTCTGTGTCTCTGCCTATATGATTCTCCACTTTGAAATGCTGACTCCATTCACTTGGAATTGGTGTTCCCAGTAGCCATCCTCAAGCTTTGTGTTTCAATAAACTATACTTAATTATATTTTCTGAATCTCATTATTTGAAGTTAATAGTTTTGTACCTACAGTAATGAATCTCAATGAATAAATTAGTCTCTGTCACAGTTAATTTTTTGCATTGTTGTTGTCGTTGTTGCTACAACCAAATACCTAAGACCAGGTAATTTATGAATATAAAAGAAACTTCTCTCTTATGATTCTGGAAGCTGTGATATCCAAGGTCGAGGGACTGCATCTAGTGAGGGCCTTCTTGCTGGTGGGGACTCTCTGCCAAGTCCTGAGACAGCACAGGGCATCACATGGTGAGGGGGCTTATGAGCCAAACTAGCTTTTATAACAGACCCAGTCTCGTGATAACTAACCCACTCCCTTAGTAACTCATGAATCCATGAATTCATGAATGGATTAATCCTTTCATGAGGGTAGAGCCCCCATGACCCAATGATTTCCCAGAGATTCCACTTCTTAACACTGCTGCACAGGTGACCAAGTTTCCAACACATGACTTTTTAGGGAACACATTCAACCTATAGCAGTCCCTATGACAAAGTGAGAAATATCTTTTGGTGCAGATCACGCTGTTCCTAATGCACATGAGCCTCCTTTGGTGCTATTCCTTGTAGTTGCTACACCATGCCCCTGTTGTTGGAAGGGTCTTATCTATTGTTTAAACTCTTAAGAAAAAGTGCCTTTTCTGCACACTGTGAGAGTATCTGTAATATTTACTGTGCCTGCAATGTGCTAAGCACTGCTTTACTGTCTTGAACCTTACCCTCAAGTAGTAATAGCTCATTTCTTCTAGATCCTAATGATATACCAGGCATTGAATTAGTGGTTTTCATAGTGGTTCATATCAACCCCACAAAGTTGATATCAAGAAGCTTTCTGCTGAGGCAGGAAGATCACTTGAAGCCAGGAGTTCAAGACCAGCCTGAGCAATATAGCGAGACCCTAATTTAAACAAAACAAAACAAAAATACGAACAAAAAAGAAACTTTCCAGAGATAATACAGCTATTAGCTATGAGAATTTGAGACCAGTTCTGCCTAACTTCCACACTATCTTTTTCTCAAGCTTCAGGTGGCCAAGAATCACTTAGGGTGGTCATTGAGAATTCCAACACTCGGTAACACCAAATTCTGATTCTATAAGTCTGTGGTGGGGCTCAGGAATCTAAATTTTCATTACGTGCCCCAGCTAAATCTGAAACAAATGGTTTATATTCCTCACTTTGAAAAACTACACAAATTATATGAGTTAAGGCCAGGAGGTATAATTATCCCTCCAACAGCTGCTCTCACTGGCTAAGAACCTTATCAGAAATGTAGATTTTGACCTCTGATATGAAAGTCTCATAAAATATCTGCTGATTCTGTGTTCTCTAATGTCACTGGAGAAACAGGTTGGAAAATAATACAAGTTTTGTTCTGATCATTCCCGCTTTAAGTCACTACGGTGTCTAAGAAAGCTGTTATTCAGATCAGGCACAGTGGCTCATGCCTGTAATCCTAGCACTTTGGGAGGCCAAGGTGGATGGTTCCCTTGAGGTCAGGAGTTTGAGACCAGCCTGGCCAACATGGTGAAACCCTGTCTCTGCTAAAAATACAAAAATTAGCTGGGCATGGTGGCATGCACCTATAATTCCAGCTACTTGGGAGGCTGAGGCAGGAGAATCGCTTAAACCCAGGAGGTAAAGGTTGCAGTGAGCCAGGATCATGCCACTGCACTCCAGCCTGGCGACAGAGTGAGACTCTGTCTCAAACAAACAAACAAAAACAACAGAAGAAGAAACCTGTCATTCAATCAACATAGGGTTGTAATTTATTACTCATATTTATAAAGTTTTTAAATAATTCACATCTCTGAATCAAAATTATTCAATATAGTTTTCCCCTTTGTACTTATGATGTCAAATACAACCTAAAGTATTAGAGAAAGAAAGACATAACACTGCAAAAAATTAAAAATATATATATTCTGCCAGGGCACCCTCCCTCATTCGACCATTTTCATGAGGGTATTTTTGTTGAACACAGAGAGCTCTTTATTCTCTTTTAAGTTGTAACAGCAAGAATAACTTGGATGACTGTTTGACCCTTACCAGTTGGGTAACTTTATTTGATAGAAAAATAAAAGCCCTATATTTAAAAGTGAGTAGCAGCAAGTGACCGGTCAGTAACCTCCTTCAAAGGAAAGACCACAAAATTCAACGCAATGGGTTAATCCAGGCACAGCCCATTCATCAATCTGGAAATTTCAATCAATTTCCCTCAAAAGTCTCAGTCTTCATGACCACTATACAAAACAGACCAAGAGCCCAGACTTTAGAGTGGGAAAATCTGGGAAGATTGGTAACTGTCTCTTAACTGGATATTTAACTTTGAACAAGCTGTCAAATTCTCTGAACCTCAATTTAAGGAAGGCATACCATTATCTGAGGGGATCACTGTGAAGATTAAAGTGAGATAGTATGTAAAGGTTCCCTGCTACAACATTCCTGATTAAGTTCTTGTCTGTGACGGAGCAACGACAAGAGTATGGTTAGTCCCGGGTTGTTACCATTCTTAAAACGTAGCTTTGTAGTTTTACTTAGGTAGAGGCACTTCTTATTATTCTTACAACATCATTCAGCAATTCATTCTCATAGTAGATGTATTGCATATTATTTAATATGGTTTTGCCTACTAAACCAATTGTATATGTTTGATAGGTAACTTCAACAAAAGCGACAGACA
Source organism: Pan paniscus (assembly GCF_029289425.2). NCBI lineage: Eukaryota > Metazoa > Chordata > Mammalia > Primates > Hominidae > Pan > Pan paniscus. Next base: position 26,638,832 of record NC_073266.2, on the reverse strand, counting down.
ACTGGAAATATGAGATCCATCTTCTGGTCCACGGACCCCCCAAATTTTCAGATAATGTGGTAGGAGCAGAAGGCAGGATGGAGGGAGTGTGGTAGAGGAGTGTGATGTACTCTTGGTTCACAAGTCTGTTAAAATCATAGTAAATCCAAATATATTAGTTGTATGTATTTGGCTTCCATAAGCATTTTTAAATTAGTTAGTTTTTCTAATTGACAAATATATTTTTTAAGGATTTCTTTGAAGAAAAGCTTTTCCACTAAAAAATCTGGGAAACTATTGATGCTACATGAGGTTCTCATCCAGGGGAAGAAAGATGGAATAATTTTCCACCTCACATGGCAGAACCTGGGCTTCCAAAGCTTCGACCAGTTTTCTTCAATTCCAGCATGAGGAAATCTATAACTATAAAATGCCTCCAGGATAATTCAGTAAGGGTTAAGCCCCACATGCTATATAATGAAGACAGGATTGATTTCTGTCCTCTTCATACCCTAGGAATGTAGGAATCATTAATCAGTATTTGGAGGGAAATTAAAAAAAAAAATTGGTATTTTAAATTGGTCCTGTGACCCAAATTATATTTATTTGGAATATTTTCTTTTTGATGTGAAACTGAGCATTTATTTTAAAAGTTAGAAAGCACTGGTTTTATAGTGATTCAGTGGAAGGAGATTAAATATCCTAAACGGCATGCATACCTGGATTTTTTTAACCCTCTTGAACGAGTCTAAGAAATGCATTCCAAAAATCACAACTCTTATGTTAACTTGAAATCCTGTCTGACATGAGGGACAGCCCTGGTATTTTGTGGGAGCTTGGGGGATGCGGTATGGTGGGAAAAGAAGCAAGAAGTTACTAACAGTCAAGCATCACTTTCTCATAAAAAACATATTGAAATAAGAGTCCAGAACTCTTATACGTTTGGTTCATAATCAAGTTTTGGTTTAAGCCATTAATCTCTGTGCAGCGGGGAAAAAAGCAAGGTTGCGTTGTTTTAGCTAACAGTCATTATCATTTTCATCAGTCTGTTGTTCTACCTCACTGCAAAGCCCCAAAATTCTGAGCAGGGAACTAAAAGGCTAGGCGTTAATCTTTCTGACCATGAAGGAATATTAATCTTCCTATTTCAATGATCGCATTTGCTCTAACACAACTGAAGGAGAGAGAAAAGCTATTGTCTTCAGCAGAAAAAGAATCTGTCTCAAAAAGAGACAGTCAGGATGGGATTAATCCATTTCTTTGGGAGGTCTCTCATCTTAAAATAATTTGAGGCAGGTTGCAAAATAAAAATGAAATAGCTAGAATAGGAGGCAAGCATAATAGGAGATGTTATCAGGCACCTGCAATAGGTCAAGTGTCTCCCGTGCCTGGAAGCCAGCCTAAAGCACAATGGGTTAGCATCATTCTATTTTTCTGACTATATATATATATATGCCAACAATACATCTGTAGAACATGTCTTTGGCAATAAGTTGGCTGAACCAGGAATGCCTCACTCAGTGCTGTATACAGAAGATATGGTCACTTTTGTAGCTTGGTACCTTGGAAAAAAAATATTGATTAATGTGATGCCTGAGGCATTAAATTAGAGCTTCCCAAAAGATTGTTGAGACCTTTTCAAATGCGCTATTTCTGTATCAATACTCAGTGAGAGCTGAAGACATCATGTAAGTGAGTGATAAGGCTGTGACTGTATGTCTGCCTTGAGTGCTTGCAGGAAACAGAGGGCATAGCCCAACAGAGTGGCGTAGGATTTGGTGAGGGGGATATTGACAAAGGTGGAGAAGAGGAATGGGGAAAGCCTAGGGGCTGGGCAGGACCCCAGGGCTAATGACAGAGGGCAAAGAGGAGGAGGAGGGCACCAGGCCTGGGAACCAGAGGTCAATAAACGACGCTGGGCCCTAGGGCAGAGAGGAATCTGTTTCTCCTCTGTCCACCTTCCTCCTGCCGAGGCTGCCCATAGGCCAAAGGAAAGTGAGAAATGAAGACAGACTGCATGTCCCGTGTCCAGAATGCTGCCTGAGCGCAGGAGGGCGGCGAAGTGTGGAAGGTGGAAGCGGCTCCGCCGGCCCAGGGGAGGCCTGTGCAGTCCTGGGGAACCCGCGATGAAGTTCCGCAGAGGAAGCGTGGGAGACAGAGGGATCTGTGTCAGAACCTGAATCTACCTTTGCCCGCTACATGGCGGAGGCAGGTCACCTGCTTCAAGGTCCCCATTGTGGTACAGCACCATTCGGAGGGTGGTAAGAAAGAAAAGAGTTACCGTTTCTTTTATTTATTTGAGACAGGGTCTCCCTCTGTCGCCTAGGCTGGAGAGCAATTGTGATCTCAGCTCACTGCAGCCTCCAACTCCCAGGCTTCAGCGATTCTCCCGCCTCAGCTGCAGGGACTACAGGCGCGGGCCCCTATGCCCGGCTAGATTTTTATTTTTAGCAGAGACAGGGTCTTGCTACCTTGCCCAGGCTGGTCTCAAAATCACTGGCTCAAGTGATCCTCCCATCTTGTCCCCTCAAAGTGCTGGGATTACAGGCATAAACCACTGCGCCCAGCCACAAATTACCGTTTCCAGGTGCTCAAGCCTCCGCACATAAAAGCATCAGATCTGAGCTGGCTTCAGGTGGCCTTCTGCTGACAAGAGTGGGAGAGGATGCGTTCATGTGGGCAAAGATGTCCTCTGTCCAGGAAGTGGCCCCCAGGAGCCAGACAGAAGGTAAATGTGCAGCGGGAGTGCCAGGATGCTACGCCACCTGGCAGGTGCCTGGGGGAAGGGGCGCACAGATGAAAGGCCGCTCCTCAGGCCCTCCACCCCACCCTCGGACACACTCGTAGCTGCAGAGGCACCATCCCCAAGTCCCTTTCTGCAAGGGGGAACGGCTTCCTGTGCAAATGGCAGAAGGAGAAGGCGTGTGGCTTTGGAGTCCAACCCCAAGAACCTTACCATAACGTCACATGCCAAATGGTAACTTTACTTTAGGACGGCGACAGACTGCCTGTTAATTCTGAGGAAAATCCCCCTGAAATCATTTTATAGGTAGGCAAGGTGCAGATACATAAACCAGAAACAAGCACACAGAGGCCTCCTTGTCTCTCCAGCCCAGAATGAGCGAAACAGCCCTGCAGACTTGGGAGCTGGGCTCTGGCAATGACAACTTGCCCCTATCCAGCAAGCCGTACCCGAAATCACCAAATAACTCAGGCATATTGTAAATTGCGCATCCGGCAGAAAAGTCGCTGTCGCTTGTTTCAAAGCTGCTAGTAACCTTATGAGATCCTTCCTGATGGAGTTAAACCCGTGGTTTGTTGATAGAATATCCAAGCAGAATATCCAAGCATTTGACAGGCTTGCAGGGTGGCCGCACCCCAGGCCAGTTCCAACAGTCAAGCCTCTGGGAAAAGCTCTTGAATTAAAGAAAAATATTCTCCTCATTCACAAAACTCCTTCAACGGACTATTTATTGACTTAGGAGCTATTTCTAGATATATCCTGTCTTCAGAGGAATTAACAGGAAAGCATCATTTCTCCAAAAAATGTGTGACTGTGAGAAACAGAGGCTCCCATCTCGCACTAACTGAGGCGAACCCTGGAGGGCGCTGCACTGGCGAGGGCGCTGCACTGGCGAGGACGCTGCGGTCTTAGGTGTGCACAGCACTAGGTGAGAACAGACACAGAGGGACCGGGTCACAGGCTCCGGAAGGTGCTGTGGACTTGCAGAGGTCCTCACTCTAGGAATAAGTACATAAGGTAGGTCAGAGCTATTGGGAGAGATTGACTGGAAATGTAGTGAATTTGTAATCTTGTATAAGTTTCACGACTGTTATTCTGAATCCATAAACAGAGGTTCCAGTCATTCAGGGAAACAAACAAAACATCCTTTTAAAATATCGTTGCTCCAAAGACCATTGGAATTACAACAAAAATTGAAGACAACTGTCTTTTCACATAGTACAGCTCCTTGTGGAAAGGTGGCTATTCTTGATTAGTTTTCTAACATTTATCACCACTCCGGGGCAGGCTCGTTTCTAAGCTATTAACTCGTTTCTTTCATTTTGTACAGTTAATAGAAATAAAGAAATGCTGTGGCCAGGCAGTAAGAGGAAATATTTCTCGTAACAAGGAAATTAAGATTTTATTTTACTGTTATTACTATCATTATGGTTAATTGCAGCTTATTCGTGACATTACAGAGCTAATGAGAAACTTGGATACTGTCTTGAATACGTCATTCATTTTTCTTTATGAGGTAAGACATGCCAAAAGTGCAAAAGTCAAAAAAGGAGGAGAGGAGGAAACGCTGGTGGGAGAAGTGGGCTCTTCTTTCCTGACAACTATGGAAGAAAGCACTGGGCCGCCTATCTGCTGTGGATAGATTAAAGCTGGTGAATGTGAAGCAGCAGAACACGTCTGTTACTCTTGTCTATCAGGAATAATGATGGTCAGGGAGACCAGCAGGAGTGCTAACAGAAAGGAGCACAGCAATGGAGGATGCTCTGAGACAGGCCCCAGCTGCTCTCAGTTCCCTGGCATCCTAGCTTTCCAAGACCACATCAGCTTTACCTTGAGGGCTCTACAAGGACATGTAAGTGTCCTCATGGTGCCAGCCAGGGCCCTGGTAAGATCCAAAGGCACAGCCCAATTTGGTGATGTGGGGAGAGCCTGAGGAAGGGATGATTTCCTAAGGTACAAGGAGCCAAAGTGGATACAGCAAAGCCTGGGACTAAAAGCACTGGACATTCTTACTACCCTTTAAGAGGTCAGTGAGAGGAAGCAGCTCTAGAAAGAGAGAGAGAGAGAGGAAAAGGGACTGAAACCTGTGAACCAGAGGTAGCCAGAGCAAGATCACTGCCAGAAAGGAGCAACGAGCCAGAGGAGGGAGCTGGACAACAAAGACCTCCAGCCTCCGACAGCCCTGGCAGCCTGGGCACAGCAGCCCATTGCAGGGTGAAGGAGCTCTGGATAGACATATGGAAGACAGTCAGCATGCTCATCCAACTGCTGTTCATTGACCCTGCTGGCCCTGTTTACCGAATTGGGAAAATGTCAGGAGGGACTGCAGTCTGGATGCCCAACTGTAGGGACACAGGGGCTGGGGGAGTCTAGGTTACAAGCAGCTTAGTACCCAGGAGGTATGTATATTAGTCCATTCTCACACTGAACTGGCTGGAGCTAGAGTAGCCAGGATGCAGAGTGCCTTGCCCCAAGGCTGCACAGAACAGTGGGGCCCTGGGCTTGGCTCCCAAAACCATTTTCTCCTCCAATGCCTCTGGGCCTCTGATGGGAGGGGCTGCCACAAAGATCTCTAAAATGCCTTGGAGACATCTGCTGGTTATGCAGTTCCAAAGTTGCTTCCACATTCTTAGGTACCTTTATAGCAATGCCCCACTACCTGGCTTCCAATTTTCTGTATTAGTCCGTTTTCACACTGCTATGAAGAACTACCCAAGACTGGGTAATTTATTAAAGGAAAGTAGTTTAATTGACTCACAGTTCCTCATGGCTGGGGAGGCCGCAAGAAACTTAACAATCATGGTGGAAGGCTAAGGAAAATCAAGCACCTTCTTCACAAGGTAGCAGGAGAGACAAGAGTGAGGGGAGATTACCAAACACTTTTAAACCATCAGATCTCCTGAGAACTCATTCACTATCACAAGAACAGCATGGGGGAAACCATCCCCATGATCCAATTACCTCCTAACAGGTCCCTTCCTCCACACGTGGGGATTACAATTCAAGATGAGATTTGGGTGGGGACGCACAGCCAAACAATATCAGTATGACAACACACAGTAGGTAGTTAGCCAGGCTGATCCAACTCCAGGAACACAGTTCCCTGAAAGCAGATCTGCAAATGGCAGTGGGGAAACAAGGCCTTCCTGGGCCAGGTGGTATTCTGACATCCAGGCAATGTCATGAGCCTTGCTGGCAGGGTCACAAGTCTCGGGATGGGCTCAGAGAGACTGCTTCTAATCCTGAGTGATGGGCTGACCTGTAGGCAGATTTCCAAGGCCTCTGTGCATGGGGAGAGAGGGGAGCTTGACTCCTGCTAAGATCTGAATTCATTTTGAATGGGCTAGTAGAGTTGTTTGAGATCATATTTAACTCATAATAGGAACAGATAATGAGTCTCTTCAAAAACAAGGTTTTATTTTGTTATTAAATAGAATATTTGTTGGTCTCCTCCTCTGTGCTGAGTATCAACCCAGGTGAAGAGATACAGGGACCAGCAAGACATCAACATGTCTCATGGAGTTCACTTCGTAGAGGATCTAAAACCAAATTTATTTATTTTTGTGCCCAACTGGAATGTTAGTTCCTTAATAAAAGAGACTCTGTATATCTTGTCCTTATCAGGATCCCAGAACTGAGAAGTATTTGTTGACCGACTGGCTCATGATAGACATATTCAGTAAGAACTAGCCTGTTAGACGAAGACATTTTCTTCTAGTGCTTACTCAAATGTATTTAATAAACATCAGACAACCAAAAACTGATGACACATATGAAAAGGTATAGTCCTGTGATAAATGAAGAATTATGACTCTTAGCTATAGGAGGAAAATGGATTTATTTCTGCCATGGTAAATTCATTACATTTGATCAGACCAGAAAGGAAAAATAACAGAAGACAACATTTTGATGTCTTGCCCCTTCCATTTGTAGAGGAGGGAAATAAATACGGCATCACTATTTTACCTGCCTGAATATTCAGAATTCTGCAGGTGCCAAGTCTCTCCTCAAAATGAGTACCTGCTTGGAGGAAAACATTTCCAAGGGAATCATATTTTACAGGGCATTGAGTCTATATCTTTGGTGCCCATATTTATTCCCATTATTTAATTTTTTTCCAAAATCTCATTTAAAATTTAGTGCTAGCAACTGCCAGATTTCTAGGGCATTCATTCTTTCAATCAGTCATTTTAGTAACAGTCCTTAATCTTCCATCCTTGACCCTGTTGTTTCATTCATTGACAAGATTTATAACAGAATTATTGACTCCATATGACATAGTGTTTTTTCTGGGATCAGTTAATTACTTGAAAATGGGGAAGGGCTCCTGATGGTTGTTTTGAAAAATCTGCCCAGCCTAACAATTGGTAACACTCTAGTCACCCAGAGCAGGAAAAGGGAAATTAGTAAAACACTTCTCATAAAGAGCAAACTTTTGAACTTTTTGTACTTGTTTTTCTCTCAGAAATATCAGCAGATTCATCCACTTTGGTACAAAATGATTGGAAAAGCCCATTTTTTTAAATGGAAAAACTACTTTTCAAGAACTATGATTTTGTGTGCCCCCCAGGGAACTTGGAGTTGAAAGCCAAAAATGAAGGAAATTTTCAAACTCAGGGAAAACTTTGGCAGTCAGCCCTACTGAGAAAAAGAACAAGTTCCTTCACAGCTCTGTGTGCTAAGAAATAAGGCAGAATTCAGGAGCTGCCATGCCCACCATTCTGGAGAGGCTGGAGTTTCTTCAGCTCACTATTATCCCTGGTGTGAAAGCAGAAAAGAGGTGGCATGAACTATGGAGTTGCTGGAAAAAGACTATCTGTCATGTTACCAAAGGAAAACAAAAGTCAAACCAATAATAAAACAAACAGGAGAACTAAAGTCCTGTTGAAAATTCACATCAAATGTGAGAGAATCCCCAGGATTCTAGAGTTTCACTTTAGTTTATTTTGGGAGAAGGGACAATTCCATTAAGGAAACCAACTGAATACCTCATTTCCTTTTCATATCTTAGGATATGTAAAAGGGTGCAAATAAGAAAAAGAAGAGCATTTTATCTTTTTAACAGGGTAAAACAAATATTTGGACTCAAGGAAAGTGTCTCAAAAAAGAGAAAGAAAGCACTATTATTCTTGATTATAGAGAGAAAGATCTTTCCTTTAGCCACGTATGGATTTCTCTATGGGCAAATAATACACATATTTACTGTTCTGCATTGATGTTACTCTCCTCATGGAACTTAGTGAGTCAACCAGGAAGTAGAGAAAGATGAAATAAGCAGTAATTTAGTATAGACAATACGAAAAATCACCAAAAAAAAATTTAATTGCTTTTATTGCTTGTCATAGAGCCACATGGAGCTCTCAAGAGTTGAAAAGTTTCTGATTAAAGTTCGGAACTTTTGAAATTTTTCAACTGCTTTCCTGTTGGATGTCTACTACTTGCTTTTTAAAAAAAATAATCTGGGCCAGGCGTGGTGGCTCACACCTGTAATCCCAGCACTTTGGGAGGCCAAGGTGGGTGGATCGCAAGGTCAGGAGATCGAGACCATCCTGGCTAATGCAGTGAAACCCCATCTCTACTAAAAAATACAAAAAATTAGCTGGGCACGGTGGTGGGCGCCTGTAGTCCCAGCTACTCGGGAGGCTGAGGCAGGAGAATGGTGTGAACCCGGGAGGCAGAGCTTGCAGTGAGCTGAGATTGCGCTACTGCATTCCAGCCTGGGCGACAGAGCAAGATTCCATCTACAAAAAAATAAATAAATAAAATAAAAAATAATAATAATATGGCTGGGCGCGGTGGCTCACGCCTGTAATCCCAGGACTTTGGAACAAAATAAAACAAAAACAAAACAAAACAAAATTCCACTTTGGAAAACAATGAAGTAATAGAGGGCATCAATAACTTTCAGCTATAAAGAACACTACCCACAGCCTGGGGAAGACGCATTGCAAAGGCAAAATGAAATAATTCCTGGAGCTCACACGTGGCCAGGAGGACTGTTTGCTCCCAACAGCCAGATTGGTACAGACCTCACAGTACACAGAGTGAAAGGAAGAGGACTTAGAAGGACCTCACCTTGGCAGTGCCACCAAATTAGTCTTCCATTACAGGCTGTACTGCTATTGCCTAAGAAAGTTTAAGAGCAAACTGTAAAATAATCAGACTGTTCCCACGGAACGTAACTGTGCTCTAGAAAGTAACTCATATATATTTATAAGAATAAAAAAACTCCCAGAATTGGCAACATAAAATCACAATGTTGGGCATTCAGTCAAAAATTACCAGTTCTGCAAAGCATCAGGAAATAACCCATAATAAAGAAAATTATTAGCCAATAGAAATAGACCCAGAAATGATAACAATAACAATATTTGTAGACAAGGACATTTCCAGTCACTATGCCTTTCTTCTGTATGTTCAAGAAGGTGTAGGAAGGCATGAACATGTGAAGGAGAGACACAAAAGATATTTTAAAGCCCAGGTTGAACATCTGCAGAAAAATACATTTGACAGGACTATCAGCAGATTAGACATTGTATAATGAAAGAGCAATACATTAGAAAACGCAGCAATACACATGATCAGAAATAAACACAGAGGAGCTAGAGAAAAAGGGACAATGTAAAAAGGTACGCTATATCTGTAACTGGAGTGCCAGATGGAGCATAAAAACACACTTGAAAATCTGATGGTTAAAAATTATCCAAACGTAATGAAAATTATAAGCTTCCAGAACCAAGAAGCTCGATGAGTAGCAAGCAAAATAACAAGGCATGAATTTTAAGAGAAAAGGACTGATAAATTTCATCAAGACTAAAAAAACTTTCTCTTCAAAAGACGCTTTAGAAAATGAAAAGGTAAGCCACACACTGTGGGAAATATATGCTAAGTATGACTAAGTACTTCTATCTGGGAATACACAAAGAATATACAAATAACTTTTTAAATGGTAAAATCCAATTAAAAATATATATTTTAGCAGGTACTTAATCAAAATATTATATAAATATGGCACACAACATGTACAAAGATGCTCAACATCATTAGTTATCACAGATGTGCACAGCAGAACTATAAAGAAGGGACCACTACACCAGGAGGTCTAACATTTTTAAAGGCCGATAATGCCAAATGTTGTCAAGATAACTGGAATGGTCACACAGTGTTGATGAAAATCAAAAATGGAAGGACTGTTTTGAAAACGTTTGACAGTTTTATAAAAATAAAACATAAACTGGCTGGGCATGGTGGCTCATGCCTGTAATCCCAGCACTTTGGGAGGCTGAAGTGGGCGGATCACTTGAGGTCAGGAGTTCGAGACCAGCCTGGCCAACATGGTGAGACCCCCATCTCTAATAAAAATACAAATATTAGCCGGGTGCGGTGGCAGGCACTTATAATCCCAAATACTCGGGAGGCTGAGGCAGGAGAATTGCTTGGACAGGGGGCAGGGGTTGCAGTGAGCTGAGATAGAGCCACTGCACTCCAGCCTGGGCAACAAGAGCAAGACTCTGTCTCAAATAAATAAATAAATAAACTACCATAAGATGCAGCAATTTCACTCCTAGATACTTATGCAAGAGGAATGTAAGCATATGTCCACATATACACTTTTACAGATATAATTATAGAAACTTTATTTGTAATAAGCAAACACTGGAAACAACCCAAATGTCTGTCAAGGGCTGAATTGTGTCTACCCAAAGTGTGTATATTGAAGCTCTGGACCCCAATCCCTCAGAATGTGCCTATTTGGAAATAGGGCCTTTAAAAGGGTGATTAAGTCAAAATGAGGCTATTAGGCTGGTTCCTCCTCCAGAAGAGGACATTTGGATACACGAAGAGACATCAGCGATGCACACACAGAGAAAAGACCATGCAAAGACGTCTGCAAGCCGAGGAGAGCGGCCTCAGGAGAAACCAAACCTGCCAACACCTGCTAATCTCAGACTTCTGGCCTCTCGAACTGTGAAAAATAAACGTCTGTTTTTTAAAGCACTCAGTTGGTGACATTTTGTTAGTTTTGCTAGAAAACTAATACAAGGTCCATCAACAGATGAACAGATAAGCAAATTGTTGTATCCTCACACAAGGGAAAACTACACAGCCATAAGCGCAACAATTTACACATGCTGTGGTACGCGGATATGCAGTTGCCTGGGGATGGGGGTGGGAGGAAAAACTAAAATTAAATAATCGTACATTTAATGAGTATTGAATTGTGTGCACCAGGAAATTTACAATCAAATCATGAATATCACATATCCATCACCTGTCCTAATATTCTCATGCCCACCTTTGTAATCCATCCCTTTTTTCTCCCAGGCAACTACAGATCTGCTTTCCGACACGATAGAATTGTATTTTCTAGAATTGGGTACGTTTCTGACACACGTATGTTTTATATAGATATTTTGGTCTGGCTCCTTACACTCTATGTGAGTACATGCAGATTCATGCGTACCGCAGCATGTGTAAATTGTCATTTCTCCCTTTGGGCTGTCTTTCCTATTTCATTAGGTTGCTTATAGTGATCCCAAAAGATGCAATTCACAAAGTAATCTTCCTAGAAACAGGAAAGTCTAAAAAGTAAAAAAATACATATGGGAAGAAATTTTTATTTCCCTTAAGGTATATTTTTCTGCCTATATCTGATATAATTTCAATTTTACGATGACCATTTTTCCCTACGTTTTCTCAACTGGCGATCCATTGACTGACACAGCTCTACCTTGTATCAAATACCCAATCAGTAACCTGCATGGTGCCACTCAATGGTATCCAGAGTCATCCACACCAGTTCTACTGCCCCTAACCCAGGCTCATCTCTGAAATTTCATTATTCGCATTAGTCACTCTTTGGGTCCGATAATCTAAAGACTTAAAATGCAAAGTCCTTTTTTAAAAAAGAAAAACTGAAGCAATGATGCTTTGGCTTGAATTTCAAAAAGAATTGCCTTAACAAAGAGGCCCCAAGAGCACAAAACACAGGACTAGGCACAGAGTCAGGGTGAGACACAGAGAAAGGGTGTGATCTACAAGCCAGTGCAGTTTACAGGAAGAAGAGGACAGGATTCCTGGGCAGCTAAGGCAGTGATCAGTCCTTGTGTACCTTGGACAACACAAGGGCACAACAGCCACCAAGCGGGACAGAAAGGAACTGCTGACACATCTGGCCACTTGCCAGTTTGGGCTGGGAATCCTGGAGGCACTAACATGAACTGTTTTGACGTACTCTACATAGAATCATAGCATTTCCACAGCTTCACTGAATTTTCAGAGCTGTAAAAATCATTTTCATCTTAGAGATGGGACATTGGAGGCCCACAGAAGTTAAAAGAGCGTCCAACAATACATATCTAATTACTGGCACAACCGGGACAGAGCCAGGTGACCTACTCCAGGTCAGGGGTTCTTTCCACTACACCTGTGCCTGACTTGAAAGCGTTAGAATGCCCTTAGATTAAAACCAAATTTTGTTAATCATCATCAGCCAAGGTATTATCTCATTAATAATTGCAGTCATCACAACTATAAAGCATATAGGTTCCCTGACAGTAATGGTAGTAATAGTCGTAAGTATTCATTATATGCACCTGAAAGCTGATGAGCTAGAACTGAAAGGAAAACCATAAGCCGGTAGAAAGAATGAAGAAAGGAGGCTACAACTACTGCATAGAGCTGGCTTGAGTATTCCCAGGCCAGCAAAGACCTCCACATTTATAAGGCCACTTACTCTTCCTCCCAGACATTGAAAAACATCTGTCCAACTTGATAAGAAGAACCAAACTAAGTGGAAGTGTGCAAAAGAAATCCTTTGTGTTAAAGGACTATTATTAGTTTAAGTACAGTATTGCAGGTCCTAAATCTTGGTCCCTCTTCCCATCACTTCCTTTTTTTCTCACCTTCTCACATGCAAAAACACATATGCATATGCATGTCTGTGCTGAGGACCACACAGCCAAGGGAACTGATAACAAGTGAGAAGAGTGAAATCCAGACAGGAAAATTAATGACATTCTTTCAGATGCTTCTGCTTCTCAGAGAAATCACAAGTGCATTAACTCATTTGATTCCCGCAAATTGCTTGTAAAGCCGGCAGCACCAGGATAATTATCCCTGTGTGGCTGATGAGGAAAGCGTGGAACGCAGAGGCATCTTCATTCTTATGATTAACTCAAGTGTGAGCATCCCTGTCTGGAACAAAGTCATTCCTTTCTGATTGATTACCTATTTAATTGAACCCTGAGCTAGTGGGGCTGCAGCTCTTACCTTTGAGGTCTATTAGAGTTCCATGGAGGAAGTCTTTTTAGTGCCAGGGACAGTATTGGGGTTTGGTGCTAAATATTTATCTACTAAATGGGAAAATTAAAATTTAAGAAAACCATCAATGCAGATAATGACAAAGACTCACAAATGAAGACATGCCTGCTATTTGTTTCCTATGCATTAGCAGAAACCATCAACAGAGTCAGCATACTTTCAACTGAAAAGACAACCACATTAAATGACTTCCGTGAACTACTTTGATGAGCCTGAGTAATGTTTTCAGTTAACAACACAAGAATTGAGTCTTCCATTATCATGAGATTTTTTCCTTCAGCATTAGTAGAAGCATCTCCAAGTTAGAGCGAACTGGAGACTTCCGCTGGTACAATAAAATCATAAATAATTAAAATGACTTAAGCTGCCCCTTTCTTTAACATTTCCTATCCAAAAGGCCCATAAACCACTTCAATAAAAGTGCCTTTTTTTTTATCAACCCTAAATCTGTGCTTAGGTCTATGTGCTTCTACTTGATTTTATGCATCAGATGTAGCAAAAGATGAATTGATTGCCTGTTTTACAACGCCACACATATGTGTCTACCACTTGGTACTTCTGGCAAGGGGAGGTCACAAAAAACAGATTTCACTGGAGACAACCACAATTTTCTCCTTCTTCCAGATGTTTCACTTTCCATAATCTGACCCAGATTATTAGCCACAATTAATTAATTCTATCTAAGGAGTCCTTTTAAGAGTAGACAGCATGGGAGTGACATAGCAACAGCCATGGCCTACTAAGTGCCTGGTACCAAAGATCCTTTATTAAATACTCAATATAATCATGCATGGTTTATCATATTTTCTCGATTTTACAGACTTAGTAATGGACTTGTCCATATTTATTTATTTCCATAAATAATTAGGAGAGCCTGGAGTTGCACCAAGTTCTCTCTGACTTGAAGAGCTTATCAATTAAAAAATAAGTCAGAGTCAGGGTGACTCTGACTCTAGCCCAATAAGTAGAAAAGGATATGAGATGTCCACTGCTTCAATTATCTTCAGAGCAAGATCACAACCATTTATTAAAGCAGGAGAGAAAGCATCCTATTGTTTAACTTCTGTAGGGACAGCGATTTCTTGGATTGCTTAGGTTTCCAACTTTGGAATCTTCTGTATATGTAGTGTAGATTCAGTTGTAAAATGTTGCTTCCTCTCTGAGAAAACTCTTTTGGTTCTACTGGACCCCTTCTAGACAGTTACCTAGTGAAAGTAATACGGGTAAATAGCAAGCTGAAAGAGCATGACAGAGCTAGTCCAGTCCATATATACTGCAGCAAGATTGATTTTGAAGTAACAATCACTATGAATTAAAGGCAGCATGGCATAGCAAAAAAGGAATCAATTTGGCAGTCAGACATAATTGGATTCAAATTCCAGCTTCATCACTTAACTGATTAACCTTAAGAAAAGTTACTTAACCTCTCAGAGTAACTATTTTCTCATCTAAAAAATAGATTTAAGTATGACAGTCCTTGTATATACTGATAGGAATTTTCAGTGAGATAACGCAAATAAAATGTGATATATTAATGGTTATGAATAATTATTATGAATACATATTCATATCTATGTATAATCCCAATTTGTCTAGAATAAGTTTGATTCTCCCTAGGTATACATGTAGGCTTACTGAGAAAATGTTCATCAGCATATTCCTTCACACATCTTCCATTGTTGAGAGAACAGTGTAGTGTGGTCTGAAGTAAATTGGGTAAATTTTGAAAACTGAATATCCCTAAGTTTAGAAGGACACAGATAAGAACTTGGAGCAAAACAGATGAACATATTTGATTCTATAATAAAAGGATAGAGCAAAAAGCAACAGTTCCTTAATTTGCTTTTTTTCTCCTAACTTGGCTTTCTAATAACATCGTACATATTTTTGACAAGTGCATAACACCCTCCTAATCTGGATGGCAAGTACAAGAGATAAGAGCTGAAATTTGAGGGAGACACTTTCAAAACCTTCTTGAAGTCATTTTTTTTTTTTTGCAGGTGAATTTCAACTTGAGCAAGCTAAAGCTGAAAAATATGCATGTAGACACCACAAACTAAATTTCTTGATGTGAAGGCTATCTACTTAAAATAACTTCACATGAAAGTAATGAATTCACTCTCACAGTGGACAGAACAGATCAAGTTTGAGAGGGAAGACAAAAATTTCTTGGGATGCACTCCCCATTGAGAGAACCTGACTGTCAGATGATGGATTTTAGTAAATACCAAGAAAAAGCCCTGGGAGACAAAGCAACAAGGCTTCCAGATACCAACAGCACAACCATTGCCTGTAACTCCTTCTGTACTTTCTTAGAGAGCTCCATGAAACAATATATTCATCAATGCAGGCATATTTACATTGCAGAAAACTCAACTTAGACTGGATTAAATAATTATGTATTGGTTCATGTACCTGGAAGTCCAATTGAGGAATAAAGTACAAGTTTTCTTGACCCAGATGCTAAGTGATGCTATCTCGTCACTACGTCTTTTGTAGATTAGTAATCCTATGTTGGCTGCAGGAACAGCTCATGCTTAGGTCACGGGCCGCTGGTGCACCATTATCTTTTATGTTAATTGACACAAACCGAAAGGAAACACCCCAAAGCTAAGGATCAGCTTTCTCCTAAGTACAAGAGCTGACTAGGGAGAAATGGATACACAATGACTATCTAGGTACTATTTGAAAGAGTACTCATTTAAATGAGAGAGAATTTAATTCAAACTGTCCCCATTAATCAGGGAATAAACCTATGAAGAATAAAGATCCATTTACACTACATTGGAACAGGCAAGGATAAAATCACCTTCTCTCTATGTGTGGACAGAAAAGCTAAATCTTAGAACCCATGTCAGTTTGGCTGCATGTGACAGAACAATGCAAAATACCAGGATTAAGCAACATAGAAGTTTACTTTCCTTTCACATAAAAGAATTCAGAAAAAATCTGGTCTGGTGACTCTATGGTTTTAAAAAAGGACACAAAAAATAATCAAGGGCTTCCAGTTCCTATTGTTCTGCTCTTCAGTGCTGGCTTCCATCTTCAATAGATTATCTCATCGTTAAAAGTATCTGTCTTTCAAACGCTCTAGCCCGTCATTACTTCTACATTTCATTTCAAACAAAGACAAAGAAAAGCCAGAAGGGTGCTGCCTTACTCCCCCAAAGAGCCTTCTTGGAAGTCCTAAGGCAACACTTATGCTTGCCTCTGATTGGCCAGAAATGTGTCACATGACCATATCTAGCTGAAAGAACACTGCTGGGCTATGCAGTCTTTCAGAAGCATACCTTGCCCAGACATCCACTCTCATACAAAGGACACAAGGAAGAATACCAGAAACTACTGATTCTCTTATTCTCAGAACCTATGGAAGTGACCTAGAATAGCCAAGACAAATTGAAAAACAAGAATAAGTTTGGAGGACTTATGCAATTTGTTTTAAAAAATTACAGCAAACTAATCAAAAGAGTGTAGTATTGGCACAATATACACATCAATGGAACAGAACAGAGTATACAAAAACCGATGCAAACATACATAGTCAGTTGGCTTTTGGTAAAGATTCCAAGAAAATTCAATGAGAAAAAAACAGTCCTTTTATAGAATGCTTGCTGTAATAATTGGGTAACAGTTTGGGAGGAAAAATTAAGCTCAACCATTGCCTCACAATATACATAAAACATTAATACAAAAAGGTGTTATAGTTCTAAATGTATGAGCTAAAACTCTAAAACTTCTAGAAGAAAACAGAAGAAAATCAGTGTGGCATAAGGAGTCCTTGAAAAGAAGAGAAAACTCAGAAATCATGTTAGAAAAATATGGTAGAGAGGACTAGATTGCAGCTCTGGACAGAGTAGCATGCGGAGGCTTGCATTGTGAATTTTAGCTCCAGATGGACTGCAAGAACAAATCAGCAATTCTCAGAGGACCTGCAGGCTCTCTGAAGGAAGCAGACAGCTCCTTGCAGGACACCCCAAATACTGTGAGTGCCCCAGGTGCAGAGGTGGGAAAGGGAGACCCTCCTCTCCCGAACACACCCCACAACTAGAGAAGCTGAAGGTCTGTTTGCGGGAGAAGTTTTGGGCTTGACCCGGAGCTGAGTCAAGTTAGAGAGCCAGTGAAATACAGGGGTAGGAGAAAGCAGCAGAAAGGCCCTGGGAGCTCGCTCGGTCCCCAGCAGCCCATTCCTGCCTGGCACCACAAGGATCCATTGGGAAGGTGGGCAGAGGAGCAGGGGGTAAAACTCCACAGGGAGAAGGAATTCTCTGCCTTAACTTTGTAACAATTTGAACCCAGTGAGAAACCTCCTGGCCAGAACTCAGGGAGGGCAGGAATTCACAGGCAGGGGAAGAACCAAGCCCTTTTCTCTCACAGCTGGGAGGTGGATAGCTTCAGGCAAATTTTCAAGTCCTTCTCACCCTCTTCCTGGAAACAGACTCTGGGCTGTCGTGTGGGGTGTGGTGGGAGAGAGACCCGGCCCTTCAGTTTGTGTGGGAGCTGGCTGAGGCCCGTTACTGCTGGCTTTCCTCCACTTCCAACCTGCAGGACTCAGCAGAGGCAGCCATAATCCTCCTAGTTACACAATTCCAGTGTTGCTGGTGAGGCAAAATGGTGCATTCACTTCAGAAAATAATTAAAAAGAGGTAAAACTGACACTGACAGAAACCGCATACAGTAAGATTTTCTGTTGCTTTAAAACTGGCAGATAAATCACAATATCCTGAATTGTAGAACTGCAAATTCGATCTATAAAAATTTGTCGAGGTATAATTACTGTAAATAAAAATTCACAACAGGAGAAGTGAGTCTGTCAAATTTGATGGCAGAAAATATTCCTTAAAGGAATCAAATCTGTGTGTTAAATATAAAAGTTAATTCCAATGAGAAAATTACATGGAACTATGGAAGCTATTTAACGGTGCCATATAAAACACTGACCCATAACTTAGTTTGACATTATGGGATCTGTTTCAGAAGCCACAAGCTTGATGAACAATGTCTCAGTGTTGCCATAATTATAATTTTTTAAGCTTGTATTTTAAAATCTTCCATGTCAAAATGTCGAAGGTCACAATGGCCTGAGACCATGAATTTCCTTTCCCATTACTGTGTCAGTGGGCGCACCACCTGAGCCACCCATGGCCTTCCTTTCACAAGGAAAAGGAAGACATCACCGTCTCCAGGTGCTCCTCTCAGCGTGACAGGAAGAATGGCAATCACTAAAGAAAACCAAAGAAAATGCATATATAACTGGATCTAAAGAACTCTTTCAAACAACATTATCTCCTCTCACAAGTTATTTTACCAAACGATGCTGCAGTGCAAACTGCAGAGCCCAGCAGTGCGGGTGAACATTCCGGTTTCTCTGTTCAACGTTACCTGTCCAGCACCAGACCCTTGCTGGGTCTTAGTGCAGTGACACCAAGGATCACACCTGAAATTATTCGAGAGACAAAACCTAGAGGGAAAGGAAATTGTAGAAAGACTGCATTATTTACAAAGTTAAACCATTTTCTGGAATGTGTCCAAAATGGCTGTTATTGGGCAGGGAGACCTTGAGGGCTGTGATCAACCCATTTGGTTCTGCCCCATGTAAATAATATAGCAACTCATTCTGCCTATACCGATGATAATGAATTGCAAAAATGTACAATTGTGTACTTGCTGGAATTCATGATTCTTTAATCACTAAAAAACAGATATCAAATGTTACTTGCAAAAACCCAATAAAATATTTCTAATTGCATTGTTGCATTTAGTATCAATTCTCTCATTATGTACTACTGCTCAGTAGGTAATTAGAAATGCAATGCATTATCTCCACCTATTTTTATTTCATCCTTATTTTTACACCCTCATCTTTTCACATAACCCTGGCTGAAATAAAACGTGTACATTCAGCAGTCTCAAAGCAGGATAATTGCAGTGCTCTCTCTGTTCTTCATCATTCTCCCTTCAAGAAACTCAGTCAACTATTTTCTTCTAGAACCCTTCCTAACCAAAACAATCAAGAAAATGAGTTTTCATCTCTCAGTGTGAATCAACCACTCAAATGGTTTTACAAGTCGACCTCATGAGTGTAGGACTGTACCATTCATAGACACAAACTGTCTCCTTGTGGGCTGTCCTCATCGCCTGATGCCCGGCCCTGCTTTCCATCTGGCCATCGTAGTCTGGATAATCCCTTCTTCCTTTTTCAGATCTCCTTTTTTGCTCCTGTTAGACAAATCTCCTTGCTGCCCAACTGAATCTACCCTTTGTTCTGAATGGAAAACTATTCTAAAAAACAGCAATGAATACGAAAAGTGATCCATCTGCAAAGGAGCAGGATAAAAGAAGTTCTGATCCTTGACAATAGTCCCCTGTATAGGGAATTTCCAATAATTATACCATCAATACACAACACCAAGAAACATCAGTGAGTCTTTTTCATTTCCCATTTGACAGTAGAAAGTGATTGAGTCTATAATAAATGAGTCTATAAATACTAGTTAATATCAATAATGAATGAATAAAACACTGGAGGGAAAAAGACTTACCCCATTTCAAAACTCGCTTAGCCAAAATGTGATCGAAGATAATCCACCATACTGGGTATATTCACACCATAGAATACTGTGCAGCCGTAAAAAGGGAAAGAGATCATGTCATTTGCAACAACATGAATGCAGCTGGACATTATCCTAAATGAAGTAATGCAAGAACAGCAAACCAAATACCATGTCTTCTCACACACAAGTGGGAGCTAAACATTGGATACTCATGGACATAAAGATGGCAGCAATAGACACCGGGGACTACTAGAGGAGGGAGAGGGAGAAAGGGCTGAAAAACAAACTGTTGGGTATATTACTCAGTACCTAGGTGACAGGCTCATTCACACCCCAAACCTCAGCATCACACAATATACCCCGATGATAAGCCTGTATTTGTAGCCCTGAATCTGAAATAAAAGTTGAAGGGAAAAAAAAGAATACACTATGCTGAAATAAAAAACAAGTAACAAACGCTTAATAACTACTAGGTCAAATAAGACATTTAAACAATGAAATGATGGACTAATCAGAAATTAATGACAGTAGAGTTCACAAAATGTGGCCTCCGTAATTTTTGATTTGGGAAAAATGTTGCCTTTTTATTGTCTAATATATCATTAATTTAAAAAATATATTCGATGAACAACGGGAGAGTCATTTTTGTATACAGGATAGAAGTTCATATGCATTTATTAGAATAGCTTATATAATTTAGCAAATTATTTGTATTTTATTAAAATTTAGTAATTTAGTAAATTTTCAAATCCTGTTTTCTTTATCACCATGCTGAGAGAGCTATTTTAAAGTTTCCCAATGCTATCATGTTTCTGTCAATTTCCTGTTGAAATGCTAAGATCTTTTGCTTTACAATTTGTTTTAGCACAGAGTGTCACAGATGTTATACTGACAAAATGAATAATTGTTTTGTTTTTAATTTTTATTTCACAATAAGAAATATACAAAATTATAAAAATAACACACAGATGCCTATGTACCACCAAATCAACTTGAAAACCAAAACACTGACTGAGCAGTTAGTTCATCTTTGTGATCTCTCCCTTGGGCTATACATCTTCATTCATCCCAATTAAAACCTTTATACTAATTTTTAGGTTTATATTTCTCATAAATTTTTATACCTTTGCTAGAACATTCATAAATAATATAGTATTATAGGTTACTTATATAGTGGAATTTTATGCAGCAATAAAAATAAATGACCTTGAGTAAGACTTTTCAAGTGATATAAATCTAAAAACCCTATTTAGCAAAAATAAGCTAGTACAGAACAACATATGCAATGTGAAACCATTTACATTGTAATTTTTTAAAAAAAGAATTGTACCTTATACCTATCAAATAATCCTTGTTCTCCCACTTTAAGCTGTTTGCATTGAATTATCTTTTACTATTTAGTATACTGAAGTTTGGTTTATTTTATTTCCATTTTCATGATTTATGTGTCCACATTAATGCTTTCATTCTTTTAAAGGCAGCTTTGCTTTAGATATGTTTATTTATACAAAATAAAATGTGAAAGGCTTTGTCTTTTAATACGGTAGTTAAACCAACAGCATATATAACTGAACTATTTAGACATCTTTTTATCTTGCTGTTTCATGTTTTTAAATTTTCTTGCTGTTTCTTTTATTTTTGTTCTCTGGCCAAATAAACTACACGACCTTCATTTTTATCATAACCAGTGTTTTCATACATAATGGATAGAGAGATTGGCAAGATAGATGATTGACAGATTAATCAATTTATAGATACATCATATCTTGTTTTCAACAACCAGTTTCAGGCTTTTCAAAACTGTACTTAATCGATACTTCTTAACCTATTCCTTTTTTCATTGTCATAGTTGAGTCAAAAACAGTATATTTCTGTTTTCTTCTCTATGCAGTAGAATATTTTAATTATATTTTGTTTCCATCTACTCTTCCCTTCGTCCCCACTGCTAGACTTTATTTGTATAATTAAAATTATAAATATTTTATTATATTATCATTTTTAAATATACATGTTCTTTTTTGAGAAAATGTTTGACATTTGAATTTTCTAAATCAGGTATACGGGTGTTTTTATTTATTTCAATTGTTCAACTTTTTTCCCATTTGCCATACTTCTCTTGCTACTTGTCTCCCCCTTTTTGAGATTAATGTAGACCTATCTTTCAAAGAGATGGGTACCTTCAGATAGATATCACAAACACGTGCATGAACCATGTGTAAGCATGTGTTTATTTTGTCTTGACACATTAAAAGGTGGTGATTATAGAGGACAAAATCAGGCTTGGTGCAGTGGCTCATACCTGTAATCTCAGCACTTTGAGAGTCTGAGCAAGGAGGATCACTTGAGCCCAGGAGTTTGACACCAGCCTGGGTGACATAGTTAGGCCCTATCTCTACAAAAAAAAAAAAAAAAAAATTAAAAAAATTAAAAAAATTAAAAACTTTAGCCAAGTGTGGTGGTGCAATACCTGTGATCCTAGCTACTCAGGAGGCTGAGGTAGGAGGATCACTTGAGCCTGGAAGGTCAAGGCTGCAGTGAGCCATGATCATGCCACTGCACTGCAGCCTTGGTGACAGAGTGAGACCCTGTCTCAAAAAAGAAAAAAGAAATTAGCCAGGTATGGCGGTGCATGCCTGTAGTCCAGCTCCTCGGAAGGCTGAGGTGGGAGAATCGCTTGAGCCCAGCAGTTCGAGGGTGCAGTGAGCTATGATCACATCGCTGCACTCAGCCTGGGCAACAGAATGAGACCCCGTCTCTAAAAATAAAAAATAAAAAGTGACAGGACAAAATTCAGAGTAGCATTTACTATTGCATCTGAGAAGTCTCAGATGAGGCTGACTTTTTCCTTTGTGAGAAGTCAATCTTTTTTCCCTCCTTCCTCTCCCATATCTCACCCTAGATGATTATAAACACTAGCTTTATTCTTCTAGTTAGAAAATTTTGCCAGAATATCTGTAGTCCCTTTGTCTTGGCATCATGTGACAAAATCTTTTCATCTGTATGCCCAGCTCAGAAAAGTTGCTCTCTACTGCCACCTCCACCTCATCATATCTTTAATTATTGCTTCTGTTAAATTACCCTGGTTTTTGTTCCAGTCAATTATCTCTGTTGGGTCCCTTTTCATCTTTATATGTGTACTATGTTATTTCATTGTTTGTATTTGTTTATTTATTTAAACAGGGTCTTGCTCTGTCACCCAGGCCAGAGTGCAGTGGTGCAATCATGGCTTACTGCAGCCTCAACCTCCTGGGCTCAAACGATCCTCCTGCCTCAGCCTCCCAAGTAGCTGAGACTACTTGTGTGCCACTGCACCTGGCCTGTTTTGATTTAGAATCTTTAAAACACAGCAGACCCCTTCAATAATTAGGAGAAACACAAGATAGAAATATAGATTTTATTACCTACAGGTTGGGGGGCACACGGCACGCCCAGAGGCTGCACACTGAGGTCGGGGAGATCAGACAGGGAAAGAGAATGAGGGATCCATGGGTCAACACCTTTACTGAAGTTCAGGACAGTATTCAAACACACTTCTGGAGAGAAGTTTTCATCGGTAGATTTGAAAGAAACAAGCATGAGTTCCACACTATGACTGAGAGAGGGTCACTGCAGCATGTCTCACAGTCCATGCAGGGTGTGGTGCTCAGCAGGGCCAGTCAAGCAGGTGGGATCTGGCTGTCCCATAGGGAGGTGGTCACCAGGAAGCAGTTGTGTAAGAAGATACCTGGATAGACCATACTGAGGAACTGGGGAGAAGTGTAGAACTAAAAAATGTGTCAAGCGTGATTGAATCCTGCTTCTGACATGAGAAAGCTAGACCTATTTAAAATGGATGTTGTCAAGGCAACATAAAATCATAAGAATTCACTACGCTCATAATTTTTCCACCTTTATTTTTTCTGTATTGTGGGGAAAGTTTTTCTCAAGTTCATCCTTCACATTTATTGATACTATCTTCTGTAGAACCAATTCTGGTTTTTACATGAATATATATGGATTTTAATTATGAAATTTTTAGCACCCTAGAAGTTCTTCCTATCTCATTCATCTCCCTTTTCTTCTCTTTCTTTTATTTATCGCAGTTGCTTGCCTTTTTATTATTTTACTCTTTTTTCATAGAGGCTATATTTTCCTTTATTTATGATTACAAGAGCTTTTTGAATTTTATTCTTCTGGATTTTTTTTCTAGATTCATATGTGCCCTATGATTCCATTAGAGTGCTCTCTCTGCCTGGATTTAGGGTACTTTTTCAAGGGTCCATGATATTTTTTAAATCGGTTTGCTCATCTTTAATAATGCTCAAGAGTTTGTCAATAAACTGGGTTTATGAATCTTCATTTTTTTCTACTGTCTGCCAACTCAAGTATATAATCTCCAATCATTAACTAGAGGCAGATAAGGATGGATAGTGGGGTTTGTAGATTTCCTTTGGTTTTACCCCTCAAGGATTTTGTGTTCTATCACTCTGCTATCTCAGAGCTACAATTAGGAGGAAAAGCTTTATTACAACAGGCTGCACCTTCCAAGAACCTACTAAAGTACTATCTCTCTTAGATTGTTTTTGTCTGAAACAAAAATGTAGTGCATTAAGAATTACAGTCTTCAACATGGGCTAATACTAAGGATTTCTATCAATGACCCAAGTCATGAGCACTTTAAAATACTTTTCAATTAAAAATGATGGGAAGTGTGATGGAAAAGTGAATGGGCTAGAAAGTCAACTGTGGTAAATAGTGTAGACTGGGTCATTCAACACCTGTTTCTGTTCACTTTTAGTTTGTCTTGCTGTAATATCAAAATCGGGAAAGATGGAAACTACCTTTCCCAGTCTCTATTGCAAATAGTTTCCTCTGAAGTCAACTTTCTGTTAAGCAGATGAACCCATGCAAGAATTCTGAGGTAGAAGAGAGCAGCAGAGGTGGAAGACATGAAGAGAAATGAAGTCTTCTGGCAAACACAGGGGAAAGGGTGTTAGGTAGTTCTGCATCAGTTGTAGGAGAGCTTAGAGTTTCCAAAACATTTTGTCTTGGATTCTAAGCAGGACCCTTGGGGTTCTGCTAGTGCAGACTGGATATTTCTTCTGAATTTTTGGATCCTGGCTGTATAACATCTCTGCTTAATTCCCTGATGCACTGTTACTCATTTTTCTTCATATTTTATGGATTTTAACTTGTTTGAAGGCTGTGAAATGAGTTTACCTGTGTTAGTTAGCTACCTTGTGAGGAAGTTTCAACTCTCTTACTGACTGCCCATAGAGCCATTGGTGGAAGGACTCCAGAGGGCATAGTTCTCATCTCAGCCCATGTAAATGGCACTTCCAAAGAACTGAGATACGATGATACTACTCTCCATCTCTACCACTCCTCATTCCACAAAAAACATAAATAAAGCCAGATCCAAGAATACACCAGGGACGAATTACAACATGCGACCTGACAGAGAATGGTACACACTCCAAAAAAAAAAAAAAAACCATTCTATTTCTAATTTAATTTATTCTGCAAAAGTTTTCCATTAAAACAATACCAAATCCTGGATATATAGTGGATTATCATAGTGACTATTTGTTAATTCCAATGACACCTGCTATTTCCTTTGGATATTTTTCCCAGAGTAAATCAACACATACCAGGTATTTAGTAAGAAGCTCTTGACCTAGAAGAAATGTTTTACTCACATTCCAATAAGCAGAAAACACTAGAATCTATTTTTCACTTGTCTAGATTATCAGTAGGCATTTATGTTCTTATCTCAGGACTACATCAATTCTATAGCTCCCTGCCATGCAAAATTCAATCATCAGAGACGCTGATCCTATCATCCCCCTCCCCTCAACGAAGGATATTTTGTTGGCCCACTGCATTAGGTGACATCACAAAGATGGGACCTGATGCTAGAATAATCATCGGTACCTTAGATGCCCTGGTAAGACATATGCATGACAAAGGATGAAGAGTGAATCCTGTAAAAATTCAGGAGGCCAATTTGCCTAGGGTATGTTCAAATATCACCTCCCAAGTTTAAGACAATTTGCTACACTGGGAACACCTACCATTAAAAAAATTATTGTGCTTAATTGGCCAATTAAATTTTAAAGAGCACACTTCCATATTTGAATGTATTACAGGGCAAAATACCTTGCCCGTTAGCTTTTATGATTCAGTGAATTGAAAAGACCCTCAATGTGTCTATAGTTTATTGGGAGGCTGTGGCAAATTCCTGTGGCAAATTCCAATAGGAAAATCACAGAGAATGCTCCTGAGTTTTGCAACAAAGCTCCACTCTTTTCAGCAAGTAGCTTTTCTTCTAAAAACCAGCTCTTGGCTTGCTATTGGATCCTGGTTGAAAATGAACTAATCCAGGTTGCTATAAATGAAATGGGTGTTTTTTGTTGCACCAGACTGAAGGCATCATCAGGAGTGAGCAGAAGCAGACATAACAGCAGTGGAGACACATACTTACAGGAAGGTAGGTATCAAAGGGAGGTATCATTTTCAGGGCCTTTAGTTTGGGGACAAGTATTGTTGGCATAGCACATGAGGCAGCGGAGACACCAGCAGAGAAAACTTAACTTTTCTGACCTGGGAAATTAGAAAACTGATTTGGGAAAACTGTTGTTTAGAGTGGGAAAAACTTGAAATAGAAAAATCCAAGAAGAGATTCCAAAATATGCCTACCTACATCTTTGAGTGACTTAGGAACCTGCCTTCATAGAATAGACTCAAAGCAGTTTAGCTAACGACAAACTACCTAAACTGAGAACAGAGCCACCATCTAATAAAGTTTTCAATTCAAGTTCAAACAAGACAATTGCCTGCAAAATTAAAACAAGCATTGGAGAAAATGTTATAATGTCCAAAATGACCAAAGTAAAAAGAACCAGGAAAAGCGAACACATTCTCAAGAGAAAACAAAATCACCTGTGAATCACCCCAAGATGACTCAGTTATTAAAGCTAATAATTGACGATTTTCAAGTGGCTGTGATAACTATCTTTAGAGGGTACAATAAATATGTTCTCAATAAGTGAAATTTTAGGAAATCTCACCTTAGAAATAGAAATAATAACAATGAGCCAAATGGAAATTCTAAAACTGAAAAAATAAATTATCTGCAATAAGTAATTCTTCTTTTAAAAATCAATTCTTGGCTTGCTATTGGGTCCCAGTTAGGTCCTAGATGAATAAATGTAATAGCTGAATGGAGATGTCAGAGGAAAGAGTAAGTGAACTTGAAGACAGAGCAATGAATATGACCCAACACAATGTGAAGAATAGTGCCATAGTTTGGATATCTGTCCCCTCGGAAACTCATGTTGAAACTTAATCTCCAATATGGCATATCTAAAGGTTGAGTTTTCAAGAGGTGACTGTGTCATGTTGGCTCTGCCCTCATGAATGGATTAATCCACTCAGGGATTAATGAGTTATCACGGGAGTGACATTACTGGCTTCATAAGAAAAGAGAGACCTGACCTAGCTCACCCTCTCAACAGGTGATGCCCTGTACCACTGTGGGACTCTACAGAGTCCTCACCAGCAAAAAGGCCCTCACCAGATGCAGCCCCTCAACCTTGGATTTCTCAGTCTCCATAACTGAAAAAAATAAATTCCTTTCCTTTTAAATTACACCGTTTTAGGTATTCTGTTATAAGCAACAGAAACAGACTAAGACAAACAGAAATAAAAGCTAAAAAATGAAAAGCATGAATAGAGTACCAAGGACTGACTTGTTAAATAATACAAAACAATGCAACATAAATCTAATTAGAGTACCAGAAGAACAGAAAGGTAATGGGGAAAAAGTAATATATCTGAGGAAATACCGACTGAAAATGTCCCCATCTGATGAAGGACAGAAATTTAAAGACACAAGATGATCAACAAACACCTAACAGAATAAACATGAAGTCCATCATAATAAAAAATTTCCACGTCAAAGGGATGAGAAAATCTTGAAAGTAGAAAGAGAAAAATAACACATTAAATAAAGAAAAACAATTCAGTTAGTGGGGTTGTCTCATCAAAAGTCAAAGTGACCAGAAGAGAGTGAAACAACATTTTTCAAGTGGTCAAAGAAGAGGCTGAACAACTCAAGAATTCTATAACTGGTGAACCTATACTTAAAGAATTAATGCAAAATAGAAATATTTTCAGATAAAAGATAAACTAAGGAAATCATTATAAAAGTTTCTAAAGAAAGTCTTCAGACTGAAGAAAATGATAGCAGATGGAAACTTGGATTCTCAGAAAGGAATGCAGATCACTGGAAACTGTAAGTGAGTCACATTCCCTTACTCTTATTTGCCATTTAAAGTAGAGGTGTAGCGCAAACAACTATAGCATCAAAAATATGAGTATATATAGACACATAGTGTCGTAAGGTTTCTATATCTTATAGGAGGTGGTAAAATATTAACTTAAAGTGGGCAGTAAAAGGCTAAAGTTATGTACCATAATCTCTAGGATAATCACTATAATAATGCAAAGAAATATAGCTAAAAGTCAATAGGAAAATTAAATTGAAATTATAAAAGTATTCAAATAATCCAAACAAGGGAAGGGATAAGTAGAAAACAAATAATAAAATGATATCTTCATATCTAATCATTGGAATAATTACATTAAATGTTTTTAGTTTTTGGGGTTTTTTTCTATAGAATAATTACATTAAATGTTAAAGAGCTGAATGATGCAACTAAATGAAGAAATTACTAGAATGCATGATAAAAATCAAATAACATGTTGTCTACCAAAAATGTAGATTAGGTATAATTACAGATAGACTGAAAGTAAATGGATAGAAAATGATACGCCATGCAAACATAAGCATGCGAAGGCTACAGGCCTCAATTAATATAACATAATACAAATTTAAAGACAAAAAAATTACCAGAGGTAAAGACAGACAGTATGATAAAGTAGTCAAATAATCAGGAAGATGTGCAAGTTATGAATTTAACAAAGCTTCAAAGTACATGAATCAAAACTTGATCCAATTAAAGAAAAAACAGATAATTCCACACTCCAAATTATATATTTTAACACAAGAGTCTGCCAACTTTTTTCCCAAAGGACTGAAGAGTAAATATTTCAGGCTTTGGACATATTCTTTTTGTGAGTGTGTGTGTGTGTGTGTGTGACCTTTTAAGAATGTAAAAATCATTCTTAATTTGACAGCCTGTGGGCCAGCAATTTATAGACGAGTTCAACAAAAGAATCAGCAAAGACAGAGAATGTTTGAACAACACTACCAGTAACCTAGAGTAAACTGATATTTATAGAGCTACCCAGCCACCCAACAACAGAATACATATTCTTTACAAGTACATAAGCTACATTTACTAGAATGGTCCATATACTTAGTAATTTAAGGTCTCAAATTTAAAGTTTCAAGTCATGTCTTCTGACCAAGATAGGATTGAATTAGAAATCAACAACAAAATACATAGGAAAATCCCAAATGTTTAGAAATTAAACATTTTGAAATAATTAATGGGTGAAACAAGAAATCACAAAGAATATCATTCAGTGATTAAGTAAAATTGTCATGAAATGCAAAATGTTAAAATTTTTCAGGCGTAGACAAAATAATGCTTAGAGAGAAATTAAGGACCTCATAGGACATCTGGCTAAATGCCTTTTTTTTTAAGATGCATGAATAAACTGACATCAAGAGATCTGCAGAGATTACTACAAGTGATTAATGGCAAAATCACTTCTTTTTCTTTATGCCTTGATCAAGTAGCTCAGTGCATGTTACAAGGTAGTAGCTCAGTAATTGCATATTGAATGTGAATAGATGACTTCTAGGTATCTATGTAGAAGTAAACGCAAATGGATTAAAGTGTCGTTACAAAATATTATAGTTTACATACTAATTTAACTTTTAAAGTGATGTAATTATTTTAGCTTATTTTATCAGAAGGAAACTACATCCTTAAAATGTTGTATACTTCAATAGCTGACTCTATAATTATTGTGACCAAGAGACAAAAGGGCTACAGTTTTTTTTTTTTAAATAAGTTTTAGCTAAAATGTTCATAGTTTCCCAAAGAATGGGAACAAAAATTCTGCTTACCTTACTGGCTTCATTGGATTTTATTCCGTCTTCTGCCTATCGGAGTCACGTGACACACCCTGAGCCTGTGACCTTTATATTGGTTCTAACCAGAAAAGGGAGAGCATCCATCTCCACAATCGCTACAGAGCTCCTAGTACGATTCACTGGGGCTGCCCCAGAGGAGTTAACCCAGACTTCAGGATTTCCTGACATGCAGAATAATTTTTCTTTTTTGTTTTTTTTCTTTTTTTTGGGACAAAGTTTTACTCTTGTTGCCCAGGCTGGAGTGCAATGGCGTGAGCTCAGCTCATTGCAATCTCCGCCTCCTGGGTTCAAATGATTCTTCTGCCTCAGCCACCTGAGTAGCTGAGATTACAGGCGCCCGCCACCATACCCAGCTAATTTTTGTGTTTTTAGTAGAGACAGGGTTTCACCATGTTGGTCAGGCTGGTCTTGAACTCCTGACCTCAGGTGATCCACCCGCCTCAGCCTCCCAAAATACTGGGATTACAGGTATGAGCCACTGCACCCAGCCCCAGAATAGTTTTTCATGTGTTGATGCTCACCTCACACCCAGTTATGATTTACTAGACTGTAAACTTAGAAGAAACCAAAACTATAAAGAAATTTAAATCCATCTTCTTTTCTCCATCTCTACCAGACTACTTCACCCTAATCCTTTACCTTGTTTTGCCTGGGGCATTATAATTACTGTCTCCATTACTGCTGGAATGACCTTTCTAACGTGTGGAAGATAAGGCCCAATATTCTCCACATGGAATCCACGGTTTCTTGTGACCAGATGTCTGCATTTGCTTTCTCACCAGTTTCTAGATTGCATTTTGCTTCCCAAAATTCCAAGCTATCATGCCTACATAGATGTGTACGCGTCTGTGCCTTTGCTTATGCTCTTCTTTCTTTGTGAATTGTCCTTCTCAGTTGTATTTGCTAAACTCCTATGTATACTTCAAGACTCAGGTTAGGCATCACCTCTCCTGGCCTCCTCAGGCTGAGCTCAGTGTCCCCAAATCTCTGTTTCCATTGCCTCTATATATTTGATTGTTTATCACATTTAATGTTTTTTTCTTTTTCTTGAGATGGAGTCTCACTCTGTCGGCAGGCTGGAGGGCAGTGGCGCCATCTCTGCTCACTGCAACTTCCACTTCCCAGGTTCAAGTGATTCTCCTGCCTCAGCCTCCCGAGTAGCTGGGACTACAGGTGCCCACCACCATGCCCGACTAATTTTTGTAGTTTTAGTAGAGACGGGGTTTCACCATGTTGGCCAGGATGGTCTTGATCTCTTGACCTTGTGATCCACCCACCTCGGGCTCCCAAAGTACTGAGATTACAGGCATGAGCCACCACAGCCGGCTTAAATTTTTTTTTTTTTCATTTTGTCTCTCTGCCCCAAAGAAATTCTATGTGCTATACTCATTAATCCCTAGCATAGGATCTCACATAGACATTAGATAAACATTAAACTTACTAAAATCTCGCTGATTTTTAGATAAGGAGAATGCAATTTTTATGCATTGAACACCCCCAATTTCCTCTGGCAAATTAAAGATGTTACTTAGTTTGTAACAATTCAGAAAACTTTAACTATGGTAGCTCCAATTGCACAATTGGTTGGCACCAGGTACTTACAAAACAGAAAGCTTCAATTCATGGAAACCTAGAGCACTGCATTACAATGATCACTGGTGCTGTTAATTGTAACTCTCTGGAATAGAAACACGTGACATTAGCCAATAACCATGGTCTCTTATGATGAGCTGCCTACTTCGTATAGAGATGGCTCTCGTTGTTATCAACGTCGTTTTCAAGCCTCCAAGTTGCTTGTACATGTTATGAGACTTACCTTATTCAGAATCCAGAAGGCCACAAATGTCTGGGAATGTTCATGACTGAGTGAATAAAACTGTTCTAAAGAATAATTTTAAAAATTCTTCTGGTTGGTACAAATAGGAAACACTGTTTAGTTGCAATCACCAAATTAAGGTAGACAAATCTATGGAGGAAAAAATGTGCATTATTGACATCTCTGAGCTGAGAAACATTTTTCAGTCACACTGTACAGCCCACAGCCCATCCAGGAATTACTGAGCTCCAGATATAGATGATGACTAAGATATATAGAATCTCCTTGACAGGGCTTGCTTAAGCCTGAGCACTTTCCCCAGGGCTGCTGCATATTGTACTTGCACATCTCAGATTTGGTCAAAACCAGGCCTCTATCAGAATGGCGGCCAAGAACTGTTGGCTCTTCTGATCCCTGAATACTGGTTGTCTACACATGTGGGAGATATTCTCCTCTCTTTTTAGCATCCTTTCTTCTGTCATCACACTTCAAGGGCTTTACTCACATTTAACACATGGCAAATGTGTGAATGCTTCAGATGCTGAATGAATTAAAAATGTAAGTGATTCTTTAACTAGATCATGGGTAACCCCCCAAAAGGCCAAGGATGGGGGAAATGAAATAATTCGACAATGAGACTTTCTAGCACACAGTTGAATCCCCTGTGCAGAGTATGCTTTTTTAATGCAATCTCTAGCATAACTTCTCAGGTATTAACTTTGGAAATATTTGTTTGTTCAAAGTTTCTACTCATAAACAGGAAGGCAGGGATTTGCAGAGCTTTTGTTCATGCTTTATTTTCTTCATGAGTAACTAATTAGTAGCTTAGGAGATTACCAGAAAGATTTTAGAAAAATGGCACAATGGCATTGGTTAGTATTTATGCTTTAAGTTTTGACCATTTAAAGCAGAAAAATAGGGAACTGGGCGATTGGCCCAGCCATCTATAATATTCACAAGAAGAAGTTGACTGACAACAGAACAAGGCACATACTGTTTTTTTCCTGGCAAATATGAACAACAAGCATAGACACTCGAAAAATATTCGATGTGGATCTCAAAAAAGGAAGGAAATCCAGAGGAGAAGATGGAGGTAGCAAAAGAGTTTATGCATGTGCTATCCATTATTGGGCTGATCCTCAGCCAAAACCCCAACAGAGATTCAAAATTAAATTTCCAATTAATTTTGGCCGGATTTTTTTTGGTCTTTTTGAGTAAAAGAGTTCTCAGAGGATCCCCTTCTCTTGGTCCTTTGAGAATAAAATGACCTTTCCAACAACCAAATGGCTTTCCCTCTAATCCAAACATTAGAATAATCTACAGAAAAAGGATAATGTTGAGGCTCTTTTTAGACTAACATTTTCTCTACTTGTTTGGTAGCCATATAAAACGTTCATACTCCAGAAACATCACCTCAAGCATTCTTTGCCATAAACAGAAAGCAAAGCAGAAATATTAAAAAGAAAATTAATGTAGCACTTTCAAAGAATTAAGATGTGATTTGGTAGCAGAGTAATTTTCTAATTATCATCAGTTGTCTTTTCTGCACCATGCCCTTGACACAGTCAATGGACTATCCTATAG
This sequence comes from Pan paniscus, assembly GCF_029289425.2. NCBI lineage: Eukaryota > Metazoa > Chordata > Mammalia > Primates > Hominidae > Pan > Pan paniscus. The sequence continues at coordinate 26,605,725 of NC_073266.2, read as the reverse complement.
AAATAACAAAAGACTAAATTGCCAAATACCATCATACATACTGTACTTGAGTCTGATCTCTGGGCCTGACAGGAGACATATTATTGTCAGCAATTACCCAGAAGGTAAAATAATTTCTCTCAGACCTTCTCTTGTTCTATAAGACAGCCAGGCTTAAGACTTGAATTGTGCTACCTACAGAGGGAAGCCCAAACCTCAAGGTAAGAGCTTTGCATATGCAGTTAACAAGCCCTGTAGTCAGAAGAAGTAAGAAGTTGGAGGATACTAGTTTCCTGTGGCAGATAACAGATTACCACAAACTGAGTGGCTTAAAACAACAAAGTAATTGTCTCGCAGGTCTGGAGGCCCAAAGTCCAAAAGCAAGGTGTCACCAGAGCCATGGTCCCTCCTGAGGTCCTAGGGGAAACACACTCCTTTTTTCCTCTTGTTCCTGGTGGCCATATCACTACAATCTCTGCCTCCATGGTCACATGCCCTCTTCCTCTTCTGTGTGTGTGGGGGTCTCCCTCTGTCCCTCTCTTATAAAGACACTTGTGATTGGATGTAGGGCCCACCTGGAGAATTAAGGATAATCTTCTCATGTTAAGATCTTTAACTTGCCTATAATCCCAGCACTTTGGGAGGCCGAGGTGGGTGGATCATGAGGTCAGGAGTTCAAGACCAGCCTGGCCAAGATGATAAAACCCCGTCTCTACTAATAATACAAAAATTAGCCGGCATGGTGGCAAGTGCCTGTAATCCCAGCTACTTGGGAAGCTGAGGCAGAGAACTGCTTGAACCTGGGAGGTGGAGGTTGCAGTGAGCAGAGATCACGCCACTGCACTCCAGCCTGGGCGACAGAGCAAGACTCTGTCTCCAAAAAAAAAAAAAAAAAGGATCTTTAACTTGAACTTTTCTCCTTATAAAGTCACATTTATAGGTTCCAGGGATTAGGACCTGTTATCTTGGGTGGCCATTATTCAGCCTACTACAGAGGGTAAGACAGTCTCTTTTATTTAGTTCAATCTTCTCTTTTTACACCCGATGCTGCTGTCTGCTCAGGCTGCCATACGAAAATACCACAGACTGAGTGATTATTGTCTCAGAGTTCTGGAGGTTGGGACTGAAATCATGGTGCCAGCAAGGTAAGGTTCTGGAGAGGACTCACTCCCTGGCTGGAAGACAGCATCTTTGCTGTCTTGCTATATACACAATCTCTTCTTTGTGCACTCGGGGGGAGAGAAAGAAGGAGCTCTCTGGTGTCTCTGCTTATAAGGGTACTAATCCTATCAGGAGACCCCACCCTCGTGAACTCGTCTAATCTTAATCACCTCCCGAAGGCCCCACCTTCAAACACCATTATATTAGGGGTTAGAGCTTCAACATATGGATTTGGGAGGGACACAAACATTTTTTCCGTAACACCTAGCAATGTGCTCTTAATCTAAAAGTAGCTACAACCCTCAAGAAGGAAAATAACCCAGGCCTCCAGAATCATCCTAGTGTCTCTGGGTACCAGTTCCACCAACCATGCAGCTAGCTTAGCGAAGAGCAGCAATTCAACTCATGAAGAGCAGATGTGTTCCTCTTTCCATGGTGAAGATGGTGCTGCAGGCTTGCAGGCACTGGGGTAAGAATATAATACACACTCTACAGAGACAAGAAGCTTGTGCCACTAAGTTTTTGGCCCCAAACCTCCCAGTATCTCATTCTTTTTCAGCTAATAACACAACTGTAATTTTAAAAAGTATAAATATCTTTAAAGTGACCTCATTTTGTAACATTCAGGTCATAATAATTCTTGAGACCCAGAAGTTTCATAACTTTCCTAAGAATTCCAGACCATATGTTATACATTTCTCTCTGCAGTTTTACATTCTGGATATACATCTGGCCCTAATCTGAAAACATCATGTAATCATTCTTCAGAGCAATAAATTCTATGACAAACTAAAGAATGCAAAACCATAATCTAACATTAAAGCATACAGTTTTCATTTCTAAATAATTTAGCTACTTATCCTCAGAAATCAGTCATGCAACCACTATATCCAGCTCCATGTTTTCTGAACAAAGAGATTCAGAAATACCAGTCCTTCTTATAATTTTCTATGGTTTATGAAAAGGAAATGGGAAATGTTTATATTGAGCAGCCTCTATGATCACTAAAGAGCAACATCATAAGAGTGTCAGAGAAAGACAGAGACAGAGAGGTGAATATGTTGGAAAGGCTTGGAACAAATCAGAAAGACGATCTCGAGCTGGATGGGTCTGCAGCTGAAGCTTTATACTCTTTGCACATTTATTTTTTACTATTAAAGGAGAAATTTCCCCCAAATAAATTGCCCAATTCCTTTTGTGATCACTTATGCCATCTTTTGTTTTTAAGAAAATGAAAGCAATATGCATAATTTAAAAATAAGTAATAAACGAGAGTAAAATCTCTAGTGCTCTTTGTTTTGTTTAAAATAGACCACATTTTGCATGACATAAACACACCATCAACCAACCTCTTTACTTTTCTGTGCATGGGGTCTTTTCTTTGTTCCTAAATTGTTTATTGCCAAAAGTGACAAAGATGGAATTTGAGAATGTGCTTTCCCTTTCTATAAAGAGCATAGATTATGATGAGTGGAAAGAAAATAATTTGTAAATCTGACATCCATAACACTGCAAATTTTAGACAAATATCTGAAATATTCAAATACACAGAAAGAAACAGTTGTTGGTGGTGGTGTTTTAAGAAGAACCCCATGAGAACTGCTGCTAGGCTTTCTGTATCTTGACCTTAAGTGTTCTTTCAAGGGCTTTGTTGGGGAGATATCCTGATATGTCACATTTAGAAGTAAGCCTACATAGAAGTGACTTGATGAATCATTGAGGGTAGCTCTCAACCTGAGAGCTCCCTCACCCTTTCCCATCACCCTTTCCAACCTGACTGTTTGCAATTAACGTCTCTTTCCCCAGGTAACTACACATGGTGATTTAGACTACCTGGCCAGCCCATAGAAACCCATTTTACCCAAACTGCCACTGACATGGTCCTGACCAAGAGCAATGGCTCCTGTAGCTGTGGCTTCAGCAATGTGGGAGCAGCCAGAAAAGCCCACTTGTGCTGTCCAGTGACTCATAAATCAAGGATTCATGTACCAGAGACCTGCATGTCCAAGCTGTCTCTTTGTTGACATGCATACTTAGCTCCTGAAAACCCTACAGTTTTCATAAACACCAGGTTCTCTCAGAAGAAGGGTAAAAAAACAGTCTCAATAAGAACTAGTATTTTTCTATTATTAGAAATTTTAAAAAAAGAAAAATTGGTTTCATCATATTCTTAATCACATTATTTAAAAATGAAAGAGCTGTGTTCTGAAAATAATAACCATTAAATAAGTTTGTCAGCTAAATTGTATCTGAACAATAATTGGTCTTTCTAGACCACAGTAACTCAGAGATGTGTGCATAAACAAAGCTTCCTAAAGTGACAGGAGTATTTGCTGATACCCAACTACCCAGGATGGAAACGTTCTAAAGGCAAATGCGTGCCGTGGAAATAGCTGCAAATTGGCACGGGACCTCTCTTGTCAGCCTGCCTGTGCTGTGGTTTTATGATTACTATTGCCTGTATCATCAATTTTTATTTACTATGTTCCACTCTTAAGTGAAAACACAGTTTACTGCATAAACCACAAAAGCCTCTTGTTATTCTTCTCAGTTGGGCATTAATAATGCATCCTGATGTCCTGCTCATAAATGCAAGTGCATTTACAAACTGCACATTAACCACTGAGGCCCCCCCAGAGCCCGAGGCCCTCTCACAGGCATCAGAGGGAAGAGAGAGGGAGCATCCCCCAGGCCTCAGCCCAGCGCCTGCTGCAAGGCCTGCCGACGGCCCAGCCCTTCCTGGTTCCTCCACCTGCCTGTGGAGACTTTTAAACTTTGGATCTAATCAGTTTTCCTCGCTCAAGCAAGGGATAATTATTTTAATAATTATTTTCAGAATTTGATTGATTGTATTTCAGCCACGGAAAGCCAAGGCCAAGTGAAACACCCCAGGCACATAAAACTTTTTCCTTGGAGCATCCTTTTCACTACCCTTTTCACTATTTCAAGACAATCCTAACAATTTTCCATGCCCTTTCCCCACAATAACTGATTCAAAATAATATTCTTTGCCAGGCTCAACTTAGGTGATTTGAGGAAAAGTGAAGCAGCACCCTCCAGGAGACCCACCCCTGTTGTCCTGTGAGTGCAATGGATCTGCAAGACCCAAGCTGGACGCTAAGCCATCCAGCACCTCCTGGTGGCATTCCTGCCTGTGTCCACCCTGCCATGCTGTGGCCCTTTATTCATGAGTATTTTCCTTCCTTCCTTCCTCCCTCCCTCCTTTCCCCTCCACCCTCCTGTGGCCCTTTATTCATGAGTATTACCCTTCCTTCCTTCCTTCCTCCCTCCCTCCTTTCCCCTCCACCCTCCTGTGGCCCTTTATTCATGAGTATTACCCTTCCTTCCTTCCTTCCTTCTCTTCCCTTCCCCTTCCTTCCTTTCCTTCCTTCTTTTCGTTCCTGCTTTCCTTCTCTCTCTCTCCCTCCCTCCCTGCCTCCCTCCTTCCTTCCCTCCTGTGTCCTGTTGGAATCAAGGGCTTTGGTGTCACGTAGGCTTGGGTTTGAGGCCAGCTCTCTCATTTACAAGTTACGTGACTGACCCCCTAACTAGTTTATCCAGACTTCCAGCAAGCTCCATCAGTGGGCCTGAAGAAATACCTCCTTTGCAAAATTTCTGTGAAAATTAAATAAAATTGCATGTGTGAAAGTACCTAGCACAGCCTGGCACATAAACACAATTCTTTCCTCCAGCTCCTGCTCACCTTTCTCTCTTCTTGGGTCTAGTTCTCCTCTATTCGACTACGCCATCTGACTTGATCTGAGAAGCTTGATACCAGGTCTCATTAATATTTAACCATGCAGTGAATTACTATAATTTTATGTTGTTTCACCACCCATTTCTAGGCCTGCCATAAGTTGTTTGAAATCCAGTCATATCCAGTTATTTACATCTTTAGCTTCTTTAAAATTTCCCCTTCCCATGCAATGCAGACAGCTGGTTCCTCATATCACCAACCCCAGCATCTCTCACAGCCGCTGACCACGATGAAACTGACCAAGCCCAGAGTCAGGTAAGAAAGGTCCCCATCATGTGTGTTTTGTTTAAGCCAGTCAACCACTGCTCCCCAAGGGAAGGCCTGAGGGATAACGCCCACCAGCCTCGCTAAAGGCCCAGTCCCGCAGGTCCTCTCTCTCTGGGACTTCCCTCCTGCTGGTTGGGCTCCCTGATGTATGCAGACTTCCTGACGGCCTGGTGGGCAGCCCACTTGCTGCTGGGGTCTCCAGGTAATGATCTGCTTCTGTTTACCAGGTGCTGTGCCATGCTGCCTCCTCTGTGTCTGGCCTGACCCACACACTGGCCTAACGCTGGGAGCCCTCCAGGCCAACTAGAGGAAATTACAGCAGCAACTCTGGTTCTTATGAGGATTGCTTTCTCCACATTAATCTGTAACAACAATAATTATGGCGGAGAGGAGGAGCCACTGGCAGGGTCTGATGGGGAGGAGGAAGTGGGGTCCCAATCGGGTTCCATGGGTTCTCCCACTGCAAGTCTCAGCATCTCCAGCGGCAGGAGGAGGCTGATGCCCAAGACAGTCAAAGCCTCCCACAATTAAATATCCTACACTATTTTCTGGTTGTTAAAAAAAAATACATGGCTTCTTAGATTATTTTAGATACGTATGTTAAGAATTGTGTATAAATTCAAATTTCTGTCTACTGATCCTCAATCAATAAAACCTCAATTATGATAACAATAGTAAATCACACTCATATCCCTACCATTCACTTCAAAGACTGCCATGCCTTCATCAATGCCCAGGCTAGATTTATTCACTTTAACCCACCTATTCCTTTAAAAATCCAGGTGAATAAGAAATCCATGTGGTCTCCCACATTCACTCAAAAGTATTCATCCAGTAAAATTCAAGAAATAATCCAGTTAGCTGTGAATTTTCACCAAATTTCTTGGTACTCGAATAGTTAAACTCCATACTGGCAATGGCATTAGATTTTTAGAATTATCTAGATGCACTCATCACATGGAAATGCTTTTTATGACCATTAAGTTTACATAAGCTAAATGGGATGTGCTCTTAATAGCAAAAGAACCACCTTCCCTTTCACTGGTCTTGCTCAGCTATCAATAAGCACGTTTCCCCTACTAACTAATTTATAGAATCTCAACAATGGGGAGAAACCTGGAGACCATTTACCCATGTACCAACTCAAAGCAGAAATTCACCTTCCCAGCCCATCCCCCCAGTATGCTAATCACTAAGAAGGAATATGATATTTAGCTGTCTTGTTTTCTTGTGTTTCTCTAAATAATAAAATACCCAAGTGTAGAGAAGTCAGTCTAAGACGATCTCAATAAATTATGCATGGATATGAAAGTGGTAACTAAGTTTCATCATGAACAAGTTTTAGAAGAAATATTACCTGAAAGTTATATAAGAAATATTCACTTGGCTTCTATTTTAAATAGAGTATATTTTAAGCAACATAGGAGCAATGATGCTAATACTACATGGTTTGTTCCTCAAGGAGTTTATAATCTAGTAGAGATTATTTACAGAAGATATTTACAAAAACATATTGCAAGCTAAAATGTAAATGCCATCAGAAAAATAAAAGTGATCTGCGTGTTTAGAGCAGAGAAAATATACTTCCTACTGAATAAACGGGTTTAAATTGTTAATAAAATTTTTAAAGTATTAGAGTTATGTTTCTTCATTAAATACTTCCCAAAACACATGAATCATTGGAGTCTATTACAGACCTCACACACAGTAAGTGCAGAATAAATCTTTGTTCCATGAACCAATGGGAAAAATTAGAAATAACAGACATTATTCTCAAGGTGAATTTTTACCTGAAATATAGTATGATCCTTTATCCTGAAAAGGACAACCTCAACAACCATGGAGATGGCCACATTTTCCTATGGAGATAGATTAAAAATGATCAAGCTCCTTTAGAGCTGATCCTGTAATGTTCTTACCCTTCTCAAGCACAACTTCAATTCATATAGAAGAATAAACATCTAGAGTTCATCTCCTTGAGACTTTTTAAATATTGAAAAAGAATTATATAAAAAGAGCGAACATAGATAAATCATTAAACTGGGTTAAGGAAGGTTGTTTTCACTTTGTTAGTATTGCTTGCTGTAACTACACAGAGAGTGGTACGGGCCGAAGACTTTCACAGCATCAGGCAGTGATCTGTGGGTATAATGAGCGTCCTCTCTGCAGCTGCTCAGCCTCGCTCCAGATTGTCACTAAAAGTTACTTATTTACATAATTTTTTTTGGTCCTCACAGGAGTAGATCTTGAGACAAGGATTTGAGCTCAGGTAGTTTATTGGGGAGGTGAAGGAAACATCACAGTGGGAGCAGGGCCATGAGACAAGGCAGTGAAGGGAGCCAGTGCATGCAGCCTCATTAGACCAGTAGGTGCTGAGGCCCCAGAAAGTTCCAGGAGCCACGGCAGAGCATGTGCCCAGAGGCCTCGCCTTGCAACCAAGCGATGAAGTACTGAAGGGATTTATCCTCCACCTCTCTCATTGGCTGAGAACGACTCCCAGGGGATATTAATTCCCTCCCCCACACATCAAAGTAACCCCATTGCTGCTCTGTTGCATGGACCAACACTGTGGGTTTTGGTGGCCAGAAAACAAGCCCACAGATAAAGGAATGCAGGAGTTGACAGTAAGTCAGGCCAGGGCATGGCAGCAGTAAGCAAGGAGACACGTGTGGGCACCACAACACCTGTTCCACTTTGAATGTGTGACTTGGCCACGACAAGCATTTTAAAAGCCATCATGCTTGAGGTCTGAGAGGGCACAGAGAAGCCTCTTCCAAAGCCCCACCGTGGAGCCTACTGTCTTTTGTTGCACAGCATTGGTAATAAGCTAACCGGTCCACTCTACTCTTTTCCTACTCTTATCACTCTAGAAAAAAAGAACACACACACACCAATCCTAGACTCAAGCCTGAAAGAATGCAGCCTCACTGGAATCACAGAAGTGAGCTCTGATGTGCCATGATTCTCCTATAGCAATTTCCCCAGACCAACTGCAGAGAGAAAGAAAACTGGGTGCTCTGGCCACACTGCCAACAGGATGCAAGCAACCAACGACATCTTTCTCATTTGACGTCAGTAATTTAAGAAAAATTATCAAAAGTTTATGCCAACAAAGCTGAAAACATTACTGGGAGTTCTAAAATACATTAATATATCTGAAGCCTGTGATGGCTGTTGACTATCCAGAGACTTAAAGAGGAAGCTTCCCCTTGAATATCAAGCAGCCGTCCTCAGCTCCTCCCGAGCATCCTGCACACAGCCCGCCTTCCAACGCATCACTTCCATGACCCTGCCTCTGTCAAACTAGCAACTACATCCCTAAAAAGTCAGTGGAGAATGACCCTTCTAGTCACATTTTTAATAATTGTACTCTTCTGCACACGTGCCCAAGCAATGGAACTTGACTCACTAAATCTAAAGGAGAAATCGTTTCCATCTAGACTTGGGAGTTCTGAAAAACATTTCATTTTCAGGGTTATCACTTTTTGAACTTCTGAAAGAAAACACATTCTCTACAGTCTACCTACATTTCCATCAGGACTGCCTCTGTGAGACTGTCAGTGTCTAGGGTTTGAGGACACTGTGGCCAACAGACACACACACAGTTGGAATCTCTTGAAAATACTATAAATAGACAAAATAAGTTTCTTCTTATGTAGGTTTAGGCATGCTTTCTAATGTATATATTTCGATTGTTTCTTCCTCGGTTCATCTACCATATACTTACCGTCCTACCTCCTTTGAGTGCTCATCGCCATGGTAAACGTGAGGTATGCAACAGTGAGTAAAACAGTCTCTAGCGCTGCATAACTCATTGCACAAACAGTGTCAGAATTGTAGTGACAAAAATCAAATACAGAATTTAACAGAATGCTGCCATCTGCATCTATTTGATTTTGTCACTCCATGCCCTTCAGTGACTACATAACATACTGTCCTGTGATGAAGACCAAGTCCTTTACATGGCCTGGGAACCCCAGCTGGTCCTTCTTTACAGTAGCTACTAAGAACTTTTTTCTCAAAAAGCACGATTAAGAATCAATTTTAGGGCCAGGCACAGTGGCTCATGCCTGTAATTCCAGCACTTTGGGAGGCTGAAGCAGGTGGATCACTTGAGGCCAGGAGTTCAAGACTATCCTGGCTAGCATGGTGGAACCCCATCTCCACTAAACATACAAAAATTAACTGGGCATGGTGGTGTAATCCCAGCTACTCAGGAGGCTAAGGCAGGGGAATCGCTTGAACCCGGGAGGTGGAGGTTGCAGTGAGCTGAGACTGCGCCACTGTACTCCAACCTGGGTGACAGAGCAAGACTCCATAAAACAAAATAAAATAAAATATCAATTTTAGGAAAGTTTTAAGAACATATTCCACTGAAGAAGAGATCTATACAGTGGAAATCTTTAATTTCTTTCATTCCACATTCCACAGTTCTTTTGCATACATAGCAAATAGGATACCCTACGTGGTTTTTCTGGAGAAATACGCAAAGATGTGTTTCAGATACGCAAATTAATTCCATTAGAAACCCTAAAATAGTGGTCCCTTTAGTTCTTAGAAAAGCATGGAAGTAAAACATAGACATGAATTCAACAAGATGGAAAAACTTCCTAAGGTTTAAATACAGCAAATGCAAATGTACATTTTGGGCTTAGGTTTGAATTTGTAAAAACTGGAAGATTCTAAAAATATTTCAGAAAAAAAGTCATATCCTCATGCCAGTTGTCCAGCGTACTTGATGCCAACCGTCATCTGATAATCATAGGTAGAATATATTTTAACATATATAGGCAGAGATATTATTATTTATATATTTTTTTCAGTTATGTGTGTTTCTGTAGGTCATTTAGATTTTCTTTTCTCAGGTTTTCTCAGGGTAAGATAAACACTTCCACAATCAACTCCCACATATACTGCAGCAGAACACTCTAGAAGTCTAGAATATATTTTAACATATATAGGTAGAGATACTATTATTATTTATATATGTTTTCAGTTATGTGTGTTTCTCTAGGTCATTTAGAAAGATTTTCTTTTCTCAGGTTTTCTCAGGGTAAGATAAACACTTTCACAATCAACTCCCACATGTACTGCAGCAAAACACTCTAGAAGTCTACAGTTTGGTCTCAAAACAACGCTACTTCCTCTTATTGTCCCAGAGTGGAATCTGAAAAAAAAAAATACATTTTGTAACTTAATTCAGTATCACTATGGAAAAACAGCAGAGTGCAATTAAGACTCAGTGTATCAGGCCTTCCAATCTACATAATTCTAGCTTTCTATTTGCTTCTCATAATACTCAACACTTAGACATACTGTACTTTTATTTCTAATCTCCATTTGTTTAAATAACACAAAAGCTTCTTCAAATTTCAACTATTATTTATATAGAGTCCTTTGGAAGATTTATTCTTTTTAATTTAGAAGTTTACAGGAGAGGGTCTTGGGAACCTGAAGACCAACTTCACTTGCCTGAGCAGTGGGCCACACCAGGATAGAGGAGGTTACAATTCAAGTCATTTCCAGTCCATCCTTGAAAACGATTCAGTACGCATACAATGCATAGGCTCAAAGCTAAGTCCCTTTCAACCACTGAGATTACATATTCTACTCTTTGAAGTAACATAATCATTATGCAAGTCTACAATCATTTGATCCTAGAAAAAATTATGATTACAGGCATACGTTGGAGATACTACAGTTGAGTTCCAGACCACAACAATAAAATTAATGTCAAAATAAAACAAGTCACATAAATTTTTTGGTTTCCCAGTGCATATAAAAGTTAGGTTTGCAAACACCGCATGTTCTCACTCATGGGTGGGAACTGAACAATGAGAACACTTGGACACAGGAAGGGGAACATCACACACCGGGGCCTGTCATGGGGTGGGGGGGATAGCATTAGAGATATACCTAATGTAAATGACGAGTTAATGGGTGCAGCACACCAACATGGCACATGTATACATATGTAACAAACCTGCACGTTGTGCACATGTACCCTAGAACTTAAAGTATAATAAAAAAAAAGAAAAGTCAGCTTTGCATTATACTGTTGTCTATTTTGTGCAGTAGCATTATGTCTAGAAGTATACAGACCTTAATTTAAAAATATTTTATTGCTAAAAAATGCTAAAGATCACCTGATCTTTTAGTGAGTCCTAATCTTTTGCTTGTGGACAGCCTTGTCTCGATGTTGATGGCTCCTGACTGATCAGGGTAGTAGTAGTTGAAAGTTCTGCCGGCTGTGGTGATTTGTTAAAATTAGACAACAATGAAGTTTGCTACATCGATTGACTCTGCCTTTCATGAAAGATTTATCTGTGGCATGTAATGCTGCTTGATAATATTTTACCTGCAGTGGAACTTCTTTCAAAATCGGAGTCAGTCCTCTCAAACCCTACTGCTGCTTTATCAACTAGGTTAATGTAATATTCTTTACTTTCATTTCAAAAATGTTCATGTTCAGTCTTCACCAGGAGTAGATTCCATCTCAAGAAACCACTTTCTTTGCTTATCCATAAGAAACAATTCCTCTTCTGTTCAAGTTTGATGATGAGATTGCAGCAATTTAGTTACATCTTCAGGCTCCACTTCTGATTCTACTTCTCTTTCCATAGTCAACACATCTGTAGTTACTTCCTCCACTGAAGTCTTGAACCCCTCAAAGTCATCCATGAGGGTTGGAATCAACTAACTCCTGTTAATGCTGGTAATCTGACCTCCTCCTATGAATCATGAATGTTCTTAATGGCGTCTAGAATGCTGAGTCCCTTCCAGAAGGCCTTCAATTTACTTTACCCAGATCCATCAGAGCAATCACTGTCTATGGCAGCCATAGTCTTACAAAATGTATTTTTGAAATAATAAGACTAGAAATTCGAAATTACTCCTTCATCCATGGGCTGAAGAAAGGATACTGTGTTAGCAGGCATTAAAAACATTAATCTCTATTTATATCTCCATCAGAGCTCTTGGGTGACCAGATGCATTGTCAATGAGCACTAATTTTTAAATTTTAATTTCCAGGATACATGCGCAGGACATGCAGGTTTGTTGCACAGATAAACATGTGCCATGGTGGTTTGCTGCACCTATCAACCCATCACCTAGGTATTAAGCCCCACAAGCATTAGCTATTTATCCTGATGCTTTCTCTCCTCCCCTCATCCCCCCACAGGCCCCATTGTGTGTTGTCTTCCTCCCTGTGTCCATGCGTTTTCATTGTTCAGCTCCCACTTGTAAGTGAGAACATGTGGTGTTTGGTTTTCTGTTCCTGTGTCAGTATGCTAAGAATAATGGCTTCCAGTTCCATCCATGTCCCTGCAAAGGACATGATCTCATTCCTTTTTATGGCTGAATAGTATTCCATGTTGTATATTTAACCACATTTTCTTTATCCAGTCTAACATTGATGGGCATTTGGGTTGATTTCATGTCTTTGTATTGTGAGTAGTAATGAACACTAATAGTTTGAACTTTTTTTTCTGAGCAGTAGTCTCAACAATGGGCTCAAAATGCTAACTATGTGTAAACAGATGTGCTATCATCCAGGCTTTGTTGTTCTATTTCTAAAGCACAGGCAGAGTAGATTTAGCATAACTCCTAAGGGCCCTAGGATTTTTAGAATAGTAAATAACCATTGGCTTCAACTTCAGAGTCACCAGATGCATCAGTCCCTAACAAGATTCAGCCTGTCCTTTGAAGCTTTGAAGCCATGCGTTGACTTCTCTCTAGCTATGAAAGTCCTAGATGTGATCTTCTTCCAAGAGAAGGCTGTTTTGTCTACCTTGTTCAGTGTAGCGACCTTCATCAATGGACTTAGCTAGATCTTCTGGATAATTTGCTGCAGCTTCTCCATCAGCACTTGCTGCTTCACCTTGTGTTTCTAATATTATGGGGATGGCTTCTTTCCTTAAAATTCATACCAATCTCTGTTAGCTTGAAATTTTGCTTCTGCAGCTTCCTCCCCTCTCTCAGCCTTCACAGAATTAAAGAGTTAGGGCCTTGCTCCAGGTTAAGCTTTGGCTTAAGAGAATGTTGTGGTTAGCTTGATCTTCTATACAGACCACTCAAACTTCTCCATATCAGCAATAGGCTGTTTCACTTTTTTTATTATTATTATTCATGCGTTCACTGGAGTAGCACTTTTAATTTCTTTCAAGAACTTTTCTTTTGCATTTATAACTTAGCTAACTGGTACAAGACACCTCTTTTCCAGCCTATCTCAGCTTTTGTTTGACGTGCCCTTCTCACTAAGCTTAATCATTTCTAGCTGTTGATTGAAAGTGAGAGATGTGTGTGATGATTCCTTTCACTTGAACACTTAGAGGCCATCGTAGGGTTATTAATTGGTCTAATTTCAATATTGTGTGTCTCAGGGAATAGGGAGTCCCAAGGAGAGGGAGAGAGATATGGGGAACTGCTGATGAGTGGATCAGTCAGAATACGTATAATATTAATTACTTTCTCTATCTCATATGGGCACGGTTAATGGAACCTCAAAAAAATCACAATACTAACATCAAAGATCACTGATCACAGGTCAACATAACAGATATAGTAATAAAAATGTTGAAGATATTTTGAGAATTAGCAAAATGTGACACAGAGACAAAGTGAACACATGCTGTTGGAAAACCAGCACCAATAGATTGCTCAACACAGGGTTGTCACAAACTTTCAATTCACAAAACACCATATCTGTGAAGCACAACAAAACAAAGCATGCCTGTACTACACTACCAGTTGAAAGGAAAATGTGGTAGCATCAATGGGAAATTATTACCTAATAATCATACTGTGTTAAAGACAAGTGAGGCAATGCGAAGAATGCGTTAGTCTAGGAAAAAAATTATCTTTAAATCTCTCATTTTCCACTGGGTGTTTTGTTGAAAAGCAATTGTAAACTTGAGATATGCACTGATTTCAGCAGCCTTCCCAGTGGTTGTGGCCTGAACCCATTAATCAGCTAAAAGCTGAATGTAACTTTTATTTTATATTTAAAGTTGAACTTTCCAAACAGCAGTGGGTATCAGAGGCCAGGAGCCCAGAAGCTTTCTGTGTTGAGGTTTTGCCTTTCATTTTTCACTCTCCAGGTCCCTGTGACTTTGGTGGGGCCACACCCACTAGGCCACCCTCCATCTGCTGCCTTCTAATCCCTTGATGTTTGCACAGAAAGCAGTCTACACTGCCGCTTTTTCAACACTCGTTGTGGTTTGCTGTGTCAACAGAGTATTTCTGATGCTGCATTTGATTAACTGACCAATTTGTTCCTCCATCTTTTTATGCCATTCCCTTGAGACAAACCACACTGATAGAAGTGGTGTTTCTTCTCTCAGGTGTTTGCATACACATGTACATGTCCCGTATTTCTCATGAAAATATCACAAAATGTGTTTAAACTATTATTATTTCTTTGACAATAAAAAAACTATGTTTACATGAGAGAATTTTAAAACTGGAAGGAATCAAGAAATTATCTAACCCGAAATCAGCCTGATGAGAAAACTTAGGTCCAGAGAAGGGAAATAACTTGGTTCCGAGTCAATAAGAACTAAGAAAGTGTCCATTGGCCAAAGTTGCTGTCTTCATTTCCTTCTGAATCTCCTACTGCCTCCTTTCTCCTCAGTCTTCACTGTGGATTCATCTCTAAGCATTAGTGCTTCCACAGTTCCATCCCTCAGCCTTCTCCCATCCTGACGTGATCCTCAAGCAATAAGCATCATGCTAATGACTTCCATGATCTCGTCTACATGGATGAATCTCAAATATTCCAGTTAAAGCTTCTTTCACCTTCACCAGACCTCTACCACCAATGACATATTGGAGGTCTCCTTCTGAACCCACCTCACTCCTCAATGTGCCCAGCGTACCCCATCCTAGTAGGTTCCTCCTCCCATATTTCCTACCTCAGCAAATTACTCCACTATTCTAGCCATTCTCCCAAAGCAAAGGTAATATATTGAATCACCTTCTACACACACACAAACGCACACACATGCACCAGTCTATTAATTACCAATGTTCCTCCCGCATCCCTCCAGAGTCCACCTTCTCATCTCAGCTTCACTATCACTTCTTGGACTCTGGCTCTTCTCTCCTCTAACACATCTTGATGAGAGATATTCCTCTGTCTCCAGAGCGTTCCAGTTGTATGCCCCACCCCTCCTCCAGTAGCCATAACAGTCAGCTGAATCCTTAGACCCAGTTAGCCCCATAGAAGAACTCATCAAAAGTAATGAAGCTGGTCTGAGAATTCTCCATAGTACCAGCTTCAGAGAACAGAAGCTTCAGGAGGAGAAAATGGCCCAACTCCACCATACCACTGAGCTGAATATTCAGAGGTGTGACTTCGGCTGATTACAGCCCTTTCCTATGAGAGCTAATCTGCCCATTCCTCATGTTGCTTGATTGTAAATCATGATATGAGCCAATAATCCACGAGTATTCTTTTTTATTAATAGTATAACCAGTTAAATCTATACAAAATTCTGGATATGTCACTATAGTTACAACTCACAAGTTTTAATGTTTAGTATTTGTATTATTGTAAACCTTTTTTGCCTCCCATATTTAAATCATTTTACTGGGGCCTAATAATTTGTCTATTTTGATGATTTTTGGCTAATGCACATCGTCATAGAGCCCAACCACACTCCAGATACTGACCATTTCCTCCACCCAGACATGTTCACTTCCTGTCACTGTCGTCCCTCCCCACCATCTCCACTGCCACTTGTTTTACACAAGCTCTGATGAACTTTTAGGTCACTACAGTTTTGCCTTTTCCACAATTTTCTATCAATGGAATCACACAGTATATGCTGCTTAGTGTGACGCTTCTCAGACTTCTCATGTTGCGTGCCATCAGTAGCTCATTTGTTTTTACAGCTGAGTGTTTCTCCATGTTACGACTATACTGTATTTTATCTACCCATTCTCCAGTTGACAGCCATTTGGGTCATTTCCAGTTTTGATTATAATAAATTATGCTGGTGTGAATACATCCAAGTCTTAGTATGAATGTATGCATTCTCAAGCGTAAAAGCCTAGAATCAGAATTGCTGAATCACAAGGTAACTATGCATTTAACTATAATATGAACTGCAAAAACTGCTTTCCAAAGTGGCGCCACCATTTTCCCACAAGCGATGTATGAGTTACGCTTGCTTCACATTCTTTCTCACACTTGGGACTGTACGTTTTGTGTTTTAAGTTCTAGCTATTCTAGGGAGTACCTAGTGGTTCTAATATTCATTTTCCTGAAAACTAGTAATACTGACCAACTTCTCACATTATTGGTCATTTACATAACTTCTTTTGTGAAATGTCTCTTGAAATCCTCTAATATTTTTTAAAAGCTTGTGTCTTTTTTGAGTTGTGACTTTGTTTTTTTAAATATATGTTCTTGATAATAGTCATTCTTCAGATATGTGTTGGGTAAGTACTCTGAGAGTTGCCTTTTCATTTTCTCAAAGAAAAAATTTTAAATTTCAGTAAAGTCTAATTCATCTATTTATTTCATGGTTCATTTGGCAGGAGCTGGGGGCTCAATTTAAGAAATTGTCTACTCAAGGTCACGAGAATTATCTTGTGTTGCCTTCTGAAAACTTCATGGCTCTTATATGTAGTCTATGATACACTTTGAGTTAAGAGTTGCGAATTATGTGAGATGTAGTCTAAGTAAGTTTTGCTTTTGTCCCCCTTTTTTTTTAAATCATTCACATATTCAACAGCTTCAGACCAAGTCTTTGAAAAGAATCTGCTTTCACCATTGAATTACCTTGGAGCCCTTGTCAAAAATCAATTGAACATATATGTGTGGGTCTATTTCCAACTCTATTTTCTAATATTGTAACATGTTCATGTAGGCAGAAAATCCTTTAGCCGATACCACACTGTCTTGGTTGCTGTAGCTTTATAATAAGCCTTGAAATCAAAAAGTATATAATTTCCAACTTTGTTTTTCTTTTTAAAGTATTTTTGGTTTTTCTAGGTCTTTTGATTCCATATAAATGTTGGTGCCCATCCCTTGACAATTGCTACGAAAACTTGCTGCACCTGGGGAAAATTACTACCTTAGCTACCATATCTTACAATACATAAAATGATATATTTCTCCATTTGTTTAGGTCTTTAACTTCTCTCAACAAAATTTTGTAGTTTTCAGTAAATAAGATGTATACTTTTCACTCGTCTTTTCTTAAGTTTATTCAAAGGAATTTTATTCGTGCTTTTGTAAACAGACTTGCTTTGAAAACTGAGTTGTTCCTCATTTCAACATCCAATAGGTGTTTTCCTCACTGATATATAGAAAGGCAATGGCATTTTTTTTTTTTTGGCTGGGCCCGGTGGCTCACGCCTGTAATCCCAGCACTTTGGGAAGCCGAGGCCGGCGGATCACGAGGTCAGGAGATCAATACCATCCTGGCTAACACAGAGAAACCCCGTCTCTACTAAAAATAAAAATAAAAATAATTAGCTGGGCGTGGTGGCCGGCTGCCTGTAGTCCCAGCTACTCCGGAGGCTGAGGCAGGAGAATAGCATAAACTCGGGAGGCGGAGCTTGCAGTGAGCGGAGATTGTGCCACTGCACTCCAGCCTGGGCGACAGAAGGAGAATCGGTCTCAAAAAAAAAAAAAAGGAAAAAGAAATAGGCAATGGCATTTTTAATCTCAACCTTATTTTTTGTAAAAACCTCGCTAAAGTCATTTATTTCTTTAGCTTTATTTCTGTAGATTTCTTTGGATTTTCTGCCTACATTAACATGTTAACCACAGAAAAAGTTAATTTTGCTCATTTCTGATCTGTATTCTATTTGCTTTGTTTTCTGACCTTACAGAAATCCCAGTGCAATGTTGAAAGGGCATTCTGGCTTGTCCCTAATCTCAAGTACAATGTATTCAGTCTTTTACCATTAAGTGTAATGTTGGTTGTAGATTTTTCATATCTGTCTCTTATCAGGTTGAGGAAGTTATCTTTTATTTCTAGTCTGCTAAGAGTTTTTGTTGTTTTGAGTCAAATTACAAGAAATGCTTTTTTTACCCCAATTGAGAAAAATCCTACTTATTCTCCCTGACTGTTAATATGTAATATTATGATTTGTTAATGTTAATATGAAATATATGGATTTGTCAGCTATTAAATAATCTTGCATTCCTGAGATAAAACCCAGTTGTTTGTAACTTATGTTTTATATATTGTATCATTTTCTTTGAAAATGTTAAGGATTTTTGCGTTTATGTTCATGGGGGAAATTTCTTTCTATTCTTTTAATTCTTTGGCTTTGGTGTGAGAGTAATACTGGCCTTGTAAGATGAGATGAGAAGGGTTATTTTGCCTCAATTTTATGCAACTGCTTTTATGGCTTTAGTATTTTCTTTTTCCTCCTAAAATATTTGATAGAATATCAATGAAGCCAGCTGAGTCTGGACATTTCTATTTGTGAATATTTTAAATTATGAATTCAATTTCTTTCATTGACACGGGACAGTTCAGTTGTCTGTTTCTTAAGTCAGTTTTGGTAAATGTGGTTTCTTTAAAAATATGACTATTTCATTTAAGTTGTCATGATATTTTCTTTTCTTTTACTATCTATAGAAACTGGAAGGATGTCCACTCTTTTACTCCTGATATTGGAATTTCCTTTGGTTTAATATGTTTTATTTACCTTCTTAGATGGAAATTTAGATATTTTATGCTTTTCTTCCTTATAGCAATAAATATTCCTTAAAGCAATAAATGAACTCTCTAATACTATTTTAGCTACATCTCACAACTTTTGATACGCTGTACTTTGTTATTGAATTCAAAATATTTTCTAGTTTCCCTTTTGATTTCTTCTTTGGCCAGTAAATTTTTTGTATTTTTAGCAGAGACAGAGTTTCACCATGTTAGCCAGAATGGTCTCGATCTCTGAATCTCATTACCCACCCACCCCAGCCTCCCAAAGTGCTGAGATTACAGGCGTGAGCCACCACACCCAGCCTCGGTATATAGTTTATCTTGATGAATATTCATGTGCACTGGAAAAGAACATGTGTTTTTTTGTTGCTGGGTGGAGAATTCTATCTGTGTTATTTAGATCACGTTGTTTGGTAGTGTTATTCAAGTCTCTACGTTTATTGATTGCCTACTTTCATCAATTAGAAAGGAGTAGTGAAATTTCCCACTATAATTGGTCCTTTTTCCATTTCTTCCTTTAGTTTTGACAGTTTTGTTTAATATATTTTGGACTCCATTATAAAACACACATATATTTTTAAGTGTTACCTCTTCCTGCTAAATCAAATATCATTATAAAAATCTCTGTAGCAAAACTCCTTACCATTTTTAATAATATAATTTTTTTGTTATACTTACCGTTTTCATATCTTTTTTCAGTATTTTCACTTTCAACCTATTTGCCTCTTTGTATTATTCACACTACATTTATTATAAATAGCATATAGTTGGATATGGTTGCTCTTTGTCCTGTCTGATAATCTGGCTTTATTTGAAGGTGACATATGGAATATAACTAAGAGGTAATACTATTTTCTAATCCTGAACTAGTCTCATGGACACTAAAGCAATATTCCATTACGCACATATTAATTTCCTTTCCCTCAGTAATCGTTTGCTTCATTTCCACTTATTAAATTTACCGATGCCCTCCTCAATATACAACTATTAGGCACAACAAAAGGATTAGCCCATAAAGCTAGTAGCAATATAAATCAAATCTATACTTTCCTTTTCATTCATTCCCAATGACTCCAGGAAAGATTGGATAAAATATAAGCATATAGGATTATCTCATCTGCTAGGCAGACAGGAGCCTAAAGACGTTTAGAGGAGGAAGGATAAGTTGACAATGATCATGCCCTTTGGAACTTAGCCAATTATATTCAAAGGCATTGCCATTTTGTCTTGTTTAGCAATAGAAATTCTAGAAGCAATCTGGGACCCATTTTATGAGGTCAAGTGAAGAAACAGAAAATTTTTTAGGAGGGGCTTCAAGATGGCTGCATACAGACATCTCACACCTCGTCCACAAAGAACTTAAATATTGAGTAGGTAATCAAACTTCGAATAGACAATCCAAGAGAGAACACTAGAATTCAAAGAGAGAAGTGACAGGAAACACCTAAATGAAGGAGAGGGATCAGGAGTATACTCGACCAGGATTGGCTGGGAGCCTGGAGAGACTCCCCAAAGCAGGAAAGGGAAAAGAGATACTCAGTGGTCCACACTCCCATCGGGTACTCCTGCAATCCTAGCCATGCTAAAGTTCCTCAGCCCTCGTGGGCCATGAAATTAACAGAGTGAGGTTCCTGAAGACTATACAATGACATTGCTCCAGAGAGAGAGGTAACACTGGGTTTCACACCCCCAAACCCTAAGCAGCTACAGTACAGTGTCATTGAGAGCCTGGTCCATGATAAACTGCACCCTGCCATAGGGCTCAACAGCCCCTGCATCTCCACATCCCTGGAGGCCCACTGATTTCCCCTGTCTACAACTAACACTGCAGTTTGCTGCTACTACTTGGGCTGAAGCATCATGTGCCACCAGACACAATCTTGTAGATTTCAGAAGTGGAAACACCATGTATTTTCACATGTCTGGACAAAGTCCCCCTGCCTGCAGCTGCCATCACTGTGCTGCCAGGGCTGAAGCACGAGTGATGTGCAGGCTGCTACCACCAGGGCAGAAATACAAGCCAAGTGTGGGCTGATGCCACGGGGACTAAATCACAAGCAAAGCACCTGTTCCTCCTCAGCCTGCATATGGCTACCACTGAAACCAACCCCACCCACACAGGTAGTAGGGACACTACGCAACTGTTGCTGCCCCTAACCCAAGCATTTCTTCAGAGACCTGGGGATAATCCCACCCTGCCTCACATAGCCAGCACCAGTATGCCCCATGGGGCGGGGGGAGGCGGGGAGGCAAGAGGATAATTCCACCTAGCCCAGTTTCAACCCCTACTCATGTAGAGCATGCAGTACAGGGTCCTTGGTATCGTCCATCCCAGTCCAACACCATTGGCACCTAGGCACTACTCCCCGGGGCCCAGGGGCCAACTCACCCTGTCACCACTACTACAGATAGTATCACATGCACATGCCACCTATTGGCCTGGAGACTGCCCTACCTTAGCCCATTGGAGCTACCAGCAATACTAGCATGTACTTCTCTTAGACCCAGATGGTTGCTACTGCCATTGCCCCTACCACACCTTTTGCCCAGTGGTCCAAGAACCCAGCCACCTCAACCACCACTACTCCTCCTGGCACCTAAGTAAGCCACTTGTAGGCTCAAAAATTGACCCATCTGGACGCACTAATGCCAGTGCACACCACACTGTGTACACTGGCCCAGCACAAGCATGCTCAACTCACTGCTACAACAATGGCTCAAATGGCTGGCTCACATGGCATTTCAGTCCTCAGCAAAACTTCACCACAATCTCCACTAATAACTTCACAGTTTTCCACAATGGCTGAAATAATCTACACTCGCTCCTAGTGTATAAGTGTTCCTTTTTCTCCACAACCTTGCCAGCATCTGTTACTTTTTGACTTTTCAATAACAGCCATTCTGGTTGGTGTTAGATGGTCTCTCACTGTGGCTTTGATTTGCATTTATCTAATGATCAGTGACGTTAAGCTTTTTTTCTTATGATTGTTCGCTACACGTATGTCTTCTTTTAACTAGTGAATGTTCCTGTCCTTTGCCCATTTTTCTGAGAATACCTAAAAATAATACAAAAGAATCGGAAAAAGAAATTCAAGATATGAATGAAATATTTTTTAAAAGAATGAAAAAAAATTCTGGAACTGAAGAGTGCATTGAATGAAATACAAAACACATTTCAAAGCTTCATCAATAGGCTAGATGAAGCAGAAGAAACGAAGAACTTGAAGACAGATCTTTTGAAATAACCTGATCAAACTTTACAAGACAAAGGAGATAGGGGGACCTATTTTTAACATTCTTAAGGAAAAGAAATTTCCAACAAGAATTTCATATCCCACCAAATGAAGCTTCACAAGCAAAGGAGAAATAAAAATTTTTCCAGACAGACAATAACTGAGGGAATTTGCTACTTAGACCAGCCTTACAAGAGATCCTTAAGAGAGTTCTCATGCGGACATGAAAGAACAATACCTGCCACCATAAAAACACCCTTAGGTACATAGCCCACAGACCCTATAAAGCAACCATACAGTGGAAACTCAAAGGAATCAATTAATCTCACAGTATCATCAAAGCATCACCTACCAACGTGTCCAGAATTGGTGGGTTCTTGGTCTCCCGGACTTCAAGAACACGCTGCAAACCCTCACAGTGAGTGTCACAGTTCTTAAAGATGGTGGGGTCCGCAGTTTGCGCCCTCTGATGTTCAGATATGTCCCGAATTTTTTCTTTCTGGTGGGTTCGTGGTCTCGCAGGCTTCAAGAGCAAAGCTGCAGACCTTCACAGTGAGTGTTACAGCTCATAAAGACAGCGAGGACCCAATCAATGAACAGCAGCAAATATTATTGGGAAGAGCAAAAAGAACAAACCCTCCACACCACACAAACCCACCACAGCCAGTTGCCACACACGGCTGGGGCAGCCTGCTTTTATTCCCTCATCTGACACCACCCACATCCTGCTGATTGGTCCATTTTACAGAGAGCTGATTGGCCCACCTTACAGAGAGCTGATTGGCCCATTTTACAGAGGGCTGATTGGTCCGTTTTGACAGGGTGCTGATTGGTGCATTTACAAACCTTGAGCTAGACACAGAGTGCTGATTGGTGCATTTACAATCCTTCAGCTAGACATAAATGTTCTCCAAGTCCCCACCTCACTCAGAAGCCTACCTGGCTTCACCTAATGAATCCAGCCTGACTGTCCAGGACCTGCACTCGTCAGTCCTTGGGCGATGGATGGCACCTGGCGCCCTCAGAGCAGGGGGCGGCGCCTGTCGGGAAGGCTTGGGCCGCAGGGGAGCCCACCGCGTGGGGGGTGGCTCGGGCATGGTGGGCTGCAGGTCCCCAGCCGTGTCCCACGGAGAGGTGGTTGAGGCCCGGCGAGAATTCGAGTGTGGCGAGCGTGGTGCAGACGGGCCAGGAGCGTTGGTGGATCCGACGCACCCTTCGCAGCTGCTGGTCCGGGTGCTAAGCCCCTCAATTCCCGGGCCGAGCAGCGCCAGCCGGCGTCTCCGAGTGCGGGGCCCACCGAGCCCGCGCCCACCCAGAACTCGTGCTGGCCTGCGAACGCCGTGCGCAGCCCCGGTTCCCTCCCGCGCCTCTCCCTCCCCGCCTCCCTGCAAGCAGAGGGAGCCGCTCTGGCCTCGGCCAGTCCCAGAGGGGTCCCGCAGGCAGCGGCAGGCTGAAGGGCTCCTCAAGCTCCGCGAAAGCGGACGCGGCGAGGCCAAGGAAGCGCTGAGAGCCAGCGACGGCTGCTAGCACGTTGTCACCTCTCACCAATATTAACCTTAAATGAAAATAGTCTAAATGCACCTACTTAAAAGGTGCAGGGTGGCAAGTTGGACCAAGAAAACACACATCTGTCTGCTGTCTTCTGGAGACCCATTCCACATATAACGATACCTAAAGGCTCAAAGTTAAGAGCTGGAGAAAAATCTATTATGCAGATGGATAACAAAAAAGAGCAGGGATTACAATTCCTATATCAAATAAAACACAAATGAAACCAACAACAATAAATAGGTACAAAAAAAGGCATAAAGAGTTCAATGAGAACACTTAACTATCTTAAGTATATATGCACCCAATATTGGAGCACTCACATTCATTAAACAAGTATTTCTAGACCTATGAAAAGACAAAGCCACACAGTAATAGTGGGAGACTTCAGCACCCCAGTGACAATTTTAAACAGATCGTTTAGGCAGAAAACTAATAAATCTGGAATTAGACACATGAGCAACTGGGCCTAATACGCATCTATAGAATATCAAACACAGAATATATAATATATATTTATATATATTATATATATATTTATATATTATATATATATTTATATATATTTTATATATATTTATATATATTTTATATATATATTTATATATATTTTATATATAAATATATATATATATATAAATGCCTCTCAGCTGCAAATAGAACATACTCTAAGATCAACCACATGCTTGGCCATGAAGCAAGTCTCAATAAGTTTTAAAAAGTCAGAATCATACCCACCATAATCTCATACCTGGAGTGGCATAAAAATAGAAATCAATACCAATAAGAACTCTCAAAACCACACAATCATATGGAAATTAAACAACTTGTTGGTGAATAACTTTTGGATAAACAATGAAATGAAGGCAGAAATAAAAAATTATTTGAAACAAATGAAAACAGAGACACAACATACCAAAATATCTGGGATGCAGCAAAAGTAGTTGAAGAAGAAAGTTTACATCACTAAACGCCTACCTCAAAAAGTTAGAAAGATCTCAAATTAACGATCTAACATCATACCTAGAGGAATTTAAAAAACAAGAGCAAACTAACCCCAAGTCAAGTAGAAGAAAATAAATAACTAAAATCAGAGCAGAGCTGAATGATATTGAGACCCACAATTCCATACAAAAGATAAACAAAATCAAAAGTGTGTTTTTTGAAAGGACAAACAAGATAGATAAACGCTAGCTAGACTTGCAAAGACAAAAAAGAGAGAAGATCCAAATGAGCACAATCAGAAATGAAAAAGATGACATTACAACCAAACCCAAAGAAATACAAAAGATCCTAAGTGGCTATTATGAACACCTCTAAGCACACAAATCAGAAAATCTAAAGGAAATGAATAAATTCATGGAAATACACAACCTCCCAAGATTGAATCAGGAAGAAATGAAACCCTGTACAGACCAATAGAGAGTTCCAAAATTGAATCTGTAATCAAAAATATACCAACCAATAAATAAAAATCTGGACCAAAAGGATTCTGCCACTCATACAAAAAAGAGCTGGTACCAATTCTACTGAAACTACTCCAGAAAAATTGAGTAGGAACACCTCTCTAATTCATTCTATGAAGCCAACGTCACCCTCATACCAAAGCCTGCCAACCACACAATAAAAAAAGAAAACTGTAGGCCAATATCCCTGATGAACATAGATACAAAAATCCTCAAGAAAATTCTAGCAAACCAAATCCAACAGCACAATTCACCATGATCAAGTAGGTTTCATTCCTGAGATGCAGGGTTGGTTCAACTCACTTGAACCAATAAATGTGATTCACCACGTAAACAGAATTAAAAAGCAAAAATCATATGATCATCTCAAGGGACACAGAAAAAGCTTTTGATAAAATCCAACATCTCTTCATGATAAAAACCCTCAAGGAACTACATATGAAAGGACCATATCTCAAAAATAATAAGAGCTATCTATAACAAACTCACAGTCAAGAACATAGTGAATGAGAAAAACAGAAAGCATTCCTCTTGAGAAATGATACAAGATGAGAATGCCCATTTTCACCACTCTTATTCAACAAAGTACTGTAAGTCATATCCAGAGCAACCAGGAAAGAAAAAGAAAAAAAAAAAAGGCATCCAAATAAGAAAATAAGGGGTGAAATTACCTCTATTCACTGACAACAGAATTCGATACTTGGAAAACCCTAAAGACTCCATCAAAGTGCTTCTAGAACTAACAAATTACTTAAATGAAGCGTCAGGATACAAAATTCAACATCCAAAACTCAATAGCATGTCTATACATCAACAATGTTCAAGCTGAGAGTCAAATCAAGAATGCAGTCCCATTTACAATAGCAACAAAAAATGAAATACCTAGGAATGCATCAAACAAAGGTTAACAATCTCTACAAGGACAGCTATAAAATACTGCTAAAATAAATCATCAATGAAACAAACACAAATATGGAAAAACATTCTATGCTCATGGATTGGAAGAATCAATATTGCTAAAATGCCCATACTGCCCAAAGCAATCTATGGATTGCTATCTACCAGTATTTCCGTCAAACTACCAAATCATTTTTTCACTGAACTAAAAACACTATTCTAAAATTCATATGAAAGCAAAAAAGAGGCTAAATAGCCAAAGCAATACTAAGCAAAAAGAACAAAGCCACATGCATCACATTACCGAACTTTACTACAAGGCCATAGTTATCAAAACAGCATGGTATTGGTACAAAAACAGGCATATAGACCAATAGAACAGAATAGAGAATCCAGCAATAAAGCCACGCATTCACAACTATCCCATCTTCAACAAAGTTTACAAAAATAAGCAATTGGAAAAGGACTTTCTATTCAATAAATGATGTTGGAATAACTGGTTATCTATAAGCAGAAGAATGAAATGGACCTCTACCTATCACCATATGCAAAAATTAAGTCAATGATAAACAACAAGAAATAGAAAGAGAAGAGGAAAGAAAAGAAAGAAAGAAAAGAAAAGAAAAGAACCAGAAATCAATTAACAAAATGACAGGAATAAGTCCCCACATATCAATAATAGCCTTGAATGTAAATGGATTAAACTTTCCACTTAAAAGATATAGACTGTCTGGATTAAAAAGTGAACCAACTACATGCTGCCTATAAGAAACTCATCTCACCTGTAAAGTCACATACAGACCGAAAGTGAAAAAGTGGGAAAAGATATTTCATGCAATTGGAAACCAAAAGTGAGCAGGAATAGCTACAATTACATCAGATAAAACATACTTAAAGTAAAAAATAGTAGAAGGAGGCAAAGAAGTTTTCATTATTATTCTAAACATATATACGTACAACTGTGGAGCACTCGTACTTTTAAAGCAAATACTTTTAAACTTAAAGGAAGAGGTAGACTTCAATACAATAATAGTCCCCACTTCAACACCTCACTCTCAACATTAGACATCATCTAGAGAGAAAAATCAACAAATAAATATTGAATTTAAACTGTACATTAGAACTAAATGGACCTTATGGACATTTGCAAAAATTTTATTGAACAGCTACAGAATACACACTTCTCTCCTCAGTACCTGGAACATTCTTCAAGATAGACCTTATGTTAAGACACAAAACAAAACAAAGTCTCAACAAATTTAAAAGAATCAAAGTCATATCAAGTATCTTCTCGGACAACAAGGGAATAAAACTAGCAGTTAGTAACAAGAGGAACTATGGAAACTGTACAAATACATGGAAATTAAAGAACATACTCCAGAATGAACATTGGGTCAAGAAAGGAATTAAAGGGAGAATAAAAAGTCTAAAAATAAATGAAAATCAAAATACAACATACGAAACCTTTGGAATACAACAAAATCAGCGCAAAGAGAGAATTTTAGAGCAATAAGAGCCTACATTTAAAAAGTGGAAAGTTTTCAAATAAACAGCTTAATGATGCACCACAAGGAACTAGAAAAGCAAGAACAAACCAAACTCAAAATTAGCAGGAAAAAAAGCAGTAATAAAGTTGAGAGCAGAAGTAAGTGAAATAGATACTTTAAAAGTACAAAGGATCAACAAAGTGAGAAGTTCGTTTTTGAAACGATTTTTAAAAATGGATAAACCGCTTGGTAGACTAACCAATAAAAACTGAGAGTAGGCTAAAACAGAAAAATCGGAAATGAAAAAGGAGACATTACAACTGATGTCACAGAAATATAAAAGATCATCAGAAACTATTATGAACAGCTATACACTAACAAACTGAAAAACCTGGAGGAAATGAATAAATTTTGCAGTACATACAATCTACCAAGATTGAATCACGAAAAAATAGAGAACCTGAAGAAACCAATAACAAATAATGTAATAGAAACAGTAATAAAAACTTTCCTGAGAAAGAAAAGTGCAGGACCAGATTGCATCATTGCCAAATTCTACCAAACTTTCAAAGAACAAATACCAAGTGTCCTCAAACTATTCCAAAAAGTTAAAGGGAAGGGGACTTTCCATAACTCATTCTGCAAGGATGGAATTACTCACATACCAAAAACAGACAAGGATGCAAAAAAAATATGACAGGCCAGTAACTCTGATGAACGTAGACACAAAAATCATCAACAAAAAACTAGCAAGCCAAACCCAAGAGCACATTAAAAAGATAATACATGATAATCAAGTGGGGTTTATTCCAGGCATCTAAGATGGCTCAAGGTAACACAAATTAATATATGTGATACATCACATCAACAGAATGAAGGACAAGAAGCATATAATCATCTCAATAGACACAGAAGCATTTGACAACATTCAACATCTGTTTATGATAAAAACTCTCAACAAAGTAGGCATATAAGAAATGAATCTCAACATAATAAAGGCCATATATGACAGACTCACAGCTAACATCGTAGTGAATGGGTAAAAGTTGAAAGCAATTTCTCTAAGAACTGAAACAAGAAAAGGATCCGCACTCTTACCACTCTTATCCAACATGGTACTTGCAGTCCTAGCCAGAACAGTCAGGCAAGAGAAAGAAATAAAAGCCATTCAAACTGGCAAAGAGGAAGTCAAATTGTCCCTCTTTGCTGATGATAGAATCTTATATCGACAAAAACCTAAAGGTTCCATCAAGAAACTCTTAAATCTGATAAATAAATTAAATAAAGTTGCAGGATACAAAATCAACATATAAAATAAGTGGCCTTTCTATACACCAATAATGAACTAGATAAGAAAGAAATCAAGAAGGCAACCCAATTCATAATAGCTATAAAATATTACCTAGGAATAAATTTAATCAAGGAAGTGAAAAATCTCTATAAGGAAAACTGCAAAATACTGATGAAAGAAATTGAAGAGGACACAAACAAATGGAAAGACATCCCATGCTCAAGGATCATGATAATTAATATTATTAAAATGTCCATACTTCCCAAAGCAATCTAAAAATTCAACACAATCTCTATCAAAATAATAATGACATTTTCACAGATTTTTTTTAAAGTCCTAAAATGTGTATGGAACCAAAAAGCAGCCTGAATAGCTGAAGAAATCCTGAGAATAAAGAATAAAGCTGGAGACATCACATTACCTGACCTCAAAATATAGTAGAAGGCTATAGTAACTAAAACAGCTTGGCATTAGTATAAAAATAGACATATAGACCAATGGAACAGAGAATCCAGAAATAAATCCATGTATTTACAGCCAACTGCTTTTCAATATAGGTGCCAAGAACACAGATTGGGGAAAGGACACTGTCTTTAATAAATGGTGCTAGGAAAATTTGATATCCATATGCAGAAGAATGAAGCTGAACCTCTATCTCTGACCATGTATAAAAATCAACTCAAGATGAATTAAAGACTTAAATATAAGACCTGAAACTATAAAACTACTAGGGGAAAACACTTCAATATATTGGTCTAGGCAAATATTTTATAGCTAAGATTTTAAAAGGACAGACAACAAAAACAAAAATAGGCAAATGAAACCATATTAAATAAAAACCTTCCACACAGCAAAGGCAACAATCAACAGAGTGAAGAGACAATCTGTAGAACGGGAGAAAATATTTGCAACCTGTTCATATGAGAAGAAACTCATATCTAGAATATACCAAGAACTCAAACAACTCAACAGTAAAATCATTAATAATAATAATAATAATCCCATTAAACAGTAGGCAAAAGACATGAATAGACATTTCTCAAAAGAAGATACACAAATGGCTAACAGGTTTTTTTTTAAATGCTCAACATCATTAATCATCAGGAAATGCAAATAAAAATTATAAAGAGATATCGTCATATCACTCCTGTTAGAATGGCTATGATAAGACAAAAAATAAAAGAGGCTGGCATAGATGCAGAGAAAAGGGAACACATACACTGTTGGTGATAATGTAAATTAGTGTAGCCACTATGGGAAATATGATAGGGACTTCTGAAAAAACTAAAAATAGAACTATCATATGATCCAGCAATCCCACTACTGGGTATTTATCCAAAGGAAAAGAAATCAGTGTATTAGAGATACCTGCACTTGCGTGTTTACTGTAGCGCTATTCACAGTAGCAAGATATGGACTCAACATAAGTGCCCATCAAAGGACGAATAGATAAAGAAAATGTGGTGTATATTGTGAACCCCAAATATCTGAAGCAGTTCTCAATTTAGGAAATGTATTGTGCCAAAGTGAAGGATGCTCACCCATGACACAGCCTCAGGAGGTCCTAATGACATGTGCCCAAGGTGGTCCAAGCACAGCTTGGTTTCATTCATTTTAGGGAGACATGAGACATTAATCAATATGTGTAAGATGAACATTGGCTTAGTCTGGAAAAGTGGAACAACTCGAAGTGGGAAGGTGTCTTCCAGGTCATAGGTAGGCAAAGACAAATAATTGTATTCTTTTGCGTTTCTGATCAGCCTTTCCAAAGGAGGCAATCATATAGGCATTTATCCCAGTGAGCAAAGGGATGACTTTGAATAGAGTGGGAGGCAGGTTTGCCCTAAAGCAGTTCCCAGCTTGACTTTTCCCTTTAGCTTAGTGATTTTGGAGCCCCAAGATTTATTTTCCTTTCACAATATATACACAATGGAATACCACTCAGCCACAAAAAGGAATGAAATCATGTCACCTGCAGCAACATGGATGTAACTGGAGGTCATTATGTTAAGTAAAATAACAAGGCACAAAAAAACACTCATCACATGTTTTCACTCATATGTGGGAGTTAAAAAGTTGATCTCACAGAGGTAGAGAGTGGAATGATAGCTACCAGAAACCAGGGAGGGTGTATGGGTGGAAGGTGGGGATGAAGAGAGATTTGTTGATGGATACAAATGTACAGTTAGATAGGAAGAATAAGTTCTAATGTTCAATAGCAGAGTAGGGTAAATATAGTTAGCAACAATGCATTGTATATTTCAAAGTAGCTGGAAGACTTGAACTGTCCACAACACAAAGAAATGGTTAAGTGCTTAAGGTAATGATGGATACCCCAAGTGCCCTGACTTGAGCAATACACATTCTATGTGTGTAGCAAATACTGACATGTATCCCATAAATAAATGAAATATTATGTATCCATAAAAAATGAGGAGTAAAAATGATTAAATAAGTGACAATATCTTCTCCCTTCCCTCTTCTTTCATTTCCAATATATCTTTCAACTGGTCCAATGATCTTTCATGTCACACATGGGAAGATGTGACACATATTCATTTATTCATACAAGCCATTCCTTTAATCCTTCATTTCAACACATTTCCCCAATTTAGTAAGCAGGTGTTTTGATCGTCCATGCTAGTTTTCTAATAATCCACTGCTCTGTGGATGGTATAATACATACATCTATTGTATGTGGCATTTTAGCCTATCGTTGCACTGTATCCTCAGTGAAACAGGGTCCTCGATGTGAAGATACATCAGTAGAGGATCTAAATTGAAATAAAATTTATTTTTCTAATCATCTGATGATATTCAAAGCATTTGCTCCCATTACTAAATCCAACTCTAAAATAGTGTTCAGCACATTCAAAACCCATCCCTATCCTTCTGGGGCCACAGGCAAAGGCCAGTGCCTACCCGTATCCTCTCAGTACATAAAATCCTTTAGTCTATAGTTAACCTATAGGAAAAAATAATAAAAGTTAGTCTCATTTTGAGCCTGAGAGGTAGTCAGGGGGATCTGCCTTTCTTAAATTGCTTGACTGCCCCCATGACCACTAACCTCGTGTACATACTAGGCCACCTCCAGGGAGGACTAGAACATTGTTTTATTGCCTCCAATGCCCTTCCAAAAGTGAAAGACAGTTTTACTGTTGAGTATCAACATAACACACTTTGATTTTTTCTTTTTATATCTGTATTAATCTACTGCTGTGCAACAAATTATCCCCCCAAACAATGTAAGATAATAATACTTATTATCTCACATAATTTCTGAGGATAAGAAATTCAGTAGCAACTTAGTTGGGTGGTTGTGCCTTAGAGGCTTTCATGGAGTGGTGATCAAGCTGTCTGTTAGGGCTGCAGTCATCTGAAGGCTTGAGTGTGGTGGCTGGTAGATCTGCTTTTCATGTCACTTGAATGGCTGTTTTTTCTCACCATGCTGGCCTTTAAATAAGGCTGCTTATCACACTTCAGCTGGCTTTTTCTGGAATGACTGACACAAGGGAGACCAAAGGAGTAAGTTATCTCTATTGGTCACATAGACCATCCTTAATATGACAAGGGAGGGAACCACACAAGGTTGTAAATACCAAGAGGTAGGAATTATTTGGGGCCATGTTGGAAGCTGGCTTAGGAAGCCTAAAATGCTTTTCCATAACATTGTACCCCTTACTATGATTTCTTTTAATTTCTAGTCATCTAAGACCCATATTCCAGATCATATCATCAATTTACTGGCTGTGGCCCAAGAGTCATTATCAATCCATACCTCACTTTTGTTAATATCACTTAGTTTTGTTAATATATTTATGAACACCACTCTGAATTCTGTCCACTGAGTGAATGAATCTTTCCCTTCAATAATTGTCTAGCCATAAGCAGGTTACAATGCAGCCAACTTTGAGGTGACTGTGGGCCCTCCACATTTGAACTACATTCTGTAAGCTGTGCTACTTTTGGGGATCCTCCAAAAATACTCATTCAGATATGGATTTAAATAAGTCATCAGGGAGATTGATGTAGGGTTCCTAGACATAGCTGCCACTTGCTTGTGCTTGCAATGGGTTCCTTCAGTGGATTCCCCTGTGACGTATTCTTGAATACACCATTTCTTTTTGATGCAGTTCCTTTGTGCAGTTAGCTCCCAATTGGAGTATTTGTCTTATATAACCCATTACATGCAGAGTATTCCAGGTTTCAAAATAATTTGTGTCATTTAGTAATAGATACAGTTTCCAACAGGGATCAATAAAAGGCTAATAGTGGTCTCTCAAAAAGAGTTTACCTGACAGCCATCTCAAGCAGTTTTCTAATTTAAAATATTGAGTGGTCATCACTGGTTGGCAATCAAGGGCTTCTGTCAAACATCCTGTCAGCATGGGTATTTGTTGTGGGCACTTTTAATATCATTTCTTGAATGTTTTTAGAGGTTGCTTTGGAAATTAAAACATGCATCTTTAATTTATCACAACCTACTTAAAGCTAAATTTTTAATTACTTTTGATGAAATGTTGAAACTTTTCAATAGAAATTCATACAAATTGAGGGGAAATATGTATATATACACACATATATACTCACATATTTGCCGTTTCTAATGCTTTTACTTCCTTGTTCAGGATTGAGTTACTATCAGGTGTTACTTTTCTTCATTCTGAAAGACTTTCTTTGTATACTTTAAGGTACAAATCAGCCAGCAGTAAAAAAAAATTTTTTTTTTTTTTCAGATGGAGTCTTGCTCTGTTGCCAGGCTGGAGTGCAGTGGCAGCTAGCAGTGAAATTTTTTGTTGTTCATCTGAAAACGGCTTAATTTAATACTTCAATTTTGAAAGATAGTTTTGAAGGATATAAAATTATTGGTTACAGTTTTATTTTTCTTTCAGTCTCTTGTGACATTCGAACATCACCTGTCTTCCATTGTTTCTGTTGAAATGTTGTCCACCAATCTTATCATTGTTTATCTGTATACACT
Organism: Pan paniscus; assembly: GCF_029289425.2. Taxonomy (NCBI): domain Eukaryota; kingdom Metazoa; phylum Chordata; class Mammalia; order Primates; family Hominidae; genus Pan; species Pan paniscus. The sequence goes on along the minus strand of NC_073266.2, from coordinate 26,571,970 downwards.
AAGTCATTTTTTGGCTGCTTTCATGACTTTTTCTTCATTTTTACTTTTTTGGAAATTTGATTATGATGCGTAGTCTAGTTTCTTTGTATTCACCTTCTTCAAGATTGGTCTCTTGGATCTGTTAAGTTAAAGGTGTTCAACAAGTTTAGGAATTTCAGCATTGTCAAGTGTTTTATCCTCCATTTTCTTTCTTCTCTCCCTCTAAAGTTCCAGTTTCATATATATTGGAGCTCTTTGTATTGGTCCACAAATCTCTGAGGCTTTGTTCATTTTTCTTCAATTTTTGATATTGTTTTTACAAATTATATAATTTTTATTACCTACCTTCAAGGTCACTAATTTTTTATTCTTCCATCTAAAAGAGTTTTTTGTCTATCTAGGATGAAAATTCAAATTTCTAAGAAAATAAATCCAAATGAGTTCTCTAATGTCAAAATTTGTTTACTTTTTTGTAGACTCATAATAAAGAAAATTAAAAGTCTTTCTCCCATTTTTTATTGGAAAATTATTTCTCAAAAGTAAATTGTTTCTTGTATGTTCTTACAAAAATTTTTTTCAAATAACCTATCAAAAATATAGTCTATACATATTTAAATGTACCCACATGAGTAACGGCTTCTTCAATCATCATTTATTATTTCATCTGAGTCTTTTCTTCTTTATTAAATTTCTTTTTCTGGACTAAGTCCTTTAAATAGTTCTTTCAGTGAAGGTCTACAAATGGTTAATTATTTCCACTTTTTGTCTGAAAAAGTCCTTATTTAATCCTTAGTCTTAAAATATTATTTTGATATATAGAATTATAGTTTGGAGTTATTTTCTCTGAAAACTTGGATTTCTATTTCTATCGTTTTCAAAAAGTCTTCTATCAGTCTGTTATTTCCTTTTAGGAATCTGTCTTCCTTTTGAGTCATTTTTAAGATTTTTCTTTATCTTTGCTACTCTCGCTTCAGTTTTATATTCCTAGATGAAATTTTAAAAATCATGCTTAAGTTTCAGGCTCCTGTATGGAAGAATTCATACCTTTGATTCTGGAAAAGTACTGAACTTTTTATTAAGTATTGCCTTTCTACCCTTCTCTCTCTCTATGCAAGACAATTTTTTTACTTTATTTATTTATTTATTTTTACTATTTTTCTTTTCTTTATTATACTTTAAGTTCTATGGTACATGTGCACAACGTGCAGGTTTGTTACATATGTGTACATGTGCCATGTTGGTGGGCTGCACCCATTAACTGGTCATTTACATTAGGTGTATCTCCTAATGCTTTCCCTCCCCCCTTCCCTCACCCCACAACAGGCCCTGGTGTGTAATGTTCCCCTTCCTGTGTCCAAGTGTTCTTGCTGTTCAATTCCCACCTATGAGTGAGAACATGTGGTGTTTGGTTTTTTGTTCTTGCGATGGTTTGCTGAGAATGATGGTTTCCAGCTTCATCCATGTCCCTACAAAGGACATGAACTCATCCTTTTTTATGGCTGCATAGTATTCCATGGTGTATATGTGTCACGTTTTCTTAATCCAGTCTATCATTGTTGGACATTTGGGTTGGTTCCAGGTCTTTGCTATTGTGAATAGTGCCGCAATAAACATACTTCTATATGATTTATTCTGGACCTTCTTATTCTATTTTCCTTGTCTTTTTATCTCAGTTATGTAATTATAATGTTTGGAAATCTTTTGCATTATTCTGGTAAATTTTCTTTGTTCCATAGTGTAATTCTCCACTGTCCTTTCAACTATATGTATCAACTGAGTTTTAATCTCAAAAACTACATTTTTCATTTATGGATGTTCTGTTTCTATTAAATGTATTTCATACTTTTCATGAGCTTTCATTTATCTCATGTTTTTCTTTATTCTTAACCACTTTTGACATCTTTATTTGATAGACATGATATGAAAGCCTCAAATATGAAGTATTCATTGTCAGCTAACATTTGTTCATGGTAGATTATTTTCTCAATTATTCTATTATTTTGGCTTTTAAGTATTTTCCGTGACACGTTACTTATAGGAATTTTCTTTGACTGGCTGGAGATACATACCTGTCAAACAGTTTTAATTTAGCTCCTTCCATGAACCCCAGAAGTATCATCTACCTATTTTTAAGATTTTTCATTCATTTTTATTCTTATTTTATTATTTTCTTCTTGTTACTTACTTTGGCTTTGATTTGTTAATCTTTATCAACTTTCTTATGAAAGAAAATTAATTAGATCATTGACTTTACAACAATTTTCTTTTTTTATATAAGCATTTAAAACTGTTTACCAAGTAGTCATTCAGGAGCAGTTTGTTCAGTTTCCATGTCGTTGTGTGGTTTTGAGCGAGTTTCTTAATCTTAAATTCTAATTTGATTGCACTGTGGTCTGAGAGACTGTTTGTTATGATTTCCATTCTTTTGCATTTGCTGAGGAGTGTTTTACTTCCCATTATGTGGCCAATTTTAGAATAAGTTCGATATGGTGCTGAGAAGAATGTATATTTTGTTCATTTGTGGTGGAGAGTTCTGTAGATGTCTATTAGGTCTGCTTGGCCAGAACTGTTTTAGTTTCTCTCTAAGTACTGCTTCAATTGCATTCATACAAACTTTTATATATTGCATTTTCATTTTTATTGTGAAATATGTCATAATTCCATTTATGCTTTCACTTTTTTGGGGAGGAGGGGCGGAGTCTTGCTCTGTCACCAGGCTGGAGTGCAGTGGCGTGATCTCGGCTCACTGCAACCTCTGCCTCCCGGGTTCAAGTGATTCTCCTGCCTCAGCCTCCTGAGAATCTGGGACTACAGGCATGTGCCACCACGCCCAGCTAATTCTTGTATTTTTACTACAGATGGGGTTTCACCATGTTGGTCAGGATGCTCTCGATCTTTTGACCTTGTGATTTGCCCGCCTTGGCCTCCCAAAGTGGTGGGGTTACAGGCGTGAGCCATCGCACCCAGCCTATGCTTTCACTATTAAACCATGGATTGTTCAGGAGTGTGTGATTTAGATGACAAATATTGAAGAATTTTATTCTAGAGCTCTTACTATAGTAATATTTAATTTAAATGTATTGTCGTCAGAAAATATACTTTATAAAATTTTAGTTTTATGAAATGTATTGACATTTATTTTATGGCATAGCACATGTTCTGTCTTGTTGAGTGTTCTTTTGCACCAAATGAGTATTAAGAAGTTGTTCGATCTAATGTTCTATGACTATCAATTAGGTCAAATCAGTTTATGCCGTTATTGTTATTTTGTTTAATAGTTATTTTAATTACCAGGAAAGCATTGTTAAAATCTCTCACCATAGTTTTGCAATTGTATATTTCTCCCTTTAGGTATGTCTATTTTTGCTTCATGAATTTTTAAGCTTTATTATTAGGCATATACATGTTTAGGATTGTTATACCTTCTTTATGTATTTTTCCTTTTATCATTATAAAATGTTATTCTTTATCTTGGTAATAATTCTTAGTTTGAAATACTCTTGGTATGACATTTATATTTATACTGTTTGAAATATACATATACTTTGCATAATATTAATATACTTCCACTGTTTTTCTTATATCTACAAGTTGCAGGATATATGTTTTTCCATTTTTAAATTTTCTCCCTGTCTGTAAAATCAAACTACTTTAGAAGTAACATAAAGTTGGGCCTTGCTTTCTTAACCAGTCTCATAATATGTACCTTTTAATAGAAGTATTTATTCAGGAGTTCATAATGTCAATATTAATATGACTGGGCTCTGGACTACCATTTTACATTTTTATGCTTTCTCATTTCTTTTTGTTCTTTAGTTACTCCTACCATGAATTATTTTGGTATGATTTTTAAATTATTCTATGTTCTTTCCTCTGATTTTAAATATAATTTTTTACTATTTTAATGGTACTTAAAAGATTACAATATGCATCTCTAACTTATCATAGTCTCCTTAGAGCTCACAGTATACTATTTAATATAAAATTTTAAAATCTTGCAACAGTAAAATTCTATTTACCTACCTTGTCAGATATTTATCTATCCTCCTGCCATTTTGTCATTTTTTAAATATTTGTACCTGTTATAAACTCAAAATTATGGCATTATATTTTTAAATAAATTTTCAATCATCTGTTAAGACAAAGAAAAGCAAGGATTTCTTTTTAAACAGTCTTATTTTCCAAGATGGTGGATCAGAGAGGCTTTTACCATGTCTCAGCCATTTGGAAAAGCATGAAGATCAATTCTGTGAGCTTTAATTCAAGAAGGTGAACAGGATTCCACCAGAATCATGAAGGACATCCCAGATTCCAGGAAGGAAAATGCAACCCAACAGCCCCCATACAAGCATCCAGCAGATAAAAGTGAGTGAATTCCCAGTGCGTTAGAAAGGCAGAGAAGCTCCCTCTGTGATTCACCTTTCCACTGGGGATCTGAACAGCCCAGGCCGAGGGAGAGCACTTTTTTTCTCCTAAGTCCTGGAACTAACTTGGGGAGAAGTTTGGAGATGCTGTGAAGAAAAATCACAGGGAAAAGCCACAGCATTTTCCCAGACCAGAGAGCAAGATGCCATTTTTAATCAGGATGCATACAAAGTCAGCCAATCTTGGCCAACCTGGCAGTGTGGTCATGCAGACATTCTAGTTTTGGCCTGAAGATTGAAGTGCCTGCTCTAGAGAAGAGTAGGGGCCTCCACAGCTAGACCCCTGGAAAGTGCCTCAGCAACAGGTGTTGGAATGGTGCTCATCTTTATCACATTCCTGGGGGGAAGGAATGCTGCTACAGTTGCAGTTTCTCCTGAAAGACAAGAGGAAAGTTTACCGTGCTGAAGGTTTACCTCAAAAAGTTAAAAAGATTTCAAACTATCAATCTAGCATCACACTTAGAGTAACTAAAAAAACAAGAACAAAGTAACTCCACAGCTAGCAGAAGAAAAGAAATAACTAAAATCAGAGCAGAACTGAATAAAATTGATACCTTAAAATGCAAACAAAGGATTGTCAAAACCAAAAGTTGTTTCTTTGAAATGATAAACACGATTGATAGACCTCCCTATATTTACAAAGAAAATCAGAAATGAAATGAATCATCAGAAATGGAAAATGTGACATTAGACCTAATCTCACAGAAGCACAAACTACCCTCAGAGACTATCATGGACACCTCTATGCAAACACACTAGAAAATCTGGAGGAAATGAACAAATTCTTGGAAACATACAATTTCCCAAGGCTTAATCAGTAAGAAATTGAAACACTAAACAGACCAATAGAGAGTTTCAAAATTGAATCAGTAATAAAGCCTACTAGCCCCCACAAAAGCCCCATGTCAGATGGATTTATGGCCAAATTCTACCAGATGTACAAAGAAGAGCTGGCACAAATCCTACTGAAACTATACCAAAAAACTGAGAAGTAGGACACCTCCCTAACTTATTCTATGAAGCCAACATCACCCTTATACTAAAACCCAGCAAAGACACAATGAAAAAAGAAAACTACAGGCCAATATTCCTGATGAACATAGATGTAAAAATCGTCAACAAGATACTAGCAAACCAAATCCAGCAGCACATCAAAATATTAATTCACCATGACAAAATAGGCTTCATTCCTGAGATGCAAGGTTAGTTCAACATATTCAAATCAAGAAATGTGATTCACCACATAAACAAAATTAAAAACAAAAACATATGATCATCTCAATATACATAGAAAAAGTTTTGATAAAATCCAACATTCCTTCATGATAAAAAAAAAAGCTCCAGAAACCAGACGTTTAAGAAATACACATCAAAATAGCAAGAGCCATCTATGACAAACCCACAGCCACATCATACTGAATGGACAAAAACTGGAAGCTTTCCTTTTAAGAACTAGAACACGACAAGAATGCCCACTCCCACCACTCCTACTCAGTATAATACTGGCAGTCCTAGCCAGAGCAATCAGACAAGAAAAAGAAATAAAAGGCATCCTAATAGGAAAAAAAGAAATGATCTCTCTTCACTGACAATATGATTTTATACCTAGGTAACCCCAAAGACTCCACCAAAATGCTCCTGGAACTGACAAATAACTTTAGTAAAGTTTCAGGATACAAAATCAATGTACAAAAATCAATAGCATTTTTATACGTTAATAATATTCAAGCTAAGAGCCAAATCAAGAATGCAATCCTATTTACACTTGCCACAGAAAAACTAGGAATACTTCTAACCAAGATGGTAAAAGATCTCTCCAAGGAGAACTACAAAATATTGCTGAAATAAACCTTAGATAACACAAAAAGAATTCCATCTCATGGATTGGAAGAATCAATATCATTAAAGTAACCATACTGCCTACAGCAATCTATAGATCCAATGCTATTCCTGTCAAGCTATCAACATAATTTTAGAAAAAATTATTCTCTAATTCTTGTGGAACCAAAATGAGCCTGAGTAGCCAAAGCAATCTTAAGCAAAAAGGGCAAAGCTGGAGGCATCATATTACCAGACTTTAAACTATGCTGTAAGGCTACAGTAACCAAAATAGCATGGTACTGGTGCAAAAACAGGTACATAGAACAATGGAAAAGAATAAAGAACACAGAAACAAAGCCACACATCTACAGCCATCTGATCTTTGATAAAGTCAACAAAAAAGAACAATGGGGACAGAAATCCATATTCAATAAATGATGCTTGGATAGCTGGCAAGCCATATGCAGAAGAATGAAATGGACTCCTATCTATCACTACATATAAAAATTAACTCAGGATGGATTAAAGACTTAAAGGTAAGGCCTCAAACTATAAAAATCCTAGAAGAAACTTTAGGAAATACCATTCTGGACATCAGCCTTAGCAAAAAATTTATGAGTAAGTCCTCAAAAGCAATTGCAACAAAAACAAAAGTTGACAAGTGGAACCTTATTAAACTGCTCTTATCAACAGAGTAAACAGACAACCTATAGAATGAGAGAAAATATTCACAAACTATTCATCCAAGAAAGGGCTAATATCCACAATCTATAAAGGAACTTATACAACTGAACAAGCAAAAACCAAATAATCCTGTTAAAAATGGGCAAAAGATGGGAGACTGAGGCAGGAGAATTGCTTCAACCCAGGAGGCAGAGGTTGCAGTGAGCCGAGATTATGCCACTGCACTGCAACCTGGTGACAGAGCAAGACTCCATCTCCAAAAAATAAGTAAGTAAATAAATAAATTGTCAGAAGACATGAACAACCACTTCTCAAATGAAGACATCCAAGGGGTTGACAAACATATAAAAATGCTCAACATCACTAATCATCAGAGAAATGCAAATCAAAACCACAATGAGATACCACTTCACACCAGTCAGTTTTATTAAAAAGTCAAAAAATAACAGATGCTGACAAGACTTCAGAGAAAAAGGAAATGTTTATACACTGTTGGTGAGAATGTAAATTAGGCCAGCCACTCTGGAAAGTAGTTTGGAGATTTGTCAAAGAACTTAAAACGGAACTACCCTTTGACTCAGCAATCCCATTACTGGGTATATACGCAAAGGAAAATAAATCATTTTACCAAAAAGACACATGTACTTGTATGTTCATCACAGCACTAGTCAAAAGCAAAGACATGAAATAAACCTAAGTGCCCATCAACAGTGGATTGGATAAATAACATGTGGTACATACACACCATGGAATACTATGCAGCCATAAAAAAGAACAACATCATGTTCTTTGCAGCAACTTGGATGCAGCTGGAGGCCATTATCCTATGTGAATTAACACAAGAACAGAAAAACAAATACCACATGTCTCACTTATAAGTGGGAACTAAGCAATGAGTATTCATGGACATAAAGATGGCAATAGTAGACACTGAGGACTACTAGAAGCAGGAAGGAGAGAAGAAGGCAAGGGCTGAAAACCAACTATTGGGTGCTATGCTCAGTATCTGGGTTATGGAATCCACCATACCCCAAACCTCAGCATCATACAATATACCCAGGTATCAACCTGCACATGTACCTCCTGAAATAAAATAAAAGTTGAAGTTAATTTTAGAAAACAGTTTTATTGAGATATAATTTATGCACCATACTATTTCCCCATTTAAAGCATACATTTAAGAATTTTTAGTGTATTCAGAGTCGCAAAACCATCACCACAATCAATTTAGAACATTTTCACATATTTGTTCTAATACATATTTGTCCAAATATTTGTCGTGCAGCTGCTCTTTATTCCTTCTTGTATAACCAGATTTCTGTCTGGCATCATTTTCCTACAACCTGAAGAACTTCTTTTACCATCTCTTTAAGTTCAAGTCTGATGGTGATTCATTCTCTCACCTTTTATTTATCTGAAAACTCATTTCATCTTCTTACTGAAGAAGTTTGTTGGATATAGATTTTTGAGGGTTTCTTTTAGATTTTTGGTTTTCTTTTCCTTTCAGAGACACTCAGTATCTTGTTCACTATATGGAATGTTTACTTTCAAGATTTTTTTAATTTTGGGTTTAGCATTTTGGCTATGCTATGTGGAGATGTGGTGTGGTTAGTTTGTTTGCTTCTTCACTTATCAAGTTTGGAGTTCTATGTGTTTCCTGAATCTATGAAGTAATGGGGGGTTACACAACTTGGTAAGTTGGGGACTATTATTTCTTCAATTAATTTTATTCTCCATTATCTCCCTCTCTGCCTTTGGGAAGTTCAATTACACATGTTAGAATATTCCATATTGTCCGAAATTGCCCCACAAGTCACTGAGTCTGTGTTTTTAAATCCTTGTTTTCTCTTCAAATCAGATGATTTCTGTTGATAATTCTTCAAATTGACTGAATTTTTTTTGCCTTCTCTAATTTGCTATTAAGTTCAATTCATCTCATTTTCCATTTAAATCACTTTTTTCATTTTATTTTCATTTGGCTTTTTGTATATTTTCCATTTCTTTACCAGGATACCATACCTATTCACTTGCTGTGACTATCTTTTACTGTAAGTTCACATTGATTTTACAATTTGTATTTTAAATTTTTTGCTTTAAAACTTTTTTGCTTTAAATTTTTTTAAATGTGTTATCTATTAATTCTAACATTGGGGAGGTTTTATAGTCTGTGCCTAGTGACTGCTTTTCCTCTTGATTCTGTCATCTTTTACTTAACTTTTCCCATGTGCAGTAATTTTATGTTGTACACTGGGCATTGTGGTTGACACTACAGAGAGATTCTTGACTTTGTTATTCTATTCTGAAGAGTGTTTACTTTTGTTCTTGAATGTAATTTAATTACTTACTCATCACCCTGCACATGTGGAGGCTACATTTTTGTTATCATACCAAATGTCCAGGTTTTCTTTTCATCTTGGAACTCATCTTTATTGTTGGGACATAACAGTTTTTCCTAAGTTATGGTCTCTCTTGGATTTCCGTGGAAAGGCCAAGTTCTTTTAACTTGACAAGATTCAAACATCAAACTCTGTTTTTACTCAGTTAAAACTCTGCTTAGATTTTTCAGCCTTAATGTTTTTGCGTTCTTCCAACCTCCTGGTATTATCTTGCACAGCTCATGGGCAAGCCAAGTATATGAGGGTAGTAGATATTTGATTTGTGTGCTCTTTCCTCTGTATCTCCCTCCTTTCAAGATTTTTTTCCTCCATTTCCAGTCTCTTTGACAACCCTGAACTCCATATTTTCACATCTTATCCTAATAAAACAGTACTGTTTTTTCTGCTTGAATTCTAGCTATCACCGCAATGTGTGGACTAGGGATTGTTTTTAGGAGAAAAGTGGTGTGAATGTAGCTCTCAGTGAATTTTTTTTTCTTTCCAGGGTCAAATTTCCTCCAGGTTCAATCAGTTTCCTCCTGATTTTGCTTATTCTTCAGTGACTTCTAATAGTTGTGCTTTAAAAAGTATTTCAGGCCGGGCGCGGTGGCTCACGCCTGTAATCCCAGCACTTTGGGAGGCCGAGGCGGGCGGATCACGAGGTCAGGAGATCGAGACCATCCTGGCTAACACGGTGAAACCCCGTCTCTACTAAAAATACAAAAAATTTAGCTGGGTGAGGTGGTGGGCGCCTGTAGTCCCAGCTGCGCGGGAGGCTGAGGCAGGAGAATGGCGTGAACCCCCGGGGGCGGAGCCTACAGTGAGCCAAGATCGAGCCACTGCACTCCAGCCTGGGCGACAGCGAGACTCCGTCTCAAAAAAAAAAAAAAAAGTATTTCATTCATAGTTTATAGTTGTTATGTTCGAGAGGATTAGTCTGATGAAAGATATTACACTATTTCTGGATCTGGCTCCGTAAACTATGTTTAAATATTAATTGGGCTTATGGGTTTATGGTTTACTAAATCAAGTAGGCAATATGTATTCAAACCACAAACTACATGAAGATAGGCCTGTGGTTACAAATTCTCAGGTATAACTCTTCCTTTGTACCCAGAACTCAGGCTGAGATAGACAAATTCATTTGTCATCTGACTGTGCAAAGGTAAAATTTTCTACTCACTTTTTCACTGACGGTATTTCAAAAGTCCGAATTCCATATAAGATCTCCAACTCAGCAATTAGCCTTGCATCACACGACATACCTGAACTCCTGTCCCTGTGAGGCCATTTAAGCCCAATCTTTTTGGTTCTTGATGTAAGTAGCTCCTGCTATGGCAACTAGAGAGACAGTTTACCATGTTTATTTTCCAGTTTCCTCTTGGTTTATTTCCAGTTCAAACTATTTACTTAATATACCATTTTGAGGTCTAATAGGACCTTCAAACATTATATACTGAAAATAGAGCTCCTGAATTTTTCTATCAATTCTCTTTCCTCCAAACTTCTACATCCCAGTAAATAACACTATTATTCATCTCCTTTCCCAAGTTCTTTCAATAGTCCTCCAAAATGCATCTTAAATCAGCCCACTTAACTCTCCACTAACATCATTCTAACATCAGACCTTAGCATCTTTTATTTGGTTTGTTGCAATGCCTCCAACTAGGCTCCTTATTCTATCCTTCTCTGACATATCCTCCACGAGCAGCCCAACTAAATATATTAAATAAGGACCATATTATAACACTTCCCTGCTTAAAGCAGTTTAATACTGCTACATTGTTTTTAGTGTAAAATGCAAACTCTTACATGGGTCATAAGATTCAGCATGATCAGAATCACACGTGTCTCTTCAATCTCAGCTTGCATCACTCTTCCCATCTCTCAGTTCATACTGGCTGGCACCCTAGTCTTCAAACACTTCCTTTTACCCACAACTTGGAAGGGTAGTTTTGCATGTTGGAGAGTGGAAGTAGCTTATGCCTAAGTTCTGATCACAGACACGATGATGGTAACATCCTCTGACGTGGTAACGGAACATGTGACCCCAGCCCACAAGATGAGAAAAACTCTGGCTTGGCCAACTCTGGTTTTAAAGGTTGGAGAGATGTGGAAATTTGCACTTGTAGTTGCTGCTATTTTTGGAACCAATGAAAATGTTTCACAGATTATTAACTTTTAGTAGTTGAAGATTTTTAGATTGAAAGATTGCTGGGAGAGACAACCTCGCCATCTGATTAACGGCATGAATTTCTTCTTTATAATGTTCAACTACAGTATGAATTGGCAAACATTTTCTCTAAAGCTCAACACAGTAAATATTTTAAGCTTTACAGGGTAGGTATTCTCTGTTGCAGCCACTCAACTCTAGTGTTTAGTGCAAAACTGACCACTGAAAATATGTAAGTAAACGAGTGTGGCTATGTACCAATAAACCTTATTCATGAACACAGAAGTTTGGATTTCATATAGCTCTCCTGTGTCATGAAATATTATACTTCCTTTGACATTTTCCCAATTATTCTAAAACAGTAAAAACCATTCTTATCTTTCAGGCCATACCAAACAGGTGCTGGACCAGACCTGGACTCCCTGGGGCCACAGAGCTTCATTTGAACTAAGTAGAAGACTACTCTGGTTAGGTATGTCTTTGAGGCTGTGAGGTAGGCTGCGACAGGTTTACTTTTCTCCTGGGACTCTGAAACTCTAACATATTCCAGGATAGTGGCATTGCTGGCAATCTGTGGTCCTAGAGCATCCCAGAGCATTTCAAAATGAGGCCCCCGTCTTAAATTCTAACTGTAAAGCTACCACCCCAAGTCAGAACCCAGAAAGTTTTCTCTGGTTGTCCACTGCAACAACCAGAGAAAGTTATGAGTTAGCCAGAGGATGAGAGTGCCGCCTTCAGTCTACCGCCTGTTGACATAATTTTAGTTGAGAGTGGGCAAGAAGACTTCTCTGGGCAGTGTTTTCAACAAGACCACAGGGAATGGGAAACCAGGGGCCTCCTATATCCTGCCTCCCAAAACTATCTGGAGCTTAGGAAAATGTTGAAAGAAGCATGTTATAGCAAAAGGAGCATATACTCGGGCAGTGTATAGGGTTGGGTTTGAAACTACCAGAAATACCTCTCATTGCGAACCCAGAGAAAATTGTGCCAGCTCTCTGAATTTTCATGTCTTCATGTCTGAGGTGAATGTAGTGATGCCCACCTAGGCTCCAAGGGCCTTGGGCATAGTGCAAGCCTGGTTAATGACTTTCAGTCAGTCCTGCAATATGTATATTTATCAGGTGCCTTAATCTGCACAAAACACTGCTCTTAAAAGCAAATTAGACGTAGTATTTGTTTTCATGGAGTTTACAGTGTAGCAGAGAAGACAAAATTAAGTGAACATTAAGAATAAAATAAGAAGTGCTATGACAGAAGAAAAACAGGCAGCTCTGAGGACATGTGCCAGGAAGGCCAACTGCTCTAAGGAGCCAGGGAAGTTGCCCTAGAGATAATGCTTAAGCTGAAGCCTTGAGAAAGAAGAGGTAATTTCATCATGGCCCAGTGAGACAAGGGACACATGCGAGGTCTGGGGGGCCTTTGAACACTTAGCAAATATTCACATTGTTTTCAGGAGCTGCAGACCCAGATTACATTTTTTAAGAGAGGAAGAAAGGGTTGGTTGTAATATTAAAACTAAAGCTAACCAGTCATGGGCTCCTCGGAGATTACCTCTTCTTTCTTCTAAAGCAGAGCAAAATTAAATGTCCAACAATGATAGACTGGATTAAGAAAATGTGGCACATATACACCATGGAATACTATGCAGCCATAAAAAAGGATGAGTTCATGTCCTTTGTAGGGACATGGATGAAGCTGGAAACCATCATTCTGAGCAAACTATCGCAAGGACAGAAACCAAACACTGCATGTTCTCACTCATAGGTGGGAACTGAACAATGAGAACACTGGGACACAGGAAGGGGAACATCACACACCGGGGCCTGTTGTAGGGTGGGAGGAGGGGGGAGGGATGGCATTAGGAGACATCCTTAATGTAAATGACCAGTTAATAGATGCAACCCACCAACATGGCACATGCATACATATGTAACAAACCTGCACATTGTGCACATGTACCCTAAAACTTAAAGTATAATTAAAAAATTGTAGCAGGAAAACAGCTTTGCTGTTTTCAATAACAGGGAGAGGGTTAACATTTAGCTCGACGAGGATTCATTTCCTTTAGGCTTCTAAAAAGTTTGCAATTCAGGAATATTGATCTCTCTAAAGTAGAATGTTGGCCTTTAGTAAGCAATAAAAGAAAAGCATAAACAATCTCTTCCCTGCCAAATAATTTTGTTTTAGTATCTAAGCACCCCATGCCTCTGTGAAGGCTCCAGGACGGGCCATTCATCAGTGTCTCCAGCAAGTATACTGAAATACCTGGGGGAAAAAAAAGAAAAAACAACATGCCTTACTGATGAGGCATCAGAAATTTTTGATTTCCATTTTATGACTTCTAGTACTAATAATTCTAACTTTTCTAGCCAAATAAATTTGAAACATCGGAATACAATCTTTAGAAATAATTAATGTTAATATGTTCTAAATAATTTATATATTTACTCTTACTTCTGTCACCTCCACCCTCAAAGAGAAGCACATATGAGCCTTGTTTGATCGTGTAGCCAGGGTCTCTTCCCTTAATCTCAATGCATTTGAGTAGCTTTTTAACATTCTAATCACATTCATACTAAACCTTTAACCACCCCAATTCACACTGTTTCTACATAACCTAGTGCTTCACCAATACTGATTTCTAGAAACTTCAGGAAGGATCCTGAACGATGATGAAATCATTTGAATATTCCCTTTACGGGATATAGAAACATTTTTATAAAGAATGCCAGTTCCATTAAGGCCAGTCAATAAAATAAATAATAAACTAACGGAACATGCTAATGTAATCTCATATCACTTGCTCTGATGTCGTGTTACATGTGTATTAGCTCTCATTGCTAAACTTGTGAAAAAAACAAAATTTGAGGAGAGATTTTTTTAAATGCACAAAAGAAGAATACAATAGAAAGAAACAGATTCGTGGCTATTTCTGTTTTACAAATAGCAAATAGTTTACAAGCCCATATTTTAATCCCATTTTTCTCCCACACAAGAAGAACCCAGGAGTAAGGAGAGCTGAATCGGCATCATTACTCAGTCTAGGTTTCAAATCCATGCTCTATGATGAATGGGCGGTTTTCAGGTTATTTACAGTGCGACGGAAAGAAAACTGAGCAGGAAAGGAGCAGTAGTTTTTCGTAGTACAAGTCCTGCCTCTAACATGCTGGGTAAACTTGGGCTAGCCACTAATATGTTTAGATCTCAGTTTTCTTTCCACTTCATGATGACCACAGCAAATGCAACTGAATTCCCTAAGTGCTGTGAATATTAGTTGGTGCAAAAGTTATTGCTGGTTTTGCCATGAAAAGTAATGGCATTCAAAGTAATGGCAAAACCAGCAATTACTTTTGCACCAAAATAATAACTTTTCCCAGAGCACCCTGACCACGTGTTGCTAACTTTCTGCCACTAATTTTTGGTGAGCACTTTCTTTTTTGTTTGTTTTGGTTTCTTTTTGTTGTTGGTTTTTGGGGTTTTTTTTTTTCTTTTTGGAGACAGGATCTCACTCTGTCTCCCAGGCTGGAGTGCAGTGGTGCAATCATAACTCACTGCAGCCTTGACCTCCTGAGCTCAAGCAGTCCTCTCACCTCAGCCTCCTAAGTAGCTGGGACTGCAGGCGTGTGCCACCATGCCTGACTGATTTTTTTGCCTTCTTACTTTTTGTAGAGACAGGATCTCACTATGTTGCCCAGGCTGGTCTCAAACTCCTGAGCTCAAGCAGTCCACCTGCCTCAGCCTCCCAAAGTGTTAGGATTACAGGCGTGAGCCTCTGTGCCCAGCCTATGAGCACTCTTGCTGTCAAGAAAGATTACACTTGCAACTCCACAGGCAGAAGAGTATAGTAAATACAGAGATCTCCTCTTAGCTGCGGTTCCATTACCTACAGTTAACAGCAGACTGAAATCCGTGTCAGTACAATAACATATTTTGGGAGAGAGAGAGATCATATTCACATAACTTTAATTACAGTATATTGTTATAATTGCTCGTTTATTATTAGTTATTGTTAACCTCTTACTGTGACTAATTTATGAATCAAACTTCATCACAGGTATGTACGTGTAGGAAAAAACATAGTACGTATGGGGTTTAGTACTAGCCACAGTTTCAGTCATCCACTGGAGGTCCTGGAATGTATTCTCCAAGGATAAACGAGGAACTATTGTATATCAATTCATTTGATTTCTACTCAAGTATATTGATAAAAGTTTTGGTGGTAGCAACAGTTGAAGTTACTGAATGAAATTAATATTTATAAATTTATGCTGATCTCAGTGATTATTGATCAAGAACTGACAATACTTAAAGTGAAAATTAGAGATAAAACAAACATTTGAAAGTCAAAATGTTGCAGATATTCTCCTCACACTATAAAATCAAATACATAACAGATAGATTAAAGCAACAAATGTAAAAAAAATTAGAAAACTAGAAAGAATAGACGCAAATATATTTTTTATTACATAAACAGGAAATGTTAAAGATATAAAACATTAGCAAAGAAAAAATAAAAATTTACCTAAAGATTAAGAATTCCTGAGCCCTTAATAATAATAGTTGAACATTTAAAACAAATCATTTAAAAATGAGTAAAAGACATGACAAAGGATCAATATGTAAAAATATTTTATAAATCAATAAACATAACTAAAGCCCCAAAAGGTATGTGGATTAAAGGGCATGGGGAAATATACAAGTGAATTATAAATATCTCAGAAATATTTATTTTTACCAGTTATATTTTAAAATGTAACCTGAATAACATAATTTAAAATATTAATAAGTGCAAAGTCAGAAGCAAGTGAAAATCCCTCCCATACAAGGCCTATCAGCTCCGTACTTCCTCCAGTATTTTCATAGTTGAAAACCTCAACATGATCTCAAATATCTTACTAATTTACCTAAGGATGCCTCTTTATGTGTCTTCTAAAATTTAAATAAATGTCACACTACCCATAAACCATTTTGTATGAAAGACTTTTTCAGTTACTCTTGTCCTGCCTGCACCATATAAGACTTCACTTACATTTGCAGGACACTTCACAAGTAAGCCTTCCTCCCAACCCAGTACAATAGATACTATAACACCAACTTTATAGGTGTAGAAATAGCTTCTCATAGGTTAATTCATTTGCTTAGTAAGATGAATTTAGGTGAAATTTATTTTATGTAATGCTACCTCCTATGTTTGTCATAACTTGCTGTTTTTCCATGTTTCCTCTGCTCCTTGGTGATACCAGATGTTTTTTCTCCAAGTGGAATACAAGTAAAGCAAAACTGTGTTTATCATCTTTAAAAATAAAATATAAAGATAACAAACACTAGGATCTGAAATTCATATAATTTGGGGAAGAAAAATCTAAAACTCTAATTGTAATCAATTTTCAGAATCTCATAGGTTGAAACACTGCTAAGTTTTATAATTTTTCTTTTACTAATTAAAATTGCTTAATTCAGTACTGAATTAAGAGATGATGCTTGATAAATGGGTAAATTAATTAACTCTAAAAATAAAAACCAGAAACTTTCAAATGGAAAAACACTCATTTATGACTAGGAGTAAGGTGAATAAGAGACAAATAGCTCCAAAGTCAATTCTTCCCAGAGTGTTACAAAATTTATATTAAAATCAATTCATTATTTATAATAATTAACTCTTTTAAATGTAACTTTTAATTTTTAGACAATTCTAGACTTACTTGTAGGTCTAAGATATAATACAGAGAGGTCCCATGTACTCTTTATCCAGATTACCCAATGATAATTTCTTTCAAAATAACAGTGCATTGCCACAATCATGATATTGACAATGTGCACTCAAGATACAGAACAATTTCATCACCAAATAATCTATTTCGATACCTTGTATAGTCATATCTGCTTCCATCTGGGCCTCCCTCTCACCTCTGGGAACTTCATTTATTGTCTATTTCTATAATTTTATCATTTTAATAATTCTTTATAAGTAGAGTTCTATAAGGTGCAGTCCTTCGGATGAGCTTTTTCCCCAGCATCATTCTCTAGAGATTCATCCAAGGTGTTGTACATGTAAATAGTTTGTTCTTTCTTACTGCAAGTAGTATTCTGTGGTATGGACATAGCACAGTTAGTTTAACCATTCACTGAGTGAAAGACATCTGGGTTGTTTCCAGTTTGGCATGATTATGAATAAAGCTGCTATGAACATCCAGGTACAAAGTTTTGTGTGAACGCAAGTTTCATTTTTGGCATAAATGGCCAAGAATACAATTGCTGGGTCACATGTTGGCTGCACGTTTCATTTTTTATTTCATTTGATAAACTATTTTCCAGTGTAACTACACTGTTTTACATTACCATCAGCAATGTGTAAGTGTTCCGGTTTCTCCACATCCTCAGTAGCTTTTGTAATTTTAATGTGCGTTTACCTGAAGGCTAAAGATGTTGAATATCTTTCACATGTTTATTTGACATCTGTATATCCCCTTTGGTAAGATTTCTACTCATGCCTTTGCATATTTTCTAATTGAATTTTTTAATGGTTGAGTTTTGAACAATTTTACATATCCTAGATATTAGTACTTTGATTAAAATGTAGTTTTCAAATATTTTCTCCCATTTTTAGTTTATTATTCCTAACAGGGCCGTTTGCAAAGTAAAGGTTTAAATTTTAATGAGGTTTAAATTATTGTTTTTTTCCTTTTCTGAATTGTGCTTTTAATGTCAAGTCTAAGAACATTTTGCCTAGCCTTAGATATCAAAGATTTTCTCTTATTTTTTTCTAGGAGTTTTATTATTTAAAATTTTACTTTTAGGTCTGTGATTAACTGTGAGATAATTTTTGTATAAAGTGTGGGAATTGGGTTGAAGTTCACCTTTTAGTCTATGGATGTTCAATTACTCCAGCATCAGTTGCTGAAAAGGATATCCTTCCACCATTGAATTACTTTCGCACCTTTGCTAAAACTCATTTGAGCATATTTGTGTGGGGCTACTTCTCAGTTCTTGAATCTGTTCCATTTGTCTATGTGACTATTCCTTCACTAATACTACACAGTCTTAATTACCGAAGGTACATAGTAAGTCTTGAAATCAAGTAGACTGGCTCTTCCCACTTTATTATTCTTTTTCAAAATTATTTTAGTTATATAAGTTCTTTTTTATTTCCTTATAAATTTTAGGGTAAGTCCATTGATATCTATAATTACAAAAGAGTCAATCCACCAAGTAAGACATAGCAAAGTATATACACACACACCAAAAAAAAAAAAAACAGAGCTGCAAAATATGTAAAGAAAAAATGGATTGAGCTGGAAAGATAAATAGGCAAAACCAAATTTTGTAATTTTGATAAGAATCATATTAAACTTGTATAAGAATTGCATTAAACCTCAATTTGAGAACTGACATCTTTAATACGTTAAATCTTTCAATCCATGAACATGGTATGAGTTTCTTATAGAATGTATATGGTTGGTCATTTTTTAATCAATTATTGTCCATTTCTGTCTTAATTGGTGTATGTAGACTATTTACATTAAATGTAATATTATTGACATCTGAAGTCTTCCATTTTTGTCTTCCATTTATCTTTTCTGATTTTCCTTTCTGTTTTTTCCTTCCTGTTATTTAAACATTCATTTAGAACCTTGTTTTAACTCATCTACAATGCTTTTTATTCTCTTTGTGTAGCTTTCTTAATGGTTACTCTAGGGAGATATATATATATATTAGCACAGTCTACTGGTGTCAACCTTTCACCAGGTCAAGTGAGGTTTGGAAAATTTACCTCTCTTTACCATCACACATCTACAATTTTCTTACATATTTCTTCTATACACATTTAGGTACACATCAGAAAGCACAATAGTTTTTGCTTTACATATCAAATAAATTTAGAAAACTCAAGAGAGGTAGCATGTATTGTATTTATGCAGATTTTTCTCTTTCCGTTATTCTTTCTTCCTTCCTGATTGATATGATTTGTCCCTGGGTCCCCACCCAAATTGCATGTTGAATTGTTATCTCTACATGTTGATGAGGGGCCTGCTGAGCGGTGATTGGATCATGGGGGCAGTTTCTAGTAGTTTAGCACCCTTCCCCTAGTGCTGTCTCATGAGTGAGTTCTCACGAGAGCTGGTTGTTGAAACGTGTGTAGCACTTCCTTCTCTTTCTCTCTCCTGCTGCCATGTGAAGAAAGTACTTGCTTCCCCTTCGCCTTCTGTCATGATTATAAGTTTCCTGAGGCCTCCCAGTCCTGCTTCCTTTTAAGCCTATGGAACTATAAGTCAATTAACCTCTTTTCTTCACAAATTACTCAGTCTCAGGTAGTTCTTTATAGCAGTGTGAGAACAGTCTAGTACACTGATGTTCCAAGTTTCCTTCTCATATCTTTTCCTTTCGTTGTAAAGAATTTCTTTTACTGTTCTTTTAGGAAAGAACTGCTGGTGAGAGTTTCCCCTTCATCTTGATTTCTTCTTCATCCCTGAAGGATATTTTCAGTGTATAGAATTCTAGGTTGACAATTGCTTTCTTTCAGGTTGGGACTTCAAAAATGGTGTGCCCCTTCCTCTGGTTTTTCTAGTTTCTGATGACGAATCATTGTCATTTGAATTTTAGTTTCCCTACATGTAAAATATATTTTCTCTTTTGTGACTTACAAGATGTTTTGTCCTTAGTTTTTAGATGTTTGACTATGATGTGTCCTGATGTAGATTTATTTGGATGTGAACTGTTCAGGGATTCTTCCAGCTACTTAAATCTGTAGATGTGTGAATCTTGTCTAAACTGAAAGTTATTAGCTGGGCACAGTGGTGTATGCCTGTAGTCCTAGCTATGCCGGAGGCTAAGGCAGGAGGATTACTTCAGCCCAGGAGTTTGAGACTGCAATGAGCTATAATTGTGCCACTGTACTCCAGTCTGGGTGACAGAGTGAGATCCTGTCTCTTAAAAAAAAAATTATAATAATTGCAGAAGTTTTCACCCATTATTTCTTTAATGCTTTTTCAGCTTTATCTTCTTTCTCCTGCCTTTCTGGGACTACAGTGACACAAATGTTAGATTTTAGCCAGGCACAGTGGCTCATACCTGTAATCCCAACACTTAGGGTGGCCAAGGCAAGAGGATCACTTGAACTCAGGAAGTTGAGACTGAGACCAGCCTGGACAACATAGCAATACCTCATCTCTACTAAAAGTAAAAAAAAAAAAAAAAAAAAAAAAATAGCCAGATTTGGTGTCACATGCCTGTAACTCCCAGCTACTTAAGAGGCTGAGGTGGGAGGGTTTCTTGAGCCCAAGAGGTCAAGGTTGCAGTGAGCTATGATCACACCACTGCACTCCAGCCTGGGCAACAGAGCAAGATCCTCTCTCAACAACAGCAACAACAAAAAATTAGACTTTTAGGTATTGTCCTAAAGGACCCTGAGGCTTTTCTTTCAGTCTATTTTCTCTTTCTTCAGATGGGGTAATTTTTATTTCTCTTCCTTCAGATTTACTGATTCTTTCCTTCCTCATACTCATTCTTCTGTTAATGAGCCAATCAGCTTGGTTTTTAAATTTTGGATAATCATATTTCTGCAGTTACAAAATTTCCATTTGTTTTTTTTATATTATTTATTTAGTTAATAAAACTATCTTTTTTATTTGTTTCAAGCATTTGTTTATAGTTTAATGAAACATTTTTGTGATAGCTACTTTAAAATCTTTGTCAGATAATTCCAACATTTCAGTGTTAGCACCTGTCGATTACATTTTTTCATTCAAGTTGATGTTTCCCTGGTTCTTGATATGGCAAGTAGTTTGGTTTTGAAACCTGGACACTTTGGGTATTTTATGAGACTCTGAATCTTATTTAAACCTTACTGGCTTCCTCTGACACCACTTCAGTAGAAGCACGTGGGGAGAGCTGCCTCATTAGCACCAGATGGGGGTAGAAGTCCACATTTCCCATTCAGACTATGTTATAACCCCTACAGGGGAGAGGATCCTCAGTATTGCTGGACAGAAGCGGGAGGGGAGGCTTAGCTTCCCACTAGACCTCTGCAGCTATCACTCTGACTGGGAGTAGCAGGAGTGCCTCACTACTGTCCCCACACTGTCCCCACATAGCCTCCATTGACCCCCCAGGGCCTCAGTACTCCTCAGGACGGCAGCAAAAGTCCTGAATCTCCACTAGGCCTCCTATAACACAAGCTTTATTCCTGTTGGGTGTGTAGGAAGTACAGGCTTCCCACATGGCCTCAAATGACACTGAGAAGTGGGGGTCTCACTGCTGGCTGGCAGGGGTAGAAGTCCAAGCTCTTTACTCTGCCTCTTCTGACACCACCCCATGGAGGGATTGAGGGTCCTGATAAGAGTGGAGGTCTAGGCTCCCCTTCACCTGGGTTGGCCATCATTTTTTCTGTGGTGTTTGGCAGCAGCAGTAGAGCAATTGTTATCTAAAAGTTTTCTATCTGGCTATATCGCTCCCTGCCCGGGCCTTTGTCTAGAGAGAGAAGGCTTTTGTTGGGGCTCTTTTCGTCTATTTGTCTATGTCCATTGATGTTTACAGGGATTTCTTTAGCTCCAAGTCTAGAAGACAGGAGGCAAAAAAGAAAATCTAGGGAACCCATCATGATGCTGTTTCTTGGGTTCCCACATCCCTAGAGAGTGCTTTCTTCTCCCCACTGTTCAGAGTCTTCTTCTTATTTTTTTTTTACATATAATGTTCAAGGTTGTTAGTTGTACTTAGTGGGAGGAATAGGGAAAACTACATCTACTCCATCTTCCCAGAAGTGGAAGTTCCAACAATTAACTATTTAAGAAATTTATCTGCCATTTATTTTTCTGAAATATTTAAGAACCTTTTAGATTTGCCAATTCCTCTAATTGAAGCAAATGTTTCAGGGAGGCAATCGGTAAAGAAAATGAAGCATCCATCTAGCATCATCCCACTGGGAGGAAAGAAGGAGACCAAAAGAAGGTAAACAATAGCAAAAAAATCTCTGAAGGAGTAAATCAAGATGGAGTTGATGGATAAGGAGGAATAAAACTACTCCAATTATCTGGAACTTACACTAAATGAAAAGCAAGTCTCCAAGATAGAAGCTGAGCATGACAAACAAATGCTGACAATATCAGGTAAACATGGAATGTTTCAGGTACACAATGCAAATTGTTATTAATCAGAATTAGTACTTGGCAGATTGTATTTTAAGTGAGGATGTATATGGAAGCCATTAAGCCTTAATTGCTGGAAGGAATGGAGAAAAGGAAGGACGGAGACAGGGGTAAGGGAAGGAATGTTTTTGCTGTCTTCTATCTGCAATACTGAACCTAATCATAGAGCAGATTGTGTCTCATGCAGTTAGGATGCCAAAAGTGATGCACCAATGAATATAATGGTGTTTTTAGCCCTGTTGCATGCTTTCCTGGGTCTTAGGTCTTTAAACATGGCTCTTCCTGGCTTCCTTATCACTTTACTTAACTACTCACTACAGGTAGTGCTTCAGTTCAACTATGAGGGATTCTTTCTTCCACAACTTCCCTACTCCAGGAACTTGGAAAGTGGATCATCTCTGAAAGCTAAATTCCAAAACAAACATTTAGCAGATTGGAACATACTTATGCCAATTTATTATCAAAAGCCAGAATAGCTCTCAGGCCAGCAATACCTGATTAAAATTAGAAAGATGCTGGACTACCTTAGAAACAGTGTGTCAAGAAGAAGGAGAATAATCAGTAATGCAAACAGAGAAAAAAGCAAGTGAGGAGCAGATTTTGGCCGTGTCTTCTGCCCTGTGCACAGAAGATGTTCTATCACCAGAGAGCAGAAACCTGGTTCTGGGGCAGGATGTCCCGTTAAGGGAATGAGCTCATGGGGCTGCCACATCAGCCTCCTCTTGCTAAGAGCGCCTGCTCCCTGAGACGCTCCTGATGGTAATTTGGCTTCCACGAAGACTTGTCTGCGAATAGAGAATAAGCTGTGCAGCGGAGCAAATTATCTACTCAGCTTTGAGTTCTTATTGTAAAGTAATAAATTGGTATTTTGGTTTTTAATCATCAGTCCCTGGTGAATTTTGTGTGAGTGAGTCCTCTCGCTCTAATACTTCTGAGAAGATGAACAATCACATTCTGATCCTGAAAAGCCAAGGACCAGGGTAAGGCTAATGGGCCTCCTGCATTCTTAGGGAGACATGCCTTGTGGACAGCCGGTCTTCCTTGGGGATAACTCTCATTGCTTGTTCTCTTCAAACTGCAACAAGTAACCTCCACCTCCCTTCAGGTCAGACCCCTGGATGCCTTACACTTACCCCATAGGCACCATCCAGCTGAGACACCACACGCAGGTTGCCAGGCTAGACCTTCACCAGGTGCTGCCGCTGGGTCTGAGTCCCAAACTTGCCTTATCCAAGTCAGCTACTTTCAGTTCCAGGTGCCGGCCCCTGACCATCGGCCTCCACCCACCATGGTCACCTGGACCGTGCTTGCCATGTCTCAGGACACAGCACTGGCCAGGAAGCAGCAAACACAATTATAATAGGTTGAATACTTTTAAGTACATTTACAATCTCCCCAAACATTATAAATCGTTGTTATTGCAGACTTTGGGTCTGAGGCCCACTGAGAAAAACTTTTCAAGCAATTCAATGCTTTCAGCATTCAATACTGTCTAGTATTTAAGTGCATAATGGAATTGCATATGCGAGGAATGCTTATCAATATAATTGCAAACATGACCCACGAATCATGTAAAACAAGTCATAAATCATAACCTGCCAGTAAGTCTTGTCAAAGCATCAAAACACAACTCAAGAGAAAAATCAGCTAATGCTGTTTCATGCTTGAATTCAGCTTCTAAACAGAGAACTGTTTGAGCTCACAGAGATGCAGGTAGGTTAATAAATAGATACGTTTTTGTGTCCAGTAACTGAACCATATCAAATAATGACTGTATGAACCAGGGGTCTTCCAGGGAGTGGGGGTACTGCTTCTAGAGTTCACCATTACCCCACTTTCTTCCTCCCATTTGTAAGTTAAGGGCCATCCCTCAGGCCCTCAGCTGCTGGCCCTAGCACCTCAGCCATCTCCCGACTCCATCCAGATCCAGGGCTCAAGTACTGAGCAATGTCAAAGGGTGAAAAAGAGTTCCAGATTTAGCAGCTACCACCGCATAATACCGGGCTGCCGGTGGGCCTGGGTTCCTTCCTTCTTCCACTGAAGTCCTCCACCTTGCCTGTTTCCAAACAGTTTCTAAGATAATGGATTAAATGAAAAATACAAAATGTTATTACATTTTCATGTTTACAGACATAATAACATGCTAAACCTGAGAGATATTTCCACTTCAATGGACAAAAATATTTTCCCAATCTTTGGCCAGCCATGCTAGAAAAATTGCACAACTCCTTGTTTTTATTGTCTTTCCTACACATTCAAGTGTAATTTACTTAAACCAGGATGTCTCAATCTTGTATCAGGTTCTATGAAGTGTTAGAAAAAAAAATCTCAGATTCTAAGAAGTTTGGAAGTGCTCCATGAGATATCTAATGCTTATAGACTCACAGGAAACATTAGTACATTTAGAATCTTAAAAATTCTAAGCAGTCTTGTGGTAAAGAACCAATTAGATATATAATTAATTCTAATTATGATTGATATGTTTGCATATGTATTTATGTGCATATGAAATATCTATTTCCAAAAACTTTATTGAGGTATGATACCCACAAAAAAATGTACTCATTTTTATGCCATAGTGTAATTTGTTTTAATAAACGTATACACCCATGAAACCACCACAACAAAAAAAATTGAACATTCCCATCACTTCCAAAAATTCTCTCATCATTCTCTCCATAAATCCATAACCCCAGTCTAATGACGAGAAGAACATTCCACAAACCCAAATCAAGCGACATTGCAAAAAAGACCTGACCAGTATTCTTCAAAACTGTCAAGTCATGAAAAACTAGGAAAGAATGGGAAACTGACCCAGACCACAGGAAGGGAAGGGAACATCACAACTAAACACAAGATCCTGGATTAGACCTTGGAGCAATAAAAAAGTATTAATGGAAAAACTGGTGAAATTGGAATAAGGGCTGGAGTTAACTTTAATAGCATTGTCCCTAAGTTGTTCCTCAGTTTTGATAAATATGTCACAGTAATGCAAGATGATACAATGCGGGGGCAGTGAAAGTGGGTGCAGAAGAGTGGAGAAACTCCCTGCCCATTTGCTGTCTCACAGTTTCCACAGGTCAGGAGTCCCGGCAGGCTCAGCTAGAACCCCTGCTAAGGTTCTCTGGGCTGCAATCAAGGTGTCAGTCTGGCTGCTTTCCTTCCAGTAACATGGAGTCTTCTTCCAAGTTCATGTGAATGTTGGAAGAATTAGTTCCATGTGGGCTAATACATGTGAATGTTGGAAGAATTAGTTCCATGTGGGCTAATAACTAGGAGTCCAAGTTTTCTGCTGGTGGAGGCAGCTCTCTGGGAATAGAGGCCCCCAGGTTCCTCTCCACATGTGCCTCCTCCTAGGCCCCACACAAAGTGCCTGCCTGCCTCCTCCAGGCCAGTGAGAGACTCCCTCAAGACAGTTAAGACAGAGTCTTACATAACATGACATAATCATGGGCATGAGCGCTCACAGCTTTGCTATCTAATATAATCAGGGGAGTGATGCCCCATTAGCAATTGATTAGAAGCAAGTCACAGGCCAGGTGCAGTGGCTCATGCCTGTAATCTCAGCACTTTGGGAGGTCAAAGTGTGTGGATCACTTGAGCCCAGGAGTTTGAGACCAGTCTGGGCAACATAGTGAGACCACTGTCTCTACAAAATAATAATAATAATGATAATAATAATTAGCCAGGCATGGTGGCACACACCTGTGGTCCCAGTTACCTGGGAGGCTGAGATGGGAGAATCGCTTGAGCCCAGGAGTTCCAGGCTTCAGTGAGCTATGACTGCACAACTACACTCCAGCCTTGGAGACAGAGGGAGACCTTGTCTCAAAAAAAGAGAAAAAAAGGATAGGAAATGGAGTGAGGGGGTCACAATCCTGCTTAAACTCAAAGGAGTCAGGGTGGGACAGGTGTATTACTCAGGTGTTATACCAGGTGGCAAAGGTGAGAAGACTATCTTAATTCTTTTTATGTGTGATGTGTATGGATTTCACCATCCATTTTAGGATGGACTATTAGAGGCACAGAGGCACAAAATGAATCCATTTCAAGTACATAGATGGCCAATGACATAGCAAGGGCTAGACCCCAGGTCTTACAAAAGGAAAACGTTTCTGAAACTATAAGCTTTGTTACTTAGCTTTTAAGTAACAAATGCTTTTTTTGTCGTCCATTTAAATTCTTGACTTTTTTGTTTTGAATTTTTAAAATTGTTTTGTTGCATGTATTTTCAGTTTGTGAACTTTACTGGATGCCCAGTAAAGTTCCCTTATAAACATTACCTTATGGTGGGCACGAATTAGAAAGCTTGCAGAATAAGCGTGTTATTTTTAAAAGAACTGTATTAGTCCATTTCACACTGCTCTAAAGAACTACCTGAGACTGGGTAATTTATGAAGAAAAGAGGTTTAATTGGCTCACAGTTCCTCAAGCTTAAGAGGAAGCATGACTAAGAGGCCTCGGAAACTTACAATCATGCTGGAAGGAGAAGGGCAAGCAAGCACCTTCTTCACATGGTGGCAGGAGAGACAGCGAGTGAAGGGAAAAGTACTACACACTTTCAAACAACCAGATCTCGTGACAACTCACTCACTGTCACAAGAACAGCAAGGGAGAAGTCCACCCCTATGATCCAATCACTTCCCACCAGATTCCTCTCCTGACACATGGGGATTACAACTGGTGATGAGATTTGGGTGGAAACACAGAACCAAACCATATCAGGAACAAACACAATAAAACAAAGTTTGCAATAAAGCTTTATCATGATTTGGAAAGGCATAGATTCAGTTTAGTGGGAACTCATATTACTTCCTATGATGAACATGTTCTGATTACATCTCACACAAATTCTGTCCCTGAACCTTTTCTTCTTCAAGGATCATGCTTGGATTATGCCCTGAACCTTTTCATCTTCAAGGATCATGCTTGGATTATGTCATAATAAACAAAATGTTCTTCAATTATAAGAGAAAAATGTCATCTGGCCTATTACAAGTGGCACTAGCTCATATTTGGGTCAATTAAAAGACTTTTGCTTAGGGTATATATATCACAGGACAAAATCATAGTTGTGTTGTTCCCAAGGGTGGAAAAGTAGGTTTTTTGTTGTTGTTTTACTTTGTTTTGTTTTGTTTTAAAATGAATGTCATGGATATTTGTGTCAAAAACCCTTGAAGATATTCCATTCTAAAAGAAAAAGAAGATTCTGACTTAATCTTAAGAACACAAGTTTTCATGCAATGTAAAACCCGTGTATACTGTAACATAGTATAACAGGCATTTCTAAATGACAATTAAAATGACCCATTTATATAAAAAATAACATCTTAGCTCCTCTTCTATGCTTACTAGTCCAAAATAAGAATCACAGGAGAATGCTGAGAATTAACAAAAGAGCAAATTTAGTTTAAAAAGTAGTCTTTCATGCTTTGCAAGAAGTATAGACTTGAAAAACCGAGCACATTATATTGGAAGCATTGAAAGGAATGAATAGGAAGTGTTGAGTAAATGGTGGCAATTGTTCCAACTCATCTGTGAATGCAGGAACAGAACTGAATGCAGGAAGCAGCTAAACAGGATCCATTCAGACTCATCTGTCCCTCCTGTCTCCAGAAAGGCCACGGGGAAACCATGGCATGACAGCTGGTGGGGCACGAGCACTGAGAGAAGCCACAGAGGGGCCATATCAAACGTTCCAACAACCCATCAGGAACGGTGGGCCATCTTCAGAATCAGGCGAACACTGCACACAGAGCCATGCATAGAGAAGAAGCTGCAAGATAGACCACTGCCTAAAATCATCCATGAACTGTGACTGAAACCAAATAGCCTCAGAATATTGGAGCTATAAGGAACCTTGGAGATTCTCAAATAAATGAATTCATTTACATTTTTTAGTGAAACATTTAACCATGTTTGAAAATAGCATATTAGGAGGTACAATTTAAATTGTATTTTCATGCGTTTTATTTTAGAACAACATTTTTTTTTTTGAGATGGAGTCTCGCTGTGTCGCCCAGGCTGGAATGCAGTGGCTCCATCTCCGCTCATTGCAAGCTCCGCCTCCCGGGTTCAAGCCATTCTCCTGCCTCAGCCTCCCAAGTAGCTGGGACTACAGGCACCCACCACCACACCTGGCTAATTTTTTGTATTTTTAGTAGAGATGGGGTTTCACCGTGTTAGCCAGGATGGTCTCGATCTCCTGACCTCGTGATCCACCTGCCTCAGCCTCCCAAAGTGCTGGAATTACAGGCGTGAGCCACTGCGCCCGGCCTAGAATAACCTTTTATTAAACTATATTTCTACATTTCAACGCTAAGTTTATATTTCTAAAATACTTAGTGTCAATGCATTTCAGATTTTGCAATATTTCAGTGTTTGCTCAAAGCCTTTACTTTAAGAGATGATCTGATATTGCTCGTGTATCTGAAATCAGACAGATGACTAGCAAGATAAAAGAATGTTACTTTAAAAGCATAAATCTTCTTGGGATCCAATTATTTGTGAATGCTCCTCAGCTCCCTCAGGAAAAGAAGCTGCTGACATTCTGGAGAAGAAACAGGTAGAGCTCAGGCTGTCCTGCTCTCCTTTGCGGGTACATTCTTTTAACAAATGCAAGGTGAGCAGATGGCAAATTGGTCTTCATCTCCCCAAAACTTATCAAAAAAAACACAGCGGAACTCATGGCAAACTATATACACACACGAGCACATGCACGAACCCCAGGCTTCCTGTAAGCTGCCCAAATCCAAAGGAATCTTTAAAATACGTCCCCTTTAAAAAGTTGTCATCCTGGATGTAATATTGATCTACATATTCACTCTCCTCTCCAACACATCTCAAAGAAAGCAAAATGCCAGTACTCTTAGCAGACTCATGATCATTATTGGTCTTCCCAGAAGGAAACAGAATGACTACCCATCCTGAGGTACAAATTACCTTTGTGGCACAATAATCAGTATTTTGGCCACGTGTAGCTGATTTCTCAGGTTCTAAGCGCCCCTTGTGCTAACAAACCAATAGTCAGAGCCAGGTCTAGTCAGCATTAAGACATCTGCATCCCAGTGGGCAACCACACACTTTTAAGATGTGCTGTGGCCTGACAGACTTCCCTTGTTATAAATATTAGAATATAATGAATCAGATACTCAAGGACACTAAGGGAAAATCTAACGGATTATATCCTTTCCTTTCAATCTTAATCTCACCTGTGTTCTCCAAAGGAAATCTAAACTAACTGCCAGGTTCCTGAGACAGGGTCCAGACGTATCTGCGAACTTGAGGCATTCTGGGTGCTGCAAGAGCTCTGGGAAAATTGGTCCTGGGGATGAAGGGTTCCCTGGTGTCCTATATACATGCCATGCCATGTATGTTGTGTGCATTAGCTAATTTAACCCCTCCAGTAACCCTCAGAGCAGAGATTCTAAGAGTATGTCCATGGATCCCTGAGAGTTCCCTATGGCACATTACTTTTTTATTATTTTATTTTAATATTGTATTGTAACTTCTATATTAATAACATTTTATATATATTTAAATGATACTATTTTTAATCATTTTACTTTTATAATTTATACCTTTTTTTAATACTACTATGACATTATTTGCCTTTCTCACAGCACTGACATTCTTTTTAAGTTCTATGGATTCTTTTTTTAAAATTTATTTATTTACTTATTTATTTTTTATTATACTTTAAGTTCTGGGATACATGTGCAGAACATGCAGGTTTGTTACATAGGTATACATGTTCCATGGTGGTTTGCTGCACCCATTAACCCATCATCTACATTAGGTATTTCTCCTAATGCCTCCCCTTATCCCCCACCCACCGATGGGCCCCAGTGTGTCCACGTGGGTCCCTGTGTCCACGTGTTCTCATTGTTCAAATCTCACTTATGAATGAGAACATGCAGTGTTTGTTTTTCTGTTCCTGTGTTAGTTTGCTGAGAATGATGGTTTCCAGCTTCATCCATGTTCCTACAAAGGACATGAACTCATTCTTTTCTATGGCTGCATAGTATTCCATGGTGTATATGTGCCACATTTTCTTTATCCAGTCTATCATTGATGGACATTTGGGTTAGTTCCAAGTCTTTTCTATTGTGAATAGTGGTGCAATAAACATACATGTGCATGTGTCTTTATAGTAGAATGATTTATAATCCTTTGGGTATATACCCAGTAATGGGATTGCTGGGTCAAATGGTATTTCTGGTTGTAAATCCTTGAGGAATCACTACACTGTCTTCCACAATGGTTGAACTAATTTGCACTACCACCAACAGTGTAATAGTGTTCCTATTTCTCCACATGCTCTCCAGCATCTATTGTTTCCTGACTTTTTAATGATCACCATTCTAACTGGCATGAGATGGTATCTCATTGTCGTTTTGATTTGCATTTCTCTAATGACCAGGGATGATGAGCTTTTTTTCATAGGTTCGTTGGCTGCATAAATGTCTTCTTTTGAGAAGTGTCTGTTCATATCCTTCACCCACTTTTTGATGGGCTTGTTTTTTTCTTGTAAATTTGTTTAAGTTCCTTGTAGATTCTGGATATTAGCCCTTTGTTATGTGGATAGATTGCAAAAATTTTCTCCCATTCTGTAGGTTGCCTGTTCACTCTGATGATAGTTTCCTTTGCTGTGCAGAAGCTCTTTAGTTTAATTAGATCCCATTTGTCAGTTTTGGCTTTTGTTGCAATTGCTTTTGGTGTTTTAGTCATGAAGTCTTTGCCTATGCCTATGTCCTGAATGGTATTGCCTAGGTTTTCTTCTAGGGTTTTTATGGTTTTAGGTCTTACGTTTAAGTCTTTAATCTATCTTGAGTTAATTTTTGTATGAGGTGTAAGGAAGGGATCCAGTTTCAGTGTTCTGCATATGGCTAGCCAGTTTTCCCAACACCATTTATTAAATAGGGAATCTTTTCCTCATTGCTTGTTTTTGCTAGGTTTGTCAAAGATTAGGTGACTATAGATGTGTGGTGTTATTTCTGAGGCTTCTGTTCTCTTCCATTGGTCTATATATCTGTTTTGGTACCAGTACCATGCTGTTTTGGTTACTGTAGCCTTGTAGTATAGTTTGAAGTCAGGTGGCGTGATGCCTCCAGCTTTGTTCTTTTTGCTTAGGATTGTCTTGGCTATATGGGCTCTTTTTTGGTTCCATATGAAATTTAAAGTAGTTTTTTCTAATTCTGTGAAGAAAATCAGTGGTAGCTAGGTGGGAATAGCATTGAATCTATATATTACTTTAGGCAGTATGGCCATTTTCATGATATTAATTCTTCCTATCCATGAACATGGAATGTTTTTCCATTTGTTTGTGTCCTCTCTTACTTCCTTGAGCAGTGGTTCATAGTTCTCCTTGAAGAGATCCTTCACATACCTTGTAAGTTACATTCCTAGGTATTTTATTCTTTTTGTAGCAATTGTGAATGAGAGTTCACTCATGATTTTGTTCTCTGTCTATGTTTAGTGTACAGGAATGCTTGTGATTTTTGCACATTGATTTTGTATCCTGAGACTTTGCTGAAGTTGTTTATCAACTTAAGGAGTTTTTGGGCTGAGACAATGAGGTTTTCCTTTTTTTTTTTTCTTTTTTTTTGAGACAGAGTCTCACTCTGTCACCCAGGCTGGAGTGCAGTGGTGCGATCTTCACTCACTGCAAGCTCTGCCTCCTGGGTTCACACCATACTCCTGCCTCAGCCTCTCGAGCAGCTGGGACCACAGGAGCCCACCACCACACCTGGCTGATTGTGTGTATGTGTGTGTGTGTGTGTGTGTGTGTATTTTTATTAGAGACAGGGTTTCACTGCAATGGGGTTTCCTAAATACACAATCATGTCATCTGTAAACAGAGACAATTTGACTTCCTCTCTTCCTATTTGAATACACTTTATTTCTTTCTCTTGCCTGATTGCCCTGCCTAGAACTTCCAATACTATGTTAAATAGGAGTGGTGAGAGACAGCATCCTTGTCTTGTGCCGGTTTTCAAAGGGAATGCTTCCAGCTTATGCCCATTCAGTATGATGTTGGCTGTGGGTTTGTCATAAATAGCTATTATTATTTTGAAGTTTGTTCCATCAAGCCCTAGTTTATTGAGTGTTTTTAGCATGAAGGGGTGATGAGGTTTATTGAAGGCCTTTTCTGCATCCTTTGAGATAATCATGTGTTTTTTGTCATTGGTTCTGTTTATGTGATGGATTACATTTATTGATTTGCATATGTTGAACCAGCCTTGCCTCCCAGGGATGAAGCCAACTTGATCGTGGTGGATAAGTTTTTCATGTGCTGCTGGATTTGGTTTGCCAGTATTTTATTGAGGGCTTTTGCATCGATGTTCATCAGGGATAGTGGCCTGAAATTTTCTTTTTTGTTGTGTTTCTGCCAGGTTTTGGTATCAGGATGATGCTGGCCCCATAAAATCAGTTAGGGAGGAGTCCTTCTTTTTCCATTGTTTGGAATAGTTTCAGAAGAAATGGTACCAGCTCCTCTTTGTAGCTCTGGTAGAATTCAGCTGTGAATTCATCTGGACCTGGACTTTTTTTGGTTGGTAGGCTATTAATTACTGCCTCAATTTCAGAACTTGTTATTGGTATATTCAAGAATTCGACTTCTTCCTTGTTTAGTCTCGGGAGGGTTTATGTGTCAAGGAATTTATCCCTTTCTTCTAGATTTTGTAGTTTATTTGCATAGAGGTGTTCATAGTATTCTCTGATGGTAGTTTGTATTTCTGTGGGATCAGTGTGATATCCCATTTATCATTTTTTATTGTGTCTATTTGATTCTTCTCTCTTTTCTTCTTTATTAGTCTGGCTAGCGGTCTATCTGTTTTGTTAATCTTTTCAAAAAATCCGCTCCTGGATTCATTGCTTTTTTGAAGGGTTTTTCGTGTCTCTATCTCCTTCAGTTCTGCTCTGATCTTAGTTATTTCTTGTCTTCTGCTAGCTTTTGAATGTGTTTGCTCTTGCTTCTCTAGTTCTTTTAATTGTCATGTTAGGGTGTCAATTTTAGATCTCTCCTGCTTTCTCCAGTGGGCATTTAGTGCTATAAATTTCCCTGTCAACACTGCTTGAATGTGTCCCAGAGATTCTGGTATGTTGTGTCTTTGTTCTCATTGGTTTCAAAGAACTTATTAATTTCTGCCTTAATTTCGTTATGCACCCAGTAGTCATTCAGGAGCAGGTTGTTCAGTTTCCATGTAGTTGCGCAGTTTTGAGTGAGTTTCTTAATCCTGAGTTCTAATTTGATTGCACTGTAATCTCAGAGACTGTTTGTTATGATTTCCATTCTTTTACATTTGCTGAGGAGTGTTTTACTTCCAGTTATGTGGCCAGTTTTAGAATAAGTGCTATGTGGTGCTGAGAAGAATATATATTCTGTTGATTTAGGGTGGAGAGTTCTGTAGATGTCTATTAGATCCACTTGGTCCAGAGCTGAGTTCAAGTCCTGAATATCCTTGTTAATCTTCTGTCTCATTGATCTGTCTAATATTGACAGTGGGGTGTTAAAGTCTCCCACTATTACCGTGTGGGAGTCTAAGTCTCTTTGTAGGTCTCTAAGGACTTGCTTTATGAATCTGGGTGCTCCTGTATTGGGTGCATACATATTTAGAATAGTTAGCTCCTCTTGTTGCATTGATCCCTTTACCATTATGTAATGCCCTTCTTTGTCTTTTTTTAATCTTTGTTGGTTTAAAGTTTGTTTTATCAGAGACTAGGATTTCAACACATGCTTTTTTTTTTTTTTTTTTTTTTTTTTGCTTTCCATTTGCTTGGTAAATAGGCCTCCATCCTTTTATATTGAGCCTATGTCTGTCTTTGCATGTGAGATGGGTCTTCTGAATACAGCACATCAATGGGTCTTGATTCTATCCAATTCGCCAGGCTGTGTCTTTTAATTGGGGCATTTAGCCCATTTACATTTAAGGTTAACATTGTTATGTGTGATTTTGATCCTGTCATCATGATGCTAGCTGGTTATTTTGCACATTAGTTGATGCACTTTCTTCATGATGTCATTGGTTTTTATACTTTGGTATGTTTTTGCAGTGGCTGGTACCAGTTTCTCCTTTCCATATTTAGTGCTTCCTTCAGGAGCTCTTGTAAGGCAGGCCTGGTGGTGACAAAATTCCTCAGGATTTGCTTGTCTGGAAAGGATTTTATTACTCCTTTGCTTATGAAGCTTAGTTTGGCTGGATATGAAATTCTGGGTTGAAAATTCTTTTCCCTAGGAATGTTGAATATTGTCCCCCACTCTCTTCTGGCTTGCAGGGTTTCTGCAGAGAGATCTGCTGTTACTCTGATGGGCTTCCCTCTGTGGGTAACCTGACCTTTCTCTCTGGCTGCCCTTAACATTTTTTCCTTCATTTCAACCTTGGTGAATCTGACAAGTATGTGTCTTGGGGTTGCTCTTCTCGAGGACTATCTTAGTGGTGTTCTCTGTATTTCCCAGATTTGAATGTTGGCCTGTCTTGCTAGGTTGGGGAAGTTCTCCTGGATAATATCCTGAAGTATGTTTTCCAACTTGTTTCCATTCTCCCCGTCACTTTCAGGTACACCGATCAATTGTAGGTTTGGTCTTTTCACATAGTCCCATATTTCTTGGAGGCTTTGTTTGTTCCTTTTCATTCTTTTTTCTCTAATCCTGTGTTCATGCTTTATTTCTTTAAGCTGATCTTCAATCTCTGATATCCTTTCTTCCGCTTGATTGATTTGGCTATTGATACTTGTGTATGCTTCACGAAGTTCTCATGCTGTGTTTGTCAGCTACATCAGGTCATTTAT
The DNA here is from genome assembly GCF_029289425.2 of Pan paniscus. Classification (NCBI taxonomy): domain Eukaryota; kingdom Metazoa; phylum Chordata; class Mammalia; order Primates; family Hominidae; genus Pan; species Pan paniscus. The sequence goes on along the minus strand of NC_073266.2, from coordinate 26,536,584 downwards.
GTTATTCTCTAAACCAGTTATTCTAGTTAGCAGTTCCTGTAACCTTTTATCAAGGTTCTTAGCCTCCTTGCATTGGGTTAGAATATGCTCCTTTAACTCAGAGGAGTTTGTTATTACCCACCTTCTGAAGCCTACTTCTGTCAGTTTATCAAACTCATTCTCCATCTGGTTTTCTTCCCTTGCTGGCAAGGAGTTGTGAGTTGTGATCCTTTGGAGGAGAAGAGGAATTCTGGTTTCTGGAATTTTCAGCATTTTTGCACTGGTTTTTCCTCATCTTCATGGATTTATCTACCTTTGATCTTTGATGCTGATGACCTTTGAATGGGGTTTTTGCATGGGCATCCTTTTTGTTGATGTCAATGTTATTGCTTTCTGTTTGTTAGTTTTCCCTCTACAGTCAGGCCCCTCTTCTGCATGTCTGCTGTAGTTTGCTGGAGGTCCACTCTAGGCCTTGTTTGCCTGGGTATCACCAGTGGGGGCTGCAGAACAGCAAAGTTTGCTGCCTGCTCCTTCTTCTGGAAGCTTCGTCCCAGAGGGGCACCCACTAGATGCCAGCCGGAGCTCTCCTGTATGAGGTGTCTGTTGACCTCTGCTGGGAGGTGTCTCCCGGTCAGGAGGCACAGGGGTCAGGGACCCGCTTGAGGAGGAAGTCTGTCCCTTAGCAGAGCTCAAGCGCTGTGCTGGGAGATTCGCTGCTCTCTTCAGATCCAGCAGGCAGGAAGGTTTAAGTCTGCTGAAGCTGCACCCACAGCTGCCCCTTGCCCCAGGTGCTCTGTCCCAGGGAACCCGATCTGACTGGGGCTGCTGCCTTTCTTTCAGAGATTCCCTGCCCAGAGAGGAGGAATCTAGAGAGGCAGTCTGGCTACAGTGGCTTTGCTGCGCTGCGGTGGGTTCTGCCAAGTTCAAACTTCCAGGTGGCTTTGTTTACACTGTGAAGGGAAAACCGCCTACTCAAGCCTCAGTAATGGTGGATGCCCCTCCCCCCACCAAGCTCTAGTGCCCCAGGTCAACTTCAGACTGCTGTGCTGGCAACGAGAAATTTCCAGCCAGTGGATCTTAGCTTGCTGGGCTCCGTGGGGCTGGGACCTGCTGAGCAAGACCACTTGGCTTTCTGGTCTCAGCCCCTTTCCAGGGGAGTGAACAGTTCTGTCTCACTGGGGTTCCAGGCACCACTGGGGTATGAAGAAAAACTCCTGCAGCTAGCTTGGTGTCTGCTCAAATGGCCGCCCAGTTTTATGCTTGAAACCCAGGGCCCTGGTGGTGTAGGGACCCCAGGGAATCTCCTGGTCTGCAAGTTGCAAAAACCGTGGGAAACGCATAGTATCTGGGCCAGATAGCACCTTCCCTTACTGCACAGTCCCTCACAGCTTCCTTTGGCTAGAAGAGGGAGTTCCCCGATCCCTTGCACTTCCCAGGTGAGGTGACGCCGCCACCCTGCTTCGGCTCACCCTCCGTGGGCTGCACCCAGTGAGATGAACCAGGTACCTCAGTTGGAAATGCAAAATCACCTGCCTTCTGTGTTGGTCTTGCTGGGAGCTGCAGACTGGAGCTGTTTCTATTCGGCCATCTTGCCTGGAACCAGTTCACTGCACGGACATTTGTACTGATGGCGCACAAGCAATGTTGGAGGAAATTGCTGGTGCCTTAGCACAAACCAGTGCAGCGGTATGAAACTGTATGGGTGGCCATTGCGTTCCTCACTACCCACATTTAAAAAGAAGTCAGTTTTACTTAAGAAAGTTTTTGATAAAGGTGTAACAATTTTTTATTTTATTAAATCTCCACCCTTGAGTTCCCATCTTTTTATTATTCTGTGAGACAAATGGGAAGTTCTCACAAAGTACTTCTACTGCACATAGAAGAAAACCATCATCTTAAAGAAAAACACTTGTACAGTTATCTGAGTGTGAGCTGACCCAACTTCTACTTTCATGGTACACCATTTTTATAGTGCTTGTGAGAATGACTGATATATCAATTATGATTATTCAGATGGGTATCTGGAAGCCATTTTCTTGAAAATAAAGTAAGCACGTGACTTTAAGAAAAACAACTAAGAGTATTTGTTCCCAATAAAAAAAATAGAACTTTCATATGTATACCCAAAAACTTAAAGTATAATAAAAAAAGAAAAAAAAGAAAAAGAAAAATAGAACTTTCAAGCAAAAAAAATTTTTTTAATTAAAATTTAAATTTAAAATTAGAAAACTGTGTATCATAGTGAGCTTAACGTCTTTCCAATCTTAAATGCTTTTTGATGAGGTCAGTGAGAATGTTGACAAAAGTGGGGGTTTGGGTTATCATGTAATAAAATGGATAAACATTTCGAAGATCCACATAGCTCAGGGAACCCATGCATGATGCTACAAAATCATTCAAGGTAAAAGATCCATTCAAAGTGCAAACTAGACTAATGGATTCAATGTAATCAAATACGAAAAGTTCCCTGGTGTGGTTTCAGATTACACATTGCAGCTAGCCATTGGGAAACTATAACTTGTGGAGTTTTGGTGTAGTCTCATAGAAGAATACCCACAACCTGCTTGAAAGCTATTAAAATATTCCTCCCTTTTCCAACTACACTTCTGTGTGAGGCCAGATTTTCATTATGTACTTTAGCCAAAATGACAAAGAACAAGATTGAATGCAGAGGCAGATACAAATCCAGATGTTTTCTATTACTAAAGAGACATTAATGATACTAAAGAGATTTGGGAAATGTAAAACAATGCCACTGTTCTCACAGAAGTATTCTTTGTTTTGGAAAATATAGTTACTTTCCATTAAAAATTATATTGTTAGTTCTAAATAAACATATTAAAGATATTTGAGAGCTTCTTATTTTTACTTTCTAATATGGTAAATTAATATGGACTTTTTGGGGTCCTCAATAATATTTAAAGGAGTTAACAGGTTCTGCAACCAAAAGTGTTGAGAACTACTCACAGGTAAGTACTATAATGAAATCCCGTTTGTCTGTCAAAATCCAGACTGGTAGTAGAAATGTGGGTTGAAGAAAGTTGGCAAGTTAGGGAATCATAAATTGATAATATATTCATGTTTTAATCACTTTCCTTTAAAGAAAAGTATGCATAGATTTCTGCCACTCTTTTGATCTAAGGATAAACCATTTTCTTTGTTGGTCTGCCTTTTGCAGTGTCTTTCTTGCATAAACTACACCCATAAAGCAATATCTAAGATTCCTAATATTTTGAGTGAAGAATGGTATTTAAAACACTGTGGAAATCAACCCAAATGAAGGCCCTTTCTAGGTTTCCAAACTACTTTACACTATTCCAATTTTAAAACTGTAATCTCACTCATAGCTAATTCAACATAAAAGTTTTAACCCATCACTTATACTCTCTTTTCAAAACATCCAACTTAAGTTTCATAAAAGTAGCAACTCTCTACACACAGACATTTTGAGGAGTTACAGAATATGTAAAATATTTTATTTACACTAAATTTCAACAAGCAGACATACATTTGGAAATAAATGTAATGATATCAGTAAGCATACATTGGGAGGGACTGCTATGGTTGACTTGAAATGCACATTGATAAAGCATAAAATTTGTAAGAATTAAAAAAAAAACATTTCTTATAATAAGGGAAATTGGCCATGTTTACAGACTGGGAAACCTGTAGGTGTGGCTGTTCTAAAATTTCATATAATCTCTTTCATGCATGCATCTTACTCTTTCACTTTAATTTTGACCAACCCAGGTCCATTCCAGAATTGACTGGAGATGCCGATTTAACCCAGGGTTCTAAGCTGAGTTGGAAAATATTCATCTAGTTACTCAAGAGGCAACCAATCTTCTAAAAGTAGAGACTAAACAGTCAAATAAGTCTAGTTGCTTGGGAAATAAATTTCTATGTGGCTCCGCTCCTTTGAAATAGGAAGGAATCATCCTTTGTATTTTAAGATGAATATCTGCTGTCTGTCTTCTCTCATTGTCAACCAAATACCTAAAAGATTTCCCTAAGTCTGTGGTTCAGGGATGGAAAAAAAGATAATGTGCTTCAAGTAATACAATAGCTAATTTTTAAAAATTTCTAGTTAAGTGACTCAAATGGGTTAGCACATTTTATTGTCATATCACAAGACAAAATTACCTCAAGGCCCACAGTCACATAACCTCCCCACTTCCTGAAATGATAGCCCTGTGCCAAGAAAGATAAAGGTAGAATGTCCAGGTTTTTCATGAAAACAGCATGGCTGCATTGTGGTCAGCCACAGCTTTAGAAGATTCTCCCCTTCTAATTAAGCAAGCTGACTGGAGAAGCCCCTGTTGTCCAAGCTACTTCCAACACAAATTCCTAGAAAAATATACACCCCTTTTAGAGAATTTTCTTCTAAAGGAGCGTTTATGCATAGACAGTAATATGAAGACTTCAGTGAACAGGTTCAGAAGTTAATCACAACAAGATTAGCTCATAGACTTACTGACTTTCTTTCTGGGTAGTTGAGTTGAGAAACGCCTTAGACATCTCAAACTCTTTCATGAATGCAATGCTTTACCTCTTGATTTTTTACTCTTTCCAGGATTAAAGTTTGTGATATACTTAACTCAGGATTTAGGCAAACTGAAGGTGAGATGAAAGGCAATAATCAAATAAATTCATTTAAAATTAAATTGTGATATGTTGTAGGTAATTTTTAGTTTAGTTCTCACTTCTCTGTTTCCTGTTTCTTATTAAAGTTGAATATCTTTTAGACATCTGAGAAATGTAGAACATTATTTGTCATTTTGCAACTTCACACACACTGGAGATGGCACTTTAAATTTCATTGACGATACATTTTGGAATTGTTTTCTAACCTCAGCATATTTGTTGATGTCCTAATTCTGATGACATTATCTAGAAGTGACCATGAAGAACACATTCTGTAGACTAATTGGAGATTGCCTGCTCTTTGAACTTTACCCATAGAGCTGCATAGTAATTACAATTGCAATTCATAGCAACATGTTTCAGAAGAGAAGGAAGTCTCTGAACACACGAGTATCCCCTCACTAATCATAAACTGTCACCAAAAGCATAAAGTCATGCAATTTTAAATGTCATCTAGTTGAGTCCCAAAGAAATTGGGGCCCAATTTTCTCAGATGAAAAGAAAATTGAACAGTATTATATACAATTGTTCTTAAAAGAGCAAAATAATTTTTCTTCTGAAAATACAAAGCAAATTGTTACAAAATAAATGGAGTGTTTCACACTTAGGTTTGTAAAATGTAATAGCTTGAATTGGATTTTCAAATATGCTGTCACCTAGAAAACTGATATGAGGCCATTTCGACACCAGCAACCCAAACGTGGGTTTTAGTGCAGCATTAAAAGAAGTAACCTTCCAAAGCCAACAACGGAAACTCAAAGAATGACTTTCAGGAACTCTCAGATAGCTGGAAATGTGAGTTTGGGGCTAGAGTGGGGAGAAGTGGGAAGGAAGCAGTCAAGAGAACCGAAGAAGTAATTTTGTCAGATTCACTGCTCAGCACATTCACAGAAAGCAGCATTTTTTAGCTCCTCTCCTTTCGGGATCCAACATTATCCACTTTTCTCATGCTTACATCAGCAACTAAACACATAACCTCTTAGTGTCCTGTTTGTAATCCATTATTTAAGGAGCTTATGCATAATCCATCACTACCATTGCCTCCTTGCTCACAGTACTACTGCACATGCAAGCAGTACTAAACAAGGAACTATATAAGGAATGATGACAAGAAAAAGTTATTCATCTTAAGCAATGAAAAAGGACTGTATGTATCTATTGGTTGACCATCTAGGGGTGACCCAGGTTGCAAAAAAGTGAATTATTTGAAAGGCAATATTGCATTGTCAAAAGTGTGTATAGGCAGACAGACATGGGTTTACTTGGACTTTTGGCAAATTAATTAACCTACACGGTGCTCAATTTCCTCATTGGTGAAATAGCTATTTTCATACTCTCCTAGTTGTGATATTGTGAGCATTCAAGAAGACATATGTAAAAACCTGGCCCAGTGCCTAATCCATCCACAGCAGGGACTCAATAGATTGTAACAGAAACAGCAATAGGGTCCATGAGAAAAGCATTTCCTTAGAAGTTCTTCTAAGCCTAGAAACAGTAGTCCAGGACTTGCATTTAAAGCAGATAAACTAATGACTTCTCTCAAACAAGGTTTTCCTAATAGTGGTCTGAGTCTATCAGTTTTCCATATTAAAGATTTCTTGGCGGGGGAAATGCAGTTGAAGGCTTCCTATGGTCATGTAAGTTTTAGATACTGTAGGTTAAGAAAGACCAGTATGGCCAGACGCGGTGGCTCATGCCTATAATCCCAGCACTTTGGGAGGCCGAGGCGGGCGGATCACAAGGTCAGGAGATCGAGACCATCCTGGCCTAACACGGTGAAACCCCGTCTCTACTAAAAAATACAAAAAATTAGCCGGGCGTGGTGGTGGGAGCCTGTAGTCCCAGCTACGCGGGAGGCTGAGGCAGGAGAATGGCGTGAACCCGGGAGGCGGAGCTTGCAGTGAGCCCAGATCGCGCCACTGCACTCCAGCCAGGGCGACAGAGTGAGACTGCATCTCAAAACAAAACGAAACAAAAAAAAAAAAAAAAAGAAAGACCAGTATTTCCTTACTAAATATTTCTTTAGGATTTAATATGCTAATGAGCATTGAAAATGTCCAAGACAGTAATATAGTATGAAGTGCACCCCAAAAACCTATTCAATAGCAGAATTGTTTTTAAGGAGTATAGTATGGGACAAGTGATTTATGGAAAAAATACTGGCAATTGCTGCCGTAAAGATACAAGTGGTCACAAAAAATTAATTTGACAATGTAAACGGGAATAACATAATGAATGTTAGCATGAAACTCAGAATTCTTCTTTAATAATTTTATTGATAATTAGCAACTCTGCAAATCTCTTCCTGACTTTTTATTTGTATAGTCTAAGTAGATACCTAAAAATTCAAACATCCGTTGTCCTGAAGAAGCCATGGGTTATGCCAGTCCTTGTCTCAGAAACTGTTGCCAGCACAGCTTGGGGGCTTGGCAATGCCATTAGCTCAGTACTGAGCCATGAAAGCAGAAATCAGATCTCCAAAGGGACCGTGCATGGTGGGCCAGAGCAAGGCAAGGTTTCAGTAGAAATGAACTAAATTCCCTTCTGCTCAATTCTGTGCAGAACTTTGTTGCCTTACAAAGTCATATGAAAACATATCCCTTAGTTTCTGCTTCTAATTCTGTCTCCAAAAAAGAAGAAAAAGAAAGTCAAGGGGACCAAATGGGGAACAAACTCTAGGCCACTTTTGATAGCAAAATTATTCCATGTCATAGTTCAGGCAAAATCCAAGACTCTCAAGTCATGCAAGCGAGTACTAAGGTGAGTCACTGGCCCACAAATTGCACTAGTCACCAAATCCTGAAACCCACCTTCTCTTGCTGAATTTGAGCAGATAGTAACCAAGAATATGAATAGAGAAAGTGGGTTTGGCATGTGCAAAAGCATTAATGGGTGAAAGTAGCTCCCTAATTGTTACTTAACGGACACTGTGGGCTACATCTCCCCCAGAAATATCTCTACCTTAAAGCTTATGACTGGCAGTCTTTCATTTTTTCAAGTTTTTAAGCCCTGAGCACAAAACTGCAAATATCCCTTTGAGGGATGGCACATGAACCTGTGTATCTCACATGGAACAAGTACTCATTGAGCAGCCACTATATGCTGGGCACTGTTCTAGATGCTGTTGATACAGCAATTGATAAAAAAAAAAACAAAACTGAAGTCTCTTCCCCCTTAAGAATTTGTATTCTACCGTAGCATGGCTATCAACAATAGAATGTCTCTGTTGTTCGTTTTGATGTTACAGCCTACTTGGAACCAGGCTAGAATTAGTTTGTCAAAGCAAGCTCAAGAGATGACGAACACTGCCAGGTAGAGCAGGCCAAGACATGGCCATTAGACATGGCCGTTATGACTGTCAGGAAAGGATGAGGTCTAAGACCTTGGGCACTGAATCCCTAGGGGTGTGCGTGTGTGTGTGTGTGTGTGTGTGTGTATGCATACTCACACACACCATCTTTGGCATGGATACTGAAAGTAGTCATGCAAAGAAAACTGAGGCAAGTTTGCCAACCTCAAGATTTTTCCTAGGCCTGCCTCAAACAAAAATGGTATAAGAAAGAAGAATAAATTGATGCCCACAAAGTACTGTGCCAAAGCAACATTGCCATCTGTATTGTGAGTCTGATGAGTTTCATTAACTATTTACACAGGCTTTGCTAATTGCAAAGGGCACTTGGGGAATTCTAAGAGGGTGCATACTTTTAATGGGAGAATAGAAATTCTGCATCTGACAACACAGAGTTTTAAAATAAGCTGGGGGAAGCAAAATGATGCAAAGGAAATGTGACAGGCCCTTGTAGAGTGTCCGCCTGGTTTAAAGAGAGCCCCTGAGGTCATGCTTGGGCCCATGACCCTTGTCCCAGCCCAGCTGTCTGAACCAGGGAGGGCACTGGATCCCATTCAGAAAAATTATATTATCATTCTTGGTAGTTTGTAATTGGAGCTATACAACCTTAATTTAGTGTGTAATACTCTTTTATCTAGAGTATCTCACTAATTCCAAAAAAAAAAAAAAAAAGAAACAAACTTATGACGGATTGCTGACCCAATTTTAAAAACATAATATTGAAGATCATGGAATAACATCTTCTCCCCTATCCCACAGGTGAATTGAAAAGCAACTCATAAGAAAAAGGAAAGAAGTATGAAATAGGTGTAAAGAAACTGTTCGTGTACCTGATGGTTTGCAAATATCATGGAGAGGCTCCAGATTGTGTTTTCCAAAGATGACTAAAACAGTATCATCTCCCATTCCCTATGCTCTTCTAAGACCTTGCTATTCATTTTCCCATTAAGAGGTAAAGTCCAGTTCACCTCCTTTTGAGTCTGGTTAGGCTTGTGACCAAGAGAATGCGGCAGAATTAATGCTGTGTGACTTCTAAAGCTAGGTCACAAAAGGCAAGTCCGCTTCTGCCTTCTAAGCTGGGGCATTCGCCTTTGGTGTTCTGTGCCACTGCATAAAGAGTCTGACCATCCTAAGGCCACCATGTTGTGAGGAGGCCCAAGCCACATGGAGAGGTCACATAGATGTTCCAGTGACAGCCCCAAATGAGGGTCTGCTGACAACCAGCATCAGCCACCACACACACAGATGATAACATCTCCAGGACTCTAGTTCCCAGATGCCTGCATATCCCCTGGCTCTGAATCCTCCAGTGGAGGCCCAGACATTGTGGAGCACATGCAACCCATGCCATCCCTGTCATGTCCTGTCTGAATTCCTCACCCACAGTAGTCAGAGCATATAAAATGGTTGTTCTATGCCACTACATTTTGGAGTTGTTGGTTTCCCAGCAGCACAAAATGGAACAGAGGCTTAAGTTTACTCTTACCCTAGAATTCCAGGAGATCCTACTGTATTCTCTTTTAGTCTTCTGTAGATTTTGAGGATTTCTACTAGGTTGTGAGGATTTCTATCACTTGCTGTTAAACCACTGAAATTCATATTAAATTGGCATTCAAAATGGGGTTGCAGAGAAAAAGTGTCAGAGTGGATTGGGACCAGCAAGAAGTTATTGTCCTGGGATAGAGAGCCGCAATGCACGTTTAACGATAGCAGTATGTCTTGTTCCTTGGGACTCAGATGTCTTACTTCATCAGATAGCTAGACTTTAGAGGAATTCATCATTTTAAATGTCAGAATATCAGATTGAGTTATCGATTCCTTATGGCCTTCAGTAAAGATCAGAGAAGTGGCAAGCCTCAGCCGACGCTGCTCCATGGAAGTCAGCAGAAGAGAATAGAGGACAGCCCACTGACGCAGAGAATCAGAGCACAGCATCCACTATTAGTCTGGACAAACTGTGGTGGCCACCAGGGGTGTGTGTGTGTGAGAGAGAGAGAGATTATGAACTGATTGAAAAACTGAAGATTACCAGCAACTGGAATGAGGATATATAGGAAGGAGGAGCCAGAAATGTTAGCAAGCCCTTCAGAATGTACCTTCTCCACCACCAAGTAAAAATGAAGATTCCTCCCCTTGTAATACTCGGTTGGCTGTGATGCAACATTTTGGCAAGACTCCAAAGCAGATTTGCGAAGAAATGCACCCTGAAATCCATGCCAATACTCCAATCTATAATATCCTGCTCATGCTCTGAGGTCATTAAGGAAAAAAATCATGAAAATAGGTGGAGCCCCAGAATTTCCTCTAAAAATCAGAAGACTCACAGGTATGGCTTAGCCCTGAAAGTATAGCCAGCCAGGAGATTCACAAAGATGTTTCAACACTATCCTGACAAATAAAATTCTCAAAAATGAAACTGGCACATGGCTGACCATAGTTTTACAAGAATGGTCATACAAGAAAAATCCCTCAAACTAACAGCCCCCTGAAATGTTCAAGCATAAGTATAAATGATGTTGGTAATGGCTGATTGTGACTAAGACCTCCCTGTCCCACCTCCACAGAGAGAATCTCCGAGATGCTCTGGAAGAACAATGGCCAAGCAAAATTCTCCCGGAGGACAGAGTCTGTGGCAGTCTTTCTGGGTGACCAGGTAATTTACTTTGTTATCAAATAGATTAATCATCAAATTAACATTATGAGAGTTGTCAGTCATTTCATTTACTTCATCATCCCTGTAGAAGCCTCCAGTCTCAACCAACCTGCGACATGATCTTGGTGATTTGTTCAGCCTTCCTCCTTTATCAATTTTTTTTTTTTTGACATGGAGTTTCACTTGTCACCCAGGCTGGACTGCAATAGCATGATGGCTCACTACAACCTTGCCTCCCTGGTTCAAGCCATTCTCCTGCCTCAGCCTCCCAAGTAGCTGGGACTACAGGCACCCACCACCATGCACAGCTGATTTTTCTATTTTTAGTAGAGACGGGGTTTCACCATGTTGGCCAGGCTGGTCTCGAACTCCTGACCTCGGGTGATCCACCCACCTTGTCCTCCCAAAGTACTGGGATTACAGGCATGAGACACCATGCCTGGCCTATTAATTTAATTATTTTTTGAGACAGGATCTCGTTCCATCACCCAGGCTGGATTGCAGTGCAGTGGTACAATCATAACTCACAACAGCCTTAAATTCCTGAGCTTAAAAGACCCTCTTACCTCAGCCTCCAAAATAACTGGGACTACAGGTGCACACCACCATCCTCAGCTAATTTTTTTTTTTATTTTTAGTGGAGATGGGGGGTCTCACTATATTGCCCAAGTTGATCTCAAACTCCTGCCCTAAAGTGATCCTCCCACCTCAGCCTTTCAAAGTGCTGGGATTACAGATGTGAGCCATTGCACCCACCTTTTTTTCTCATTTTGAAAATACAAAAAATTAAAACAGAAATAGGGGGAAAATGGATCTCACCCAGAGGTAACAGGCTCCAAGAACAGTGGCTCTAAAAAGTCTTCTCTAGATGAGTGATGGACTTTTTATTTGTCTCCTCGTTGGAGGGGGCGGGGGCAGTGAGTGTGTTTGCAGTTGTGCTTGTATCCTATTACATGGGATTCCTTTTGATGTGTGGGATGACAGGTGTGTGGCATTGAGGGACAGATGCTGGTAGTGTCTTGGGTACAGTTCCCTGGAGCAGAACCTGAGAAGGGGATGTTTGTGCAAGACATTTATTAATGGAATGCACTCACAAGAAACATGTAGGGGTCGGTGGGAGCCATATTGGGAAGGGAGGAAAGAAAAGTGAAAAAGGATGTGGTCTCCGATACAGTTGGGCTTCAGCTTGATCCCATGGGGCCTCTGGGGAATAAACTGTACCACAGAGTCTGCTCAGTCTTGGGGCATGAATGCAAGGTGGTTTCTTTGTTTGTTTGTTTTGTGTGTGTGTGTTTTCCATAAAGCAGTCAGTTATTGGCCCAGGACTACAGGAGAGGATACAAAGAACCCAGGTCCCTTCATGGGGAGGGACTTCCCTATCTCCCAGGGACACTGGCTCCAGTGTTCAGCCACCTGCCCAAGATGCCTAGGCCTGCAGGAGGGACCAGAGGCAGATGACGTAGACAATGATGACGTTACAAAGAGAAGTGAGAAATAATGCAAGCAGCTCCATTCCCCACGGCAACTGTGCAGAGAGGCTTGCAGGTCCAAGCCATTGGTAGCAGCCCCTGGTATATCCAGGACATCAGCACGTGGAACCAGTGAAAGGGTCCTCCCTCATAGTGACGCATGTCATAGACTCAGATTTATACAAACAAATGCTGAGCAAACCATGAAGAGTCTCTGGTATTTTCAACAATATCATCACAGAGGAACTGTATTGATTTCCTTGTAAGTATTTAGATTTTTCTCTCATGTAAAATGTCATATCAGATTTTTATCATCTCTTTTAAATTTTTAGAAGAGCATTACCCAAACTCTACTGAAGTGACAGATTTCCTTATCCATCTATCCCGCCAACATCCAGGCATGTTCAGGGTACTGGGAGAGGCAACAGGGACGGAGGTCCCATGTTAGGGGACTTCACAGTGTGACGGGAATGTTCAACCTGCACCTGTTCCTTGCACCATACTGCATCCAGCTCTCCGCTCTTCCAGTCATTTATGCTCCTGTCTTCCCTGGAGGAAGCCTGGTAGTATCTCCCGGGGACACTGGCTCAAATTTTCAGCCACCTGCCCAAGATAGATGGGACCAGGGGCCAGATGATGTGGACAATGACGATGTCGCAAAGAGAAGTAAGAAATAAAGGAGGCAACTTAGTGGGAAAGGTGATGTTCTGGGTTCTGAAGAAGATGAGAAATACCAGGCCAGGCTGTGCTTTGCCTCTTGGCCTATTTTCCTTCCTGACTTTTTTCAGCCACAGTGAGTCTCTGAGACCTAGTTTTGGCAGAAGGAAGTACCAGAGGGAGCTGAGCTGTTGAACATTATGTGCGACCATGTAATAACTGCAATCGGAAGGGAAACACTCAGAGTCCTGGAGAAAGAGAAATTTGCATTTGTGGACACCTGCTGGGAGCCAGGCACTTTCGAATAGTTCCTGTCACCTAACTTAAGTATCATTACTCAAGTACTATTTAACTTAGGTGTTATGCAGAGAAGTCGAATAATTAGAAAAGTGGCATGACTTATACAAGGCAACATAACAGCTAGAATTTAAATGTAAAACTGCCCGATTCCAAATCCACACTCTTTCTACTACAAGGCCTTGCCCCCTTCTCTGGGCTACACCAACATCGCAGTTGCAGGCGAAGAGGCCATGTCTAATGACTGCCCCCTTTACATGTCAACCTAGTCATGGTCATGGTGGTATGATATCTAAAAACAAAATGGAACCACCATGAAAAATTTGTCTCTGAGGACCCAGAGTAATAAAATCCCAGGATAAGGAAGGCCTTTAGCGGATATATAGCCTGCTGTCCTGTTCAGTCTAGAAAACGCCTCCTCAGGGTCCCTGCAGATGGTCACCTCCCTCTGCAGGAGGACGTGACCACTGCAGTGGGAGGAGAGCCACTTCCCCAGGCCTCCCTGACACTAATGTCAGAAGGTGCTTTCTTAGGTTGAATCAAAATCTCTCTCCCTGTGTCTTCTCTTTGCTTCCTGTTCTTTTCTCTGGAGCAACATGATGTAAATAAGTTTATTTTCTTTTGTGCACATCAGAATTTCATATTCAAAGGACAGCTCTCTTGTTAGAAGGGGTCCAGGCTGAACACCCTCTTTTCTCTCAATGATCCCAGCTATGACACAGTTTTCTGATCTTCAACATCCTGGAGGCCCAAGACTATTCAAATACGTCACAAATATCTCTAATCACATCTTGTGATTATGACTTGGATAGAAGATAAACATTATTTCCATAATGATGAACATAAGACATTTGAGATTTTTTAATTTTTAGAGTTGTTATTTTGAATTATTTACCTTCCTAAATGTAAAAAAATTCCCTTTAGAACTCTTAATTTCTTTCCTAATTTCTCTATCCTACTCTCAAGCAGGATCAACCTCCCAAACGCATTGCTTATCAGGCTGTGATACCAAACTGCATAGGAAAATCTTAATCTTCAAGAACGTGTAGCTGTTCTCCCAGACATCCATATCTCCTTGTCCTAACCCTTTGATTTATGTTATTGTTTTTAAGTCCCATTTTCCAGGCATTTGCTAAGCCAATAGAGAACTGGGCCAATTTCCAAAGTCCTGCTAAGAAGTTAATATTGAATGAAACTTTTTTCAATGCGGCAATTGATCCGCAGTCATTGCCTGTTTGGGCTTCCCAACCACAGCTCCAGACAATCAAGGAGAAGGCTTATGCCATTTAAACGTCTCCCTTCCAGCAAAAGAATCTGGATTGCATTGTCAGAAAAGTAAAAAGGAGACATGTCAAAATTATAACTCATCTCTCTACCTTCAGCCTTATCGACTATGTTAAGTATAATAACAACTACTCACCAATTGCCTCAAGTCTCATTTTCTCAATGTGATTTCAGTCACTCATTCTTCAAAGACTATTTTATAGAGCAGCAGACAGGTCCCAGACCAACTCCACTCCTCTCCTAAACTCCTGTTCCATGCCCAGAGGAATCCCTTTTCCAATGACTAGACAGGGGCTGGGGACATTTAGAGGCCCGGGCCCCTTGTCTCAAGGCTGGACAACTCTGAAAAGCCAACCTTGTCCCAGAGCTCCTTGCAGAATTGGTTGAGGCCACTGTTGCAATCCCATCGAGGTTCCAATATTAATACCTCCTGGCCCAACCCAATCTTCTCACCTCCAATAGGTGTTGTTCCTCAGCCTTAGTGGGAAATAGTGTTATTTCCCATTAAACCAGCTATCTGCATGTAAATATCAGAGTCTGTTTCCAGTGGAAACCAAACTACAATGTGTGTGTGTGTGTGTGTGTGTGTGTGTGTGTGTGTGTGTAGATAGATGATAGATAGATAGATAGATAGATAGATAGATATGATAGAAGAAAGAAAGACATCCAAAGTTGTAGGTGACCTAGATTGGACAAATATAGCTGTCTCTTGTTGTTGCTGGGGAATTTGTTCCAAGACCCTCCCTCAAATACCAAAAGCCATGAATGCTCAAGTCTCTGATACAAAGTATTTTCATATAACGTATGCACATCCTCCCCTGTACTAATTCAGGGGAAAACCACGAAGAGCCTGTGTTCTCTTTAATATTCATTTTATTCTCCATTTAAAGCCTTTGCCTCAAAACCCTGCAAGGTTATTCATCACTGCCAAATTGGAGTCTGTGAGATTTTCAGAAGAACCATTCATATTACAAGTTTATATTCAAGTTTCAGTCACTGAGGAATTATTGGTGGCAGTGATCTTATAATTATCAGTTCTTTATTATCTTGAATATCACTTTATTGGCTTATCTGGCAGTCTCTTTTTAGGATTTGTACACTCTCATCTCTACATTATCTATAATACCTAATGCCATGTAAATGTTGGCAAATAGTTGTTACACTGTGTTGTTTAGAGAATAATGACAAGGAAACAAATCTGCACATGTTCAGTACAGAAGTAATCATCCTTTTTTTCCCAAATATTTTTGATCCAACGTTGGTTGAATCTGTGAATGTAAAACCCACAAGTATGGAGGGCTGACCATATGTTATACATAATCTGACACATATTTGTTATATATACAATATATCATCCAAAACTGAATGATTATTTGTTGCTCCAAATAGCCTCAAAATACACCCCAAAATTTATAAAATTTGGAGAAATTTATTGTTTATAATGAACATTTATCAAAATTAAGTGAATCATCAATTGTTATACTTTTTCATTAAAAAATACAAAGCAGGTATGGATTTAATATCTTAATGAACTATTTAGTTTATAATGCAGAATTTCTTGGCATTGCATGCTCAACCCATTGAGATTATTTGGAGAGTTATGAGCTTTGCAGGAGATATTCATAACATTATATATCTAGAATGGGTTAAAATGGATTTCTCACCTTGAGGATAAACATTTATAACTTTATTTTCAGTAGAGTAGTAAAATAAGGACAAGGTAGAAATAAGGAGGCTTGGTTTCACTCCTGCCTGCACCTCTAAATTGCTCTGCAAACTTTTCTGGGTCACTGTGCTTCCTGGCCTCAGTTCCCTATCTGTGGAATGAAGAAGGTGTCCTTGATGTAATTCCAAATCTAACATTCCATAACTGTAAGATGACATCCCTAGTCCTTTTATATAATTGTTATAACTATTAAAGAATAAAAGCACAGAACAGTAAACTTCTAAAAACACTGCTTCTACAGACGAACTATGGAAATACCTCCTTAGTGACACTTTAAAACAATCTGCACTGTACTAAGAAAATAGTACTTTGCACTATCTGTAGACATAGCAACTAACAGGATGCCTGCCACATAGCACCAGCTGAATACATTCTTGATAAATGAGTAAATGATTGTTATGTGAATGCATGTTTCCATTCCTGTCATTATCCCACAACGACTCCAAAGGGAATACAATAAATTCTGTCCAATGAATGAGCCCATGTCTCAGATATTTTACCTTCATCTATTTACTAATCTACCTCACAAAAAATGATATCTTTGTGGAAAGTATTTCAATAGAGAAATAATATCCAACTGTGATCTAAGTATTTTAATTAAGCCAACATGTAGTTTAAATTGTTGAGTTGCTGATTAGAGCAATCTTTTTTACTTGTTTTGGAGTGAAAGTGCTTTCAAAATGCTTCCATGAGAATTGGAGGGCTGCAGACATATGGCCTTATGTGGTGAAATCCAGTTCCTGTTCTTAGACTCAGCAGAGTACAGTTTTTAAAGGGATTTGATGTTTGACATTTCAGTGGGTTCAGCATAAATGCAGATGGTTGGGGCCCATCTTATGCCCAAAGGTGTTCCTACACGTCTTTTAATGCCTTCAGTTTGAAGCTGACCTGATCTCTTCTCGCTGGCCTTGTGAGATGGGATTTGCTGTCTCCACAATCTCAGTTTTGAGTCCCAGCTCCACTATTGATTGGATGTATTTTCTTATCTATAAAATGTGGATAACCACAGGTGATTATTATATGAGGTTATACCAGTAAACTGCTTAGCATGGTACTTAACATATACTAATGATTTCTATGAATATGTTTGCACAACTTACTGTGATTATGGTAAAGCATATCATTAAATCCTTGGAATTATTTTTTAATTTACGGAATAACTTTAGATGATTACCAAAAGTTCTGATTTTGAAATTTTGGAAGTCTACATCTCCTCTTTTATAAACTGATATAACATCAAGTAGATTTTTGTGTCGAAGTTGTAATGATTTCCACTGTATTTTCAAATATCCAACTGGAAAGATCACTGAGAAGTATTGCCCAAGTAAGCTGGATATCCCAAAAACTGTGAGCCAAAAAATAATATAGAGATAAGTATCTTGTAGTTGAATACTGACTAAAGAAATTATAACATATCAGTGTACTTAAAACACTGTAGAGAAGTAGAGAAGCTAAAAATGAACTGCTCCATGTGTGAATTCTATTGCTACTTGGAAATGCGTCTAAGAAACATTACCTGAAAAGAGCAAAATATCAAGGACTCTGAACCACCACTGTCCACAGTGGGCTGTCATGCCAAGTGTAGTTAATGCATCTCTCCACAGCTGCATTGTTGCCTACAGCCCCACAAGGTGCCTCCATGCTCCGTGGCAGCCGGAAATAGCAATGTCTTCAATCACACGCCTATAAAAGCAAGGCGACTAAGAGTTCAGACCCCTCAGGGCTAAAGGCCTGGATTATCCAATTGGTCAGACCAGCTGAAATGTTGGTTAGTAGTGAAGAATCTTGAATGGGCAGTAAAGAAAGAAAATGATAAATACTAATTAGGATCCCAGGACCAGCTGCATGAGGAGAGCCTGTAGCTTGGCTTACAGACCCCCTTTCAATCTTTACAAGAGACTGCAAATGACCCTCTCCACTTTCTGGGAAAAAGTGAAGTCATCTTATTCTCTGGCCATTTAGTTTGTAAAGAACAGAGATGTGCCAGGTTGCTCAAATCAATTCTCCAAATGTGGTACTCAAATAGCAGCACATTTTCTTAGTGGATCTGTTCTCTTGATGACAGGCTTCCCCCCATTAAAATAAACCTATTATAGACTGAAGTATGAAAATCAGGTACATTTTTGAGATCCTAAGAAAAAGTGAAGGGAATCTCATGCTTGCTGCCTGCAGCTCCAGCCTGGATCTCCAGATCTCCAAGGCTCCCCATCTCGACTATCAGACTGTGGGACACTTACATTGGAAATTCTGAGAAGCACAGCCTTAGGTGTTGGAGGTTTATGATAATGAAGAAAGAAAACTCAGAGGACATCTCTGAAACTACACAGCCAGGCCTAGTGGAGAAATGAAGTAGGCTCCGTACTGTCTGAGCCCCACACAGCTCATGGTCTCTCCCCATCTTACTGGACCATAAGGACCCTTCATCAGCAGATGCCCACGACTGTCCCTCCACTGATGCCATTATTCCCACGATG
Organism: Pan paniscus; assembly: GCF_029289425.2. NCBI lineage: Eukaryota > Metazoa > Chordata > Mammalia > Primates > Hominidae > Pan > Pan paniscus. The sequence continues at coordinate 26,518,052 of NC_073266.2, read as the reverse complement.
CAGCTTCTCTGTCTCTGCCCCCTTCTCTATCCAAGTCTTTCCTTTCTCCCTCTTATGATACAACCCCTTTGTTTTTACTGATTGATCTTATGACACATCCCTTTTATTTTTACCAGTTGACCCATCTGACATTTTTTCAATGTAAAACATTGAAAAAAATTGGATAAAATATGTCCCTGCCATTGGATTACACATTAATTTCTGAAGTCAATCTTCCTGAGGTTAACGAGAATCTTTTATGACATTGAAAAAATGTCAGATGTGTCAACTGATAACTACTCAATATGCAACCTCACCACTGAACGGCTGAAGCACCTTGTAAACAAATTACATCTCATATTCGGCCACTGTTGGTTAATGCCCCAAGCTGGGCCAGTCAGTTTGAGGCAATGCACCTGGCCTTTGTGAGTGTGCAGCTTGTCTTGAGAAAAGACATTGGGCGTACATAAGATTCCCAAAAGTTCTCATGACGTGCAGACATGTCACCAGCATTGCTCTAGTGAAGAGTGCTTTAGAGAAGAGAGAGGCTTGTAACACCAGCTGCCATCTGCACTGGTGCAGCGCCAGGCACTGTACTGAGAATTTTACAGCCATGATCTCATTTAATTCCTCTTAAACATTCAAGTTGAAGTTGTGTCCTATTTTATAACATAAATGTCGTTATATCAAAAAATATATTTTTCCTGTGCAACGTATATGTTGTGCATATTCCAGTACATAAACTTTTAACAGCTTGCATAGCATCCTCAGATTTCAATATGATTTTTAAATACCCCACTCAGAAGAAATTTAATGTTTCTTTCATCATACTCTGAGTCAGCTTAAATCACTATGTTTTTAATTATTCCACTTTCACAGAAAAATACAAAGTGATGAAAATTGCCTTTCTAAATATTTCTCCCATTGAGGAACAATTCTCAGGTTTCTATTCTTCTAGAATTCAAAGAGTTTTCAGTATTTAGGAGTATTTGCCCCTTTGCTGCAAAATTCGTCCTCTTCAATAATTTTTTTTAAGTGAGCACAAAATGCAACAATGGTAGGGTTAATTGATTTTGATAGACCCACCAAAAATCATCAGCAAACATTTATGAGTTTCCATTGAAGACAATTCCATCAATATGTTGTTTCCAAGCATCTTTGAAATAGCCAGTGATCCCTCCAGTAGAATCTCTTATGAGACATAAAAACTACTGGCACAGAGAATAATTCAGTTTTACTTCTATCAATGAGCATTATCTAATGTTGCTTAGAGGTTTTATGAAACCAGGGAATCATCCATTCCCATCTATGTTTATTCCTGAAAATTGCGGCCTTGGTGTTATACAGAGACCACGATTGCACAAAGAAGGCCTCAGGGGAGCAAACATGACCTCATCCTGTGAGGGAGAGCCACAGCTCACTGCCACATGCACAGAGGATTAAAAGGCAAGTGGGGAGACAAAATACTGCGATTAAAAAAAAAAAGTACAAAAAATTAGCTCATCCAATGATGAAGACAAGACAGCAAATGCCAAATTAGCTTAATTGAGCATGCAAAATTAGATGTTCACCTTGGTGAACATAATTATTACAATTTCAAAACTGCAAATGACCTCAGGAAAAAAACCTAGAACGGCCTCATTCCCAATTGAAAACAAAAAAACAAAAAAAACAAAAACAAAAAAAACAGGCAGAGTTACCCCCAGTATAATGCAGAGCTGGTGATACGGTTTGGCTGTGTCCCCACCCAAATCTCACCTTGAATTTTAGTAATCCCCAGGAGTCAAGGGCAGGACCGGGGGAGATAATTGAATCATGGAATTGATTCTTGTGGTAGTGAATAAGTCTCACAAGATCTGATGGTTTTATAAATTGTGTCCCCTGCACAAGCTGTCTTGCCTGCCGCCATATAAGGCGTGCCTTTGCTTTTCGCCTTGCCTTCTGCCATGACTGTGAGGCCTCCCTAGTCATGTGGAACTCTGAGTCCATTAAACCTCTTTCCTTTATAAATTACCCGATCTTGGGTACATCTTTATTAGCAGTGTGAGAACAGACTAATATGGCTGGCAATAGAATGGACAAGACCCTCACTTGCACCTTTCTGCCTTCATGGGCAAAACCCACAGCACTCACACTTTCATAGATTCTGGCAATTATATCCTCGCCCCGCAGCTTTAGAGATGCAAGAGCTGCACCTCTGATCACCTGGCCTGCTTTTGAATTTTGGCTGCAAAGACTAACACTCAGGGCTTCTGACTGCTTTTCTTTTCCCCCACACGTAAACTTGCTACGTTTCTTCCCCACCCCATTGTTTGTCCAGAAAGCTACAAATCTTTCCAGAAATATCCATATGGCATATCTCTGAAATCAGTCAGCCAGAGGTCAGTATGTATCTGTGCTTTAAACTTTATGATTAGTGCCCTAAAAATATTGTTATAGTCTGCATTGGGTAAAACGTGCCCCTGCCCTTGGATTTCACATTAATTTCTGAAGTTAATCTTCCTGAAGTTACTGAGAATCTCTGTGTTGCTAAATCCAGTGGAATTTCTTCCCTCCTCATCTTACTGGACCATCTGTAGCTTTTGGCACCATTGACTATTATTCTCTCTCCTTGAAATACCACCTTCCTTTGGTTTCCAGGAAACTATATTCTCTTGGTTTTCCTCCTGCATGTCCCTCTCAATCTTCCTTGCTGGCTCATCCTCCTCCACCCAGTCATTAAATGTTGTAATTTCTCAAAGTTCATTTATAGTTCATTCCTTTCACACTCTATCAATACCCATGGCCATACAGAGACTCCCAAATTCCTTTGTCCAATCTTGATTGCTCTTCTGAGATCCAGAGCTATATAGCTAGATGGATGTCTTTCTAGCTGTCTCTATTGGGATATCAGAAAGACATGCTTCAACACTATATGCTTCTGAATTCGTAACATTTCCCACAATAACAACCTTAGTCTGCTTCCAGTGGTTCCTCTCTGAGTAAAACCACCATCCACCATTTGGAGATGCTTCAACACTGGCAGTCAATCCAGTCTTTCTCTCTCTCACTGTGTGTAAATGGTCCCTCTCCCAGTCAAGGGAGATTTTCCTTCCTAGGTCTCTCTGTCTCCATCTTCACCACCGCCCTCATCCTAGAAACCATGCCTGCCCATGCCGCAACCTCTTGACTTGTCTCCATACAGCTGGCCTGTCCATCTGCGTTTCTTCTCCACATGGTGAACAGAAAGTTCTTTACAAAATGCAAATCTGATTTTATCACCCTTTGCCTAAAATCCTTCCGCAGCTTACCCCAACTCCAGGTATAAAGCCCATAGGCTCTTCGTGGTCTTCTGCCTAAGTCATTCACTCCATCTGCACCCTACTCCCCCACCCCAGGATGCCCAAGCACCAGCGACACCCAGTGCTTTCAGCTCATCAGACACACCATTCCTTTCCCCACCTCTGCCACCTCCACCAGGCCTTGAAGACATTTTCCCTCTACTCAGAAGGTACTCCTCATCCTTCGGCAAGTTCAACCCTATTTCTCCTTCAGATCTCAGCTGAAACATGACCCCTCCAGAAAGGCTTTCCTGAGTGTCCCGTCTAGCTCAGCCCCTCACCACGCTTCCCGGCTCTCGGCCTCTCCTGGAAGCGCTGGCCACTGCTGGGCTTCCGCACTTCCTCTGTGTGTATGTGACTGCATGTTCCGAGGCTCCACATCCTTGGGCTTAGGAACCACTTCAGGTTTCATTGTTTTCTGTACAAATCACGGTGTGTAGCCAGGACCTGGCATATAGCAGGCAGTTGATAAATATTCGCTAATATCAGTCAATGATTTCACCCTTTTTATGCAAACTTTTGCAACAGGCTGGATTATTCAGGAGGGATAGTATATTCTTGAGTTATCAGTCAAGTAGATTCCCTCTCCTCCCCTGCCCTGTCCTCAACCAGCCTGACTTCAGCAATTTCACTCATTATTTGTCTTCTAGAAGAGACAACTTGCCTCCTAGAGATAGATGAGAGGGCGACTTACTCTGCCTACTTACAGGTCATGCTAGAAACGTTTTTCTAGGAAAGGTACTGAAACCCTTAACAAAAATCAGTTTGTGGTTCATCAATTCACATTGTTTAAATGCCTCATGAGAATGGACAAGTGGAAGTAAGCTACAGCTATTTTTGTGACTCACCAAAACTAGAGGTCACAGCTGTGCCCCAGGGCAGTCCTGCCCAAAGCTACTTGCTTTCAGCCTCACATGAGTCACCCTGTGCGGCTGGAAAGAGCAAAGTCTTGACGGAGATTCCATTTTTTTTTTTTTCTGGCCGAATGACTAATAAAAGATTACCTTGTCAAATTTAGCCTTAGCAACAGGCAGTAAATTTGTAAGTGTATTGTTGAATTAAGTTCCTGCTCTTAAATTTGAAAGGATAGATTTGTCACCTTAAAAAAAAGATTTTAATTTTAAAAACAAGTGATTCTCTTTATCCTCTGTAAAGATTCCTGGCAAGTTATCTTTGCCAGGGCAACAAATAGAGGCCTGGAGGCTTTCATGTATTTTCTAAAGGTGAGCAGGTCACCGGTCAAAAGTTCTTCACTATAGACAAAGGGATGGTGTATTTACTATTGCTTATACAGACACTTGTGTTTAAACTGGTTGGCCTTTAAATATTTGACCCCAAGAAGAGGGCATCTTTTCTTTATCAGGCTAAAAGTTTTTAAACGTAGAAAAATCAAATAAAGAAAACGGAAATTTTCAAAGTTTAGAAGGGATCCAGATTTAGCCACAGTGAAATTGCTCAGCACAGGGGACATCTAAGAAAGCATACTATACTAAAAAAAATTCTTCATTATTACTATCATTCCCATATTTGAAGTTTGTCCATAAATGCAAACCACAAATATAGAACATTGCATCACAAAGATGTTCTTCATAGCCTAAGAAAGTAGAGCTGCTGGACTTCTCTTCATTATCAAGATTTACCATTACAGGCTTTACACTTTTAAATTTGTTTGTATCCATTTTACCAATGAGGAAATTGACAGCCAGAGAAGTTAATTAATTTGTTTAGTGGTTCCCAGAGTACAAAGAGCATAAAAAGCTGAGCAGGCACCATGGTGCTTAGGAGTGTGGCCTCTAAAGACATGCTGCATGTGTTTACATCCCCGCTCCATCATCCACTGTGTGACTGCGGGCAAGTCCAATGGCTACTCTAAGCCTTGGCTTCCTTGGCTATGAAACACAGATGATAATACTGAGCTCGTACCATCATTTTACATTCTAAGTGAGATAATGCATAGCAAGCAGTCGAAACAGTGTCTGGCACATCGTAAGCTCTTAAAAGCTTTAGTTGTGTTTTAAAATCACCTGGAGAGCTCACTAAAGATTAGGATACCTGGGAACCTCCTAGATAGATCATGATTCACTAGATCTGGGCAAGAACCTAGGAATCTGCATCTTGATAAACACTGCCAGTGAGTTGGAAAACCACTATTAGTGCAGCCAGATGTACCTAATTCCAGAGTTAATGTTGCCTCATCAGGAAGCAAATTCTTCAGTCCCTTCCCATTTTGTATTGGTATTCCTATGATTTTTCAAACGGGCCAAGTGTTACTTCAATTTAACACCTTCCTAAGTAACACCTCGTCTACATTGCTTTGGGAAAAAAATCACTTTTTTTTGCCTCTTAGATGCTCTCTTAAGTCACAATATTTTCCATGATGTTGCTCTTCATTTTTAGAGTCCCATGGACCTGCCACGACCAGGCCCTCATGTCCTTCCATCGTGTAGCATCAAGAACTTGACTCGTGTCCTCTCTAGGCTATAACCCAGTCTCCAAAGCCAAGCCCGTGTGACCAGAGACAGCTGAGTGTTCAGGGGTAGCTGTGTTTCAGGCCAACTCCCATTTGGTGTTTTCGTTTCCATCCCCAAACCAGGAGGCCTGCAAGCCCCACATATCAAACAACTGGTTTGTGGAATTGGCTGTTATTACAGGGAGATAACTGAGCTGCCTCCTGAAATCTGAGGTTCTTAAACCAATTGGGTATCATATATACCCAGTGCTTTCTGGAAAAGTAATGTGTACAACTCAATTTTCACCATGTTGTTTTGGAGAACAGACCTCAGAAACCAAAGGCAAACACTCAACATTCCAATCCAACTCCATCGTCTTCCATGACATGGGCAGTGAAGTCACATTTGGTTAGGGCTTTAGTTGCTCTCCAGGAATGATGAACTTAGCTTGATAACAGATGTTCTAAGAAGCTAACAAAAGCTACCAAGCAAATAATTTTTTCTAGTATCACTGTATGCAGCTTTTTCAAAATGACCAAGTGATCTGACAATAGAAGGAAAAAGCAATAGGGTGATTCCATATTGTAAGCCAGATATTCAATTTGAACCAAGCTCTTTGAAGCCCTCAGTAGCTAAGTAATTAGTCTTTTTCTAAATTCTTATACAATTTCAAGACCATGAAACACTACGGAAGATGTCAGAACAGCAAGCAGCCTCAAAGTGCTGTAGATGGGATAATTGGAAAATAAGAAATAAGAATTCACTAATCTTTTCTCTAATTTTAGTAAATTCAATTGTGTTTACATGTTGGAAGACTTGTACTTTTTTCTGTTAGTAAAATATACCCCAAATGTTTCAGGATCTCCTGCTCAAAGAACCTAGAGTATGCTTAAGTATTTTGTGTTAAACAGTACCATGGTGGGTTTTTTTCTCTATCATTTCAGTAAATCCAGCCATTGCACCTGTGCACAGGTGTGAAGAGAAAGATCAATAAGTGAGACTTCTTTCCCAAGGGCCCTTCCCCTCCTCACCAGTTAAACCCAACAGCTGAGGAACTGTCAGCCTGTACTGAGCCTTTCTATCAAAGAAAGGATAGAAAGTTATTAAAAAGTGGTAAATATGGAGGTTAGGAAGCTATGTAAACAAGGATGCATAAGATAATGTGAAATGAGAAAAAGCGGAATAAGAAAATGAATAGTTACTGATTAAAACGATGTTAAAAACCATACAGCATGCACAGTTACTGTCAGGAGACCACAATTTGTGCTCTTAAGCTATTGGCTGGAATATGATCTGCAGCAAAAAAAAAATATATATATATAACCTTCAGTTCATTCTTATAAATCAGTCCAGTGAAAACAAGAGTACCAGTATATATAAAGATAAACACACACACCAAATATACATATACATATTACATATTACATTCTTGTAAAAAAAGTTTTAAATGACCTCTGAGCCAGAAGGAAGGTGCTGAAGAGCACATACATGGCTGTTATCTCGAGGTGGGATTGGGGGCAGAGGGTGTTTATTAACCTTTGTCACAGCCTTCAGTGGTCCAAGAACCTGCTGCTCCCGGGTCCTCTCATTTGAAGACACCCACCGCCTAAGGATGAAGAGAAGCTCCTTCTTGCAGATCTGAGGCTGATTTCCCAACTCCCAGGAACACCCTACCCACAGCCTGTTCCCCAGACCCAGGTCTGTCCCCTTATGCCTGGTCCCAAGTCAAAACCAGCTGTTCCTATTCTAGAAGACAATACTACTTCTTCCCTTGCCTTGTATTACCAGTGGTCTAGGTTGTCTGAGGCTCCTCAGGGTACAGCCGTATTCATCTCTGTGTGTCTGCAATGCCAGGCATAGCACTTGTTACAGAGTTTTTGTTCCATTGTACACAGGGACTTATAGAGTGCAATAATAGACGCTGGTGAGATGGGGGTGAGGGTTGAAAAATTACCTATAGGGTACAATGTTCACTATTCAAGCAACAGGTGCACTAAACACCCAGACTTTACTACTACACAATATATCCATGTAACACATCTGCACTATACCCCCAAGTCATAAATCTATATGATACATACAAATTAAATATATATGTATCAAACTAAATACATGTATATATTTAAACACAGGAAACTGGAACTGATTATTTTACAAAACGAAGTTACTCTTTATCTTCATGTGACTAATACCCTTCAATGGTGGAATTCTTAAAACATAACATTTTTACTTTCTACAGAAAGCACAGAAACACAGAAGTGTTTTTAAATGATTAAAATATTTTATAGGAATGTACTCTTTAGTCCCAATATCAGTAGGGAAATGTTTCTATACAACAGTGAATTCATAGCATAGCATTACGTGCAAAGGTTGAAAAGAATTAGGATAGTCTACATGTACTAACATGAAAAGATCTTTAAATGTAATGTTGTCTGAAAACAAACTGTAGAAATATAAGTAGGGCCTTCTGTCATTTTTAACTAAGGTAAGTAAATCATGTATTCAGATGAATGAAAATAAGTTTACAGAGGTCTTGCGTAATTTTAAGTTTTTAAAACAGCTCCCACATACACATACATAAATCTGATCATCTCAATAAAAACACAGAGAGAAAGAGAGACATCCCGCTCTTATTCAACAGGAATTCTTGACCAAGACTACAAATGTAGCCCATTTGACATCGAAAACATTGGGACAGGTGTGAGAGTGAGGAAAATGGGGAGAAAAAAGAACTTTGAAGACAAGGATTTGAAGTTAGCATGAAGCATGGAAAGGAGGAAGGGCAAGCTTTCTGCAGCGAGGACAGTGCCTGCCAGAGAAAACCAGATCCTGGGGAGGGGTTTCTCCAGAAAGAGAAAGTCAAAGCTGCAGGTAGGCTCTGGAGACAAGGAGCTCGCACACAGTGAAGGTGGCGGCCACATTGAGAAATCAATCCAGGCTGAAGGACACGCACCAAAGGCAGGAGGGGTGGCACCATGGACAGAGCTTCGGATGGGTGCAGGTGGGGCTAAGAAGACAGCATGGGGCAGATGCTGCAAGTATGGAAGCCAGGACACGAGCTTCCTTCCAACCACCAAAGGGCAACTCACAAGCAAAATTCTTTCCTAATGCTTCACCACGTTTTTTTTCTTTTTTAGACAGATCTCACTCTGTTGCCCAGGCTGGAGTGCAGTAGTGCAGTCACAGCTCACTGCAGCCTCAAACTCCTGGGCTGAAAGGATCCTGGCACCTCAGCCTCCTGAGTAGCTGGGACTACAGGTGTGCACCATCATACCCAGCTAATTTTTTTATTTTTTGCAGAAACGGGGTCTCCCTATGTTGCCCAGGCTGGTCTTGAGCTCCTAGCCTCAAGTCATTCTCTTACCTTGGCCTCCCAAAGTGCTGGGATTACAGGTGTGAGCCATGGTGCCTGGCGACCTCACCATTTTTGCTGACTGAATCACTTGACTAACCTAACTATAGCTTGCTGCTGAAGATGCTGGCAACCTAGTAGACAATACGTCAAGATGCGAGGATGCTCCATAGTAATGTAATACCTTCCATTCAACCAAGGTTAAAAGTGTCAACTAAATGCTAATGTCTCCACCAACCACAGATGGGGTTTGCAGGAGCAATGGCTGTAGGGACACTAAGATTTCACCCTCCAGAAGACAGCATCTTCCTGTGCCATGGCTAGATCACCAGCTACCCACAGACAGCCTGAACTCCAATTGTCTTCCTGCACATGTGCCTTTAAAGGTTTTACTGGCATTATTGCTTTTTTACTTCTGGTAATTGCTTTAAGAGAACAAAGCTCTTTGTTTAAGGGGGGACCAGGGATCTTATAATTGCCGCGAGGCACATGAGAGGTTTCTAGACTTTCTAAACAGTTTCTCTTTTAACATTAAATATTAAGTTCATAATGTTTGGCCAAAATGTAGATGCTCCCTAGGGAGGGGGAGGTGATGCTATCAGGAAGATCGTGTAGACTGGTAAGAGATCCCTCCTGCATCGCTGACTTCAGAACCACAAAAAAGCGCACCTGAGGAGGGGTGCTGGCCACCCTGTGCCCATGCAACCACCATGTCTTGCCAGAAGCAGGGCACACTCTAGTCCCAGCTGCGTCAGGGGCTTCAGACTCATTAATACTATTTTCTACATTAAAATAAATGATGACGTATCTGTTCACCTGCAATGAATCACATCAAGTCAGTTCTTAAATGAGTGTTTCCAGAATCCTTAGGGGCTCCAACCCAGCTAGTGCAGGGGCTCAATGACTTAACCCTTCTTTTCCCATGGTATATTTTTCCCCAGAATTTTCCAGCCGAACTAACAGTAACTTCAGTGACATTAAATACTGTTACAGGAACTTTTCAAATGTAGAGGAGCCTTTAGAAGGAAGCCTTGAGCATGAGGGCAGACCCCCCTCATCCAACCACCACCTGACTCTGTGTGAACCTGGAACTGTGAGGTGAGCCCATCGGCTTGAGTGGACAACCCAGGCTTGCAAAAGGGGAGACTGGGGAAAGCTTTGTTTTTCCCTTTCAGGGGGAAGACCCATTTTTAAAATTACAATGTCCTATTTTCACAGAATGTCTGTGCTGTGATAAAAGGTCATCTCCCTACAATGTTATGATACAGACCTCAAACCTACAAACATGAGGAACTTCTGCCTCCAGGTTAACTGGTTACCCACTGTACAAGACACGTTACACACAGTCCAGAAGGCGGAGCTTCTGAGATATCTAGAAACAGCTTAGAGGCAAAATGACAAAATAAAGCAGCAACAACAAATAAAACCAATCTTCTCGAACTGGCTCTCGCTTTGGTCTAACTAGTTATGCACTACTTGGATAACTATATCAAGTTCCCTTGAGTCGTCTTTTACTTTAAAATGTTATTGTAGGACTGACTCATCCATTCCTTATCATGCCCAGTGTACTGTTCATATCTCATAGTCAACTTGGTGCTAAAAGTAGTGACGAGCCATTTACAATGCCAGAAATCAAATTTTGTATCAGTTAGAATCAGGTTTGTCTCCAAACAATAAATAATAATGAATGTGATAACTTGGATGAAATGGCCAAATCTGTAAAGAAATGAGAACTACCAAAATTCACTAAAGAAAAATAAGTAACCTTGTATAGTCCTGTATCTCTTTGAAAGCAGGAATTATAGTTCAAACCCTTCACACACACAAAGGCTACCAAATTTTTTTTTTTTTTTTTTCTGAGATAGAGTCTCGCTCTGTCACCCAGGCTGGAGTGCAGTGGCGCGATCTTGGCTCACTGCAAGCTCCACCTCCCGGGTTCACGCCATTCTCCTGCCTCAGCCTCCCAAGTAGCTGGGACTATAGGTGCCCGCCACCACGCCTGCCTAATTTTTTGTATTTTTAGTAGAGACAGGGTTTCACCGTGTTAGCCAGGATGGTCTCGATCTCCTGACCTTGTGATCCGCCTGCCTCGGCCTCCCAAAGTGCTGGGATTACAGGTGTGAGCCACCGCGCCCGGCCAAAGGCTACCAAATATTTAAGGAAGAAATAATACCAACTGCACACAAATTTTTCAATAAAATTAAAGAGGGAGGGATACTTCCTAACTCATTCTATGAGGCCAGCATTAATTTGATAACAAAACTAGACAAAGACCTTATAAAGAAAATACAGACCAGTATTTCAGATGTGTATAGATTTAAAATTATAAACAAAATTTCAGCAAATCAAGTCCAAAAATACATAAATACGTCATGACCAAGTATGGTTTATTTCAAGAATGCAAGACTGTTTTAACATTAAAAATCTATCAATATAATTCAATATATTATAACAAAATAAGGTAATAATTCATAGAAAAAAACAATTATGTCTATAGATTTAGAAAAAATTTTTGAAAAAATGCGAAGTGTTGTTGATAAAACTCTCATAAATTAGAAATAAAAGAAAACTTTCTTAACCTGATAAAGGGTATTGATTTTAAAACCCTATATCCAACGTAATTCATAAACATAATAAGAATGTCAGTTTATGGTGAAAGACTGTATGGCTTCCCAGTAAGATCAGGAATGGGCAAAGATACCCATTGTCACCACTCATATCCAACTTTGTGCTAGAATTTCTACCCTGTACAATAAAGCAAGACAAAGAAATAAAATGTGTCTAGGTTGAAAAGGAGAAACATTCTTTATTCACAGAAAACATGATTGTCTATTTAAAAAATCCCATGGAATCTCAAAAAAATAAAAGTCATGAGAACAAATAGGGGAGCTTAGCAATGTTGCTGAATATAAGATATATAAAGTCAATTGTATTTGTACATGTTAACTAACAATGAGAAATTTAAACTTTTTAAGAAATCCCATTTACAATAGAATCAGAAAACAAAAGTTACTTTGAAATAAATCTGAGAAAAATGTAAATTACTTATACACTGAAAACTAGAAAATATTGCTGACAGAAAATTAAAGAAGACCTACATAAGTGGAGGCATATACCATCTTCATAGATCAAAAGACTCAGTATCAATAAGCAGGGATTTCTGTAGAAATTAACAAGATGACTCAAAAATTCATGTGGAATGCAAACAACCTAGAGTACCTAATTCCAACAATAACTTTGAAAAAGAATATAGTGAGAGGACTTACATTACCTGATATCAAGATTATTACAAAGCTACAATAACCAAGAAAGTCTTGCATTCGTGAACCAATAGACATAAAGACAAACAGAACAGAACAGAGTCACAGAATAAACCCATTTGTGCTGGGCCAATTTATTTTCCACAAAGTTACAAAATCAAGTCAATGGAGAAAGAATGGTGTCTTCAACAAATGATGCTGAAACAATTGGACACTATTATGAATTTTAGAGTCGTAATTCATAATTCACACCATACACAAAAATTAGTCAAAAAAGATGATAAACTTAAATGCAAAACATTAAACTATAAAACTTTCAGAAAAAAACATAAGGGAAAATCTGTAATCTGAGGGCTAGATAACAATTTCTTACCAACAACAAAAGCCTTAGAAATATAGTCAATTGGATTTTGTCAAACTTAAGAACTCTCAAAAGACACTTCTAAGGGAATGAAAAGATAAGCCATAGACTAGGAGAAATTATTTGCAAATCACTTTTCTGATAAAAGACGTACTAAAGGTATTCAGAACATTTAAAGAACTCTCAAAACTCTGCAAGGGAAAACAACCCTAGTGTTTAAACATGGCAAAAGATCTTAATAGAGAGATCATCAAAAAAATATATAAGAAGGCAAACAAGCACATGAAAAGATATTCAATATCAATATTCATTAGGGAAATGCAAATTAAAACCTTGATAAGATCCCACTGCATACATTTGAGAATGTCTAAAATTAAAAAGACTAATCACCTCAAGCATTAATGAGGATTTACAGCAATTGAGACTTCATGGACTGCTGGTGGGAATCAGCAATATTCTAGCCACTTTAGAAGAGATTTTGGAGGCTGGGCACAGTGACTCATACCTATAATCCCGGCACTTTGGAGGCCGAGGTGGGAGGATCACTTGAGCCCAAGAGTTTGAGACCAATCTGGGCAACATAGTGAGACCCTGTCTCTACAAAAAAAGAAAAAAGAAAAATTTTAATTAGCCAGGCATGTTGGCACATGCCTGTAGGCCAAGCTACTCTGGAGGCTGAGGTGGGAGGATAGATGGAGCCTGGGAGGTTGAGGATACAGTGAGCCAAGATTTCACCACTGCACTCCAGCCTGGACAACAGAGTGAGACCCTGTCTCAAAAAAGAAATAAAAGAAAAGAGCTTGGCAATTTCTTAAGAAGTGTTAAACTCGTAGCTACTGTATCACACAATCGTTTCATTCCTAGGCTTCATCCAGGACAAACAAAGCATATGTCCACATAAAGACATGTATGCAAATATTCATAGCAGCTTTGTTTAGAACAGCCGAAAACTAGGAACAATCTACATGTCCATCAAAAGGTTAATAGATAATGAAATTCTACTCAGCAATAAAAAAGAATAAACTATTATTGAAACACTCAATGAGAGGGTTGAAACTCAAAATAATTAGGCTGAGTGAAAGAAGCCATATCCCTCCCAAAAAAGTACATCTCATAAGATTTCATTTATATTAGTATCTAGAAAATTCCTGCTGCTATATAGTGACAAGAAGCACATCAACGGTTGCTGTGGGGGGAGACAGGGAGGTAAGTGAGATGGGTTACCAAGGGGGATGAGGAAACTACTGAGAGTGGTGGAAATGTTCCTTATCTTGATTGTGGTGACTGCTTCTTGAGTGTATACATTTGTCAAAAGAGTTCACTTCAAATCCGTGTATTTTGTATGTCAATACAGCTCAAGTTATTTTAAGTCACCTTATCAATGAGGGCTTCTCTGAATAACCCCCTCACTTAAAATTACAATATTGCCCACCTACCCCACCTGTCTCTTCCTTAATTTTTCTCCATGGATTTTATCACTTTCCAATATAACGTATGTTATTTACTTGTTTTGTTTATATCTGCCTCCTGCCCATGCCACTGAACTGTGAGCTTCCTGAGGGTAGAGGTTGTTTTCTGTTTTCTTGCGTGATGTGTCCCTAGCAACTAGAATAGAACCTCAGTGAAGGAGTGAATGATGAAGGCTTCTTTGCCTCTCTAGCCTCCCATGAGCTCTCTCAGATCCATTTATTTATTTATTTATTTATTTATTTATTTATTTATTTATTTTGAGACGGAGTCTTGCTCTGTGGCCCAGGCTGGAGTGCAGTGGCGTGATCTCGGCTCACTGCAAGCTCCGCCTCCCGGGTTCACGCCATTCTCCTGCCTCAGCCTCCCGAGTAGCTGGGACTACAGGCACCCGCCACCACGCCCGGCTAATTTTTTGTATTTTTAGTAGAGACGGGGTTTCACCGGGTTAGCCAGGATGGTCTCGATCTCCTGACCTTGTGATCCACCTGCCTCGGCCTCCCAAAGTACTGGGATTACAGGTGTGAGCCACCACGCCCGGCCCAGATCCTTGTGTTTTTTGTAACACAGATTGAGTTCTCATGCCTAAACACATAAGGTAATAGAAAGCAGGAAATATACGTGCATTCTGTTGATGATGCTCTATTAATTATGGGAGTCATTCAGCCTTTCTGGGTTTCAATTTCCTTATTTATAGAAAGAGAAATAGATGATCTCTATGATCTAAATGTTTGTTATTTGTAATGTACCCTTCTCAAAATTAACCTGCAGATTCATCAAAAGTATGAGACTTGGTAACTTTTAGCATATACATATACACAGTAGATTTATATGAACTGACTTGGAAAAATATACATGTCAAAACTTAAGTAAAAAGAGATGCTGTCAAATGATATGCATAGTATGATCCAACATACTAAAATACTATAAAACTAGATCTTCGCATATATGTCCAGTGGGACACGGAGGCCTAGGGAACAGGTAGGGTGATGGCTGTTCAACTGCCAGCTGTGGTTACTTTCAGGATCAGAGGGAAAGAAAAGAGAGTTTCACTTTTTACTTTGCATGCTTCAAAACAAGAGAAGTGAAACCATTATGAAAGAGGTATTTTTTGTATTTATGTCTTTTTCTAAATTTTATACATTTCTAATTGTATACATAAAAGTGTTTTTAAAAAGCGTTTTTAATTAAAACTCTTACTCCTGACCTCAAATATCCACTTCTACCAGGAAAACCTCTGTAACTTAGACTGCAGAATGCAAAGCTGTTGTCGTTATTTTTCTGGGCCTGCAAATCACACTGAAACTAACAGCATTCCAAATCTGTGTCAAGCTCACTGCTGAGTTGCATTTAGCATGTTCCTTAAAGTGTCCTTACTCTATAGTAGAGATAAGTTTCCTCATCCTGCAGAAAAGATATAATTTCTGTGCTAAAGTGGACCACACAGAAAGAAAAAGAGAGTCACTGGAGAAGAGAAGAGTGGGAAAGGTCCTGATCTGTGATCTCGATAGCAAACATTTCCCATTTTTTATGCCTCAGTGGTAACTATCAATGTCCGTCCTAGATCTACCAGGGACGGAATAGCAATTGTGTTGCCATAACAAAATAGCAGAGTGGACCAGATAACAGAATGGCCAACAGCTTGAGGCAGCCCCAGCGAGGCCCAGCTAGACTAAGGGAGCTGTGACATTATGAATGCATCTTGGGGCAAGTCCATGGCAGAATGGTTTTCCCTTATCTTATCGGTTTTCCCTTGCCAGGAAAGGAACCAGGCTTGTAAAACTTAGCATATCACATAACCTTACAGGGACTGGCACAGAAACACATTCTCCCAGCACATCGTTAAAAGCAGAACACTCCCCATCTTTATTACATTCTACACAGCAGTGTGGCTGATTTTATTTCACGAGGGAAGAACAGGTTGTTGAAACAACCAAGTCCAAGTATTTTTCTCAGTTGCATTCGGTTTCATTAGGTAATTTTCGCATGGTGCATCCTCCCTTTCTAGCTGCCTTTTTTTTTTTTTTTTTCTAAAGGAAATGAGAAGATTACACTCCTAAAATTCCAGACAGGTCCACCATGAAGATTTAGCACAACAATAGCAACTTTCCTCACGAAGGGATTGTTCTAGAAGGAGGTTCATGACTATCACACAAGCTTCTAAATTCTGAGGTCGCCTCCCTCCTGTCCTGCTGACTGGCACTTGCTTTCCCATTTCTAGGGTTGCAGCTGCCACCATGTGGAAATGAAGTGCGCAGGTATGAGAGGCACTGATCCAAAAGGTTTAATATTCCAAATCTGTGTCAAGCTCACTGCTGAGCTGCATTTAGCGCGTTCCCTAAAGTGTCCTTACTCCATAGTAAAGATAAGTTTCCTTATCCCGCGGAAAAGATATAATTTCTGTGCTAAAGTGGACAAGACAGAGAAAAAGAGAGTCACTAGAGAAGAGAAGAATGGCAAAGGTCCTGATCTGTGATCTCGATAGCAAAGATTTCCCATTTTTTATGATTCAGTGGTAACTATCAATGTCTTTCCTAGATCTACTAGGGACCGAATAGCAATTGTGTTGCCATAACAAAATAATCCATCTTTCAGGAGTTATATTTTCAGTGGCAGTCCCGAGATACAGCATTAATTCCAGCCGAATCTAACAGCAACAAGGGGAGGGGCGTTTATAACACTAGACCCTTGTTACATGCATATGGCTTGTGAAGCAGTCACACTTCATCAACAGGTGAAAGCAAATACCTTCGTTCACGCAATCAGCATCTTTAGTCACATAGCATCCCCAAAACTAGATAACACTAATGTTGATTTGAGACATCTTAAATATTGACATACAATTTGGATACAAATTGTTTGCCATCTACATGTCTAAACAAGAAAATAAATTAGCATTCTTTCTCCAGTCCTCTATAGACAATAGTTCTCTAGATATCTCGAATTACCTCCTTTTTCTAATTCATTCAATCCTTCAACAGATAATTAGAATAACCTTTCAAGTTGTAAAAAAGAACCAGTATTCTAATAGTTATTATTTGTGTCCATGAGTTTATGCTTACAGTTGCATCTTATGGTACCTAAGAGTTCATACTGAAAAAAAAAAGTGTCTCTAAAAGATGAGTAAAAGCACAGGGAGTTTGATAAAGTTTGTTGCACCACTTCTGAAATGGGATCAGCAAACATTTATTAAACTGCTATGCACTTAGAGAGTACATATTAGCTGTTATTGTCCTTAAGAAAGAGTTCTGGCAGCATTTAATAATATTTGTTGTATTATACTTCATTTCCTCTAAAACATTTTGTGAATGCAAACATTGATTAGAAAATAAAGAGACATGTTTTATTACCTCTGTCTTTCCAAATATATTTTTATCCTTTTTCCCCACATTTCATCTACCAGTTGCGATCATCTCATATACATCTTTAATTATTCCTTAGTCCTGACACTCAAATTTCCACTTCAATGGGGCCTTGTCTGCCAAAAAAAAATTCTATCAATGTTTTTATTCAGAGATTTTTTTGTCTTTGAAAGCTGGAATATAAACTCGCATGAGAAAAAGATTCTTCCTTCACATGTGAACGATTACAAACCCTCAGCACCCACCGACAGGGTGAAGGAAACTCAAGAGGACTCACCTTAAGTGGAGACAGCAAATTAATTTATTTAGAATATGCCAGCTCTTTATCATCTGGCTAAACTATAGCCTCTCAAGGTTTGTTTCCCTGGGACTAAAGGACTCTCTAAAGAAAAATGACATCAAGAAAATTATCTCAAGAGGCAGAACTTTCAAACAGCAATGGGAGGCTTTCCAAGTGATGTTTTGGACTTTGATCTGCAGCAGAACTACCAAGCAGCATCACTCCCTCCTAACCAAGAAAGCCACCAATTCCTAACCAATGAATTCCATCTGCTGAAATACTTGCAAATGCTTCTGCCTCCTGAGAAGGAAGAGATGGAGGAGGCCCCACTACATGATGGAAATTAGAGAGTCTTAGTACACAGTGGGCGGGGGGTCAAGACTGAGCTGAACAGAGGCAGCAGAGTGACCAAATGGAGCACACAGCCTGGACGGCAAGGCCTGAATTCTCATCGCCATCAAGCTGGGGCTCTCTGACTTACAGGGCCCCATCTGTAAAACAAGACTGTGTGAAATGATGCTGAAGTCTCTTCCTTCTCTAAAACTGTGTATCTTGAATTGCTCTAGATTCTGATCTTGGTATGTCCTTTAATGGACATGAAAAAATGCCTGTATCTGATGCAATGTTGTCTAAATCAACGATTACAAAAATGTTAGAATTTTATGAGCGACCTGGGAAAATCCTAACACAGAGTAAAATAAAACCATGGCTTCAGACTTTTTAAAATGACAATAAATAAAAGATTAACAAAGAGATCAATAAAAGTGAGACTCAGTTTATTTGGGGTAAGCATCTGGAGCATGCCTTGGGATCCGGGTGACCTGGGCAAAAGCAGGCCAGAGCCCCTTCCCTAAAAACACTCACAATCTACAAGGGAAGGCTGGTAGACATGGCCATCCCTCTGAGGATTCATGAAATGAAATTCGTTCCTGGCACTGTGCTCAGTATTTTGAAGGAACAAGATTGTTGATGTCCCTGCCCATGATCCATGTGGACAATGATCCAATTTGTCATAAGGACTTTAGGCTCTGCCCAGGGAAAACAAGAGGAAGCGAAGGAAACATTTTGAGTGCTGGTTTAAAGTGGCCACTGTAAGCCCTAATTGCGTTCCTGGGGAGTACCACCTGCCTAGCACAGCCCTGATGGCCTTATA
This sequence comes from Pan paniscus, assembly GCF_029289425.2. Classification (NCBI taxonomy): domain Eukaryota; kingdom Metazoa; phylum Chordata; class Mammalia; order Primates; family Hominidae; genus Pan; species Pan paniscus. The sequence continues at coordinate 26,499,068 of NC_073266.2, read as the reverse complement.
AAGGGACAGGGCTGGAGCTGGACAACTCATGCACTGGATTAAAGGTGCCAAACAGGGGAAGAGGAAATGTGGCTAAGACATCAGAGTAGGAATTAACACAACCCTTGAAGAACAGGAGAAAACCAGCCCAACACACTCAAGGATGCTGAGGACCATGAGGGTAATGTTCAGGATGGAAAGATGGAGCTGATTATAGTGCTCTGGAAGCCAGCTGGGAGCCAAGAGAGAGGGTGAGGTAGGCCCCCCTTTGCTGCCTGGGAACCATCCTCAAAACAGAGCATTGAGTGGAAAGTCAGAGCTCAGAACACTGACAACAGCATGCCATTTATTGCTTCTTTAGAGGGCGACACAGGACTGCGTGTGCATGTGTGGGAAAATATCTGAAAGACACAGCAAATTCTTCGTCATGATTGTCTTAGAAGTGGGGCTGTGGGAATCAGGTAGGAGGCAGAGATTAATGTTTTAATGACTGCATTTTTGAACCATTTGAAGGAAAAGAAGGAGAGAGAAAGAGAAAAAAAGAATAAGCAGCTGGGCGCAGTGGCTCTTGCCTTTATTCCCAGCACTTTGGGAGGCTGAGGTGGCCAGATCAGTTGAGGCCAGGAGTTCAAGACCAGCCTGACCAACATGGCAAACCCCACCTCTACTAAAAATGCAAAAATTATCCAGGCATGGTGGCGGGTGTCTGAAATCCCAGCTACTCGGTAGGCTGAGGCAGGATAATTGCCTGAACACGGGAGGCGCAGGTTGCAGTGAGCCGAGATTGCACCACTGCACACTCCAGCATGGGCAACAGAGGGAGACTCTGTCTAAAAAAAAAAAGAAGAAGAAGAAGAAAAAAAAGAAGAAGAGAACTGGGTAAAGGAGTGTAGACTTGAAACAAGAGGCTATTGACTTTCTTCTTCCATTTCATAGGAAATGTTGGAGACTGGTCAATCAACATTGATCAGAAAGCTCTAGAAATGGGTAAAGAAATGTGAAAAAAGGGGGAAAAAAGAAAATTTGGGTTGACTGAATAGAGGAAGTAAAAATAGACAAAGTCTATTATTTTCACATAAGAGAAATGATGACAGTCTTACACTATTGGTGCCCACAGAAACTGCAATTTATCAAAAAAAAAAAAGAATTCCTCAAGAAAAGGGAAACAATAATATTGAAATTTTTATCAAAACAAATTATTGTTTTGCTGCCTTTCCAGTTTTATAGGCCACATTATTTAAAATTCCAAAGAAAAAGGAGGAAGATTATTGAAATACCATCTATAAAGCAGATTTTACTTCTTGGAAGAAAATATATGTACATACAAGTTATTGCCATAGTTTAAGCAGACATTATCATTTTTAGACACAACCCTCCATCCATCTGAGTGATCCTGGAAGGACTCATGGAATAGTGAGACGGGGAGCGGTTCAACAGACCATCAACGGCAGGTCTGTCTTGTCCATTCCTCAACAAATGCCGAAGTGCCTCAGCTGCGGCCCCACGCTCAGGTTCCAGCCAAGGCTGACTTCACTGGAGCATGCTGCGCTCAGCAAAGACAGCGACAAGGATCCCATCATTCGACCACACAGCAATACTGGAGGAGGCAAGACCTAATTCATCTACAATACTTGGCCCACTGTTTTAATTACTGCGACAACCAAATAAAATCGTTAGGTATCTAATTGGTGACACTGGAAGTTCAGACAGCAGACATCCTAGGACTCCCAAGCTGTAGCAGCCATGACAGGAGAATTTCCCAACCCGCGTCTGAGCCCCAGACTCCCAGGCCAGGTGCCAGTGATTATCTTCAAAGCTGGAGGCCAGCTGAGAGGAAAAGCGGTCAGTTGGGCCGTTTGATTAAGTGTTAGTTGGAGAATTTTCCATGGAACATACATTTTGCAATGCAGTTAAGGAGGGAGGGGAAAAAAGTGTCTCTCTTGCAAATATTCTATGGGGAAAACAGCCTGTTGTATGAAGAATCCCGCTCCCCACAGGCTCACCCTAATAGACAAAACCTGAGCATCTACAGATGTGCATGAGGCATGGGCTCTGGTCTGTGCCAGATGGTGACTATGTTTTCCCGCCCTGGGAGAAGGCTGTCTGCATAAGACATCTCATTCGGCAATCTATTAGGACTTCAGAGGCTTTTAGGGGTGACAAGAGCCCACATAAGGATTTAAGAGAGTTAAAAACAGATGTCTGCCTCTTTTATTCCTGGCTCTGAGTCTTTATTGTGAGAAGGTTGCTTTATTGGCCATTTTTCTGTAGAGTTAATCTCCCATTAGAGCGGCTTAGAGCTACGGCCCAATGGGTCTGCCACCTATTTTTATAAATAAAGTTTTACCAGAACATACACACTACCCTTACATTTGCATATCACCCATGGCCACTTCCATGCTACATTGCTAGAGTGGAATTATTGTGGCAGAGACTGCTAAGCTTAAGACATTTACTATCTGACCCTTTACAGAGGCCTGCCAACTCTAGACTACAGGCTAAGAGCAGGACTGGTAGGCTTCCACCCTATCACAGCATTCCCCCGCTCACAGCCTCTGCCCATGTTTCGCCAGATGGATGAGGCGCTCCCTCTCAGAACCAAAGCAGCCCAGGCACCGTGTTTTGGAAGAATTCCAAATTGTCATCATGTTGCTTGGAAGGTGGCTGGTTTCTTCTGACCCGCTCAGCAAAGGAACAGGACTGTACTGTGGGGGACCTACTCGATGCCCATGGCTTGATATAAAATGAGAATCCAGCAAAAGGTGCTGAGGGCTTTGGAGGCTGTGGGTGTGGCAGTCCCTGCATGAGCAGACTCACGTGGCCGCCCTCACAGGTGCAGACACAGTAGGGCCATGGGGTGCCCAGCATCAATGGGAAAGGCAAAAGAAATGAGCTTCTTTATCTCATCTACCCAACAATGACAGGGTCTGACTCATCAACGGGCAACTGCAGCCATACTTTGGGTGGGGGTCCTTAGGGAGCCAATAATTTTAAATTCAAAGTTTGGAGAGGAGGGAGCCTCTGGCTCCCAGGGAAAGCATCTCAGCGACTGACACTAAGAAACTTTCAGAGGCCACGAGCTGATCTTCGGTATCTGCTTGGACTTGGCCTGGAACACTGGGTTTGTCCAGCCCATGGGAGAACTTTCTCCAGAACTAAAGAGCTTGACCACCTCAGTGAAGGGACACAGAGGCCAGGCAGAAGTTTCTCTGCATGCTGTTCTACTCTCTGCCTAGCACTGACACTACAACTCCCAATTCTTCTGTATTAAAAGGAGCACCTGCATATATGCTAACTTTTCAGGAACAGCACACTGACATCTGGCCACTTATGTTTTTTCTGGAGCAAGATACAAGTCCCCTAATTAATTATGGATCAAACCATCAATGCCTAAAAGAGGTGAGTTTCACTCTCATAAAAGGAGCTCAGTTTTTTTAAAGGCTTTCATGTGAATTTTCAGAGGCTGGCAGCATCTTTCTGCTGTGCTTAATAGCGAAGGGTGAATGCTTCATTTTCTACCAAAACACGCCTTCCACGTGTGGGGATCTCCAACGGGCGTCTGGAGCTCTTGGCTGGAGAGGCTGCCTCTGCCCCAGTGCCAGGTGCGCTGGAGAAAACAGGCATGGGAGCACAGGAAGGATCACGGCTGTCGCACAGGAGGCATGGAGCTGACGGGACCTCCAGGGGCACAGGATGGGGTCAGGATAGGCGAGGACCTTTGGATGGCCGGAGATGGCAGAGCACTGAGAAAGAACAGCTTCTGCGGAGCTGCGAGGTGAGAGCGAGGGTAGTGGGTTTGGGCTCTGCTATGCGAAGCCGGCTTTGGGTGTCCTTGCATTGCTGGGCCCTTGGGGCAGGTTCTTGCACCTCTGTTGGCGGATGCGTGCCCTCTAGTGGCAATTTATGGCAGCCAATTCAGTCCTTAACATTGGGGGAGTCGTACATCCCATTCAGAATATGAAAGCTATGCGTTTATCTCCCCAAACCCACACTTCTGAAAATGCACACACAGTTTTGCTGAAAATATATAAATAAGAAGATCAATGAAAGGACAACTCCACCGCCGAGACCTTGAAAAAAAACACCACATGACTACAGACCCTTCCCAGGTGGCCATGGGGCAGGGCAGGTCATCTACCCATTGGCCAACAGAATATTTTTTTTAATGACCCTTAATTTGCAGATGCATAAAAGTGTCTCTGTGAAAACAAAACCAAATTTCAAAGGGGCTCAAAATCACCTCAAATCTTGGTAGCAACGGAGCATGTTTTCAGCAATTAAAAAATGCCTTTCATTTTGGCAAATCCCTTATTTCCTTCCAACCAGTTCTGAAACTACTTTACCATAAAATAGCCCTAGAAATGTTTTTTTCTTCCAGGAAGGTAAATTCAGTTTTTAATGTAAAGTAATTTTAGACCTCCCATTCAGACTCCTATATTCATGGTATGCTGTAATTTATTTATTTAAAATTTAAACCTGTTTAAGCTCTGATTTATTTTTTAATTTTTATTTAATATACACAACTTTTTTTTTTGAGATGGAGTCCTGCTCTGTCACCAGGCTGGAGTGCAGTGGCATAATCTTGGCTAACTAGAACCTCAACTTCTCGGGTTCAAGCCATCCCCTGCCTCAGCCTCCTCAGTAGCTAGGATTACAGGCACACGTCACCACCCCTGGCTAATGTTTTGTATTTTAGTAGAGACGGGGTTTCACCATGTTGGCCAGGATGGTCTCGATCTCCCAACCTCATGATCCTCCCGCCTTGGACTCCCAAAGTGCAGGGATTACAGGTGTGAGCCACCGCATCCGGCCTATATACAACTTTTAAAAACACCAGCCAGCAATGCAATTTTTTCTCTTTAAAAAAAAGAGATTGTTTTCAACCATTCTAAAAATTTTTTAAACTGTATGCAATGTGCACCCTAAAATTCCACCAGATAAGAGAGAAAGGGGAGATAAAATTTTAAATTTTAATCAACTGTAATTTTCCGAAAATAGTAAGATTATATATTAGAAAGAGGAGAAGCTGTCTTTATTTGCTAACCTTTATCTATGTACCATTTCCAACAGAACTTGAGGTGAAAAACCATGTCTTACCTCTTTAAAACCAGTGTTCATATGTACAAAATATGCAGTAAGGCAAGAATATGTGTGGACAACACAAAACACAACTGTATATTTATGTGCTTTAAAATGAATTAATGTCACTGCTCTCACCTTATGCAAAGCTGGAATAGGAAAAAGGAGAGTTTGCGTACTGATCTCTCGGCATGCCTATTTAGTATTGACAAGACTTCTCCTTAAACCCAGTCCGATTCCAAACCACAGCGATATCCAAGGGGAACTCCTGGCTCAGGCATGATGAATCACCAAGCTGGAGTCCCGATTCTTGGGGTGGGTACTCTCCTGCTTGGTGCTTTCGTGCTTCTAAGTGGAAATGGCTTCTCCTACAATGGAAAAGGTCTACGTGATAAACAAGCAAAGAAAAACTATCTGTGATCATGGGCCCTAGAAATGAAACATGTTGCTCGTTTTATTTCTTTCATATATTACTTGTCCAGGTTCAATTATTTCCAGTGGGGCTATTATTGGCTGAGGCCCTGAAAGTTGTACTCATAGGTCAATCAATGTGTATCAGTGACCTTCATCTTTGCAGCCTGTCAGTGCATACCAGTGACCTTCACACCTATCAGTGTGTACCAGTGACCTTCACATCTATCAGTGTGTACAGTGACCTTCACACTTAGTGTGTACCAGTGACTTTCACCTTCCCACCCATCAGTGTGTACCAGTGACCTTCACTTTCACACCCATCAGTGTGTACCAGTGACTTTCACCTTCACACCCATCAGTGTGTACCAGTGATACCTTCACACTCATTAAGGTGTACCAGTGACCTTCACTTTTATGCCTCATTACTGTGTAACAGTGACCCCCCTTCACACCACATGAGTGTGTACCAGTGACCTTCACACATATCATTGTGTACCAGTGACGTTCACCTTCATGGCCATCAGTGTGTACCAGTGACCACCCCTTCACACCACTTGAATGTGTACCAGTAATCTTCACACCCATCAGTGTGTACCAGTGACCTCCCCTTCACACCCATCAGTGTGTACCGGTGACCTCCCCTTCACACCCATCAGTGTGTACCGGTGACCTCCCCTTCACACCCATCAGTGTGTACCGGTGACCTCCCCTTCACACCCATCAGTGTGTACCGGTGACCTCCCCTTCACACCCATCAGTGTGTACCAGTGACCCTCACTTTCACAGCCATCAGTGTGTACCTTCACAGCCATCAGTGTATACTGGTGACCCTCACCTTCATACCCATCAGTGTGTACCAGTGACCTTCACCTTCACAGCCATTAGTGTCTACCAGTGGCCCCCTCCCTGAGGCCTTCTCCACAATTACTCTAGAGTACTCATTTTTGGGAGGATGCCTCAAACAGTTCACATTTAATACAACAGTCACACACAGGACACAAAAATCGTATCCTCCAGAATACTTAGGACAATCTCCTTTCACCAAACACTTGCAGAACCATTTGCTTTTGATGAGTGAGACACGGCCATGAGCAATCTAGTAGACAGCTGAGTTGTGACCAAAAGAATTTCATCCCTCCTTCACTCATAATGAGACTTTGAAAGACGACCTCGCTGGCCATAAAGCTTAGTCTTGGGTTTTCACGTATTTCTCTGCAAAGTAGGAACACTCTGTTACTTCTAGAAGGATCTATTGATGATACGATAACCATGTGATGCCATGTGAAGCACACAGCAGAAAAATGATACAACTGGGAAGATTCTAATTTAAGTGGTCCTCTACTGTCCTTTACTGCTTTCAGCAATCCATTGCCTTTCCTGTCGCCTGTATACTGTATATGATTTTCCACCTTTTTTATACCATTGAACATTGGTTCTTGTACAATTCCTTTTTACTTACAAATACTGCAATGTGATTTTTCCTTTTGTTATTTATGTAACAATATAAAATAACATGTATATTTCCATAAGTATTCCTATAATACTAACGCATTACCATAAACTATGTTCTTATTTTATTTTCGGTTATGAATCTCTTTAGGTGTTTTTTTTTTCTAGAGGCACCTCTTGAGGTAAGGTTGGGTGTACCCAACAGAAGCCTAATGCCACACAGAGTTTTGCCAATCACAGCTCTTTATCCCCACTTCTTTTTGAACCAACGCTTTGAGGTTGCCAGCATTCCTAGCAATCATGACACACTTGACTCAATGATTCTTGCCTGAGAAAGTTTTCTGTTTTTTCTTCATTAAGTCAATGAGGGGAAAGATAAGTAAGCAGCTTCACATCCTTATATTTGGTCTTCTAACAGGAAAATAAATAGAGCCATTCGCCTTCATCTCCTTGAGCTAGCTGTCAGACTATATCGACTAATATGGAGTCCGTCTAGTTGTGTATGAGTCTGTGTGCAATTGCATGTGTGTATTTGCAGCTTTGATCCGGAAGCCTTCTAAAAAAGAAACTGATGGCTGGCTGCCATCAACACATTTCCTTTCCTCCAGTTCTGTATGAAACCAAGCCTGTGTGTCAAGGGTTCCCCTAAGTGTGGAGCTCCAGTTCCAGCATCAAAGACAAAGCATATCAGAAATGCATTGACATTTGTGTTCTCTTGAGTCTCGCCTTCCATCTAAAAGGCATGAGTCATGCCAATCCACACACACATGCGTACGCTCCACACTCCCAACTCATTCCCTTCTTGATTCTAGACAAGCAGGAAACCAGTCTGTAAGTGGCTCCCAGTCGTTGGGGAATTTCTTATCATGTTTATCTTATTAATAGAACAATTGTCCACAGCATTCCTGCCATATTCCTGGCCTGTGCCCATGTAGACCCTCATAGTGGAGCTCCTCTTCCCTCCTCACTTCTCACTCACTCCTCATATGGGATCATAGCTGCCAAATCCCCATGGCTAGACATTCACCTGGATTCCAGATCCCTGTATTCATTACGTGGAGTCTCAGAAGTACCTCCAGTCACATGTTCAAAGGGAGCGCAGATCTTCACAGGCTTATGTGTGTCTCCGCCAGAGAATGGCACAGTTATCCTTCCAGATATGCAATCCGGAAAGTGGAGGCAATCTCTTAAAACTCCCTGTTACCCACCTGGCATAGTCAATTTGTCACCAGGTCTTGTAAATTTACATTCCCAAACAAATACAAAATCCGTTCACTTTCTCCCTCTCTACCATCACCTCTCTAGTCTGAGCTGCAAGTATTACACATTTGCTCTTCTGAAAGGACCTAGGTCTGCCCAAATCCACCCCACCTTCTAAAATCTGCCGTTGATACAGCCTAGTCTCTGTGCTGCACCTGCCCAAAGCCCCCCAGCTGCTCCCCATGGCTCTCCAGGTTGAAATCTTGCACCTGACCTCAAAGTCCTGCAATGACCTGGTGTGATTCACTCCCTTCCTGCCTCCAACTCACCCTCCTTTCCCCTCCTCCACGCCCTTGCTTTTTCCCACTTGATTTATCTTGTTAGCTGCTATTAATCTGTCACATCACAGCTCAAGATTCATAATAAACATCCTTCCCTCAGCCTTCTCAGGCTCTCACAACACCCTACAACGTCTCTCCCATGAAATTGAGCACAGTGGAGCCAAGTTCAATTTGCTCATCACTGTATGCCCAGCATCTAACACAGACTCTGGCACATAACTCTTGCATTACTAATATTTGTTGAAAAAATATTTTTGCATGAGCAAAATATAGAGGTCATTTAAAAAAATAGCTTTGCTAATGAGTCCAGAATAAGGAGGTGGTGGTATTGACTTCTCCTTTTTATGAATGTGCCCTACCACCCAATATACAGGCCAAAGAAAAACATTCTTTTTTGAATTTTCAAAAAAATTGCCTTGATTCTTCACTAAATGTCAGGCATTATGTGCATTATGCTGAGTGCTACATATGCACTATCTCATTGGATAAATCCAAGTTTACCAGCATTTTCAGGCATCAATCTGGGGGCTGGGCAGGAAAGCTGCATACTTTTATCTGTCATCACAGATTGTCACAATCACTCTGGGACAGGAGCCCTCAGTTTGTGGGTGATGAAAAGGAAGCTCAGAAAGTTTACAGGGTGCTGAGCTCACTCAGCCAGGTAAGTGGCAAAGCCCACATCTAATTCTTGATCACAGACTCTACTTCTAGCACACACTCCAATGCCGCAGTTGGTCAAAATAGTGGCAAATTATATCAAAAAGTGTGTCTCATGCTGCTCAACTGATGTGATCTAAAATGTTTTATCCCCAATTAGTGTTTTCAATAAGTATCTAGTATAAGACAAGAGTCCTTAATGAGCTCAGTAAAATAACTTAAGTACAAGTATTCCCTTTACCTCCCCAGAAAAACTCGGCAACCTCGCCGGAGGCTTGGTCTGACTGGCCACTGCTGCCTTTGACCCTCTGCCATAAACTAGGAATTATAAGTTAAATCAGAGGTTATAAATGTTTCTAGAAAATTTACTTCCTGGGTTCAAACACTACATTTTAAAAGTCCTTTTCAACTTATCCAAAAATCGACAGAAGAATTATTTTTTCACTTTCTAGACTGCTAACTTGGCAATTTGTTCACAATATGGAGTACAAAGAGACCAATTCAAAGCCTGTATTTATTCATGTCTGGTGCTGAAATTCCTTCGGTCAGGGTGGAACGTGCTTTTTTTGCACCCTGAGTAGAGCTGAAATTTTTATATTTGTAAATGTTCATGTAAAAAATAATTCATAGCTTTAAAATCTAGAATGGCTCAAAAATGTCTGTGTATTGGCCAGGTGCGGTGACTCATGTCTATAATGCCAGCACTTTGGGAAGCGGGAGGATTGCTTGCACCCAGGAGTTCGAGACCACCTGGGCAACACAGTAAAACACTTTCTCTACAAAAAAAATTGTAAATTATCCAGGTGTGGTGGTACGTGCTTTAGTCTCAGCTACTTGGGAAGCTGAGGTGGGGGGATCCCTTGAACTCAAGAATTTGAGGCTGCAGTGAGCTATGATCACACCACTATACTCCAGCCTGGGCAACAAAGTGAGAACTCATCTCTTAAAAAAAATTAAAATGTCTATGTACTTTTGTGATGTTTCATCAATTTTTAAACTAATAAATGGGAATAAATGCAGGGTTCAGGAGAAAACAGCATTTTCAAGAGGCTTCTTTAAAGGCTACAGACTTATTGAAAACTTTAAAAAGAAGCCACAGTTGTCTATGGAAGGTGTGGGACTGAACAGAGCCATCCATCGCTACTCTCTGCACTCTGAGTTAGAGAAATGTCACTTTCTCTGAATTCAAGTTCTGAGCCCAATCACTAAATTATGTATCCTATCAATAGTCCTCATTTTACAGTTTTTCTAAATCTTCTGATTTGGGGCCTATACTCAAATCTCTGTCACTGTTTTTAATATTTGCTCCATTTGGGACTTCCTACAAATATCATCTCTGGCAAGGGAGCAAATAAACATGTTGTTCCAACATAAGACCTTTACCTTCTGCCCCTGGTTATACTTGCTACAGACATTTGGCTGAGCCACCTAGTTGATCAGAAGCCTCTCGTTGTTTCAATCCTTGCTGCTAGAAGTCTTTCTAGAATTACCCTGCTTTCCTAAGTCAGGAATTAGTGCGCAAACACTTCCTAACAATACTAATAAGCTTATTCCAAAAATTCATTTTTTTGAATTATTTAGAACTTCAACTACACTATGCAATGAAAACACTATTAGAAATTGTTGCTTTTCCAAACTAGTTCATAAAAGATCATTTTACTCATGAGAAATATATTAAATATAATTTATTCAGATAATACATCTTAATAAATGCTACCATATGACGTATCCATGCCAGGTCTTCCTCAAAGAAAAGATTCTTTTTTTCTTTTTCTTTTAAAGACAAGGTCTCATTCTGCTGCCCAGGCTGGAGTGCAGTGGCGTGATCATAGCTCACTGCAGCCTTGAACTCTTGGGCTCAAGCGATGCCTGGGGCTCAGCCTCCTAAATAGCTGGGACTACAGGCACGCACCACCATGCCCAGCTAATTTTTGTATTTTTTTGTGCAGACAGAGTCTCAATATGTTTTCCAGGCTGGTCTCCAACACCTGGCTTTAAGCACAGGGATTACAAGTGTGAGCCACTGTGCCCAGCCAAAAGAAAGGACTTGGTATAATACTTACCCTACACTTAATTTAGAAACTCTGAAAGGGGTGAACACAGCTCAAACATGAAAGAGGAATTTCAGCACAGTCAACCAATGCAGAACAGTCCCTGAGTCCTAATTTTCTGTTATTCTGACCTCAGATTCATTCAAAACTTTCCGTTCAATAAACACTCAGCACCTACCATGTGCCCTGATGCTGCAGTTGCCCTTTCTCTGATTGCTGTTGTTGGTAACAAGCCCACTTCAGAGCTGTGATCTCAGACCTCCCAGTCTGTGGTCTGTGCATAGTCCCAGCTGACTGCTCATTCCTGTCTCCAGGATATCATCCCACTGACCCAATCAATGTGTGTATAGGCCAGGGATGGTGGCTCACACCTGAGTCCCAGTGCTTTTGGAGGCCAAGGCAGGATGATCACACATCATACTACCAAATCGCATCCGACCTTTTAGACTGACAGAATGGTCTTCAAATGTGTAGATAAGCATCAACTTGGGCAAGATACCCTTTGATAGGTCTTTTTACATTACTGGATTATGAAATTTAGATTGCCTAATAAGGTCTCTCAATAAAATACTCTTTAACACAAAAATATCCTTCTCCACCCCACTTATTTTGAAACATACAATTTCTTTGGCCACTTTCCTAGACTTCAGTGAGAGCCTGGGTCAGGGGCTGGTCACGAAACTGGGGAGAGTCTTTTGTCACCTCTGCCGCTCTTCTTGATCTAATTGGGTAACCTTCAGTCAGTCTAGGAAAATATATTCAGTGTTTTAGCTGGAAATGTTTCCATTCCTGTACTTTATCCCTGATCCTGAGACACCCTATATAAAATAGGAGCTCCCACCTCTTCTGTGTCCTTAGCCTGCTTGGTTTTCTTCTTAGCACTTGCTACTATATGATATGCCACATTCTCTCTCTCTCTCCCTCTCTCTCTCTCTGCATTTTACACACACACAGACACAAGACATAAAACTCAAGATGAGCAGAGATTGATTTTGTGTATTGCTAAATTCTCAGCATTTCAAATGCTATCTGGCACATGGTAGACAATATCTTTTGAATGAGTAAATGAATGAATGAGAACAAGATAGCTGTAGGACAAAGAGAAGAAGAGAACCTTTGTAAATCAGGAACAGACTAGGAAAATGTAACTCTTCCATGTTAAAGGTAGATTTGGTTGTTTTCATGAGGGCTCACCACCTGCAAGCACTTTCTAGGATTCCATTTAGTAGTCACTCTCTGACTCCACTTTCTTGTCAGGTCCAGCCTCTTACTTGCTGTCATTCATTCTTTCAACACTTGTGGAAGGTTCATTATGCAAAAGTCAGGATCATTTAGTGGAAAGGGTCAGACGGACTTAGCACCTGTGTGCCTTTGCTCAACTTAACCTCTCTGAGCCTTTTTTTCCTCATGTGTGGAGAAGGGAAATTATAAAATAGATAATATATATATAAAGCACCTAACCTGGCGTCTGGTCCACACAGGAACTCAATAAATGCCAAGCTCTGGGGAAAATGGATGTGCCTTGCTTTTGAGGACCCTACTGTCTGATGGGCAGAACAAATTAGCAAGCTCCCAATGCAAGGCAGCCAGCGGGAGGGTGCAGGTCAATGCAGAATACAAGGCAATGGGGAGAAGGCTTCCCCATGGAGACAGCTTTCTAGGTGATTGTGAAGGATGTGATGAGTTTCACAGGTAGAAAAAGACATCCTCAGTTCAGGGCACACAGGGGAGGCCCAGGCTGTGCCCTGGAAACAGAAAGCCACCTGATGCTGTGGAGTGTGGTGGGGAGGAGGCAATGGCAGGCACTACCATTCCCAGCAAGGTTCCTGGGGACCTGCTCCCTGCCGTGGCCTGCGAAGGACATTTGGTTATCTGTGTCCTCTGGCTGGATGTGTTTGGCAAGTAAAGCCCTATTCCATTCTTCTTGGCATCCACACTCTAAAGGGGTGCCTTACACATGGCAGATGCTGAATGCTATTGGTTGGGTCATTTGAACCTATTCCCTAATAGGAATCATGTCTGGAACCTTCAGATGGGGCCAGGAGTACTGTTAAGGCCACTCCATGACTTGGTGAACTTGCCTGCTCATCTGACTTCCCGATCTACAATTTGTGCTGAGCGCTGGGAGAGGTCAGCCACAGTTTGAGCTCCTGGGTGGGAAACATGTTAGGTTCATGGACTGTTGCTTTGTTCTGGAGTTCTCTTGTGCCCTTATCTGTTCCCATTAGTCCCAGTTACACTGTCTCTGGCATCTGTCTTTAGTCCAGTTGCACTGTCTTCAGCCTCTGATGTAGCCAGGCTGGCTCTGAACAGCCCTGGGACCTCTCAGTTTGTAGCACTCACAGCTGATACCAGAATTGACTTGCTAAACAACTTCATTATCAAATTGCCTTCCTATTATTTTCCTTTTTAAATGTTTACAAGAAGAAATCCAGTTAATCAAAAATTGGCATAACCAGCTGAGATTTTAGTGAATTTCCTGAACTAAAAAGGCAGTAAAGTGGCTAATTAAGAGCATGGGCTTTGGGGGTTGGCCAGGCCTGGGTACCAGTCCTTCCACTTTTGATGAGACTTTAATCAAATTACAATCATGCATCGCCTAACGACGGGGATGCCTTCTGAGAAATGCATCATTAGGCAATTTTGTCATTGTGTGAACATCACAGAGTGTACTTACACAAACAGATAGTAGAATCTACTACACATCTAGGCTATATGGTATTGCCTATTGCTCCTGGGCTACAAAGCTGGGCAGTGTGTGACTGTACTGAGTACTACAGGCCACTGTAACATAATGATAAGTATCTGGGCTCTAAACATAGAAAAGTTACAGTATAAATATGGGAAAATAATATACCTGTAAAGGGTAATAACCATGAATGGAGCTTGCAAGACTGGTAGTTGCTCTGGGAGAGTCAGAGAGTGAGCAGGGAGTGAGTGGGAAGGCCCAGGACATCATGTAAATGACTGCAGACCTTATGAACACTGTATACTTAGGCTACAGTACATTTGTTTTTAAAATTTTCTTTCTTCAGTAATAAATTCACCCTACCTTACTGTAACAGTTTTCCTTTGTAAACTTTTCAAGTTTTTTAAACTTGACTCTTTTGTAATGACACTTTGCTTAAAACACAAATACGTTGTACAACTGTACAAAAATATTTTTTTCTTTATATCCTTATTCTATAAACTTTTTTCTGTTTTAAAAATGTTTTACCTTTTTTTTTACTTTTTAATATTTTTTGTTAAAAACTAACAGACTAACACCACCGGGCCGGCCCTGCAGAGTTCCTACTCCCCCTTCCTGGCCCCTGGACTTGCTGCTGCTGCCACCACTAGCACAATGCCAATACTGTACTGTGCATAATCGCACGTGCTGGATTTTATATGACTGGCAGCACAGTAGGTTTGTTTATATCAACAGCACCACAAACGAGTGAAGTAATGTGTCGCACTATGACCTTACCAAGGCTACCACATTGCTAAGTCATAGGAATTTTTCAGCTCCATTATAATTTTATGGGACCATCTCATGGTTACCTCAAATCAAAAACATACAAAGGATAAGCAAAAAGTTAAAAGCAAAAAAATTAAATCATATTAGAGAAAATCACTTTCACTAAGAGGAAGACAGGGAAAAAAAAAGGAAGAGAAGGCCACAATGCAACCAAAAAACAAACAAGATAGTAAGAGCCGGGAGTGCAGGGAGGTGTGGGGGGCGGGATTCGGTGGTGGCTATCGGGTGCCAGACAGCCCATGAATAGAGGCCGGGTTGGGTGCACTATCGGGGGCTACACTGCCCGCGGCAAGAAGGGGTTTGGGGCAATACCCATCGCAGGGTGGTGGGGTGGGTTCTGGGCACCATCGGGGGCTGCACTGCCGTCAGCGGGGGCCAGTTAGGGACACTATCAGCTGCTGCATTGCCTGTGGCGGGGGTCGGGTTTGTTGCGCTATTGGGACTACACTGCTGACAGTGGCATACTGCTTAGGGGCGCTGTCGGGGGCTACACTGCCCGTGGTGGGGTGCAGGTTGGGTGCACTAACTGGGGCGTCATTCCCCAAGGCTAGGGAAAGGTTGGGGTTGCTATCCGCTATCTGGGGCTGCTCCCCATCGTGGGGAGCGGATTGAGGGCCTTAAGGATCCGTGGCTGCACTATTCACTGTGGGGAGCAGGCTGTAGCGCTCTCTGAGACATCACTGCTGGGGCGTCACTGCCTTCAGTGGGGGGCTGGTTAGCAGTCCTATCCATGGCTGCATGGGTCACCGCAGGGAGAGGGTTGGGGGCGCTATCCGGGGCTGCGCTGCCCAAAGCAGGAGCAGGTTGGGGCGCTATCTGGTGCTGTAATGTCGGAGGCAGGGATGTGTTGGGGTGCTATGGGCTACTACACTGCGTGGCGAGGAGGGGGGTGTTAGGGGCGCTATCGGGCTGCCCTGCCAACAGCGGCAGAGGTTGCAGCAACAGCAGTGGTCTCCAAGAAAGGAGGCTTCCTCCTCTCCCCAGACTCCAGACTCTAGAGGGCGACCTCCTCCTGCTCCTGCTCCAGTGGCACGCGTGCACAACGTTTCCACGGGAATCCTGGGTACGGCAGGGCCCCCACATCCACCGTGGTTCCCAGGCCTGCTTCCTCTCTCTGTGTTGCAGAGACCGGCTGGGACCCCTGAGCATGCTGGACACGGAGTAGCGGACACCACAGGGGGACAGGGCCCTGTGGGTGGAGGCATCAGGATCGGAAACAGCCCTTGGGTGGGAGGGCTGGCTGGGTCTGAGTTCCTGCTGGTTCTGCTCCCCAAGGAGCGCAGCCCTGGTGGGCCCAGCAGTTCCTGTGGACTGGAGAGCCGGGCAATGTGGTGTTTCCAGTCCCCATTCCAGGCCCCAGTTCTTGGCCAGCTTGGGCCAAAAGGAGAGGCTGGACTTTGGTGGGTGGGTATGAGTGCCTTCATTGAAACCAGCCCCTGCCACCCAGTGGCCAGCATGACAAGGTGAGGCTCTAATGCTGCTACTCCCTGCATCCTCCTCTAGGCTTTTCTGGCTTTGCCCACCCAGCTGTTACGAGCCAGGAGAAGGGTGAGTCACCTGCATGTTGCATGCTGGAGGCTGGAGCTTGCAGATGGCCTGGGGCTGTGACTCGCCTCGCTGGGGTTGGTGGTGGCTACGAGAACTGCAGCGCCCGGGAGTGGTAGGAGGGCGGCGAGCTGCGGCCACAGCAAGGGCACGGCTGGGCAGTGGCCAGGTGGTAGGAGCATTGTAGGGTGGGCCAGTGCATTGAGGGCAGCAGCCATGGTTGTATTGGCATTGGCGCTAGTGGTGGCAGCAGCAGCAAGTCTGCAGGCCGGGAAGGGGGAGTAGGAGCGCTTTGGGGCCTGCCCTGCCAGGCCTTGGATGAGTAGGGTGCTTCGGGTGGGTAGGAAGCTTTGGGTGCTGTACCGCAGGCCTCAGTGGCAGCAGTGGAGGAACAGCCAGGGCAAGGAGGAGGAGTCCTCCTTCTCCTGCAGTCTCTGCAGGGCACCCTCCTCTTGCTGGCGCTTCAGCCAGGTGTGAGTAGCAGCATTATCTCACTTTTTTTTTTTTTTTTCTGAGATGAGGAGTCTCGCTCTGTCACCTAGGCTGGAGTTCAGTGGCACGATCTCGGCTCACTGCAACCTCTGTCTTCTGGGTTCAAGTGATTCTCCTGCCTCAGCCTCTGGAGTAGCTGGGACTACAGGAGCGTGCCACAGCATCCAGCTAATTTTTGTATTTTTAGTAGAGACAGGGTTTCACCACGTTGGCCAGGCTGGTCACGAACTCCTGACCTCAGGTGATCCACCTGCTTCGGCATTATCTCTTAACAAAATTTAGGGGGTGACTATTTGTGTATCTTTTTGCTTTTTCTTTTTTTTTTTTTGGTTGATATTGGACTTACTCAAATTTCATGAATCAGGGAGGGGAAAAAAGGTATCATAATAGGTCTTCTAATTCCCTCACGTGTTCTTTTTCCTTCCTTCTAGTCTGTGTTTTCTTCTCCTTATCATCATCTTCTTGTTCCTCCTCCTCCTCTTGTTTCCTTTTTCCCAAGCAATGGCCTTAACAACAAACCAAAACTGAGTTTTAAGAATAAACTACTTGTTACTGTGTTGTATTTTAAAAATAGTCTGTCCATTACCATGTTTTAGAGATGAGGAAAAAAATTATTTGCGTAATTATTTAGTTACTTGAGTAGCTGTGCTTTCATGATCCTGTTAATGTGTTGGAAGTAGTTATTCAGGAACTTAATAAACGAAGCATCAAATAAAATACTGGTAGCAAACAGCCATTTCATCTCTCTCACATAGTAGTCTGAAGACATGCAAGAGGCAGAGGGGTAATAAGTTCCAATTTATGAGATATTAAGTGAACCATACTCCCTTCATATTATTTCTCTGCCACCATTTTCAGGAGTATTGTCATCTGCATGAGCAAACCTGGTTCATCACTACATCTTTGCAACAGGAAAAGGAAGGGGAGGATCATGTATAACGTTTTTAGGCCAAGATTCACAACCAAAAACAAGACTTTATTAATGTTGAGCCCTCTATTATTCCTAGTATTACTACCTTTGTTATGAACTTTTTTCTTTTTCTTATTTTCATTTTCAGTGATTACTCTAGAAGTTTATGCATTTTATTGACTACTTTAAAAAATCTATATTGTATCGTATTTTTTAAGCCCACAGAAATGCGTAAGGCCTATAATTTTGACACTTTTAAATTATTTTTATACTGTCAATATATGTAAGTATATGCATAAGTACAACCAGATAGCTTATTTTGAAGAGATAGTGTCTAAATTTTTGTCCAGAGTAGATTGGTTGCAGTTTCTGAGGTGTATTTCTCAATACATTGCCTCAGTTTTAAAGTCCATAGAAATTTGAATACTGTTTAACATATAGTCCTTTGTTTATAGGCTGTTATCGGGGAACCTGCCCCGATATTCACGTAGGTTATTTTCTATTTTCCCTAAGCGTCGGCCAGCTTGAGAAATAAAGGGACACAGTACAAAAGAGAGAAATTTTAAAGCGGGGCAATGCCAGATATCGGGGGACCTGCCCCGATAATCACGTAGGTTCTTTTCTATTTTTCCTAAGTGTCAGCCGGCTTGAGAAATAAAGGGACAGAGTACAAAAGAGAGAAATTTTAAAGCTGGGCGTCTGGGGGAGACATCACACGTTGGTAGGATCCATGATGCCCCACAAGCCACAAAAACCAGCAAGTTTTTAGAGATTTTCAAAAGGGGAGGGAGTGTGCGAATAGGTGTGGGTGACAGACATCAAGTACTTAACAGGGTAATAGAATATCACAAGGCAAGTGGAGGCAGGGCGAGACCACAGGACCACATGACCGAGGCGAAATTAAAATTGCTAATGAAGTTTCGGGCACCATTGTCATTGATAACATCTTATCAGGAGTTGGTTTTGAGATCAACCGGTCTGACCAAAATTTATTAGGCGGGAATTTCCTCTTCCTAACAAGCCTGGGAGTGCTACGGGAGACTGGTCTATTTCGTCTCTGCAGCCTCAACCATAAGAGACAGGCGCACCTGGGGGGGCTGTTTATAAGCCTATACCTCCAGGCGTGTATTCTCTTTCTCAGGGATGTTCCATGCTGACAAAAAGAATTCAGCAATATTTCTCCCATTTGCTTTTGAAAGAAGAGAAATATGGCTCTGTTCTGCCCGGCTCACCAGCAGTCAGAGTTTAAGGTTATCTCTCTTATTCCCTGAACAATTGCTGTTATCCTGCTCTTTTTTCAAGGTGCCCACATTTCATATTGCTCAAACACACATGCTGTACAATTTATGTAGTTAACGCAATTATCACATGGTCCTGAGGTGATATACATCCTCCTCAGCTGACAGGATTAAGAGATTAAAGTAAAGACAGGCATAGGAAATCACAAGGGTATTGACTGGGGAAGTGATAAGTGTCCATGAAATCTTTACAATGTATGTTTAGAGATTGCAGTAAAGACAGGCATAAGAAATTACTAGAGTATTAATTTGGGGAACTAATAAATGTCCATGAAATCTTTACAATCCACATTCTTCTGCCATGGCTTCAGCTGGTCCCTCCGTTTGGGGTCCCTGACTTCCCACAACAGGCTGTTTAATATTTCTAAAGACTAAAGACATCACAGTCCCCTTTAAAATTCAGTAATATTAATACAATTTGAAATACATAGTGCTAGAATACAACAAATTCAGAGGAAAAATTGTTAAACTATATAGCTGTAGAGCAGGAATGAAATCCGGGTTCTAAGCTATAAGAGGGCCATGAGCTACCATACAGGTGCATCAGTGACTGGGCATAGAGTCAGCAGAATTACAGGATAGTTAAGAGAGTGAGCTGTGGAGCTTAACTTTATGTGAACATGAATTTTTAAACTGCACGGTGCCTCAGTCTATCCATCTTTACCATGGGGACAGTACTAAGTTTTTGAGTTTTTTCCAGTTGACTGAATTGTTTCCCTAGTCTTTCTTGTTGCCACTCTTGATGCCCACATGAGAAGACCTAAGGTAATTTCTCACAGGCCTGGGACTTCTTGGCAAAACAGAAGGTGCCACAGACCCCATTTTAGGAGAAACCTCTGTTTTCCTCATGGAATCCCAGGAAGTGTAAGCAGAAAGTTCCCTCTCAAAACCTAAGGCTGTGCTCAGTT
Organism: Pan paniscus; assembly: GCF_029289425.2. Classification (NCBI taxonomy): domain Eukaryota; kingdom Metazoa; phylum Chordata; class Mammalia; order Primates; family Hominidae; genus Pan; species Pan paniscus. Next base: position 26,479,228 of record NC_073266.2, on the reverse strand, counting down.
TTGCCTTGGTTTACCTGACCTTTTTGATTTGGGCAGACATCAGAAATTAGTAGTGGGGAGAGGGCTAATAAAAGTTATGGATATGAAGATGTATCTATGGTAAGAAAGGTTAGGAAGGAAATAAATTTTATATGAGAGAGGATCTTGTATGGCCAATTCTTGTCCTAAAGTAGAAGGACTAATTATTTAGAAAAGAGGGAAATACAGGACAAGTCAGAAATGCATAGAATGGGAAAGAAAAGATACAACTGCTAGATCATCTCCTGCCTAGAAGTATTGAGTGATGTTTGCATAAAGAGGCTGTAATTAATTGGCTTCAAAAAAAAATGAAGGCTCTTAAATATTTTGTCAGAAAATAGAAACTCTAATGCCTTTTAGTTCATGTGACTTCAGTAATCTTTGGGAAATACAGTTTTAAAATTATTGGTAAAACGAAAATATCTTCAAAATTTAGACATTTGGTCTAAATTAAGTCAGAGGTTAAATTTGCTAAGTGCTTTAATGTCATACACCGCTTCTTTGACTTTGGAAAATTGTCCAGTTTACCTGGTTTGAAGCCATTAGATTTCTAGGTAAGGCCTGGGGTCAGGAGGAGTTAGCCATGCCTCCTAGCTGTGCTGGAAAGAGTCAGACTTTATCTGCAGTTCTGTCTTGCTTCCTAGACTATGCACCTGGTACGTAACTAAAACTGCTTACACACACACACACACACACGCACGCACACACACATAAAAACAAAAAAAGTGTTTTTCATTTTTAAAAGACATGGGAATATGGTTTAAAAAAAAACCAAGTGTTGTCTAATTTAGAAAGTTAAAGAATTACTTTTAGTTGGAAGAAAATAAAGTCTAAGCAAGTTATAGGAGGTTTATGAAAATTAACTTTGTAAAGAATTCTGTCTGTAAGAAAGTTGACAAAAATTAAAAGGGTATTATTTAGTTCTTCCATAAATTAAATATTAAAACAAAAGCATACTGAAACAGGGCCCATATGTCAAAATAATAGGGCTTTTTTGAACATTGATCCGTTCTTTAACAATAAAAAAATATAGAGTTATAAATAGTTATGAAAATCTTACTTTATACTCAAATTAATTAAAACTAGATAGATTCATAACATTTTATTAAAAAGTAGCTTTAGCATTAAAGATGCACTAATACAAAAATAAAATTTGGTTTTCTTTTTAAAAAGATTTTTATGTAATATTGAGAGACAATAAAAGATTTGTTTGCCTTTTGAGTAAATTAAAACAAAAAGGAGGGGAGAGAGAAGTGACAGATTTAGTTGGCCTCATGCTATCTCTACTGAGTTTTGTTTGGAAAGCTAAGTCTCCTATCAGAGTAAAGGTTTTTCCCTTTCTAAAATTTTTGAGTTATCATTTTTGGCTAAATAAATGACTTACACTGACCTGGGATTCTCTTTTGTGATATCCAGTGTTTTAAGCCTTTCATATTTGACAAACTTTCCAAAATCAAATTCTAAGGTTAAAAAAAGACTCAGCTTATTTGATATATTAAAACCATATAGAAAGCATTGTCAAATATAAAATGGTGTTTAACTTTGGGTTATATTCATATAAATATGTTATTGTATAAGATTTCTATAATTGTGTCTCAGCATACGTTATCAGTAATAATTATAAGTCTTATGTTAAATTGTTGTGTGTCATAGAGATGACCAGATTTCCTTGTTGATTACATACTAACTATGCCAGTCCTGAGAATTTTGTCACCCACAGACAATTGCTGTCTTGTTTTAATCCTTCTCAAAAGGTGGTTTATAATTAGATATAGAATGCTGAGGGGTACTCTTGAATGCATGTCTTGACAACTTTAAAAATTGTGAGTTGGGTATGGTGGCTCATGCCTGTAATTCTAGTACTTTGGGAGGCCAAGGCGGGGAGATCACTTGAGGCCAGGAGTTCAAGACCAGCCTGGCCAACATGGTGAAACCTATTCTCTACCAGAAATACAAAAATAGGCCAGGCATGGTGGCATGTGCCTGTAATCCCAGCTACGCAGGAAGCTGAGGCAGGAGAATTGCTTGAATTCAGAAGGTGGAGGTTGCAGTGAGCCAAGATCGTACCACTGCACTCCAGCCTGGGCAGCAGAGCAACACTCTGTCTTAAAAAATTAATTAATTAATTAAAAGACTGTGAATAGAGAGAAGCAAAACAACAAACTTCTAAAACTCTCGTGGAAAGGTGATATGTTAAACATTGCTAATCCTTCTGTTTTTCAGAGTCAAGAGAACCTTTTGAGCTGTTTACAACTTTCAGCAATCTGAGTAAAGTATACTCCTGTAAGCAAAATTAGCATATTGCTTTCTCTCTACCTGACTTCTTCAGGGTTTAGAAACTATTTTTGAGTATTCTCAACTTACGGCAATATAGTTATTTGCGTAAGTGCAATAAAAATCTGTTTTCTTTTGTAATAGAAAATGAGTGGAGATGCTACTTATTTTACCAAGGCTTTTACTAGAATGGCATGCTTTCAAATACAAACACGAACTTTAAGGTGTCAAAGTTGAATAACAAAGCCAGTAAAACCCCTTGGAAAAACTGGCCTCATACCTTGTCTACAGAGTCCCTGTACAAGTTTCCTGGCCTGAGGTAAGTAATGAATGTCACATTCTGTCAGGCTTAGGAGCCCCAAGTCATCGTGGAACCTCAAGAGGAGAGGAATTTGCCCAACTCATCTAAATATTTATGACCTATTGTGTCTGGCACAAATTCATGACTGGGCTCAAAGCTTCAAGGAGTATAACCTGAGATTCCTCAAGGAGAAAAGTTTTAGCAAAGCAATTTTAAAAAAAGCCAGTATGAGGCCAAGCACGGTGGCTCACGCCTGTAATCCCAGCACTTTGGGATGAGGCGGAGGCAGGTGGATCATGAGGTCAGGATTTTGAGACTAGCCTGGCCAACATAGTGAAACCCTGTCTCTACTAAAAATACAAAAAATTAGCCAGGTGTGGTGGTGGGTGCCTGTAATCCCGGCTACTTGGGAGGCTGAGGCAGGAGAATTGCTTGAACACGGGGGGGCAGAGGTTGCAGTGAGCCGAGATAGCGCCACTGCACTCCAGCCCAGGCAACAGTGCGAGACTCCATCTCAAAAAAATAAAAAGAGCCAGTATGGCAAATAATTATTCCTATTGCACTTTATGCAAATAATCAGGTCAAATATAATAAGACTAAGACTTACTTTGCAAGTAAATTTGACTTACTATGATTTATTTTTATTAACGGGGGACTGGAGAGAGAAACATGATGTTCGCAAAAACTGTAGTACATGTGTTGTTAGTTGTTCTTGTTTTTATTATTTTCTACAGTTTGAACTAAATCCTGAATTTTTTGTGGGCCGTAGGTCTCCAAACTAATGCTTTCAGATTTTTCTTCCATTTTTCTGTCTTGCACTCAATGAAATTTCTCCTACCTTTTAACTGAGGTCCTGCAAGCTTAAGCTTACTACTTGTAATATAGGCAGCAAAAAACATGTCAGATTGTCACCACCTTCCTCCTCTGTAACTGAAGAGGCATAGCCCATCTGCATGCCACCTCCTGATATAGAAAACAGCTGTTTAACTGAACTGATCTAGTTTCAGAACTAGGAAGCTGACTGAAAATTATGGGACAGTATATTTAAATTTGTTCTTTCCTGTATATCCCAATCTGTCTGTCTAACAACTTCTGACCCAAATCTCTCTCTGCTAGTAACCCCATGTCTGATTGGTTCTCGGAGCTGTCCATGTGGATCCCTCAGAGCTTAAGAGCTATTCTACTAAGACTTTCACTGTGTATCCTGGAACTCATTATTTACCTTATAGTCCACTTTCTGTGCTAAAACTATAGATGAGAATGCCATCGTGGGTGCTCAAGGATTCATCTTTGTAAATTGCCACCAAAGCCAAAAGGAAGAGACAATAAGGAAGCCTCTTGTACCACTGGGAAATGACATTGCAGAAGTTACTAAAATAAAGTCCTTTGATGGGCAGGATACTATGCTCAGGTCACTTATCTAAAGTAGCTAAAAATTTAAGCAAAGAATTATCCATTTCTTCCCTAGTCTGATGTAATATTTTGTGATTCAAAATAAGCTTGGGGTCAATAAGTAAGAGCTATCTGCAGGTTTAAAACAATAATAGTAATGCTAATAATAGCCACAGAAGTTTCAGTTAATAATGCTGATAATCATGTGTGAGGCACTGGATTAAATGCCATATATACATACATTACTTATACACAACCACCCTTGAAGGATATATTATTATCCTCTTTTTCATACAGGAAAATATACATGGTGATAAGTAATGTTCCCAAAGTCACACATCTAGCAAGCAGAAAAGCTAGGAATTAAACCCAGTCTTGTGGGAATCTAAAGCCTATCTTTTTTTCTCATTGTCAGCCACCCATGGCTTGTATTCATTAAAAGAAAAGTTTAGGCCAGGCACGGTGGCTCAAGCCTGTAATCCCAGCAATTTGGGAGGCCAAGGCGGGTGGATCACGAGGTCAGGAGATGCAGACCATCCTTGCTAACACGGTGAAACCCCGTCTCTACTAAAAATACAAAACATTAGCTGGGCGTGGTGGCAGGCGCCTGTAGACCCAGCTACTCAGGAGGCTGAGGCAGGAGAACGGCGTGAACCCGGGAGGCGGAGCTCGCAGTGAGCCGAGATAGTGCCACTGCACTCCAGCCTGGGTGACAGAGTGAGACTCCGTCTCAGAAAAAAAAAAAAAAAGAAAGAAAGAAAAAGAAAACTTTACCCATTTGAAGCTATCTTTTTTCCCTCTGCCCATACTAATTAAAAATAGCATCAAAATACACTAGAAGTGAAAAGAAGAAAAAACCCGACACATGTAATTGTAAACAACCTCCACCTCCTGGGTTCAAGTGATTCTCCTGCCTCAGCCTCCTGAGTAGCTATGATTACAGGCGCACACCATCACGCCCAGCTAAATTTTTGTATTTTTAGTACAGACAGGGTTTCACCATGTTAGCCAGACTGGTTTCAAACTCCTGACCTCAGGTGATCCTCCTGCCTCGGCCTCCCAAAGTGCTGGGATTGCAGGCATGAGCCACCGCGCTCAGCCTATTGGCAGCATTTTAAACGTTATCTTACTAATACATAAAATAATGGGGCATCCCATAATTCACAGTGCCTTACATTAAGTGGGATATGGTATAATAGAACAGGCAGTTCTACTCATACGATTGGCATCTAAATACATTTTCATTCTTAGAAGTACCACAAAAAAGAGGGCTGAAATGAAAATAACAAACTTTGTAAACAAAGTAATTCTTACTTTTTCAAAAAACTTAAAGCCAAAGAAAACTCAGCATTCAAATGAATAGGTACAGCTCTTTTTTAAATACTTAGATGTATAGAATGTATTGACTCAGGTATTTCTGATAATAGTAATATTTAAGACTGTTACATATTTTCGGGAGAGCATTTAAAGGTTATTTTTTACAAATATTTTCTAACTTCAGAAATGCTTTCATTTGAAAAAAGGAATAAAAGCTTCAATTGAGATTCAGTCCTAATCCTCCATTTTTAAATCTCTCAGCTTGCTCAGGCTGGGCAGGTAAACATGAAATTTTTAAGGATGGAAGGGTCCTGAGAGATGGTAGAATGTGTCTGCTACATAATAGGTATTTGGCTTATGTTGGAGAAATAAATGGATTGAAAGAATGAATACATAGAGCTGAAGAGTTCATTGTTATTGTTTGCATATGTGTAATAAACCTGTATATAATAAAAATATATATACAATAAAATGTATGCATAAAAATCTACAAGCACACATAAAAATATCCTCTTTACTTTTGAAGAGGCTAAAAGTTCACAGAAGATAACAACAGACAAAAATAAAATAGTGAGAAATTATTTTGGCTCGTGCCAGATTCATATTCCTTCTCCTCCTGAGGATTATTTCATTAATCCTAAACTTTTACTAGAAGTTTTATACATGCTTATTGCAGAGATCCACACATAAGAAAAAAAACATTCACTTATAATACACATGCCAAGAAAGAGCAAATGTTACCATATTTTTTTTGTGTGTGTATATATGGCTAACAAAGACACATACTCTGTTTACGTGTATGTGTAATTGAACCCATTGATATACCAAAGTACATCTTCACACACCAACTGACACCTTCAAAGTTTCCTTATTAAAACATCTTGTGAATTTTATGAAATTTATTTATCGCATCCATTATATAGGTTCTTTGTAATACATTGCTATTTTAAGCAGTACTGAGAAAAACAAATTGCATGACTCCATCTCAAAAAAAATAAAATAAAATGGATACTGAATTTTACCTGAATAATTTTCAGCCCAGAAAATGACCTATTATGGGAATTACTTCTTTCATTATGTATATGAAAAATGAAGTGCTGTATATACTTAATTTTGTTAGTTAAATCACTTTAAAATGGTTTATAAAGTGCTCTATAAGGGAAATGTTGAGTGGATCAAGAACCAGCTTGGAGCAGGAAATCAGAGAGCTGGAGAGACCAATAGGGTTACAGAAGGATTTATTAAGGTGTACACTGGCTCAGTGGACCTGTGTCCAGAAAGTCTGAGCACCAAACAAAGAGGGCATGCGTCTTTTATGGAAGCAAGGGTGTGAAAAACATGATGCAGGAAGCAAGCTTACAGAAGCAAGAACAAAGGCAGTTAATCATTCTGTGACATGTTTTAATCTTGGGAAAACTTGCTTTGCAGCCTATGCTTATCTGTTTTGTGAACTTGCAGCTGTGCAGCAGAAAAAAAAACAGGAATTTACAAACTTGCAAAATATGTGGGGGAAAGATACGGTTAATGGTACACAGACAGGCAGTTAATATTCTTTTTAAACTTCCCACTTGGTGGGGGTTGGTTGTTTTGGGCCTTTAAACTTTAAATAGTAACTTTCTATCATAGGAAAAAGAAACTCCTTATTTTTAATTTTCTACTTCATTCCCCCCTTTGGTGCTTTTTATAAAGGCAATATTTTAATAGAAAGCACCACTATCTTCTATTTCTTCATAGGGTGGCACACATTCCTCTTTGGGCAGTGATTGATATTTGGTCAAGGCCATTATCTGAGTAGTGGTTTGCCTGGTTACGATTGCTTCTATAGTCAACTGAATGCTTCTGATTAGGAGAGGCAAGAGACAAGACAGAATCAGGCACCTGCCCAGGATGGCTAAGAAGCCCCCTATCAAAGTCTTAAATCCACCAATAGATGAAAACCATCCTCTGAAGAGGGAGTCTGGAGACCACCCTTTCCAGGTTTGAACTGGAACATGGGCTAGTTTTCACATTCTGGCAGTAATTTCCATGATTGCTTTTCCATTATCATCAATTTCTAGGCAGCAATTTGTTAGGTTGAATTTTCCACGTACTCCCCTTCCTGGGCCAGTAGGCAATCTAATACTAGTCTATTCTGGTAGACAGCATTCCTCATTTGTGTGGCTTGCTGGGCTAGCAAGTCTAAAGCTTTTGCTGTTTCATTACTTATGATTTCAAGAACAGCATGTAACCTTATGATTCTGTTAAGCATATAGATAGGGGTACGGTATCCCCATGACCTATCCTGTGCCCAAGTGGTGGGTCCATAATATTTGATAATCCTTTCAGGGGACCACTCATTATCTTTCCAATCCCCTATATCTATGTCCTTTTTTCTATTTGTGTCTATGCTTCTTTTGACTTTTATCTTCATCATAAACAGAGTATCCTAGAGCCTCTCCTTGTTTTAGGGGAATTAGGAAAAAGAATGGTCTGATTTTTCCTAACATGCAGGCTCCTGTCCATTTGGCAGGGAGTTGTCTATGCTGACGTTCCACAGATCCAGTAAAGGCCTGAAGGTGCTTGCCAGGTGTTTAGAGCTTCTAGCTGATACCAGGAGTGGTTTAAAGTAGGAAATCTGAAGAAAAGGGTTTAAATCAGGAAATGAGGTACTATTTTCTGACACCCATAAGGTCTTCCCCTTAGTTTCATCATAATACTATTGCCCCAGACAAGTAAGTCCTCCTACTAGATCTGTGAAAGACTTTCCCCATCGAGCAATGCAGAATCTTCCTATTATGGAGGTTTTTAACAGCCAGACACTTGGACCAGAAACAGTTGGGTTGGTGGTGGAGTCAGGCAAAGTGAAATCATCTTGAGGCATTAATCCCTTGCCTGCCATGGCCATTGATCTCCCATGTTAGTTCCTCCACATACATAACATGAGGATATTCCTAGGCTGTCGGCTGTATTCTCAGGTTACGTGGGCAAACAGATTCTTTGTTGGAGAGAGGAGTTCCTTTTGGACCTGGAATTGTGGAATGGAATGGGTTTTTGCCTTCCTTATAATATGTAAGCTATCCTTTTTTGCTGACTGCATTTTATAGCATTATGGGATAACCTGTAGCCCATATAGATTGATCTGGTTCCAGGATAGTGAGACTTATAAGACTACAAGTATCTGTTTTGCAATCAGGCTTTGCTCACAGTTTAATATATGCCATGAGCTGTTTTGTGGTAGTCAGGGAACCGGTGGAGCTCGATACACAATCCCAGCAAGTTAATTCTGGCACCTTGCTGGTACAGTTAGGAAACATGCAGTTCCTTTTTCCACAACTGCTACTCCTTGAGCTCCCTGTGGTAGTTGAGACTATAGGATAGGCAGATCCCGTGAATGCCACTTGACAAGAATTATAGTACAGAAATGAGTCTGTCTCTTTGTAGGTGAGACTCTAACTTGGTTTAGAAGCCTCCCTTCTTTCATCCCATTATGGATCTCAAACCAAATCCCAGGCTGGAATTTTGGATCATAGCATGTATAGGACTGACCGTTTCTTGGGTCACAAACTGAATAGGTTGCCTGATTGTAGATACAGGTCCCTAGGTGGGTCCTGGAGCATTCATAATATGTATGGGACAAGATAGTCTTGATTTTTGTCTTCCCTTGCCATGTGGTATGCATACAGTAAGAACACTCTTCTAGGGGCTTTCCCTTTAGCATATGCAGGGTTGCCAATAAAATGAAAATGGTAAACAACATATCTATACTAAACACGGACAGGAAAGGTCCTTTCCTGGGAGGAAAGATTGGCAAAAATGATAGCATAGTGTAATAGAACAATTAATATTACTAAAATAGCAATCAAACTTAAAACTTCTATCCACATTTACTAATCTGATGAAGACTCCTCAAGCTTCGGCTGTGTGTAGACTAGTCAGCTTCCGGTGTGACTAGAGCAGGGCTTGATGACTCCTCAATCTTCAGCCTTGTGTAGACTGGCCGGCCTCTGGATTGGCCAGAGCAGGACTGTCGTCTTTCTCTGCAGTGGTTTGGTTCCGTCGCAGGATCAGTCAGATCGGATGGTCTGGGTCCTGTTGACTGGTCCACTTGTCCTGTGCTGCTGGTTTCAGGTGACTGTGGTGGATCCAGGGCCCGATACCTGCAACTTTTAACAACAGTAGGGGTAGACAGGATTACAGTATGGGGCCCATCCCATATGGGTCCTAGAGTGGTTGGATTCCATTTTGTAACCCAAACAGAGTCTCTAGGGCTAAAAGGATGTACTGGGTCAACTAGACTTACAGGTATTCGTTCCTGTACCCAACCATGGACCTCTTGCATGGCTATTCCTAAAGCCTGCATTTGCTTTCTTAAAGTTAATTCCCCTAGTTCCCGGAGATCACCTTTAATCTGATTTATGATTTGGGGTGGTCGGCCGAACATAATCTCATAGGGCAAATACCCAGTTTGTTTGGTAGGGGTGCACCTGACTTGGAGGAGGACCATGGGCAAGACCTGATCCCATCTAAGGTGAGCTTCTTGACAGAACTTCTTCAGCACTTGCTTGAGTGTCCAGTTCATCCGTTCTACTTTTCCTGAGCTCTGCAGACAGTAGGCTGTGTACAACTACCATTTTATCTTTAACAGCCAACTCAAGTCCTGGACTATTTCAGCCACAAATGCTGGTCTATTATCTGATCTTAAAGTTAAAGGCAGTCCAAATCTGGGAATAATGTCTCTTAGCAACACCTGGGTTACCTCTTGTGCCTTTTCTGTTTGGGTGGGGAAAGCCTCTACCCATCCTGAAAAGGTGCAGACAAACACCAACATGTACCGATAGCCCCCAGCCAGAGGCAATTTGGTAAAGTCCACAAGTAGGTTCTCACAAGGCGCTGCTCCAACTTCCTGAATTCCTGGAGGCCTGGTTGGTCCCTGCCATGGGTTGTTTTGGGCACAGGTTAGACATTGCTCACAAACAGTTTGAGGAATGGCGGTAAGTCGTGGCACATAAAAGTGTCGCCCCAGCAAAGTCTCTAGTGCTATCTTTCCCATGTGAGTCCCTTGGTGAAACTGATTAACAAATCTGGGAGCCACCATCTCAGGTATGACTAATCTCCCATCGGAGAACTTCCGCCATCCTCTTTCAATGTAGCTCCCATTCTCCTGGGCAAACCAGGCCTTTTCACTTGGAGTGTAGCTGGGTGTCTCTGGGAGAGAAATCTCTGGGAGGAGAGGCATAACCAGAGCTTCCTCCTTAGAGGGCAAAGTCATCTTTGCTGCTCACTTTGCTTCCCTGTCCACTTTCCTGTTTCCTTTTGCCTCAAAAGTTCCTGCTGCCTCATGTCCTTTGCAATGAATGACAGCCACCTATTCTGGAGCCCATACAGCATCTAAGAGCTGTAGAATTTCTTCCTTATACTTTATTTCTTTGCCTCCTGCAGTTAGAAGTTCTCTTTCTTTATATATTGTCCCACGGACATACAGTGTAGCAAAAGCATGCTTAAAGTCAGTATAAATGTTGACTACTTTTCCTTTTGCTAGTAGTAAGTCTCTTGTTAGGGCTATTAGCTCCACCTTCTGGGCTGATGTCCCAGCAGGCAGTGGTTGAGCCTCTACCACTGAGTCACATGTCACTACTGCATACCCAGCTTGGCAGACCCCTTCTGATATGAAGCTGCCTCCATCTGTGAAGTACTCAACATCTGGGCTTCCAAGGGGCTGATCTGCTAAGTCCCTTCAGCTGGAGAATACTTCGTCTACTACATCTATGCAATAATGTTGAGGGAGGGGATCCCTCAGCTTTTCTATGGGCAGCAGAGTGGTTGGATTTTAAGTATTGACAGTTTCTACAGTTATATATGGATTTTCACATAGGAGGTCTTGATATTTAGTCATTCTTGGGTTTGACAACCTGTGATGCCCTCTTTGGTCCATGACAGTTATAAATGAGTGTAGCACTCAAATGATTAATTTCTGTCCTAAAGTTAGTTTGTTGGCTTGTTGTGCCAGCAGGGCTGTGGCTGCTAGCGCTTTAAAGCAAGGGGGCCAGCCTTGTGCTATGGTGTCTGTTTAGATAAATATGTCCCCGGCCGCTGCCATGACCTCATCATTTGGATCATCAGAACTCCAATAGCCATTCCTTTTTGCTCATGGACACATAGGAAGAAAAGCTTAGTCTGTTTTGGCAGCCCTAAGGCTGGGGCCTGTATTAGAGCTGTCTTGTTTTCTTTAAAGGCCTTTTTCTGGTCAGGCCCCCCGCCAGAGGAGGGACTCCTTTTCTCCTTGCTTTGTGGCTTCATATAGCAGTTTTGCCTTGAGTGAGAAATTTGGAATCCAAATATGGCCGAAACCTGCTGTGCTCCTAAAAATTCCCTTATTTGACACCGGGTGGCTGGAGTAGGTAGTACACACACAGCCCACTTCCGTTCACTGCCAAGCTCACGTTTTGCTTGACTTATTTCAAAGCCTAGGTACTTAACTCCTTCTGAGCATAATTTTGCCTTTTCTTTAGATACTCTATATCCTGTTTCCCATAGGAGATGGAGGAGGTTATCAGTGCCTTAAAGGCAATCAACCCAGGTAGGGGTTGCAAGTAAAAGATCAGCTATATACTGTAACAGGACACACTTGTCATTGGGTGGGGTGAAAGCCCTAAGATCTGATGCCAGTGCCTCCTCAAAAATCACTGGGGAGTTTTTAAACCCTTGTGGGAGCCACATCCAGGTATACTGAGTTTTTCCCCAGTGAAATGCAAAGATAGGCTGGCTCACAGGGGCTAGCGGTAGACAGAAGAATGCATCTTTGAGATCCACGCAAGTAAACTATGCAACACTTGCGGAATGTGACCCATCAACCGCCCAGTACATAACCATCCAGTGGGTTAGGTACCACTGGATGAATGGAAACTGTAGCCTGGTTCACTGTGTGTAAATCTTGCACTGGCCTATATTCGTCAGTTGGCTTCCATACCAGCAAAAGGGGTGTGTTCCAAGGGGACCTGCACTTCACTATGATGCCATGCTTAAAGAGCCAATCTATGTGTTTTTGAATGCCACTTATGGCCTCTATGAACAACGGGTATTGACGAACCCATACCGGAGTCACTCCGAGTTTTAGCTCCACCAAGACAGCCAATCCGGGTGGATTGTCTTCAGCCCACACCCCCGGAATCTTTGCAAGTAATCCATACATTTCAAGTGGTCCTGGTAGTTCTAGCCTAAGTGCTGTTTCTGCATATAGCCTCCATTTATCAGCCTTTGGGAAGGTGAGGGTTAATACCATAGTCTTTGGCTGACTCAGGTTTAAAGACATGTTCCCTTGCAGCTCAAAAGAAATTTGCACCTGCAGTTTTTGGAGTAAGTCTCTTCCTAGCAAGGGGACTGGACAATTTGGAAGGTATAGAAACCCATGCTGGACTTCTCATCCTCCAATAATACACCTCCTTGACTGGCAGAAGGGTCTCTTCGCCAAGACTCTGGTTGCCCCAATAATAGTTGTGTAATTCCTGGATAGTGGCCCTATAGGTTGCATCACTACCGAATGCTCAGCTCCAGTATCTACCATAAAGTCCATCTGTTGGCCCCCTATCTCCACTGAGACCATAGGCTGCTGGGGGCTAAAGAAATGGAGCCCAGTCTGTCTCAGTCCTCATAGCCTGCTGCCTCTGCTAGGCTGATTAGATTGATGTCCGGTCTCAGAACACAGCGGCTGGTGGCCAGAGGCTCCGGCCAAGCTCCCTGGTCATGGCTATTGCCCTTATCTTTCTCTGGACATTCATCCTTCCAGCGTCCTTTCTTTTTGCACAATGCACATTGATCCTTCTCCAGCCTTGTCCGGCCTTCAAAACCTGGTCTAGCCTAAACTCTTCCACGACCACATCTGCGACCATATCTGTGTCCCCTCACAATGCCAGTCTCTCTTTCAACCAGGGCAGCCGCTAATGGCTCAGGCTTTTTCTTAAGCCTCTGCTCAGCTTCCTTCTTTTCCTCTTGTTCATGGTTAACATACACCTTAGTAGCCACCTCTGTAAGCTGAGTAGCATTCATGCCTGCGAAACCTTCCAGTTTCTGAAGTTTCCACTTAATGTCACCCTGCACCTGGCTAAGAAATGATGTATTCACCATGAGCTGATTTTCAGTAGCCTCTGGATCAAATGGAGTATAGAGCTGGTATGACTCACAGAGCCTCTCATAAAACTGACTGGGGTTCTCATCAGTCTTTTGGAGCACCTCTGAAATCTTTCCTATATTCATTGCTTTCTTTCCACTGGACTTTATCCCATTTAGAAGTGCCTCCTGATACCTTTGCAGATGCTGAAGCTCCTCTGCATCATTTAGGTCCCCGTTGGGGTCTATCTCTGGGAACCGTTCCTAGGCATAATGCCAGACATCTCTTGTACCATCTGGCACATTGTTCTCTAGCCATTGGAGGGCTACTAGAGTCACTCTCCTTTGCTCCTCTGTGTTGAACAGTGTTAAAAGGAACTGTTGGCAGTCTGACCAGGTGGGGTTATGGGTCAGAAAAATGGATCTCATCAAGTCTATGAGGGCTTGAGTCTTTTCCGTATAGGAGGGAGTATGTTGTTGCCAATTTAGGAGGTCTGCGGCAGAGAAGGGCTGGTAGATGAAAATCCGCTGCCCTACTTGAACCTGGCCTTGCTCATCATGATAAATTTGTGCTCAAGTCTCATGGAGGGGCATTTGTAAGGCTCAGATGTGGCCAGACTGGAGGTGGCCCACTGCGTCACTTTGCTTTTCCTCCTTAACTTTTACAGGCAAAGGCTCGGATTCTCCCCTGTGGGGTGATGGTTGAGACTCACTTTCCTCTGAGCCTGATTCCTCAAGGACCATTTGCTCCATGCCTTGTCTTAGCTCTAACAAGGATGGATGTGTCAGAGCATAAGGGGGAGGAAATTCCCTCTCCTCTGGAGGAGCTTGTAGAACCAGCTTTTCCTAACTCTCCTGTTGCTTTTTCTTTTTTCCGAGGTTCTAAGCATAATTGATTTTTCAGGTGCCTTAGGCTCAGCCTGGACCACCAAGGCTTTACAACAGGTTACCAGACAGGGCTGAAGCCATTTGGGGTGAGTCTAGACTACGTTTAACCAGGAGTCAATGTATGGAAACTGATCTGGGTGCTCAGGCTGTCCTCCAACTCCGGTTACTACCCTGAACACATGGCCAATTGCTTCCCTATCTATTGTTCCTTCAGCTGGCCACCCGACATTAAAAGAAGGCCATTTTAATTCACAAAGAGTTTTCAACCTTTGCGGGGGTCAGTTGAACTCCATAATCTCCACCAAAACCTTTCTTGAAATTCTTTAACATACACTCCAACGGAGTAGGTTTTGATGCTTTTCTTCCCATTTCCACTCTTGCGATGCAAGAGTACACCTGGCAGTCCAAGCCTGAAGCCCTGAGTGCCTGGATCTGCTGGCGAACAGTGGGGTTGAAGTGGAGGCCACAGAGTGGCAGGGGGACAGAACAGCCTTGCATCTAGCCACAGAGATGGAGGAGCTGGGGTTTGTCACCCATCTGGTCACCAAGCTCCGGGCCAACGTGAATGCTCACACCTTTGCAGGAAACAAACCCCTGCTCTTGGCAGCTGGACTGGGGTCCCTGACTCTCCCCTTCCTCCTTTTGAAGGTTGGTGCTGATGTCAATGCTGAGAACAGGGAGCCCGTGTGCCCACTGCTCTCACCCGCTCCTCTGATAGCGACTCTGACTCTGAGGGGCCTGAGAAGGACACCCAAAGCAGCTTCCAGGGCCACATGCCTCTTGACCTCACTCACAGCACCGAAGTGAAGACCTTGCTGCTAAATGCCACTCAGAACACCACGGAGCTGCCCCGACCCCACCCAGCCCTGCAGGGCCAGATAGTAAATATTTTTGGTTTTGCAAGTCACACCTTCTGTGTCACAACCATTCGACTCTACCCTTGTAGCACAGAAGCGGCACCCAGGGATGATAGGTCAACAAATGCTTGTGGCTGTGTTCCAAAAATTTTTATTTATAAAATCAGCAGTGGCTACCATACTGTAGTTTTGACCCCTAAACTTATAGTATAAAGGTATTAGATGAAGCCAAGAAGAATGTTTCTGACAGGAAGAGTCACAAGAAGTAGAAGGCAAAAAAAAATGTATATTGATAGTTAAAATTAGTATGTAGAATCTCTAAAAAATGCTTGCAAATCAACAAGGTTTTTTTCTACAGAACTTATCAGAGCTTTTCAAAATACTAAAATGCTTTGTGATGCTCCAAAGACTCTACAGATTTACCCGAAGTTAGTGCACCTCTGTGTGTCTCTGCTGAGGCTAAACCATGCCACCCTTCAGGACATCCCACCAAGTGGACCTTTCCAGCCTCCCCTTATTTCATTGTTTCATGGCTTTCCCTTCTACATAAACAGTATCCACTATCACTTAGATCAGTGAGGTTTGGAGCTACATTTCATAGTCCCTGATTCAAACTCCAATAGAACTACTAATAGGAGCTTAAAGACTTGCAGTCGCTTCTAGATAGAGGGAGATAATGGGAAGGTAGAGCCATCTATAGGAGACATGTGGTACTGCACAACAAGAGCTGTGAGGAGCAGGTGGGCAAAGGGACTGAAAAATACATCACAGCACCTGGTAGAAATGGTTCTACGCCCTCCTTATTTAACATAGAGATTTAGCAACGAGGGCAGGGTTTTCAGGAGCAGACCTTTTGTTTTCGTTTGATGGGGTTGGGTGGAGAGACGTGGTCTTGACCACAATTTATGTTATGACAACATGTGTGAAGAAGAGAGGATATTTAAAGTAGGTGTTTCCTTTGCAGGCTTGAATGGGCATTCGACTTATACACAAAAGTGCACCCATTTTCAGTGTCTGCATATCAGCACCAATTTCATTTAACTGTAAGATTCTTTTTACCATAAACACTTGGGATGCTCAATGGTTTAAAGGACATTCTACACAAAAGTTTGAAAGCTCTTAATTACAGCAACTAAAACCTCACAATGGTTTCCTAGATATGTCTTTTGTGTAGTATTTTGAAAAATAGATTTTTCTTCCAAAGAGGTTAGGACAATAGCATTTATGTCATAAGAACTCTGTTTTTTTGGACCACATTTTGTGATAAAAAGCAAATGAGCTTTGCATTTAGGAGCTCCAGGAAATCCTTGTTGCCCTTGGAAATCTGCCCCCTCACCCCGACAAAGGGCCAGACAGCTTAGAGGTAGGGAATATCCCCCTCCATAGGCTCACCAAGACGTGCAGCTGACTGTATGTTCTTTACTGGTGTCCTGTGAGCCCTTAAGGTATTTCAACAAGAAACACCTTGATTTTCTGTGGATTTATGGAAGAAAATGTATCTCTCCAAATGTGTATAGTAGTTCCTCCTTATCTGCAGGGAATAGTTCCAAGACCCCCAGTGAATGCCTAATACTGCAGATAGTACACAACCCTATATATGCTATATATTTTTTTACTATACATGCATATATACATACCAGAAATACAGTTTAATTTATAAACTGGGCACCATATGTGATTAACAACCATAACTACTAATAAAATAGAACGATTAAGACAATAGGCTGTAATAAAAGTCATGTGACTGTGGCCTCCCTTTCTCTCTCTCGAAATATCTTACTGTTCTGCACTCACCCTTCCTGTGGTAATGTGAGATGATACGGTGCTTACGGGATGACATGAAGTGAGGCGAATGGAGACATTTTGACATATCGTTAGGCTACTACTGCCCTCCTGATGATACATCAGGGGTAGGATCACCTGTTTCACATGGCCCCAGAGCGTCGCACCATGACAATGTATTTTTTGCTGGGTGTCAGGAGCAGACAATGCTGATGTTTGGGGATCCTGGAGAATTGAAGGGTTTTTGTTTGTTTGTTTTTTTGTTGTGTTATTTTTTTTTGCCAAGACCTGCTGGAAGAACATTGCAATCAGATGTTGTGTCTTTATTTTCAATTCATCAAAGTGTTGCTGCAAGATTATAATTCTTCAGTGACAATATGAGTAATTTTAACACTGCATTCCATCCTAAGATATGCCATAATTTGGTTCTTTAATGTCTGTGCAATTTGAAACACTTCAGCACACTTCGATTATGTCCATATTGCTGATTCTGCTTCATTTCTTCATCTTTCTCTGCAGACGACTCAACAAATTCTTCCAAATTCTCATTTGTTAACACTTCTTGATGGCCTTCAATATCTTCTGCCACTTCAGCAAGCATGTCAGCAACCCTTCTCCACCAACCTGTCTTGCTGCACGAATGATTTTCCTAACTTCTCCACTGATCCCAGAGAGGCTTTTAAAATCATTCATGGCTTCACTCCATAAGTTCCTCTAGCAGACATCTACAATTTCTGGTTTTAATTCATCCAATGCAGCTTTGAAGAATGTTATTGCATTAGCAATAGTGAATGGTTGCACTGCATTATGTCCAGATTAGGGTCTGCATCAATTGCTGATAAAATGTGATCAAATACAGTCATTCATCAATGAACAACATAGATACATTCTTAGAAATGTGTCATAAGATGTTTGTGTCTTTGCATGAATGATGAAAGTGCATTTCCGCAGACTTAGATGGAACAGCCTACTACACACCTAGGCTGTATGGTATGGCCTATTGCTCCTAGGCTACAAACCTGTACCACATGTTACTGTACTGAATACTGCAGGCAATTGCAACACAATGGTATTTGTGTACCTAAACATATCTAAACATAGAAAAAGAACAGTTAAAAATAGGGCGTGAAAGATAAAATACGATATACCTCAAGAGGGGACTTGCGATGAATGGAGCTTGCAGGACTGGAATTTGCTCTGAGTCAGTGAATGAGTGGTGGCTGAATGTGAAGGCTAGGACATTACTGTGCACTACTGTAGTCTTTATTAAACCCCGTACACTTAGGCTGCACTAAATATATTTTTAATTTTTTCTTCAATAATAAATTAACCTTAGCTTACTGTAGCTTTTTGACTTTATAAACATAATTTTTCTTAATTTTTTGACTTGTAATAACAGCTTAAAACACAGGTTGTACAGCTGTACAAAAATATTCTATGAGTTTTTTCTTTTCTTTTTTTTAACTTTTTAATATTTTTTTGTTGTTGTTAAAAGCTAACACACAAACACCACCTGCATTAGCCCATGTAGGCCTACACAGGGTCAGGATCATCAACATCACTGTCTTCCATCTCCACATCCTGTCCCAGTGGAAGGTTTTCAGGGGCAATAACACGCATGGATCTGCCATCTCCTGGAATAACAGTGCCTTCTGAACACCTCCTGAGGGATCTGCCTGAGGCTGCTTTACAGTTAACCTTTTTTAATAAGTAGAAAGAGTACATTCTAAAATAACAATAAAAAGTATAGTAAACCCATAAACTAGTAACGTAGTTACTTTCATTATTAAGTATTATATATTGTACCTTATATTGTGTGCTATACTGTTATACCACTGGCAGCACAGCAGGTTTGTTGATACCAGCACCATCACGGACACATGAATAATGTATTGCACTGTGACATAGAAAGGCTACAATATCACTAGATGATTCGTGCTTGTCCAGCTCCATCGTAATCTTATGAGCCCACCATCCCATACCGGGTCTGTCACTGACCAAAGCCTTATTAGGCAGTGCATTACTGTACTTCTATGAACCTCAGTGTCTTCTTCTATGAAAATGGAGTGATGTTAATACTATGTCAGGGGATTATGTGAGAATTAATTGGGATGATGTATGTAAAGATTCTGAGCAATTTTACATACAATCCTCAAGATCAGGGCACAATAAATTTATATTTTAAATAACTAAAGATATCAATTGAAAAACTAGAGTCATAAATCAATAAAGTATAATATTGCTACTTTTCTAGCAAGTCCTAAATCAACCTAGCTATAAAATTAGTAAATAAAATTCTCTTTGATTTTCTTTTTTCAATTATTATAAAGCAAACCTCTGAGATTTCAGGGTCGAAGTTTTCCATTTATGTTTATTTGTTGCTGTTTTTATTTCTGCCACTTTTTATGGGTTTGGTGCTTTTAACTGAAGAGAAGATAATGAGATGATCATGATTACTTAGATCTTGAACAAGTCACACACACACACACACACACACACGTCTAAATTTGTTTTAAAAGTGAAAGTAAATTCGTCCTAGAAGTTAAAACATTGATAACTGTCTAGCTGAAAGTAGACAATTATCTGTCAGAGAATGTATCTACTTCTGCAGGTGATAGTAAAAGTCTAAATAAAATACTAGAATTTTACAAATAAATCGATGCTGTTTTAATCCACAAATTGGTTTCCAACTACCTATTTAGCCAAGTGATTCTTTTTTTTTTTTTTTTGAGACGGAGTCTCGCTCTGTCGCCCAGGCTGGAGTGCGGTGGCACAATCTTGGCTCACCTGCAAGCTCCGCCTCCCGGGTTCACGCCATTCTCCTGCCTCAGCCTCCCGAGTAGCTGGGACTACAGGCGCCTGCCACCACGCCCGGCTAATTTTTTGTATATTTAGGAGAGACGGGGTTTCACCATTCACAGGATGGTCTTGATCTCCTGACCTTGTGATTCACCCGCCTCGGCCTCCCAAAGTGCTGGGATTACAGGCATGAGCCACCGTGCCTGGCCCCCAAGTGATTCTTAAAATGTATAAATATGAACAGTGAGCCTCATGTCCTAGCTACCTGTTACTATGTAGCAAGCAGCCCCAAACCCAGTGGCGTAAGCAAGAGCAAGCATTCGTGGACCTCATGAATCTACATTTGGGTTGGGCTCAGAGAGACTGGCTCATTTCTGCTGCATGTGGCATCAGTAGGGGCAGCTCCTGGGGCTGAGGTCATCTGAAGACTCAGTGTTCACCTGTCTGGAGACTGACAGCAGCTGTGGGCTGGAACACCCATCCCCAAGGCCCCTCCACACAGCTGCTTGGCTCCCACCCAGAATCTGGCTGAGTTCCAAAATCAAGCATCCCAGGTGAGAGTGGGGCAGAAGCTGTTTCATCTGTTTTGACCGAGCCTCAGAAGTCATATGGCATCAATTATCTCACTCTTAATTAGCTGAGGCTGACTTACAAAGAGCCACTAAGATTCAAGGAGAGCAGCCATGGACTCAGTATTTGAAAGGGAGGGGCAAGTTTCTGGTAGGGCAAGTAGGATGGGAAACATTTTTGCCACCATTTTTGGAAAACACTTTCTACCTCACTTACATTTCACTGAGTCAATGCAACATATTTATCTACTATGGCATTTCGCTAATGTCTTATATCCAAATTAGAAATTAATTCATTCATTCAAAAAAAAAACATGCACCAAGTTCTTGTTATGAGCTATGCACTTTACAAGGTGATGGATATATCAACATTAATAGGCAAGATTACATGTGAAAATTGTCAGTGCCTCTGCTTAAAATAAACATTGCCTCATAACCTTGATAATTTGTTTGAGAATGACTTAGAGCAGTTGTTAGGATCGAACTCAGGATCCAGATTGCCTAGGTGCTAATCCTCACTCTCTTGTGTGCTCTTGTCTATCATATGGGCAAGTTCTTGAAACTTCTCTGGGCTTCTGTCTTCTTGTCTGTAACATGAGACTAGTAATAGATCTGCCTGGTAGGGTTGTTGTGAGGAGGAAAGGTATTAATTCATGCAATTGGTTAGTGTCTGATAGTAAGCACTCAATAAGCGTTCGCCATAATTATTATTATTTATTAAGATTAAAATGGGTTTCAAAGTTTATGACAATAGGTGAAAAGGAAGAGAATTAGAAAATCAATAATGCATACAATATCACCATAACAAAGTACAGAAGAACCTTATATGTGGAAGAAATTTTATATTGGAAAAACATGCAGCAAAACATTTTAAGTGATGTGTTGGAGTGGAAAAACTATAGAAAATTTTTTTCTTCTTATCTCTATATTCTCAAAACTTTTTTCACACAAAAATGAATTGCTTGTATAATATTTACATCTGCTGACCTATAACTGAAATAATAAAGCTACTTCCCATTACAAGAAAAATCATATGTTTAAAGGTATATATCCTCTGTACTTCCAGTTCCCTTTAAAGCTGATCATATTGATCTGCGTTATACTTTGCCCTTGTCAATACAGCATACCTAGTGTTGCAGCCTATAGAGAAAAGAAAGAAAAATGGCTTCAAACTTAATGACATGTTGCAGTCTGAATTACTAATACATACTCGGTCAATCCCTGATGCCCAAAAGACCATCTGTCTCCCTTTAATGTCTCCAATAACCATCTATATGTTTTACATTTATCACTCTGGCCCTAATGCATTTGCCAAACGCATGAATATTTAAATATCTAAAACTATTGCATCAACAGAAAATGTGACAGATTTACAGTTGGGGTTGTTTCCTTTGAGTAACCAAAGGAAAAATCTGTGCACCTACGCTAGGGACTGCAGGGAAATTCAGTTTCACCTGAACAGATCTAAGAACCCAGATTCCAGAACTTCAGGAATAACGATAGCTGTGCTTGTCAGTGCTTACTCTGTCCTAGGCCCCAGGCTGGTGTTTGTCCTCTGTTACCTCATTTCATCCTCCTAACAGTTCTATGAGGTCTGAAATATTATTAACTCCTCCTTACAGGGGAGGAAGCTGAAGCTCACAAAAATTAAATGACTTCCCGGCCGGGCGCGGTGGCTCATGCCTGTAATCCCAGCACTTTGGGAGGTCGAGGCGAGCGGATCATGAGGTCAGGAGATCGAGACCACGGTGAAACCCCGTCTCTACTAAAAATACAAAAAATTAGCTGGGCGTGGTAGCGGGCGCCTGTAGTCCCAGCTACTCAGGAGGCTGAGCCAGGAGAATGGCGTGAACCCGGGAGGCGGAGCTTGCAGTGAGCCGAGATCGCGCCACTGCACTCCAGCCTGGGTGACAGATCGAGACTCCGTCTCAAAAAAAAAAAAAAAAAAAAAAAAAAAAAAAAATTAAATTACTTCCCACAGCCAGGAGGTGGCAGGGTCGGGTCTCAAACATCTTTTTTCCCAGCACCAAATCTGTGCCCTGACCACTGACCTCCTGCAGCAAGCAGCCACGCACTCACAGCAGTGCTACCACTGCAGGCTCTAGGCATTCGGGTTCACTGGGGTGACAGGCAGAGTTTTAGCAATGACATTCTAGCCTGAGCATTTCTTCACAGAAAAGTGATGGCCAGGATTCCCACCAGGCTTCGCTGTCACAGAAGAGGTCACTTCCTTGGGCCTTACAAAACCGTCCTGCTGCTGTCTCTCTTCATAATAGGACACGTACATCATCCTTAAATGGGATTGGGAGTGGGTGGATTAGGCTGTTTTCGTGTCGTTGTAAAGGAATGTCTGAGGCTGGGTAATTTACAAAAAAAAGGATGTGTAGTTGTTTCACGGTCTGCTGGCTGTACAGGAAGCATGGTGCCAGCATCTGCTTGACTTCTAGTGAGGCTTTTACTCATGGCAGAAGGCAACGAGAAAGCAGGCATGTCACATGGCGAGAGTGGGAGCAAGAGAGATATGGGGGAGGTGCCACACACTTTTAAACAACCAGATCTCATATGAAATCAGAGTGAGAACTCACTCATCACCAAGCGGCTGGCCCAAGCCATTCATGAGGGATCTGTCCGCATGATCCGGACACCTCCCACCAGGCCCCACCTCCAACATTGGGGGTTACATCTCAACATGAGATTTAGAGGGGACAAACATCCAAACCGTATCAGTGAAGGAATGCAATTAAAGTTACAAGCCCAATGGCAAAGAATAACGGCATGAGAAATATCTTGATGCTTACATCAGCATCAAGCTCGCCAGAGAAATTCAATCCCGTAAGTCCAATTGGAGGTTCTAAGATGGTCGAAGGTGGGACCATGAGAAATGGGAGA
Organism: Pan paniscus; assembly: GCF_029289425.2. Classification (NCBI taxonomy): domain Eukaryota; kingdom Metazoa; phylum Chordata; class Mammalia; order Primates; family Hominidae; genus Pan; species Pan paniscus. The sequence goes on along the minus strand of NC_073266.2, from coordinate 26,456,060 downwards.
AAACATAAATATGCACCATTTGGAATGAGAAAGCACAAATGGCTACCTACGCGGAGGGAGGCTTTTTAAAAAGCATGTGCGGCGTGAAGCTAGTAACTCTGTTGGTATTAAGCATTTTTCTAGTCTGACTTTCATTAAGTACTACTTCAGCTAAAATATAAACATTCCCTGCAGGTATAGTTTGACTTTTATTTGGGGTTTGTTTTGTTTTGTTTTGTTTTTAAGGTTGAAAGAATGAAAGAATCGGTTGTTCAAGAGCCAACCCCACCCCAGCCCCTGCAAAAAAAAAAAAAAAAAAGATTCATTAGATTTTCTTCTTTTCAGGAACTATCTGCTAGGGCTGAAGGCGACATTTTTCATGAAGCCACCATGATCTCGTTGAACAACATAATGTTAGAGCCAACAGTTACCTTGGAAGGTATCTCTGCCAAAAGCCTTATTTTCCAAAGGAGGAAACTTCGATGCACTTTTCCAAATTCACTTAGCTAATTAGCGAAGAGCCTTTCAGAACGAATAAGTTCAACATGTTAGCTCAAACAAGCCTTTCTTGTGAGTGTTTCCCTAAAAACTCCTGTTACAATGAGCCCATTGTTCCTTCAATAAGTCGTTAACATGATTGCTGTTGAGGGATGACATGCATCCAAGGAAGAACTGCTGATCGGGCCACTTGAGGTCACACCCACCCAAAAGAGAAGCTCACATATTCTGCTTTAATGAATCCATCCCATCAAAATTTGGAAACTGTTTCAAACAGCTGAATCTGCCACAACCTGCCTGCGTGGGTTTTAGTATTAACTATCACTGACAGTGTCCATTGAAATGATATGCATAGTATATAAAGCTTTGTTTTCTAATATATTGAGGGAATTGGAGAGCCAGTTAAATAATCAAGCACTGTAATTAACACATTTTTATTTACATTGCCCCCAAAGTCCCTACTGACACACCTAGGAATCATAAGCTCATAGGCTGTCAGCACAGGAAGCTAACTGAGTGGTCATCGCAGCCCAGCTATCTCACTCAATTGTTCTCTGGTTTGTGTTCTTATCACATTTTCAAACATCAGAATCTTTGGTGGCACACTAGAAAGGCCCAAACAACTCACAACAACCCCAAACAAATCATCAAGAATTATGATGCTGTCATCCCAACAACATAACAATGCCCAGAAGAACAAAGCCATCATCACCTTCCCATTGGGCCACCCTTCATCCAGGTGCCACTGTTTGACCAAAACTCATTTCTGCTGCATCTCAGCTTGTCCTGACTAAACCCAAGCTCTCCTGGGCATGAGCTGGAAATGCTACTACTCGCAGCAAGCCTGCCTGACTCCACGTAATTCCCCACAACAGCTCAGCTCAAATTCCTCCCAATAGACACTACTGAAGAGTACCTCTCTGACTGGAGCAATATAAATTCATTCACAAGTGGTGTAAATCAGGCAATAGTCCTGTGAATAATCTAGGATACACCAGAGTTCCATGGCCCAGTGCTTAAGAAGCACTCCTCCACCTTAATAATAAAACATAGGGTAAAGACAGAGAACCATGAATGCACTAAGAAATCTGAATTCTAGAATGGGTTCTTCCATTAATTAGCCATGTGACTGGAAAAGCAGTCTTTGATTTTCACACTATCAATGAGACATTTGGAAGACATACTTTCTTAGGAGTCTTCTAGTTTAAAGTTTCATGGTTCTAAGCAATATCACAGTGGTTCCCTGAATGGTGTTACCCTCTAAAACTATAGACAGTTCCTGAAAGGAGATCAATTTACATAAATAAATTAGATGACTTTTCTTTCTGCTAGGTACTAAGCCAATTCTGTCATCAAAATGTATTTAAGCCACTAGTATAGAAAAAGCTATGCTAACTGGCCACAGAATGAAGGTTAGGAAACAGCCTAATAACACCAATTTCTTGAAAGTCAGGAGGATTGGTTAAAGGCCAGATAACACATCCCTTGTTATAAACGCATCATCACATAATAATGATTTGGGTGTAAAGTATTTTCCCTGTGCTCTTCATCCTTCATATGAGCATAAAGCACACTTTTATTAACATCGAGAAATGGATCATTAAATACATACACATAACACCATGAAGCATTTTACAAACTACACCAACTGACATCGCAAATAAAAAATGAACAAATTAAGACATAGGAGGAAAAATAATAATTTTCATCTGTTTTAACTATATAGCAATTAAAAAGTAATAATAGTTTAAGAAAATCAAACTATCTTCCACAACTAAAAGTATTCATTGTAATAAAAGTTAATTAGCATTTTTTTATCAATAAGAGACTTTTTAAATCCTGAATTACAAATTGAGTTTTCCATTTATTTTTTCTAGATCCCTTTAAAAATTGTATTTCTTCTCATTCAATATTAATATTTATCTTTAGACAAATGACTTAGTCACCACAAAATAGCACAGTGCCCAAGGCCATACCTATGAATTATGAAATGGCTTCAGAGACTCTCAAAGATTCTCTGAGGTTGCCACATAAAGAAAAGACAATTGATCCAACATAAAACCACTCAAGGAAATTTCATCCAGGGCTTGAATCCCAGGACTACTGGAAGCAGTGTTATCAAAGCTCCCTGAAATACCTCAGTGAAACTCATTAAATTCCTGCCTACAGAATCAGCCCATCTTTCCCAGGACCTGCTCACTCCCAGGCATGGGGCAAGCTGCCCATCCCAGGTATCAGTGGGTTATCTAAGGGTCTGCTCTGAACTGCGCTTGAAATTCTATAGGGATTCCTGTTTCAAGGCTTCTGAGTTCCCAGAATTTGGGGTTTGACATGGACACACCCTCCCACTTGCTTTAGTTCAATTTTACCAGACAGTTTGAATTTTTGTAGAAGGTTGAATAATGGCCCGCAAAGGAAATCCATGCCCTGATCCCTAGAATGTGTGAATATCACCTTAAGCAGGAAAAAGGACTTTGTAATTGTGTGTAAGTTAGGATCTTGAGTTGGGAAGGTTATTCTGGATTATCCAGGTGGGCTCTAAATACACTCACGGTGTCCTTCTCATAGAGAGGCAGAGGGAGAGTTGACCCAGAAAGAGGAGAAAGCCATGGACAATGCAGGCAGGGATTGGAGCGGGGTTGCCACATGCCAGAGAATAGCGGCAGCCACCAGAAGCTGGAAGGGACAAGGCACACATTCTCCCTTCAGCCTCCGGGGGAGTAAGCCTCTGCTGAGATTCATTTCAGCCCCGTGACATTGATTTGGACTTCTAGATTCCAGAAACCTTAAAGCTCTTGTCATAGCCACCATGTTTGTGGTAGTTTCTTACAGCAGCCACTGGAAGCTAATACAATTTTCAACTGGACTTTGCACTATTTTCCACTGATCATGACCTCAGAAGCAAACTTGGATATGGTATTAAGCATCCCTAAAAGACCTTCTACAGACACCTCTATGCATCTGGCATTAAATACCCCCAAGAGACCCTCTACAGACAATGTCTCCGCTCATGATATGAAAAGCCTGTCAGAGACCCTCTGCAGACAATCTCTATGCTTGTTGCTCCAAGAACCACTCTCATAACTTTTTTTTCTTGAGAGAAACATCTATTTTTGTTGATGTTAATAAGCAATTCAGCTTGCTAAACATAGGAAAATACAATTTTAGGTTCAGGTCTTAGTAATTAGTCTTCCTTTATATGCAAATACAATTAGCATTTTCATGCAAAGTAGCCAAAACTAAGGAATAAATTCTATTTTCAACCTACTGAACAGTTGTAATTATATTTATTGTCAGTTCAGACTCAATCCCAATTATAGGTCATAGAGGAAAGTTTTCAAATAAACAATTTATCTAAAATATGATCGATTTTAGAGGATTTGGTAAAAACAAAACAACTTTCTAGAAGTTGTTCTTTTCCCTGTTAACAGTTGGATCCTATACAGGCTTTGAGATATGTGTAATTTCTGACAAATGTGGTGTTAAATAAACACTTCCATATAGAAATATAATAAGTGCAACCATTCTGAATTGGGACCGCCATGTAATGTGTTTCATTCACATCAAATTCTCATTAGGAACACCTGGGCTCATCACTGCTGCCCCTGATTAGTGCTGCTACCTCCTGGCCACAGCCGTGCTGTCTGCCAGCCTGGAGGTGCCAAGCAGCCAGATCATCACCCCAAATCTCCAACCTCACAATGATGCCATTGGTGCATTAACTGTCCTGTGATGGAGAATTTCCCACGTAAATGATTCCCACTCACCCAGACACGGAGCCAATGAAATCTGAGGGCACAGCTGGCAAATGCCATCGTATGTGGAGAACTAACTTTGTTCACAGTGGTGAGATCAGCAAACTCAAAAGTGGTATTTTATCATAACAAAGAAAATGTGCAAAAATCTTCACCTTTTAACATCTCAGATATGAATACAACTTTTGTTACAGGAGCAGTTTTCAAGCTATAAACTCTTAGACTCCACAGGCCGCTGCACCACCTCGGAGGCAATCACTTTGCTCATTCCCGGAAGTTGCTACAGGAACTAAGCCACATCTAGACATTGCCTAGTTATAATGATAGATTTTGGAAAGATGGGAGATGTTTATTTCCTTTTTTAACCTTTTGAGAATCTTGGAAACATTGAATCATTTCATGCAAGTTTATGTACTTTAAGCAATGATATATCCAGGAATATTTTAAAGTAAGAGGAAGTTAAAAATGATCCAGGAATATTTTAAAGAGGAAGCTTGTATACACACACGTACACACACACACGCACACACATGTGAGCATGTATAAATATATATAAAATATATGACTAGAGGTATGTATTAGATGAGACTCATAGCAGCTGTAACTTGGACCGAGCTGAAATTAAGAGCACAATAAGAACTTCTTTGTCTCACCCACTTAGATATTCATGTGGACCTATGTTTTAATCTTCCCTGCGGACATTGGTGAAGGAGGGAGGAAGCATGCATGGGTCTTTATGTGCCTAAGGGAGTTGAGAAAAGGAAGTCACCAGGGCAGGACGAGCAACCAGAGCAGCCGTGGGGACTGTGACTAAGGCCGGCCTGCCCTGAATGGCCATGCGTTCTCTGACTGATGGCTGCAGGAGCCACACAACCTCCCATTTCCAGAGCCCATACATACTGTGGTCAGACCGACCCCAAAGGCACTGGAGCACACTGCCCTGAACACTGGGACAGCTTGGTGGAGGCTCAGGACCAGGCTCCAATCACAGCCAGTCTGTTGTTCTGTAGGGTGGGACAGGAATGGTGCTGTGGACTGAACTGTGTCCCCAGAGATGCTGAAGCCCTAACCCCCCCGTGGCTGCATTTGGAGACAGGGCCTTCAAGACACAAGTAAGGGTGAATTAGGTGACTGGGGTCCTTATAAGGACAAAAAGAGACACCAGGGACGCATGCAGAGAGAGAAGGCCGTGTAAGGACAAGGGAAGAAGGCAAGCCAAGGAAAAAGGCCTCAGGAGAAACCAACTCTGCCAACACCAACACCTGGACGTTGGACCTCCAGCCTCCAGAACTGTGAGAAAACAAATGTCTGTTGTTTAAGCCACTCAGTCTGCAGGCCTTTGTTACGGCAGCCCCAGCAGACTAATGCATATGGGTCTCAGACACAAGACTCTGCTCAGTAACTACGACAACCCTGGAGACACACTTGACTCTATCTCAGGCTGGCAGGAGCCACCTCCATACTGTATTCTCCAGAAGCAAGGACCCAGGCCCATCCTGAGGCCTGGCACAAGACGCTACCAAGGGCATCAGTCTGTGAAGCCTACAGACAGCTTTGTGAAGAACTGTTGCTCCAAATGAAGATTCTGGGGTCCCAGTGGCCCAGGTCTCCTGGGGAGTTAAAGAGCCACAGCCTGAGCCTGTCTCCCTCCTCACTGAGCAGCTGTGGCTGGGCTCACCCTTCCAGAGCCCTGCACAGCGAGAGCACAGCAGACAGAGGGGCCCCAGCCTGCAGAACTCCCCACTCCACAGACTGCCTTCTGCGTTTGACCACCACACCTTGACCATGCTTTAATTCGACTGTAATTTACTGGGACCATCAAGTCATTTTCACCCTTTTCCTGTAACAGCGGCAGATACAAACATTAACAGATGGAAAAGTGTTTTTCTACTTTCAATGTCTCCATGGGATAAACTGTTCACGGATGATGTTATATGATCATGTAGACTGACTTATCAGATAAAACTCTGCTTCTTACATTTTCTAGAGCGTATAATGTAACAGGAGTATTCAAGTGATCTTTATTTTCTAAATCTAACCTGAAATTTATATTAGTATCAAGAAGCAAAATGAGAGAAAATAAAATCACTTGCTTAAAAAAAACAGCTATCTATCCTAAAATTAAATATATAGAAGTCAACAATATTTCAAGGAAAAAAGACAAAACCTAATGACTTGATGTCTTTGCAGTGTTTCAGGATTTTTACTGCTAGGGTCAGATGGAGGCTGAGGGAAACGAAAAGGTAAGTCACTTCCATTTTCTGGATAGAGGTGTGCAAGAAAAACCCAGACTGTGATGGAGAAAAAGGAGGCCTAAGACCCCTTGTTGGGGAGCCAGCTGGGATGCGGTGTGCACAGAGTCCTGGAGGAGGTGGAGGAAGAGGGAGTGCTCTTAATAAGACCGCCCCTCTCCGTTTGGATGCACACGAAGCACTGGATTGGAGAATGGCAGAGGAGGAGGGAGAAGGAGAAGGAGAGGGGAGGGGAACACAGCCTGGCAGCCAAGGGGAGGGTCTGAGGAGACGCACGAGGGACACTTCGGTCTCAGAGGTCAGGATGTATTTACTCCCTGCCTAATGCCCCACCAGGATTGTCAAATGCATTAAGATCCACTTCAAGAAGCTTGAGGTGCTGTAGTCCCAGCTACCTGGGAGGCTGAGGCAGGACAATTGCTTGAGCCCAGGAGGTTGAGGCGGCAGTGAGCCATGATCATACCACTGTACTCCCAGCCTGGGTGACAGAGCAAGACCCTGCCCTTAAAAAGAAGAGGAGGAGAAGGAGGAGGAGGAGGAGGAGGAGAGGAGGAGGAGGAGGGAAGAAGAAAGGAGCAGGAGGAAGATGAGGAGAAGAAGGAGGAGAAGAAGAGGAAGAAGGAGGAGGAGAAGCAGCAGCAGTTTCAAAGGATAAATGATTAAGGGGATTAATACCCAATTTTCTATGATATGATTATTACATATCGCATGCCTGTACCGAAATACCATATGTACCCCCTAAATATACACACCTACTATGTACCCACAAAAACTAAAAATTAAAATTTAATTTTTAATTAAATCTCCCATCTGGAAATAATGAGGTTTTATTCATCCTCCAAGCTTCCACCAGTGATCATGAGCTCTTCCCTCCTGGGACAGGATCTGTCTCTGAAAAGAAGAAATTATTCTTTCCAGTTTTCCCCCAAGATCTTTGAATTGCTTTCTGTAGGTCGCCAGCCCTTCCTCTTCGTGGGCCACCAGGTCATCTGCTTTGACACACCATGCCACCTGTGCTGTGCAGGTCAGCTCATATACAGGATGCTCCATTTCTGTCTTTCAACCAAGTACGGTCCTTTCTTCTGCTCTCGCCTAAGATTCTGACCTGCTTTTTCAGGTGACACTCTCAGTGTGGACGCCTCTATGATGACCTATCCAGTGGGCTTTTTCCCTCTTCTTTAGCAATCTTGGGGTAGAACTGATATTTTCTCCCGGTCCTGAATGTTCAGTGCCCACTGGACCGTGCAGCTTCCTCCTGATCCCTTCTCCTCGCCATTAACTTTGTCTCCACACCCTGACCCTACATCATGTCCCCTGCCTTCTTCTCCGAGGGGAGCTGCGGGCTCTCTGCTCTTTGCAACCAGCACTGCAGCAGACACGGGACCTAACTCTCCTCACAGGCCCCAGCAATGTATGCGAATATTCTCAGTCTTTTTTCAATTGCCCATATTGTTTTAAGCTGGTTGTAGTGCTCTCACTTATGTTTTGATGGGTTTAGTTTCTTCTTCCAGAATCTGGAACTTTCTTGCCATATCAGACTTCAGACATCAGCTGCTCCTCACCTGCATATCAAGGGTTTTTCTCTCCAGACAATTTTACTAGAATGCTGTGGCACTCGAATCACAGACTTGGACTTGTCCAGGCTAGCAGTCATTTCTGAGTTTTCATCTCCTTCTATCACAGGATAGAGTGTCGTGTTTTGCAGAACCGTGTGGAACCACTACTGGAAGGCACCTTGTCTCCCTGTAAAAATAAAAATAAAAATAAGCCGTGTTTCATTGCCTGCAAAATTCCACCTAAAAGCAAGAGAACTGCAAACAACTGAACTCCCACAGCCCTTCCACCATCTCCCACTGGTACACAGGGGCAGTGAAACTTAATGCCATGTAGTTGGTACCCCTTCCATCTCCAGCATCTTTGGACAGGAAAATACTAACAATGAAAACACTACCTATAACAATCTGTAGGCTAGAGCTAACATCATTCGATAGGGAAAAGTCATACAATTTGGCACTTAAGAAAACTGAGGCCGGGCGCGGTGGCTCACGCCTGTAATCCCAGCACTTTGGGAGGCCGAGGCGGGTGAATCACAAGGTCAGGAGATCGAGACCATCCTGGCTAACACAGTGAAACCCCGTCTCTACTAAAAATACAAAATATTAGCCAGGCGTGGTGGCAGGCACCTGTAGTCCCAGCTACTGGGGAGGCTGAGGCAGGAGAATGGCGTGAACCTGGGAGGCGGAGCTTGCAGTGAGCCGAGATCGTGCCACTGCCCTCCAGCCTGGGCGACAGAGCGAGACTCCGTGTCAAAAAAGAAAAAGAAAAAGAAAACTGAAAATGACCTGAACAATTGAGAATATCCCTAAGAAAGTTAAAAATTGAAAAAGAAACACAAGAAAGTGAGAGCTATGGAAATAATAAAATATTGGGACGAAATGTTTCAGATCTCTGAAAAATTGGAATGCTTCACAGGAAAATCTTAGTTAATTAAAAGGTAGACATTTTTTCTTTTGTTAACTTTTAAACAGTGAATGCAGAAACAAAACTGGAATAAGTGAAAGAAATCCAGACATAGAGGAAAATGTTTCAGAGCTCAGGGCAGGGCCAGGAAGAGAAAGGAATGGGTGGAGCTCTCCCTAACCTCTGCTCCTCCTCCCGCCCACCTCCCCATTCCCCCTCTGCACACCAAGAGAACAGCACAGCTCCTCCTGGCCTGGCCAGCTGCCTCGTCTTCCTAGGGGCAAAAACCGGAAACTCCCCATTCTGTGTTGCCTTGAGCTCTCTCCTGCACCCCTCCACCCTCAGCCACAGCCAGTCAGTACCGGCCACTCCACCTGCAGCCTCTGGACCAGTCTTCCACAAGGGGCACAAATGGGAAGAGAAGCTCTGCAAAGCTCTCTGAGACTCGCCATCCCACCTTGTTCCTCGGTTCTGACTTCCGCCTCATTTCCCTGGGTTGTCCTTAGCGCTCCCCATCCGAGTAAATGCCCAGGCCCCAGGCCCTGCAAAAGCAAAGTGCCTGATTGTTTGTAGTCCCAGCCAAGGCCTGCGATGAACCCTGGCCAACATCGCATAAAATCTACTTTCCCACAATTGTTCAATTTCTAATAGTCCTGTAAAATACCAGGGGAAAAAAATGGGATTTTCACTTTAGTGGACATATTTCTAAGTAGACAGCTCAAATCATGGATAACAATGTCATTGTATGTATACAAAATGTTAAGCAAATTGTCCTGAAATACCTATATAATACCTTGTCAAAGAATTAAATTCTGATTATGTATTTATTTGGAAAGTGCAAAGAAGAAAATAATTCACAACAAATAACTCATAGATGTCTAAGTTTCTTATCTTTCTGACTGTGTTACCAAGTGGTAGGTGGAAAGGACATCAAAAATTCCCCCAAAAAACAAATATTATGGTGATAAGGCTCAAGTGTAGGTCATTGTGGCTCTGATGAAACCGAAACATCTTTTTTAGCGAACAGCGCCCTCTTATGTTATAAGCACAACATAATGTTTTCGTTAACATATTTGGGTTTGCTGCTTTCTTATGAGACACTCCTATTTTGCGTTTTTTTTTTTTCTTCTTTTTTAAGAGACAGTATCTTGCTTATGTTGCCGAGGCTGGAGTGTGATGGTGCATATCATAGCTCACTGTAGCCTGGAACTCCTGGGCTCAAAGGATCCTCCTGCCTCAGCCTCCTAACTAGCTGGGACTATACACACACGCCACCACTCCCAGCTGCTTTGATCTTTCTTAGACAACTGTACATCAGGAAGTGCAGAGAAGTAATGAAGCACCAGCGGCACCCCTGGTAGAGTCCCTGATGAGACGGACAGACCGTGTGGACATTAGCGGGTGGCACTGGGAACCTCAGGATGCGCTAAAATACGGAGCTTCTTGAAATCGAGGCATTTAACAGAAAATAGGAGATCACTAATTACTTTGAGGAGAGAAATACTGTGAGGAAAAGATGCTGAGAAAGATATTTCAGACTGGGTGTGGTGGCTCACACCTGTAATCCCAACACTTTGGGAGGCTGAGGCTGGTGGATCACTTGAGATCAGGAGTTCGATACCAGCCTGGCCAACATGGTGAAACCCCATCTCTACTTAAAATACAAAACATTAGCCAGTCATGGTGGCACGCAGCTGTAGTCCCAGCTACTCCAGAGGCTGAGGCAGGAGAATCGCTTGAACCTGGGAGATGAGGTTGCAGTGAGCTGAGATCACACCACTGTACTCCAGCCTGGGCAAAAGAGCCAGACTCTGTCTCAAAAAGAAAAGGAAGATGTCTCAAGTTCGTGTTTTTATAACTTTCTAATCCATTAAAAGGATTGAATGCTGTGCATCCGCAGAGCAGGCTGAGGACTCAGGAGGCACTCAGTTGATTTGAAACCCTTGCTGGTCCACGGGCCAACCTTGTGACCTTGGGCAAGTCATCTTCTCCTAGCTTCAGTTTCCACATTTGTAAAATTCATAAAGAGAGACTTCCCCAGGGATACTGCTGGATTCCATGAGATTATCCACATTATGTTCAGTCATTCTGAAAAGCAGTCAGGGTGTCCTGGGAGGAGCCTGGGAAGAACCCCTTTGCGGGAGGACCATGGGGCAGCGGGGAAGGGGAGACCATGGGCAATGGGGCCACACTAGCACTGCACTGGGGCACCTGCCCAGAATATGCAGGGGCTCAGGAAGCATCTGCTCACAGAGAAGGTGAAGAGCGGTTTAATGAATGAAGCCATCGCTGAGCAGCCTGCAAACGACCTTGCCTGGTGACCACCTACTCAGGTTCAGAAAACTAAAATGATCCTTGCTGCCCAAGAACAGTCACCCTCGGATCCATCCAGCAATGAGTCGACACTCTTGCCAAGGTCTGGCAGTCTCGGCCCTTCCCACAGCCTTATGCCTTCCTTTGTTTGCAAGTCTGTTTCTTTCCCTGGAGATCTGTGCTGCCCCGGGCAGTAGCCACTGACTATACGTGGCCCTTGAGCATGTGCAGCTGGGATGTGCTTTCAAAGACATGGCACTTTTTTTAAATGTAAAAAAATCCTATTCATAATTTTATGTTGATAATTCATTTTCATAATTAAGGTGTCTTAGGTTAAATATAACATATTATTAAAATAAATGTCACCCATTTCTTTTCATTTTTTTCACTGTGGCTACCAGAAAATTAAAATCACACATGAGGCTCACCTTACACTTCTATTAGACAGTGCTGCACTAGACATCAAGTGTTGAGGGCAGAGATTGCTTCGCTCTTTCTTGATTCCCTGGAGCTCCGGCCCATGGCACTATGCCTGACTGCCCTAGTATTTTTCATCCTGCGGACCCATCAGCAATGGACCTGAACAGTCCTCCTCCATGATCTCTCATGGTGTTGTTTCTACTGTCCCTAAACTCAGGGCTTACTGCTTCTGTTTCTTCAAAATCCTCCCTGGCATATGATCTAGTAAAGAACCCCAGAAACACAGAATCACAGGCTTGGAGTGTGAACGTAATACCTTTCCCACCGCTGCTGAATCCTCTTCATATTTCTTGCTTTGCGGATGAGATTGCAAATGCACCCATCTCCCAGTGATTTTTCTCTGTTCTGATTCTTGTCAATGATGCAACACAGAAATGAAACAAGAATATGTGCCAACCATGAATAGTCTTCTCATCTCATACAGACAGCCCTGCTCATGGCTTAGATTTAAAGTCCAAAAATTAAAAGTAGAAGAGCCATTTCTTAGTCTCCAGCTCCTGCGTTCAGTTGCTCTGAAAGGCCGTGGGGAGGTTGGATTGATAACAATGTGTGCAGCTGATGGGTATTTAGACTAAAAATTAAAGCCAGAGTGAAGTTTCTGGGGGCCCAAGTTTTGATCAATCACAGAATAGAATCCCCATGACTCTCATTATAAAGCTACTTTTCTTTTTTTTCCCCTACTGAGATTTACTCTGACTAGTTGCTGAATTTCCATCGCCTAATTTTTAAAGCAAACGTAAGTCTTCCTAACATTTATCACAGAATGCTATCTCTGTGGTTTCTCACCATAAAACAGAATCTCAAACTACCTCTTATCTAATTCCTATCAAAAGCCTAAACAAGAGAAAACATATTTATAGAGGATTATTTGGAAGATACATAATCTATCCACTTCCCTAAGAAATCCATGCATTCTACATTTGAATTAAGTCAGATTATCGTTAGTCTAAATACACAAATGATCATTTCAGCTTAAGTTTCACCTAACAATACCTTCAAGAGATGCATTTTTATACCATGCCCTCAGCATGTGTAAGAGATCATTTCAAGAAAAAAGTCCACAAAATTCATTGCTGCATTGCTATAAAAATGTTAACGTATGATTTGCTAACTATGTGTTCTCAGACTCCCTTATAAATCCCAAGTAGAGAATTGTTTTAGTGTCAGCTTGAAGAAAAGTTCATAATCGTCTGTATTTTCCCTTAAATAAAAAATACTGTGTAACTGTTTCAGTATTGCATAGTTTAAAATCTGCCCAAAAAAAAAAAATAATAATAATAACCTGGATCCTGGATTCAAGAGATCTACCAAACTTATATAAGAAACAAACGATTAGTATCTGAATAAAATCTTTTAGATAACAGAAAAAGAGGGAAGATTTATTATCTCATTTCTAAAACTAAATAAAATCACCCCCAGAAAGGGACAAAACAAAGGAAAAAACTGCAGGCCAGTCTCACTGTTAAACATAGATGCAGAAGTCTTAAACAAAATGTTAGCAAAATAAATCCATCACTGAACAAAAGGGCTAATACATGGAGTTCAAGCCATTTCAACATTAGGATATCTGTTAAGGTAACTTCAAATGAATGGTTTGTGAAAGCAGAAAACCATCTGATTATTTCAATAGATCTGAGGAAAATACTAAAATTTAAAAACATTTATAAACTTAAAAACAAACTCATAGAAAGCTTAAAATAAAGAAAAACTTTGTTATCCCAATTAAAGAGTATACCACAGATCTTCAATGTTAAAACAGCAAAAAGATTTGCTTTAAAATCTGGAAGAAGACAAAGACACCTGCTTGTGCTACTAGTCAACATTTTACTGGTGGCCCCAGCCACGGAAAGAAGAAAGAAAAGGAAGGAGGGAGGGAGGGAGGGAAGGAAGGAGGGAAAAGAAAAGAGAAAGAAAGGAAGGAAGGAAGGAAAGAAAGAAAGAGAAAGAAAGGAAGGAAGGAAGGAAAGAGAAAGGAAGGAAGGAAGGAAGGAAAGAGCGCAAGAGGGAGGGAGGGAAGAAAGGAAGGAAGGAGAAAGAGAAAGAAAGAAAGAGAGGGAGGGAGGGAAAGAAAAAGAAAAAAGAAAAAGAAAAGAGAAAGAGAGAGAGAAAGGAAGGAGGGCGGGAGGAAGGAAGGAAAAGAGAAAGTTAATGACAAACTCATTATTTTTTATTTATATGACTGTCCACAAAGGAAAAGCCCTTGGAACTAGTAGGAGAGCATAGACCTGTTGCTAGATACAAGGCGAATGTGTCAAAGATGACAGCTTTCCTATGGACCAACACAATCTAAGGGAGAATTGTAATGGAGAAATAACCACTGTTGTCTATAGTATCAAAAAATGTTTAAAAATCTAAGCATAAGAAATGTACAAAAACTACTTGAAGAAAACTATAGACTTTCTTGAAGGATCTTTTCAACAGCCCAATTAAATGGAGAAATGTACCATGTTCTTAGGGAGAAAGATATAATGTTGTGTTTAAAAGTGACCTTTCCTTCCAAATAATGTAACAATAAATATTACTTCCAATGACATTCCCAAAGCAATTTGTTTTTATAAAACTTGATACATTTATTTTAAAAATTAATTGGAAGGGTAAAAAAAATTAAAAGCAATGAAGATAGAACTCAAACATAGTCTGATAATAATTAAATGTATTTTCTTCATTTAAGAAGACAAGTAGGCCCATGGAATAAAAAATAAAATTCTGAGAAAGACATATTTATATATGGGAATTTATAACATGTTAAAAGTGGCACTTCAACTAGCGGGGGGAAAAATTAGGAAAATTATCTGTCTCTCTGGGAAAACATAAAACTAAATTTCTGCCTCTTCCCATTCCCAGAAGTGAATCCTAGATGGAAACAAGTGCCACATATAATAATTTTATGTTACATAAGTAAACTTACTTAAGCAACACAAATTAACCCATTTTAGAACTAAGAGTTTTGACTACCTATTTTTTAAGTTCTATGTAAAAAATTATTTTAAAAATTTAAAGACATAAAATGTATCAAAAATCTTCCCACTAAAAGAACTCAGCCCCAGAGAGTTTAATCAGTGAATTCTATCAAATTTTGAAAGGATAAATTGTATGTGAGCTTTTATAGAAAATAAAATAGGTGGGAACACTTCCAAGTATATTTTATTAAGCTATTATAACACTGATTTTAAAGAACCTGACAATGATGTGCAACATATAGAACAAACTAAGAATTATAATATATACAACATTCCTAAAAATCATTTAGAATAAAGACAACCCAGTGAAAAAATTAATACAGGCCACGAACACAGAGTTTACACACACACAAATCTCTAAAGTACAAAAAGATGGTCATCTTCACCAGTAAGTACAAAAATACAAAGGAAAACAATAATAAGA
The DNA here is from genome assembly GCF_029289425.2 of Pan paniscus. Lineage (NCBI taxonomy): Eukaryota > Metazoa > Chordata > Mammalia > Primates > Hominidae > Pan > Pan paniscus. Next base: position 26,440,939 of record NC_073266.2, on the reverse strand, counting down.
TAAAAAACCCATATCTATCATATTGGAAACCATTTTTTAAAGTGACAGCAGCCAGTGCCATGGTGGCAAGAAGACATGGGCGTGCTTGTGAACTGTGGAAGCCTGCCTGGGGAAGAGAAGAGTGAGAATGTCTATCAGAAATGTAAATAGACTTAGAAGCAGTCATTAATGTATATCAGTCTATACATCTAAAATAAATCATGTAAGTACAAAATAATGAAATAGTGAAGGTAAGAGCAGAAGTTAACAGAAAACAATGGAGAAAATGAACAAACCAAAAACTTGTTCTGCATTAAGAATCCGTAAATGTGATAAACTCCTCACTATATTGATCAAGAAAAAAGAAAGCAAACACAATCCACCAATAACAACGAAAAAGATGTCATCACTGTAACTCCCGCAGATGTTAAAAGAATAGATAACAAGAGAATGTTATGAACTTAATGCCAAGAAATTTTGGGGCAAGATAGTCAAAATGAACAAATTCTTTGAAAAATACAATTTACCAAAATTGACTCAAAAAATTAAAAAGAAATATAAACAGCTCTATAAGTGTTAAACGAATTTATCACAAACTTTCCCACCAAAAAAACTCAAGTCCCAGAGAGTTTAATCAGTGAATTCTCAAACTTTCAAAGAATGAATTGAACATGAACTGTAATAGAAAATAAAGGAGGTGGGAACACTTCCAAGTGTAATTTATTAGGCCATTATAGCACTAATTTTAAAGAACCTGACAAACATTGCAGAAAAAGAAAATTACAGACTAGTGTCTTTCATAAACATAGACACAGAATTTTTTAACAAAATACTTGCAAATCAAATCTAATAAACTATAAAAATAGTAATACAAAATGACCAAGTAGGGTTTTTCCCAGGAAAGCAAGTTTGCTTTAACTCTGTAAAGTCGATCAACAGAATTCACAATGTTAGCAGTTACGTAACACAGAAAAAGTATTTACCAAAATCCAATACCCATTCATGATATTTGCCAAACTAGGTATGAAAGGGAACCTCTTTGATTTAAGAGCATCTTTCTAAAAAATCTACAGATAACATTACAGTTAATGGTAAAACACTGAACGCTGGCTCCCTCAGGTTGAGAAACAGTCCAGTATTTCCAGTCTCACCACATCTGTTCCATTTCACTTCTGTCCCCTGAGAAGCCCCTTCAACAAGAGCACTGGGATGCTCATATGATTTGATGCCCCCATCTCAGGCTCACAAGGGTTGAATAAGTTGGCAAAAACACAGGATTTAAAGCTGCTTCTGTCAAACTCCTGGGCCTGTCATCTTAACCACTACCAGTGTTGCTCAGCTGCTTCTAGAAATAGTAAGGATTTTCTTTTTTTAGAGCAAAACTGATGAAAGAAAGTATCTAATTTTACCTCTCTAAGGTCGAAAAAGGTTTCAGCTCTCTCCAACACAAATAGCACACACACCCCTCAGGCACCTGGCAATATTTTTTAAATCCCTCTAGAAATAACTATTCCTTTGAAGGGACCATTTTCAGTGATGAGTCACCCCTTCAGTCTCCCTGGGTTTAATAATAGCAAAACCTGTTGGAAGTTAAAGGGGAAGGGGGAGGTGGGAGGCAGACAGAAGGAAGAGCCATCAAGGGCATCAGCCAGACAGCCGGGGGAGCTGCTGAAATGTTCTCATCTTCTTCTCCTCTTATTGTCATATTCCTTTTATGTCTTAATCTCTCTAATGGGGGTTAATACCAAAGGCCTGTTTCTGATTCTACGATCAAAAGGAGAGATAAGGGAGGAAGTTCTTCCTTTATGCTGTGCTATGAAGGATGTGGTTATAGGGTCTGCGAAAGTAGGCAGACCAAAAAAACAGTAAGATGTCAGGAAGCACCCTGGTAGAACCTCCTGGCAGGACCATCAAGCATGCTGGAGGGGCAGGGAGGAAGTATAAGGGGTGCTTGGAGCCTGTGGTCCACCAGCAAGCCGAAAGCCAGAGAGAACCAAAATCATCCCCACCAGAACCATCTGCCAATTCTCAGAACTTCCCGAGGCACCATAGTGTCCCATGGGAAGATTTTAACATCTCACGGCATTACAGACAAGAATCTTGGAATGACAGATCCAGATAGAACATTGTGTAAAGATATTCCTCAAATATCTTCCTCCAGCCTCAGGATCTCCTCCTTTAGATCCACCATAGATGCTGTATCACACGTTTCTGATGGAGAAGAAAACTGAAATGAAAGGCACATGCATGCCTAAAAAAATTATTTCTCTCTTATATTATATGCTGAATTTTTAATTTCGGTTTTATGAATGAGAAACATAAACCTGACTTCAGAAAAAATTTGTGTTGATCCGTAATGGAGGTGGTGTTTTGCCATAAAAATATACATATATACCATTTGCCATTCAGAATTACATAACCACATCTCTCTTTTTTTCAAAAAAAAAAAAAGGAGAATGTAAACAACTTTGTTGAACAGTCAGGCATTATTTTATTTAATTCTCACAACATCTTTATGACGTAGGTGTGATTATTCTCATTACTCAGAAGAGAATGTAAACAGTCGGTTTTCTCAAAATCATGCAGCCCGTGAGGGGAAAGCCAGGATTCAAGCTTGGAACTGTGTGACACTAAAACTGAGCTCTTTTTACCTCCTAGAAACAGATAAAAGTCAGAAATATCACCTTAGGAAAGTAGACAGTGTATACAACCAGGAGACTTAATTTAAGCTACCTTTGAGGAAATGCAGGAGGAGGGGGCTGTATTTAGGGGAAGGCCCCCTAGGAAGCTGCTGGGGCGGGGGAAGGATGAGAACAAGGGCCTGCCATGATTAAGGATGTGAAGACATCACTGGAGTTAGATGCACTGCTCTAATCACCACACACTTCCATCCCTGATTCATTACAGAACTGACACCAGATAAACTCTCCCAGGGCCTCCTGAAGTGGACAGCGCCTTCAGGTGGAAGCCTTAACAACAAGATGGGTGTGAAGAGCAGCTGTCCTCAGCCCTGACCTAACTCTGTGGGGTATTTGATTCTCCATTGCAGTGATTCTCAAAGTGTGGACTCCAGACCTGGAGCAAAAATCCCCTGGGAGATTGCTGGAATCAAAATTTCTCAGGCCTAACCCCAGGTCTTCTGAATCCAGATCCTAGCTGTCCCAGTGGTTAAGTTGTATGGTAAAGACTGAGAGCTGCTGCTTCATGGCCTCCCCCACGCATAGCACACAGCATTCTCCCTGTAAATATTGAATGAACGAACAAATGGTTATTTTTGCTATAGCACAGTGCAACCACAGGCCCCCATCATGAGCACTGAGGCCAGCCAGCAGAAGTGCCCCAGAGCAAGCAGTAATAAAAGCCAGTTCCCTAACAGTGCAGAGGGGCCCAGAGTCCCTGACAGGAGGCTTGGCCCCTCACGGTGAGGAAGCCTCCCCAGCCTCACTCCACGTCCACTGTATTCACTTTCCTCACTGAGCTTATTTTGCTTCCTAGGATTTTGGCCCTTTGTGGGGGACCTCTTTTAGCGTCTTGAATATTGTTAATTTGATCAAGTTTGTGTTTGTATCCCTTGGTGAAAATATGCCAAAGTTTTTGGTTTGCTTTTATTTTATTAATGTCCCTGTCTCTCTGTGCATGTCGTAGATGGTGTCTGTTTATAACAGAAGTTCCTAGAATGAGAGGCAGACACAGGTCCAACAAGTCTCTATCCAAGCTGGTCCTGAGGAATGAGGATCTCAGTAGACCAGTGCCCTCCCTGAGACAAACGTGGCCAGTCACCTGTGAAAGCCTTATGGCCCTGCACCTCCACCTGCTCTCCTGCATGAGGCTTTTGCGATTGGAGAGATCCACTCCCTGAAATTATGCCCTGAGTCTCTGACTGCCAGGTTAGTGACAGGAGAGCACTAAATCATCTCGACCGAGGAGGCTGGGGCGCAGGTAAACAAGTGACATCTGTGACACGCGGATGACTTGTCCATCACGGGAGTGATTCGGGGTCGATGTCGGCCACTGGCGGGCGGGACACGGGCTCCTGACACATTTTCTCATTATAACCCTGAGTCTTGTGTTACCTTTGGGAATAATACAATTTCACAATGAATATTTTAGAACTGCAGTGGACACTTGAGAAAAATTTTGAATCCACTTAAGAGGCACTATAGGACAAAAGGGGCCCAGGATCTCTAACACCCACTGGTTAGCACACTGTGGTATGAGGAGACTTCAGAAAGAAATGAGGATCCGGAAATTGTGTCTTTAACAAATTCCTTGAGGGGACAGACACCAGCCCTTCTTGGTTTTACCTGCCTACGTCTCCCTCTGTCTTCCACACTTGTCCTCTGCCTTTGGCTCTGTCATCCCTTCCAGCCCTTCCCTATCTTGCTAGTCCATCTGAACCACCTTAAGGCCAAACAAGCTGACAGGGAGCCCTGAAAAGTAGACTTTAATCCATGGGCTAGGCCAAAATTAAGAGGCATAATCAAAGACTTTCCTAAGTCTAAAAAAGATAATAGTCCACCAAGAGTAGCTCAGAAAAGCTGTAACCCCAACTGGCAGACACATCAAGTAGCCTGCAAGCTGGCAGGCCTTTAAGATGCAAAAGCCTTGATGGAAAGGTTCACTGTAGAGGACATCAAGGGCAGTGGTTCCATGGAGCAGCTAACGGGTTCAACAGGGTTGCCAAGATAGGACGAGCTTTCTTATGGGTTATACAAGACAACAAACTTGTAAAGATTCCCTGAGGTCTTCAGTGTTGTAAGCAGAGGGCCGATGAAGCCATTGGAGGTTGGTAAGCATATTTACATACTCAGGCATAGACTCTGATGCCAGAGGGACCACCGCTTAGACATTTCTATTTGTCAATTGCTTAAAACCTGAAATCAGAGATTTTATTAGATTAAACTTGAGGATAGGAAATTACCACCTTTGAAATTCAACTGCAGCATCTGAAAGAATGTTTTGACAGTGTAAACGATTAAAAATAAGCCACAACTCAAAATTACCTTTAAAGTCTCCAAATCAAACAGTTATATGCCCTAACATGTAGAAATAATTGCTTAACCGCACAGTAGGAGAATGTCCCAGATAAAGACTCTTGCAGATACTTCAAGCAAAGTGCCATTGAAAAAATTATTGGATGTGAAAGATAAGAAATTGAAGTAGAAAAATATTGTTACAATAAAAACCTTAGCTGAATTGAGTTTAACAAAGTTTAATTGACCAAAGAACGATTCCAGAATAGGCTCTGAGACTCCAGCTCAGCCAGCTGGTGGAAGAGGATTTATGAACAGAAAAAGGAAAGTGATGTACAGATAACAGAAGTGAGGTGCAGAAACAGCTGGATTGGTTACAGCATGGTGTTTGCCTTACTTGAATACGGTTTGAACAATTGGCCACCTTTGATTGGCCGAAACTCAGTGATTGCCGCAAGAAGATGCTACAGTCTGTTTACAACTCCATTTAGGTTACAGTTCACTATATATAGGGAAACCTTTAGGCCAAACTTAAAGCTGACAAGGAGTCAGCTTTAAGCTAAATTTGATTTAACAATATGATGCCTGCTGGGTGCAGTGGTTCATGCCTGTAATTCCAGCACTTTGGGAGACCAAAGCAGGCAGATCACTTGAGCCCAGGAGTTCGAGATCAGCCTGGGTAACATAGCAAGGTTCTATCTCTACAAATAAAATACAAAAAATTAGCCAAACATAGTGGTGCAGCCCCTACCCAGCTACTCGGGGAGACTGAGGTAGGAGGATCACTTGAGCCAAGGTCACACCACTGCACTCCAGCCTGGGCAACAGAGTGAGACCCTGAGAAAGAGAGCTAGGGGAGGAGAGGGGAAGGGAGGGGAGGGGAGGTGGAGGGAGAGGAAGAGAAGGGAGGGGGAGGGGAGGGGGCTGGGGAGGGGGAGGGAAGGAAAGGATGCCCACACAGGAGAGAAATAAGTGTCTAGCTCCCCCTACTGTTGTACAGCCCAGGTGATGGACATCTTCAACGATCCCCAAACTCTCCATGCCTAAGCCTCTAACTGACCCTCTTGGACATTTCTTCCTTCTTTGTGATGCCAGGCCTGCTGATTTAATTGAGATTTACTGTGTTCATGGGATTACCAGAAGACTGGTATGTCTGAAGATTTCTTCCCTGAAACCTGAAGACGCAAATTGTAGTTATTTGGAATACTAGCCTACCAATGTTCTTATATTTAAATAATATATATTTATTAAACCATATATATATATATATATATTTAAAATGAAGATTGAATAATTCTATAAGGATCTAGACTCCCATGAGTGAAGAGTTCCACTGACAGGCAGAAGCACTGGTACCAAGGCCATTACAGCCCGAACCCTTACAGAACCCTTTAAACTGAAATTTACAGGGAGATGGAAAATCATAGAGGAAGATCAGTTGGGTAGAAACCTAATCATCTTTGTACCAGTCCTTGTTGCTCTCCTTTCTTTGGAGTTAAAACAGCCAGCAGATGATGCCATCAATTACCCAGCATATCACAGCTATAAAATAGCCTTACCTGTGATACCAAACCCCAATATCATCCTACCCTAGGTACCAAGTTCTCTTATTTCACAGTTGTACTTCCCTGTATGGATCTTTGCTTTCTCCAGGATTCCTCTAAATTCGAACAGCCAATTTCTCTTTATTTTCTTCCTTGGAAGGTCAACGATATAACTGCAAATTGTGCCTCAGGATTTCACAGAAGACTTTTATTGCTTTTCATAAATCCTTAACCAAGACCTTAATCCGTTGCTTCAAAGGGTTCTTATTTTTTCTTGAACTACTACATTTCTATACAACTTCACTAAGCTCATAGTATCAGGGCCCTTCCACTGGAAATCTAACCATGAGTGGGCATTTTGGGATTTAAAATTAGCTCTTTAACAACTCCCTATAAGAAATCTAGCTAATCATTATAATGCATCCAGTTGTTTGTACACAAACATTCTGGACAAGCCCATGGGGCTTTGACTCAGCCTTATGAGTGTGATAGAGACCAACAGCTTACTACAACTTTTCCCTGATGGAAAAGGCATTTCTGCCTGGTTGCAGAGCAGTGGCAGCATCAGCTAAGCACGTAGAGACCTAGGATCGCCTCAGAGCATAGTTGTCCCTGGTGGTATATATAATCATTGCCACTCATGGGGAAAATTCATCACTTTCAGCAAGCAGAAGCACCTCATGTGAACTCTCATCATGCCTGGAAACCTGTTATGCTTCTACTGGTAGAAGGAAAAACTCACAGTTGCTAATGTCTTCTTGGGAACTTTCCAGGCCTTAAATAAATTTCTTACAGACTCTCATAGAAAATCTGGATCAAATATCATTTGTTGATAGATCACATCTGAAATTGGATTTTCGGTTCTAAGAAACCCATGAGGGTATCAATTTGTCCTGGTCCTCAGGACTGGCATTTCATAACACATCACAACTCATCTCTAGAGTGTCGCCTCTTACCAGAGGCAAAAGCAATCCAAATGATGGAGCTCAACACACTCATTAAAGCCTGTCACTGTGGCTCAGGATAAAAGGATTGATGTATACACTGACAGCAGGCACACTTATAGGGAGACACACGAGTTGGGGAAGCTCTGGAAATAGATCAGAGGGAAGCCCAATTAAAAATCGTCACCAGATTGATGAACTCCTAAATACCAGGAGAATACCGGGATGCTCCCTAAAGCAGATGCCATTATAAAGGTAGAAGCACACACAAAGGAGTGTATTTAGAGGTGAAAAGAGATGCTCTGGGCAGCACGATGCTAGGCGGGCAGTCCTCCCTACAGCTAGGCCTGCTAACACAACACACAAGTGAATTATTTGACAGGTTCACAGACTACTGTGTGATATCAAAAATTGGTTCCAGAGTCAGACAAAAAGATATCGGTAATAATGTGGCTCTGTATTGTATGAGGGTAATCTCTCCCACTCTTGCATTAGCCTTCTGGTGGTGCCATAGAACTTCACAAATGAAGCCTTACAAACATTATATGTAAAATTACCCACCAGAGTAAGGTGCACCTAACTCTGGTAGGGAGACTGCTACATTTGTGGAGTGAGTACCTAATGCATATCTCATTTGTCACCAACATGATCCTCTGAAAACTTTAACGGTAGAATATGGATAAGACATCAGCCCTCAAGACCTCCTTGGATACTTCCAGATGAATTTCATACAATCACCATCATCCTACCTAAAGAACTCCAGTCTACATCTTCAATATTAGAGGAACCCACTTCACCGAAACTGTCATTGAGAAGCTTTGAAAACTCCTACCACTTACTCAAAAATTCCACCGTCTACATTATCTTCAATTTTCTTTTTTCTTTTCTTTTTTTTTTTTTTTGAGATGGAGTCTTGCTCTGTCACCCAGGCTGGAGTGCAGTGGCACGATCTCGGCTCACTGCAACCTCCGCCTCCCGGGTTCAAGAGATTCTCCTGCCTCAGCCTCCTGAGTAGCTGGGACTACAGGCGCCCACCACCACGCCCGGCTAATTTTTTGTATTTTTAGTAGAGATGGGGTTTCACCATGTTAGCCAGAATGGTCTCGATCTCCTGACCTCATGATCCACCCACCTCGGCCTCCCAAAGTGCTGGGATTATAGACGTGAGCCACCACTCCCAGCTTATCATCTTTAATTTTCAGGAGAATTCTAGAATTCTAGAGGACAAATATTAATTTAAAAGGTATTTATTTAATTCCCCTTTTTGTGGGACTTGGCATTATAGCCAGTATGGGAACCAGAATTGCTGAAATCACAAAAGCCTCCTTAGCCTATACCCAAATCTCGAAGGAAATAACCAACAACATTGATGCCATCGCTAAAACCGTAACAAACATGCAAGAACAAATCGACTCTTTAGCAGCTGTAGTCCTCCGAAATCACTGAGGACTAAATATATTAACAGCAGCACGGGGAGGAATTTGTTTAGCCTTAGATGAAAAATACCCCTTTTGGGTAAATCAACCAGGAAAAGTACAAGATGACATCAGACAAATCCTAAATCAACCCTTCAATTTACGGGAACAAGCCTCTTAGGGTTGGTTAAATTGGAAAGGAACCTGGAAATGGTTCTCCTGGGTTCTTCCCTTTTTAGGCCCACTTGTCAGTCTCCTACTTTTTCTACTTTCTGGTTTTCTAAATATTTCATGTTTTCTAAATCTAATAACCTGGTCTGCTGTTCAGGCCATCAAGCTCCAGATGATCCTCAATGATGGATACCATCCTCTCAATATTCAAGAATCACCCTCTACAGAAGACCCCTAGACTGCCCATCAGTGGGGCATGACAGAGGTGAAACCCTGCCCTATTTCCCTTGGCCCTGGCTGGATACTGCTTTTACCAACCCATGGAGCCACCCTGCCCTGACAGCTAGCAAGAGGCCAAGACCCACAGAACGACAACCACTGCCCCTCTGTCAGCAGGAAGCAGTTACAGAAGACTGACCTTCATCCGTTTTCCCAAAGAATTGGGTCTGGGGCTCTTGAGGGGGGAAATGTTTGAGTAGGTAGTTAGGCAGACATAAGCAGGGCAGGAGAGGGCCCTCCATCAGGAATGTCAGGTGATAGTCAGGTGTCTCGCTAAAGAAATGATTGGTTGCAGCTGGCACCAGGAAATGGCACTCTCCCAATAAACAGAAAACACCTGAAACTGCTGATTAGCCACTTCATGATTAAGATCTTAGGAGTTGAGCAAGTGGGCTCAAGCATGCGCACTAAGAGGCAAAATGGTGTAATTTAACTGATACGTGACCAACCTCTAGGAACCCTCGACTAGTAAGGGAAAAATGCCTCGTGCGAGCATGCACACAACTTCAGTAAACACACTGTGCATGCGGCCCCTCCCAAGTGCTGGCAGGCCACTGTGCATGTGGACAGCCCACCTCAAGGGAAGAATCACAGGAGAAGAGACTCTAGACCCTGGAAGCAGGACAATGTATAAAACCCCAAGTCAGGCAGGGCATGGTAGCTCATGCCTGTAATCCCAGCACTTTCGGAGGCGGGTGGATCACCTGAGGTCAGGAGTTTAAGACCATCCTGGCCAACATGGTGAAACCCCATCTCTACTAAAAATGCAAAAACTAGCTGGGCGTGGTGGCGTGGTGACGTGGTGGTGCACGCCTGTAATCCCAGCTACTCCGGAGGCTAAGGCTGGAGAATCACTTGAACCCAGGAGTCTGAGGTTGCAGGGAGCTGAGATAGTGCCACTGCACTCCAGCCTGGGCCACAGAGTGAGACTCCATCTCAAATAAATAAATGAATAAATAAAACCCCAACTCAAAGGTCAACTGTGCACTTGAATCTCTCAAGTTGCCCACTTGGCCCTCTTCCAAATGTACTTCCTTTCATTCCTGCTCTAAAATATTTTTAATAAACTTTCCTTCCTGCTCTAAAATGTGCCATGCTCTCTCCCTCTGCCTTATGCCCTTCAGTTGAATTATTTCTTCTGAGGAGACAAGAAGTGAGTTGCTGCAGACTCGTACGGATTCACCACTGCTGAACTCTGTTCACAATAGGACTTATGCCTCTATCCTTAATGCTGTGATTTATATTCCCTTCTTAGTGTAGGTATAATGCTCGGCTATAACTCACTTGATTTATCTAAAACATACTGAGGGTCTGGAGGCAGGGAGCGTAATAAGGCCAATTCACATTTCAGCTATAACAGGAAATATCCTCTCCATACGGCATATGTCGTAAACAGCTCTGTAACTTCATCCTCTCCATTTACATAGGGTGTACCCCAAGTAACCAATGGAATCCTCTAGGGGGTATTTAAACTCCCCAAAATTCTGTAACAGGGCCTTGAGCTCCTATGCCCAGACCTCTCCCACAATGTGAAGTGTATTTTCATTTTCAATAAAACTCTTCATTCCTTCCTTGCTTTGTTTGTGCATTTTGTCCAATTCTTTGTTCAAGATGCCAAGAACCCGCACACCCTCCACCATTAGCAATACCATTGAGCCATCTGTTGGGTTTGGACTCACTTTCATTTGGGCAGTAGCCACTTTTTAATTGGCACCAATTTTCCTCTGGGTGCCACACAATACCCTTTAGTTATTTAAAGGAATCAGTCTGTTTCCTACATAATTGGACACAGCTACTATGTAACATTTCATATGGCAAAGAGCGCAACAGACCAGATAGCGGAAAGCCCAAATCCCTTCTCAACTGCGAGAGAGACTTCTACCTTTACAGGATCTAGCCAAACTTTCATAGAAATAAAACTTAGGAACTAAGAAATGAAGGACAAGTAGAAGATGCTTCATTTTTATAAACCCTACAACCCTACAGTTGGGGGTGGGCAGTGCCAAGGCCCTTGCACCCCTAAAGATTTGCTGAAAAAAATCGCTAACCTGAGGCAGATTGATTAATAAGAGAAAAGGCATACAAATTTAATTAATGTGTATACATGGTAGCCCTGAGAAAGAAGAACCAACCCACCAGTGAAGTACAGAAACTTCTAGGCCATCTTGAGGTTACAGAAAGAATGTGGGTGCACAGTCAAAAAGCCCAAAACTAGGTCTTAGTGGCAAGACAGGTTAAGAGCAGGAAAAAGGAAGAGGCTTGGTTAGCAAAGGTGGTCTATTATGTAGATGACGCCTCACAGGTAGTAGCCCTCAGAGAAAATAGATGGAAAATGTCTGTTTTCAGAACTTTAAAGATGTCAGACTCTCAGCTTATCACTCCTAGATCTGGAGAGACCTAGAAAGGGAAGGCCTGGCTGCATTAATGAAGATTCTCTACAAATACAAATTCCACACCCCCCACAAAAGAAAAAACAGCTTTGCAGAGCCACCTCACTCTGCTGGCCCTGCAGCTGTCATTTCAAAATATGTCAAAGAAATATACTTGGGGGTAAAATATTTTTATTTCCTTCAGAAGATCTATACTTAAGATTTATGACTTAAACAGAAGTTCACACTGTCTTACCATAGGCATATCAGATGATCTTTCTGGTTTAACCCTTTTCCCATTTACCGCAACAAGACTCACTGGCGGTGCTTGCAGCTGCAGCATTTACCCCGAGATAACTTTGCCACAAAATATCTCACTTTTATTATCAGTTTCACATTGCTCTAGTATATTGACTTTGTAAACAAAACACATCATTCTATTTATAGCATCCTGATTTAGTGGTGGTATTTCCATTTACAAAATAGAATAATTCCCAGTAGCTGAAAATGTCAAATCCTAGAAAACAGCATTCCTGTGTATAATGTTAACATCATTCTCGAACATTTGTTGGCCAAAGATTTGATGGATCCAAGTTTTACAAAATAGATGATTCCGATGATTCTGATGTTAGTTCTGTTTAGAAATAACTCCAACAACAGCTTTTATATTTTATTTTTCGCATTGAAAATCAGTCAGATTTGCTTCAGCCTCAAAGAACGTGTTTATATAAAATGAAATGAGCGCTGGTAACAAGCTGCACTTATTTTTTCTAAACGGGAAAAGGGTTAAATTTCATTGCCTGATGCAACACTATACTCAAGATAAAATTGTATGGCATACCAGATGACCACATAGGAGTACGTAGATATTCCACATGACTCGTGTGATTTTCAGCACAAACCTCTTGGCTACTGCCTGCAAATTAGACAGGGACTTGCTTTCTTGGTAAACCGACATCTACCTTTAGGATGCCCCATCCTAAAGTATCACTCAAGGCCCATTTTGGCATGTCAATTTACATTCTTAGAAAAAGACATACCCTTTTAAATAACCTAATTCATGAAGAAGGAAAACTGATCCTGAATTTGTGAACTTGACTCTCATCCTAGGCTGCTTTTTTCTTTCCACACACCTCCTCATGTCAAGCTTTAAAGTAGGCTTGCGGCCGGGCACGGTGGCTCACCCCTGTAATCCCAGCACTTTGGGAGGCCAAGGCGGGTGGCTCACGAGGTCAGGAGATCGAGACCATCCTGGCTAACACGGTGAAACCCCGTCTCTACTAAAAATACAAAAAATTAGCCGGGCGTGGTGGAGAGCACCTGTAGTCCCAGCTACTCGGAAGGCTGAGGCAGGAGAATGGCGTGAACCTGGGAGGCGGAGTTTGCAGTGAGCGGGGATCGCACCACTGCACCCCAGTCTGGGCGACAGAGCGAGACTCCGTCTCAGAAAAAAAATAAAAATAAAAAAATAAATAAAGTAGGCTTGGAAAGTGTGAAAAAATCTACACATTATGATTCTAAGAACTACAGGGGACTAGACAATGTCCCTAAGGGTATAGATCTCCTCAGCAGCGAATTTCATGAGAGTGACTGACAGTAGTTTGAAAAAGGGCAGCCCTGGTCACGCAGTGTTCAAGACAGCTCATGTGTCATCTTACGGGAAGAATGTTGTCCTTGATCCCACAAAATTTTCCAGAATCTTTAATATTCCCACAAGGATCTGAAAAACATATGAAGAAATCAGATGATCTTTCTTGTTTAACCCTTTCCCACTATGTCCACTACGACAGGCTCTACAGATCAAGGATGGGATATATTCCCTGGTTTATTTGGCTATTCTTGGCTCCTAGCCTAAAAGTGAGCTATACACTCTGATCATGATCCTTCTTCTTTGTTGATGAAAAGAGTAAATAAAACTCCGTAAACAATTTTTTTTTCTTGAGACGGAGTCTTGCTGTGTCCCCCAGGTTGGAGTGCAGTGGTGGGATCTCAGCTCACTGCAAACTCTGCCTCCCGGGTTCACGCCATTCTCCCGCCTCAGCCTCCCGAGTAGCTGGGACTACAGGCTCCTGCCACCACGCCCGGCTAATTTTGTTTTTGTATTTTTCGCAGAGACGGGGTTTCACCGTGTTAGCCAGGATGGTCTCGATCTCCTGACCTCGTGATCTGCCCGCCTTGGCCTCCCAAAGTGCTGGAATTACAGCCATGAGCCACCGCACCCAGCCAAACTCTATAAACATTTTTAGAGGTTTGTTCTGAGCCATATATGAGTGATCCTGGACTTAGGCACACTGTCAAGAGGTCCTGGGAACATGTGTCCAAGGTGCTGGGGTTACAGCTCAATTTTATACATTTTAGGGACACAGAAGTTCAGACAAAAGTTATACATCTTAGGCAGACATCAACACATGTAAGACGTACCTTGGTTTGGTCTGAAAAGGCAGGACATCTTGAAATTCGGGGGCTGGAGTGGGGGATCAGGAGGGAGGCTCACAGGTCATTTACAGGTAGAATTAAAGATTTCCAATAGGCAATTTTTTGAAAGAGTTGGCCGGGCATGGTGACTCATGCCTGTAATCCCAGCACTTTGGGAGGCCAAGGCAGGTAGATCACCTGAGGTCAGAAGTTTGAGACCAGCCTGGCCAACATGGTGAAACCCCATCTCTACTAAAAAATTAAAAATAAAAATAAATAGAAAAAATTAGCCAGGCATGATGGCGGGTGCCTGTAATCCCAGCTACTCTGGAGGCTGAGGCAGGAAAATCACTTGAATCCAGGAGGCAAAGGTTGCAGTGAGCCAAGATCGCACCACTACACTCCAGCCTGGGCAACAAGAGTGAAAACTCCATAAACTCTGCCTAAATAGTTGAAGTCAGCAGAAAGAAATGTTGGTAGTTAAGTGGGGTTGTGGAAGCCAAGGTTCTTGTTATGTAGATGAAGCCTCTAGGTAGCAGGCTTCAGAAAGATTAGATGGCAAAAGTTTCTTATCAGACACCAAAAGGTGCCAGACTCTTAGTTAAATCTCTCCTGGATCAGGAAAAGACCTGGAAAGGGAAGGGATTCCTCTATAGAATGTAGATTTTTTTCACAAGAGACATCTTTATAGGGCCAATTCAAAATACATCAAAGAAATATCTTTTGGGGTAAAATACTTCAATTTCTTTCAGAGTGTGCTGTCATGTGCTGCTACATTAGAGTCAGGTTGGAATTTGGTATCATGTGGCTACAAAGAGTTTGTTTCATCAGTCTTAAGATCTTTTTTAACATTAATGCTGGTCAGTTGTGCCTGAATTCCAAAGCAGGGAAGGTATAACACCTCTCTTATATCTACTTGTCTCTTATTCTTGATAAGGAACCAAACAATGAAAAGAATATGGGAAAGAACATTTCAGGCAGAAGAGACAGCCCATGGGAGCCTTAGTGGGGGAGTGGTATTCATAGAGAAGCCGAAAGACCATGATGCATGAAAAAGAAAGTGACCTCGGCCAGGCGTGGTGTCTCCTGCCTGTAATCCAAACACTTTGGGAGGCTGAGACAGGTGGATCATGTGGTCAGGAGTTCAGGACCAGCCTGGCCAAGATGGTGAAACCCCATCTCTACTAAAAATACAAAAAAAAAAAAAAAATTAACCAGGCATGGTGGCAGGCACCTATAATCCCAGCTACTTGGGAGGCCGAGGCAGAGAATTGCTGGAACCTGGGAGGCGGAGGTTGCAGCGAGCCGAGATCGTGCCACTACACTCCAACCTGGGTGACAGACAGAGACTCCATCTCAAAAAGAAGAAAAGTGGCCTGACATGAGGCTGGCAGGGAGGAGGGAGGCAGTATGTTGCTATCTTAGTATGAACACTTTTCTAAGTTAATTAAGACAACTTCATATTTACACCTCTGCTGCTGAGACATGAATCAAGTAAATGCCTGTTTTAAGACTGCTCAAACCTATTTTCTGTTCTCTTTTCCCTGTCCTCTACTCAAGGAATTCTCATTTACTTGCTTAATCATAAAACTGTGGTTTGTGTTTGCATTTTTTGGGTGGTCTTTCTTCAGTGTCTCCTAACTGCACCTGGTCATACTTTGTTTCTTCTTGGCCTCTCTGCTTTTTGGGTTTCAGTTTTTTAACGAGAAGGGACCTTATTTTGAGTCAGAGTCTTGCTCTGTCACCCAGGCTGGAGTACAGTGATATGATCTTGGTTCACTGCTGCCTTGACCTCTGAGTTCAAGGGATCCTCCATCCTCAGCCTCCCAAGTAGATGGGACGACAGGTGCATGCCACCACACAGGCTAATTTTTTTAATCTTTTGTAGAGACAAGGTTTCACCATGTTGCCTAGGCTGGTCTTGAACTCCTGGGCTCAAGTAATCTTCTCATCTCGGCCTCCCAAATTGCTGGGACTACAGGGATGAGTCACTACCCTCAGCCCAGAAAAAAAATCTCAGGACCACCAAACTTGCTATGCCTAAAAGGGCTCTTAACTACATCAGTGAGAGGGGTCTTCAAGGAAGGAACAGAGCTTCCTTTCCTTCCTCCAGCATTTAGGGGTGCCCTAAACCTAGAATGGCCAAGAGCACCCAGTAGGTGATCTGGGAACCTGCCTGCTCTCAGGATGCAAACCACCTGTCAATTTAGCAAGAAAGTTTTTACCTAATTAGTCTGCATTTGTGAACTTTTAGAGCCTAGCCATCTGCCAGTAAAGAACTTGAGTTTAGTCAAACCATGGAAACCTTGAGTTAAATCAGCAAGAAAACAGAGTACCTTCAATGAAGTCTGGGGTGGGGGGAGGTGTCAAGGGTCATAACATCCTTATATTCAGATTCCATTGCATAATTTATCAGAAGTTTGTGCTGTGAAATCTGTAGGTCTGGTTTGTTGAACAAGGTAATGGGGGAAGCTGGACTCTTACTGGGCTGAGAAATAAAAGGCTTCAAAGGCTAGTAAAGGGATTTCATTTTCTTTAGTCATATGGTTAAACACAGGAACCTTGATGAGGAGATTTATGGGTTGCTTTCTCAAATCAAGAACTTTTTAGAATTATGACTCTCTCCCTAGTGGTTTGCCAGCTGCTGCATTCTTACTGATATAACAAAACATTTGAACATGCTGAAATTAACCTTTAGGAACAAAAAGAGAGGAGAGAGAGAACTACTGATTTCTTCAAGAAAGTAGACGTAAGCACACTGAAACTCTGTGCTGATACAGGAACCATCTGCCTAGCAACTATGGCCCTGAAATCACTGAAGAAAGATAAAAATGCCACTCCCTGGTAGGTACTCAGAAGATTTCATATGGCAGATGGAGTCTTCCTGCTGGGGGCTTCAGGAAAAGCCACCGCCGTTGCCTAGTTCAGACCAGAAAGTCTTCCTAGTCTACGCCAAAACATTACATCATCTTCTCAACATGGCTCCAGATCCCCTCCCAGACAACCCCCTTTACCAAAGGGTCAGAGCTGAGGTATCTTTGTGATTCTTCACCAAGAACTTTTGTATTGCACCTATTATTCACAACTCACATATAGGTGCGGGTGGTCTCTTCAGCAGCCAACGCCATGTATCAAAAGCACGTAATGGAGAAGTCATGTGACAGGTGATCAAGGGATCCTCCATCCTCAGCCTCCTGTCGTCTTTTTCTTTTCTATGTCCTTAACAACAGGAGGCTGATATATTCTGAAGACATGAGTTGCCATCTAAAAGAGGAGTAGAGTAAAGCAGGAAGTCTATGAGCTCTGGGATTTCACAGCCTAGGCTGCTCTGAACCTTTCGCCTGCTATGTGGATTGGGCTAATGTTTTTTTCTGTCTTATAAACAATATGATTTCTTCAAGCACATATTTTTTATGGTATTTTTAGTCTTCTTCATTGGCAGCGTTGTTCCAAATTACAGTCCACCATTATCAAAACTGGAAGCTCTATAGCTAATTTCAAAAGATCTTTATTGACAAGACAGCCATTGTGCCAGCACAGAGTATTTTGACTTCTGAAAAAGAAAACCTATCCATAGCTAAGATGACAAGAGCCAAAAATTCAGAAGTTTTATACTTTGCCCTAATTTTTATTTTACATCAAAATTAAATACCATTAATATTAGCCCTTTGCAGAATTGGAGATCTGCATCCCATGTGGACTGAGCTCTGGAGCTAAGTTCCCTGGTTCAAATCAAGGTTCTTCCACTTGCAAGCTGTATGACATTGAGTATATTGTTGACCCTCTCAAAGCTTCA
This sequence comes from Pan paniscus, assembly GCF_029289425.2. Lineage (NCBI taxonomy): Eukaryota > Metazoa > Chordata > Mammalia > Primates > Hominidae > Pan > Pan paniscus. The sequence continues at coordinate 26,423,054 of NC_073266.2, read as the reverse complement.
TTTCCTCATGTGTGCAATCAGCATAATAGTTCTACCCTGTAAAGTTGTGATGGGTTTTAAATGGTTTAGCCCAACATCTAGCACATAGTAGGTTCTCAGTGAGTGTTAGCTAGTGGTATTGAAAGGAACATAGAGTGAGCGGCATCATTTTGTGGAAAATTATTCTTCAACTCCAAGACCTTTCTGAGAAATTGTTCAGGGATCAGTCTAGTGCATAAATCAGAAAGACCTCAGGAGTAATGAAGAAAGAGAAGACTTCCAACCTGAATACATCGTATTGAAGCATACACATATCAAATAGCATTTTAAAAGGTAAAAACCCACAAAGATAGAGACAATGAGAGAAAATAACATCAGGTGAGAGATACAACAAAATGTTAAAAATTGGCGGGGAGGCTGAGGCAGGCGGATCATGAGGTCAGGAGATCGAGACCATCTTGGCTAACATGGTGAAACCCCGTCTCTACTAAAAAATACAAAAACATTTGCCGGGCGTGGTGGCAGGCACCTGTAGTCCCAGCTACTCGGGAGGCTGAAGCAGGAGAATGGTGTGAACCCAGGAGGCGGAGCTTGCAGTGAGCCGAGATCATGCCACTGCACTCCAGCCTGGGCAACAGAGCGAGACTCCGTCTCAAAAAATAAATAAATAAACAAATAAGTAAATAAATAAATAAATAAATAAATAAATAAATAAATAAATAAAAATAAACAGAAAGACGCTGGGCACGGTGGCTCACGCCTGTAATCTCAGCACTTTGGGAGGCCGAGGTGGGTGGATCACAAGGTCAGGAGTTTAAGACCAGCCTGGCCGGCTGGGTGCAGTGGCTCACGCCTGTAATCCCAGCACTTTGGGGGGCCGAGGCGGGTGGATCACGAGGTCAGGAGATCGAGACCATCCTGCCTAACACGGTGAAACCCCATCTCTAAAAAAAAAAAAAAAAAAAAAAAATTACCCGGGCGTGGTGGCAGGCGACTGTAGTCCCAGCTACTCGGGAGGCTGAGGCAGGACACTGGCATGAACCTGGGAGGCGGAGCTTGCAGTGAGCCAACATTGCACCACTGCACTCCAGCCTGGGTAACAGAGCGAGACTCCGTCTGAAAAAAAAAAAAAAAAGGTAAAATAGAAAAAGCACATGGACAGGTGCAAGTGATACAGCAACGTAAAAAAAGCTAAAACCAACTACCTAAAAAAGCAAAGCCAGAAAGCAGCAAGTAAAACTATGCCCCATAAAGTATTAGAAATTATAGGCATCAACCAATGTTGAAGATAAAGAGGGGTATGCTAAAAACAGCAAAACCGGTAGAAGGTATGAAGTAAAGGGCAGTTCATTTCCCAAAGTCACCTACTCTGACCAGGCAGAATCCAAAAGATTTACTCTTTGAGAAAAAACAAAATCAGGCCTATGGGATCTGGGCCTCAGAACACCAGGCACAGAAAAAAGGAGGGACAAGGTAAGGGGCTAAGTGCAAAAACACCAAAAAAAATTGAGTCCCACAGTCTACTTTCCCTACTCAGAACTCAAAATCCTGGCAGCAGCCTTCTGGCCCAAAGACAGAAGACTGTAAAATCCTCTCAGAGAAACTGACAGGGACAGAGAGTAACAGATACTGGTGTTTGGGGTCCCTCAAAGAAATCATTTGGTTCCCAATCAGTAATCCCACAAGAATTCCATTATTTAACCAACCACACACCCAGCTTCCAACAAGCTCTTTAGTGCCTCACTCTTCAATATGAGCGGACAGACATATACTGAGAGACATTTTTATCAGTCAACATTTACTCAGTGGTGCTTTAGTAACAAAGACAATGAATGAGAACAGTTTACAAAACCAAAGGCATAAACTTCTGGTTCCAGCTCCAGCATCTGAGGATCATGGAAGTCATCACCCCCATCACCATGGCAAGAAGAGAACAGAACAAACTGAAAATCATCAAGTCTTCTTAGACGCATCAGATAATTGAGACTTCAGGGCAATCACCACCTTAAAAAATAGGAGAATCAAGCAGGTATATACAGATAATCATAGCTCACCGGGAGCAGAAGCCTGCCCTGGAGTCAGGACTGGAGTTAGAACACCTAAACTGTAATTGATGAATTCCTGGAGGCTCAGGGTGGACAAGCTTAAGAGTTGAAAACTCCAGGGAGTACGGAGGACAGACACATGGGGGAAACCCGTACTTCCATGAATTTTACTTCCAGGAACCCTGCCAGGGTGGACAGGAACAAGGACACCATAGAAAATTTTAGCCTCTGGCACTTCTAGCTACAGCACACAGTAAACACTGCCTAACTCCTAGCCAGATAAGCATAAAACCTCTCACTAAAGACCTATTTAACTCAGTTCCTTTTACCCAGTAAATGATGTTTGGCTTGGAACAAAATATTGCAAGGCAGACAAAAAGACAACATACAGTATGAAAAGACAGAGCATCAGAGCCAGACTCTGATATGGCAGATGTAAAAAATACGTTAGCAAGTAATGGCCAAAAATTTTCTAAATTTCATGAAAACTATTAACCCAGAGATCTAAGAAGCTCAATGATGCCTCACACCCCTATGGGTCTTTTCAATGAAAACACAATGCCATATTGGCATGAAGGTAAATCTATAGATCAATGAAATGTAAAAAAGACTCTGGAAATAGAAAATTGGAGGCAAAGTAATGTGGAAAAGAATAATCTTTCCAACCAATGCTGGATTGATAGAAAAGCCATATGCAAAAATAAATAAATGAATAATTCTCAACCCTTACACTTCACACCGTACACAAAAATTAACTTAGAATGGATAAAGGATCTAAAGGTAAAACTAAAAACTGTAGAACTTCTGGAAGAAAATAAATTCTTAGTAACCTGTAAATAGCATGGGTTTCCTAAACAGAGTATTAAAAGTTGGAACTACTACAGAAACAGAATTATAGACTTCATTACAATTAAGATCTTTTCATCTTCAAAATACATTGTCTCTCCTCTCTGTCTCTATGGACATGCCTATCTGGATATTTCCTATAATAGGAATAACAGCATGTGACCTTTCATGACTGGCTTCTTTCATGTAGCATAAAGTTTTCAAGTTCATCCATGTTGCAGCCTGCATCAGTGCTTCATTTCTTTTCATGGCCAAATAATATTCCACTGCATGCATACACTACATTTTATTTATTCATTCATCTTGATAGACATTTAGACTGTTTCCACTTTTTGGCTGTTGTGGATAATGCTTCCATGAATATTCACGTACAAGTGCCTGTGTGCACCTATGTTTTCAATTCTCTTGGATTTATGTCTAGAAGTGGAATTTCTGGGTGTGAACACCATTTCAAATATTGCTGAAATATTGCATTCACTGATTTATGTAATAGCTATTGCTTTGAAAAGATTAAAGCAAAAAGTGGAAGCTGGCTTTAAAAAAAAAAAAAAGAAAGAAAATGAAAAGACCAGCCAACGCCTCTGCCCGGCCACCCAGTCTGGGATGTGAGGAGCGCCTCTGCCCGGCCAACCCATCTGGGAGGTGAGGAGCGCCTCTGCCCGGCTGCCCCGTCTGGGATGTGAAGAGCATCTCTGCCCAGCCGCCCATTGTCTGGGAGGTGAGGAGCACCTCTGCCTGGCCGCCCATCGTCTGGTAGGTGAGGAGCACCTCTGCCCGGCCACCACCCCATCTAGGAAGTGAGGAGCGTCTCTGCCTGGCCGCCCATCATCTGGGAGGTGAGGAGCGCCTCTGCCCGGCCGCCACCCCATCTGGGAGGTGAGGAGCACCTCTGCCCGGCCGCCCATTGTCTGGGAGGTGAGGAGCGCCTCTGCCCGGCCGCCCATCGTCTGGGAGGTGAGGAGCACCTCTGCCCGGCTGCCACCCCATCTAGGAAGTGAGGAGCATCTCTGCCTGGCTGCCCATCATCTGGGAGGTGAGGAGCGCCTCTGCCCGGCCGCCCCATCTGGGATGTGAGGAGCACCTCTGCCCGGCCGCCACCCCGTCTCGGAGGTGAGGAGCACCTCTGCCCGGCCGCCACCCCGTCTGGCAGGTGAGGAGCACCTCTGCCCGGCCGCCACCCCGTCTAGGAAGTGAGGAGCATCTCCGCCTGGCCGCCCATCGTCTGGGAGGTGAGGAGCGCCTCTGCCCGGCCGCCCCATCTGGGATGTGAGGAGCGCCTCTGCCCGGCTGCCACCCCATCTGGGAAGCGAGGAGCACCTCGGCCCGGCCACCACCTCTTGTGGGAAGCGAGGAGCGCCTCGCCCTGGCTGCCCCGTCTGGGAGGGGAGAAGTGCCTCTGCCCAGCCATCCCATCTGGGATGTGAGGAGCACCTCTGCCTGGCCGCCCCGTCTGGGAGGTGAGGAGCACCTCTGCCCGGCCGCCCAATCTGGGAGGTGAGGAGCGCCTCTGCCCGGCCACCCCGTCTGGGAGGTGTACCCAACAGCTCTGAAGAGACAGCAAACATCAAGAATGGGCCATGATGACGATGGCGGTTTTGTAGAAAAGAAAAGGAGGAAATGTGGAGAAAAGAAAGAGAGAACAGATTGTTACTGTGTCTGTGTAGAAAGAAGTAGACATAGGGGACTCCATTTTGTTCTGTACTAAGAAAAATTCTTCTGCCTTGGGATGCTGTTGATCTATAACCTTACCCCCAACCCCATGCTCTCTGAAACATGTGCTGTGTCCACTCAGGGATAAATGGATTAAGGGAGGTGCAAGATGTGCTTTGTTAAACAGATGCTTGAAGGCAAAAAAAAAAAAAAAAAAAGGGAGCGGGCTACTAAAAATACAAAATTAGCCAGGTGCGGTGGCGCATGCCTGTAATCCCAGCTACTCGGGAGGCTGAGGAGGAGAATCTCTTGAACCCAGGAGGCGGAGGCTGTGGTGAACCGAGATCGCACCACTGCACTCCAGCCTAGGCAACAAGAGCGAAACTCCATCTCAAAAAAAAAAGGAAACCGCATCTCTACTAACAATACAAAAAGTAGCTGGGCAAGGAGCTAGGTGATTATAGTACCAGCTACTCAAGAGGCTGATGCAGGAGAATCACTAAACCGCATCTCTACTAAAAATACAAAAATTAGCCGGGCAAGGAGCCGAGTGACTATAGTACCAGCTACTCAAGAGGCTGATGCAGGAGAATCACTTGAACCCAGGAGGCGGAGTTTGCAGTGAGTTGAGATTGCACCACTGCATTCCAACCTGGGCAACAGTGGGAGACCCTGTCTCAAAAGAAAAAAATAATATAAAGTGACCAGGTGTGGTGACTCACGCCTGTTATCCCACCACTTTGGGTGGAAGCAGGAGGATCACTGGAGCCCAGGAGTTTGAAACCAGCCTAGGCAACATAGTGAGACCCTGTCTCTATATTAAACACACACACACATGCACACACACACACACACACACACAAAGGCAGCCAGACTATGCACTAGGAATTGCCCTGGGAATCCCTTTGCGTTCTCACAACAATCCCATTTCACAGATGAAGAAACCAAGGCACAGAAATATTAAGTAATTTTACTTAATTACAGGTGCAGTGGCTCACGCCTATAATCCCAGTACTTTGGGAGGCTGAGGCAGGCAGATCACGAGCTCAGGAGTTCGAGACCATCCTGGCCAACATGGTGAAACCCTGTCTCTACTAAAAATACAAAAATTAGCTGGGTGTGGTGGCAGGTGCCTGTAATTCCAGCTACTCAGGAAGCTGAGGCAGGAGAATTGCTTGAACCCGGGAGGTGGAGGTTGCAGTGAGCCGAGATCACACCACTGCACTCCAGCCTGGGTGACAGAGCAAAACTCCGTCTGAAAAAAAAAAAAGAAGAAGAAATACTAAGTAACTTGTCTGAGGCCACTTAGTTACCAAGACGTGGGAGCTGGGACTTGAACCCAGGCAGTCTGGCTGGATTCATGCCTGCAGCCTCTGCACTCCTGCTACTTACTGTGTGAGAAGCGCCTGTTCTGTGGAAGGCTGTGGTCTGAGATCTTTCCATGAGTTCCACTCATTTACCCCCAAGGCTGTTCTTAAAGACGGGCATGACAGTTATGCCCATTTTACAGATGGGGCCCTGAGGCTCACAAGGGCCCGCCACTCGCCCATTTCCACAAAGCTATAGCTCGTTAGCAGAGGGCAGAATTCGGCCGCCTCTCCCCTAGCTCCAAGGCTGTGATTGACACGGAGGTTTTTTTGTTGTTGTTGCTGTTGTTTGTTCCTTTTTCTTTTTTTTTGAGACAGGGTCTTGCTCTGTCATCCCGGCTGGAGTGCAGTGGTGCGATCTCAGCTCACTGCAAACTCTGCCTCCAAGATGCAAATGATTCTTGTGCCTCAGCCTCCCAAGTAGCTGGAATTACAGGTATGCACTACCACGCCCAGCTGTTTTTTGTAGAGATGGGGTTAGTAGAGATTTGTTTAATAGAGATGGGGTTTCACCATGGTCTCTGCTAAACCCTGTCTCTACTAAAAATACAAAAATTACCTAGGCGTGGTGGCACATGCCTGTAGTCCCAGCTACTCAAGAGGCTGAGGCAGGAGAATCACTTGAACCTGGGAGGTGGAGGTTGCAGTGACCCAAAATCATGCACTCTAGCCTGGGGTCTCGCTTTTGCCCAGGTTACAGTGCAGTGGCACAATCACAGTGTCTCACTGCAGCCTCAAACTCCCGGGCTGAAGGGAATCCCCCCACCTCAGCCTCCCAAGTAGATAGGACTATAGGCATGTGCCATCCTGGCGAGTTAATTTTTTGTGTGTTTTTATTCTCTCGAGAGAGAGTCTTGCTCTGTTGCTCAGGCTGGACTGCAATGGCGTGATCTTGGCTCACCGCAACCTCCACCTCCTGGGTTCAAGCAATTCTCCTACCTCAGCCTCCCGAGTAGCTGGGATTACAGGTGCGTGCCACCATGCCTGGCTAATTTTGTATGTTTAGTAGAGACAGGGTTTCACCGTGTTGGTCAGGCTGCTCTCGAACTCCTGACCTCGTGATCCACCTGCCTCGGCCTCTCAAAGTGTTGGGATTACAGGCATGAGCCACTGAGCCTGGCCTGGTGAGCTAATTTTTAAATTTGTTATAGAGACAAGAGAGACAAGAGTCTCTCTTATGTTGCCCAGGCTGGTCTCGACCCCCTGGCCTCAAGTGATCCTCCCACCTCAGCCTCCCAAAGTGCTGGGATTACAGATGGGTGTCACCGCACCTGGCCTCTGAGGAGGATTTCATTATAAACCTGCCCTGAAGGGAGGGAATCCAATTTTACGAGAGGGTGTAGCCTGGTGAGGCCTGGATGACCTCCGGAGGCAGGGGCTTGTGCCTGGGCTGAGGCCTAAGGGTCAATGGGCAGACATGAAGTTGCCCCAGGCAGAGGGTACAGTGTGGGCAAAGTCAGGAAGTGGCACGGCTTGGATCACTCCCGGAAGAGAGAGGAGTCATGTGTCACAGGAGCTCGAGACCCAGAGAGTGAGGCAGGCAGGCAGGCAGGCACCAAGCTTGGGCACAGCCAGGAAGGCAGGACAGGGCATGGTGGGGCCAATGGAATCATTACCCAAGTCGGGGATTTTCAGGGGAACAGCTTAGATAAGGCCAGGCATACAGTAGCTCCCACCTGTAATCCCAGCATTTGGGGAGGCTGAGGTAGGAGGACTGCTTGAGCCTGGGAGTTCGAGACCAGCCTAGGCAACATAGTGAGACCCCATATCCACAAAAAATTTAAAAAAGGAGTTTGTGTTCCTGTAGTAGCAGACTTGGGAGGTTGAGGTGGCGGTATCACTTGAGCCCGGGAGTTCAAGGCTAAAGTGAGCTGATTGAGCCATTGCACTCCAGCCTGAGCGACAGAGAGATACGCTGTCTCAAAGGAAATACAAATTAAAAAACCAGCCGGGCATGCTGGCGTGTGCCTGTAGTCTCAGCTACTTGGGACACTGAAGTGGGAGGATCGCTTGAGCCCAGGAGTTCAAGGCTGCCGTGAGCTATGATTGTGCCTCTGCAGTCCAGCCTGGGCGACAGAGAAAGGCCCTGTCCCTTAAAAAAAAAAAAAACTTAGATAAGAGGATGCTGTGCCTCCCTGGGGGTCTTCAGTCACCCATGGTCCTGGCAAGAGAGGAGGGCCAGGAGAGAGCTTCACCCACCTGCTGTCCTGCCCATGTGACATCCGCGGGTGCTGCCATGGCCACGACTGTTGTTACACTCGAGCTGAGGAGGCCGGCTGCAGCCCCAAGACAGAGCGCTACTCCTGGCAGTGCGTCAATCAGAACGTCCTGTGCGGTGAGAGCCCAGCAGCACCATGCCACCCACCCCGAGTATCCCCTGGGCACCCTGGCATAGCCAGATGACTTCCGTGCCCCTGTTGCAATAACCACTGCTTCCAAGTCTCTATAGACCACCCCTTGGGTATATCTAATGTAAGTGATATTTATTTTATTTATTTTTTGAGTCAGAGTCTCGCTCTGTCACCCAGGCTAGAGTGTGCTGATGTGATCTTGGCTCACTACAACCTCTGCCTCCTGGGTTCAAGCGATTCTCATGCCTCAGCCTCCCAAGTGGCTGGGACTACAGCCATGCACCATCATGCCCAGCTAATTTTTGTATTTTTTTCAGTAGAGGTGGGGTTTCACCAAGTTGGCCGGGCTGGTCTCAAACTCCCCACCTCAAGTGCTCTGCCCGCCTTGGTCTCCCAAAGTGCTGGGATTACAGGCATGAGTCATGGTGTCTGGCCCTAATGTGAGTGATCTTTAACAATGAGGACTTGAAAAAGAAAACCCTGAAGAAACCTAATTCTTTGATGTCTGGATGACAAGGAAGAAGGTAGAAATGGCATCAGATAATAAACAGTGTAAATGTTTATCAGAAAGAGGCTGGTGGTCGGGACCAGTAGGAGGATCGCTTGAGTCCAGGAGTGCATCTCTACAAAAAAAGTTAAAGGATTTTTTAACATTGGCCAGGCGTGGTGGCACACATCTGTGATCCCAGCTACTTGGGAGGCTGAGGCAGGAGGATTGCTTGAAGCCCAGGAGGTTGAGGCTGCAGTGAGCTGTGATCGAGCCACTGCACTCCAGCCTGGGTGACAGAGCAAAACCCAGTCTCAAAATAATAATAATAATAATAATATTTTACATAACCAACCACTTCTAAAGATTAAAAAAAAAACCCTACAATTAAAAACCTCAGGTCCCTCAGGCAATCATACCGGATATTGAAACAAAGCAATAACATAAGGACTGCAGTATTTATTTTATTTTTATGTTATTTATTTATTCTTTGTTAGTTTGTTTTTGGAGTGTGGGTTTTGTTTTATTTTTTGATTTTTTTCTTTTTTTCGACCCACGGATTTATTCTTATTGCCCAGGTCGCCTTGGCCTCCCTCTGCCTCTTGGGCTTGGGTGGTTGTTCCACCTCATCCACCCTCCACCTCTTGGGTTTGGGTGGTTTTTCCGCCTCGGCCTCCTGAGTAGCTAAGGGAGGAGTCTTGAGATTATCACCCACTGAGGGTGGAAGAGGAGAGGGTGGAAGCGGTACAAGGAGACACTCGAGATTATCATCCACTGAGGGTGGAAGAGGAGAGGGTGGAAGCGGTATAAGGAGACACTCCTTGAGATTATCATTCACTGAGGGTGGAAGAGGAGAGGGTGGAAGAGGAGCAAGAGGACACTCCTTGATATTATCATCCACTGAGGGTGGAAGGGGACGAAGGAGACATTCGGGAGGTGTCTTGAGGCTCAGGGAGTTATCAGTTATAGAATGTTGTTGAGTTGGAGGAGGTGGCTGGCGGCCCATCCAGTTTTTTAAAGTTTCAGCTGTGAGGTAGGGCCAGTAGGGCAATCCTGAAGAATGACGATGCTCCGCTGCCGCCATTCTGACCTGTAGGGCCGAAGAAGGGAATGTTTTCACACATATTCATTTGATGGACAAAATTACCGCCACCAACACGGTCTGCACCTTCTGTTGCTGGTGATAGATTTTTGCACCTTTCCATCCTACAGGTTTCAAAATAGCAGTATCAGTGTCATAATATCACCCTTCCACTGAGTACTGCCGACAGCTGGGGAGTAAAGAAAAGTCATTGGGACACACTGTTGTCTCCACATGCCACTGTGTCTGTCTGCAAATGTAGGCAGGCTGGGGTCCTGCCCCAGGGAAGACAGAGTCATAACAGAGTAATAAAGAAGCATGTTTGAGACACAGGAGTGTCTATGTCTATCCTCATTCCTCCCTCACAGCCATCACCAGAGCATGTTTCTTGCACCAGGTCAACAGACAGTAAGAGAGGCATGAAAAGCCCATTGTCCACACATGTTGCAGCTTCTTTTTGGAGAATGTTTTCCAGGCCTTTTATGTTCTGTCTCTGATTCTCAGAACTCTGCAAGGTCAGTGTGACCACCCTGCTCCAAATCTAAGAAAACAGAGGTTTCCAGAGGAAGGAGAAATTGTGCCCAGGGTCACACAGCTTGCAAGAGGCAGAGTGGAAGTTGATTCCAGCTCTGCCTGCAGGACCTTCTCATTTCCCCTCTGTTTCCCTTCTTGACAAAGGATCTTCTTCACTCTGGAGGTGCCACCCATGAGAACAAAGAGCTCTGGAGAGATGTGGATTCCTGAAGAGCTGCAGGGGAACTGGGAGGGGGTTTTCTGACAGAACAATCTTACTTCAAGAAGTCAGTTAGGCATGGCTGTAATATTTCTTTTCACTCCCAGGTAATACCAAATTGTAAGTGCACTAGGACATAAAGAATACTTTTGTCCACGGAAAAATGAGGTGGGAATTCTAAACAAAGCAAGTTTTAAAACTGTGTTTCACTTCAAGTGTACAAGTCCCATCACGTGTAATCATAGGACTCGGCAGCTTTTGAAGGTACAGAGGCCACGTAAGAACCAGCTTAGCTGAGCATCATTTAAGGCCTTCATTTGGAATTGTCCCTGTGGGTAATAAGTTACATTCACTCTTCACTAATTTACAGTCAGGGCCCATTTGCTATTACAAATATGGAACCTCTGACACTTTGAATATTAGATCAGGGGCCCCACTGGGTGGGGATGAAGATGTTTTTGCACAACACGGTTACCAACAGGGATGGGACTGTGATGCTTGTAGGCAGCCTTTCTCTCTGCCATCTCCCTCTGCAGGGCTTGAGCACAGAGCTGTAGGGAGAAAAATGTATCCATGTCCTGACTTGGCAGACTATGTCCAAAAGCAAGGAAAACAAATAAACTTACCCAGTTGCAAAGAGGCTTTCTTGCAGAAGGGGGGATCTGAAAAAGCCAACACATGAGAAATTGAATGTTGAGAGAGTCTAAGGGTCGTGGCATCATCTGCATCAGCACTGAACTATCCTGCAACTGCGGGGAGGAAGCTCCTTACTTTGCATTTGTGGTAGTCTTCTGCCCGCCGCCGCAACTCTTGGGCACGTTGAAACATTTTCCTATGGATTACAATCACTTTCATCAGATAAAGCACCACTTTCAGGATGATTTTAAATAATCTGCCACGTTTCTGTTATCCTCACAATTGTACCCTTACACAATCTATCTCTACCTAGAAAACGTATTTCAGATGGCTATAAGAGTACAGTCTGAGCCGGTCGCGGTGGCTGACGCCTGTAGTCCCAGCACTCTGGGAGGGCGAGGCGGATGGATCACGAGGTCAGGAGATTGAGACCATACTGGCTAATACGGTGAAACCCCGTCTCTACTAAAAATACAAAAGATTAGCGGGGCGTGGTGGCAGGCCCCTGTAATCCCAGCTACTCGGGAGGCTGAGGCAGGGGAATCACTTGAACCTGGGAGGCGGAGGTTGCAGTGAGCCAAGATCACGTCATTGCACTCCAGCCTGGGTGACACAGCGAGACTCCATCTCAGAAAAACAAAAACAAAAACGAAAACAAAAAAACTGTACGGTCTGATCCAAACCGTTGCTATATTGATTCCTCCTCTTGCTTACTGCCTGCTGACTTCTGAGATGATAGTTTCCTTCCCCATTCTCAGTATATCCCTAATTCATCCTTCATTGAGCATCTTTTATCATAAAGCTGTATTCTCTTTGTATTAATATCCTTACCTTGTTTCACAGGGCAGAAACAGCTGGGCTTATAAACAGGCATAGTCGTTTTGAAGGATGTGGTTGATCTTACAACAACACACTTTCCTAAGGATGACAACAACTCACCCCACCCCTAGAATGGCTGGTATGAACCGAGTTTCCACACAGTCTAGCTGGCAATGGGGTCAGGAGACGTTTTGCTGCTTCACATCTTTTGGTCATTGGTAAATATTAAGGTACTTTGTTTTCTGTTTTGTGAACTCTCTCTCTCTCTGACGATATGTCTTCTGACCATTTGTTTCTATTTCTGCATTTACTGGGTCTAAACATTGTACAAAGTTTAAAAACAACACTCCAATGGGCGTTTCCCAAGACGGTGGGGTTCAGTTTCTGAACTCACTTGTAGGTGTGTATTTCTTTCATATCCAATTTCCCATTTTCCTCTGCCTCTGATACCTGCCTCTCCTTTTCTGCGTGCTCACATTCTTTCATGCCTAGTTTCCTCAGGTTAGAAGGGAGAGAAATGCACACACATGATCCACCAGCCCATGTGGGATTCCCTCTGCCCTTCTGGCATCTGAAGGCTGTGATTCAAAGATCCCCCCTGCAACCTTCCCATAAATGAACCAACTGATTCTCACAACCGAAGGGAGAATGGACACCTCCCATTGAGGGACAAAAAAAAAAAATCACACTCTGGCCTGCTGGCAAGTCACCTGTATTTCCAGCTCATCTTCATCGTTCCATAGTTAGTCCTATTCTTTAGTAAATATAAAGACTATTAAAAGCTTCTATGAGGTGCACTATGTGTGTCTCTGGGGTCAGTCTTGTGCTTGACACAGCGAAAGACCATTTTAGTTCAGTGTGAAAAACCAGACCTCACCAACTCATCACAACTAACTCCATCGGAAGCAGAGGATTGCTCCTCATCTGACTCCTCCTGTGTGAGACCTGATTCTCAGTCAGAGGCTGATGCTGGAACTGAGACCATCAGCCATAGAGAGATCCTTCCAGAATATGGTGTCATTAACCCCGCAGTTCACTATTGCACTTTGCCATGATTCAGGACTGGAACTCTTGTCATCGACTTTAAAGATCCTGGTTGAGAGAAAAGGCAATCTGAATGCTGGGCGCATCTATTGAATTAGAAATGATCGGAATGGCTCCTAAGTCAGGGTGTTATGTCCTGAAAATAGGTGACAACTGCAAACCATCCACCCTGGTGTTGACTGACTTTAACAAGGTTCAGTTCACAGAGATTGAGGGCAGAAAAAGGAAATGGCCTAAAAAGAGTAAGTTTGCTGTGTTGCCCTCACACCACTTGATTCATGGTCCTGATCCTAAGGATCTCACCTGATACTTGGTTTTATAGGAAGGATGTGTAAAATTCCCAGAATGCTAGGAAACAGGGACGAAAACACTTCAAAGAGAAAGTTAATGAACTTGTTTCTGACCACAGGGCATCCTTCAGCACATGCTGTCTGGCGTGGCCTCCAACAAGGAGTGTGTGGTGAGGTGCTGAGAATGCAATGGGAGCAGGGTCCTGTCCCCATGCTAAAGAAGCTCACAGTTTAATGCAAATGAGAAGCCAGTGAGGACATCACTACTCCTGCTGTGCGCTTGGAAACTAGAAACACAAAACCTGACTCTGGAGGGAAGCTAAGGAAGCATTCTACTCTTGAGTTGACATAAGTGCATCTGAAGCTTCTGATCTCCGATGAGAACAATGGGGGACACCAAACAGAATATAAAACCCATGATTGAATACATCAAATTGCTAACATGGCAGTAAACAGACATGAGGTGAAGATGGAGAAGAAAGAAACCCAGGACGAAAGTCAGCCTCGCATTTGGAACCCATTTCCCTGAGTTTCATTGCTGAATTCCAGAAGGAACTACTGAGATGCAAAGAAGCAGAGCAGTTTTTGCACACATGCGTGGGATTAGATGGAAAACAAGTGGATTGAGGGTCTGCCAATGAAAGCGACCCATACTGAAGTCCACTGGCTCTGGTTGAGACCCAGAAGAGTCACACATCAGAATAGAGGTGGACAGGAAATACCCTGGCCTTTGTAGGGACTGAGCCTGCACTGACAACCTCAATTGCAGCCTGTATGGAGGACCCCTGACCATCCCCAGGAAGTAGACTCCCATCTCTTCTGCAGCAAGATAACATGCCACTAGGCCTCAATTCATTGCTAAATATTTTTTAACAAGTATCTCACATTTAACAAAAAGAGATCAGTCATATGGCAGCAAAATACAATGTAATATGACCAAAACATGAAAGACTGTGAAAATGAATCTGGAGGTGACCCAAGCATTGAATTCAACAATCCAGGCTGGGTGCGGTGGCTCACACTGGGAGGCTGAGGTAGGCAGATCACCTGAGGTCAGGAGTTCAAGACTAGCCTGGCCAACATGGTGAACCCCTGTCTCTACTAAAAATACAAAAATTGGGCTGGGCACGGTGGCTCACGCCTGTAATCCCAGCACATTGGGAGGCTGAGGTGTGCAGATCATGATGTCAGGAGTTCTAGACCAGCTTGGCCAATATGGTGAAACCCCGCCTCTAGTAAAAATACAAAAATTATCCGGGCATGGTGGCATATGCCTGTAGTCCCAGCTACTCAAGAGGCTGAGGGATAAGAATAGCTTGAACCTGGGAGGCGGAGGTTGCAGTGAGCCAAGATCATGCCACTGCACTCTAGCCTGGGTGACAGAGTGAGACTCTGTCTCAAAAAAAAAAAAAAAAAAAAAAAAAAAAAAAAATTGGCCGAATGTGGTGGCACACACCTGTAATCCAAGCTACTCAGGAAGCTGAGGCAGAATTGCTTCAAACTGGGAGGCAGAGGTTGCAGTGAGCCAAGATTGCACCATAGCACTCCAGCCTGGGCGACAGAGCGAGACTCTATCTCAAAATTTAAAAAAAAAAAAAAAAAAAGGCTGGGTGTGGTGGCTCACACCTCTAATCCCAGCACTTTGGGAGGCTGAGGCGGGTGGATTGCCTGAGGTCAGAAGTTCAAGACCAGCCTGGACAACATGGTGAAACCCCATCTCTAGTAAAAATACAAAAATTAGCTGGGCGTGGTGGTGGGCACCTGTAATCCCAGCTACTTGGGAGGCTGAGGCAGGAGAATTGCTTGAACCCAAAAGGCAGTGAGCTGAGATTGTGCCATTGCACTACAGCCTGGGCAACAAGAGCAAAGCTCCATCTCAGGAAAAAAAAAAAAAAGAGAGAGAGAAAGGAAAACCAATGCCAGTACTAGCAACTCCTCTTCCCCCGAAAAAATTACAAACAAGAATGTAGGAAGGGAAAGGAATCATACAGCTGAAACTAATGAAGCAGAAAGGACAAACTCAATTTTGAGCCCACCGAATTTGCCACAAATATTGTAGAAAATATTCTCAAGGACTTTACAGTTGTCTACTTTGATTGGCACATGGTTCATACAACAGTATTTGTGTCAAGGCACATCTTACTGTTTTTTGGCGGTCTTCCTCTTTCCATTGATTTTGTCGTGATGGTTGATTTTTGTTGTCACCTTCATCTTATGGAGTTTAGTTCTAACTTTTGTTTCCGCATATCTCCATAAAGTCACAAGGTCTTTCAGGCCAATTTTATTTCCTGGAAAGGAAGAAACTCTTTTCTTTGTGTGCATACAAATGGACCTCAGCCCTTGGTGAGAGTGAGGAGAGGAGAAGGTGAGAAACCTGAGGTCAAGAAGCTGTTCTTTCCCTTTCCAGGGCAAACTCATTTCCACACTATGGGGACTCCAACAGAGCCATACCTTCCTGTCTACTGCGGTTGGATCTCCAGGCTCTCTGCTGTACATCCGTGGATCCATCATGTCCATTTAGAGACCGGAAGATAGTCTTCAGGAAAGACACCTAGGAAATAATAATATAAGAATGACGGCTGGGCACGGTGGCTCATGCGTATAATCCCAGTACTTTGGGAGGCCGAGGCAGGTGGATCACGGGGTCAGGAGTTCAAGACCAGCCTGGCCAAGATGGTGAAACCCCGTCTCTACTAAAAATACAAAAATTAGCCGGGCATGGCAGCGGGCGCCTGTAATCCGAGCTACTCAGGAGGCTGAGGCAGAGAACCATTTGAAGCTGGGAGGCGGAGGTTGCAGTGAGCCCAGATCACACCACTGCACTCCAGCCTGAGCGACAGAATGAGACTCTGTCACACACACACACACACACACACACAAAAATGACATGAGGCTGGCACGGTGGCTCACTCCTGTAATCCCAGGACTTTGGGAGGCCGAGGCAGGCGGATCACCTGAGGTCGGGAGTTTGAGACCAGCCTCACCAACATGGAGAAACGCTGTCTCTGCGAAAAATACAAAATTAGCCAGGCATGGTGGTGCATGCCTGTAATCCCAGCTAGTCGGGAGGCTGAGGCAGGAGAATCACTTGAACCCAGCAGGAAAAGGTTGTGGTGAGCTGAGATTGTGCCATTGCACTCCAACCTGGGCAACAAAATTGAAACTCTGTCTCAAAAAAAAAAAAAAATAGGCCAGGTGCGGTAGCTCACGCCTGTAATCCCAGCACTTTGGGAGGCCGAGGCGGGTGAATCACAAGGTCAAGAGATGGAGACCATCTTGGGCAACATGGTGAAACCCCGTCTCTACTAAAAATATAAAAATTAGCTGAGCATGGTGATGCACGCCTGTAGTCCCAGCTACTCGGGAGGCTGAGGCAGGAGAACTGCTTGAACCCAGGAGGCAGAGGTTGCAGTGAGCCAAGATCCCACCACTGCACTCCAGCCTGGTGACAGAGTGAGACTCCGTCTCAAAAAAAAAAAAAAAAAAATGACATGAATATACTTCACACAACTGAACTGTACACTACAACACGGTTAGATGGTAATTATCATCTTATAAGTATTTTACCACAGGTTAACATGTTTCACAACTTGAAAAGGAAGTAATTACCTTCAGCTCTCTGAGTTCTAGAATTTGTAACATTTCACCCCCTGCTCCTTCCTGATCTGCACTGGAGCATCTTCCTTCTGTCCCTGCTCTACTCAGAGTTCACTTTCCCTTCCCTCACATCAGCTTCATTGAGGCTGGTTTGAACTTAACGCAAAACATTCTCACTAATGACTGAATTCCCACCAAGATTTCCATATTATCACAGTATGCTTTTAATCTTCTAAGATATTAAATCTTTGTTCTCATCATAGCTAAAATGCAATGCAAATCCCATCTCAGATGTGGGTCAGATACCTATGAATCTCCTGAGGTAGTCATTGAAATGACTTTTTTCTTGAGATGGAGTGTCACTCTCAACCATGCTGAAGTGCAGTGGCACTACCTTGGCTCACGGCAACCTCCACCTCCCAGATTCAAGCGATTCTTGTGCCTCGGCCTCCCAAGTAGCTGGGATTACAGGTGCCTGCTACCGTGCCTGGCTAATTTTTGTCTTTTTAGTAGAGATGGGGTTTCACCATGTTGGCCCATCTGGTCTTGAACTCCTGACCTCAAGTGATCCACCTGCCTCAGCCTCCCAAAGTGCTGGGATTACAGGCATGAGCCACCACACCTGGCCTGAAATAATATCTTTCAAATTCTTTGTAGAATTTGTTTTTTCCTGATTTCTGCACATAGGATAAAAAAAAAAATCATGTACTAGGATTTCGAGAGAAGCAATGGGTAATCTAAAAAGATGAAAAGAGCAACCACGTCAATCCCACAGCTACTGCTAGATTTCATAGGAAAGGTAGCTGGCCCAGTTTGGAGCTAGGAGAAATGTCAAACACATGAAGAAATGACAAGCAAAGAAATGCCATCACGCATGAATGCTTCATGGCACCCATGATGTCCCTGCTTAGGAGCTAATGGTATAGATGACTAGATGACAAGGACAAAGATGAGAGGTGTGAAGTTGTCCAAGTCCAACAGCTCAACTGAACTTTCCTAAATGGAATTGTTAAAAAGTGGTAAATTTAAAAACTTCCCCTGGCTCACGTGGTGGCTCACGCTTGTAATCCCAGCACTTTGGGAGGCTGAGGCGGGTGGATCATTTGAGGTCGGGTTTTGAGACTAGCCTGGCCAACATGGTAAAACCCCGACTCTACTAAAAATACAAAAATTTGCTGGGCATGGTGGTGGGCATCTGTAATCCCAGCTACTTGAGAGGCTGAGGTAGGGGAATCGCTTGAAGCCAGGAGGTGGAGGTTGCAGTGAGCCGAGATCACGCCATTATACTCCAACCTGGGCAACAGAGGGAGACTCGTCTCGGGGGTGAGAAAAGAAAAAAAAAAAAAAGCTTCCTCCAATGTATACCGAAAATTCTCTGTTCAGGACTAAGTGGCATAGAGAATGTTAAATTTGTCTAGATATCTTCATAACTCATGTATTTTCTGTTTTCTACATATCTTGAAAGGCAGTGCCAAATGACGTGTAATTATCTAGGCGGTAAAACTGAAACATACTTCCTCTTCCCTTGAATATAAAAAAGCATTGTGGTATTAGTACTTTTATCTTGGATCATTGTTCAGAAGGAGGTTCAGCCCCCAGACAACCACATTTTTACTGTCATGAATGGCAAGACAAAATGTAGAGCTCAACTTACCCAAAGGAAAAAAGGCTCAAAAGACAAATTATGGCACAACTTAGCAGCCAAATTCTTACCAAGTACAGACTTTTGACATACTGATCTCTCTCAGTTGCAAGTGGGAACATGCACTTTGAATGATGTCATTCAAAATTACCCTGCCCAGACACACTTTTCATTGATTCTCTTGGAGGGCAGTTCTAAGAGATTCTCTGGGGCTTTCTCTGCATCACGAGACGCAGTGCAGTTCTGCCCTTCACCTTCCGGCAGTTTGTCACCTCGTCCCTATGACCTCGGAGGAACTTTGTCTCAGGCCAATTGTTTGTTCCTTGGCCTCTTTCATTTCCCCTAAAAATCATTTGCTGCCCCTCTAAATGGCCTACATCTCCATCTATCTCCCTCTCCCCTCAGAAGAGGGTGCTCTTTAAGCATCAACCATCTGGCCCTTCTAGCAGTCCCATTTTTCAGCTGGTTCCCATGTTTATGCCTGCTCTATGTTTTTCTTTTCCTGTTAAGCTGTCTGTTGTCAGCTCATTTCTGCAGTGAATCTTCAGAGAGGACATTGGAAGCTTTCCTTCCACCCATACGATAGAACTATAAAGCAGAAGAGTTTTGAAAGAATTTCCTATTTAAGTGATGAAACCTCATACTCCATTTGTGATAAATAGCATAAAGGTTAAAAAAACTTATTTTTGACCAAAAGCTCTGTTGACATTCTATTAAACAAACACTGACCTATTTAATTTTCATAATGTAAATGGCAGATATTTTCATAATTCTTATGCTAATAAATCATTTCCCTGATTTTTTGGGTAAAACCACATATTCATAATGAAGTCCAGAAATGTGAATTGTTTTATATAATTTATTCTTATTTGTGATTACAAGTATACCTCTACAGAAAGTTAGGATACTCACACAAAGGTAATTTGTGCAGAAGAGAATGGTAAACGTGTAATGTCTCAGAAACTCAATAATGTTAATTATCCAAGGACTTCCAATTATCCAAGGACTTCCACCAAAGTCAGTCTCACGATGACGATACTCAGCCAGATCATTGATAACCTGGAATAATAATAGTTGAAATAATGAAAAGGTCAATGACACCAACAATATTTCACTCAGAAGAATCATCCTTAGAAACCGTCCACCTCCTCCAAAAGGTAACCACATCCCTCAGATATCACCGTGGGATTCCACTGATACAAAAAAGAACAGAAGTTAGAAGTCTCATGTTTTTCAGATGGCTGGTAGTGTTTTTAGGCATTGCAAATGTGGGGTGTTGTCTTTCTTGGTATAAAGCAGGGATATCCAATCTTTTGACTTCCCTGCCTATATTAAAAGAAGCAAAGTTGTCTTGAGCCACACATAACATACACTACCACTAACAATAGCTGATGATCTAAAAAAAAAAAACTCTTTTTTTTTTTTTTTTTGGGGAGACAGAGTTCCGCTCCACTCAGTCGCCCAGGCTGGAGTGCAGTGGTGCAATCTCGGCTCACTGCAACCTCCAGCTCCTGGGCTCAAGCCATTCTCCTCCCTCAGCCTCCCAAGTAGCTGAGATTACAGGTCTCTGCCACCATGCCCGACTAATTTTTGTATTTTTAGTAGAGATGAGGTTTCACCATGTTGGCCAGTCTGGCCTTGAACTCCTGACAGGCGATCTGCCTGCCTCGGCCTCCCAAAGTGCTGGGATTACAGGTGTGAGCCACCGTGCCCAGCCATTTTTTTTGTTTTTGTTTTTGTTTGGTGTTTTGTTTTTGAGATGGGGTCTCACTCTGTCACCCAGGCTGGAGTGCAGTGGTGTGCTCTCGGCTCACTGCAACCTCTGCCTCTCAGGTTCAAGTGATTCTCCTGCCTCAGCCTCCTGAGTAGCTGGGAGTACGGGTGCCTGACAATGCACTCAGCAAATTTTTGTATTTTTTGTGGAGATGGGGTTTTGCCATGTTGGCCAGGGTGGTCTCGAACTCCTGACCTCAGGTAATCTGCCTGCCTCAGCCTCCCAAAGTGCTGGGATTACAGGCATGAGCCACTGTACCTGGCCAAAATCTCCTAATGTTTTAAGAAAGTTTACAAATTTGTGTTGAACTGCATTCAAAACTGTCCTGGGCCACATGCAGCCCGTCCCTCATGGGTAAGACAAGCTAAGTATAAAGTAATTATCTTTTCTTTTTGTTTTGAGACAAAGTCTTGCTCTGTCACCCAGGCTAGATTGCAGTGGCATGATCTCAGCTCACTGCAACCTCCGCCTCCCGGGTTCAAGCGATTCTCCTGCCTCAGCTACTGAGTAACTGGGATTACAGGCGCCCGCCACCGCACTCGGCTAATTTTTGTATTTTTAGTAGAAACAGGGTTTCACCATCTTGGCCAGGCTGGTCTCCAACTCCTGACCTCATGATCCACCTGCCTCGGCCTCCCAAAGTGCTGGGAATACAGGTGTGAGCCACTGCACCTGGCCAGTAGTTATCTTTTCTTTAAAGTTATTTACTTGTTTTTTAAATTGATGTATAACATTGGATGCATTTATTATATATCACATGGTAAAAGAATCCCTCTAAATAATACTTCTCTCTTGGATTATATGAATCTTTGTCATTTAAAGCTCAGCATAAGTAAAAAAAAAAAAAATACAATGAAGAGATTACTTCATTCACAAATAAGTATCAAATTTTAGTGCTTAAAAATTAACCAGGTGGGCCGGGCATGGTGGCTCATGCCTGCAATCCCAGCATTTTGGGAAGCCGAGGTGGGTGGACCACGAGATCAGGAGATTGAGACCATCCTAGCTAACACGGTGAAACCCATCTCTACTAAAATTACAAAAAATTAGCAGGGCATGGTGGCACGTGCCTATAGTTCCAGCTACTTGGGAGGCTGAGGCAGAAGAATCACTTGAACCCGGGAGGCAGAGGTTGCAGTGAGCTGAGATCGCACCACTGCACTTCAGCCTGGGTGACAGAGCGAGACTCTGTCTCAAAAAAAAAAAAAAAAAAAGACATGAATATACTTCACACAACTGAACTGTACACTTCAACACGGTTAGATGGTAATTATCATCTTATAAGTATTTTACCACAGGTTAACATGTTTCACAACTTGAAAAGGAAGTAATTACCTTCAGCTCTCTGAGTTCTAGAATTTGTAACATTTCACCCCCTGCTCCTTCCTGATCTGCACTGGAGCATCTTCCTTCTGTCCCTGCTCTACTCAGAGTTCACTTTCCCTTCCCTCACATCAGCTTCATTGAGGCTGGTTTGAACTTAACGCAAAACATTCTCACTAATGACTGAATTCCCACCAAGATTTCCATATTATCACAGTATGCTTTTAATCTTCTAAGATATTAAATCTTTGTTCTCATCATAGCTAAAATGCAATGCAAATCCCATCTCAGATGTGGGTCAGATACCTATGAATCTCCTGAGGTAGTCATTGAAATGACTTTTTTCTTGAGATGGAGTGTCACTCTCAACCATGCTGAAGTGCAGTGGCACTACCTTGGCTCACGGCAACCTCCACCTCCCAGATTCAAGCGATTCTTGTGCCTCGGCCTCCCAAGTAGCTGGGATTACAGGTGCCTGCTACCGTGCCTGGCTAATTTTTGTCTTTTTAGTAGAGATGGGGTTTCACCATGTTGGCCCATCTGGTCTTGAACTCCTGACCTCAAGTGATCCACCTGCCTCAGCCTCCCAAAGTGCTGGGATTACAGGCATGAGCCACCACACTTGGCCTGAAATAATATCTTTCAAATTCTTTGTAGAATTTGTTTTTTCCTGATTTCTGCACATAGGATAAAAAAAAAAAATCATGTACTAGGATTTCGAGAGAAGCAATGGGTAATCTAAAAAGATGAAAAGAGCAACCATGTCAATCCCACAGCTACTGCTAGATTTCATAGGAAAGGTAGCTGGCCCAGTTTGGAGCTAGGAGAAATGTCAAACACATGAAGAAATGACAAGCAAAGAAATGCCATCACGCATGAATGCTTCATGGCACCCATGATGTCCCTGCTTAGGAGCTAATGGTATAGATGACTAGATGACAAGGACAAAGATGAGAGGTGTGAAGTTGTCCAAGTCCAACAGCTCAACTGAACTTTCCTAAATGGAATTGTTAAAAAGTGGTAAATTTAAAAACTTCCCCTGGCTCACGTGGTGGCTCACGCTTGTAATCCCCAGCTACTTGAGAGGCTGAGGTAGGGGAATCGCTTGAAGCCAGGAGGTGGAGGTTGCAGTGAGCCGAGATCACGCCATTATACTCCAACCTGGGCAACAGAGGGAGACTCGTCTCGGGGGTGAGAAAAGAAAAAAAAAAAAAAGCTTCCTCCAATGTATACCGAAAATTCTCTGTTCAGGACTAAGTGGCATAGAGAATGTTAAATTTGTCTAGATATCTTCATAACTCATGTATTTTCTGTTTTCTACATATCTTGAAAGGCAGTGCCAAATGACGTGTAATTATCTAGGCGGTAAAACTGAAACATACTTCCTCTTCCCTTGAATATAAAAAAGCATTGTGGTATTAGTACTTTTATCTTGGATCATTGTTCAGAAGGAGGTTCAGCCCCCAGACAACCACATTTTTACTGTCATGAATGGCAAGACAAAATGTAGAGCTCAACTTACCCAAAGGAAAAAAGGCTCAAAAGACAAATTATGGCACAACTTAGCAGCCAAATTCTTACCAAGTACAGACTTTTGACATACTGATCTCTCTCAGTTGCAAGTGGGAACATGCACTTTGAATGATGTCATTCAAAATTACCCTGCCCAGACACACTTTTCATTGATTCTCTTGGAGGGCAGTTCTAAGAGATTCTCTGGGGCTTTCTCTGCATCACGAGACGCAGTGCAGTTCTGCCCTTCACCTTCCGGCAGTTTGTCACCTCGTCCCTATGACCTCGGAGGAACTTTGTCTCAGGCCAATTGTTTGTTCCTTGGCCTCTTTCATTTCCCCAAAAAATCATTTGCTGCCCCTCTAAATGGCCTACATCTCCATCTATCTCCCTCTCCCCTCAGAAGAGGGTGCTCTTTAAGCATCAACCATCTGGCCCTTCTAGCAGTCCCATTTTTCAGCTGGTTCCCATGTTTATGCCTGCTCTATGTTTTTCTTTTCCTGTTAAGCTGTCTGTTGTCAGCTCATTTCTGCAGTGAATCTTCAGAGAGGACATTGGAAGCTTTCCTTCCACCCATACGATAGAACTATAAAGCAGAAGAGTTTTGAAAGAATTTCCTATTTAAGTGACGAAACCTCATACTCCATTTGTGATAAATAGCACAAAGGTTAAAAAAAACTTATTTTTGACCAAAAGCTCTGTTGACATTCTATTAAACAAACACTGACCTATTTAATTTTCATAATGTAAATGGCAGATATTTTCATAATTCTTATGCTAATAAATCATTCCCCTGATTTTTTGGGTAAAACCACATATTCATAATGAAGTCCAGAAATGTGAATTGTTTTATATAATTTATTCTTATTTGTGATTACAAGTATACCTCTACAGAAAGTTAGGATACTCACACAAAGGTAATTTGTGCAGAAGAGAATGGTAAACGTGTAATGTCTCAGAAACTCAATAATGTTAATTATCCAAGGACTTCCAATTATCCAAGGACTTCCACCAAAGTCAGTCTCACGATGACGATACTCAGCCAGATCATTGATAACCTGGAATAATAATAGTTGAAATAATGAAAAGGTCAATGACACCGACAATATTTCACTCAGAAAGAATCATCCTTAGAAACCGTCCACCTCCTCCAAAAGGTAACCACATCCCTCAGATATCACCGTGGGATTCCACTGATACAAAAAAGAACAGAAGTTAGAAGTCTCATGTTTTTCAGATGGCTGGTAGTGTTTTTAGGCATTGCAAATGTGGGGTGTTGTCTTTCTTGGTATAAAGCAGGGATATCCAATCTTTTGACTTCCCTGCCTATATTAAAAGAAGCAAAGTTGTCTTGAGCCACACATAACATACACTAACACTAACAAGAGCTGATGATCTAAAAAAAAAACTCTTTTTTTTTTTTTTTTTTTTGGGAGACAGAGTTCTGCTCCACTCAGTCGCCCAGGCTGGAGTGCAGTGGTGCAATCTTGGCTCACTGCAACCTCCAGCTCCTGGGCTCAAGCCATTCTCCTCCCTCAGCCTCCCAAGTAGCTGAGATTACAGGTCTCTGCCACCATGCCTGACTAATTTTTGTATTTTTAGTAGAGATGAGGTTTCACCATGTTGGCCAGTCTGGCCTTGAACTCCTGACAGGCGATCTGCCTGCCTCGGCCTCCCAAAGTGCTGGGATTACAGGTGTGAGCCACCGTGCCCAGCCATTTTTTTTGTTTTTGTTTTTGTTTGGTGTTTTGTTTTTGAGATGGGGTCTCACTCTGTCACCCAGGCTGGAGTGCAGTGGTGTGCTCTCGGCTCACTGCAACCTCTGCCTCTCAGGTTCAAGTGATTCTCCTGCCTCAGCCTCCTGAGTAGCTGGGAGTACGGGTGCCTGACAATGCACTCAGCAAATTTTTGTATTTTTTGTGGAGATGGGGTTTTGCCATGTTGGCCAGGGTGGTCTCGAACTCCTGACCTCAGGTAATCTGCCTGCCTCAGCCTCCCAAAGTGCTGGGATTACAGGCATGAGCCACTGTACCTGGCCAAAATCTCCTAATGTTTTAAGAAAGTTTACAAATTTGTGTTGAACTGCATTCAAAACTGTCCTGGGCCACATGCAGCCCGTCCCTCATGGGTAAGACAAGCTAAGTATAAAGTAATTATCTTTTCTTTTTGTTTTGAGACAAAGTCTTGCTCTGTCACCCAGGCTAGATTGCAGTGGCATGATCTCAGCTCACTGCAACCTCCGCCTCCCGGGTTCAAGCGATTCTCCTGCCTCAGCTACTGAGTAACTGGGATTACAGGCGCCCGCCACCGCACTCGGCTAATTTTTGTATTTTTAGTAGAAACAGGGTTTCACCATCTTGGCCAGGCTGGTCTCCAACTCCTGACCTCATGATCCACCTGCCTCGGCCTCCCAAAGTGCTGGGAATACAGGTGTGAGCCACTGCACCTGGCCAGTAGTTATCTTTTCTTTAAAGTTATTTACTTGTTTTTTAAATTGATGTATAACATTGGATGCATTTATTATATATCACATGGTAAAAGAATCCCTCTAAATAATACTTCTCTCTTGGATTATATGAATCTTTGTCATTTAAAGCTCAGCATAAGTAAAAAAAAAAAAAATACAATGAAGAGATTACTTCATTCACAAATAAGTATCAAATTTTAGTGCTTAAAAATTAACCAGGTGGGCCGGGCATGGTGGCTCATGCCTGCAATCCCAGCATTTTGGGAAGCCGAGGTGGGTGGACCACGAGATCAGGAGATTGAGACCATCCTAGCTAACACGGTGAAACCCATCTCTACTAAAATTACAAAAAATTAGCAGGGCATGGTGGCACGTGCCTATAGTTCCAGCTACTTGGGAGGCTGAGGCAGAAGAATCACTTGAACCCGGGAGGCAGAGGTTGCAGTGAGCTGAGATCGCACCACTGCACTTCAGCCTGGGTGACAGAGCGAGACTCTGTCTCAAAAAAAAAAAAAAAAAAAGACATGAATATACTTCACACAACTGAACTGTACACTTCAACACGGTTAGATGGTAATTATCATCTTATAAGTATTTTACCACAGGTTAACATGTTTCACAACTTGAAAAGGAAGTAATTACCTTCAGCTCTCTGAGTTCTAGAATTTGTAACATTTCACCCCCTGCTCCTTCCTGATCTGCACTGGAGCATCTTCCTTCTGTCCCTGCTCTACTCAGAGTTCACTTTCCCTTCCCTCACATCAGCTTCATTGAGGCTGGTTTGAACTTAACGCAAAACATTCTCACTAATGACTGAATTCCCACCAAGATTTCCATATTATCACAGTATGCTTTTAATCTTCTAAGATATTAAATCTTTGTTCTCATCATAGCTAAAATGCAATGCAAATCCCATCTCAGATGTGGGTCAGATACCTATGAATCTCCTGAGGTAGTCATTGAAATGACTTTTTTCTTGAGATGGAGTGTCACTCTCAACCATGCTGAAGTGCAGTGGCACTACCTTGGCTCACGGCAACCTCCACCTCCCAGATTCAAGCGATTCTTGTGCCTCGGCCTCCCAAGTAGCTGGGATTACAGGTGCCTGCTACCGTGCCTGGCTAATTTTTGTCTTTTTAGTAGAGATGGGGTTTCACCATGTTGGCCCATCTGGTCTTGAACTCCTGACCTCAAGTGATCCACCTGCCTCAGCCTCCCAAAGTGCTGGGATTACAGGCATGAGCCACCACACTTGGCCTGAAATAATATCTTTCAAATTCTTTGTAGAATTTGTTTTTTCCTGATTTCTGCACATAGGATAAAAAAAAAAAATCATGTACTAGGATTTCGAGAGAAGCAATGGGTAATCTAAAAAGATGAAAAGAGCAACCATGTCAATCCCACAGCTACTGCTAGATTTCATAGGAAAGGTAGCTGGCCCAGTTTGGAGCTAGGAGAAATGTCAAACACATGAAGAAATGACAAGCAAAGAAATGCCATCACGCATGAATGCTTCATGGCACCCATGATGTCCCTGCTTAGGAGCTAATGGTATAGATGACTAGATGACAAGGACAAAGATGAGAGGTGTGAAGTTGTCCAAGTCCAACAGCTCAACTGAACTTTCCTAAATGGAATTGTTAAAAAGTGGTAAATTTAAAAACTTCCCCTGGCTCACGTGGTGGCTCACGCTTGTAATCCCCAGCTACTTGAGAGGCTGAGGTAGGGGAATCGCTTGAAGCCAGGAGGTGGAGGTTGCAGTGAGCCGAGATCACGCCATTATACTCCAACCTGGGCAACAGAGGGAGACTCGTCTCGGGGGTGAGAAAAGAAAAAAAAAAAAAAGCTTCCTCCAATGTATACCGAAAATTCTCTGTTCAGGACTAAGTGGCATAGAGAATGTTAAATTTGTCTAGATATCTTCATAACTCATGTATTTTCTGTTTTCTACATATCTTGAAAGGCAGTGCCAAATGACGTGTAATTATCTAGGCGGTAAAACTGAAACATACTTCCTCTTCCCTTGAATATAAAAAAGCATTGTGGTATTAGTACTTTTATCTTGGATCATTGTTCAGAAGGAGGTTCAGCCCCCAGACAACCACATTTTTACTGTCATGAATGGCAAGACAAAATGTAGAGCTCAACTTACCCAAAGGAAAAAAGGCTCAAAAGACAAATTATGGCACAACTTAGCAGCCAAATTCTTACCAAGTACAGACTTTTGACATACTGATCTCTCTCAGTTGCAAGTGGGAACATGCACTTTGAATGATGTCATTCAAAATTACCCTGCCCAGACACACTTTTCATTGATTCTCTTGGAGGGCAGTTCTAAGAGATTCTCTGGGGCTTTCTCTGCATCACGAGACGCAGTGCAGTTCTGCCCTTCACCTTCCGGCAGTTTGTCACCTCGTCCCTATGACCTCGGAGGAACTTTGTCTCAGGCCAATTGTTTGTTCCTTGGCCTCTTTCATTTCCCCAAAAAATCATTTGCTGCCCCTCTAAATGGCCTACATCTCCATCTATCTCCCTCTCCCCTCAGAAGAGGGTGCTCTTTAAGCATCAACCATCTGGCCCTTCTAGCAGTCCCATTTTTCAGCTGGTTCCCATGTTTATGCCTGCTCTATGTTTTTCTTTTCCTGTTAAGCTGTCTGTTGTCAGCTCATTTCTGCAGTGAATCTTCAGAGAGGACATTGGAAGCTTTCCTTCCACCCATACGATAGAACTATAAAGCAGAAGAGTTTTGAAAGAATTTCCTATTTAAGTGACGAAACCTCATACTCCATTTGTGATAAATAGCACAAAGGTTAAAAAAAACTTATTTTTGACCAAAAGCTCTGTTGACATTCTATTAAACAAACACTGACCTATTTAATTTTCATAATGTAAATGGCAGATATTTTCATAATTCTTATGCTAATAAATCATTCCCCTGATTTTTTGGGTAAAACCACATATTCATAATGAAGTCCAGAAATGTGAATTGTTTTATATAATTTATTCTTATTTGTGATTACAAGTATACCTCTACAGAAAGTTAGGATACTCACACAAAGGTAATTTGTGCAGAAGAGAATGGTAAACGTGTAATGTCTCAGAAACTCAATAATGTTAATTATCCAAGGACTTCCAATTATCCAAGGACTTCCACCAAAGTCAGTCTCACGATGACGATACTCAGCCAGATCATTGATAACCTGGAATAATAATAGTTGAAATAATGAAAAGGTCAATGACACCGACAATATTTCACTCAGAAAGAATCATCCTTAGAAACCGTCCACCTCCTCCAAAAGGTAACCACATCCCTCAGATATCACCGTGGGATTCCACTGATACAAAAAAGAACAGAAGTTAGAAGTCTCATGTTTTTCAGATGGCTGGTAGTGTTTTTAGGCATTGCAAATGTGGGGTGTTGTCTTTCTTGGTATAAAGCAGGGATATCCAATCTTTTGACTTCCCTGCCTATATTAAAAGAAGCAAAGTTGTCTTGAGCCACACATAACATACACTAACACTAACAAGAGCTGATGATCTAAAAAAAAAACTCTTTTTTTTTTTTTTTTTTTTGGGAGACAGAGTTCTGCTCCACTCAGTCGCCCAGGCTGGAGTGCAGTGGTGCAATCTTGGCTCACTGCAACCTCCAGCTCCTGGGCTCAAGCCATTCTCCTCCCTCAGCCTCCCAAGTAGCTGAGATTACAGGTCTCTGCCACCATGCCCGACTAATTTTTGTATTTTTAGTAGAGATGAGGTTTCACCATGTTGGCCAGTCTGGCCTTGAACTCCTGACAGGCGATCTGCCTGCCTCGGCCTCCCAAAGTGCTGGGATTACAGGTGTGAGCCACCGTGCCCAGCCATTTTTTTTGTTTTTGTTTTTGTTTGGTGTTTTGTTTTTGAGATGGGGTCTCACTCTGTCACCCAGGCTGGAGTGCAGTGGTGTGCTCTCGGCTCACTGCAACCTCTGCCTCTCAGGTTCAAGTGATTCTCCTGCCTCAGCCTCCTGAGTAGCTGGGAGTACGGGTGCCTGACAATGCACTCAGCAAATTTTTGTATTTTTTGTGGAGATGGGGTTTTGCCATGTTGGCCAGGGTGGTCTCGAACTCCTGACCTCAGGTAATCTGCCTGCCTCAGCCTCCCAAAGTGCTGGGATTACAGGCATGAGCCACTGTACCTGGCCAAAATCTCCTAATGTTTTAAGAAAGTTTACAAATTTGTGTTGAACTGCATTCAAAACTGTCCTGGGCCACATGCAGCCCGTCCCTCATGGGTAAGACAAGCTAAGTATAAAGTAATTATCTTTTCTTTTTGTTTTGAGACAAAGTCTTGCTCTGTCACCCAGGCTAGATTGCAGTGGCATGATCTCAGCTCACTGCAACCTCCGCCTCCCGGGTTCAAGCGATTCTCCTGCCTCAGCTACTGAGTAACTGGGATTACAGGCGCCCGCCACCGCACTCGGCTAATTTTTGTATTTTTAGTAGAAACAGGGTTTCACCATCTTGGCCAGGCTGGTCTCCAACTCCTGACCTCATGATCCACCTGCCTCGGCCTCCCAAAGTGCTGGGAATACAGGTGTGAGCCACTGCACCTGGCCAGTAGTTATCTTTTCTTTAAAGTTATTTACTTGTTTTTTAAATTGATGTATAACATTGGATGCATTTATTATATATCACATGGTAAAAGAATCCCTCTAAATAATACTTCTCTCTTGGATTGTATGAATCTTTGTCATTTAAAGCTCAGCATAAGTAAAAAAAAAAAATACAATGAAGAGATTACTTCATTCACAAATAAGTATCAAATTTTAGTGCTTAAAAATTAACCAGGTGGGCCGGGCATGGTGGCTCACGCCTGCAATCCCAGCACTTTGGGAAGCCGAGGTGGGTGGACCACGAGATCAGGAGATTGAGACCATCCTAGCTAACACGGTGAAACCCATCTCTACTAAAATTACAAAAAATTAGCAGGGCATGGTGGCACGTGCCTATAGTTCCAGCTACTTGGGAGGCTGAGGCAGAAGAATCACTTGAACCCGGGAGGCAGAGGTTGCAGTGAGTCGATATCGGACCACTGCACTTCAGCCTGGGTGACAGAGCGAGACTCTGTCTCCAAAAAAAAAAAAAAAAAAAAAAAATTACCAAGGTGGAGATCATGAAAATGGCATGAATAGTGTGAGATTTCTCTAAGATTGTTGATATTAATTCCATTAGACTCTTATGTGAGTGAAGATGAAGACTTCCCCTGAGTAAGTTCAGACAGCTTGTGATAACATTTCTACATGGATTCCTCAGGATTTAACTATGTATTCTTGAAAACATCTCAATTTTAAATGTTTCTTTCAAGATGGTGAATTAAACAGAGACAACCCTTCAACAGGTTGAACTCAGCATATGCTGAGTCTGAAATGGAAATGATGGAGTTACAGAACCATACAACAATGATAATGATTTCAGAAACATGGTGTTGAGCAGAATAAAGCAGACCCAAAAGAGTACCTATGGCATGGCATGCATCTGTATACGCGAAATTCCAGAATAAGCAAGCTAACCTATGCTAAGAAAGAGACTGGCTGGGAAGAGTGAGAGTTCACTTTCTGGGGTGACATAATAGTGTAGATCTTGGCTGGGCATGGTGGTTCATGCCTGTAATCCCAAAACTTTGGGAGGCCAAGGTGGGCGGATCACCTGAGGTCGGGAGTTCAAAACCAGCCTGACCAACATGGAGAAACCCTATCTCTACTAAAAATACAAAATTAGCTGGGAGTGGTGGCACATGTCTGTAATCCCAGCCACTCGGGAGGCTGAGGCAGGAGAATCGCTCGAACCTGGGAAGCAGAGGTTGTGGTGAGCTGATATTGCCCCATTGCACTCCAGCCTGTGCAACAAGGGAGAAACTGTCTCAAAAAAATAAATAAATAAATAAAATAATGCAGATCTTGAAAGGGGGTTGGTTTATGCTGGTGTATGTACTTTCCAAAGTTAGTAAACTTACACTTAAGGTTATATATTTTGGCCAGGCGCGGTGGTTCATGCCTGTAATCCCAGCACTGGGAGGCCGAGGCAGGCAGATCACGAGGTCAAGAGATGGAGACTATCCTGGCGAACATGGTGAAACCCCGTCTCTACTAAAAATACAAAAATTAGCCAGGCGTGGTGATCTACTAAAAATACAAAAATTAGCCAGGCGTTGTAATCTGAGCTACTCAGGAGGCTGAGGCAGGACAATTGCTTGAACCCCGGAAGCGGAGGTTGCAGTGAGCCGAGATCTTGCCACTGCACTCCAGCCTGGGTGACAGAGTGAGACTCTGTCTAAAAAAAAAAAAAAAAAAAAAAAAAAAAAAAAAAAAAAAAAAGTCATCAAACCAGATGACACAAATCAAATGACATTTCGCTTTGTTTTGGTCCATTTTGTTTGTTAGAGACAAGAGTGCAGCGGGGCCATCTCGGCTCACTGCAACGTCCAGCTCCTGGGCCCAAGCGATCCTCCCACCTCAGCCTCTCCAGTAACTGGGATAACAGGTACGCACCACCAGGCCCAACTAATCTTTTTTGGAATTTTTTGTAGAGATGGGGTTTCGCTATGATGCCCTGGCTAGTCTTCAACTCCTGGACTCAAGTGATCTGCCCACCTCGGCCCCCTAAAGTGGTGGGATTACAGGCCTGAGCTGTGTAATTTCATGCCACGTGACACAGCCCAGTAAAAAGGAAGAAACCCCGCGGGTCCAGAGTCTACTCACAGGGGTGGGCTGATGGCTGATAAATCCCAGCAGGAGCCAAAGGAGGAGCCAAAAGCGCAGCCACATGTCCTGGTCCTTTCAGGGCGCCCTGAGGCGGCCAGGACAGAGGTGGAGGTGGCTTAGGGCAGTGGGGAGGGAAGGGGACGGGGACCAGGGCCGGATCTGAGTTGGGGAGGGGGAGGGGAGGGGGAGGGGAGGGGGAGGGGAAGGGGGGAAGTAAGGGAAGGGAAAGGAGGAGAAGGGGGCTGTTGGGCACCTGGTGGAGGTGGAGGAGGAGGAGAGAAGAAGAAAGGGGTCTGGGAAAGGATCCGGTTCAAATTAAGTTCTCAAGCACTGGTGGAAGGTTTAGCTACAGGTCACGGAGAAGATCAGGGAAGCAACAGGACACGCGGGGCAAGGGAGCGTGAGGCTTAGGAGCAATTAGAGGGAGACAAAAAGGTTCTGCTATCCACCAAACCTTCTTCAGTCTGGGCCCTCCCTTAGCAACCCTGGAGCTTTATACTCCCTCTCCACCAATCCCTGATGACCCCGGTGGTGCCTCACAATGGACAATGCCAAGTAGCGCCCGCATCATTCCAATGACCCCTCCCCCATCTCAGTCTCCCACACTCCTCGCAAGGACAGGTCCTCTCTGGAACCTTCACAAACCTGATTTCTGGTCCTCCCCAACCAGCTCCCTGTCCCTGCTTCTGGGCGCTCCTTCCTTCCTGAGCTCCCAGGGTTCCTCAAGGTCACTTTTGGTGACAAAACATAAAAAACAAATGATGGCAGGATGGCAGGAAGAACCTCATACCCAAGCAGAGTGCCAGGTTTTACAGCCTCCGCTCAGCCATTCATATCCTAAGCAACAAAACATCAGCAGGATGCGGAAGGTCCCGATAGTAAACCATCTCCATCACATCCATGTAGCCATCCGTCCATCAACCTGTATCTCAGGAACAAATGTAGATACATTCATTTTAAGCATGCATGATACATTTACAAAAATTAACCTGACTTATTTTGTTCCAGCAAATCTCAATATATTTGAGAGCAATCAAATCACACAGCATGTTTCTGATCATATAACTGTGCTAGAAGTCAATGATTAAAAGCTAATTCAAAATTATTATTTGCTTGGAAATTCAAAGTGCCCTTATAAGACATAAACATAAGAATCCAAAATGAAACAAGATTGCCTTCCAACTCAATGATGAGATCATAACATGGCAATAAAATGTCTCCCTCTGGCCTGGGAATTCCTGTTTGTGGCACAAGGTTGTGTGATCTCAAATCACCCCTAACCCACCTAGACATTTTAACATCCGAAACCGAGTGATGATGTCCTTATCTATATCATCTTACTGCCTGTGTGTGTGGACTTTAAATTCTGAACCCAAAAGACGGGGAGAAAACCAAGTTGACTTTCATGATTGACCTCTCAGGGATGTCCAAGGAATCTGTGCATTTCAAGAAACAAAGTTCATCAGCTTCTCTCCTAAGGCATTTGCCCACAATACCCAGAGGGCTTGGCAGCATCATGTGTGATGGGTGGGGAGCTCCAAGCAGGTGGGCAGGACCCAGGGGCCTGGTGACCAGGACAGACCCCCACTGTCCATCACCTTTCCTGGCCCTGTCCTCAGCTAAACTTCCCACAGGCCTTCTGCCCGATCACACAGAGTGTGCCCAAACTCACTCAGGCCTCTGGCAGCTGAAAACCACTGCTTTAAATCCCTTTACCATTTACTATGACATAAGGTTATTGTAAACAGGAAATATTCTATTGATGCTACAAATGGAAAGCCAATGCCTTTACCATAAATAGAAAAACAACCCTAAGAAACAAGCAAAACAAAAACAAAACAGGGGCTGGGTCTGGTGGCTCACGCCTGTAATCCCAGCACTTTGGGAGGCCGAGGTGGGCGGATCACAAGGTCAGGAGTTCCAGACCAGCCTGGCCAATATGGTGAAACCCTGTCTCTAATAAAATACAAAAATTAGCCGGGTGTGGTGGTGGGCGCCTTAGTCCCACCTACTTGGGAGGCTGAGGCAGGAGAATAGTTTGAACCCGGGAGGCAGAGTCTGCAGTGAGCCGAGATTGCACCACTGCACTCCAGCCTAGGCGACAGAGCGAGACTCTGTCTCAAAAACAGCAACAACTACAAACAAACAAAAAACAGGATTAACAAAACTATGGAATTCAATTCTATTTATATGCTGCAGCCATGTTCCAGCCCTAGATTTGGCTGGGCATGGTGGCTCACGCCTGTAATCCCAGCACTTTGGGAGGCTGAGGCAGGCGGATCACGAGGTTAGGAGTTCGAGACCAGCCTGACCAACATGGTGAAACCCCGTCTCTACTAAAAATACAAAAATTAGCCAGGCATGGTGGCACACGCCTGTAATCCCAGCTACTCAGGAGGCTGAGGCAGGACAATCCCTTGAACCCGGGAAGCGGAGGTTGCAGTGAGCCGAGATCGTACCATTGCACTCCAGCCTGGGTGACAGAATGGAATGAGACTCTGTCTCAAAAAAAAAAAAAAAAAGAAGCCCTAGATTTCGGTTGTGTTGGTTGTAAAAGGAGAGACCAAGTAAGTGGGGGTTGAAGTCAGATTAGACCAAAAGTGAATGGCAGAGAGTACTATAATGTCCATGAAGGGTTGCTAGAGTCACCGTGATCATAGCCCAAGCAGAGACAGGGAAAGGAAGATGTGAGCAGAGTTTGGGGTCTCGAACAATGAAGGTTATTCGTGCAGCCCAGGAAAGGCTCCCCAAAGCCAGGATCAACCTCCCTTGCAGGCAGTCCCTCATGGAGGCATGGCCAGGCACCTTAGATTTGAGACCAGCTATGTTGCTGCTGACCAGCTGTGTGACCCTGGGCTGGTTTCCTTCCATACAATGGGAGTGCCAATGGCTGCATGCATGCAAAGACCGTCTGAGGATAGGAGGAAGCAATCTGTTGAGCACCCGTGTACCTGAGTGTCATCACCTCCCAAGGGCATCTTTCATTCCAGAGCTGGCACCTTGGAAGGCCCTTGGTCACTGAAGGCAGTGATGGTGGTAACAGCAGTAAATCATCATTTACGGCTGATGAGGGAAGGCCAGGGGTAGGGCTCCTAGGTCCTGGATAAGAATGAGGGTCTGGGCACTCCTGGGGACACCTGAGTGGTAGGACTCCTGGGTCCCCAGGGGGCAGGTCCATCTTCGGTGGCTTTGGGCCTAGGCTGGGATGCTGGGTTATCCACTGGAGCATCAGCAGTACAGGCAGGCACAGAGGCAGTGGATCCATCAGAGGTGGCAGGTGTAGGATCGTCTGGTGAGCAAGTAGAGTCACCAAGCCTGGCTGAACACTACCCCCACTACCCCCACTATCCCCACAGACGATGCCCTGTCCCTTGCCTCATGCTCCGGCAGGGTACAGGCTCGCACCTGGGGCCTCATGGAGCATCTCTCTAAGACCTCTGTGTCCTGGTCATTGAATGGGCACTTGAGTCACCCAGGGCCATTGGAACAAAGAGGAAGAATCAGGCCCCACGATGTTTTGGGAGAGTGTTTAGCACAGGAAAACGCACAGAATACATGCACGACACGGGGGCACTGTCAGTGTGGGAGCAATAGTTTACAACCTCCAGCCCTAATCTGAGCACTCTCACCTGTGCAATCTGAAAGGAACAGGAGACTTGCAGGAAAAATAGTGCCTGGATTTAACTTAAAGGAACTAAAATGTTGGAATTTTTACTCTTGATATCCTTCCAAATCAACTCTCTCAATGTTCCCATCCTCAAAACTATCATCTGGGGTAACTGAGGCAGTCAGAGATTTACTGACTCAATGTCACTCAGTTGATTCTGAGTTCACTGCTGATTACATCTGACCAAACTGCTTTTTCTGAAGTCTACTCCGTTTCATCATGCTGGTGATGATTTTGTGCAGCTCCGGGACAAACTCCACCTGGCTGAGGATAAAGCAAATCTGCGGTGACTTAGTCCTCCTGTCATTTCCCATCAGTTCCCCACTCTCCTCCTCTGCCCCTCCACAGTCTCCCATGCAGGCTGACACCATATGACGGCCTTAATGGAGTCCACCGAGTATTTCAGGTTCTCTCCTGGGCCACTTGAAAGTGGATGTACCCATGGGATTTGCTCTGACCCAAGAGATGTGAGTGGAAGTGAAGCGTGTCACCTTGAGGCAAAAGAGTTGGGAGCCATTGAGACTGGCCACCCTCTCCTTCATCTCTTAGAGCAGCTGACAGCTCCCATATGGAGGCTGCTCCTTTATTCTCGTGGCAGGATGAGGGCATGTGGGGCACAGGGCACAGGAGAGCCATGGAGGATGTGCAGCATGGGCAGGAAAAGAGCCTTCAGTGGTGTACATTTCCATCGTTTGGGGCTGTTTGTTACCTACAGTGATACCTAGCCCATCCTAGCAGGCATGCACCATCTACCCCACACTCTGTGATGCAGACTAGCCTGCCGTCAGAACATGAACTGGTGGTCAGACACACGTAGGTTTCAGTTCCAGCTCTGCCTCTTATTGACTGTAACCTCAGGCTTAACTTTCAGTCTCTGAGCCTCAGTTTCAACTCTGTAAAATGAGGTGGCTATACCATCTCAGGTTGCAGAGAGAATTAAATGAAATATAAGTGCATGTAGAGCATTGAACCCAGGGCCTGGCACACACAGTGAGTACTCAATGTTAGCCATGTAGCTTCATAATGCATACTGATTGTCAATATTCAGACAATGCAGTAAAGTATTACCAAAAATAAAAATAAACTTACTTGCATATGTATTCTTTCAATCTTTATTTTTAAACGGGGTAAAACTATGCATATTCTTTCATAGCCAGTGTTTTTCTCTTCATAGTATATTGTTAAAATAATTTTATCTTGGACCGGGTGCAGCGGCTCACACCTATAGTCCCAGCACTTTGGGAGGCCACGGTGGGCAGATTACGAGGTCAGGAGTTGACACGAGCCTGGCCAATATGGTGAAACCCCATCTCTACTAAGAATACAAAAATTAGCTGGGCATGATGGCGCACACCTGTAGTCCCAGCTACTCAGAGGCTGAGGCAGAGGAATTGCTTGAACCCGGGAGACGGAGGTTGCAGTGAGCCAAGATTGTGCCATTGCACTCCAGCCTGGGTGACAGAGTGAAACTCTGTCTCTCTCTCTCTCTATATATATATGTGTGTGTGTGTGTGTGTGTGTGTGTGTGTGTGTATCTATATAAATCTCAAAAATAAAAGATCATTTTTGAGATTATCATTTTAAAAGACAAGATAATGTTCAACTTAATGACTAATTTAATTATTACTATTGGACTTTTTGTAGACTGTACAGAGCATTCAAAACAAATGAAGGAGAATAAAAAATATGTATTACATGTTGTAAAATAAACGTGATGTGGTTAATTCTTTTATTCAAAATTATAGAACATATATATGTACTATAGAATGTATTTCTTATTATGAGTCATGTTAAAAAGTAGTTTAGAAGCTGTTGATTTGAATTTCCTTTTCAAATTTTGCAGGATAATTTTTTTTTTTTTGACAGAGTCTCGCTCTGTCGCACAGTCTGGAGTGCAATGGCGTGATCTCGGCCCACTAAAACCTCCACCGCCTGAATCTAAGCAATTCTCCTGTCTCAGCCTCCTGAGTAGCTGGGACTACAGGCTCACACCACCATGCCCGGCTAATTTTTGTATTTTTAGTAGGGACGAGGTTTTGCCATATTGGTCAGGCTGGTCTCAAAGTCCTGGCCTCAGGTGATCCACCAGCCTCAGCCTCCCAAAATGCTGGGATTACAGGCATGAGTCACCATGCCCAGCCTAAACTTGGCAAGATAATAAATAACCTTTTTAAGTGTCGTTGGGCACTTGTCTGGTTGTTTTTCTTTAGGTTACCATGCCAGCAATGATTCCTTTTGAGTTTCTGACAGAAGATAGTGGTTTTCGTCCAAATAAGTCAACTACTCTACCCCATCCCTAAGCCACTTGTATGGAAAGAAAAAGAGGAAGAAGCCAGTACTGTGACTGCGTAAGCTTCCCCCAGCATCACCCGCTATGAGATGTGTGGCAGCTGAGACCCGGGAACTGCTCAAGGGCACCAGGCCCCATCTGTCTGCACTCACTCACCTTCCTCAGGTACTCGCATGGGCATGTCACTGACTTTACGTGCTGCTGCAGCTCCTTGGTGAGCTGGCCCTGGTCATGGGACAGGAACTGTGGGGTCAGGACAATAGAGAGCTTCACCATTTGCAGAATGAGAACAGAAGCTCGTGATGAGTGCCAACCTATTAGATAATTTTAAAAAAAGTGTTGAATGAGTGGAAAAACAAGGTGATGTTTGAGTCTATAGTGGTCAAGGGCTTCAGAAAAGGACAGAACCAAGTTCAAATTCCTGTACTTTGAGTTTCTACTTCATGCCATGCAAAATTACTTTACCCCTTTTAACCTCAGTTTTCTTCTGTGTGAAACAGGAACAATAGTTTCATTCGTCATTCAGTTTCTCTCAAGGTTTCACGAGATCATACCTATAAAACATCCAAGTCATTTAAATGTATCATCATTTCTGTCATAATTAATGGGATCCATTTCACTATTATTGGATATACAGTTCTGTGCCTGAAACCTACAAAAAAAGAAAATGTTAAGTCTAAAAAGCATTAGTGATTTCTCATTTTTGTATTACTAATTATAACACTATTTAATCACACAAGGCCTTGTCCGTGGCAGGTGCTCAATAAACACTTGTCGAATCAATGCATGTGGGCTCCGGAGCCACACTGTTTAGATTCTATTCTGCCTCCACCACTTATCAGCTGTGTGATCTGGGTAAGATAATTCACCTCTTTATGTCTGCACTTCCCTCTCCATAAACTATATATAATGAGAATCCTTAGCTCATTCAGTTGTGGTGAGGGGTGAATGATTTGGCACACAGGAGGGGCTTGTTAAACATTAGCTGTGATGATCTCCTTCCAAATCTTCATTTTCAGAGCCACAGATGAGGCCATAGTGCAACCAGGTGACCTTAGAGTGTAAGTACACATGATCGCCAGCTATGCTCTATCTCCACCATAGGTCCAAGACTGGGTAGTTCTGGCCTGGAGGTTTCTGCTGCATTTGCCTTCTCAGTGTTCACCTAAGGACTTTTGTATTTTCCTCCTCACATCCCCACAGATGGGGTTCAGGCTGCCGGACACAGCTGGGTGACGCCAGGGCAGTGGTCACCTGTGCCAGCCCCGTGAGGTAGCTGGAGGATCATTGTTCCTTCCTTCTCGGGCTCTGGGCAGATGCCAGGGCTGGGGTGACCCATGCCCTCAAGTTTCTTGCTTTGGTGGGCCACATTTTCCCTTGGCAAAGAGGGTAAAGGTCACAGGATGCCAGAGAGCTGTGACTTCTCTGTGCCCTGGGCCCAAACTATGAAGACCTGACACACTATGCTAAAAGTCCAAGGCTGGGTGCTCCCCAGAGCTTCTTGCCTCACCGCTTCTGCTGAGGGAGGAATGAATACTATGGCCTCCCAGAGCTTTGGGAGCTTGTAGCAAGCAGCCTCCCCAGCGCAAAATCTCTTGGAAACCTCTAACTGTGTCTGAAACATTAGTGCAAATGTTGCATCCTATTTCCCATATGTCCGCATGTTTTAGGAAAAAACCCTCAATTTCCTAAATATGCAAGAAAAATCGGTATTGTAGGACAATGTGACTTTTTAAACAATGTTATTTAAAAATCTTCCCCACCTCCTTTTCTGCCCTCCAAGACTGCCAAATACTTGTTGAACATATATTATTAAATGCCTACTACATGCCAGCCATGATTCATGGTCTTGGGGACACAGCAGAGAACGAACTGACAGGATTCCTCTCTTATGTAACTCACATTCTTATATGATAATGATAAGGGTTAACATTAATTAAGCTGTCACTACGTGTTAGTCATGGTGCAGTCATTCCCACACATTATTACACTTAAACCTGCTAGCAAGCTTGCAAGATAGTTAGTTGTTTTTCCTTCAAAAACTGAGTCTCGGAATGATGAAGCACTCTGTCCAATGTCACACAGCTAGTAAGTGTGGAGACCTTGCATCCAATCAATGCCCGTCTCATTCTAAAGGCCATGTTATGTGTTCTCCAGCCCATGGAGAATAATTTTAACACAGTCAATGAAATTTCTACACAACAATGTTCTTGTCTCAAGTCCAAGAATGCCTCCTACACCTCCTATAATACTGGCTTTCTGGTGAGTAAAGATGCCATTCTCATGTGTAATCAGGTGGCAAATGGAGATATGACCAAAGTAACCATCTGCCTACACTCATAACCCTGTACACACTCTTCCTGTGTCGATTCAATTCAAGTACCCCTTTTGATCACTTAGCAAATCTGACCTTCAAAAGGGTTGAGGTTTTTATATCCATGTAAGTTTCTGTATTGCTTTGGAAGTCTCTGGTTAAATTAATACTCTTTTAATAGTGACCTGTGATTCTGTTTTGATCAAGTGTTTTCAAACTTGACGTCTTTGATGGGTTTCTCCAGTGTCAAAATCCTAAATCAAGTCTTTTTGGCTTAAAACTAACTTTGGGATTTTTTCAGCTGCATCCCTTGGGGAGTCTAAAGAATGTATCTCTCATCTTGTAGAGGTATTAAGTGATTCGATTTATTTGGTAGATTAAATGGGCAGGCATTGTCAAATGTGGCGATACTGCATGGGAGGGCACTGTCAAGTGAGGTGACATTAGATCTCATCTCAGTTATATTTATGGGTATGTTGTTGATATACGTGTTCCAAAAATTGCATACATTTATACAAATTTAATATGATTTGTAATTTTGATAGTTATGCTAAATATTTGCTAAAGTTATATTTGTATAAACATGTCATGAATGGCTGGGCACCGTCACTCATGCCTGTAATCCCAGCACTTTGGGAGACAAAGGCAGGTGGATCACCTGAGGTCAGGAGTTCCAGACCAGCCTAATAGAGTGAAACCCTGTCTCCACTAAAAATACAAAAATTAGCCATGCCTGGTAGCACATGCCTGTAGTCTCAGCTACTCGGGAGGCTGAGACAGGAGAATTGCTTGAACCCAGGAGGCAGAGGTTGCAGTGAGCCGAGATCATGCCACTGCACTCCCGCCTGGGTGACAGAGGTAGAATCTATCTGAAAAAAAAAAAGTTATTATTTCTGAAGATTGTATGAAATTTATAAAAGTCTGGTGGCCCTGATATGATGCTGTCAGTCATGATTCTGATTACTGTCTTAAAATGCTGCAAATAAGTAATTAAATGTCCTTGTGAACTGGGAAGTTTCATCAGACTTTTATCATAACTTTTGTTTCCATCATCCACAGTTACTGTTTTGAATTCTTCTCTAAACATATTTGTAATTGGCAATAGTCCAAATTTTCTTTTGTTTTCTTTCCTGTTTTTGAGACACAGTCTGGCTCTGTCGCCTAAGCTGGAGTGCAGTGGTGGGATCTCGGCTCACTGCAAACTCCGCCTCCCGGGTTCACGCCATTCTCCTGCCTCAGCCTCCCAAGTAGCTGGGACTACAGGTGCCTGCCACCACGTCCAGCTAATTTTTTGTATTTTTAGTAGAGACAGGGTTTCACTGTGTTAGCCAGGATGGTCTCAATCTCCTGATCTCGTGATCTCCGTGCCTCGGCCTCCCAAAGTGCTGGGATTACAGGTGTGAGCCACTGTGCCCAGCCTAATTTTTGCATTTTTAGTAGAGAGGAGGTTTCACCATGTTGGCCAGGATGGTCTCGATCTCCTGACCTTGTAATCCACCTGCCTCGGCCTCCCAAAGTGCTGGGATTACAGGCGTGAGCCACTGCAACTGACTTTTTTTCTTTTCCTTTTCCTTTTTTTTTTTTTTTTGAGACAGAGACTCACTCTGTCACCCAGGCTGGAGTGCAGTGGCATGATTTCGGCTCACTGCAACCTCCACCTCCTGAGTTCAAACAATTATCCTGCCTCATCCTTCAGAGTACCTGGGATTACAGGTGCGTGCCACTGTGCCCGGCTCATTTTTGTATTCTTAGTAGAGACGGCATTTCGCCATGTTGGCCAGGCTGGTCTCAAACTCCTGGCCTCAACTGATCCACTCTCATTGGCCTTCCAAGGTGCTGGGATTATAGGCGTGAGCCACCACAACTGGCTCAGTAAATACATTTTTTATTATCAAAAAGAGTAGTGTATGGTTGGTGTATTCTGTGTAGAATGTATTTTATTGATGTCTCCTATTTTTATAATTTCTGAGTTAAGTACTTTTTAATTAATGCTTTTTAGTTTTGGGCAGATTCAGTTGACTAAAGCACCTCATTTCCCAGATACATGAAATAAAATATTTGGCTTCTTTTCCAATTTCACACTGATGTTATTTTGTGAAAATCAGTGCTTTAAGATAAATCTTTATACGTTAAGGTAAACATGAGAAACTTGATCTAATATTTAATATTTATTCAGTTCTACACTTTATTAACTTCTACACCAGCAGATTTAGACATTATGTAACTATCTCAAGAAGTTTCACTTGGATGCAATGCTTCACGCTTGTAATGCTTCCCAGCACTTTAGGAGGCTGAGGTGGGAGGACTGCTTAAGGCAAGGAGTCTGAGACCAGCCTGGGCACCACCCACCTTGGCCTCCCAAAAGTCAAAGTCAAAGTCAAAGTCACCAAAACTTTTAAGCCAGAGTCTGCTAACCAAATGTGACTGAGGCTGGGGAGAGCCCCAAGTTGAGAACAATAATGAACAATTATTGTATGAACAATTGTTAGAGACAGCTAACAGAGTCCAGGTCCCACAATGATTATTAGTCCTAGGATGCTGCCCAACAGTCCACACTGCAGGAAGACCTAGAGGGAAAAGACTACGAGCTCTTGCTGCGATTTGAAAACAGAGTCACTGACAGCCCACGTGTCACGGAAGTGGCAGACAGCTAATCACAAACAACCTGCGGGCACAATGACCTCATTCCACACATAGCACCCTCAGACAGCACCATCAGACCTGAGGGGCCATGTGGCCACGCATGAGGAAAGACCCTGTGGGCAGGGAGGGGCTGGCGAGGGAAGGTGCTGTGCTATGGCAGGCTCCCCAGGCTTGCAAGGACTCTGGACACTACAGGAGGGGACCACGGGTGTCTACACCGCCCTGGGCTATGTGCAGGCTTTCCTGGGAGGACTGGCGCTGTCCCTGGGGCTTCTGGTCTATCGTTCTCTGCACTTTCCCTCCTGCCTCCCAACAGTGGCCTTCCTATCTGGCTTGGTGGGGCTGCTGGGCTCTGTGCCAGGCCTCTTTGTGCTGTAGACCCCCGTGTTGCCCAGTGACCTCCTGAATTGGAGTTGTGTGGGGGCAGTGGGGATCCTCAACTTGGTCTCTTTCACATGTGTGGGCTATGCGGTCACCAAGGCCCATCCTGCCCTGGTGTGCGCTGTCCTGCATTCCGAGGTGGTGGTGGCCCTTATACTGCAGTATTATATGCTCCATGAGACTGTGGCACCTTCTGACATCATGGGGGCCGGGGTTGTGCTGGGCAGCATTGCCATCATTACAGCCTGGAACCTCAGCTGTGAGAGGACAGGGAAGGTGGAGGAGTGAGATAGAACTTGGGAGCCCGGGGGTTGGGAGGGACAGGGATAAATAAAGGCAAAGACTGAAGACCAAAAAAAAAAAAAAAAAAAAAACAACAACAACAAAAAAAAACTTAAGGACTTAACCATTCAGAGGAAAAAAATAACCCGGCACGAAAATAAAAATCAATCAACAGAAGCAGACATAGAAATGATGTATTAGTGACTAGAAAAGGAGATTAAAACAGTTAGTATAAATATGCACCATATGTTCAAAATAGTAAAGCATCCACAAAATTAGAAGTATAAGAGATATAAAAATGACTCAACTCAAATTTCTAGAGATGAAAAAGACAATGTCTAAGATTAAAATACACTGGATAGCAAATAACAACTTGGATGAATCTCCAGGGAATTATGTTTGCGGGGAGAAACAGTCCCAAAACATTACGGTATAATTCTATTGACAAAACATTTTGAAATGGCAAAATTTCAGGAATGGAGAACAGATCAGTGGTTGTCAGGACTTAGAGATGAAAGAGGTGGTAGAGGGGCAAGAGAGAGGTGGCTGCAATTATAAGAGGACAGTACAAAGGGGACTTGTAGTGTTAGAACTGTTCAGTATTACAACTATGGTGGTGAATACATGAACCTGCACAGGTGA
Organism: Pan paniscus; assembly: GCF_029289425.2. Classification (NCBI taxonomy): domain Eukaryota; kingdom Metazoa; phylum Chordata; class Mammalia; order Primates; family Hominidae; genus Pan; species Pan paniscus. The sequence goes on along the minus strand of NC_073266.2, from coordinate 26,378,453 downwards.
TCAAATTGTATGCAATGTAATAGACACAGATAGAGACACCTACACACAGAGTGCAAGTAACACCAGGAATCTCTGGATAACATTGGTACATTGTATCAATGTCAGTATCCTGGTTGTGATATTACAGTCAACCCCCTGTAGCCTGAGGTTCTGCATCTACTGATTCAAACAACTACAGATGGAAAATATTTGAAGAATAAAGCAATAAAAAATAATATAATCAAAAACCAATACAGCATAACAGCTGCCATACATAGCCTTTACATTACATTAGGTATTAAAAGTAATCTAGAGATGATTTAAAGTATACAGGAGGATGTGGGTAGGTTATATGCAAATACTATGCCATTTTATATCAGGGACTTGAGCATCCATGGATTTTGGTATCTGCGGGGGTCCTGGAACTCATCCTGCTTGGATACTGAGGGATGTCCCTATAGTACAACTTAGCAAAATGTTACCATTGATGAAAACTGGGCAAAGCATACAAATGATCTGTATTATCTCTAACAATAACATATGAATCTAGGGCCGGGCGTGGTGGCTCACACCTGTAATCCCAGCACTTTGGGAGGCCGAGGCGGGCAGATCACGAGATCAGGAGATTGAGACCCCCATCCTTGCTGACATGGTGAAACCCTGTCTCTACTAAAAATACAAAAAATTAGCCGGGTGTGGTGGCAGGCGCCTGTAGTCCCAGCTACTCCGGAGGCTGAGGCAGGAGAATGGTGTGAACCCGGGAGGCGGAGCTTGCAGTGAGCAGAGATTGCGCCACTGCACTCCAGCCTGGGCGCCAGAGCGAGACTGCATCTTAAAAAAAAAAAAAAAAAGAACAAAGTACCAGTTAACTGTAGGTCAACATCAAGCCATCTAGTAAACATACCATTTAATTCACAAAAAAAAGTGGAGCTCTCTGACGGGACGTAAAAAATACGTTAGCAAGTAATGGCCAAAAATTTTCTAAATTTCATGAAAACTATTAACCCAGAGATCTAAGAAGCTCAATGATGCCTCACACCCCTATGGGTCTTTTCAATGAAAACACAATGCCATATTGGCATGAAGGTAAATCTATAGATCAATGAAATGTAAAAAAGACTCTGGAAATAGAAAATTGGAGGCAAAGTAATGTGGAAAAGAATAATCTTTCCAACCAATGCTGGATTGATAGAAAAGCCATATGCAAAAATAAATAAATGAATAATTCTCAACCCTTACACTTCACACCATACACAAAAATTAACTTAGAATGGATAAAGGCTCTAAAGGTAAAACTAAAAACTGTAGAACTTCTGGAAGAAAATAAATTCTTAGTAACCTGTAAATAGCATGGGTTTCCTAAACAGAGTATCAAAAGTTGGAACTACTACAGAAACAGAATTATAGACTTCATTACAATTAGGATCTTTTCATCTTCAAAATACATTGTCTCTCCTCTCTGTCTCTATGGACATGCCTATCTGGATATTTCCTATAATAGGAATAACAGCATGTGACCTTTCATGACTGGCTTCTTTCATGTAGCATAAAGTTTTCAAGTTCATCCATGTTGCAGCCTGCATCAGTGCTTCATTTCTTTTCATGGCCAAATAATATTCCACTGCATGCATACACTACATTTTATTTATTCATTCATCTTGATAGACATTTAGACTGTTTCCACTTTTTGGCTGTTGTGGATAATGCTTCCATGAATATTCATGTACAAGTGCCTGTGTGCACCTATGTTTTCAATTCTCTTGGATTTATGTCTAGAAGTGGAATTTCTGGGTGTGAACACCATTTCAAATATTGCTGAAATATTGTATTCACTGATTTATGTAATAGCTATTGCTTTGAAAAGATTAAAGCAAAAAGTGGAAGCTGGCTTTAAAAAAAAAAAAAAAAGAAAGAAAATGAAAAGACCAGCCAACGCCTCTGCCCGGCCGCCCCATCTGGGAGGTGAGGAGCGCCTCTGCCCGGCTGCCCCATCTGGGATGTGAGGAGCGCCTCTGCCCGGCCGCCCATCGTCTGGGAGGTGAGGAGCGCCTCTGCCCGGCCACCCATCATCTGGGAGGTGAGGAGTGCCTCTGCCCAGCCACCCCGTCTGGGATGTGTGGAGCGTCTCTGCCCGACCGCCCATTGTCTGGGAGGTGAGGAGCGCCTCTGCCCAGCCGCCACCCCGTCTGGGAGGTGAGGAGTGCCTCTGCCCAGCCACCCATAATCTGGTAGGTGAGGAGTGCCTCTGCCCGGCCACCACCCCATCTAGGAAGTGAGGAGCTTCTCTGCCTGACTGCCCATCATCTGGGATGTGAGGAGCGCCTCTGCCCGGCCACCCCATCTGGGATGTGAGGAGCGCCTCTGCCCGGCCGCCCCATCTGGGAGGTGAGGAGCGCCTCTTCCCGGCCGCCACCCCATCTGGGAGGTGAGGAGCGCCTCTGCCCGGCTGCCACCCCGTCTGGGAGGTGAGGAGCGCCTCTGCCCGGCCGCCACCCCGTCTGGGAGGTGAGGAGCGCCTCTGCCCGGCCGCCACCCCGTCTGGGAGGTGAGGAGTGCCTCTGCCTAGCCGCCCCATCTGGGAGGTGAGGAGCGCCTCTGCCCGGCTGCCCCATCTGGGATGTGAGGAGCGCCTCTGCCCGGCCGCCCATCGTCTGGGAGGTGAGGAGCGCCTCTGCCCGGCCACCCATCATCTGGGAGGTGAGGAGTGCCTCTGCCCAGCCACCCCGTCTGGGATGTGTGGAGCGTCTCTGCCCGACCGCCCATTGTCTGGGAGGTGAGGAGCGCCTCTGCCCAGCCGCCACCCCGTCTGGGAGGTGAGGAGCGCCTCTGCCCAGCCACCCATCATCTGGTAGGTGAGGAGTGCCTCTGCCCGGCCGCCACCCCATCTAGGAAGTGAGGAGCTTCTCTGCCTGACTGCCCATCGTCTGGGATGTGAGGAGCGCCTCTGCCCGGCCACCCCATCTGGGATGTGAGGAGTCCCTCTGCCCAGCTGCCACCCTGTCTGGGAGGTGAGGAGCGCCTCTGCCCGGCCGCCACCCCATCTGGGAAGCGAGGAGCGCCTCTGCCCGGCCACCACCTCGTGTGGGAAGCGAGGAGCGCCTCGGCCTGGCTGCCCCATCTGGGAGGTAAGGAGCGCCTCTGCCCGGCCACCCCGTCTGGGAGGTGAGGAGTGCCTCTGCCCGGCCACCCCATCTGGGAGGTGAGGAGCGCCTCTGCCCGGCCACCCCGTCTGGGAGGTGTACCCAACAGCTCTGAAGAGACAGCAAACATCAAGAACGGGCCATGATGACGATGGCGGTTTTGTAGAAAAGAAAAGGAGGAAATGTGGAGAAAAGAAAGAGAGAACAGATTGTTACTGTGTCTGTGTAGAAAGAAGTAGACATAGGGGACTCCATTTTGTTCTGTACTAAGAAAAATTCTTCTGCCTTGGGATGCTGTTGATCTATAACCTTACCCCCAACCCCATGCTCTCTGAAACATGTGCTGTGTCCACTCAGGGTTAAATGGATTAAGGGCGGTGCAAGATGTGCTTTGTTAAACAGACGCTTGAAGGCAAAAAAAAAAAAAAAAAAAAAAAGGGAGCGGGCTATTGATTCATGCAATAATGATGAATCTCGAAATGATGCTGAACGGAAGAGGCCAGACAAAAATAGAGTCCTGCTCCATGATTCCATTTATATAAGGTTCTGGATGATACAAAGTAATCTATTGTGAAAGAAAACAGGTTTGCCACTGCCTGAGATGGATTGCAGACACATGGAGAATCTTCGGTGATGATAATGTTCATCATTTCGATTGTGGTGATGGTATCATGGGTATACAATAAACATTAAAACTCATCAAATTATATACTTTAAGCAGGTACTGTTTATTTTTCATAATTACTCCCCATTCAAACTGGAGAAAATGAGCAAAAAAAAAAAATATTTGGGCTCCCCTCCTGGTACAAGTCATTGTAACTAGGTGTGTGGACATCATAAATTATTTTCTCAATCACGTGAGATCACATTCAAACAACATGTTTGTTCCTTCAGAAAAAAATGGGGTCCCTGTTCCAATGCCTACACATTTTCCATCCATCTTCAGAGGTGACAAAAACCAAAGAGAAAGAACATCCTACACACAGTCCTGAAGGATCGCTTCTATGTAAGATAGGAATATCTTCACTAGGTATGTATCTAGAGCAATTCTGATACAAGTATACCAGAATAAATGCACAGATGATTTCTCAGCAACATTATTTTAACAGTTCCAGGAAAAAAGGCTTTCCAGTTTGGGGTGTTTTTGTTTTTTGTGGGGTTTTTGTTTTGTTTTGTTTTTTGTTTTTTTTTTGGCTATGAAATGGCCATAGGAGAAAGTATAAAGAAAATAAGTTGTGGTCCCACGGTGGAATACTATACAGCAGTGAAAATGAACTGTAGCTACATCCCTCAGCATAAATAAGTCTCAAAAATATAATATTAAATGAAAAAAGCAAAATGTAAAAACACTCCAAACTGAGTATATCATTTAGAGATACAAACACAGGTGGTAAAACCAAGCATGATGGTCACCAACGCACACAGAGTAGCTGTGCTGGTTGTTTATGGCCTCATTCCATCTGATTGTCCAGTGCCCATGGCGTACTGGTTGTTAAATATTTTGAATATTGTCCCTCAAAAAAAAACTATAAAGAAGGCTGAGAAAATAGGACCACAAAATTCCATTTCTTCCCATATCAGGAAAGTAATGAGATGTAGGAAACAAAGACTTAAAAATTAAAGCTGTTGGTTATCTTCTATTTCTCATACTTGGTATTTTTTATTTTATTATTCTTTTACTCTATGTGCTCACATGTGCATGGCATGTGTGTATCTGTGTGTGCTCTTCTGGTTTTTAGGAGTCTTTTACTTTTGTTTTGTGTGAAACCATTTATGTATGACCATAAATTCACTTGTTTATATATTTCATGTGGCAACCAGGCTCCAAGATCACTTCAGTGGTCTTGTTTTCTGACATTCATGTCCTGTGTACTCTCCTCCCCCCACAGTAAGTGGGATAGGCTGTCACTGCAGAAATAAATGAGTGTGTGATGTCCACATCAAGGGCATAAAAAGCAAGTTCTCACTCATTCTGGAAGAAACCAGCTGCCATGCTGTGAGGAAACTCAAGCAGCCCTGTGGAGAGATCCGTGTGTCAAGGAAACAAGGCTTGCTTCCAGCAGCCAGCAACAACAGCCAGCCATGCGAGTGAGGCATCCTGAAATTGGGTTTGCTGATTCCAGGTAAGTCTTCAAATGACTGTAGTTCCAGCTGACATTTTAACTGCCATTTAATAAGAGACCCTAAGGCAGGACCACCCAACTAAATAGTCATGCCTTAATTCCTGACCCACAGAACATGGGTGACATAATAAATGTTTTTTAGTGTTTTAAGCATCTAGGTTTTAGGGTAACTTGTTATGCAGCAGTAAATAACTAATATATTTTGGAAGGTGGAAGTGGGATGTTACTGTAAGAAAAACCTAAAATGTGGGAGATGCTGTGGATTTGGCAGCGGGAGGAAGCTGGCAGGACTTTAAGGAATGTTAATGAAAGCCTAAAGGACTTTCAAGGGACTGTTAGCAAAAGCATGGTGACATTTGAGAAGGTTGTCTGTGAGGGCTTAAAGGAAACTGAGGCGACTCATTGGAAACTGGTGGTTATGCAGTGGCAAAACGTATAGCAACACTGTCGTCTACAGAATGTGGAAAACAGAAAATGTATCCTGTGAACTGAGTTTTAAAGGTGCCCCTGATTTTTTTTTCCTGCTATATATACTAGCAGGAACTGTTGGACATTCCCAGCCTCTCCATCTCCAGATGGCAAAGATGCTAAAGGTAAGAACTGGCTTCTTATCAAAGATCATACATATCCAGGGCCCTCTCAAGAAAAGAAGATCGAAAGATGACATCCAGTGTGTGACTGCAAAATCCCAAAGAACTGTTCAGTCAAACAGCAGGACTTCTGCATATGTTAAAGGTGTTGCCATTTAGCAGTCTCAGTAGCAGCCTAAAGGTAAAGAGAAAGATTTATTTTAAAAAGATTTACGGGCGTGACTTCTGTCAAATGGAATGAGCCCATCAAGGAGGCTCCCAGCTACTGGAAAAGAATTGCTTTGGCAGAAACACCAGCTTGGACTGAAAGGGACAGAGGTACAAATGAAAAGTGGCTTTGAACCCTCAAACATTTGCAGACAGGAAGACTGAAAGACTACTCAGTTTCAAACGTAGTCTACAAAGGAGGAATGACGGAAACATGGAAATAAGGCCGGCAGGGCAGAGCTAAGAAGCAGGGAGACTCATTCCCAGACAGGAGTAGGACTGAGTCCTATTCACATAACTTTCAAACTGTGCCCAGATGGATTTCAGAATTGGTATGGACCAGTGACTCCTGTACGACTCCCATTTCCCCTCTTTTTAGACAGGAACGTCTTAGCAGCTATCTTGTGCCTGTCACATCATCATATGTTGGATGTGTGACAGGCAAATAATTTGTCTCTTCCATTCATAGATCCTCAGATCAAGAGAAACTGGATCGGAGTAGCCTCAACCACACTTGGGCCTGATTCAGATCTTGAGATCCTGGATTTTTCAAGGTGATGCTTTTACAGGATGAGACTTTGGGGGGCATTGAGATGACTGTAGTTTGCATGCAGGAAGGACATGAGTCACTGGGGGTGAGAGGGCAGACTATGGTAGCTAGTTTCCAAGAGAACCCCAATGCCCCCGACCTCCTGGTATTCATACCCTCATGTATTCTCTTCCAAAATGAGCATGGCTTAAGGGTGTAACCAATAGGATATTGCAGAAATCATGGAGTATGACTTCGCAGGCTAGGTAACAAAAGATATTTTGGCCTACACTTAAGTTCTCTGGGATCACTCATTAGTGGGGTAACCAATGACCATGCCATGAGGACACGTCAGCAGCCCTGTGGAGAGGCCCACGCAGCAAGGAGCTAAGGGCACCTGCCAACGCCAGCCCCATTCCAGCCTGCCAGTCATGTGAGTGGGACATCCTGAAATCATTGCTTTAAGCATCCAACTCGTGGGGTGATTTGTTAATGCAGTGATAGACAACTAGTAGATTTTGGAATGCAGAAGAAAGGTACCTCAGTAACAAAAACTTAACATGTGGGAGAAGCTGTGGATTTGGTAGTATGCAAAAGCTGGAGTGTCCACCCCCTGTACAAAGCTCTCAGCCACTGCAGTGCTGGTGGGGTCCTGACTACAGCTTCATAAGAAGTTTCTAGTTAAGCCACTCCCAAATTCCTGGTCCACTGAATCAGTGCAAGGTAACAGATATTGCTGTTTAAGGCCACTGAGTGTTAGGTAATTTTTTTATGCAGGAATAGATAATGTTTCCTAATAAAAAATTTTATAAAAGAACAAAGTATAGGGAAGCAAAGGGAAATTGGAGAATATTGAGGAATGAAAGCAGAGGTAGCACATGGGATTTAAAACAACCCATTGTTTTACATAAATGGGATCATATTTTATTTACTATTCTATGACATATTTTATACTTAAATTTTATGTAATTTTTTCAGTAAAAGGAAATGACATGGCATTTTCATGATTTTTAAGAAATGAATAGTTATTAAAATTTTATTGTGTGTGGTTTTCTTTTTTTTTTCTTTCTTTTTTTTTTTTTTTTTGACAGAGTCTTGCTCTGTCACCCAGGCTGGTATGCAGTGATGCAATGTCGGCTGACTGCAACCACCGCCCCCCAGGTTCGAGTGATTCTCCTGCCTCAGTCTCCCAAGTAGCTGGAATTACAGGTGCACACCACCACGTCCAGCTAACTTTTTGTATTTTTACTACAGATGGGGTTTCGCCATGTTGGCCAGGCTGGAGGGCCCCTTGAACTCCTGACCTCAGCTGATCCACCCGCCTCAGCCTCCCAAAGTGCACCTGGCCTATGTGTGCTTTTCCAAACAGAAACATTAGTTCCAGTGAAAGAAAAAAAAAGTGGGGTACACTGCACCACCAGGAAAGAAATTTAAAGTATACCACAATCAAAAAAATGAATTAACAACCTTATTTTATTCTTAATAAATAAGACGAGAGGATTTTTAAAAAATCCACCTACACTCCTACCACAGTGATAGTTGGTTTTATTTTCCTCATGTTTTTTCCAGGTTTTACTCAAAAGTATTTGATTTTACATGGTTAAAATCAAACACACAAGTTTTATTCTTTGCTCGCTTAATGGTACATCTTACAGATTTTTCATGTTATTCCACAGACTTTACGTGTATCATTATTACAGATGTATGACAGTCCCTTCAGTTTCTTCAAAAATTTATACATTTCTCACTTTCCAGCCAGATGTGCAAAGAAAATGTGGGTTCTTTATCCTTTATAAACACTTGGATATTCTCATGAGCCCACTCCACCGGGAGTAAGGAAGGACACATAAACTTTGAACTTGAAACTTTATGTTACCACAGTCCCTGCCCAATTTCACGAGCTCTTGGGTGACTTCTGAGGTGGGTAAATAACGTTTCCTGCTTCTTCCACTCTCTTGCTCTTCTCCAAGAGGATGTGGGCCTGGAGGGGTGCCCATGCCTTCGCAGCGCTGGAGGCCTGTGCTCCTTCCATGGGTCCCCACCTTGGATCCTGTCCTGGGTGCACATTGGCTGGTTCCACTTAGTGAGAGTGAAATGGAATCCAGCTGAGAAATGTGACTTTCCCTTTAGTACAGGCATCCCTCCCAAAGAGCCTGGCTGTCTCCCACTGCTGGCGAACCCCACCTCAGCTCCTGCTGTGCGGTGGGGCCTCTTGGCATCCACTTGTTACATTGCAATCCCACCTGCCCCCAGTCCAGGCAGCTCAGCTGGCCGCTCTCATCTGCAGGGCCCCTCCAACCCCACCTTGGCAGACTTCTAGGGCAAGCTCCCCAGCAAGTAGCTCAGATCTGCCCTGCATCCCTAGGACGTCGGGGTCCCTTCCCACGCCACACAGCAGCTGATGCTGCTCTGGCACTCAAGCTTGTGCTTCATTTCCATTTGTAATCTAGGGAAGGCCCTTGCCCCTGTGCTCTCTTCGCAGGAATTCTGAAATGAGCAAGGCCAAATGCCCTCTTCCACAGGCCTTCTAGCCAACCCGTCTAATGCACCTCCCTGCTGTGCTTCTGCATCCCTGCCCCTGCCCCTTCTGCTCCCATGGTGGAAGGATGGGGAGCAAAACCGAGAAACATCTGGGAAAGAACGCAAAGGAAGACAAAAAGCAAGCAGGACCCTTACCACAGGAAATAAGCAGCTGAAATGAAGGGGGAAACCAGGAGCATTGATCGAGAGCATGGGGAATGGTCTAGTGCCCCAAACAAAAAGTGTTAGGTGCCCATTGGCTTCAGCAACATGCAGGTACTGGGGGACCTTGAAATGATGCCGTTTCGGTGGAGTGGAGATGAGGAAGTCAGCCAGCCTGCAGTGGCTTCGGGAACAAGTCGAGGCAAGAAAGGAAGACAGTGGATGTAGACACTGCTTTCAAGAAATTTGACTGTGAAGGGAAGGAAAGATATGAGATACGGAATGCAGGTGGCAAATGCAGCATCCAGTATTTTGGCTTTTTGGTTGGGGCAAAGGTAAATTCAACACTGATGAGAGCCAGCCAGTAGTGAGGGGAAGGCTAGCAATTCAGACAGGGTCTTTTCTGCAGGAGGGAGGTAGGGTTTTCTGCTAAGAGAGTAAGCAGCAGGGGCAGGAGGATCAAAGGACCCGGGTACCAAGAAGTTTGGAAATAGCTTCCATGCTTAATGCAGGAAAAGCGGAATGAAGACATACAAGAATTACCAAGGAGTGCTGGATGCCCAGACGGCCTCAGCCAGCACGAATTGACTGGAGCAGTGACCTGGAAGGAGATGGGTGCACCTGTGTGCTTCCCAGCAAATCCCGACTTCGGGGTCCGGTCACAGAAGTGGCAAACCATGTGTGGATGACTTCAACCACCTACTACATTTGTCAGTTCTCCCCACACCGAGCACAGGAGCTCCAGTAAACACGCTAGCTGGAATGTAAGCTCCAGGAAGGCAGGACGGTGCTGCCCACCATGACACAGCTGAAGGGTCCTTAGAAATCACCTAGTCAAACCACTCCATTAACAAGGAAACCCCCAGTTTGGAGAAGGAGGCCGGAGTCAAAGGCAGACCTCCTGAGCTCCACTCCCAGACCTTTCGCCAGCACGGGGAGACCTCCAACTCCCTCAGAAAACACAGCCCTCCCAGTTTGGCTTCCAGCTGGAGCGTGAATTCCCGAAGGACAGCTTCACTAGATGCCCAAATTTGGGAAAACTGTAAAGCAGAAATATCATTCCATTTTTAAAGCAACACAACCTCCCCACGTGATAGTCAGCTATTAGTAAATAGCTCACAGCTGCGAGGAGGGGCTCCAAAGGACACAACACCCTGTGCCATGGGGTTTCCACGAAGATACATTCCTAGGTGTGGGCACGGTACTCCTCCCCTCCCTGCGGCAACGCGACGGGAAGGCACCGGCGCGCTCTGGGGTTCGGAACGAGGCCAGCAGGGGGCGGTCTACACCACTGAGTGTTTTCCCAGCTCGGTTTGTTGTTTGGAACGAAATTCACGTGTGATCAATCACACTTTAAATATCTTCTGTAGCTATAAATATCAAACATATGTTTTCTAAATGGTTTACACTCCTTAGCTCCCCTTTTATAAGTTCAATAGTAGAGAGGTCGTGGTGAGGGACAGAGAAGGAACACCAGACCTGGGTCCGCTGAAGAAACAAGCCCAACAGGAAACTGCCAGGCGAGACCGCTCAGTTGCCTCCCAAACACAGATGGAAGACAGGATTTTCTGGAATCACAGCAAAAGAAAAAAAAAAAGCCTCAGCTTTGAACATCTCGACAGCAAATTCACTGTCTAGTCTTTATTATTGAGCAAGTTCCCTAAAACTTCAAGGAGGTAAGCACATCAAAAAAGTACTAAGTATGAAACCCTGGGAATATAAACACATAAGAGACATCCTCCTGTCTTTGAGGAACTGATAACAAAGGGTAAAGAAGATACTATCTCAGGAGTGCTGTGAGCATGGTTAAGGGCGTGATTCATCCCTATTTAATCAATATAGCTAGGGAAGAAGATTCCAACTAAGCATGAAAGAATAGATGGGACTCCAACCAGATTGTGGAGCACTGGAAACCAAGATAGCACATGTAGCCATTTTTAAGTTGAATAGCAATTATCTTTCTAGTACGTAATCAGGGTGCAAAGCTTATACCCCTCATAAAAGAGTTTACTGAAGTTCAACTACAACTTCCAGATCAACACTTCTCCCCAACCAACCCACCTTTTACTTTGTCCCTCCCCCAAGGGGCTCAGGTCCACTACTGGGGGCAACTCAGCAGGACATAAGCCAAAATTAGGCCATCAGTATCGTGTTTTGGAACGGATTTCATTCTCGATTTTTGAATCCCTTGAATCTCTGTGGTATTGTTAGGAAGGATGGTGTCCTTTATATAGCTTTCCATAAAAAGTGTCTGATTTGTCTGGATGTCCAGCACATTTTAACAAACTCAAGCCTCTAGACCTGGGAGCTGGACCATTGCTTCTACAACAAAGGCAAGTCAGACACAAGGATGGAGCCAGTTCCTCTGGTCTCATGTGTGTGGGGGCCTTCCTGTGCCAATGAATCGACCTCTACCACTCACCCCACCCTAGCTGCATCCCAATCAACAGACAGAGCTTGGTGTGGGGACACCATCTGTAGGCCCAACTACTCGGGAGGCTGAGGTGGGAGGATCACTTGAGCGCAGGAGTTGGAGGCTAAAATGAGCTATGATCATGCCCCCCCTGCACTCTAGCCTGGGCAACAGGGAAAGACCCCATCTCTAAAAAATAGATACAATACAAAACAGACACCAAAAAAGAAGCACCAGAATTTACTTTGTTCTAAAGGATATAGGCTTTGTCACTTCAACAGTCAGGTCATGGGAGTTCTCAGAAAGTGTTTTGACATTTGCTCCCTAGCAGAGGAAAGTCATTTGTGAAACTATTTTTAAACAGCAAAACTAAAAAGGTGGGGTGCCATCTCAGATGCTCATTAGACATTGAGTCCAGAGCTGCTTTGGGGGGTAAGACAGAGACACTGTGCTCTAAATACCAGAACAAGCATGAAGCACAGCGACCACAATCTGTGCAGCCAGTCCACTTCTTTAGGAAATTCGATTGTAAATACTTTGGAGCTGATGAGCTCTCCTGTGTCATCTTCATATCATGAAACCTAATAAAGGTCTCCAAATGCCTGCTTCCCCAGCACCTCCACACAGTAACAATTTCTTGCAGTTTCCATTTCCCTCAAACCTCCCACTGTTGCTGCCACCCTATGGAAGATGATCTTATCTCAAATACTTCAGAGAAAATCTGAGGACGCCGGTGAGGAATTCTGACGCATCCTGACACCATTTCACCAGAGCCTGTGTGCAGCTAATGCCACTCACTGCATCTTTTTTTTTTTTTTTTAAACTGAAACGAGAGCCCTTTCTTCCTATCAAAAGGCAGCACTTCTCTAGATGCTTCTGAGTAGCCCTGGCCCACCCAGCCTCCTCAGGCACTCCACTCCCTTTTTCCCTCTTTCTCATAAAACCTCAGCCTTTTCTCACAAAATGCCTCTCCATTGGCATCCGTGCCTGCTCTCCTTTGCCCCTGGGAGCCCCCGCCAGGATTTGGGCCCCTCCAGCTCCTTGCTCTCTCTTCCCATCGGAGGTTTGTTTTGATTCATCTGGCCATCCGTCCCTCCACTCTTCCTCCGCTCCACTCCTCAGCACCCCCCAGTCGGACATCCAGCCACTAAAACACTCTCCTTTAGGCCAGCAGAGGCTTGCGTGATGATAAGCCTGCCATCTTGCTCAGTTTCTTCATGGCTCTTGGAAGCCTTGCACACAGCTAACCATCTGTTCCTTCTTGAAACACCCACTCCCCGGCTTCCTGAGGAACCACTCTCTGTTTACCCTCTGACCCTCTGGCCACATTTTCTGAGTTTCCTTTCAGAGCTCCTGCTCCTTCTCCCAGCCTAGTTTAAACATTGGAATTTATCAAAATCCTGCTTTCAACTCACTTCAGTTCTCACTCTGTGATCTCTCTTCAAAGGTCTCACCCACTCCCATGGCTTCAAATATGTTCACAATGCCAAATTTCCGTCTCTCGACCCAATTCTGCTCTGAATTCTAGCCCTCCAGATCAACTCCCAACTGCACATCCCCGTGTGAAGGTCTCACATTGCCTTAACCTCAGAAGGTCCCAAAACCAGTGCAGAGTCAGCCTCCCCCCAACACAAGCTCATCCCACTTCACAAAATGGTTCTTCCATGGGAAAGTCATTTGTGCTGAGGCCAAACTCATCCTTGATCCCTTTGTCCCTCCCCCCTTGCATCCAACATGGCATTGAGTCCTACCCATTCTGTGTCCTAAATATATTTCAACCTCATCCACTTTTCTCCGTCTCTACTCCCTGTAACCTAACCAAAGCAACTATCATTTCCATGGCCTGACACTCCCAAGAGCATCCTACAGGCTTTCTTTCCCCCATCCGTGCTCCAAACAGCAGCTAGTTGGGAGAACATTACTTCCACAAACTTTTAAGTCACTGAAACTGTGATCTTCAGCGTGGTGTCAGGCCCCATGCAGTCTCACCTCCAGCCAGTCCTCCTCTGGGACACATGCCCCAGACACAGGGCTGTATTTTTTATTCTTGGGTGCCAAGCTTTCTCTGACCTGAGAGGTTTCTTTCATGGGTTTGCTGTATCTCTAACCCTTTGCTTTCCTGCCCTCCTAATTCCCTTCTCCATCTCTCCTTCCCTCCTCCTCTATCCAATCCAACCAGACCAATTCTTTTCGTACCTTAGAGTCTTAACTTGAATGTTTCTCTCTTAGGGACATTTTTCTGATGGCCAACATCTTTAGAAAAGTTTGTATCCTCTTATGTATTCATAACATTTCTCCAACTGTGTGATTGCAACTACCCAATTGTAATTAAGTAATTACTTGTTTAAAGTGACATCTGCCTTTCTAAATGACCAGCTCCGTGATTTGTACATGGCTGGGCCTGTACATGGCTGGGCTCACCATTGCTTCCCTCCACCCTAGAGCAGGTCCTAACACTCTCAAGCCAGTAAACATTTGCCGAATGAGTTAATGAACCCTCAGCTCCAGCTATTGTGTGAGCAAGAGTTGCATCACACCTTCTCATGCACCTCTTCAGAGCCTCAAGGCCTCATGAATCCTTAGTCCAGCTCTTCATGGGCTCAGGAGGATGATTGCAAGTCCCAGTCTGCCCAGGAAGCACTCCCAGTCACCCTTGTTGCCCTGGCATAATTATTGCGACTGCCCCCCACCCCGGTTCACTCTCAAAGTGCCCTGGTTTGAACTATAAAAAATAGGCTCAACGCATGCTCTGATGGGCTTGATGCAGGCACAGTGTGAAAGAGGCCACATGCCTCTTGCCCCCAGTGCTGGAGAGGTCACTGGTTGACACCACAGGTGATCTCACCCCTGGGGTGCATGAGTCCAAGGGTAGGGGAGTTAGCACCCCAACTGGAGAGGAGAGCCAGTCCAGGAATCCCCCTTTTTCCATGGCAGAGGAGGCATCCCCGGAACTAGGTTGGTGTGGCTTCTCAGAGCCACAGTCCCAAGCTCCCTGATATGAGCTCTCTCCCTATCTCTCTTCTTTATCCCCACCCCCTCCTTCCTTCTGCATCAGGCTTTGATTTCTGGAGAACCCAGATTAAAATGAGGATTTACTTCCATGCGGCCCTAAAGGAAAGAATTAGAACTGAAGAGTAGGAGAGCAGGAACACGAAAAGATACATTTTGGTTCAATATGCAGCCAACCTGACAGAAGCACACATATGGAATTATCTTCCTGGGGGAAGAGTTCTCTGTTGTCATAGGTGTTCAGATAGAGGCTAGACAGTCACAGACAGGACTATTGCAAGGAAGAGCTCAGCATCCAATTGGGCTGGGTTAGCTTTTCATTGCCTTCCTATTGAGGATTCTAAGATGCAATATTTAATGAAAAGTTATTTCATATGTCTACCTTGCTTAGAGAAAGTAATTGAAATGTGGAGAGAGATTTAATTGGCAAACCTTATCCAAAGTATTGTTTCCCATGAATAGTCTGGCTCACCATGTGCTCAGAGAAGGGCAAAATGGCCAGAAGATCCTGACTTAACATTGAAAAAAGGTACAGTTATCCCCAAACATTTCCAGCTGACATAAATATGCACACCCCATCTAAAAAGTACAGCAAACCTGAAGGCCCCATTGGCTGATACTAGTAACCCATTTCTCTGGAATCAGATGATTTATTTTCCTTTGAATGTATCATTTCTGGAGTAATAGGTTAATATTATTTTTAAGTTAATTTTTTTAAAGGTCTGTCTGAATGTTCAAAGATAAAGTTCGCATCACCCTCCCATACTGGCAAGATAGAGTTTGGTATTGTTTTCAAATACGAAGTCACTTTCCTTCTCAAGGAACTGGCCTGGGAGTGTCTCGGAGAAGTTAAATGCAGTGTGGGCTCAGCCACAAAACCGAATAATGCCACTGCAACAACTTGATTCTCAGGAGGGAAAGAAGACTGGCTCGGAGTACATCGGTGGCTACGGAAACCGGCCCTGTGGACACTGGAGAGAAGATGTTTCCATCTAAGTCTATTTAAAAAAACCCCCAAGACTCCAGCAAATTCAGGCCTGTAAATGTTAGAAGCGGTTTGGTACAGTGATTAGGTTAAGGCATCAAGGACACAGCTCCAGGACACTGTGTGGGTGGCGGCACCACGGGTCCAGAAACCAGGAGGGAGGGAAGGGGGGTGTATTCCTCCTGCCCAGCAGGCAAAGCAGTCCACCAGGTGGGCAGTGTCTCCAGCACACAAGCTGGGTTTTCAGGGCAGTGTTCCAGCACCAGCAAGGGTCTGGGGTGCTAGACAGGGAAAATGAGGCAGAGACCCACCCACACAAACTGGAACAACTTGGCAGAGGAAAAGAAGACACAGGCAGATGCACACCTCAGTGCCTTCAGCGGGCACACAGGCACTCCAGCGCACCGGGGAGAATGATGACAAGAACCAGGTCAGGCCTCACCAGATAAGATTAGCCCAAGAATGAAGGGAAGAAAAATACCCAGGCGGGAACCCACAGAAATGTCAATGGAAGCAGCTAAGCAGGACACCCCTTGACACTTCTTGAGGCATGACTGGCATGTGCCTGGACCTTGTTTTTATTTGAGTGCCCATTTGCCATTCCCAGGGCCTATGTCCTAAGTCCACCTAGAAGCCCTGGCTCCCAAGCCTCTCTGAAGTGCATCATTTTTCCCACTGCATGCACTTTTTGGCATCTGCTGGAGCTCATGAAAGCATCCCTATAAACTTTACAAAATTAATCAAGGAATAAAGGAAGGGGAGAAATGAAAATAAACCCAGCTGGCGGCACACTCAGCATTCATCATTAGGTCAGCAGCTCTCTGATCCACTTTCTCATAGCTGTTTGGTGCCAGTTGCCTCAGAATCCCGTGGACCCTGTTGCAAGATTATAGTTCCCCTTGACTGCCCTATCGATAACAACTTGAACATTACAAAATGTCAAATTTCCCTTTGAGATATTCTTTCAGGTCCTGCATATCAGTGAAACTGCTGACTCAGCTGGTCTGAAGGAACCTAGGAGAAGCTGACTCACCAAGGATGGCAGTTTCCACATCTTAATGAGTTCCTCCCCTTTTCCCCAACCAATCAATGACTCTAATTTTCCAGTCCCTCATCCTCCACGATCCCCTTAAGGGTCCCAGCCCAGAACTTCTCTGGGAGATGGATTTGAGGGTCTCCTCCCATCTCTTTGCTCAACACCCTGTGATCATGAAACTCCCAACTCTGCTGCAAACCCTGCTGTCTCCATGTCATTGATCTGTGACTGCACAGCGAGCGTGTGAACCTGTTGGTCCTGTAACACTCTCATTGGAACCATTTCATGGAACAACTTTTCCTTCAGGTTGAGCTTGTAACAGGGACCAGAGTCACTGCAGAATTCAACAGTTGTCCTCCTCATTGCCCTCTTCTCTTCGATCAACCAGGTTTCAGTTTCAGCCCAGCTCTCCAAAATGAGTAATGTGCCGCATTTTGAGCATTCATGTGAGAACAAGCAGTGAACAAGAATTCTGTGAACATCGGTTCTCCAGCTCCAGAGCCCTCGGGTCTCTCCTACATCCATCTCTTAAGTTCTCACTGAAGGCACTACTTCCCTCACCTTTATACATTTCCTCCCTCGTGGAAACAATGATGCTTCTTATAGCACCATACTGGGATTACGCTACCAGTATCCACGTACATCTATTCAAAAAACCAGATGGAAGCAGCCTGATAACGGTGATGGTCTGGCCTAAAATGATCTAGGTCTAGAATTTATAAGTGGAAGAGAGCCCTGAATGTCCTTAGTTTAATTCCTGTATTCATAAATGTGAGGATTAAGAATTAAAGGGACTAAGTGACTTGCTCCTTTGGATTTGCCCAAGGACCCACAGCTAGCTGCCAGCTAGTGGCAGCAATGGAACTAGAATCCAAATGAAAGTTTTCCCCATCTCACATACTCCCAATTTTTACAGAACAGATAAGGGAAAACTCATGGCACCACTTGGAAACTGGTTACTCCAGATATCTTCCTCTTCAGCTCATGTCCACCAAATGACAGCCAATCACATTTGACAATGTACAAATCAATGTTCACCCAGCACTTTCTATGCACTTTTCCCCAAAGTCCCTACTTTGGGGAAAACAGGAGAGTAAGATGAAGCCATTCCATTCGATGGCTCAAGAGCTCATGATCTAGTTGGAGAAGTGAGACATTCATCCAATAATTCTGGCAAGTGACCACACGCCAGGCACTGCTGGAGACACTGACAAGGCATGAGCTAAGCAGACTTGGTGCGGGACACGGACAACATGAAAGCAAGGCAAATAAACAGACAAGAAGAGTTCAGATGGAGCCCATCAGGGGCAGTGTAAGGGAGAATGTCTGACCACTTACAAAGATGGGGAGGCTGGAGGCCAGCTCTTCTCAGAGGTGTGATATTTGAGCCGGTATGCTTGGAGAAGAAATAGACAGTCTGCAAAAACCTGGGAGAAGAGATTTCCTGGGACAAGGGACAAGGAGGCACAGGCCAGAGGAGCAGGTAACCAAGGAGGAGGAGGGTGTGAGTTGACCTCAGAGAGTCAGGCACAAAACCAGGACAGGCAGGGTTCATTTAGCCCAGGTGAGGAGTTTGGATTTTTTTCTAAGGGGCCAGAGGGCTTTATGCACAGGAGAGACATCATCTGACCATCAACCCAAAGCTAAAACAGAAGTCCACACGTAGACTGTGACAAACGAGTGTGCTGCCACCACAGAGGGACAGCTGAGAGGTAGCTGGGAGGCTGGCTGAGGGTGGCGGACATGAGAAGGGGGACAAGGTCACCACAGAAGCATCACAAGGAAGGCATCTGTTTGGCTATTTCGGTGTCTGACCACACATTTGCTTATTTCCGGTCTTGGAGGGAATGGCAGCTTTTTTGTGATCCCAGTTACCTTTGTGTTTCCCTCTCCAGTGCTGAAATATACAGGCCGAATAATTTCCTTAACGTTCCTGTTGGTTGTGGGAGCATATGGAAGATGTTACTAATATGGGAAGAAGAGGAAAAGCTTTCCAAGAAGGAGGAAAACCTTTCCAAGAAGTAGGAAAAGCATGCAGAGACGCCTGGACAAGAGGCTTCATGCAAAGCTGGGGGGATGAACCCCAAGAGGCAAAATGCATGACCTGAAGTTTCCCACCAGGCACGGAGCAGAGTGGGTGGCTGGGGAGGCCACCAAGGGTGGACTCCTGGCCCTCATCAGTCCAGCTCAGGGTGCCGCTTTATCCTGAGAGTATAGTGGGTTTCCACAGAAATCAATGCCTAGGAGTGAGGGACTGGGTGTGCCTGTTAAGCGTCATTCAGGCTGTGGTATGGGGACGAGGCTGAATATGAGACAGAATGGAATGGGTGAGGCTGTCTGGGGGATGGAACAGTGATTCAGGTGAGAATCAAGGAGCCCTCAGCTAGGATGGACCAGAGGTCATTCACCAAACCTCACAGTGGCATCCAGAATGTCACACTGCTCTCTTCACGTGGGCCAGATAAGAAACTATTAAAAGTAAAATAGCCAGATGCTCAGGGCCTTACTTTGTGGATGATGATTTAACACGTAACACGGAGCACTTCCAACATAACCAGATGCTAGACACTTTCCACCTATTGTCTTTATTCGAGGCTCACAGCAGTCCTGACAGTAGATAGAGACTATGTCAGGAAGGAGACCCAGGAAGCACAGCCGTGGCTGTCAGAGCCTGGCTGAGGTGGCTGGGTGGTCCCCACTGTGCTCAGAGCGTGGGCACATTGGGACCCCTTCAACAAAGAAGAAGGCAAGCGGCATCTCAGTGGACTCCTAGCCCTGTTAACAGGGGAGTTGGGGGAAGCAGCCTTTAAAAGAATGCTGGGGTTGCCACCGGGTTTCAGACATCAGACATCCACGGCCAGGTCCTGGCACCCTCAGCCTGAGCCTTCCCTGGCTCCCCTTAACTCCCTTCCTGTCCAAATTCCTCACTGACAACCTCCTCAACTTTCTTATTTTCCAACCCTGAAGAGCAAGAGCAAGAGAGAGAGGTATTAACAAAAAGTGCCTTTTTCTGCCTGCAGAGCCCTCCCTAGGCTCTGAAACCCCGATCGCAAGGAAGGCTCTTGAACCTCACCACCCTGCCCCTCACTTTCTGCCAGGCTGTGGGAAACCGATGCCTCCTCAACATTTTTGCACACTCTTGAGGACACTTCATGGCTGCTCTCCGTGCATCCTATTTTTTTAACACACCCTCATGCCCCTTGAGTCATGAAGTTGAACATTCTCTTCAAGTTTTCCCAAAAGAACCAACTTTCACAAAAGCACTGGTGAGCAACGTGGACTTTACAAATCGGTGTGTCTACTCCGATCCTAGCGGGAAACCTCAATGTCCACATTGGACACGCCCTTTCTTCTATGTCCCTTCTCATCTGCTTGACTCTTGGGTGAGGGGGCAGCATGGCCTCTGTCTCCTCTCATCCCCTGCCACCCTCTGCACAGCGTCCATCCTGGCAGGCTCCATCCCAAACGCAAAGTGATTCAGCTTTCCCATTCCTCACCTGGCATCACCTCCCCAAACCTGGCAGTCCTTCAAGAAAGGAACACTCCATCTCAGCCCTATGCAGAAGACAGGGGTAGCCATACCTTATAAACAAGGATCTTTACATTTTATTACTCATTTTTCTTCTGGTTCAACACATCAGTCTGGGGTTGGGCTTCATTTTTGCTCAAAGATAAGTGTCTTCTACGAGGGTCCATGTTGCAGGAGATGTGTGAAGACCACCAGCCATGGCTTCCAAAGCGGGTTAATCCTGACTGGCTCTCACTCTGAGGAATTATGCCCTTCCCAGCTCCAAACCCAAGGGGTCTTACCTCAGAGGACAGGTCATCAGGGTTTGACCAAAACTTCTAATAGTTTTCCCCCTGACAAGAATGCAAGCTGAGGATATTTTGAGGAATGAGATGGAAAGTAAAGAGAATGGGCTCGAAGGACATTCCCAGAAAGCATCTGGGGAATAAAGAGATGTGATGGGGATTTGAGAAAGAGCAAGAAACGCTGGGTGACAGGATCGCCTTCATGGGTCTTGGTGTGGCCATATCACTCCTCACTTCAGAGCTCAGTGTGTGTGTGTTTGTCAGAAGCAAAGGTGCACCTGCCCCAAGGGTGGGTGACAGACAGAGCCCCCAGGCCACTGAGGAAGCCAGCTGGGCTTCTCCAGGGGCACTGTCCCTGAGTGAGGGACTCTGCTGGCACCTGACTGTGATGTTTGCCTATAGGTTGTGGTCAGTTGCAATTAACTGGCTTAGGCAGTAAATCATAACCTAAGAGCACCCACTAAATGTCCCTCCAGGGCCAGCCTACTTGTCACCCATGAAATGAATTCAAGCTTCTTCCTGAACAGAGAGGTTACATTCTAAATAGGTAAGAAGTCAGTCTCCAAATCATACTGTGGATCCCTTTCCTTCTATAAGGGTTTTATAAGCTTTAGCTCCCCCTGCCATTAAAAAACAAAACAAAACAGAAAAGTTCTCCCAGGATTTAGAAAAAAGAAAAATTATTGTCTCTTGTCTTCTGAGTCTTCATGTCCATCTCAGGGTTTTCTTATTTTTAGTCCTTTCTCAGAGCCCACACTTCAGCCAACCAAATTTTCTCTCTGACAAACATGAATAAAGCTAAACTGTCCAAAAACAACCAAAGAAGATCCTTGTTTTCCAGGCAGAAAGACCAGGGAGGTCCTGCGTGGAGCCCCATCTCAGCCCTGAATCCCTCCTGCGCCTGGACAGCTCCAGAATGGAGAGCACTCACTGACCCTCCCCCAGCCCTCTCCGTCTTTCCTTAACCTCAGCCCACCTGAAAAAGCTGACATGTTTCAAGGACTTTAATCATCTGATTAAACACCGAAAAGTGACAAAGAAAAGTCAGTTGTATAAAGTCTAGGTTTTGAGCCCCTTGTAGCTCATCCAGCATGTGGCTTCCCAGCTACCAAGGGTGTTGTCTGGGCTCTCCACCGAGAAAGTTCAACTTTTAAAATCTGCAATAACCTCGTTGTATCCACCCTTCTTTTGGGGAGGATCTTAGCAGCAAGGGTCACAAATTCAAATAACGACAGGGACCAGGCAGGAGACATAAAATGGCCCAAGCTGTCACTGTCAGCCTCTCTAAGGGAAAGAGGACACGGCCTCAGGGCACTCTGGGGCCCATTCCTCAGCCCCAGCCTCTTCTCACCACAGGGACACACACGCCCAAGGCCTTCTAGTCTTTTCCAGAGAAGCCAGAAACAATTTTTTTGTATGAAAGTTTCCCATTTTAAAATGCCTCTAACCAATTCAAACTGTCTTAAAATGCTGTGGGAAACAAATCCCACATCTGTGCTGCCTGGGGTCTGCCTGTGAGGGGCTGGCGTATTTTGTGGCTTAGCACAAGGGCCCCTCATGCGTCCCCACCCCAAGGGGAGGCACAGCTTTCCTGGAGTGAAAATCGTGCCAGCACCTTTCCACCAAAGCGATCACAGCACCACCGTGCCTTCCCTCTGCCTCTCTTTTCAGAAATGCTGAAGGCTTTTTCTGAAATTGGCTATTGATCTGATTGTCATTCAGACTCACGTTTGCATTAATGCTCTCTTTAGTAAGTTAAGAATTTTCCTTTTGCTTTTTTCCAGAAGGATGGAAAGAAAGGTGGACAGAAGGGCAGATACGCTTTATTTCTGAATTACAGCTCAAGATTCAGGTGCTTCATAGCCAGAAAACTCCCTAAAGTAGCTTAGATGGAAGTACAAAAGATACGATTTTTAAATCTGTCCTTTTCAGTTCAGTACAAGGAATATTAATTCTGCCTTTAACAGCACAGACCTAACTCTGTGTCCCAGGACTATCCAGCTCTCCCACCCCTAGGTCGGACCCCAGTCAGATGGAGCATTTTGCTTTGGGAAATTTTATCTCAGGGATTCTTTTGTTTCTGGAGGACAGCTTTTTAAAATAGCCACATAAAATGAGGAAAACGACTGAAGTCACTGGCATTATGTCTGTCTTTTAGAAATAGTGTCATCATCACCTCAGTGCCACCCAGCACGTGAGGGGCTCACAGGCCAGAGATGCGTCACTTCTTGACCTGTACAGGTTTTATGTCTTGTTGGGGGCCTACAACCAAGCCTGACTTTATGCACCAGATCCCTCAGGTGGGACCCCCAGAAGTGCTCCTGATCTTTACTGGAGGCTTCGTGTCCCATCTGGGCCAGCCTGGGCCTTGCTTGGAAGTGTGATGTTGTAACATACCCTGGCAGAAAAAAATAGGCAGTTATATCATGACTGACATAAAGATGAGCTTTATTAAGTGCGCAAAAGAAAACACTTAGATTTGTTCACTCAGGCAAACGTCTGAGGACATACCATTTACACACTACTTTAAATTATAAAAGACTGGACCTGTCTTAGTGTTAACTATTTGCCTTTTACAAAAGTATTGTCCCAGACATTATCTCATTTGATCCCTGCAAAACCCTCCAAGAGAGAAGACACTGCTGGGCTCCCCCTGCTCCTGTTTTGCCAGTCAAGATAGTGAGGTGGCCTGTCTAAGCCACTGTCATCAAAGCTGTGCAAACAGAGAGCTAAATACCAGCTCAGGGCCTGTGGCTCAGGAACCGTGGCTCTTTCACCTTCCCTTGATGGTCTTTGGGTGCAAGGGCCAGCACCAAACCTAAACATTTATAAGAAAATGCAACAATTCCTGTTGCAAAGAATATTTTGTTGAATGGGTTACTGCATCTCAGCAAACACACTTTGGGGAGTGACAGAACAAAATCAGAAACCAATGTGGAGCACAACATCAGGGTCCATGAGATATTAGACATCCATGCCTGAACCAGGGAGCACCTGTGCCTTCGGTAGACATCAGTTGTCGACAAAAGACATGTGATTCAGTAAAAATAAAGTTCAGTGGCAAAATGAATCCTGAAAATAATTTAGAGAAAGAGAAACCAGAGTGCTGTGTTTGGTAGCAACAAGTTTGTCAGCGGGGTCTGTGAGAGAGAGAGAGAGAGAGAGAGAGCTGTCAGTATGGAAAAGATTAGGCTAAAGAGCCAGAAATGCCAGGAGCCCCCAAAATCTGACTGGCCACTGTAGTTTCAGCATATAAAAGTCAAAGTCGCCAAAACTTTTAAGCCAGAGTCTGCTAACCAAATGTGACTGAGGCAGGAGTCTCAATCGATAGAGGTTTATTTAACCAGACTTTGGGGATATGCCCAGGAAAAACATGAGTTAGAGGAGTATCTGTAATCTGAGCTTTCCAAAGAAGGTTGTGGAGACTCAGTATTTAAAGGGGAAAAAAAACCAGCAGGAAGGAAGGGAGGGAGGGAGTGGAGGCACTAAGACAAATGGCTACACTTCCTTGTGAGCAGTTCGTGACAGAGGCCATGTGAGAACCTGGCTGATGGATGAGGCTATGACACAGGGTCGTGAAGTTGCAGCTGTCTGTCTGGGAACAAAAGAAAGGTGGTATTGTGTGACTCACTTCACAAGCTTAACTTTCCCTTTGGCATACTGAGTTTGGGGGTCCCAAGATTTTATTTTCTTCTACGAGACTAATTTGCACCTTCTGCAACACATGTACGCTAAGTGCTGGATGAAAAACACAGAGCCTCTAACAGATTGTGAACAGACAAAGGCTCATACTTTATGATAAGGACTATAAATAAATTAAGAGGATACAGAGCCAGAGCGTGGCAGGGAGGCATTGTGAGATAGGAAAATGAGAGGTCTTTTTGCTGAGCCCTAGATGACATCTGCAGGAGGCAGGAGCTGACTGTGGGTTCTGAGGCAAGTGACCAGCCAGCAGGGCTGTGGAGCCTAAGGCAGGTGACCAGCCATGGCTGTGGGGTCAGGGGCGGGTGGCTGGCCACAGGCAGCACAGCAGGGCTGGCGGCAGACATGGCTTTCGTCTGTTTTCTAATTCTAACTGCTTTGTGGAGAGTAGATTGGAGTCAGGCAAGCAACCAAGAAAAACGGCCAGTGTGGCCCACTTGAGAGATGCCTTGGTCCAGCAGGGCTGTGAGAATGGGAGCGTGGGTGGTGGACCTGAGCCCCGGGGCCCCTTGGCCCTTTCCTCATTTCAGATGGGCTACTCAAGAGACAGAAGCCAAACACATTTGACAGACGCTGCCGCCCAGGCCCGGGATCTCCCTAGAGACACCGTCTTCTCCTTTTCTCCACCAGCCAGCCAGGCTGGTCAGCAAGACCAGACTTGCTTCTGCTGGCTGAGGCTTGGCCACACCCTAAATGTGCAGAGTGCCAGCCTGATGTGGGAGAGGAGGGTGAACAGGGTGGACTGGGCCTCCAATGCCATGCCCTGCACTCTATCTCTGCCTGCTCCCTGCCTTTCAGGGCAAC
Organism: Pan paniscus; assembly: GCF_029289425.2. Classification (NCBI taxonomy): domain Eukaryota; kingdom Metazoa; phylum Chordata; class Mammalia; order Primates; family Hominidae; genus Pan; species Pan paniscus. Next base: position 26,353,441 of record NC_073266.2, on the reverse strand, counting down.
TGGAACCCACCCTGCAGGCCGGCCCCTCCGGCCCTCCTTATTTACACCAAACACGTGGCTGGGGAACTGTGAAGCATGAAGAGGAAGGAGTTCGACAGTTTGCCGCTCTCTGTACCTTCCCTCTCCCCCAGCCCCAGCCTGTGGCGTGCAGCCCTGCTGGCACTAACCTTCCCTGGTTACTGTCCTCCCCTCCAACTGCTGCAGAACCAGCCTCTAACTGCCTGCACTTCCAACTGCTGCCAGCAACTGCCACTGACTCAGAACCTTCTCAGGGTTCTTGCTGCGATCCAAGCTGAGCTCAGCCCCTCCACCCGTCTTTTTCTTCTTACTCTCCTTGAGCTCTCTGGTCTCTGCCCAGACCTCGCTGGTTCTCTCAAGGTTTCTAACTGGGGCTGAGGGCTGGCAGTTATCTTCACGTGCGGATCTTGAGCTTTCTCAACACCCAAGCCTTTTGAAGACCCACCGAAATACGCTGTCAAAAACAGCTCAGGACCACACGACAATCTCTTAAAAAGAATATTTTGCTATGGAAGCAGAAAATCAAATTCTCACATCAAATATCACACATTCTCACGTAAAGGTGCTCTGAAGCCAGCTCTGCCCTGGATGGCTGCCCTCTCCCTGCCGAGCTCACTGGGCTTCCTGCTGGCCTGGGTCCTCTTGTCACTTGATATATCATTTCATCCTCCCCCCAGATACCACACTCTCTCCTCTTCATAGCCAAATTTCTTGAAAAGTTTGCTAATTGTTAGGCGCTATGAATATATTTTATCACTTTGGGACGTAGCTCTGAGCAGCTCATTCTAAGGCTCTGTTGGCGCTCTTTGTATTGTCAAGCTCTGTAATACACAATGGTGCTACAAAGACAAATTTAGACACCACACCTTTAAGGAATTCAGAGGGACCTAGGCAAAGTGCTCTGTGAAAACACAGAAGGAAGCAACCAGCAGCCTAGAAAGGTCTGGAGGGGGCCCTCTAAAGAAAAGGGGCTTGAGTTAAATTGGGAAGGATGAAGAGGAAGTCCCCAAGAAAGAAAATGGGAAAGACAACAATGATGGCTCTCACTGTGAAGACAGTGGAGTGTCTATCAGACAGCAAGGCCGAGATCACGGCTGGCTTCAGAAGGGCCTGCAGCCGCCACCTGGAAACCCTCAGCACTGTCCGGGTCTTGCCTCTGCTCCTCTTTGAGCATGCATTTCCTTCTTTTCTCTCCATGACCGGGGCGTCCCCTGATGCCCCTGGGCTGCCCCACAGCTCCTGAGTCTGCACATCACGTGCCAAAACAGAGGAGGAATGGCTTTCTTGATACTAATTCTTGTACCAAGAATGATTCATCTACAGTCAAGGTTCCACCCTGACCCGATTAAGTATGGCTAAGGGGATGGAGTCAGCATGAACACGCCAGCCGGGCCCACACTGGTAGAGGGGTATTGTGGCCTCCAAGTGAGGCAGGCAGTGGGCTGAGCCCACCCATCAGAGATGGATAATAGACTGGAGCTACCACAGAGCAGGTTTTGATTTTAAGTCTTTGCTCCTATAATAAGCTATCTCTGAACCGGGAGAAACAAACTCCCTCTTGCGCTTGGGTCTTTGCCACTAGGCTCTCTGGGAACCACTAAAGTAAGAATGAGCTGTGTATCTGTACAGATCCGGAGGCTCAGCCTTCCCTGCCTGCCTCCTGGGTGTCTGGTTTGATGCCTGGGTCCAGATGTGGGGGGCAAGGGAGAGCTTTGGCCTTAGCCCCTGAAGGTTCTCTGAAAAATAACTGACATGAGGCAGATTGATTAACAGGAGAAAATGCATACAAATTTATTTAACGTGTATCCACAGGAGCCTTCAGAATGAAGTCCCAACCCCCCAGTAAGGTATAGAAGTTTCTAGACCATCTTGAGGTTATAGAAAGAACACAGGCTCAGCGCATGACCAAAACCAGGTTTTAGAGGCAAGACAGGTTATGGCCAGCAAAGGTGGTCTAGATGAAGCCCCTCATAATACAGCCCCAGAGGAAATAGATGGTAAATGTTTCCTTTCAGACCTTTGGAAGTGTCAGAGTCTCAGTCTCTCTTAAATTGAGGAAAGCCCTAGAAAGGGAAGGCCTGGCTGCAACAATGGAGATTCTCTACAGACGCAAATTTCTCCCACAAGACAGCTTTGCAGGGCCATTTCAGTCTGCTGGCCCTACTGCAGCCATTTCAAAAGAAGTCAAAGAAATATATTTTGGGGCAAAATATTTTGACTTTCTTCAATGGTCAGTCACTCATTTGGTGGTGCTGTTGTTCCCAGGACTGGGAGCCCTCCCAAACCCTTCCTAACACCACCTCCATACAGGGAGCTGCTGCCATGAACAGAGGCGCCCATGCTGACCAAAGCACTGCTGGGCTTCCGCAGACAGCACTGCTGGGAATCTCCCTCAACCATTTCCAACACTGGATGGGTGCTGTGCCCTGGACAGCTGCCAGGATGTTGCCAAAGCCTGCCACGCCCAGTGGACCCACTGTGTTTCTGATGCAGACGACCCTGTCTCTGTCCTGGAGTCACGCGGGACCAAGCTGTGCAGCTGCTTTTCCAATACTTTTAGGGAGTGGGCTCCACCTTGCTCCTTTCCCCATGCGTGGCAGGGTGCATTCCTAAAACTGAAGCCTATCTGAATTCCCACAACACCCCTGACACGTAGGTACTCCAGGTAAAACTGTAGGCTTTACTCATGCCACATGTAATGGGTACTGACCCCCAACACATTAGAGTGGGTGCCCAAGGGATAAATGGGAGTGGGGGCTGGGGATAAAGCAGGAAAGATGAGAAATGAGGTGTAGGGGTCTTGCACAGACCAGGGATGATAATGGGCCAAGAACCAAAGGGTATGAATAATTCAGCCTCATCTTCCTGGGGCTACCCCAGCAGAGTTGTTGTCTCTGCTCTGACCATATCCTACATAGGTCTGTCCCCAGCTTCTGCAACCTTCTGAGACTATGCTAAGAAGCCCCTTCAGCTAAGGAGCCCTTTGTGCTGAGAGCTGGCAGTACCTGGGAGCGTTTGGCCCCATAAGCAGCCCTCAGCCAGTGGTGATGACCAAGGTGTGCAGGTGTGCAAAAGCCCCACACCAGGACTGCAGAGGAACTTGGGCCCCAGGGCTACCTGCGGACCCGCGGCAGCTGACACTGCACTTGTATCAACCTCCTGACTTGGCTCCTTCCCAGCTGGTGTCACCTACTCTCCGATTTCTCCTGGGGGAACTTCCTTAACATATCATTTGCACCTAAGACTCTGTCTCTGGTGTGCTTCTGAGGAAAGCCACCTAAAACTATTTCCAGGATGAAAAAAAACTAAAATTGCTATCACCAACCTCATGCATGCAAAGAATAAAATGTACTTTCCTATAACTCCACCAAATTTAGGTTTAGAGACCTCATCTCCCCCACACTGAATGAACTGTTCAGCCAATTACAGGTCTGTTCCCAACGGTATGCTGGCAAGCCAGGATCTCCAGGGAGGAAAAGAGGAGAAAAGAAAAAACCCTTATTTCTAATATTTCCTAATTTCCATGATGTAAATACTCCCACCTGTGGCCAATCCCAAGCTACAAATATGATGTCCCTGCACTGGGGCAGGGTGGCATAGAAAAAGTTGCAAATGCCAGGCCCTTGCAAGCCCGGGGAGCCTGCCATAGCACAGCACCTTCCCTCGCCAGCCCCTCCCTGGGGATTTGTCTAAGCTGCTGTGAGCCGTGATGCTGGCTGTGATGACCGTCCATTTCGAGTCCCCTGCCCACAGGGTCTTTCCTCATGCGTGGCCACATGGCCCCTCAGGTCTGATGGTGCTGTCTGCTACTTCCATGACACGTGGGCTGTCAGTGACTCTGTTTTCAAATCGCAGCAAGAGCTCGTAGTCTTTTCCCTCTAGGTCTTCCTGCAGTGCGGGTGTTGCACCCAGGAAGCAGGGCACGTCACCTTCTTCCTCTCCTTCCCCACACTTGAAGAATCTGCTCTGGGGATGGGTGGCCAGATAGGGTGGGGGATGCCCCACTCTCCTTGTGAATGCTTCTCAGCTCTCTTCTCAGCACTTTGCCCAGTCACTTCTTCCTTTGGGAGACCATAATTAAAATAACTTTCATTCATTCACTGCTAGACACTCAGGTTTACAGTGAATTAGAAAAAAAGCTTCCTACTTCCAAGGAGCTTGGGTTTAGTTCCTGTTCCCTGTTCAAGAGTTTCAGCCATGCTAAAAGCCACTTACTGCTTGGGAAAGCTTTCCAGGCAGAGAAAATGGCAATTGCAAAGGCACAGAGGCAGAAAGCGACCTGGTATTTAAGGAAAAGAAAGAAAGTCTGAGAGAGTGATGGAGACATTTTGCAAGGGGAGTGGCAGAGTGGCGTGAATCAGAGACGGGCAGAACCAGAGCTTCAGGGTGCGCAGTCTGGGGAGAGGAGGCAGGGTTGTCATTCCAACTGCAAAAGGAAACAAAGGTTTAGAAGATGTAGAGTGACATCATTGTATTTATATTTTTAAAAGATTACTGAAGCCACTTTGTACTGGAAGCAGGGAAATCATTTGGATTAAGTTCCTACAGAAAATCAAGTGCAACGAGGTAGCCATTTGAACGAGGGTTGAGGGAATGGTGACAGCACTGGGAGTATCTGAAATGCAGAGTGAAGGTGGAAGTGACAGGACTTGATCACTGAGTTGATGTGGAGCAAGAGAAAGAGAAAGGAAGCCTCCCAGTTGTTTGGCTGGAGCCCTGGATGGGCCGTGGCGTCCTTCTCTGAGTTGGGGAAGAGAGGAAATGGAATCGAGTTGGTGGGGGCAGTATGAATCCACTTTGCACAGGTTAAAACAAGATGCCCATTAAACACCCAAAAAGAGATGTCAATTAATGAAGTACAGGAGCGTGGAACCCAGGGGAAGACATGAGGACTACAGATGGAAACATGGGGTCGCCAATGTGTGGGCAGAGTGTCTTTTACAAAGCAGAAGGAGTAAAGCAAGAAAGAGAAATCCGCAGCAGCAGAATATACGGGATCCTCTCTAACACAGGAGTGACACGACACTCAGCAATGGCTCTTCTTGGTATTTACCAAAATGAGTTGGAAAGCCATGTCTACACAAAAACTCTCACACAGTGTTTACAGCAACTTTATTCATAATCGCCAAAATATGGAAGCAATCAAGATGCCCTTCCATAGGTGAATGGCAGACTGTGGTACATCCAAATAATGGAATATTACTCAGCTCTAAAAGAAATGAGGTATCAAACCATGAAAAGACATGGAAGAACTTTAAATGCATATTGCTGAGTGAAAGAAGTCACTCTGAAAAGGCCACACACTGTATAAAACCAATGCTATGACCTTCTGGAAAAGGCAAACCTGTGGAGACAGTAAAGGATCAGTAGTTGCCAGGGGTTGGGGGAGGAGGTGATAGGCAAGGCAAGGAGGACTTTTAGGGCAGTGAAACTATTCTGTATGATACTTTAATGATGGATGTGTGTCATTATAAATTTGTTCAAGCCCAGGACCAAGTGTGGCTCATGCTATAATCCCAGCATTTTGGGAGGCCCAGGCAGGTGGATTACCTGAGGTCAGGAGTTCGAAACCAGCCTGGCCAACATGGTGAAACCCCATCTCTACTAAAAATACAAAAATTAGCTGAGCATGATGGCAGGCGCCTGCAATCCCAGTTACTAGGGAGGCTGAGGCAGGAGAATCACTTGAACCTGGGAGGCAGAGGTTGCAGTGAGCCGAGATCATATCACTGCACTCCAGCCTGGGCGACTGACCGAGACTCAGTCTGAAAAAAAAAAATTTTTTTTGTTCAAGCCCATAGAATGTACAACGCCAAGAGTGAACCCTAATATAAACCATGGAATCTAGGTGACAATGCTGTGTCAATGTAGGCTCATCAGTGGTAAGAAATGAACCACTTAGCTGGGGATGTTGACAGGGAGGGAGGCTGTGTATGTGTGGGGTGGGGTGTGTGCGAACTCTCTGTACCTTCTGCTCAGTTTCACTATGGACCTAAAACTGCCCTAAAAAACAAAGTCTGTTTTTTTAAATTAATTCATTTAAGCCAATAATACTGCTTCTAGCAACATTTGCTAAAGAAAACATCAGAAAGAATAACAAAAATAACGTATGTCTAATGATGAAGTGTTATGTAACAATTAAATTTTGTGTTTTCAACCATGTAATCAAATAGGAAAAAAAGATGGAAAAGGAGTGAAAATATCTAGGCTGAGGCCATTTCCTTGTGAAGAGAGAGCCCCAACAATTTTCATTAACAGACGGAGGGCACCACCCATCCAGGTGGGAGCAGATGGAAACCGAGAGCCACTTCTGAAAGAAGACAAAATTGATCATGCAAATGGGTTTGAATGTGATCAGAGGAGATACTTACGCTGGTGGAGGGAGCGGGGCAGAATGTGGAGTGGAATTAGTAATAAGAACATAGAAAACCAGTATAGACAAAAGGGATTACTTACTCAGAGGAAACGTAACAGCCTGTAGAAGTAGAAAAGCGATTCTGTTTTACTAACTGGCTGACCGGTAAATGTGATTTACCTAGTCATAATAAATACCAAATGGTGACCTAAGTTTCAGTGACACTCTCTTGGGATTTCTGAGAGGGCATGACAAGGGAGTGTGATGTGAAGGGGCGGGTTTGGCATGGAGGGTGAGCAAGAGGTGATAACGGGAGCTGAATTCCCATCTTCCCTAATGGGAGGCCCAAAGATTATGCCTGAAACGGAATAATCGAGATGTAGGAATGTCAACATGGAAATCGGAAGACTAAAATAATTTTTTTTAAAAGAAGAGCTAAGAAAGTTGAAATCGGTTGCTTCCTGAGAGTAAGAAATGGGTGGGAAGACTGACAGAGGAAAGCTAGTTTCTCATACACACTAGAGAATAATTTGCCTCTAAATTATATGTATATAACTTTAAGAAAAATAAAACTGAACAAAAAGAGAAGTTTCTGAGAGATGATGTGTCATACACAGCACTATAGCTGATAAGCACTGGTATCTACTGAGTGCCCAGTGTGTGCTGGGCAATGTTCTAGGCACTAGAAATACACCAGTGAGTGGTCAGACACACACACACCCTTCCAAACACGTACATGCCCATAGGTTATCCAGCAGCCCACCATGTGTAGCATGAGTCATGACATTGGGTGCTCACAGCAGGAGGCTGGTGTGCGATTCGAAGTGACCAGAATGGGAGCCAAGAGATCTGAAAATTGTGAGATGCGTCAGGCTTCATCAGCTTGTCCAAATGCTGCTGCTCTGTTTCAGTTGTTAAATAATTATTTTCATCACACCCATGATATTTAAAAATATATTCACAGTTCACTGTTTATGCAGTTAAACTTTATGCCCAGTAATTCATTTAATACCTCATTTTCTGAGTACTGTGCTAAAGTATCTCCCTGAGCAATTCACCATGATAATCTTGGATTAGATAAATGAAATTACCGGAAAATGTCTCACGTAAATTTCATTTTTTGCAATATTTTATCAATCGTTAAAGGAGCACATAGTTATTAAGCTCTCCCTTTACTTCCTGAGTTCCTTCTTACTGGAGGTGTAGCATTTGGGTGGTTGTTTTTAGTTTTCTTATTGGTGTTTTTCTGGCGGAGTCCGAGTAGAAAAAAAAAAATCAAGACTCTAAGTCCATGTCCACAAGCGAACTATGTGGGGTACTACACTAGAACATAAAGCTATTTTGCGCAAGAAATATTAGCGGCTTTACAATTAGAATTAAATAGATTACATTCCATTTTTTAAATTTTTAACTGGCACGAATTTATGTATGTATAGGGTACAATGTGATGTTTTGATTTTTGTTTACATTGTAGAATGATTAAGTCAAGCTAATTAACATATACATCACCTCCTATACTTACTAGTTTTTTTTGTGGTGAAAACATTTGAGAATCTACTTTCATGCCACATAAGGAAGGCTTAGCCACAGCTGCTCTTATGCTGATGTAGGATGCCCTGTGACTCTCCTGGAGTGTTATGAGGAGTTGCTCTCAGGCCATTTCTCACCTACCTTCTATCTCACAGAAACTATCTCTGAGAGAGTTTGCATCTCTTCCTCCTGAGTCCTGATGCAGTCTGACGATTTTGGGCTTGCCTTCTCCCGCACAGTCTAGCCGTAGACTATGACACTGTTAGTGACAGCATGAAATTAACTCCTTGGCCACGGGCGCTGCACCACTCGTGTTACATTGTCACCTGCCCCTGATGTTCTGGTATTGTCTCTTGTTCTGGTGTTGGGACAAGGGATGTCGTGAGTCATCACCTTTGCTATTCTTGATGTTGTGGTCCATGTAAGTCATAAAAGAAAAAAGAATCTACTCTTAGCAATTTTTAAATATAAAATACAGTATGGAGTTTCCTCAAAAAACTAAAAATAGAATTGCCATATGTTCCAGCAATCCCTCTACTGGGCATGTACGCAAAGGAATTGCAATCAGTATGTTGAAGAGCTGTCTACACTCCCATGTTCACTGCAGCACTACTCACAGTAGCCAGGTTATGGAAACCAGTGTCCATCAATGGATGAGTGGATAGAGAAAATGTGGCGTGTATACACAATGTAGTACTATGTGTATATTCAAATTTTTAAGGGTGCATAAAAACTGCCTTCAAGATGGAAAGCTCCTCCATGTCCACGTGCACCTGGGTCAGGTTGGGGACAGCCCTCATGACAGCAATCTGGCCATGGCTGTGAGAAGCATTCTGGGTCAGGTCAGTCAGTCTCTGTCCATTGACCCACAATGGGAACCGGATGCATTCTCAACTCACCAAAGACTCCCTGCAGGGGTCCAGCAGGGCCTCACTCACTTCCCAGATGGAAATGCCCTCTCAAAGTGCCTTCCCAGGGAACTCTTCAAGCACAGCTCAGCTCAACTATTCTCCAAATCAGTGTCCTCAGATGGTTCTGTTCGCTCAATCAGAGAGAAAATATTTCAGTCCCAAACCTTCATGTGTGTATCTTTCTTTATCAACTGTACTAATTAACATATCATGATCATTATGAAACATACACACAGGACGTAGGAAATGAATCTAGATAAAATATGTACTTTTTAGAGAGAGATGTACTTGTTTTTTTGTCTGAAATCTCAGGAAACCACGGTGCACACTCCCTGAGAGTATTTACTTACGCCTCAGAATCCCTCAGCTACCTGAACCATGGGAAGAAGTAAATATATCCCTCCTGGGTCTTGGGTTCACCTCAGTGCCTTCCTCTGCACTGATGGAGACATGGAATAAGCCAATGCCTAGACTGTCTGTGGCTTGAACTAGATATCTCTGTATGCAAGAATTACCTATAATCACACTGCTAAGACACAACTCTGCTTATACTTTAGAATGCAGTTTTTCAGTGACTTTCTACACATCAATATGTTTCTTTTCAAAATGTTCTGTTTTAAAGTTCCTTTTGGAGAGCTGGGCATGATGGCTTATGCCTGTAATCCCAGTGCTTTGGGAGGCCGAGGGGGAAGGATAGCTTGAGGCCAGGAGTTCAAGGCTGCAGTGAGCTACGATTGAGCCACTACATTCCAGCCTGGACAGCAGAGCAAAACCCTATCTCTAAAAACAAAACAAAACAATGGCTGGGCGTGGTGGCTCATGCCTGTAATCCCAGCACTTTGGGAGGCTGAGGTGGGTGGATCACCTGAGGTCGGGAGTTCGAGACCAGCCTGACCGATATGGAGACACCTCGTCATCTCTACCAAAAATACAAAATTAGCCAGGCGTGGTGGCAGGCACCTGTAATCCTAGCTATTTGGGAGGCTGAGGCAGGAGAATCGCTTGAACCTGGGAGGCAGAGGTTGCAGTGTGCAGAGACTGCACCACTGCGCTCCAGCCCGGGCAACAAGAGCAAAACTCCGTCTCAAAATAATTAATTAATTAATAAAATTCCTTTTTTCATTTATCACAAATATTTTCCATGCCACTAAATTTTCAACATTCTTTGTTACCATAATGTTGCATAATTTACTTAATTTTTTATACTTCATGGTTTTTAAATGTTCTATTGCAGACATTTTCAAACATAAATAGGAGAGTTTAATGAACCCAAATGCATTCATCACTCACCTTCAACAATTTTAAATGTTCTGCTATATTTATCCCTAACTCTACCCACTTCCCACACCCCACTAAAGTTTAGTTGTTTTAGGTAAAATTTACATATACTGCAATGCACACATCTTAGTTGTACAGTTTGGGAAAATAGATAAATCAGAGTAACCCACATCTGTATCAAATAGTGAACATTTTTCATCTCCCCTAAAGTTCATTCATAGCACTTTTCATTCAGTACCATGCACCAGAGGTAACCATTGTTATAATTTCTTTTCAACTTGAATGAATTCTGTTCCAGAACTACATATAAGCGGAGTATGTACTCTTTTGTGTTGGTTTTTTAACTCAGTATAACATTCATTATACTGAGTATATAACATCTGAGATTTATTTACATTGTGAAATGTATTAGTCGTTTCTTCTTATTCGCTTGCATTTTGCTGATGACTAAAGATGTTGATCACATCATTTGCTCATTGGTCAATCATATACCTTCCTTTGTGGAGTGTCTGTCCAAATTCCTTATTCGTGTTTGAGTTCTCTTATTTTCATTTTATAGGAGTTCATTGTGGGTATAGGTATTGCAAATACTTTCTATCTATTCATATTAGTAGCATATTTTAACATGCCATTTTGAATTTTATGAAGTCAACTTTATCAGCTTTCCTTGAATGGTTAATTTTTCTGTCCCATCAAAGAAATCTTTGCCTCTCTTAATGTCACAAAAAATATTCACCTATGTTTTCTTCTAAAAAAAGCTTCATAGTTTTAGATTTTATTGTTAGGTCTGTATTCAATTATTATTTGTGTGTGATATGAGGTGGGAGACAAGGTTTGCTTTTTTCTAATGTGTATATCCAGTTGTTCCATCATTGTTTGTTGAGAAAACTTCCATTAAGTTATTTTGGCACCTTTGTTGACATCCAATAGACCATGTTAGTGTGGGTCTATTTCTGCATTCAGTTGTGTTTCATTGATCTGTTTGCCAATTCTTATATATCACACTATCTTGATTACTGTGGCATTATAGTGAACTTTAAAGGAAGGTAATGGAAGTCCTCCAGCTTTGGTCTTCATCAAAATTCCTTTGGATATTTTAGGTCGTTTGCATTTCCACATAAATTTTAGAATCCGCTTTTCAATTACTATGAAAAAGCCTTCTGGGATAACAATTGAGATTGCATTGAACCCATAGGTCAAATGAGAAAGTAAGCACCCTAACACATTGAGCCTTCAATCCATCACAGCTCATACCCCTCCATTTGTTTAGGTCTTTAATTTCTCTCAGCAATGTTTTGTAGTTTTCAATATAGAGGTTTTGCACATCTTTCATCAAATTTATTCCCAAGTATTTCACGGTTTGGGATTCTATTGTGATGAAGATTTTAAAATTTCATGTTCCAATTGTGTTGTTGTTGTCTTTTAGTATATAGCAATATAATTTATTTTTGTGTACCTTGTATCCTGAGACCTAGCTAGACTTACATATTAGCTCTAGAATGCCTTTGAGATTATTCCTTAGTATTTCCTATATAAACAATATGTCTTTTGGGAATACAGACAATTTTACTTTTTCATTTCCAATCTTTACACTTACAAATTCATTTTCTTGCCTTATTGAAACAGCTAAGACCTCACGTGTAATGTTAAATTAAAAGGTTGAGGGGCCAGGTGTGGTGGCTCACATCTGTATCCCAGTGCTTTGGGAGGCCGAGGCAGGAGGATCACTTGAGGCCAGGAGTTTGAGACCAGCCTGGGCAACGTAGTGAGATCCTGTCTCTACAAAAAAAAAAAAAAAGAAATTTGTTTTAATTAGCCAGCATGGTGGTGTGCGCCCGTAGTCCTAGCTACCCAGGAGGCTGAGGCAAGAGGGTCACTTGAGCCTTGACATTAGAGGTTATAGTGGGCTATGCTCATACCACTGCACTCCAGCCTGAGTGACACAGGAGACCTTGTCTCTAAAAAAAAGAAAAGTGATGAGAACAGACATCCTTGCTACCAATGTTAGGAAGTTTTCAGCATTCCACTATTAATTAATGATGTTAGCTGCAGGATTTTAGTGACTGTCCCAATATCAGAAGTTTATTTCTGTTTATAGTTTTTTCTAAGAGTTGGACTTTTTTCACAACTTGATATGGACTTTTTTCAAATGCCTTTTCCACATCTATTGAAGTAACTATGTCATTTTTTGTTAGCATAGTAATGTGAATTGCACTGATTAACTATTAAATATGAAATCAACCTGGCATTATGGGGATAAATCCCACTTGATTATAACATATTATTTTTCTACATTGTTGGATTGAATAATATTTTAAAGATTTTTTTGCATCTATGTTAATGAACCATCTTGGCCTAAAATTTTCTGATTTTGTATTTTATGTCAAGTTTTTATGTTAATATTGTGTTGGCCTTAAGTCACAGAGTATTTTTTTTTCTTCCTGTGTATTCTGAAAGAGTTTGCATAAGATAGGTAATATTTCTTCCTTAACTGTTGTATAGAATTCATCAGTGAAATAATCTATACCTGGAGTTTTCTTTGTGAGGGCACTTTTAAAGCAACTCTAATTTCTTTACTATATATACCACTATTCAGGTTTTCTGTTTTTTTCTTGTACTAGTTTTGGTAAGCTGTATTTTTTCATTTGTTCATTCCATCTAAGTTGTCAAATGTGTTGACATAAAGTTGTTTATAATCTTCCCAGGTTATGATTTTGATACAGAGAGACTCTATAACACTATATCCTCTTTTAAACCGAATACTGGTAATTTGTGTTTCTTTCTTGTTAGAGATTTATTCATTTTGTTAAACTTTTCAAAGAATAATATTTTGCTTTCCTCATTTCCTCCCGGTTTGTTTTCAATTTCTTTGATTTTTGCTCTTCATTATTTCCTTTCGTCTTATTTTGGGTTTAATTTCTTGTCTTTTTCTAGACTCTTAGGGTGGAAATGAAAATCAATTATTTTAAGGCTTTCTTCCTTTTGAATGTAAGCAATTAAAGCTATGAATGCTACATCTAAGAACTGCTTTAGCTACATCTCACAAATTTTGATATGTGTTATTTTCGCTGTCATTAAGTTTGAAATACTTCTCATTTCCTTGTTATTTCTTCCTAGAATCACAGTTTATTTAGAAGTTTATTGTTTAATTTCCAAATATCTGGGGACTTTCTACATACTTTGCTGTTATTCTCATTTAATCCCATTGTGGCCAGAAAGCATGCTCGAAGATGCTCAGTATTTTATAATTTGTTGAGACTTACTTTTGGCCCGAGGTCTGCTCTATCTTGGTGAAAATTCCACATCAACTTGGGAAGAGCATTTTGTCCTTGTTAGGTGTAGGTTTCTATAGATATCAGCTCATTAGAGGTGGCTTATACTTCAGACCTTCTGGTTTTTTAAGCATGTTAAAAGATCCAACTAGGACTGTGGATTTGTTTGCTTCTCCCTTTTGTTCTTTCAGATATTATATTTTGAATTGCTGTATACACATTTATATTTGTTATGTCTTCCTGATGTTCTGACCCTTTTCGACATGATGAACTAGTCCTCTCTGTTCTCAATAAACCTCTTATCTTGCAGCCTATTTTGCTTAATGTTAATATAGACACTCTAGGTTTCTCACGGTTGATGGTTCCATGTGTAGTGGGTTAAATAGTGCTCCTCCATAATTCACTTCCACCTGGAACCTCAGAATGTGACCTTATTTGTAAATCATATTTGTAGATTGTAATTAAAGTAAGGATCAAAATGAGATCACATTGGATTAGGATGAGCTCCACATCCAATAAGACTGAACTTATAAGGACACACAGGGACAGAAGAAAGAAGGCCATGAAAAGACAAAGCAGAGATTGGAGTGATGCTGCCACAAGCCAAGAAGTGCTAGGAGCCACCAGAGGCTGAAAGAGGCCAAGAAGTATCCTCCCCTAGAGGTTTCAGAGGGATGTGGCCTTGCCAACACCTTGACTTTGCCTTCTGGTGTCTAGAACTGTGAGATAATGAATTTCTGTTGTTTTAACCTTCTCAGCTTTTAATTTCTGACCACAGCCCTAGGAAATTAATACAGCATATACCTTAGTAAGTTTATGCTACAACATAATATCATGGACTGAGTGACTTAACAATTTATTTTACCTCAGTTCTAGAAGCTGCCAGTCCAAGATCAGAATGCCAGGTGGCTGTCCTCTGGTGGGGTCCTCTTCCTGGTGAGTAGATGGCCACCTCACTGTACCCTCACATGGCAGGAACAGTGTAAGCAAGCTCTCTGGTGTCTCTTCTTATAAGGGCACTTATCCTATCACAGGGCCCCACCCGCAGGACCTCACCTAACCCTAATTACCTCCCAAAGGCTCCATCTCCACAAACCATCACACTGGGGGTTAGGACTTCAACATATGAATTTGAAAGAGACACATTCAGTCCATAATACCATGGTATATATTTTCATTCTTTTTACTACTAACCTACTTGTGTCTGTATTTAAGATGTGTTCCTTATAAACAGCACTGAGTTGGGTCTTTTCTTTTTAATCCACTCTGACATTCTCTGGTCCTTTATTTTGGGGGCGGCAGCAGTTAGTCCATTTATATTTAATTATAGTTGAATTTAAATCTGCCACTTTGATATTTGTTTCCTATTGAGTTCATTTGTTTGTTTCCCTCTGCTCCTCCTTTCTTTGGGTATAATTGAAGCTTTTTGGTATTTCAGTTTTATTTCCCCATTGGCTTTTAAGACATACTACTTTGCATTATTTTTTAGTGGTTGCTGTAAGGCTGCATTTTACCAAATGATAGCTACTAACTAATGTGGCTATTTAAATTTAAATTTTAAGCTAATTAAAATTATACAAAATTAAAATTTAGTTCCTTAGTCACAAAACCCACATTGCAAGTGTTCAATGAATATGTGTGACTAGCGGCTATCTTATATATGACAAAGCAGTTATAGACTATTTCTAACACTGCAAAAAGTTGTACTGGTGATTTATCACAATCTACTTACAGTTAATATACTATTTAACATAAAATATTGGGATTTTGTGAGCATATAATTCCTTTACCCCCATCTTTTGCAATGTTTTCATATATTTCGCATATATTTCATCTATATACATCATAAGCCCACAATACTAATATTTTTTCTTGAAGAGAAATATGATTTTTTAAGTTTAAAAGGAAAGAATATGGCTGGGTGCGGTGGCTCAGGCCTGTAATCCCAGCACTTTGGGAGGCCGAGGCGGGTGGATCACAAGCTCAGGAGATCGAGACCATCCTGGCTAACATGGTGAAACCCGTCTCTACTAAAAAATACAAAAAATTAGCCGGGCATGGTGGCAGGCGCCTGTAGTCCCAGCTACTCGGTAGGCTGAGGTAGGAGAATGGCGTGAACACGGGAGGCGGAGCTTGCAGTGAGCCAAGATCTCACCACTGCACTCCAGCCTGGACGACAGAGCGAGATTCCGTCTCAAAAAAAAAAAAAAAAAAAAAGGAAAGAATACATATAGTTTTTATATTTACCCACATATTTATCATTTCTGCTGATCTTTATTTTTCGCCTAATCTGATACCATCTTTTGACATATACCCCCTAAAGAGTTACATTTATCATTTTTCATAGCGTGGGTCAACTGAAGACAAATTCTCTCAGATTTTTATCTTATTTTTTACCTTTATTATTGAAATATAACTTTGCAGCATGTAAAATTCTAGGTTAATCGTTGTTTTTCAGCAGTTCAACTGTGTCGTTCTAGTGCCTTTTGGCCTTTATTGTTTCCAGTAAAAAGCTAACATTATTCATATGTTGTTTATCACACATAATGTCTCTTTTTTCTTCAGCTGCTTTTATAATTTTCTCTTCATATTTGGAGTTCAGCAATGTTACTATATGTACATAGATCTGATTTTCTATGTACTGGTCCTGCCTGTGGTTCATTGGGTTTCTTGGATTTATAAATTGTCTTTTACCAAGTATCAGAAATTTGAAGCCACTATTTCTTCCAAAATTTTCTTTTTCCTCACTTCCTAAGACTCTGCACTTATATTAGACCAGATTATATTGACCAACAGGTCTCTGAAGATCTGTATGTTTTTCTTCCACTGCTTTTCTTCCATCTTTTTTCAGATAGGATCATTTCTGTTGATCTATTTTTTAGTTCCTCAATTTATTCTGTCTCCAGTCTGCTGTTAGGCACCTCCAGTGAATTTTTCCTTCAGTTATAGTAATTTTCAATTTCAGTATTTCCATTTATTTCTTGTTATGCTTCAATTTCTTGCTGAGATTCTCCATTTGCTCGTTTATTATGTGTATCTCTTCTTTTAAATATGTGAACATATTTATAATAGCTGCTTTAAAATCCTTGTCTGCTGATTGTTACAGTTGAGTCATCTAGGCATCAATTTACATCAAATTTTGTGGGTCATATTTTCCTGTTTCTGTGCATGTCTAGTGTGCTTTTTGTTTGACACTGGACATTATGAGTGATATGTTGTAGAGACTTGGAGTTCTGTTTTATTTCTCTAATGAATGATTTTTGTTTTCTTATTATAAAAAGTTCACTTGGCTTGACTCAGACTCCAAACTCTGTCTCCCCTGAAGTGAGAAGCACCTGAAATCTTTGTTCTTTTAGCTTTTCTAGTATTTTGTCAGGCCACTGAGGTCTCCCCCATCCATTGTTGTTCAGTGATCTGCCAAAGATTTGAGTAGATTTGATATACAAATGTGAGGGGGTCACACCTCTGAAGTTTCTTTCCTTCTAGGATTTCACTGCTAATGGTCTGGTTTTTCTCCCAGCTCCAAATTGTATTCTGTGACATTTCAAGTCAGAAAGTACAGCCAGCTTCATGGGCCTGTGACCTGCAAATTCATACCAGGGCCACACACATGGTTTAATGTTCTGCTATCACTGTCTTGAAATTATTAGTTTTTCAATGAGGGGCCACATTTTAACTGACGTACTTAAGTATAAAAATCCACTCTAGGCCTGGTGTGGTGGCTCACGCCTATAATCCCAACACTTTGGGAGGCCAAGGTGGGAGGATCCCTTGAGCCTAGGCGTTTCAGATCAGCCTAGACAACATAGTGAAAACTCGTCTTTACTAAAAATAAAAATTAAAAAAATTAGCCAGGCCTGATGGTGCACCCTGTAATCCTGGCTATTCTGGAAGCTGAGGCAGGAGGATTACTTGAGCCCAGGAGTTCTATATTGCAGTGAGCTATGATCATGCCACTGCATTCCAGCCTGGGTGACAGAGAGAGATCCTGTCTTAAAAAAAAAAAATCCATAAAATATTTGTTTTCATTTTCAGCTGACTTTAGTATACAAAATATTATCCTTCTTGTATGATATTGATAAAGTTTAGCTAATAAGTTATAATAGAAAAGCAATTGCTGTAAGTCTCTTGGGTCTCAGTTTCTTCAAAAGCCTTTCCTGCCTCACACACTACTCTTCCCCATCTCGATTTAAACAGGACCTTCCTTTATACTCTGAGAATCCTGTTTTTTCCCTTCATGGCATTAGTGTAATTTACAATTAATATATTTACCTGTGTTTTTATGATTGAGTATATTTCTACCTCATTAGTCTATAAATTCCATGAGGACCCCTGTCTTTGCCTCACCCAGCACCAACAAGAATGCCTAGCGTACTGTAGGCACTTAATTAAATGGATGAATGGATAAATGGATAGATGGATGAGTGAATGAATAGCGAAAATGACAGTGATATTTAGTAACTTTTTCTATTTTCCCAAGTTAGATTTTCTATAGTCCTCCTTTCTTTTGCTCAAATATCTAAAAGTATGCCATAATTTTAGCAAAATTTGGGGAACAATGTTAGGTCAAAAGTAGTACATGTATGCACATTTGTTATTAGTAGTACCCCCAAAAGAAATGTGAATGCCGGATCTCCAACTTCTTGATTTAAAAATGTAATCCAGGCCCGGCGCGCTGGCTCACGCCTGTAATCCCAGCACTTTGGGAGGCAAGGTGGGTGGATCCCTTGAGGTCAGGAGTTCGAGACCATCCTGGCCAACATGGTGAAACCGCCTCTACTAAAAATTCAAAAAAAAAAAAAAAAAGAAAAAGAAAAATTAGCTGGGAGTGGTGGTGGGTGCCTGCAGTCCCAGCTACTCGGGAGGCTGAGGCAGTAGAACCATTGGAACCGGGGAGGCGGAGGTTGCAGTGAGCCGTGATTGCACCACTGCACTCCAGCCTGGGCAACAGAGCCAGACTGTTTCAAAAAGAAAAAATGTAATCCAATGTAGTATTTACATCTAGTGCCAATGGGTACAGTGCACACTGTGCTGCATGCTGTGTTTCATTAAGCAGACTAATCTGGTGTGTTAATGAGAGATGTATTTAACTATCAGCTATAATATTCCATGTCATTTTCCAAGGGACACATCTTACAGCAGGTTTTTCACAAGCTATATTGAAATGTTCACCTGTTGCAGAAGCTCTATAAGATGCTGTGCATTCAGCGGGAAATAACCGAAGACATAGCACCTCTGGCAGGCTTGTTTCTCAGCGTCATGGAGAGAGCGCACCCAGTCTGAAGGCGCATCTGCTCCTCTCTGCCCTATATTGTGGATTAAGAAAATACAGTGTATAATCTCATATTCTCATTTCAGCAAATATAAATAGTACATGGCAATTATATGTGCTCGGTTTTCATTTTTAAGGGTGGAGATTGTTGAAAATGGTGTCGTGGACCAGACTCCAGAATTGGAGATTTTGTAGAGATCAAAGGTATAGTACTATTAAAGTAGGAATAAAGAGTGTGCAGACGTGGGTGTAAGATAATGAGCAGAAAAGGGAGTGGCAAGGTGCAGAGATCTCTGCAAGAAATGGATTGGGGAAATTGAAGGCTTTAAAGCCACGGTCTCTATTCCTACACCCAGCTTTCCGTCCTCAGTTACTATCGCCCAAGATCAAAGCCACCCTGGTTTTCTGATTGCCGCAACTGCGGCTCCAGGTGCTGAGTGCACAGCCACTGCGGCACTGTCCGCAGCTGCGCGCCGGGCTCAGACGGCATTATTTACGGTACAGAACACTCGCCCGCGCGACGGTATTTACGGTAACGGGGACCAGCCTGGGCAGCAGTATTTACGGTAACGAAAGCCAGCTGTATTTACGGTAGCGAGGGCTGGACCGGCGGCGGCATTTACGGTAACGGGGGCCGGGCTCGCGGAGGCCCGTCGGTTCGGTCCGCTCTGGGCGTTAGCAAGTGATCTCCAGCCAAGGCGGCCGCCACCCCTTGCACACAGCAGAAAATGCAAAATGACCCTCTGGGGCAGTGAGGGGCTGTGGCCCTCGGCCCCGGCCTGCCGCACCCCCTTCCCGCAGCTGGCGGCGGGCAGCGCCGAACAGGGTCCGGGTGCAGCCCCCTCCCGCCCCTCCGCTGAGGCGCCGGCCTGAACTGGGCGCGGGAACCAGGCCGCCCTCGGCGCCCAGCCCGCCCTAGTCCCGCGCGCCGCCCCCGCTGTGCCGCGCCCACATGGGTCTGTGCTACAGTCTGCGGCCGCTGCTTTTCGGGGGCCCAGGGGACGACCCCTGCGCGGCCTCGGAGCCGCCGGTGGAGGACGCGCAGCCCGCCCCGGCCCCGGCCCTGGCCCCAGTCCGGGTGGCCGGAAGGGACACGGCCCGGACCCTGCTCCCTCGGGGCGGCGAAGGGAGCCCGGCATGCGCTCGGCCCAAAGCAGACAAGCCGAAGGAGAAGCGGCAGCGCACCGAGCAGCAGAGCGCCGAGGAGCGCGAGGCGGCCAAGGAGCGCGAGGCGGTCAAGGAGGCGAGGAAAGTGAGCCGGGGCATCGACCGCATGCTGCGCGAGCAGAAGCGCGACCTGCAGCAGACGCACCGGCTCCTGCTGCTCGGTAGGTCCCGGCCGCGAGGTCGGCTGATGCCCCGGGGACAGCGCGCCGGGCCCGCGGGGGCGGCGGGCACCGGGGAGCGGCGGCGGGAGGGGCTCCTGAATCCCGGGACTGGACCCGGACGGGCGGCGGGCGCGGACGGGCTACAGAGCGTTTAAACTGTGGGTGGAATGGTTCCCCTGACCTAGCCGGGAGGACACTACGGGCTGATTCTGCCCCTCCCAGTGCCTTGAGCTTACTGCCGCTCGCTCGCTCTAATTAATGAGACTCTCTGGGAAGTCTCCCCCTCGATTGATCACCTTCCACAGGGTCGAATCCCCGGGGATGTCTACCCTAGCCTCTCACTTCCTGCTACACGAGGAGGCTGGCAGTTTGTTTTAAGAACACAGATGAAAGGAGATTTATAAGGCCTTTTAGCTTGACCGCAAAGCTTTTATTCCAATCACAGTGTTGTGGGTGGGTGTGGCCTGCTGCCTTTTGAGAAAGAACTTGAGCTGCACTTGCATTTTTTTTATTATACTTTAAGTTTTAGGGTACCTGTGCACAAGGTGCAGGTTAGTTACATATGTATACATGTGCCATGCTGGTGTGCTGCACCCATTAACTCGTCATTTAGCATTAGGTATATCTCCTAAAGCTATCCCTCCCCCCTCCCCCCACCCCACAACAGTCCCCAGAGTGTGATGTTCCCCTTCCTGTGTCCATGTGTTCTCATTGTTCAGTTCCCACCTATGAGTGAGAATATGCGGTGTGTGGTTTTTTGTTCTTCCAATAGTTTACTGAGAATGATGATTTCCAATTTCATCCATGTCCCTACAAAGGACATGAACTCATCATTTTTTATGGCTGCATAGTATTCCATGGTGTATATGTGCCACATTTTCTTAATCCAGTCTATCATTGTTGGACATTTGGGTTGGTTCCAAGTCTTTGCTAATGTGAATAGTGCTGCAGTAAACATACGTGTGCATGTGTCTTTATAGCAGCATGATTTATAGTCCTTTGGGTATATACCCAGTAATGGGATGGCTGGGTCAAATGGTATTTCTAGTTCTAGATCCCTGAGGAATCGCCACACTGACTTCCACAATGGTTGAACTAGTTTACAGTCCCACCAACAGTGTAAAAGTGTTCCTATTTCTCCACATCCTCTCCACCACCTGTTGTTTTCTGACTTTTTAATGATTGCCATTCTAACTGGTGTGAGATGGTATCTCATTGTGGTTTTGATTTGCATTTCTCTGATGGCCAGTGATGGTGAGCATTTTTTCATGTGTGTTTTGGCTGCATAAATGTCTTCTTTTGAGAAGTGTCTGTTCATGTCCTTTGCCCACTTTTTGATGGGGTTGTTTGTTTTTTTCTTGTAAATTTGTTGGAGTTCATTGTAGATTCTGGATATTAGCCCTTTGTTAGATGAGTAGGTTGCGAAAATTTTCTCCCATTTTGTAGGTTGCCTGTTGACTCTGATGGTAGTTTCTTTTGCTGTGCAAAAGCTCTTTAGTTTAATTAGATCCCATTTGTCAATTTTGGCTTTTGTTGCCATTGCTTTTGGTGTTTTAGACATGAAGTCCTTGCCCGTGCCTATGTCCTGAATGGTAATGCCTAGGTTTTCTTCTAGGGTTTTTATGGTTTTAGGTCTAACGTTTAAGTCTTTAATCCATCTTGAATTAATTTTTGTATAAGGTGTAAGGAAGGGATCCAGTTTCAGCTTTCTACATATGGCTAGCCAGTTTTCCCAGCACCATTTATTAAATAGGGAATCCTTTCCCCATTGCTTGTTTTTCTCAGGTTTCTCAAAGCACTTGCATTTTACTTTGGAAGCTCAACCCCAGCTCTGGGAGATTTGTTCCGCTTGAGAACCAGCTGCACGAAAGGGTGGCGGGCCCCAGTGTGCTCGCTGTGTAACTGCGTGCAGGAGGGCGGGTGCAGAATCCCAGCGTTTTCAAGGAACCAAATGCTTGCTCTCCTAGTAGTATTTTTCAGAGCTTAGCTATAGCAAATACGTGTGCTCCTACAACAATTAGAAAACATGGTTCTATGCACTCTACCATAGAATGAAAAAAAATCACGATTTCCTGATACTACTTGTTGCCTTTTAAATTTTAAGACAAAATAATAATAATTGGGCTTTTGATCGCAATTTTGTGAGATGTAAGGAAGAATAGTTGTTCAGGTCTGTGCTCTCTGCTATGCATGGGAGAAGGAGCTATTCCATGACTTTAGCAAGATGCCTGCTTATAAATGAATGCAACTTTCATTTAAGATCTAGAATACAATAAATATTGAGTTTGAGAGGACTTGTCCACTGCAAGAATGAATAATTTAAAACAACATAAACCTAGCTGTTGTATCCTGTTGAAATATCTAATTTCTAAAGCAAAGGGAAATATTTTTGAAGAAACAACAACAACAACAAAAAACAGTAAATACTCAGGTTATCTCAACAGGGACGCGGGCTGAGCAGTAGCAGAGCTCTCCCCTCCAGTGCTCACCTCCAGAATATCGCCGAGCACACGTTCCAGAGGTCTGAGGATACAGAAGTGTAACTTGAGAATTTCATACCTTGTTAAACCATTGTTGGTGTGTGAGGGTAAAATAAATCTTCGGATATGCAAGTACTCAAAGTACCCTCATCCACATATTTTTCTGGAAGGAAACTTAAAAAAAAAAATAGAGACACAGCGGTGGCTCACGCCTGTAATCCCAGCACTTTGAGAAGCTGGGGCTGGTGGATCACTTGATCTCAGGAGTTCAAGACCAGCCTGGGTAGCATAGTAAAACCCCATCTCTACAAAAAAATACGAAAATTAGCCGGGTGGTGCGCTGGAGACCCTGTCTCAAAAATGAATAAATAAGTAAATAAAAGAATAGAGACAAGTCTCACTACGTTGGCCAGGCTGATCTCAAACTCCTGGCCTCAACTGACCCACCCACGTCAGCATCCTAAAGTGCTGGGATTACAGGCATGAGCCACCATGCTCTACCTGGAAAGACATTAATTGGAAATTACTTCAGCCAAAATTTTTTAAATGCATCAAATTAAAATAATTCAAAAAGGGGAGAATTTTTTTAAAGGGGGGAGAGTTGTCATCTGAAGAAACTGACAAAAAAACAATAAGACAAATAGGATCAGGAGTTGTGACAATATAGTGTTGTTTTGATGTGATTATACAGTTGAACATAATTTTAAAATAATAAAAGGATATGAGAAGCAGAAAATGCTTTATATATAATAAAAATTATTAGACTATGAATCTGTGAAAAACAAATGTGATGAGATATGGTCTGAAGAATAGAATGGTGAGCTCTAAAGAGTCAGCTTCTTGTAACACATTTGAAAGTACTCTTTGAAGACATCATCTCATAGCCTCATAGAGTTTATATATCAGCATCATATCTAAAATGACGTAAAATCAAATGACTCACTTTTCAGGGGGAGTGTATTGTATCCTCCACCCAGCGATATCTACACTAAAACGCATACTGTTACATGAGGTTGACATTGTTTATCAATTTTATATAGATTTGAGTTAAACACACAAAGGTTCTTGATTTTATTAGGCTTTAAAATGGATTTAGCTGGAAATTTTTGAGTCAGAAATATGATTTATTGACCATTAATATCCTCAGATAATTACTTATGCTGCCATTGTGTTTAACAGCCATTTATTCTTGCTCACTGACCACATTCATTTGTTTATTCTGGAAATGTGCACCAAAAGCTGGGCATCGGGTTCAGAGACCTCAGACCGAGGGAAGGTGCACTTGCTCCAGCAGTGTCTTTTTTTTTTTTTTTTAATCCCAGCACTTTAGGATGCTGAGGTGGGCAGATCACTTGAGGCCAGGAGTTCAAGACCAGCCTGGGCAACATAGTAAGACTATGTTGCCTTTTTTTTTTTTTTTTTTTAGACAGGATCTCACTTTGTCACTCAGTCAGGAGTGCAGTGGTGTGATCATGGCTCACTGCAGCCTGGACCTCCCCAGCTCAAGCAATCTTCCTGCCTCAGCCCCACAAGTAGCTGGGACTACAGGTACATGCTACCACGGCTGACTAACTTTTGTATTTTATACAGAGATGGGGTTTCACCATGTTACCCCGGCTGGTCTTGGACTTCTGAGACCTGTCTTGGCCCACAGTGCTGGGATTACAGGTGTGAGCCATTGTGTCCAGTCAAGTTGCCCTTTATCACTCCATGCCTGCTAGTGTGAGGTGAGTCCCGTCTCCCATCATGATGAGTCCTCAAGAAGACCTTCCCATAGTCCTCTAGTGGAAATAAAGGTTTAACTCCCTGTGTCCTGTGAATTCTTTGTGCTCCTCTCATGGAGCACTGGGGTACATTGCTCCATAGGTGTCTTGGTGCTCTGTCTCCCCCATGGGGTCGATCCTGATGACTCAGCTTTCTTTCCTGCACAGGACATAGCACCCCACACAATCCTCTGGCAACAACACAAGAATCTGGGAGCCACTGTGACTATGAGGAGATATGCTCCCGTTTTAATTTTTAGATGGAGCATGGTTGAAGCATGCCATGGCTGGATTTTAAGCAGGTGCAGAGGTGGGATGGAACTTTCCAGTTAGAAGGCAGTGGTCAAGACAAGGAATCATGGGGTCCAAACTAGAGCAGTGTGGTATAGTAGGAGTGGGGAGCTCACGGGCTTGGGGAGCAGGTCAGATGACTGGGTGCAGAGGGTAGGTAATGAGAGGAATTCTCAGATAACTCCCATGGTCTTGAGCATGAGGTATGTGTTAGTCAGCTTGCTTACCTACCAAAATACAACAGGCTGAATGACCAAAAACAGACGTTTATTTTCTCACAATTCTGGAGGTTGGAAGTCTAAGATCAAGGTGCCAGCAGGGTTGGTTTCTGGTGAGGGCTCCCTTCCTGGCTTGCAAACGGCCACCTTCTCACAGTATCCTCACATGGCCTTTCCTCTGTGTGCACACAAAAAGAGGGAGAGATCTCTGGTGTCTCTTCCTCTTCTTACGAGGACACCGCGGGATTAGGGCCCCACCTTACGGCCTCATCTTACCTTAATTACCTACTTAAGGGCCCTATGTCCAAATACAGTCATGTGGGGGGTTAGGGCTTCAACATATGAATTCAGGGGGATGCGAAGCACAATTCAGTCCATAACAAGGGCTAAGGCGGGGAGTGCGTGCCCTGTCTAAAAGGGACAGCTGCATCCTAGCTTCATCCCACTGTTGCTTTGTGAGAACACAGGCCCAAAGTTGCCAGGTCTTCGGAATTTCTGAAACCTACCTATTTTTAAGCATTTGCTCAAATTAATAAAATGTAATCTACATGGCTAATACAGTCACGGGCTGCTGGCTCTTACCACTGATCTAACCTAGGTCACACAGACTTTTCTGCAGGTTGTGCACTAGGCTTTTGGGGCTCATGCACATGAGAGACCATTGGCAGAGGCCCTGGGTCTACACCAATTAAAAGCATACTTGATGTGAATTGGTGTGAATCAAAATATTTAATCTGCCAAATGAACACATATAGCAAACAAAGCTGTGTTCACCATTCTTCAGGTGAATTTTTCTGCTATTGAGTTCATGGAGTTGTAACAGAGTCAATGCCATTGATTTTTCTTCATCTTTCATTGACTGTGTTCACTACCTTCCTGTTGGGGAAGGGTTATCACGTTCCACTCAACTACTCTTTTAATATGATTCTTTTCCTGGATTGTTATTCGAATTTTAAATCCTCAGCTGTAGATAGGATTTGTCTTTTTTCCTTTTTTCAATTATTTCTTGTTATAGTTTATGTATTTGCTATTTCTCTGTCTGGAATACATCTTTCAAGAAGGAAGCAATCTCTTTGGAACATTTGCTGGCTTTCTTTTGTATCAAAATGCTGGCATGATTTTAATCTGTGTCTTTAGTTACTGTCAGAGGAAGTGCCTGGTGCACACATGCTCAGACATGCACGCACGCACACACACACACACACACAAAGGAAAAAA
Source organism: Pan paniscus (assembly GCF_029289425.2). NCBI lineage: Eukaryota > Metazoa > Chordata > Mammalia > Primates > Hominidae > Pan > Pan paniscus. Next base: position 26,327,507 of record NC_073266.2, on the reverse strand, counting down.
ACAGAAGGAATGTTCTCCACTCTGGGATTTTGATGACTTTTTTCCCAAGTAAATGTCTTTCTTAATGAAGGCAGAAGTGACCAAGGAAAGACAATAGTTTTGGAGTTGTGCAGTGGCCTTGGGCATATCCTTATTAACTTGCTGTCTTCGTTTTTTGCCACAGCCTCCTGTGGCACCGTGGCTTTCAAAGTCAGAAGAAATCCCAATACTCTGGCTATTCCTTATGTTTCTGAACTCACAAAAGCATAACACATCCTGGCCGAGCGCGGTGGCTCACCTCTGTAATCCCAGCACTTTGGGAGGCCAAGGCGGGTGGATCATGAGGTCAGGAGATCGAGACCATCCTGGCTAACATGGTGAAACCCCGTCTCTACTAAAAATACAAAAAAAATTGGCCAGGCGTGGTGGCGGGCACCTGTAGTCCCAGCTACTCGGGAGGCTGAGGCAGGAGAATGGCGTGAACCCGGAAGGCAGAGCTTGCAGTGAGCCGAGATCGTGCCACTGCACTTAAGCTTGGGCGACTGAGCAAGACTCCGCCTCAAAAAAAAAAAAAAAAGCACGCATAACACATCCTTACAGCCTTAAAGAGAATGCAGTGATGTTGCATTTAAGTCAAAACTTTTATGTGGTATAACTTGTTATAGACCGTTATAGCAATGATACTAAAATTTTATAGGCTGGAAACTGCCGTTGTTTACATGAAGCCTAATTTCATCCCAGGGATTTATCTTGTTCTTTCACTTGGCAAAAGACCAGAGGTTCAGAACACTCTGTCAAAAATGCTCTCTTGGACTTGTCAACCCTCTCGTGTTTATTCACATGATTAATACTGGCCCTGAAAACAGGTAGTTTTGTCACTGGAATATATGACCATTTTATGAACACTTCCTTCAAAATTTGGGGATATCCTATGACCCACTAAAAGATGCAGAGGGGCGTATGTGATGGTTAGAGCACAGCACTGGAGTCAGACCTTGTCCGAGGCCCTTAGCACCCCCATCCTCCAGTTGCACAAACTTAAGTCCACCCCCCAGAGCTTCAGTTTCCATCTCAATGATAATCCTAATCCCACTGGCTTATTGACAGGAGTAAATGAAATTAATTGAAATAATGTATATAAATTCACATAATGAGATCGCACATCCTAGCAAAGGGCATCCAGCCCCAGGTGAACACAGCCCTCTGTGACTGAGCCAGGATCAAGCCCAGGCAGGCTGGCTTCGCCAAACATTAGCCGGTGACTGTGAGGCCAGCTGGAGGCAGCTGCAACAGCCCAGTCAAGAGATGTGAGGAGGCCGGGCACGGTGACGCACGCCTGTAATCCCAGCGCTTTGGGAGGCCGAGGCGGGTGGATCATGAGGTCAAGAGATCAAGACCATCCTGGCCAACACGGTAAAACCTCGCCTCTACTAAAAATGCAAAAATTAACTGGGCGTGGTGGTGCACGCCTGTGATCCCAGCTACTTGGGAGGCTGAGGCAGGAGAATCGCTTGAACCCAGGAGGCAGAGGTTGCAGTGAGCCGAGATTGCACCACTACACTCCATCCTGGGAGACAGAACAAGACTCCGTCTCAAAAAAAAAAAAAAAAAAAAAAATAGAGGGCTGAGAAGGAACCCACTGGGTGTGCAGGTTCATGGCCTGGCGGGTGCAGGAGGCTTCAGATTGGAAGGGACAGGAAGACACTGAAGCAGTGACGGCGGCTGCTCTTGGGAGGACTTTGCTGCTGGAGGACAGAACAGGTGTGCCCACTCCTGCACGTTGTGCCATCCAGGAAACAGCTGGGGTGATGATGGATGAGACTGGAATGGTGGGTGCTCCTGGGGATGAAGAGAAGAGGGCAGGAGAGGAATTGTCAATCTTTGTTTGACCCTTGCTGTGCATCCGCTTTCTAAACACTCAGGTGCCTGGACTCAACCTCAGCTCCTCCAGCACAAGTGACTTTCCCTGTTGACAGTGTCAGACTAATGTGTCATTTAGAGGGAAATTCTTTAATGGCAAGCAGGTTTTTTGGTTGAGTTGAGACCAAGAGACCTAGCTAATTCGGGTATCTAGCTAATTTAATTTGTCTATGAAAAGTTTCCAAAGATTAGCATTTTCAAAGATAAGACCTAACTCCAAGGGCCCAAAATCACTTCATGATATTGAAAGTGATAATCAGAAGATCTCCAAAACCCCACTGCATAAATCCGAATAAGGAGCCCTAGATGATTATTTCTCACCTCACAGCACCCAGGATAATTTACTTTGAGTCTACATTTATCTATTTATTTTTAATTTTATTTATTTATTTATTTACTTAGAGACAGAGTCTCTCTCTGTTGCCTAGGCTGGAGCAGTAGTACCATCTTGGCTCACTGCAACCTCCACCTCCTAGGTTCAAGCGATTCTCTTGCCTCAGCCTCCCAAGTAGCTAGGACCACAGGCACCCACCACCACACCTGGCTAATTTTTGGGGGTTTTTTTTTTATTTTTGTATTTTTAGTAGAGACAGGGTTTTACCATGTTGGACAGGCTGGTCTCAAACTCCTGACCTCTGGTGATCCACCTGCCTCAGCCTCCTAAAGTTCTGGGATTACAGGTGTGAGCCACCGTGCCCAGCTGGGTCTAAATTTATTAATACTTAGTTGTTGGGGTTTTTTGTTGTTGTTGTTGGCTTTAAGCTGAAACCAAACCTTTTACTGAAAAACAGAAAATTACCTTCTATCAGCTAAAGCAGCGACTCTAAGTGTGTTTCGGGGTCAAGTGAAAACTGTTCCCTGTTGTTTCAGAATTCCCTCGCTAGGGATGGACAGACAGCACACAGAGGACTTTTAGGGCAGGGAAACCGCTCCCTGTGATACCATAAGAGTGGACATTGTCACCACATACTTGTCCAACCCACAGAATGTACAACGCCAAGAGGGAACCCTAGTGTAGCCCTTCCAGCGCTGTGGACTCTGGGTGACAGTCATGCGTCAGGGTAGCTTCATGGATTGCTGTACTCTATGAGGGATGTTGCTGGTGGGGAGGCTGTGCCTGTCGGGGCAGGGAGTACATGGCAGCTGTATTCTGTACCATCCTCTCAATTTTGCTGTGAACCTAAAACTGCTCTAAATAATAGGCTTTTTGTTTTAGTCACTTACTAAGAAAAGAAGTCAGTGAAAGATTTTGTCCTTGAATTAGGATCCCAAGAGGAGGAGCTGGTGGAGAAGAAGAGGACAGACACCACAGTGGCCATAGCAGAAGGGTCGAGGGTTCTTCTAATGAGCCCGCTTAGGGGCCATAAGCTGATGGCCCTACTCTTAAAAAGCCCAGGTCAGTTAACCACAGCAGGAAAGATAGCGGCCCATTATTGAAAGCTGTGGTTTATGAATAAAAAAGCATCATTTAAAGACTTTTCCAACTGCAGTTCTGGGGTTAAATTATTCTCAGCAAATAAAGCCCTCTAGACATGCGTTGAAGTGTTAGCACCTGACGGGAGGGGCACACACACACTGCTCCTGCAGGCCGTTTGGCTTGGCTTGGCCAGGCCATGTGTCCCATCCTGTAAGGCTGCCCTAGCTCTGCCTCATCAGGAGGAATCACAGGATTGTTGCCCAGCTGTTATTAGGTGTTACACCAAATGCCACTGAAGGCGCGAGTTAGGGAAGCCACCCATCAAAATCTTCAAGGGTTAGACAGCTCTCTTCAACCCTTCCTGCTGTTATTTCATTTGCCGACCTGGGAAAATGTTATTTAGTGAGAGGCAGGTCAACCTGCCAACTGATGGAGGATCGAGGAAGACAGCAAACACACCATGGCATCTGCTTTCTCTAATCCTAGCAGAAGAGTCTTGGAGAAGATGTAGGTTGCATCACTGTGCTTTGGATTAATGCTCACTTGGTGTGTTCTTCTGTAGTTGAAAAGTGAATTTTCTTTCTGAGTAAGTGAACTTCTCCCAGAAAAAGCATAAGAAGACAATATTTTGACATAAACAGAAAAATAAGGCGCAATGATACCCATTCTTTGAGTCACAAGGGAAAAGGCCATTTTATTCATTGAATCCCTTATATTACTCACCAACTGCAAACATTTGCATCTCTCAGGAGCCCGCTCTGTGCCAGGTGCTTCTCTGGGTGATGTGGAGATTCCACAAGGCAGAGAGCACAGCCTCAGCCCCGGAAAAGTTCACTGTATTGTTGAAGAGAAAGGACAAGAACCTAAGAGAAAAATACCAGTCCGAGCCTGCACGTGCTCGGAGATAAATGGCAACAGTGTGGGTCAAGAACATGATTCCAGGGATTCACGTGGAACCTCTCAGTAACATGATGGGCATCCCCCTTCCTTAGGATATTTTATGAGTGGGGAGGTACAGGGGAGGTAGGAACTTGATTGTTTAATGTCAATGTTTGTACACAAATGCATAATGCTGGCCAGGCGCGGTGGCTCACACCTGTAATCCTAACACTGTGAGAGGCCGAGGCGGGTGGATTGCTTGAGGTCATGAGTTCGAGACCAGCCTGGCCAACATGGTGAGACCCCATCTCTACTAAAAATACAAAAATTAGCCAGACGTTGTGGCGGGTACCTATAATCCCAGCTACTCGGGAGGCTGAGGCAGGAAGTTGCAATGAGCCAAGAGTGCATCGTTGCACTCCAGCCTGGGTGACAGAGCAAGAATCTCAAAAAAAAAAAAAAAAAAAAGCATAATGCTGTTATTGATCCTGGGTGCAAACTATGAGCAGAAGCAGCTGTGAAATCTGCTCCAAGTTTGCACCTGGCAGCTGGTTTCCTGTTCATCAAGGAGCTGCTCAAAGAACCCAGAAGCACCCACAGCTCCCAGAATGAAGCAGCAACCTGGAGTGTTTACCTAATAGAACTGATGCTTCAAGAAGATGAAGAAAGTTTGAGCAACAGTGTGCAGTGTTATCAAACGGGAAGGAGACTGCTCCTTTTATCTCCAGCCATCAAAGTGCTCCACAAGTCAATATTAGGAGCTGCATTTTGTAGATTGCACCATGATGGGAAGGTGGAGATTGTCTGTAAATCGGCATGAAGAAAAAAAAAATGAAACGTTTATCCTTTTTTTACCCAAGAAATCCACTCATTAGAGAATCACTGAAAGGAAGGTGGATAAAAAGCCACAAAAGGGAACCTTTGACTTGGCTGCAGAGCAGCATTTGTGTTTTACAGGTACTTCGGGAGCATCTAGAGGGCGTGATTTGGAGTCTGCTAGCCAGGAGGCCACAGGAGAAACACAGGTCAGCCCCAGAATCATGGAGCACACATTTGCCTCGACCCCAGCTGTATTTTCTTTTCTGGGAAAATATCAGCCACTGGAATTAGGCCAGACACAGGAATCTGTAGATACAAAGCTCGTCAGCAGAGCAAGACTCAGAACCCAAGAGTGGCCCCAGGGAGGAATCAGGACTGAGCAAGACGCGAGTGCTGATCCCAGAGCCGGCCTCCTTCTTCCCTGTCACCCTCAGAGGGTGGTGTAAATGAACCACAAGCCCACAGCTGTCCTGGTGAGGAAGCGCAGAGCAAGGCCCAAGCCAGCATACCCCAGAGAGTTAGACTGAGCCACAGATCAATCAGCTGTTTGATTTGTAGAGCAGCTTGTCTATTGAGAAGGACGTCAGTGCTGTGTTACAGGCTATTTGTTTATTCAGCAGCAATTACTGACATTCAGTAGCACGTCTACCACGTCCCAGGTTCTGTCAGGCTTCAGTCTACAAACTGGAGCTGTCTCAGGAGCTGTTCTGTGTGCTCAGGAGCTTATGACCCTGTGCGGGAGACAAAGGTATCAACCAGCCATTGCAGCATAGCATAAAATACATCCATGCAGGTACAGAAGACGGTGGGAGCAGCTCTTGCCCCAGTGAGAAGGGAGGCAGGACTGAGGAGGAGGGCAGCAGCTTCCAAGAACCTTCCTACTTAAAAAAAAAAAAAAAAAAATAGCCCGGTGCGGTGGCTCCCTCCTGCAATCCCAACACTTTGGGAGGCTGAGGCGGGTAGATCACATGAGGTCAGGAGTTCCAGACCAGCCTGGCCAGCATGGCAAAACCCCATCTCTACTAAAATTACAAAAATTAGATGGGCATGGTGGCACGAGCCTGTAATCCCAGCTACTCGGGAAGCTGAGGCAGGAGAATGACTTGAACCCGGGAGCCGGAGGTTGCAGTGAGCCGAGATTGCACCACTGCACTCCAGCCTGGGCGACAGAGCAAGACTCCATCTCAAAAACAAAACAAACAAACAAAAAAACCGTATTTGTAGAGTATATTTCTGTTCTTAAAATCGACAAGTTTGCGAAACCCCTCGTTTTGAGAGGCCCATTGGAAAGCAGCAGGTGCCACGCAGAGCAAATGAAAAACAGAATGCTCCGCACGTTGTGCATAGGTTTATCGAAACTCCTGCATCTGCTTTAGGTCTGTTTAGTTGAAAATCCATTTAGAATATGCTCTAATTGATATATGTGACCTATAAGGAAGTGTCCCTCTTTTTTAAGAAAATATAGAAACGTGTTATTTGTTATAGGTTTTCATTGTACAAAGAAATTCAATGTGCTGGAAAGAACCAATAAAATATGGATAAAGTAGTGCCAATTAAGAAACAGTTATGTGACCCTTTATCTCTGAAATTGTTTTAACTGGTACTTTGTTTTAGAATTGCTTTTTAATGTAACAGCCTTCTGAACATCAGCTATTTGATAAGTGCTGTGTGGAACTAAAAAGCATGCCGAGCTGTGGTTGATCCAATGAACTTCGCTGTGCCTCATGGAGTACGATATTTAACTTTCAGATCCATTTCCCTTTTTTGCTCTAATGACATTTTCTCAGAAGTAATGCTCTCCACCCTTGGGCTTGGGTACAATAATGAGCTTGGAACAGGGGATAGGAGGCCCAGTGTCGATGAGCACGCGCACACACACACACACACACACACACACACACACAGTGAAGTGCAGGAAGCTCTGTGGCCATGTCAACCCTTGCTGACTGGGGACAGATGGAGGCAGGCTACACCCTAGTCTGTGGCCTCAGAAGAAAAGCATCTTAGTTCTGCTGGTGGTGTTCAGCCTCAGCCTTTCCCTTCACCTAAATTCCTACAGGTTATCCTAACTTCAAATAGGATAAGTTAATTTTAATTATGTATACAGAATGTTCGTTTAGGAACACAGAGGATGGATTTCTAGAGTAATCTCAAAATCCTTTTATTCAACCCACAATACAAAGGAAGCAGCATTGGTGTTCTTCCGTGGAGCCTGAACATCATGGGTCCCACAGTGAGTCACAGCCTTCTGCACTCCCTGATCACACAGTGGGTCACACCCTAGACCCGTGGGTCATATCACGGAACACATCGTGGATCCCACATATGGATTATACCCTAGGACACAGCCTGGATCACACAGTGTATTTGGAATTAGAGCTTGGAATGCCAGGAACAGCCACACAGTCACCCTGGCCTCCAGAGCAGGCCTTCCGCTGAACCCTTTGCTGTGGCTTCACTATGCCCTGAGCAGTCCAAGGCACAACTAATGGCCCAGGGTCTTCTGGCTGAAAGTGGGAATAGTGAGGAATGGGCCTAGGGTGATCAGTGAGCAGTAATGATAAGTACCCGCATCTGTAATATGTGCCCCAACTCCTGCTAACCCACAGGTACAGAGGGAGAGGAGCTCAGCTATCTGGCCCACTTCTGGGCTCCCTCCCCAGTTTCCAGACCCAGCCACGCAGCCTACTCTGGGGTCTTTGGACTCCATCTCTTACGTTTTTGTCTCCTTTCTTCCTTAATATCAGTATTTTCTTTTAGTTTCTCCTTATCAAAGCTTGCTCATACCCAGAACATTTTACTCGTTCCTGTGAAATTATTAATGGAGGTGAAGGTTAAGTCCATTATCAATTTTTTTTTTAATTTAACAGCTTTTTTTGAGATATAGCTGAAATGCATACAGAAAACAGCACATATTTAAAGTGTGCAGTTTGGTTAGTTTTGACATGTGTATATATCTATCACATCTGAAAGTTTCCTCCTGCATCTTTGAGTTGATTTCCTTATTTTATCATGGTAAGAACACTTCACACGAGATCTACCCTATTAAAAAGTTTTTAAGTGTACAATACCGTACTCTTCTATATGGGGACAACGTTGTACAGCAGAGCTGTACAACTTAATCATCTTGCATGTCTGAAATGTTTTACTCCTTGAATAGCAACTCTCCACTTCCCTCTCCCCCAAACCCTAGAAACAACCGTGCTACTCTCTGCTTCTGTGAGTTTGACTATTATAAGTCCTCATATAAATGGAATCATGCAGTATTTCTCCTTCTGTGACTGGCTTAACTCAGCATACTGTCCTCCAGGTTCATCCATGTTGTTGCATCTGGCTGCATTCCCTTCTTTTCTTTTTTGAGGTTGAATAATATTCCATTGTATGTATGTTCCACATTTTCTTTCTTCATTCTCTTCCAGTGGACATTTAGGCTGCTTCAGTATCTTGGCTATTGCAAAAATTGCTGCAGCAAACATAAGAGTGCAGCTATCTCCTGGAGATTCTGATTTCAGTTCTTTTGAATATATACCCAGAAGTGGGATGGCTGGATTTTATGGTAATTCTATATTTTTATTTTTTTAAGGAATTTCCATACTGTTTTCCATAGCAGCTGTACCATTGTAATTCCCACCAGCAGTGTACAAGGGTTTCAGTTTCTCTGCATCTTTCCCGGCACTTGCTAACTTTTGTCTTTTTGATAATGGCCATCCTAACAGGTGTGAGGTGATGTCTCATTATGGTTTTGATTTGCCATTTTCCTCATGATTAATAACATGAGCTTTTCATATACCTGTTGGACATTTCTATGTCTTTTTTTTTTTTTTTCTGAGACAGAGCCTCGCTCTGTCACCCAGGCTGGATTGCAGTGGTGCGATTTCGGCTCACTACAACCTTCGCCCCCCAGGTTCAGGCGATTCCCCTGCCTCAGCCTCCTGAGTGGCTGGGATTACAGGCTCCTGCTAGCATGCCTGGGAAAATTTTGTATTTTAGAAGAAGCGGGGTTTCACTATGTTGGCCAGGCTGGTCTTGAACTCCTGACTTCAAGTGATCTGCCCACCTTGGCCTTTCAAAGTGCTGGGATTACAGTGTATGTCTTCTTTAAGAAGACATGTCATTAGCCCATTTTTTAATCTGGATATTTGCTGTTTTTTGTTTTGTTTTGTTTTTTTGCTATTGAGTTGTAGGAGCTCTTTATATATTTCAGAGATTTTCCCCTTATCAGATATAAGCATATCTCAGAGATATTGCAGGTTCAGTTCCAAACCACCCCAATAAAGTTAATATAGAAAGAAAGTCACATGAATTTTTTTCTCAGTGCATATAAAAGTTGTGTTTATACTATACTATATCTATTAAGTGTGCAATCACATCATGTCTTTAAAAAAAGCACACCTTAATTTAAAAATATTGATAAAAAAATGCTAACGATCATCTGAGCCTTCAGTGAGTCTGGATCTCTTTGCTGGTGGAAGGTCTTGCCTTGATATCGGTGACTGCTGACTGATCAGGGCGGTTGTTGCTGAAGATAGTTTCTTAGACTAAGACAGCAATGAAGTTGATCACATCGGTTAACTCTTTCATGAAAGATTTATCTGCAGCATGTGATGCTTTTGATAGCATTCTACTCATCGTACAACTTTCAAAATTGGGGTCAGTCCTCTCAAACATGCTGCTTTATCAGCTACATTTATGGAATATTCTAAATCCTTTGTAATAGTTTCAACAAAGTTCACAGCATCTTCACCAGGAGAAGATTGCATCTAAAGAAACCTCTTTCTTTGCTCATTCATAAGAAGGAACTCCTCACCCATTAACATTGTATCCTGAGATTGCAGCAATTTAGTCACATCTTCGGGCTCCACTTTTAATTCTAGTTCTCTTGCTATTTCTACCACATCTCCAGTTACTTCCTTTACTAAAGTCTTGAATCCCTCAAAGCAATCCATGAGGGTTGCAATCAACTTCTTCCAAATTCCCGTTCATGTTGCTATTTTGACCTCCTCCAATGAATCATGGGTGCTCATAATGGCATCTAGAATTGTGAATTGTTGCCAGGTTTGTTGTCGTTGTTGTTTTGAGACAGGGTCTCACTCTGTCACCCAGGCTGGAGTGTGGTGGCATGATCATGACTCACTGCAGCCTCAACCTCCCAGGCTCAAGTGATTCTCCTGCCTCAGCCTCCCAAGTAACTGAGACTACAGGCATGTGCCACCATGCTTGGCTAATCCAGAAGGCTTCCAATTTACTTTGCTTAGGTCCATTAGAGCAATCGCTGTCTATGGCACTTATAGTGCTATGAAACATATTTCTGAAATAATAAGACTGCAAAGTAAAAATTACTGCTTGATCCATGGACTGAAGAATGGATGTTGTGTTAACAGGCATGAAAACAATATTAATCTCCTTGTACATCTCCATCAGAGCTCTTGGGTTACCGGGTGCATAGTAAATGAGCAGTAATAATTTGAAAGTAATCTTTTTTTCCAAGCAATACGTCCCAACAGATGGCTTAAAATATTCAGTAAACCATGATGTAAACAGATGTGCTGTCATCCAGGCTCTGTTTTTCCGTTGATAGAGCACAAGCAAAGCAAATTTAGCCTAATTCTTGAGGGCCCTAGGATTTTCAGAATGGTAAATGAGCATTAATTTCAACTTAAAGTTACCAGTTGCATTAGCACCTAACAAGAAGTCAGCCTGGCCTTCGAAGCTGTGGAGCCAGGGATTGACTTTTCCTCTTTCCTTATGAAAGTCCTAGGTGGCATTTTCTTTCCACAGAAGGCTGTTCCACCTCCATTGAAAGCTGTTGTTTAGTGTAGCCACTTCTCATCAGTGATCTTAGCTAGATCTTCTGGTTAACTTGCTGCAGCTTCTATATTAGCATTTGCTGCCTTACCTTGTACTTGTATGTTATGGAGATAACTGTTTTCCTTAGACCTCACGAGTCGACCTCTGCTAGCTTCCAGCTTTTCTTCTGCAGCTTCCTCGCCTCTGTCAACGTTCCTAGAATTGAAAAGTTAGGGCCTTGTTCCGACTTAGGCTTTGGCTTCGGGGAATGCTGTGGCTGTTTTAATCTTCTATCCAGACCACTCAAACTTTTTTCATTTCAGCAATGTGGCTATTTCACTTTCTCATTAGTGTGTTCACTGGAGTAGGACTTTTAATTTCCATCAAGAAGTCTCCCTTGGCATTCACAACTTGGCTGTTTGGCACAAGAGACCCAACTTTTGCCCTGTCTTGGCTTTTGACATGCCTTCCTCAGTAAGCTTAATCATTTCTAGCTTTGGATTTCAAGTGAGACAGTCTTCCTTTCACTTGAACACTTAGAGGCTGTTGTAGGATTATTAAATGGCCCTAATTTCAATACTGTTATGTCTCAGGGCATAGGGAGGGCCCAGGAAAGGGAGAGAGATGGGGGAATGGCTGGTCAGTACAGCAGTCAGAACACACACGCCATTTATCGATTGAGTTTGCCATCTTATATGGGTGCTACACGTGACACCTCAAAACAACTACAATAGTAACATCCAAGATCCCTTATCACAGGTCATTTTAACAGATATAATAATAATGCAAATATTTGGAATATTGCAAAGATTACCAAAACGTAACACAGAGACACAAAGTGAGCACATGCTGTTGGAAAAATGGTGCCAATAGACTTGCTCAACACAAGGTTACCACAGACCTGAAATTTATTAAAAATTTGTAAATTTGTATAAATGCAATATCTGCAAAACACAATAAAGTGAAACACAATAAAACAAGGTACACCTTTATGTGGTTTACACATATTTTCTCCCATTCAATAGGTTGCCTCTTCATTCTGTTGATTGTTTCCTTTGCTATGCAGAAGCCCCTCAGTTTGATGTCATCTCACTTGCCAATTTTGTCATTGTTGCCTCTGCTGTTGGTGTCATATCCAAGAAATCATTGCCAAGACCAATTAATGTCAGGAAACTTTTTTCCTATGTTTTCGTTCAGTAGTTTTACAGTTTCAGGTCTTACAATTACATCTTTAATCCATTTCGATTTACTTTTTGTGTGTAGTGTAAGATAAAGTTCCAATTTCATTCTTTTGCATCTGCATATACAATTTTCCCAACACCATTTGTTGCAGAAACTATCCTTTCCCCATTTTATATTCTTGGCACTCTTGTCAAAGATCAATTGACTATATTTGTGGATTTATTTCTGGACTCTGTATTCTCTTCCATTGGTTTATGTATCTATATGCCAGTACCATACTGTTTTAATTACTGTAACTGTGTAGTATGTTTTGAAATTAGGAAATGTGATGCTTCTAGCTTTGTTCTTCTTTCTCAAGATTACTTTGTCTACTTGGGGTCCTTTGTGGTTCCTTCTGAGTTTTAGGACTGTTTTCTCTATTTTTGTAAAAAAAAAAAAAAAAAAAAGTCATTAGGATTTCCCTGGGGATTGCATTGACTCAGTAGGTAGCTTTGGGTAGTACAGACATTTTAACAATATAAATCTTCCAATTTGTGAACATGGGATTTTTTTCCATTTATTTGTATCTTCTTTCATTTCTTATATCACTGTTTTGTAGTTTTCAGTATAAAGGTCTTTCTCCTCCTTGGTTAATTCCTAAGTGTTTTGTTATTTTTGATGTTGTTGTAAATGAGATTGTTTTTTAATTTCATTTTCAGATAGTTCATTGTTTGTATGTAAAACTGCAACTGATTTTATACATCAATTTTGTATCCTGCAACTTTGCTGAATTCATTTATTAGTTCTAATAGTTTTTTGGTGAAATTTTTATATTTTTGTATGTATAAGATCATGCCATCTGCAAGCAGATAATTTTACTTCTTCCTTTTGAATTTTGATGCTTTTTATTTCTTTTTCTTGCCTATGTGCTTTGGCTGGGACTTCCTGTGGTGTCATGAATAGAAGTGATGAGAGTGGGCATCTTTGCCTTCTTCCTAATCCTAGAGGAAAAAGCTTTTGGTTTTTCACCATTAAATATAATATTAGCTGTGGGCTTTTCACATACAGCTTTAATTATAGTCAGTTAAATTTCTTCTATACCTAGTTTATTGAGAGTGTTTAATCATGAAATGGTGTTGAATTTTGTTAAATGCTTTTTTTGTATCTATTGAGATCACTATGTTATTTTTATCCTTCACACTGTTAATGTGGTATATCACATTAATTGATTTACACGTGTTGAATCATCCTTGCATTTCAGGGATAAATCCCACTTGGTCATAGTGCTGTTGAGTTCAGTTTCCTAATACTTTATTAAGGATTTTTTGCATCTGTGGACCTCAGGAATATTAGCCTATAGTTTCTTTTCTTGTAGTGCCTTCATCTGACTTTGGTATCGGCATACACTGGCTTCATAAAATGAGTTTGGAAGTGTTCCCTTTATGTTATTGATGACGCGGTTTACATCTTTTTATGTTGTGTATCCATTAACACATTTTTATATAGTTAGTGTTAATACTTTGTCTTTTAACTTTTAAGTTAGAATTAAAATTATTTACATATCAACATTACAGTATTCTATGCTTGTCTACATATTTACCTTTACAAATGAACTTTATACTTTCATATGCTTTCTTGTTGCTGTTTAGTATGCTTTCATTTCAACTTGAAAAACTCTCCTTAGCATTTCTTGTATGTCATATATGGTGGTGATGAATACCCTCAACTTTTGTTTGGGAAATTTTTTCTCTCTCCTTCTTTTTTTGGAGGATAGTTTTGCCAGGTATAGTGTTCTTTGGTTGGCACTTTTTTCTTTTAGAACGTTGAATATATCATCCCACTCCTTTCTGACCTGAAAGATTTTTGCAAAGAAATCTGCCAATAGTCTTATGAGGGCTTCCTTTTATGTGACAAGTTCCTTTTCTCTTGCTGCTTGAAAAATTGTCTTTGACTTTTGACAATTTGATTATAATGTCTCAGTATTAACTGTTTGTTTTGTTTTGTTTTGTTTGAGATGGAGTCTCGCTCTGTTATCCAGGCTGGAGTGCAGTGGTGTGATCTCGGCTCACTGCAAGCCCCACCTCCCGGGTTCACACCATTCTCCTGCCTCAGCCTCCCGAGTAGCTGTGTCTACAGGCGGCTGCCACTGCACCCGGCTAATTTTTTGTATTTTTAGTAGAGATGGGGTTTCACCGTGTTAGCCAGGATGGTCTCGATCTCCTGACCTCGTGATCCACCCACCTCAGCCTCCCAAAGTGCTGGGATTACAGGCGTGAGCCACTGTGCCTGGTCCTCAGTATGAACTACTTTGGCTTTATCCTGTTCGTGATTCATTGAGCTTCATGAATCCGGATATCCATTTCCCTCTCCAGATTTGGGATGTTTTGACCATTATTTCTTTTAATAAGCTTTCCTCCTCAGTTTCTTTCTTCACCTTCTAGGATTCTCAAAATGTATACATTGATTAGCTTAATGGTGTCCTATAACTTCCTTAGGCTATCTTCAATTTTTCATTCTTTTTTTTTCCTTTTTACTCTTCTGACTAGATAATTTCAAATGACCTGCCTTTGAGTTTGTTGATTCTTTCCTCTACTAACTCAAGTCTGCTCTTGAGCCCTGTAGTGATTATTTTCAGTTCAGTTAATATTCTTCAGCTTTACAATTTGTGTTTTGTTCTCTGTTTTATAGTTTCTATTTCTTTGTTGATATTCTAATTTTATGCATACATAGTTTTCTGATTTCACTCAGTTGCCTGTGTTCTCTGGTAACTCTCTGAGCTTCATAAGATGATTATTTTTAATTCTTTGTCTGATCTCTGTTTATAGATCTCCATTTCTTTAGGGTAGGTTACTAGTGATTTGTTTTGTTCATTTAGTTGTGTCCCATTTCCCTCTTTCTTCATGTTCCTTATAGCTTTATGTTGGTATCTGTCCATTTGAAGAAACAGCCACCTCTCCCAGTCCTTATGGCTTCAGCAGGGAAAGATCTTCACCAATCAGCCTAGCTAGAGATTCTGGGAAGCTCTCAAACTTTTTCTGTGGATGTGTCTTCCCTGGACTTGTGCATTTTAATTATAGGGATTTACTGGTTTCTTTTTTCAGGAGCCCATAATCTCTTGCTCCTTCTGGTGTCTCACTACTATACCATAGGCCAGGGTGCCCCACTCTTCTCCCTCCCTCCGTGGGGAGAAGTCGTGAGTTTTGCACCTTTTCCCAATCAGGCAGAGCTGTGCTGGCCACAGCAAACCAACTGCCCCTTTTCTTTGTTCTTAGCTTCCCTCAGGCATTTAAACTATTCTTTGTCCCTCAGCACTCTGGGTGAAGCAAGATATAAATTGGTCCCTTGGGCAACACATAAAAAATTCAGAGTCGGATATTAATTCCACTCTCTCGGGGAGAGTGTGGCCAGGGTGGTCTTTCTGGGCACTGTGCTGTGCCAGCTTGGGGGCAGGCCCGATGTGCATTAAATTGAATTGCCCTTTTTACCTCTTTTAATGCAACTGCTTTGGCTTTTTACTTATCTGGAGTACTGTGACTTCTTAACTGGATTCTAGAGCTCTCATAAAGGTGTTTTGGCCCATATATTTTGTTACATCAATTTTTCAGCAGGGCAATAAATTTTTCAGCGGGGCTGGGACTTTCTATTTTGCCATCTTGCTGACATCACTCTCAAAAATAAAATTGTATTATTACATAATTTAAACTCAAATAGAGACCAAAGGATGGTGTGTGAACATTTATAATTTTTTTCTATAGAGTTACCAGTCCAATTGGAAATCTCTGATTTCTCTCCCTGTCCCATTTACTCCTTAATCCTCCCTAGCAAGCACGGATTCTTAGTTATTCAGTTCTCCCTCTACAGGAGCAGAGGACGTGATTAGACCTGGTCAGGTCTCTCAGAAAAACATATCTACAAGGTGAACAGATTTTTTCCTTGCTCATAGTAGCTGCCTTTCATAGACTACATTCCCTGTGTCATTCACTAGCCTATGTTTCCTTCATCCTACCTGAAACTCCCTCGTGGGCAAGGGATGAGAGAGGTGAGAAAAAGAAGGAGAGAGAAGGACCCCCTCCCAAGTCAACTGGGAATGACCAGTCTCTGATGTCCCCAGCCCATGAACACCATATGGGGCAACTGCGCTGTTTGCAGAACACTGTGAAATGCTGATATGTTTAATTCCTTCATGCTAAGAACAATTTATCAATGAAAACTGTGTCCACAAGACATGTGTGTACAACACGAAGTGACTTCTGTGAGCACAGGGAGAAAACAAATGAAGGCCACCCAAATGAGAACAAGCAGAGGCTATTTATTTAGAACTTGCTATAGCAAAAGAGTCAGTGACCATCACTTGGGTTCGGCAGACTCAAAGACAGGCAGATGAGTGGGAAAGCTTTTTAGTGGAAAAAGGAAAGGCTTCAGATATTCCCTGATTGGAGGCTGTTGGCGTGGGGAAGCTGTAGGCTGGCTAAGTGCAAAGGGACATCCCGTGCAGTTGGTTAGCAGAGCATCTTTGGGTTTCTCCAGTTGGTCCTAAGTAGGAGCAAAAATTAAGCAAGTTGATAATTATTAGTCAAGTTGTGGCCATTTGGAGCCAACTGTTACAAAGGTTATTGTTTGGCTTCCTGGAGTGGTTGCTGTTGTACTGGATACTGTCAATAATAGGTTGCCATCCTAGGCCAGTTGCTGCAGGTTGTGGGTCAGACTATATATATTTTTATATATAGCCTGGCCATTGCCTGTTTATATATTCAGTCCCTCGACACATATCTAGAGCGAAAACAATCATTTAAAAATAAGCAGAAAACCTCTGCTATACAAGGAAAGAACAGGCTGTAGAGCCAGGACCTGACTTGATTTCTGGCTCTGCTACCTCTGGCCGGTCACTGAGCACCTCCGAGCTCCCTTTCCTGGAGCATAAAATGAAGATGGGAATGTCGTCCAGAAAAATTGTTATGAAAATCTGCAAGGTGAGACCCATGCACAAAGCAGGGTCTGGTGATTGGGGTCTCCTGCCCTTTTCCTGTCACTGCCAAGTTCACACTGAGGTCTAAAGGGCAAGGCCTAACACCTTCTCTGTCCTTGACACATTTGCATTTTATCAGGGATAAGGCCCAGGTTTGAAAAAAGGGAACAGCTTCAGAGTCGTGGGATTCTCAAGGGGCATCTCCGATGCCAGCAACTAAACTGCATCACAAAAGTCAGGGAAGCTTGGATTGTAGTCTCTCCCACCCTTCCTATAAATACTTCTCTTCCTGGGGCCTGCCCACTAGGTACCCCTGCCATATTCCATCAGTGAAACGCATGAACCAAAAAGTATTTGAGACAGATCTCAGTCGGTTTAGTTTCATTTTGCCAAGGTTGAGGACAGCCCAAGGAAAAAAGACACAAGTCACAGTAGGATTTGTGGACTGTGCTTTTTCCAAAAGAGGATTTTAAGAACTTTAAAGAGGAAAGAGCAGACAGGAGGGGAAGGAGGGAAGAAAAAAAGGGACAGTAGGTGCTGAGGTGAGTGGTCACAGTCTTGTGAGGCTTTGCTGAGCGCTCACTGAATCCACATGTGAAAGGAGGGGTAGAGGTATGTTAATTATGCGTTTGGCTCACGCTCAGTAAATCTGCATTTTATATGAGATAAAGTAAATGTAGAGTAGAGGAAGAGGTCAAATACACATTTCTCTCAGAGGGATGATTTCTAGTCTTGTCTTTGTCCTGTACCTGTGAAGATACACTGTTAATTTATATTGTCAGGGTGAAACAAAACAAAACTCCGTTTTAGGGCTCACAAAGAATTTCCTTGTGAGCCGTTAGTGAGGGAGGCCACCTGGGGAGATAGGTGACCTATCTTCTGTCTTTGTAGCCATCTGTTTAGGAACAAAAGGAAGGCAGTTTTTGTATGATTCAGTTCCCAAGTGTAACTTTCCTTTGGCATAGTGAGTTTAGGGTCCCGAGATTTTATTTTCCTTTCACATTAAGGATAGCTAATGCTGGGTGTGGTGGTTCACACCAGCACTTTGGGAGGCCAAAGCAGGTGGATCACTTGAACTCAGAGTTCAAGGCCAGCCTGGGCAACATGGTGAAACCCTGTGTCTACAGAAAAATACCAAAAAAAATAACCAGGCATGGTGGTGCACACCTGTAGTCCCAACTACTCAGGAGGCTGAGGTGGGAGGATTGCTTGAGCCCAGCAGGTCAAGGCTGCAGTGAGCCATGATGGTGCCACTGCACTCTGGCCTGAGCAACAGAGTGAGATCCTGTCTCAAAAAGAAAGAAAAGAAAAGAAAAGATAACAAGGCCGGGCGCGGTGGCTCACGCCTGTAATCCCAGCACTTTGGGAGGCCGAGGCGGGTGGATCACGAGGTCAGGAGATCGAGACCATCCTGGCTAACACAGTGAAACCCTGTCTCTACTAAAAAAATACAAAAAATTAGCCAGGCGTGGTGGTGGGCACCTGTAGTCCCAGCTACTCAAGAGGCTGAGGCAGGAGAATGGCATGAACCCGGGAGGCAGAGCTTGCAGTGACCCGAGATCGTGCCACTGCACTCCAGCCTGGGTGACAGAGCAAGACTCCATCTCAAAAAAAAAAAAAAAGAAAGAAAAGAAAACAAATGAGCACAGGGATTGCTAAGCGGGTTGCAAGTTTAAATAAAGTGGTCAGGAAGGCTTTGTTGAGAAAGTGGACATTTTAGCCAGGTGTGGAGGAAACAAAAGAGGGGACCAGGTCATTCTCTGGAGAAGAGCATTGGGATATGGAGAGTCAGGTGCAGATGCCCTGAGATTTGCGTGAACTGATGTGTTCAAGGAATAAGCCACAGGCCCATGGTCAACCAAGTAGGAACATATAAGGCAGTAAAAGGACCTTGGGTTTTACTTTGGCTATTTATAATAATCCAAGCAGCCAGTAGAAGCTGGGAGCAGGGTGGTAGTAATGGACTGATGAGAAGTGGTCAAGTTCTAGATAGATTCTGAAGGCAAATTAACAATTTGCTAATGAACATATGAAAAAAAAAAAGCTCAACATCACTGATCATTAGAGAAATGCAAATCAAAACTACCATGAGATACCATCTCACACCAATCAGAATGGCTATTATTAAAAAGACTACTATTAAAAAACAGATGCTGGTAAGGTTGTGGAGAAAAAGGAACGCTTATACACTGTTGGTGGGAGTGTAAATTAGTTTAACCATTGTAGAAAACAGTGTGGCGATTCCTCAAAGACCTAAAAACAGAACTACCATTCGACGCAGCAATCTCATTACTGGGTATATACCCAAAAGAATATTGATAATCCTACTGTGTCCGGAATTGGTGGGTTCTTGGTCTCACTGACTTCAAGAATGAAGCTGCGGACCCTCGCGGTGAGTGTTACAGTTCTTAAAGGCGGCATGTCCAGAGTTTGTTCCTTCTGACGTTCAGATGTGTTCGGAGTTTCTTCCTTCTGGTGGGTTTGTGGTCTCGCTGGATCAGGAGTGAAGCTGCAGACCTTTGCAGTGAGTGTTACAGCTCTTAAGGCGGCGCATCTGGAGTTGTTCGTTCCTCCCGGTGGGTTCGTGGTCTCAGTGGCTTCAGGAGTGAAGCTGCAGACCTTCGCGGTGAGTGTTACAGTTAATAAAGGCAGTGTGGACCCAAAGAGTGAGCAGCAGCAAGATTTATTGCAAAGAGCAAAGGAACACAGCTTCCACGGTGTGGAAGGGGACCGGAGCAGGTTGCCACTGCTGGCTCGGGCAGCCTGCTTTTATTCTCTTATCTGGCCCCACCCACATCCTGCTGATTGGTAGAGCTGAGTGGCCTGTTTTGACTGGGTGCTGATTGGTGCGTTTACAATCCCTGAGCTAGACACAAAGGTTCTCCACCTCCCCACCAGATTAGCTAGATACAGAGTGTCCACACGAAGGTTCTCCAAGTCCCCACCAGAGTAGCTAGATACAGAGTGTTGATTGGTGCATTCACAAACCCTGAACTAGACACAGGGTGCCGATTGCTGTATTTACAAACTTTGAGCTAGATACAGAGTGCCAATTGGTGTATTTACAATCCCTGAGCTAGACATAAAAGTTCTCCACGTCCCCACCAGACTCAGGAGCCCAGCTGGCTTCACCCAGTGGATCCCACATGGGGGCTGCAGGTGGAGCTGCCTGCCAGTCCTGCACAGTTGTGCCCACACTCCTCAGCCCTTGGGTGGTCGATGGGACTGGGCACCTGGAGCAGGGGGTGGCGCTGGTCGGGGAGGCTCGGCCTCACAGGAGCCCACGGAGGGTAGGCGAGGCTCAGGCATGGCGGGCTGCAGGTCCCCAGCCCTGCCCCACAGGAAGGCAGCTAAGGCTGGGGGAGAAATTGAGCACAGCAGCTGCTGGCCCAGGTGCTAAGCCCCTCAGTGCCTGGGGCTGGTGGGGCCGGTGGAGCCAGCCGGCCACTCCCAGTGCGGGGTCCGCCGAGCCCACGCCCACCCGGAACTCACACTGGCCCTGTTCCCCCCGCACCTCTCCCTCCCCACCTCTCCCTCCACACCTCCCAGCAAG
The DNA here is from genome assembly GCF_029289425.2 of Pan paniscus. Classification (NCBI taxonomy): domain Eukaryota; kingdom Metazoa; phylum Chordata; class Mammalia; order Primates; family Hominidae; genus Pan; species Pan paniscus. The sequence continues at coordinate 26,307,026 of NC_073266.2, read as the reverse complement.
CTGAGGGAGCCAGCTCTGGCCTTGGCCAGCCCAGAACGGGGCTCCCACAGTGCAGCGGCAGGCTGAAGGGCTCCGCAAGTGCCACCAAAGTGGGAGCCCAGGCAGAGGAGGCCCCGAGAGCAAGTGAGGGCTGTGAGGGCTGCCAGCACGCTGTCACCTCTCACTACCATAAAGACACATGCACGCGAATGTTCATTGCAGCACTGTTCAAAATAGCAAAGACATGGAATCAAACTAAATGTCTGTTGTGGTAGACTGGATAAGAAAAATGTGGTACATATACACCATGGAATATTATGCAGCCATAAAAAAAAAGAATGAGGTCATGTCCTTTGCAGGAACGTGGATGGAGCTGGAGTCCATTGTCCTTAGCAAACTAACGTAGGAACAGAAAACCAAATACTGCATGTTCTCACTTATAAGTGGGAGATAAATGATGAGAACACATGGACCCATAGAGGGGAACAATACACACTGGAACCTTTCAGAGGGTGGAGGTTGGGAGGAGGAAGAGGATCAGGAAAAATATCTAATGGGTACTAGGCTTAATACCTGGGTAATGAAATAATCTGTACAATAAACCCTCAAGACACAAGTTTGCCTATATAATAAACCTGCACATGTAACTCTGAACCTAAAATAAAAGTGAAGAAAAAAAAGAAATCAGTCTTAAGCAAACATGCTAAACAAGTCTACTAGAAATAGGTATATGGATTGCTTATATCTTCATATTACATGACAGTGTTAGAAGATAATCTAATTTACTACTAAGAAATACAATCAACTATTAAATAAATAATGTTCCAGACAAAATACCTAGCAGTTAAAAAAAAATGTTGTATTCTTTATCAGATTACCAAGGTAATACATGTTCACAGGGGAAAATTTGAAAAGTAAGGATAAAGAAGAAAAATGAAAAGAATCTTATGTGACATAATCATTTATTCTTACATTTTCTTAAATTTTTAGTGCAAATCGTCATTCATTTTTCAAGAATCTGAAAAATGACCGGCATTTATCATTATCTTTAAGGTTAGATATTGACATTTGATTAAAGTCATTCAGAGACAATCAGCCATAATGCAAGTGTGCTATATAATCAATACGGCAGAGTCAATAGGGTCAGGGATTTTACATTCTGTCTTTGTTTCAAAGTTTTGGTAATATAATGCACCTTTATTTTTCTAAATATGACTATAAGTTATTTAAATGGAATAATGTTTATGAAAGACCTCTCAACATCCTTTATAAAATCATTCACAGATTCATCTCTCATAGCCAAAAAATCAAAGCTGTACATGAAAATGGATTTTCCCCTGCTCTATCTACTTTGAAATAATGATTAGATCACAAGCATCCTCTAGCTAAGGTTTCAATCACTTTACCTCCAATGGATATTTGTTCTCAGTGTTTCTCTGAGCAGCATTAACAATTGCCCTAATAAACCAGTTCTAAATGAGAGAACTGCACTGTACTAAGATGATGATCTGTGACTTGTTTTATTCCTCCTAGTAACTATATGTAGTGAAGAATGGTTAATGTGTTCTTTTCTGGCTTTTTTTCATTATAGTTTGTCTTAATGGTCTCAAAATTTCATGATGAATATTTTGTCAAGTTGTTTCCATTTTTAAAGCCCTGACTTTATAAAGCAAATTTAATACAACTGCCATGAATTAAATGGTACACAAACTAACAAAAAGAAAATAAAAAATGTGGTGATGAATTGGATGTAAATAGGAGAGGTGAGGAGTCAAGGCTGATTGTCATTTGGTGGGGACGGATAGAGCTAAAATGTATTGAGGACCTCATATGTGTACTATATATTCTCCAAACATCACAACTATTTAAAAACATTATAACTACATAAATAGTTGAAACTGTTGTGTCTGAATTCTATCATTAAAAAAAAAAAAGTATCCTCACAATTTAAATGAAGACACCAGTCACATGATGGTGAGGATTGAAGGAGTGGAGGTGTTTGCTGTGGATTTTTTTTTTTTTAATTTATCTTCTTTACAAATGACAGGAAGACTGACAGCAGCAAAGATGTACTGCAAAACAGTCAGGGTTACCAGAGAGTCATGTTATTATAAAAGGTACCTAGTATTGCTGTATTTCAGCCTGAGTTTAGGTGGATAAAATCCAAGGCCTCGGTTTCTTCCTTTGATGACACTGGCATTTTATTCAAACAGAGGGAAACTGAGACCATCAGGCAGCTGACAGCTGAGCCTGCCTTAAATACAAGTGGAAGAAGAAATCCACGAAAATCTGGGTTCCTCTTATCTAAGTCATGCAATCTGTTGATACTAAATTGCTTGTGCCCTGGATGTGTAGTTGGGTTGTAGCTTTTGGAGACAAATCCAGCACACCTACTATTCCTTGAAGCATTTGAGTGGCTGATGCCTCACCCTGGAAGAATGGAAGCAGGCTGTCATGGACAGTGCAGAGCTGCACTCACACCATGCTGCAGCGGCCGTGGACGGTGCAGAGCTGCGCTCGCACCATGCTGCAGCGGCCGTGGACGGTGCAGAGCTGCGCTCGCACCATGCTGCAGCGGCCGTGGACGGTGCAGACCTGCGCTCGCACCATGCTGCAGCGGCCGTGGACGGTGCAGAGCTGCGCTCGCACCATGCTGCAGTGGCAACATCGAGACATTTACAGCAGCATGTGTGTGTGCCAGCAATAGAGTGCAAGAGACAGATGTCCCTGGGAGGTTGGTGGACCACACAGCATACCTACTTGCTGTTTTGGCTTGTGTTCCACAGCAGGGCTCCTCAACCTTTAATGTACATTTGAATCCCCAGGGATTTTGATAAAATGCAGATTCTGATTTAGTAGGTCTCAGGTGGGGCCCACAATTCTGTTTTCCTGGCAAGCACCACATGATGCTTATCAGGCTAGACTGTGAACTGTATTTTGAATAGCAAGGTGAGTCTAGACCAAGAGTTAGCAGACTGTTTCTGTAGGATGAATAGTTTAGGTTTTATAGACTAAGTGGTAAAATCAAGGATTATTATGTAGATACTTACATAAGAGGAGAGAAAACAAATTTCCACCAAATTTTTATTAATGAAATCTAAAACATAAAATATAACAAAAATAATTGTGTACAATTTTTTGTAAGATAGGTCTACTAATAAAAAGAATGAAACTGTTTTGGGGGAGGGATAACATTTCACTAAATTAATGTTCAAAGTAAGTTCTCCCATTATCAAAATCAATAGCAGATGTCATCTGTCATTGCTGACTTGTAGTGCGACGTTATGTGTTTCATCTTTGCAAATGTCTTTTCACTCAGACAGATACTGCCAAATATGGATGTCAGTCCACAAGCTTGTGATTTTTAATTGAGCATATTCATCATTTGGAAGACATCTATAAATTGTGTTTGATTCTTCTCTTGATATCTGCCTTCTGGCATTGCATAACATTGCAAACTAACCACTTCCAATTGAAGTTGAAGTGGAAGCTTCTCAATTGCACAGTTAAATGGATGTCGAAATTTGGAAATTTCCCTTGTACTTTTGTCAAGTTGCGAAAAGGCTCCTGGAATTGTCATTTGAGCTTGGAAAATATTTCTGCTGCAAATTTGTGTGGAAATGGAGAGCTCACTTCCTGTTTTACCTTTTGACAGCACAGGAAGTATGCAAAGCACCTTGACATTGTTTATGATTCAAGCAACATTAATGTCCCTAAATAACTTTATTGCAATATAAGATTTGCATACGGATGCAATTTTACCTTATAATTTTAGGTTGAATTACTTAAGAAACAGGTCTTCAGCAAAAGCCAATTTTCAAAGCAATTCTCTTCCAGAAAAGTGTTCATCTCAGCTCTAAGTTCAAAAATTCACAATAAAACTTTACCACTGCTAAGCCACCGTACTGCTGTAAGCTAAGTCAGCATACTCAGCTTCTGTTTTTAACAAACATTAATGAAACTGACGATGTTCACAGAAGTAAATTTCACTCCTGATGCTAAGGGTTCAAAAACTCATGACAGATTCAAACATTGTCCGCAGAGCACTTGCTAGCGAGTAGTAAGATAAATAACGATGGGATTTTAAAACCTTACATTTAACAAGCTTTGTAAATTTGTCCAACTAAACCTTTTTCTGCTCCACAGATATTTTTACCACCATCAGTGGTCACTCATCTTAGTGGATTCCACTTATTCAAGTTCACTGAATTAATGTTTCCTTAATGTCTTTGAAAATAGTCTCACCGGCTGGACGCGGTGACTCAAACGCCTGTAATCCTAGCACTTTGGGAGGTCGAGGTGAGCAGATCACCTGAGGTCAGGAGTTCGAGACCAGACTCGCCAACATGGTGAAACCCCGTCTCTATTAAAAATACAAAAGTTAGCCAGGCATGGTGGCAGGTACTTGTAATCCCAGCTACTGTGGGGGCTGAGACAGGAGAATCTGTCTCTGGTAGCCAGCCATCATGCCTGGCTAATTAGAGTCTAACATGCCTGGCTAGTTAGAGTCAGGTTTTCACCATGTTGGCTAGGCTGGTCTCAAACTCCCGACATCAGGTGATCTGCCCACCTTGGCCTTGAACCCTGGAGGTGCAGGTTGTGGCGAGCCAAGATCATGCCATTGCACTCCAGCCTGGGAGACAAGAGTGAAACTTTGTCTCAAAAAATAAATAAATAAATAATAAATAAAATAGTCTCACCATAGCTGATTCACTAAGACAGTTCACAGAGGCTAAATTTTCAGTTCCTTTGAACTCAGCATTGACTCCTTGAATAAACAGTAACATCTGAGCATCATCGGTGTTAACATCACTAGCCAAGGAAAGCCACTCAGAATCATTCACCTTGGTTTTGAATTGACAAATAATGTTGTTCCCAACATTCTCAACTCTCCAAACAACTGTTCTTATGAAAAGACTAACAGTTTATTTTCTCTGGACACATTTCTTCAGCAGTTGCAATCAAACACGATTTAATTAACTTACCACCAGCAAATGATTTTTCCTGCTTGGCTAACAAATGAGCCACTCAGAAACTTAACTGGGGTAAAGAAAATTCTGCTGTGATGAGGCATTCCATTTTAAGTTTTCTGATTTTTCTGACCATTGCTTTTCTGTGAGTTGGGGATATTGTGAGTGGTAGGTCTGCTAACAGTGATATGTATTATATATTCTTCTAGCATAGGTATAGCATCATTGCATAGTACAACAGTGCTTTGCCATGTAATTTGTTAGCAAATAAAGCACCCTTCACTGTACCATAAAGATGGGAGGCTCTAAGTTCACTTGTTGTTTCTTGCTTTGACAAAGTAGGTATTTACTGATAATAAATAAAATGTTGGCCGGGTGCGGTGGCTGACACCTGTAATCCCAGCAATTTGGGAGGCCAAGGTGGGCAGATCACCTGATGTCAGGAGTTCGAGACCAGCCTAGCCAACATGATGAAACCCCATCTCTAACTGAAAATACAAAAATTGGGCAGGGCATGGTGGCTCAGGCCTGTAATCCCAGCACTTTGGGAGGCCGAGGCAGGTGGATCATCTGAGGTCAGGAGTTTGAGACCAGCCTGACCAACATGGAGAAACCCTGTCTCTACTAAAAATACAAAATTAGCTGGGCGTGGTGGCGCATGCCTATAATCCCAGCTACTCGAGAGGCTGAGGCAGGAGAATCACTTGAACCTGGGAGGCGGAGGTTACAGTGAGCCAAGATCGCGCTATTGCACTCCAGCCTGGGCAACAAGAGCGAAACTTCATCTCAAAAAAAAAAAAAAAAAAAATTAGCCTGGCATGGTGGCACATGCCTGTAATCCCAGCTACTCCAGAGGCTAAGGCAGGAGAATCACTTGAACCTAGGAGGCAGAGGTTGCAGTGAGCCAAGATCGTGCCACTGCACTCCAGCCTGGGTGACAGAGTGAGACTCTGTCTTGAAAAAAATAAAAAAATAAAACGTTGTAGTCTATACAACATGAAAACAGGCCAAGGCCACAATACATAAATGGAGGAGTGTGGCTGTGTTCCAATAAAACTTTACAAACACTAACATTTGAATTTCGTATAGTTCTCACATGTCATGAAATCATCCTCTTTTTGTTATTTTGCAACCATTTAAAAAATGTAAAAATCATTCTTAGCTCATACAAAAACAGGCAGCAAGACAGATTTAGCCCACAGGCCTTGGTTTGCTAATCCCTGGTCTAGACTCTATAGACAACCCCAAGCATATGAACAAGATATTCATTCTAAAAGGTCATTTTATCAAGAACAATAACTACCCCCATTTATTACTATGAAAGAGGCACATAGTGCTATTCAAATACTTATCAAATACATACAGGAACCTCAACAGGTCCTTCACACACAAAGGTGGTGTCATCCAGGCACCCTGAAGTGCTCCAGCCCTTTGCATTAATATCCCAGAAAGGGAGGTGGGGCCCTGCAGGAAGCCCAGCCCCCTCCCGTAATATCTGAGTGTCCTTGGAGGTCCCACTCCCCTTTCTTCTGTCCACAGGCCCTGGGAGTCACTCCCCTCTTTCCTGACACAGCCTGTCCCTCCTAGTGGGTGGCATAGTACAGGAGTGGACCTAATGGGAGTGTGGCACCTCTCCCCCACTCTGCACAGACCCTTTTGTACACAAAAAGAATTCCCTTCTCTTCTGATCATGAAAGGCAGGCTTGGCTTGGGATGAGAAGGAACCGGTCTTTGAAAGGGGGTCGTACCCTCTAGGAGAGAGTGGAAAACAGCTGAGAGCCTATTGTAGTCATTTCCTCTTGCTGCTGTCTTGAATTACAGCAAACTTAGTGGCTTGAAACAGCAACCAAATTTATTATCTTACCCGTCCTTAGGTTAGAAGCCTGTATTAGTCTGTTCTTGCATTGCTGGAAAGAAATGCCTGAGACTGGGAAACTTATAAAGAAAAGAGGTTTAATTGGCTCACAGTTCCACAAGCTGTACAGAAAGCATGATGCTGGCATCTGCTCAGCCTCTGGGGGGGACCTCAGGAAACTTACGGGGGCAGCGTTTTCAGGCTGGCTTCTTTCACTGAGCAATGTGTGTTAGTATAATTTGTATTCACTTCCTAGGACTGCCCTGATAGAGCACCACAGGCTGCGTGGCTTATACAACAGAAGTGGACTTTCTCATAGTTCTGCCTGCTAAAAGGATGTCCCTTCCCCACTGCCCTTCAGCAGTGTCCCAGAAAGACGGTGCAGTGCTGTAGCTGTTCTCTTATTGGGGGTGCTTGCAAATCATGCAGAACCATCCACACACATGACCTGAGTCTTCTTTTCCTCTGTCGACTGATCGTAGGGAACTTCCAATGAGGCTGTAGGTGCAGGCAGGGGACCAAAGGTATGATAGCAGGAGTGGGGACCACAGGAATTTGGGCCACTTCTGCATATAACTTCCTGGTGCCTTCAGGGCCTGCTCAGGCCCAGTCACGACTAGCCACTTCCATTTGATGATGGAGTGCTGCTGTGCACGCCTGATGTTATAGTGTCAACCCCAAGCACAGGTCCTGTGGTAACTCAGTGGCCTGTAGTCAAGCATTCAGCATCTACCAAGGCCCAGGAGCAGGCCAAGGGTTGTTTCTTAAAAGGAAAGTCCTTATCCCCAGAGAATGGTAGTGCCTTGCTCCAAAATCCTAGAGACTTGTGCTGCAGTTTGCTTGTAGGGGCCTGCCAAAGGCTCCAAACAGCATCTCCATCTGCCTCTGACACCTCGAGCACCGTGGGGTCTGCTGGGTCATATGGCCCGAAGGGGAGAGCAGCTTGCACAGCAGCCTGGACCTGTTGCAGAGCCTTCCCTTGTTCTGGGCACCACTCAAAACTAGCAGCTTTTTGGATCACTAAATTAATGAGCTGGAGTCACACACCCAAATGTTAGGGGCTGCCTCCCACAAAATCATATATTGAAGTCCTAACCCGCAGCCTCTCAGAATGTGACTGCATTTGGAGATTGGGGATTTAAAGGGTAATTAGGATAAAATGAGATTAGGATGGACCCTAATCCAGTATGCCTGTTGTCCTTATAAGAAGAGGAGATTAGGACACAGACAGGCACGGAGGTAAGACCATGTGAAGACCCAGGGAGAGGACGCCATCCGCACGCCAGGGAAAGAGACCTCAGAAGAGACTAACCCTGCCGACACCCTGGCCTTGAACTTCTAAGCTCCAAAATTGTGAGAAAATAAATTTCTGTTGTTTAAGCCACCCAGTCTGTGATGCTTTATTATGGCAGCTCTAGCAAACGAATATATCATCCTTTTGGCTTTTCCAGAATGTTGTATTGTTGGAATCATATAGTATGTAGCCTTTTCAGACTTCTTTCACTTAGTAAAATGCATTTAAGGTGCCTCCATGTCTTTTCATGGCGTGATAGTTCATTTCTTTTCATCATCAAATAGTAGTTTGTTTATTCATTCACCTGTTGGACATCTTGGTTGCCTCCAAGTTTTGGCAATCGTGAGTAAAGCTGCTGTGAGCATTCGTGTGCAGGTTTTTGTGTGGATGTAAGTTCTCAACTCATTTGGGTAAATACCAAGGAGTGTGATTGCTGGATCATGTGGTAAGAGTATATTTAGCTTTGCAGGAAACTACCAAATTGTCTTTTAAAGCAGCTGTAACATTTTGCATTCCCACCAGCAATGAATGAGAGTTCCTGTTCCTCCACATCCTCACCAGCATTTGGTGGTGTTGGTGTTTTCAATCTTAGCCACCTTGCCTGTGACCGTTCGGTCCCAGCACCATCTTTTGAAAAGACTATCCTTTCTCCACTGACTTGTGTTTCCTCCTTTGTCAAAGATCAGTTGACTGTATTTCTGTGGGTCTATTTCTGGGCTGTCTCTTCCATTGATCTGCATGTCTGTTGTTGCACCAGATCACTGTAGCTTTATGTTATAGTGAGTCTTGAAAGCATGTAGTGTCAGTCCTCTGACTTCATTCTTCTTCAATATTGTGTTGGCTGTTGACTTTCCCTTTAGCACATTCCTTTTCTGACTAAATTAGCCAGAGTTGGCCTCTGTTAAGAATTTAATAGGCCTTGGTGAACAATAATTCACCATTTCCACTTTATCTTCTTCCTCTTTTAGGATTCTTAGGAACCTAGATTTCTTGGATTCTCTATTGTCATTTCAGATTTAAACAGCAAATGCCACTGCTTATTAATAACCATTTGTGCAAATCTCTGTGCTGTGAACACTGATGAATATAAGTAAATCGAAGTGGACCGCAGAATTCAGTGAGCAGGAGAAGCTGTCTCTGAGCTCCCGGGCCTCTGCCCCTCTCTGGGGCACCTCCACGCGCCCTGGGGTTTCTTCTCCATGTTTATCCTGGGATCTTCTGATCCACTGTGGCAGTGGGCACTTCCTTCCTGGACGGTGGGTCCTTCTTTCCCTTTCTGTCTCTGGGGTAGGCTTTCAGCATGGAGTTGCTGTTGCTCTGTTAATACCCTCCCATGCCTGAATCAACCATGTCCTAATAGAATTACGTAACCGTGAGTCAAAGCATGAGATTCATCGTCAAAAACAGACAGGTAGTGTTAAGTTCCACAACAAAATCACACTGCCTTCATTGTTTGTTTTAAAATAATCAAAATGAATCCTAGCCAAAACCCCAGTGTTTAAGACATAAAATCAAGCCTGTGCTGGTTGGACAGAATGGGACAGGTTGTAGGGAAAAGTAGTCTTATTTTTTTTTTCTTAAGGTTAGAAAACATTTGAGATCAGCCAGCAAAGCTTTCTTTAGTGACACCAGGAACCAGGCTGCTTGGGGTCCTCAGTAGCAGCCTCTGTGTGCATCCTCCACACCCCCAGCCCTAGTCCGCGCTGGGTGCCCCTCCCTCCTTGCTGTTCAGTGTGGGCCCTTCCCTGCTCACACCCTGTGCCCTCTGCTCTCACTGGGTCCCTACTACCACCCTGCCCAGCCCTGCAAGGCCCTTCCCTAGGCTCAGCAGCTTCCCTGCGCACCCTCTCTGCCAGCTTCTCTGCTGCTCTCCATCTGGGCGGAGCCGCAGGGTGTCAGGCATCCCAAGCCTGGGAGTCCCCACACTTTCCCACCTGCCTTGTGGGGTAGCAGCCCCAGACCCTGTCCCTGGGCCGTCTTTTTATTTCTTTATCTACCAGCTACCTTTTCAAATAAATGTGAGCCCTGGAGTTTGAGACCAACCTGGGCAAGAGAACCCTCTCTACAAAAAATAAAAAATTACCTGGGCATGGTGGTGCCCACCTGTGGTCCTAGCTGTTCCAGTAACGGATGGGCTGCAGCTTCTGCTCCCCTCATCTTCTGCCTAAACCAGGACCCCAAACGGAAATGATAAGCCTGAAACTCAAAGGCAGAATGTCGGATGTGGAGGCATTTATTGAGCCAATTGTGTAAGGATATTGTACATCTCTTGTTTTAATCCAGACCCCTTTCCATTGTAAATGGTAGAATTCCAACTCAGACAAGTGTAAGGTAGAGAGGAGGAGTTTTTTTGACTCAGGTAATCAGGGTTTTAAAGGCAAAAAGTGGGGAAAGAGAGTAGTCTGATAAAAAATTATTTGTCAGGAATTTTCATTCGTTTACAGAAGTAACATTGATTAGTAACTGGCTATACATTTTAACCTATAGAGTGTGGGCTATGGTGTCCAGTGTGGCATTGTTAAGTTAATTTATAGCTATTTGTGGCAACAGAAGGCAGTTTTAAGAGATGAATACAGGCTGACGTGATGGCTCATGCCTATAACACCAACAATCTGGGATGCTGAGGCAGGAAGATCACTTGAGGCCAGGAGTTCGAGACCAGCCTGGGCAACATAGGCAGAGTTTGTCTCTATAAAAAATCAAAAAATTAGCTGGGTGTGGTGATCTGTGCCTGTGGTCCCAGCTACTCAGGAGGATCCCTTGAGCCCAGGAGATTGAGGCCACAGTGAGCTGTGATCACACCACTCCACTCCAGCCTGGGTAACAGAGTAAGACCCTATCTCTTTAATTAACAACAACAACAAAAGATGAATACATAGCTCAAAATGGTAGTGCAGGCAGGGGGTGGGGTGGGGGGAGTAAGGCATGATTGTTGTCTCATTTTAATGTCTCTCTGAGCCTGATGATTTAAAAGGACTCACATTCTTCAGGCAAAAGTTATTTACTTTTGGATGTCCACCTGCTCTCACAGCCAGCGTCATGTAAGCTCTCTCCCCTGTCTTGATTCTGCCCTCTTCTGGCTGCATTTTCACACTTGCTTCCAGGAGCTCTGCCTTCATCAAGTCTCAGCAGCACAGTGGAGAGAGGCTCTGGGGGCTCATTGCAATTCTGAGTTGGACAACTCAGGCGGGAGCTTAGAATTGTTTCTAACAGGTGTTTGTTCTTGTCCCAAACCTCAAAGTTTCTTTTTAAGATAAATCTGCTTAATAGTTTCTACAATTATTTCTGAACTTCATTTCACCCTCAGTCTTTGCACAGACATTGATTCCTTCACATTGTTCTTTTATTTTCTTACAGTGATGATACAGACAGAAATACAGATATTTGCTACATCTCTGTAAGAAAATGTAATATTCCTGGATTCCTGTCTTAGACGATGAGTTTTATATTGTGTAATACAAATCAATATTGCAAGCAAAAGACATTTATACATTTTGAAAACAAATTGTTTCCTCGGGAGCCTGCTGATGAAAGGCTGACTCCTCTTGGGAGAAATCACTCAAAGCTCTGAGAGTTTAAACACACTGGGATGGGATGGACGGGTTAGTACTGGTTAGTAGATAAAGTCTCCAAGAAACATCAGAGCCATTTGGGTGGGGGAGGGATCTCCAGCATCATATTTTTGATTTGCTCTTTGGTGTTTTTATTGATGATTTGGTATTTGGCCGCAAATGAGATAGTTAACCCAGATTTCTAAAATCCTGGAACTGAACATTTAGAATATGAAGACTGTGAGATCATAGGTTCATAGATGTGTTGGGTACAACATCTTCCATCAAAGAGAAAGGGGACATTTTTTTCCTGAGCGGTTAGAAGGAAAACATGCTTCCTGCCTATGGAGCAGTGGTCTTAGCGCTCCTCCTGCCCCACCTGTGTGGTTTTTCACTCTTTTGCCCACTCTGCCTTCCCTAAGCACAGTGAACCAGCTGGAGGATGCTCTCTGCTCACCAATTCCAGAGCTTCCCCGGCTCCCTCTGCCCTTGGAATCCCTCTCCCACACTCCTAAGTAGCCAGATCCTCTCCAGATTTAACAGTCGATTACAAGTGTTACCTCCTCTTTGAAACATTTTCTGACCCTCTGTGTTGGAAGTTCTCTTCCTTAAGTCTCCACTCGTTTTATTATGTACTTCCTTCATAATACTCATTACCTTTTATTGTAGATATTTGTAAGTTTCACTTAAATGCATTAGCAGATTATATATTCTGTGCGAGCCATATCCATTCTGATTCATTTCTGTATCCTCCACACCACCCAGCAGAATCTGGCATAAAATGCTGTAAACAGGAAAACCAAACCCTGTAAAATATTTTATTAATAAAGAGGTTTATTCTGAGCCAATGTGGCTGCTCGCGGCTGGCAGAAAACACAAACCCAGGAAACCTTGATTAAGTCGCCCCGAGGCAGTTGGGTTACAGCTTGATTTTACACATTAGGGAGAGAGTTGCAGGTAAAATCATAAAGCAACACATGAAAATTCTACATTAATTTGGCCCAAAAAGGCAAGACATCTGGAAGCAGAGGCTTACAAGTCATAGGTGGGTTTTAGGGATTCTTTATTTAGTTGGCAATGGGTTGAAAGAGTTAAGTTTTTCTTTTCTTTTTTTTTTTTTTTTTTTTTTTTTTTGAGACGGAGTCTCGCTCTTTCGCCCAGGCAGAACTGCGGTGGCGCTATCTCGGCTCACTGCAAGCTCTGCCTCCCAGGTTCACACAATTCTCCTGCCTCAGCCTCCCACTTTTTTTTTTTTTTTGAGGCGGGGTATCCCTCTGTCACCCAAGCTGGAGTGCAGTGGCGCGATCTCAGCTCACTGCAGCCTTCACCTCCCAGGTTCAAGCGATTCTTCTGCCTCAGCCTCCTAAGTAGCTGGGATTACAGGTGCTGGCACCACGCCCAGCTAAGTTTTGTAGTTTTAGTAGAGATGGGTGTTTCCCCACGTTGGCCACGCTGGTCTCGAACTCCTGACCTCAGGTAATCTGCCTGCCTCGGCCTCCCAAAATGCCGGGATTACAGGTGTGAGCCACCGTACCTGGCCAAGTTAAGTTTTTCTAAAGACTTGCCAGGCACAGTGGCTCACGCCTGTAATCCCAGCACTTTGGGAGGCCAACGCAGGTGGATCACCTGAGGTCAGGAGTTTGAGACCAACCTGGCCAACATGGTGAAACCCCATCTCTACTAAAAATACAAAAATTAGCCAGGCATGGTGGCATGCACCCGTAGTCCCAGCTACTAAGGAGGCTGAAGCAGGAAAATCACTCAAACACAGGAGGCGGAGGTTACAGTGACCTGAGATCACGTCACTGCACCCCAGCCTGGGTAACAGAATGAGACTCCATCTCAAAAAGGAAAAAAAATAAAATAAAATAAAGACTTGAAGTCAGTACAAAGGATGCTTAAGTTAAGGGGGTCAGCTATCTGTCATGTGATACTATACCAGAGTCAAATTGGAAAGTAAGCCATGTCATATCGAGTTAATTAAAAACAAACAAACAAAAACCTTTAGCAAGCTTTCATAGTTTGCAGCATGTGACTTAACCCTTGCCTAGCATGGCCTTAGGTCCTGTTTATAATCTGGTATCTTATTGCCACACAGAATCTATTGCATTAGACTGATGATCTGTGTTTTAATGTTAATTCTAGTTATTTGTGCCTAAACTCCAAAAAGAATGGGGTATGAGGTGTGTGTGACTTCCCTTACCATCATGGCCAGGAATTCAGTTTTTGTTGTTGTTGTTGTTGTTTTTGAGACGGAGTCTCACTCTGTTGCCCAAGCTGGAGTGCAGAGCTGTGATCTCAGCTCACTGAAACCTCCGCCTCCTGGGTTCAAGCGATTATCGTGTCTCAGCCTCCGGAGTAGCTGGGATTACAGGCCCACGCCACTATGCCCAGCTAATTTTTGTATTTTTAGTAGAGACGGGGTTTCTCCATGTTGGCCAGGCTGGTTCTCCAACTCCTGACCTCAGGTGATCCGCCCGCCTTGGGCTCCCAAAGTGCTGGGATTACAGGCGTGAGCCACCGTGCCCGACCGGGAATTCAGTTTTTAAGGTTTTTCTGGGGTTACCCTTGGCCAAGAAGCTTCATTCAGTCAGTGGGGGGCCTTAGGATTTTATTTTTAGTTTACGATAGGTCGAATATAGTCCTTGACAAAACAGAAGAAAGAACGTAGAAATCCCACTACACAATTGAATTCCAATCCAGAAAGATTGCCATTTGTTTTTTTATTTCCCCTAGTGCAGAAATAACTCACATATCATGAATTCATACCTCTTAAAATTGTACAATTCCGTGTGTTTAGCATATTCACAAGATCGTGGAACCATCACCACCGTCCTTGGGAGCCCACTACTGAAGGACTGGAATATCTAATTCCTGAATGTTTTCATTATTCTGCAAAGAAGCCCTGGACCAATTAGCAGTCACTCCCTGTTTCCCCTCCTGCTCTTCCTCCCAACAACCATTAGTCTATTTTCTCTCTTTGTAGATTTGCCTATTCTGGACATTTGACATAAATAATCATATAATATGTGGTCTCTTGTGACTAGCTTCTTTTTCTTAGCATAATGTTTTTATCTATGTGTAACATACATCTCTACTTCATTCCTTTTTGTGGTTGAACAATATTCCATCATATAGGTATACCATATTTTGTCTATTTATCATTGGTGGACATTTGTGTGTTTCTGCTTCTGTGCTTTCATGAATAATGCTGCTATGGACATTTGTGTACAGGTTTTTGTCTAAATATATGCTTATTTCTCTTGGGTATTACCAAGAATTGGAATTGCTGGGTCATGTGGTAACTGTATGTTCAACTTTTTAAGAAAAAGGTAAACAGTTTTCCAATGTGGCTGCATCATTTTACTTTCCCACCAGCAGTGTATGAAGGGTTCTAATTTTTCCACATCTCACCGACACTCGTTACTATCTTTTTTATTGTAGCCATCCTAGTGGATGTGAGATGTTATTCACTGTGCTTTTGATTTGCAGTTTCTTAATTAATAATGTTGAGCATCATTTCTTATGCAAATTGGTTATTTGTATATCTTCTTTAGAGAAATGTCTGTTCAAATCCTTTGTTCCTATTTTAATTGGGTTATTTGTCATTTTATTGTTGAGTTGTGGTAGCTCCTTAAATACCCTGGATACTAGAGCTTTTGTTCTCAAGCACACATAACTCTACATTTAGTCTGTCCTCACCCGTGGGTATCTGTTCAAAAAGGAATAGTGTCAAGTTTTGCCCCGATTTTATCATTTCAATTGTGTTGTATGTTAGCAATATTCAGTGCTAACAAGTTTTAACTACATGGTTCTAAATATGGATCTTCCCAACATTTACAAATGGAGGAGGGATAGACGGAGTGTTCAAAAGAAAACGTTAATATGCTTTGAAACATTGTTTTGTCGATGTAAATGTTAAATCAGCAGAACCCAGTAACTGATGAGAAGCACAGTAAGTTAGCTACAGCAATCACATAAGCAGAAGCACAGGGAAATTCACGAAGAGGGAAACAGCAAAAATAGAAAGGCGGGAACACAGGAGTGGGTATAGGGATGCCTACAGTTATGTATTCATGAAATAAGAGCTTTCTGGGCAGTGATTAACTGATTTGTCAGAAATTGCAGACAGCAAGGAAAGAAGAAATAAAACTTGCTTGGAAGGAAGTAGTGTTGTCTAGTCCGCTGTGGACACCTGGACATGAGAAGAGAAGACTCTGATCTGTGCTCAGAGTCGGGTTGTTTCTCGAACGGCCGCCTGGTGGCGCTGTGGCACAGGGGCGCTGGCGAGGGAAAGGCTCCTGCAATGCACCAAGCTGCGCCCGGGCGCGGGGAGCCGTGGACTGGGGACTTGGAGGTGTGGGCCTCTCGTGCTGTGTCTGAGGGACAGCTGTCATGTGTGAAGCTCCTGCTATATAAAAGGGTGAGCTGTTTCCCTCTGCTCACCCTTTAAACTGCTCTGCCTGCTGAATGCTGTACCCAGGTGGCGGAGAGCAGAGGCGAAACTGGGGGGTGAGGCCAGTGAGGCTGGGGGGCTTGCTGGACACAGCCAGTTCTCCAGAGCTGGAGCTACACGGCAGCAAGGTCCCAGCCTCTCACTGGTGTGTTCTCATTTTCATCTTTTGGAGATGTTTTTTCTGTCTTAAAAAACATTCCAAGTCCATCAACGGATGACTGGCTAAAGCAAATGTGGTACTTATACACTATGGAATACTATTCAGCTGTAAAAAGAGTAAAATCATGTCTTCTTGAGGGTAATTCTCTAAGTGAAATAACTCAGAAACAAAAGTCAAATGCCACATGTTCTCATAAGTGAGAGTGAAACAATGTGTGCACGCGGACACAGGAGTGGAAGAACAGACATTAGAGAGGCAGGATGTGAGGGAGGGAGGGACGATTACTTACTGGGTACAGTGTACGCTATTCAAGTGATGCCTACACTATGCTCTATAGCCATGCAACAAAACTGCACTTGTATCCCCTATGTCTGTCACTGAAAAAAAAAAAAAAAAGTCCAAGCCCAGAACTTGTGTGTGCGTGTCATTCTGCACATTCCTGGACAGGTCCTGTGTCCGTTCTGCAGAACTGCGCCATCATTTCTCTCCTGGAGGAGGCCCCCAGCCACACCAGAAGGGATGAAGATGTGGGGTGGCCTCATCCTTTTTGAAACAGCTCTTAGTTCAGATGAAACCATCTTTCCAGAGGCTCGGTGGTTTCTCGATGGAACTGGGGGTTAGGGAAGAGCAATAAGCTTTTCTTTCTTTCTTTCTTTCTTTCTTTCTTTCTTTCTTTCTTTCTTTCTTTCTTTCTTTCTTTCTTTTTTTTTGAGACAGTCTTGCTCTGTCACCAGGCTGGAGTGCAGTGGCGCGATCTCAGCTCACTGCAACCTCCGCCTCCCAGTTCAAGCGATTCTCCTGCCTCAGCCTCCCGAGTAGCCGGGACTACAGGCGTGCACCACCATGCCTAGCTAATTTTTGTCTTTTTAGTAGAGACGGGGTTTCACCATGTTGGCCAGGATGGTTTCGATCCCTTGACCTCATGATCCACCCACCTTGGCCTCCCAGAGTTCTGGGATTACAGGCGTGACCCACCGTGCCAGGCCTAGATTTTCTTTACAGGACAGGATCAAATCACATAGAATGGATTCAGTGGAGGCAATCATGTCTGGGCTCTGAGGGCTGGAGCATGGCTGTGTGGCTTAAATGACATGTCCTTGGAGAGCAGCAAGTTCTGAGAGATTAGCAATAGCTTGCATTCTAGATAGCATGGGAGTTTCATAGGCTCTCCTAGGACTCTAAAGATCTGATGGCATCGTTCAACAGGTGAGGTTTTAGGTTGCAAAGGGAATACTAACAGACCCTAAGCAGGACCACTGCTGGGGTCATTCTGTAGTTCACTCAGTAAGCATCAATGATCTGATGAGCATGTAGGAAATAGCCTTTGGGGGGATTTATTCTACTGGAGAAACCTGACATTCTCAGAGAACCACAGCAACCAGGCAGGAAGCTAAAGGGCAAATGGCATTTAGACCAGCGTCCCCTATCTGATGCAGGAGTGCTTGAACCAAGTATAGAACTGGTTTGATGGACATGCAGAGAAGTGGGAAGAGAGCATCCTAGATAAAGAGAAAGGCTGGACTCAGGTGGGCACAGGGAAAACGCCAGGCCGACGTGAGGATTGGTGGGCATTTGATAAGGTTTTGTTTATTGTTTTTGTGGGGGTTTTTTTTGAGATGGAGTTTCGCCCTTATCACCCAGGTTATACTGCAATGGCACGATCTTGGCTCATTGCAACCTCCACCTCCCAGGTTCAAGTGATTCTCCTGCCTCAACTTCCCAAGTAGCTGGAACTACAGGCTCGCACCACCACACCCATCTAATTTTTGTGTTTTTGGTAGAGACGGGGTTTCACCATGTTGACCAGGCTGGTCTCGAACTCCTGACCTCAAGTGATCCACCCGCCTTGCCCTTCCAAAGTGTTGGGATTACTGGTGTGAGCCACTGTGCCCGACCTGATAGGGTATTGATAAGTGGTATTAATAAGTGAGTTGAGCTCAATGAAGAGAGTGATGATAAGGAATGGATCATTTAAATAAGAGTAGCTCATTGGTCTCTTTAATTAAAAAGAATGTGACCAGGTGTGAAGCTCACACCTGTAATCCTAGCACTTTAGGAGGCTGAGGCAGGAGAATCACTTGAGCCCAGGAGTTCGAGATCAGCCTGGGCAACATGGCAAAACCTCGCCTCTACTAAAACTATAAAAAGTTGGCCAGGTGTGGTGGCATGCACCTGTAGTAACAGCTACTTGGGAGACTGAGTTGAGAGGATTGCCTGAGCCCTAGAGGTGGAGGAGTTTGCAGTGAGCCGAGATTGTGCCACTGCACTCCAGCCTGAGCCACAGAGTGAGAACCTGTCTCAAAAAAAAAAAGAAAGAGAGAAAGAAAGGAGGGAGGGAGGGAAGGAAGGAAAGGAAGGAAGGAAGGAAGGAAGGGAGAAAAAAGTGCAAGGTCACAGTAAAAAGTTCAGAGAATGGAAAAGGACAGACAGCAACACTGGAAACCTTCCTTCCTGGGTCCCAATTGTTTATCGGATGCCTTCGAGCCCTCCCCCTGTTCATATACAAGAAGCCATTAACATAATGATTTGATATGCAGAGTTTACTACTCTCTGTCTTGTCCCGCAACCTACTCTGGGACTTAACATGCCAGTACATCTCCAAATCTAGTCTATTTTCTTCCCACAGAGGGAGAGACTTCTTTTATTAAAGATACTTCTGGCTGGGCATGGTGGTTCACATGTAATTCCAACACTTTGAGAGGCTGAGGCGGGAAGATTACTTGAGGCCAGGAGTTCCAGACCAGCCTGAGCAACATAGTGAGACTTCGTGTCTACAAAAAATTTAAAAATTAGCCATGCGTGGTGGCACACACCTGTAGTCTTAGCTACTCAGGAGGCCAAGGCGGGAGGATCACTTGAACCCACGTGTTAGAGGCTGCAATAAGCTATGATCACACCACTGCGTTCCAGCCTGGGCAGCAGAGCAAGACCCTATCTCTATTATTTTTTAAAGATACTTCTTTGTGGTTTTATTTTTTTGTATGTAGAAGTATTAGTTTTATTTTAAATAAGATTTAAAGTATCACATACCTTTAAACTGCATTTGTACAGCAGTTGTTTTGAAAGATTTGTACTTGACTTCTGCAACCCCTGTTTGCAGAAGGTGCTTGGTGTGTCTGAGAGATTGAGCCTTGCTGTTTAGAAGCTGCTGGTGGTGATGATAACCTCCTCTAGCTCATGAAGAACAACCTTCACAATCATTTTCCCATGTCAACTGCAGGGTGTAAATTCCCCAGTTGCGTTAGAAGAGAAACAGGACAGCTAAATGCTGTGTGATCCTGGGCCAGCCCCTGGAAGAAGGATGGGGAGATTGCTACAAAGGACACTTGGTTCTGTTAGCAGACTTTGTATATGGACGGTTGATTAGTCAGTAGGACTGTAGCAACATTTGTAGTTATGTAAGAGAATCTCAGCCTTAGGAAATACATATGGACAAGGGCATACTGGCTCCAGCTTACTTTCAAATGGTTCAGGGGGAAAAAATGTGTAAATACGAATATGAAAACATACAGATAGGGAAAGTATATGATAAAGCAAATGTAGCAAAATGCTAACAATTGAAGTAACTGGGTGAAGAGTATGTGGAACATTTTTATACTATTCTTTCTGTGAGCTTGGAATTATTTCAATTTTTTTAAATTTTGTGGATGCATAGTTGGTGTATCTATTTATGGGTTGCATGAGATATTTTGATACAAGCATCCAATGTGTAACAATCACATGCGGGTAAGTGGAGTATTTCAAACTTTAAAAAATACATTTTGTTAAATATTCATCTGAGGACTACTATATATACAATGAGCTTACTGTGCATGTTTTAATCATCTTTGTAGAAGAGAAAATAGCTTGCTTCATTACAATAATGCCTACCAATGCTTTAAATTGTGTATATTGTTTTCTAGTCAAATTCTAAGAATCCTAAGGCATTTTCTCATCTCCCTCTCCCTGACCTTCAAGTCTGATCAGCCCCCAAGGTCTTCCACGTCTCTCTGAATGTTTCTCTCTTCCACTCTTCTGAATGTCTGTTGCGCTTACCTCCCTGGCTGCACCTCGGGGTCTCTGCAGTGGGTTTCACTGCCCTCCTGCCCACTCTCCCCATCTCTCCAGTCCACTGGTTCACCTTCCTTCTGAAAGCACAGCCCTTGTCAGATCAAAGCTGCCCAGACCTGCCAGTGTGCCAGGGCCACCCCACACAGCAGTGCAGGTTTCCATCCGCACAGGGTCATCTGACCAGAGTAGCCATGGGGACTGAAATCCAGATGCCTCTGCTCCCCAAGCCCTGTGCTGAGCACAGGGACATATCAGCCCAGAGGACGGGAACCATTTGGGTGAGAAATCTGGCAGAAAACAAACGATCCCCTCAAAACAGGTTACTGAAGAGAGCTTGATGACGGCATTCAGCCTGGCATGGGGGAACGGGGGAAGGACCCTGACCTCCTCCCCTCACCCTGCCATTCCCCCTGCACCCACAGGAGCTGGGCCAGGGAACCCAGTGGAGGCTGTCTGCAGAGCCAGCCCCCTGGGCCGGAGAGGGTGGGTCTGCAGGCCGGCAGAATCCCCAGCGTCCAGGCTCTGCTTCACAGAAGGCAGTGGACTTGGGGCTGACAGACCTGCTGGTAGCTCATCACTCAGCAGATGAAGGGCTGACTTGCATTTCCTCTTTTAATATCAAAGCCTCCCACAGACCCTGCTTCCAGGCTTTCTCTCTTCTAGCTCCTCTGGCTGCCGGGCTCCCAACATGAGCTTAGCCTGCACCACCCACCCCAAAAGTCCCACTGTTCCAAGCAGGCCCCAAAGGCCTCCTCCAGCGTTTAGGCTCCTGCCCAAGCACAGCCTGAGCCACTGGACCCCTGGCCCTTGGCTTCTGTGTCTTAACTTCTTGTAGCATGCATTGGCCAGGCCAGGTCTGCTGTGGGCAGCAATGTCTCTGGCTGGGACACCAAGCTCCCTGAGGGGAGGGCTGTTATCTAGGATGGCCTGACCTCTGTGAGCAGAGCCCAGCATGGCACCTTCATGACCAGCTCGCTGCCGAGGCAGACATGCCCCAGCTTCCCCTATCTCAGCTCACTGCAACCTCCACTTCCCGGATTCAAGCAATTCTCCTGCCTCAGCCTACTGAGTAGCTGGGATTACAGGCGCCCACCACCACACCTAGCTAATTTTTTGTATTTTCACTGGAAATAGGGTTTCACCGTGTTGGCCAGGCTGGTCTCGAACTCCTGGCCTCAAGTGATCCACCTGCCTCGGCCTCCCAGGGTGCTGGGATTACAAGCATGAGCCACCACGCCCAGCCAAGCCTTTCCTCTTGAAGCAGTTATTCCCCAGGGAAAAGGAGGAGGCACTGC
The DNA here is from genome assembly GCF_029289425.2 of Pan paniscus. Classification (NCBI taxonomy): domain Eukaryota; kingdom Metazoa; phylum Chordata; class Mammalia; order Primates; family Hominidae; genus Pan; species Pan paniscus. The sequence goes on along the minus strand of NC_073266.2, from coordinate 26,285,416 downwards.
TTCCAGGCAGAATTGGAAAACTGTGTGGTATGAGTCCGTGCAGAGCGGGTGAGGATGAGGAGGATGTGCGGGTTGCAAGGCAGGATGGCAGTGACCTGGGGGACTCAACACCCACAGAACCTCAGTGCTGCGGAGGAGCCCACTGCTCTTTGCCGCCCGACGTCATAACATCTTACTGCCTTATTTCATGCGATCAGTGCATCACCGAAGTACACGAGCAGAAACACCATGATGGTGTCTGCTGCCCACTGAACGAGGGCAGGTGAGGGCCCAGAGAGTGCCCTGCGCAGCCTAGATCCCTGGGGGCACTTGGTGCTCAGATTCAGGGAAATTCTTACAGAGCAGAGCATCTGAGGCTGTTCTCATTATTCAACTTTTCATTTGGAAACAATCTCAAACTTAGAAAAAAGTTGCAAGAATAAGACTTCAAAGGTTTCCTAAATGCCCCTCACCCAGGTTCGCCTCTTGTTCACATTTCCCTGTGTGCCGTCTCATTTGCATACATTCTGTAGATGTGCAGGTGGAGGTGTAGACAGGTGAATCTTTCTCAATCTTCTGAGAGCTTGCTGTGGCCATCATGGCCGTTGACTCCCAAAGGACGTCCATGTGTGTTTCTAGGGGCAGGGTATTCCCTTAGGTGACCATGGTACGGTTCTCAAAATCACTCGATTGGATATTGAGACAATAAGTGTGTCTGACCCGTCATCATCTGCACAGCAGTTTCATCGGTCGGCCCCTCTATGTGTTCTCCAGCATTTTCCCCTCCAGGATTGGAGGTATTGCATCGCTCCTTAGCTCTTTATGACATTGGCATTTGTGAAGAATACACGTCCCTCTCCTTTTTTTTTTTTTTAATTTTAGGTTTGCCCGATGTTTCCTCCTGACTTAAATTCAGGAAATACCTTTCTGGCTAGAGCACTGCATACACTCTGTGGTGTCCTTCCCGGGGTCTCACCTGTGGAAACCTGTGATGCCCACACCTCCCGCACTGGGGGGGTCAATTTTGATGACCCAATTTGGTGTCCAGTTTCTCCACTGTGTGGTTACTCTTTTTTTTTTCATGTTGCCACTAATACGCACCCTATGGGGAGACACTTTAAGACCATACAGCCCTCCTGCTCCTCGTTAAAACCTCCCCCTGTGTTCAGCATCTGCTGCCAATTCCACCCAATCCATGCTTCCCCACGGTGGTTGAAAAGGATGTGTCCCCTGTCCCAGCCCTCCTTCCGCATTCACTAGCTGCCTTTGGCTAGAGTCCTCCCTTTTCTATTTATTTATTTATTTATTTATTTATTTATCTGTCTGTTGTGGGCAGGGACACCTGACAGGCCTGTAATTTTCAGTGGCTTAGAATTCGTTACAGTACTTAACTGTTTTGGTGCTCACATCATCCCAGATTTGGCCAAATGAGAGCCCCTTCAGTCCAGCTCTTGTGTGCTAGTGGTATACCCCCAGCATTTTGGGGCACTTCCTTACTTTCCGACATAACAATGTTCCAGGTTTAGCTCATAGCTACCCTGCCCTGCCCACTCCACGCCCCACACCCCCAGTTAGCTATTTCTCTAAGGATGACCAAGATCTGGGTACTGTCCCTGCTCGCTGCTACTGGAGAGTCTTAACTTCTTGGCATTTCAGCAGACAGAAGTAGGAAATACATGCATGTAGATACACAGGGACAAACATACACAGGCTCACAAATACACTTGCACACACCCATTTGTGGACAGAATCATGAGTGTGTCTATGTATATTTTAAAAATCATGAGCTCATACCAATTCTTGCAATTCCAGTCCATCCCCACAGGCCTCTTGCTTCTCTTCATTCCATATGTGTGTGTTGCCTCTTCCTTTCTGAAAATCCTGGCTCTCATTCACAACATAACACATTTCTTCATTTGCTCAACCATACAATACATCTAAATTTGTTTGGGATTCGTGTGCAATGAGGGAATCCCTTTTGAATGTCAGTCTCAACTTACCCATAGTTTAAATTCATCAAATGTTGCTATGTGATGACAAATAAAAGCAAACCATGCAATGCAAACATAGACAAAGATGAAGCTCTGTGCCCCTTCCTCTTTGTCAACAGCCCTGCAAGTTTTAGGATGAGCCACTCCAGCTTCTCTGAGAAAGGCTCATAGTTCCTACCTGGGATAAGAAAAGTTTATGTTATGTTTAATTGCATAGACAATTCGATATTCTATTACAAGGAATACTGTTGCTTTAAACTCTGTAACTAAACCAAATTCTAAAAGAAACCAGTTGCTAAGGCAACTGGGCAAAGAGATAATTAATTCACCAGTCATTATATGCAGATTAATCTGCCTAACTGAGTGGGAAAGGAGGTAGGCTTCTTTGATTTTTCCTTTTGGAATTAGTAGAAGAGAGAAGGGTGTAGTTTTTTAAAATCTGTAAGAGGCCTCAGAGTTCATCCGGGAAAGGGTGGAGGCTTTGGAATCCAACAGAACTCTACCCTTTCAGACCCCTGTGAAAGCTATGGACCAAATTGTGGGCAATATGGTGCATTCTATAATCATCAAATGAGATGCTGAAAATAAAGCACCTTTCAGTGTCTTTTAAAAATGAAGAGTGACTTACAAATATTAGCATAAATTTCTCTAAAAAAAATGAAATGATGTTTTTTATGCACTTGTAGAATTAACCACACAAACTCCTCTGTGCTCCCGCTGTAATCGTTACAGAATTCACAGAACTTGACTGCAGGTCCATCCCTCTCAACTAGACTATTAAATTAGTGAGATCAGGGACAATGTCTTATTTATCCTTATAATGTCAAGGCATGGAAGTGTGCTAGATGTATAGTAGGTGTTCAAAGAATGCTTTATGATGAATGAATGAATGAATGAATGAACATGCATTGCTTTAAAAGCACCTCAGAGCCTCCATCCGTCCCCCAGGCTCCATGTTGTCACCTGCTGGTGTAAAAGTATAATTGCAGTAAATGTGTCTAAGAACAAGGAATTGAAGTCACTCAGCTGTCATCAGGAGACTGTCTCCCACAATTGCTGTGCTGAAAATTCTACATGTGCATTTTGTTCTTTTTTATTTTGGTAAAATATATGCAATATAAAATGTACCATTTAAATCATTTTTAAGAGTACAGCGCAGTAGCATTAAGTACATTCGCATCATTGTGCAATCTTCACCACCATCCATCTCCAGAAATTTTTCATCCTCCCAAACTGAATCTCTGTACCCGTTAAACACTAACTCCTCATTTCTCCTCTCTTCCCAGCCCCTGGATACCACCATTCTACTTTCTGTCTCTACCACATTTTGCTTACCCATTCGCCCATCACATGTGCATTTTTGTACAGTTCCTAGTATGCTTTGTTACCTGTGTGTTCCCAGCCAGCAGCTTACACTGTGCTCAGCTGAGTGTCACAGGCCCTCAGTGAGTGTTTGTTGACCGGACTATAGTTCGTTGTTCATGTGTCTGCTCAGCAGAAAAAGCTAGGAAATCCTCAAGGACGTCCGCATGCTGCCTCATGGAGAGGGATAAGATGGATATATATTAGTTCTATTCCTATTGAATGATCGTCATAATTACCACAGTCCACTTACTGGGAGCTTGATGCAGTGAATCAGTTCATCTAATCCTCACCACAGCCCCATGAGGGGAGTACTGTTACCCTCACCCATGCACTGAGAAGGACAGAGAATAACAAAGAAAAAGACCTCTGCTGGCATTCTTGTTCAGCAACCGCTATGCTGCACCCAGCGGAGGGGCTGCCTCTTAAGAAAAGTTTCCGTGCCAAGAACACGCATTCTGGGGCTCATATGCTCACCCGACCTCTGAGACTGAGTTTCATCGTCTGCCAACCTGCCTCCTGGGCGATACCAGTTCCCTTCCCTCTGCCTATCCTTCTGCAGTGCCTTCTCACCTTAAATGTGCGCCTTCCCTCCATGTGGTCCGACCCCACCACTCCTCAACACCGGCCTCGGATGCCGCTCCCATGATGAAGCTTTGCCCGATTCCAAGGACCCTCACACACCCCTCAGTGTCCCTCCCACGCCACCTAGCCCTCGCCTCATACCCATCCTGGCACACTGCCCTCTGAGGGAGTGGGCTGTGCTAGTCCTATTTGCTCAACTGCACAGAAACTTAAGAAATTGGTCTTAGAGTGTTCTTATCCTTTCTGGAATACATCTCTATGGGTGACAGCCTGTAGGTAGCAATATCCATGTGTTCAACTACTTGAATCCTCCTTTCCTTTTTGTGTGGACACGAAATTGGACTCTACGAACCATCTTCCCTTATGGTATATCCTCACTTGATTTGCTTAAAATATGAGAACAGTGTGAGGCAGACAGACAGACATTACTGAATTCCAACATTGGATCAGTGCTAGTTCTAGGATTCATATGGAATCAGGTGTTAGCCTAGGGGCCACATGAGATCAGGTGTTGGCGCTAGGATTTACACAGAATCAGGTGTTAACACTGCGATTAACATGTGGATGTCACCACACCTTTGATTTTCCACAGGAGCACTCACTAATACAAAAAAAAAAAAAAACCCACCACTGTTAGGCATTTACAATGCGGACCACATTGTTCCTCTGTCTTTTTGCTCCAAATCAAGGGACTTTGTGGAGTCCGACTCACTTTATACTAAAATATGTTTGTGAATATAATCATTTGAAGAGGAGAAAAGTCAGGGTATCTAGAACCATCTCTAAGTGCTAAAATTATTTTTTATCATAAAATATTCCCTCAGAAAGAAACTTTGTTCATATATGGTAGATTTGCTTGAAAAATTTTTACATTTTACTTCATCTGATGTTTGTTAATTGGTAAAGAGAGCACCATCTTTAAAGCTTTTTAGACTGGTTTTGAAACTTCACTTTGGTATTAAAACACATTGGCTAAACAACATGTGTTTGAATATCTGCTGTAGTCCAAAATGCTGCTAGGCTATATGAGGTTAAACAGCAGATTGAAACAGATGGGGTTGCTGATTTTCACTGTTCAAATGCAAATTATTGGGCACTTTATTTGATTTCTGGTTTGTAAAATGTGTTTTAAATGCAACTTTGAGGTGTGTGGTTTCTCTTAAAATACACCAGTGGTCCCCACACCTACCCTTGCCTCACAGCCTGACCTAGTTTGGTGGTCTTCGGGGATATTTTTGAATTGTAAGACCTTGACAGTTCATTCTATTTGCAGGTTCCTCTTGTTAGGCTTTGTGGGATACGCTTTTGTTTGGTTTTGTTTTGACATATTCAATGGCCTTTCCACCTTCTAACACAGTAATTAAACTCCTATCTGTGCCACTGAGTCCAGTGCTTTAGTGGGAATATTTCAGTCCTGGATTTTTGGACAAGGGGTGAAGTCAGAGACATGTAACCTACTTTTCCTACTGATTCAGTGTTATTTTGGTTTTTAAAGCTGTGAGTTAAAGAAGAATGTGTTATTCTCCTTTACAGATGACACTTCTAAAAGCTCCTTAATATTACTTTGGTTATAGGGGTAAGAAAAATAGAAGATAAATTATTTCAATACATTCTAAAATATTTGATCACAGATTATTATGTACAGAAAAGGAAAATGGAAAAATGTTTCCCTGCTTTTCTCTAAAAATCATTAAAATTTTTATCATGATGTTTTTTAAGTGTATTATAATTAGGTCACAGAATGATCTCTGCTGCTAAAAATGAATGATCATCTACTCAGGTTATTTCCACCAAGATACTAAGAAAAAAAAGAGAGATAAAACAACAGCAAGTTGTTTAAAATGTCCCGAAGGGACCCCCAGCTGAGGGCTGTGTGCACACTGGTCACTCAGTGGCCACAACTCCAGCACCACCCAGTTGTTTGCAACTCTCGGGCTATAGCTTTCGGCTTCTTGGAGCATTGTTAGTGCATAGAATTTAGTGACCATTCACCTTTCGTAAACTGTTTTGTTCCTCAGAGACAGAGTCTAGCTCTGTCACCCAGGCTGGAGTGCACTGATGCAAACATGACTCACTGCAGCCTCGACCTCCTGGGCTCCAGCAATCCTCCTGCCTCAGCCTTCCAAGTAGCTGGGACTACAGGTGCATCCCACCATGCCCGGTTAACTTTTGTAATTTTTGTAGAATTGGGGTTTCGCCATGTTGCCCAGGCTGGTTTCAAACTCCAGAGCTCAGGCAATCTGCCCCTCCTTGGTCTCCCAAAGTGCTGGGACTACAGGTGTGAGCCACTGTGATGGGCGCTAAAACTGTTGATGTACCTGTTCCAGAAGTCTTAGTGCAGTTTTCATCTTTAATAACCTTTAAAGTATAAAGACTACAGAAGACCAGTTATTACATTTTCTATCTATTGTTTTTTTATTAAAATTTAATGTATCCACCGTCTTGTGCTATACATACATCTAGTCAGTTTTCAAACTTGATCAGCATCTCCTGGATCTTGGCCTGTCGTGAACTGAAACAGCTGCCTTGAATTTTTTTATCCTTTCATCCAGTTGTTAATTAAATTTCTGCGGGGGTGGGAGGCTCCTTATAATGGGAAACAAATTTCCTTCTTACTGCTATTGGGGACTTGAGCTCAGCTAACCAGAGAACAGGTGACTTTTTTTTCAACATTTGCCATCTTCAATCCGAAGGACTGAAAGAGACCAAGTTTTTAAATTATTATTCAAAATTTACAAAACTAAGTATAAAAGAAATTTAAATAATTAAACTTTCAAATGCACTAAGACTTCTGAGATGCCTTCTGCAGCCCTGGCCCTGGCTGTCCCCTCCAACCTGACCCGCTGGTGCCTAGTCTCTTCCATCACATTTGATTTATTTGAATAAATCAGAGCCCATGGCTTCACAGGACCGTATATGGCATTTGGGCCCTCTTTGGCAGCAACGACTGCCTTTCTGTTCACACGCATTTCGTTTTGAGAATGCCAATGGACACACCAACTGCTTCTTTGGATTTCACCAGTTGGCAGTGGTTGATCAGCTATTTGGAATGCAGCCGATTTGAGTGAAGAAATATCCATATTTGTAGCCCTGTTACAATAGTGAAAGCTACAACCACAAAAAAAGATGCAACACCATTTTGAATTTGAACACCAGACCAACGTGAATAGTGAGATAATCGTCATCTTTACGACAAAAGAGGGATTGAGCAAACAGTTTGTATGTTGGATGATGTATTTGCAATTACTTTGCTAGATACTGCCAGTAAGAAAGTGTTCTTGGGCAGAGATACCTAGGGAGTTGGGTTTTGTTTAAAGCCGTAACAGAAGATGGATTTTGGTTGTGTCTTCAGAAGCTGAAGTTCTTGTTCCATTGGAGCACTCCACGACTCCCCTTTTAAAAGTGGAGCCTTTTGTTCTGGGACACTATGAAGTTTTGGATTTAAAGGCAAATGGCAAAGTTGCATCTGTGGAAATGGTTAAATATCATCACTGTAGGCACAACCTCTGCATGCCCTCTGTAACAATGTGGAGAAGCTCTTCTCAGGTTTAGAGACAGAAACTTTGAAGAGCAAGCTTTGGTTCCTTTTTAACAATGATATTAAGAAGAATTTAATGCCAGGTGCAGTGGCTCACACCTGTAATCCCAGCACTTTGGGAGGCCAAGGTGGAAGGATCGCTTGAGTCCAGGAGTTTAAGACCAGCTTGGGCAACATAGCAAGACCCCGTCTCTACAGAAAATTTAAAAATTACCCAGGAGTGGTGGCACATGCCTGTAGTCCCAGCTACTTGGGAGGCCAAGGGGAGAGGATCCCTCCAGCCCAGGAGGTTGAGGCTACAGTGAGCTGTGATTGTGCCACTGCACTCAAGCCTGGCAGCAGAGTGAGACCCTGTCTCTAAAAAGAAGAAAGAAGAAGAAGGAGAGGGAGAAAAAGGAGAAGGACAATTTTGACGACAGACAGAAGGATAGGCTCCATTTTATTAGGGGCTTGGACTCTGGCTTGGTTGCTGCCACCCAGGTGAAGCAGCTGAAAGAGACGCAGTGCAAAATACACTCCCCAGACATTTGTGACTGGCATGGAAGGCAGCCCTGATTTATTGGTTGCTGGACGAGTGGCAGATCGTATTGGAAGTGAACATCATGAAACCCTCTTGAACTCTGAGGAAGGCACTCAGGCTCTGGATGAAGTCATATTTTCCTTGGAAACTTAGGACATTACAACAGTTTGCACTTCAGTAGGTAAGTATTTAATTTCCGAGTAGATTTGGAAGAACACAGATAGCATGGTGATCTTCTCTGGACAGAGATCAGATGAACTTATGCAGGGTTATGTATATTTTCATGAGGCCGAGGAGAGAGAGGCCTCTGAAGGAGCTCTATTTGTTTGGTGTTCTCAGCGCAGATCAAACTGCCCACGCTGCCCACAGCCTTGAACTGAGAGTCTGGTTTCTGCATCATCGATTTTCTTCCTGTTACATGTCTCTGCCACCAGAAATGAGAACTCCAAAGATGAGGTAGAGAAATAGCTCCTAAAAGAGACATTTGAGGACTCCAGTCTGAGACCCTGAAGAGATTCTCTGGGGAACAAAAGAAGCCTTCAGGGATGGAATAAGAATGCCTGGTTTAAGGTGTTACAGGAATATGTTGAACATCAGGTTGAAGACGCAATGACAGCAAATGTGGGCCAGAAATTTCCCTTCAATATCCTAAAGCCAAAGAAGTCTATTCATCCCCTTGAGGCTTGAATGCCACTACCCAGGCAGGGTGCAGTGGCTGAGCCAGTACCTCATGCCCACATGGATCGATGCCCGCTCACTGACCCACTGCAAGTCAGCTACCTAAGCCTAGGTGCTCTCTGAGCCAAAGAGCAACAGCAAGTGTTCTTGTTGTGAAGGATAGGGGTACTGGGGATGGATGGGGGGCAAGGAAAATCACCCAGGCCTACTGGGGTGTGAAAAAAATAAAAGTCTTAAATTAAAAAAAAAAAAAAAGAAAGAAAAAGACTTCTGAGACATCCTATATGTCTTAAACTTCAACAAGAGTGAGGAAACAACTGTTTTACTTTTGTGCCTTTCAAATTCTCCATGAGGTGACCAGGACCTTCTCTTCCTGGCTCTGGCGCAGTCAGCCTGGACCCTCTGCCCGTGGCTCCCAGGGCAGCCCTGGGTCCCCGCAGGTGGGTGTGTTGCCGGGGAGCGCAATGCTGCTGCTGCAGTTGCCTAGCAACAGACGCTCACACTGGCAGCGGGCGCCACTCTGCTCTTGGTACCCTCCCCACCAGCCCTGCTCCCACTGCTCCAGGTGGCCAGCTGGTACACCTGATGCTGATCCAATGGTTCTAAACACAAATGAGAATCGGTTTCCCAGACCAAACTAGAAAAAGGTCAGGTGACTGGGTTAAAAAATTTTTTAAGGTGTGTTGAATTCCTACCTGAAAATAGGCTAAGATTGGCTTTGCATTTTTCATGAGAAATGTCTCGTCACTGTATAAGGAAAGTGCTTTTATGTTTTAGAGTGTTGGCAATGTGTTGTGGCACACAATGCAGGTAATAGTGCGAATGTTGCAGCCAGGCTGCAAGGGTCTGTGTCCCAGATACTCTTCTTACTCAGACTCTCAGTCTCTGTAAAATGATGATGACAATAGTTCCCACCTTTTAGGGCAAATACCAAGTAAATTGTTCCATGGAAAGGATTTAACCCAGTGCCAGCAATCACTCCATAACTAGAAGCAGTTTTATAGCACACACATTATCATTATATTATTAATATATTAACTTCCTGGGTATATTTTGGTACGTTTTTCATCACATCTGTTTACCTAATCCTTCTTAAATTTCAAATATAGAATTTATCTTTAACACTGATTGCTAAATCTGAACAAGTGGAAATCTTTTGCTATATTTTTAGGGAAACTAAATATCAGACTTCCTTAAAAATGTGACTTCTAGGTTCTAACGTAATTCTCCCTTTGTAAGTTTTCAAGGGATTTATTTTGTCCCCTGCTGTCCAACATTTTATAGAAATCTTGACATTAAAAAAAAGTTGGCAAATCCTTATAAAAATCCCACTACTCTATGCTTTTTTCAAAAAAAAGCACAGATACATACATTTTCTGGCCAGGCGCAGTAGCTCAGGTCTATAATCCCAGCTCTTTGGGAGGCCGAGGCGGTTGGATCACTTGAGGTCAGGAGTTCGAGACCAGTCTGGCCAACATGGTGAAACCCCGTCTCTACTAAAAATACAAAAAATTAGCTGGGTGTGATGGCAGGTGCCTATAATCCCAGCTACTCGGGAGGCTGAGGCATGAGAAGCCCTTGAAGCTGGGAGGCAGAGGTTGCAGTGAGCTGAGATCATGCCATGGCACTCCAGCCTGGGCAACAGAGCCAGACTCCGTCTCAAAAAAAAAAAAAAATCTTACCTTCTGACTGCCCCACTAGTCATAGCGCATGCTGGGTTGATATTGCCACATGTGAATATATGTGTTTACACACTCATAAGATGTGAGCTGTGGAAACTGTGCTAAACAGTCTCCTTCCACAAAACTTCAACTTTTGGCCTAGCTCAGAATGGAGTCTGACACTGTATGTTTGCTTCTGCCTGTCTAGAAAAGTAATTCATTGCATTTTTAAAATGTATTTTTATTTTCAGTAAGAATATTTATTGAAAAGTACTATATTGAACAAATATTTTTACGTGTGGTCATGAAATTCCTTTGATGAGAATTCACACTTTGAGCTGGAGTTATCTTTCGCTTTCATGACGTCATTCATTCCCTTGACAAATATTCCCAGCGCATCTCCTCTGGGTCAGGCACTGAACCAGGTACCGGTGCCGCAGGTACAAGGATAGGCTCAGCCTCGGCCCTCAAGGAGTCCACAGTCTAGTGGAGTTTTGAGGACACAGTTAAACCATAACAATGCAAGGTGATGGGTGAGACCAGCGGAGAATCTGGTGCTCCCTTAGGGCTTGAGAAGGTGTGGCCTAACCCCCAATGTGAGGGAGGCAGTGAGGCCCAGCTTGAGGCTGGAAGGATAACTAGGGGGGTTGACCCAGAAAAGAGAGTCCCCAGGTATTCCCAAGACACAAGCAGCACATGCACCCGACCAGCCTGTTCAGGAACTGAGAGTGTTAGGAGGGATGGGGTAAGCCCTAAGAAGGGGAGAGTTTATACCAACCCCACCAGAAGGACCAGGCCCAGGTCCTTAGATGATGGGGACAGTGATGTGGCTGGATTTGTATTATCGCAGTGGGAGCATTGTGCAAGGTGCACTGAAATGAGACAGCAGGCAGTGGAAACCGTCCGGAGGCCTCTGAAATCCAGCTCTCTGTTAGTAATCTAAGACCACAGCAGTGGGAGACGCCACGGAAAGAACAGGACAGATACTCAGGAAACGGACCCAACGGGATGCGGTAACTGTTGGAGTTTGTAAGAAAATGGAATCTGGCATAACTCCCACCGTTCTGGTTTGGAAAATTAGGGGCCCTTATTCCAGAGAAAGAACTGAGAAAGGAGCAGGTAGAAGGCGTGAGGGTGGCACGGGGCATGAGCTCAAGCCTTGGCAAGGTGAATTCCAGACACCTGCGGCACCGTGGGGGCGGTGTGTCTGGGGACGGTGGTGGTCAGCAGGATGGGCTGGGCTAGGGATCCGCGGTGGGCACGGTGAGAGCTGAGTGGGCAGAGTATGGAGGATGCAGTCAGCCCGTCAGGAACGTGTGTGGGCTGAGAGGCTGTGCTGTGGGGACGGCTCCTCGGACCCCTGGGTGGAGGAGCCCGGATGCACCGGCCAGAGGGACAGCCTGAAACCCAATGCAGTCTCTAGGAGGGATCAAAGCAGGAGCCACAGAGACGGAAAGAAAATAAAGACCAAAATTCATGGATGAGACTTGGCCCCTGGGGGGCCCTAGATGACCTTGATGAGAGTATTTTCCCTATGGGGTGAATGTGGAAGCCAGGCTGCCAGGGACTGAGGTGGGAGCAGCAGGAGGGGAATACAGGCGGAGTCAGACGACCTTTCTAACTCTTGGCTGCGGTGGGCAGGAGGAAAACTGGTGGAACTAACAAGGGGCGTGAGATGAAAGGTGTTGTGTAGTTCAGGTGGAACAGAGTTGAATGTGTTCGCTTGCTTGAGGGAAACCAGCCGGTAGCAGGAGAGGTTGAAGCAAGAGTGGAGAGGGGAAGGTGCGCTGGGTGAGGGGCGAAGGTCCACAGGGCAGCGGCGGGCCTGAGGGTAGGGGAAGCGCCGCCTGGGGAGCCGGGGCGGGCTGGGGTCTGTTCTCCTGAAGAAGGCCAGCTCCGCAGTGAAGAAGACCGTGTAGGTTTCTTGGAAGGTGGAGGCACTCGACGACAGAGCTGAGCAAAGGCAAGTTAGCGCAGCGCCAAGCCCGGGACGGTCAACTGGGAGCCGCCACACACAAGGAACAGTGACTTCTCCACGCCCACGGCTGGTGTCCACGACTTCGGCCCGGCCCCCTCTTCTGACCTCCTTCCCCCAAGTACAACACTGCAAACGCCAAGCTGCCGGCTCTGGCCCTATTGGAGGGGTCTCAGTAACGGAGGGCAGGTGCCAGTCTCGCGCCCTAGTTCGTTCCTCTGCTACAACGCCAAGTTCGAGGCCACAGTGCCTTCTGGAAGAGTTGTAGTGCTGCTTGGGAGCACTGCACAGGAGAAACGGGGGCTGGAGGTAAAGACAGGAGGCTCGGGAGGCGGCGACGTGGGCGAGCTGGAATAGTCTAGAAGCTGAGCAGAACAAAGGCGGTGTGACTGGTGAGCCTCGGAGGGATCCTCCTCCCTGCTAGAATATGCATGATCCTCCGCGAGTCTTCGCCCGCCAGGAGCAGGGACGCGTCCCAGCCAACAAGGGGCGCGCGCCCAGACGCACTTTCCCGGCTCGGGGTGCAAGAGAGCCAGGCGGCCGCGGCGCAGCGGAGGGGCTGCGGGCCCGGAACCCAGGCCGGTCAGCGTGTAAGCGCCCCAGCCGGCCGGGCTCCGTGGGGGGTCAGATCCTTGACCCCTACAGCGCGGTAGCGCCTCTCCGAGAGCTCCGGGACCAGCGGCCCGGCCGCCCCCAAAGCCAGCCTCCCTCTCCCTTCCCCGCACCGGGATCCCAGACCAGGGAGGGGGCGCACGTCCGACGGCTGAGGAATAGCAGGGCGCGAGCCGGCCCGGCAGGTGCCCATCGTCGCCCTCTGGGACCCCGGTGGCGCGCTCTGTCCTCCGCGCCACGCTCAGCCACCACCCCGGCTGGCTGGGACCCGGCACCCAGCCGAGCGCGCCGCCCCCTCGGGGACCCGCTGGGCGGGGCTGAGCGAGGCTTGGAGTGCGGGCGAAGGGACGCGGGGCGAACCCAGGGCGCTGCGCCACTTCGGCTGTCTCCAGCGGAGACCGGCACCCTCGCCCCCCGTCTCCGTTCATTGTGCTGTATTCATCCAGCAGATTTTGAAACAATTCTCGTGTAAAAAGGCATTTTACTCCGCGCGTCTTCCTTACAGCCATTTAGTTGGGAGTTTGCGGTGGGCAGGGGGAGGGAGAAGAAACGCCTGCTCTGAATCGGAAAACACCGAAGAGACCAGACCATCTCTTTCAGCAGCAGGAAAGAGAGGAGCCGTCGCAGGAGCCGCACACGTCTCCAACTCTCTATTGCTTTTTGCGCACATTCCTAACTTCCTGACGTCCATCCCAGCGGGCAGGCATGGGGTGTTTGGGCGGCAACAGCAAGACGACGGAAGACCAGGGCGTCGATGAAAAAGAACGACGCGAGGCCAACAAAAAGATCGAGAAGCAGTTGCAGAAAGAGCGCCTGGCTTACAAGGCTACCCACCGCCTGCTGCTCCTGGGTAAGGCCGAGGGGCGCGCGGCGGCTCCCGGCCCCAGCGGAGCGCACAGCCAGGAGCGGCGAGCGCCAGGCTGGGCGGGCAGGGCCGGGCGAGGGTCGCGCGCACCTCTGGGCCGCGGAGCCCAGACGGCGGCCGGGGCGAGCTCCTCCAGCCAGGAACCCGCGTGTAGGAAATCCCCGTGCTGGGGGAGGAGGATTGCTCAGACCCGGCTAGTGGTAAGAGATGGCAGCGATATCCGGACACAGATCACAGCGTTCTTTCTGTTTGTTTGCAGGGGCTGGTGAGTCTGGGAAAAGCACTATCGTCAAACAGATGAGGATCCTGCACGTCAATGGGTTTAATCCCGAGTAAGAATGTTCAATTTCGGTTTTGCTTCCAAACTGCATGCAAACTTCGTCTCTCTCCCAGACGTCCCAAAAGTGCTTTCTCTAAACAATTTCAATTTATTTGATAATGGAGTAGACATTCAAGGGGGAAAAAATTAGATATTTGCTGTTGGATTTGGTATATTTAGGCAAATCCTTCTTCTGCTAGTGTCTAATGAAAAACTTGCTTAACAAAATATGATTTATAGGTATTCTTGGAGTGTTGATCTGTATTACTGGTATTGCTCTGAGCACACTTAACCAATATCTCGATATATTTTTTCAATATAATATTATTTGTTTGCATCTATTTCAGTTTATAACTGTCAACATATTATCCATGGGATAGATCTAGGTAAAATACATTTACAAGTGTAACTGCATGTTATATTTATATGCAATATCCATAGCGATTTTGCCTAGTTTTTCTGTAACCTGCATAGTTGTTTAAAGCTATAGATTTTTTTTAAAATGTGTGCATTCAAGTTTGTTTAGAGTACAAATTAGAAAAGAAGGGTGCTTTCCTTTCCCAGATAAAACCTTTGCAGATGTCTTGGGGGTTGATACCTCTAGTGAAACCAGTCTAGGTCAGTGCTGTAGCTGGAAATTTAAAATCCCACTCAATTGATTGGAATCAGTGCTAAGAGTAAATTAAGCTAATAACAACTCTCTTTCAATACAGGGAAAAGAAACAGAAAATTCTGGACATCCGGAAAAATGTTAAAGATGCTATCGTGGTAAGGACTTTTTTAAATGATTGTTTACTAGAAAAGTCAAGTGCTCTTCATTCTAAAACTGTGTAGACAGAAATTACATATTGTAGATTATCATACATGGAGCCTAAATGTTTATCCATATTTTTTTCTTATTCCATTTTAGACAATTGTTTCAGCAATGAGTACTATAATACCTCCAGTTCCGCTGGCCAACCCTGAAAACCAATTTCGATCAGACTACATCAAGAGCATAGCCCCTATCACTGACTTTGAATATTCCCAGGTAAGAAATGCTTACTGAAATATTCTAACTAGTGAAAGATGGAACCATTTTTAATAAGGTTTCTTATTGAGAATCAATATTGATACTAATTCATTATTAACTTTCTTTGAAATCCAGCTCTCTAAATGCATAAGAGGAATACTTATTCTGTACCAAAATATTTGTGTTTGTTAAAAATATTAACTACGGCCAGGGGCGGTGGCTCACACCTGTAATCCCAGCGCTTTGGGAGGCCGAGGCGGGCAGATTGCCTGAGGTCAGGAGTTCAAGCCCAGTCTGTCCAACATGGTAAAACCCCATCTCTACGAAAAATACAAAAAAATTAGCTGGGCATGGTAGTGTGCGCCTGTAATCCCAGCTACTCAAGAGGCTGAGGCAGGGGAATTGCTTGATCGACGGAGGTGGAGGTTGCAGTGAGCCGAGATCACGCCACTGCACTGCAGCCTGGGTGACAGAGCGAGACTCCCATCTCAAAAAAAAAAAAAAAAAAAAATTAACTACAATGGGATTGCAAGAAATGCTTTTATGAGTGTATGGGGAAGGCTGATAATCGGGAAGGCAGCATAACTTTAAGAAATACTGATGGTGCTTTTTTTCCTGTCTGTATTCTTAAACTAACAATTAAGCAGTTTCCCAGATAAAAACAGTAGAAATTACATGAGTAGAGAAAAATACTTATGGTAGGTAATTGCTTCCATGGGAATTACAGAAAGAGCAGAATTCAGTTTACTTTGAAGATGCACAGCCTTCAGATCAATTGAGAAAAGAATGCATTGTATAAAAAATGATAGCATGGATCACTTCTGAATGTGTATCATATTAAAATGCAGTTTGGTTCACATTTGCATTATTTAGGGCTGCTTTTCCTAATCACTTGGATGGCAGTATTGCTTATGCAAAAGAGTGACATCAATCTTAGTTTTCTCTCATTTTTCAGAATATACATTTCTTTAAAATATTTGGTCATTTCATAAAGCATGTTTCAAAGGAAAAGTATTTGTTAAGCTTCTCAGAAAGTCATTTTCATTTTTGTTACAGTGCACCAGAAGTGAGTGTGTATGTGTGTGTGTGTGTGTATGTGTATTCATCAATAACAGTCTTTCAAAATTTGTATTGCCTGGCATGGTGGTTTGGAGACATTTTTCATTCTTAGAATCCTCTCTTTGAAGGGAAGCATGTGGAGAAACCAATATGTAAAACAGAGAGACCCCGCCCTGCCTGCAAGGGCTGTGGCCCCTGGCTCACCCCACCCCTTCTCTACAGAGCACCATTGTCCTGTGGGCTCTGTATTGGGATGGCTAATAAGAATGACTTTGTTTCTTCGTTTGTTTGTTTGTTTGTTTTGAGATGGAGTCTCTCTCTGTCGTCCAGGCTGGAGTGCAGTGGTGCGGCTCACTGAAAGCTCCGCCTCCCGGGTTCACGCCATTCTCCTGCCTCAGCCTCCCTAGTAGCTGGGACTACAGGCGCCCGCCACCTCGCCCGGCTAATGTTTTTTGTATTTTTAGTAGAGATGGGGTTTCACCGTGTTAGCCAGGATGGTCTCGATCTCCTGACCTCATGATCCACCCGCCTCGGCCTCCCAAAGTGCTGGGATTACAGGCATGAGCCACCGCGCCCAGCCAAGAGTAACTTTTTTAAAAAGCTTTTATTTTCATCCTTTAATATGATTTTTGCTTCTGATAAGCATGCCAGTGTAGAGCCAGTGATATCTGTAGAATTTCTAAAATGGAGGAGTGAGGAGTGGCACACTGGCTGGAAGAAGGGGCTGGGCATCTGGCCCCATGTCTTTAACTGGATGGCTTGGAGAGGGCAAGGGGTTGACGTGGCAGGGGAAGGGGTCGGCAGAAGATGCTCCAGCCACACCAGGATCCTCTGCTAACTGGAGGTGCAGATGTCCTCCCGGTTCTCACTGATGCTATGTACACTGGCAAAATCACCCAGAACTACATGGTCCTGGTTGAAATCAGGAGTGGTGTTCCCTTTCAACTTCAGATTTAGACATTTGTAGAAAAGCATCTGAGTTCTCGGATTTATCCTATCATGTTTGCCTACAAGTAATCGTAAAACATCTTATATATTTGGGGGGAAATGCTATTCTTAACATCTAGTGAGAAATTAAAATTAAGATTTATTAATTGGTCCCATGTCTTCTTTCTCCTGTTCATAACAGCCTCACGGTTGATGAGGCATCCCATATTCAACCCCAAATCCCGAAACAATTGGTAACTCCCACCTATATTATCTAAGGAATCCAAAACATCTAATTTGTGAAAGTGTTTTTGGAGCTAAATCATGAACATTTTTAATTAAAAACTTGAGAAACCATTTGCTTTGAACACATGTATTTTCAGATAGATAAATTAAGGTTACTTAAAAGTTATTATCAGAAAGCATAATTAATTATCATTACAGTAAGGAGAATTTAGTACCAGCAGATGCAAATGTAATTACAGTGCTCTTTCAGAGGTAATACTTTTGTGGGGGTTAGTTTTACTGGTGTTTTTTAAGCCTAACATTCTGTTGTCTTAAATGTCTATGCACATGTCAAATGAGAGTATATTTTATATATATATATTTATGTATATTTATATATTTTTAACATAGCTCCGACTTATGACTTATATAAATCAGGAAATTAATGTTAAATATGCAACATTCCTTCTGAAAATGCTATTTTTAATTTTAGTATGCACAGAATTTTAGTGACATTTATTTCATAGTGCTTGGAAATATTTATATTACTTATCTTATTAAATTATGTAGTTCTTGGTTTCATATTTTGATGATCCTCATTCAGAATGATATCAAGACAAATCTGACTTATATGCTCCATTGGAAAATTAACTTTTATTTAAAAGAATGTATGTTTTTTATAAACATACAAGTAGAGCTAAATCAAGTATTTTAATAGTAAACAAAACACTGTTTTACTCAATCCAGTACTTTTTTGAGATTGAATCCTTGAGAAAGCCTGTCAGTGTCATGGTTCAATTATTTGAGGGTCTTAAGTTAATTTTCCTGTAGGGGGTAAGATAACTTTTGAAACAAATACATTATATTAAAGTTAAAAATTAATTTTAGGGTTCTTCAATTTAAGAAGGAAAAGGAGAAGAATAACTTATCTTAGAAACAAACATCTTGAGAATTTTCTCTGAGAATATTGCACATGGGGGAAATACGGGTGGGTTGCTCTTTGGGTCTTTTGCTCTCTGTGGTGTCTTTCATTTGAATTTCAGTTGAATTCCGTGAATCTGAAGTTGTAACAGAAAGCAGGCAAATGTGGTTAGTACCTATCAGCCAAGGGCTGCTGTGGGGAGGTCAGAGAGACTCGGAGGCTGGATCTTATCATCAGCCTTACAGGCCAGGTGTGTCCGGACACACGAAGCTTTGGAGGGTTCTAAGCAGTGGAGCCATGAGATCTCATTGTGTTTCATCAAGATCACTCTGGCTGTGGGTGGAGAACGGATTGTGGGGAGGCAGGAGTTGAAGGAGGGCAACCACTTCGGAGACTAGTCTAATAATACAGTGGAAAGGTAATGGGAGAGCTTGCAGTGGGAGGGGATCATGGGGGTGGAGAAAAGTGGCCTGAGTTGGTATTTATTTTGGAAACAACCATTTAGACTTGTCGGCATGTGGATGTGAGTACTGAGGGGAAATAGATCAATCAAGAATGACTCTGAGCGTTTGGGTCTGAATTTCTGCATAGAAGGTAGAAACAGGTTGGGAGGAGGCAGGTATGAGGAGGTTTTGTTTTCCTGGTGAGTTGGAGATGACTATTACAACATCTAAGTGGAGACACCAGGTGGACAGCTGGATGCGTGAGGCCCCAGGAGGAGCCATTGCAGAAGGAAGGGATGTGAGCGGTGGGCAGTGCTGACCGGGGAGTCAAGATGGACATTAAGGTTAAAATGGCTTTGGCGGCTTCAAGGTCACCGGTGACCTTGATAAGGACCCAGGTGGAGGGTATTGAGGAGAGAATGTGATGTGAGTGGGTGCAGGTGGCGGCGGCAGATTAGGCTTTCTGGAGGTTTTGCTGTGGAGGAAGGCTGAGGAGCCAGGCAGCAGCTGGGAAGGTAGGCAAGGTCAAGATGAAAGATACAAAACCCTGTCTGAATGAAAAGGGCTGGAATCACTTGGTAAAGCAGGAGAAAATGACAATACAGAAGAAAGAGGCTGTGTGTGGCAGGAGTCCAGTCCTCGAGAAGAATGGGGTCCAGAACAAAAAAGGACCAGACCACCTCCCCACTTGAGAAGGCAGAGAACAGGTGCAGACGCAGGTATGTTTTCAGATTTGGTGGCAGAGAGGTGAGGGAGGGCTTGTTAGCAAAGGCTTTTCAAGCAAATTGTGAAAGCAAATTGGTAGCTTACATGGGGATGATCGTCTAGTTTTGCAATTATCCATAAACTGGTATTGTTCAGGTTATAATGAACAGTGATGGATGATAAAATTCTTGTGACCTCGAGCTCACGTGATACAGTTATTCCCTTCACAAGCTAGAACTGTAAAGGGGAGTTTCGTACCAGGTCAAAGCAAAAAATAAAAAAACTCCAGTTATCTTCACAGCAAACCGGCAGGATATTTGCTGCAGAATAATGTGAAATCTTTGGAGACAAGGTCAGCATATGTTAAATTTTAATTTCAAATGAAATAACACAAACATATTTTACAACACATAAATCACAATAGAAAAGTACTGGGATTAGCTACAAATAATGAATTGACAGTTGCCTGATTAGAGTTTTTCTCATGAATACACCCAAAGCTTCAGGTTATCTTTGTTCAAGGCTTGACATCCCCCCCGTAAGCCACTCACTAGTTGGCACCATGTCTTAGCAGCCAAATTTTGCATAGCAGCCAGCAGATGCAATGATGCAAAATAAATAGTCTTAAGTGATTATGCTAAAACATAGATTAGCTGATCATTTATGAAATAGGAAAAATAGGCCGGGCGTGGTGGCTCACACCTGTAATCCCAGTACTTTGGGAGGCCAAGGCAGGTCAATCACCTGAGGTCAGGAGTTTGAGACCAGCCTGGCCAACATGGTGAAACCCCGTCTCTACTAAAATTAGAAAAATTAGCCGGGCATGGTGGCGGGCGCCTGTAATCCCAGCTACTAGGGAGTCTGAGGCAGGAGAATAACTTGAATCCAGGAGGCGGAGGTTGCAGTGAGCCAAGATCGTGATATTGCACTCCAGCCTGGGCAACAGAGCGAGACTCTGTCTCAAAAAAAAAAAAAGGAAGAAAAGAAAAGAAAAAAGAAGAAAAATGTTGTGGTTGTCTCCTCCAAAAATCCTTTAGCACCATACCAAGCAAAATCACTGTTGAATTCAGTTGAGTTATTCATTTGTTTCATTTTTATTCTTAAAATGTGGATACTTTATTAGCTCTTTTCAAATTGTATTTTGCTAGTTTTTTCTAAGGGGAAGAGGATAAATCAGGCTAAACAAGAAACAGAAAAGCAGTCTGATCTGTTGGTCAGTACTTTGTCATTACCACCTGGTGTTTCCTAAATTATTACCCAGAGAGCAGAGGTCAGTGTTTTGCCTTCCTCCCGGGTGAGAGCTACTCTGTCACTTTCCAACAGCAGCCCCAAGTCAGGAGGCACCCTGTGTGGCTAACGTCTGAGTGTTCGGTCAGTGTGCAGGCAAAGGAGGCCACAGTGGCCTGGGCCAAGGCCCCGAGAGCCAAACGGCCTGGTGTGACTTTGAGCAAGTGGCCTACGCCCATTGCAGCTTGTGGCCCCTGCATAGAGAGCCAAGTGCGGTGCCCAGCCCAGGGAGTGCCATGCAGAGCCTCAGCGGCTGCTGCCGTGTGCTGCCGCCTCTCCTTGGGAGATGTGTGCAGAATCTCCAGAATGCGGTCAGATTCTTCTGCACAGTATCTGTGTTCCGTCTCCAAGCCTGTGTCTATCTCCTGCTAGAAGGCTTTGTGCTGTGGGTTTTCGTGCGTGTGTCTTTTTTTTTAACCAACCAAGCTGAAGCCCACCGTGTAAATCAGGTCAGCATGAGTTCCTCCACGGCAGCCTCTACTTGGGTTCCCTGCACCCTTGGTGACCATTCCTGCCCAGTACCTCATCAAACCCACCTCCCAGTGCCATCAGAAAATGATGGGGCTGGCTGTGTTCGCTCCCTGAGGACCAGGCCTCTTTCTCCACCGCCTCCTCTCCCCACAGCTCGCTCTTGGAGTGCATCTCCTGCTGGGTGCGCTGCAAACAATCTCCATGTGCCTGCTAACTTAGGTTATGATAGAATCCTCTGAATCCACTTCAGTAAGGACCTGTGGGCACAAGAAGTCAGGGGACAGGCCAATTGGGATGTCACACAGTGTGAAAGAACATGAGGTCCCCACACATACAGCAAAACAGCAACCACCTAATTCAAAATGGTACTGAAATTGATTGCCCCGCAGCCATCCTGTTCTTTGCCTTTTTAGCTAGTGAGGTCTGGTGCATGTTTTATGGGAGAAAGGCAACATTTGAGCTGGTGTAAAAAGGGCACAGTAAACTTTCGCCTTCTGCAGTACACCGAACCTCTTAAAGACGCTTGTATCTGGCATGGAAGGAAAAAGTACCATGTTTTCCTTCCAGTATTTTCAGATGTAATTAATAAATGGAAATTTATTATAGGGGCCCACTTAAGGTCTCACTGCCCCTCTGCTGGGTCTGTCTTGAATGGGAGTCACTGGGAGAAGGGTCTTTGGGCTTGGCGCTTCCCCTGGGTCTTCATAGGGGCTGAGGCAGGGCTGGTAAGGAGCCCCTGCAGGGGGACACAAGGGTGGACAGGGTGCAGACACCCCCAGGCCTGGGATTCTGTGGACAGCATGGTGTTTGTATCTTGAAAGGAGGTCTTAAGGGGAGGTGTGGGGCCAGCCCAAACTGTGTTCAAATTCTAGCCCTGCCAGACCCTTTGTGTGTGACGAGCACACGACCTCATTGCTGTCTGCCTTTTCTCAATGGTACAGTAGAGATGATGGCAACACCTACTTCCTGTGGCTGATGTGAGGATTAAACATGTTAATATCTAAAACAGTGGCTGGGACATGGGCGGTACAGCTTTAAAATGAGCAATCCTGCTCTGCCGGAGGAAGTGGAGCAGAGCTAGCACCATTCTTGGCCTCGCCTCAGTTGCTGGGGCTGGTTGGTGGCTCCACCTCAGTCCACCCGGCCCCCAGGTCCCGTGGTCTGACATGGCTTACTGTCCACTCCCCTCTGGATCCACGGGGAGTCAGTCGCACCCCTTAGCTGTCACCGCCTGCACCTCCACCTCAAGCCAGCATTTATAGGCAGTCCCTTCTGTCCCATGCCAAGAGCTGACATGCCTAATACTTCACAGCCCTCCTGGGAGAAGGCACCCCTAGTTATCCCCAAAGGAAGTGAGGCCCCTGACTGCTCAGGAATCCTCATCCCCGTGCCCTCTCAGAGCACAGGTTCTCATGTGGGAGTCCCCCAGGCTCCCTGGCAGGTTACCGTGGACCTCACTTCATGCCTGTTCTCTGTTACCAGCAGGCCCCAGAGCTCGGCTCTCCTTCTCTTTCTCTACCTTATTTTCAGTTGGATTTTCTTTGCTAACATTGGCCTTGTTCTTTCCCACCATTTCGGCTTGGCCTGTGTCCTGGCCTTCTGATCGTGTGGCTGGCCTAGCCTCAGGTTCTTTGAGGCTGCCTGGAACTCCCCTGGATTTTGCAGATTTCTGTGGGATTTTTCGCCTCGCTCCCTAGGCCTGCAGTTTCTGCCCAGTTTTGCTGCAAGTTCCAATAAGCTGCAGCCTCATTCTTTTGTGCTCACCACAGTGCACCTTTGCTTCGTGCTGTCTAGTGGTAGAAAGGTGAAATGCACCCTGACTGCACCCCTCAAAGGGAGATCATGCTAAAATAAATACTTCACAAATAGTTAGATGTCCTAAGGCATGTTCTCTGGTTTTTAAAAAAGTCCTAGGAAAGACCTTTTTTTAAAATGCACAATAATCTTTCTTGTTCTAATTTGCACACCTGGTTGCTGGAAGCAGTGAACGCCTGTGTCTTAGGCTCAGGGCTGCCGTATTGATTCTACAGGGCCTAACAGAAGTCCCACTTTGCAGAGGAAAACAGTGATGTGTGTTGAAAATAGATGGTGCATGAGGCCTCAGGGACCATTTGGCCTGACAGCCCCAGCTGAGGACAGGGAGGCACAGGAGGTGGAGAGGGAGAGGCAACATGGAAGCTGATTTCATTTGCCAGCTGTGCATGGAGCTTCCCAGTAGTTGGCGAAGATGGAACGTGGCTTCCTGAGCTACCTCTCTTTCCCATGAAAGGTTGTCATCACAGAGTAGTCCATAAGCAACAGTTTTCAGTGGGGCCACATGGAGGTCCCGAAGCTCTTCTGCCAGCACTGTGGAGGGGAAGCGGGTGACATGGAAGAGGTCACGTGGACTGCCCTTGCTTCAGTAATTATTCAGTACACATATTATCCATCTTGTGGACACCAAGATGAATAAGGAACCGCACTTTTCTACCTCTGGCAGGGATACAGGCTTAAGAAATACAGGTGTGTAAGGCTACATTTAAGGAAGTTCTTGGGGCCACCTGGGGACACCCATGCAGCTGGCGTCACACTGAGCTGAATCTTCCTTGAATGGGAAGGGCTTAGAGGGCAGGTGGACATAGAGAGGACAGTGCTTCAGGGTGGGTGGCACCTTCCCTGCAGACCAAAAGCCCAGTCAGGCCACGGCGGGTTAGGGAGAGTCCTGCGAGCCTGGCCAAGGGGCCTGGGCTTCCTCCTCAAGGCTGGGGAGAACCATTCCATGGTTTTCTTTGGGGGAGTGACAAAAATGCAAGGTTTTTTTGGAAGGATCACTTCCGAATTCATAAAGAGGCCAGGCTTTGTATCTGCTGTGGGGATGGTGCTCTGGGAATTTGTCTGTCATTGGACAAAGAGCATTTCCTGTACCAGAAACCCGCTTCCAGGTCTCACATGGCTTATGTCATGATATTAAGGAAGAGGGAAACCCCCACTGAGAATGAGTATTGTATTATTCTGCACATCTGAGATGCTAATAAAAGGAATTTTTATTATTATAGTAAAACATTTCAGTTAGATACATTAACCGTATTAGAGCTTCAATAAAGATACTTTTCTTAAATTCCATTTTTTTCTTTGCAATATTATCATAAGAGGTACTCCTAATCAATGTTAGCTTTTTATTTTGAAGTGATTTTAATCTTTACCTGAACAATACAAAAGAAGTACCAAAGACTCCCACGTGTCCTTCACCCAGATTCATTGATAGCTAATGTGTGGCCACATTCGTGCTCTCACTCTCTCTACACTAACACACGTTTTTGTGAACGATTTGAGAGTTGGTTGTAGACATCATGCCCCCTTGCCTCTAAATACATCAGTGTGTATTTCCTTAGAATGAGGACATCCACTTCACTTCTGTAACCACAGCACAGGTATCAAAATTAGGAGATTTAACATTAATATGATATCTTTTTTTTTTTTTTTTTTTTTGAACAGAGTCTCGCTCTATCTCCCAGGCTGGAGTGCAGTGGTGCGATCTCGGCTCACTGCAGCCTCCCAAGTAGCTGGGACTACAGGCATAGCGCACCACCATGCCTGGCTAATTTTTGTATTTTTAGTAGAGATGGGATTTCACCATGTTGGCCAGGCTGGTCTCAAACTCCCAGCTTCAAGTGATCCACCTCCCTCCCAAAGTGCCGAGATTACAGGTGTGAGCCACCACATCCGACCATCATTTTGTAATCAACAAACCTTACTCAGATTTTACCAAGAGTCTCAATAATTTAATGAAATAATAGCGGTAACAATAATAATAAATAATGATATTGGTAACTCTGGTCAGTAATCTAATCCAGGATCAGCCATGACATTTAACTTCCATTTCTCTCTATGCTAGAACAGTTGCTCAGCCGACCTTTTTTGTCATGACCTTGGCCTGACATTGACTTTGTAGAACACCCACACTCAGAGTTCCTTTGAGGTTTTGTATTTGGAGCAACAGCAGAGAAGTGATCATGAATCCTTCCTTCTCAGTGCATCTGTGATGTTAACTCTGGTCACTAGTTAAGGTGGGGTCTGCTTCTATATAGACGCCCTTTTTCCCTTGGTAATTTATAAGTAAATTCCAGGAATGTTTTTTGAAACTGTACAAATATCCTGTTTTTTGGGTTTTTTGTTTTTTTTTTTTTTTGAGACAGAGTCTTGCTCTGTCGCCCAGGCTAGAGTGCAGTGGCACAAGCTCGGCTCACTGCAACCTCCTCCCTTCAAGTTCAAGCAGTTCTCCTGCCTCAGCCTCCTGAGTAGCTGGAATTACAGGCACCTGCCACCATGCCCAGCTAATTTTTTTGTATTTTTAGTAGAGACGGGGTTTCACTATGTTGGCCAGGCTGGTCTCAAACTCCCAACCTTAAGTAATCCGCCCACCTTGACCTCCCAAGGTGTTGGGATTACAGGCGTGAGCCACCATGCCTGGCCCAAATATCCTGTTCTTATCAAAACTCACACTCTAGTTTTCACACACCAGTAGGCTTGAGCAATAAATATGTAAGGGAGAAAACTGCTCAATCTTTTGACTTTCTAAATACCATGATTAAAATAAAATAGGTGGCCCATGCCTGTAATCCCTGCACTTTGGGAGGCCCAGGCGGGCGGATCACTTGAGTCCAGGAGTTTGAGAGACAAGCCTAGGCAACATGGTGAAACCCTGTCTCTACAAAAAATACACTGGGTGTGGTGGCTGCCACCTGAAATAGCAACTTCCTGAGCCTGGGAGGCAGAGGTCACAGTGAGCCATGATCCAGCCACTGCACTCCTGCCTGGGCGGCGGAGTGAGACCCTGTCTCAAAACAAACAAACAAACAACAAAAAAAAGAAAATGGATGTAAGTTCTGTGTAGCTAGGTGGGGTGGGCTGGAGTCAAAAGAAGCAGGCATATCTATGAAAGCTGAATATAATAGACTGTACATACTGAAGACTTTATTTTTGTTAATAAAAGCAAATGGTTAAAAGTTGTTTTACATCTATTCTTCAAATATCTATAAAATCAGTTGATGTTCCTTATGGTTAACAACACAGGCTGCCCCATAAAAATACCTGATGAAAAAACAATTAGAAAAAGAAAATGAAGATGGTGATGCTGCTTTGTCATCATAAAAAAGGCATCATTTCATGCTCTTGATAATAAAAGCACATGGAGGACCAGCCACAACAGCGACCTCTCAAACTCACCAGCACACCAAGAAATCGGGGCTTGAGCCACATGACCATTTTTATCTAAAGTGTTTTTTCTTATAGAAAATGAATTAAAGGGCCACAAAGTAATTAAGGCAACTTTTTTTGGTTTTTAAATTTTTTGATGGATATATAATAGTTGTACATGTTTATAGGGTACGTGTGATATTTTGATACAAGCATACAGTAAGTTATCAAATTAGAGTAATTGGAATATCCGTCACCTCACACATTTATCATTCCTTTGTGTTAGGACTATTCTAATTCCAGTCCTCTAGGTATTTTGAAATATACAATAAATTATTAAGTTACAGTTGCCCCATGGTGCTCCTCAATACTGTATCTTATTCCTTCTATGCATCTGTACTTTTGTGCCCGTTAATCATTCTCTCTTCACCCACCTCCCCACTATTCTTCCCAGCCTCTGGTAAGCATCATTCTGTTCTCTACCTCTATGAGGTCCACTTTTTAACTCCCACATGGGAGTGAGAACATGTGATATTTGTCTTCCTCTGCTTGGCTTATTTCCCCTAACACATGTTCGTTCTATCCATGTTGCTGCAAATGACAGGACTTCATTTTTTTTCACTGCTGAATAATATTCCATTGTGTACTTGTGTACCATTTTTTTATTATTATTTCTTGGATAGGATGTCTTTGAAACTTCAAATCCTTTGAAAATGTGAGGCTGAACAAAAAAGATTTTTGTTTCCAAAGTTCGCCTCCAGTTTGAATGTATTGGAAGTTTGTTGTTCATCTCTAAGGACACTTGCTCTTTTCAGAAGAATATGGCGTTAAACATACCTTAAGTATTAGAGCATTTTGTTCTTATCGTTGCTAGTTTTATGTAACTGAGAGAAAATATTTTGAACGTCTTAGCACTCTCTCAGGAATCAGTAGAAGGAGCAGAGCGAGGAGGCTATTCTTATGCCAAATTAAGACTTAAATGAGTCAACACGTGTGGTTTGTGAGAAAAGCACACTAGGTTTTAAGAGGCAGAATAATGAAGTTGTTCTTGAGGAAGGTTCCTTTGAAACACTGGCTTTCTTATTTTTTAGTTTTGCATGAGAATGTCATCCATGAAGGTGTGGGGGTTTTTTCACCTTTAAAATAATCTCATCCTTTTTTTATCCTGTCATCTTCATGGCATAAATTGAATTAAATCAACTGTATGCATAACATTCTCACTACACAAAGCAATTCCATTTTTAATTTGTGTTTGTATTTGTTTGGATAGGAAATATTTGTGGATGGCATAAAATCCAAAAGATACAAAGGAGCAGGGAGGGAAGAGGCTGCTCCTGCCCAGCCCCCCAGAGTCCCCAGAGACAGCCACTGTGGTGTTTCAACAGAATGGTTGGCCTTAAACTGACTTCGAGTCCCCAAAGGGCGATCTTCTCAACCTACTTTTATCTTGTAGTGAAGAGAATCTGTTATAAAATGTTACCGTAGTTAATCTTGTTAGTATGGGGCAAATATCTAACCTGAATTGCCAAGTAAATGTTTTCCAAGTGAAATTTAACAATAGAGTAAGTTAGCTGGAAACTGCTTGGGTGCTGAGACCAAATGCCGGAGTACTTAATTGCAAAAATATAGAACGATTTTATTAGACAACCATGAAATACTGGTGTTTTAAAGCGTAGAAGCTGCAGACTTCCTCACTGAGGGAGATCATAAATTGAACAGTTAAGCCAGGCAGGACGTTTGGAGGGCATTTGATGTAGGTTCAGCGTGGCTAATAACCTGGGATGGCATTTGGTAGTTCTTCGGGACATTTCTCTAACTTTACAGGTCCTTACTACATGTCATCTTTCTCACAAGAGTTTCCTGTTCAGTCTGTACCCAACCTGTATTCTTCCTTTTGGCTTTAAGACATTTTGTCCCTCCCATACACATTTGTATTTTACAGACCCAGTTTGATATTTCTGCCCAGGAAGAAATCCCTGACTTCCCTCCCATATGCCATGCGTGCACACTTGCATTCTCTGCACCTTTATGCTTGCACACTTGCTCTCTGTGTGCCTTTACATTTGCATGCTTCCTCTCTGTGCACCCTTATGCTTACACACCTGTTCTCTGTGCCCCCTTATGCTTGCACACGTGCACTCTAGGCACCCTTATGCTTGCACATTTGCTCTCTGCCTTTACACTTGCATGCTTACTCTGCATCCTTATGCTTACAAACCTGCTCTCTGTGCACACTTACACTTGCACACTTGCCTCTGAGCACCCTTATGCTTGTACCCCTGCCGCTGTGCACCCTTTTGCTTGCACAGTTGCTCTCTGTGCACCTTATGCTTGCATGCTTGCTCTTGCTGCTTGCATGCCTGCACTGTGTGCATCCTTACACTTGCATGCTTGCACTGTGTGCATCCTTACACTTGCATGCTGTACTCTGTGAGCCCTTGTGCTTGCACACTTGCACTCTCCACGCCCTTGGCTATGCATGCTTGTTCTCTGTGCACCCTTAGCTCATACACTTACATTCTGTGTGCTCTTGCACTTGCACACTTGCTCTCTGTGTTCCCTTAGTTTGCACAATTGCACTCTGTGCATCCTTGCACTTGCACGCTTGCTGTCTGTGCACGCTTACACTTCCATGCTTGCTCTCTGTGTACCCTTACTTTTGCGTGCTCCATCCCACCAGGTCTTGCTCTTACCGTCTTCAAAACCCTGCTTTGCCTGCTTTTTTTTCTTCCTCTACCTGAAACACTAAGATTTCCAAGAACACAGTTTGCATGCTGTGTAGATGTCCTTATTTAAATATTGATTTGCCAAAGGTTAGTCTTGAGCACTTAGTAAGTTCTTAGTAAGACCCAAATAACTAAAGAAACTAGTTATTTGCCCCCTTTTAAGTCCCTCCAATTAACAAGGCTAGACTTATTTAGAAAGCGCATTTATGTGTCATATTTGACATTTTTTATGCCTGACCTTTGATTCTTAAAGCTCATAGTATGATGAGTCGTGTAGAGTTTTTCCACTAAACATGCCTTTACTGAGGATAGGAACTTGACATGGCATTTGGCATATAGTTATGCTCAGTAAATGTACATAAAGCCACGTATTTATCAACACCGTACTCAGGACCATGAGTTACACAAAGGAAGTGTTAGTTATGACCTCTGGCCTCAAAAGCCTTACCACTTAGTGAAGGAAAGGATGTCTGTAATATATAATGTATAGGCCGGGCACCGTGGCTCACACCTGTAATTCCAGCACTTTCAGAGGCTGAGGCAGGAGGATCACCTGAGGGTCAGGAGTTCGAGACCAGCCTGACCAATATGGAGAAACCCCGTCTCTACTAAAAATACAAAATTAGCTGGGCGTGGTGGCACATGCCTGTAATCCCAGCTACTCAGGCAGCTGAGGCAGGAGAATCGCTTGAACCCAGGAGGCAGAGGTTGCGGTGAGCTGAGATCACGCCACTGCACTCCAGCCTGGGCAACAAGAGCGAAACTCCATCTCGAAAAAAAAAAAAAAGGCCAGGCGCAGTGGCTCACACCTGTAATCCCAACACTTTGGGAGGCCGAGGCGGGCGGATCACGAGCTCAGGAGATCAAGAACATCCTGGCTAACATGGTGAAACTCCGTCTCTACTAAAAATACAAAAAATTAGTCAGGCCTGGTGACGGATGCCTGTAGTCCCAGCTACTCGGGAGGCTGAGGCAGGAGAATGGTGTGAACCTGGGAGGTGGAGCTTGCAGTGAGCCGAGATCGCGCCACTGCACTCCAGCCTGTATATATATATATATAAATATATACATAAATATATACATAAATATATACATAAATATATACATAAATATATATAAATATAATATATATTATATATATAAATATATATAAATATAATATATATATTATATATAAAAATATATATAAATATAATATATATATTATATATAAATATATAAATATAATATATATATTATATATAAATATATAAATAATATATATTTATATATACTATATAATAATATATAGTATATATAATATGTTATATTATATATGTTATATATTATATAACATATATACTATATAACATATTATATATATTATATAATATATGTATATATTATATAATTATTATTATGTATTATATAATACATATATGTATATATAATATATAAATATATATAAAATTATATAAAATATATATAATAATGTGTAATATAAAATTAATGAAAAATAAGACATGTAGTTTAGTGCTAACTCATGTGGTATAGACTAGACATTCTGTAGCCATTCAGAAAAGAAGATTAATAAGGACTATTGTGCTCAGACAAAAGTCTTCATTGTTGCACTTCATACAGTAGGGCTTCCTGGGAAGGTAAAATTGTCATCAGCAGAGCCTAGTCAGGAAGCCATATCCCCATCACAAAATCAAGGCCACTCCTAGCATTGCAGCATCAGTTTCTCAGGTTTGGGGGACAGTAAGCTTTGGCTAGAGCTCAAGAATGAGTCCTTGGTCTACAAACTTGTTCCATGATGTTCAGAAAAATGGAGAGCATCATCTTTTAGCTTAAAGTGAATCCACAGTTGTGGCAGTTAGTTTATTACACATGCACGTAATTACTTAGTGTTTAAAGAAACGTTGGTAAAGAATATGTTCAGACAAATTGAAGTATATATTTTTTATTTCATGAAGCACGTAAGTTTATGGCAAAAAGATAAACAAATGTTGGTTGCTTCAGTCATTTCCATTCATTTTCTCATCCCAAGTGGAGGTAAAATGATCCTTACTACAATCTTGCTTATCCTACCTATTTACACACGTCTAAAATATACACACACATGCACACACACAGGTACACGTAGAGGCAGAATCATGCACAAAATACGTAAATGATGAACATTTTTTAACAAATATTACCAAATATTGATGGGCTATGGCAGTGTTGTTTTTGAAAAATATGTAACATGACTTTAATATTTTTATAGTTTTCAGAATTAGAATCATAGGGAAAATGTTTTAATTAGATAATTCAACTTTTTATGTGTCTGTAGTGGTGTACTATAAAAGCAAATTATAAAGCATTATTAAATATTCATAATAATTTTTAATATTACCTGCATTATGAATTTAACTAAAATAAAGTGAGTTATACATTTTTAATTGAGTTGTTTCAATAGCTGGAAGCATCCTGAAGCATTATATTAATTTTTGAACTATTTGAATTCAAACTGAGTATGATTTGAAAATAAATTCATAATTTAAAAACAAAAATAAAAATATTACCAAATATTAAACTTACCTTAATGATTATTCTTCAGAAACATCTGAAAAGAATGATATTTTCATAGCAAAACCTTTAGAATCATCTCTGAAAAAAGAAAAAAGGGAAAACATATTTTCTCTTAATTTTCCTCCCTACTGCCACCACCCATGTGAGAATCATATGAGTTTGACCACCCATTATTCTTGATTGTTTCTAGAGCTGTCTATGCAATCTCAGTCAAACGAGTAATTTTTAACCAGAGTATTTGTAGAGAAATAACAGTTATTTGAGTTTTTGTTTTTATTAAAAATAATGTTAAAGATTTTATGGCATTATTATCAGGTTGCATTTTTTTTAATCCACAGGAGTGCACCATTACCCTAAAGAATACCTTTTAAATTATTGGGAGGTTCCTATCTCCATTTTCTCAAGCTTAAATAATCTCCTTAAATAATCTAAATTTTAGATATTATGTAAGTGTTCTAATACTTTACATATTGAATGAAGATATATCATTTTAAGGTATTTAGTTTTAAATTTAAGTTTTTTAAAAATAGTTCTTAAGGTGTTACATGTTTACTTTTTTTGTTAAATCACGTGGCATCAGCTGACATCTTTAACTGCTTGAAAGAATTAAGCCAATAAATATTATCATGGCCAGGTGCGGTGGCTCACACCTGTAATCCCAGCACTTAGGGAGGCCAAGGCAGGTGAATCACCTGAGGTCGGGAGTTTGAGACCAGCCTGGCCAACATGATCAAACCCTGTCTCTACTAAAAAAATACAAAAAATTAGCCAGGCGTGGTGGCAGGCCTCTGTAATCCCAGCTACTCGGGAGGCTGAGGCAGGAGAATTGCTTGAACCTGGGAGGCAGAGGTTGCAGTGAGCCGAAGTCGTGCCACTGCTCTCCAGCCTGGGCAACAAGAGTGAAACTCTGTAAAAAAAAAAAAAAAGAAAAGAAAAAAAAAGATTATCATTAGTGTTTCTTATTTCTTTGGTTAAAATGTTATAGTGAGTAGTGTGTTATATCATCATGTGAATTTTCATAACTTATTGGAAGTTAATGTTAATGTTAACATTAACTAATTGGAAGTTAATGATAATGAAATTAATCATTATCAGTTTTATATGAACAGGCATTTCATTTTTTTTTCTAAATGATGACCTGATATGTGTCAGGAACTATGTTCAGCATTGGAAATACTAAGCTGAATTGTGTACACCCACGGGAATTCTCACAGGGCTCGCAGAGCTTAAACCCCTAGGACACACTGTCATGTTGGCAAGGGGAAGGTGGACACAGCCCTTTGGGAGAAATAGTGGTGCTATCCCAGGGAAGGTGAGGGATGGCCTGGCCTTTGAAGAATGGGTGAATTCGGCAGGTAGACCAGGGACAGTGGCAAGTGCAGTGTGGCCAGCACAGCCCTGTGTGCAAATTTTTTTGTTGTTTGTTTGTTTTGAGATGGAGTCGCACTCTGTCACCCAGGCTGGAGTACAGTGGTGCGATCTCAGCTCACTGCAACCTCCTCCTTCCGGGTTCAAGCGATTCTCCTGCCTCAGCCTCCCCAGTAGCTGGAATTACAGGTGTGTGACACCACGCCTGGCTAATTTTTTTGTTTTTTTTAGTAGTAGAGATTAGGTTTCGCCATGTTGGCCAGCCTGGTCTCGAACTCCTGACCTCAGGTGATCTACCTGCCTCAGCCTCCCAAAGTGCTGGGATTACAGGTGCCCCGCCCCATGTGCAAATTTGGACACCGCAGAGGTGCTCCTTCTCAGAAGTCCCCCACATCATACAAATCATTTCAAGAGCATCTAGCCCTACAGGAAGATCACGGAGAGACATTCTTGGACTTTTTTATTACACTTGCTCCAGTGTAAAATTTTATGGTATGAATACAGTATGACTATTATAGCAGAAATAAATAACACCAGGACAGATAATAGAAAAGAGTTATAAGAAATTCAGGAAATGTATGTGCTTCAATAAAAAGAATGCTTTAAATTGTCCTAGTTGATTTTATTGAAGGTAAATTTGAAATTCCATACTTAGTATTTAAGTCAAATTACCACTCATGCTTCTCTTGTGGTTGTCTTTACTGAGAAATTCAGGAGACTACATCTTTGCAGGTTTCTCACTTCAATTCCATGCCCATCAGTTTGCCCCCAGTACCGTCCTGTTCCAGGTGATCATAGGGCCAAATAGAGTTGATGTCTCCATTGTGTTTTGACCAAGCTTCCCCATCTGTGCTCTTTTGGTGGCTTTGCCTCGAATCTTAGCATTTCAGCTGGAAGCGCACTTAGGTGTGTCTGATCCAAGACTTCCTCTACAGATGAGCAGGGCATTAGCGCAGCTCTCTGCGAGACTTGTCCAGGGTCATCCAGATGTGCTGACCTGGAGGCAAAGCCAGGACTAGAACCGAGTCTCCCGATTCCTCATCCAGTTCTCTTCTTGTTGCTTCCATTCATGCAGGGTGCGGGTCTGCATTTATACAGTGGAGTTTCATTATCTATTAGGTTGAACTATTAAAAATTGCCAATATTTGGCCAATTTTGAGCTCTGATATGGCAGTTTCTTACGGTTCAACCCGTTAGATTACATGTCACCTGTCAGTCTGTCATTACAGTCCCTTACATCCCTGTCCTGGGAAGACAGCATTGCCATTGAGTGGTAGGTATCCTCCCTGCAGACAGAGGCCCCGTCACAGTGGGCCCAGCCCTACCCTTCTATGCTACAGGCTCAGGTCTGCACCTGCCTTTGTGCTTCACTCTCAGCAGTGACATCTGCTGCATCCCTCACTTGCCACCATCATCTCTACTGGGAGCCTTCCCTGACCTCTGAGATGAGAGGCAGCCAGTTCTCCCAAAGACACACGGCCCCTGGGTTGTCTGGCACCAAGGTGTCCCCTTACCAGGGCTTGCACGTCTCATGTCCACTGCCCACCCATAGTTACCCATTTTTTGTGGCTAAGCACATAACATGCTCACTTACCTACAATTGCAACAACTAGAAGTTAGAGCAGTCTGTTTAAAAGGCTTTGTGTAAATCACCCTGAAAGATTCCTGGTATGTGTTGGAGCAGGAGATAAACGGGATGACACACTACATAACCAGTATCTGAAATGGTCCCCACGGTAGGCTTGATACTGTTTCTTAAGGCTCTTTTTTGAAAAGAGAGGAAACAAAATAGTACCAAAAATCTCATAATAGGCCAGATGCAGTGGCTCATCCCTTTAATCCCAGCACTTGGGGAGTCCGAGGTTGGAGGAACGCTTGAGTGCAGGAGTTCAAGACCAGACCAGCCTGGGCAAAATTATGAGACCCCATCTCTACAAAAAATCTTGTATAAAAATAAAAAAAATAGCCGGGCATGGTGTTGTAGGCCTGTGGTCCCAGCTTTTCGGGAGGCCAAGGCAGGAGGATCACCTGAGCCCAGGCAGTCAAGACTGTAATGACCTATGATTGCAGCACTGTGCTCTAGCCTGATGACAGAGGAAGACCTTGTCTCAAAAGAAAAATCTCACGATAGTTTTACGCATATGATTATATAAAAACAATCGCATCTGAGTAATTTCAGTGACTAGAGTAAAAGTTTCTTAACATTATGGTTAAGAGTGCAGACTTTGCAATTGGTCTCACCTCTGCCTCTTCCTGTCTATGTAATCTTTGTTGAGTTGATTAGTATCTCTATGCTCAGTTTCCTCATCTGTAAAATGGGGATAATAATAATAATGCCTAGCACATGAAGCTTTTTGGGGGAATTAAATACAATAATACATCTGAAGTGCCGGGCCCTGTGCCTGACACACCTTAAACATTCAGTAAATGTGAGATGTCATCCTGGTCACCCTTCACCGTGCGTAATGTTATGTGTGTGTGCTGCCTTTTCAGATGTTGCCGAGTGCTGAAGCCACGCACGGGGCCCAGTTTGACTCGGCACTTCTTGGTGTGGCCAAAGAACAAGCCTGGCTCTGAATTAAGAGTCAGGCTGTGGTGTTTTCAGGGAACTTTCTCTGCCTTCTGTCAGTTTTCAAGGCTTGGCATTGCATGGGAAGAGTCAACAAATACTACATTCTGCAGAAAGTATTGTGGTCTGAAATAGTGTAGACTAAAATATAAAGAAAAACCAAATTGGGATTTTAAAATGCATGAGCGCCCATCTAAAAGAGCTACCTACGCCTTAGTTTTCCTCTTTTTTGGTGAAGTTGATAAATTGGCTTGATACCAATGAAAATGGCGACCACTGCTTGAACAGCACTTCATGCCAAGAACTGCCCTAAGCTGTATATCTGCAGCAATCTTATGGGTGGAGAATGGTGGCTCATTTCGTATGTGAGAAAACAGAAGCCCAGAGAACATAATTGACTTGCCCCGAGTCATAGAGCTGGGTAGAGAATGGTTCAGAATTTGAGCCCAGGCAGCCTGACCCCAGAGCCTGTCCCCCTGTGTACTGTGAGGTGACCTTTCTGGGTTTAAGAATCACGGGTCCAGGTTATACACTGTATCAGCCTTGTTGCAGCTACAAGCTTGGTGTGGTCACTTCACCATCCCTCATTTTGATTTTTGTTTGCAGAGTTTAGGGCGATAGACATTGCGGGTATATTTCTACGTCTTATTGAGGAAATAATCAGTCCATGAGTGCCTGTAGCTCACTACATGAGCCATCTATCTGGAGATGGGCAGGGCTCACACAGCACAGGCCATCTTTCAGTTCTACACCTGATGGACAGCACCTCTTCCTGTGGCAGAGCCTGAGTGGCCATCGCACGGCTCAGCCCAGTGCGAGGCAGAGAGTCCTGCTGAATCTCCCCTTGACTAATGGCTTCTTTCTGATTCCTGATTTACTGAAGACAGCCTTTCTGTCTTGAAGGAATTACTCTGTGGCATTTCCCAGTCTTAACAAGTGGTTCTAGGGGGCCCTGATGAAAGCACTGTGTTCTGGCGAACTGAGAACCAACTGTGGACCCTTGCTTTGTTTGAGGGCCAGGGGTGGCCAGGAGGGTTTCGCTGCAGAGTCCACACCTCGCCCATATGCACACACTGGGAGGAAATATTTTTAAACCATTGGTTTAACCATTGAATAGTTAGCTTTGTAGTACTTACTCCTCTGAGGTTTTACGCAGATGATCTCACTTAATCCACACACATGCACGCCCCCGTGTAGTAGCCACCATGGCGGTCCCCTGACGGGGTAAATACGTGGCCCGTGTCACACAGCATGTGCAGCAGGGCTGGGACTTGGCGCCAGAGCCTACACTCTGAGCCACAATGTCTAATCCCTACCTCACCCAAAAAGATTCCTCTAAGTCTGTGTCAGATTAGAAATGAAGAGGGGACAAAGAGAAGTACCATGGACAGCAAGAAAAGAGGAAGATGCACATCAGAACTCATAAAGCAAGTCCCTCAAGAGGCATTCTGTGTGGGGGCAAATTCCCAGGGGTTCCCGGTGTCTACAACACAAATACAGTGACTGACGCAAGATCCTATGTCCTCAAGGAGAGAGAGGAGGTGAAATTCCAGTGTTTTCATTTCGTAAGAAGGCAGAGATGTATGGAATGCTTCAGGAAGATTTCCATTCAAGAGTTTATGTGGGAAAAAAGTTTTATTGCTGAAAGAATGATGTCCCTAAGTATCCAGACATTTCTGATTTGGATGGCTAGGCTTGCCAGAATGTCATTAACTGGGATGTTTGTTCACCTAGTGTTTAACTGTCATAGTTCAAGCCTAGAGAAAAGGTGTCTCCGGATGGGAGCGATTTATAATTCGCCCCTCCATTGTCATCCATGGTTGCCCAACTGATAGCTAAAAAATCAACAGCTTCCGCCTCCAGAGCGCCTCTTTGCTCAATACGACCTTGCGAGTTTCCAGTGCAAATCTGACTCTGCTGGCTTCTATGCCACTTTCTCTTTTTTAATTCAGTTGCCCATGCTATTCTTTGGGTTTCTCTAGCCACTTTGGCTCTGATG
The DNA here is from genome assembly GCF_029289425.2 of Pan paniscus. Classification (NCBI taxonomy): domain Eukaryota; kingdom Metazoa; phylum Chordata; class Mammalia; order Primates; family Hominidae; genus Pan; species Pan paniscus. The sequence goes on along the minus strand of NC_073266.2, from coordinate 26,247,890 downwards.
ATACAAAATGTCTTTGTAGATAACAACAAGATTTCAACTTGCTTATTAGAAAAAAGAGTTACATACTCTTCAGAAGTTTTTTTAATATATAAAGAATATGTTAACAAAAAGAGGGTTCACACTTGTAAGAGCATCACACTCTGTGGTGTGTAGAATAAGAAATAACTTCCATAATAAGAATTTATGCCAGGCAAAGTGGCTTATGCCTGTAATCCCAGCATTTTGGGAAGCCAAGGTGAGAGGATTGCTTAAGCCCAGCAGTTCAAGACCATCCCAGGCAACATAGCAAGACCCCATCTCTACGAAAAAATTTTAAAATTAACTACCCATGCTGGTGCACACCTGGAGTCCCAGCTACCTGGGAGGCTGAGGTGGGAGGATTGCTTGAGCCCAGGAGTTTGAGGCTGCAGTGAGCCGTGATTGCACCATTGCACTCCAGCCTGGGCAACAGAGCCAGATCCTGCCTCAAAAAAAAAAAAAAAAACAAGAATTTACACCTTGCAAATGCAACAGTCTTCTCTTCATCCTTGTACTTTGTCAAAAACTTTAAAATTGTGTTTTTGGAAACGTGCTTCTCTTCACGACTAAGACTTGTTACTGGATTGTGTGCTGCGGGTCCCTTTCCAACTGTCAAGCTTCTCTACCCTTCGAGCTGATGGTAATTTGTGCTTTCCAAGAGGTCATCCCAAGAATGCAACGAAAAAAATCAATACATCATAAAAGCATGAAGGTTGTAGTATCAATGTAAAAGCCATTTTAACTTTCCTCAACATCAGAATTGGAAGGACAAATACATTTCTTTCCCCTTTTCTATCCCTCGGTCCTCTTTAAAAAAATTAATATATGATATGTATGAATAAATGCAGAGACTGTTAGTGTGATTTTATAGATGGTGGGAGAGAGATGGGAGATGGTGGGCTTTGGCCAAGTTTTCAGCACATCATTGGTAGAATCAAGACTGGAAGCTACATCTCTTTCTTCCAGGACCGGTATCATTACTGCTCATGTATCAGACGACACTGAATTTGGTGAGAATTTCTCACTTCTAAGGGATAATGAACCATACAAAAAAATGACATTCAGCTCCCTGTGTTACTCTAGCTGACCTGCTTTAGGAACTCTGCCAGTGCTGGATCTGCACTCTCTTTGAAGGCCTCCTAACAGGTATTCAGATGACTGGTTAAGCTTTAGAGTGCTGTGTGTCCAGAATACAGCAATACATGCTACTTGACATGAGAATATAATTCAAGGCATGTAAACAGAGATACATTGATCTTCTAAGCAATATCTTCATTTGAGCAGGACAGTTGGCATGTTGATGAAAAGAGGCTTCAAATCTTAACAATTACAAATAACTTTTCCTTTTGCCTGTAATGTAATTAGCACTCTTGAAGTATTTTGCTGGATGCCTTTCTTCATGCTCTTCTTAGCAAGTTGTTTAGTCAAAATCAAGTAGGTAAACTAGATGGGTATATACATATGTTAAAAGTTGTTTGGAATTTCAACCTACCTAGAAGAGCAGACCCTCGCCTAGCACTCGTTACATCCTAAGAGCTGGAGACATACGCGCTCCTGGGATCTTCATGACACCCCCATCAGGAGGAGACTACCAGCGTCCCTGTCTTACAGACTAGAAAAAGGCAGTGCAGAGGTGAAGGTCACACAACTAGTCAGTGATGGGTTGAGGTTTGGAGTCCCAGAGTCTGGTTCCAGAGTCTATGCCCTTCGCCCCTCACTGGGCTGCCTCTGGGTACAGAATCAGCACCTCCTCACCAGCTTGTGTTGTGCCTGAGATTCCATGGCATCACTCGCTTTCCCCTGCAAGTTACCATGTCGCCTCCAGACATGTGCTCTTCGGAGAGGGACTCTCATACTTACCCATTACATATGTATGGTGAATAGTGACTGTTGAGGAAGGGAGGGAGAGCTGTTGTTCGATTTCCTGCCTTAAGAGTTGAAAAGTTTTTCATTTGACCACTAGTAGTTTTCACCCTCAGAACAGACAACCATAGTTGAAGATCAGAGAAGGGTTAAATCCTCAGGAACATCTGAACTATGACCCACCCATTCATGGTTTTATAGGTAAGGTTACTTGTGTGCTAGGTTAAGTCCCATTTACTCCTGCTATTTTTAGTTATTTCTTCAAAAATGGTGTCAGCTGCAGGCTGAGCGAGCACCCCCTAGGTCCCTATTCAAGTTTCCAGAGCCTGGAGTAACCTCTGTAAAGGCCGCATGATGTTACAGAGAAACACCACAAAAACAGTCTTAGCTTCTCCTCCTCTCACAGGTATTAGTGACGAAACCTTGGGAAATGTGACTCAGTATCTGGAGCTTTAGTTGCATCCTCTTGTATAAATGAAAGCTCGGCAAGATGATCTCTGAAGGCCCATGCAGGCTCTGAGAACCAACAGAATTATGACAAAGGTGTTATGGGGTCAATGTCGTGGGTGCATAGAAAACAAAAATCCCCTTTCTTAAGAACCCATTTGTATCAGTTCCCATCATGGATTGGGAGATACATTCCGGAAGAATTTTATAGATAGTAACCTTATCTATAAAACCGTGAGTGGGTCATGGTTCAGATGTTCCAGAGAATTTAACCCTTCTCTGATCTTCAGCAGTGGTTGTCTGTTTCAAGGGTGAAAATTACTAGTGGTCAAATGAAAAACGTTTCAACTCTGAAGACAGGAAAACAAACAACTGTTCTCCCACCCTGCTTCAACAGTCACTGTTCAGATACATTTCAAGAAGAATGTATCTCCCAATCCATGATGGGAACTGATAAAAATAGGTTCTTGAGAAAGGGGATTGTGGCAACTGTGAAAAGAGCCAGAGACAGCACGTAGAGGTGAGGAAGGGCCAACTCTTCCTGGCCCGGCAACAGTGGCATTCATAGAGTGGAGAAAAATACACTGCAGTGTGGAGAATGGGCCTTGTGCTACTGCGAAATGGAAAGCAGGAGACTGCAAGGGGTAGTTAGCATGGAAGCAGCATTCTCGTATACCAAATCTATACCTTGCTGTTAGTTTGTCATTGCACCCAGAATGTCCATTATTAGATTTCTTCCCACCAGTGACAAATAGGCATTATCTGTGCTACTAACTGCACATTACATATATGTGGTAATGCAGATTGTGAAGGCAGGATGGAATAGCAGTCATTTGATGGCCTGTATTGAGACTGATGGATAGACTTTCTTAGAGACAAGAAGAACCTGCTCACTAAAGCTTGTGTGGCAGGGGTTAAACTTACTGGAGCAGCCTGAAAAGGAGAATTATCTGGAATAATGGGGTGTCCTTTCAGTTCACTCTGACCTAGCTCCAAGATAAGCTTGACCATCCTACAAACAATCAGATCTAATAGTCCCTCAGTTCTTTGGGGAGTGAAAATGCGGGTCAATGGGAATGGAAAGATGGGAGTTTTTGGCTCATGCACTCATTCAAGTAGAATTTCCTGAACACGTCCCCTAGGCTGGGAGTAGTCTGGAAACTGGGGGATCACAGTGAACAAGATGCAGTCCTTGACCTGAAGAACACAATTTATCCACCAAACTTTTGCTGAGAGTCCATCATTTTCACTTGAATACTCTTGCAGTTTTATTCATTTCCTTGCCTCATACTACAAAAATTTAATTGTGCAGTCATTAACAAAAATTAGGATGGAAAATATCAATCTGGGGTTGTTTTTTCCACTGATATGGAGAAGGCTTCTTCAGCTTACTGAGCCAGTAAAAGATGTCTGTCATCATTTGCTGTTGATTGTGGCATATATACCATTGCAACATGCATCATTAGCGCAGTTAGTACCTTGTTACAGCTTTTGGCTTTATATTCTTACTGTGTCTTAGGGTCTCAGATGGTTTGCGTTACATTTCTCAGATGTAATACAAGTATATCTCTGTGACAAGTTTCTATTTTTAATTTTTTTAACCTCTTTTTATGTGCAGTTACCTAAAATTATTCTGTAGGGACTTGACTCCAATCCCTGAAGTAGAGGCATTTTTGCATAGTCACGTTCCTGCTGTCTTGTCCAGGGACTTTTCCTGTGTGCTGTGTTTATATATTTGATTCCTAACACATAAGACTTTTTCGGAGCAAATATCCAAGTTTGTTTTTATTATGGCTCTTATATTTAAAAAAAAAGATAATTTTTTTGTCAAATGTTAAGACATGCCAACTCTCGGTTTTAAATATTTTAAGGTCTTCAAAAAATGAATGTTTACAGTTTTGTTGCCAGAACCTCTCTGGCTCTTTAAAATAAAAATATTTCAGCTGTAAATTGGAAGATAAGTCCTCTATCCAAGCAGTTTTTCAAACCTGTTCCAATCAGCTCCAGTAAAGTGTGGTACAATGGACTGAACCCAGAATGAAAAAGACTGGAGTCCATTCTCAACCAGACACAGTCTTAGCCAGTCTGCCTTTGGGTTTTCACGTCTGTAAAATGATTATATTAATACCAAACTCATGGAGTTACACTGAGGAATGAATTAGATCACAGGCATGAAAAAGCGCGGTAAGGTGAATAACTCAGTAAATGTGAATTATTATTGTTATTACTGTTGACCAAGTTCAAATACTAGAACCAGAAAAGGACTTGAATTACAATGAAAATTAGCCAGAAACACAGAAGACTTTGACTTACACATTTCTGATCACTCCAACCCTAGGAGTCCATTCGTAGGCAAGACTTAAGTCACACTGAAGTATAAATGACTGATAACAGGCTACTAATCTGTTACTCTATCAAATGCCTTTGCATTTAACTGACTGAGAGCCTTGACTACAGGATTGAAATTCTGCAAGATAAATTTTAAATATCAACCAGTGAATGAGGATAGTGCTGACCAGAACTACCAGTGTTTCTTACGGCTATTTCAAATTAAGACTTTAAATATAGGGAAAATGTGGTTGTTTTAAATCTACATTTACACTTACAGGCATTCTTTTCAACACGCACTATCCGTGGTAACTGCAAATAAAGCATTCCCCAATTCATAAATAAAAATTGGACTTAGAAACACCTAACCATTAAACTACAGCTCGGAAAAACTCTTAAATTTCCTTTGTATTACCCAAACCAGAAAGCCCAACCTTGGATTGAGAGAGCCTTAATATACACCTTTGAAAATATAGAATTTCTGTATCTTATAATAGATATGCACATTTAATGTGATAGCATTTCTCCTCCCATACACCCCGACAGCCTCAAAAATCTATTATTAAACACTGCTACATCAAGAATAGAGAAAAAGCAGCATTTTGTAGAATTAAACATCATATTGCTTCCAAAAAAGAAAAGAGCAGTTGTAGACATTTCCTTAGTTAATTGCATAAATCTTTAAAAACATCATTTTATATAAGGAACAAATTAACAAATTACTGAGCTCTTTGAAGATAAACTTTGTGAGAATTATAAGCTACTTTGTGCATTTAATCATTTTATATACTGAGGAGCTGTATTTGATAAGTAATATGGAAAGGAAATTCTGAATAGTACACAACTGAACCGCCAAGCTACTGGATCTCTGTTTAATCCTCTTTTGAGGAAGACTTAGGAGATGCTATTGCCAAAAGGGGAGGGGTCACACTGGATTTTAAAATTAAATTTGTTTAAACAAAATAGGTGTTATAATTAGCAATATATAACAGGAAACATGTTCAAGAATATTCATAGTGGCGCTGTTTATAACAAGAAACTGGAAACAACCCAAATGGCCACTAACAAGACAATGGATACATAATATGTGGAATATCCACACAATAAAATATTCATCAGTGAAAAGGTAGGCCAGGCGCAGTGGCTCATGCCTGTAATCCTAGCAGTTTGGGAAGTCGAGATGGGCGGATCACTTGAGGCCAGGAGTTCAAGACCAGCCTGGCCAACACGGTGAAACCCTGTCTCTACTAAAAATACAAAAATTAGCTGGGCGTGGTGGCAGGTGCATGTAATCCCAGCTGTTTGGGAGGCTGAGGCAGGAGAATCACTTGATCCAGGGAGGCGGAGCTTGCAGTGAGCCGAGATGGCGCCATTGCACTCCAGCCTGGGTGACAGAGCAAGACTCCGTCTCAAAAGAAAAAAAAGAAAAAGAATGAATTACAGCCACATGCAATGACATGGATGGATCTCAGTATCATAATGTTGAATGAAGAACTCAAGTGTTAAAAGACTACATATAATCCTCTTTTGTTTGTAAAGTTCAAAAAACAAGCAAAACTAAGTACTATATTGTTTAAGCATGCAGGTATTTGTGATAAAAATTTTTGAAAGAAGACAGAATGATAGTCGTAACATTCAGGATAGTAGGAGAGGAGGCAAGGGTGGAAGAGAGATGGGGTATGGAAGAGATCATAGTAAAATATTGGTTATTGATCCTGTCTTATTAAGGAGATGGGAGGGGCTCGTGGGTGTTCCTTTTATGATTAAACAAAAAAATAAGAAAATGAAAAAGGGCCATGTAAGAGTCAATGATGACTGTGTGTCATTAACCAGATCTATTCACCTGTGGTCCACATTAAAAAGAAAATTCGTTTTCTAATTTAGAAACATGTATCTTTCTTCGTGCTGTGTTGTCTTTTAAAGGAAAAATGTACATAGATGCTACTGAAAAAGGGCTATGTGAGCATAATGCATGATAAAGAGAATCATAAATCTTAAGAATTTTGAGATTTGTATTTATTATGATAGGTGACAATGCTTCAAGATTTGCAGCCACAAAGTCACTGAGGTTATATCCCCTTAAAGCCAGACTCTGACTATGCAAAAGACATGGTAGAATATCAACCAACATTTGTAAAAGTAACTAACTCTGTCATTCTGTAAATTTCACATCGCATTCTGGCAGTTGTTCTTTTGTTAATTAGACTAATTCCAGAGGTGGGTCATTACTTTTTCATTCTGTATATATTCCAGGTTTAATTTGTTGACCACCTCACATTCAACAGAAGTGAGTGTGAAACAAGGCTGCTCCCTAGAACCAGGCCACCTGCTTTTAGAGCCCAGCTCCCCTCTTCCAAGAGGCAGTGCCTCTGTGTGCGTCAGCTTGTTCCTCTCTCAAATGGGCATGATAATGGTACTTACCTCAGAGTTGCTGTGAGGGTTAAACGAGTTAATATATTTAATACGTAAAAGACTAGGCTCAAAGTTTCAACATCATAAATACTCTATATTAGCTAATCGGAAGAAAAACATTATTAAATCAGACTTTTATATTGTGCCTGCAAAGCCAAGAAACTCTACTAATCTCACCGTGATGGCATCACTACACTTAACTGTGGTGAGACTTCTTTTAATGAATGCATCCTCACTCCAGCACTGACCAAACATAGAAAATAGAAATAAAATGTGAGCCACCAATGCAATCCACATATGTAATTTTGCATTTTCTAGCAGCCACATTTTTAAAAAGTAAAAAGAAATCAGCAAAGCTTAATAATATATTTTAACACTATATATATATCCAAAAATATTATTTCAGCATGTAGTGTTTAGAAATTTCCAATTTCTGTGCTCTTTTTTTCATTAAAAATGTCTTCAAAATCTAGTGTGTATTTGGCATGTCTGGCACATCTCAGTTTGAGCAAGCCGCATTTCAAGCTCAGTGGCCACCTGCTGTTAGTGGCTACTGCAGAGAATATGGAGAAAGGAAATAATGACTTCTTCCTTCCCAGCATCAGTGTTAGTGGGGAGGAAAGGCACAGGCCAGGTGAGAAGCTCCATCTGTGCATGTTGATTGTCCTGCGAGGCAGGAGGGTAGCCAGCTACTCCAGGCCCCCCGGTACTTGCTCTCAGGGTGAGTGTCCCTCATGTCCACGTGGCCCAGCAAGCCCATGCAGGGCAGAGAGTAGCGTTGCCTGAGTACCGGACACTGCCTGGTGCTTAGCAGCTATGCTTCCTCATGGTGGGGACCAGCGTACTTGTCTTTGGTCTCCCAGTGCTGACAAGAGCCTGTTGCTCTTCTAGAGACTTCACTGCATTGTGTTTCTGTCTTCAGGTCAGCAGGCGAGGTGTCTGCCCTAATGGGCCTTACCCCTAATCTGACTACTTCTAAGTCTCCCTTGTCATCCACCATGGCCTCAGCATGGGGAATGAAACCAACCACATGGCCACAGGTGTTGCGGCAGCCAACTGTGTTCTCTGTGTGTGCAGGAGATGGAATGGTGAGGCCTTACCTCGCCACACCTTCATGATGACACCCCTGCGCTTACCAAAGCTGCCACAAGCCTAATGCTGTGCTTTTGAAGCCTATTCTTGATGCCTTTGCCCAAAAAGAGCCACATGATTATGTATTGCTTGAGCAGAAGCAGATTGTATAATTTTGTTCTTTTCATTTTATTTTCTGCATGAAATTTTTAGGGCATTTAGTAATTCACTGAAAACATACAAATTAGCATTTTATTTCTAAGTCAAGAAGTTGGCTGTGGTCTGTGTGTGTTTAAAAGAAATGTATTATGAATCTGAGTAAAAGACATGAAGAAAGATTCTTTCGGCCTCAGTGGAATTGAGAAAAACCAAAAGCCAGTACCTGGTCTCTGAGCGTGGAAGAAACTGACTGTGCGTGCTCTGTTGGATTATGAGAAAGCTGCATGGGCCTGGCTGTCCTTTATGTATGGGAGTCAGAAAAGTGGGAGGAAATATATGATTCATGGTGTACAAAGAATTGAGTTTAGAAAAGGGGAATAAACAAGAGGAATTACTCAGTCACTACTATTTAAAACTGAGAATCAGAAGACAATTAGCACAATGGTGTTGGAAGAAAGTTTCAGATAGTGTAACATTTTTAGTTTCTGCAAAGTCTGGAATTGCTGTGATTCATACTTTTTCTCAGTCCCACGCTCAGTTTTCGTCCCCTCTCAGCCATTTGAAATGTGCACCTGTCTTCCCCCTACCTCAATCCAGTTAAGTCTTTTAGATGGTTTTATATAAGATTTCATCCCAGTGGAATTTGGAAATTAGTCTAGAAAGCTGAAAATGAGAGGGTACCTGAAAGTTGGGATAAAGATGAGGTCATTGCTCCTGGATTCTGCACTCTTTCCCATGATATCATCCTTTAGGGAATCCCTGGAAATGTGGAATGGGTGTCCGCAAGGCAGATGGAAGTATGGGATGCTCCGTGGTAAGCCTGTATGCCTCCAAGCCCCTAATAAGTAGAACAATGGGAAATGCAAATTGCAGAAATCTGGAACAAGGAGAAGAAAGGAGGACACTGGATGATGCTGGGATTTACCAGTGCTGGGGTTCCAGGAAGACAGCTTCTCTGCCCCCCGCCCAGGCCTGGAGGCTGCAGGCCCCTGCCTCCTTAGAACCATGGTCCCTGGACAGCACTGCATCCAGCCTTTCAGAGTTTTGTTTTCTTCTCTTTAGCTTACAATTAATTATCTTGGGGAAAAGAAATCAGTGCCAATGAATTGCCTTGCTTTTTTTTTCAATGAGTCTTTTCTAAATTGGGTCCAGGCCGTTGTATGAGAGACCAGAAGGAACCCTTCTGCCCAGAGACCCAGTCTGACTCCCCCTCTCCTGGGAACGTCAGCGATGGCCTCGGCCATGAATGGGTTAAGCAGCAGCTCCTCTGCTCAGCCCCGTGTTGAGCTGTTATTGAAGGTCTTTAAAGGCTTCCGCCCACCTTCCTCCCACTCCTCTGGCAAGTGAAAGACATTTGAATTCCTCTTGCAAGGCAGAAAATTATTAAAGTGAAAGAAAATGACTGTTCCCTGTTCTAAAAAGGAGAGAAAAGAAAAGTGGGGCTGCCCCTCCTTCATTATTTCTTACCTGAGAAGGAGATTATCAGAAACAGGGTGAAGCATTCTGACTCCCAGAAATCAGGAGAAGGGGAAGTTTATCCTGTCGGCCTTTTGTGTGCTTATTTCAGCGTATAATTCAGTGCCCTGGAATTCCGTGCACATTAGAATATGGAGGACCTGCTAACCCTGGAGGAGATAACCATGATTGATAGGGTTATATCCTCACTGGGCAGTATTACTCAAAGACCCCAAGTAACTAAACTATAGAGAAGAATATGAAAGAGGAGTAGAAACCCGGTTTATTTTTCCTGTGCCTTTGAGCACTACAACTTCCACTGAAAATCAGTTCATTTTAGAGGAGTCAGATCTGAATGAGAGAGTTTAGTAATGGTTCTTTTACATGTGGCTGAAGAAGTGTGGTGGGATAGATCTTCATACGTTTTCTTTTTTTTTTTTGAGATGGAGTCTTGCTCTGTCGCCCAGGCTGGAGTGCAGTGGCGCTGTCTCAGCTCACCGCAAGCTCTGCCTCCTGGGTTTATGCCATTCTCCTGCCACAGCCTCCCAAGTAGCTGGGAGTGCAGGCACCCACCACCACACCTGGCTAATTTTTTTTTTTTTTTTTTTTTTTAGTGGAGACGGGGTTTCACCACGTTAGCCAGGATGGTCTCCATCTCCTGACCTCGTGATCTGCCCACCTCGGCCTGCCAAAGTGCTGGGATTACAGACGTGAGCCACCGTGCCCGGCGATCTTCACACATTTTCATTTGAATCTTTTTATATTTTATAAACATCACTTCATAATTTCTCTGTTAATCCAGCTCACCTTTATACTTCCCAATCTAATCAAACTATTGATTCAAACTATGTCTGCTTTACCCCAGCCCTGTCCAGAGCATGGGTCTGGCCCTGGGAGGTGGAGGGTGAGTGAGCTAAGAGGGCTATTGGAAAGGTTTTTAAAATAATCTCTGGCTGGGCCTGTAATCCCAGCAGTTTGGGAGACTGAGGTAGGAGGATCGCTTGAGGCCAGGAGTTTGAGACCAGCCTGGGCAACAACATAGCGAGACCTCATTTCTACAATAATAATAATAATCTCTGTTCTAGGGCTTATGGTTTAATTAGGAGGATTAGACCAACAGTCATGAAAAGCTAAAGTCAAGAGATCATAGAATTTAATTAAATCTCAGTTTTAAAATGTCTCTACTTCCCCAGACAAATATAAAGAAAAGGAAAAGGAAAGCAAGAACCTGGCAATGGCAGAAGTCTGTTCTGTATCCACTTCAAGACAATGCATTTTACATCTCCTTAGGATGTGTAAATATTAGAACTAAAGTCTCTGCCAATACATCACTTTTTTGGCAACAGCTACGGTGCTGGAAGTGACAATATGATCACCAGTGAGGTGGGCCGAAACAGTTCTCAGCATTTACAGTACTATCATAATTTGGTCATAATGACATGTTGCGGCACTCATATAAGATACAGATACAGAACATTTCAAGTGTTGTTTGGCAGCCATCATGTAATAAAAGTTAAACTGATAGCATGATTACCTGAGAGCTACCTGCCTCAGTGAATTTACTTCATTGACATTTTCATGTGTATTTAGGAAATATTTGGCCGGGCGCGGTGGCCCACGCCTGTGTAATCCCAGCACTTTGGGAGGCCGAGGTGGGCGGATCACGAGGTCAGGAGATCGAGACCATCCTGGCTAACACAGTGAAACCCCATCTCTACTAAAAATACAAAAAATTAGCCAGGCATGGTGGCGGGTGCCTGTAGTCCCAGCTACTCAGGAGGCTGAGGCAGGAGAATGGCATGAACCCGAGAGGTGGAGCTTGCAGTGAGCCGAGATTGCACCACTGCACTCCAGCCTGGGAGACAGAGCAAGACTCCATCTCAAAAAAAAAAAAGGAAATATCTGCTTAATAGGATCATGGGCAGCCGGCACTGGTTTGGCCAATCCCAGAGAAAAGGAAAAAAGTGTGTCTTAGCACCCAGTTTCATTGACATTGCCAACTTCCCATTTCCTTCTGCAAACTTCCCTTTTTTATTTCCTGCTGTCCCCAGTAAATTTATCCTTGACCATACCTGGAGCCATTAACCGTAATCGGGCCTTAGATATCTTACACACCCCTGAGAATTTCTCCTCAGCTGTGGAATAAGCGTGTTATTCCCAAATTGTGCTGTGCTTCAGAACCACCTGGGGAGCTTTCAAACAAGATCCCTAAGCCTGTCCTCAGAGATTTTGATTCAGGAATTCTTGGGTGAAGCCTTGAGGAATCTATTTTAATAGCTCCCCAAAGGCTTCTAAGGCACCAGGAGGTGTGGCAGTCACAACGCAACACCTAGTGTGGCTCTCAAGGCATAACGAGAATTAAGAGGTGGTCAGAAACTGACAGCGAACTTGCAGCAATGCCCTTGTTCTGTGAGGAGTGGTTCCCCATGCAGATGGCCTCATTTATAAGTGTGCCCCCACCCCATTTTCTCTGTACTTACACTCCACAATCATGCCAAGAATCGTACTGTCCTATAGTCCTTTTTATGTTTACAATTCAGAACAAATCTTGATTCATTAAAACTTATTGACAGTTATTAAAAATATTGACAGTGTTGGCCGGGCATGGTGGCTCATGCCTGTAATACCAGCACTTTGGAAGACCGAGGCAGGCGGATCACCTGAGGTCAGGAGTTCGAGACCAGCCTGGTGGTCAGGCTGGTCAGAAGTTCAAGGCCAACATGGTGAAACCCCGTCTCTACTAAAAATACTAAATTAGCTGGGTGTGGTGGCACACGCCTGTAATGCCAGCTACTAGGGAGGCTGAGGCAGGAGAATCGCTTGAATGTGGGAGGCAGAGGTTGCAGTGAGCAGAGATCACACCACTGCACTCCAGCCTAGGAGACAGAGCAAGACTCCGTCTCAAAAAATATATATATATATAAAATATTATATATATAATATAATATATATATTAATATATATTATATTATATAATATTTATATATATTATATATATATTATATAATATATTATATAATATATAATATATATTAATATATAGATATATATATTATATATATATCTTGAAAGTGTTTTTGCTTAAAAATAGAATGTGTAAGATAAGTTAAATGTAGAGTATTAGTTATAAAGAGGACTTGATACCACAAATTCCATCTCTAGGCCTATCTCAGTTTCAGCACCTGCTCCCACCTCTAACTAGTCTTTCTTGGTGCCACACAACCTGTTTTCTTGGGCCTCCTTCATTTCAGGTCACACCTCTGCCAACCCTGCCACAACACAGAGGAGCAGTTGAGGCCCTCAATCACTGTCCTAAGTAACAGGACATTGCTCTTACTTGCCAAGACCTTAGCTAGCCTCAGGCAAAATTGTGGAGTCTGTTGAAAACATCCCTTTCCTATCACATGTTGCTGCCAGATACTCAGGTATTTAAATCTGGGTAAGCAATAAGTGATACAAGAAGTGTAAAGTGGTTTTGAAAATTCTAGCCCCAGCAACTGTCCTCTAACGTTACGGACTGTGATGATGGATTCCCACGTAGTTGGCATTGATTGAGGATGATTTGCAAACCTACTTTAATTAAGCATTTTCTCACAACTTCTTAGCTCATTTGGGTAACTCCATGTGCATATAACTTAAGGTTATGGCACCATATGGTGGGGAAGACTATATATAGATAGGCAGATTCCCCACGGATCCAACAATCCAGTTATCATTGTATAGATTATAAGCATAAACAAAATGTACTTTAAGTGGATTGTTCTAATAAAGTACCATGTCTTCTTTTTCCTCCTTATATTTTATCATCACCTCTGTCTTAGCATTTGCTACCAGAATCTGGAGATGCTCTTAGGTGGACACAGAGTCTTACATGCCATTGAGACATATACTGCTTATGTGGCTTGCAGAGGAAGGACGTGAAAAGCTTAGACCCAGAAGCTGGGAAAGGGCCTTGTTGTTAGTGTCAGTGTAATAAGATGCAGCTTCTAGCTCATTGATGCTGCTGTGTTGCAGAGGAAAAGCCTCAGATAAAAGGATTTTGTTTGAAGTAAAACATCACAAACCGGATTCCTTGTAAACACAGGAATAGTTGAAGAAGGTCAGACTCAGATCACTGATGATGCAAATGAGAAGAAAGTTCCAGGAAATAAAGGCTTAAGCTTTCTAGAACGCTCCAGTGGCCCAGGAAGGGTGCTGTTGTTCTTAGAACAATGAGATGTCAAATGTATTCAAAGTAAAAATTAAAGTGGGAGAGTGGTTTTAATAATTTGAAGTTTACCTCCTCAAGCCAGTCGTTGGATGAGGGGTTGAGAGCTGTCTTTTGTGCAAGTGGGCAGGGGGTGTTCAGAGCCCTGCCCCTGGGGTCTCTGCACACCATTGCTGGGACAAAAGAAATTCTCCAGGGCGTCTGTCAGCTCCTCACGATTCCCCCAGCTTCCGACACTCTGAGGAAGAAATTCTCCAGGGCGTTTGTCAGCTCCTCACGATTCCCCCAGCTTCCAACACTCTGACATCAATGTGTCCTTGGGGATGTGTTGTTTACAATAATGTAACATTCACACTAAGATGGACTTCATTTTTAATACAGACTCATAAAGCATTTTTAACCACTTATTTTAATTCAGCAATTCTTAACTGCAAAGAAGGTCAGTGCCAAGGTGGAAATCAGTGTTAACATGTTTGATTTTTGCCTCTGAGGCCCCTTTGACACTTATGTAAAATTCTCTGGCTTCCAGCCTGGCTGATGGTTTTTCTTTTCTTTTCTTTCTTTTTTTTTTTTTTTTTGAGACAGAGTCTTGCTCTGTTGCCCAGGCTGGAGTGCAGTGGCACGATCTCGTCTCACTGCAAGCTCTGCCTCCCGGGTTCATGCCATTCTCCTGCCTCAGCATCCTGAGTAGCTGGGACTACAGGTGCCCGCCACCACGCCCAGCTAATTTTTTTGTATATTTAGTAGAGACGGAGTTTCACCGTGTTAGCCAGGATGGTCTTGGTCTCCTGACCTCGTAATCCGCCTGCCTCGGCTTCCCTAAGTTCTGGGATTACAGGCGTGAGCCACCGCGTCCAGCCAGCTGATGGTTTTTCAATCAAAACTATTCCAATACTTAATTTAAGAAAAACCAGAAACTACTATTTAGGATTTACAGAGCAAGATATCCAGATTTCAGGAATGAGAGGTGACTAATTCCCAGAGTTGTTTTCAAATTAAACTGTCACTTTAAAGCTGTGAAGGGAAGGCCAAACAATTTGGTTAAGCATGTCCTTTGTGTGGGTTCTTAAGCCATGGCTAGGATCCTAATGAAGGTTTCCATGAAAGTAATGTTGAAACTCTGAAGGAAGCAACTAGCCACAGTTATTTTTAAATTTCCTGCCTGTTTGTTTCTTTGTTGCCAGCCACAGGAATGGGAACCGCTAGGTGTTTTTCCGTAGCCATAGCAGAACAGGCTCCCCTGTTGAGCAGTGAAGATGCCTGGGTTAGGGGGTGAAACCAGAGAAGCCATAAGGGATGCTTTTTGCCTTCTAAATAGAAGGTTGATTATCAAGAGATCATGCTTGTTTGTTTGAAATAAATGAACTGATTTCTCCCCTGGGTGTTTCTCTTGGTAAAACATTTTAAAAGCTTTTAAAATGGGGGAGAAACTACAACCAACTCCACACTATCTTAATAAGATACTAAGCTCAGATAGTAAACACACACAAAAAATTAAGCTACTGCATGTGATCTATTTAGGAAAGACTTTATATTAGAGAATAACAGAGTTAGCTTATAGATGAAATCATCTAGACTGGTTAGCTGCTGTAGACAGATATCTATGAAGTTTTCTGCTCCATTGGGTTTCATTGCAAGGACTCAAAGAAGTAGGACACAAAGGACTTCGGACTCAAGTAGCTTCCCATGTCTACCTCTGCAGTGATCCAGGTGTGCCGAGAACTCCCGAGGGTCTCCACCACATCCACAGTGCAGCACTGTCAGCCTCACCTCTCACAGGTGTCTCCCCTGGTACAGGTGTCTCCTGCACAGTTAAGCCAGTCTGTTAAAGACTGTTAATCATTTTGATTATGACTATTGTCATTTCCGATTTTCATTTCCTGCTAATTTTTTGAGTTCAGACCCACCTCTTTTGGAGACCTTTCCAACCTGTCCCGAAACTGAGCAACCTCTCCCTTTTTGGCCACTTCCTGTGGCTTTCCTAATTGGCACCATAGCTTTGGTCACGAAATTATATCCAGTACTTACTGCCTTGTATTGTTTCCTTCCTCCCTCCCTCCTTCCTTCCCTCCCTTCCTTCCTTCCGTCTTACCCTGTTGCCCAGGCTGGAGTGCAGTGGCGTGCAATCTCAGTTTACTGCAACTTCTACCTCCCGAGTTCAAGCAATTCTCATGCCTCAGCCTCCCGAGTAGCTGGGACTACAGGCGCACACCACCGCACCCGGCTAATTTTTGCATTTTTAGTAGAGATGGGGTTTCACCATGTTGGCCAGGCTGGTCCCAAACTCCTGACCTCAGGTGATCTGCCCGCCTTGGCCTCCCAAAGTGCTAGGATTACAGGCATAAGCCACTGCGCCCAGCTTGCCTTGTATTGTTTTCTAATTACTTGGTATGTCTTAGCCATAGTCTCCCTACTGAAGTGTTGACTTCTTGAGAACAGGAGTATTGGCCATCTTGCCTTGTCCTAGACACATAATCTGCAAAATTACAAACTCTTTGAGGACAAGGGCACCTCTTTCTCATTCATTGCAGTATCCTAGCTCCTAGCATGGTGCCTAGCACAGAGTTAGAGCTCAATAAATATTTGTTGAATGATTGATCAATTGTTGGCACTGAGGGAATACTTGGGCATTGATTATAAGATTTGAAGGAGAGGGTAATTCTTGTCTTAAAGTGTCTTTGGCAAACTACCAACCTGGTGACATGGTGATGCAACTTCCATATGACAGAGGACACTACCAAATCCCTTAGTAACTTTAGATATGTTTATATAGTTGGACTTGTTATATTATTGAATAGTGTCATTTTCCAATAAAAAGTTGTGGAAATTTGAGAAATAATCTAGATTGAACTAATTCTAAGAGACATATATAACTTTACTCCATATGCAAAAATTAAATCAAAGTAGATCAATCACCTAAATATAGGAGCTAAGACTATATGTAGGGGTAAATCTTCATGATCTTGGATTTGGCAGTGATTTCTTGGATATGACATCAAAAGCTTGAGCAACAAAGGAAAAAAATAGGTAAATTGGACTTCATCAAAATTTTAAAATTTGTGCATCAAAGGACATAATCAAGAAAGCAAAAAGACAATCCACAGAATGAGATAAATATTTGTAAACTGTGTATCTGATAAGGGTCTAGTAACCAGAATATATAAAGAATTTTTGCCTGGGTGCAGTGGCTCATGCCTTTAATCCCAGCATTTTGGGAGGATCTCTTGAGCCCAGGAGTTTGAGACCAGCCTTGACAACAATTGAGACTCCCATCTCTTACAAGACAATTTATGTTTTAATTATCCAGGCCTGGTGGCATGCACCTGTAGTTCCAGCTACTTGGGGGGCTGAGGCAGGAGGATCACTTGAGTCCACAAATTCAAGGCTGCAGTGAGCTATGACTGTGCCACCACATTGCAGCCTGAACAATAGAGCAAGATCCTGTCTCTAAAGAAATAAAAATCTACAACTCAACGACAAAAAGGCAAATAATATAAAAATGGACAAAGGGGCCAGGCGCAGTGGCTCACGCCTGTAATCCCAACACTTTGGGAGGCCGAGTCAGGCAGATCACAAGGTCAGGAGATCGAGACCATCCTGGCCAACATGGCAAAACCGTGCCTCTACTAAAAATATAAAAATTAGCTGGGCGTGGTGGCACGTGCCTGTGATCCCAGCTACTTGGGAGGCTGAGGCTGGAGTGGGAGTCAGAGGTTGCAGTGAGCCGAGATTGCACGCCACTGCACTCCAGCCTGGTGACAGTGAGACTCCATCTCGGAAAAAAAAAAAAAAAAAGGACAAAGGACTTGCTTAGCATTTATCCAGAGAATATATGCAAATGGCCAATAAGCACATGAAAAGATGTTCAACATCTGTTGTCATTAGGGCAACACAAATCAAAACCACAATGGGGTGCCACTTCACACCCACTAGAATTCTATAATTAACACACACACAGAAAATAACAAGTGTTGGAAAGGATGTCAAGAAATCGGAACCCTCATGCATTGCTGCTGGAAGTGCAGAATGGTGTAGCCACTGTGGAAAACAGTTTGGTTGTTTCTCAAAAGCTGAAACATAGTACTACCAAAGGAACCAGCAATCCCAAAATCACTGAAAGCAGAGGATCAAACGTATCTCACATTAATGTTGATAGCAGCACTATTCACAATAGCCAAAGGGTGGAAACAACCCAATGTTCATCAACAGATGAATGGATAAACAAAATGTCGTCTATCCGTGCAAGGGAATATTACTCAGCCATCAAAAGGAACGAAGTTCTGATACTTGCCACAGCATGGATGAACCTTGAAAACAGTATGCTAAGTGACAGAAGCTAGACGTGAAAGGCCACATATTGTAATTCCAAGCATATGAAATGTCCAGAATAGGCAAATGTATAGAGACAGAAAGCAAATTGGTAGTTGCCAGGTGTTGGAGGGAAGAGGGAGTGAGGAGTGACTACCTGGTGGGCACAGGATTTCCTTTTGGACTGATGAAAATGCCTTTCAACTAGAGGGGCAGTTACACAACGCTGTAAATACACTAACACCACTGAGTTGCACACTTTTAAATGGTTACTTTTATGTTATGTGAATTTCACTTCAATTAAAAACACACAGGTTAAAAAAAAAAAAAAAAAAAAAAAAAGGACAGGCCAGCCCAGTGGCTCACGCCTGTAATCCCAGCACTTTGTTTTTTGTTTGTTTGTTTGTTTGTTGTTTTTGAGACAGAGTCTCGTTCTGTCACCCAGGCTGGAGTGCAGTGGCGCGATCTCAGCTCACTGCAACCTCTGCCTCCGAGGTTCAAGCGATTCTCCTGCCTCAGCCTCCTGAGTAGCTGGGATTACAGGCGTCTGCCATCATGCCTGCCTAATTTTTGTATTTTTAGTAGAGACAGCGTTTTTCCATGTTGACCAGGCTGGTCTTGAACTGCTGACCTCAGGTGATCTGCCCATCTCAGCCTCCCAAAGTGCTGGGATTACAGGTGTGAGCTACCCTGCCCAGCCTAATCCCAGCACTTTGGGAGCTGGAGGCAGCTGGATCACTTGAGTCCAGGAGTTCAAGACCAACCTGGCCAACATGGCAAAACCCCACCTCTACAAAAATTACAATAAATTAACCAGGCATGATAGCATGCTCCTGTAGTCCCAGCTACTCAGGAGCCTGAGGCAGGAGGATCACCTGAGCCAGGGAGGTTGAGGACGCAGTGAGCTCACTACACACCAGCCTGGGTAACAGAGTGAGACCCTGTCTCAAAAAAAAAAAAAAAAAAAAAAATGAACAGGCATTTAACAACATTTGTACTCATCATTAGGAAAAAATAGCTTTCTTAAATTCCTGCTTATTGAAAAATAGATTGAAATAATTTATAAATATTGCAGTGTCACCAAATATCCTTCATTGATAAACTACAGATTTAAGGATGGCGACAGAAGAGCAGATGTAGTGAAAGGCTTTGTACTTAATGTAAATGCCATTATGAGAGAAGTTCAGCTGAGACCTGTTTTAAATAGTCACTTGGTTAGATACTGAGCATGATTCTGTGTGAGGCGTCAGTCTGTGTGTCTGGCCATGTGGCTGTGTCACCAAGCTGCAGGACAGCAGGACTCTGCTGCCATCCAGGCCTCTGGTTCCTCCAGAGGTCCCTTGGCTGAGAAGAGCTCCCTGTGTTGAAGGTCTGGATGTCGCCTGGGTTCTGCAGGTCTCTTCAGACTCCACTAAGAATGAAAACAACCTTCTCCAAGGAGAAATGGCCTTGCCATGGGTTAAGAGTAAAAAATTCCCATCTCACCAGCTCCAGGTGACTGGGGATAGAGCGTTCCTAGACAGTAATAGCTGATCCCTCCCAGGAATGGAGGACCCAGTTATGAGGTTCATCAAAGCTGGGGTCAGCTAACGGACACCAAGTATTCACCCGGAAGGAGAATGCTATGGCACTGGAGGAAAGTAACCACCCCTCCTTAACCCATTCATTAACTCTGTATACACAAACCACAGATTTACAGAATGGCATAGTAAGCAGGAAGCCAGTGAAAGGTGATCCCAGGCCACCAACACTACCAACAATGTGTGGTTTAATATGACAGTTGGACATGCTTGTTATAAGATTTTTTCATTTTTAAGACTGAAAAGTGCAACAAAGGAAGATAAAACCGTTCCACTGGGCCGGGCGCGGTGGCTCACGCCTGTAATCCCAGCACTTTGGGAGGCTGAGGTGGGCGGATCACGAGGTCGGGAGATCGGGACCATCCTGGCTAACACGGTGAAACCCCGTCTCTACTAAAAATACAAAACAAAATTAGCCGGGCGTGGTGGCGGGCACCTGTAGTCCCAGCTACTGGGGAGGCAGGAGAATGGTATGAACCCGGGAGGCGGAGCTTGCAGTGAGCCAAGATCGAGCCACTGCACTCCAGCCTGGGTGACAGAGCGAGACTCCTCACACACACACACACAAAAAACACCCAACCTTTCCATTGTCCCATCCCCCAGAGATAAGCACTGCAAACATTCGGTGATATCCTGCCAGTGTCATAGAAACAGGTATAACCATTTTAATTAAATTAGGATCTCAGTATAGCTACTGATTTCAAACCTGCTTTTTAAACTTATTAGAAACATTTTTCATTTCAGTTAATAATGCTTCTACAACCTGATTTTTAATGGCTATGTAGCATTCATCATATAAGTATCCCATTACTCATTTCCAAATTTCCTAATGTAGTCATTTAATTTTTTTGCTATTATAAATAATACTGCATATACATGTAGCTTTTTACAGCTCTCTGGTTTTCTTTTCATCTGAGGATAAGTCCCTATCAGAACTTATTTTTGAGACAGGGTCTCACTCTGCCACCCAGGCTGGAGTGCAGTGATGTGATCTTGGCTCACTGCAGCCTCTGCCATGCGGGCTCAAGCCTCCCAGACTCAAGCGATTATCCCACTAGGCCTGGCTAATTTTGTAATTTTTTTAGCAAAGATGGGTTTTCACCGTGTTAGCCAGGCTGGTCTCAAACTCCTGACCTCAGGTGATCCACCCCCCTTGGCCTCCCAAAGTGCTGGGATTACAGGCGTGAGCCACCGCACCCGGCCAGAACTTCTTAAAAAGACAGCATCTTTAAGGCTTTTGATTTATGTTGCTATATTGTTTCTTTGGACTGACTTAATTTTAAATCTTTTTTATGATCAGAGAAAAAAGTTTTGTTTATAGGATACCAATTTTTGTCTCTTTAATTTCTTGATTATTAGTATTATTTCCATAACTCTTTTTGCACAGTGTTATCAAAGAAACAAGCTTCTGAGTGAATTTAGAAAACAATCTGTCCACCAGGCGCGATGGCTCACACCTGTAATCCCAGCACTTTGGGAGGCTGAGAGGCAGGTGGATTGCTTGAACCCAGGACTTCAAGACAAGCCTGGGCAACATGTCAAAGCCCCACCTCTACAAAAAATACACAAATTAGCTGGGCATGGTGGTGTGTACCTGTAGTCCCAGCTACTTGGGTGGTGGGGGGGCTGGTTTGCTGAGGTGGGAAGATTGCTGGAGCCAGGAAGTGGAGGCTGCAGTGAGCCAAGATCATGCCATTGCACTCCCCTTTGGGTGACAGAGGTGAGACCTTGTCTCACAGAAAAAAAAAAAGAAAGAAAGAAATGAATCTGATATGCATTCTTTTTTTTCAAAACAGGCCCACATGGAAAAAGGCAAAACTAAAAGATCACTACTAAAAAAGTCAAACATTGATTCAGTGTTTTGGGATCAGCCAGTGAGCTAGTGTAGTTACATACAGTTGGAGAGAGAGAGGGTTAGTGAATTAACCAGACAGTGCTGTTATGAACATTATAACTTAAATGAATAAATTAGGTTTCCTTCAACAACATATTCCAGCAGACACTTTCTGATAGCAAAGATATAATGATCAAATACAATCTTCTAAAGTTAACATGTAAAGCCAGGCACGGTGGCTGACTCCTATAGTCCCAGTTACTCTGGAGGCTGAGGCAGGAGGATCACTTGAGCCCAGGAGTTTGAATCTAGACTTTGCAACATAGTGAGACACCATCTCTAAAATTAAATTAAGTAATAACATCTTAGGTTCTCTTTAGCAGCTCATTATGTGCTATTAAATCTTTTTAATTTTAAAAAGTTAATTTGTAAAACATGTTCATTATATTCATATTCTTGGGTTAGTGTTACATTCTCCAAGACATAACTGTGAAACCTTTGTAGTTAATGGCAGTATGTCACCAGAGTGCCTCTTTTCCTATCGAACAGACTAGACAGAAGTTCAATTCTGCAGTGACAAGACACAGAGTAGCATAGAGTTCACCTGAACCTGACCTTCACCCCACCCAGCTCATTCTCTGAATTCATTGTGCCTTCACAGTAATCAGTATTTAACTGTTCTCCAGTCTTCTCTTATCTTTATTTTAAAAAAGCAAATGCTGAGCCAGTTCCCCAAATATGTATGAATTATGTTTATATTTGCAACATAAATGTAGTGGCTTGCTGACATTTGTCATGTTCAGAATTATATACTTTGAATATAATTTTGAAAGGTGTTAAATGCCTTCATGGATTTAAGGATATTTTCTCTTGTTCAGCAATATTTATATTATAAAGTAGGATGTTTACAATAAAATATGGGTGCTCAGTCACAAGCTAAAAGCAGTTAAGTAGTTTAACATACGTTAAATGGGGCTGGGCACGGTGGGTGGCTCATGCCTGTAATCCAAGCACTTTGGGAGGCCGAGGCAGGCAGATGAGGAATTTGAGACCAGCCTGGCCAACATGGTGAAACCCCATCCCTACTAAAAATATGAAAAATTAGCTGTGCACGGTGACGCACGCCTGTAATCCCAGCAACTTGGGAAGCTGAGGCAGGAGAATTGCTTGAACCTGGGAGGCGGAGGTTGCAATGAGTCGAGATCAAGCCACTGCACTCCAGCCTGGGCAACAGAGCGAGAGTCCATCTCAAAAAAAAAAAAAAGTTAAATGAACACACCTTTTAACATCTTTGGAAATTAAGCCTCAAACTAATGAACCCCAGGATCCCAAGCCCATATCCCCATGTGTCCCCAGCCACAGGGACAGTCTGTCCCTCTGAGGCTGCTTTTGAAAGAAAGTATCATGTCTCCAGCCCAGAAGCACTGTGAGTACTTCACCACTCTGTTGTCTTAGGGAAAGTATAAAGCCATTTTTGAACGCCTTCCATGATATCTGTTCATTGCTCTGTCTTAAACATAAGTGTTCTCTTATTTCTACAATGAGAAATTATTCAAATATTTTACTAGCTTTCTACAATAACACAGGGGTATAATAGGGTCACTGTCCAGCCCTCAGCAAGTTCTAGCCTTCAGTTTGCTATCAGCTGACACACCCATAGTTATTACAGCTTGACCGTGTGTAATCCAGAAATCCAACATTCAAAAGGCTCCAAAATCCTAAATGTTCTGAGCGCTTACATGACACTCAAAGGAAATACTCATTGGAGTATTTCAAATTTCAGATTTTTGGATTAGGGATGCTCAACCTATGTATAAAAAAAATCCAATATATGAAATACTTTTGGCCCCAGCCATTTCAGATAAGGGATATTCAGCCTGTACTACTTTTGCATATAGTTTTTTTTTAAGTGGTGCTTTTAAATTTTCAGCAGTGGACTGACAATGGCACAGTTTACAAAATGCCCCACTTTTCCTTGTCCTCTGGCAAGTGTGCACCTGTCTGTCTGGTGCTCCCTGAGGCCTTCTCTCTCCCTCTCTCTCGCCCCTCACTCTTCACTGTCTTTCCCTCCCCCTGTACGTGTCCCTTTTTCCCTCTCCATTCCTTTTCCCTATTTTTTGTCATATATCTCTACCCTTTACTGGCCATGAAACTAAAATGTCACTGTCATTATTATTATTTGCTTTATTTATTAAATTGAATCATATGGCACGTGCTGTTTTTTCCCATTAGGTCAACAACCTTCAACAATGAACAATGATGTATATTCATGTCTTCATACATTTCTTTCACACATAGTATACGTGATAGATAGATGATAGGCAGTCAGATTGGTGGATGGGTGAGTGGATGGATGGATAATACAAGTGATGATAGATGGAACATAGATAGATAGATAGATAGATAGATAGATAGATAGATAGATAGATAGATTAAATAAGCTAAGATGACGAGCAGCAGGTGTCCAATCCACCCCTGCAGTGAGGGCAGATATTTAAGGGTCTTGCGGGGGTAACATTGCAAACTGCGAATTGGGAGAATTGCTGAACATGTACATTGCTTATTATCCTCTCACTGGTCATAATTAAGAATTCTACAGGCATGAAAGGATGGGCTCGTGATGGATACTCTGGGGTGGCCTGTAAGTGCCAGGAAGCAGTTTATTGTTGTGTGGGAGCAGCATTTGCTGGGAAAAGGAGGTATATGTCCTGCCAGAAGCCCACGGAATGAAAGAGGCCACTGGCTTTGGTAGGATGTCCCTGAGGCCATGGCCCAGGTTGAATTTGTTCTTTGCCAATTTATATGGTGGTGGGTTATACTCAGGTGCAGCAGAAATCAGGAAGGGGCCAGGCGGCCTCTGGGAGACTCGTGGGGCTGTCATGTGGAAGATGCTTTCTCTTCCGCAGGCTTCTCTGTCATAGGAAGGAAAGCCACTTAACATTTCCTAGTCCATTCATTATCAATTACATGAATTATGTATGACTTTCTGAGGATAATTGTGTTCTTGGATGCCAGAAAAGTTGCTTTCTAAATTACTTATGAAGTAGAACCAGGACAAACATAGTCTAAACACCAAAATACAACTCCCACTTGCAGACACAAACCCAATTCCCATCACCTCAAAGTTGCTAACAAATAATTGATATGAATTTTCAACCTAATTCACATAGGCTTTTGGCATGGAGGTGAAACTGTACAACAAAGTAGGTAGAAGACAGAGTGAGAAAAGACACTTCCTGGAAAAGTTTATTCATCCACTGCTCATGAAACAAATATTTACTGAACTCTTAGCATGTGTCAAGGGCAATGCTAAGTGCTTGATATACATCAGGAACAAAACAAGAAGATATCTGCCCTGGGGGAGCCTATAGTATAGGGGGTGATACAGAGAATGAATGAAACATAATAAATCAATAAACCACAGTGTGGGCTGGGTGCAGTGGCTCACGCCTGAAATAACAGCACTTTGGGAGGCCAAGGCAGGTGGATCACCTGAGGTCAGGAGTTAAAGACCAGCCTCGCCAACATGGTGAAACCCCACGTTTCTACTAAAAATATAAGAATTAATCAGGCATGGTGGTGCACATCTGCAGTCCTAGCAACTAGGGAGGCTGAGACAGGAGAATCGCTTGAACCCGGGAGGCGGACCTTACAGGTCATTGTAGGAACTCTTAGTGAATAAGGTCCCGTTGGAGGATTTTGAGTGGAGGAGGGGCCCTAGCTGACCTACACTGTGAAAACATCACCCTGGCCACTGTTTCAGAAGATGCCATAGAGAGGCAAGGAGACCAGGCTACTGCTGTAATCTGGGTGAGAGGTGCGGATGGTTGGAATCATGGAAGTAGTGAGATTCAATTTGGATCCAGTTTGAAAGTAGAGCCTTGCTGATGTGATGGATGTGGCTCGTGATAGCAAGAGAAGCATCAGGGATGATATCATGGTTTATTCTGAGCCATTGGGAAGACAAACCTGCCCTCCCCTGTGGTCTGAAGGCTGCAGGTGGAGCAGGTCCGGGGGTCAGGAGTTCGAGCCTGGCCGTGCTGAGTTTAAGATGTGCATTAGACACCTGAGTAGGGACCTCCTTCACCATCTGTAAGGAACTGGTAATAGCAATAATCAGTATAATAATCAAGCATAATCATGGCAAAAATCACTGCAATACATAGCTGTCATATTTACAGTTTTAACTTTTTCAAATATAAACTTGGTTACCTGTTTCCCTGAAAGTTTAGGGACATTTTTTTTCTGGTAGGAAGACTACTTGCCAAGAAAATTTCATTTTCTTTATATTTAGAGTCAAGTTAGCAAAAAGCAATAAAGAGTATGCTCCTTACGAACTTCGCCCGAAAATCCTTTTGCTGGCCACTTATTTTGTTGTTTGGCCCTAAAAGACTGATGAGAGGGTAAGAACTGAAACCACTCTGTTTACGGAGTTCCTCAAGTCATGGACAGTCCTGGGAAATGTTGTCAAGTCCTTACTGGATTACCTGAACTGGTTGGAAGGGAGCTGTCCACCAGTGCTTGCTCCTCATGATTTCTTGCTTTTGCCTTGGTGATGTGGTTGAATTCCACCCCACTGCCGCCCTACACCCAGGCGTACTTCTTGATTTCGAAACACACTCATCACCATACTCTTGAGACCAGTCTTGTTGCAGGCAGTGGCTCACCCTCTAGTCCACATCCCTGACCTCTGCACTCATGGTCCTGAAGCAGAGCTCTGGGATTCTCTTCATCCAAACCCCCAGTGACTTCCCATCCATCCACAGATTCCAAAACTGGTGACTGCATATTTCTATACCAGGCGTAATTCTAGCTACTATGAATTAAAAGCTTCTTATGAAGCTGAGTCTCTGTTAGGAGAAACAAACCAATAAGAAAATCAGCACACAGTGTGTTGATGGCTGATGCGTGGGTGGGAAAGAAGAATAAAGCGGGGTAGGGACTGCAGGGTGGCAGGGAGTTGCCATTTTCTCCGGGGCTGCGGAGGATGTGGCATCTGAGCAGAAGCTGGTAGAAGGGAAGGGCACGGCAGTGGCCCAAGGAGGCAGGCTCTCGAGTTCGAGAGGTACCCGGGCTGTGTGCCTGGAGAAGAGTGAGCCAGGCTGGGTGGGGAGGGGAATCAGAGAGGGAGCCAGGGAATGGGGAAGTCAGATGATGAGAGGCTTTAGGTTTCACTTGGAGATGGAAAGTACTGGATTGTTTTTGTTTTGTTTTCATAATATATTCTTTTATTGTGATAAAATACACATAACATAAATTTTACCATCTTAGTCATTATTCAGTGCACCTTCTGTGGCATAGAACATTCACACTGTTGTGCAACCATCACCAAGATCCATCTCCAGAACTTTCTCATCTTCCCAAAATGAAACTTTGTGCTCATGAGACAACTCCCAACTCCTTCCTCCCCACAGCCCCTGGCAACGATGCTTCTACTTTCTGTCTCTATGAATTTGACTTATGTAAGTGGAATCATCCAGTATTCGTCCTTCTGTGACAGGCTTATGTCACTTAGCACAAAGTCCTCAAGCTTCATCAATGTTGTAGCATGTGTCAGAACTGCCTTCCTTTGTAAGGATGAATGATACTCCATTGTGTGTCTAGACTGCATTTCCATTATCCATTCTTCCACCCATGGACACTTGGATTGTAGCATTGGGTTGCTTGGGGTTTTTTGTTACCAGTTTTGAACATGGAGATATTGTGTAGTGGTGAAGTACAGGTGCAGTTTGGATGGAACACGGAGATACTGTGTAGTGGTGAAGTACAGGTGCAGTTTGGATGGAACACAGAGATTCTGTGTAGTGGTGAAGTACAGGTGCAGTTTGGATGGAACACGGAGATACTGTGTAGTGGTGAAGTACAGGTGCAGTTTGGATGGAACACGGAGATACTGTGTAGTGGTGAAGTACAGGTGCAGTTTGGATGGAACATGGAGATACTGTGTAGTGGTGAAGTACAGGTGCAGTTTGGATGGAACACGGAGATACTGTGTAGTGGTGAAGTACAGGTGCAGTTTGGATGGAACACGGAGATACTGTGTAGTGGTGAAGTACAGGTGCAGTTTGGATGGAACACGGAGATACTGTGTAGTGGTGAAGTACAGGTGCAGTTTGGATGGAACACGGAGATACTGTGTAGTGGTGAAGTACAGGTGCAGTTTGGATGGAACACGGAGATACTGTGTAGTGGTGAAGTACAGGTGCAGTTTGAGTGGAACACGGAGATACTGTGTAGTGGTGAAGTACAGGTGCAATTCGAGTGGAACACGGAGATACTGTGTAGTGGTGAAGTACAGGTGCAATTCGAGTGGAACATGGAGATACTGTGTAGTGAAGTACAGGTGCAATTCGAGTGGAACATGGAGATATTGTGTAGTGGTGAAGTACAGGTGCAATTTGAGTGGAACATGGAGATATTGTGTAGTGGTGAAGTACAGATGCAATTTGAATGGAACATGGAGATACTGTGTAGTGGTGAAGTACAGGTGCAATTTGAGTGGAACATGGAGATACTGTGTAGTGGTGAAGTACAGGTGCAATTTGAGTGGAACATGGAGATATTGTGTAGTGGTGAAGTACAGGTGCAATTTGAGTGGAACATGGAGATATCGTGTAGTGGTGAAGTACAGGTGCAGTTTGAGTGGAACATGGAGATATTGTGTAGTGGTGAAGTACAGGTGCAATTTGAATGGAACATGGAGATACTGTGTAGTGGTGAGGTACACGTGCAATTTGGATGGAACATGGAGATATTGTGTACTGGTAAAGTACAGGTGCAGCTTGAGTGGAACATGGAGATATTGTGTAGTGGTGAAGTCTGAGTTTTTAGTATATCCATCACCCAAATAATGTACGTTGTACCCGTTAAGTAATTTTTCATCATCTACCCCCCACCAACCCCCTCACCCTTTTAAGTCTCCTGTGTCCATCATTCTACACTCTATGTCCTGTATACTGATTATTTAGCTCCCACTTGTAAGTGAGAACATGTGGTGTTTGTTTTTCTGTTTCTGAATTGTTTTCCTTAAGATAATGGCCTCCAGTTCCCTCCATGTATCTGCAAAAGACGTGATTTCACTTTTTTATGGCCAAAAAGTATTCTATTGCGTGTATATATACCACATCCAATCATCCATGGGTGAGCACTTTGGTTGATTCCATATCTTTGCAATTGTGAATATCACTGTGATAAACATATGAGTGTAGGTATCTTTTTGACATGATTTCTTTTCCTTTGGATATATACCTAGTAGTGAGATTGCAGGATAGAATGGTAGTTCTATTTTTGATTATTTGAGGAATCTCCATACTGTTTTCCATAGAAGTTGTGCTAATTTACATTCTTAAGAACAATGTATAAGTGTCCCTTTTCTCTCCATTCTCCCCAGCATGTTATTTTTTGTCTTTTTAGTAATAGCCATTCTGACTGCTATAAGATGATATCTCATTGTGGTTTTAATTTGCATTTATCTGATGATTAGTTATGTTGAGCATTTTTTCATATGCTTGTTGGCCATTTGTATGTCTTCTTTTTAAAAGTGTCTATTCATGTCATTTGCCCACTTTTTAATGGGATTATTTGGGGGTTTTTTAAAGTTGTTTGAGATTTTTATAAATTGTGGACCTAGTCCCCTGTCAGATGGAGAGTTTGCAGATATTTTCACTCATTCTGCAGGTTGTCTGTTCACTCTGCTGATTATTTCTTTTGCTGTGCAGCAGCTTTTTAGTTTAATTAAGTCCCATTTGTCTATTTGTGTTTTCGTTGCATTTGCTGTTGAGGTCTTAGTCATGAATTCTTTGCCTAGACCAATGTCCAGAAGAGTTTTCCCTAGGATTCCTTTTAGTATTTTTATAGTTTCAAGTCTTACAATTAAGCCTGTAATCCATCTTCAGTCGATTTTTGTATATAGTGAGAGATAGGTTACCCCTCTCACGAACAGTGAGTATTAGAGGAAAAAGAATTCGAAGGAAGAAAGAAACTGTGTGCCCAGCATTGCGGCCCATTAACTGTCCTTCCACTTTGATATTCACATAGACGTCCTTCTGTTGAGGGAGGTTGGTGAAAGGGAAGCAGGGCTGAAGAATACCAAGGGCCTTCTCAATATTGTGAAGTACTCTTTTTTTTTTTTTTTAACTTTTATCTTAAGTTCAGGGATACATGTGCGGATTTGTTACATAGAAATGATTTGTTCTCATCATTTAGCTCCCACTTATAGGTGAGAACATGTGTTATTTGGTTTTCTGTTCCTGTGTTAGTTTGCTAAAAATAACCTGCAGCTCGAGCTCCTGACCTCAAGTGATCCGCCCGCCTCGGCCTCCCAAAGTGCGGGTATTACAGGCGTGAGTCACCACAACTGGCCTGGCCAACATGGTGAAACCCCGTCTCTACTAAAAATACAAAAATTAGCCGGGCATGGTGGCGCACGCCTGTAGTCCCAGCTACTGGGGAGGCTGAGGCAGGAGAATTGCTTAAACCTGGGAGGCAGAGGTTGCAGTGAGTGGAGATTGTGCCAATACACTCCAGCCTGGGTGATAGAGCGAGACTCTGTCTCAAAAAAAAAAAAAGAAAGAAAGAAAGAAAAGAATAACCTCCAGCTCTACGTCCCCGCAAAGGACATGGTCTCATTCTTTTTACAGCTGCATAGTAATCATTGGATTGTTTTGAGCCCACCTGTAATGCGATTTGACTTATGGTTTCAAAGATTCACTAGCTGCTGAGTGGAATAGACTGTGGTGAGAAGGGTGGGAACAGACCAGATAGGAGGCTGTGGCCATAACTGCGTGGACTAGATGATGATGGCTTCAGTCAGGAATTTAGCAGTGGGAGAATCAGAATCTGGATAGATTCTCAAGGTACAGCCAAGAGTATTTCCTTAAAGATCACAGGGATGTCTCCAAGGAGTTTGGCCTAAGCCGGGCCGGGGGGAAAACCGCAGGTGGAGCAGGTTTGAGGAGGAAGATTAAGAGTTCTGTTTGGCACTTGCTGAGTTGTAGTTGCCTGTTGAATTCAAGCAGTGATGTCAGGCAGGCAATTGGATGTGCAAGTCCAGAATTCAGAGGAGAGGCCTAAGCTGGAGATGTCCATTTGGAGTCACTAGTATATTCATGGTGTGCATGCCACAAAGTGGAGATCGCCAAGGAAGTGAGCTTACATAGAGAGGAGGACCCAGCACCAACCCTGGATCCCTCTAGGATTAGGAGGCTGTGGGAAGAGAGGGAGCCAGCAGTGAACCCTGAGCAAAAGTGGCCATGATGTCTTGAAAGCCAAGACAGTGTTTCACGGGGAGGGTGTGGTCAGCCCTGTCAGGTGCTAATGATGAGCCAGGTCAGATGAGGACCAAGGTCCCCTGAAAGCAGCCTGAATGTCATTGGTGACCCTCATCACACAGGAGAAACCACACTTCCTTGTCCAGCCTAGCCTTCTTTTTTTTTTTTTTTTTTAAAGACTTTGTTTGTCCCTACTCTACCCTCACAGGTCTTCTTACCCATTCCAGGACCATGATAAATATTTGCTGAGTGAATCGGTGAATGACAGGCCTTACTTTGGTTGAGTCACTCTGCAGGGAGTGGAAGGAATCGCCACTCTCCCCAGACTCTCCTCTCCTCCAATCACTCACCCTGCACTCCAAGCTCCAAAGCAAAAGAGCGCCTCTGCCCATTTTACTGCTGTCCCTCTTCCCTCACAGTGTGGCCCAGGAAGCTCAGAAAGTGGCTGTGGCTGGAGCAGAAGGCCAGGAAGAGGTATAAGCCAGGCTTTGGGGCTTTCTTATTTGATTGTTTGGAATTGTCAGGAATTCCAAGAATGTTGGGACTATCTCTGTGCGAATTTAAATCTGAAACGCATTAGAAAGTTAGATAAGTGTTACCCTCATGTAACATCTGCCATGCTACCCACCTGGATAGGATAAATAGTAGAGCTTTTATTGAAGTTATTAAATGTTCAGAGAGGAATTAATCATGTTGAGTGACTAATTCCAACTAGAAACTCTTGTAATATATATAGATCCAGATGTTTCTCTTGGGAAAGAAAGGAGTCCCATTCCCAGGCATGTATCCAAACGGAATGAAAACATACATCAAGACTAAAACTTGCACACGAATGTTTATAGCAGCATTACTCAATAATAGCCAAAAAGTAGAAACAGCCTAAATGTTCATCAAATGACAGATGGATCAACAAATGTGTCCGATCCATGTAATGGAATGCCGTTCGGCAATAACAAGGACTGAAGTGCTGACACATGCCATATCAGAGATGACCCTTAGAAACGTCATGCTAAGTCAGAGAAGCCAGTCACAAAAGGCCACATACTGTGTGACTCCATTTATAGGAAACGTCCAGCATAGGCAAATTTGTAGAGACAGAAAGGAGGGGCCAGGCACGGTGGCTCATGCCTGTAAATCCCAGCACTTTGGGAGGCCAAGGCAGGCAGATCACCTGAGGTCAGGGGTTCAAGACCAGCCTGGCCAACATGGCAAAACCCTGTCTCTACCTAAAAAACAAAAATTAGCTAGGTGTTTTAAATAGAAAACACCTAAATTAAATAGAAAAATATATTTAATTCTATAGTGTGTGGCATGCACCTGCAATTCCAGCTGCTGAGGAGTCTGAGGCAGGAGAATCACTTGAACCTGGGAAGCGGAGGTTGCAGTGAGCTGAGATCGTGCCACTGCACTCCAGCCTGGGTGACAGAGCGAGACTCTATCTCAAAAAAAAAAAGGAAGAAAGCAGGAGGCTGGGGGAGGAGAAATGAGGAGTGTCTGCTAATGGGTCATGCAGAATTGCTTTTCTGGGTGATAAAAATGTTCCAAAATTGATGGTGGTGATGAAGGCACAACTCTACAAATATTCTAGAGAGACCATTGAATTCTACACTTAAGATTGTTGAATTGTATGGTATATAAATTATATCTCAATAAAGCTGTGACATGAAAAAATAGAAAGAGGCTGAGGTGGGTGGATCACTTGAGGCCAGGAGTTGGATACCAGCCTGGCCAACATGGCAAAACCCCGTCTCTACTAAAACTACAAAAATTAGCAAGGCATGGTGGCATACATCTGTAATCCCAGCTACTCGAGAGGCTGAGACATGAGACTCACTGGGCCCCACAAGGCAAAGGTTGCAGTGAACCAAGATCAAGCCACTGCACTCCAGTCTGGGCAACAGAGTAAGATTCTGTCTCAAAAAAAGCAAACAAACAAAAAATAGAAAGAGGGAAAATGTAAAACTTGAAATATTTGAGTCCAAGAACT
This sequence comes from Pan paniscus, assembly GCF_029289425.2. Lineage (NCBI taxonomy): Eukaryota > Metazoa > Chordata > Mammalia > Primates > Hominidae > Pan > Pan paniscus. Next base: position 26,214,952 of record NC_073266.2, on the reverse strand, counting down.
GGAAGAAATATTTAAGATTATCTAGTGCAAACCACAAGTATAGAATTACAAGGTGTTTGAATTTCTTTGGACAATATTCTTTCCCTTTTATGTCAGTTATTTGTTGACAGACTTACAGCTACTGCAGAATTACAGAGGGGCTCAGTGGCTGCCTTTGAAATCTTTCCTTTTATATGTATGTGGAAATTGTAATCCCCTCATACCTTTAAGCTAGTGCAGGTGTTGAGCTTCCTGTAGCCACTGAGGTTCCCCAGAGCTAGGGGCTGCACCTTCTCAGAACAAAAGCTCAATAGAACAAAAACCCTTGGCTGGGCGGGGTGGCTCACGCCTATAATGTCAGCACTTTGGGAGGCCGAGACAGATGCATTGCTTGAGCTCAGGAGTTGTCAGAACCAGGCTGGACAACATAGCGAGAACCTGTCTCTACTAAAAATACAAAAAAATAGCCAGGCGTGGTGGTGTGCGCCTGTGGTCCCAGCTACTCAGGAGGCTGAGGTGGGAGGATCTCTTGAGCCCAAAGGGGCGGAGGTTGCAGTAAGCCGAGATTGCATCACTGCGCTCCAGCCTGAGTGACAGAGTGAGATCCTGTCTCAAAAAAACCCTTGTTGGTTCCCAATTAGGACACTATCAGCTAATTTTATGGTGTTGGGTGCAAGTACATCTGCCCATTGATAACACAGAGATCACAGGCCTGCACATTGCCTGGCAGGTGTGAGCTGTTGGTCCCAGTGGGGCTGCATATGGCTGGACCAGTCCCAGCTCGTCACCTGGAAAACTCAGCCCGGAGCCTGCAGGGAGGGGCTGTCCAGTGGTGGGTCACTAGCATCCCCTTACCCCACAGAGGACTGAGGCTTGGTTTACAGCACGCAGCCCCTCAGGTACATTTCAGAGCTGCATCTCATGTTGTTTATGGCAGTATTCTGCTGCCCCTTTTCTTCCCTGTGGCATATTTTTCCTAGTCATCTGTTGCCCTTCTGTTCCATCCACGCTGGCTATAAGTGCATTGGCCTGGACAAGTCACATTTTCTTGGGCCGTTCCTGAAGGGTCTGAAGGCTGAGAACAAATCCAGGAATCTGTGGGTGTGGTTGAAGCTCAGTTCTGAATGCAGTGCCCTTGGGCCGCCCCCCACACCCCATCGTGCTTATGATCTGAGCACAGCCCCTCCTGCAGCTCAGAACCTGTGCCCCCTTCTCTCTTCTGCACCAGGACTTAATGTGGTGCTCTCCACATGCAGGTGTTCTGTAGACGTTTCTAGAATTTCCTTTACTTACCATGTGTTGCTCCCCTGCCCCACCATTGAAATCCGGGCCTTGCCACATTTCCCAAAAGCCACAACGCCACATTCCTGGGTGCCTTCATTGCACCCAAAGCCGCCAAAGGAGCCTCCTGGACCGTCCCACGGCCCCAGCGCAGCCCTCCCCACGGCTGATCGCCACACTCTTGACTGCCCCACGGCTGTGCTTGTCCTCCCTGACACCACATCCCCGCACCCCCACTCGCTTCTCCTTTGTCTTTCCAGCCTCTTTCACCATGTCCTCCTGCCCCTCGCCCCTCACAGACTCTCCTCCTTTCTGCCCCACCCACCTTCCCCTGTGAGCTGTGAACTGGTCAGTCCTGGCCTTAGCACCAGCCTCTGCCCAGGAATACTGGATTATCCCTTGGACCAGGCGAGGAAACTGTTAACTGTCAGCAGTCGGACCTAAGAACCCACCCACCCCAGCCGGGATTCGAACCCCAGCACTCAGATACCAAAATCTATGCTCAAATTGCCATAAACATTATTTCATGCCTTCTCATTAGAAACGGTGTGTTTTACACTAAAATTTGCCAACAGAAAAATATATTTAATTCTATAGTCACTGTCAGCAAGAATATAGCAAGCCCACCTTTACAGATATTTGCTTTAAATTTAACCTTGTTGCCCCCAAAAAGGGATCTCCTTTCTCCATTTTGCTTCTCAACAGGTAAAACAGAAAGGATACGGAGTGACTAAAAAGACCAAGAATAAGAGTAATACCCTAAAATGTTACATAATTCAAGCTTGATGTTCCAAGGAGAATTTTTGTCAGATAACTTAGAGGCTTGTCTGGAAGCAAAGACTAAAGTCGTGATTCTTTGAATCTTTTTTCCCTGATGAAAATACCTAATTATTTTATTTCTGTTCCCACACAAATAAGTTTCTCTTGTGAGTCTCTTTGGCATGCTGCAAGTGCACAGCTTTCTTAGAGAATTAGGATTTTACAGAGAGAATCTTAGGTCTATGAGTGGGAGTATTGTGAAAAGTCAAAAGCTAAAAAATTAATTTTGTGGGAAAAAAAATACTTGAGGAAAATTCTATGTTCCATCACTGGAGACTCGATTTATTTAATTCTGTACTGTGGGACCTGGTTAGTAAAAGTTTATACTTTCCACAGTTGTTTTGTGAGGTTATAATTTGGAAATAAAAGATAGCATCCCTAGACAAATCTTCAAGTATCTTTGAAAAAATGAGTAAAAGCAGTAGAAATCCTGCAACTGGCCCTGGGGGGCTATGAAGGTCCCTTGGCTTCATCTTCCTGTACTTGGGAACCTGCAGGGAATTCTGTTTCTGCCCCAGGCCTCAAGGATCTTGAGAGAATTAATATGTGAAATTAGCAAGCTTGCAGGACACAGGAACAAATACAGAGATCAATTGTATTTCTGGGCACTAGAAATGAAAAAAATCTGAAAAATGAAATTTATAAAACATGAACATTAAAAATGACATTCAGGCTGGGCGCGGTGGCTCACGCCTGTAATCCCAGCACTTTGGGAGGCCAAGGTGGGCGGATCACCTGAGGTCAGGAGTTCAAGACCAGCCCGGCCAACATGGTGAAACCCTGTCTCTACTAAAAATACAAAAATTAGCTGGGCGTGGTGGCGCATGCCTGTAATCCCGGAGGCTGAAGCAAGAGAATCACTTGAACCTGGGAGGCGGAGGTGCAGTCAGCCGAGCTTGCACCACTGCACTCCAGCCTGGGTGACAGAGTGGGACTCCGTCTCAAAAAAAAAAAAAATTAAGAAATAAATAACATCCAAAAAAGTTTACTTGGAAAAAAATTTAACAGATGTAAAAAATCTATATGCTGAAAACTACAAATCATTATTGAGATAATTTAAATAAGATGTAAGTAGGCCAGGTGTGGTGGCTCATACCTGTAATCCCAGCACTTTGGGAGGCCAAGGCAGGCAGATCACGAGGTCAGGAGTTCAAGACCAGCCTGGCCAACATGCTGAAACCCCATCTCTATTAAAGATACAACAAATTAGTCGAGCATGGTGGCGCACACCTGTAATCCCAGCTACTCAGGAGGCTGAGGCAGGAGAATTGGTGGAACCCGGGAGGTGGAGGTTGCAGTGAGCCGAGATCACTCTATTGCGCTCCAGCTCGGGCGACAGGGTGAGACTCCATCTTAAAAAAAAAAAAAAAAGACGTAAGTAGAGAAATAACATGTTCAATTATGTTCATGGATTACACAACTCATTAAGGTGGCATTTCTTCTCAAAGTGACCCATAGATTCAATGTAATCCCAATCAAAATACCAACAGGCTTTTTTATAAAAATTGACAAGCTAATGCTAAAATTTATGCAAAAATTCAAAAGACTTAGAGGCTTGTCTGGAAGCAAAGACTAAAGTCGTAATTCTTTGAATCTTTTTTCCCTGATGAAAATACCTAATTATTTTATTAGAATAGCCGAAACAATGTTAGAAAAGGAGAACAAAGTTGGAGAAGTTAGAACTGCCTAATTTGAAGACTTACTAGAAAGCCACAATAATCAAGACAGTATAGTGCTAGCATGAGGAGAGAGCTAGAGATCAGTGGAACAGAATTGAGAATTCAGAAACAGATCCACCTTCATATGGTCCATTTTAAGAGAGATGTCAAGCGCAGTGGCATGTGCCTGTGGTCCCAGCTACTCAGGAGGCTGACATGGGAGGGTGGCTTGAGCCCAGGAGGTCGAGGCTGCAGCGAGCTGTGATTGCACCACTGCACTCCAGCCTGGGGAACAGAGCAAGACCCTGTGTCTAAAGCAAATTTAAAAATTAAAAACAATTTTAAAAGAGAGCCAGAGGTACTAAGGATTCAAGGAGAAAGGGTAGTCTTTTCTCTAAATGTTCAGGAGAAGCTGGATATCCCTATGGAAAAAAAGTGAATATTGACCCTTTCCTTACACCATACCCAAAAACTAATTTGCATGGATCATAGACCTAAATGTAAGAGCTGAAAACAATAAACTTTAAGAAAAAAAATGGAAGAAATATTTTTTACTAAGTGGTAGGCAAATAGTTCTTTGATAGAACACAAAAAAAAGGATAAACTCTAAAAGAAAAAAATGGATTAATTGGACATCAGAATTTAAAACTTTGTTCATCAGGCACAGAAAAACACTGGGCCGGGCGCGGTGGCTCATGCCTGGAATCCCAACACTTTGGGAGGCTGAGGTGGGTGGATCACCTGAGAACAGGAGTTCGAGACCAGTCTGACCAACATGGTGAAACCCCGTCTCTATCAAAAATACAAAAAATTAGCCAGGCATTGTGGCAGGTGCCTGTAATCCCAGCTACTTGGGAGGCTGAGGCAGGGGAATTGCTTGAACCTGGGAGACAGAGGTTGCAGTGACCAGAGATCATTCCATTGCACTCCAGCCTGGGCGACAGAGCAAGACTCTGTCTCAGAAAAGAAAAGAAAAGAAAAAGAAAAAAATGAAAAACAAAACACCATATGGTCTCATCATATATGGAGTCTTAAAAAGTTGATCTTGGCCAGGTGCCACTAGTGGCTCACACCTGTAATCCCAGCACTTTGGAAGGCCAAAGCAGGTGGATCACTTGAGGTCAGGAGTTGGGGACCAGCCTGACCAACATGGCGAAACGCTGTCTGTACTAAAAATACAAAATTAACTGGGCATGGGGTGGCACATGCCTGTAATACCAGCTACTTGGGAGGCTAAGGCAGGAGAATCACTTGAATTCGGGAAACAGAGGTTGCAGTGAACCGAGATCACGCCACTGCACTCCATCCTGGGCAATAAGAGTGAAACTCCATCTCAAAAAAAAAAAAAAAAAAAAGTTGATTTCATAGAAGTAGAGAGTAGAAGTGGTTACCAGAGGTTGGAGAGGGGAAAGTAGAGGAGAGGGAATTGGAAGAAGCTGATCAATGGGTACAGAGTTACAGTTAGACATGAAGAATAAGTTTGGGCGTTCTATTACACAGTAGAGTGACTATAGCAAATAATAATGTAGTGTATATTTCAAGTTAGCCAGAAGAGCAGACTTGGAATATTATCACCCCAGAGAAATGATAAATATTTAAAGTGATAGAGATAGTAGTTACCCAGATTTGATCATTATACTATGTATATACTCATTGAAGCACCACATTATACCCCATAAATATGAAGTTATTATGTGTCAATTATGTATTAGTCCATTCTTTATATATTTCTTTATAGTCACTGCTATAAAGAAATAGCTGAGACTGTGTAATTTATGAAGAAAAGAGATTTAATTGACTCATAGTTCTGCAGGCTGTACAGGAAGCAAAGCGGCTTCTGCTTCTGGGGAGGCCTCAGGAAACTTAGAATCATGGCAGAAGGCGAAGGAGAAGCAGACATGTCTTACCTGGCCACAGCAGGAGAAAGAGAGAAGTGCTCAAACAAGCAGCTCTCACGAGCACTAAGTCACCGAGGGGGAAGTCCGCCTCCATGATCCAGTCACCTCCCACCAGGCCCCACCTCCAACATTGGGGATTACAATTCAACATGAGATTTAGGCTAAGATACAGTTCCAAACCATATCAGATTATATATTTTTAAATGTTTTAAATAAAAAAATAAACTTTGCTCATCAAAAAATACTTAAGAAAAATAAAATGCAAATTTGGGAGAAAATATTTGCAAAACCTATAGCTGATAAAGGATTTTAATCCAGACTATTTGTTGTAATCTCTTACTTTTATTTTTAAAAAACTCAATAATAAGAAAACAATTGTTGAGCCAACAGTTTCATAAAAGATAGCCAACGTAATTCATCATTAGGGAAATGCAAACTAAAACCACAACAAGATACCACTACATGCCCACTAGAATAATTAAAATTAAGAAAACGAAGCCAAGCACTGGTGAGGATGTGCAAATACTAGAACCCCTAAACATTGCTCTTGACAATGCAAAATGGTGCAACCACCATGGAAAACATTTTGACAATTTTTAAAACTTAAACGTTCACTTACCATAAAACCTGCAATTCCCATCCTGCCCAAAAGAAATAAAAATAAATGTCCATACTAAGACTTTTACACAAATAGTCCTAGAAGCACTATTCACAATAGTCAAAAACTGGAAATAACCCAAGTGCCCATCAGCTGGTGAATGGATAAATGAAACATGATATATCCATAAAATGGAATAGAACTCAGCAATTTTTTTATTTTTTATTTATTTAATTTTTTTGAGACCGAGTCTTGCTCTGTCACCCAGGCTGGAGTGCAGTAGCACAATCTCAGCTCACTGCAGCCTCCGCCTCCTGGGTTCAAGCGATTCTCCTGCCTCAGCCTCCTAAGTAGCTGGGACTACAGGCACCCGCCACCACACCCAGCTAATTTTTTTGTATTTTTATTAGAGACGGGGTTTCACCATTTTAGTCAGGATGGTCTCGATCTCCTTTCATGATCCACCTGCCTCGGGCTCCCAAAGTGCTGGGATTATAGGCATGAGCCACCGCACCCGGCCACTCTAATTTTTTTTAAAAAGGCCAGCCTGGCCAACACAGTGAAACCCTGTCTCTACTAAAAATACAAAAATTAGCTGGATCTGATGGTGGGCACCTGTAATCCCAGCTACTGGGGAGGCTGAGGCAGGAGAATCTCTTGAACCTGGGAGGCGGAGGTTGCAGTGAGCCAAGATCGTGCCACTGCACTCCAGCCTGGGCGACAGAGTGAGACGCTGTCTCAAAAGAAAAAAAAAAAAGAACAAACTGTTAATGTACATAACAAAATGGATGAATTTCAAAAATGTGCTAAGTGAAAGAAGCCAGTCAGAAAAGACTATGGTTTTATTTACATGAAGTTTCTAGAAAAGGCAAAACTATAGAGACAGAAGGAACTGAGTGGTGGTTGGGGCCTGGGGTGGTGGCACGGCTTGGCTCCAAAGGAGGATGAGGCGCCTTTCGTGTGATAGAGGAATTCTAAAACCTGGGTGTTGGTGGTTGCATGACTTTATAAATGGATGAATTTATGGCATATATAGTATACTCAAAAAGTTGTTTAAACATGACACTAATAATAATTGAAGTAGGCTAAGTCCTGAGGGAAAAATAGATGTGTGGGGTATATTGCAAATTTGTACTTGTCCTCACTGGTCTCTTATACCCAAGGAACTGCTATTGAGCAGAGAACAGGGAAGCTAGCCAGCCTCAGAGCATGCTTTTGAATCCAGGTTTGACCACTTCCTAGTCAAGTGAACTTAAGCAGTTTTATGAAGTATTCTCGATGGTTCTCATGTTGTCATTGAATTACCTGCACAGCAGGATTGTTTGAGACAGATAGACCTTGTACCTAGGATCTCAGAACATTGCCTGGGCACTCGGTAAATGCTAAGGTAAACGTTAACCTCATGCGGTTGCTTAGTTGTTGAACTTGTTGCCTGTGGCGATCACGCTTCTCGCTAGGAAAGATGCTTTCCCCTCAGGAACTGCAAAGGCTTTTAATTGGCTTGTTTTCGTGTAGTTTTCTTTTTTGTTTGGTTGTGTTTTTTGAGACAGATTTCTTGCTCTGTCGCCCAGGCTGGAGTTCTCTGCTCACTGCAACCTCCACCTCCCAGGTTCCAGTGATCTCCTGTCTCAGCCTCTCGAGTAGCTGGGATTGCAGGTGCGTGCCACAACACCGGGCTAATTTTTGTATTTTTAGTAGAGACGGGCTTCCACCATGTTGGCCAGGCTGGTCTCGAACTCCTGGGCTCTGGTGATCCGCCCGCCTCAGCCTCGCAAAGTGTCGGTATTACAGGCATGAGCCACCACGCACAACCCATTTGTGAAGTTTTTTTTAACGTGGTTTCTGAAAACTGTTCCTCAATAGAATTTTAGATATACTGGCCAGGCACTATGCCTCATGCCTGTAATCCCAGCACTTTGGGAGGCTGAGACGGGCGGATCACTTGAGGCCAGCCTGGCCAGTGTGGCAAAACCCCATCTGTACTAAAAATTAAAAAAAAAAAAAAAAAATTAGCCGGGTGTGGTGGCTCCTGCCTGTAGTCTCAGCTAGTCAGGAGGCCGAGGCACGAGAATGGCTTGAACCCAGGAGGCAGAGGAGAATTTTAGATAAACTGTGTAACATTAAATTTCAGGATGGACAGAAATTATACATAACAAAATCATAGTGTTATAACACTGTAAAATAACAAAATAACATATCCAGACTTTTAACTTGATATTCACCAGATACCTGAAAAAAGAAACAACGGATACCTACTAGCTCATTCTGTTATCCAAGGGATAAAATTGAGTAGGTGTATTGTAAATGTATCAGACCTAAACTCGAGTTTTAAAAAATTCAATTTAAATGGATACTGTCCTGAAACTGCCTGTTTCTAAGGCTCATGTGATTACAGTGGTGGACATTATTCACTAGGTTCCCGTAAAAGGTTACATTAAACAACTTAAACGACTGTGAGTGCTTCCACTTGGTCCAGAAAGGATTTAGTGCTGCTCACAAAGTTACAATACAAGTTAATAAAGCAACTGAAAATGTGGGAGGATGAAGGCAGGAACGGGGAGAGTGAGTTTTGTGGAACCGCAGTGAAGTTACTGCTCAGTGTGTCTGACCGAGGCCTTCACACGTGCCGGGACGCACCCTGAAACTTGGTTTCTAAGCTTTCACGCAGTGAACTCAGTGACGTAAATGAAAGCAGTAGGAAAGTCACAGGATCCACAGATTAAAAATGAATAATAAAATGTAAAAAGCAGTTGCTTGAGAAATGCAAGAGTATTCCCGACACTAAAATTAGAAGTATTTTTCATAAGTCACCCTAGAAAGAATATTGTGCGAACGTTGGGAACATTTTCACACTCAACCCAGGGATATGGTCCACCAGCCCACAGGGCAGGGCTCAGTGTGGACCACCGGCCACCCCCAGCATGGCGAGTGGGAGCAGGGCGGCCTGACCCCACAGCCGCCAGACAGACGGCACCACGCTCACGTCAAGTGATGGGAAATAGCTCTTTGATTTTTATTTCAAAATGAAAAATGTATCCCAAATGTCAGTGTAACCAAAAAGTCATTTGACTGTGTTATATTAGCACAGAAATTATGCAAGAAATGTTATTCTTACACTTCTTATTGTCATCTGTTTGTTTGCATTTTAAAGTAATTAAGAAGAATTTAAAAGCAAAAAACTTTTTTTTACTCATCTGAGAATTTCATGTTATCTTTGAGTATACTTTCAATATAAAGGTAGTCGTAGATAGCAGTATCAGAAGGAAAATGTTGTCAATATGAAATAGAGTCATTACAACTTTAATTTTTTTTAATTTTAGTTTAAATGTTGATTTAAAAATCAAAATTGTACTTCAAAATTTTAAAGCCTTGCTTTTAAAAAATAGGTTTAAACTTGGTATCATTATTTTTATTTTATATAACTGAAATCCCTTTGAATATAAATAACAAATATTCACATATATCAGTTGCTGAACATATGAAGATCACATGGCAATTCTCATATTCAGTAATACAGAAAAAATTAAGAAATTTAACTTAGTAATTTTCTTTTTATGCTTTCAGTTTTTATATACCCTCAGATGTCAAAAACAGGTTACATTTTACTGTGAATTACTCTTTTCAGACACATACACACACAAAAAAACCCTGAAATTATTTTTATTTAGTATTATTCATCTTAGTTGCTAATGTAGACATACTGAAATTATTCTTCATATTAATTTCTCCGTTGTTTTTTAAAATGTATGAGATCTATAGGGAAGGAAAAAAACTAGAGCCTGTGAATTAAAATGACAACAGACAAATTAACAAGAGAAAAGACATACAAATTTTATTAATGTTTTTAATTTTATATGCACAGGGGCATCACAGAAAAGAAGTGGAACATACAAAAAAAAAGTTAGAGTTGGGAGCTTGTATACCATTTTAACAAAGGGTGACAAATTGTGGAAGAAGTGACTACAAATGAAAGGGGATTTGGGCTCCTAGGGTTGATATAATTGTGAGAAAGGGCTATTTTAGTAAGGTTTGCTTATGCAGACTCATCTTGGTGACAGCTCTCTGTCTCTGTGATAAAGGTCACTCTTATCCTAGTACAGGGTGGGGGATATTTATGCTCTTTTTTAGGCAGAAAGGGGGAGAGCAGACAGCTCTTCTTATATCTGTTGTTTCTCATTTGCCTTCAGCTCAAAATAATCAATATGCCAGTGTCACATAATTGGGGGTGGCGTATTTTGATCCCTATCAGAATCCTAGCCTAGCTCTGAACAAATGTTTAATTATACCTTAAGAAGCTTCACTGGCTGGCTAAATATTTAATGACTTCGCAGAATCCTTTTCTATGTGTTTATGTATTTTTTAGTTGAGATAATGGTATTACGGCTATTTTTTAAAAGTCTTTATGTTTTAGAAATAATGTTGAAATAACATGATATGCTGCCTTATAAATAAAATATTTGTTTCAAAATAATAAAAGCAGTGTAAAAGTGGATGAGATATGGATGAAAAGAAATTGGCCATGTGTTGATAAATGTGGAACCTGAGTAATGGGTACCTGGAGATTCATTCTATTTTTATAAGTTTGAAACTTTTCCATGTAAAACATTGAAGTAACAATCACAACAACAGCCCTGGAATTCACCATGAAGTTTTTAGAACCCTTTAAAAAGTAAATATGTGGCATCATGGGGACTTAGCTGTATGCTAGTCCGACATGTTTACCCATGAGGAAGTCGAAGTGAAGAGAGATTGTTGTCGCTTTTGTGTTTCTTCAGTGTTATCTAAATCACCTACTTAAAAATCACAGTGCCTACAATCCCTGTTTTACTCTTGCTATCAACACATGCTCCAGAAATTCTGTATCTTCATTCTTGGTTCAAGCACTTCTCTGTAATTCTCTCAGGCTTCAGCTCAAACCTAGAGTTTTGTCGCCTATAAAGCAGTTCCAGTCCTCACCAGTGAATCTTACCCAACCACAGGACATTAAGCCTTATCCCATGAGCTGAATTTACACTTGGCATCTTTGCAATGTATTTGTGAATCGTGGAAGGACCACAGAAGTTACTGAGCTTTACAGACCTGTGGGAATCCTCATGAGTGTCTTGTGTTGCTTTAACAAGGTACCCTTGTATGAGATCCCCTGTACTTTATCCAGCGAAGAGTGGTTTTTCTAAAATAGTGGTTTTAAAGAAACACAGTAGAAAACTAAAGAATAGAAGATGATTTAATATATATATAATAAAAGGTGGCAGTATGCATACTGGTTAAAAACACAGGCAGTGGAATAAGATATTCTGCTATTACCTGCTGTGTGCCCTTGGGTGGATTACTTAACTTCTCTGAGCACAGTGATAACAGCCACCTCTTCCAGTTTTGTGAGAGTTAAATGCGATCATGTGTTAAAGTACTGTGCACAGTACCCTCGACAAAATAAGAACTACGTAAGAACTATTTTAAATAGGGATTATCATGTGAGTAAGGCCCTTACTGTGACATGCAGGAAATTAACGCAAAATGAGAAAGGGTATTGCGAAGGAAATGAGAAAACAGCAGAAGCCGAAGCCTGAAGGAATGAGCTGAGGCCTGGGGGCGCTGAGGATCCCAGCCTCGCTGGGCAGGGCCTCCAAGCTGGGGAGCTGCGGGGGTGCGCTGTTTGCAGAGGCAGGTGGGGCGGTGATACTGATGTTTCTGCAGGAGGGAGCCGGGAGGTCCCTGAGCAGGGGCCCCAGTAAATGCTTCAGAGCTAGAATGTCCTCCCTTTCCAGCTCACCAAGGGCTGAAGCACAAGGGCCTCCCGCCTCCCTGCAGCGCACATCCGCCCTCTGGCGAGGCCAGGCCGGCATCCAGTGTGGCCCGGTGGCCAGAACGCGCCCAGGCCATGGCTGCCACTCCGTAGGCCTCCGTTTCACGGGTGCTAAGTAAGTCGAAAAGCAAGGGCGTCTGATAGGAGCCTCAGTTTCTCCTCCGCCTGCCAGGAGGTCTTGTGCGTGCAGAGCGGCGGATGCGTGTGGCACCGCAGGCGCGGGGCGAGGGCGGCTCCGGAGAGGCCCAGGGGCTTAGCGCGCCTGGCTTTCCACAGCCCGGCTTCGGGCCTACTCAAGATGGGGTTTCTCAGGCGGGGCGTGGTGGGCGCGCCTGTGGAATCACTTGAGCCTGGAGTTCGAGACCAACCTGGGCAACATGAGACCTCCCTTCCCATCCCCCCCACCGCCAAATCTCAAAACAAACAAACGAACAAACAAATTAGCTGGATATTGTGGTACACACCTGTCGTCCCCGCTGCTCAGGAGCCTGAGGGCAGAGGATCGCTTGAGCCTAAGAGTTGGAGACCAGCTTGGGCAACATGGTAAAACGCCGTCTCTAGGAAAATACAAAAATTAGCCAGACGTGGTGGCACGCAGGTGTAGTCCCAGCTACTTGGGAGGCTGAGGCAGGAGGATTGCTTGAGCTCGGGAGGTTAAGGCTGCAGTGAACCCAGATTGCACCACTGCACTCCAGCCTGTGAGAAGGGGCAGAGTGAGACCACGTCTCAAAAAATTAAAGTTAAAAATTAAAAAGATCAATTTCTCAACCCTCTCACTGACCTCTAGCCACATGCCTGTTAGCTCTGGGGTCAGCACCGTGTGGGCTCACTTCCATGGCTGGTTGGGTAGTAGGGTGACCACACGACCGTACCCCACACGGTTTGGAGCCCTTTCTGCCCTGCAGGGCCTGGAGCAATATTGTTTTTCTTTTTTTTTTTTCTTTTTTTTTTTTTTTTGACCAAATTTAGATTAATTACTCCAGTCTTGGTCGTTTTTAATTCCATTTGGAAATCTATTATAGTGAATAACTCTTATGTGAACTTTTATAAAATCTGGTGTCTGTGGTTCCTGTGTTTGGGTAAATCCAGTTAAATTTGTTTCAATGTAGCATGAGTCTATAGTTTTTATATATCATACGTCTGTCGTGTCCAGACATATCAGGTGCCCAGAGCTGGCAACTGGAAGATCCATCACCATGAGGCAGCGATGTCACTCTCTTCATGGCCATCTTGATAACGGCATAATGCAGGATTGATCTTTACACATGTGTGTGTGTGACGTGTGTGTGTGTATGGACTTGGATGGCTCTTCGAAGGAAATCTTTTTAAGGAAACCTACAAACTCCTTTACTGGGTTAATGGGAGCATCAGAGGAAGATTCCAGAAGGAAACATAAACCTAGGGAGACAAGATGAAAACTGAGAGCTTTAGCCACCCCCTTCAGGGGGAGAATGTCTCTTTTTTTGTCAACTGGGAACCATTTGGGTTTGTTGATAATGGTGACAGACAGATACAGATATAGACTACGCCATAACTTACAAGATTGTCCCTGATACTGTGAAATCAGAATTGGATTTTCTAAACGCTAATAAAGCCTACACTCTGGGTGCCTCACTTGTACTCCCCTTCCAAGGATTTATACCTAATTTTGTATTCATCATTTTGCATCTGTTTTTTCAAAGAGAGCCTTCCAAATTGTGAGCATTAAACCCCTCACAGTGCTTGGATCCACCTTTGTATGGAATTGTGAGTCCTTAAGAAAAAGTGCCAGTCCTTCTTTTTTTCTCCAAGGAATCTGTGTTGATTCCTAGAAATGTGGCAGCTGATAAGCATGAAGGAGGAGTCACTGGGACAGGCCATGGAGCCTGAGAACCCTGAAGATCACAGGCAGGCAAATCACTGCCGTGGGAAGGGCGTGAATATCCCCCCAAAGTGTTTTGTGAACATTTACGTAACTTCTTTTGTGTTTAGCTACTAATGTAGTTATTTGCTTCCATAGCCCTTTTGGGTAATATTACCAATATGAATTCATAAGCCGTTCATTTACTTTTGAGATGAAAAATGTTCTTCTTTCAGAGCATCTTGCTTGCCATAATAATAGGTGAAGTTGAGCACAGTGACCTCATGGCTCTGGAATGAACGAAAAATTACAATTCACACTTAACTCCTAGTTTTTTTAAACGAAAAAAGAAATAAATTATCATCCCCAAAGTGTAATTTTTAAAGTTCCTTTTTTATGTACCTAATATGTCTGGGCCAAATTTAATCCATCTACTCAACCATGTCCATTCCTAATCATAACTCACATAGAAAACGTAAAAGGCAGAAGCTAAGACAAAACTTGTCCTTATAATATGCATGTTTTTTTCATTGCTGAGATGAGGGTTCAATGAGTTAAGTTACTGAATTCTAAATACTTTAGAATTATGCTGTTAATTGTATTTATAGCTAACATATGGTATTAACTTTGACGTAATTTGCATTTTGGGGGACTTTCCAGAATGATAAAACTATTTTGGGCCAGGCATGGTGGCTCACGCTTGTAATCCAAACATTTTGGGAGGCTGAGGTGGGAGGATCACTTGAGGTCAGGAGTTCGAGACCAGCCTGGTCAACATGGTGAAACCCCGCCTCTACTAAAGATACAAAAATTAGCCAGGCACAGTGGCATGTGCCTGTAAACCCAGCTTCTCAGGAGGCTGAGGCAGGAGAATCGCTTGAACCTGGGAGGCGGAGGTTGCGGTGAACCAAGATGGCACCACTGCACTCCAGCCTGGGTGACAGAGCGAGACTGTGTCTCAAAAAAAAAAAAAAAACTTTTGCAATTTGACTTGAGTAATGATAACATGCATGCATACATTTTTTATCACACTAAACATAGAGTCGGTGCATTTTACTATGCAGACTTCCACAAAGAAAATCTGAATGCTACTTGCAAAAAACAGTTTTTGCAGTTTCTTTTTCCTTTTAACTTTTTAAAAGGTTATTACACTTTTTTTTTTTTAATTTGTAACTCTTTCAAACTTTAGGAATTCTTTGACCATGTGAAAAAACTTTGGGACGATGAAGGCGTGAAGGCATGCTTTGAGAGATCCAACGAATACCAGCTGATTGACTGTGCACAATAGTAAGTTGTGTCCTGTACAAGTTGCAGGGCCCTTTGAAGAATATGATTGCATGCATGATTATGCTGCCTTCTCAGTATGAAGTTTCTTGAGTGCAAGGAATGAATAATTAACCTTTTATGACAGAAATCAACTTTTAAAATGAGACATGTTTAGTAGATGGAAAATTGAAAATCCAGTAAGAATCAATGTTTCTGAGAACCAGAAAGTTTCGTTCATTTTGTCCTGATTGTTTTCAGTTCTCTTCATTTTTTGACTTTTACATAGAGCTATATGCATATTGGTAAGTTAAAGTGAACTTCCATGGTTATTGTTAGGTTTTGATTTTGGAGCAGGGGCCTCAAATTATATTTTAAAATAATACGAACCTTTTGATCAAGGCCAGGCTCTTAAAGTAATGTGATCATTCTGTACACATTAGAAGTATACCAGAAGGCTGGGCCCGATGGCTCACACCTGTAATTCCAGCACTTTGGGAGGCCAAGACAGGCGGATCACCTGAGGTCAGGAGTTCGAGACCAGCCTGGCCAACATGGTGAAACCCCATCTCTACTAAAAATACAAAAATTAGCTAGGCGTGGTGGTGGGCGCCTGTAATCCCAGCTACTCGGGAGGCTGAGGCAGGAGAATCACTTGAACCTGGCAGGCGGAGGTTGCAGTGAGCCGAGATTGTGCCCTTGCACTCTGGCCTGGGCGACAGATGAGACTCTGTCTCAAAAAAAAAAAAAAGGAAAAGGACACTGGTGCCAGGACTGGCTCATTGTTTTTCCCTGAAACACTTACTTTTCCATTTTGTTTTGCTATGTTAGATATATTCTATTGCTATTAGAAAATAATGGTCCTTAGAACAATGTTAAATTATTAAGAAGTTCTAGATATGTTTGCTGTTTTGATAATTAAAAATTGTAGTTGACTAGTTGTTTTATGTAAAGCTGTGGATAGCAAGAAATAAAAAATTTTACATTTTAAATCTCTAAACTCTAAAAATTCATATACATAGAAGAGATTCCATAGCATAAAATCTGGGAATTCATAGTATTTGGAACCAATCAGTGGAGCTGCATTGTGAATGTTGATTTCCAGGAGGGAGTGGTTGTGTTGGCCCAAGCTCCTGCTTACTAGGTTCTACTTCCAGTCACCATCCCCCATGGGATGGGCCTCAAGCACCCAGCGAAGCCCAGAGAGCCAGGCTCCAAGGGGCCCATGGCAAGGGCCAGAGGAGGAGGAGGAGCGGCAGGGGGGAAGGAAGAGGAGGAGGAGGAGACACTAAGCATGGTTGGGGAAAGAAAGAGTGCTCATAAAGAAGTGAGGGAGGTCAGTGGGGCCAGACACCCCCAGGGCTGAAGACCACAGCAAGGAACTTGGGTTTTCTTTCAGCTACAGCAACCAGCCATCCCAGCCATAGGCTCCAAGCATGAGGTTGTCAGGGAAAGCAGAATGCAGAAGGCAGAGACCCTGTGGGGTGCCTTGGGTTGGGCTGGGGTAGCCATGCAGGTGAGTGCTGGAAACTGAAGGGCAGAACTAGCTAGTGGACTTAATGAGGAAAGGGATCCAGGAGGGTACAGGGTGAACCACGGTGCCATTTACTGCAAAGGGGACATCTAGGAGACTTAGGGAAGAGATCCAGCTCTGATTTGGAGAAGTTGAGTTTGAGATGCCAAATGGAGAGCCATGTGGAGGCATCGAGCAGTCAGTCTGTTGTCAGAGCCTGGAGCTCGGAAGAGAGGCAGATGGCCCCAGTGTACCGGTCATCAGCTACTGATGGTATGCAGAGCCTGGGAATCCAGAGCACACGAGGAGTGCCCGCAGAGAGGAGAGGGCTCTGGGCCTGAGAAAGTTCAGCTTCAGACAAGGAAGAGCCTCACAGCACATCTGGGAGAGAGGGAGTGCCCAGCAGAGGGCACAGGTCGTCCGGGCCAGATGCTGGAGAGACCCGGAAGGAGGAGGGCTGATGGTCCTAGTAAGATTGTACTTAACCTCCTTCTTACCTTGTCCAAGGACGGGATGTCCCACGCTCAGTCCGCAGGCATGTGGTGAGCGCTCTTGGCAAGGCAAAGTATAGTAAAGCATCGAGAATGTAGCACACACCTGCTGCAAACACCCTCAGAGGACCGTAGAAAGGGTTAGCCACCTCCATTATACACTAAAGAAAGTATTTACTCATGAAAATTTTTAATTAATGAAAAAAGTATTTAAAATGTCCTGGCCGGGCATGGTGGCTCATGCCTGTAATCCCAGCACTTTGGTAGGCCGAGGAGGGTGGATCACCTGAGGTCAGGAGTTCAAGACCAGCCTGGCCAACATGGTGAAAACTTCATCTTTACTAAAAATACAAAAATTAGCCGGGCGTGGTGCTGGACACCTGTAATCCCAGCTACTCGGGAGGTTGAGGCAGGAGAATCGCTCGAACCCGGGAGGCGGAGGTGGCAGTGAGCCGAGATTGTACACCTGCACTCCAGCCTGAGTGACAGAGCAAGGCTCGTCTCAAAAAAATGAAAATTAAAAAATTTAAAATGTCCTATTTCCTGCCATGCACGACAAGTCCTTCAAGATTTTCTTTAAATAGCTGGGTGCGGTGGCTCACGCCTGTAATCCCAGCACTTTGGGAGGCCGAGATGGGCAGATCACGAGGTCAGGAGATCGAGACCATCCTGGCTAACACAGTGAAACCCCGTCTCTACTAAAAATACAAAAAATTAGCCGGGCGTGGTGGCTGGCGCCTGTAGTCCCAGCTACTCAGGAGGCTGAGGCAGGGGAATGGCGTGATCCTGGGAGGCGGAGCTTGCAGTGAGCCGAGATCGCGCCTCTCCACTCCAGCCTGGGCGACAGAGCGAAACTCTGTCTCAAGGAAAAAAAAAAAAAAAGATTTTCCTTAAATAATGTTTGTAAATTGGCCCTGCCCTTGAGTTTACATTTGTGAATACAGTTCTGTGGTTGCTCTCATGTTATTTGGTTGCTTTCAGTTTGGATGTGGGAGTTTGGAAAGGCTCTCAGGGGAACTCCAATGCAGTCTGAGCAGCCTTGGGAGGCTTGCAGGTGCTGAAAAGGCCTTTTATCTTTTCCTCTTACTCTCACTCACTCTTTCTGCAATATTTCAATCATTAAGCAGTCATTTAAGGCACAACAGAAGCTGGGCATGGTGGCACATGCCTGTGGTCCCAGCCTCCAGCTACTCAGGAGGCTGAGGTGGGAGGATCCCTTGAGCCCAGGAGTTGGAGGCTGCCGTGAGCTATCATTGTGCCACACACTCCAGCCTGGGCGACAGAGTGAGACCCTGTCTCAAAAATAAAAAGACACAACAGAATTATGTTAAACTCACGTGTTTTAGAGGTGGGAAGAATATACCAGGAAAATGCTAGCAACTGGAATTTCTAAAGCAGTTCTTCATAATATTAAAATTCATACACCTCTGCATTTGAAGCTGTTGTGGAATATGCGTTCTGTCACCCTTTTTCAGTATTTCAGTATTTATTGGACAAAGACTGGCCTTGGAGACCACAGTTCTGCTCAATGCCACAGTAGAAATTTTTCTGTTGTAAAAAAAAAAAATGGACAAGTTATTCCTGCATCACCGTAGTGATAGAATTAATAATTTGATTTAAAATAGAATATGCGAAAATAAATCATGGAAAAAGAAATGGTGTGAGCTTGGCAATAGGCAGATCAGAATTCAGATTCTGGCCCCACCCCCAACCACTGTGTGAGACTTTGGGCAAATTACTTTTATGGGAGAATTAACAAGATCTATTCTCATATGGTTGTGGGATTAAATAAGTAGATATCCAAAGTCCTCAAAATAGTGCCTGGCACTTAGTAAGCACTAGGTAAGTGTTATCTCTTGCTAGAATGTGACTGATACAGAAACTGACACCTAGAGAGGTGCCTACGATCACAGTTACCCAGGAACAGATGAGACCACAGCCAAAATCTGCTATTTCTTTTAGATTTATTCTTTCAAATTACAGAAAGCCACAGATAAAAACTGCCTTGTGAGCGAGGCCCCAGGGCCTCAGGCCAAGACTCCCTTCTAGGCTTGTCAGGAATAAAACACCTTTAGCCAAAGCCTCTGTTTCAGCTTTCTGAACCCTGGGCCTGACAGAATTACAGAAACTGGTTCCCCCTTGAGGCCTCACTATCCTAGGCTAATTGTAACTTCTCCCATTTAGCTCGTTTCACCCATTTTAATACATATAGGAATCGTGTGGAGCAATAACCTTTGCATCCTAATAACTATCTTGTTTTTCCTCTAGGGTCAGATTCTGGAATTGAGGGATGAGGGATTTCAAAAACAAGTAACATTTCAATAAATCTGTTAGACCAACATAGAGCTGCCAAATTGTTTTACTTTGCCAAATAAGATGTTAGAAAAAATAAAAGCTGCTCCCATCTCCCACCACCGTCACTTCATAAAAGAAAGGACATTTCAAAATCAGGCCAGTAACAGGACATGACTCAGAGTGCAGTCCTCAGACCACGAGACTCGTGTGTCTTGTTCAGCCTACTAGGTTTTGAATTCCCCAGGGAATGTGTCTCATTCATATTTAAATGCCCAGCTCCTAGGTGGGTGTTCTTGTATAAAGTCAGCACTCAGTCAACGGGCGGGCGCAGTAGCTCACGCCTGTAATCCCAGCACTTTGGGAGGCCGAGGCGGGTAGATCACTTGAGGTCAGGAGTTCGAGACCAACCTGACAAACATGGTGAAACCCCGTCTCTACCAAAAATACAAAAATTTGCTGGGCATGGTGGCACACACCTGTAATTCCAGCTACTCAGGAAGCTGAGGCAGGAGAATTGCTTGAACCTGGGAGGCAGAGGTTTCAGTGAGCTGAAATCCATGTACTCCAGCCTGGGCAAGAGAGCAAGACTCCATCTCAAAAAATAAATAAATAAATAAAGTCAGTGCTCAGTCGGTGCTATCTGAAATATGTGAACTGACCAAACAAGAGCCAGTATTTGATGTGGTATTAACGGAAACAGCCAACCCTCATCTCCTTGACGGGTCCATACTCACTCGCCTTTCCCCATGCTGATTCCCACTATTCCTGCGTGTTTTCCATTTTCTTTACATCTAAATTGCTCTTGGAAAAGCTCTGACTTAAATCTTGGTGTGACAGTAAGTCACTGTGTCACCTTGCTCAACAGAATTGCATCTTTTTTTTTTTTTTTTGAGGCGGAGTTTCGCTCTTGTTGCCCAGGCTGGAGTGCAATGGCGCGATCTTGGCTCACCACAACCTCCACCTCCCGGGTTCAAGCGATTCTCCTGCCTCAGCCTCAGAATTGCATCTTGAACCCTAGTGCTTATGAAGAAGGTAATAATTCTAAGACCTCTTAAAGTCATTTATTCCGTGGCAGGAGTCATGGGAGTCTTTTGGGCCTCTCAGTGATGCTGAAATTGTTAGGGCCTTTCAGGAGGCCAAGCTGCCAATTAAGAGAATCCAGTAGTTCCTCAAAAGGTTCAACATCGAATTACCCAGCAATTCCACTCCTAGGTGTAAACCCAAGAGAATTAAAAACATACCTCCATACAAAAACTGGTAGATGGATGTTCATAGCAATATTTGTCATCATAACTAAAAGGTGAAAACAACCGAAATGTTCATCAAATGAAGAATGTATAGACAAAACGTGATACATCCACACAATGGAATATTACTCGGCAATGAAAAGGAATAAAGTGCTGACACATACTACAACATGGATGAACCTTGAAAACATCACACTAAGTGAAAGAAATAAGACACAAAAAAGACACATATTATATGATTACATGTATATGAAATGACCAGAATAGGTAAATCTACAGAGACAGAAGTCAAGTAGTGGTTTCTAGGGAATGGGGAGAGGGGGAACTTAAGAGTGACTGCTAATGGATGGAGGGTTTCTCTTTGGGATAATGAGCAAGTTCTGGAATTGGATAGTGGTGATAGTTGCACAATTTTGTGAATATACTGAAACCACGGAATTGCATACATCAAAATGGTGAGCTTTGTCTTATTTGAAATTATAAGTTATGTAAATTATATCTTGATTTAAAAAAAAAAATGACAGGAGAGGGAAGAATCCAGGGCAGGAAAGGCAATGGGAGCTCTGTGGTCAGGCCTGGCCATGGGTACAGTCTAGGGGAGGACTCATGTGAAGACAGAGATGCTGCCTTGTCCTTCAGGCCTCCTTGGTGAGTCAGCGGTCCTCTTCTGAAGTACAGGTTAAGGTCAGAATATGTGTTTATAAGGCCTGCTTGTTCATACTTGACCCACCGAAAGTACATGCCCCCACACGCTCTCTCCAAGCCTGCAAATATGTGTGTGGATAGGGACCTCCAAAACTGTAAAGCACCCATGAAAAAAGTCTAAGGCTGTGAAGATCTGTGTTGTGCTGCTTGGCATGCAAGGAATGGAAACTTACCAAGTGACTTCAAGAGAAGGGGGGTTTTCTCCTGAGGATCTGGAAGCTGGTATTGAGCCAAAGGCCCTGTGGGGAAAAGTATTCTGTTCTTGCCTTCAGGCGTTTCAACTTTGCCATCCCTGTTTACTCCATTCGTACCTTGTCCACTCCGTAATCTGCAGCCCAATTCCAGAGGGAGCAGGGGAGATGGGCTTTGCTAAGGCCAGGCCAGTTCTTACCTAGCCTTGTCCCATCAAACAGGCCCACTGGCCAGTTGCTGGGGCTCACTTGACCCAGTCGGTGGCCATTTGTGTGTCCCTGAGCAGGTGCTGTGGTGAGGCAGGGCCAGCCAGGTGGCACTGAGCTGCTGCAGGACTGATGTGATTGCAGGACTGTGAGAATAATTATTATCACTGAGCCTTAAATACTGTGTTTTCTGTAAAAGTGAGTGTCCTTGAAGCATTGAGCAAGCTGTGCAAATTACCAGAGATTATATTTTATATTGAATTTCCCAGTTCCTACTGTGAAAATTTAAAAACAACCTCTACTGAATTATCCCCCAAAATGCATTTCCTCTAAGTCCTAATACTAAGTGATTATGTAACCATGGAAACGGTTATTTTGGGAGAAAGAAAATCAGAGAGAATTGGATCTTTAGCATAGCTTTATAAAATCGGACTTTGCTTAATGGAACTTTAAACTCCACAGCTCACAGAGTGTAGGTTCTTATGCTCAGTACGACACATGATAAGCTCCTTTAGGGTACATCCATTTCAATAATTGGCTTTTGAATTCTCTAAGGAGAGACACTATCCCAGAAAAAAAGAAAAGAGCAGCGAAAAAAGTCAAGTGATTTTTCTGCTGCAGTCCCAGATCTGTTTTCTGTCATCTTTCAGTTTTCTTGACCCCATTGGCCCTCTTTGGCACTGATTTGATCCTATGGCTGTCAAGTCCTGGAATACTCAGCTTTCAGGACAATCTGGAAATTATTAGCACAAATGAAATTTCAACTTCAAAGTTAATTTTTTGAAGGTCATTTTAAAATGAAAGGAATTGACCTGGCGCGGTGGCTCACACCCGTAATCCCAGCACTTTGGGAGGCCGAGGTGGGCTAATCACCTGAGGTCAGGAGTTTGAGACCAGCCTGGCCAACGTGGTGAAACCCCATCTCTATTAAAATTGCAGAAATTAGCCGGGCATGGTGGTGCACGCGCCTTTAATCCCAGCTACTCGGGAGGCTGAGGCAGGAGAATTGCTTGAACCCGGGAGGCAGAGGTTTCAGTGAGCCGAGACCACGCCATTGCACTCCAGTCTGGGTGACAAGAGTGAAACTCCATCTCAAAATAAATAAATAAATAAATAAAAATTTTTAAAAATAAGATGAAAGGAACTATAATTTTAAATTATGCATATTACTGTATATACTGTTGAACTTATTAAATATATAGCAGCCACCTAGATGCATGTACATATTCTTCTTACCTCTCATTTTGATCTCTATCTCTAGCCAAATTTATTTTCAGATTTTTTTTTTTTCGAGTCATTCTGTCACCCAGGCTGGAGTGCAGTGGCGCGATCTCCACTCACTGCAACCTCAGCCTCCCAGGTTCAAGAGATTCCCCCACCTCAGCCTCCCTAGTAGCTGGGATTACAGGGGCCTGCCACCACTCCCAGCTAATTTTTGTATTTTTAGTAGAGATGAGGTTTCACAATATTGGCCAGGCTGGTCTCGAACTCCTGACCCAAGTGTTCTCCCAACCTTGGCTCCCAAAGTGCTGGGATTACAGGCATGAACCACTGTGCCCCGCCTCTCAGATTTGTTTTCTAGAGCTGCAAAATTGGAAATGTTCCTGTTTATGAGCACTACGATAACATTTACTTTAGCTATGAAAAATAAATGTAGCAGCAGGGACTAGGTAGGTAGACCAGATGTCTCTGTGTGTGGCCATCAGCCCCTGTTACATGTTTCTTTTACTCTCCTCTAGAAACCCTTGCCCTGAGACATCCAGAAGAAAATTTTTAGTGGGATTACCACAAATGTTTTTGTGTGTAAAACCTGTTTTTAAAATATCTCAGAAAATCTACTTACTTGGGTGGAGAACTGCAGTGGCTTCCCATTCCTTATCTAACGTAACCCTCAGACTTCCTATACAGAAAGGATGCCTGGAACAGGATGGCCCTCAGGGCCTGGCCTCTCTGCCCAGCACGTACATCACAGGAATCTCCAATCATGGCGTGAAAATCAGGACCTTCAAACTATAAAACAAAAATCACATTTTTGATGCCTTAGAGCTGGATTTTTCAGTATTTCTTAGAAATGGAACGCTTCGTCACACGGAACTGTATGGAATGCCAGTAGCAAAGAGGGAGAAGACGAGTCCCCTGGTGAGGAGCTGGAGCCCTTGTATTCGCTTCTGGCTGCTGCTCTGTGGCCCCTCTGTTGCCTCCAAATGTGAGGCTCCACAGGGTGCAGTTTAAAAACTAGTGCCCGTTTTCAAAATTCATACCAGCAGAACCAAATGCAATTTATAGCCAATGCCAAAGCAAAGTGGTATTTTATTAAAATAAATATATGAAACCAAAGTGAAAATTTAATAAAGTAAAATTTAGTTTACATATTCACATTTGTAACATTTACTTATTGTAAACAAACCTAAAGATCTCTATGGCTATATTGATAAGAACAAAATTGGAATTCAGTGGTCTTAGATGACGGTTGAGTTTTTCGCTGGACTCAACATCCAGCTTATTCCTGCTAGGGGAGGGGCGTGTGGGAACATCCTGACATATGTAGATGAGTTGTTGCAAATGGTAGCAAAAATGGGGTCTTTCGTTAAGGTTGCCTTGTAATTACAAGAAACATTTTAAGTTAAATGATGTAGAAATGTGAAAAGGAGAATCATAAGAAATTTTCTTCTGGCTGGGTACAGTGGCTCACACCTGTAATTCCAGCACTTTGGGAGGCCAAGGTGGGAGGATTGCTTGAGCCCAGGAGTTCAAGACCAGCCTGGGTCTCTAGTGTCTACAAAAAAACAAAAATACCCCCAAAAATTAGCTAAGTGGGGTGGTGTGTACCTGTAGTCCCAGCTACTTGGGTGGCTGAGACAGGAGGATTGCTTGAGCCTTGGAGTTTGAGGCTACAGTGAGCCAAGACTGTGCCACTGCATTCCAGCCAGGACAACAGAGTGAGACTCTGTCTCAAAAAACAAAGAAAGAAATTTTCTTCCAAGTTGAATTCTTAACAGTCTCTAACAGCTCTTCACATTCTTTAACACAAATGTGACATCTGATAAACGTTATATTTATAGCGTTGGGTTATGGGTTACGTTGTCCCCTGTGAGAACATGGCAGTTGCTCGAGGAGAGCTTGGGCCCTGCAGGTGAGCCCCAGCTCAAGTGGCCTTGGGCGAAGCAGGGTGTGCATCCTCTGTGCCTCTTAGGGACTCACTTCTACCGTAAGACTACTCAACAGGTGCTGCATTGTCTACAAAAACGACCAGAACCTCCTTCCAAACAACACATTTGAAAGAAGTTGAAAATATGTGCATAATATTTTTATGGGAATTTGAGCTACACAGATAGATGCATTTTTCAAAACTCAGCAGATACACACTTAAGATTTCTGTTTCATTGGACATGCATTTTACATTGAAAGAAAAAACCATGAAGAAATATTGATTCTTAGATAACATTCTGTGAGCTGCAGTATTTCAGAGGGAGTGTACTGCTGTCTTCCCTTTTTTTGAAATACATCAAAAATAAGATGGGTTGAGGAATGGATACATGGATAGATCTGTGATTTTTTTTAAGTACAATAAAATGAAGCTGGGCACAGTGGTGTTTGCCTGTAATTTCAGCTACTCAGGAGACTGAGGCAGGAGGTTCACTCGAGCCTAGGAGTTCAAGGCCAGCCTAGGCAATGTAGCAAGAACCTGTCTCTAAAAAGAAAAAAAAAAGCCTAAAAGTACAGTAAAACGAAAATGTCAGAATCTAAATAGTAGGTATTCAAGTGTTCACTACAAAATTGTTTCTAATTTATTTTATGTTTGAAATTTTTGTAATAAAATGTAGGGGGAATAAAGAAAAATACGTATATGTAAAGCTGTGATCAGAAGCTTACAGAAAAATAAATTACATAGTAGCACAGGTTAATAAATTGACAGTACCCTACAAATTACAGTGTGAAATGTCAGACGTGTGTGTCAGGTTTTATCACAATACTTTTGTTTGCTGAATTCTTTGAAACACTTCCAAGGAATCCAGGGAACTCAGGGAAAACAACTAAGTACTGTACTACTATTAATAAAGGTACAGTTTCAGAATCATTTAAGAGGTGTGTCCCACCAGGCGAGGTGGCTCACATCTGTAATCCCAGCACTCTGGGAGGCCAAGGCAGGAGTACTGCTTGAGCCCAAGAGTTTGAGACCAGCCTGGGTAACATGTTGAGACCTCGTCTCTACAAATAATTTTTAAAAATTAGCTGGGCATAGTGCCACACACCTGTAGTCCCAGCTACTCCAGAGGCTGAGATGGGAGGATTACTTTAGCCCAGGAGTCAAGGCTGCAGTGAGCAACGATCATGCCACTGCACTCCAGCTTAAGTGACAGGGTGAGGCCCTGTCGCAAAAAATAATACTAATAGGCCGGGTGTAGTGGCTTATGCCTGTAAAATCCCAGCACTTTGGGAGGCCGAGGTGGGCAGATCACCTGAGGTTGGGAGGTCGCGACCAGCCTGACCAACATAGAGAAACCCTGTCTCTATTAAAAATACAAAATTAGCTGGGCATGGTGGCGCATGTCTGTAATCCCAGCTACTCAGGAGGCTGAGACAGGAGAATCACTTGGACCTGGGAGGCGAAGGTTGTGGTGAGCCGAGATCACACCATTGCACTCCAGCCTGGGCAACAAGAGCGAAACTCTATCTCAAAAAATAATAATAATAAATAATAATAATAAAGAGGTGTGTGCTCTGTATTGCTTAGTACCCCAAGTGTAGCTGTAAGATAGCTCATATTTATTGAAACTTGCCCTGTGGAGGCACATTTTATGCACATTAGATGAACTAACATAGTAATCCTCACACTAACCCAATGAGTTCATTATCTTTATTTTGCAGATGAGGATATAAAGGCACATAAGATTACACAAGACTACACAATACCAACTATTACTTGATTGATCCAGGATTTCAAATTTTAAACCTAAAGATTATGAGAGACTACTTTAGATTAAAAGTTCACCAAGCATTCTGTGAGCATCAGATGCATGCTAGACACTGCCAGCCACTGAATGACAAAGATGAATGAGGCATGGACCTATGCATTTGAAGGAGATTGCCTCAGGGACATCCTTTTTCTCAGATTCTGAAGGAACTGTCATCAACTTCACATCTCCATCCACTTCATATCTTGAATCTAGTTTTCCAATGAAAGCCAGGATAGCTTTTTCTTGAGATGGAGTCTCACTCTGTCACCCAGGCTGGAGTGCAGTGGCACAGTTTTGGCTCACTGAAACCTCCACCTCCTGGGTTCAAGCTATTCTCCTGCCTCAGCCTGCTGAGTAACTGGGATTACAGGCACATGCCACCACAACCAGTTAATTTTTGTATTTTTAGTAGTGCTGGGGTTTCACCATGTTGGGCAGGCTGGTCTCGAACTCCTGGCCCACCTCGGCCTCCCAAAGTGCTGGGATTAAGGCGTGAACCACCACACTCAGCCCAGGATAGCTTTTGATGTACATATAGAGGTCCTTATGATTCAAGAAAGTGAAAAAACAAGCTCATAGAAGGGGGAAAATGTTTATAAATCATGCATCTGATAAAGGACTTGTATCTAGAATCATAAAGAACTCTTACAAATCAATAATAACATAAGTAAACTGATTTTTAAATCAGCAAAGGATCTAAATAGACATCTCCCAAGTAAGACAGATGAATGGCTAATCAGCCACGAAAAGATGCTAGACATCTTTAGCTGTCAGGAAAATGCAAAGCAAAACCACAGTGACATTCCACTTCATAACCCTAGGGTGGCTGTGCCTAAAAAGTCAGATAAAACAAGTGTTGCTGAGGATGTGAAGAAATTGGGATCCTCATATACTGCTGGTGGGAATGTAAAATAGTCCAGCCACTTTGGAAAACAAACTGGTAGTTCTAAAAAAACGTTAAACACAGTTGCCATATGGCCCACCAATTCCACTCCCAAGTGTATGTCCAAGAGAATTGAAAATATACATCCATGCAAAAACTTCTAGGCAAGTACTCATAGCAGCATTATTCATAATAATCAAAATGTATAAACAGGCTGGGCATGGTGGCTCACACCTGTAATCCCAGCACTTTGGAGGCCAAGGTGAGTGGATCACTTGAGCTCAGGAGTTTGAGACCAGCCTTGGCAACATGGTGAAATCCCTTCTTACGAAAAATTATCCAGGCATGGTGATGTCCACTGGTAGTCCCAGCTACTTGGGGGGCCGAGGCGGGAGGATTGCTTGAGCCCAGGAGGTCGAGGCTTCAGTGAGCCAAGACTGCATCACTGCACTCCAGCCTAGGTGACAAAATGAGACCCAGTCTCAAAAAAAAAAGAAAAAAAGCGTTAACAACCCAAATGCCCATCAGCCGATGAACGGATAAACAAAATGTGACGCATCCACACAATAGAATGTTATTCAGTTACAAAAAGAAATGAAGTCCTGATGCATGCTACAACATGGATGATCCTTGAAAACATTATGCTAAGTCAAAGCCACCAGACACAAAAGACCACATATGGTATCATTTCATTTATATGAAATGTCCAGAATAGGTGTATCTATAGAGACAGAGTAGATGAATGTTGCATGGAGCCAGGTGGACTTGGGGGATGAGGAATCGCTTTAATGGGTACAGAGTTTCCTCTTGGAGTGATGAAAATGTTCTAAAAGTGATTGATGGTTGCACAACTTTGAATATACAACAAAAAAGTCATTGAATTGTGCATTTTAATCAAGACTCCCTGTTGCAACTGGCTTGTGAGAGCTTTACTTGGACACTTCAGTAAAATTAATTTGGAGACTCCTGATCATTCGAGTCTGCCTAATTTCAGGGCCTTCTGATTTAATACCAAGGGGGTAAGATGCATTATGTTTCATCCATGTGCCACGCATGGTGACAGTGTGGGGATGCTTCTGAGAGGATGCGGTATGAGATCCATAGCATTTCAGATTGTTCTTGTACTTACTTTGTCTTTTTAAAAATCAGTTTAAGAGAGAAAGGCGGAAGAAATGAAATAGAAAAGCAAAAAATACTGATTCAAAATACAGTTCCCATACTGAAAATATGTCTTAAAAATCTCTTTTAAAAAACTATCTTTGTGGAAATTGGCAGGTAATTTCTAAGTTGTTTCCTTAGGATTTGGAGTTGTTCTTCTCCATGCAGTGCCTGACACAGTAACATATAAATATGAGATGTTATAGCATATATCACTACTTCATTCCTTTCAATAGTTGAACCACATGAATGAACAACTAAATCTAACCAAATTTTGTAAACTGTTCATTATGATGGGCTAACTGACATGAAATTATTGTTTACCACTGTGCCTAGAACAATGCCTGGCATATAATAGGTGTTTAATAAACTTGTTACATGAATAGATTTTTGTGTTATCACTGTTCTTTTTCTGTTCTCTCTACCATTCATAGCCCAGTATTCCTATGTATACAAAATTAATTTTTGGCTGGGTACAGTGGCTCACGCCTGTAATCTCAACACTTTGGGAGGTGAAGGCAGGAGGATCATTTGAGCCTAGGAGTTTGAGAGCAGCCTGGGCATCTTGGCGAGACCTCATCTCTACTAAAAGTAAAAAAAAAAAAAAATTAGCCGGGCCATGGTGGTGTGCACCTGTGGTCCCAGCTCCTTGATATGGTGAAAGCGGGAGGATTGCTTGAGTCTAGAGTTTGAGGCTGCAGTAAGCCATGATCAAGTCACTGCACTCCAGCCTGGGTGGCAGAGCAAGACCTTGCCTAAAAAAAAAAAAAAAAAATTTTTTTTCTTTAAAGCTCAGATAGATGTAAGCATAATATCTCTTCATAGCAGCATTATTCACAATTGGGCAAAAAGTGGAAACAACCCAAGTGTCATCAGCTGACAAATGGATAAACAAAATGTGGTGTATCCCTACAATGGAATATGATTCCACCGCAAAAAGGAATGAGGAGCGGAACTGTGCTACAGCACAGCCTCCTTTAGAGCACAAGCATTCTAGCTCAGAGAAAAGTGAAAGCTGTAATCGTGCGTTGTGTGAGCACTTCCTTCGTCCCAGTGAACAATAATAATGTGTTCACAATATCAAGGAATGCAATGAAAGCTTTTCAAATAGAACTTAAGGTATAAGGAAGCTGCTCTTTGATAATTTCATATCAAAGAAAGCATTCAAAAAAGGAAGAAAGTAAAACCTTTCTTAGGGTAGTGCATGCATTAGCGGTTAGAATTAAATATCTTTATTTCACCAAACTCCCTTGATCACATAATAACTAGGATCCATGATATCAACAAAAGCTACCTTTGAACTATGGCATTATTCTATTATATTAACTGACTTAAGGAACTCTCCACACAAATAGAATTCCCATTTACTTACAATTTTATTCATGTGACAACAATTAAGTGCATGGGATGCTCGTATTTCTCCTTCTATTCGATATTTGTGAAAATGCAGTGTTCTGCATTATTTCTGTGAAGAAAGAATGAAAGATTCCTTATCCAGCTACTGAGGCAGGTAGTCATTGCTAAGAAAGAAACTGCTTTGCCATGACTTTCTGCCAGGATACATGCAGTGACTAAATATATCTTCTAAGATAGACAAGACTTAACAGATCGTTTTGCCAAAAAAGGAAATTTTTTATTAACCTCAATTGAACATGTTTAATGACATCCCAGATCTCTTTTAAAATAGGAGACTCAACAGAGGTGAACACAGATGCAAAGGTCAGTTTCTCATTCCAGCTCTTCCTTTGAAACATAGTGTGACCTGAGCAAATCCGTGTGTTTGGTATCTGGGGCACCCCCTCTGAGAAAGCTCTTTATCTAGGAGTCCTCAGACTTCCCTTTGTTACCCTTTGTTGACCACATGCTTCTCATAGTTAGCGTTCTTCCCTGGAATGATCTACAGGAGACCTGGTGGACGTATTCGGGAATGCTGTGACAGATTCAGTCATGTACACAGTCATAGCTGCAGAGAAGAGGAAGCACCCGGAGGCCTCCAGTGAGCAAGAGCCGTGTTGAATGCACTTTGTCCTTCTTTCTTTGATTTAGTTCACGTAAATGACATTGAGGAATTTTCTTTTTCTTTTTTTTTTTTTTTTTTGAGACACAGTCTCACTCTGTCGCCCAGACTGGAGTCAGTGCTACGATCACAGCTCACTGCTGCCTGGACCTCCCAGGCTCAAGTGACCTCCCACCTCAGCCACCTGAGTAGCCAAGATCACAGATGTGCACCACGATGCCCAGCTAATTTTTTGTATTTTTAGTAGAGAGACGAGGTTTCGCCGTGTTGCCCAGGCTGGTCTTGAACTCCTGGGCTCAAGCAACCTGCCCACCTCGGCCTCCCAAAGTGTTGGGATTACAGGCATGAACCACCGCACCCAGGCTTCATCAGCTTTCAATTCTCTTTTAACCCCTAAACTAATCTTAAAATACACTTTCTCCTACAAATATGTTAAGATTTACTATGAAGTATTGTTTTTCAGATGCCAGTCATGGCTACAGTTTATTATATTTAGGGCAAGGTTAATCATGATTATTTGAAGACAGCTTTGTGGTTCCCGGAAAAGATATACCTGCTAGGGCCGGGCACGGTGGCCTGTAATCCCAGCACTTTCGGAGGCCAAGGTGGGCAGATCGCCTGGGGTCAGGAGTTCAAGACCAGCCTGGCCAACATGGTGAAACCCTGCCTTTACTAAAACTACAAAAATTAGCCAGGCATGGTGACGCATGCTGTAATCCCAGCTACTCGGGAGGCTAAGGCAGGAGAATCGCTTGAAGCTGGGAGGCAGAGGTTGCAGTGAGCCAATATCCTGCCACTGCACTTCAGCCTGGGCAACAGAATAAGAGTCTGTCTCAAAAAAAAAAAAAAAGAAAGAAAGAAAGAAATACCTGCTAGAATTCCTCATTCATCAAATTTATGGCGGAAGCTCTGTGAGCACCTCTGCTTCCCAATTGCGGGGATCCTTCCATGAGAAGAAATTCTGGGGAAGATAAAAACCTCTGCTTTGTGGAATGTTACAAATGCATCAGGTTTGCATAGGGAATTACTTACCGATAGGTAATTCCCCCATACTGTTCATCCTCTAGCCTGAAACTCAGTAAGTGTTTGTGGAATATACGTATGAACTGGAAGATTGTAGCCCAACTCCATCAAATAACGAAAGAAAACATATGTTATATTTTAGTTCAGATTTTTTTTTTTTTTGAGACGGAGTTTCGCTGTTGTTGCCCAGGCTGAAGTGCAATGGCGCAATGTCGACTCACCTCAACCTTCGCCTCCCGGGTTCAAGCAATTCTCCTGCCTCAGCCTCCCAAGTAGCTGGGATTACAGGCATGTGCTATCATGCCCAGTTAATTTTGTATGTTTTTTTTTTTTAGTAGAGACAGGGTTTCTCCATGTTGGTCAGGCTGGTCTCGAATTCCCGACCTCAGGTGATACACCTGCCTTGGCCTCCCAAATTGCTGGGATTACAGGCATGAGCCACCGCGCTCGGCCTAGTTCAGATATCTTATATCTAATGACTTGGTTTAGTGCTCCCCAGCCTTTTTGGCACCAGGGACTGGTTTCGTGGAAAACTATTTTTCCATGGACCGTGGTGGGGTGGATGGTTTCAAGATGAATCCAGTGCATTACGTTTACTGTGCTCTTCTATTACGATTACGTTGTAATATATAATGAAATAATTATATAACTCACCATAATGTAGAATCAGTGGGACCCCTGAGCTTGTTTTCCTGCAACTAGATGGTCCCATCTGGGGGTGATGGGAGACAGTGACAGATCATCAGGCATTCGATTCTCATAAGGAGCATGCAACCTAGATCCCTCACATGCAAAGTTTACAATAGGGTTCGTGCTCCTATGAGAATCTAATGCCATTGCTGATATGACAGGAGGTGGAGCTCAAGTGGTAATGCGATTGATGGGGAACAGCTGTAAATACAGATGACGTTTTGCTTGCTGGCTGGCACTCACCTCCTGCTGTGTGGCCTGGTTCACACAGCATGAGAATGTGGCCTAGGGTTTGGAGACCCCTGACTTAGTTCATACTCATTGTAAAGTTAGCACTTCTTTTAAAAACATTCATCTTTGGCCTCCTTTCGACTGTTGACTATTTGAGTGTTGACTGTTTCACTGTTGAGTGACTTTAGGGTGTTGACTGTTTCAGAAGAAACTGAATGCTATTATGGTACATTATAAAGGTACAAAAGTGATACGTATTCTGCTTTGTTAGAGGATTTTTCACATTCTAAAGAGGTGTTAAGGCCAGGCACAGTGGCTCATGCCTGTAATCTCAACATGTTGGGAGGCCAAGGTGAAAAGATCCCTTGAGCCCAGGAGTTTGAGGCTACATTGGACTATGATTGTGCCACTGTACTGCAGCTGAACAACAAAGCAAGACCCCGTCGCTAAAAAAAAAAGAAAAAAGGGGCTGGGTGTGGTGGCTCACGCCTGTAATCCTAGCACTTTGGGAGGCCAAGGTGGGTGGGTCACCTGAGGTCAGGAGTTCAAGACCAGCCTGACCAATATGGTTTCACCTACTAAAAATAGAAAATATGTAAAATTTTTTACTACTAAAAATACAAAAATTAGCCGAGAGTGGTGGTGCACACCTGTAATCCCAGCTACTTAGGAGGCTGAGGCAGGAGAATCACTTGAAGTGGGGAGGTGGAGGTTGCAGTGAGCTGAGATCGCACCACTGCACTCCAGCCTGGGTGACAAAGCAAGACTCTGTCTCAAAAATAAATAAATAGATAAGAAGAAAAGAAAAAAAGGAAAGAAATAAAGGATGTTAAAAATAAATTATTTCTAGTAGGACTCACCAAGTTAAGTTATATTTGATTTCTAATACCATTTTGCTTCCTAACGAAAGACACTAGCTTAAACTAACAAAATCCTTATGTAACCAGGCACAGTGGCTCACACCTGTAATCCCAGCACTTTGGGAGGCCGAGGTGGGCAGATCACCTGAGGTCGGGAGTTTGAGACCAGACTGACTAACATGGATAAACCCCATCTCTACTAAAAATACAAAATTAGCAGGGCGTGGTGGTGCATGCCTGTAATCCCAGCTACTTGGGAGGCTGAGGCAGGAGAATCGCTTGAACCTGGGAGGCAGAGGTTTCAGTGAGCCGAGATTGTGCCATTGCACTCCAACCTGGGCAATGGGAGTGAAACTCCATCTCAAAAAAAAAAACAAAACTTTATGTTTTGGCCGAAAAGTTTAATTGCAGTTATTCCTTGACGAAAAGAAATGGCCAAGATTAGCCTTCCATGGACACTAATGGCTAATGACTCCTTACTTTACATGAAGTGTGTGGGTTAGACTAGAATTGAAGGGATTTTAAATTGAAAGGTTCTCAGGGCCGGGCACAGTGGCTCACGCCTGTAATCCCAGCACTTTGAGAGGCCGAGGCAGGCAGATCACCTGAGGTCAGGAGTTTGAGGCCAGCCTGGCCAACACAGTGAAACCCTGTCTCTACTAAAAATGCAAAAATTAGCTGGGCGTGGTGGCGGGCGCCTGTAGTCCCAGCTACTCAGGAGGCTGAGGCAGGAGAATCGCTTGAACCCGGGAGGCAGAGGTTGCAGTGAGCCGAGATCACACCACTGCACTCCAACCTGGGTGACAAGAGCGAGACTCTATCTCAAAATAAATAAATAAATAAATAAATAGAAATGTTATCAGGATACATGGTTCCTGGAACCAGTGCTCTCCATTCTGTGGCCATGGCCGTTTTAAATCACTTGTGCCTTAAACTTAACCTAATTGAGACATGATGCTAAGTAAAAGCTGGGTCTAAGGCAGATCAATCACAGCATCAGTTAAGGGTATGAGTGAGTCAGCTGCACACACATGTCCCTGGGAACAGCAATGAAGAAGAAAAATGCTTTTTCCCTCCACCACCATCTACCAATACTCAATGCAAACTAGCCCTGGGAAGAGCTCCTGACTTCTCACAATCTGTTCCCATCATGAACAGAAGGTGCTCCCCGAGGAGGACGAGAGAAGATTTTAATGTGCAACAAAATTAACTGGCCAATTTGTACATTTGCTATTTTTATTTTTTATTTATTTTTTGATTTATTTTATTTTATTTTATTTGAGATGGAGTTTCACTCTTGTTGCCCAGGCTGGAGTGCAATGATGTGATCTTGGCTCACTGCAACCTCCGCCTCCTGGGTTCAAGCGGTTCTCCTGCCTCAGCCTCCCAAGTAGCTGGGACTACAGGCATGTGCCACCACACCCGGCTGATTTTTGTATTTTTAGTAAAGACAGGGTTTCACCATGTTAGCCAGGCTGGTCTCAATCTCCTGACCTTGTGATCCGCCCACCTCAGCCTCCCAAAGTGCTGGGATTACAGATGTAAGCCACCACGCCCAGCCTCGCTATTTTTAACTTATAGATTGTAAGCTTAATGTTCAGATTAAACATAAAAATTATGTAAGAACAACTGGCTTCCATATTCCTTCAGAGGTGGGATTTGTACCGTATTACGCCAGATGCAATCCTGTCCTTCTATCTTCAGGTTTGTTATAGTAAAATCATTTTCCATCCAGAAGCATGTTTTCAGAATAAACTGTGTTTCCCAGTAGTCAACCAGACAGCTGTGAGATATGGCAAAATGCTGTGTGCAGGAGAGTACACTTTTCTTGAAAAAAAAAAAAAAGTAGCATAATAAAGACTGCTAACAAATAATAAGAACACAGATTGGAAAGAGGAATATATCGTGTGTTTCATAGACCTAACAATATTTCACGTGTTTGGTTCCCTGCCATATTGCTTGAGTTCGTACGTTAGTTTGTAGGAACCTGACCAAAGGAGTAGATTTTCCTCCTACAAAATGCTCTCCAACTAGAGGAGTCAGAGAGAAATGGGCCCAGTTGAGGCAGAGGTAGCTTGCGCCACTCCGGGTAACAGAGTGACACCCTGAAGGAAAGAAATCAAGGAAGGAAGGGAGGGAGGGAGAGAGGGAAGGAAGGAAGAGAAAAGAGAGAGAGAGAGAGAAAGAGAGAGGGAGGGAGAGGGGGAGAGAGACAGAGAGAGAAGGGGCCCAGTCAGCCTTCTCAGTTTTGCTGTGTCAGCTCTATATGGTCTTCACAATATTTGCAAATATCCAATACAAACTGCCAGGAAAACGCCACTTAAATAACACATTCTTTTCTCTTAGTAAGTCTTGTTTCAGGGATTTTTTAAGTTAAGCGGTTTTGAGTGGCCCTCTCTGGTGATCTGACCTGATGAGGGATTATTACCCACTGTTAGATCATAGGCCTTATTTTTCCAGCTTTATAAATGAGGAAATTGAGGCCAGAAAAGAGAGGCATCCCGTACCAGCCTTAGAGGGACAGGTGTGTTGAGATTTCATTTTCAGCTTCTCAAAGTGGTAAGTTGTTCAGTGTAAAGAAGGAGGAGGAGAATCACTGTGTTGCTAAATGAGTGAATACCAACTTCGACTAACATGGAACTTAGGTTTCTCATAACAGTATTAACTCACCACATCACCAAGAGGAATAATAAACCGTGCATTTAAACTGCAGATGGAGGAATGCAGAATTCTGTTTACATGCTGCTGTTCTATTTCCTTCTAACTCTTTCTTATTTTTATTTTTAAATCGACATCATTTATATATATATAAATATATATAAATATATAAATATAAATATATATATAAATATACACACACACACACACACACACACAGACTCACTCTGTCAGCCAGGCTGGAATACAGTGGCATGATTATAGCTCACTATAGTCTCGAACTCCTGGACACAGAGATCCTCCCACCTCAGCATCCCAAGTAGCTGGGACTACAGGCACATGCTACCATGCCCAGCTAATTTTTATTTTTTATTTTTTGTAGAGACCAGGTCTTGCCATCTTGTCCAGGCTGTTGTTAACATATTTTGTGGGACAGTGACTTTGGTTTTGTTTTGTTGTTGTTGTTTTTGAGACAGGATCTTGTTCTGTCACCCCGAATGGAGTGCAGTGGGACAATCATAGCCCACTGCAACCTCAAACTCCTGGGCCACCTCATCT
This sequence comes from Pan paniscus, assembly GCF_029289425.2. NCBI lineage: Eukaryota > Metazoa > Chordata > Mammalia > Primates > Hominidae > Pan > Pan paniscus. The sequence goes on along the minus strand of NC_073266.2, from coordinate 26,178,128 downwards.
TCCCAGAGTGTTGTGATTACAGGCATCGGCCATCACACCCAGCCCTGGACAGTGACTTTGAAATTTCCCAAGGCTTGAGGAGTCTCAGCGTTTTTAATTCTAGCTGTGTTCCCAAATAAAAAGGTGATGCAGAGGAAAATATATATACATACATTTAATACATGTGTAATAAATTAATATTATATATGTATGTAATGTATAATATATATATACATATATGTAATGTATTCCTCAAAATGGCCACCAAGTGAATATGTATCCAATGCCATTTCCTTTGGCTACATTCATATATTCCTACATTCCACAGAAATTTATTGGGTATCTGTTTTCCAGAGGTTGAATAGTACCAGGTGTAGGTAGTCAACCAAAGGTCACCATGCCACATCTAATAGGAAAGCCTGCTGCTCAGCAAACACAAATATATGCAAAAAATGCAAACTGTGATAAGTAGGAGGAGCCCTTAGTTTGAGATATAACATTTCAAAATCACCAGAAACATACTGATGAGAATCCAGAAATAGTTTAACTCACAAGAGAAAGTTATTTTTCACATCTTTTATTTTCTTTTTTTCTTTTTTGAGTGACTTCAGACTTAGCAAATGATTCTTTTCCAGTGAAGTAAAACTGAATGTCCTGCTTAAATATTTTCATTTTAACCACTTGTATTATTTCAAAGTAAGGAAAGAAATCAGCCAGATGTGCCAAATGATAGCATATTTTTCTTCCCCATTTCATGATAAAAATAATTAACTGGTTTGACCCGCAGCTTTCTAGAAATGTCTGCACTTTAATCAAAAATTTCTTTTTTTTCACTAAGAAAATTTGGCTATGGGACTTGCAAGGTTTCAATGTTAATGTGGTAGTTGCTAAACAATTCCAGTCATTATAAACTGTATGTTCTGTTTTCACATCTGTATTGGGTCCAAAACATTTTCACGTACAATTAGCATGGTTGTAGGACCAAAACCTCCTTTAATAATAATCCCAAAATAATCTTCCTTTTGCTAGATACACAAAAAGAGAAAGCATACCAAGCTGAAACAGACCCTGAAGGTTGTCAACCTCAATGGAATATAAAGAATGGAAAAAACTTAGAGCCAGGGTAGATGCAGATTCAGATACCACGGTGGTCAGAGATAATTCTTCCAAATCCAACTCGAATGACAAGGTAGATGGAGGTGCCAGTAGTAAATGGGAATGAGCAGATTTGGGGGAAAGGACTGAGTTCAGTCACTTTGAGGAGTTGCCAATCAGTCTTGGACCACAGAGCGCCCAGCACCAAGGAGACAGCTGGGCATATGCGTTTGGAGCTCAGAAGCAAATCCCTCCGTGGGAATGTGAACATGAGAGCAGTTACCTATGGATCCTATTGAACACCGTGGAAATGGCTGGGATGTTGATAAAAGAAAGAAGAGGGCAGGGCTGGGGAACTGTCAGGGAGAGGAGGAGAACAGCCTTCTCTTCAGAATTCTAGTCAGCCCTGGTCTCTCTGGGAAGATGGCTTCTGGAACTCCACCTATCCCTTCTCTCTAGCACAGAAAGTAGAGGTGTCATCATCCAAGGAATGTAGCTTCAGGTGATGGCAACTTCTTTTAGCAACCATACTTTTTCTTTTTTCTTTTTTTTTTTTTTTTGAGAAGGAGTCTCTCTCTGTCACCCAGGCTGGAGTTCACTGGCGTGATCTCAGCTCACTGCAACCTCCACCTTTCCAGTTCAAGCGATTCTCCTGCCTCAGCCTTCCAAGTGGCTGGGATTACAGGCATGTGCCACCACACCCAGCTAATTTTTGTATTTTTAGTAGAGACGGGCTTTCCCCACGTTGGCCAGGCTGGTCTTGAACCCCTGGTCTTGAATCCAAGCAATCCACCCACCTCAGCCCCCCAAAGTGCTAGGATTACATTCCTCAGCCACCATGCCCAGTCAACAACCACACTTTATAAAGTTCATATTAACTTTGCAGTCAATGCAACTCTGTCTTCTCAAAAAAACAGCTGGAAAGTCAACTTCTTTCTTTAGGCTACATGATGATCATTATTTTATTCTTATTAATTCATGTTCATTGGATTCCCCATTGCCTTATTACTGGTCCCAATACATCCATGGAATCCAGTTTCTAACACTTACCTAATGTGTGGGTTCAGGCAAGTTTCTTAGCTCTCTGTGCTTCCTTTTCATTACCTGTGAACTGGAGACATTTATAGTATCTACTTCATAGGGTTTGCGAAGCTGAAATGAGTTAATTTATGTAAAGTGCCCAGAACAATGTCTGGTGCATAAGTACTTTATTAATGTTAGTTGTCATTATCATCATCATCTATCGGAGTCTCTCATGATTATATTCCAAACCATCTCACCTAGTCAGAATTTGTCATTAAGAAAACTGGGCTGGGCACGGTGGCTCATACCTGTAATCCCAGCACTTTGAAATGCCAAGGTGGGCAGATCAACTGAGGTCAGGAGTTCGAGGCCAGCCTGACCAACATGGCGAAACCCCAGCTGTACTGAAAATGTAAAAATTAGCCAGTAGTGCTGGCGTGTGCCTGTAATCTCAGCTACTCGGGAGACTGAGGCAGGAGAATCTCTTGAACCCAGAAGGGGGAGGCTGCAGTGAGCCAAGATCACACTACTGCACTCCAGCCTGAGTGACAAAGCAAGATTTCATCTCAAAAAAAAAAAAAAGAAAGAAAAGAAAAAAGAAAACTATGGAGCATGACATGGAAGCTGGATAAGAAACTTGTTTGCAAACTCCAAGAAAAACCAGGACCTAAAAGAAGGGAAGAGTGGAATGGAGGGTGAGCAGAGTAGGGGGCCTAAGCTCTCTATATCCACTTTGAACAGATTTCTTCCCTTTTTTTTTCTTTCTTTTTTTTTTTTTTTGGTTGTTTATATTCCATTTCTAGAAAAGTTTCATTTGGAAAAAGGGTTCTACTGCTTTGCGGGGCAAAAAGGAACCATAGCTAAGCTGCTAACTAGGGTAACATCCTATCCCCTCTGAAATACAATTAAATTCAGCAACGCCATCTGGATTCAGTGGCTGCTGTGTGCAGAGCACCTGCTGGGCTGCATGGAGAGGGGAAGGAATCACTGTTGTCTGCATCCAAGTAGTTCACACTGTAACAGGGGACCTATACACACAGACCCCTTGCCAGGCAATGTGCCCTGTAGTATGGCCACACAGAGGAGGAGTCCTGGGGAGGCTCCATGGTGAAGGTGGCTTTTGAAGGACTGGCAGGGTGTCAATAGGCAGAGATGCATGGACACTAAAATCTAGGCAACAGGAACAGCATAGCCACAGGACCGGGCGTCAGTCACATTCTCCCCGCTGGCCAAATGACACAAATAATGCTCAAATTCTATGCTGCGGTTTGCTTTGACTGGCGGAGGTGGAGGGGCGCGGAAGACAAGGGAGCCAGCATGCTGCACAGCAGGTTTAGCCTCCATGCCCGGGGTTTGGAGCAAGAGAGTGAAAACATCAGAGCTATGTCTTCAGAAGGTCTTGTGTTGTGAAACTGACTGGCAAGCTATCACAGGAAGCTAAGCGAGGTGGTGGGCTGCTGGATTAAAATGATCTCTAAACAGAATTCGCTCTCAGGGTTCATTTTCAGCCTACCTCATTAGGGCAGATTCGGTCTTCTCACATTGTTATTGCTGTATCGGAGGAATCTTTCTAAAGAGAAAAGTGACAGCACACATTGCTGCCATTTGAAAGCCAGCATTTTTAAAGGGCGTAATACACAGTGACAGTTTTGATGTATGCCCGTGGGTGTGGGTCCTAATATCTCAACATACTCTGCCTGCATAATTTAAAATGACAGTTTAGCCTGTCAAACTTAAATGTGAGTGAAGTTCCTTGGATATTTATAAAACATCAAAAAGATAGAATGGTGTCAGCAAAAGATGGGTCTTTTTATTACTAAACCACGGGACGATTTTTGGATAATTGCTGGCAACTCACCTAGAAGCTGAACTTCCAGACAAAGTATAAATTTGGTGGTGCCACAGTTTTGAAGGTTATTTTCACCCAATGCAATAAAAGGATATTACAGAACTCTAGCACAAATTGTAGTCAAAGATGGAGACGCGTCAATGACCCATTTGTTTTTAATGTATTGTTTTAATGTTTTTGTTTTTCATGTATCCATGGTTTCCAGTTCCCCTGAGAAAGTGGAAATTACCCATGCTAATAAAGCAAGCGTTAGTGCGAAGACCTAGCTGATGTTTGGCTGGTTTTTAGCCCGCTAGGCAGTCACCCTTTATAAAGCCTGCCAAGTTTGGAGCGTGGGTAATTTTACACGCGGGTCTCCACAGATCCTGTCTACTTCGGTAGATTTATTACTAGGAAAGTGCGTGGGGGCACTAATTTTTGTGAATTGACTAATGCGTTAGAACTTTAAAAACCGGGTAGAACGCAGCGCAGGAAGCGAGCGTTCACCGCCGCATCGCCGGAGCGTCCAGCCAGAATCCCCCTGCCTGCGCGGCTCCTGGCGTCTTACGTCCCACAGGCCCCACGCCGGCGCCGTCCGTCCCGCAGGCCCCGCCTTTGGCGCTGGGCTCTGACGTCACCACCTGCGCCGCGCACAGTAGAAACAGGAAGTGGGACCAAAACAAAGGATCGGCGGCCGGGAGCGGACTTACCTTACCTTCTCTGCCTTCCGCGCGCTTCTCAGCCGGGCCGCCGACCCAAAGGAGCCGTCCGACTATGTCTAACATGGAGAAACACCTGTTCAACCTGAAGTTCGCGGCCAAAGAACTGAGTAGGAGTGCCAAAAAATGCGACAAGGAGGAAAAGGCCGAAAAGGCCAAAATTAAAAAGGCCATTCAGAAGGGCAACATGGAAGTTGCGAGGATACACGCCGAAAATGCCATCCGCCAGAAGAACCAGGCGGTGAATTTCTTGAGAATGAGTGCGCGAGTCGATGCAGTGGCTGCCAGGGTCCAGACGGCGGTGACCATGGGCAAGGTGACCAAGTCGATGGCTGGTGTGGTTAAGTCGATGGATGCGACATTGAAGACCATGAATCTGGAGAAGATTTCTGCTTTGATGGACAAATTCGAGCACCAGTTTGAGACTCTGGACGTCCAGACGCAGCAAATGGAAGACACGATGAGCAGCACGACGACGCTCACCACTCCCCAGAACCAAGTGGATATGCTGCTCCAGGAAATGGCAGATGAGGCGGGCCTCGACCTCAACATGGAGCTGCCGCAGGGCCAGACCGGCTCCGTGGGCACGAGCGTGGCTTCGGCGGAGCAGGATGAACTGTCTCAGAGACTGGCCCGCCTTCGGGATCAAGTGTGACGGCAGAACCCGCTCGAGGTTTCCTGGCCATAGCCACCCTTTGAAATGCTCTCTGTGTGTTAGAGAGATACTATACCCTAGAAACTCTGAACACGCCAGAATGCTGAAATGCCCTTCTACCTTTGGGTTTACAGCCCCCTCCAGATAAATTAAGAAATTCAGTATTTCTGCACTCTTAGCTGGATTCTAAAGTTCTGTATAGCTCGTAATGATGGTATTTTTATAGCAGGCTTTTAACAGAACTAGTTAATTTCGTGTATATGAATCTTTCTCGATGATCTGGTCAAAACTGTATTCAGTTTCCTGCCCAGAATGATCAGATTGAAGGTGGTTGGTTTTTATTATTTAGTGTGATTGATAGTATCTAGAATGGCAGGTGGTGCATAAAAGTTAAAGAGGGGAAAGATTACTTAGTTTGGTTATACAGTTATAAACACCATGCAGTGTATTCGGTGGACTGTGCTATTTCTGTTTATCCTTTGGGTTTTGGTTTTTGTTTTGTTTTTGCCTTCACAGTGAGACTGCAAATGATTGTTCTCATAACGTATATTATTAATAAATGTCCTATAATTTATACTGAAATTACCTTAGGATATTTTTGCATAATACTCTCTTACTGCTTACATTCTATAAATTTTTCATGTGATAATTGTCTTTGCGTAACTGGGAAAAATGCCGAATAACTTCCTTTATTATCTGGAAAAATTAAATTTGTTCATTTATATTTTCTACTTAATTGAGTTTTTAAAAAGACTTAGTGTGACATTTGACAGTGTCTTTCAAACGAACTTCTCTAACAAGTTTATAGTTATTTTCCTGTTTCAACACTATTAGACGTCTTATAAATTATGCTAATTAGCACGGCAGTCATGTTATACACTCTTAACATTGCCAAAGAACTGTTGATTCGTTTGAGAAAACCCTGGGACTGTGTGTGTGCAGGTTTTGTTTTGATTTTAACAACCAAAAATAGAAATAAAATTAGAACTGCGTTTTAAGTTCTAATTTGTATTTATTAATTTGTCCAAAGGCAAGAACTCTTGGAAATCCTTGAAAATATAAGCTGGAATGTTTTACTTAGCCATGCAAGTCATTTATGTATACATCCAGCCAGCTGGAAGTCTGAGAAGTAAAGAGGTAGGACTGGAAGGAAGGAGAAAGCTTGAGTCTTTAAGGCTAGAGCCCAGCTGTGCTGCCTGCCATCTTCTCAGGAATGGCAGTGCGTATTTTCTGGCTGAAAAGTAAAGCATGTAGCCACCGCTTTCTCATAGCCTCGAAACATGGAGAAAAGCAACTTGCTTTTGCCTTGGCAAGCATACTAACCTAAGTTAATTCAAGTTTTTTTTAACTTTCCTTCACTGGAAGATTTTTCCATAAGAGAATTCCATTGTTTCAGAAAATAATTATAGGGGCCCTTCCAAGTTCTTTGAAAGATTCATAACCAACTATTCACTATTATAACATGTTTCCCAGTGTAAATGAGTAAGAAAAAAAAGTGTAACAGGTGCGTGCAGATGAGGAGTGACCCTCATATTTAAGTTATTTTATATTTGACTGGACATTGTTCAGAAGTGTGCTTTAAGGGACACTTGTTGGTTGTCTGCCCAGCATCTCTCAAGAATATCCCTCTTAGAAGGTCATGTCTCCTGTCCTCCACATGGTTGTGCAGGGCCATGTGTGAAGACAGCATGAGTCTTAACCCCTCTTTTATTTTTGAGACAGAGTCTCGCTCTGTTGCCCAGGCTGGAGTGCTGTGGAGCGATCTCTGCTCACTGCAACCTCCACCTCCCGGGTTCAAGTGATTCTCCTGCCTCAGCCTCCCGAGTAGCTGGGATTACAGGTGTGCACCACCATACCCAGCTAGTTTTTTTGTATTTTTAGTAGAGACAGGGTTTCACTATGTTGGCCAGGCTGGTCTTGAACTCCTGACCTCAGGTGATCCGCCCACCTCAGCCTCCCAAAGTGCTGGGATTACAGGCATGAGCCACTGCACCTGGCCTTAACCCCTCTTTAGATTGGAAAAAATAATTACAACTTTAAAAATAGCTTAGTGTTGAACCCTTTGGTAAACTAAAGACCCTTTTATAATGCAAATATTCCCACCAAAATTAATATATTTTGTGAGATTAAACAATGCTTGTATATGCTTGAACTTTCTTAAAATATGCTCATGTCATACTATTATGAATGTACATTTTTATGAGTCATAAATATTATTTTCAAAAGCACTACAGGCCCATGAATTATTTCCTCACTTTTGCAGTTGATTACTGAAATGTAAATCACAAGAATTTGTCAATTAAATCATTTTAAACTGCATGTTATTGGATGTGAGTGTGCATCCTGTTTTAAAAAATACTTAAGAAAAAAGAATTGCGGGGCACAGTGGCTCACGCCTGTAATCCCAGCACTTTGGGAGGCTGAGGTGGGCAGATCACCTGAGGTCAGGAGTTTGAGACTAGCCTGACCAACATGGAGAAACCCCGCCTCTACTAAAAATATGAAATTAGCTGGGCGTGGTGCTGCACACCTGTAATCTCAGCTACTCAGGAGGCTGAGGCAGGAGAATTGCTTGAACCTGGGAGGTGGAGGTTGAGGTGAGCCAAGATTGCGCCATTGCACTCTAGCCTGCGCAACAAGGATGAAACTCAGTCTCAAAAAAAGGGAAAAAAAAATTCTGAGGTAGATTTGGGTCAGAAAGCATGATATTTTTCCAAATTCACCCTCAGTCTTAGCACTTAAATTTTTGTTTGGTTAGTATGGCTTTTTCTTGCGTATTTCTAGGATCCCTGGCTTATTTTTGTTGTTGCTGTTTTGAGACGGAGTCTCACTCTGTCGCCCAGGCTGGAGTGCCACCACGATCTCGGCTCACTGCTGCCTCCACCTCCCAGGTTCTAGCGATCCTCCTGCCTCAGCCCCCTGAGTAGCTGGGACTACAGATGTGCACCAACACACCTGGCTAATTTTTGTTTTTGTTGTTGTTGTTGTTGTTTTAGTAGAGTCGGGGTTTCACCATGTTGACCAGGCTTGTCTCGGACTCCTGACCCTCAAGTGATCCTCCTGCCTCGGCCTCCCAAAGTGCTGGGATTACAGGCGTGAGCCACTGCGTCCGGCCCCCTGGCTTCTTCACTATAATTGTTTCTTCATGACTACAAGATTCTTTTTCACATTGAAACTTCCCTACACCAAAGATGGATATAATTTACAAAAGTATCCAACTGAAACACATCAGGGAACGAGTTAACTAGTTAATCTTCCATTTAACTACTAGTTATATTTCTTCCTTTCATTTTTCCGCCTTCAAGTGCACAATTTCTAACATGGATTTAGGATTGAAAGAAAAAAGGTAGACTGGATTAATACACAAAATACTTTCCTCTACTTTTAGTTTATTTCAGTTCAGGAACCCAGATGATACTGTGTGTGCTGCTGGAGAATTTTCTTACTAAAGCTGTTTCTTGCTGAAGGAATGCCAATGTATCTAGATGCCTTTTAAATACAGGCAGACCATGAGGTTTGGACACTGTGTGCCTGCCCTGCTCTCTTTGATTTGTAAAAGACTGCTGGGCCAGGCGCAGTGGCTCACGCCTGTAATCCCAACACTTTGGGAGGCCGAGGCAGGCAGATCATCTGAGGTTGGAAGTTCGAGACCAGCCTGACCAACATGAAGAAACCCCGTCTCTACTAAAAATACAAAATTAGCCGGGCATGGTGGCACATGCCTGTAATCCCAGCTACTTGGGAGGCTGAGGCAGGAGAATCGCTTAAACCCGGGAGGTGGAGGTTGCGGTGAGCCGAGATCGCGCCATTGCACTCCAGCCTGGGCAACAAGAGCGAAACTCCATCTCAAAAAAAAAAAAAAAAAAAGTGCTGAAAATAAACACCAGTCTGATAAGAGAACCTTATTAACTGAGCATAGTATCAGCATCAGCTGGCCAAGCACACTATAAAGCAGAAGGGAGGGACTTCCTCTGCAAAAACACAACATCCTCTCGGCAATTCTGTAGCCAAAGTCCAAAGCTCAAGATCTTTGTAGCAAAAAGCTGCAAGCCAGTGGACACTAAGGAAACTGATGAACAGACCCCTGTTTTTGTTTTTGTGTTGAATCAACGGACTGGAATTAGCAAAATGCTATCTGGTTTACCTAGGTTTGTTTTTTTACACTAGATTGCAAATTCCGTAGGGAGCCCGGGCCAGGCAATGTCTGTCATAGTGTCAATCTCTGGGCCTGGTGTGGCGCCTCCCACAGTGGGCTCCTTGCACTGCATAGCGAACGTGTGCCTGGCCTGGGTGGTCACTCCTGATAGTGCCTCGAGCTTTCTGATGACAGCAGACAGGCAGGTAAAGCAGGCACCCTAAGCGCACAGAGTCCCAAGTATGGACACTCAAGAGCTGTGTCCTCTTCCTTCACAGCATTTGTCCACAATGAAATGTTTGCCTCTGTTCTTCAGGGTTTGTACATCCTCTCCCTGCTGAGAAATGCCAGGACAAACAATTCAGCAGTGTTTACTCAAAATGACAATACAGGTGGGGCGTGGTGGCTCACACCTGTAATCCCAGCACTTTGGGAGGCCGAGGTGGGCAGATCACCTGAGGTCAGGAGTTCGAGACCAGCCTGGCCAACATGGTGAAACCCCGTCTCTACTAAAAATGCAAAAAAATAATTAGCCAGGCATGATGGTGCACACCTGTAATCCCAGCTACTTCGGGAGGCTGAGACAGGAGACTCCCTTGAACCCAGGAGGCGGAAGTTGCTGTGAGCCATGATTGTGCCACTGCACTCCAGCCTGGGTGACAGAATGGGACTGTCTCAAAAAAATAAAAATAAATAATTTTTTAAATTTAAAAACGTTTTAAATGACAATCCAGGGAAAGATTTAGTCCAAAACATGCAGGCCATGTGGGGCTTCTTTCTAGAGATGAGAACATGCTTCTGCCCTTAAATGATATTCAGTACAGATAGGTAGATAAAACATACAAAGAAAAAGAAAAATGGACAAGGCGTACCCAGATGTTAAAAAAAAAAATCAAGAACACTTAAGATCAGGACTGTTTACGCAGTTTATGTTATTTTATACCTCAACCTTTAAAAAGGATTAAATCACAGTATAAGGCAGCATGCCATGCTCACCAAATTGTGAAACAGTAAGTGCCGGAGGAAAGGGATATTGTGCTGTGTCATGGCAGTTAGAAGTGGCTTCCCAGAGCCAGCAGGGTTTAATCTCAGGTTTCAAAGGGGGAAAAAAAGCAGGAATGACACAGGATCTGAGAGGCCAAAAACTACAGGGAGTTTTGACTGGAGTGGAGGGTTCACGTGATGTTAAAAGAGACTGAAGGGGAGACTGGACAGACTGCAAAGGGCTGGAGGCCACATTAAAAGTGTGGACTTTACCCCATGGGAAGGAGGAAGCGCAGGAGTCATGAGAAATGATGGTTCAGGCAGAGATTAGAGCATAAAGCAGGGAGGTGGGGAAAGCCAAGAGGAACACACTCTTGGATGACGAGTCACCATGAATCGCTGATCACCTGGGACATGGTTCAGCTGCACATGCTGACGCAGTGGGTCTGCCAGTGACGCCGATATGCTGCGAGTCTGGGAACTCCTTTTAAGGAGCAGGGAATCTTAACTCTGGCTGTGCATTACAACTGCCTGGTACTTTGTCACCATGTGAGTAATGTTTTTCTCCACCAGTACGAACTCCTGGGCTCCAGTGATCCTGCTGCCTCAGCCTCCTGAGTATCTGGGATCCATCTATATTTTTATGTCTTGTAGATAAATATCATGAGTCAAATTTCATTAACATTGGGAAAAGTTTTTTACTTGCCTTGACAGATTTCCAATTGCTATATGTTTTCACACACAAAAAATTTTAAATACATGGAAATTTAGTTGGTACTTTTTTTCTCAGATGCAGTAGTTTGATTACAAAGGCATTTAACAGAATAGTTTTCATCTTTTCATGACTCTCCTTGTTCCTCCTCATGATCAATTCCATGGCCATAAGAATTCTTTGACGCCAACAACAGATGGGATATAAACAGTGCATTGTTACTTTTGCTAATATCAAACAGAAGGGGGATCTAAATGAAAATGAAAACATTTCTGCAAACATGAGTGTCCTCAGCTGTCACAGGAAATAATGAAAAAAAAAATCAAAGTAAATTTCTTTTTAACTACTTCCTTATAGTGTCTACAATGCAAGTGATTTTTTACAATGCTAATTTGGTATAGTTTTGCACTTCTGCATCTAATAGTTGGAGTGAATAGTCTGCGAGGGATTTTTAGATCTGCTTAATTCTTCTGGTCAGCATGCAGTGGCATATTTAAGGAGGCAATGTTATAACCCTTTAAAATGTAATCATATGCAAAATTCTATGTATGATTTGGGAGACCCCTTTAAAATTCTCTCTATGTATGTAATCACAGAAGCCCCGATTTGAAAAAGTACTTCTGCAACATGCTTGGAAATATGCCAGTTGAAACAAGGATCAAGGCAAGAAGTCTACCACTCTATTATTTATTCCTTAGAAAGTCTTTCAAAGAATTGGGGGCATATTCACATTTTGGGGTGAATTTTCACATTTTATTTTCATTGCACAAACTTGAAATGCATGAACTCAGGGTACCATTCAGCATCAGTAACAAATCAGTAGCAGCTCTTGGAAATGTTCAATGAGACCTCCCACGTCTCACTTAGATCTCTGAGAATCAGAGCTGGAAGGACTCTGAATATCCATTTTGGAGGTTGGCGACAGGAGAAGACCCACCAGCCTCATCGCTGTCAGCATCTCAAAGTCACTGGTCTTTCATAGTGCACAGGAAGATGCACTCACACGTCCTCTCATCACATCTCTCCAGCACTCCAGAGGCATTTTTTGGTTAACCATACTTCATTCTTTCTACTTAGACTAGTTATTATCATCTGAATACATTCACCCACCTACCTCCAACCTATGTGCATCCCATTTTAAATAGGTTACTTCCTAAACTCTAACTATAGCCACAGGCTTCATATTTAATTTTCAGTTCCTTCCAGCTCTTTTCATCAGAGCGAATTCATTTCTGTATCCTTTGCTCTGGACCCTGTCAAAAGTTGCGACCATTTCTGATTACAACTGTTGTAGCCTGTGAGGGAAGCAGCCTTCTCACCCAGAAACCCGTCTGACTGTCCAGCCCCAGTTCAGAGCTCCCGTCCCACCCCGGCAGAAACTTCTCCTACCTTCTCATGGATTCCAAGGTCTTTTTGCTCCTTTGTTGCTGGATGGTCAGGAACTCAGTGTGTCCTTCCACCACGCTCTTCACCCCACCACATTCCAGGCCAGCAACCACCATGCCAAAACTGCATTGTACTTTCCAAACCAGGCCTCAGGCAATGGCAGGGAATTCCTGCCTCCAGGCTCCCAAGTCTCTCCAGCTCCCAGAGGGTCCCTTCCCTTTGTTCCTTCCCCTCTGGAGCCAGCTCCACACCCTTGGCCAACTCACCAACCCTCTGGTGTGCAGTAGCACCTCCCAGAGCTTGCAGCACCTATTCCAAAGACACCACTGGCTGATCAGGGTCCCTTTGGCCTCTCAATAGCCCTGTCACCTGGGCCATATCTCTGCAGAGCCAGGAGCAGTTGACTTTTTTTTTTTTTTTTGAGACGGAGTCTCACTCTATCGCCCAGGCTGGAGTGCAGTGGTGTGATCTCGGCTCACTACAACCTCTGCCTCCCGGGTTCAAGCGATTCTCCTGCCTCAGCCTCCCAAGTAGCTGGGATTACAGGCATGCGTGCCACCACACCTGGCTAATTTTTGTAGTTTTCGTAGAGACGGGGTTTCACAATGTTGGCTAGGTTGGTCTCGAACTCCTGACCTCAGGCGATCCACCCACCTCCACCTCCCAAAGTGCTGGGATTAAAGGCGTGCACCACTGCACCTGGCCAACATTCTTTAATGACTGCACACCAGACAATGCAGTCACAGACACCACTCCCATAGCCTGTTTCCCTTGGCTTCCAGGGAAATGACTCATTCATGACAGTTGAGGTCACAGTTGCCCCCACTGTTTCCTATCCCTATGAAAGGCCATCCCAAACACCAGCAGATCCACTCCTGCCCCTTTGTGTATTCTGATTCTGGGTTACTTGCCCTGGGGGTGCCAAACCCAAGTTCATGGGTGAAGGCTTCCAAAATGTCATCCCATGGCCATGCCTCAGTTTTGGCCACTAGGGACTGTCTCTAGCTTTCCAAAAGGGAGGAATTAAGATGTCCAAGGAAATTATGTAGTCTTACTGTCTTTGGCCAAGTGGTTCCTAAAATGGACCCCTTTTGACCTCTGTAGGGAAGGAAAAAGAACTTCCCTCTTTCCCATTAGGTTCTGTAGCTGAGTGAACTAACAAAGACGGATTAACAGGAGGAAAGCATACACATTTTATTTAATATTTTTACATGCACACGGGAACTTTCATAAGAAAAATGAAGACCCAAAGAAGCCGTTAGGACTGAGAGCTAATATACCCTTTTAACAAAAGATGATAAATTTATGGAGAAGTGACAAAGGAGAAGGTTCAAGTTTCTAGGGGCAGTCATTGTGGGGCAGTGACTAATGAAAGACAAGGGTTATTTTGGTGGGTTTGTACAGATCAGTTTCGGGGTGGACTCCGAGCCCCTGGTGATAAGAACATTCTCCTCTTTCTGGTACAGGGCAGGCACGTTTCTTAGGGAAGATTTCATGACCAGCTTTTTGGGACAGAGCGGGAGGTCAGCCAGCCAGCCAGCCTTGCATCTGAGGCTTCTCAAGTGCCTTCAGCAGCAATTAGTCAACGTGCTGAAGGGCTCATTGTGGGGTGGCGTTTTGTGTTCTGAACCCTTTCGTCTCCCTCTTGCCCACACTGAGGTTCACAGGTGCCTGCAGAGGAGCTGGTGTGGGAGGATGGGGAGATTGGGAGGCAACATCGCCTCCTCTGCATGAAATGCTCATGGGCACATGTCTGCTGCCTCTACCTACCAAGGGACAGAACCAGCCAACTGGCATGGCAGGCAGGGAGCCAGCGCAGCCTCCAGGCCGTCCATCCTCTCTCCTCAGTACCAGGGCCTCCCGTCAACGCCAGCGCCAACAGAGAGCCTGGGCCCCCCGACCCCTCCCTCCTGCTGGCTCTCCTTCTTCCTTCTAGAGCCCCTGCTGCCCCTCTGTCTCCAGAATTGTCCCCTGCTTGCCAGTTAAGCCATTCCCAGCGCTTGTTGGTCCCCGAGGGACCCAGCCTCTCAGCCCTCAATGGTCACCTGTCCCAGCCGCGGAAGGAGAAGGGGACAGAGGACACTGGTTCATTCCACCATATTTACTGGGGCCAGGCCTGCACTAGGTGCTGGGGACTCCCAGGTGGACAAGACAGAGACCTGCCCTGAGGGCCTAACATGTTAGTGGAGAAGATAAATAACAACAGATCAACCAAGACTCAGTGGGAAACGTGCAGCCTGGATAGATGCCTTGGTAAAGCCAGGCTGGCACAGAGAGGGCGGGGGAGGCCTGTGCAGGGGCCATGGTCACTCAGGAGAGGGAGCTCGGCGGCCTCCCAGCTCCCTCTCGGAAGGGTCATCCCCCGAGAGCGGCGCACAGCCTTCCTAGGCTCCCGTCCTGCCTTGTGTGGGACACAGCGGGCGCCAGGCAGATCTGACACCAACAGGCGTCGCCAGGTTTGCCAGCACACACAAATATGCACACTCACGTTCTCGCTCTCGCACACTTTCCGCACATACTCTCACACTCACCCTTACACTTTTACACATTTACTCTTGCACACCACATACTCGCTCTCCACACTCAGTCGCTCTTACACATATTCACGCAGTCATACACACACACACACACACAAACAACATCTGGATTTGATTAGGAAACTAAAGGGACATCTGTCACCTTCCATGTTTTGTTTACATTGCAACACATTCTTGTACTCGCTTAGCCTTGGACGGGAGGCTCCATGCTCTCTCCCAGTTTCTGAGTACCCCTACCCCCAGCCCTGTGGCAGTGGAGAAGAGAGGGGAGGGAAGGCAACATTAAAAAAAAGAAAAAAAAGAATGCAGTTCTCCGTCCCTGGGTCAAGAATGTTGCATTATCTAGACAGATACAAATTCAGGAAACAAAGTAAGAACTCACTTCAGCTTCTTGGCCTGCCCCCATCCTTGCTGTACTTGGGTGATGTCCCATTAATTTCTCCCCAACCCCAGGGGAAAGTGGGCAGAGAACAGGCCTCAACCCTTGCTGGCTTTCTTTGCAGCTTCCTGGAAAGAATCGACAGCGTCAGCTTGGTTGACTACACACCCACAGACCAGGTATGTGGAATTAGGGTCCCCCACCACACACCAGAAACTTTGAGATTCATTTCCAATATGATTTAATGATTATTTCAGAATGAATTAAGGAAAAATCCTTAAGATACCTACTTTTTGCAAATTGTTTGTACTGCCCTGTGTGTATGCGTGGATTGGTCATCAAACCTTGTGCCTTGCTCCCCTGACTCTAGCACTTAGTGATTATCAAAATTGCCAGCATGCAAATGAGTTTATCTGCAGATAAGGAATATGCCGTTCCTTTTCCTCCTGGAGCTGTCATCAGGAAAGCGAAGTCTTTACTTTCTGGCTTCATAAACTATGCCCATTCTGTTTGTGGCCCCAGGCCTGGGGGGTCCCATATCACAGTGAACTTTCCAGGTGTGACCCAGAGCATCCCCTTTGGGTTGAGTCAAAAAAAAAGCACTCCACCATTTTTTTTTTTTTTTTTTTTTTTGGAAATGGAGTCTTGCTCTGTCGCCCAGACTGGAGTGCTATGTTGCAATCTCTGCTCACTGCAACCTCTGCCTCCCAAGTTCAAGCGATTCTCCTGCCTCAGCCTTCCAAGTAGCTGGGATTACAGGTGCTTGCCACCTCGCCCAGCTAATTTTTGTATTTTTAGTGGAGACAGGGTTTTGCCATGTTGGCCAGACTGGTCTCAAACTCCTGACCTCAAGTGATACACCTGCCTTGGCCTCCCAAAATGCTGGGATTACAGGCGTGAGCCACCGTGCCCAGCCCACTCCACCAATTTTTAAATAGCAGAGAGGGAATCTTTGTGCCCCTTCGACCCTCGGGCAGCTGCAGAGACTTGGAGAGCCCCCGGATTGCTCAATTCAGGAGACTTCAGGTGCTTCTAGAGCCAGTGAACCCCAAGGAAGTTAGAGGGATGTCTGTGTTCAAACCACACTCTCCAAACTTCCCCCAGAGTCTGTATTCCCTGCAAGGCCTTGGCCCTGGGCCCCCAAGGTGGGAGGTCTGAAGCCTGAGCTTCTCTCTCTCCCATGAAGTTTATCCTCTCTAAGGCTGATCCTGAGAGTTTGAAATTATCTGACAAAGCAATGGAGGCTTCCTTGTCTTGAGTCAGTCCCTCAACTAACTTACCTGTCCTAAACAGTTCTCGTTATACTAAAATGGGAGGACCACCTCCCATGTTCCAGAATTATTACAGAATGGCTGCTTCCTTAAAATCACATGGATTTGGTGGTCAGGAAAAAAAAAAAAACTCTGACATCTGCCAAATGTACCAGGGATGCCAGCTTTGTGAGGCTGCGTGGCTTTCTCGTCCCCTCGGGGTACCACATCTTTTATCTTGGAGGAAACAGAAATGTGCAGGGAAGAGAGAATAAATGAAATCAACTAGCATCCAGTTCATAAGGCTGAAGACTTGTGAGTGCAGAGTTACACTTCCTTTGGTTTCTCACCCAAGCCATCGTGAGTTTCACCCAAGCCAACAGAGCACCGGCAGGGATGTCCCTCTGGAATGCTGATGCCCTGACTGTGGTTGTCAGGTATATGTTAGTAAGATTCTTGCAGACATGATTTTAAGTCTTAAAACAAAAGCACAGTTATCAGGTCTCTCGGGGCCAAACCAACACATTAACTGTGGCTTTCTCTGGAGGATAAAACAGAGAACATTCGTCTGAGTTCTTTTTTTTTTTTTTTTTTTTTTGAGACGGAGTCTCACTCATCACCCAGGCTGGAATGCAATGGTGCGATCTCAGCTCCCTGCAACTTCTGCCTCCTGGGTTCAAGCGATTCTCCTGCCTCAGCTTCCCAAGTAGCTGGGATTACAGCTGCCTGTGACCACACCTGGCTAATTTGGTTTTTTTTGTATTTTTAGTAGAGATAGGGTTTCACCATGTTGGCCAGGCTGGTCTCAACTCCTGACCTCAGGTGATCTGCCCACCTCAGCCTCCCAAAGTGCTGGGATTACAGGCGTGAGTCACCATGCTCGGCCAATGTTGGTTCTTAATTGTTGTTTCCTTTACAGTGGAACAAATTATTTGAAAAATATTGATGATGTATAGTTATACCCGGGCTTTACCTTGAAGAAGAACAGTAATGTAACTCAGCTTGTTTCCCTCTTCTTGTTCCCAGGACCTCCTCAGATGCAGAGTTCTGACATCTGGGATTTTTGAGACACGATTCCAAGTGGACAAAGTAAACTTCCAGTGAGTATGTTGTTAAGAGCTGCGTGGCCCAGGGCCACATGATGTCCCAGAGCTGAAGGGCTGTGAGGTTTAAGGGGGCTTCATTCCTGAATGTGCATGGCGGCCCTTTCAGGTAAGGGCAGCTGGGGTGAAATTTGAACTCTAGCAAGAGTTGAAGTGTTGATTTTACTGCCTACTTTAAAATAGAAATGAGGACACCTGAAAGGAAGGCAGTGTTTGCATCTGAGTTGTCGATTTGATTGGCCCTTTTTTTTAGATCAGGAGACTCATGAAATTTTGATCTTTCAGATGCACAGTCACAGGTTGAGAACTGAAATGAGCAGTTTATGTGTGTCTCCAGCCCATCTCTTGGGTTGCCCAACTGCAAAGTCGGCCAAATGAGCTTACTTTCTTCATTTTTCTCCCTCATGATAAGACGTTAATTCTCCCTCCACAAAGCTCTTTTCCATCCTCATAGCTATCCCCCTAGTCCTGCTCCATCACTTCCCCCGCCCCTAGACTCTCTCGGCAAAGCCCTGGCTGGTCTCCTGTCCCCTGGCTTACCCATTTCAGTCGCCCTTCTCAGTGCCACGAAATGAATCTTCCCACGGCACGGCCTGGATCGTGCTGTTCCTCTGCTGAAGAAGGTTCGGGGCTCACTACTGCCTGTGCACCCTATGACCCAAACCCTCCGCCTGTGACCAGCCCCGTCCCCAGGCCTGCTTTGTCCCCTGCCACCTGCCTCACCAGGCTGGGCTGTTGTCAGGACCCTTCCAGTTCTCCCAGCTTTTCCTGCCGTAGCGCTTCTGTTCATCTTGTCCTCAGAGCCTCAGATGCCACCTGTGCTAAGCAAACCCCACAAATCTATCAAAGCTTCCTTCAGGCCAGGCATAGTGGTTCACGCCTGTAATCTCAGCACTTTGGGAGGCAAAGGCAGTAGGATCGCTTGAGACCAGGTGTTCAAGACCAGCCTGGGCAACATAGCAAGACCCTGTCTCTACCAAAAAAAAAAAAAAAAATTAGCCAAGCTTGATGGCGTACACCTGTGGTCCTAGCTACTCAGGAGGCTGAGGTGGGAGGATCTCTTAAGCCCAGGAATTCAAGGCTGCAGTGGGCCATGATTAGGCCATTTCACTCCAGCCTGGGTGACAGAGTAAGACCCTGTCTCTAAAAAAAAAAAAAAAAAGCATCCAAGCATCCCTCAAATCTCAGCCCATGGTGACCCCTTAGAATTCCCATTGCATATCTACTGTGCAGCCATTGATGGTATACTGCCCTTTACCTTGCCCAGTCACCCTCAGCATGTCTGACTCGACTCTAAGGGACCTCAAGGGTGAGGTCCCTTAAAGCAAGAGTTTCATGATCTCCAGTGTGTTCTGAGACTCCTGCAGTGCCCAGCGCCCTCCGCAGTGCACAGGTGACAGACATCTACTTCCAGATTTCTCAAGAACCCTTCACATGGCCACTGTCAGGCTGGATAAAAGCCAGCTACGTCTCTTTGCTGTGAGGCGCACAGTGCAGTATGGAGTTGGCGTGACTTGTGGTTTTGCCCACATCATAACCAAGTCCCTGGCACAGTGGAATTACTAACTATGAAGCTGTATCTCACATTTGTGATTTTGTTTGAAAGGATTCTGCTCATCAGCTCATCCATTTTCATCAAGTATCTCAGCGTGCCCCACGTGTGCTAATGCAAAGCATACGGATTAAATTCTAATAGGATCAGCAACATACCCGCCCAGGACAAAAAAATCTAGCCCGTGTGGTCCTAAGGCACATGCACTATGTTTAGGGAGGGGAGAAATCTCAGAGGCAGGGAAGCCTGCGAAGGTTGGAAACATCCAGCAGAATCTGGGTAGGTAGAAACTCTCCCAGGGAGAAATGCCTTATGCGCTGAGCAGGGGCTGTGAGAAGAGGGGCCTGGGCCGGCCTGATGAAGTGCAGGGTGCAGCTGAGAAACTCTGAGAGAACTGGCTGAGGTCGCCTTGGCTGAGCGAGACCGGGAAGCAGCTCGGGCTGGGCAGAGCAGCCTGCACTGAATCCAGGCGTGATCAAGACCCAGTGCAGGTCACCAGGCAGAGGTGGCTAGAGATAAGATGCATGTAGTGTAGACAGATCAGCAAGGAGCCTTTCTCAATTCTCCAGGGGAGGGAAGACACAGTGTCCTGAGAGCTGGAACAAATCACAGGAAGGATCTGCCCTGGGCAGTGACTTAGCCTGTACTCAGAGAGGCCTGGGTGTCTGAGCAGGTAACCTCTAGCATTACTGAGCTAGTAACCACTGGATTTATTAAGGACCTACCGTGGGACCTCGGACACTGCCGGCTGCTGTCTGCTTGATCTGTCACCCCTGTAGCCCCACTGTGGGGTGACTGAGGAGGGACTGCGGCTGAGAGAGGTGGAGCCACTTGCAGTCCAGGATCACACAGGGAGTGATGGTGCAGGCCAGTGACCCGAGCTTGACTGAAGACCCATGTGTGAACGCTGGAACCTGCTGACAGCAAAAGAGGAAAGCAAGCACGTGTGCCATTGTCCCCTGCTTCCCCCAAATAATTGTGTTCCTCTTGCTCTTCCACAGCATGTTTGATGTTGGTGGCCAGAGGGATGAGAGGAGAAAATGGATCCAGTGCTTTAACGGTGATTTTTTTATGCTCTCTCAAGAAAATGGGAGTGAATTCTAACACTCAGCACTGCTGTGCTTAACTATTTTTGAATTAGATAATCTCTAACTAGTATGTAAAGTATAGCATTTATAGATTATGATGCTCCTTCCTTAGATACTAATCTCATTAAAAAAAGCATTTAAGGGCCTGACACGGTGGCTCATGCCCGTAATCCCAGCACCTTGGGAGGCCAAGGAGTGCGGATAACCTGAAGTCAGGAGTTCGAGACCAGCCTGGCCAACATGTCGAAACTGGGGCTCTGTTAAAAATACAAAAATTAGGCCGGGCGCGGTGGCTCACACCTGTAATCCCAGCACTTTGGGAGGCCGAGGCAGGCAGATCACGAGGTCAGAAGATCGAGACCATCCTGGCTAACGAGGTGAAACCCCGTCTCTACTAAAAATACAAAAAATTAGCCAGGTGCGGTGGTGGGTGCCTGTAGTCCCAGCTACTCGGGAGGCTGAGGCAGGAGAATGGCGTGAACCTGGGAGGCAGAGCTTGCAGTGAGCTGAGATCGCACCACTGCAGCAGTCCGGCCTGGGCGAAAGAGCGAGACTCTGTCAAAAAAAAATAATAATAATACAAAAATTAGCTGGGTGTGGTGGCTCATGCCTATAATCCCAGCACTTTGGGAGGCTGGGGCGGGTGGATCACCTGAGGTCAGGAGTTCAAGATCAGCCTGACCAACATAGTGAAACCCCGTCTCTACTAAAAATGCAAAAATTAGCCGGGTGTTATGGCGCACGCCTTTAATCCCAGCTACTGGGAGGCTGAGGCAGGAGAATCACCTGAACCCGGGAGGCGGAGGTTGCAGTGAGCCAAGATTGCGCCATTGCACTCCAGCCTGGGCAACAAGAGTGAAACTCTGTCTCGGAAGAAAATACAAAAATACAAAAATTAGCCGGGTGTGGTGACACATGCCTATAATCCTAGCTAGGGAGGCTGAGGCAGGAGAATCACTTGAACCTAGGAGGTGGAAGTTGCAGTGAGCCAAGATCATGCCATTGCACTCCAGCCTGGGAGACAAGAGTGAAACTCCATCTCAAAAAAAAAAAGCACTTAAGCACCCCAAATTTACATGTGTCTTTTGGGGTGGGCTCTTCATCAAGTGCGTTACTGAAGCAACCAGTGGTGCGCGGCGCACCTGCAGGCTGTTCTGTGACTGAATAGTCCTGTCACTGAATGAATGTTTTTGTGGAACTGAGTAGCTGCTGGGTGTGTACTTTCTTGTAACTCCACAGTGAGGATGTCTAACTGAGGTGCTTTCCTTTTTCTCCCCACCAAGATGTCACGGCTATCATTTACGTCGCAGCCTGCAGTAGCTACAACATGGTGATTCGAGAAGATAACAACACCAACAGGCTGAGAGAGTCCCTGGATCTTTTTGAAAGCATCTGGAACAACAGGTGACAAAAATAGCAAATTCAGTCTCACCATTGGATTGCAAATTTTCTTTTGTTAAAAATACGCTCAGGCCAGGCGTTGTGGCTCACACCTGTAATCTCAACACTGGGAGGCCGAGGCAGGTGTTGTCACTTGAGCTCAGCAGTTGGAGACTAGCCTGGGCAACATGGAGAAACCCTGTCTCTACCAAAAATACAAAAATTACCCAGGTGTGGTGGTGCACACCTGCCCAGTGACTCAGGAGCTTGAGGTAGGAGGATCACTTGAGCCCAGGAGGTAAGGGTTGCAATGAGCTGAGATCACACTACTGCACTCCTGCCTGGGCAACAGAGCAAGACCTTGTCTCAAAACACACACACACACCTACACCCACACCCACACCCACACACCTACACACTCTCTTTACTGATAAATCCAGAACCGCACGAAGTATCTCTTTTAGTTCATCTATTGTATAGATATACTTAAAATGTGAAATTTCTTTTATTGTTTTATTTTGTTTTATTTTGAGATAGAGTCTCGCTGTGTCACCCAGGCTGGAGTGCAGTGGCGCCATCTCGGCCCACTGCAAGCTCCACCTCCCGGGTTCATGCCATTCTCCTTCCTCAGCCTCCCGAGTAGCTGGGACTACAGGCGCCCGCCACCACACCCAGCTAATATTTTGTATTTTTAGTAGAGACCGGGTTTCACCATGTTAGCCAGGATGGTCTTGATCTCCTGACCTCGTGATCCGCCCACCTCAGCCTCCCAAAGTGCTGGGATTACAGGCGTGAGCCACCGCACCCGGCCAATGTGGAGTATTCTTTGATGAAGTTCTGATAGTTCTTTGTCAAGAAAATTTAAGTCTCTGTTTTGAAAGGCTAAGATTACATTCGGCCTTCCATATCTTCAGGTTCCACATCTGCGGATTCAACCAACCACAGATTGAAAATATTCAAAAATAAATTTAAGATAGCGGTACAACAACAAAAAATAATACAAGATTACAGTGGCATACGCCTATAATCCCAGCACTTTGGGAGGCTGAGACGGGGGAATTGCTTGAGCTCAGGAATTGGAGACCAGTCTGGGCGACATGTTGAAACCCCGTCTCTACAAAAAATACAAAAATTAGTCAGGCATGGTGGGGCGCGCTTGTAGTCCCAGCTACTTGGGAAGCTGAGGCAGGAGGATCACTTGAGCCCAGGAGACGGAGGTTACAGTGAGCTGCGATTGCATCACTGCACGTCAGTCTGGGCGACAGAGGGAGACTCTGTCTCAAAAAACTTAATTAATTAAAATAAAAAATTGAGCAAATAAAAAAATTAGACTAAAAAATAATACAAATAAACAATACAGTATAACAGGTACTTACCTAGCTTTTACATCGTGTTAGGTATTATAGGTAATTGGAGATGATTTAAGCATACGGGAGGATGTGCATGGTTTATATGCAAATACTACACCACTTCATATAAGGGAGCCTCCTCAAATTTTGGTTTTCACTGGGAGTCCTAGACCAATCCCCCACGGGTATCAAGGGATTGCTCTATATCTAGGGTTCAAAATAGGTTTTGTTTGGTTTTTAAAATTTAGGAAGTACCAATTTAGGGGCCGGGAACATTGGCTCATGCCTGTAATCCCAGAACTTCGGGAGGCCAAGGCAGGCAGATCACCTGAGATCAGGAGTTCGAGACCAACCTAGCCAATATGGTGAAACCCTGTCTCTACTAAAACTACAAAAATTAGCCGGGAGTGGTGGTGGGTGCCTGTAATCCCAGCTACTCGGGAGGCTGAGGCAGGAGAATCGCTTGAATCCGGGAGGTGGAGGTTGCAGTGAGCTGAGATCGCACCACTGAACTCCAGCCTGGGCAACAGAGTGAGACTCTGTCTCAAAAAGTAAAAAAAAAAAAATTTTTAATTTTGAAAATAAAAATAAAGTACCAGTTTAGGACATCCACTAATAACTAGATGATCTCTAAGATCCCTTACAGCTCACAATCACCACATAATCATGTTTGAAACTACTAGCATTGCAGATTGGCAGAAGTGATTATTTCAGAAAGGAATATTTAGTGCACACACACACAGTACATACATATATAGTTAGAAATCAAAGTTTCTTCTGAAATATTTTGGAAGAAAAATTACCAAGGAGGAGAGGAAACATAAGTTTACCTTGTAAAAGTTTTGGATTATCAGAAAAGTGTTTTTGTATGAAATGTTCAACAACCATCCTCAAATTTGTGGTAATAAGACTGTTAATAGGAAAGAAACAGGGTCAGGAAATACCAGGTATACAGAAGGATACTATAGAGTTATTATGAATTTATTTATAAACACTATATGTGTAAGTGGGAAAATGACCACAATCTTCTTATAGGAAAAAGCAGATTTTAAAACACTATGATCTCGTTTTTAAGTATGTGTGAGGACAGGAAAAAACTTGGGCATGAAAACATAAAACTTCTGTAGTAATTGTTTCTGGGTATAATTACATTTGATTTTTTTCTGTATCTTTTTCTATAATTTAAGATTTGTTTTTACAAAGGTTATGTATTTTATTACTAGAAGAAGCAGGTAAGCTATTTCCATTTGACGGGAAAGTGGATTGTGTGTGTGGGTTTTTTTTGAGACAGAGTCTCGCTCTGTCCCCCAGGCTGGAGTGCAGTGGTGCAATCTCAGCTCACCACAACCTCCACCTCCCCAGTTCAAGCGATTGTCCTGCCTCAGCCTCCCGAGTAGCTGGGACTGCAGGCATGTGCCACCACGCCCAGCTACTTTTTGTATTTTTAGTAGAGACAGGGTTTCATAATGTTGGTCAGGCTGGTCTCGAACTCCTGACCTCGTGATCTGCCCACCTCTGCCCCACAAAGTGCTGGGATTACAGGCGTGAGCCACCACACCTGGCCAGATTGTGTTATTAATTGATAGTAAGATTCCTGTAGACTAATCAGTTAGCTTGATTCCTCTGAAGTGATGGAGGCGGAAGAAGAACCAAGCCAGCTGCATGTTAAGCTCTGTGTTATTAGCTAATGAGTCATATATTACTTTGTTGTTGTTAACACTTTCACTTCTAATGTGAGTTTTCCGACCTTTTATTGGTAAATTACACCACAGAAATTCAAGTGAACTCATTACATAAGTAAATCTTAGCTTTGGTTCCAATAAATCTATATCCCCCATGGGACTGAATTAGAAAGTGCTTAACTACAGATTGAGTATCCCTTATCTGAAATGCTTGGGACCAAAAGTGTTTAAAATTTCTTGTTGTTGTTGTTTTTTGGAATAGTTGCATTATACTTACTAGTCCAGCATTCCTAATATGAAAATCCAAAGTGTCAAATGCTCCAACAAGCATTTCCTTCGAGCATCATGTCAGTGCTGAAAAAGTTTTGGATTTTGAAGCATTTTGGATTTTGTGTTTTTGGATTAGGGATGCTCAACCTGTACCTATATTTGTTTATCATTCTTTACAGATAGAATGAGGATACTGGTGTACTGAACTTTCTTGAATCCTATACATTTTTAGGAAGACGATGGTATTCTTTTAATTTAGCAACTTCTATGTTAGAGGCACTTTCATGTACTAGTGTATGTGAAATTTGTATGTTTATTTTTCCTTTTTTAGGTGGTTACGGACCATTTCTATCATCTTGTTCTTGAACAAACAAGATATGCTGGCAGAAAAAGTCTTGGCAGGGAAATCAAAAATTGAAGACTATTTCCCAGAATATGCAAATTATACTGTTCCTGAAGACGGTAAGATTTCAAAACACATTCTTATGATTGAGGAATAGAATTGTTTTATTAATAGTCCTGTAACTCTAATTCACATACTTCTGATGAATCAAAGAAATTCACTTTATTTAAATCAATTCTCTTTCTACTGCCCATATCCTAAAGTACTAGAGTGTTACAATGTCCTATTTAGGATCCCATTTGTAAATGTTTCCGAGTTTGACTTTCCATTGAAACCGTGCAGCAGAAGAAAGAGCCATTTTGGGGTGTGACTGTGTCATGCTGGTATGAATTCTCCCTCTAATGCCTTTGACTGGGTGTGACATGACAGGGGCCTTGTTAGTCCTTGATACAGACCTTCTCACTTCACCCTCAGATGACCCTGCATGGTAGTTTCTATTATTTTTTCCCGTGGAAAGAGAGTCTGAGAGAGGAGAGATAGCATGTTCAAAGCCACACTGGTAGAGTCATGCAGGCAAGGCAGTCCTTGCACCCTTTGTCCCCAAGCCCATGCTGGCAGCAGCCGCGCTTATCTGCTCCTGTCTCTAGCCTTGCTGTGGCTGCAGCCTTGGGGATTTCCAGCAGGGCCAGCAGCCATCCCAGGCCACCTGAGACTGAGGGGTTTCCGGGGCATGGGACCGTCAGTGCTAAAGCTGGGAAGGTAGACCAGGAAGAGTTGGTCACTCCGTTTCCAGTCGCTTACACTTCAGTTTCCAGTGAACACCAGGTCTACCAGAGGCTCATAGGAGCGACTTAAGGTGAAATAACACTGCTTCTTACATCCTGAATTCCAAACTAGAAAACGCAGAATAAAAGACACTTTCCTGAAAAATATAGTTAAGATTTGGAAAATTTATTTTTTATCCTCAATGAAGAGGGAAAAGAAAACTTGTATTTGTCATTAAACTTTCTTGCTCCTTATGTTCAATGTTCTTTTCTCCCTCATGGGAGAAGCATTATATAAGTATATTCACAGTAAAATCCTGACCCTTGTGGGGCCTTCCAACAAAATCCTACTGCTATCACCTGTGTCAGAAAGACCTGAAAAAAATCCTACTGCTACATATTTCCTTATAGGAATAAATAATAGATGTTGGAAATGGGCCTGAGCGCCAGCTCTGCCTGTGGTCTCACCAGACCCAGCTGCTTTCATGAGCCACCAGCAGCCTCCGCACTTGCCAGAGGGTCACTCAGCGTGAGGTCAAGGTCCAGGCTCTTCCTGAGACCAAATCAAGTGGAAATCTCATTGCATTTCATCACTGCCTTGCTCTACCCACAGCCTGGTGATGTGCTTTCCAGGACTGAGGCCGGGTGCCGCTTGCCCATGGCACATCATCAGAGCATGGCTTCTGCTGCACATTCTATGGCTGGCATTGCCGGTTTCCCAGCAAGCTGGGTCTTTAATTATCCCACTAACCACCTCTTGCCACCTCCTGTCACTCAGCTCAGGCAGTGGCTCGGGGGGGTCCTTCCAACAGGGTCTGCCTCCCCAGGCCCTTCCCTCTTTCCCTCCTTATGGCTGTGGTCCAGGCCCTCACTCCTCTCATCTCAGCAGCTGCCACAGCTTCCTGCCTGACCTCCTGTAGCTGGTCACTCACCTTTCCAGAACATTCTGTGAACTACCAAAGTCACCCTTCTGAGACACAACCTTACCCGCTTAGGAGCACCAAGGAGAAGCACCACCACTGGCTGACAGCCAAGGCCACCTGCCCAGCCATGGGTGCTGAAGGGCTTCCGTCCAGGGGCTGAGGGGACCCTGGCTTGCTGCCTCGGTGCCAGGCCCAGTGAATGCTCTTCACCCAGCAGTATGCGTCATCTCCATCTGTGCCCTGCCCCTCCCAAGAGACTCACCCATCCCTGAGCATCTGTAGCACCTGCTGGAAGCCTGGGACCACCATCAACTCCAACGTCAACTCTCACTTAGCAATTAAAGGGAACTAACAGGTGGTCCATGTGATGGCATGGGTGAAACTCACAGTAATTATGCTGACAGAAAGAATCAAAGCAAAAACTACACACCATGTGAATGCATTTGTGTAAATATCTAAAAAGTAAATTAGCTGGGTGTGGTGGTGTGTGCCTGTAGTCCCAGCTACTCGGGAGACTGAGGCAGGAGAATCACTTGAACCCAGGAGGCGGAGGTTGCAGTGAGCCAAGATTGTGCCACTGCACTCCAGCCTGGTGACAGAACGAGACTCCATCTCAAAAAAAAAAAAAAAAAAAAAAAAGAAAGTGCAGACTTATGCATGGTGACAGGAAGCACATCGGTGGTTGCCTGGGGAAGGAGGGCTGCAGAGGGAATGCAGACACTGTGGGAGGGTCTGGCTGTGCTCATTGTTTCCATTGTAGTGATGCTGGCATGACAACACACATGCCAGAACTCCTCAGATGGGCCAGGCGTGGTGGCTCACGCCTGTAATCCCAACACTTTGGGAGTCTGAGGCGTGCAGATCACCTGAGGTCAGGAGTTCAAGACCAGCGTGGCCAACACGGTGAAACCCCATCTCTACTAAAAACACAAAAATTAGCCAGGCATGGTGGCCAGCACCTATAATCCTAGCTACTCGGGAGTCTGAGGCAGGAGAATCGCTTGAACCCGGGAGGCAGAAGTTGCAGTGAGCTGAGATTGCGCCATTGCACTCCAGCCTGGGCAACAGAACAAGGCTCCATCTCAAAAAACAAAAAAAAGCACTCCAGCCTGGGTGACAGAGTGAGACTCAGTCTCAAGAAAAAAAAAAAAGAACTCCTCAGATGGTACACGGACACTCTGGGCATTCCAGAGTATGTCAGTGACCCCCACCCCCACCAAGATAAATGACATGGGCGCTCCCCAGCCACTCCAGAACACAGCCCAGGCAGAGACCCACAGTGGTTGCTGCACCCTCCCCTCCCTCACTGGGTGCTGCACCCACCCACCCCCCACAGCGGGTGCTGTGCCCTCCCCTGCCCGTCACTGGGTGCTGCACCCTCCCTTCTATGAATCTGTGAGCAACAGTGTCCTCACAGCCTCACACACCCTGCAACAGAGAAGGCAGAGAGTGGTAAGAACACTCAGCTGTGTCGCCTAGATCTCAGATTTCGTGGGGTTACAGAAAATAATGATATGACCACATGAACGTGGACTCTTCCGGGGGAGAATGCCTCAGAAAGGCCTAGAGCTAGAGGGTCGGCCATAGTGATCTGGGTGCTCTGCATGCCTGAGTGGGGAGCAGGAACAGGGAAGGGGAGTCTCAGAAGAGGAGGCTGATGGAAGCTGAGAGGCAGTCCATGGAGGCCCTGCCAGTGCTGCCCCCAGGGAGGCCAGGGCCCAGCTCCTGTGCCTGGAGGCTCCAAGCTTTCCTCTCCCAACAGCTCTGCAGGGAGGGCAGCTCTGGGGCTCAGGCTGGTCAGTAGGATTTCTCCCCCACCCCAGCCTGTCTTGCTTGCGCTGCTGTAACAAAATACCTTAGGCTGCTGATAGGATTTAGATCTGTGTCCCTAACCAAATCTTTTGTGGAATTGTAATCCCCAGTGTTTGAGGTGGGGCCTGGTGGGAGGTGATTGGATCTTGGGGGTGGATCATTTATGAATGGTTTAGCACCATCCTCTTGACACTGTTTTCAAGATAGTGAATGGGTTCTGCAAGAGCAGGTCATTTAACAGGGTGTAGCACCTCCCCCATCTCTCTCTTGCTCCTGCCCTGGCCACGTGAGATGTCTCACTCCCTGTGCATCTTCTGCCATGATTGGAAGCTTCCTGAGGCCTCCCCAGAAGCCTAACAGATACCAGCATCGTGCTTCCCGTACAGCCTGCAGAACCATGAGCCAATTAAACCTCTGTTCTTTATAAATTACCCAGTCTCAGGTATGTCTTTATAGCAATGCAAGAATGGACTAACACAGCTGGATAATTTATGAACAACAGAAATGTATTAGTCACAGTACTGGAGGCTGGAATGTCAAAGATTAAGACACCAGCCGATTCAGAGTCTGGTAAGGGTTTCTCTGCTTCATAGATGGCACTGTCTCATTTCCTCCTCACATGGTGGAGAGGGTGAGGGGTCTCTCTCAGGCCTCTTACAAGGATATAATCCCATCCACGAAGGCAGAGCCCTCGTGACCTCATCACCTCTCAAAGGCTGCCCCTCTTGATATTGTTGCATTGGAGATTAGCAGTCAACATATGAATTTGGAGGAGACACAAACATTGAGACCATAGCATCCCCAGAGAAAAGTTTTATCAGAGCAATAACTATTAAAATGATGTAGGAGAAGAGGGCAATGAAAATTACATGTTTGGCTGGGCACAGTGACTCACGCTTGTAATCCCAGCACTTTGGGAGGCCAAGGTGGCCCGATCACCTGAAGTCAGGAGTTCGAGACCAGACTGGCCAACATGGTGAAACCCTGTCTCTACAAAAATTAGCCAGTCATGATGGCGGGTGCCCGTAATTCCAGCTAGTAGGGAGGCTGAGGTGGGAGAATCGCTTGAACCAGGGAGGTGGAGGTTGCAGTGAGCCGAGATCATGCCACTGCACTCCAGCCTGGGCAAGAGAGCGAGACTCCGTCTCTTAAAAAAAAAAGTACATGTTTGTTTTTGCCTTGCTGTACATGGATTTTAATGCTATGAATATACAGCAGTCTAACGTTGAAATTCCTTCTGTGTTTTCGTAGAGTTGTATCTTTGTTTCATGTTGCTTAAATAAAGTTCCATTTGTCATTTCTACAGCAACACCAGATGCAGGAGAAGATCCCAAAGTTACAAGAGCCAAGTTCTTTATCCGGGACCTGTTTTTGGTAAGCAATTTTGTTAACCTTTGTTTTTCTACCTCCCTTCTTAATCTTTTGTTTCTTACAATATGCAAATTACTCCTTGATGATCTCATTTAATCTTCCTTAACATTACGAGAGATGACAAAGGGTATGTTACTTTAATTTCACAGCTGAGCACACCGAGGTTCAGAGAGGTTAGATTTCTCACCCAAGGTCACACAGCTTCCAACCAGCAGAGCCTGGGTGAGAACACAGCGTCCCAGGGAATGGCACTTGGATGGGCTAGACTTCATTCACTTGTATTTTCCAAAAAGGACAGCGTCCTTCAGCAGAGTCTAAGCACCCATACTCTTCCTCCATCCAAAAGCACTAACAGGCTGATGGTTTATGTAAAAATGGATGTGCTCAGATTCAGATATTTACTTTTTTTCTTCAGCTTTTTGAGATTATTTCAAACTTACATATGAGGCAGAAGATTTGTACAAATAACTCCCATATACTCAGGCCGGGTGCGGTGGCTCATGCCTGTCATCCCAGCACTTTGGGAGGCTGAGGCAGATGGGTCACATGAGGTCTGGAGTTCGAGACTAGCCTGGCCAACATGGTGAAACCCCATCTCTACTAAAAATACAAAAAATTAGCTGGGTGTGGTGGCATGCGCCTGTAATCCCAGCTACTCTGGAGGCTGAGGCAGAAGAATTGCTGAAACCCAGGAGGCGGAGGTTGCGGTGAGCCGAGACCACACCACTGCACTCCAGCCTGGCCGACAGAGCGAGACTCTGTCTCAAACAAAACAAAACTCCCGTATAGTCTTTACCCAAATTGACCAATTGGCAAAAATTTCCCACATATGCTTTATCTGTCTATATTATTTTCTTTGAAATAACCTACAGCGTATAGCTAGCTGTGAGTTTTTACTCACTTCAAACTATTACATGCCAAGGCATTCCCAAGGGCATGTTCCCGGTAGTACTCCAAGTGCACTTAACACGTGTGGACAAGATCTTAGTCCAGGTAGCAGTAGGGCTGATCCTCGGCTGTGGGGCCTTTCCACGGGGACCGGCACTCCAGCCTGGCCTTTCACCACCCTTTTCCCAGCACACCCCTGTGGGATGACTCTTGAATCCTACAGTGAGTTAGAAAGTAACAATGAGGAGAAATCAAGGCCCCAGGGTGAGTTCAGAGGACAAGAGTTCCCCCAGAAGTGCATGGCCGTAAGTGCATGGCAATACCCGGAGAGCTTCTGCAGCTGAATAAATCAGGGACATGCTATGTTAAATACAGCAAGAGAGGTTCCTCTGCCTCTCTCTGAGAGTCTGTCAGATTCTCAGAGCCTTTACTTAAGCCAATTAATGTGCATTGCAAATCTCTTCAATAAGGGAATTTAGTTTGTAATAGATCAAGGGATCCCTTTTTTAAGGAGCATTTTGTAAGACCATAGCACATAAAGACACAAGAAAATGCTATTCTAATGAGAACTAAATGTTAATTAAGCATGCATATGTTGAGCATTTAAATGAAGATTAGAAACATCCAGGCCGGATGCAGTTGCTCATGCATGTAATCCCAACACTTTGGGAGGCCAAGGCAGGTGGATCACCTGAGGCCAGAAGTTCGAGATCAGCTAGACAACATATCGAGACCTCATCTCTACAAAAAATTTTAAAACGTACCTGGGTATGGTGGCACAGGCGTGTAGTCCCAGCTACTCAGGAGGCTGAGGTGGGAGGATCCCTTAAGCCTAGGAATTTGAGGTGGCAGTGAGCTGTGATTGTGCCACTGCACCCCAACCTGGGTGACAGAGCAACACTCCATCTCAAAATAAAAACAAAAACAAAACTATTTGAAGCAACGACCTTTGTAATGACTCCATTCCCTTAATTTTAAAGCTCTAGGTAGGGACGAATAGTCACACTATTACAGAAGAAAGCCTTTTTTAGTTTGTTTATTTGAGACATTGCTTCGCACTGTCACCCAGGCTGCCTGGAGTGCAGTGGCAAGATCATAGCTCACTGCAGCCTCCAACTCCTGGGCTCAAGCAACCCTCCTGCCTCAGCCTCCTGAGTAGGTGGGACTATAGGCACACACCACCACACCCGGCTAATTTTTAAATTTTATAGAGATACAGCCTTGCTATGTTGGCCAGGCTGGTCTTGAACTCCTCGCCTCAAGTGATCCTCCTGCCTCCACCTCCCAAAGTGCTGGGATTACAGGTGTGAGCCACTGCACCCAGCCAAAAGCCTATTTTTCATTCATTCACTACACACTTACTGTGTATGTGCCAAATACCTCACCTGGTGCTTTGGGATTAAAAAGATACATAACTGGTTGGGGGAGGGGGGAGGGATAGCATTAGGAGATATACCTAATGTAAATGACGAGTTAATGGGTGCAGCACACCAACATGGCACATGTATACATATGTAACAAACCTGCACGTTGTGCACATGTATCCTAGAACTTACAGTATAATAAAATATATATATATTAAAAATATATATATATAACCTACTCATTTTAGTGTCCATAAGTTTTTTTTTTAATGCTCAAGAAAAGCCTGACTATTGCTAAAATAGGTCTATCCCCCTGTGAGGAGTTTCATACCTCATGACATCTTTAGGATACCCTTTCTGTGGTCCAAGCAGCTCTCTAAAGGCTGTTTCCCAGGATCGAAAAAGGAGTGGAGGGGATGAGGAGGAGGCCCAGGGATTCCCGTGGCACCAAGGAAGAAGGTGAGCTTCCACAGGACCTCTGTCTAAGTCTGCCCGGGCTGCCATAACAAAGTGCCACAGAGGCTGAGTGTCTTAAACAGCAGAAATGTATTTCTCACAGCTCTGGAGGCTGGAAGTCTGAAATCAAGGTGCGGGGTCTTCCCTCGCACATGGCTGCATCCTCCTGGTTTCCTCTTCTCTCTAGGACACCAGTCATATTGCATTAGGGCCCACCCTAATGACCTCATTTTACCGTAATTGCCTCTGTAAAGGCCTTATCTCCAAATATAGTCACATCTGAGGTGCCAGGGGTTAGGGATTCCACACAACTTCAGGGAACACAGTTTGGCCCTAACAGCCTGTCCCCACACCCACTGCACTTAGCTTCATAGTGCACATTAGCACATCACTGAGGTGTCCCCACAAACCATGATTCATAATGTCTAACCCTGTTTCTCAGGTACTTGACAACAGATCACTTTTCTCCCAGAAGGCAGCAAACGTTCCCCCGATAACCAGGGGACACCCTGCTTAGCAGATGCTAAACTGCCCCTGTGTGGAGGCCGCCACGGGGCCGCTGCACCGTCCAATACAGAACCACTGGGCACACATGGACATTTAATTAAAACTAGCTGGCCGGGCGCGGTGGCTCACGCCTGTAATCCCAGCACTTTGGGAGGCCGAGGCAGGTGGATCACGAGGTCAGGAGTTCGAGACCAGCCTGACCAACATGGTGAAACCCCGTCTCTACTAAAAATACAAAAATTAGCCAGGCGTGGTGGCGCACGCCTGTAATCCCAGCTACTCAGGAGGCTGAGGCAGGAGAATTGCTTGAACCCGGGAGGTAGAGGTTGCAGTGAGCGAAGATGGCACCACTGCACTCCAGCCTGGGGGACAGAGCAAGACTCCATCTCAAACAAAAAAACAAACAAGCTAATTAGGTGGGGCACAGTGGCTCATGCCTATAATCCCAGAACTTTGGGAGGCTGAGGTGGGCGGATCACTTGAGGTCAGGAGTTTGAGACCAGCCTGGCCAACATGGTGACACCCCATCTCTACTAAAAATACAAAAATTAGCCAGGCATGGGCATGGTGATGGACGCCTGTAATCTCAGCCACTTGAGAGGCTGAGGCAGGAGAATCCCTTGAACCTGGGAGGTGGAGGTTGTAGTGAGCCAAGACTGCACCACTGCACTCCAGCCTGGGCAACAGAGCTAGACTCAGTCTCAAAAATATATAAATAAATAAAATAAAATTAGCTAATTAGAAATCAGCCCCTTGGTGGTATCAGCTAGATAGCAACTATCATATTGGCAGGGCAGATAGTGGACATTCCCATTGTCACAGAAAACTCTGTTCAGACCTTCCTTTTTGGAAGCTCCTCCCTTGACTTGCCTGCCGGGGCTTTCTCTGACCTATCTGTGCTGCTTCAGCCTCCTGGGGGCAATGATAAGGGTAAGGTTATCTGGGTCCTCAGCCGATGCTTGCATTGAGACCATTCCTGCCTCTAAGTGCTCCCATGCAAAACAAGCAGGCCACTGTCACCAAAGCCTCCAGCACCTGCTCAGCGTGGCCTAGTCCTTCCCCAGAGTACATGCTGGGGCCGCGCAGGGCTAGTGCACACGCTCTCTCTTGCAGAGGATCAGCACGGCCACCGGTGATGGCAAACATTACTGCTACCCGCACTTCACCTGCGCCGTGGACACAGAGAACATCCGCAGGGTGTTCAACGACTGCCGCGACATCATCCAGCGGATGCACCTCAAGCAGTATGAGCTCTTGTGAGGATGCTGCCGCCACCCTGCGACGGAGCGGCGCCCCGGACTGCCTGACTGCCAGCCCCATGCCATGGTAGGAGGCAGAGTCTCTAGTTCCATCTCGCGGCCGTCTGTCCCGTTCTGTGTCGACCACCAAGCCTCTGGCTACCTCTGTCCCCTCAGGTTTGGTTGTGTAGCTTCTGTTGTCATTGAATACAGCCTCCCGCAGCATCCCACCCCCAAACCACCGACTCTCATTGCCGACACTGCAGCAGAATCTCTCCAGGTGGGAGCCCCATTATTCATTCTCCCTTTATTGATTCATCGAGGAGAACTTGGTAGATGGGGAGAAAACACAGTTGTTTTTTTTTTCCACGTTATCAACCGTGACTGCAAGAGCGTTCGTGCAGTGCCCTGAGCCACGGCCGTCTCTGATTGTCCCTTTATGAAGCTGCAGGCTGACGAGCGATGGTCCCTTCCCATTGGCCTTAGCCCAAGACTTAGAGTCGACCCCAAGCGACAGAGTGACCAGAAACCCTTTTACAGTCACATTCAGAGTCGCTGCTGGCCTCAGGCATTTGAATTAGAGCTACTTTGAGCCTCTTAGGCAGAAAACCTACCACATTCACTACTGCAAAATGTGTCCTGTCTAAAAACGATTCTCTAAACTTTCCCTATACTTAGGCATAGTCTTCTTTCTTAGATTCTCTTTGTTGTTGTCCCTATTGCTGGTTTATTACACTGTACAGACCACAAAATGTAATATTCTTTTGTATAACTACTAAAGAAAAATCCTTGTAGATCTTTGTGCCTTCACCATGGCTATCTATACCTGTACATGAAATGTGTTTGTATTGTGCTGAAGAGCTTAATGTCAACATTACCTGCTGCTTACTCTGAAAAAAGGAATGAATGGTAGCTATAGAATTTAGGATATTTTATCAGGTTGGCACTTTATAAAATACTCCCTGATTTAAAAAACTGTAAGTTATACACGTTAATCATCCACATTCTACCGACAATGTACCAACATCACAAGCTGTTGCAGCCACCTGCTGTTACTTCTCTGAGCTGTAAAAACCTGAACTCAATTCAGGGGTACAAATTGCAATCTAATCTTTTCAGGGAACCAGGGATTTTTTTCTCTCTCTCTAGACAATATGTTTCCTCATTAGTCTGCTAATGAAACACTTCTTCAAGTTCCCTAAGTGGGAACAGGTCCATCATTCCCTTAGTCAAAACTTTGGACACAGGCTACATCATACAAGTAAGCAAACAGTAAGAGAAAAACAAAATGTGGCCAGGCACGGTGGCTCACGCCTGTAATCCCAGCACTTTGGGAGGCCGAGGCAGGCGGATCACGAGTTCAGGAGATCAAGACCATCCTGGCTAACATGGCGAAACCCCGTCTCTACTAAAAATACAAAAATTAGCCAGGCATGGTGGCAGGTGCCTGTAATCTCAGCTACTCGAGAGGCTGAGGCAGGAGAATCGCTTGAACCTGGGAGGTGGAGATTGCAGTGAGCCGAGGTCGTGCCATTGCACTCCAGCCTGGACATCAAAGTGAGACTCAGGCCAAAAAAAAAAAAAAAAAACCTTGATGTGTCAATGTTTGTGTCTGGCCTAGGAGAATGAGGCTGACAGCTTCACTTGCCTTTTGAAGAAGAAACATTACAAAACCTTAATCTGAAGTATAAAGTCAAAAGATACGGCTCTTTCTCACAGTTGCAAGACTTACAAATACAGCCTCAAACATTATGACACACCAACAATATCTAGAAAGTAAGAATTGTTGTAGCAATGATGCTTCATATTCTCTCTGTAGCCACAGAGTTGAGGGTAGTTTTTGTAGGTCTAAAATAATCTATAAAGATGTCCAAAGTTAAATTTTCAACAATACAAATCTAGAGAAGTGACAGCCTACATTACTTCATTACTCTTCTTTTAGTCTTTAGTCTTTAATATTTTAAAGTTTACTCTATAAATCAGCATTTTGTAATCCTTTATAAACTCATCCAGATTTAAATGCTACTTTTTCATGAAGAAAGGATAACTTTATAGACAGTCAGTGCAACACACACATATTTTATCTCATCACCGTCTTACTGCCCCTCCCATCCACTGTCTCATAAAGCCCTCAGCTGAACTAAGATAAATACAATGGAAATTATTTTCAGTTCCCCTTGCACTGTCAAAGTAAAACAAGAAAACTGAAAAGCTACACCCCCAGCAAGAAAGGGAAGTATGCTGTTGTATGCATCATTACTCAACAATTACCCTCTAACTAAACATCCTGTTTAAGAGTTTAATTCAAACAACAGCCAGACTGTTAAGAAAAAAAACAAAAAGAATAACTTTTATCTGGCTTACAATTATTAAAGCATTTATTTTCAGGTACCAAAAGCCATATCCCATTCCACTTTTTGAGTTTCTTTTGATCACTGACAGGCATTAACAGATGTAGCAACGTGGTCTCCTATAGAGAAAATTACACTTATCTAAAAATCTGATTCCATTAATTGATCAAGTATAAAAATCTACGAAAACAATATGTTCTGCACATCACATCTGTACTTTTTTTTTTTAATATATTTTTTGAGACGGAGTCTCACTCTGTTGCCCAGGCTAGAGTGCAGTGGCATGATCTTGGCTCACTGCAACCTCCGCCTCCCGGGTTCAAGGGATTCTCCTGCCTCAGCCTCCCAAGTAGCTGGGATTATAGGCACTTGCTACCATGCTTGGCTAATTTTTGTATTTCTAGCGGAGACGAGGTTTCACCATGTTGGCCAGGCTGGTCTTGAACTCCTGACCTCAAGTGATCCACCCGCCTCAGCCTCCCAAAGTGCTGGGATTACAGGTGTGAGCCACTGGGCCCGGCCACATCTGTACTTTTAAGGGTACAGCTTTACAGTACATAGGAATTTGAGAACCACTTCACAGGAAGAGGGAAACAGCCCAATATTTATGTATACACATAATCCCAAGTGTGTGCTGGGGCCACCAGGCCCTTCCTGGGGGAACAAGGACTGTCGTGCATGTGAGTGACGACATTAATAGCATTTACATACTGTACAGATGCAACCTTTGATGATACATATATTTGATAAAAATGAGAAAACAGATTTGTTGTAGAGTACCTGTCCACTTTTATAGCATGAGAACAGTACAATCAACTATTTATTTTGCAGTTAGTTACTCATTTCAGTGATTGAGAATTTCTGTGCTGTGCAGAGAGACGGCCTGTAATTGGTCTCATCATCCACTTGATTCTAACATGATCTCTGCCCAAAGTTCCATTTCTTGGGCTTTGATATTTATAATGGCGCCTGCTCTTCATCTTGTCTTACGCTTTCCGAGCAAGTTCAAACCAGAAAGAAAAGGTGAGGCTAGAAGCCCAAAGTGAGTGAGTGTGAGGACCACAAGGAAGCCCACCACTCCACAGTAGATGATCAAAACCACATCCTCACGCGGGAGGTAGCACTTGGAGAGGGTGTAGTCTGTGGGCGTGATGCTACCCTGGAAAGGAGAAGGGAAAGTTATGCTGAGAGCACCAGGCACAGGTTGAACACCGCAGTCTTAGAAACAGCAGAGGGAAGACTGCCTTCTCAGGTCCCCCTCAGGTGAGGCAGGGAACGGGCCCTCCTCACCTGAGACCAAGGGGGCCCAGCCTTCCCCCTGCACAGCTCACCCCCGACCAGCCCAGGCTCCGGCAGGAGAGACAAGTAAGGCCCAAGTGTGCCTGAGTGGAAAATGTCTGGGACACTGACCTGTCAAAACTGGCCCCTGGCTCACTGGGTTCCCATCAAATATAGTGGGGGATCCATAACAGAGATTCAGAGAGGCACCGTGGAGTTCCAGGGTCATCGGTCAGTGAGGAACAAGGAGGGAAAGGTGTCTTCCCGCCCCTTGATGCTCAACTAAGCATCTGTTCCCTAGAAATACGTGTGTCCAGGTCATCTCCATGGGCTTTTCTTTGCAGATACTTTTATGTGGAACAACAGTGGCAAATGTTTTCATTTACTTTGAATTTGAAAATGTTAGGGTTTCCTCCACCTTTTTATGAAGTAAAAGAACCTGTCGTACCAGCATCGTGAGCTGGATGCAGGAGCCCATGGCTGAAAGGAGTTAAAACGCCCAGTGGTCATTAAGTGAAACATCTTTTATCAACCTGCAAAAGCTGTAGCGTTCTCTGCCAGGTCAAATGGGCATGTTTAGAAAATAAGAGAAGATGGCTGAGTATAGCTAATGAATAAATGGTTGTTTCTTTAGAAAATTAAACACATACAGAGTGTAAGAGGAGAGGACACGGCCCTCCCTGAAGGATAAAGTCCACCTGGATGGTGCCCTGCCCTCGCTTCTCACATTAACTGCCCAGGAATGTCATGCTGATTGGTTCCCGGAAGGGTGTTTGGCAAGGGGCAGCGTATGGAGCTACATGTAGAGGGAGGGAAATTTGTGTGTGGCTTTTGTAAATTTTGACTGATTGCAGCAATTAAATAGTTGATTACTGTGTTGATTTAAATACTTATGAAAGCTTTCAGACAAAAATAAACTTTCACGTTACCATGATGAAACTGGGGTTGTTTCTGTTCCTCCAACTGAAAGATGGGACGCTGAGCTCGGGGACTCGGCCCCCGTGGTGCACCTCGCAGGCGCTGTGCGTGTGGCCACTGAGAACCAGGCGCGGCTGGAGCCACCACAGCAGCTGACAGTGGCCGAGAAGACAGCAAAGCAGGCTGTTAGCTCATCCTCAACCAGGCTCTCACCACTCAGCAGACGGCCGCTGGCCATCGCTTCTTTCATTAAGTTACATACTAAATCCTTATTTTGAAGGACTGGTTTATTTTTTTCCTTAAAAATCCTTTGGTTTATTTACACTAAATCAAAGGTAAGGTCAGCCCTTTGTTCTCATCCCAGATTTTATATACTTTTTACGGTATTTTATCTTTATAAATATTTTATACATTTATCTTATAAATATTTCCTATATTTATATATTATGTATAATGTAATATGTATTATATAAATCTATATAAGAAAATGCATTTTAATTTTAATTAAGTCCCTAAAAAATTGACTTTTCAGTTCTATTCACATTTCTAAATACATTTAAGTTGGTGAAAAACTCTGAATACAAAGAATAGCTGAGACTATTACTGACTTGAGGGTAGGAAACAGAAGTAGGCTTACTGGAAAAAAAAAAGCGATTAAATGAAAATCTGAGATACTGTGAAAGCCAGGCCTCCACCCCTGTCCCCAGGTGATAACTAAGTCATGAACGTTTCAGCAAACACCTGCTCTAGCCTGGGCACTCTGCTTGTTGACATGCAAGGTGATGAGAGTCACACTGCGACATGAATTAGCATCACGACACCCTGGCAAACCTTTTGTGATGCCTCCTGTGAAAGCACGTCATAGTTCTCCTTAAATGGGATGTCCCTTTCCTCTGGAGGAGCAGCGTCTTCCCCAGAACAGTTAGCATCACTTCTCCGATACAGAGGATAATGCTGTCCGGGGTGGAGAGAGGAGTTCAGGCGGCTATCGTGAAACCACAGGCTGCCTGCTGTCTGCCACGAGCCCTTTCCTCCCCCAGCTCACCTGCAGGAGGACAGGGGCAGACGTGGGCAGCAGAGGTCCAGGTCCACACCGGCTGGAGCCACGTGCCTGCTGGGTACAAGTCAGGCCATTAATCCGCACACCTGACCCTCATCAAAGGGCAAGAAGCGCTAGGGGGCTGAGTGAGCAACCGAAGCGGAGCAACACGGGACAGAAGGCACCTGTGGCATTCAGATGCTCTCCTACCTCTCGGGAGCAGTTCAGTCTGTGAGAAACTTCAATGAGCTCTGCTTCTGTTTCAGAGCAGATGCCACAGCCATCCCCGTTCAGCGCCACGCTGTTGACCATCACGAAGCTGAGGCGGAGGGAAACGCAGGTGAGGCCGCCGGGGGTATCAGTGCTTTCTTTTCCCTACTGTTCCCATGAAAAGAAAGCTAAGCATCCAGTGCAAAGAAACAAGCCCAGAGCAGCTTTCAATCCCACCCAGAATAATTTGGTGTATTTTTAAATATGAGTCAATGTTAACAAAAATAGCATTACTGGGAGTTCTGTCTAAGACACGATCGAAGGGTTTTTGACCCTAAACTTGTGAGAAATCCCAGATTACAGAAGCTCTGCAGTTAGACTATGTCTAAGCTCATCCTCCAACCAGAACCTCATCTGTTACAGCGCCTCTTCTGTGCAGGGGGCTAAGAACCCTATGCCCACCCCATCAGCTGGTTGTGAGGATTCAATGAAATGACATGGCAGGTGTTTAGAACACAGCCTGCCACTAGAAAGTACTCAGTACATGTCAGATATTGTGACTAACAGGTAGAGGGAACCACAGAATGCATCAGTGACATACAGACACACACAGCAAGTAAGGCAGAGGGTAGGGTGCCGGTTAGAGCTAACTGGGTATGGATAATCCCAAACTAGGGTAATAACAAAGTCCACTGTGGTTAGACTCAGCAGCCACATTTTTTTAAAGACTCCCACTAAATACGATTTTATTTCCTACATGCATACCATCTTGGAATGACAAAAGTACCTGTCAGTAAAGACTGCTTGAAATTTAACTCGTTTTAGAGATAAGGAGTGGAGTTATCAAGTGATCAGCAGTATGATAAGCTGTTTGAAGTGTCTTAAACACACACTTAGAGGGAAATAATTCAAACTGTATCATGCTTCTATTATGAGTCAGCAGAGAAAGCCACCTACTAGAGACTCTGCCCTCCTGGCAGAGGGAAAGGTGAGCATTGGTGGTGAAGCCGCTGGACAGAAATGACCTCACCTGCAGACCTGCTGTGTCCAAGGTCAACAGAGTGCTGGGCACCCACAGGAAGGACAAGATTAAAAGAGAAAAGGCTTCCACTCCCACCTGTTTTCTCCACCGCATCTATAATCAGTATAGAGTCCTGTCCACCGTGCTGCAGCCGCATACACAGCCCAGAAAGGATGTAGAGATGGGCACTGAGGTGGCCTCGCAGAGCGGGAGCTGCTCATGGTCAGGCTAAGGGTCAGGATGCTCTGGTCTAAAAGCCCAGGCCAATGGAGATGGGTGGCACAGAGCTACAGAGGAACTGTGACACACTTGCCACCAAATCCCATAGTAGTTATGACACCATAACTACGAGAACAGTCTTTGTAACGTGAAATTAGTATATTTTGATCAAATAAAGACTCTTTTACAAAATGGGCTGATGAAATTTGTGCTACCCAGAGACAGTGCAGACAGAAAGACTATCATTCCCACAGTGGCTGGGCAGAGTCATAAACTGACCGATTCATTATGGGGTTGTCAAGGAAAACCAGGGTGGTTTGAGGTTTCCCATCTATCGGCTCCCATGGTGAGCACCAGCAAGGACAGCCTAAGGCACTGCTGTTTAAAGATCATAAACCAGGCTAAACAGAATGCAGGTAGATGATAGATCCCAGTATGGCAGGCACCTTTAAAAAATGAAGTTTCCAAGGACTAAAGGTCTTGGAAGAATTTACAAATAATACTCACTTAATGCCTTTCCAAGAAAACAGTCTTTCAGAGCTGAACACTTTCTCAAAGCGTTCTACTTTGTATGTGTTCATCCTATATTCAATTGTGAGAAGAAACATTTTTCAGGACAAGCCATTTTAGAAACTCCTAGAGTCATCATGAACACAAAATAACTTTCAACACTTGAGTTTCAGACTAGCATTATTAGTTAAGGGCTCTACCTGGCCCCAGGATAGCAAAGCTCAAATTTTAGTTCCATTACTTACTATGAAGCCTGGGGCAAGTTACTCAGCTGCCCAGGGCCTCAGATTCCACATTGGTACCGTAGGTAAAACAACAGGACCATGGTAAAGATTAATGTGTTAATATATGGAAGTCAAGTACTTGAAACAGATGGCACATTATAAGCACTAGAGCACTATATAAATGTTAGCTATTAAAGTCTAAATGATCTTGGTTTTTCATTCCCAAAGACAATAATTGGCCATTAAATGTACATTTCAAGTTAGATGTTTCCCAAGGGCACATACAATTCATTCATTCCACAGATATTTGTTGAGGGTGTACTATGCACCAAGTAAAAACCCCTTAAAGAGTTTAATATCCCAGAGCTTACATCTTTTGAAGAAAACAAATTTCAAGACAGCACAAATAGGGCTCTCACCTGAATTCCAACAGATTTAGAATTACAGTTAACAAGAGCTCTCAGGGTGCAGGGCTTTTGTGAACTACTTACTCATAATGGAAGCCAATGTCATGGTTTCCAGCAACTACCTTCAGCTGTACATGACTTGGGTGTCTGAACATTTTCTGAAACCGCTCCACATCATCCACCCAGGCCTGAGGGAAAAAGAACCACTGCTGAGAGCCAGAGAACCATCTCTGCCCTGAGGCTAAAAAAACATGATCCCTATTTTGTTTTGCTTTTTTTTGAGACGAGTCTGGCTGTCTCCAGGCTGAAGTGCAGTGGTGCGATCTCTGCTCACTGCAACCTCCATCTCCCGCATTCAAGCAATTCTCCTGCCTCAGCCTCTGGAGTAGCTGGGATTACAGGCACATGCCACCATGCCCGGCTAACTTATTTTGTGTGTGTGTATTTTTAGTAGAGACAGGGTTTCACCATGTTAGCCAGGATTGTCTCGATCTCCTGACCTCATGATCCGCCCGCCTCAGCCTCCCAAAGTGCTGGGATTACAGGTATGAGCCAACGCACCCAGCCAATGATCCCTATTTTGATGTAAGAAGTGAATGAATTCCCCTGTTCAAATCAGATGCCCATAAAGATGATGTAGAACTTTTTTTTTTTTTTTGAGATGGAGTCTCGCTCTGTTGCCCAGGCTGGAGTGCAGTGGCACGATCTCGGCTCACTGCAAGCTCTGCCTCCGGGGTTCACGCCATTCTCCTGCCTCAGCCTCCTGAGTAGCTGGAACTACAGGCGCCCGCCACCACGCCCGACTAATTTTTTGTATTTTTAGTAGAGACGGGGTTTCACTGTGTTAGCCAGGATGGTCGCGATCTGCTGACCTCATGATCCGCCCGCCTCGGCCTCCCAAAGTGCTGGGATTACAGGCATGAGCCACCACACTTGGCCATAATATGTCTTTTTTTAAAATTACAATTAATACTTACTGTTATTTAATTTGATGCCAAGTTTTTGTTTTATTTTGTTGTTTTTTTGAGACAGGGTCTCACTATGTCACCCAGGATGGAGTGCAGTGGCCATGATCTTGGCTCACTGGAACCTCTGCCTCCAGTGTTCAAGTGATTCTTATGCCTCAGTCACCTGAGTAGCTGGGATTACAGGCGTGTACCACCATGCCCAGCTAATTTTTGTATTTTTAGTAGACACAGGGTTTCACCATGTTGGCCAGGCTGGTCTCGAACTCCTCACCTCAAGTGATCCACCTGCCTCAGCCTCCCAAAGTGCTAGGATTACAGGCATAAGCCACCAAGCTCAGCCTGACGCCAAATTTTTAAATGGTATCCTCTCCCATCTTAAAACAATAACTGGCAAT
Source organism: Pan paniscus (assembly GCF_029289425.2). Classification (NCBI taxonomy): domain Eukaryota; kingdom Metazoa; phylum Chordata; class Mammalia; order Primates; family Hominidae; genus Pan; species Pan paniscus. The sequence continues at coordinate 26,133,816 of NC_073266.2, read as the reverse complement.
CCCAAAAAATATTTGGTTCATACACCTATTATTTCAAGATCCCCTGAAGACCATTCATAGACCCTGGTGGAGAAATGCTTCAGATCTGGGCATGCTATAAGAACAGGCTCTGACAAAATGTCCAGTAAGTTCTTCATGTGTCTCAACTAAGACAAGGATGAGAACATCTTTAAAGGTGGCATTCCCCTATGGCTACAACTGTGGAAACCAGAACTAATGAGATGTGGGAGAAAGAAAGACAAAAAATACTTATTGTAACAAATTTTTCAAAATTATTCTGATACTTGCTTTAACTATTAAAACTTCAGAGTTATGTTAGTGTAGTTCTTATTTTTATAAAGCTAAAAATATCAATTGTACAAACACCCTAGGGTAGAGAAAAAAAACAAAAAAAAACCTCTATTCTAGATAGTAACCAACTTTATCCTAAATGTTGTAAATCTGGCAAAACTTAAGGAAATATGCTGGCTAGAGTCCTTGAATACATTTACAAAGATTCCACTTTAACAAATAACATTTAAAGTTAGATGGCTAGGCGCGGTGCCTCATGCCTATAATCCCAGCACTTTGGGAGGCTGAAGCAGGCGGATCACTTGAAGTCAGGAGTTTGAGACCAGCCTGGCCAACATGATGAAACCTGTCTCTACTAAAAATACAAAAATTAGCTGGGTGTGGTGGCGGGTGCCTGTAATCCCAACTACTCAAGGAGGCTGAGGCAGGAGAATCACTTGAACCAGGGAGGCAGAGGTTGTAGTAAGCTGAGATCACGCCACTGCACTCCAGCCTTGGTGACAGAGCAAGACACCAGCTGAAAAAAATAAAAAAATATAGAGTAACATAAAATCAGAATAACAGACATAGAAAAACATAAAATGTTGCCCTTAATTTGGAAAAGCAACATATCTATCCAACCTCATTTTGTAACTAGTTGTTTTTACATATAACATTTCCACTATCTCACATTTAATTATAGCCTAGATAATAACAAACATTGCAACTCTGTAAACTGGTTCCTATCAACTCTGAAACAAGATTTCTCTTGTGCAGCTATTGAATTGTCCTAGGAAATGCCAGTAAGGTTTTTTGGATTTTTGTTGTGGGGTTTTTTTTGTTTTGTTTTTGTTTGGGTTGTTTGTCTTCCTTGATTTTTATCTTGATTTTTTGAGACAGCGTCTCACTCTGTCACCCAGGATGGAATGCAGTGGTGCACAGCTGACTGTGGCCTTGACCTCCCAGGCTCAAGTGATCCTCCCACTTCAGCCTCCTGAGTAGCGGCGTGCACCATCACGCCTGGCTGATTTTTGTATTTTTTGTAGAAACAGGGTCGGTGTGTGCCTGTAATCTCAGCTACTCGAGAGGTTGAGGAGGGAGAATCGCTTGAACCCAGGAGGCGGAGGTTGCAGTGAGCCAAAATCACACCACTGCACTGCAGCCTGGGTGACAGAGTGAGACTCCATCCCCCACAGCACCAAAAAGAAAAAGAAAAAGAAAGGGCAGGCATGGTGGCTCATGCCCGTAATCCCAGCACATTGGGAGGCTGAGGTGGGCAGATCACCTGAGGTCAGGAGTTTGAGACCAGCCTGACCAACATGGAGAAACCCCGTCCCTACTAAAAATACAAAATTAGCCGGGCGTGGTGACACATGCCTGTAATCCTAGCACACAGGAGGCTGAGGCAGGACAATCGCTTGAACCTGGGAGGCAGAGGTTGCAGTGAGCTGAGATTGTGCCATTGCACTCCAGCCTGGGCAACGAGTGAAACTCCATCTCAAGAAAAAAAAATCCTCCTGCCTTGGCCTTCCAAAGTGCTGGTACTACAGGCATGTGATGAAGTTTTTTAAACTATACCCCAAATTTAAGATTTTCCAAAAACCATTAGTGACTGAACATTTTTAAGCAGCAAGAACAGCTCATGTCTTCATTCGTTTTGTTCCAAGGATGTAATAAGCAAAACATTGTGACAACTAAGGTGAGAACCGCTTTTCTCTTTGGTTTGTGGAAAGTCTTACATTACCCCAATACCCAGGCAGGGGTCTCAGCCCCCTCTGAAAGCAGAGGATCCTCACATCAAGTCCCCAGCGCTCCTTCTGCATCTCTCACTCAGAAAAAAGAAAATCAGAGGAGAATAGCAAGTCTCTTTTGCAGCACGATTCTCATAATGTCATGGTTCAATAAGAGTGTGAAATTAAATGTACATTTCAATATGTATTTTGCAATTTCGGTGACAACTGAAATAACATCTATCTTGCCCGTTTCTCCCTTTCCCAAGAGGTTCACAAAACAGTGTATTCCAACTAAATGATATCTGGCTAATCGACATATTTCCTACATAGACAAATGTTTACAATTAGCCAACCTAACTCAAGATTGAGTTGTTCTAATAAGCTTAGATAGCCTATGAATTCTAATCATCTTCCAAATAGCCTACGCATTTTTAATATCAGTAGTAAGTACAACTTCCATAAAATTTCCAGCTGAAGCTGACATTGCTTCGTGGATTCTCTGGGATACTTGTGCTGGACCTCACAGCAGGATGAGGGCACCTGGAACACAGAGTCCTACCTCAGGGGTGCTCCACTTCCCTTCATCAAAGATATCCCCCAGGATGAAGACGACTTCCGGCTGCAGCAACCACAGAGCTGTCTGGAAGGCTCTCTCCATCTGCCATTCCCTTGATGCCAATAGGAAAAAGTAAGGCATCAGTCTCTTTCCTAGGTGGAGGCTACTTCTTTATTATGCACCATTTAAACAGCAAACTAAATGGTTCCACTCTCCTTCCAGAGCCCCACTCTTGCATTCCCATCCCTGGCTTGAAGGGCCAAAGAGTCCATATCTGATTAAAGGTGGGGAATTAAGTATCAGAGAAGAGTCCGGCCATCCCTTCCACACACCCCAGATACTGTGGTGTGCAGAAACAGGCCCCACTCTGCATCCTGCAGCCATCACTCAGTCAAGACAGCAACTGGGATCTGAGAGAGCCTAATGCAGCTTCCAAAGATGCTCAATATAGACTGATTTTGTACCACACAGAGGAGATTATTGTATCTAGCTTAATTTTAGCTTCTTCTTAAAGGGACTTCAACCTCCTTCTTTGCTTCCAAGTTGGAGGAGAGATGACGAGAGAAATAGGCTAGCCAATATCAAAACAGGAAATCCTGGAGATTTCAGACATGCAAGTAATCCTCCCAGAGGTAAGACAAGCAAATGAAAAGAGCCTGGAGGCTGGGTATGGTGGCTCATGCCTGTAATCCCAGCACTTTGGGAGGCCGAGGTGGGCAGATCATAAGGTCAGGAGTTCAAGACCAGCCTGGCCAATATCATGAAACCCTGTCTCTACTAAAAATACAAAAAACCAGCCATGCATGGTGGCATGCGCCTGTGGTACCAGCTACTTGGGAGGCTGAGGCAGGAGAATTGCTTGAACCCAGGAGGCGGAGGTTGCAGTAAGCTGAGATCATGCCACTGCATTCACTCCAGCCTGGGTGACAGAGCGAGACTCCATCTCAAAGAAAAAAAAAACAGCCTGGGATCTGCAATCTGACAGACGATGGCTTAACATCCCAGCTCAATCCATTGAAAAGCTGTGTGGCTTTGAAAAAATTGCCTGTTCTGATGCCCAGTGTCTTCATTGGTAAATGACGATTTTATTTTATTTTATTTATTTATTTTTTGAGATGCAGTTTCGCTCTTGTTGCCCAGGCTGGAGTACAATGGTGTGATCTCAGCTCACTGCAATCTCTGCCTCCCCGTTTCAAATGATTCTCCCGCCTCAGCCTCCCAAGTAGCTGGGATTACAGGCATGTGCCACCACACCCAGCTAATTTTGTATATTTAGTAGAGATGGGGTTTCTCCATGTTGGTCAGGCTGGTCTCGAACTCCTGACCTCTGGTGATCCACCCGCCTCAGCCTCCCAAAAGTGCTGGGATTACAGGCATGAGCCACCACACCCGGCCGGTAAATGGGGATTTTAAACCCTACTTGCACAGGATAGTTACAGGGTTAAATAAGACAGCATTTGTAAAGCATGGCACAGGCACACAGCAGGTGCTCAAAAATGTCAGTGCTTGCTCAGCCCTCCCCGTCTTCAACCAAACCAAATCCAGCCTATGTCATTTTTCTAAGAAATCCAAACCTTTCCTCCTTTTTAAGGCATTTTCCTGGCTGCTCCTCCTCTACAAAAGGGAAATGCTATGTCCTGGGATATATAAATAGGGGAAAGTAGGCTGGGTGCAGTGACTCACACCTGTAATTTCAATGCTTTGGGAGGCCAAGGAGGGAGGATCACTTGAGGCCAGGAGTTCAAAACCAGCATGGGCAACACAGCAAAACTCCATCTCTACAGAAAAGTAAAAATTAGCTGGGCGTAGTGGCACAAGCCTGTTGTCCTAGCTACTTGGGAGACTGCAGTGAGCTATGATCCTACTACTGCCCTCCAGCCTGGGCAACAGAGCTAGACCCCATTTTAATCAGTCAATGTAATTTCTGGTCAGAGGAAGATTTTTAGATCCCAAGTGAACTGAATGGTACACATCACCCCTGAAAGGCTTTTTACCCAAGATCTCTCTCAAAATACATTTCTCCGTTTTTCTTATTTTATTTTACTTTTTTTTTTAGAGACAGGCTCTTGCTCTGTCGCCCAAGCTGGACTGCAGTGCCATGATCATAGCTCACTGGAGGCTCAAACTCTGGTGCTCAAAATAGCTCAAGCGATCCTCCTGCCTCAGCCTGCTGAGTAACTAGGACTACAAGCGGGCATAAATAGCAAAAATTAGCTATTTTTGGTTTTTGTTTATTGCTTTTTGTAGAAATGAGGTCTTGCCATGTTGCCCAGGCTGGTCTCAAATTCCTGGCCTCAAGCAGTTCTTCACCTCCACCTCCTAAAGTGCTGGGATTACAGGCATGAAGCACTGCACCCAGCTTCTCAGTCTCTCTTGATTTAATGTTATTCACCATGGGAAGTAAAAATCTAGAAACAGCAGCAGGAAGAAGGCACAGAAGGCTACTTGGCGAGACCAGATCAATTTGTAAGACCAAGACACTGCAGGCCCCCCACCGGCCCTTCTTGAGCTCACGCCTCCTTTGGTTAAAACTCTTAGTAAAAAGGTATAGCTGCTCTTTCATTCTTTTCTTTTCTTTTCTTTTCTTTTCTTTTTTTTTGAGATGGAATCTTGCTCTGTTGCCCAGGCTGGAGTGCAGTGGTGCAATCTCAGCTCACTGCAACCTCTGCCTCCCAGGTTTAAGCGATTCTCCTGCCTCTGCCTCCGGAGTAGCTGAGATTACAGGTGCCCGCCACCATGCTCAGCTAATTTTTCTATTTTTAGTAGAGATGGAGTTGCACCATGTTGGCCAGGCTGGTCTTGAACTCCTGACCTCAGGTGATCCACCTGCCTTGGCCTCCCAAAGTGCTGGGATTACAGGCATGAGCCAGTGTGCCTGGCCTAAAAATAATTTGTTTAAAAAGCTTCCTGGTGAAAAAAAACAATGGACCATGCAGGGGCAGGTGTGAGTTGGAAAGATAGGACCTGATCCTTCCCCAGGGTGACAGCCACAAATCTGCTCTGCTCCTCTGCTGCCTAGAGGAGGCTGAAACCCAATAGGCTCAAAGTTACACAGCAATGAAGGTGAGATGGGACCACCAACCCACATCTGTGTCCTCCCCTGCCCAGGGGACCAGTCCCAGGCACCAGGCATTGTGTAGCATCTTGTTGTCATTGCGTGGCACATCTTGTGATGTTTCTTGTCTTAACCCAGTTACAAACAAGGAGGCAGGGGCTCAGAGGGGCCCTAACAACTTGTCCAAAGTCACAAAGCGATGTGGCCCAGATCTGACTCCCAAATTATGGGGCCCTGTATATATCCTCAGTAAATGGTAAATTCAAGGAAAAGTCAAATGTCCCTAAATGTCCTCCTTTGAGAGGAAAATAACTAAGAGTAACCTAAAGCCATAAGCCTTGCCTATGAGGAGAGGGCTATACCGTTTTGCCTACAGAATTTTAGAAAGATTCCTGATTTTACCTCTTACCTTCGTAATTTGTCCAGCCAGTGGCCTAGGAATTCCCCAAGCAAATGGGTGTCAGCCAAAAACATGGCTTTGAGCACAGGCTCACGTGTGGCCTGTTCACCATCAGAGGCTGTGGTTTTCACTTCAGGCCAATTACACTGAAAGATCGCTAAGTAATAGATTAAAAATTCACAAAATAGAAGCACAGCAAAGACAACAGCTATGAGTTTCAACAGCAATGAACTCTTCCTCTTTAATGGATGAAAATTCTGTCTTCCAAACCCCAATTCGATCATCGCCATTTCTCAAGCAACAACAAATCCATCAAGGGTTCACCACGAGAAAACTGCAGAGCCCTGGGGAGGGTGATGGCATTCAGGTCTTAGCTGGGCACCTACGGGAAAAGGAAAAGAATTCAGTTATGTTCCCTAATAATACAGGTATCATGACCTCCCTCTATTAAGAACTAATGAGTTACATAATCTATCTACATTTCCAAATTAATCGTCTTATACTTTTACAATAATAATATGCCAGATTACTAATAAGGAAAACAACTGACCTCTCTGACTCCTTCAAGCTCTCCATACCTCCATATGTCAGAATAAAGCTATTAGAATGCTTTTCTCACCAAGATGATAAAGTTTCGTTAATATTCTAGAAATCATCAAATGGGAATCCATGAGAATGATGTGTGTCAAGGTAGGAGACATAATGGGAAAATTCAGTATTATTTAAGTGTAATTTTGACTCCCAGGATTCCCCACCACCCCTCCTTGACCTTAAAAATCAACAGGTCACAAGCCGCCTGTAATGTGTTGCTTTTGGTGTTAATTCATCACTTTTCTACTCTGCTTGTCCACAAAATAAGTGAATATTCATGGACAATGTGCTTCAAAGATCCAAGGAATTCATTCCACATTGGACCCAGAGGCCAGGATCTGACAGTGAAACCACCTTTGCAAAATTATAACAGTAACAGAAATCTGACATAGTTGACTCCATCTTGTTTCTGACTGCCAAGATGTCCTTGGTCATTCCTGGATATAGGCCAAGCTAACTTTGGGAGAAATTTGGTTTATAGGTTTTTGTTTGTTTTGTTTTGTTTTGTTTTTGAAATGGGGTCTCCCCTGTCACCCAGGCTGGAGTGCAGTGGTGTGATCTGGGCTCACTGCAACCTCCGCCTCCTGGGTTCAAGTGATTCTCATGCCTCGGCCTCCCAAGTAGCTGGGATTGCAGGCACTCGTCACCACGTCCAGCTAATTTTTGTATATTTTTTTAGTAGAGATGGTTTTTCGCCATGTTGGCCAGGCTAGTCTCAAACTCCTGACCTCAAATGAACCACCTGCCTCAACCTCCCAAAGTGCTGGGATTACAGGCGTGAGCCACTTTGCCAGGCCAGTTTATAGTTTAACTTTGAAGCAAGGATGATGATAATAGTCTACTCCCTGTTCTGAGGCTGAAACCACCTTTGAAAACTAATGAAAGGTATCGAGATTAGGATTAGGGGAGGGGCTTGAATTCTGCTGAATGTAGTTTCTATAATCCCTAAATGCTCAGGAGTCATGAGGCCAGAGGTAACAAAGATTTGTGACTTCCTTCAATTTCTCCTATAGATAACATCACTATTGTAGATCCTAAGATTGGTCTTTTGACATATTTTTCAGACTTTCGGGCAACTGATTTACCCTACCTGACTGACCCTGCTGGGACCCATATTTCCTGGCTCAACTGATCCTATGACCCCACCCAGAAGTGGACTCAGCACACAAGGACTGTTTTCCACATCCCTATGATTTCATTCCCAACCAATCAACAACTCCTATTCCCCAGCTCCCTGCCCACAAAATTGTCCATAAAAACCCTAACCTCTGAGATTCAGAGAAACTGATTTGAGTAATAATTCCATCTCTCAGTGGCCAGCCTTCATTAATTAAACTTTTTTTTTTTTTTTTCTGAGACAGAATCTCACTCTGTCACCCAGGCTGGAGTGCAATGGCACAATGTCAGCGCACTGCAACCTCTGCCTCCCAGGTTCAAGTGATTCTCATGCCTCAGCCTCCCGAGTAGCTGGGATTACAGGTGTGTGCCACCACGCCCAGCTAATTTTTTTTGTATTTTTAGTAGAGATGGGGTGTTGCCATGCTGCCCAGGCTAGTCTTGAACTCCTGAGCTCAAGTGATTCACCCGCCTCAGCCTCCCAAAGTGCTAGGATTACAGGCGTGAGCCACCGTGCCCAGCCCAGCCCAAACTACTTATTTACTGCAGTACCATAGTCTCGGTGAATGGTTTTGTCTGTGCAGTGGGCAGGAAGAACCTGTGGGTGATTGCAACAGAGCCACCATCTGTGAATATGAATATTGAGTACTGCAACCAGATTATATGTTTTCACAAAAATGGGTTTCCCCCTGCAAATGTGCCTTAAAACTCTGGATGGCCTTCTTTTATAAGCTATTTATGTATAGTGGCTTCTGTAAGGGAACCTTCAAAATTTTTATGGATTCATCCCAAATCTTGGATGAGCTTTGCATCCTGTAAAGAAAGCATCTATTTTTGAGACCTCTGAAGAGAAAAGTTGGTAAAAGGCTGCCCTGAGATAGGCTATAAATGGTGGCATTCTACTTCCAGGTTCTTTAACTGCGCGCAAGATGAGCATCTGAGAAGGGCGGTGACCTTCCCAGGGAGGGTATAGGGAGCTCAGATGTCAGAGAAGCCCCTGAAGTCTTACGGGGTGGGAGCTTTGGGAGACATTGACCAGAGACCCTAATTGAACCAATAAAAAAATAAAGTCCTTTTCTAGGAAGATGATTTTCTAACATGAATCTAGGAACTTCATGTCACACATAGGCATGGAGTCAATAACCACCTCATTTCCCCAGGGTCTAAAATCACCTCTGTGAAATGCATCCTCAGAACTCTACATTTGCATAGGGAAATTAAGAATAACCCCCATTCCTGGCTGGGTGCAGTGGCTCACCCCTGTAATCCCAGCAGTTTGGGAGGCCGAGGCGGGTGGATCACCTGACATCAGGAGTTCGAGACCAGCCTGGCCCACGTGGTGAAACCCTGTCTCTACTAAAAATACAAAAATTAGGCTGGGCGCAGTGGCTCAAGCCTGTAATCCAGCACTTTGGGAGGCCAAGGTGGGCGGATCACCTGAGGTCAGGAGTTCGAGACTAGCCTGGCCAACCTGGCAAAACCCCATCTCTACTAAAAGTACAAAAATTAGCCAGGGTGATGGTGTGCACCTGTAATCCTAGCTACTCAGGAGGCTGAGGGCAAGAGAATCACTTGAACCTGGGAGGCGGAGGTTGCAGTGGGCCAAGATCACGCCATTGCACTGCAGCCTCGGTGACAGAGAAAGACTCCGTCTCAAAAAAAAAATTAGCTGGGCGTGGTGGTGGGCGTCTGTAGTCCCATCTACGCGGGAGGCTGAGGCAGAAGAATCACTTAAACCCAGGACGTGGAGGTTGCAGTGAGCTGAGATCACGCCATTGCACTCCAGACTGGGTAACAAGAGCAAAACTCCATCTCAAAAAAATAAAATAAAATAACCCCCATTCCCTATAAGAGTCCCTAGCTTGTTTTACACTGGTGTCTATAAGCAACCATTAAGATGTGGAAAACCTTTAAACCTTACCTAAAGAAAAATAAGCCAGGCACAGTGGCTCATGCCTGTAATCCCAGCACTTTGGGAGGCCAAGGTGGGCAGATCACGAGGTCAGGACATCGAGACCATCCTGGCTAACACAGTGAAACCCCGTCTCTACTAAAAATACAAAAAATTAGCCAGGTGTGGTGGCAGACGCCTGTAGTCCCAGCTACTCGGGAGGATGAGGCAGGAGAATGGCGTGAACCCAGGAGGCAAAGCCTGCAGTGAGCCGAGATTGCGCCACTGCACTCCAGCCTGGGCGACAGAGCAAGACTCCGTCTCATTAAAAAAAAAAAAAAGTAAGAGAAAAAGAAAAATAAATAGGTGTGAAAATGTACTTTGAGCCATTATCAAAAGTTTAAAACCTAACGGAAAAATTGGCAATACCTTCAGAAACTGATAAATGAAGAAATCTTCTCATAAGTATTCTAATGGAGCATTGGCAATGGGTATGTGGTACTATTAAGTATTCATTACTATTTCTGGCTTTTCAGAAGATGAAAGGGTAGGAAATGGTGAAATGGACGGCCCTTCCATTGGGGACTGTCATTCCTCTGTTTCATTAGAATGGCATTACCTATATTAACTCTTGATTTATTTATTTATTTATTTTTATTTTTTTGAGACAGAGTTTCTCTCCCATCACCCAGGCTGGAGTGCAGTGGTGTGCTCTCAGCTCACTACAACCTCCACCTCCTGGGGTCAAGCAATCCTCCTACCTGAGCCTCCCAAGTAGCTGAGACTACAGATGTGCACCACCACACCCAGTTAATTTTCATATTATCAGTAGAGATGGAGTTTCACCACATTGGCCAGACTGGTATCGAACTCCTGGCCTCAGGTGATCCACCTGCCTCGGCCTCCCAAAGTACTAGGATTACAGGCGTGAGCCACTGTGCCCAGACTAAGTACTTAATTTAAAAGGGAACAGCTGGCCTGGCACAGTGGCTCACAGCCGTAATCCCAGCACTTTGGGAGGCCAAGGCAGGTGGATCACCTGAGGTCAGGAGTTCAAGACCAACCTGGCCAACATGGTGAAACCTCATCTCTACTAAATACAAAAATTAGGCAGGTGTGGTGGTGCATGCCTGTAATCCCAGCTACTAGGGAGGCTGAGGCAGGAGAATCGCTTGAATCCAGGAGGTGGAGGTTGCAGTGAGCCGAGATCGTGCCACTGCACTCCACCCTGGGCAACAGAGTGAGACTCCATCTCAAAATAAATAAACAAAGGGGGAATGGCAAACAAATACTGGATTTTAACTATGTCCTTTCAGACAGAGAGGTCAAAAGCAGCTTTGCATATCATCTGGAGTCAACTGCTCTTGCTGAAATTCTCCTCCAAAACCCCACAACATCTTTATCAGCTGGTCAAGCTGTACTTTATCTTCTTCACTTAGAACTTTTGTTGCCTCTCTTTTCTCTAAGGCAAACCACACATGCCGCATAATCGCAGTCACAACATACCTTTATCTTCCAACTGGGGACAGCTTTGAGTGAAAAATGTCACTAATAAAAATTAAAACAGGGCAATGGTGTAAACCAGGACTGTCCCAGACAACTCAGGATGTGCAGCCACCCTGTGCTGTCTGTGCTTACTCTGACACAGAGGAGAAGCAGCAGTGCCTGTTTGCAGTCACCCACCTCATCTGTAAGAAACTTCGGAATGGACTGCACAAGTGGCAGGAACCATGCACCAGTATGGTGAAGGGCCTGGGTTCTCTGCTGGAGAGCCTCTGAGGGATAAATAACAGGTTCCTTAACGCCAGGCAATTTCCTTTGTTGTGATTAAATCAAATATGTCAAAGGCAGCCATTCGATCTTACTATCTCATTTTTCTTTCAAAAGGCCTAGAATCTCCCAAAATCCTAAAAGCTAAACCCAAAACCATAGCTGAAACTTTCTAACACCTTATGTTTCCTCCAGCTGTACAGAACTAGTTGAGAGGGAAGGAATGCTGACCTTCTGGGGCAGGCTGAGGAGTCTTCCAGTATGCAAACCCTTGCTGTTTGGTAGGTTTCTGGTTTCCCAAGATGAAATACCAGAATGACACCTTGATAATTGCTCTTCTACACCCCCTTCTCTTCATCAGAGTGAGCCTTGTTTGAGCAGTTATGACTAAGAGGCGCAAAAAGCATCAGTGAGTGGTGAGCAGGCTGGAGACAAGGCTGGCTGACAGCCCAAAGTGAGGCTCAGGGCAGGATAGGATGCAAAACTGCAGTCCTCCAGCTTCCCTGGATGAAGAGAGCAGGACAGAGGACATAGAGACAGCCTGTGGGTTTGCACTTCCAGGCAACCTGGGCTCTCCCTGCCCCAACTCCCCACTGAGCTCACTCAGCATGGCCTCTTACTCCTTGCAGATAAGCGACCTTACTGCAAACAAACTGGGTTAGAGGGGAGTTCTGGCGCTTCCCTCAAACTTCTGTGTTTTTGTTACAGATAGGCAGGCATGAGCGGGGCAGGTGAGGGCTCTTCCCACCTACCAGGAATGTCAGGTGATCACCAGGTGCCCATTCAACAGTTAACATATTGCCTCTCTAAAAACGATCATTTAGCAGCCAGCGCCAAGGAGAGACAATCTCCTGAGGGTCCACAGCTGCCACATTAAAGTGTTAATTAAATGCAGATGCCAGAGAGGGGCAACTTCCTGGGCATACACATCAGGAGACAAAATGGCAGAGTATGACCTTCTGGGGGCACTCCACAGGAAAAAGAAAGCCACAGATGGGCATGCGTACAACTTCCTAAACACACTGCTCATGCTCACCTCCCAAGCTTAAGAAGGGCACTGTGCATGCAGGCAGCCCACCCTAAGGGAAGAATCATGGAGAAGGGGTGCAAGACGCCAGAAGTAGGTCAGCCTATAAAGTCCTAGGATTACGGTTAAACACTGCACTTGGCTGGGCACGGTGGCTCACGCCTGTAATCCCAGCACTTTGGGAGGCCGAGGCGGGCGGATCACAAGGTTAGGAGATCGAGACCATCCTGGCTAACATGGTGAAACCCCGTCTCTACTAAAAATATAAAAAATTAGCCGGGCGTGGTTGCAGGTGCCTATAGTCCCAGCTACTCGGGAGGCTGAGGCTGGAGAATGGCATGAACCCAGGAGGCGGAGCTTGCAGTGAGCCAAGATCGCGCCATTGCACTCCAGCCTGGGGGACAGAGCGAGACTCCGTCTCAAAAAAACAAAAAAACAAAAACAAAAACAAAAAACACTGCACTTGACCTTCACATTGCCCTCTTGGGTCTCTTCCAAATGTACTTTTCTTTCTTTCCTGCTCTAAAGCTTTTTAATAACTTTCACTCCTGCTCAGAAACTTGCCTCAGTCTCTTTTTCTGCCTTATGCCCCTCAGTGGAATTATTTTTTTCTAAGCAGGCAAGAATTGAGGTTGCTGCAGATCTGTATGGATTTGCCACTTGTAAATCAAATACCTTCTACCCCTAACATTCTTTTTTCCAAAAAGGAATTTCAAATATCCTACACAGAGCCATTCAACCAGAGGAAGACTTGGAAGGAAAGAAGGAAGGAGGATAGTAGAAAAGGAGAGAAGAGCAGAAGGGGTTGGGGGAGCAAACAGGACAGAGAAAGAGAGCAAGCAAGCTGGCTGGCACTGTTACATATTTTCCTAAGAAGACCCTGATAACCATGTGAAGCAGCTATCTGATATAACATAATATTTTTTTTTTTTTTTTTGAGACAAGGTCTCGCCCTGTCACCCACGATGGAGTACAGTAGTGTGATCCCAGCTAAGTGCAACCTCCACCTCCTGGACTCAAGCAATCCTCCCACTTCAGCCTCTGGAGCAGCTGGGATTACAGGTGAGCGTGTGCCACCACGCCCCATTAATTTTTGCATTTTTTGTAGAGACAGGGTTTCACCATGTCGCTTAGGCTGGTGGCAAACTCCTAGGCTCAAGTGATCCACTGGCCTCGGCCTCCCAAAATACTGGGATTACAGACATGAGCCACTGCGCCCAGCCCAACATGATCATTTTTTAAAAGATAAGAGTGGCTGTGCGGGGCATGGTGGCTCATGCCTGTAATCCCAGCATTTTCGGAGACAAAGGCAGGTGGACCATTTGAGGCCAGGAGTTCAAGACCAGCCTAGCCAACATGGTGAAACCCCATCTCTACTAAATATATTTAATACAAAAATTAGCCGGGTGTGGTTGAGTGAGCGTGTAATCTCAGCTACTTGGGAGGTTGAGGCACAAGAATCACTTGAACCCAGGAGGCGGAGGTTGCAGTGAGCCGAGATTTCACCATAGCACTCCAGCCTAGGCGACAGAGCGAGACTCCATCTCAAAAAAAAAGAAGAAAAAAAAAGATAACAGAACAAAAACCTATTTAGAAAACTTTTGACAGCAGATCCTTAAACAGAACACCTTCTGGGCAGGTGGCTCACACCCTGTAATCCCAGCACTTTGGGAGGTGGAGGCAGGGAGATCACTTGAGGCCAGGAGTTCAAGACCATCCTGGCCAACATGGCAAAACCCCGTCTCTACTAAAAATACAAAAATTAGCCTAGTGTAGTAGTGCACACCTGTAATCCCAGCTACTCAGGAGGCTGAGGCAGGAAAATCAGTTGAACCTGGGAGGCAGAGCTTGCAATGAGCAGAGATTGGGCCACTGCACTCCAGTCTGGGTGACAGAGGGAGACTGTCTCAAAACAAAACAAAACAAAACAAAAAAACAACAACAAAAAACACCTTTTGCTCAAATCTTGGGAAATTCCTTTTCTTCCTCTACCAAAGACTCATTGAATTAGCATTCCCAAGGTTGTCTTCAATGTTATGGCCAAAACATGCCCTCTTTTCCTACCTGAAATGAAGACAGAATAACTTGTAGGCCTGATAGGGTAGGGGAAGAGATTCCTTCTCTCCCCAGAAATGGCACCAGCATTAGGTAATGAGGCTTCACTCCTACCGGATGGCTTGCTTCCCAAGGGTATAAATTGACTTGTTTCACTCGCTTGCTGGGCCAAACCTTACCCCAGCCTCCTCATTTTCTGCCTCCCCATTTTCTGACTCAGCTGAAGGAAACCTGCTGACCACCAGCACCTGGGAGCTCTGCAGACACCCCCACCCCGGTGAGCCCTACCTTTTTGTCAGGAAAGAGGAAACCGTGAGAGCTCTGTGAGGAGTTAGCCACTTGTTCCTTGGTGAGTATTTTATCTTGCATGCTGTGAATACCACCAGCACAGAGGGCAGCTATGCTGAATTGGAAAGTAGCCAAATGGCAGCGCTGCTCTGTGACCTTGTGCCAGCCACTTACCCCTCCTGAACCTCACAACCCGCAGTGTCCACCTCAGTGCTTTTGTGAGGATAGAAAAAAAATCAGAGCCTAGTCCTCAGCCTTAAAATTCAAAATTTCTTAAAGTGTTACTGTTTTCACTCCCAAGTTCAATTTATCAGTCTTATTAAGATCATCAAACGATAACCCAGCAGGAACAGTGTACAGCTTTCACAAGACAGTTCAGGCCGGCCTAGGATGGAAAGGCAGAGATGCAACTCTCTGGTACCTCCAGACATATCCGTAAAATATGGAAGCTAGATTATATATTACCTATAATTTTCCAGGAAAATCACCAAGTCACCTCATCTTTTAAAGACAGAGAGATTGGTACGAGGCTCTAAGTTGGCATCTGCTCCCCAAAATCAGAATTCATTTATCTGAAATGAAAGCAAAAATGTGTGTTTTGTCAGTGAGTGAGCTTTCATTTAGTTAACTATTAACAGGAAACCTGACCAACTTTGAAAGTAAAAAAGAAGCTGAGAAGCTAAAGAAACAAGACATTGGGTTAGTGGCCAAGAATACCTATCTTGAATTACAATATAAAATACCTGTATTTATATATAAATTATATAAAACATTTCTGCCCAACATGTGTGAATAATCACTGCAAGCCATAATTGGGAGCCAAATATTTTATCTTTAGGCCGGGTGCAGTGGCTCATGCCTGTAATCCCAGCACTTTGAGAGGCCGAGGTGGGCAATCACCTGAGGTCGGGAGTTCAAGACCAGCCTGACCAACATGGAGAAACCCCATCTCTACTAAAAATACAAAATCAGCCAGGGTGGTGGCGCATGCCTGTAATCCCAGCTACTCGGGAGGCTGAGGCAGGAGAATCGCTTGAATGCGGGAGGCGGAGGTTGTAGTGAGCCGAGATCGCACCATTGCACTCCAGCCTGGGCAACAAGAGCGAAACTCCGTCTCAAAAAAAAAAAAAAAAAAAAAATTTATCTTTGAACTTTTCAATTTGTATTTATTTATTTATTTATTTATTTATTTATTTTTAGAGATAGGGTCTCACTCCACCGCCCATTGTAAATCAAAAATGAAATCCTAAGGCCCCTCAACCATCTGCATGGACCCCACCAAGGGCATTCCAGAGTTAATCTTGTTTTAGGTTGTTTTAAGCAAAACTTGTTTAGGCCATGATGGGAAGTGGGGGTGGAACTTGACACATTTCATCCTCCTCCCTTTTGGAATTCAGGAAAAGCAGACCAGCATTTAACATGCTGGACACTTAACTTACCTGGAGGCTTCATCTGCATGATAAAACTTCAGTCTCCACAGCCTCTTATTGTAACCCAGACATTCCTTTCCATTGATAATAAATCTTTCAACCAAATGCCAATCAGAAAATTTTCAATCTACCTATAACCCGGAAGCCCCCGACCCACCCACCTCCTCAGCTGTCATACCTTTATGGACCGAACCAATGTACATCTTAATCTTACATGTATTTGACTGATGACTCATGGCTCCCCTAAAATGCATAAAACCACACTGGGCCCCGACCACCTTGCGTACGCGTTCTCAGGGTCTCCAAATGGCTGTGTCACCAGCCATGGTCACTCATATTTGGCTCAGAATTAATCCCTTCAAATATTTTACAGAGTTTGACTTTTTGTCAACCGCAGGCTGCGTCACAGCTCGCTGCAGCCCCAAACTCCTGCGCCGAAGCGATCCTTTCCCCCACAACTTCTCGAGTAGCAGGGACTTCAGGTGCGTGTCACTACACCTGGCTTTTTTTTTTTTTTTTTTTTTTTGGTACTTTTGTTGTTATGGTGGGGGCGGGGGGCTTGCTATGTTGCCCAGGCTGGTCTCGCATCTCTGGGATCAAGCCATCCTCCCCCTTCAGCGTCCCAGAGTGCTGGAATTACAGGCCTAAGCAACGGCACCCAGCCTATCTTTTAATTTTTAACTTCAAAGTTATCGTTAAAAATCTAATCCCCCCAAAATATGAAAAAAATACTTAATATGCACTGACCTGTAGTTTTTCTCTAATTCACTATCTTAAATATATTAATTGCAATCTCATCAACTGCGACTTGCATTTGAAATTTTCCACCTTAAACGGTATTTTTTGATAAGATGGATTTTTTAAAAAATCTACACCAGTAAACTAGAGTGAGAGACCCCTGCAAAGTAATACATGGGCCTTAAGTCACCGAGATTTTCCAGCAAATAATTTGCAGAATGCTGTTTTTCCTAGGTTAACTTGCAATCCTAAAACGGAAGGAGGTTCCGTTTTTAGAAGTTTAAATGTTGTCACACGGGCGCAAGAATACATACAACAGCCATGCTTTCCAGCTCTGCGCACAACGCCAGACAGATGGGGAGCACCGGGCGGTGCGGGAGCCCTTTCACCAGGGCAGGGTGGCTTCGGTGGCCGAGGGACCCGGGAACTGCAGCCGGAGCCGGCGCGCACCCAGCCAACTTCCTGTTTCCGCGGTAGCGCGCGGGCCTGTCACTGAAGCCCCGCCCCGGCGACCTCAGGCGGGGGGGCGGAAGACCGAGTCTTCCCGGAGCCGCTTCGTCCGCCCGGCGCCGGAGTCCCACGGCCGGTTTGCGGAAGCGGGTCGTCTGAAGGGGCCTGGCGGGTAGCTCCCGGGTCTCCGCGGCCTGTGATCCCCAGAGCGGACAACCGCAGCTGGGGCTCCGTGCGCAACTCGGAGTAAAGGCCGGAACCTACGCTCGGCGGCCGCGTCCCGGCCCCTAGCGCCCTCCCCAAAGTGCCTGGCAGGCTCGGCAGTCTGAGTGTCGCGTTACAGAGTCCCCTGGGCAGTCACCGCTGAAGGGCGGGGAACGCGGGAAAGGCATTTTGGGGACACAGGAGAGCTGCGAGGGCGAAGCACGGGCGAGCTGTCGTTAGGGCCCAGGAAAGGCCCGTTGCGGGGCGCACAGGCGGGCAGGGGAACTCGCGCCCCGCGCCGCGCGCCCGGCCTCCTGACGCCAGGGCCGGCTTCTGAGCACAGCCACCGCTCCCCGCGAGCCCGCTTCCCCGCCCCAGAAGCCCCCAGAGCCCGCGTCCGAGCTCCAGGCCTTGGAGGAGCCAGGCGGGCAGCTGACAGCCCCGGAGCCGCTCCCGGGCTCCGCGCGCGGTGGCAGCCAGGCCGTGCCTCCCCGTTCCCCTCCCGCGCCGCGCTGCCCCTCCGGGACCCACCAGGCCTGGCTGCGCCTCTTTCCTCTCCTCCCCCGGAGCCTTGGAAAGTGCCCTCCAGAGATGTGCTTAGGAAGTGTGTGATGAATAAAGGAGACAATCAGGATAACTATAATATTTATTATGCACTTGCTTTTTTCTCACTGATGTTACTAATTTTAATGGTGTAGCACGGCGCGTTCCAGTTTTCTAAGTGCTCTCACATCCGTTCAAAAAATCCTCAAAATAAGCCTGTATATTAAAAGCAGGAGCCATTATTTCATATTTCAAGAAGTAAACATGCTCAGAGTAATAATCCACATAGAGCCTTCCAACCAGTCAATTCTGGTACATTTTCACAAATCTATGAGTGTGGTTAATACACGGAGATGTGGTTTGAGGAATTATATAGGACACAGCCAGCAAAATGCCTGGTATACAATAAGTATGCGGTAAATGGTTATTATTATTAAGAATATTGTAATATCTTCAGATATGATCAGGTGAACAACTTTGACATAATCGAAACTGGGACAGCCTGATTCCATAAACACACTAATATGACACCGTGGATTGTTTGCAGCCTCACCTCTAAAGTATTCTCTCTGACTAACAAAGAAAGGGAAACTAGAACCAGTTAAGCTTATAACACTAATCACAGGCTAAAGGAAATACAGGGGCCAAATGAACCCATTAGATTACACCACCAGGAAGTAATCTGCCAAATCCAGAATGTGGGAAATTCTACAAACCAAATGACCCAATTTCTTTTTTCAAAAATAAATGTTCAGAGGCTGAAGTGGGAGGATTGCTTAAGGCCAGAGTTCAAGGCTGTAGTGAGCTATGATCACAGCTGTGAATAGCCACTGCACTCCAGGCTGGGCAACACAGCTAGACCCCCCATGTCTTTAAAAAAAAGAGGGTGGGGGGACCTTGAGAGACACATTAGCCAAAGGCAATTTGTGGACCTTGTTTGGGTCATGATTAAGACAAACAAACTTTTACATAAATAAATGGCATTTTTAAAAACATTGGGGGCCAGGCGCGGTGGTTCTTGCCTGTAATGCCAGCACTTTGGGAGGCCGAGGCGGGCAGATCAGGAGGTCAGGAGATCAAGACCATCCTGGCTAACACGGTGAAACCCCGTCTCTACTAAAAAAAAAAAAAAAAAAAAAAAATTAGCCGGGTGTAGTGGCGGGTGCCTGTAGTCCCAGCTACTCGGGAGGTTGAGGCAGGAGAATGGCGTGAACCCGGGAGGCAGAGCTTGCAGTGAGCCCAGATCACGCCACTGCACTCCAGCCTAGGCGACAGAGTGAGACTCCATCTCAAAAAAAAAAAAAAAAAAAAAAATTGGGAAACTTAAACATGGACTGAATGTTAGGTGACATTAAATAACTACGGGTAATTTTATTACGATAATACCATAGTGGCTATGATTTTTAAAGGCCTCAGAGAAACATATTAACATATTTACAGGCAAATTATATTATTTCTGGGATTTGCGTTAATAAAATTTAATAACAAATTCCTGGAGTTTTTTGGAGAACAAAGTGAGAGATAGGAGAAACAATATTGGCAAAGTATTTAATGTTTAAGCAAGGAGATGGGTACATGGGCATTGTGCTAGGCCTAATTATGCCCCCCAAACGTGTCCACATTCTAATCTTCAAACCTGTGAACAAGTTACCTGACATGGCAAAAGGGGCTTTGCAAGTATGCGATGAAGAACCTTGAGATGGGAGATGATCCTGGATTATCCCAGTGAGCCCAGTCTCATTGGGTCCTTCCGAGAACCTTTACCTGCAAATGAGAATTGGAAAGAGACCTAACACTGGAAGGAAGTTCAGAGAGATTCAACCTGACAAGGATGTGGCCGCTGGTGCTGACTCCGGAGATGGAGGAAGGGGCCACAAGCCCAGGAATGCCACAGGTGGCCTCTCAAGGGTGGAAAAGGCAAGGAATGAATGATCCTGCAGATGCTCAGGTGTCCTGCCATCACCTGAATTTTAGCCCAGTGAGCCCCGTGTGGGCTCCTGACCTACAGGACTTGTACGGTAGTAAATTTGGGTTGTTTTAGGTCACTAAAGTGGTAGTAATTTGTTACAGCAGCCATAGAAAACTAATACAAGCATTTGCTATATTTCTCTCTATGTTTTTGTAAGTTTAAGATTTTTTTCGGCCGGGTGCGGTGGCTTACGCCTGTAATCCCAGCACTTTGGGAGGCCGAGGAGGGCAGATCACAAGGTCAGGAGTTCGAGATCAGCCTGGCCAATATGGTGAAACCCCGGCTCTACTAAAAATACAGAAATTAGCCAGGAGTGGTGGCATGCGTCTGTATTCCCGGCTACTCGGGAGGCTGAGGCAGGAGAATCACTTGAACCCAGGAGGTGGAGGTTGCAGTGAGCCGAGATCGTGCCACTGCACTCCAGCCTGGGTGACGGAGTAAGATTCTGTCTAAAAAAAAAAAAATTGTAATAAAATATTTATTAAGTCCATAAAACATAAACCTAAGAAATACATTTTAAGGTAATTCATTTACGCCTGAAGTGTAATCTGACCAACCATATACCATGCATTTTAATTTCCAAAAGAATTATATGTCATAAATCCCTTTTTAAAAAGCATTGTTGAGTATGGTTAGTAAAATAATGTTAATTTTCAAAGTCACAGATATAATAAAGCTTCACAGATATAATAAAGCATGGCATGACCTATTCCTGACTTTATTTATTTATTTTTGAGACAGAGTCTTAGTTTGTCACCCAGACTAGAGTGCAGTGGCTCATCTTGGCTCACTGCAACCTCTGCTTCCCGGGTTCAAGCCATGCTCCTGCCTCAGCTTCCTGAGTGGCCGGGATTACAGGCACCTGCCACCGCACCCAGCTAATTTTTGCATTTTTAATAGAGACAGGGTTTTGCCATGTTGGCCAGGCTGGTCTCGAACTCCTGACCTCAAGTGATCCGCCCACCTCGGCCTCCCAAAGTGCTGGGATTACAGGTGTGAACCACCGTGCCTGGCAGCCACGGATTTTAAAGATACTAAAACACACCCATGGAGCCAGAGGTGGCAATTCACCAATTAGAATCACTCTAAGGAGCCACAAGGTAAAATCCCTGGAGAAGGTGTGTGCTGACTTGATCAGAGGGGCAAAGGAAAAGAATCTCAAAGTGAAAGGACCAGTTCAAATGCCTACCAAGAATCACTAAAAGAAAAACTCCTTGTGGTGAAAGTTTTTTTTTTTATTTTGAGACAGAGTCTCGCCTGTTGCCCAGGCTGGAGTGCAGTGGCATGAGCTTGGCTCACTGCAAACTCTGACTCCTGGGTTCAAGCAATTCTCCTGTCTCAGCCTCCCGAGTAGCTGGGATTACAGACATGCGCCACCATGCCTGGCTAATTTTTTGTATTTTTAGTAGAGATGGAGGTTCACCATGTTGGTCAAGCTGGTCTCGAACTCCTAACCTCAGGTGATCCACACGCCTCAGCCTCCCAAAGTGCTGGGATTACAGGCGTGAGCCACTGCGCCCGGCCAGTAGTGAAAGTTCTAAGACACCGGATCATTTCCAGATGATAATCTGCAAGTGACTCATTGACTTGCACGGCCCTTCTGAGACCGTTAAGGAATTTACTTCCATGAATATTGGGAGGAATCTGTGAGGCATTCACAAAGCAGAAATAATAATGATATAGGCCGGGCATGGTAGCTCACACCTGTAATCCTAGCACTTTGGGAGGCTGAGGCAGGCGGATCACTTGAGGTCAGGAGTTTGAGACCAACCTGGCCAACATGGTGATACCCCATCTCTACTGAAAATACAAAAAAATTAGCCGGGCATGGTGGCACGTGATTATTCCCAGCTACTCGGGAAGCTGAGGCAGGAGAATTGCTTGAACCCGGGAGGCAGAGATTGCAGTGAGCCAAGATCACGCCACTGCACTCCAGCCTGGGCAACAGAGCAAGACTTTGTCAAGGAAGGAAGGGAGGGAGGGAGGGGAGAGAAAATGGAGCTGTGATTGTTCTGTTAGATCATGCTCTGTAATTAATAGATGTCATAATTCCAATGACCCAGTAAATGCATTATGAAAATATTCATGATCTGCATTAATTTTACATAAACATGCAAGAGTCTAATTCTGTTTTTTTTTAATTTGTTGTTGTTTTTGAGACAGGGTCTCACTCTGTCTTCCAGGCTGGAGTGCAGTGGTGTGATCACAGTCACTGTAGCCTCTATTTCCTAGGCTCAAGCAATCCTCCCACCTCAGCCTCCCAAGTAGCTGGGACTACAGGCGTGTGCCACCATGCCCGGATAAAGGAGTCTGATTCTAGATACCCACACTTCCCCTGCTACCAAACTGCCCTCTGGTTACGATGGGGAAATTCTGAAGCACCTCATTTCTACTCCTGTCCTCCTCCCCCTTCCCCCTCTCACCTTGTACCACTTCTGACACTGACAGCTATTTGGGATGTGGGAGAGGGGCACAGATGGAGACATTCTCCCCCAAGCTGCATTTAGTCCTGTGATTTAAATGACCAGCCTATCAGTGATTGGTGGCTGGAATTTATAAGCCATGAGCATAAAGTCACTGCACGCTCAGGTGATTTGTAAACAGTCTCTGGGTGGAAAAAACACATTTGTTCCAAGTGCTTTTCCGATTCTCTTGCTCAAGAACAATCATCACAGAAGTCTTCTGTGAGCAAATGTGGGGAGGCGGATTCCCCACACACCAAGCAAGCAAGTAGTTCTGCATGGACACCCCCTGGGTGTCCTCCAATTCAACTCAGTTCTGACACTCTGTACCTGGAGACAGCATCAGATCCCACAGGTTGAGGCCTCGGTCCCCAGGACTGTCCCACTTCTGATGTCAATCAAAAGCCCCAGGCTGTAACCTGTGCTTCTGGCAGACCAGTTATGAATTGGGGTTCCCACAACCCCCTCCGTGGGTTTAATTGATTTGTTAGGAGGGCTCACAAAACTCAAGGAAACACATTCCTTATGTTCACTGGTTTATAGTAAAGGATATTGCAAAGGATACAGATGAAGAGCTGCATAGGGCAAGGCATGTGGGAAGGGACGTGGAGCTTCCATGCCCTCCCCAGGGCCACCACCCTTCAGGAACCACCACATGTTCAGCGATCTGGAAGCTCTCAGAACCCAGCCCTCTTGAGCCTTTTATGGAGACATTATTGAATAGGTGTGATTGAGGACAGCTGTGCAGAAATGCGATTGGACAAAAGGGGAATGATCTAATAGTAACAGACTGAGAAACCCAGCGAGGCTCAGCTGTTCAGGTCTTTCTTGCCCTCTCCGCGGAGCATTCCTTCCTCTAGGGTGTGGGACAGGACCCTGTCTGCAATGAGGGTCTTATGACCCACAACCAGAATCGAGTCCCGCCTTGGGCAGGAGAAATTCAGAGAGATTCTGTTTCCCGAGGCCTGCTTCTGAGGCCTAAAGACTCAACATTATAAGGCCAGGCATGGTGGCTCATGCCTGTAATCTCAGCATTTTGGGAAGCCGAGGCGGGCAGATCACTTGAGGTCAAGAGTCTGAGACTAGCCTGGCCAAGATGGTGAAACCCCATCTCTACAAAAAATACAAAAATTAGCCAGGTATGGTGGCTCATGCCTGTAATCCCAGCTACTCCAAAGGCTGAGGCAGGAGAATCGCTTGAACCTGAGAGGCGGAGGTTGCAGTGAGCCAAGATGGCACCACTACACTCCAGCCCAGGTGACAGAGCAAGACTCTGTCTCAAAAACAAACAAACAAACAAACAAAAACTCAACATTATAACAAAAGACTGTAATAAAGGATATTATAAGGGAGAGTCAGGAATGGTGAATGAAAACCTATAAATATGTAGGTTTCTTCAATGTAGAAAAACTGCACAATGATAATGTCGTTTCACAATCGGTCAGTAAATGCTGAAATCCCTCTAAGTGTCAAATGTGCCTATACATCTTTGTTACAGATACCCAGTCATTCATTCCAAATACAAAAATTTTGACAGCGTGAGGAAATATGGTTCAGAAGGAAAAAAAGTTTGATCATGTAACTATGATATGATTTACTATTTCCTCAAATCTAAGACATCATGAACTGTAAGATGAACCACTATTTAAGGCACATTAAGAAAGAAAAAAAAGGATGCACATCGCCTAGGGTCAGACTCACTGCAATGCATGTCTTAGATGAAATAACCCAGCTTTAAATAAAGAAAGGCGGCCAGGCATGGTGGCTCATGCCTGTAATCCCAGCACTTTGGGAGGCCGAGGCAGGTGGATCACGAGGTCAGGAGTTAGAGACCAGCCTGGCTAACATAGTGAAACACTGTCTCTACTAAAAATATAAAAAATTAGCTGGGCGTGGTGGTGGGCACCTGTAATCCCAGCTACTTGGGAGGCTGAGGCAGGAGAATCGCTTGAACCTGGTAAGTGGAGTTTGCAGTGGGCTGAGATTGTGCCACTGCACTCCAGCCCGGGCAACAGTGCAGGACTCTGTCTCAAAAAAAAAAAAAAAAAAGGGCTATTTTCCCCAGAGGAGAGTAAGGATCACAGATGCGTTGATATGTAAATTATTGGCACATGTATTAGCAAACCTCTGTTATCTCACAGCTTCTGAGTGTTTGGAATTCAGAAGTGGCTTAGCTGGGGCACCTGGTGCAGGTCTTTCCTGAGGTCGCAGCTAAGCTGTCAGCCAGGCTGCAGCCACCTGGGCCTGGAGGCCCTGCCGCCGCGCTCATCCACATGGTTGTTGGGATGTCGCAGTTCCCCCCAGCTGCTGGCTGGGTACCTTGCTGCTCCGGAACGGACTTCTTGCCAAGTGGGCCTCTCCATTGGCAGCATGAACGTCTCCCCAAGCTGGCAGAAGCCACAGGCTTTTACAGCCCCATCTCAGAAGTGACACACATTACTTCTACAATATTCTACTGGCCACACAGACCAACTCTGATAAAGTATGGGAGGGAGCTACACAGGGCATGAATATCAGGAGGCTGGGATCATCGGTTATGCTATGGAGAGGCTGGTTACTGCAATACATATTACAAGAGGGGAAGGGAACCTGAAGCTAATTTGCTTTTTGTTTGTTTGTTTGTTTGTTTTGAGACAGTGTCTTCCTCTGTCACTTGGGCTGGAAGGCGGTGGCATGATCACAGCTCACTGCAGCCTCAACCTCCTGGGCTCAAGTGATCCTCCCACCTCTGCCTCTCAAAGCACTGTGATTACAGAAATGCGTCACCACATTTAGCTAATTTTTAGAATTTTTTGTAGACACAGAGTCTCACTATGTTGCCCAGGCTGGTCTTGAACTCCTGGGTTCAAGCCTTCCTCCTGAATTGGCCTCCCAAAGTGCTGGAGTTACAGGCATGAGCCACTGTGCCCAGCCTGCTTCCAGTTTAGGTTAACATTTATTGAGCACTTACTAAAGCTTAGAAGGGTTAAGTAAACTATCCAAGGTCACAACAGCTAGTAAGGGTGAGAACTGGTACTTGTGACTTTTGACTAATATACTACCCAGCCTTTGTGTCAATGTATATTATTGTAACATGTCAACCACTGAAATTTGCTTTTTTTTCTTTTTTTCTTTTTTTTTGAGACAGAGTCTCACTCTGTTGCCCAGGCTGGAGTGCAGTGGTGCGATCTTGGCTCACTGCAACCTCCGCCTCCCGGGTTCAAGTGATTCTCCTGCCTCAGCCTTCTGAGTAGCTAGAAATACAGATATGTGCCACCATGCCTGGCTACTTTTTTTGTATTTTTAGTAGAGACAGGGTTTCGCCATGTTGGCCAGGCTGGTCTTGAACTCCTGACCTCAGGTGATCCACCCGGCTTGCCCTCCCACAGTGTTGCAATTACAGGCATAAGCCACCACGCCCGGCCAACCACTCAAATTTCAGAAGAAAAATTTGAAAACCTCCAAGATTCTTTATATTTCTCTACAATTTGTGTGTGTGTGTGTGTGTGTGTGTGTGTGTGTGTGTGTGTGTGTGTGACAGGGTCTCACTCCATCACTCAGGCTGGAGTGCAGTGGCATGATCTCAGCTCACTGTAGCCTCAACCTCTCAGGCTCAAGCAATCCCCCCCACCTCAGCATCCTGAGTAGCTGGGACTACAGGTGCACACCATCATGCCTGGCTAATTTTTTTGTGTCCCCTGTAGACACAGGGTTTCACCATGTTGCCCCAGCTGGTCTCAAACTCCTGGGTTCAAGCCATCCACCCACCTCAGCCTCCCAAAGTGCTGGTGTGAGCCACCGCACCCAGCCTGTTTCTTTCTTTTTTTCTTTTTTGAGACGGAGTCTCGCTCTGTTGCCCAGGCTGGAGTGCAGTGGCGCGATCTCGGCTCACTGCAAGCTCCGCCTCCTGGATTCACGCCATTCTCCTGCCTCAGCCTCCCGAGTAGCTGGGACTACAGGCGCCCGCCACCACGCCCGGCTAATTTTTTGTATTTTTAGTAGAGACAGGGTTTCAGCGTGTTAGCCAGGATGGTCTTGATCTCCTGATCTCGTGATCCGCCTGCCTCTGTCTCCCAAAGTGCGGGAATTACAGGCGTGAGCCACCACTCCCGGCCAGCCTGTTTCTTTACTATTGCCATCACCACTAATTCAGAGAAAGTACTCTCTTGTGTTTTAATGCCTTTAAAGTTTTAGTTTATTTAATTTGTTGTAGTAATTATGTATAATTATAAAAATATCTAGTGTAATGGACTGTCTGTACCTTAGCAAAATAAATGCAAAAAATATGAGCATAGCTGGCTGCCAAAATACTTGCTCAAACAATAGTAGGTATCATTTTGAAAACTAGACAGAAGGGGCCGGGCGCGGTGACTCATGCCTGCAATCCCAGCACTTTGGGAGGCCGAGACAGGTGGATCTCCTAAGGTCAGGAGTTCGAAACCAGCCTGGCCAACATGGTGAAACCTTGTCTGTACTAAAAATACCAAAAATTAGCCGGGCGTGGTGGCAGTGCCTGTAGTCTCGGCTACTCAGGAGGCTGAGGCAGGAGAATTGCTTGAACCCGGGAGGCGGAAGTTGCAGTGAGCTGAGATTGGGCCACTGCACTCCAGCCTGGGCAACAAGACCAAAACTCTGTCTAGGAAGGAGGGAAGGAGGGAAGGAGGCAAGGAGGGAGGGAGTGAGAGAGGGAGGGAGGGAGGGAGAGAGGGAGGGAGGGAGGGATAGAGGGAGGGAGGGAAGAAGGAAGGAAGGAAGGAAGGAAGGAAGGAAGGGAGACCAGCAGTGGCTCATGCCTGTAATCCCAGCACTTTGGGAGGCTGAGGCAGGCGAATCACAAGGTCAGGAGATTGAGACCATCCTGGCTAACACGGTGAAACCCCATCTCTACTAAAAATACAAAAAATTAGCCGGGTGTGGTGGCAGGTGCCTGTAGTCCCAGCTACTCAGGAGGCTGAGGAAGGAGAATTGCTTGAACCTGAGAGGCAGAGGTTGCAGTGAGCTGAGATGGCGCCACTGCACTCCACCTGGGCAACAGAGCAAGACTACGTCTCAAATAAATAAATAAATAAATAAAAATAAATTAAATAAAATAAAAAAGAAAAAGAAAAATAGAAGAATAAAGTAAGGACCTTCAAGAAAAACTGGAACAATTTCCTCTGAAGAGCGAATAGTCTCAGTTGATAGTATTTAAAATTATAACTTCACAAAATAAATATAAGACAAAAAGATTGCTTTTGATTTTAGCACAGAGATGCTCCAATATTATCTCTAAAAACTGTCAAGAGTAGAGGTGTAATCACATTCCGTCTATGTAGCAACAACTGAAAGTGCTAAAACTTCCCAACTCCGTGAGCAGGAAGTAAGCCCAGAGAGTCCTGACTCCTCTGTGATCCAAGTGCTGATCACTTCCCAGACATCATTTGAACTCACTCTACAAAGAAGCAGGTCTGTAGTTTATGAAAGTAGTTCACTAGGCTGGGCGCAGTGGCTCATGCCGGTAATCACAGCACTTTGGGAGGCCGAGGTGGGCAGATTACGAGGTCAAGAGATTGAGACCATCCTGGCCAACATGGTGAAACCCCGTCTCTACCAAAAATACAAAAATTAGCCAGGTGTGGTGGTGGGCGCTTGTAATCCCAGCTACTAGGGAGGCTGAGGCAGGAGAATGGCTTGACCCCAGGAAGCGGAGGTTGCAGTGAGCCGAGATCGCGCCACTGCACTCCAGCCTGGGCGACAGAGCAAGACTCCGTCTCAAAAAAAAAAAAAAAAAAAAAAAAAAAAACCAGAAAAAAAAGAAAAGAAATTAGTTCACTAGTTTCTAGTTCATATTACACAAAGCAATTTTCTTAAATTCCTGAACTGGAGCCATAACTGTGGAAACACTGCAGTCACATCCCAATGAAAATCAAAGATGTAAAGTTACTAACTGTTGGAACAAACTGGCTCCAGCTGTAACCAAGCAAAGAAAGTAATGTGCCCTGAATCAACTTACTGTCAAATCCTCTCCTGAATTAGCAGGGCATGGTGGTGTGCACCTGTAGTCCCACCTACTCGGGAGGCTGAGGCAGAAGAACTGCTTGAACCCAAGAGGTGGAGGTTGCAGTGAGCCGAGATTGTGCCACTGCACTCCAGTCTGAGAGAGCGAGACTCCATCTCAAAAAAAAAAAAAAAAAAAAAAAATTCCTCCCCTGAGCAGGCAGAGCTGGCGAAGTTCAGCCATGGGCAGAGCAGGCTTGGGCCCAGGGATTGAAAGCCAGGGATTACCAGGCCAAGAAGTCGAACAGTCCAGAATACCACACAGTGAGGGCGCTTCCCAGGGGAGGGGTGGAGGGGCCTAGAGTGCAGGTGTGGGACCATGGCTGGGGAGGAACAGGAATGCAGGTGCCAATGCAGGGCTCAGCAGAAAGCAACCAGATGGTTGTCAAGAAAATAATTGATCCTGAAGACAAATCCTAGACCAAGTGTGCACACTCTAAGCCCAGGTCCTGATTCTACCCTTTCCAGCTCTCCAGAGAGCAGAGGCCCCAACAGTCTGGCCAGTTCTGAGCCCGGCACCTAAGCACCCTAAGACCTCTGAGCTACCTGGCCAACCTCCCTCCCCCAGGGCATGTCGCTGTCTTCTGCCACAATTTTGGAGCTTGCAAAGCTTGCTAACAGAATATACATAGAGCTATTTCACTCATGGGTCTTGTTCTAGATGCCTGGGAGATCATAGTGTAACCTGGAGACAAGATTCCCAGTCGATGTTTTTTGATAATTAGAAAACAGAGAAAGTCAGGCTCAGTGGCAGATGTCTGTAGTCCCAGCTGCTCAGGAGGCTGAAGTGGGAGGATCACTGGAGGCCAGGAGTTCAAGGCTGCAGTGAGCTATGATTGCACCTGTGACTAGCCACTACACTCAAGCCTGGGCAACAGAGCACGTTCCCATCCCTAAAAAAAAAGAAAAGAAAGAAAAGGGAGAGGAAGAGGAGAAGAAGAAGGAGAGGGAAAGAGGAGAAGAAGAGGAGGGAGAATGGAAAACAAAGAAAGAAGAAGAAACAAAAGGGGAAGAGGGAAAGAAGTCAGTGACATCAGCTTGAGGGAAAAGCGCGCACACGCACACGCACACACACACACGCACACCACTGTGATTGCCCTAAAGAAATTAGCTACTTTTTGGCCAGGCGAGGTGGCTCACACCTGTAATCCCAGCACTTTGGGAGGCCGAGGCGGGTGGATCACCTGAGGTCTGGAGTTCGAGAACAGCCTGGCCAACATGGTGAAACCTCTTCTCTACTAAAAATACAAAAAATTAGCTGGGCGTGGTGGCGGGCACCTGTAATCCCAGCTACTTGGGAGGCTGAGGCAGGAGAATCGCTTGAACCCTGGGGGCAGAGGTTGCAGTGAGCCGAGATGGCACCAGTGCACTCCAGCCTGAGCAACAAGAGTGAAACTCTGTCTCAAAAAAAAAAAAAAAGAAAGAAAGAAATTAGCTATTTTTCAACTCTATTATTTAAACCCTCCTTAGGGCATCCTTTGGAGTGACAGCAGACAGTGACTGGGATAACTCTGCATATTTTGGCTTAAAATTATTTTTATCTACTGAAAGGAAAACTAAATTATACTCTGAAACATAATCTAATGACGGAGGGTCTCAGAGCAAATAGCTATTAGTCGGAGATATTGAAAGTGATCAGGTTGTGAACTCACTTGAATCAAGCCCATTACCTCATGAAATTATAAAATGATTAGCAATGTCCCCAGCAGATGGCGCAAGTGGCCCCTCTGCTGTGATGGGAAGCCAATCTGTTTCCTCTTCATATTGCACAGTAGATTCTAACCAGGTAAGGTGTTTAGTTAGGAAAGAAATCATTCATGGGATTCCAAGAGAGGCTAACTAGGAAAGACAAAATCTGGAGGCTTTTTAATTTACTTCTCATGTTAAACAGTCTAGAAGCATGTATTGACCTCACCAGTAATATGGTTCCATTCACAATATTTTTAGCTCTGAAAAAGAAAATTCTCTCATGACAGAGTTTTAGATTAAGTCCCAAAGGATGACAAAGTACCAACAATTAGAATATCTGAAATGTTTTGATGATCTGGTGGAATTAGTGAAGGGCTCATAATGAGAAGCTCAGAGCTGTCTCCTAACAAATTACAGGTAAACAGTTTCTGAAGGAAACTGCAGGGAAGGGGATAATGATTAAAGATTATTGGAGTCAGCCAATGTTTCTGCTGCTTTGCTAGTTACTTGCAAACAAATATGATGTTCTTGCTCACATTTTGAAGCTCTTGGCTACACATTTTTTACGAACAAGCAAACATTTGCATTTCTAGGCCAGAGGCAGCCCACGCTGGGAAGGCAGGGGATGGAATGTGTTATCCATCGAATAGTCTTCGAAAGTGCAAAAGAACTTTATTAATTAAAGCATGTTAAATATCTGCCTTTATAAGTTCCAAAGAAACAAGAATTGAGAATGTTCAGGTCAATGAATAATTTTGTGCAATAGCTGTCCTGCCAACACCTACTGCCTTCCATCCCAAACACCCATCGATGTTTTAACCCTCTGTAGTCTGCTTCTTATATCCAACTGCCACTAAAACTTTATTTTATTTATTTATTTATTTATTTTTGAGACGGAGTCTCACTCTGTTGCCCAGGCTGGAGTGCAACGGCGCGATCTCAGCTCACTGCAACCTCCGCCTCCCGGGTTCATGCGATTCTCCTGCCTCAGCCTCCCGAGTAGCTGGGATTACAGGCATGCGCCACCAGGCCCAGCTAATTTTTGTATTTTTAGTAGAGATGGGGTTTCAC
The DNA here is from genome assembly GCF_029289425.2 of Pan paniscus. Lineage (NCBI taxonomy): Eukaryota > Metazoa > Chordata > Mammalia > Primates > Hominidae > Pan > Pan paniscus. The sequence continues at coordinate 26,102,493 of NC_073266.2, read as the reverse complement.
CATGTTGGTCAGGCTGGTCTCGAGCTCCCGACCTCGTGATCCGCCCGCCTCGGCCTCCCAAAGTGCTGGGATTACAAGAGTGAGCCACTGCACCCAGCCCCTATTTTTTTTTTTTTTTTGACTGTCTCTGTTACCAGGCTGGAGTGCAGTGGCATGATCTCGGCTCACGGCAACCTCTGCCTCCCAGGTTCAACTGATTCTCCTGCTTCAGCCTCCCAGGTAGCTGGGACTACAGGTGCATGCCACCATGCCCAGCTAATTTTTGTATTTTTAGTAGAGACAGGGTTTCACCATGTTGGCCAGGATGGTCTTGATCTCTTGACCTCGTGATCTGCCCACCTCGGCCTCCCAAAGTGCTGGAATTACAGACGTGAGCCACCGCCCTGGCAAAACTTTACTTTTTTTTTTTTTTGAGACTGAGTCTCCCTCTGTCACCCAGGCCAGAGTGCAGTAGCACGATGTTGGCTCACTGCAACCTCTGCCTCCCAGGTTCAAATGATTCCTGTGCCTCAGCCTGAGTAGCTGGAATTACAGGCGTGTGCCACTATGCCTGGCTAATTTTTGTATTTTTAGTAGACATGGGGTTTCACCATGTTGGCCAGTCTGGTCTCCAACTCCTGGCCTCAAGTGATCCACCTGCCTAGGCCTCCCAGAGTGCTGGGATTACAAGTGTGAGCCACTGCACCTGGCAAAACTTTACTTTTTAAATATATTTAAAAATATAAATTAATATATGTAAATTGCAAGGAATTTGAAAACACTGAAAGGTGTAAAGAGAAAAATTTGTAGCTACCTGGTGTGTTCTTCACTGCATAAAGAAAGACCACAGGCTGGGTGCAGTGGCTCACGCCTGTAATCCCAGCACTTTGGGAGGCTGAGGCCGAGGCAGGTGGATCATGAGGTCAGGAGTTCAAGACCAGCCTGGCCAACATGGTGAAACCCCATCTCTGCTAAAAATACAAAAGTTAGCTGGGTGGTGGCGCATGCCTGTAATCCCAACTACTCAGGAGGCTGAGGCATGGGAATTGCTTGAACTCAAGAGGTGGAGGTTGCAGTGAGCCCAGTTTGCACCACTGCACTCCAGCCTAGGTGACAGACCAAGACTCTGTCTCAGAAAAAAAGAAAGAAAGAAAGAAAGACCACAGCATTGTAGTAGAGTTTAATAGACACAAGGCTGGCCATAACACTGGGAGATGGAATTGGTACTCAAATCATCTCATTCAAAGCTCATAGATTAGGGGCTTTTTTCTTTTTCTTTCTTTCTTTTTTTTTTGAGACAAAGTCTTACTCTGTCACCCACTGGGCTCACTGCAACCTCCACCTCCTGGGTTCAAGCGATTCTCCTGCCTCAGCCTCCTGAGTAGCTGGGATTAGAGGCACGTGCCACCACATCCAGCTAATTTTTGTAGCTTTTTTGTAGTTTTTAGTAGCTAATTTTTGTAGTTTTTAGTAGATACGGGGTTTCACCATGTTGGTCAGGCTGGTCTCGAACTCCTGACCTCGCGATCTGCCCGCCTCGATCTCCCAAAGTGCTTGGATTGCAGGCATGAGCCACCACGCCCCATCAGATTAGGGGTTTTTCAAAGGCAGTTTCGGGGAAGCGGTGTTGGGGAGGGGGTGCTAGGTAACAGGTGCTTGCTGCTGATTGGTTGGGGGCAGAGATGAAATCATAGTGGGTTGAAGCGGTCCTCCTGTGGGCTGGTCGACTCTAGGTGCGGCCACAGGAGCGAGGGTTGTCATCCAGGTGGAGCCATGGGTGTCAGACATGCAAAAAACCTGGAAAGATATCTCAAAAGGCCAATCTTCAAGAATGGTGTTATTTGGAGGAGTAACTGGGGATGTATCATATTTTATAACATTCTGAATAACTTAGCAGGACCCAGCCTCCTCTCCTCTCTCAGCGTGATGGCCTCCAATTAGCTTTACAAAAGCAGCTGAGTTTTGGGCAAGGCCTGTTATTATTTAAACTGCAGCTGAAAGGTCTTCCAAAGTTAGCTTAGTCCAATAATCTGGGAATAATTAAGGGAAAGGCAAGATGGAGGTTAGGTTAGCTTAGCTTACCGTTATAATTTTCTCATGGATATAACTTTTGCAAAGGCAGTTTCAAGATTACCCATGAATGAGTAGATATAGGTAACACATACTTCATTATTAGTATTATTATTAGTAGTATTATTAGTATTATTATTATATATTTTTTGGAGACAGGGTCTCACTCTGTTGCCCAGGCTGGAGTGTAGTAGCGTGACCATGGCTCACTTCATCCTTGACCTACCAGGCTCAAGCAATCCTCCCCCGTCAGCCTCCCCAGGAGCTGGGACTACAGGCACATGCCATTACACCCAGCTAAATATACATTTAAAAAAATTTTTTTGTTGGGACAGGGTCTCACCATCTTGCCCAGACTGGTCTTGAACCCCTGGGCTCAAGCAATCCTCCTGCCTTGGCCTTCCGAAGTGCTGGGATTACAGTCATGTAACCCCACTGTCAGAGGTGTGTGGACCAAAGCAACTCCATCTTGAATAGGAGCTGGGTAAAATGAGGCTGAGACCTACTGGGCTGCATTCTCAGACGGTTAAGGCATCCTAAATCACAGGATGAGATAGGGGGTCAGCATAAGATACAGGTCATAAAGACCTTGCTGATAAAACAAGTTGCAGTAAAGAAGCCAGCCAAAACCCACCAAAACCAAGATGGCCACAAGAGTGACCTCTGATTGTCCTCACTGCTACCTTCCCACCAGCGCCATGACAGTTTACAGATGCCATGGCAACATCAGGAAGTTACCCTGTAGGGTCTAAAAAGGGGAGGCATGAATAATCCACCCCTTGTTTAGCATTTCATCAAGGAATAACCATAAAAATGGGCAACCACCAGCCCTCGGGGCTGCTCTGCCTACGGAGTTGCCATTATTTTATACCTTTACTTTCTTTTTTTTTTTTTTTTGAGACGGAGTCTCGCTCTGTCCCCCAGGCTGGAGTGCAGTGGCGCGATCTCGGCTCACTGCAAGCTCCGCCTCCCGGGTTCACGCCATTCTCCTGCCTCAGCCTCCCGAGTAGCTGGGACTACAGATGCCCGCCACCACTCCCGGCTAATTTTTTGTATTTTTAGTAGAGACGGGGTTTCACCGTGTTAGCCAGGATGGTCTTGATCTCCTGACCTCGTGATCCGCCCGCCTCAGCCTCCCAAAGTGCTGGGATTACAGGCATGAGCCACCGCGCCCAGCCAATTCCTTTACTTTCTCAATAAACTTGCTTTTGCTTTCCACTGTGGACTCGCCCTCAATTCTTTCTTTCACAAGAAACAAGAACCCTCTCTTGGCGTCTGGATCGAGTTCCCTTTCCTGTAACACCACCATGCTTAGCCTGGGCAACACATACTTCTGACAAAGAGCTTGTGCCCAGAATATAGAAAGAACTCATACACATCAATTTTCTTAAAAGACTAAACAGAAAAATTGGTGAGAGATTTGAACAGACACTTAACCAAAGAGAATATATGCATGGACAATCTCTATTTCATTAGTAACCAATATTTTTTTTTTTTTTGAGACGGAGTTTTGCTGTTGTTGCCCAGGCTCGAGTGCAATGGCGCGGCTGGGCTCGCTGCAACCTCCACCTCCTGGGTTCAAGCGATGCTTCTGCCTCAGCCTCCTAAATAGCTAGGATTACAGGTATCCACCACCACGCCCTGCTAAATTTTTTTATGACTCATGCATGAGTCACTGCACCTGGCCATTAGTAACCAATTATAAACTAAAACCAAGGCTGGGCATGGTGGCTCATGCTTGTACTCCTAGCACTTTGGGAGGGCGAGGCAGGCGGATCACTTGAGGTCAGGAGTTCGAGACCAGCCTGGCCAACATGGTGAAACCCTGTCTCTACTAAAAATACAAAAACTAGCCAGGCATGGTATGCGGCTGTAATCCCAGCTACTCGGGAGGCTGAGGCATGAGAATCGCTTAAACCCGGGAAGTGGAGGTTGCAGTTAGCTGAGATGGCACCATTGCACTTCAGCATGGGGGACAAGAATGAAACTCCGTCTCAAATTAAAAAAATAAACTAAGACCATAATGAGAGCCGGGCATGGTGGCTCATGCCTGTGATCCCAGCACTTTGGGAGGCCAAGGCGGGTGGACTGCTTGAGCTCAGCAGTTCAAGACCAGCCTGGGCAACATAGAGAAACCCTGACTCTAAAAAAAATAAATAAATAAATAAAATAAACCATAATGAGTGTGATGGCTTTAAAATATGCCCACAAATTCTTTGATACTTCTCCCACCAAGAGATGTAGCCCAATTCCCCTCCCCTTGAGAGTGGCTAACCTTAGACACTCTTCTAACAGTTAGAATAAAGCAAACAGACACTGTCAGCCTTCAGTGATCTGGTTGAACAGACCTATGGAGAGGCCATGTGGCAAGGAATAGGGGCCCCCTGGCAAGTGCTGCATGAGGGAGCCCCTCAGCCCTGGGCAAGTCTTCAGCCCCAGACAACATGCTGAAAAGGGAGAGTTCCCGGACACCCTCACAGGCTGTGTGACAGGGGCGTGGCTCATCTGTTCGGCCACTGTGTGCACTCAAACCCCTTATGGGGTGGGGAGCATGCAGATGAGCAAGTACAGGAGCTGGGGCAAGTGGCCCTGGGCTCCAGCCCCACGGCAGTGTCCAGGGGTGGGTGTCTGAGACTCCCAAAGCGCACATGTGTTACAGTGTGCTCTTTCAGCCTTGCTGTCCGCAGTCAACTTAACTATTAACCAGCTCAGTGCCCTCTTAGTACCCAGATCCTTGTCTGGTGTCCAGAAAGAATTAGGTCGCACACAGACTTGAAGGATAATGTGGGGGTTTTACTAAGCAGTGGAAGTGGCTCTCAGTGGGATGGATGGGGAGCTGGAAGGGAGATGGAGTGGGAAGATGATCTTCCCCTGGAGTTTGGTCATCTAGTGGCCCAACTCCTCTCTGACTGTCCCCAACCGAACTCCTCTTGGCGTTCAGATGCTACTTCTCTTCTCTTTGCTGTGCTGTTCTGCCATTCTTCTTCACTTCTGTTTATCTCCTTGTAAAGCCCTGGGTTTGGGGTTTATATGGATATAGGATGGGCAGCATGGTGGGCCAAAAGACAACTTGTGGGCATGAAAACAGGAATGCCTGTTCTCATTTAGGGCTGCGGGTTTCCAGGCTCAAGGGTGGGGCTTTTGCCAGGAAACTGCTCTCTTCTACCCAGTATTTCCATCTCCTGTCCATATCAATGCTGACGGCAACCTCATGAAAGACTCTGAGCAGAACCACCCTGCTAAGTCACTCCCAAAGAGACTGAGGTAACAAGTTTTTAAGCCAAAAAATGTTGGGATAATTTATTATGCAGAAATAGATAACTTATACAATGAGACACACCCACACGTGCACCAGAATAGCTAAAATTTATAGTCTGACATGTCAGGAACTGGTTAGGCTGTGGAGAATGGGCACTCTCATTACACTGCTGGTGAATGTGTAATTGGTACAGCCATTCTGGAAAGCCATGTGGCATGATCTGCTAAAGGACGGTACACATACCCTATGCTACAAGAATTCCATTTTAGGATACACCTACAGAAATACATACAATATGCATTGTATACAAAGCTCATGTGCAAGAATACTCACAGCAGTGGTGTATATAATAGCCCAAACCTGAAACTAACCTGTCTACCAAGAGTAGGTGAATAAATGGTGGTGTGTTCACACAGTACAGTGCTACACAGCTGTGAACATTCATGAACTATAGCTACCCGTGACAGAGACAGGAAGCAGCCAAATGCCTAGGTAGATAGGGGCAAGTCCCTGGCGAAACCCCACCTCCAAGCCGAAGGCAGTTTAAAGCCCGAAAGCCAAGCTGCAAGTTGAATCCTCAGGCCAGAAGGACAGCCTGCCTTCCCATTTGGCGCACTTTCCTCTGATTGATCTCCATCCTTCACCTATTTTACATATACCTACCCTTTCCTAATTGGCTTTCTACACTGTCATGCCCACCTTTGAGTGGTGTCTTTGCTTTGACCCATTTTGCATACTCACAAACCAATTATCACACACTCCTTATTCTGAGCCCACAAAAAGCCCCGGGCTTAGCCATATTGAGAACTTTCCTGCCTTGAGGTAGGGGGACCACCCCCATGTCCCTTCCCCGCTAAAAGCTGTTTAATCACTCAATAAAACTTTCCACCTTACTCTTTGAGTGTCCACATGCCTACTTCTTTCTGGTCATGAGACAAGAACCCAGACCTATCTGAGCTAAGGGGCAAAAAATCCTGCATCACCTGTAACAATTCGATTGAGTCTCACCAACAAAATGATGATGATGTTAGCCAAACACAAAAGAATTAATACTAAGTGATTTTCTTATCAGGGTCCAGTAAAGAGAGAGAAGCTACACCAGTTATTCCAAAAGAGTGAGTAATATAAAGAATTACTGGGCCGGGCGTGGTGGCTCACGCCTGTAATCCCAACACTTTGGGAGGCAGAGGCGGGCAGATCACGAGGTCAGGAGATTGACACCATCCTGGCTAACACGGTGAGACCCTGACTCTACTAAAAATACAAAAATTAGCTGGGCGTGGTGGCAGGCGCCTGCTGCTCGGGAGGCTGAGGCAGGAGAATGGTGTGAACCTGGGAGGTGGAGCTTGCAGTGAGCAGAGATCGCACCACTGCACTCCAGCCTGGGCAACAGAGCGAGACTCCGTCTCAAAAAAAAAAAAATTATTATTGACGGGCACAGTGGCTCATGCCTGTAATCCCAACACCTTGGGAGGCTGAGGAGGAAGGATTGCTTGAGCCCAGGAGTTTGAGACCGGCCTGGGCAACACAGAGAGACCCTGTCTCTACCGTGTGTGTGTGTGTGTGTGTGTGTGCACGCGCACGCGTGCATAGCATTCAGCTATCAACCAGGAGGTTTCATTTAGTGTAACCCAGCAAGTACTCACAGATTTTTTTTTTTTTGAGACACAGTCTCACTCTGTCACCAAGACTGGAATGCAGTGGCGCAATCATGGCTCAATGGAACCTCGACCTCCTGGGCTCAAGCAATGCTCCCACTTCAGCCTTCTGAACAGCTGGGACCACAGGCATGTGCCACCGCGCCCGGCTAAATTTTGTATTTTTTGTAGAGAAGGGGTTTCGCCATGTTGCCTAGGCTGGTCTTGAATTTCTGGACTCAAGCCATCCGCCCACCTAGGCCTCCCAAAGTGTTAGAGGCGGAGGTTGCAGTGAACCAAGATCGCACCACTGCACTCCAGCCTGGGCTACAGAGCGAGATTCAGTCACAAAAAAAAAAAAAAAAAAAAATGTTAGGATTACAGGCGTGAGCCACCTCACCCATACAGAAATGTGATCCACACTGTAAGACGCGCCTCTTCTTGGAATACTTACCCGATTCTTTGTTCTCTCACTGATCTCTGATCTCTCCACCTTCCCAAGTCTTGGAAAACTTGTCTTCTGATTTGAGTTAACCCTTAATTATGTAGAATCTTCCATTGTCATGTATTACATTACACGTGCTGGTTTTATCTTCCCAACTAGAAGATAAACCATAGAATCAGAAAAACAATTTTATCATTTTATTTCCAAAATTACATAGCCCAGGATTGAACTGTCCATAAACATCTATCGGATGGTCAGCTTCAAAACTAACTGCAATGCTGATGAGTTAAAATAGCTCCTTTTGTTGGCACCAGATAATAGATAAACATGAGAAGCCAGTGCAGTGGCTCATGCTTGTAACCTCAGCACTTCGGGAGGTCTAGGAGGGAGGATGGCTTGAGCCCAGGAGCCCATAGTGAGCTATGATTGAGCCACTGCACTCTAGTGTGAGCAACAGAACAAGACCTCGTCTCTATACAAAATAAAATTATACATTTTTTTTTACGTAAAAAAACTTGAGAGAGATCATACTTTTGGGTTTCTTTATTAAAAGAAAGAAGACCAAAAGGTGACCCAAGTAAAAGTGTACACCCCTTAAGGGAAAAAAAAATTATTTTCATTTAAAATCGTTTTCTTTATTATCTTTAAAGTGAAAGTGCCATATCTGGCTTCCTAAGGAGGAACCACAAACCGCGTAGACTCAGGCCAGCCGCTGGGCCTGGGCCTGTGTGTCCCTCAGGCGGCGACCTTTGGCCCACTTCAGGCCGCCCGTATTTACCAGCTTAGAGGCGCCGCGGCGTTGGCGAGTCCTTTTTTACCCACCCCTTCCCTCCGTTCTCAGGCTTGAACTTGAACAGGCACTCATGACTCAGCAAACGGTACTTGATAGGGTTCTTTACACGTCAGTCAGGCTATTTTTTAAAATCACTCCTCCTGGAGATCTTCAAACCAAAAGCACCGCGGGCCCTCCCCAACGGGCTTCTGCCTACCTCCACTACGTGATGCAGTATGGCCCCCGGGAGGCCGCCCCCAGATTCTAGAGGGGCTTACCCCAGACACACCCGAAGGACCACCTCGAGACCTCAGAGGAACAGCCCTAGACCCAGGAGGGACTGCCAGACACCCCAGTGGCAGCCCGCCAGGGCCCAGCTCTACTCGTCGCCTGGAGGTGCTGCCTCCCTTCCACGCCGCCCCAGGGAATGGCCGCCCCTCTCGGGCTCCTCCCAATCCCCCTTCCCAGGACTGACAATGGCCCGGCGCCCTGCTTTGGGCCAGGATCGGCCTCGAGCCTTCCTCACTAGCGGCCAAGAGCCGGAAACCTTGCGTCTCAGATTCCCCGGGTCTGTGCACCCCCACCCCAACCGGTCTTCCCACCCGGGTCCCCCCTGATGCCAGCTGCGGGCCTGGACCTAGCTCGGGGCCCTGCCCCTCCGCCCGCTCTCGCTGGACAGCCCAGGCCGGCGCCCGAGGGATAGGCTCGGGAGCGCGGGGAGGACGCTGCAGCCGGAGCTGGAGCCAGGGCCCACCTGTCCAGCGCCGTCCTGAGCTCACACAAAGACCCTTCCAGCCTCACCGAAGCCGCGAGCCCAAGCCAAGATCTTACAGATGTCAGGAAGTCTGGTTTAAAACCCATTGGTTAAGAAACTAATGACAATTTTTTTTTCTTAATAGTTAGGAAATCTGGGTGACTAGAAAATAGAGGGAAGGGAGACATTTTCATAACACCCTGTCACCTTTGCATTTCATGCACATGCAGAGTTGCATTCATATTATTAAAATATCTTTTTAGCTGGGCGCGGTGGCTCACATCTGTAATCCCAGCATTTTGGGATGCCGAGGCAGGTGGATCACTTGAGGTCAGGAGTTCGAGATCAGCCTGAGCAATGTGGCGAAACCCTGTCTCTACTAAAAATACAAAAATTAGCCCAGGCATAGTGGCGGACGCCTGTAATCCCAGCTACTCGGGAGGCTGAGGCAGGAGAATCGTTTGAACCCGGGAGGTGGAGGTTGCGGTGAGCCAAGATCATGACACAGCATTTTGGCCTGGGAGACAGAGCCAGACCCTGTCTCCAAAATAATAATAATAAATAAATTAAAATAAACTAATATCTTTTTAACCTGGTGCTGGTTGCATAGGTATGGTCAGTTTGTGACAGTCCAGTGAGTTGCATGTTCAGGATACATGTATTCTTCTGAATGTGCATGTACTTCAGTTAAAGGTTTCCAGAAATAAACCTTTGGGTGAGGAGCAGAGCACACTTCATCCTGAAGGCATAGGTGTGCTTTTGGGCCACTAGTAAATGGAGGTCATCCCACCTGTCATCCCACCCGGGGCCTCCTGTGCTTGGACGGAGATAAACAACATCCCTGCCCTCATTTCTGTTGCCTTCCTTCCCCCAGTCGTGGAGTCTTCCCAGGAGCACAAACTCAGTGCATTCCTACTATCTAATTCCCCTATGAAGCTGGCAAAGGCTGGAATGTTATTTAGATTTTGACGGAAAATCATTCATAGCAATTCAGTTACTCAACACCTACTGAGCCCCGGATTCCTGCCTTTTCATACAAACACTTTGTTCTCTGTTAAAAGCATTCCATGCTATATAGCACTGGCCATGCTGTGTCCCCTCTCTCTTCCTGCCACCCCCAGCACTAGGCTCTACCAAAAACTCGAAGACAACAAGCTAAATGTGGTTTGGTATGTAGAATCTTATTACTTGCTGTGATTGCACTGCTTAACATGAAACATCATATTGACTTGGGATGTTATGAGAGGTACTAAAGGAAATTTACTTTGTCAGTTTTCCAGCTCTAACCCCATAAACTCTGGCTTCTAATAGAGTGTGGTGGTTGGTAAATGAATCTGGAAGAACAATCAATGAGACATATAAGGATTTTTAAAGGAGAGGGGAATATAATTGCAACCTAGGTGAAGAGTTTCAAGATTTAGGTAGGTGCCCATTCACATAATAGGCTAGACTATATGATTTAAACAATTGGTTGGGGATAATCACATACAGTACGGCACATTAAAATTGGTAAGAAGATAGGGCTGGGCGTGGTGGCTAATGCCTGTAATTCCAGCACTTTGGGAGGCCGAGGTGGGTGGATCACAAGGTCAGGAGTTTGAGACCAGCCTGACCAACATGGTAAAACCCCGTCTATACTAAAAATACAAAAATTAGCCAGGCTTGGTGGCGCATACCTGTAATCCCAGCTACTCAGGAGGCTAAGGCAGGAGAGCTTGAACCCAGGAGGCAGAGGTTGCAGTGAGCCGAGATCGCGCCACCGCACTCCAGCCTGGGTAACAGCGAGACTCCGTCTCAGAGAAGAGAGAGGCTAATAGCTCAGAAAAGGGAGGGAAATATATTGAAAATCTTAGTGCAGGGCAAGAGTGTTTTAAACAAAAAAAGTTCTTGGTAAAGATGAAGGTAAATTAGATACATGAAAACAAACTCATGGTATTTACTAAAGTGGTCTACAATCTGTATTACCTCTTCAGGGCCCCTTGGCTGCTTTCACTCATGGACTGCTTGTGTTTCTTGGGAGAGGAAAAATTAAAATTGGTCTGACATAACTTGCTTGTACTAAAAAATACAGGCTATTTCAAGACTACCAAGAAGCCAGCTCACATCAGCTACATCTCAACAATAGAAAATAATCATTCTGAAAAAAAGGCCCCGCCAGCAGGGTGGCTCATGCCTGTAATCCCAGCACTTTGGAAGCCAAGGTGGGAGGATCACTTGAGTCCAGGAGTTTGAGACCAGCCTGGGCAACATAGCTAGACCCCCGTCACTGCAAAAATTAAATAATTACCTGGGCGTGGTGGTGTGCACCTGTAGTCCCAGCTACTCAGAAGGCTGACCTGGGAGGATCTCTGAGTTGGGGAGGTTGAGGCTGCAGTGAGCCGAGGTCATTCCACCAAACTCCAGCTCCAGCCTGGATGACAGAGTGAGACCTTGTTTAAAAAAAAAAAAAAAAAATCTAAGGCAAAGAAGCAGGTCACTTCTCTTCCAATTATAAGATCCAAGACCTAGGCCTGGTCTCTATCTTATGCCTGGTACCCCAGACTAGAAGGGCTGAGGTGTGCAATCTATCCCCTGGGCTAAATGAACACTCTTTTTTTTAAGGCACAGGATCTTGCTCTGTGGCCCAGACTGGAGTGCAATGGCATGTAGCCTCAAATTCCTGGGCTCAAGCGATCCTTCCATCTCGGCCTCGCAAGTAGCTGAGACCACAGGCACGTGCTATCACACCAAGCTAAGTTTTTTATTTTTTAATTTTTTGTACAGACAGGGTCTTGCTATGTTGCCAGGTCTGGTCTTGAACTCCTAGGCCCAAGTGATCCTCTTGTCTTGGCCTTCCCAAGTGCTGGGATTATAGGCATGAGCCACTGTGCCTGGCCAGGGCTTGGGAATTTTAGTAGGGGAAACAGATGTGTTAGTCAATAAATGAGAAGCGTTTCCGGTGCTTTCATAGTTACCTGAGCAGGTGCAGCAGAACCTAAGGGAGGTGAATACTGCCAGATCTAGAGAGACAGGAAAGAGGCTTCCTTCAGAGAGGGAGGCGGGAGGGCTGGGGAGCAGGCCAGGTCAGGAGGGGCTGCATCAGCCACCCCAAGGAGTCCAGACATTGTCCTGTGTGTGTGGGCAGGGGTGGTGTGCTGGTTATTTTATTTATTTATTATTTTTTTGAGACACAGTCTCGCTCTGTTGCCCAGGCTGGAGTGCAGTGGCGCAATCTCAGCTCACTACAACTTCTGCCTCCCGGGTTCAAGCAATTCTTCTGCCTCAACCTCCCAAATAGCTGGGATTACAGGCACGTGCCAACATGTCCGGCTAATTTTTTTATATTTTTAGTAGAGACGGGGTTTCACTGTGTTAGCCAGGATGGTCTCGATCTCCTGACCTCATGATCCAGCTTGCCTCGGCCTCCCAGAGTGCTGGGATTACAGGCTTGAGCCACCGTGCCCAGCCTTGTTGTGCTGGTTATTAAGCGTTTGTCTCTCAGCTCAAAACAACCCACCCCTGCTCTGCAATTTGATGCTGAGGCTAAGACTCTGCAGACACGTTTGTCTCCCTTTGGCAGCTGACTCCTGTTAAAATCTAGCAGGAGGAGTGCGGGAAGGAGATGGTGGGGGAAGGGGCTGGAAGAGGGAGAAGGGACCTGCTCACCTGCTGTCCTTGTCGGCCTCCCTCCAGCTCTCCCCACACTCTGAGCCAGACTCCCTGTGCCCTGCAGGGGTCACAGCACCAGCCAGGAAGCACCCTTTCCTTAAGGTCCCCCTCTGAGCCTGCAATGGCAGCCGCAGCAGTGTCCTGCACAGAGGTCCAGCTCCCAGCTCCGTGACACTCCTCCTCCCAGCTTCCAGGTTCTGACAACCTCAACCTCTGCCCCTGTTTCCCCAACCCTAAGGTTGGTAGCTACCTGTTTTGTGGTGAGCAGGTCTATGCAAACCTGCCTCCCAAATCCAAGGAAGCTGAGAGGCCCAAAAAGGAGGCTGACAAATCCAGTTTCTTAGAAAGAAACATTTAATAGGGACTTACAAACAGAAGCCAGGTTTGTGTCTCTGGTCACTGCGAGTTGAGGTGGTAGACCCTGCGCCATCATCCCCAGACCCAGGGTTTACACACCATCGGGAAAGGGTGTAGATGCTTCAGAAGAGATGTGTAGGACAATTGAAATATGATATCACGGTTGTTTGACCTAAGGGCAGGATTTATGGTAAAGTACCTGCTCTTACACAAGGAACAACACATAGACTGGAACTCTTAGAGGCTTCTGGGAATAGGAGTTAATCACAAGCCAACATGGTGGATCAGCGTCTGTGGTGGAGCTGCTTTGGCCTCCACACTGCCTCCTGCCTTTAAGGTCCTTGCTGTCTCAGTTTTCTGTTTTTGCCCTTTTACTTGCTTTCTCAATTTTTTTTTCTTTTTTTTTTTTTTTTTTTTTTTTTGTCGCCCAGGCTAGAGTGCAGTGGCATGATCTTGGCTCACTGCAACCTCTGTCTCCCAAGTTCAAGCAATTCTCCTGCCTCAGCCTCCTGAGCAGCTGGTATTACAGGCACCCACCACCGCGCCTGGCCTAATTTTTGTATTTTTAGTAGAGATGGGGTTTCGTGATGTTGGCCAGGCTGGTCTCAAACTCCCGACCTCAGCTGATCCACCTGCCTCAGCCTCCCAAAGTGCTGGGATTACAGGTATGAGCCACCGCGCCCTGCCTGCTTCACCAATTTCTTTCTTTTTTCTTTCTTTCTTTTTTTTTTTTTTAGACGGAATTTCACTCTTGTTGCCTAGGCTGGAGTGCAGTGGCATGATCTCGGCTCACCACAACCTCTACCTCCCGGGTTCAAGCAGTTCTCCTGCATCAGCCTCCAGAGTAGCTGGGATTACAGGCATGCACCGTCACGCAATGCTAATTTTGTATTTTCAGTAGAGATGGGGTTTCTCCATGTTGGTCAGGCTGGTCTCAAACTCCCAACCTCAGGTGATCTGCCCGCCTCAGCCTCCCAAAGTGCTGGGATTACAGGCGTGAGCCACCGCGCCCGGCCTCAATTTCTTATATTAAATTTTCTCTATTGAAATGCTAAGATTGTTTCTGTTTTCTTGACTGGACCATGACTGATGTCATACTGGGTATGAGGTCCAAGAAAACAGACTCTCATAGATTAGATCACGGGATTTGTATGGAGGTGTCTTTGGCTTGATCACAGTGCTGACTTCCTTTCTACTAGGAAACTGAATATTAGTAATCTACAGCACATGGCGTCATCACTATCAGTCAAACTGTCACCAGCGGTTCACTGTGATGATACATCTGACGTGCATTGAAAGACCAAGTGCCTGCTGCACTTGACTGTCATGGCAGCAATGATGATGACAGAGCTGTTGGGATGGGGCTTCTGGGCTTTTTCTTTCTTTTTTTTAAGACAGAGTCTCGGTCTCACTCTGTCACCTAGGCTGGAGTGCAGTGGCATGATCACAGCTCACTGCAGCCTCCACCTCCTGGGCTCAGGTGATCCTCCCACCTCAGCCTCCTGAGTAGCTGGAACTACAGGTGCGTGCCATCGTGTCCTGCTATTTTTTGTTGTTGTTGTTGTATTTTTAGTAGAGATGGGGTTTCGTCATGTTCCCCAGGCTGATCTCGAACTCCTGGGCTCAAGCGATCCACCTGCCTTAGCTTCCCAAAGTGCTGGGATGAGTCGCCACACCCAGCCTAGGCCTTTTTTTGAGACAGAGTCTCGCTCTGTCATCCAGGCTGGAGTGCAGTGGCGTGATCTCGGCTCACTGCAAGCTCCGCCTCCCGGGTTCATGCCATTCTCCTGCCCCAGCCTCCCGAGTAGCTGGGACTACAGGTGCCCGCCACCACACCTGGTTAATTTTTTTTTTTTTTTTTTGTATTTTTTAGTAGAGATGGGGTTTCACCGTGTTAGCCAGGATGCTCTCGATCTCCTGACCTCGTAATCTGCCCGCCTTGGCCTCCCAAAGTGCTGGGATTACAGACGTGAGCCACCGCGCCCGGCCAACCTAGGCTATTTTTGAGCAAGGAATCCAGTATCCGAGAGCATGGCTAGAAGAGTGGGAGATTAGGAGTGTATTGCCAATTAAATTCAGTAACTTCCTAATGGTGAATGTTTGAGAAAAGGTCATTCTGAAATATTGAATACTTTTGAATATGTATTTGCATTACTTTATAGTACTACAGCAATTTAAACAATGCTAACAACATGTCTGAACTTGGGGTGCCCGCTATAATGCCCAGCTAAAATATGATTTCTAAATGCTCTACAGCTTATTTTAGAGATTCAGATTCCTGGAGTTGGAAGAGATCATCAGCTCCTCTTGCAACATCCTGCAGGCGATCACTCTGCCCCTACTTGAAGACTTCCAGTGACATGCTCACAGGTTTTCCGCAGCCCATCCCAATTTTTAATAGAGCTGACTGGGAGAATTTCCAGATCTTGAGCAATGTTCTGCCTCAGTGTAATTTTGTTTTTAGACGGAGTCTCGCTCTGTCGCCCAGGCTGGAGTGCAGTGGCTTACTTGGCTCACTGCAAGCTCTGCCTCCCGGGTTCATGCCATTCTCCTGCCTCAGCCTCCCGAGCAGCTGGGATTACAGGCGTGAGTCACCACGCCCAGCTGCCTCAGTGTAATTTTCAATTATTAGCCTTTGTTTTGTCCTAAGGAGTTACGGAGTCAGGCAGACTCATTCTAGCTCTAGGGTGGACCCAGAACTGGTTAGTGGGCTAACCGTATTCAATTTGGGAAGCCCTTTTTCAGGAAGAAGAATAACAATTATGAACACAAAATTAGGTTGAAGGCTCACAAGAGGCCCATGTCAGTGTGTGGCCTGGAAGCTTCTGTTCCATGAGAGTTGTAGCAAATGCAGCTTTGTTCAGGCCCTTCCTCCTGAGAACTCTTCACATCATCTTGCTCTTTGCTGCTGTTTCTTGCCTTCTCCAAGATAAGCATCCTAATTCACTCATTTGATTCCTTACACATGTTCCCTGTGGTCAGTGGCCCTTCTAAAGAATGGTGAATAGAGCCGGGTATGGTGGCTCACACCTGTAATTCCAGCTACTTGGGAGGCTGAGGTATGAGAATCGCTTGAACCCAGGAGGCGGAGGTTGCAGTGATCTGAGAACTTGTCATTGCACTCCAGCCTGGGCAACAAGAGCGAAACTCCATCTCAAAAAAGAAAAAAGAAAAAAAAAAGAAAATGAAAGTACACTCCACAGTGTGGCAGCAGGCCCAGCAAAGGGGCTCAAGGGCCCCATTACAGAATTTTTGGAAAGGGGTGTGCCCTATGTAAATGAAGAGCATGAAGTAAAGTTGCAAAATAATTTACTGTGGAGAGGATATTTCCTGTGATAGCCGAAGTGTCCCCTGCCTTATGTTCCCTGCCTCCAGACCCTGTTTTCCTGCCTCACACATGCTCCTAAATATCAGGGAGTCCTAGCACTTCCATATGCTGATTCCTAGAACAGCTGCATTCCACACTTCTACGGTTACTGTTTTAGTAGGCCTAAATGGAGGATTTTATGTTTGCCCAAATTTCATTTTCCTTTGCCAAGCTGTCCACAAAATTTCTTAAAGCCTTATTCTATCATCCTGTTAATGACTTCTTTTAGGTTTGTCATCTGGAAAATGAAAACATGTTCTCATTCATTCAATTCTAAAATCATTAAGTGCCTGCTAGATTCAAAGACAAAGAAAACCAAATAATTGCATAATGTGACTATGTCTAGAGCTGAGTCAGAGCCGGTTCAGCTGCCAGGATCTGGGGGCCTGGGGAGGGAGAGGGGAAGGGCTAGGAGTGGAAAAGTACCAAACGCTGTGTCCCAGAGGGGAAAACGTCTTCAAAGCGCCCCAGAGAAGGGGGGCCATGGCTCAAGCCTGTAATCCCAGCACTTTGGGAGGCTGAGGTGGGTTGATCAGGTCAGGGGTTCGAGACCAGCCTGTCTAACATGGTATAACCCCGTCTCTATTTTTTATTTTAAAAAATAAAATAAATGACTGGGCGCGGTGGTTTATGCCTGTAATCCCAGCACTTTGGGAGGCCGAGGGGGGCGGATTGCCTGAGGTCAGGAGTTCAAGACCAGCCTGGCCAACGTGGTGTAACCCTGTCTCTACTAAAGATACAAAACTTAGCCGGGCATGGTGGTGGGCGCCTGTAATCCCAGCTACTCAGGAGTCTGAGGCAGGAGAATCGCTTGAACCCAGGAGGCAGAGGTTGCGATGAGCCAAGATCATGCCACCGCACTCCAACCTGGGTGACAGAGCGAGACTTTGTCTCAAAAAAAAAATATATATATATATATATATAATATACTTTATATATCTATAAAAGGAAAAAGGTGGTTTCACCTGAGGCACCTCCCCTCACCTCAAAATGGAAGTACCTAGGCTAAGCCTGCAGATGTGTCTAAGAACCCAGCTTGGGGGTGGTGGTGGGGGGTCGCTTCTGAGTCTTTGACTGCAACTCCCTTGTACAACTGCAATGCACCAGCTATGCAGCAAGGCTAGGATGGAAGGTGCAGCTCCCCAGCCCTCAGAGACCTGCCAGGTAAATACCTTTGTAACTGTTAGATATAGTGAACTCCAAGTTTCTCTTCAAAGAATCAGTATGTCAGTATGTTCAGCTCTCTTATTCTTTGATTCTTCATTTTAAAGTTTAACTTCCTGGTTCTCTTCGCCCCCTTGCCTCTAGTTTCAGTAAACAACTTTCCCGCCAGTTCTAATCAGTAGTTCACATCTGTTCCCCGGTCACCTGCTTTGACATGAGTCACCCCGGTCACCTGCTCTCACCTGAATCATCCGGAGTAACCACGCTTCTTGCTAAACTACCCACCCAGCCACTCTGGCTGGTACCCCTGCTCTCTTTAAAATAGCCAATCAGAATTAGCTTAGACTGTGCTGTCCAACCCTCGCCAACAGGGGAATGACACAGCAGTAGGGGCTACCTGCGTCAGGAATAAGAACCCCTTCCCCTCCCTTGTCCAGGTGTGCCCTCACCATTACTTGATTCACAAGTCACACTCTTCTATAGGAGTAAAAATTGCCTTGCTGAGAAAATTAAATTTATGTTTGAGTGCTATTTCTTTGCGGCACTGAGGAACAAGCATTTTGTTTCTAACATAACCACCTATGGTCAGGTCTGAAAAATCACACATAGAATTTGGCCTGGAGCTGGACTCCTCAGACTGGAGTGAAAATAGAACATGACTTCTCAATGGCAGCATTATTAACATTTAGGTAGGATAATTCTTTGTGTGAGAGCCTGTTCTGTGAATTGTGGGGTGTTTAGATGCCTCTCTGGCCTCCAACTACTAAACTACTAGATGTTCACTCCCCCCAAGTTGTGACAATGAAAAATGTCTCCAGACATAGCCAAATATTGCTGGGCAGGACAAAATTGCCCTGGTTGAAAATCATGGAAATAGAGGAATATGCTATTTGCAAATTGCTCAGAATTCTATTTGTGTGAATCTACTTCCGCCTACCTCTTTGCATTGCCCTGGGAATGTTTTCTCTGCCTGAAATAATTTTTCTATCCTTGTCTATTTGTGAAGGCCATTCTTACCCTCATTTCCCTTGTGAAGCCTTCCCAGACCTTGCTCCAGGGAGAGTCCACCCTGTCTTTTGCACAACTTCTGGACTAAACAAAGGCTTCTGTTGTTTCATATGTCATACTGTATGTCAATGATTCCCTTACATTCTACTTCTCTCCACACTGCAAGTTCCCTGAAATTTCCCTGAGGACAGGGACTGTGCTTTAAGTCTGTCTGGAGCACATCTGTGAACACACAGCACTTGGTCAGTACATAGTACATGGTAAATAGAGTGGGCCTAGACCAAAAAGGGGCGAGGACAAAGAACCAAGCACTTCCCAGAAGACTGGAAAAGCAGTAGTCAGAGAAGTGCAAAGAATACCGGCAGAGACTGATGTCCCAAAACAAACAAGAGAATTTCAGGGAGAAATAATCCTCCAGGTGAAGTGCTGTTGAAAATGCAAGTAGGGGCCAGGTACAGTGGCTCACGCTTGTAATCCCAGCACTTTGGGAGACCGAGGCGGGCAGATCACGAGGTCAGGAGTTCAAGACCAGCCTGGCCAACACAGTGAAACCCCATCTCTACTAAAAATATAAAAATTAGCCAGTAGTGCTGGTGTGTGCCTGTAATCCCAACTACTTGGGATGCTGAGGCAGAAGAACTGCTTGAACCTGGGAGGCGAAGGTTGTGGTGAGCTGAGATTGTGCCACTGCACTCCAGGCTGGGCGACAGAGCTAGACTCAGTCTCAAAAAAAGAAAAGAAAATGCAGTAAGGATTGGGTGCGGTAGCTCACACCTGTAATCCTAGCCAAATAAAGCTTTTTTATTAGGCAAAGTGTGGGAACTGATATCAGGAGTAGGGCGGAGCACTGAGGGGACGGGATGCAGGTCAGCATATCTGGCTGCCATGATTCTCTTGTGTCAAGGGTCCCCTTGTGGCCTGGCCAGCAGCAACAAGATGTAAATCAATTGTTCAGCATTCCTTCCTGAGGTGGCACACTGGACACCCTGGTTTGATATTTAGGTTTCCTAAGGTAATTTCCTAGAATTTTTCAAGTAAAAGGCATGTTAAACATGAAGTAGGGGCCAGGCACGATGGCTCACACCTGTAATCCCAGCACTTTGGGAGGCTGAGGTAGGTGGATCACCCGAGGTCAGGAATTCGAGACCAGCCTGACCAACATGGTAAAACCCCATCTCTACTAAAAACACAAAATTAGCCAAGTGTGGTGGCGCATGCCACTTGGGAGGCTGAGGAAGGGAATCGCTTGAACCCGGGAGGCGAATGTTGCAGTAAGCCCAGATTGCACCATTGTACTCCAGCCTGGGCAACAAGAGTGAAACTCCATCTCAAAAACAAAACAAAACAAAACAAAAAGAAAACAAAAACAACATGAAGTAGAAGCCACATCCCATTCCCATACTATCTCGCTGAGAAGCAGGACTGGTGGCCTTGACGTTAACACCATTGGCAGTGAAATTGCTGAATGGCAAGGGCCTTAGAGGAGTTAGGGCTCTGGCATGAAGATGGAGCCTGTGAGGGTGGAGAGAGGAGGGGCCATCACTTCCCTCTGCTCGCCACCCTGCTCCATCCTCACGCATCCCTGGCCCTGGGGATGCTTAAGAGTTTCCAGAGACTCTTATGGAGAGAGCTAGGTTTCATTCCAAGCCAGAAGAGAAAGAGCTTTCCATGAAGAGGATGAGTGTGTGTTTGTGTGTGTGTGTGTGTGTGTGCGCGCGTGTGTGCGCGCGCACGCGTGCAGACGCACCTACACGCCCTGAAGTGGGTGTGTGTCCAGGGGGTTATTATCAGAGGGCCCAGCGACAGAGCCTGGGACGCTTCTCAGCAATGGGGGTGCTGCTGGATGAGAATTGGGGATGGGGCTCAGAGCCTGGAAAAAGAAGAGCCTTCTAGCATTTTGCTTTCCGAATTGATTTAAGCTGGATCTATATTTCATTTATAGCACTCTTTGCACCACCTAAGAAGAATAAATGTACTAAGAGAAGTAAAGACATTTCAATAAATCGGCTGGGCACAGTGGCTCACACCTGTAGTCCCAGCACTTTGGGAGGCCGAGGTGGGCAGATAACTTGAGGTCAAAAGTTCGAGAGCAGCCTGGCCAACATGCTGAAACCCAATCTCTACTAAAATATATATATATATACACACATACAAAAATTAGCTGGGCGTGGTGGCAGGCGCCTGTAGTCCCAGCTACTCGGGAGGGTGAGGCAGGAAGATTGCTTGAACCCGGGAGGCGGAGGTTGCAGTGAGCTGAGGTTGTGCCACTGAACTCCAACCTGGGCGACAAAGTGAGTCTCCATCTCAAAAAAAAAAAAAGACATTTCAATAAATTAAAATTTTAGGATTATATATACATTATGTATATTTATATATTATATATTAAAAATTATAAAAATATACAAAACATTTATATGTAATATATAATATATAAACTTATATAAAAATATAATATGTATAAAAATATATAGTATATATGTATTATATTATGTATAATGTATATTATATTAATATATAATATACATTAATATAACATATATAATATATAATATATATTAATATATTATATATTAATATAACATATATAATATAATATATATTAATATATTATATATTAATATAACATATATAATATAATATATATTAATATATTATATAATATATAAATATATTATAACATATACAAATATATATATATATCTTTTTTTTTTGAGACTGAGTCCCGCTCTGTTGCCCAGGCTGGAGTGTAAATGCATGATCTCGGCTCACCGCAACCTCCGCTTCCCAGGTTTAAGTGATTTTCCTGCCTCAGCCTCCTAAGTAGCTGGGATTACAGGCACGTACCACCACACCCAGCTAATTTTTGTATTTTTAGTAGAGACAGGGTTTCACCATGTTGGCCAGGCTGATCTCAAACTCCTGACCTCAGGGGATCTGACTGCCTCGACCTCCCAAAGTGCTAGGATTACAGGCGTGGGCCACCGCGCCCAACCAAAATTTCAGCATAATATACTAATGTTCCATTCTTCTGCAACATCCTGAGCCATTAAAAAGGGGACAGTGCGCAGTTTGCCTGATAAATCATGTTTCTAAAACGAGTCTCTACGCCCTTTTCTCCCTCCTAGCAGTCCCAGGATATTTATTCTTAAATAAATTTAATTTTTGGTGTTCTTAGAAGGCAAGAAAGCTTTGAATCATTTCTGCCACTGCTGTTTTCAGTACTGCATACATCTCTCTGTTCCTGCTACAGCCTTCCTTATGGAGAAGCTTGGAATTTGATAAAGAAGGAAAGTTTCTTGGAGCAACGAGGAGTTAGTAATGTCATAGGATTATCAGAGCCACAATATTATCAGTCAGAGGATCTTTCAGGCTGCAAAGAGCCTGCAGATCATGATTAGAGGGTGTGGAAGGACTAGACAAGTCCTGGCAGCACTGACCCTTTATCCCTCCTCTTGCACAGCCCCCCCGCCTCCACAACATTAAATCCACCCACTGAAAGTCCCATGAGCCTTTGGACAAAGTTTACATTATGCCGTTGGAAAATCTGATCCTATTCTGGATCATTGGCTTGCATCCCTTCCTCATTTGCATTTTGTGTGTCAGATCACTGGATCCAAAATAATTTGGTTGAGAACAAGTTGATCCAAAACAATATTTTTGTTTAAACAACAAATCATTGCTAACTAAATGCATCATCTACTATTTGTATTTTCTTGTATTTCTCATTTGAATCCTCTTTATTCATTTAAGGCATATTAGGCTCACTCTACTAGTTTGACAATGTCTTTGGTCTTTTAATTTTGCAAAATTGGCTAAAAATAAATGTTTCCAATCACCTACTTATGTTTGCATAATTTATATGTATGGTGTGGGGGGTGGATACTAATTTTAGATACCTTTAAAGTAATTGTGGCACAAATACCAGTGGTACTGAGTTGCTTCTCCAGGAAAGTGAAGCATAAAGAGATATAAACTCCTTGACCATCCTGCTAGGGGAGTTTCAGAATCCTTCCAGGTTACTTACTTTCTTTCTTTATTTTTTTTTTGTTGTAGAGATGGATCTCGCTATGTTGACCAGGCTGGTTTCAAACTCCTGGATTCAAGGGGACCTCCCACCTTGGCCTCCCAAAGTACTGGGTGTGAGCCACCATGCCTAGTGAGTGCATGGTTACTTTGGTTACTTTCTTTTTTTTCTTTCTTCTTTTTTTTTTTTTAAGACAAAGTCTTGCTCTGTCGCCCAGGCTGGAGTGCAGTAGCACGATCTCTGCTCACTGCAACCTCTACCTCCTGGGTTCAAGCGATTCTCCTGCCTCAGCCTCCTGAGTAGCTGGGACTACAGGCGTATGCCACCACGCCCAACTAATTTTTTCTTTTTCTTTTTTTTTTTTTTTTTCGTATTTTTAGTAGAGACAGGGTTTCACCATCTTAACCAGGATGGTCTCGATATCCTGACCTCATGATCCGCCTGCCTCGGCCTCCCAAAATGCTGGGATTACAGGTGTGAGCCACCGTGCCTGGCCTAGATGGTTACTTTCTATGTGCTTGCCTTTGCAAAATAAGGAACGTGTTCTCTTTGGCCCTACCTAAATCTGAAGCCTAGCAGCACATTTACAGCTTTCCCCAGGGTAGTCTGGGAGGCCCTTCAGGTCGGTAGCCTGTGGAATTAGCATGGTTTGGTGCTCTCACTCCTCACACTCTTCAGTAGCCAAGACAAGAGGCCCCTGGCTAGCTCTGGTAATGCACCTCCTGCTGGGAGGATGCTGACACCTCAGTGTTCATACTCTGGCTTAACCTTAACACTGTTGCCTCAGAATGCATCTCCTTGCTCATTCTCCTGAGATATAGGGACTGCTCTCTCTTTCTCTTTTTGAGCTTTTTCCAAAAGTCTTCACCCTTCATCACAAAACTATTCAGAATGCTAGGAAACAGGCCCTTGTTGTAAGCAAAACATTTTTATAGGAACACAAAGTTAATGTTAGTATAAAACTGCACACGTGTGAAATAAGAAGCCTAAAATGTGAGCAATCTTAGGGTTTATGTATGTCATTTGTTAGAAATGTTAGAAATCGTTGCAAATAGCCAAACAAAAGGTGAATTCAGCTCTGGAATACAGATGACTTGAGAATGATGCTCATGAACACACGGAGGGTTTTTTTTCCAAATATGGAAGCAGTAGAATTGACTTTAGAAGTTAACTTTATTAACAACTTCAGTAGAACTCTCCTATAAATAGAAATAAAATATACTCAGTTCTCTGCCTCAGGGATGGTTCCCCTACTACCACCACTCCCAGAGAAATACATTTGGGAGAGTTTTAGGAGTCAGTACATTCTTCAGTACCCTTGAGGATGTTTTTCTGTGCAGAGGAAAAATTATTCGGAGATGCCTTGGTCTTAAAAATTAATATTTGATTTTAAAAGAGTTTTTAGTTCCACTTCATTCACATTCCTTCTAGCAAATTTTAACAATTGGCTAGGCATGGTGGCTCATGCCTATAATCCCAGCACTTTGGGAGGCCAAGGCAGGCATTTTGCTTGAGCCCAGGAGTTCAAGACCAGCCTGGGCAACATAGTGAAACCCTGTCCTTACAAAAAAAATACAAAAATTAGCTGGGTGTGGTGGCATCCACCTGTAGTCCCAGCTACTTGGGAGGCTGGGGTGGGAGGATCACCTAAGCCCAGGAAGGTCAAGGCTGCAGTGAACCCACTGCCCTCCAGTCTGTGTGGCAGAGTGAGACCTTGTCTCAAATTTTTTTTTTTTTTTTTTTTTTTTTTTGAGACAGAGTCTCGCTCTGTCTCCCAGGCTGGAGTGCAGTGTGCAATCTCGGCTCACTGCAAGCTCCGCCTCCGGGGTTCACGCCATTCTCCTGCCTCAGCCTCCTGAGTAGCTGGGACTACAGGCACGTGCCACCACGCCTGGCTAATTTTTTGTATTTTTAGTAGAGACGAGGTTTCACCTTGTTAGCCAGGATGGTCTCGATCTCCTGACCTAGTGATCTGCCTGCCTCGGCCTCCCAAAGTGCTGTGATTACAGGCATCAGTCACCACGCACGGCCAAAAAAAATTTTTTTTTTTTTAATCACTTTTTTTTTTTTTTTTCTGAGACGGAGTTTCGCTCTTGTTGCCCAGGCTGGAGTACAATGGCGCGATCTCGGCTCACTGCACCCTCCGCCTCCTGGGTTCAGGTGATTCTCCTGCCATAGCCTCCTGAGTAGCTGGGATTACAGGCGTGCACCACCACGCCCGGCTAAGTTTTGCATTTTTAGTAGAGACAGGGTTTCACCATGTTGGTCAGGCTGGTCTAAAACTCCTGACCTCAGATGTTCCACCTGTCCCGGCCTCCCAAAGTGCTGAGATTACAGGTGTGAGCCACAACGCCCAGCCAACAATCACTTTTTTTTTTTTTTTTTGAGATGAAGTCTTGCTCTTGTCCCCCAGGCTGGAGTGCAATGGCACCATCCCAGCTCACTGCAACTTCTGCCTCCCGGGTTCAAGTGATTCTCCTACCTTGGCCCCCCAAGTAGCTGGGATTACAGGCGCCTGCCACCACCCCCAGCTAATTTTTGTATTTTTAGTAGAGACAGGGTTTCACTATGTTGGCCAGGCTGGTCTAGAACTCCTGACCTCAGGTGATCCACCCACCTCGGCCTCCCAAAGTGCTGGGATTACAGGCGTGTGCCACCGCACCCGGCCAACAATCACTTTTAATAGTGATTTTTATAATTTGATTATTCGCAAATATTGTTACATGTGCTTTAACGTATTAAATGCTTTTATATATTTAATAATTTATTTTTAAGCACTTCAATCGTCTCACTTAGATAAGATGTTTCCAAGTTTTAAATTATTAATTTTTTTTAATAAATAGAGACATGTCGCCCACGCTGGTTTCTAACTCCTGAGCTCAAGCAATTCTCTGGCCTTGGCTTCCCAAAGTGCTGAGATTACAGGTGTGAGCCACTGCACCTGGCCAAAAATTTTTAAATAACATTGATAATTACAAATTAAATGCATTAATATGGTGAACTTAAGGTCATTTAAATGCTAGTTTCTTTTTTTGAGACAGAGTCTCACTCTGTTGCCCAGGCTGGAGTGCAGTGGCACAATCTCGGCTTACTGCAACCTCCACTTCTAGGGCTCAAGTGATTCTCCTGCCTCAGCCTCCCGAGTAGCTGGGATTACAGGCATGCACCACCATGCCTGGCTAATTTATTTTTATTTTTATTTTTATTTTTAGTAGAGACGAGGTTTTGCCATGTTGGTCAGTTTGATCTTGAACTCCTGACCTCAGGTGATCTGTCCGCTTCAAGCTCCCAAAGTGCTGGGATTACAAACGTGAACCACCACGTCTGGCCTCACTTAAATGTTTTAACATTTAATTTAATTTAAATGTTTTAGTAAAATCTCATCTTAAAATCACAAATTTGGTCGGGTGTGGTGGCTCAGGCCTGTAATCCCAGCACTTTGGGAGGTGAGGTGGGAGGGTCACTTGAGTCCAGCAATTGGTGACCCTGTCTCTACAAATAATTTAAAAATTAGTTGGAGGTGGTGGTGCACACCTGTAGTGCCAGCTACTCGGAGGGCTGAAGTGAGTGGATCGCTTGGGCCAAGGAGTTGGATGCTGCAGTGAGCTGCAGCCTCTACACTCCAGCCTTAGGGATGGAATGAGACCTTGTCTCTAAAACAACAAAAGGAACGGCCGGGTGCTTTGGCTCATGCCTGTAATCCCAGCACTTTGGGAGGCTGAGGCGGGTGGATCACGAGGTCAGGAGTTCAAGACCAGCCTGGCCAAGACAGTGAAACCCCGTCTCTAGTAAAAATACAAAAATTAGCTGGGCATGGTGGTGGGCACCTATAATCCCAGCTACTCGGGAGGCTGAGGCAGAGAATTGCTTGAACCCAAGAGGCGGAGGTTGCAGTGAGCCAAGATCGTGCCACTGCACTCCAGCCTAGGTGACAGAGCGAGACTCCGTCTCAAAAAAAACAAAAACAAAAACAAAAAAAACAACAAAAGGAACAAACCACACACATTGAATTACATATATATGTGTATATATATGTATATATGTATATATATGTGTATATATATGTATGTATGTATATATATATGTGTGTATATATATATATATTTTTTTCTTTTTGAGATGGAGTCTCACTCTGTTGCCCAGGCTGGAGTGCAGTGGTGCGATCTCGGCTCACTGCAAGCTCCGCCTCCCAGGTTCACGCCATTCTCCTGCCTCAGCCTCCCGAGTAGGTGAGACTACAGGTGTCCGCCACCACGTCCGGCTAATTTTTTGTATTTTTAGTAGAGACAGGGTTTCACCGTGTTAGCCAGGATGGTCTCGATCTCCTGACCTTGTGATCCACCCGCCTCGGCCTCCCAAAGTGTTGGGATTACAGGTGTGAGCCACCGCGCCCAGCCCTCAATTACATATTTTAACTTGAATTGCAAAACTTACCTGTAAGAACCCCTTAGAACCTACCAACTGTATACCGATAGTTCTTTAACATGGAGATATTAAGCATGTGAGTTTGAGTCCCTTTCGTATTTCTTTGCTTAATGCTTCATCCTCCCAGGGATAAGAGGCTCATCCCCTCAGGGAACAGTGGATCTCAATTCACAGAAGGTGAGGTTTCTGCCCAAGACCTCGGAACCTAATAGACTTCGGCATTATTTTCACTTTCTTCCTACTCTCACTGATACGACAATGACTGATCTGACAATGTTACCTGATTAAATTCTGCATCTCTCATCTGTTTTTTTTCCCCAGATTGTGCAAACTAATTTCCAAGCCCATTCTAATGACAATCTGTTGCTAGGCCCACCCAGCAGCCTTGTCATCTCTTGTATCCTACATAGTATTTTTTTCTATCCAGTTACACTTCTAACTCAATTTGGGACCCTAGATGGTGCCTGCCTTAGTGTGCAGGGCTACCAATGAAATGAGTGATGATAATATAGAATCCTGCATCTCACTTTCCCTTCTTGTTTCCCTAACCACCAAAGACCAATGTGCATTGAATAAATAGAAGAATAGAAAATACTCTGTGTGTGTGTGTGTGTGCGTGTGTGTGTGTGTGTGCGCGCGTGTGTGTGTGTGTGTGTGTGTGTGTAGAGGACAGGAGAGAGGGAGAGAGAAGAAATTTGCCATACATCTTTCATGAATATATAGCTGATAGAAGAAAGCTGGTAAACACAGAATCTCATTAAGAATTTCCATTTCTGGGCCAGAGGTGGTGGCTTATGCCTGTAATCCTAGCACTTTGGATTGAATTAGTTCATGAATGAGTGAATTAGTTGAATTAGTACATGAATGAGTGACTACATGAACAAATGATATACATGAGGATGTATCCATGCAGAAATCTGAAATTTATATTTATTTTCCCCCTTAAATTGGGTCCCTTTCCTGGCAGAAAAGACTCGAATTTTGGTGCTGACTATAATATTTTCTTTTTAAGACACAGACAAGTAGAATGTGCGTATCTCATTTGAGTCTCATATTCGTCTTCAAGGTAAAAAAAAAATGTGCTTAATAGTGGCGGCTGCCTTAGAAATGGAAATTCTCTTTTTCTTTTTTCTTTTTTTTAAATTAGACAAGTTCTCCCTCTGTCACCCAGGCTGGAGTCCAGTGATAGGATCTTGGCTCACTGCAGCCTCAACCTCCCAGACGCAAGTGATCATCCCACCTCAGCCTCCCCAGTAGCTGAGATTACAGGCACACAGTACAACGCCAGGCTAATTAAAAAAAAATTTGGCCGGGCGCAGTGGCTCACGCCTGTAATCCCAACACTTTGGGAGGCCAAGGTGGGAGGATCACCTGAGGTCAGGAGTTTGAGACTAGCCTGGCCAACATGGTGAAACCCCACCTGTACTAAAAAATACAAAAATTAGCCAGGCATGGTGGCAGGCAGCTGTAATCCTAGCTACTCAGGAGGCTGAGGCAGGAGAATCACTTGAACTCAGGAGGCAGAGGTTGCAGTAAGCCAAGACTGCACCACTGCACTCCAGCCTGGGCAACAAGAGCGAGACTCCATCTCAAAAAAAACAACAAAAAAAATTTGGTAGAGATAGGGTCTCATTGTTCTCATTGTACTGCCCAGGCTGGTCTTGAACTCCTGGGCTCAAGTGATCCTCCTGCCATGGCCTTCCAAAGTGCTGGGATTACAGACATGAGACATGAGCCACCTCACCCGGCACAGAAATGGAAATCCTTTTTTTTTTTTTTTTTTTAGAGGGAGTTTCTTTCACTCTTGTTGCCCAGGCTGGAGTGCAATGGCGCGATCTCGGCTCACTGCAACCTTGCCTCCCGGGTTCAAGCAATTCTCCTGCGTCAGCCTCCTGAGTAGCTGGGGTTACACGCATGCGCCATCATACCTGGCTAATTTTGTATTTTTAGTAGAGATGGGGTTTCTCCATATTGGTCAGGCTGGTCTTGAACTCCCAACCTCAGGTGATCCGCCCACCTCGGCCTCCCAAAGTGCTGGGATTACAGGTGTGAGCCACCACGCCCGGCCTCACAGCAACGGAAATTCGTAATGAGATTCTGTATTCACCAGCTTTCTTCAATCAGCTATATATTTCTGAAAGATATGTGGCAAATTTCTGCTCTCTCTCTCCTGTCCTCCACACAGACACACACACACAGCATTTTCTATTTTTAAGTTCAGATCAGATTTTTAAAAGTTATGTTGCCTTGATGAAAATATGAGTGTTTTTGATAGCTGCCATGAATTCCATTTTATTTATTTATTTATTTAATTTATTTATTTAATTTTTTGAGACAGGGTCTCACTCTGTTGCC
This sequence comes from Pan paniscus, assembly GCF_029289425.2. NCBI lineage: Eukaryota > Metazoa > Chordata > Mammalia > Primates > Hominidae > Pan > Pan paniscus. The sequence goes on along the minus strand of NC_073266.2, from coordinate 26,073,229 downwards.
CAGGCTGGAGTGCAGTGGTGTGATCACAACTCACTGCAGCCTCAACCTCCTGGGCTCAAGTAATCTTCCTGCCTCAGCCTCCAGTGTAACTGGGACTACAGGCGTGTACCATGCCCGGCTAATATTTTTGAATTTTTGTAGAGACAGGGTCTCAGTTTGTTGCCCTAGCTGTTCTCAAACTCCTGGGTTCAAGCAACGCTCCTGCCTCGGCCTCCCAAAGTGCTGAGATTACAGGCATGAGCCACGATGCCCAGCCAAGAAGAAGTATTTTAAACAAAGAAGGATAAATTAAAAATGGTGAAGGAAGCCTGGGAGGGCTGAGCGCATTAACTGCCCCCTTTCTGCAGTTGCCAAAATGACCTGGAAAAGAAAGTGCAGGCATTAACACTTCCAAAAAAGGGTGTTTGTGTAATGAAGACACAAAGTTTTGAGATAAATCTCCTTGAGTCATGTTGGTCTTTGTTCCACTCACTTCATAATGTCAAGCGTGTTGATAAGTGGATCAAATGCAGCACAGTCTCACTGTGTTTTCTTCTCAAATGTTATCTAGTAACTTCGTAGCATTTTTGTATGCATCATCATACACATTTGTCCCAGGGGCAATTTTCTCCTTTTTTATCTGTAGTAAAACATACCAAAACTGGACGCAATAACATAACAAACCTTTTTAGGTTTGAAAACAACAACAACAACAACAAAAACCTTTGCAAATGGAACATAAGCTTTTGATTAAACAAAAAAAAGCAGGTAAATATTTGCCTGAAAACAGTCATTTAAAAAAATTTTTTTATTTTGAGACAGAGCCACCCAGGATGGCGTGCAATGGTGCAATCTCTCTGCTCACTGCAAACTCTGTCTCCTGGGTTCAAGCGATTCTCCTGCCTCAGCCTCCTGAATAGCTGGGATTACAGGCACATGCCATCATGTTTGGCTACTTTTTGTATTAATATTATTTTTTTCTTTTTTTGAGGTGGAGTCTTGCTCTGTCTCCCAGGCTGGGGTGCAGTGGCGCAATCTCGGCTCACTGTAGCCTTCGCCTCCCGGGTTCAAGCGATTCTTCTGCCTCAGCCTCCTGAGTAGCTGGGACTACAGGCGCCCGCCACCATGCCCGGCTAATTTTTGTATTTTTAGTAGAGATGGGGGTTTTGCCATGTTGGCCAGGCTAGTCTCGGACTCCTGATCTAAACTGATCCACCTGCCTCGGCCTCCCAAAGTACTGGGATTACAGGTGTGACCCACTGTGCCCGGCCTACTTTTTGATGTTTAATAGAGACGGGGTTTCACCATGTTGGCCAGGCTGATCTCGAACTCCTGACCTCAAGTGATCTGCCAGCCTCGGCCTCCCAAAGTGCTGGGATTACAGGTATGAGCCACCATGCCAGGACAAAGAATCCAGTTTTAAAATACGAGCGGGCAGAGCCGGGGACTGTGGTGCATTCCTGTGATCCCAAATACTGTGGAGGCCGAGGTAAGAGGATCCTTTGAGCCTAGCAGTTCAAGACCAGCCTGGGAAACATATGGCGACTCTGTCTCCAAAAACCAAAAATCAACCAAAACAAAACAAACAAAACAAAACAGGCAGGCAGGAGAATTTGTCAGTATATTTCCACCTCCATTTATATTCAATCCCAGGAACCTTCCTCATGCAGGCAGTGAGATTTGAGGCGTAAATTACCCTGAAAGTGGGAGTGGGGTTGGCATTTTTCTTAAGAACTGGGAACAAAGCATTTCTCCATGGGTTAATGCTGACAAACGAAATAATGCAATTGAAAAAGAAATAATACGGATACGGCAGGGGGTATATGTACTTTCCCCTTAATTTTGCCGCGAACTTAAAACTATAGGAAAAAAAATAGATACGCTGCAGCAGAGCCTGTGTCTCTCCTCCGCCCCGTAGACGGAAGTGCAGAGGGGCTGGAGGGACGAGGCTAGAGCGCGGCAAAGCAGGCGGGAGAACTAGATCCCAGTCCGGGTGAACATCCAGGCCCACGCGCACTCCCCTCCTGCAGAGGCAAAGGTGAGGGTGAGGGTTGTGCCAGAAGGTGACTTTTCCTGGAAACGTTTAGGGCCCGGGCCCCATTCCTGCGGGTCTTGGGTACAGGCAAGCTCCTGGTTTCCTTCCTCAGGACACCTGCATCGGGGGAGTGGCGCGGCAGCCGAAGAGAGAATGTCCAGGCCCAGCGGTGCGCAGCCTCCCCGGACCTACGGCTGCGGCGCCCCAGGGAGTGTGGCAAGCCCAGGGGCCCCTTGGACAGAAGAGACTAGCACGATCGCGGACCAGTGTGTCAGGGGCCACTCAGGAGAGGCCAGCAGAACTGGGCCAAAACAGGAACGTCCAGTCTCAGCATCCGCAGGGGCAGGACACAGCAGGGACTGAGGTGCAGGGACCTGCGAGGAAAAAGAGGAATTGACTGCATTTTATTTTATTTGTTGAGGCAGAGTCTCGCTCTGTCGCCCAGGCTGGAGTGCAGAGTGCATTGGCTCTATCTCTGCTCATGCAACCTCCGCCTCCCGGTTTCAAGTGATTCTCATACCTCAGCCTCCAGAGTAGCTGCGATTACAGGCGTGCCCGGCTAATCTTTTTTTTTTTTTTTTTTTTTTTTGTAGACGGAGTTTCCCTTTTGTTGCCCAGGCTGGAGTGCAATGGCGTGATCTCAGCTCACTGCACCTCCGCCTCCCAGGTTCAAGCAATTCTCCCGCCTTAACCACCAAAATACCTGGGATTACAGGCATGTGCCACCACACCCGGCTAATTTTGTATTTTTAGTAGAGATGGGGTTTCACCATGTTGGTCAAGCTGGTCTTGAACTCTTGACCTCAGGTGATCCGCCCACCTCGGCCTCCCAAAGTGCTGGGATTACAGGCGTGAACCACTGTGCCTGACCTAATTTTTGTATTTTTAGTAGAGATGAGGTTTCACTGTGTTTGCCAGACTGGTTTCGGACTCCTGGCCTCAAGTGATCCACCCACCTCAGCCTCCCAAAGTGCTGGGATCACAGGCGTAAACCATCTTGCAGGCCTGCATTGAGTGAATTTTAAACCTGAAATGTCTAAAAAATCACTAACACATCTTGAGTTGTCTGGAAGTAAGTAGGTTGAGTTTTCTGCTATCAGGCAGGAAGGGAGCTGAGAAAAGGAAGTTTGGTTGTGGGTAAATGAAGACAGTTACAGGTTGTACAATTGAGTGTGGATTACAAAATACCATCTGCTGGGCTAGCATCGTTAATTTCAACTCAAGTGTCGTGGAGAATTTCAGGTGCATGGGATTAGAGATACTGGAAATTCGGCTAGGCATGGTGGCTCACACCTGTAATCCCAGCACTTTGAGAGGCTGAGGTGGCCAATCAGGAGGTCAAGAGATCAAGACCAACCTGGCCAACATGGTGAAACCCCACCTCTACTAAACATACAAAAGATTAGCTGGGTGTGGTGACGCACACCTGTAGTTCCAGCTACTCAGGAGGCTGAGGCAGGAGAATCACTTGAACCTGGGAGGTGGAGGTTGTAGTGAGCTGAGATCATGCCACTGCACTCCAGCCTGGTGACAGAGCAAGACTCCGTCTCAAAAAAAAAAAAAAAAAAAAAAAGGCTGGGCGCGGTGGCTCATGCTTGTAATCCTAGCACTTTGGGAGGCCGAGGCAGGCGGATCACGAGGTCAGGAGATCGAGACCACGGTGAAACCCTGTCTCTACTGAAAATACAAAAAATAAAAAATTAGCCGGGCATGGTGGCGGGCGCCTGTAGTCCCAGCTACTCGGGAGGCTGAGGCAGGAGAGTGGCGTGAACCCAGAAGGCAGAGCTTGCAGTGAGCCGAGATCAAGCCACTGCACTCCAGCCTGGGCAACAGAGCAAGACTCCGTCTCACAAAAAAAAAAAGAAAAATACTGGAAATTCTCTTTTAGGACCAAGGCCTTGCAGGATAGGGTTTTTAACAGATGGAAGGTATCACCAATTGTTGAAGTACAATTTCGTAGTCTCCAGGATCTATGAATGTGGGATCCACAGGCATAGAATCCCCATAAGGAGTGGCTGAAGTGCAGAGCAAAGAAGAAATGCGAATCCCAAAAAAGTTTGCAAAGTTTTCAAAGCCAGAGTATACCATGTGAATTCTCAGGGAGTATCTGGTACTGTGTTACACTCAGAAGGAGGAGGAATGACCAGCACATTAACCCCTTCCTCAGTGGAAAATAATGACTTGGGAGGATTTTCCAGAGTAGAAAAAAAGGCATCTCTGGTTATATAGTGGAAATAAATAAGTAGAAATAACCCTGCAGATTTTTTTTTATATCTATCGCTTAGCAAAGACTCCCAGAATTGCTCGTGGTTGTGGGGCTGTGCACAGTGTTGGGGGATATTTAAATGCAGAGCATTTCTTGTAATCATCTATCTGACTTAGTTTAGTGAAAAGTTGTGGCACTGGCTGACTCCAGTTATTGCATAAGTGACCCTGAGCAGTTTGGCTGGGTTGGGGAGTAGGAGGGTTGGCACTGATTTTCGGTTCCTAGAGTGCTCTGCACTCCTTGCTGCCTTCTTCAAGGCCTCTAGGCTGAGAAGAGTGCCTCGTAACCCCTAATGTGCTGATGCCCAAGACAAACCTCCTTGGGTCCAGCTGTATCAGTTTGCTGTGGCTGTGTAACAAAACACCACAGACTAAGCAGCTTAAAAACAGAAATGCACTTTCTTGCAATTCTGGAGGCTGAAAGTCCAACATCAAGGTGTCAGCAGGCTGGATAAAGATAATGTGGGAGGCCAGGCAGGGTGGTTGACAGGCGTGGTAGCTCATGCCTCCCAGCACTTTGGAAGGCCAAGGCAGGAGGATTACTTGAGCCCAGGAGTTCAAAACCAGCCTGGGCAACATAGCAAGACCTTGTCTCTAGAAAAAATGAAAAAAATTAGCCAGGTGTGATGACATGTAGTCTCAGCCACTTGGGAAGCTGAGGCAGGAGGACCACTTGAATCTGGAGGTGGTAGGTTGAGGCTTCATTGAGCCATCGTCTTGCTGCAGCACTCTAGCCTGGGTGACGCAGGAGACCTTGTCTCAAAAAAAAAAAAAAGAAAAGAAAAGAAAATGTGGTACATATATACCATGGAATACTAAACAGCCATAAAAAGAAGGAAATCATGTCCTTTGCAGCAACATGGATGCAGCTGGAGGCCATTATCCTAAGTAAATTAACACAGGAACAGAAAAACAAATGCTGCATGTTCACACTTATAAGTGGGAGCTAAATATTGGGTACTCACGGACACAAAGATAGGAACAACAGACACTGGGGATTCCAAAAGGAAGGAGGGTGGAGGGGGTCAAGTGTTGAAAAACTACCTATTAGGTACTATGTTTGCTGCTTGCGTTACAGGATCATTAGAAGCCCAAACATCAGCATCACACAGTATACCCTTTTAACAAACCTGCACATGTACCCTTTGCATCTAAAATTTTAAAAAAATGATTTGTCAGCAGGGTTGGTGTCTTCTGAGGCCTTTCTCGTTGGCTTGCAATGGCCACCTTCTCACTGGTCCTCACGTGGCCTTCCCACTGTGTGCATGCACTCCTGGTGTGTTTTTCTGTGTCCAAATTCCCTCTTTTCATAAGAACACCAGTCAGATTAGGGCCAACCCTGATGAACCCAATTTAACTTAACTACCTCTTTAAAGGCTCTATCTCCAAATATAGGCACATTCTGAGATTCAAAATTCAGTATATAAATTTGGGAGCAGGGAGTGGGGTGGTACAATTCAGCTTCTAATGTCAATTTTCCACACTTCGGTTTAAGGATGGTCAGACATTATTCTCGACCAACTTCTAGGGATTTAGATGAGCTAAAACAAAAAAGCTCCTCAAATGTCCAAGTCAGCATGTCTTGGCCCTGGAGAATAAGATTAGACTTTTTTTTTTTTTGAGACGGAGTCTTGCTCTGTTGCCCAGGCTGGAGTACAATGGCACAGTCTCAGTTCACTGCAACCTCCGCCTCCCAGTTTCAAGCGATGCTCCTGACTCAGCCTCTGGAGTAGCTGGGGTTACAGGCGCCTGCCACCATGCCTGGCTAAGTTTTGCATTTTTATAGACACAGGATTTCACCATGTTGGCCAGGCTGGTCTCGAACTGCTGACCTCGTGATCCACAAGCCTCAGTCTCCCAAAGTGCTGGGATAACAGGCGTGAGCCACCTCACCGGCCGAGATAAGATCAGATTTCAAGGTAACCTGGGGAAGCTGGAGAAGTGGATGGAAGAAAAGAACACTACCTGACATTTTGTTTATTTAGACTCTGCTTTCTTCCATAAAGAACATGAGGGGAGGGAACTCCCAGATTAATAAGGACATAAAGTCTGTCCTGACTGTCCTTTCACCTTCTCACTGCCACTGCCCTGGCTTCTTGGGCCCTGACCCAGGCACTGTGCATGTGGCCTTCTGGTGACCAGAGCCTCACCAGAAGGACTGTGCCCTAGGGTGGGGGGTGGGGAGGGGTAGTTAAGATACAGTTTTTCAAGGCAGAGTGCAGTACGCTAGGGGCGTAAGGAAAGTTCATGTGGCTTCCAGGGCCTCTAAAGGAGACAGTGTGCAGACTGTGGTGGAGGCCAGCTGGGGAAGAGTATTTTATATCTCCACAGAGAGTCATCATTGACTCATGAGTGATACACATTATTCATTAGAAAAAGCGGATTTCTGCCGGGTGTGGTGGCTGACTTCTGTAATCCTAGCACTCTGGGAGGCCAAGGCAGGGTGGGGAAGGAGTGGGGATCTTTTGAGCCCAGGAGTTCGAGACCAGCCTGAGTAACAAGGATGACACCCCATCTCTTCCAAAAAAAATAATGAAAATTAGCTGGGTAATTTAGGAGTCTTCCTAAGAATATAATAAATATATGTCTTTTTTCTTAGGCAGCAGATGGTGGCCAGCTGTTCTCTTATTACTGACGACCAAACATGAAGGAAAAAAATTGTAGTAAGGGGGCTTATAATAAATATAAGACAGAACTTAATAAACTAAATCTGGATTTTTATACACACAAACGAACATGGGCGGCTCTGGATAATTATCAAATTATCCAAGCCAAAATAGCTTCTCCATTATCTACGTAACAAAACATTATTTATGTGGATTGAATTGTACAAATAATTGTCTAATATTTTGGGTCTCTGAGTAGACAATCTGGGTGGTCAATGATACAGATTGAGGGCCCTTCAAGGAATATTTTAGAATGGGAAAAGGGTTGATGCTCTTTGCCATTTGACTGGGGGCATTTCTACTGAGATGCAGGTGATATTGATCACATTTGTAGATCCACGATTCTTTGACCAGGATTTGGGCCCATTACAGTAAAATCGTAACAATTTTTGCTTAATGTTTGAAATCAACTTTTAATTGCAAAAATAATGCACTCTTTCCTCTAAATTTTCTTTTCTTTCTTTCTTCTTTTTTTTTTTTTTTCCCCCGAGAAGGAGTCTCGCTCTGTCACCCAGGCTGCAGTGCAGTGGCGCAATCTCGGCTCACTGCAAGCTCAGCCTCCGGGGTTCACGCCATTCTCCTGCCTCAGCCTCCCGAGTAGCTGGGACTACAGGCGCCCTCCACCACGCCCAGCTAATTTTTTGTATTTTTAGTAGAGACGGGGTTTCACTGTGTTAGCCAGGATGGTCCTGATCTCCTGACCTCGGGATCCGCCCGCCTCGGCCTCCCAAAGTGCTGGGATTACAGGCTGGAGCCACCGCGCCCGGCCACTTCCCTCTACATTTTCTTTCTTTCTTTCTTTCTTTTTTTTTTGATACGGAGTCTCGCTCTGTAGCCCAGGCTGGAGTGCAGTGGCGCAATCTCCGCTCACTGCAAGCTCCGCCTCCCGGGTTCACGCCATTCTCCTGCGTCAGCCTCCCCCGCAGCTGGGGACTACAGGCACACGCTGCCATGCCCGGCTAATTTTTGTATTTTTAGTAGAGACGGGGTTTCACTGTGTTAGCCAGGATGGTCTCGATCTCCTGACCTTCTGATCCGCCCACCTCGGCCTCCCAAAGTGCTGGGATTACAGGCGTGAGCCACCACGCCCGGCCATTTTTTTGTATTTTTAGTACAGACAGGGTTTCACCATGTTAACCAGGATGGTCTCCATCTCCTGACGTCGTGATCCGCCTACCTTTGTCTCCCAAAGTGTTGGGATTACAGGCGTGAGCCACCGCGCTTGGCCTATTTTTAGAGATAGAGTCTTGCTCCTGTCACCCAGGCTGGAGTGCAGTGGTGCAATCTTGGCTCACTGCTACCTTGGCCTCCAGGGTTCAAGCAATTCTCCTGCCTCAGCCTCCCTAGCAGGTGGGATTACAGGCGTGCACCACCATGCCCAGCTAATTTTTTATTTTTAGTGGAGAAGGGGTTTCACCATGTTGGCCAGGCTGGTCTTGAACTCCTGACCTCAGATGATCCTCCTACCTCGGCCTCCGAAAGTTCTGGGATTACAGCCGTGAGCCACCACACCTGGCCGAACAGATATTTATTAAACACCTATTGGGTGCCAAGCGGTATGCTGATTGGTTGAGGCTACCCACCCTGGTGCATAAATGACCAGTCTTTAATAATAATAGCAAACACATACGTTCCAAGCACAAGTACATTAACCCATACAATGGTTACAAAGACCACTTTACAGTTGAAGAAACAGGCAAAAACGGTTATTTTTAACTTGCTCAAATCCACACAATAAGGAAGAAGAGAGGCCAATATTTTAATTTAGGAAACCTGGCTGCTTCAAAGCCTCATGCTGTTAAAAACCACACTACGCTGCCTTAAGATATGTCATTTCGGAAAGAAAGTTAACTCTCTTTCCAGATGTTTAGATAAGCTGGGATCTATAATGAAAGTTTATCTAAAGATATAACTGAGCTTCCAGATGGGGTGACAGTACCAGGAGCACAGGGAGCGGTGTTCAGAAAGGAGAACTGGGAAGAGGCGGAAGAGACATTTTGCCACTTCTTAACTTTGTTTGCTTGGTGTTGGAAGCCGCTAATGAAAACCTGTCATGAAAATCAACAAGAGAATGCATTTCTTTTAAAGTAACGCATTCACAGCACAATCTTAAGTGCATTCTGAAGTCCTGCTGTCTTTTTTTTTTTTTTTTTTTTGAGACGGAGTCTCACTCTGTCGCCAGGCTGGAGCGCAGTGGCGCCATCTCGGCTCACTGCAACCTCAGCCTCCCAGGTTCAAGGGATTCTCCTGTCTCAGCCTCCCGACTAGCTGCGATTAGACACCTGCCATCACGCCCAGCTAATTTTTGTATTTTTAGTAGAGACGGGGGTTTCACCTTGTTGGTCAGGCTGGTCTCGATCTCTTGACCTCGTGATCCGCCCGCCTCGGCATCCCAAAGTGCTGGGATTACAGGCGTGAGCCACCGCACCCGGCCTCTGTTTTAAACATCATAAAAACATAAGAACCCAAAAAAGATGGAGGGGAGTGCGCCCTTAGCTGCCCCAAACTGGCGTGGTGGGAGGCAGGGCAATTGGTCTAGTTTTCTGAGCCGTAGGATTAGGGCTCTGGGTGAGGCCAGAGTCCCTAAAGTTGTACCCATATCTGCGTGTTTGTATTTCCTGTTTGTAATTCCTCCTGTTTGTATTTTTTGTCTCTTATACGGTACACTTAAAGTTTCTCCACAAGGTGTTTCAACATAAAGTACTCAAAAACTAAAAACGTTTAATTTCATTATTAGGTTAAGTGTGTAAAAAATGCCCCATCAAGGTTCTTGTACAAACTCCCATTATTCTCCCAGACTCCGAAGTGGCACTCCAGAATAATTTTACGTGGGTTAGCATCTTTTATAAAACGGGCAGGCAGAGCGGCTTATGAAATTAACTTTGGAAACCACGCGGCCACTCTTTCGGGAAATGCCTCCTATTTATGTTTACATGGGTCAGCAAGAGAATCCAAGGTTGGAAAGGTCATTCCTCACTACAGAGGTTCATCGCAATCACAGTTCCGTCTCCAAATTCGAGTTTTGGGTGTGAAGAGTTTATAAAGCCCAGCAGCGGTCCTCGCAGTGTTTGGGGTTAGCGGAGGGAGAGCTTGTTTGCGACCAAACTTGCCGCGCGGGGCGGCCGCTTGCAGGAATACTGCGGCCTTGTGCGCTCGGCGGTCTGAGCTCCTGCGAGGCCGAGAACTATGCCTGGCGCCCAGCGGCCTCCGCGAACAAAAAGCGACCGGTCGGAAGGTGCTGGCCCAGCCGCCCCTGGCGCTCGAGCCCGAATCCGGCCACAGACCATGAAGGGACGCCCGGCGCCACGTGCGCGGGGATCCGCGGACGGGACGCTCCCCGGCACCTCCGGGGCTGGGCCGGCACCGCACGGGTCCACCCAGACAGTAGCTGCCCCGGGCCCCCAAAACAGCCGCTCCTAGCTCCTCCCTCCCAGCTCCGCGGTGGCCCAAGCCGCCCTCCGCGCGCTTGACCCAGCACAGTACGGAGCTCTGCACGAGCCGGGGGTGGGGCCTGTCTCAAAGCGCGGTGGTGGGGCGGGGCTTGGACACGGGCCGGGCTCAACTTGAGGGAGGCGGGGCTCGAGGCTCAGAGGAGTTGGACTTGGAGCCCGCTCCGCGCGCTGCGGGGCGGGGCACGGCGGAGCAGGGTTGGGTCCGCCCCGAGCGGGGAGGGTGATGCTGCACCACAGGGGCGGGGCTGGAGGTAAAACGCGGAGCGGAGAGGGACGAGGCTCGGCACTGATTTGTGTTCAGGGCTAGCCCAGAGGGGCGGGGCCAGGTATGGGGCGCAGCCGGGAGCGGGAGGGGCGGTGCAGGACCGGGCCGGGCACGGCGCGGGAAGAGGTCAGGAGCAGCAACGGGTGCGGGGCGGGGCCGGGAGCGTCAAGGGGCGGGGAAGAGGGGGGAATGGGCGGGGCCGAGCTCTGCGAGGGGCGGGGTGGGGAATGCAGAGCGGGGCCGGACGCGGGAGCAGGGAGCTGGGCGGGGAGCGGGGCGGGGAGCTGGGCCGGGCTCGGCACGGGGCGGGGCGGAGGGCGGGGAGCGGAAAGCAGGACGCGCGGCTCCCGCGGCCCGCTGGCTGCCCTTCCCGCCAGCGCAGGTGTGGGACGGGCGGCGGACTAGGTGCAGAGCTGCGGGAGCAGGCACAGGGAGTGTGGAGCCTGGCGGCGGGACGGCGGGATCCGGTGGGAGCCGGAGTCCGGCCGAGGGGGGCTGGAGGTGGAGGGGCCCGGCGAGGCCGCGATGAAGCCGAGCGGCGAGGACCAGGCGGCGCCGGCGGCCGGCCCCTGGGAGGAGTGCTTCCAGGCGGCCGTGCAGCTGGCGCTGCGGGCAGGACAGGTGAGCGCCACGGCTGGGCTCGGAACTCCGGGCGGAGCAGAAGCTCGTGGGCCTTGGGAGCCGCCTGGAGTAGCGGGGTCCTGGCGCGCAGCCGGCGGGCGCCCAGGGTCCGCACCCGAGGGCGCGGGGCGCGGAGCGGTGAAAGGAGCCTTTGTGCTGGTGTCCTGGACACACCTCCCGCGCCCTTCTCCAACCCCCGGAGCCCTGGCGGCGAGCCCCTCTGCTTTGGAGTTCAGCTGCTAACGTGACCTTTGCGTTTGAGTGAGTGGTCAGAATGTAGAAATCTCTCCAGGGCTAGCGTACGGGGCTGTTGATTTTTAAGGACCTATGAATGGATTCAGCTCGCGGTAGGAAGCCCGGGGCTAAGCCCCAGCCGCGTGGGGATCTGGCTGGGCTGCCGTTTGATTGTCCTGGCTGCAGCATCCTCAACCCAAACTTTGACCCACACCCTGAAAGTGGCTCAGCTCCGCGACGGCCACGGACTCAGAGTTCAGGAGGAACTTGTTACACTGCCCGGAAGGATGAAAACCGAGCCGCAGAGCTACCGAAAACCAGCGAGCAGAGTTTAAAATGGAGTGCAGTTCCTCTCTTCTCTTTTTCATTTTTGTGATTGTTCCTTCCACTTTCCTCAGTACCTTTAGCAGTGCCTGACACACCGACAGTACTGGTAGGCAAGCGAGTGTTGGTTCTCCCAGGACTGTAAGATGGCTTACTCCATGTTTGTCTCTTAGGATGTGGTTGTGGGCCCGGCGCAGTGGCTCACGCCTGTAATCCCAGCACTTTGGGAGGCCGAGGCGGGTGGACCACTTGAGGTCAGGAGTTCGAGACCAGCCTGACCAACATGGTGAAACCCCGTCTCTACTGAAAATACAAAATTAGCTGGGCATGGTGGCGCGTGCCTTAGTTCCAGCTATTTGGGAGGCTGAGGCAGGAGAATCACTTGAACCTGGGAGGCGGAGGTTGCAGTGAGCTGAGATCGCGCCATCGCACACCAGCCTGGGCAACAAGAGCAAAACTCCGTCTCAAAAAAAAAAAAAAAAAAAAAAAGGGATTGTTTTCGGGGATTTGAGAGACAGGAGGTGTGCTGAGAGCAGATTGGCCTTTTATATTCAAACAACATTTGTTTTCTTTTTTGAGGTCTGACAGTCCGAAAATGCTCTACCAGTTTCCCTAGATGTTAAAATCGGACTGTTATCAATCTTAAATTTGAAGTGAGTCGTCATAAAGTGGATAGTGCTTTACCTTGGTGCAAATCCTCTAATCCTGTTTAAAAATTAATCTGCAATACTAAGTAGACTCATTTTTTGTTGAAGGGCCTTCCTTCCCTTTGTGGTTTTAAGGACCCAAGCCTCAGACCGTAAAGAATGAATGAATTTAAAAGAGTGTTGTGAAACTCCACCCTTTGACCTTTCCCTCCTGTAGGAAAAGGAGGACCCTAAACCTTCCTGCAAGGCAGATGAAGCTTGTAGCTTCAGTGCAAGCGTTCTTCCTGGAAAGCAGCGCTGCTGTGTGCATGGAACACGAGTTCTCCTTCCATCCTTCCCTGCCTCCCAGCTTTCCTTCCAGAGCAAGCATCAGCCAGATATTTAGGAACTTTTAGGTTCTACCGTAAAACTTTTCTTCCTTGAGGCAGTGAAAAGCCAGCTTAGGATTCAGACATTGCTGTGTAAACCCTGGCGAGCTAAGTTAGGAGTTTCTGTGGTTTTCAAATTTAGATCCTTGAAGAAACAGAAGATTTTAAAATTTTATGTTATTATTTAACAAATGTGCATAAAGAGCTTGCAATAGACAGGAACAGTTCTAAGGCTCCTATGACTTTTAACTTAAGAGATATTTTATGTTTTTGCAACTTGCCAACAACAAAAAAAGCTTTTTTTAAACGCTGGAGAGGGTTGCAATAAAGATGCTGCCATTAGGAGTCTGGTCAGGAAGCCCGGGCCGCTGGGGCTCCCCCTCAGGCATTATGCTGATGCTTCCTGCCTGCCGGGCAGTGCTGAGGGAATGGCCTGAAGGTCTGCTGCTGGGACAAACAGAAGCCACACAAGGTCATCGGAACCTGTGTAAAGAGGGACAGATTGTCTCCTAATGCAATCGGGGGCTGACTGGAGAAAACATATCCTTTAGCCAGATGACCTGGTTCGGGGTGTAAAGGTCGTGAGTGGTGATCCTTTTGGAGTTCTCCTTAGTGAAGAGCATGTTGGCAAAGTCACAGGGGCCCCAGATGCTCACCCTTCACTAGCACCCAGCATTCTACCGCTCTGTTGTTCGCTGCTCTCAGCTGCCCCTGAGATGGAGTCTGTGTTCTAGATGCGGAAAGGTGAGGGAGCTGAAGGAGAGACCTTCCAAGAGATAAAGGTGCACTGTCCTTTCTCTCTTAGACACTGGTTCCGCTCAAGGTGGCCCTGGAGAAACTGCTTCCATTTCCCCTCTGCCCCAGTCCTGGCAGGCTTCCCTGTCCCAGGCTCCCAATTCCCTCACCTGCCCCCTCCATGCTTCTGTGCCACTCTTCCTTCCGTGACCCTGGGGATCATCCCTGCCCTCCTAGTTCCAGCCACCCACACTGTGACGGGAGCCTCCTCCCTGGCTGTTGGGCTTTTGGGGAGGGAGTGACCACAGCCCCACCCCAAGTACAGATGACAGAATTCACTGATGTGGATGGTTGTCATCTTTTGTGTGATGTGTGAACAGAAGTATTGTAGACAGCTCTGCCTTTCAAATCCCCCCGTGGAGCTGAACCAGCTTCTGTTGGGCCAGAAACTTAGACAATTTAGGGGGCCCTCTTTAAGAAAATACAAAATTTGCCAGACGTGGTGGCTCAAGCCTGTAATCCCAGCACTTTGGGAGGCTGAGGCTTGTGGATCACCTGAGGTCAGGAATTTGAGACCAATATAGTGAAACCCCATCTCTACTAAAAATACAAAAATTGTGGCCGGGCGCAGTGGCTCACGCCTGTAATCCCAGCACTTTGGGAGGCCGAGGCGGGCAGATCACAAGGTCAGGAGATCAAGACCATCCTGGCTAACACGGTGAAACCTCGTCTCTACTAAAAATACAAAAAATTAGCTGGGCGTGGTGGCGGGCGCCTGTAGTCCCAGCTACTCGGGAGGCTGAGGCAGGAGAATGGCGTGAACCCGGGAGGCGGAGTTTGCAGTGAGTAGAGATCGTGCCACTGCACTCCAGCCTGAGCGACAGAGCAAGACTCCATCTCAAAAAAAAAAAAAAATACAAAAATCAGTCGAGCGTGGTGGCACACGCCTGTAATCCCTGCTACTAAGGAGGCTGAGGCAGGAGAATCCCTAGAACCTGGGATGTGGAGGATGCAGTGGTGAGCCTAGGTTGCACCACTGCACTCCAGCCTGGGTGATGAGAGCGAAACTCTGTCTCAAAAAAAAAAAAAAAAAAAAAAATACAAAATTACAAATTCAAACTTAGATATAAAAGTTATTTAGAATAAGAACAATCACATCTATAAATTTCTAAGATGCTAAGAAATACTGCAAATATCACGAAATACACAAAAATAATTCTTTCACTGCTTCTCATACTTCCGTAATACTTTTTGCCCTTTTTCTGGCTTCGTACTGTTTGCATCTTTTGAATGACAATGATTTTGTAATATTTTATATGGGGAGAATAGAAAGATAAATTCAGCATTTCCTGTTGCTTGGCTGATTGAAATTTATTACTGATAATTTAGAAAATTTAGGCTTCAAACTTGTTACTGGTAACAATTGGCTTATAAATTTTTAGGATGTCATCAAATTGAGAACCTTCTATGAATTTTTTTATACATTAGTTGTAAGTGAGTCTGTTTTTCACAGACTTGCTCCTGGCTCTGTGCAGTTGAAATCTGGTTTATTTTTGTGATCCACACATTTTCAGTGCCGGTGCCTGTGTCCACCTCACGTGCTCCTCTGGTCCTGTATGTTTTTGTCACCATGCCAGGTGGGTCGGCGTGATGGACAGGGGAGTATGCCTGGAAGCCCTTTCTACACTGGATGGCTCTCAGTAACTTACAGAGAAATGTGACTGCAAACCCTATTGAAGCAAAGTTAGTTCGTCTACTCAGCTTATCTTTAGCCCACACTGGCTGTATCCATGCCAGTGCCACCTGATGCAAAGTCTGACGGAAGGACAGTTTAAGTGGAAAGGCACAAGGTTAGATCTACAGTCAAAACAGCTGACTTTTGCCCATTACAAAAGGGGTTTGTGTACGGCTTTGTGAACACTTTGTTAGGGTCCCTTGCAGGCAAGGGGGGGCCTTGATGCTTAAGCGTCATTAGCTTCACAGGAAATTCATCTCTGTTTACTTGTAACAAAATCTCAGGACAAAGCAGAAAAAGAAAAACCCAGCACTGACCTCAGGACCGCAGACTTCCCCCTTCTCTAGTTGGCCTTGCACACCCTTGCAGGTTATGCTTCCCGAGGCCCGGCCTTGCGAAGTGAGCCTGTTGTCCCCTTGTCCGGCCAGATCTGGTCTCTCTGCTTGGTGTTTGCAAAACACATGTTGCATTTTCTTGCCTTTCTTCTGGCCTATGGAGTATGCAAACCATTCCCTGTCTCCAGAGCCCGGCTCCTGAGCCCCTTCCTTCATGGACCGCTTCTCAGGTGGCCTTCCCTGTCTTTCCAGTGCCCCACCTGCTCCTGCTGAGCTGGCACTCCTCATGACTTTATTTATCCTTGCCTGGTGGTGTGCCCTCCACACAGTGGGTCCTTGGAATATGAATACTCTTTTGTCTACCTCTGGCTCTTCAGGGCAGAAGGCACATTGTTGGACTCTGGACCCGTGTCCCCACTTGTCCATCTGGCTTTACCAACACAGTATTGTTTTGATTTGTGATTTTCCTTTTTGCTGGTTATTCACACCGGGAATTTAATGAGTGAAGTAACACTGAAAGCACATGATGAAGAACAGCAGCACCTGGCCCGCGCTCCTCACCCCTTGTCCTGTGTCCAGAGTCCCTGTTCTCAATTTTCTGAGAGTTACACCCATTTCTAAGTAATATGCTTCTGTCATGCTTTCTTGAGTTGTTCATTGTTGACAGAATTATTCTGTGTTACGCTGTGTAGTGGCCCTGCCCGTGTGGTTCCGTGGGCGTCCATGTCCATGTTCGGATGGCCGTGCAGATGTAACTCATGGTTCAGCCCGGCAGTGTATTCCTTTCTTTCTAATGCAACTTGTATTTTCGTTAAATAATGTTTTGTTTTGCTTTGCATTTGTCTAGTTTTCTGTATACCTATTGTGTGCCATCCATCTTCCCAGCAGGATTTTTTGTGATCTCCTTGGTGTGGTCACACTCCTTGGGTCGCTGCTGTGGAGCAGTGCTTCTCCAGCTTTGGCTGTGTTGGAAGCCCAAGAGGGCTTATTAAGGCAAATGGGGTCCCACCGCAGGGTTTCTCATTCACTAAGTCTGGAGTGGGCACCAGAATATACATTTCTAACATTCCCAGCTGACATAGATGCTGCTAGTCTGGAGTGGCACAATGGGAACTTCCGCTGCATGGTATTTTATTATGTGAGTACATCACTATTCATTCAACTGTTTTATTTATTATTTATTTTTATTTTTTGAGACGACGTCTAGCTCTCTCGCTCAGGCTGGAGTGCAGTGGCATGATCTTGGCTCATCAAAACCTCCGCCTCCCGAGTTCAAGTGATTCTCCTGCCTCAGCCTCCTGAATAGGGTCTACAGGCATGCGCCACCATGCCTGGCTAATTTTTGTATTTTTAGTAGAGACGGCGTTTCACCATATTGGCCAGGCTGATCTAGAACTCCTGACCTCAAGTGGTCCACCCGCCTTGGCCTCCCAAAGTGCTGGGATTACAGGCACGAGCCACTGCGCCTGGCCTCATTCAACTCTTGAGCAAACTGGATAATGTCCAGTTTGGAGTTAATACGGGTAACGTTGCTGTGAACTTTCTTGCACATGTCTTTTGATTATGTGTGCATTTCTGTTGGGGATTTATTAATAGTAGGAGTAGAATCGCTGTGTCATTGGGAATGTAAATTCTGCCAAGTAGTTCTCTAAAGAGGATGTACCAAGTTACACTCCACCCTGCAG
Organism: Pan paniscus; assembly: GCF_029289425.2. Classification (NCBI taxonomy): domain Eukaryota; kingdom Metazoa; phylum Chordata; class Mammalia; order Primates; family Hominidae; genus Pan; species Pan paniscus. Next base: position 26,055,883 of record NC_073266.2, on the reverse strand, counting down.
TGTGTGAGGGTTCCCATTTCCCCACGTCTTCCACAACACGTGGTATGGTCTGTCTTTTATATTGTAGCCATTCTGATGGGCTTGAGGTGGTATTTTATTGTAGTTTTAATTTGCGTTTCTTAGATAATTAATGAAGTTAAATGCACATGTTTATTGGCTTTTTTTTTTTTTTTGTGACAGAGTCTTGCTCTGTCGCCCAGGCTGGAGTCCAGTGGTGCGATCTCAGCTCACTGCAACCTCCGCTTCCCGGGCTCAAGCAATTCTCCTGCCTTAGCCTCCCGAGTAGCTGGGATTACAGGCATGTGCCACCACGCCTGGCTAATTTTTGTATTTTTAGTAGAGATGGGGTTTCACCATGTTGGCCAGGCCAGTCTCAAACTCCTGACCTCATGTGATCCACCCACCTTGGCCTCCCAAAGTGCTGGGATTACAGGCGTGAGCCACTGTGCCCAGCTGTTTATTGGCTTCTTTGATATTATTTGCTTTTTAAATGATGGTAATAACACATTGATTATAAATTTATTCATCCAACAAAGAATCATTGAACAACTCAGGAAAGGACTTTAGCCTTTTTACTCTGAATGTGAGGGGAGGTTTAGGGCAGAGTCTTGTGTGGGGCTTTATAGGACTCTATATAGGGGACCACCCTGGCTGCTGCATGAGGTCCTGTGTGGGACAGTAGGGGGACCAGAATCAGGTATCTGATAGGAAGCCACGTGAGAAATGAGGGTGGATTTGACTGGGGTGCAGTGAAGAAGGTGGTGAAGAAGATTCACTTTGGAGGCTGAGGTGACAGGGTTTGCCTCTGAGTTGGATGTGGGGTGTGAGAGAAAGAGAGGAGCCAAGGGTGACTTCAGGGGTTTAGGCCTGAAAAGCTGGTTGAATGGATTTGCCACTTTCCGAGATGGCAAAACTGCAGGAGGAACAGGTTTGGAGCTGAGAGTCGAGTGTTCTCTTCTGCGCAGGTTAAGCTCGAATTGCCAGTAGATTTCTTATTTTATGTTTTTGAGACAGGGTATCGCTTTGTTTCCCTGGCTGGAGTGCAGTGGTGCAATCACAGCTTCTACCTCCTGGGCTGAAGTGATTCTCCCACCTCAGCCTCCTGAGTAGCTGGGACTACAGGCATGTGTCACCATGCCTGGATAATATGTATTTTTTAATTTTTTGTAGAGACAGGGTTTCACTAAGTGGAGATGTTGGATTTGCACCCAAGCTGACGGCAGAGATGCAGTGTGGAAGTCATATTCCTGGAGATGGTGTTTAGGGCCATGTCCCGGACAGGAGGAGAGCAGGCTTGGCCACTGATGGGCTTTGCCGTCGGATGAGCTCAGGTCAGGCTCCCATTTTCCTCCTTGGGAGCCTCACAAATGCCAGTTTGTGGAGGTCATTTCTGAAGTGGTTCATTTCTCCAGAAAAGGCTTCCCCGCTCTTCCTGCCTGGGCTGAGCGCACCTGTGGCTGGAGGAAGGGGAGGCAGGAGGGGGAGAGGAGGCGGTGGTGATGGCCTCCAGCTCCTGCCTCGTCTGGTCCACGCCTGCAATGTTTGCTTAGCTCTGCAGGGTGGGGTCAGCCTACATGAGAAATTCGAAAACTCGCCAACATTTCAAACATCAGCAGAGACAAAATTCCTGTGAGACAGCAGCTGGCAGGCACAGAGTAGCAGCTGTCCCTTTGGTGGGGTGGGGGTCGGCACATGGTCTCCAAGGGTCCGAGGCTCACTGCTCCTGACCCTATCTGAGAGGTCCCTGTCATTTCCTACCCATTTTGCTAACAAAAGCTGTCTGAGAAGAAGGGGGAGGGCAGAAGGCACTGCCCTTGCCTCTGGGCAGCCTCATCCCAGCCCTTGGCACTCCAGGGTGCCAGTGAGGTCCCACCTGTGCCCCCTTAAGGAGAGGCTGGTAGATGGCTCATCCCCACGGGGAGAGTGAGTCCTGGACTCTGTGGCCCTGAGATTGTCACTTGCTCACCCCAATGAAGCGCTGCCCAGGGGAGATTACTGTCTTTGGAGTTTGGAGCGGGAGGGTGGGTGAAATCACTCAGCCAGAGGATGGAGAGGCTGCTAGTGAGATACAGGCCCCCTGCCCAAGCTTTAGGGGTGGAGGAAGGCAGGAGCTCAAAGGCATGGGGAGCTGAGACATTGAGAAGGAGAGGGGAGTTCCGGAGTCTAGGCCCCTCCCTCTCTCCTGGCCTCCTCCTGGGCCCAGTGGAGACAGGAGCCTGGAGCCTGGTTTGCGTCTTCTCTCTTCTGTGGGAGTGAGGGAAGGCTTTGGTCTCTAGGCTGAGCCAGTCTCAGGATCCTGTGTCCGTTGTCCCAGCTCTGCCCTAGCCTGCCATGAGCGCTGCAGGAGGCCTTCTGCAGACTGGCGCCCTGCCCCTGGGCTCACCTCTCATGTGAGAGTTGGAGGAGGTGCAGACCTGGCCAGTCACTGCAGTGTGCAGGGGGACTGGGAGGCCATCCCAGCACCTGGGATGTGGACAGCTTCCTGGAAGAAGTCACAGCTGAGTGTGTCTTTAGAAAGAAAAGCAGGAGTCAGCTAGGAAAGTTAGGTGATGGGCTTGGGGAGGGGAGAGAGAAGAGGAGGGGTCGGGGCCAATAGAGAAGATGAAAGCAGAAGGGGCAAAGGAGAACACAGCACCAAGGACCTCCAAGAAATGCACTTTGGCTGAAGTTTGAGGTGGGAGAGTTCAGGACTTGGGGGCCCCGTGTGGAGGGCAGAGTTGCAGGTGGGTGTCCTGCTCGAACTGATGGGGTGTGGCCCTTGGGGGCTGTGAGTTGGGGTGGACTTGATGAGTCGTACATTGAAGGAGACATAGGAATAAAGGACTTCTGGGTTTCTGGCTCATGCAGCTGGCTGGCTCTCATTGCTTTTGAGAGAAATGTGAGCTGGAGAGGGATTAGGAAGTAATCAATTGTGACGGCTCCAGCCGTGGGGTCGGCTCTGTTTAGCGATGGTGGACTTGGACTGTGGTGCTGGGAACCCCTTCCCTGTACCTTACAGCTGCAGGGCCTTGGGCAACTTTCTCCATTTCTTTGTGCCTCCGTTTCCTCATCTTTAACATGGAGAATAATTTTTGCTGTCCTCAGAGTTATTGTGTGGAATAAATGTACATGTGAACTGCTCAGAACAGCACGGGGCAGAAGAAGCGCTCTGTAAGCTTGAGCTCAGGCCGTGGAGCTGGGCAGGGTGTGAGGTGGAGGCCATCTCCAGGAAGCTCAGCTGCTGAAAGCAGGTCCGAGGGCTTGCACACCCACTTTCAAGGAATAGTGGGAGGGAAATGAGCCGCAGAATGGTGGGGAAATAGGAGGAAAGCCACGAGGGGAGGCAGGGGTCACAGGCCACGGGCCCTGGAACACAGGGAATGCAGCTGGGATGTGGGTGACGGGTGGCTGCTGGCATTGGTATGGAAGGTGCCAGTGCCTTGTCAGGGCGGAGGGCGACTAGAGATCAAGGTGAGGGGAAAAATAGCCACGAGACTAAAGGAGGCGTTGAGGATTCGAGAGCCTGAGGTGGGCTGGCCTGGGAGCCATGTCTGCTTGGACCAGCTCCTCCTCTTCCTCCCAGGGTTGAGGTTGTACAGAGATTTGTGACGCATCAACAGCTGTGAACTGCTGACCACATGTGCCACATGACACCATGTGATAGGCGTGTTATTACCTGGGTACCTGATGAACTGTTAGGTTTTATTGATTGTCACACGTATCAGGTTCTTCAGAGAAACAGGACCGGCAGGAGGTGGGTGGGTCCAGTCTGCAGGGTGGGCTGGCAGCTGGAGACGCGGAGAGACAGCTGATGTTCCAGTTTGAAGGCCATAGGGCAGGAAGAGTTGTTCATGTGGACAGAGTCCCAAGGCCATTTGCCGAGAACACCCTCTTACTTGGGGGAGGGTCAGCCTTTTCATTCTGTTTGGGCCCTCAGCTGTTGGACAAGGCCCGCCCACAGGAAGGAGAGGGATCTACTTTCCTGATTAAGATGCTGATGCCCTCGCAGAAACACCCAGAACAATTTTTTTTTTTTTGAGATGGAGCCTTGCTCTGTCTCCCAGGATGGAGTGCAGTGGTGTAATCTTGGCTCACCGCAACCTCCACCTCCTGGGCTCACGCGTTTCTCCTACCTCAGCCCTCTGAGTAGCTGGGATTATAGGCGTGTGCCGGCACACCCAGCTAATTTTTGTATTTTTAGTAGAGACAGGGTTTCCCCATGTTGGCCAGGCTGGTCTCAAACTCCTGACTTCAGGTGATCTGCCTGCCTCGGCCTCCCAGTGCTGGGATTACAGGCAGGAGCCACCACGCCTAGTCCAGAACAATGTCTGACCAAGTATCTGCGCTCCACATAGCTCAGTCAAGTTGACACATAAAATTAACCATCACAACACATTCACTTGTGTTGCAGTAAATCTGGAAGCATAAACATGGGGCGTGTTGTCAGGTGCACACCTCCAGTGGCCACATCTTCCTGACCTGACAGAGGGAAAGACACATCTCCTATTGAAACCGCACTTTGGCAAGGCTCCGGCGTGCCGCTCTGTGGATGATGCACAGGGCCTGGGTTCCAGAGCATGCCAGCTGCCCTGCAGTGACTGGCATAAAGGTCGGATGGGGACAGGAGCACAAGAACAAGATGGGGTGAGACAGGAAAGATAGTTGGACGTCTCCATGAATATGTTAGCCTAGGATGTCTCTGAAGCTGGAGTTGATGGTGACCTTTCCTTTTAGATTTGAAATTCAGGCTTCAGTGACTTCAGGCCCATATTTTATATGTTATACATTAACAGAATGCTACTGGAAGGAGAGACCCGAGCCAGGGGGGTCTGTGAAGTGCATGCTTAGTTAGCGAGTAGCTGAAAAACATTAATTAAAAACCAGGATACCTAACTCATTGCTGGTGGAGTGAGAGTGTTTAAAATCTCTAAGACTGAGGGAAAATAGCCGTGGTAAAGGGGTTCAGCGGGAACTTACCTGGCAACCCCATGTGCTCCCTCGCCCTGTGGACGTGATCCTGGCTAAAGGGCAGGGCTGTTTGAGTCTCGCTTACTGATTTTAGAAATACAGCACTTTTCCTCACCTTTTCTCTTAGCATAGGACAATTCGTGAATTAAACTTTTCTTAACCTAGTATTTTAGCATCCTGTTTGCAACTTGTGCATTGTATGTACGGTAGGTTCTTATTTTTTGTAACAGTACAAAAATTAGCTGAGAAAGTCATTAGATTTTCTCAGATACATGTTCTCACAACTGATACTGGTGAGGTTCTATGTGTAAATAAGTTTGTGGACTAAGACCTTTTCATACAATACCTCATGTGATTCCTAAAACAACCCAATGTGTTAGATATACTGTTATTACAGAAGAGGAAATGAAGGCCATGAGAAGCCATATAGAATTTGAATTTAGAGCTGTCTGATTCTGGAGTGTACTTTATCCCTCTCTACTCCCACTGATGTTATGAAACTGCTGAAAACAAGAATTACATCCTGGAAGGGAATTTTTCATACCCATCTTCATGAAGAGCTACAGGACAAGGCTTCTGACTTTTTTTAGGTTAGCTTAGTGTCATTGTGTGTTGGTGACTGAAGGAAGCTAGCTGGCGCAGCCCCCATGTGTGCAAGGCCCCCGAGTACACCTGATAGAGCCCTATCTGGTGTATATGGGTGCATGTCGCTGGCATCAGCACCCTGCCGGGGTGAGGGTAGTTCCTGGAGCTACTGGGATGAAATGCAGAGCTCCCAACCTGGAGGAGTGCATGGCCCAGTGGAGGGGACAGGGCAGTGACCAAGTACAGTGGGCTCTGCGGTAGCTGACCCAGGAAGAGGGGCCTCAGCCAGGGCAGTGGGCGGACGGCCACACGGGCGACCTCCTGGAGCAGCTGTGCTGGAGTAGATGGAGGCTGAGAGCACAGACAGGCAGGAGGTGGCCAGGGATGTCATTGCAGGCACAAGGGATCGTGTCCAAAGACATGGAGGTACAGGAGGGAGGACACTCGAGGGGGCTTGAGCCTGGCATGGGGCATGCTGCACTGGCTGGGTGTGAAGGGCCTTGCACACCTGACGCAAGACAGCAGCCCGATTGTGAGGCCAGGTCTAGTGGAAGAGGCTGGCCACAGGGTCACCTGCCCTGCCGGTAGGAGGTACAGGCATGTTCGAGCCCCATGGCCTTCCTTATGACACACTCACAAAGAAAGTCATCAGAGAAACTGCAATAATAAATATTAATAAAAGCAGAAAACAGTTAATATTTTAAAAGATTATGAAGGCTAGGTGTAGTGGCTCACGTCTTAATCCCAGCACTTTGGGAGGCCAAGGCGGGAGGATCACTTGAGGCCCGGAGTTTGAGACCAGCCTTGGCAATATTGTGAGACCTCAGCTCTACAAAATAAAAATAAAAATGATCCGGGTGTGGTGGTGCGTGCTTGTAGTTGCAGCTACTGGGGAGGCTGAGGCGGGAGGATTGCTTGAGTTCAGGAGGTCAAGACTACAGTGAGCCAAGATTGCGCTACTGCACTCCATCTGGGGCAACAGAGAGAGACCCTGTCTCAAGAGAAAAATAACAACAGAGCATAACACAACACAGCATCCTGCCTCTGAATCCACTCTTCCCACTCTGTAACCCATGACTCGGCCCTGTTTTCCTGGCAGACACACCCAGATTGCAGCATTCTCCAAGCTGCCCCAAGGGCCCCCAGCACCCGCCTCCTCCACACACACAGCTGTGTATGTTTTGAATGTGGAAAACTGAGTGTATAAATACCAGTGAGCTTAGATAAGGTGACACAAAAGGACATATTACAAAATCTTCTAGCATTTAGTTAACTGTGAGCTCAGTTTGCAGCAGCCAAGGACTCTTTATGTATTCACTCAGCAGGTGTTCCTGGAGACCCCCATGAGGCAGCCCCCATGCAGGGTGCACCATGGCCTGTTGGAGGTGGACAGAGACAGAGAGGGTACGGTTCCTTACCCAGGCTGGTTGAGCAGACACATGGAGTGATAAGTGCTGTGGGTGCCAGTTGGTGGCTTGTGTAAGTGCTGTAGTCACAGTTGGGTGAGTGCCCCTCTGCCCGCAGAAGCTGGAGGCTCCTCGTGTGGAAGGTGATGTTTGAACTGAGTCATGAAGGAGGAGGACAGTGGGCTGGCTGAGGCGGTTCCATCAGGAGACTCCAGGGTTAATGATTCCATGTGACAGGGCCATGGCATTCTCAGAGCTCGGAGGGGAGGGGAGGGGAGCTGAGAAAGGGGTCGGGAAAGGCCCGCAGCTGCTGAGTTGATGGTTTGTTTGGTTTCTTCACAGAGGCCAGTAAGAGGAGCAGGGGAAGTCTAGTTAGTAAGAGGTATGGGGTGGGGTGGTCTGCTCCACAAAGTCATCCAGGGACCCAGCTTTGTCCTCCCTCATTGCTCCGAGGTGTTTCTTCCTGCATGGGCAGCACCACACCTACTTTGTAGCCTGTGGCGAGGGGGAATGGGACACGAGGAAGTGCAAGGCAGTATCCTTTTGAGGATGTGACTCGGAAGTTGCAGGTCTTGCTTCCAGTCCCATCCTCTGGGGCAGAACTTGGTGCTGAGGCCACACGTATCCGCGTGGCGTGCAGATTGCGAGGCAGCTCTGTGCTTGCTCCAACTTGGAGGTTCTGTTCCTAAAAGGAAGAAGGGGAGACTGGACGGTTGGGGTCAAACGGTCTCTGCTACAAGGGCAAATCTGGAAGCTATTGTATGCTCCCTTCAGGGGTTTTGACTTTATCCACATAGTGACAGGGCGCCACCAAGTGCTCTGCTGGGGAGACGCATGGTCACCGTGACCATGTTTTAGGAAGTGTTTTAGGAAGTGCGTCTGGCTGTGCCGGGAGAGTGGGTCTGAGTGCAGAAAGCAGATCTGGTCTAGCTCCAGGAGGTGGGACTTGTGGATGGAAGCACTGGATCTTTTCAACAGGGCAACCAGAAAAACAGCCAGACAGAAGGACCTGGGTGGTCAGCACTCACACAGACACTAGTGTTCCCGTTTGGAAAAATGTTACAGTCTATTCAAGCAGCCCAATGTGTGTTTTATTCATTCTTTCAAAGAACTCTGTGTACCTGCTGTATGTGTATCTGCTGAATGCCAGGGAGCATTCCTGATGCTAGGGGTACAGAAGGGAAGCAGAAAGAGCTCTGCCCTCAGAAGCCTCTGCCTGGGAGAGACAAACAGTCAACAACAAAACAGACAGGAAGGACGAAGGGAAGTAGAAAGAGCTCTGCCCTCTGAGCTCCTGCCTGGGAGAGACAGTCAAAAACAAAACTGACAGGAAGGATGGTTTCAGATGGGATATGATAAGTTGTAGAAGGATCAGAAAACAGGAAGTCCTTGGGGGCAGAAACAGATTTGGTTAGGATCAGTGAGAAAACCCCAGAGCACAGCAGGAGAGCAACTTGGGGCTGACCTGGAGGTGAGCTGTGAAGGGCTCGCCCTGGGATTTGGGATTTGGAGTTTCCCAAGGGCCCTGGGGTTTGGGATGTGTTCTGTGAGCAGCGGGAAGCCATTGGATCATTTTCTGCAGTAAAGTGATGTGATGTAATTGGTGTCTGAAAATTCCCCATCCAGCTGCTGCGTAGAGGCTGCAAGGGTGGACAGGTGGAATACCAGCCACCCTTGCAGGTAGCTTTACGGCTGCTCCCCATGTGGGGATGCCACAAGCATGAAGTAAAGCCACTGTCTTCTCAGGTGGTGGTCCTGGGTTCAGAACCCACCACCACCTGCCCACCCCACCCTCTGAGGTGGAACATCCTGGTCTCCTAGTGGCTCTCTTCACGTGGGAGTTTGAGACTCTGCTGTAGCTCCATGCTACTGAAGTGAGCACCCCTGCATCAGGATCACCATAGAGCTTGCCAGAAATGCAGCTCTCAGACCCCAGTCAGACCTATGCAGCACAGTCTGCCCTTCCTCGAGATCCCAGAGGCTCTGCTGCCATATCCTCTCTGGGGCTGTGTCCCCTGGTTAGGCTGCCTTTCTCACCCCAGCTCTATGCACACACTCCCCACAACCCCACACCACACCAACACACACACACACCCAGAAATCCATACACACCCAGAGATACACACAGAGACACACATACCCTGCATCTTCCCACACCACACCGATACACACACACCCAGAGATAGACATACAGACACACCCTGCATCCTCTCACACCACAGCAACACACACACACACACTCAGAGATACACACAGAGACACACACCCTGACTCCCCCCATACCACATGAACACACACTTACAGGTACACAACAGAGACACACACACATCAGGAATCACCGTGGCCATACATGAGACAAGCTTTGTGCCGAAGGCCTGTCTGGCCAACTCAGGGTTGAGGGTCCTGGACCATGGGCAGGTGCTACGGGAGCCACATGTGAGGAGTGTGAGATTCACAGACAAGGCCTGTGGAGCTTGATTTGTTGAGAGTGCTGTGTGCAAATTGGTGATTTGAGAAAATTGACCTGGTGGCAATGAGCAGGAACTAGGAAACCCTGGCCAGAGGCAGGGCCTGGGCGGTAGGAGCTGGAGGCTGTCATAGGAATATGAAGTCCTGGAGTTATGGCTACCCAGTGGACGTGGCTATGTGGATGCTGTATGCTTTTTTTGGTATGACCTATCACATTCTGAATTTTCTATAACATATATCTGTTTTTTTTGCAACCAAGATTAAAACAAAAACTGCCTTGGCTCAGTACAGCATGGGCCAGCTCTGGGATGTAGGCAGTGAGAAGAGCAGGCAGCCCCGTATGGGGAGGAGCACATGGGAGGCTGAGTTTCGGGGGCTCCTGCCTGTTCTGTAGAATTCCCCGTGTGCTTCTTCTGGCAGCACAGGGCCTGGCATGAGCGGGTCCTTGGTGTGTGCTTATCAGAAGACGTGATGGATGTCACGTCCGGGCACCTGGCCAATTGATGGTCCTTTTGAGAGAAATACAGGATTCTGGGATGTAGCTAGTTTAGGAAGAAGGCTCTGAGTTCGTTTTTAGGTGCCCTGACTTTGTCATCATGATGAGGGAGACACCAAGTTGTTAAGACAGACAGAAATGGGCAAGAGCTGGGCGCGGTGGCTTACGCCTGTTATCCCAGCACTTTTGGAGGCAGCGGTGGGAGGATCGCTTGAGCCCAGGAGTTTGAGATCTGCCTGGCTAGCATAGCAAGACCCTGTCTCTTCAAAAAATAAAAAATGAGCTGGGTGCAGTACCACGTGCCTGTAGTCCTAGCTATTGGGGAGGCTGAGGTGGGAGGATCACTTGAGCCCTGGGGTTTGAGGTTACTGTGAGCTGTGATTGTGACACCACACTTCGGCCTGGGTGACAGAGAGACCCAGTCTGTAAAACAAAACAAAGCAAAACAAAACAAAACAAAAAGGAGAAGAAAGGCCTGGGCTGGACCAGAACTGGTCCCTCTGGAGTTGTCCAGGGACTGATTAGCCACTCTTTATCCCTTCCTGTTTGGGTTTTCCTGGGGTTCTTGGGACCATCCCAGTCCTTGCTCCTATGTATAGCTGTGATGGGTTTAGACCAGTGTGTTGGCAGCTTGCACAGCTGCGGAGCCTGTGTCGGAGCTCAGCCCTGTGGATCCTTGCATGAACTCTCAGACAGCTGATGCTGCTCCAGCCCAGAGCGCAGTGAGAGCTGGCCATGGTTCCTGAAACACAGTTTAGCTCTCCCGGGTTTCTCAGTGGGAACACTTACAATCAGATTCAAGGGCATATCCCATTTCATGAGATAAAGTGAATTAGGGAAAATAAGCTTTTACTTTACATGGAAATCTCCTAAATTTGAATTCATGGGATTATACAGGGCACAGGTGTGTAACATGATCTTGTTTTGGGCCGTTCTTACAGAGGAAGTTTCATGCTCTTTTCAAAACCCCTGTGTTTTTCTTTTACTCGAAGAGAAATTGTTTCACAGGTGCAACAAAATAATTTTGAAATAATTTCAAGTAATGGAGAAATAATTTTTCTTGTAAAAGAATAATGGTGGAGTCATTAAGGCTCACTAGAAACCCAGAGAGCCTAGGCTGTGATATTAGCTCTGAGGTCAATGATACAAGAAGTCAGTGACCCACAGAGACACACCTGCTGCCCCCGCCCCCACCCCCCCCCCCCAATGGCAGGCTGAATACAGAGGGGACTCGAAGGAGTGGATAATTCCTTTGCCTGGAGGAGGATGTTTGCATGTTTAACCCAAATCCCGTACTTTTATTTCAGATCATCAGAAAAGCCCTTACTGAGGAAAAACGTGTCTCAACAAAAACATCAGCTGCAGATCTTGTGACAGAAACAGATCACCTTGTGGAAGATTTAATTATTTCTGAGTTGCGAGAGAGGTTTCCTTCACACAGGTAGGTGTACTCCTCTGGGAAACACCCCCAGTAACCCTGGCCACACTCATAGAAAATGCAGGGTCTGCCGGGGTCAGGGGGCTCTGTCGTTTGTTGATGTGGCCAGACGTGAAGCCCTAAGCCACGCAGCCTAACCTGCAATTTGTCAGTTACTTAGTAAGCAAACTCAGCCCTGTTTTCGTTCTTTTTACTGTCATCTTAACAACCATCACGTCAGTGCATCCTCTTATGAATATTGAAGCAGCTCTTTTTACAACACATGTTCAGGAAAAGCTCCTTGCACCCCTGTACTCAACCATTTGTTATTTCTGGAAGGACCCACTAGAAGTGTGACCCACCCTAAGAAGCCTGGAGTGGTGATGTCCCCTGGTGGCCTGTGCCTGTTCAGCTGCCTGGGCAACTTTCCCAGGAGGATGGGATGCCAAGTGGCACTGGCAGCCGCGTGGGGCCCCCGGCCCACCACTAGTGCTTAGTGATGCACGCCCCCTCACCCAGGCCAGAGGGCACAGTGGGAATGGCTGCCACAGCCGGGCCCCAGAGCTGTCCCTGCAAGAGGCCTGTATGAGCACCTCTTAACCTTTTTGGGGTCACCCTTTGAGTATTTGATGCTAGCTATTAATCTTTTGTTCAGAAAAATTAAAATATTTACACAGCATTTTGCATAGCATTTTAAGGGAGCCATGAACCCCAGATTGAGACATCTTCTTTAACTCTGGGGGGCTCTAAGGCCCCTCTCTCACCTCTAGAGTTCTGCAGTATAAATGCTGAAGACCCTGCAAGGGATCTTTTTTCTTCGTTACATAGAATCTTTTAAAGATGTTGGATTCTTAAAACTGGAATACCAGTTATTGGATTTCTGGCTGTAGGGTATTATAACTGTCAGGTTCCAGGTTTATATGGACTTAGGTGGCAGAAATATAGATGGTACTCTCCCTCAGTGTCCATTCAGCACATGGTAGGCTTAAAATACTTTTCTTTACATTTATTTTTATATATTTTTTAAGAGATAGGGTCTTGCTCAGTTGCCCAGGTTGGTGTGCAGTGGCATGATCATAGCTCACTGCAGCCTTGAACTCCTGGGTTCCAGTGATCCTCCTGCTTCAGCCTCCTGAGTAGCTGGGATTACAGGAGCCACTCCACCTGGCTCTTTTTTTTTTTTTTTTTCTGTGAATGATTATATAAATGAAAGAACAAGCCAGTGTTAAACACTTACCTTCTTTTTTTTCCCGTCATCTCCTTCTAACTTGTTAGGTTATCTCAAGGTTACCAGCTCTCCCTCTGAATTTCTGTTTGCCAGTCGCTCATGTTTGTTTTGTTGACAACCTTTGAGTTTAAGCTTCTCTTACTTCCTATTTCCCTACTCTGCTTGAGGTCAGGATCCCAAGAATTGGTTACAATAGTTATAGGATGTAAAGTGTTTGTGATTTTTTTTTTTTTTTTTTTTTGAGATGGAGTCTTGCTCTGGCGCCCAGGCTGGAGTGCAGTGGCGCGATCTTGGCTCACTGCAAGCTCTGCCTCCCAGGTTCACGCCATTCTCCTGCCTCAGCCTCCTGAGTAGCTGGGACTACAGGCGCCCGCCACCACGCCCAGCTAATTTTTTGTATTTTTAGTAGAAACAGGGTTTCACCTTGTTAGTCAGGATGGTCTCGATCTCCTGACCTCATGATCCGCCCGCCTCGGCCTCCCAAAGTGCTGGGATTACAGGTGTGATCCATTACGCCCGGCCCCAGTGTTTGTGATTTTTAAAAAGCCTTTTAAAACCTAATTTTAGGGTGGCTCACACCTGTAATCCCAGCACTTTGGGAGGCTGAGGCGGGCGGATCACGAGTGAGGAGTTCAAGACCAGCCTGAACAACATGGTGAAACCTCGTCCCTACTAAGAATACAAACATTAGCCGGGTGTGGTGGCATGGGCCTGTAATTCCAGCCACTCGGGAGGCTGAGGCAGGAGAATTGCTTGAACCTGGGAGGCGGAGGTTGCAGTGAGCCGAGGTCACACCACTGCACTCCAGCCTGTGTGACAGAGCAAGACTCCGTCTCGAAAAATAAATAAATAAACCTAATTTTAATCAAAGAGCAGTAGCAAAAGAATTTATCATATGGATTCTTTGAGAGGAAGCATGCTGCAGTAACGAGCCGGCTGTTTCCAGGTCCTTTATTAACCATATTGGCCTAGAGGTTTCTGCAGTGATGATCCGTGTGGCCGTGGCATGGGAGGGCTGGCTCATCTGTGTGGGGTCTGGTAAAGGCTTGGAGGAGATGCAGGATCAGGCACAGTGAAGTTATTGGGGCTGTGATGTGTTTCAGTCAGGTCACTTGGACAAACTGCACTCCGAGATTACACGCAACCCACTGTTGGGTTAATGTGTGCAGTTGGTTCCATTTGTAAAAGGTAAATTTAGATACTCGCTGTTGTGTACACAAGGTAAAAGTTAATGTATTATGGGGTGAGCACAGGTACCTCCCTCCACCCTTGAGGCCTTAGGGTTGCCAGGGACCGCCAGACTCCAGAGTTCCTTTGGAAAACCATGACGCAGAGCAGGGGATTATAGGTAGGGTGAGACAGGCTTACCTGGGAGCGTGCCCGGGCTGAACACCAGCCTCTATCTCTGAAAAGGCTCCCTGGTAGGGTCAGACCCACACACCTGTCCAGGAATCAGTGATTGAAAGCTGGGGTTCCCAAGCTCTAGCCCACAAGCCAGTGGACTGTGGCTGCACCACGGTCAGCCCCAGTCTGTGTGTCACCCCCATCTTCCCTAGCTCTGAGGGTGAATGTGTGGACACGGTGAAAGCAGCTGTTCTCTTCTCTGCTCAGTGTGCCTCAAAAATTGACATCAAATGCAGTTGTTTTTCAACATATTTATGTGAAGTGAGTTTTTTTTGCCAATGACTGAGATTAAAAGGAAAGTAAATTTTGGGGATTTAATTGTATTTTAGATCATAGAAAAGTTGATAAATTTGTGATGAGAGAAAATTGTATACATATTGTAAAATAGGACATTGTGATTTTTTTCTGCTTTCAAAGTATTTAAATATATCCCTTAAACAATATATTTAATTTGAAGTTGCCTCTCATCCTCCTTTAGGAAAGACTTTTATTCTGAGCTTTTCTCTTTCCTTGATTTTAGTCTTTCATGAAATGATATTAAAAATAGACTTAATAACATTTTTTTAAAAACCTGATACCGGCTCCCCAGTTTTATTATTTTATTTCACTCATCCATGAAATCCAAAGGTTTGGTCCTTGACCTGGAAGACAGGTGTAGACTGAATCAAAGAATGATAAGGTTTAAACTTCCTTCTGGTGGGGTGCAGTGGCTCATGTCTGTAATACTAGCACTTCAGGAGGCCAAGGTCAGAGGATTGCTTGAGCCCAGGAGTTTGAGACCAGCCTGGGCAACATGGTGAATCCCCATCTCTACAAAAAAATTTAAAAATCAGCTGGGCATGCTGGTGCACGCTTATGCTCCCAGCTACTTGGAAGGCTGAGGTGAGAGGCTCGCTTGAGTCCTGGAGGTCGAGTTGTGATGCTGCCACTGCAGTCTAGCCTGGGTGACAGAGCAAGACCTTGTCTCAAAAAAAAAAAAAAAAAATGTAGATTAAAAGGAACCTTTGCAGACTGTTGGTGAGAATGTAAATTGATGCAGCCGCTATGAAAAACCACACTGCACTGCAGCCTGGGCAACAGAGTGAGACCCTGTCTCAAAACAAAAAAATAAATAGGCTGGGCGCGGTGGTTCACACCTGTAATCCCTGCACTTTGGGAGGCCGAGGCGGGTGGATCACTTGAGGTCAGGAGTTCGAGACCAGCCTGGTCAACATGGTGAAACCCCCATCTCTACTAAAAATACAAAAAATTAGCTGGGCATGGTAGTGCGTGCCTGTAATCCCAGCTACTCAGGAGGCTGAGGCAGGAGAATCGCTTGAACCTGGGAGGTGGAGGTTACAGTGAGCTGAGATCACGCCACTGCACTCCAGCCTGGGGAACAAGAGCAAAACTCTGTCTCAAAAAATAAAAAATAAATAAATAAAATTGCTTCTGTCACTGGCTCTAGCAGCTTTGGCAAATCTCACCACTTAGGGCCTCGAACTCCTCACCTGTGAATGAGGGACCTGACCATGGTCATCCCTGAAGTCCCAGCATTTAACTCGTAACATGACAAAAAGCAAACCAGGGCTGGGCACAGAGGCTCACGCCTGTAATCCCAGCACTTTCAGAGGCCGAGGTGGGTGGATAGCTTGAGATCAGGAGTTCGAGACCAGCTTGGCCAATATGGTGAAACCCCGTCTCTACTAAAAACAGGAAAACAAATTAGCTGGGCCATGGTGGTGCATGCCTGTAGTCCCAGCTACTTGGAAGGTTGAGACAGGAGAATCGCTTGAACCTGGGAAGTGGAGGTTGCAGTGAGCTGAGATTGCACCATTGCACTCCAGCCTGAGCATCTCAGTGAGACTCCATCTTAAAAAAAAAAAAGAAAGAAAGAAAAGAAAAAAAAAGGCAGCATGATAAGGCCGGGTTTTTATAGATTGGGTCTTTGGAGTGTGCTGTTGGCCTTGGCCACATTAGCTGTCTCCTGCCATGCCCTGGCTTTGTGGGGCGCCTAAACCTGTTTTCAGATGATGATTTTGAGTGAGATACAAGTGTAGCTACTTGGAAAAGATTCAGTAGCATCCCCGAGCTATAGTGATAGAAACCCCGTCCTTGTCCCTTCTGTGGAGCAGCCTGTTGGAGCTTCTCTGGGCTGGCCTAGGCCCAGAGATGAGGCCGGCAGCTCAAGGGTCTAGTGTTTTTAGCTGTCTTCCCAGCCCTGCTCCAGAGCCCCCATGTAACCTGCTGCCCTGCAGTGCCCAGCACAGAGCAGTGTCTGTTGAATGCGTGAGTCAAGCAAAACATCAAACAGAGTCCTTGACATGGGAAAAACATGCTCCCAGCCACCACCAGCTGGACATTGACATCCAGTTGCTTTCCCACTGGGCAGTGGCTTGTGAAGATGGGGACAGAGTATCATAAATCATCTCCTTTGTGGACAGCAGGGATGATCCTGACCTTCTTGTCACAGACTAAACAGACTAAGTAGCCGGAAGAAAAAAAAAAGAAAGAAAGAAAAAAGGGGCTTAAAGGCACTTAGCTGTCAAAATTATAAGGAGGGTTTGTTAAAACTATTTTTTAAAAAAGAAAAGTGGTTAAGTTATGCAGTAGGATATAATATTCTATAATAACTTATTACCAAACTTTTAGCCTTAATCCAGTTGCTATTTTCCTCTTGTCTATTGGATAGACGTATGGAATATTCTTTTTTTCCCTAAATTTAGTCATGTGCATTTTTTTTCCTATTTATATTGTGGGTTTTTTTTTTTTTTTTGAGATGGAGTCTTGCTCTGTAGCCCAGACTGGAGTGCAGTGGTGCAATCTCTGCTCACTGCAACCTCCGCCTCCCGGGTTCAAGCGATTCTCCTGCCTTCCAAGTATCTGGGATTACAGGCATGCACCACTATGTCTGGGTAATTTTCGTATTTTTAGTAGAGACGGGGTTTCACCATGTTGGCCAGTCTGGTCTTGAACTCTTGACCTCAAGTGATCCACCCACCTCAGCCTCCCAAAGTGCTGGGATTACAGGCGTGAGCCACCGTGCCCTGCCTATATTGTGGATTTTATGTAGATGTTCCAGTGGCTTTTAGGAAGGTCTTTATGATTTCACACATCTGTCTACAGTCATGTCTGCAGAGCAGACTCTCCCCACTCCCTCTGCAGAGAGCTGTAAAACATTGTCTTTCATCTCACAGGTATTAGCTTCCTACATGAGTAAAATCAGGTTTAAGTGAATAAAAATTGTGCATCTCTTCCCATGTACCAGGGAAGTATTTTTGGTGCCTCCAAAGACCAAGCACAGTTCACGCCTCTGCTGGCCTTCACACCGCTGCAGCCACACAGTGCAGAAGGCTGCTCCCTGCTGCCCACAAGCATGAGGCAGGTGGGAAGGGGGATGCTTGTGCCACCTTGTAGGCGGGCAGGCAGTCTCATGGGCAGAGGTGTACACAAGGTGGGTGATGAGGAAGACAGCTCATCCAGTGCTCAGTGTGGGTACTTAGAGTTATTCTCATAAAAAATGTGAGGCAGAGTTAGTCAGGTGTGGTGATGCATGCCTGTGGTCCCAGCTACTCAGGAGGCTGAGGCAGGAGGATTGCTTGAGCCCAGCGGTTTGTGGCTTCAGTGAGCCATGATCGTGCCACTGCACTCCAGCCTGGCTGACAAAGCGAGACCATGTCTCCAAGAAAAAAAAAAAAATTTCTAAAAGTACTTGCTGGGTTACACTAAATGAAACCTAAAAAACAAATAGATAAATAATAAAGGTTACACACAGCAGAAGCTATGTTAACAAATTAACTTATATTAATAGTTGCTGCTGGGAAAACAAGCTGCTTGGTGACTTCCCTAAAGGGTGTCCCACACATCTGGCGAATGAACAGACAGAGCTCCTGCTCCCGAGTGTCCTGGGAGGCACGTGGGCATGCCGCGTGGGTGGTCTGGGTGCTGCAGCGTGAGTTGTCGTGGGTGTGGAGTGTCAGTGCCTGCAGACCCACACTGCCTCCTCCTTCAGGGCTCACTGGCGGTTTTCTTTCCACCGCTTCAGTTTCCTACTTGAAGTCAGGTTTAAAAAGGAGAAGAATTGCACATTCCTCCTCAGTTTCTTAGAAACTGTGCCTGAGTCATTTCTAGTCCCTCTGGACCTGAGTCATTATCTGTTCGCTGCTTTGTCAACCTTGTGCCCAGTTTAAGCTTTCGTAGTTGCTCCTTGTATGTGTGTTTTCAGGGTGTGGAGCGTTTTCTTTAAAAACGTCATTGCAAGCCATTACAGAAGAGGAAAGTCACATAGCTACAGAAGACATGGAAAAACAGATTTAGTGCCTGAAGTTTCTAGGAAAACTGGCAGTGCTGACAGCACTTATGGTCACGCCCTAAGTGGAATCATCACCTGTGTGTCTCCTGCAGGCTGCTGTTGTCAGGAGGCAGCCTCTCCACCCCCTTCCCCGGCTGCCATTGTGGCTTCTCCCCACCATTTTTCCTCCTAGATCTGTTTGGGGAGCACCAGTTCCTGAGCAGGGGCTCTGGCTGGTGGGCCTGTGCATCACCTGACCTAGAAGCATGTGGACAACTGAGAGTGGAGAGGCAGTTCCTGCAAGGAGCAAGGCGTGCAGTGTAGATGAAGAACCAGAAGCCTGGGTTCACTGCATCTCATCTGCCTTGCCTGGCTAGGCTGAAAGCTCCAGGGGCAGACTGAGCCTGCCCAGGCTCTCCAGGAACAGCTGATGATTCCTTGGGTGTCTTGCTTAGTGCTCCTGGCTTGACTTGACCTGGTCTTCTTGGCTCAGAAGCCCCTGCTTATTCGTGGGTTTCTCCAGGGGGCCGGGGAGGAGGTGGCACAGCCTGAGATGATGCATGCGTGCACTTGTCGTATCCCAGGGTTGTATTTCTAGATAATTTATCAGCAAAATGGAGGGGCTGGATGACTCTGCATCCCAGGCATGAACTTCATAACCCAGCAGTGGAAGGATGGTCCCAGAGTGGATGGGGACCAGGGTGGTTACAGTGTGTATGGCAGCTCCCGTGCATAGAAAAGTGACATCGGGCCAGGCGTGGTGGCTCACGCCTGCAATCCCAGCACTTTGGGAGCCTGAGGTGGGCGTATCACGAGATCAGGAGTTCAAGACCAGCCTGGCCAGCATGGTGAAACCTCATCTCTACTAAAGATAAAAAAAATTAGCCAGGCGTGTGGCGCACGCCTGTAATCCCAGCTACTCGTGAGGCTGAGGCAGGAGAATCGCTTGAACCCGGGAGGCAGAGGTTGCAGTGAGCTGAGATCGCGCCATTGCACTCCAGCCTGGGCGACAGGGCGAGACTCTGTCTCCAAAAAAAAGTGACATCGAATACCATGAGATGCCTGCTGTTGCCTCTCAGCATCTCGGTGGGAGGACAGCACTGCCAGCGGCTCTGTCTGTTGCTGCAGGGGTGGCCCACATCTGCTGTGTCCACAGTGGTAGCCGCTCACCCACGTGACTGCCAAGCACTTGAAAGGTGGCTCATGAGACTGAAGAACTGAAGTCTTTATTTAATTCAAATGTAAGCAGCCATATGCGGTGACTGGCTACTGTAAGGCGCTGAGCGGTCACAGAGGTTTTCATTTCAGTCTTTCCATTCACACTAAAGTCTCCAGTCTTATCCAAAAGTTTATTGATGCCAAATCTTAGACCACATGGTTCGTGCGGGAAAGTGGCTTCCAGGAGGCTGATGACCACAGTGGATAATACACCAAACACCAGGACATGGGACGCTTCTTTCTTTCTTTCCTTCTTTTCTTTTCTTTTCTTTCTTTCTTTCTTTCTTTCTTTCTTTCTTTCTTTCTTTCTTTCTTTCTTTCCTTTCTTTCCTTTCTTTCCTTTCTTTCCTTTCTTTCCTTTCTTCCCTCCTTCCCTTCTTTATTTCTCTCTCTCTCCTTCCTTCCTTCCCTTCCTTCTTTCTTTTCTTTTTCTTTTCTTTTCTTTCTTTTCTTTTTTTTGAGATGGAATCTCACTCTTGTCACCCAGGCTGGAGTGCAATGGCATGATCCCGGCTCACTGCATCCCTCCCGTCCTGGGTTCAAGCGATTCTCCTGCCTCAGACTCCCAAGCAGCTGGGATTATAGGCGTGCGCCACCACCCCCAGCTAATTTTTGTATTTTTATTTCTTTTTCTTTTTGAGATGGAGTCTCACTCTCCCAGGCTGGAGTGCAGTGGCGTGATCTCAGCTCACTGCAACGATAGGATCACTGCAACCTCCGGCTCACTGCAACCTCCACCTCCTGGGTTCAAGCAATTCTCCTCTCTCAGTCTCTCAAGTAGCTGGGAGTACAGGCGCCCACCACCACGCCCAGCTAATTTTTGTATTTTTAGTAGAGACAGGGTTTCACCATGCTGGCCAGGCTGATCTCGAACTCCTGACCTCAGGTGATCTGCCCGCCTTGGCCTCCCACAGTGCTGGGATTACAGGCGTGAGCCACCGTGCCTTGCTTGTTTTTCACTTATTTTCTTTTTCTTACTCTCTGCAGGTCTCCTTTTTCTCTAGTACACATGTGAACCCGGCACAGGAACTGGATAGAAAACCTCTCAGCAAGGCCACATAGTCATGCACAGAACAGATGTTTGCTTAGCGCCTGCCCAAGGCCTCACCCTTAGTGAACTTGGGACAGTCCAAGAGTGTCAAAAGCACTGCCCTGAATGCTTTAGATCTAGTCTTTTCTTTGATCCTGAGAATGCCTTTGGAAGGTGTAAACAGCGGCCAGCTCCACAGGGACCAGCCTGCAGAAGGTGGGCTGCGAATACACCTGACCACAGCATCTTCCCTGTGTGTGTGGGCCTGCGTGTGGGTGGGGTGCAGGAGGAAGGGTGACAGTGCATGGGGCGAGAGTGCTTTCCCTTGTTTTTGGCCTGAGCAGGGGGTGCTGGGAGTTGCCATTTGTGGAGGTAGAGGCAAGTAGAGAAAACCAGGAGTTCCCTTCTGTGCAGGTGAATCTTGAGAGAACATTGTCTCGGTCAGGTTCCTAGCAGGACAGATGCACACTCAAGTGAGGATTGTAGGGGGCCTTGTTTGCAGAGGGACTCATTACAAAGGAGGGGCCAGCCCAGGGCCTGCTGCAGAGTGCAGGAGCAGCATGTCCCTCTAGCAGGAATGTGTCAAGCAGGCCACATGGAGGAGTGGAGCCTGCACAGGGCACATGGGGCAGGGGCGGGCAGGGAGCGTCCCAGCCTCTCTCCTTCCTGCAGCCCCACCCTTGCTTGCTCCCAGAGGGAAGCTGGATTTGTGACTGGCCAATGTAGCAAGACCCCACCTCTACAAAAATAAAAATATTAGCTGAATGTGGTGGTATGCATCTGTAGTCCCAGCTACTTGGGAGAACAAAGCAGGAGGATTGCTTGGATCCAGGAGTTTGAGGCTGCATGAGCTATGATGATACCACTGCACTCCAGCCTGGGCAACAGATCAAGACCCTATCTCTTAAAAAACAACAAAAAAAAAAACCAGGGAAGTCAGAGACCAGGGCAGGAAGGGCACCTTTGGGAAATGAACCAGCTGCGGGGGGGCTCTGTTTGTCACCTGTGTCTGCAGTTCAGGTGAGCCAGGCTGGGTACAGACATGGGAGATCTCAGCTGCAAGTGACATTTAACCCCTCGGTGCCCAGGTATAAGCATTGACTGGGAGAATCAAAGTCAGAGTCCTGGGCCACCTTGCTTGGTCATATCTCATCAGCCTCCTCCCCTCCAGGCTGAAGTTAAAATCGAGTTTAGTTTTGCTTCAGAAGATCTGTTTTCCAGTGTTCTTCACACTTGCATTTCTCTGCCTGGCCTGCTGGAATTCCCTGGTGCTCTTTCTGAACGCTGGCACTGAGGTGTCACTCTGTTTTCTAAATCCTGCTGAGTAGGTCCGCTGGCAGGCAGGTCAAAAAGCACATGGTTGTTTAAAGACTCTGCCTCTGTTTGACCCAGAGAAACCATGATGACATCTGTTTGCTGTGCCACCTTTTTCTTTAATGGGACTGGAAGCAATTTCAGGCACGTTATTCTGTGTCCTTGGTGCATTTTCTCAGGCTGGGTTCTTCCACTGCAGGTTCATTGCAGAAGAGGCCGCGGCTTCTGGGGCCAAGTGTGTGCTCACCCACAGCCCGACGTGGATCATCGACCCCATCGACGGCACCTGCAATTTTGTGCACAGGTGAGCTGAGCAGGGATCGCCTCCATTGCAGGGCTTAACATGTCCTCTTCTGTGAGGTTTTGTCTTTCCAAAAGCAGCATTTTTTAAGGCAGGAATATATAAACAAACCTATAGTACACTCATAGTCTCATCAGAAAGATGATCAGATCTTGATATTTTTAAAATAAGGTTTTCCATTTGTGAGAGGCTCTTGGAGTATGTTAGGAAATCTGCACTTGTTTAAAAACCAGTTTGTTATGTTAAAAATGTTGGGTTGCATTTAACAAGGACCCCTTGAAGGAGTCTGACTCCCCTCACACCCCACCCCCACTGGAGAAAAAGGTGAGGTTGGGATACAAAGCCTGTGCTGCCCCACAGTGGCCTGGAGCCCAAGGTGTAGAGAGTGGCCTGTGACAGGTGAGATTTGAGAGCCATCTTCCTGTATGAGAGCAAACCTTGTGGTTACAAAAAGCAGGAGGTTTGGGGAGGTCAGAAGGGCCGGTGTGGGGAGGTGAAGGGAATGGAGCTTTGGGGATGGTGAAGTGACAGGATGCAAAGGTGACCGGGACACGACCACAGGTGTTCTCTGACAGTGGCAGGTGATGGTGCTGTGCTGCCTGTCTACACGCACAGGTGGCTGGGGGCCTGGGGCACAGAGCATGATGTGGCTTAAACGGAGTGTGGTTCTCCAGCTCTGGAGAACCCTGGAGAGATTCCCATTCCATGGGCAGGTGGCTTGCAGCTCCCGCGCTCACAGTGCACACCAGCACCCTGGGCTGCACGCGCTGAGCAGGAAGGGTGAGAAGAGCCCGGGTGTGGGCTCCTTTATGATCTGCCTCTGATGGCATGTTTATATGTAAAACATGAAGTTATTCCATGCTAAGCACAGCCTTTTTCTAGGTGAGTTGCCTCGAGAATTCAGTTGTGCCTACACAAGGTGACCCTTTCGAGGCAGTGGAGTCGTGCCATCTGGTGCCAGCAAATGTGTCACCAATCTCTCCTCTCATTTCAACTAAAGCATGATCCTTCCCAGGGCTCTCCTCCCCAGAGTATGTCACTGAGTAGAGCCTCATTACTTCTGCCTGCTCGTGGTTCCAGGGTGCTCATAATGGTGACACGGCAGGTGAAGCCCCGTCACATGGTGAAGGCCACACGTCCATTCGAGGGTCTTCAGTGGCTCCAGAGACATAGTTTCCAGTGCTTTCCTGTCTGCACCCCTGGGGGGATCCTGGTACTGGGGAGGTAACTGGGAAAAGAGCAGCAATTTCAGAACAGTCTCCAGAGCTGATCCTGACAGTTCCTGAGCCCCACGCTATAGCTGTGGTGATCGTTGTGGTCTGAAGACATCCGAAAGCCACCAGCAGCTGCCACTCAGATGGCGCCTGTTCACCCCTGTGCCCACCAGTGCTGGGCCACAGCAGTGGGAGAAAGCTCTCCTGGGCACTGGAACAAGCGTGAGGCCTGGCACATGGTGCATTTGCTCTGGAAGCCAGCGGCTCATCCCAAGGTCCCGCACACCCTGGCAGTCAGAGTTGCATTTGTGTACAATTGGTTTTGCATTTTTCCTGTCAGTTTGCAGTACCCAGCCTTTCCTGCCTGTTTTTAAGCTCCAATGATCTCCCTATAAAGGAAGGATTATTTTGAAGATATTGAGCGGCAATAGCAGAATCACAAAACTGCAGGCAAACTGATCATGAAAACTGCAGCCATGGCTGTCCCTGCAGCTGGCTACCGGGCACTCAGGCAAGGATGCTAGCAGTGCCACAGGGTGAGCTGTGGCTCAGAACTGGCCCCCATGGGGAGGCTGTGGTGCCTTCTGGGACCACCTGCCTGGCGCCCCACCTGGGACTGGGTCTGGCCTTTGGGGAGGGCTCTGCTGTCCCGTTAGGTCCGGAGAACCAGAAAACAGATGATTGAGATCCTTCCTAATTGGGCTTCAGAGGGTTGTTGAGTTACATCAGTCTTATGTGACTTTCACAGTGCTGTTTTCTTTCAAGGTTAACTGTCTTACGACGTGGTCAGTTTATTCTGTTTGTCTTGGGAGCAGTTAGTGGAACTGTGGGAAGTAGTTTTTAAACAACCAACCCACCCAGAGTGTAGGAAGGTCCTTCTGAGCCTGCGGGGAGCCGCACAGCACACAGGCTCCCGAGAGCTGCCGCTCGTTCCAGAGAGTAAACCTTTCTATTTTCCTTTGCAGATTCCCGACTGTGGCGGTTAGCATTGGATTTGCTGTTCGACAAGAGGTGCGGGTGTGGCCCAGGTCCCCAGGGCCCCTCCCTGGGCTCCCTCTGGCCATCCTTCCTTTCTGGCTTCAGCCTCTGTGCGCCTGGTTTGCTGTTTGCCCTGTGCCTTAATCATGACTGGCAAATCCAAGCCTGTGGGTTTCAAATCCGAGAAAATAAACAAGTCCAGACTGGCTTTGGGGTGTGCGGGGTGGGGCTCCATGGCCGGCCCTTGTCCCCCGTGGAGGGCTGGCCTCGTGTCACCCGTGGTCTATTTGTGACACTGCTGTGGAAGCGGAAGTCTTAAGTGAACGGTCCAAGTGCATCTCCAGCTGACCCCTAGAGCGTGTGATCTCACAAACTAAAAGGAGCACTTAGTTTTGGAGAGCATCCTCAATCCCAATATTCTAATAATTCTTTCTTATCTTCCTCTGAGAACGTAGCTCTTTCATGGTTCCCATAGACCTTCTGAACTACACAGTGTTGTGCGACCTGCATGGAAGGCGTGGGGCTGAGGTTTAAAGCTTATTAAGTAATTCAAGCAGCAGCACTGAGAAGAGCCTTAATTTCTTTCTAATTGAAACAGTTTTATTTAAATAGGGCCGAGGGCTGCATGTTTCTCAAAAGCAGCCCTGCTTCAGAGCAGCATTTGTGCAGCTTCACCTTAGTCTCAGCACAGACTCCCTGGCAGGGGAGCTGAGAGAAGTACTTAAGTTGAAGTATTTAAAGTTAAGTACTAAAGTATCTCAAAGTACTTAAGCTGAAGATAAGTAAGAATTGTAATACTGTAATTTGTCTAAGGATGCAATGATTGACTTCTTTCTCTGTGAAATAATATTGTGGTGCCCAGAGTGGGTGGGAGGCTGAGCAGTACTTCAGGGGTTGGTTGATGTTCTGTGACTGTGCGAAGGGGCTGCTGGAACAGCTGGCTAGGTCCTCGGCCCTTCTGTGGGTCGGCTAGGGTCTGTCCTATGTTCCTAGACTGAATACGGGAGCTCCTGACTTTTCGTGGTGGGCTCCTCCCCATGGGAGTGGGGGACATTCCTCTGCACTCTGGGAGCTCTTCACAGGCCTCAGGAACCAGCCGAATTCTAGGACTGACCTGGTCATGAGGATTCCTTTAAAGCCAGGGTACCGGAAGGGGAAGGGTGATGAAATGCTGCCAGACACCTGCAGGCTCTGAAAAAGCGTTGACTGAATGACGCCTCCAACCCCCAGAAATAAACCCTTTCTCTGTAGCTTGGGGTGTCCACCCTAGGGTGGTTGTGCTCACCCCAGGGCCAGCCAAGGCTTTCCTAAGGCATTTGGCCAGGGTGTTTTTTTAATTTTCCAGAGAGGTGAACACTTGGCTAACTTGCTAAGCAAGCATGCTGGCCCTTGTTAACCCTGAGTGGTGAAAAGTCGGTAGAGGAAAGATCACAGAGGCATGCGGCCGTGGGCTGCCGTCCTTTTCCACGCTGACCTCTTCCTTTTGCTGCTTCATCCTGGGAGGCTGTGGTCTGACGCTTTGTTCCCTGATGTGGGGCAGTCAGGCCGCTGTTCAGCGCACTGCCTGCTCACGGATCAGTCCCCAGTCTGCGGCGGTGCCTCTTCCTCGCTGGGGCTGTCCTTGGGCTTCTGAGATTCCGCTGGCTTTACAGATGCATTCTCCATTCTTCACACATCAGCAATTTTGAGGATTTCTTGTGGGGTTTGGTTAGCGTCACAAGTAACATTCTTTTTTTCAGCAACAAAAGGGGCCTTTCTAAAAATTTAAGCTTTTTCAATAACTTCTGGTTACTAATGCTTGATTATGATGTTAATTTTTAAAGTTTTATTAGTCTGAATATATTTTAAAATTGTAGTTATTTAGCAAAAGCAAGCTTGCTTTTATGTCCAGGTCTCATTTTAAATGCAGGCACTGCTTTTTCTCAGTTCCTTTTGGAAAGGTAATTTCTGTCACAGTGTAACGTGTTATCCTAACGCCTAGCGCAGCCTTCATCTTTGAATAACGATGTTTTTTCCCACATCAAACGAGTGAACCATCTTTGTTTTCTGTCCTGCCTCTGCCGCCCACAGCTTGAATTCGGAGTGATTTACCACTGCACGGAGGAGCGGCTGTACACGGGCCGGCGGGGTCGGGGCGCCTTCTGCAATGGCCAGCGGCTCCGGGTCTCCGGGGAGACAGGTGGGCTTCACAACGCTCGTCTCAGTTTACTTCTGAAAGAAAAGTGTGAAAGGAGAATGCCAAAGCCACCATGATGTGGGACGGTGGTGGAGGTCCCTTGCTGATGGTGTCATCTCTTTTTAGGGACATCGTGTCCCTGATGAACTGGAAATGGAGCCAGTTCTGTATGTTAGTGTTTTTGTTCATGTGGCCAGGAGCTTTAAATAACCTCATTCTGCTTTGCGCTCACATCCCTCATCTTTCAGGCTGAAAGTACTCCAGTCGCAGTCACGATTTGGTTGTAGTGGGATTGGGTGAGCGGCCCGAGGCCAGGTGCTTGTTCCCCTCAGAGCACCCGGCACACCTCAGTGGTCCCGATTTTGCCCAGGCACTGCTGCCCAGGTGCAGTCTCTGGCCCCTGAGTGTGCACAACAGTAACTGGCTTCAGCTTCTGTGAGAAGAGCCATCCTGGGGAGTGAGTCATGTGAAGAGGCACCTTAGCCCCTCTGCAGTTATGGCCTGCCGTGATTTCCTTAGCCCAGAATCTCAGGGTCATCCAGTGGCTCTGAGAGAGGGGTTCCCATTCCCTGCATACTGCCTGGAACCGCCTGTCCTGAATGGGCCAGTTTAGGTTTTCACTGATTCTTTTCGGCCTTTCTCCCACATAGATGAATCTGGTGATATTTTAACTGCATTGTGAGACAGGTACTGTAGGGAACAGAAGAATGCCAGACAAATGAGAGAAGCCTCAGACTAGCAGCAGCTGCATGGGAGATTTTACAAGCTCCATAATACCTGCGTGTCTGGGTTTGAAAAGGCGGAAGTGCACTGCTGCTTGTTTCTGCCTTGTGTGTCTCTGGCGTGGACATCATGCAGGGCCCCCCATCTCATTCCCTGCCAGTTACACTCTTTCTTCTGCTCTCCCATCAGCCTCCCTGCCGCCTCCCCTCTTGACCCACTTCCAGCCTCTCTTAAAAATTCCTTTCCTGGCAACCTTTCTTCATTGTCTCTATTTATTCCTACTTCTTTCCTCCCTGGCTGATGCCTGTGTGCCCAGATGGCCTTCGAGGCAGTGAGAGGAGCTATGGCCATGGCCCATCTCTGCTGCTGTGAGCCCGTGCGGCCAGGAAAGTGGCAGGCCAGGATGGATGAGGTGTCAGGAGAGGGCCCGCCACTGTGCGAGGGACAGGAAGGGCAAGATTGTGCAAAGGAGAGGAGGTGGCTGCAGGAGAGCCCAGAGCAGGAGAAGGGAGAAGTCATGGGGGCCTCTGAGGGGCAGCCAGCAGCTGGACTCACCAGTTAGAGCTTCTGAACCCAGAGAGGCCTTGGAATGGCCTCTGGCCCTGCCTCACCTTCCCTCTCCAGAAGTGTTTTGTTTGGCAGTGAAAAAAGTAGCTTTAATTACAGCTGTGCGTGCCAGGAGGTGCCCACTCCAGCCTCATTGTGTAACTGGTGGTGAGGAGCATGCTATTAAGCATGCTCGGGTGAACTTTGCTCTATATTTCACTGGATTATAACACTGAACTCTATTAACATGCTCTTGGCATCCTGGCCGCCCGCCCGTGTAGCTCAGTCAGGCTGCAACTCTGCGTCCTCCCCACCTGCAGGCTGCTAGCTCAAGCACCAACTCCACTAGGGCAAGGGCTTTGTCTGGGGCCCCTTTATGTGTCCCCCAGTAGGCCTGGTAATTTTGTAGAATGAAGGAAACATGAAGTGCTCATGTTCTGAAACTCATTTGTGACTTTAGAAAAATTCTGATGGATAAAGTGCATAGCAGATAGCTGCTGCTAGTCTGAGGCTTCTCTCATTTGTCTGGTATTCTTCTGTTCCTTACAGTACCTGTCTCACAATGCTATAAAATATCACCAGATTCCTCCATATGGGAGAAAGGCCAAAAAGAGTCAGTGAAAACCTAAACTGGCCCATTCAGGACAGGCAGTTCCACGTGTTTTCTACCGTGGTTGTTTTCTTTCCTATGGGTAGATGGACTTCAGGAGGTGCCAGTGCGTGCTCTTCAGCAGCACGGTCTCTTGGCACCATGCAGACCCAATTTCAGATCCTGATTCTGCTGCTTTTTTTTTTTTTTCTGAGATGGAGTCTTGCTCTGTCACCCAGGCTGGAGTGCAGTGGCACAATCTTGGCTCACTGCAACCTCCACCTCCTGGGTTCAAGTGATTCTTCTGCCTCCCAAGTAGCTGAGATTACAGGCACGCACCACCACACTTGACTAATTTTGTATTTTTAGTAGAGACGGGGTTTCACCATGTTGGCCAGGCTGGTCTCAAACTCCTGACCTCAAGTGATCCACCCGCCTCGGCCTCCCAGAGTGTTGGGATTACAGGTGTGAGCCACCACACCTGGCCGATTCTGCCGCTTTCTAAGGTGACTGGAACTCAAGCAAGTTCCTTAACCTCTCTGAATCTCAGTCCTCATATTGAAAACGGGGATGCTGATGATAATAAAAATAACCGAGAGGATTAAATAAGTTATGCATATAAAGCACCCAGCATAGTGCCTGGGGCACAGTATCCTAAAATGAGAACCATTATCAAAGAAGAAATTTGAATCTTTGCACAAAACCAATCAAGTCATGCCCCGTTGTTAAAATTAGGACTTGTTTCTGGAGGACACAGTCATTAAAACAAGCACCACTAATCTCTCTCTCTTTCTCCCTCTCTCTGCTTCCCTTGGCTTCCCCTTTCTTATTTCTATTATGCCTTGCTGGAATGTCTTCAACTCACAAGTTAAAAAACAACACTGGATAGAGGTAAAGGATTAGAAGAAGGCAAGAATTTTATTAGCTGCTTCTTCAAATTCTACCATGCAAATTTCAGACATACACAAAGTACACAGAAAAAGCAAAATGACGCCCCATGACCCCTCACATGGCAGCACGCCTGCTTCGTGTGTGTCCACCAGCTCCCGCCACCCCCAGCTGCCTGGAGCCAATCCCAGGCATCAGGTCACTTCCTAGTCAGTACTTCAGCATGTCTCCAGAAACAGACTGCTCTCTTACAAATACAATCACATCATCAATATCACTCTCTACCCAAAATGCATCCCTAAAATCAGCAAATAATCCCATCAGTGTTCAGATTTCCAATTGTCTCGTTTTTATGGAAAGTGGCCTCCTAAGGTCATAGTTTGCGTTCTGGGGGGACTTCCTGTTCCTGGGTCAGTCTTTGTTGCCTTTTCACTGGACCGTGCTAGGAAGTACGTATTTTTGATTTGTTTTGTTTTGTTTTTTGAAACAGGATCTCACTCTGTCACCCAGGCTGGAGTGCGGTGGTGCAGTCTTGGCTCACTGCAGCCTCCACATCCTAGGTTCAAGCAATTCTCCTGCCTCATCATCCTGAGTAGCTGGGACTACAGGCATGCGCCACCACATCTGGCTAATTTTTTTATATTTTTTAGTAAAGACGGGGTTTCACCATGTTGGCCAGGCTGGTCTCAAACTGCTGACCTCAAGTGAGCCTTTTGCCTCGGCCTCCGAAAGTGCTGGGGTTACAGTTGGGAGCCACTGCACCTGACCATGTTTTTAAAATATAGAGTCGATAATGAGTTATACTGTTTTGTTTTGTTTTTTCTGTTTTTTTTTTTTTCTGAGATGGAGTTTCACTCTTGTTGCCCAGGCTGGAGTGCAATGGGGCGATCTCGGCTCACTACAACCTCTGCCTCCCTGTTCAAGTGATTTTCCTCCTAAGCCTCCCAAGTAGCTGGGATTACAGGTGCGTGCCACCATGCCCAGCTAATTTTTGTATTTTTAGTGGAGACAGGGTTTTGTCATGTTGGCCAGGCTGGTGTTGAACTCCTGACCTCAGGTGATCCGCCCTCCCAGGCCTCCCAAAGTATTGGGATTACAGGCATGAGCCACCACACCCGGCCTCAACCCCATCTCTTAAAAAAAAAAAAAAAAAGATAACCTTTGCTCTCAGTAACAGTTGACAAGCTTGTTCTATGGGTCATGTCCTCTCTCTGTCACCTGTCCACCTCTGGATGGTTGCATCGCATCCTCATTGGGATAGCACCCAGCCACTGTGTGCCACGCTCTCACCTTAGAGCCATCATTCAGTCTTGGTTCCACAGGTGGGTACAGATATAACGCCACCACTGTCCTGTGTGCTGATGCTTCTCCAGTCGTTCTGGTTGTGTGAAGTACATTCTCTAGTATAGCATTTTTAAAGCTTTTTGATCTTAGGACAAACCCATTCATACTCCTGAAAAAATTACTGAAGGCCTTTAAAACATTTATTAATTCATTTTAAGATTAAAAATTCATTACATTTTAACACGAGTAATATATTTTTATGGGAAATAATCATATTTTCCAAAATAAGAAAGCTTTAGTGAGGAGAGTGGGATAGTTTTACATTTTTTCCAAATTTCTTTATGTCTGACTTAATGTAAGACAACTAGATTCTCATATCTGCTTCTGCATTCAATCTGTTATAATAAGTTGTTTTGGTGTCTTTTATTATTATTATTATTTTTTAGAGACAGTCTTGTTCTGTTGACCACACTGGAGTGCAATGGTGTGATCGTAGCTCAATGCAGCCCCAACTCCAGGGCCCGAATGATCCTCCCACCTCAGCCTCCCAAGTAGCTGGGACTACAGGTGCTCACCACAATGCCTGGATAATTTAAAAAATATTTTTGTAGAGACAGGGTCTCGATATGTTTCCCAGGTTAGTCTCAAATTCCTGGCCTCAAGCCATCCTCCCACCTCAGCGTCTCAAAGTGCTGGGATTACAGGTGTGAGCCACCAACCCAGCCTGTTTTTGATGTCTTAAAAAATGTCTAACCTCACACAGATACGTAGTTTAAAAAAGGAGAAGTGTTTTAAATCTCTTTTCAGATAACTGAGGGCATTTTTGTTTGATATCAAACCAAAACCCAACAAGTAGCAATTTTTTTTGTTTTTGAGATGGAGTCTCGCTCTGTTGCCCAGGCCGGGATGCAGTGGTGTGATCTTGGCTCACTGCAACCTCTGCCTCCCAGGTTCCAGCGATTCTCCCACCTCAGCTTCCGGAGTAGCTGGAATTACAGGCACACACTCCATGCCTGGCTAATTTTTTTTTTTTTTTTTTGTATTTTTAGTAGAGATCAGGTTTCACCGTGTTGGCCAGGCTGGTCTCAAACTCCTGACCTGAAGTGATCCACCCACCTCAGCCTCCCAAAGTTCTGGGATTACAGGCATGAGCCACCGCGCCTGGCCAAGTAGAGATTTCTTAAAGGTTAGTTGCAGTGTGAAATCTAGTGGATTTGTTGGTACTCAGTTACATTGAAATCCATTGGGCTATCTTGTACTTTGAATGGATCTTTTGTTCATTGTTGATTTTATAACATCGTGTATTGGTCATTTGGGAAATGGTTTCACTGAGATTTTCAGCTCTTCTAAGTGCTGATGTAGTTTTTAATAAAATACTAAAAATGTCATATTAATATCACCACTCCTCAGGAGAGCTCTTGAAGTGTTGGAAAGTTGTCAGGCTTACAGTGTTAGATATGATTTTTCAAAAAAATAAAATATATATATATTTTTAAGACAGTCTTGTTCTGTTGCCCAGTCCGGAGTGTAGTGGCACAATCTCGGTTTACTGCAACCTCCACCTTCCAGGTTTAAGCAATTCTCCTGCCTCAGTCTCCCGAGTAGCTAGGATTACAGGCTTGCGCCGCCATGCCCAGCTAGTTTTTGTACTTTTAGTAAAGACAGGATTTCACCATGTTGGCCAGGCTTGTCTCAAACTCCTGACCTCAGGTGATCCACACGCTTCGGCCTCAAGTGCTGGGATTACAGGTATGAGCCACCACACTCGGCCTTTATTTATTTATTTATTTATTTATTGAAATGGAGTTTCGCTCTTGTTGCCCAGGCTGGAGTGCAATGGCGAGATTTCAGCTCACTGCAACCTCCACCTCCTGGGTTTAAGTCATTCTCCTGCCTCAGCCTCCCAAGTAGCTGGAATTACAGGCGTGCACCACCATGTCTGGCTAATTTTGTATTTTTAGTAGAGACGGTGTTTCTCTATGTTGGTCAGGCTGGTCTCGAACTCCCGATCTCAGGTGATCCGCCCGCCTTGGCCTCCCAAAGTGCTGGGATTATAGGCATGAGCCACTGTGACTGGCCTCTTTTTTTAAATTGTAGAAGAGTTTTCTTGAATTACAGTTTTTAATATTTTTTTTTATTTCCCAATTGTGTTGCTTTGTTTTTTGTCTTCTGGGACTTGAATGTATGTTGGGCTTTCACTATCATTTCCTCTTGTACACTTTTTATCTTTTCCACCAATTATCTTATTTTAAAAAGTTTCCTCTTTTCCACCCTCAATTTCCTGCAAAGCATAATCTGTGTTTATTCATTATGTTCCTTTTAGTTTGTCTTCTTTTCTGAAATATTTCCTTTATGTAATTTTTCCTAAGTTCTGTGACCTGTGATTTGGATTATGCTCTTTTTTCCTGATATTCTTTATTACTCCTATTTTGTGGTTAGATTTCTTTTTTTTGGCAAAATTCTTTTATTGGCGTATACATGTTACTCTGCTCCTCACTCTTTTTTTCTTAGGATAATTGTGTGTGGGATTCAACCATAGTTCTTTTTGGTTACCTACTGTTACTTGACATTGGATTCCTGGGCTTTGGGGGCTTGGAGGGCGGGGGTGGGGGCTCCAGACAGCATTTGTAGTTTCATGGTTCTAGAGCTCCCTCTTCATTGTTTTTGTGAAGTATTAAAATATTGGCCTTGTTAGGCGAGGCACGGTGGCTCACGCCTGTAATCCCAGCACTTTGGGAGGCTGAGGCAGGAGGTTCACTTGAGAGCAGAAGTTTGAGACCAGCCTGGGCCACATAGCAAGACCCCAATCTGTACAAAAAATTTAAAAATTAGGTGGGTGTGGTGGTGCATGCCTGTAGTTCCAGCTACTCAGAGGGCTGACATGGGAGTTCAAGGTAACAGAAGTTCAAGGTAACAGAAGCTATGATTGCACCACTGCACTCTAGCCTGGGAAACAGAGCAAGACCCTGTCTCAGAAAAAACCTCCAAAACAACACACTGATGAAAGTGTAGTCACAGAAGTTATATATCCAACAAAACCAGCTTGTGCCCACAGGCATGTTTTATAGGCTTTAAAGCACAGCTGCCTCTTACTCCGTGAGTACATATTTCTTTTTTCTTTTTCTTTTTTTTGAGACTACATCACCCAGCCTGGAGTGCAGTGGCTGATCTCGGCTCACTGCACCCTCTGCTCCTGGGCTCAAGTGATTCTCCAAAGCCAGCCTCCCGAGTAGCTGGAACTATAGGCACACACCACCATGCCTGGCTGACTTTTGTATGTTTGGTAGAGATGGGGCTTCGCCATGTTGCCCAGGCTGGTCTTGAAGTCCTGACCTCAAAGCGATCGGCGCACCTTAGCCTTGCAAAGTGCTGGGATTACAGGCATGAGCCACCACGCCCAGCTCATGAGTACGTATTTCAGTGTACTCAAATGACTTCTCTCATTATCTGAGTTGTAAAGTTTCCCCTAAGACAGCATACTCTTAGCATTGCTCAACCAGAGCAAGGGTTTCCAAACTGTCGGGAGTCACTGGCTATTCATTTTCATCCTAAAATCTGTTTATTGAAAGAATAAACAGAGATGTCCTATTTCAAAATGTATGAGATATTTTTATTGTAGTAAAATGTATGTAAATATGATTTTCCATTCTAATTACTCTTCAGCATACCATTCAATGACATTAATTATAGTCACAGTGTTGTACAATCATCAGCACTATATAGTCTCCAAAATGTGTGTTCCTACAAACAAGAACTCCACCTATTAAGCAAGAACTCCCTGTTCCCTGCTTCCCATGAAATCACAGAATATTTGAAATTAAAAAGATATATATTAGGCCGGGCCCGGTGGCTCATGCCTGTAATCCTAGCACTTTGGGAGGCCGAGGTGGGTGGATCAGTTGAGGTCAGGAGTTCGAGATCAGCCTGACCAACATGGAGAAACCCTGTCTCTATTAAAAATACAAAAAAAATTAGCCGCATGCCTGTAATCCCAGCTATTCGGGAGGCTGAGGCAGGAGAATTGCTTGAACCCGGGAGGCAGAGGTTGCAGTGAGCCAAGATCGCACCACTGCACTCCAGCCTGCTGACAGAATGAGGCTCCATCTCAAAAAAAAAAAAAATATATATATATATATATATATATAAAATATATATATTTGTGTGTGTGTGTGTGTACGTTTAAGACCTAAGATATGGTAAATATAGGACAAAGGGTAATAAAATACAAAAATCATAGTAATTGTGGATAACTAGTCAGAAATAATCATAAGATAATATTAAGTAGGGGTTGTCATAAGTTTTTTCCCCCTTATCTGGAGCAAAATCAAACAGTAGAAAGCATTTTGCTTTTAGGTGGCAACATTCAGACCTCCTTTATACTCTGTTATATACACTGTTCTTTTTTTTTTTTGAGACAGCCAGTCTCAGTTGTCCAGGCTAGAGTGCAGTGGCACGATCTTGGCTCACTGCAACCTCCGCCTCCCAGGTTCAAGCAATTCTTGTGCTTTAGCCTCTCCAGTAGCTGGGATTACAAATGTGTGCCACCACGCCTGCCTAATTTTTTTTTTTTTTTGTACTTTTAGTGGTGACGGGGTTTCCCTATGTTGGCCAGGCTGGTCTCGAACTCCTGGCCTCAAATAATCTACCTGCTTTGGCCTCCTAAAGTGCTGGGATTACAGGCATGAGCCACTGCACCCAGCCTATACTCTGTTCTTGATTTCATTTGGGAAAACGTGTGTTGGCAAGAATGAGAAGGAATTAATTCAGGGTGGCCAGAAGAGGAAGGTGCTGGATTCAGAGCAAGCTTTTCATAAACTGGAAAACTATGGAAGAAACCCCTGCCTTCACACAATCACCAGACAAGCTTGGGTGTAAGTCTGGCCCCACCATGTAATGGCTCCATGGCCTGAGCAGCTCATGTCGCTTCTCCAAGCTTGGGTTTCTCATCTGTTGCACGGGGGCAGTGGCACGTAGGCTGGGAAGTGCTCGCACAGGCCTGTCAGGAAGAGTGAGGACCTGGTCACTGTCAGCAAGCGAAAAATTGCTGTTTCTTGCACACAAATTTAACTTCCCTTTGTGAAATACCCCAGGGCACTTGGTTGGAAGATCTCTGTGCTTCCTACACCAGCCCTGGCATGGGGAGTACCTGCCTGTCTAGGCTGGCACTGGCGGACTTTCCTCCACCCACCCGCCCTGTGCTCATCTCTGCCCTCAGGTGTGGGGAGACTGGGTGAGGCTTTTAAGAGTAGGTGCTTATCTCCCAATGGAAATTGATTGCTCAGCTTCCTAGTTCCTGGGGAGAAATCTTCAGTGTCTTCCTTCATCTCTTCCCAGGGTCATTAACACTGGTGCCAGCAAGTGCCCTGTGTGTTAGGATTTCACTGTCCTGATTTTACCGCTCAGAGAAAATCACTCTTAGAGTGTACCTCCAGGGTGAGCCTGCCTGTTAGGGACTTGGAAATAGTACAGGATCCCTCATAGCCCAGTAAGGTTGAGGGGGCGTATGTATAATTGATTCAGCTTTCCCAGAGGGCAATTTGGAAAATTATATCAAAACCTAAAATATGCACACCCTTTGATTCAGAAATCCCACTTGTGTTCATCTATCTCGAAAAAAATCAGTATGACTGTATAAACCTCTATAGGAAAGATGTTTATGAAGCATTGTTTACAATAAAAATGAAAATTGTTCATCTTCAGGGGAATGGTGACATAAATTGCAGTTATTGCACCAGATGGAATAGAGTGCGGCTGTTAAGAGTAAGATACTGATGGCAAAAGATGTATATGAGATGTTTTTATATTGAAAGAGCGAGCAACAGAATAAGCTATAAAATCATTTTTAAAAAGCACTGTGTGAGATGGGTTGATCACCTGAGATCAGCAGTTTGAGACCAGCCTGACCAATATGGTGAAACTCTGTCTCTACTAAAAATACAAAAATTAGCTGGGCAGGGTGGTGCGCACCTGTAATCCCAGCTCCTTGGGAGGCTGAGACAAGAGAACTGCGTGAACCTGGGAGGCAGAGGTTGCAGTGAGCTGAGATCGCACCATTGCACTGCAGGCTGAGTGACAGAGCAAGACTCCATCTCAAAAAAAGCAAAAGCATTGTATGCACGTGTATGATTTGAAGTTGTTAGATGAGTACATTAGAAATAGGGTGGGATTAGACAAGATGCCACTGCCACTTCACTTTCTTGTCCCCCATGGCCTCCTCTGGGACAATTCATTCTTCCTTGATTTTCCTGGCCAAAGTATCATGCAAGCCATCCCATTTTTTTCTTTTCTCCTTCCCTTCTTTCCTTTTCCTCCCTTCCTTTTCTCCCCCTCCCTCCTCCCTCCCTGCCCTTCCTCCCTCTTTCTTTCACTTTGTTTTTTAGAGTAACGGTTTTAGGTTCACAGCAAAATTGAGCAGAAGGTGCAGAGAGACAGAGTTCCCATACACCTCCTGTCCCCACACACGTACAGCCTCCCCATCCATCAGCATCGCATACAGAATGGTGCATTTGTTAAAATGAGACACATTATTATCACCCAAGGTTCATAGTTTTCATTAGGCTTCACTGTTGGTGTTGTAAGGCATCCACCATTACAGTATCATATAGAATATATTCGCTGCCCTAAAAACCCCCCATGCTCCGCCTATTCTTCCCTCCCCTGAGCCTCTGGCAACCACTGATATTTTTACTGTCTCCATAGTTTTGCCTTTTCCAGAATGTCATGGAGTTGGAATCATACGGTGTGTAGCTTTTCAGATTGGCTTCTTTCACCCAGCAATATGCATTTAAGATTCATCCATATCTTCTCATGCTTTCTCATTTCCTTTAAGTGCTGGATAATATTCCATTGTCTGGATGTACCACAGTTTATTCACCTACTAAAGGACATCTTGGTTGCTTCTAAGTGTTGGCAGTTATGAATAAATCTGCTCTTAACACTGGTGTGAAGGTTTTATGTGAAAACAAGTTTTCAACTCCTTGGGTGAACACCAAGGGGCACGATTGCTGGACGGTATGGTAAGAGTATGTTTAGATTTGTAGGAAACTGCCAAGCTATCCTCCAAAGCAGGTGCACCATTTTGCATTTCCACCAGCCATGCATGCGAGTTCCTGTTGCTCCACATCCTGGCTGGCACTTGTTGTAGTTAGTGTTGTTTCTCCATTCTAACAGATGTGTAGAGGTGTCTCGTTATTGTTGTTTTGAGACGGAGGCTCACTCTGTCACCCAGGCTAAAGTGCAGTGGTGTGATCTTGGCTAACCGCAATGTCTGTCTCCCAGGTTCAAGCGATTCTCCTGCCTCAGCCTCTTGAGTAACTGGGATTACAGGCACGCGCTGCCACACCCAGCTAATTTTTGTATTTTTAATAGAGACGGGGTTTCACCATGTTGGCCAGGCTGGTCTCAAACTCCTGATCCTCCCGCCTCAGCCTCCCAAAGTGCTGGGATTACAGGCGTAAGCCATGCTCCTGGCTTTGTCTTGTTGTTAATCTGCATTTCCCTGAGGACATATGATGTGGAGCATCTTTCTATATGCTTATTTGCCATCTGTATCTCTTCTTGTGAGTCCAATTTCTATTTTTTAATTTTAATTTAACACGCATTCCCCAGATGACCATATTATTATATTTCAAAAGAGCATTTTTTTTTTTTTT
This sequence comes from Pan paniscus, assembly GCF_029289425.2. NCBI lineage: Eukaryota > Metazoa > Chordata > Mammalia > Primates > Hominidae > Pan > Pan paniscus. The sequence continues at coordinate 26,017,748 of NC_073266.2, read as the reverse complement.
TTGAGATGGAGTTTTGCTCTTCTTGCCCAGGCTGGAATGCAATGGTGTGATCTTGGCTCACTGCAACCTCCGCCTCCCGGGTTCAAGCGATTCTCCTGCCTCAGCCTCCTGCTAGCTTGGATTACAGGCATGCACCACCATGCCTGGCTAATTTTGCATTTTTAGTAGAGATGGGGTTTCTCCATGTTGGTCAGGCTGGTCTTGAACTCCCAGCCTCAGGTGATCTGCCCGCCTCAGCCTCCCAAAATGTTGGGATTACAGGCGTGAGCCATCGCGCCCGACCAAAAGAGCATTTCTAACTAAAATATTCGTAATTCAGAATTAGTTTACCCCCAAAATCAGTATTGTATATAGTATTTAGATTCTTAGATTAGCCAACAAAATTCTGCCTCAAACATTTCTCCCATAAATTAAAATACTAGTAATTTAATGAACCAAATCAAAACAAAGACTCTAATCCTACCTTCTTGAGTGCTGGCATTTGAGGGAAAGCACTCATTCATTCAGTAACTGTTTATCGAGTGCCCACTCAGCCTGGGTCTGCTGATGTCTTTTTCTTTAATGGAAGCCTTCCCCACCCCCACCCCGGAAAAAATACCATCTGTTTGTGGCCAGGTGAGGGTGGGGTTTGGAGGGTAAGGAATGGAAGGGTTGCTGGAGCCTGTCTGCAGATCCTGTGTGGATTAGGGAGCACCTGGAACAGCCGCCTTTTGTCCCAGCTGTGGGTGGCAGCTGCAGGGCTCAGGTGGTATCTGTGGAGGGCCTGCTGCCCAGTCCCAGGGCAGGAGTGCCTCATAGCTCAGCTTCAGTGCTGGGCATGGCCGGTGGTGAATGATCTGGACCTCCTGAGGGCAGGCAGGTTGCTTTGGTCTGGAGCCAGGTGTTTTGCAGAAAGTGCTTTAAGGTGTAAAATGAGAGTTTCCATGGAAGAAAAGGGACACTTGGACCTGGATTCTGGCTGAGAGATTTCCTGGGTGAGCGGAGAATTTGAAAGTGGTGACACAGAACTGGGTCCATTGAGTGCAGTAATGTGATAGGATTTGTTTCCCCCGACTTTGGGAGTGGCTTTATTTTGTCATGGAGCACACCTGGTTTGGCATTGTCCTGCCCGGGCAGTGAGGCCTGACGGGACATGACCGAAGTTTGGCTGTGTTTGGGTGTGTGGCACAACAAGGACAAACTGCTCTGATCCCCAGCAGTGAGTCAGGGACAGGAGCAGAATCCCGGTCACGTCCTGCCCTGAGCCAGGCTTGCCAGCCCTGGCAGCCTCGCCTGCTGTTACGTAAACGGCAGGCCATGAATTCCAGGTGTCGGCAGCCCCCTGCGTCCAGAGGGCTCACTCCTGCAGCTTCCCTTTCCAAAGCAGCATTATTTAAAAGTTGCTTTCTCCAAGAAAATGGTATTTCTATCGTTGCGATTGCAGCAGTTAGACGATTAATGAAGCATTTTTTCCCTCCAAACATTGAGTGTTCCCAGTTTAGAGTCATTTTGCTTTTCTTTTTGGTTGAATGATGGTGATTTTTTTTTTTTTTTTTTTTTTTAAGAAACAGGGACTTGCTCTGTCCTCCAGGCTGGAATGTGGTGGCGCAATCATGGCTGACAGCAGCCTTGAACCCCTGGGCTCAACCAATCCTCCCACCTCAGCCTCCTGAGTAGCTGCAACTACAGGCCTGTGCCACCATGCCCAGCTACTTTTAATTTTTTTTTTTTGCAGAGATGGAGTCTCACCATCTTGCCCAGGCTGGTCTGGAACTCATGGCCTCAGGTGATCCTTGTTCCCTAGCCTCCCAAAGTGCTGGCATCACAGGCATGATCCACTGTGCCCGGTCCATCCTTAGTTTTCAACATAGCTATCAGAAAAGCATTCAGCACGAACCAGTCGAAAGATGATCCTTACTCTGAGAAAGAAAGGCTCACGTTGGAAGCCTGTACTCCTTAGTTAGAACCAAGACTTGATTTTTCTGGTGACAGGAAATTCTTTTTATTGCAGATCTCTCAAAGGCCTTGGTTCTGACAGAAATTGGCCCCAAGCGTGACCCTGCGACCCTGAAGCTGTTCCTGAGTAACATGGAGCGGCTGCTGCATGCCAAGGCGCATGGGTAGGAGGTTCAGTTCGGGGAACACCCTGCAGCCAGAGGAGGAAGAACGGAACACGGGCTTGCTAAAACTCCCCTGGGATTTGAGGAGGAAGCCTGGCGTGGAAAGAGTGGGAAGGGCACATGAACATCAGACTCAGGGAAGCCCTGTGAGGGGCCAGCCTGCAGTAGATACTCCTATAGCCAGGCCTCTGGAGATGCGTGGGCACCTGTGTCGCTTCTGATCAGAATCCATGGAACTGACCTCATGCTGCTCAACCAGGGAATGGTGCAAATACTTACAGTCCTTCCCAAGGGGGCCTGGCGTCAGACAGGTTTATCAAAGCCCAGTGAATCCTCTTTGTCTCTTGCCTTCCCAGTAGGGCTGTGCTGTGAGCCCTAGCCATGTGAGACCACTGACACTTAATGTCACGTTCAGTAGAGGAGGATTCATTTCTCTGGTTGCTGCATCTCAGGTGCTCAGTAGCTAGGTCAGCTGGGAGCTGTCATGGCACAAGGCATTTGTGTCTGGCAGAGGCCTGTTGGTTGGTGGCTCCAGGCCCTATATTCAGCCTCCAGAGCTTTGGCAGAAGTGCTGTGCTTCATTTTTCACTAGGGAACATGCCCAGCCGGGGTACCTGGCTGAAGTCGGCTTGCACACCACAGAAAAGGCTCCACTCCCGCCTGCATCTGTCCTCCCTTCCCTCTCCCCAGGGTCCGAGTGATTGGAAGCTCCACATTGGCACTCTGCCACCTGGCCTCAGGGGCCGCGGATGCCTATTACCAGTTTGGCCTGCACTGCTGGGATCTGGCGGCTGCCACGGTCATCATCAGAGAAGCAGGCGGCATCGTGATAGACACTTCGGGTGAGCTCTCCTGTCCCTGAAATGCAGTGGCAGAAACTAGACTGAGAGACACTGTGGGTGGGGCACTTCCTGAAGTCCCCACCAACTGAATTTCCCACCTTCCCCAGAGTTTCTGTTTTTTTTCTTTTTTTTTTTTTTTTTTTTTTTGAGACGGGGTCTTGCTGTCACACAGGATGGAGTGCAGTGGTACAATCTCGGCTCACTGCAACCATCCTACTCACGGGTTCAAGCAATTCTCCTGCCTCAGCCTCCTGAGTAGCTGTGATTACAGGTGCGTGCTACCATGCCCGGCTAATTTTTGTATTTTTAGTAGAAGCGGAGTTTCACCATGTTGGCCAGGCTGGTCTCAAACTCCTGACCTTATGGTCTTGACCTCCCAAAGTGCTGAGATCACAGGCGTGAGCCACCGTGCCCGTCCACAGTTTCTGTTATTGAGAGCATGCGAGGGTGCTATGATGGCAGTGGCCTGCACCAGCCTGGCCTCCTTCCTGCCATCCCTTGCCACCATAGGATCAGGATATCTTCACCAGATGGCAGCAGCACTGCCACTTCCCATTTACACACCACTGACAGTTTTCTTTTTTTTTTTTTTTTTTGAGACAGAGTCTCGCTCTGTTGCCCTGGCTTGAGTGTAGTGGCATGATCTCGGCTTACTGCAACCTTTGCCTCCTGGGTTCAAGCGATTCTCTTGCTTCAGCCTCCCGAGTAGCCGGGATTACAGGTACACGCCACCAGGCCCAGCTAATTTTTGTATTTTTAGTACAGGTGGGGTTTCACCGTGTTGGTCAGGCTGGTCTCGAACTCCTGACCTCAAGTGATCCACCCACCTTGGCCTCCCAAAGTGCTGGAATTACAGGACTAAGCCACTGCACCCAGCCCAATGACAGTTTTCTAAGGGTTCCCACAGGAATCCAATGAGATGAACAGAGCAGGTGTTGTGCTCCCCACATTTCTGAGGTTAGTTGCTTCTGCAAGGCCCCCTAGCTTGGTGTTGGGTCAGCACCAGCACAGAACATGAGCGTCCGGTTGGGTTTTGGAGGATGATTCTGGAAGGTGGCTGTTCCTTCTGCTTCAGGGTCACTTGAGGCCCAGTGGCTGAGCTCCTGGGAGTATATGTGGGCCCCTAACTCTGTGCTGTCTGCTACATCCACGTAGTTTCAGGCAGACCTTTGCATCTAATGTTCATTCAGGAGTAACAATCAGAAGCCAGGTGAATCCAACAGATCTCATTGTCACTGAGCTTTTAGCAGAAACACTGTAGCTCACTTTTATCTATTGGGCATGGATGGCGGATCTTTTGTAATTTGATTTCTACTTGTTTCCTATTTCTCCTTTGGAAAGGCTTGACTAAGATATCAGCAAGGTATAAAAATGAAGAGGTATCAGCCACTGGCAGCAGGACTGGGCAGGCCCATTCCACATTTTTTTTTTTTTTTTTTTAAGATGGAGTCTTACTCTGTTGCCCAGGCTAGAGTGCAGTGGCATGATCTTGGCTCACTGCAACCTCCGCCTCCCAGGTTCAAGCGATTCTCTTGCCTCAGCCTCCCGACTAGCTGGGACTACAGGCGCGTGCCACCACACCTGGCTAATTTTTTGTATTTTTATTAGAGACAGGGTTTCACGGTATCAGCCAGGATGCTCTTGATCTCCTGACCTCGTGATCCGCCTGCCTCGGTCTCCCAAAGTGCTGGAATTACAGGCATGAGCCACTATGCCCGACCCCATTCCACTTTTTTTTTTTTTTTGACACGGAGTTTCACTCTTGTCACCCAGGCTGGAGTGCAATGGCATGATCTCGGCTCACTGCAACCTCTGCCTTCCAGGTTCAAGCAATTCTCCTGCCTTGGCCTCCCGAATAGCTGGGACTACAGGCACTCACCACCATGCCCAGCTAATTTTGTATTTTTAGTAGAGATAGGGTTTTGCCATGTTGGTCAGGCTGGTCTCGAACTCCTGACCTCAGGTGATCCACCCGCCTCGGCCTCCCAAAGTGCTGGGATTACAGGCCTGAGCCACCATGCCCGGCCTCCATTCCCTATTTTAAAGCCCCCATCACTCTGATTTTACCACTAGAGCACCTGAAGGCTCACGTATGTGCAAGCAGGTCTCCAGCCCATGCATCCAGAGCTGTTTCATATCCCTCAGGAATATACAAGGCTTTATCGTCTTGCCCGAGCTTCTTCGAGTGTGGGTCCCACAGCAGCGGTGCACCCCCAGGAGCTTGTGGGCAGGTTGCCTCAGCCCCACCCAGACCTGTTGAGGCAGAGCCTTGGTTTCACAAGCCCCTGGCTGACCCCTGTGCACAGTCAAGCTTGAGAAGGGCAGCTCCCCTGTTCGGGTCTAGCCCATTGCTTGCATTTCTTAGGACTTTTATGTTCTCCATCTCTTAAGGCAGTGGCAGCTTCAGAGCTGCACTCTGTTCTGTGCAGCCCTTGACTGCATTCACACTGGGGTGGGGCGGGAGAGGCTCCATCCCTCTATTCTTTGCCAGATTCACTCCTAGACCACCTGTTTAATACGAGTGTTGGGGCTTGGGCACGGTTCCATGTGCCATTTCCTGTGCTGTGTGCATGTGGGATAAGTTGTTACGCAACATTGTTCAGCCCTCTCTGGTAACCTGGATGCCTGGCTCTCTCTGTCTGTCCCCAGGTGGACCCCTCGACCTCATGGCTTGCAGGGTGGTTGCGGCCAGCACCCGGGAGATGGCGATGCTCATAGCTCAGGCCTTACAGACGATTAACTATGGGCGGGATGATGAGAAGTGACTGCGGCTGAGGCAGAGCTGCTCCCAAGGCCTCCCTGGGCTGCTGTGGGCTCCTGGGGAGGTGGCCCTCGTGGCCCACGCTCCATGCCAGTGGCTCACGCTCCGCTCCTGGCTACCCCAGAGGGAGTTGTCACGCTACAGTGAGTGGCTGGCCTTTTAAATCCACGTCTCTCTCACCAGGATTTGGTGTTTAGCTGTTTCTCTCTTTAATCTCACGTAGCCTTTTTCAGGTTAGTACGTGTTCTTCTGTCAGGGCCAAAACTCAAATCTCCTGTGAAATACGTATTGATAATCCAATCTTGATTTTTCCCCCCAGAATATAAATCTCAGGTAATAAGGCTTTAGAACTGCTGATAAAGCGGATCGTTCTCAGGCCCTCCCCCCGGAGTACTTCAGAATGCAATAAATCAAAATAATGGCCCTGTGTGTATCTGTTTCCTCTATAAGCATGTCGCCTGATTCCCAAACAACTCTGTGGCTCTCATCCACTGCTGTGGATCTATGCTCTCAGGAAGCTTTGCGAATGAAACCCAAAGTCCATGCGAATGAAACCCAAAGTCCATGCGAATGAAACCCAAAGTCCAGTGTGTGCCAGCTGCTGCCTCTGATGAATACCCTGAAGGCGACCCCAGTAATATCATGTGAGTGTTCAGAAGCCAAGACATGGGACAGACAGAAGGAAACTAATCTCTGAAAGCTGTTGTTTCTGTGATCAGCTTTTTTGTTTTTGTTTGAGTTGGGGTCTTGCTCTGTCTCCCAGCCTGGAGTGCAGTGGTGTGATCACAGCTCACTGTAGCCTTGACCTCAGGACTCAAGTGATCTTCCTGCCTTAGCCTTCTGAGTTGGGACCACAGGCATGCACTAGCATGCCAGGCTAATTTTTAAAAATTTTTTGGTAGAGATGGGGGTCTCACTGTGTTGCCCAGGCTGGTCTCAAACTCCTGGACTCAAGTGATCCTCTCACCTCAGCCTTCCAAAGTGCTGGGATTGAATCACCACACCTGGGCAATCTGTGATCAGTTTAAAGAGGAGAAACTGGGCCTTACTAGTTTCTCTTTAGGAGGCGGAATTGTATGTAAGCATAATTCTAATGAGGCTATTAACTGGCTGGCCAGACATCTTTCCTGAAGTTTAAGAATGAGAAAGTCTTGGCTGGGTGCGGTGGCTCATGCCTGTAATTCCAGCACTTTGGGGAGCCGAGGCAGGTGGATCACTTGAGGCCAGGAGTTTGAGACCAGCCTGGACAACATAATGAAACCCTATCTCTACTAAAAATACAAAGATTAGCTGGGTATTGGTGGCGCATGCCTGTAATTCCAGCTACTTGTGAGGCTGAGACCCGAGAATCATTTGAACCCGGGAGGTGGAGGTTGCAGTGAGCTGAGATCGCACCCCTGCACTCCAGCCTGGGTGACAGGAGACTCTGTCTCAAAAAAAAAAAAAAAAAAAAAGAAGAAAGATTAACTGAATTTAAAAAATAACATATTCCCAGATGTTCACTGTAGGGTGAGCACTGTGTCCTGCCACGTTTGGAATCGTTTTGTCTTTGAAGAAGTGGAGCCTCTCCCAGGGCTGGCTCGGTGCCCTTGTCTTTCCAGCAACAGCGTTAGTTATAGTCATCTTTGAGACTGGCTTTTCTTTCATCTCTGGAGAGAGCTTGATTCGTCATCTTATTGCTTTGTCTGAACTAATTTTGTTTAGTAGAGCTTTTCAATAAATAGTTTGGATTTTTTAAATGAGTTTAAAATATGCTCATGTTTCTCCAAATTGCTGATTATTCCTTTAGGCCTTCGTTAGCCCATCTTAATTTTCTCAGAATATACTCAAAACAGATCTGAGTATTTATACAGATGTGCAAGAAATTTCTTACATTCTCATGGATTTTGAGATGTAGTGCTTATTAGTCATATAATATCTGGAAGTTTTCTTCAACAAAATAACTCTCCCAGCATGTTGAGAGGCTGAGGCAGGATTGAGGCCAGGCATTCCAGATCAGCCTGGGCAGCATAGCAAGACCCCATCTCTACAAAAAAAACCCCAAAACTAGATGGGTGTGGTGCACAGCTACTTGGAAGGTTGAAGTGGGAGGATCCTTTGAGCCCAGGAGTTTGAGGTTACAGTGAGCTATGATTGCACCACTGCATTTCCAGCCTAAGCCACAGAATGAGACCCTGTCTCTATAATAAAAGTTTTTAATTAGCCAGGTGTGGTGGTGCGTGCCTGTAGTCCTAGCTGCTTGGGAGGCTCAGGCAGGAGGATGGCTGGAACCCAGGAGGTTGAGGCTGCAGTGAGCCATTATTGTTCCACTGCACTCCAGCCTGGGTGACAGAGCGAGACCCTGTCTCAACAAACAAACAAAAAAACAAAAAGAAAGAACTGCCCCCCTCCCCAACCTCAGGAAAGGCCCTCCCAGCCCTTGGGTCAGGACAGCAGGAGGCCCTGAGGGAGCTTGAGCTGACTCCTGCTTCTGCTTCTGCTTCTGCTCTGTCCGGAGTCTCAGGCTGCCTTTAGCAAGTATTCCGCATGAGCGTCATCCCTGCGGCTTCAGGAGAAGCAGAGTGAACCTTGGAGAACAGAGAGGCACCCAAGGTGGGGACCTGCGGGCTTGCCTCATTCATCCCTGGACAAGCCTCCCAGAAACGAAATGGGCTGCTCACCTCTGTGATCCTCAGAGTTAGCAAAACTGCTTGCTATGTCATTTAGACCTCTTACAAAATGATATTCATCTATCACTGGTGAAGACATTCGTTCTGAATTCCACTCATAGGCTTCAGGATACTTGCCCTCATTTTTTTTTCCCCTTCGTTTCAACAGTTTTCACTGAGTGTCTTGTGGACATGAGTCATCAAATGTTTTGCTGCCTTTATGATCCAATCCCAAATAAAAAGTAAAACATTTGTCCTAGTGCATCAGTGTCACCACTCAGACCAGGAGTCAGGACGCGGATTGATGTTCAGGTAGCTGTGTGGCCTTGAGAGGGCCATGTCAGCTCTCTGTTGGTGCCAGGTGAAGTCTGTACTGGGGGCCTGGCTGCCTCCCTCACAGGGTTGGGAGCATGTCCCAGGACGACACCTAGGAGAGTACCATGAAACCAGAGAATGACGGAGGCAGTCTCCGTCAGCGTTGAGATTTATTTTGCCAAGATTGAGGATGTGCCTGGGAAAAGGACACAAGCCACTGTAGGATCTGTGGTCTGCACTTTTTTCCAAAAAGGATTTTGGGCGCTTCAATATTAAAGAGGAAAGAAAACAAAAGAGGGTATGGTCTCATCCTTGATTAGAGCTCATTAATCCACATACTGCAGGCAAGGAGGGGGAAGAGGAACAGTGGGTTACATGGGGGAGACGGTATTTTTCCTCTCCTCTCATCCCTCACCGGGAACATATGCTGTTAATTTACATTGTCTGGGTGAGAGACGCCACCTGGGAAGACACTGCCTTCTATCTCTAGCCATTCTGTTGAGGAACAAAAGGAAGGTCGGTGTTCCTCCTGACTCAGCTTCCAAGCTTACCTTTTCCCTTGGGCATAGTGAGTTTGGGGGTCTCCAGATTTTACTTTCCATACACATCAACTGTGGTTGGTTTTTTGTTGTTTTTGTTTTTTACAGTTAAATATATTATTAAAGCATGAAAAGATCATGATGTCTCCAATAACCAAATGTTATTCAAGAAAACTAGAAATATTTAGATTATACCACAGCTTAGACAGGCTTTGCCTGATTTATTAAGCCATTTACAATCAGTTCTATCATCCATACCCAAGACTTCAGGGCTGGAAAAATACATCCCATAGCTTTCCTGGTAGGAACCACATTCATCATTGCTTTTTTCCGTGGAGGCAATGTATAAATAGAGCAGCTTTTTGAAAACATAAGCAGAGGCCCAAATCAGTGGCCTAAAACTTGGGTGATCTGGGGAGGCACCAGGCCATCTGAACCAGCGCTTTGTCCCCAGCAGATGTTGGGACGTGCAGGGGCTATGCATGTCAGCACAGGGGGCCACTCAGCAGCGGGGTAAACTTGAGGTACTGGCCTAGCCTCTCTGTGCCCCTCTGTAAAATGAATTAAACTGCACTCCTCCCAGGACTGTGTGGATCAAATGAAATAGTGCATGCACATGACCACATCAAACAGATGGACAAGAAGAGCAGAAAGACGGCAGGAGCCAGGACAGAGGACCCAGAGTCAAGGGCTTCTCACCCCAACTGCTTCTTGCCTCTTTCTCTGCCCTGTTCTTCCTTTCCCAGTTTCAGCCCCACAAATTGCTTCCTCTTTCTGTGAGTGAAGGCTTCAGGGTGGAGTGAAGCTAAGTCACTTGTAGAGGCCCCCTGTAGAGGAAGATGAAGATGAGAAGTCCATATAGATGGCATCAGCGAGTGCCAGGACTGGATGCCCCAAACACCACAAGCCATGTCGCATCCTGGGGGTCGCCTGGGCAGGCCTCTCTACCATTTAGTCACTGCAGTCAGCCACAGCCCACAGCAGGTCTAAAACAAAAGCACCTGTAATCTCAGCATATTGGGAGGCTGAGGCGAGCAGATCACCTCAGGTCAGGAGTTCAAGACCAGCCTGGCCAACATGGTGAAACCCTGTCTCTACTAAAAATACAAAAACTAGCCAGGCATGGTGTCGTGCACCTGTAACCCCAGCTACTTAAACATGGCTGAGGTGGGAGACTCGTTTGAACCCAGGAGGTGGGGGTTGCACTGAACCAAGATTGCATCACTGCCCTCCAGCCTGGGTGATAGAGTGAGACCCTGTCTCAGAAAAAAACAACAAAACACAAAAGCAGTGAGTGTGGTATGGGTGACGCAGATGGAAGATGAAGACGTAGGGGACAAAAGCAAGGGGCTATTGCAAAGGATCTGGAACTGCAGCTTCAAAGCCAGGAGTGCAGAGCCCGTGGGGCAGGGCCACCATCACTAAGCTGGAATGGAGAGGCCAAAATCTGAACCTGAAGTTGGAAGAAGAGGGGAACGACTCCGCTGGCCTCTGGGAATGGGAAGATCCTAAGGGGTGACTCCAGTGCCCAAGTTCCTATGCAAGAAGTAGCCACACAACTTCCCAGAGTGTGGCATCTCACAAGGAGCAGAGGTTTCAGTTTGTCACTAATCACATGTCCCGTCTTACCAGATGCATAGGTAAACAGGAGCCCTGACCTCCAGGAACCCCCTGGACTCTGCAGGCTCACAGTGCCCGCATGACAGCACCGAGCAGGCCAGCTGGAGATGTGAGGGGGGTGGGGAAAAGGATCTGGAGCAGGATGTTCAGGTAGAGGCAGAGAGAAATGGCTAGGGCTGCAGTGGGATAAACACGTGGGTCTGCTTGGCTGCAGGAGGCATCTTGTTGCTTGGAGGGTTGGGGAGGTGATGCTTAAACACATAGGCCAACTCAGGGCCTTGGGCACCATGTGGAGCAGTCCAAACTTTGTGCTGGAAACACGGGGAGGATACTTGTGATACTGCGTGTGTCAGTCCTTCTACTGGAGAGCTGGTTCTAACCATCATCAAGTGAGGGGAGAGGAAGCCCTCAGGTGGCAGCTGTAGCTCTATTTGGTGAGAATGTCATGGTTGTCAGTCATGCTATAGGGTTGCCCTCCAGTAGAATGATCTGATATGTCTATGCAGAAAGTAATTTGGAGGGTTTTGACAGTGTCTCCTGTGGGCTTCTCGGACTGAATAATGGAATCTCAGAAGGGGATGTCCCTTAGCAATCACCTGTTCCAACCTTCTGACCTCCAGGTCTCACCAGTCACTAGTTTTGTGGTAGATTGCAGGCATGTCTGGTGCGTCCAACACTAGAAAAGTCACGGCATTGGACAGGGAATCCCCTGCCAACCTTGGGGGAAGGAGCTGGCGTGTAGGGCCATGAGTTGCTCAGGTTGGATGGTGTGCCACCTCATAGCCCTTGCCCAGATCCAGACAGCTGGCAATCCTCCATCTGCCCCTGCCCGAGGATGGCCTCAATCCTCATACCTGTGCCGGCTGAGAGTGTCACATCCACCATCTGGACCACGTTCCCCAAAAACCATCTCAGAAAGGGTCAGAATGGCCTGAAACTGTTGCCAACTGGAAGTTTCCATGCTGTGAAGTCATTAATTCCCTACCTGTAAGTCTGGAATGCCATCAGGTGGTTCCAAGGTCTCCGCCTTTGACAGGGTGGTGGCTCCCAGCCACTCCCATGCATCAGGCCTGCCTGTGCACGGAGGGCCAAGTCTTTTGGGCCCCTTGGCTTGGAGAAGAGTTTCACTGAGATATTAGTAACTGTGAGTCACCACACGCAGCAGTTGTGCAGGTGTCAGGCTAAAAAGAAGCTCAGATAGGACCCAGAACAAATGGGCTCGCTTGGGACTAGGCAAGGGATTATAGTTCAGGATGTATGTGCTATAATGATGGATCAGGGCATATCCAGGGATGTCGTGGCAAAGATAAATTTTTATTTTTATTTTTTTGAGATGGAGTCTCGCTCTGCTCATGGCTCAATACAACCTCTGCCTTCTGGGTTAAAGTGGGTCTCCTGCCTCGGCCTCCCGAGTAGCTGGGATCGCAGGCACTCGCCACCATACCCGGCTAATTTTTGTATTTTTAGTAGAGATGGGGTTTCGCCACATTGGTCAGGCTGGTTTCGAACTCCTGACCTCAAGCGATCTGCCTGCCTTGGCCTCCCAAAGTGCTGGGATTACAGGCATGAGCCACTGCACCTAGCCAAAGAGGAATCTTTTAAAGACAAACAGATGTACACATGAGCGGCTTTGAAACAAGGCTCATAGGTGACAGAAGCTCACTGCAGGAGTTGGCTCTGTTGATTGGGGGAGGCGGCTGTTGCCAGGTCAGTGTTGCATGCTGGTGGCAGATCTGGAATACTGCGGCCTCGAGAAGTCCTTGCACTAAGTTGTGATGCTGGTCTGGGTGCAGGAAAGTCTTGGGATAAGTCCTGTTTCAGGCATGTGGGCGTGAGGGCTTCTTGATGGCCTCCCACCACTCCATTTTGCTGGAGTTTAATGTAAGTGACTCCATTTTGGTACCAGCAGCTTTCTCAAAGGTTTTGGGTTTTTTTGCTTTTGGGTTTCAACAACAGGAATTGAATTAAAGCACTTAACCTGTATTACTATTAAGATATGTCTCTGTTTTCACATTCTATAGAGTTAGTTTTGTTTTGTTTTTTTTTTTCACTTTGTAAAAGAAGGGAATATATATTTAGGTTTGATATCTCCAGATTTTAGGCCGGGTGAGGTGGCTCACGCTTGTAATCCCAGCACTTTGGGAGGCCAAGGCAGCTGGATCACCTGAGGTCAGGAGTTTGAGACCAGCCTGACCAACATGGTGAAGCCCTGTCTCTACTAAAAATGCAAAAATATTAGCCGGGCATGGTGGCCCACGCGTGTAATACCAACTGCTTGGGAGGCTGAGGCAGGAGAATCGCTTGAACCTGGGAGGCGGAGGTTGCAGTGAGTCGAGGTCACGCCACCGCACTCCAGCCTGGGCAACAAGAGTGAAACTCCGTCTCAAAAAAGATATCTCCAGATTTTAATAAAATCAATATTCGTATGCAAAAGTTTAACAATGTTTCCCTTTTTGCATTATTTGAACTAAATGCAGTTGGCCTTCCACCTGTTTTCCTGGCAGAAGGTGAAGGTGGAATGTCCCAGCTGCCTACTAGGCAATAGTGCCTATGGCTAAAACAGCTCCTGTCTGGCAGGGGGAAGCTGATTTGGGAGGCGCCATCACTAAGTAATGGAAGAGAGCTATGCTATGGGTGTGGTGATTCCTGCTAGGGGCACCCTGGGGCTCCTGGAGAGACTGGTTTCTGCAGGGAATGAGCTTCCAGGCCAGGCGGCCTCCACACGTGGAGATGTGAGTGGGCTCTTTCCTCCCTCGCAGCCGGCTGTGTGGACTCTGTAAGGGCTCCTGAGGAAGAGGAATCCGGGGGACCGGTTCCTGTCCTGCAGCCTCAGGGTGGGCCGCTGCCAGGCGCGTCCCTGCACGCGTAGAAGGAAGGCGCTTTCAGACGCGAGTGCGGCTTCGTCATCTCCTCCCGGTGGGTGCGTGCTGCCAGCGCGGCCTTTAGATGCTTTGGGCTCCGACTCTCTCTCCCTCTTCTTCAAATCATGAGGGCACTCGGGCACCCCGGTGTGAGAGGCTGGTGGTCCCAGAGTCCGTGTCACCTGGGTCACATCTCCAAGGCCCCAGGCCGCCCCCGGGCGGCCCGCCCCCAGTCCCCGCAGCCCGGAGCAGGATGGGCCCGGGCTGGACTGAGGGGCTGGGGCGCCCGTCTGCCCTGATGGGCGCAGCTGTCTGGGACCACGCGGTGCCCCGGGTCGCCCCCCAGCGTCGCCATCACCTCCCCCAAGACGTCCCCACGCGGCGGCCACACTGCGCTCCAACGACCCGCGCTCTCGGACCCTGTCACACTGACGGCGGTGACTCCCGAGTTCCCGGGACCAAGCGGGCCCGCCCTGGGAGCCTGAGCTTTCTCCTCACTCTCAGGGAGCCCTGGGCTGCGAGGCGACAGCACAACGGGAACAGACTCGCCGGGACCAGCCACCACTTGGGGTTGTCTCTGCAACCCACGCTCCGCGCCGCCCTGACCCGGTACCGGCCCGCGCGGCGGTATAGGCGGGCGCTGGGTGCTGGTCGCTGGGCGCTGGTCGCTGGGCGCGGAGGCTTTCTTTGCCAAGGGCAGCGCGCCCCCTGCTGTCCGAGCGGAAGAACTGCGCAGCACGCGAGGCCGAGACGCCCTCTGGTCAGGGCCCTGCAGAATGGCTTGGGCTGAGACTCATCCTGCGCCCTTGGGCGAGGCCATTTGTCCCTGGGTCGGGAGGAGCTTAACCGTGGGGCTCGGCTGTATCCGCGATGCAGGGGCACAGGACAGCGGGGACTGTGACGGAACACATGCCGTTATTCCATGCATTGGGCCGTGCTGTGAGTGCATAACCAAAAAATACCAACTCAGTCCATGGCTAAAGTAAGGATATGCAATAAAAATTTAAGCCTGATAAGAAAAAAAGTGAGAAAACTAGTTCACCCAGAGTTTAATCAAGTTTTTGACAAGAGGGTGTTTTTTGTTTTTGTTTTTTAAATTGAAACAGGATTTGGGGGCTGAGTTATTGCATGCAGCAGGGTTAAACAAATTTACATTTTATCAAAATAAAAAGATGCTTAAAGAATACATTGATAGGCCGGCACGGTGGCTCACACTTGTAATCCCAACACTTTGGGAGGCCGAGGCAGGCGAATCACCTGAGGTCAGGAGTTCAAGACCAGGCTGGCCAACATAGTGAAACCCCATCTCTACTGCAAATACAAAAATTAGCCAGGTGTGGTGGCAGACGCCTGTAGTCCCAGCTACTCAGGAGCGTGAGTCAGGAGAGCCTCTTGAACCCAGGAGGCCAAGGCTGCAGGAGCTGAGATTGCGCCATTGGACTCCAGCCTGGGTAACAAGAGCAAAACTCCATCTCAAAAAACAAACAAACAAAAAATGATAGCATATATTTTATCTCTTGTAGTACAAATCCTCATATTGACTGTTGCAGAAAAATACCTGTAATGCCTTAAACAACAGTTTTAAGAAACATCAATGACCAGCAAGTTACAAACAAAATGCAGTGATCAACATATTTAACTGTCCATGTATGAAGCTTTTACAAACACATTCAGTCTTCACTGTCTGAGCAAATCAGTTTTAATTTCTTCATAGTCCTTCATCTGTCTTTTCACATGACACTTGGCCAGTGGTGAATTTATAATGTAACAGTATTTTAGACCAGTTTCCCTCTCCATACTTCCTCATGCGAGATCTCAAATTCATGTCTTCTTCCCAAAGCCATGCCTGTTTTTTTTTTCTTTTCTTTTTTTTCCGGATAGATGTTTTTCAGCAGTCACTGGTTGACTTTGAGGTACTCTCTTGTTTTCTGTGGCTCTTCTGATTTGACAAGAGGTTGTTTTTGTCTTTGTATGGCTACAACAGTAACTTTGGGAAACCATTTAATCAGGTTTGGCTAAGTATAAGATGGAATCTGAGTTATGCTTCCGGACACTGACGTGTGCAATTTTGTGTTGGTAACAAGTATTGCCAATTAAATAAATATTTGAAGAACGGGGCCATGGCTTTATTTTCAAAATCTTCCTAGAACACTCAGAAAAATCTTAATTTAACTCGACTGAACATGCCAATCATCATTTATTTAATATGTCCCACCTACATCAGTTACTAGCTATGAGAGACCTTGGACAGGATTTTTACATTATCTGTGCCTCAGTGGCATCATCAGTGAAATAAAGATAATCATGGTACCTATTCATAGGTTAAGGATTAAGTGAGAGATATATTGCTGGTGAGGAAAAATGTTTCCTCCACCCTCTTAGGTTCAGTTAATGGGGACCTGCAAATTACACTGAAAATAAAGATTAATAAGAGAAAAAATATACAATTTTTATTAATGTTTATGTGCATAGGAATTCACAGAAAAGAAGTGGAACTCAAAGAAGCAGTGAGACTCAGGGACTGATAACTTTAACAAAGAAAAGAGGATTTGACCTTGAGGGAGGACAAGGCACTGGGAAGTGACTGGGGAGTATTTGGGGAAGGTGATGGAAGACACGGCTATTTCAGAAAGGCTGGTTTATGTGGACTCATCTTGGTGCTAACTCCGGTGATAAGAGCCACTCTATTCTTGGTGGGGGCGAGGGGGACACCTTCACAGGGTACTTTATGCCACCTTCACAAGAAGGCATTTATGATCTGATTTCAGGCAGAAGAGGAGAAGACAGAGAACTCTTTCAGCACCTGTGGATCCTCCATTACCTTCAGCTCAAAATAATCCTTATGCCACAATGGCATATTGTGGAGTGGCATCATTTAGGCTCCTTCATTTCCCCGTCTGAAACTTCTCTATGATGTGTCACATTCCAGAAGCGAAGTTATTTGATTGTTCCCATTAAACCAGTCTCTCTGCCCTGGGAATATCTCAGTCCAGTTAAACAGCTGTGTCTCATTTCAGGAGGTGGTGGTGCAGGTGGGGGTGGGGCATCCCCAAAGGTGGGTCTTTATGTGTGCAAGCAATCAGGTATTGAATGAGGGCATTTCTATGGATACAAAAGAAATACAAAGATTAACCATTGGTGCTGACTATAGATCCTGTTTCTAAGTTCACAGGGCCTTTAGTTCAGATTTCTAGGTATTGGTCTCCAAGGATCCTTACATAGCGGAATGAGGATGGCAGCTACAGCATCGCAGTCCTGTTACTTCCTGGCGCTTGGAGGATTGTGCTCTGGTGAACTTTCTGAGTCACCCAAACTGCTGTGGTGATGATTCTGTTAAAGTTACACTGAGTGATTCAGCTTCAGGTTTCAGGGTTTCTGGAAAAGGGCAGTTTTAGTTCTCAGTGATGCCAAATTAGGACAGGGGAGAATACTGGAAACACTCATTACTGACAACATGCACAAGACGGCCAGATCCAGTTTACAAAGAGGTGAAAATAACTCAAAGACAGTAAACATGACAAGTATTTGATAATCCACCAGGATGGGTTGTAGTTTTCCACTGAAGCAAAATTTCTCTCTAGAATCACCTCCATTTTTATCAAAGATAATCAAGACAGGCATGATGGCTCATACCTATAATCCCAGCACTTTGGGAGGCTGAGGCAGGAGGATTGCTTGAGCCCAGTAGTTTGAGACCAGCCTGGGCAACATAGCGAGACCCCATCTCTACAAAAAATAGAAAATCTAGCCAGGTGTGGTGGCATGTGCCTGCAGTTCCAGCTACTCAGGAGGCTCAGATGGGAAGATTGAGACTTGGGAGGTTGAGGCGATCTTTGTTTTTTTTTTTTTTCTTTTGAGATGAGTCTCGCTGTGTCACTCAGGCAACAATATAGTGGTGATCAAAACTCACTGCAGCTATGTTGGGAGTCCCCACCCCAACATAATGCACTGCTCCTTCTGCGCACCCAGCACTCGGCTGTGTGTTCTACGGCATGGAACACTGATGACCTTGTGTACCTGTTTGTGTTCATGTTTGTCTCCCTTTGCTTCAAATTGTCAACTTCTTGAGGACAGGAATGATGTCATTATAATACTGTAACTCCAGCACCCAGCTCAGAACCTAACTATGGTAAACAAAAAAGTAATAAGAAACGTTTAATATAGGCACTCAATATGGCCAGGAATTGTGCTAAGTGCTTTATATACTGAATATACACCCCCAAATATGCCACTTTGGCATAAGGATTATTTTGAGCTGAGGAAACTGAGAATGGGCACATGCAGGATGAGCTGTCTGCCCTCCCCTTTTCCGTGTGAAAGCAGGGCATAAATTCCCCTGTGAAGGTGCCCCCTCTCTCCATGCCAGGAGGGGAGAGTGACTCTTCTCACTGGAGAGGGAGTGAGCATGAACAAACCTTGCTAAACTCACCGTCACCTTCTGTTAGCGTCCCCCATATGTTCCTAGCCACTTCTTCATGATTTCCCATCCCTGAAGCCCAAACCTCCTATTCTCTGTTAAAATGGCAGGTAAGCCCGAGTCTAACCACTTTTTTGAGTTTCACTTCTTTTCTGTAAATTCTCATGCACATAAAACATTTATTTAAACATTTTTGTTATTAATTTGTTTATTTTTGTAGAAATGGGGTATTGCTATGTTGCCCAGGCTGGTCTCAAACTCCTTGTCTCAAGCAATCCCCTGCCTCAGCCTCCCAAAGTGCTGGGATTCCAGATGTGAGCCACTGCACTCAGCCACGTAATTTTTTTTTTTTTTTTTTTTTTTTTTTTTGAGACAGAGTCTCACTCTGTTGCCCAGGCTGGA
Source organism: Pan paniscus (assembly GCF_029289425.2). Lineage (NCBI taxonomy): Eukaryota > Metazoa > Chordata > Mammalia > Primates > Hominidae > Pan > Pan paniscus. The sequence goes on along the minus strand of NC_073266.2, from coordinate 25,999,244 downwards.
GTGCAATAGCAGATCTCGGCACACTGCAACCTCCCTCCCCAGGATTCTAGCGATTCTCCTACCTCAACCTCCCACGTAGCTGGGATTACAGGCGACTGCCACCATGCCTGGCTAATTTTTTTATATTTTTAGTAGAGATATGGTTTCACCATGTTGGCCAGGCTGGTCTTGAACTCCTGACCTCAGGTGATCCACCTGCCTCAGCCTCCCAAAGTGCTAGGACAGGCATGAGCCACCGTGCCCAGTGATTTTTTAAAAATATTTGCCTTTTTCCCTGTTAATTTGTTTTTTAAAAAAGTTTAATTCACAGGGCCCCAGGCAGTGAACATAAGAGGATAGAGGAAAAGTTCTTCCACTTAGAGAGTTTTGGCAGCCGCAAAGGAATGACTGGGGCTCACTCCTGAGGGTGCAGCCAAGATCTCTCGACACTGACCACGCTGACGAAAGGAGGAATTCTTACCACACCAGCCCCCCACAATTCTGCTCAGAATCTGGTTGAGCGAGAGTGGTAAAAAGTCTCTCCTTGTATTTCCCTTTCCAAATTCGAGTTAGTAGAAGAACATCTTTGGAAGAGCTCGTTCTTTGGGTGACCCTTGTGAACTTGGTTTTCAGCACTCATGTGTTGGGTCCTTTCCTCCCAGGGACAGCCATTGTTTTCCTCTGTCTTTTCTGTCATTGGTCACAGGGGAGAGCACAGGCACAGGTCCCAGCAGCGGGTGAGCTTACGGTTCTCCCAGCAGCCTCTGCTCCACCCAGCCTCACACACTGGTGAGCTTACGGTTCTCCCAGCAGCCTCTGCTCCACCCGGCCTCACACACGGGTGAGCTTACGGTTCTCCCAGCAGCCTCTGCTCCATCCGGCCTCACACACTGGTGATCTTACGGTTCTCACTGGACCAGCATCTGTTTGGACCCATTTTGCTGTGGGTCACCAATTTCTGAAAAGTCCAGCGAAATTCTCCTTCTGTTTTATTGTGTGTCCTGACAGCATGGCATGGATCTGGTGAGAGAGTTCTCTCCCTGGCTTTCTGCTGGCTGGAGCACGGGTCCCTGGCCTGCATGTGGATGTGACTGGCTGTCAGGAAAGGGCTGCACGAGGAACATTTTCTGTCCGACTGTTCCAGCTCTCAGGGGACTTTGTCTCAATAAGGTCTCTCAGCCCATAAGGGACCTCTGTCATCTGTCCCCTCGTTGCCTTATTGACCAAGAAAGTCTCATCTCAGTATCACCAGTCTGGTGTCACGGATTAGCAGGTTTGTGTGACTGGAGGCAGCTCAGGTTTGTGGGAGACCAGAGACAAGTTTGCAGAAACACTGTTCTTAATGCCTGTGACAACGAGGGCTTGTGCTTTCTTTCTCTCTGGCCATCTTTGGGAGTTGACTCTGGATCAAGGAAGCTGCAGCTTCTGCACCCTTCATGGGGACACCTGGGCTATCCATGGTTCAGCCATAAAAAGGCTTATTGGTTTTAAGTCACGTATACAAAAGGTATATTTCTGGGGATATCCTTTGGTTTGGAAAAACTTTTGCATTTGAAAGGATTTTTAGAGAACTTTCATCCTAAACAAGTAACTATTGGGACCTAGGGGAAGCGTCTTAGTCACTTTGGCCTGCTCTAACAAATTACCGTAGATGGTGATGTAAACCACAAACACTGATTTATCACTGTTCTGGAAAGTTGCAGGGGCCCGCATGGTCAGATTCTTGGTGAGGGCACTCTTCCTGGCCCTGTCCTCATCTGGCCTTCCCTTGGTGCATGCATAGAGAGAGATACAGATGCAGGGGAGGAAACTTTGTGTGTCTCTCTTTTTATAAGGACATTAATCCCATCATGAAGGCCCCTCCCTCATGACCTAATCTAACTCTAATTGCCCACCACAAGCCCCACCTCCAAATACCATCACATGGGGATCAGGCTTTCAACAAATGAATGTTGAAGGACACATTCAGTTTTTAACAACATTCCATCCCTGACCCCTCAAAATTCATGTGCTTCTCACGTACAAAATACGTTCAGTCCATCCCTACAACCTGAAAAATCTTAACTCCTTTCAGCATCAACTCTAAAACCTAAAGTCCAAAGTCTCATCTAAATATCATTCAGGCTGGGTGCGGTGGCTTACACTTGTAATTTCAGCACTTAGGGAGCCCCCCACAAGTGATCCTGGGAGAATCACTTGATCTCAGGAGTTCAAGATGAGCCTGGGCAACATGGCAAATCTCCATCTCTACAAAAAATTTTAAAAATTAGCCAGGAGTGGTGGTGCAGGCCTGCAGTCCCAGCTGAAGTGAGCAGATCACTTGAGCCAGGAGGTCAAGGCTACAGTAAGCAGAGATTGTGCCACTGCACTCCAGCCTGAGCAACAGAGTGAGACCCTGTCTCAAAAAAATAAAAATAAAAAATAAATATAATCTAAATCACATATGATTGAGACTCAAGGTATGAGTCATTCCCAGGCAAAATTCTTCTCCAGCTGTGATCCTGTGAAACCAAGCAAGTTATGTAATTCCAAAACACGATACAGGTATTATCAGAAAGGGGTCCTGATCCAGACCTCAAGATCGAGTTCTTGGACCTCATGCAAGAAAGAATTTGGCTGGGCACAGTACCTCCTGCCTGTAATCCCAGCACTTTGGGAGGCTGAGGTGGGCAGATCACCTGAGGTCGGGAATTCAAAACCAGACTGACCAACATGGAGAAACCCCATCTCTACTAAAAATAGAAAATTAGCCGGACATGGTGGCTCATGCCTGTAATCCCAGCTACTTGGGAGGCTGAGGCAGGAGAATTGCTTGAACCCAGGAGGTGGAGGTTGCGGTGAGCTGACATCGCACCACTGCACTCCAGCCTGGGTGACAAAGCAAGACTCCATCTCAGGGGGAAAACAAAAGAGTGAGATAATGCTGTCACTCACACCTGGCTCATGCGCCAGCAGGAATTGGGCACCCTCCAGAGACTGCAGGAGAAGGGGGAGGACTTCTCCTTGCCCTGGCTGTTCCTCCACCACTTCCACTGAGGCAGTATGGCACCTGAAGCTTTCTACCCACCCAAGGCCTGGCTGGGCAGGCACCGCAGTGCTCCTACTCCTCCCCTTCCCAGCCCCCGGACTTGCTGTTGCTGCCGCCGCTAGTGCCAATGCCAATACAACGACCGCTGCTGTCACCCTCAATGTACTGGCTCACCCTACAAGGCTCCTACCATCTTGACCACTGCCGCAGCACTGCCCCTGCCATGGCCACAGCCAGTTGTCCTCCTACCACATGCTGCAGTCTCCATAGCAGCCACCAAATGCAGCAAGGCAAGCGGCAGCCATAGGCCATCTGCAGGCTCCAGCCTCCAGTGTGCGACAGGTGACCCTCCTTTTCCTGGCACAGAGCAGCTAGGCAGGCAAAGTCAGAAAAGCCTAGAGGAGGATGCAGGGAGTGGTAGCGTTAGAGCCTCACCTTATCATGCTGGCCACTGGGTGGCAGGGGCCGGTTTCATTGAAGGCACTCATACCCACCCTCCAAAGTCCAGCCTCTCCTTTTGGCCCAAGCTGGCCAGGAACTGGGGACTGGAAACAACACATTGCCCAGCTCCCCACTCCACTGGAACTGCTGGGCTCCCCAGAGCTATGGTCCTTGGGGAGGAGAACCAGCAGCAACTCAGACCCAGCCAGCCCTCCCACCCAAGTGCTGGTTCCCGATCCTGGTGCCTCCACCCACAGAGCCCTGTCCCCCTGTGGTGTCTGCTACTCCCTGTCCTGCAGGCCCAGGGGTCCCAGGCAGTCTCCGTAACACAGAGTAAGAGGGTGCAGGCCCAGGAACCACCACTGGTGTGGGGGCCCTGCCATGCTCAGGATTCCTGCAGAAACAGTGTGCATTTGCCCTGCTCGAGCAGGAGCAGGAGGAGGTCACCTTCCAGAGTCTGGAGTCCGGGGAGAGGAGGAAGACTCCTTCCTTGGAGGCTACTGCTGTTGCTGCAACCTTTGCTGCCACCGGCAGGGCAGCCCCTGATAGCGCCTCTAACCTGCTGCCTGCTGCCAACAGTATAGCCCCGGGATATTGCCCCTAACAGCCCCGCTCCCTACTCGCTGCCGCAGTGTAGCACCTGATAGAGCCCCCAACCTCGGACACTGCAGCACCAGATAGCACCACCAACCTGCCCCCTGCCGTGGGCAATGCAGCCCGATAGTGCCCCCAACCCGCTCGTTGCTGTGGGCCATGCAGCCATGGATAGGACCCCCAACCAACCCCCTACTATGGGCAGTGATGCCCCAGAAAGTGTTGTAACCTGCTCCCCACCATGAATAGTGCAGTCACAGATCCTTAAGGCCCCCAACCCACTCCCCATGATGGGCAGTGCAGCCCCAGATAGTGGATAGCACCCCCAACCATCCCCCAGCCTTGTGGAACGACACCCTGGATAGCGCACCCAACCCACACCCCACCATGGGCAGTGTAGCTCCCAAAAGTGCCTCTAACCCATATGCTGCTGCCAGCAGTGTAGTCCTTGATACTGCACCAAACCCGATCCCCGCCACAGGCAGTGCAGCAGCTGATACCACTCCTCACTTGCCCACACTGACTTCCATGCAGTCACTGATGGTGCCCACAACCCACCCCACCACCCTGCCTGCCACCGGCTGTGGGTATTGCCCCTAAACTGCCCCTTGCCATGGGCTGTGTAGCCCCCTATAGGGCACCCAATCCACCCTCTATCATGGGCAGTTTGGCCCCCAATAGCACCCGAAAACCCCCCTACACATCTCTGCACCCCCCCATCCCCCACTGGCAGTGTAGCACCATGAGATACTGCCCCTAACCTATCCCCTGCCACGGGCATTGCAGTCCTAGTAGTGCTGCCAAGCCACCCCCCACCATGGGCAGGGCAGCCATGGATAGTGCACCCAACAAGCCCCCCGTCGTGGGCAGTGCAGCCCCAGATAGCACCCCCACCTTGCTCCCCACCGTGGGCAATGCAGCCAGACCAGTCAGTGCCCCACCAGTCCCCCCAACCCCCACACCACCGGCAGTGTAACCCCAATAGTGCCCCCAACCTGCTCAGTAGCACTTCCAACCTGCCCCACTGCTGCCAGCAATACAGCCTAGGATAGCACCCCCAACCCGACCTCCAATGAAGGCAGTGCAGCCCAGGAGAGCTTCCTCAATCTGCTCCCTGCCAAGGGCCGTGCAACCCCAGATAGTGCCCTCAAGCGGCCAGCCCCACAGCCCCCAGCTGTATAGAGGGTAATAGTGCCCCCAACCACCCCCACTCCCCATAGCATGCAGGCAGCACAGCCCCAGATAGCACACCTAAAGTAGTGATGCCCAGAATAACACCCCCAACCAGCAGCCCCGGATAGCGCACATACCCTGTTGCCCTTCTACGCTCTGGCTGGCTGCAGTCTCGGTCTTTGCCACCAACCACAGCGAGGTGAGCAGTGGTGCTGCAGGCTCCAGCCTCCAGCTTCCAGCCTCCAGCCTGTGGCAAGTGACTCCTCCTTCTTCCCTTCCTGTAGCCAGGCATGGAGCAGCTCTCACTGCCAGCTGCCTCCTACCGTTCCATCCACTCTGCAGTCTCCATCTAGGTTCCTGGCATGGCAATAAGAGTTCTACTAATGGCCAACTCAGTACTTCTAGCTCTCCCTGCCTCCCTGCCGGACCTGCACATGCCTGAGGCCTGCCAGTGACACTGGGACTTGATGGGACTCGGGGGGTTAAAGCGTAAGGGAAGAGAAAGAGATGCTCATAGCAATGAAATAAGCAAAGGAAAAATAGACATGAGTAATTTTCCCATGATGATTACTCAGCAAACCCACATAAACTCTTTTCATTTTTCTCAACCAAGAATCCTTAGTCCTCCCTCTATGGGGTGCTCACATCAGATTCTACCCAGATAAGCACAGAGCTTTCTGTGTCTGGAAGTGAAAGTGCCAAGTCTTGCCAGGGTCACCCAAGGGGGAGCAGGGGTTGATGGCTCCAGGACTTCAGAGGCCACGCTTCCAAACTGCCTCATTTTAAACAGAAAACTGAGGCTGAAAGAAAGAAGCAAATTGCCAACATCTTCTAGAGCTACCAATCCCAGAGAAAGATGAAAGAAACCTGGCAAAGTAAATTAGAGTTCCCAAATCACCACAAGTGTAAAAGTCAACAGGCAGGCACCAAAACTAATAATGTCTTCACACAGAACTTGAAATGCAACTCTCTCTTTGATTACCAGGAAACCCCAGCTCAGGGTTCTAAATCTATCATGTACCCTTTGACATTTTTTTTCCTCCATTAACACTCACTTTATCCAAATACGCCTCCTCAGAGATGGAGTCCAAAGCTGGTTTCTGGAAGGAGACAGAGAGAGACCCCTCTGGTCCCGTGTCATAAGCCTGCGGGGCAGGTCAAGACTGCCTCTTGCCACGGCCCTTCTCTCTCTTTGGTAAACAGCAGCCTGCTCCACTTGGGAGCACACCCAATATGGCATGACTGGGATCCCATATGACTGAGGGTCCAGGATGGACATATAAGAGATTTTAAAGAAAAGTTTATCCTCCTCACCTTTTCCCTCTGCCTAGTAACAATACAATCTACACGCTAGCTCCTCTAGAAAAGTCTGCACAGTGAGAACTGACTATGTGCTCCCAGCATTTAGAGACTTGCTGTAAAGCCAATCCAGGAATATCAGGGCATTTCACTGCAGATGGTCAGTTGACCAACCCCCTTTGGAAGCTATTCAACAGGTGTGACCATGGCACAATGACCTGGAAACAGGCATCTCTCACCCTTCCTCTGTTAAAAAACCTGAAATCCTGAAAAGACAGAGCAGATACAATATTTTTACCTTTTCATTTCCATCCTAAACTTTCACCACTCCAAAAAATCTAAAATGATCTTTCATAGAATAACTCCACTTAAATGCCCTCAGAATTTTAGCTGCTATATGCCTTGGTTTGGAACGCAGTTTGAAGTATTTGAGGTTGTTCTAATTCTGCAAAATGAAAAGGGAAGCTAGGCAAATACTGAAACTTGCAACCACAATATCTCATTACTTTGCTGAATAAATTGTATAAATTTAAAATAGAAAAGACACAGCACTCCCTGCCTAGGCCAAGTAACTATTGGTAGTGCTCACAAGCCTGCAGGGCTTGGAGGATCTCCTGATCCCAGGCAGTACCTTCAAGTCCCAAATGTTGTGGAAGTGCAAAGGATCTCCCAGGCACGCTATTAGCCTTTGCCTTTGGAGCTCCACAGCCACTATCTTATTGGAGTAGCTGTAATTGCAGATCTCAGTTCCCTTTTTCAAGTGGCAAACCTTTAGCTTCCTCTGAGCTTTGAGGTTCAAAATGGCCACTAAGGTGCTTGACAACAATTTTCTATAATGCACGCATCTTCGGTATCAGTGCAATTCAGGGATCTGTTCCAGCTTATCCACAGAAGAAGGGAGAAAAATTTATAACTGGACTTACTACCCACAGCTAGGGATGTGTCCTTGTTGGAGTTGGCCCAGCTGGCACCGGCCTCTGATCTGGCTTCCCCGGTTCACAGCTGGGTGCACAGGGGTTGCGATGTGCTCAGGGTGTGCGCCAGTCCCACTTTCTGCCTCGGTGGCTGCCACTACCTCTCTGGGATCAGCCACAACCTTGTCCCGTCCCTCCTTGTTTTTCTAGTTTCTTGAAGTAGAAAGTTAATTATCATTTTGAGGCCTTTCCTCTTTTCTGAGGTTAATATTTAGTGCTGTTAATTTCCCTATCAGCAGGGCTTTATTCAATTACATGAATTTTTAAAATTTATTTTGAGGCTTTTTCTTTGATCCAAATATTATTTAGAAGTCTGTTGTTTCATTTCCAAGTGGTTGGATATTTTGCTGTTGTCTTTCTACTATGAATTAATTCATAGTTTGATTCATTTCATTATGGCCAGAAAACACACTCGGAATGATTTCAGTTCTTTTATACCTGCTGAGGTTGGTTTATGGCCCAGGATATGGTTTATCTTCCTGAATAGTCCATGAGCACTTGAGAAAAAGTGTATATTTTGCTGTTGGGCACTGTTCCGTAAATGTCGCTTCTACCCTATTGGTTGATGGTGCTCTCCTGTTCTATGTCTGCTAGTAATTTAACGCCTAGTGATTCTACCAACTGCTGAGAGTGAGGTGGTCAGACTTACAACTAGAATTTAAAATGTGCCTATTTCTCCTTTCAGCTCAGTCAGTTTTATTTTGTGTACTTTGAGGTTCTTTTGTTTGGTGGGGACATATTTAGGATAACTGCATTTTTGTTGGATTGATACTTTTATCGTTATATAGTGATCTTTTTGCCCACGAGTTTTCTTTGCTCTAGAGTCGACTTTATGTGATATCAATGGGGCCACTCTTACTTTGATTTGAGTAATGTTTGTATGGTATATCTTTTTCTATTCTTTATCAACTCATGTTGTTAACTATGTTATGAATTTCCTATAAATATTTTAGAATTATGTTTCTTGTTCTTTCCACTCTGTCAATTTGTATTTTGATAGACATTGATTATTTACATTTAAGATAAATATTGCTATGTTAGGCTGCTATTTTATTTGTTTTGTTTTCTCAGTTTTTCATTCATCTATTACCATTTTCTTATTTTCCTATTGGTTATATCAACATTTTTTAGATTCCATCTTGTTTATTTACAGTGTTTCTAAGCACAATACTCTTTATCGTTTTCTTAGCAGTTCTAGATATTAAAGTGTGCATATGTAACTTATCACAGTCTATTAGTCAGCATTTTACCACTTCAAGTGAAATGTAGAAAGCTTCATTCTACTTAGATCCCTTTACCCTCCCCCCTTTTAAATAGAATTAAGTATTTCCTCTACATACAGAGCATTTTTCTCCAAACATCAAATATGATGTCAGAAACTCATGAGAAACAGATTCTATTACATTTAACCCTATTTCTGCCAACCTCCAATGTTCTTTCTTTCCTGTGTTCCAAGCCTTCCTGCGTTATATCCTTTCTATTTACAGAACCTCCTCTAGTCATCTTTTTAAAGGTAGGTTTGCTAGCAACATTTTCTCTTAGTTTTCCTGTCTGGTAAGCTTTTTATTTCCCTTTGTTCATGAATATAGTTTCCAAAGATAGAGAATTTTGTTATGGTTCTTTTCTTTCAGTACTTGAGAAAATGTCCTACACTTCCTTCTGGCCACCATGGATTCAGATGAGAAATCTGCCATTCTTTTATGTAGGGAATGTGTTATTTATCTCTGGTTACTCTGAAGATTTTGTCTTTAGTTTTCAAAAATTTAATTATGATTTGCCTTCACCATGGATTTATTTAAAATTATCTTATTTGATGTTATCTCAGATTCTTGAATGTGTAGTTTCATAACTTTTGCTAAATTTGGGACATTTTCAGCCATTATTTTTTCAAATACTTTAAATACCTCTCTCCTTTCCTTCTGGTACTCTGATGTTACAAATATTCGTTATATGGTTATCACCCCACTTTCTAAATATTGAGAGAATCAAATCTCGTCTCATTCCCTTTAGGCCTTTCGGTTTTGTCCAAGCCACCACAATCACTCAGGAGGGAAACGACCACAGCTTCTTAATGAGCTCTATATGTTATGCCCTGCCTAGTATTTTCTCTATAGAGAAAATATACAGAAATATAGAGAAAACTCCCATACAAACATAAATCAGACGTTGCTCATTTGCTGAAAATCTACCACTAAATTAAGAATAAAATGAATTTACTGAATAAAGCTTACAATAGGCTCACCTTTGGAGTCTACTGCCTCCTGACATCACCTCCTGCCTTCTCCCTTCAGCCACTGCGATTTTTTTTGTTATTCCTCAAAACCACCAAACACATTCCTGCCCATGGCTAGCAGCTGCTGTTACCCCTGCTAAAAAGAGGCAGAATCCTCATGTCTCACAGTCATTTCAGTCAAATTTCTGCTCTTCTGTTGATCTCAGTAAAGTTTCCCATGACTATTCCTTCAAGAAGCCCACTCAATCTAATCTTGCTTTTTTTTTTAATAGTCTTTAAAACCACAGAACATTTAATATACATGAACATCTGTTTATGTGTTTAGTGCTACTTCTGTGAATTCATTTAGAGGCAAAAAATTATCAAGTCTGCACAACATACCTGAAACGATTATAATTTCTGGAAATACTAAGATTACTAAAAACCTTCTTGTATTCATGGAGCATAAAGTCTGGTAAGAAAATATGTTACAATGGTGAAAATACACAGAAGATTGGCTAATTCTATAAATAAGGAAGTAAGTTGGTTCTGTTTTGAGCTTCACTGAGGAAGCACAGCTGTTGGTTGAAGTATTACTATGCTGTGTCCTTCATAAGCACAGAGCCATGGTACAGGCAAAGGTGGGGGCCTCCAGCACGTAAAAAAATTAGCAAAAGGGCAAACAGCACAGGAGATGAGAATATGGCCTGGTGCCTTCATGAGAAAAAGGGCGAGGGAAGTATTCAGGGAATGGGCTACAGAGCAACAGTCTCCAAAGCATTTGATCATTTACTATTTTCTATAATATTATTCAGCATTACAGATTTATATTTAAAAATTATAAAAATAAATAATAAATTCATTTATTATAAATAATTCTTATTTGGATTTTAAAATGAAGAAAACAGCCTAATATTTTATTTATTTCATTGCAATACGTATTCTGGGTTCTAATCCTTTAATTCAGAGACAATAAGGATGTGTAGAAAATGGAAAGATTTTTGAACTGTTATACTTGAAATTTCTGCAGAGTATATAGGAGATGACCAGTTGGATCTTTCTGAACATCCTCTAAGTGTACGCCTCTTCTAGGGATTACTGCTGTGGAAAATGGAGAGCAGAAGGTGAGGCGTAAGCATAGAATGAAATCACATTGCCAGGTTTCCTCTATAGAAGCAATTCTCTTGAGAGAGGAGGGAATAGATAAAGTATAAAACAAGACCCTTTACATAAACTACTGTAGTTGAAACTGGGATGAAAATAGGGCACTGATAATAGAAGACAGAGAGCAGCAAAACGTGGGAACCAATTCATGGAGAGGAAAAAATATTTCCTCAGGTGATCCCCATGAACAGTGGCTCAGATACTAGAGTCACAAAGTAAGCCAGGAAAATCAGGGAAAAATAGATTAAACACAGTATTCCAGCAAGATGGGTCTTAAATATACTAAATTCGAAGCATAATATGGAGATCAAGAATGAAAATAAGGATTTGAGAGACATTGATAATTTAGTGGTGTTCAAGCCCATCAAGAGTGAATCAGAAGGTTGTGAGGGAACTGAGAAAAGAAAATAATCAGGAATAGAATCTGAGGGTAAACTGGCTTTTAACAGGCTTAAAAAAAGAATAGGCCATGGAAACCATGAGGGAATTTTCTGAAATGTGGAAATATAGGTAACAATAAATAGTTTTAAAAACCAAGAGATGATCATAGGATCATATCAGTAGATGCAGAAAAGCATGATAAAAAACTCTTGGCTAACTAGAAATAGAAAGGAATTTTCTAAATGGTAAAACAATGTCTACAAATGTCTACAGCAAACATCAGTACTTAGTGGTGAAATATGGAAAGTGTTTAACTAAAAACCTAAGACCGAGATAAGGATGCCTGCTATCTCCAATTTTATTCAATATTATTAAAAGTTCTTACAATAATAAAGTAAAACAATTATGTACACAGAAAGATACAAATAAAAATATAGTTTTAGAAACAGATTATGAATTCAATACAACAAATGTTTGGTATTTCTAGTTAAGGTAGTGTGACATAGGTGTAAGGATTTTCAAATGCATCAACAGAACAGGAGAGAAAGAGTTCGGAAATAGATCCACATGGATATGGACACTTGATTCATGACAAGGTTTCAGAAAAATAATAATTTCAATAAATTGTCCTAGGTTCATTATAATGAGATTTATTGCCATCTTAAGTGTAAGCAAAATCCATCTTAGACAGTGTACATATCTAAATTTGGAAATTAAAGCAAAAAGTTTTAGAAAATGCTGTAAAAAGTTTTTCTTCATGACTTCAGAATAGGCAAAGACTTCTTAAACAGGGCACAAATTACATCAACCATACTCTATGAAAATTAAGAACTCATTTTATCAAAAGATAAAAAGAATAAAAATGCAACCCAGAGTGGGAGAAGATGTTCAGAATACACATATCAAAGAATTCCTATTCCGAGCATAGAAAGAAATTTATCCTTAACACAGTATGAAATTATCCCACTCTTACCTAGCAGAGAAATAAATTGTATAAACTAATGATAGAAGTAGGCCGTCTCAACAGCCAAACTGACAGCAAACATTTCAAGAGAAACTATGAAAGTCAGAAGACAGTGCGCAAATTTTGAACAGGTAACTTGTAAATGAGAAAATCAAAATGGAATGACATTTTAAAAAGTCAAAAAGGCAACCAGAAAATTCTAAACCTTTCAAAGACACTCTTCTAAAATAAATATATTTTCCAAATAAAGACTGAAAAAAAAAGTGACAACAGTAAACAACGCACAACAAGAAATACTACAGTTCTTCATGTTGGAGAAAAATAATATTTGATGGAAGAACAAAACTGCAGGATAGAATGAAGAAACCCGAAAAGGAAATTCAGCGCAACTACAGTAATGTCTATTAGAATCTGACAATCATAAAAACCAAGTATATCAGAACAATGGCAAAAAAGGCAGGATAAAGGTAAACAAAGTTAAACTGTTTTGAGAGTCTTACACTGCCTGTGATGTAGAAAAGTCCTATTTCCTACATCCTAGTTTAAGGTAGAGAAAAAAAGTTAAAAATGAATACTGTAATAACCAGAGTGAACACTACAAAAATATAAAATGGTAAATGAAGAAACTACTAGCCATAAAATTAAAATTTATAAAATGCCTGTCAAGAGGAAAATGGAAGAATAAGTTATACTTTTTTCCCCGTTTGCTATCCTTTATTAAAGGGCCCACATCCTCATGGGACTCCAGCCAAACCAGTCAGGCCCCCAAATATAGCAGGAGGCCTGGAAGGGGAGGGGAATGACTTATGATCCCACCATGCCTCCTTAGAAACAGAAACCACCACAGACAGCCAGACGGACAGAGGCTGGGGAGAGCTTGTCTCACTCTCAGTCCTCTTACCCTTTCCCCTACTTGAAAAGAAACTCAAACACTGGCTATGCAGCACCCTAGCCCCCACCTCACCCATAGCAGCATTTGTGGGACCCGCTCCCTTGCAAGGGGTGGCCCCGAGGCAGCTTCCTACCTCTCCCTTCACTTTGGTTTGCTCCTGGCAACTCCGTGCCCTCTTCCTCAGCCTCCGCCTCGGTCTCCCCCATGTCTTCTATCACCTGCTTGGACCTTCTCTCTCATCTCCTGAGCCTCCCTGCCCCAGTGCTTCTGGGGGAAGCAGCATCTCAGGTGTCTTCCCTTCTCCTAGCAAGGGGCCCCACCAGGCCCTCTGCCCAGGATGTGGGACTCACACAGCTGCCCCACTCTCCTTGAGGTCAGGGGCAGAGCGCTGCCATCTCATTTGTGGGGGAGTAGTGTATGGGGGGGTAGCGGGGTCTTGGGGGCCGCTGGGCTGGGTACAGTTGGGGCTGCTGAATATAAGTTGTACTTTTTGGCCTAGAAGTGCTGGGGTTCAGGCTGTGCAGAACCCGCTCCCCAGGATTGGCCCCCTTCCTCCAGGGAGTTCCTGCGGAGATGGTGGGACCTTCGGGGACTTGGAGGCCTGCGGGCAGGGGTGGCTGGAGGGGGAGTGACCTCCTTAGGGGGCAGGAGTGGAGCTGGAGCCTCCCCGCTCCCCATCCCTGGCCAGGACTCCAGTGCTGGGCATTGCTCTTGAAGGGGAAGCGCAGCTTGCATCGTGAGGGGTTACAAAGTGGGTTGGGGGCCTGTGCAGCACCCCCGCTCCGGCCCTCACAGCACTGCAGTCCCTGCAGCTGTAGCTGCTCCTGCTTAAGCCAGCAAAGGTGACCTCGATGGAAGGCAGGGTCCTCCTCTATGAGCCGCGACACCCGCTCCCAGCTTGACAGTGGTGGTGAGGGGGGCCAGGCTGAGGGCATGTGGTCACTGGGGGCTGCCTCCTCTCATCCTTCAGGTGGGGCCCAGTGGAACTCACCACCGTCTTCATTCTCATCCTCATGATCCTGGGCCAGGGGGATGATCCTCTCCATGCAGACCATGTGGTCCTGCAGGGCCTGCAGCTCCCAGTCCTTGCTGCTGTTCTGCAGCTTCACCTGCTGCAGAATCCCCATGAGCTTGCAGATGTGGGCCTGGAGGTCCTCCACCTCCACCCCTCGGGTTCCCTCCTCGCTGCCACCACCACTGCCAGCTCCACCTCCTTCCTCCTCGCCCACGGTGTCCCAGAAATCCCGGGCCACAGCCCTCCAGGCATCTCTGGGGCCCTCTGGCTTGCCATAGGTGTGACACAACTCCCACACCTTGAGGGTGGCCAGGGCCTCAATCTCAGCCCACCCGTGGTGGAAGTAAGCCAGGGCCACCTCATAGCAGATCTTCTTCACCTCCTGCATCTTCAGGTCAGGCATGGTGGCCCAGCGGGGGTCTTTGCCTTGCAGCCTTCGTCAATGGGGGATCTGATAAACTCTGCAAGGGGCCCTGCGCTTACCACCACCAACCACAGTGAGGCGAGCCACTGGGCCGCAGGCTCTAGCCTCCAGCAGCTAGCCAAGGAGGAGCTCTTGCTGATGGCCGCCTCCTACCACTCTAACCATACTGCAGTCTCTGTGGCCATCTTCTTTGACTACAAGGGAATAAAACTAGATATCAATAAGAAGAGTAATTTTGGAAACCATACAATCACATGGAAGTTAAACAATACACTCCTGAGTGAATGACTAGTGGGTCATTGAAGAAGATACTAAGATGGCAATTGAAAAATTTCTTGAAACAAATGGTAATGAAAACATAATATACCAAAACTTATGATACACAGAAAGCAGTAGAAAGGCAGAAATTTTTAGCTGTAAGTGCCTACCATCCAAACAGAAGAAAAACTTCAAATAAACAATACATCTTAAATAACTAGTAAAGTAAGAACAAACTAAACCCAACATAAATAATAAAGATCGTAGCAGGAATAAAATTGAAATGAAAAAAATACACAAGATTAAACAAAAAGTTGGTTTTCTGGAAAGTTAAACAAAATTGACAAACTTTTAGTCAGGCTAACTAAGAAAAAAGAGAGAAGATTCAAATAAATAAAATCAAGAGACAAAAAAAGGAGACATTACAACTGATACTTCAGAAATTCAAAGGATCATAACTGGCTATTTATTAGGCCAATAAATTGGAAAGCCTAGTAGAAATTGACAAATTCCTAGATTCATGCAATCTACCTAGGTTGAACCATGAAAACATCCAAGACCTGAACAGATCGGTGGTAACAAGTAATCAGATTGAAGCCATCAGGAAAAGTCTCCCAGTAAAGAAAAGCCCAGGAACCGATGGCTTCACTGCTGATGGCTTCACACCACACATTCACAGACCTAGTACCAATCCTACTCACACTACTTTAAAAAACAGGACAGAATACTTCCAAACTTACTCTATGAGGCCATTATTACCCCGATACCAAAATCAGACAAAGACATGAAAAAAGGAAACTACAGGCCAGTATCTCTAATATTGACACAAAAATCCTCAACAAAATACCAGCAAATCAAATTCAACAATACATTAAAAAGATAATTCATCATGATTAAGTGGGATGTATCCCTGGGATGCAAGGGTCATTCAACACACAATCAGTGTGATACACCATATCAACCAAATAAATGACAAAAACCATATGATCATGTCAATTGAAACTGAAAAAGCATTTGATAAAATTCAACATTGCTTCATGCTATAAATCATCAAAAAACCAGGTACAGAAGAAACATACCTCACTATAATAAAAACCACACGAGAGAGACCCACAGCTAGAATCACATGGAATGGGGATATATGGAAAGCCTTTCCTCTAAGATCTGGAACATGATAAGGATGCCCACTGTCACCACTGTTATTTAACATAGTACTGGAAATCCTAGCTAATGCAAAATCGTAGCTAAAGCACACCCAAACCTTCCCCTTCCCTGCACCGTGGGCATTGCAGCACCCCATAGCCCGCTCAACCCAAAACCCCCCACCTGCCCCTGCAGGCAGTGCAGCCCTGGATAGTACCCTTAACCCACCTCACTGCTGCCGGCAATACAGTCTGGGATAGCAACCCCAACCTGCTCCCTGCAAAGGGCAGTGCAACCCTGGATAGGGCCCCCAACCCACCCCCTGGTGCAGGCAGCACAGCCCCAGATAGCGCACCCAACCAGCCACCCAAGGCAGGCAGTGATGCCTGAGATAGGGCCCCAACCCACCCCAGGCTGCGGGCAGTGCAGCCCTGGATAGCGCACCTACCCCTTTGCCTTTCTCCGTTCTGGCAGACTGCAGTGTCTGTCCCTGTCACCAACCACAGCAAGGCGAGCCAGCAAGGCAAGCCAGCGAGGCCAGCCATAGTCCTGCAAGCTCCAGCCTCCAGCATGCAGCAGAGGGCATCTCCTACTCCAAGCTGGGAATGCAGCAGCTAGGAAGGCAGACACAGATGAGGCTGGAATGGCGTGACCCCTTAACATGCTTTATATACCAAGTTTATAAACTACATGTTCTGATTGGAATGAAAGGAAAACAGCTAGGCCAACTCTGATTGGACTTTATCTTCTCATTCTGATTGGTTATTCTAAGACTTGCTCTCATCCAATCAGAACATGAAAATAAAGTTCAATTAGAATAGGTCTAGCAGTTTTCTCTCATCCAATCCAGGAACCTCGCTTGCATAACCTCAGTATATAATGCATGCTAAGGGGGAGTCCCACCGTAGCGGGCTGTTCTTTGTCAACCTGTCCAGCCACTCAGTTTGCAGCTTAGAGAAGGTGGAAGTGGACTCCCCTGCCACACTCTGGAGGCTGGAGCCTGTGGCACCAGGGCTTGCATCTGCATGGTGTGTGACGGTGATGGAGATTGCAGAGCGTATGGAGTGGTAGGAGGCAGCTGGCAGCGAGAGCTACTTCCATGCCTGGCTAAAGGAAGAGAGGAAGGAGGCACCTACTGCAGGCTGGAGGCTAGAGCCTACGGGACTGCGGCTGGCCTCACTGACTCACCTCACTGGCTCGCCTAGCTGGGGTTGGTGGCAGCGATGGACACTGCAGCCGGCCAGAGTATAGAAAGGCAATGGGGTAAGTGCGCTATCCGGGGCTACACTGCCCACGGCCGGGATCTGGTTGGGGTGTTATTCCAGGCAGCACCACTTTAGGTGTGTTAGGGTGTTATCCTGGGCGTCACTACTTTAGGTGTGCTATCTGGGGCTGCACTGCCCACTGCAGGGGGCGGTGGGGGGGGTGGTTGTCAGCACTATCCTGGGCTGTATTGCCGGCAGCAGTAGGGCTGGTTGGGGGCACTATGGGTGCTACACTTCCTGCAACAGGGAGCAGGTTGGGGCCACTATTGTGGTTACACTGGCAGCGGTGTGGGGGTGTGGGGGTGTGGGGACTGGTCGGTCGGGGCTCTGACAGATCCGGCTTCTTTGCCCACAGCGGGGTGGGGATGCTCTCTGGGGCTGCACTGCCCATGGTGGGGGGCTTATTGGGGGCGCTATCTGGGGCTGCAAGGCCAATGACAGGGCATAGGTTAGGGGCAGTATCACATGCTACATGGCTGGTGGCGGGGGTGGGGATGGAGAGGTTGGGGGGGTGCAGGGAGGTGCTTGGTGGGGGGTTTTCCAGCGCTATCAGGGCCAGACTGCCCATGATAAAGGGTGGGTTGGCTGCACTATTGGGCGATTCACTGCCCATGGCAAGGGGTAGTTTGGGGGTATCCTGCCAGTGGCAGGCGGGGTGGTGAGGTGGGTTGTGGGCACTGGAGGGGGACTGCACTGCAGTCAGTGGGGGTGAATTAGGGGCACTATCAGCTGTTGCACTGCCTGTGGTGGGGGTTGAATTTGGTGAGCAGTTGGGGACTACACTGCCGGCAGCGGCATATGGGATAGGGGCACTATCAGGGGCTACGTTGCCTGTGGTGGGGTGTGGGTTGGGTGCGCTATCCAGGGCGTCATTCCCTGTGGCTGGGGGATGGTTGGCGGTGCCATCCACTATCTGGGGCTGCACTGCCTATCACGGGGAGTGGGTTGGGGGCCTTAAGGATCCGTGGCTGCACTGTTCATGGCGGGGAGCAGGGGCGTCACTACCTGCAGCGGTGGGGGGTGGTGTTGTCTGGGGGTCCTATCCGTGGCTGCATGGCCCATGGGAGGGGGCAGGTTGGGGGAGTTATCTGGTGCTGCAACGTCCGAGGCGGGGACGGGTTGGAGGCACTGTTGGGTGCTAAACTGCAGTGGTGAAGGCCGGGTGTCAAGGGCGCTATCCTGGGGCCAACAGTGGGGTGGTGGGTTAGGGGTACTATCAGGGGCTGCCCTGCTGGTGGTGGCAGAGGTTGCAGCAACAGCAGTGGCCTCCAAGGAAGGAGCCTTCCTCCTCTCCCCGGACTCCAGACTCTCGAGGGTGACCTCCTCCTGCTCCTGCTCGAGCACAGGGAGTGCACAGTGTTTCCATGGGAATCCTGAACATGGCAGGGCCTCCATACCCGCCGTGGTTCTGATGGCCTGGGGCTGCTGCTCGCCTTGCCATGGTTGGTGGTGGCTACGGAGACTGCAGTGCGCCAGAGTGGTAGGAGGACTGCTGGCTGCAGCCATGGCAGGGTTGGGGCTGCGGCGGTGGCCAGGTGGTAGGAGCTTTGTAGGTCGGGCCAGTGCATTGAGGACAACAGTAGCGATGGTTGTACTGACATTAGTGCTGGTGGGGACAGCAGCAGCAAGTCTAGGGGCCGGGAAGGGGCAGTAAGAGCACTGCAGGGCCTGCCCGGCCAGGACTTGGGTGGGTAGGAAGCTTCGGGTGCTGTACCATGGGCCTCAGTGGAAGCGAGGGAGGAACAGCCAGGGCAAGGAGGAGTCCTCCCCCTTCTCCTGCAGTCTCTGGAGGGAGTCCTCCTCTGCATGAGCCAGGTGTGAGTGTCAGCATATTATCTCACTCTTTTTTTTTTTTCTGAGATGGAGTCTCACTCTGTCACCTAGGCTGGAGTGCAGTGGTGCAATCTCGGCTCACTGAAACCTCCGCCTCCCGGGTTCAAACTATTCTCCTGCCTCAGCACCCCCCAAGTAGAGTAGCTGGGACTATGGGCACTAATTTTTGTATTTTTAATAGAGACGGGGTTTCGCCATGTTGGTCAGGCTGGTCTCAAACTCCTGACCTCAGGTGATCCACCCCCCTTGGTATTATCTCACTATTAACAAAATTTAGGATGTGACTACTTGTATATCTTTTTGCTTTTTTTTGTTGTTGTTGATATTGGACTTATTCAGATTTCATGAATCAGGGAGTGGAAAAAGGTGTCATAATAGGCCTTCTAATTCCCTCCCCTGTTCTTTTTCCTTCCTTCCAGTCTGTGTTTTCTTCTCGGTATCATCATCTTGTTCCTTCTCCTGTTTTCTTTTTCCCAAGCAATGGCCTTAACAAACAACAAACCATAACTGAGTTTTAAGGATAAACTACTTGTTAGTGTGTTGTATTTTAAAAATAATCTGTCCATAACTATGTTTTAGTGATGAGGAAAAAATTAGTTGCATAATTATTTAGTTACTTGAGTAGCTATGCTTTCATGATCCTGTTAATGTGTCCTGACTCCTCACTCACCGGGTGTCCCAGGAGCCCAGATTCCTCACCAGGTGTCCTGGGAGCCCTGACTCCTAACTCACTGTGTGTCCCAAAGGGCCCTGGACATCCTTTTGTCCCTTGGGTCCGGCTGGGCCCTGACAAAGGAGTAAATGAGGTCATAGAGAGGTCAAGAGGTCACACATGGGATCAGGGTCACAGAAGCGTTGAGTCAGCTTCCTGGCTGGGGATCAGGGTCTCCCTGGGGGGTCTCTTTGCCCTGGAGAGACAGTTTCAAGCCCAGTGGGAGGGGGCAAAGGTCAGAGCTCATGGGGTCACTCACTGTGGCTCCTTTGGCTTTTCTTGGGCCCAAAGGTCCCTGTGAGATGAGGAACGGTCACTGCAGGGGAAGGACTCAGAGGAGTGCAGAGGCCAGGTCCCGAGTCCACAGGAGCCTTGGGTTACCACAGCAGGGGCAGTCTTTGGAGTATTTGGGGACTTTGGAGCCCAGGAAGTATGGGGAGGAAGCACTGGAGGTATGAGGACAAATGGGGACCCTGAGGACTCAGCGTGTTATGCTGGAGGTCATGGGAGAAAACAGTAGGGCTCAGGGGATTTATTGGAGGAACAGAGGGTGGTGCTCACGGAGACACCAGGATCCCTCCAGGACCAGTGGGGCTGGATGCTCCTGGAATACCCTAGGGAAGGTAGGGGGCTGGCTCAACTGGATCCTCCTCCCACCTCCTCCCCAGCCTCCCTGACAGCTGAGTCTCAACCCCACCCCTCCCCACCCCCAATCTGAATCCCACCAGGCCCTCTACTCACCACTCACTCTCTGCCAAGGGCAGGCCTGAGGGCCAGGAAGACCCCATCTCCCTTCTTTCCCTGCCTCCTTGGGGACCTGATCAGTCCAACGAGACCTGGGTACCCCTAGAGAAGGGAGCAGGTGGCCAGGGGGATGCAGGAGGAGTCATGTACATGGGGGAGAACAGCCAAGTTACAGAGAGGGACAGGGCACAGGGTCTCTGAGTGGCCCTCCCTGAGCAGGGACCCCATGGCCTGGTGCTGGGGGCCTGGAGCAGAGCAGGGGCCTCAGGGTCCCATAGGCTTCAGGGCTGAGGGTGATGGAGTGACACCTGGCTGTGTGTGTGTCACTCACCTTCTCTCTCTTGGCTCCAGGATCGCCCCTGAGGCCAGGAAGCCCTGGGGGTCCTGTGGGAAGTCCCTCTCTCCAGGCAGAGGTGAGACCAAGTTCTCCCCATCGCCTCCCACTTCCTCCAGGGCCTCAGCTCACTGCCCTAGGACACAGGCCCTCATCCCTCACCAGCCCTATCCGAGTCACTCACCAGTCACAGGACTGGAAGGCCTGGCCTGTGGCTCCAGCTTGGCATTGCTGACCCTGAAGATCTGAGGGGACCACAGGGGTGAGGAGGAGGAGCGTCCCCACGCCACACCCCTCTCATGGCCCCTCTCCCTCTCCCCAACCCCAGCCCTGCCCTGCTATGATTCACACTTAGCCCGGGAGCCCTTCAGACCACCAGCGCCAGTCCTCCCTGCTGACCCTGTGGGACCCTGTCTCCCCCAGGGCACCCACAGCATTGGCAGCATCTGAAACACACAGAAGGAGTGTGCATGTGTGAATGCACTATGTGTGTGCAGTGTGTATGTGTGTGCAGTGTGTGTACATGTGTGTGCAGTGTGCATGTGTATGCAATGTGTGCATGTCTGTGCAGTGTGTGTACAGTGAGTGTGCAATGTGTGTACAGTGTGTGTGTACAGTGTGTGAGTGTGTAGTGTGTGTGTGTGTGCAGTGTGCCTTACTCCTGAAGGGCAGTGGAGGGGGTGTGAACTGGGGCAGGGGTTCAAAGTAGAAGGGGTGAGGCAGGAAGAGGAGCCAAACCCCAGGAGCCTCTCTAACATGGCCTCATGCTCAGACACAGGTCTTTCCTCTGCTGCACTGGACCATGGTCACAGCCACTCTTGCTTCATTGGAACACTGAGATCCGTCTTTGTTCCTGAAAGCACATCCCTGGAGGTGGAGTACAGACGGAATTATAACAATTCTCACTTTCTAGTGATTTGCCACTTAGGAAGTAATTTGCTTAGAGATTTTTATCTCATTACATTTTTATTTCATTATATCATGAAGTTCATGTAAGAATGAGTAGGATGAAAGCTTATGCAAGCCTGTTAGAATTTCATATAAACCAGAGAACTGATCCATTATAGAAGCAGAGTGTAGTAAAAGTCTGAAGTCAAGTTTAAGCAGTTTTCTGGGCAAATGCAATGCTTATGAGATGGTGCAGGAAACTCCTATTCATTTAGCTTTGAAATCACTGAAATCATAGTTACTGGAAATGTCTTCTATAGTCAACTTTTATGAGAAAGAGACAGAAGACAAATAAACCAATGGGTATCAGAGGTTTGTTTTTAAAGTAGCTTTCAGAGCGTATCATGGAGCCCCATTCAAAGGCAGCTCAGAATTTCAGACTTACACAGTAAAGGTCTGTTATTCTTAATGAAGAACACGGCCATATGCTTAAGTATTTTCTAAATTGTCTAAAACAGATGGCTTTATTTTGTATAGTTTTGGTGTTCTGTGTGTTATAGTTCTTTGAAAAGTAAAATCTATATATGGATTTTATAATAACTGCATTTATGCAAATACGCAGTCAGCCAGCTTGCCTTTCCATGCACTCACAGCTTATGAGTCCTGTCTGAACTCCCCGCCTTCCTGCCCATCCCCTGCTGCCCATCCCCTGCTGCACATCTGGCCCCAGGATAGTCGTCTTCTGTTTCGTCTGCTCTCAGAGTCCTCTGTCTGTTCATGCTATGCTCCTCTACCAGTGCTCAGGGTCTTCTCACTCAGCTACTAAGGAATCTTGAAACGTCCTTTCCTCTGTGTTGTCAGCCTCTGCTCAGCCCCTGGTTCCTCCCCTTTAGTTTATAAGGACTCCCACGGGTCTTGCGCTAAAGGGCCACCTTGTCCTTTGGCCTCACCTCATCTTCCAGTTTGTCTGTCTCACCTCCCACCTGCATTCTCATCCCTTTCCTTCTCTGTTTTTTTTCTGGCTTTTTAAAAGAGAAGTCTGTCCTCATTGTCTCCCCTTCTCTACCTTTCATTTAGTTCACAACTCACTGCTCCATCACACTTATCTTTTCCACAATTCCACTGAAACTTTTTTGATACACGTCACCAATTTTCTCCAAAAGGCCTGTGATGAATGATCACCTCTAATCAAAGCTGGCCTCTACTAGATTTGACACCCTCTTTCTTAAAACTCCTCCATGCACATCCTTTGTTTGCTTCTTTGTTTGTTTGTTGAGATGGAGTTTCACTCTTGTTGTCCAGGCTGGAGTGCAATGGCAGGATCTTGGCTCACTGCAACCTCTGCCTCCCAGGTTCAAGCAATTCTCCTGCCTCGGTCTCCCGAGCAGCTAGAATTACAGGTGCCCACCACCACGTCAGGCTAATTTTTGTATTTTTAGTAGAGACAGGGTTTCATCATGTTGGCCAGGCTGGTCTCGAATTCCTGACCTCAGGTGCTCCGCTCCCCCTGGGCCTCCCAGACTGCTGGGATTTCAGGCCTGAGCCACCGTGCCTGGCCTGCACATTCTCATACCTCCTTTTGTTGTCTTAAGTAGTTCCTCTTTCTTGATCTGCTCTTTAAATATTGTTAATTTCCCCCAGATTCTATGATTGGCCATCTTGTGTCTCTAAATACTCTTACTGAAGTAGCAGAAAAAGAACACAAAACTTGAAGTCATGGAAACCTGGGTATGAATGAGTTGTAAGAGCATGTTCACTATATTTTCAGCAAAATTGCATGAAGGCTGTGTCTGAGTTTTCTCATCACTTTTTTTTTTTTTTTTACCAAAAACCAAAACCAGCTTCCATTTATCGATGGGCCCCACCCCCTGACGTCCTGGGGAGAGGGGCCCCCCAAAGAGCCTTTCTCTCTGGGACAAAATACAAATGGCAGAAAGGGTCCATACAGAAAAGAACGTCTCTGAGGTCCTTGCGTTTCTAATAAAATGGTAAGAATCTTTCGTGTGGGGCCTCCCAGCTGGGCAAGCCTTGACTGGCCAGGAGTCCAGGTGCCCGAGGTGTGACCTCAGCCCCTCACCCTGAGCAGGGAGGCTGGGCAGAAGCCTAGGCCCGCAGAGGCCCGGGGCTGCCGCCCCATCACACACTCATGGTCATGCCAGGCGAGTACTGGCCCGCCGCGGTCACGGTCTTGCTCTGGCCCCCCGGCCGCCCCGCCGGGACCTGCCCGCCAGGCCCCTCCGGCCCGATGCCGCCCCGGGCGGGGGGGGAGTCGAAGCAGTCGCTTACGCTTTCGCTCGGGAACAGGTGCAGGAAGGTCCCGGTGGCCGCCATCTCGCCGTCGTCCTGCGGGGTGCCCGGGGCGTTGCTCAGGCCGGCCACGGCGCCGGGGGAGCTCTTCCGCAACCCGTCCATGTCACCCGAGCCCAGGGATCCGCTTACGTGGTGAGGCTCCATCGCGCTCATGGCGGCCATGGGGCCCTCCGGGCCAGTGCCGAGCGGGAAATTAGCCCTGCCGGCACCCGGCCCGATGGGGTTCATGATAGTGTACATGTTTTCACTGGAGTTGGTAGAATCTCCAGGGCTAGGCATGATGAGGTGTTCCAGGGGGCCCACCTCCTCCTGGGGGTCCCGTGTAGCTGCCAGGGGATGAGGAGGAGTAGGGGATCGAGTTTCCACTGGGGCTGGCCCACGGGCCACGAACTCCTGGGCCCATGTTCATGGCAGGCAGGCCTGGGCCTGCAAGGGAGTTGGGTGGGGGTCGCATGCCGCCTCCATAGCTCTGGGGCCCCACGCTGGCAATGCTGCGAGGAGGCGTCACCCTCTGCATTGGGCCGCCCATGCTCGGATGCCCCTGGGCTCGTGGGGAGGGCTCCATGGTGCCAGGGAGGAGGGGCTGGGAGCCGGGGAGGCCTGCGGGAGGCTGACTCAGCATCCGCAGGGTGGGCCGGGGGCCCCCTGGGAAGCGCAGTGACATGAAGGGCTGACCGTGAGGCCCCATCACGGGGGCGTTGGGGTTGTGGGGGGATGGCTGGGAGCCGGGGGGGCCCTGGAAGAAGCCAGCTGCCGTGGGGCCTGCGGCCATTGCGTCACCTGGGGCCATACTCCCCATCACAGGGCTGGGGGCGGCTGCAGCGCTATAGTCCTGGAAGGCCTTGGCCTCGCCGGAGTGCTCGCAGGCCTCTCTTCGGTCAGGCGCTGCGCAGTACAGGTCCCAGAAGACGCACCACCAGGAGTGCAGGAACCCGGGGGGCTCCCCCAGCGTGATGTTCTTCTCCCATCGGATCTCAGACAGGAAGGTCTGGGCTGACTTCTGGGCACCGATGTGCAGCAGGTACTCATAGACATACAGCGCCAACCACCTTGCGGCCAGAAGAGCCTCTTCTCCAAAATGACCCAGAGGATGGGCAGAGGGGACAGTCATCTTTGTGGAGGGGTGGGGCATCCCAAGTCAGCTTCTCGCGGGCCTGGCTGTCGGAGGGCACGGCCGAACCCTTGCCCCTCTTGGCCTACGTGCTGCTCCGCGCCGCCGCCGCCGGGGCCCACACCTGTCAGGCGGCGCCACGGGCCGCGCTTGCTGACGCCATAGCTACCCCGGGCCCCAGGCCTCACAGCCCAGAGCCCCGGGCGGGCACCGCGGGCATCGTCCGCGCGGGGGAGCTCCAGACGGCGGCTCCAGCTCCGGCCCCGGCCGCAGGGTGGCTTTTTTTCTTCTCATCACATTTTATCAAAAATCTAATTTTAATGTCACATACTACCCACTATATTTAAATAGTATATATAAACATTTTATAATTACTGCATAGTTAGGCTATTTCCGGTGTTCATGTTGGATATTGCCAGGAATTTTCAGTCCCTAACTGTTCCGATAACTTTTTACTGATGAGTGCCGTATCTTCTAAAATACACTGGGCTGTGGGGGTTGGCTTCTTTCTTTCTATGATTCCCAACAAACACGCTATGCACACACTCTCTTACCGCCCAATTGCTCTGTTGTTTCTGAGAGTGGGACTAGATGTAGAAAGATAATAGAAGTCAGGGGAAGGTGGGGTGATCATGATATTGATAAGAGCAAGAGTCTGGCTTTCTCAGAAGGAGGCTTCTATTCAGGAAGGACACAGTTGCCCAGTTTCTATTTAGTGTGAATCTTGTGTTTCTGAATTAGGGGGAACACTGTGGGAAAAGAATGAAATATACTTGTATCTTTTTTAAGGCTGGCTTGTTTGCTTGGTTTCCATGGGAGACATATACATACAACACTATCATTTGAGTTTTGCAATTCAGTTAAATTGACCTACTAGTGAAAATTCCTTTACGATTCTATTTAAGATTCCTAAAGGGATTTTTACTAGTAGCTCAACTTACTCTGTGTGTGTGTGTGTGTGTGTGTGTGTGTGTGTGTCTACTTTCCAGTGTGTCTACATCTACTTTAGTGGGAATTGGTAGAGGAAGCGTTATAGACTGCCAATCAGAACCAATCTTAAACCAGAAATCTTGTAGTCAAGGATTATCTTGGAAAATTCATTATTTGATGATGGAGTTAATTATTTAGGATTCATGTTTCTTTTGAGAGTAATATGGAAGTAAGTTTTGGAAAGAAACAATGTTAAGGTGTTGCAGCACCTTCCGTGCATAGATGAGAGTGTTGAAGCATGGATGTTTGTGAACGGACCTGCCCTAGTCTCTACAAAGAGTGAGTAGGTGTGGCAGGGTCTTTTCAGCCTGACTGGCCAACCCAAAATGAGGGCATAACACATGTGTTGAGCTCATTCAATACCTTCTGGAGTTGAGCTATTTGGATATTAAAAAATTGCTAAGGGCCAAAAAACAAATATTATATTTGTTTGCACTTACTGGGACAACAAAAGAAAGTTGAAAAATTCAAAAGCTAAAATGGTAAAAATTAATAATGATAAACATTCATCATTTCTGTTCAGGGAAGTTAGTATATGAAATTTTTAACCTAAAGGGCAAATGTCTTGGCTGCACATATGCCATATTTGGGATTAAAGGATTAAAGACAAACATCTAATAGAAGAGACAATTCATACAACACACAAATAAAATGTTAAAATTGCTGACAAATCTAAGAAAATTTATTACTAATTATAAAAATATAAGCTAAGATAAAATGTTTTGTAAAAGATAAAACAGCTTTATAAAAACTCAATTCAATTGAGCACATATATTTGAATAAATTTGAGGGTTAGAATTTTGATAGTGTTAATCAAAATTTTACATATACATGTAATCATATTCTAGGAATTTGCCCTAAAGGAATAATTGAATGAATGTTCAAAGATATAGGTAAAGTTGCTGATCGCATTCTTATGTATAATAGCAAAACTGTAGATATAAATTTACATATTAATCAGAAATTAAATTTTGTTAAATTATGGAACACTATATAAGCAGTAAAGTGATTACATGACTATATTTATAGACATACAGTTAATTATATATTAATATGTAATTAAAGCAGGATTCACAATAGAGTGGTCGTATTTTATATGTGCTGGTCTTAGTGTGTGGGAGTGTCTATGCAAAAATAAAAGATTTTTAGTATTTTCATGTTTTGTAAATCATGATATTTTACAAATAAGGAAAAATATAAAGCTATTTATTTTGAAAAGCGCACTGTTGAACATATGTTGATAGTGAGACTGATGAATTCTGACTTTTGTCTTTTATGAAGGGATCACCCACCCTTCATATACAATGATAAAATATTAAGACATTATGAAAACTGACAAAGGATACATGGTTGATAAAAAGCAAAATATAAACAACAGCAATTGTCATATACTTAAGGGGGTGCCATCTAGATATTTATGATCAGATCAGGGGAAAATAGACATTGCAAGGGAATTAGGTAGATGTGAAAATGATATTTTAAAAAATAATATGTCATTAAATATGAAAACTATTAATTAAGGGATGATAATGTTTTGTCTTACCTCTATCTTTTACAATTACTTTTAATCTATTAATGATAAATCTCGTGTGGGAAATAGGACTTGGAAAATTTTATAGATCTCACCATTTAACCCAAAAGGCTGAAATTACTAATTTGCTGAGAAAATTGTGTTACTCGAGTACATAACATCCATTAGAGCAGCCATTTCTGGGGTTAAACAGATTTCAGCTAAATTTCAACAGAAGATCATCTTAATATTGGCAAAGTAAAATGTCACTATTGGTTAATTGAGAAGAAAAATCTATTTTTCTCCTAGAATTTCACATTATGTTCAATGTTCAATGCATGGTAAAAAGTCTTGGCTCCTTTGATTAGATATGAAAATCTTTTTCTCTCAAGAGTTAAAAATAATGTAAATGAAGCTTCTGGCAGAAAAGTTATGAGTGGTACAATTTCCTGATATTTTAGTTTTATCACCAATTTCCGTGCCAGGCCACATGTTCAGCTGCCTGGCAGCCCCTACAGTATGTGAAAATATTTCCCTTTTTATAGGAATATGCTGGCAAAATCCACCACTTCCACGAATTATTAATCCTTTTCTGCTGATTATTTTGAAAAAGCAGAGGGGCAGGTCCACATTCAGGTGGCTCTCAGCGGCTGAGACATGCTTCATGAAAAACTGTTGAATTAAATGAAAACTGTGCCTCCTTTGACCACCAGTTTTACCACTACATTAGGTAACCTAGAGAAAAAACGAAGTTACTTTTTTCTGTGGTAAAAATTGAGTAATGAATCAATTGAAAGAATGATTGGTAAAAGTAATCAATGAAGAAACATGATGACCAAGTGAATAATGAATTTACAATATGAAGACAGAGATGTCTGCTTTTCCAGTGATGATGTTCATGAAAATATAAAACTGCAAAATGAAAGGAGCCTGTTAAAAACCCTTTTGTGGCCAGGCACGGTGGCTCACACCTGTAATTCCAGCACTTTGGGAGGCCGAGGTGGGCAGATCAAGAGGTCATGAGATCGAGACCATCCTGGCCAACATGGTGAAACCCCGTCTCTACTAAAAATACAAAAATTAGCTGGGCATGGTGGCACGTGCCTGTAGTCCCAGCTATTCGGGAGGCTGAGGCAGGAGAATCGCTTGAACCTGGAAGGCAGAGGTTGCAGTGAGCTGGGACCGTGCCACCACACTCCAGCCTGGGCAACAGAGCGAGACTCCGTCTCAAAACAAAACAAAACAAAACAAAAACAAACCCTTTTGTGTTATATTAAGGGAGGAGAAAGACCGAAGAGTAACTTGTCTAAAGAAATAAAGATAACCAGAGGCAGAGCTGTTACTAGAATTCAGATGTCTGATTTCAAGTAATAACAAAGCCCTATGGTTTTAAACCACTATTGCAGAAAAATTAGAGGAAATAAAAAATAATCGCCCTTGTTCCATCAGCTGTTGAGAGTATATTAGTGAATGACCTTTGGCTATGTATATTTGTACAGAATGAACTCTCCCTGTGCTTGTGGAGTGTTAAACAAAATTAACACAGGAGAATTCTCAGGGCCTGGATGGAAGGTCGTGTGCAAGGAGGTTTGATGACAGAGAACTTCTATAGGCATTCACAGGCTTCCAGAATTCATCATCAGACACTAAAACTTTGTGGAATAAAAAAGGTGGTTTTTTTTTCAGATCTAATCTTTATATTTAATTTTCCCATCTTATAAAATACGCATACTATTTTCATAAGAAAAATCACTTTAGTAAATACATAACAGACACTTCTGTTGCCTGACAGACAACCTTTAACTGTTTTTAAAAGGATCCACTAAATATATCACTTAGATCTGGCAGATTGAGAGCTTTTAATGCCTATCCTGAGACAACAAAGTGCCAGCTTGTGTTGGCCAGGCTCAATCACAGATTAAAAAGCTATTTCCCCACAGTACTTTAGTTATGAAATCACCCATAAAAGAATAACTTTCAGACATAATACAAAAATCAATTTAATTAATTATTTCTCTATCTAAGCTAGGTGCATTTTAGGGTAACTTGGCATAATTTTATGCTGTGGTAATTAACTTAAAATGAAGCCCTTAAGCCTCCTAATTTTTTTTTCACTACACTAATAAATGGTGAAACCTATGGCCTGTGGTTCAAATTGCCAAAGAACTGTATGTCAGTCACTGCATCACACACAATATTATTACATTTATATCTCAATTATTCAATCCTGAATATTTTCCTGTTTCTTGTGCTGACAGTTAATAAGTTGCCATCACTTGCTTCCAAAGATAATCATAACTTTTCTGTCCTATGTTAACCAGTAAAAGTGACAGCAATCTTCTTCACAGTAAATTTTTACAGAAGTAACTGATGCACTCGTGATTGTTTAAAAGGACTTCCTTCTTAGCATCTGAGGTCATAAAAATGTTTTATTTCATAACCTAATAAATGATAACCAAGCTTTGCAACTATTTTGCAAAATTGTTCGCCTGTATTTGTGCACATACACTTTTCAAATTATACAGAGAAAATAGCATCCCCATTTGATAAATGAAGAATAAGCCCATGGTTAATTAATAACTAATGAAATCATGTCTACTTCCAGTTCAATACGATGCTTCCACCTAAGAAACCCGTCAACGCAGTCAATCATTCTTCCACACGCTGGCAAACAGTTCAACATACACCTCTGGACACCACGTTGCTCAAGTTGAGAGGTGAGCAAAACAGGGTCACATCATAAATATGTATTCTTCGATGGCAAATGTTCTTCCATGTCCACATTCCAAATGTCATTACAATTATTCTAGTAACTAGAAACATCCCACTCCCGGAAATGACTGCTAATCCTGTGGGCAGCTAACCCATCATCTTAAGCAACAATGGAGCACAATATTAATCACAGAGCCAGAATCCAAACGGCCTCTCCCAGTGCAAGGAACATTCACTGCAGGAAAGTGGGCTGTGCCCTGGAGACACAAGTATCAGGAGCAGTTATTAGAAAATCATGGCCCCTGAAGTTCAGAAAACCAATGAAATATTATCCCGCTGACAAGTGAGGTGGCCCATCTGCCTAAGTCTCGTTTATATATATATATCTATTTTCCTTCCTTTAATAACTACATCCTATCAAGTAAAGTGCCTAACGCACTAGGGCCACAGTTCCAAAAACTTATTACCAGAATGCAAGATACTAATTCTTATATATATATTATATATAAGAATATATCTATATTAGATATATAAATATGTGATATACATATTAATATATCTAAATATATAATATATATTAGAATATATATGTGATATATAAGTGTGTGTATATATAATTGATATATAAAAATATATTAGAATGATTTAGGAAAACAAGGCTTATTATTTACATTTTAGCAATATTAATGGATCTGAGAAGTTCTACATAAAGAAATATGCAGGTTTTGTTCAGCCCAGTGTTTTCCCCACAGTTGTATACAAAGCACTTTTAGAATTGCAAGTCAGGGCCACATTGTATGAGAAGGTGAATGTGATGCTACAGAAAACTCTTATGGATGAGTCAGGGATCTTGGGTTCTGTTTTCAGGCCTGCCCTAACCTAAGCGTGGGCTTCAGTTTACAACTTGCTTGAGGTTCCCTCTACCTCTATAATTCATTTCTTTATAAGTGATTATATCACAAAAGAAATTGTACATATAAAGTTCTCACAAAGCTTTAAACATAAAGCTTAAGAACACAATAATTCTGCCCCTTAAAAATTATTCAAAACATTAATTTGCTGCTCATTCATTCTGTAAACTGTGCTTGTCAATTTCTTTCCCCTAGAAGATACCATGTGGACAAGCATATCATGGTTTCAATGTGGTCCCGTTAAGGTAAAATACACCACTTGTAGAATTCACTGCATTTTTAAAACTTATATAGTCCAATCATTTTGAATTTCAAAAAAGCGCCTAAACAGCCTCTCATTTCTCTAGGACATTACAAGGACAATTAAAAGGAATTTACTACAAGATCTGGGTGACTAAAACTCCCATTACAAAAGATGAGCTCAGGGGTGTGTGGAGAAGAGAAATCCAGCAGGCTGAGCTAAGCAGCCCTGCCTAAGCCACAGTGTGGAGGCAGAGCACTACTTTCTCACCAGCAACCTCTGCTATATCTCTGGACCTTAATGTCCAGGAACTGAGAGTTCACCTCTCCCAGTCCCAGTAACAAACAGGTCATTATAAGAGAAGAGGCAGAAGTATCTCCACAAAATTCTGGAAATTTAAAAGCGTGCTTTTAGTTCAAATATGATAAACATAAACAGGCCTTAAAATATACAGATTGAACTCTGTCACACTACCATTTGTTGACACTGTATGCTACAAATCTGAATTTAGAAAAGTACCTCTTTTGATTTTTCCTCTTTGGTAAATCTTCCAAATTTTTCAATCATTTCCGCCACAAATATAACATCCATTTTGTCAGAAAAGTTGGCTGCTTCCATAGTGTAAGCCAGTAACTGTAGAGCTGTTGCCACGGCATTGGTAAGATTGAGGGGCATCTGATTAAACATATAAAGAACTCTAGTGACATCATTTGCATACTGACAGCGAGAATAATCATCATCTGCCCAAAAGCCGCCTCTATCACATCTGCGCCAAGCTTTTCTCTCATCCTGTGGGTTTCCGGGATATATCCCACTGCCATGGGTGTTCTGCGTACACTGCAGATACGCAGTAATGCCCGCCAATGTTCTGGGCCATCTGAAATCACCTTTGTTGTTTACCACCCTCTCTGGAGGACAGTACTGTGCAGAACTCTCTAATACCACAATATCCACAGTCCTCGTATTATTCCCACGTTTGGTCTGGACACGACAGCCCCAATTTCCAGTAGATCCAGCCTGATTATTAGAAACGGTTAGGGCACTTGCAATCAAGGAGCAGTTGTGAATCATGTTCTTTTCAACAAAAATACCTTGCGATTCATCGGTTTCAACTATTCTCCCATCCTGATACCACAACACTTGCATGTCCTGATCAATATATGAAGCCATGCACTGGAAAGGAAGGCTGTCTCCTTCAAACACAACTTGGCGATGAGATGGAGTCATGTAGAAAGACGGCAATTCAAGCGGAGGGTCGCATGTCAACAGCTCCTGCTTCACGCCTGTGACTGGTTGGGCCTGCAGTGACTTAGGATAAACACACCTGGTATCCCGTACCGTGATGTTCCTCTCCTTTACCCAGCGATGCATCCACAGTAGGTTACAGTCACACAAAAGATACTCAGTCTGGAATTCCAAAGACCGTAATGAGGCAAGATAATCAAAAGTTCCTTGAGGTAATGAAGAAAACAAATTCCCCGAAAGGTTTAGCCAAGCCAGATTGGTGAGTCCTCGAAATATGTTTGCATTCAGACATCCTATTCGATTGTTTGTCAGATCCAACCTTTTTAGAGATGACAGTCCCCAAAAGGCACCTGGATCTATACGACTAATAAGATTGTTTCGGAGGTCCAATCTTTCAAGGAGACTTACCCAGAAAATGAGCCATTCTGCAGCTCGGATATCTTATTGTTACTCAGAATCAGGGTGACCGTGCGGTTGGGCAGAGTATCTGGGGGCAGGACCTGCGCGAGCTCCAGGATGCTGCACACCACCTTGCCCTCGGCGGCGCCCGCCGCCCTGCCAGCCCCTCGGGGCCGCCCATCGTGCTTGCAGCAGGCGGGCAGTGCCGCGGCGCCGCCGCCGCCGCAGCCTCCCAGCAGCGCGAGCAGCGCTAACAGCGAGAGCGGCAGCAGCGGCGGCTGCGCGCGGCCCCGCCGGTGTCCGGGCGGCTTCATGCTGCCGGCGGGGCCTGCTGGGCAAGCGGCGGCCCACTGGCCTAGCGGACCGCCCCAGAGCCCGGGCGAGCAGGAGCGCGGCTCGGGCTCAGTGGCGCCCGGAGCTTCATGGCGGCCGGAGGACCGGCCCTCCCCCGCGCCGACGTGCTCCTTTGTCCTCTGCGGCTGCTCTGGGCCTGGAGGGAGCCAGGGGTCCAGTTTTTTTTTTTTTTTTTAATTATAACCAGATGGTAGAAGGAAGAAGACGCATGATAGGAAGGAGAATAAAAACAGGAATATGGAGAAGGAAGGGGAGACTAGAACAGTCCCCAAGATAAGACAATACAATGAATAAATAAGAACATTGACTCTGGGGTCCCTAATCTCTAACTCTTGGTTTCCTCACCTGAAAAGGGGATGTAGTAATAGTACTAATTTCACAGAGTATTTGAGAAGCTTAAGTTAGCTAATATATAGGAAGCTAGCACCTACTTGGTAAGGGATTAATAACCGTAAACTATTTTATTGCTATGTTAATTTGGGGGAAATGCCACTCTTGATTTAAAATAGGACTAAAGATGGCTAGAGATTGTTTGTTTGTTTGTTTGTTTTGAGACGGAGTCTCACTCTGTCGCCCAGGCTGGAGCACAGTGGCGCAATCTCGGCTCACTGCAAGCTCCGCCTCCTGGGTTCACACCATTCTCCTGCCTCAGCCTCCCGAGTAGCTGGGACTACAGGCGCCCACCACCACGCCTGAATAATTTTTTGTATTTTTAGTAGAGATGGGGTTTCACCTTGTTAGCCAGGATGGTCTCAATCTCCTGACCTTGTGATCCGCCCGCCTCGGCCTCCCAAAGTGCTGGGAGCACAGGCGTGAGCCACCGCGCCCGGCCTAGAAATTGTTAAACATGCTTTCCTCACAACCTAAAATTTGGATGCTCAAGGAATTGTTCTTATTTTCATTGTCTATATTGAGTGCTCTTTGAGATACAGCTATCAGAGCCCCGACTTAAAATGAGAATAGGTGACCCAGGTTATTTTTTCTTCCCTGTAACTGGGAAGTGAGGGAAGGCGAGGGCATCCTGATGGAGTGCACAGAGGCAGATGGGGATGCCATGAGGAGTCAGCCTCCTCTCTCCATCCCTGCTTCCCTCTGCACACGTGACCCATTCTTCCCTCTTACACACAGGCTGTTGCATGTGGCAGCAAACTTGGTCATGGGTGAGCCTGGCTTTCTGGCAGCTGAGGAGAGAGAGCTTCCTACCAGATAGGTGCAGAAACTGGCAGAGGTTCCATCTTGACCCCATGTAGCTAATTGTGGTGCAGCAATGTTATTAGAGAGGAGGGAAAATAGAAGCCACAGAGGTTGATAGGTAGATAGGGTGGAAGAGGGAGAGTGAGAGGAGAATGGACAGGCAGAGCTGGATTCATTCGTAAAGGAGCGATGGCTGGTTTACTTATTCAGGAGGAAACATCCTACCTGGAAGGAGCTTAAAGGCTGGTTTGTCACCCTGGACACACGTGGTAGACATCGGGACCTGCTCTGCAGCTGAATGCAATTTAGTCCAAGGTTTGTTTACTGTGTCTGGACTCTGCCATCTTCCACTCTGCATTTCAATTCTGTTGACTGGATACTGGATCTACAAAGGACAGTTTCTGAAAGTGAAGAATCACAGTTCATTATTTCTAACTATTTCATCTAAGATTTGAAAGGAAAAAATCCCTTCTATGAATTACAGTTGGCCCTCCGTATCCATGGGTTCTGCACCCACAAATTCAACTGACCTCAGATCAAAATTATTTGAAAAAGCATATTTGAAAAAAATACAACAATAAAAACACTACAAATGTAAAAAAAGTACAATATAACAACTATTTACATAACATTTATATATATTACTATGTATTATAATTAATCTACGGATGATTTGAAGTATGCAGGGGATGCTAGGTTATATACAAATTCTACACTGTTTTAGATCAGGGATGTGAACACCTGCAGATTTTGGGGTCCACAGGGGTCCTGGAATTAATTCCCTGTGGATACTGAGAGATGACTGGACATCCATTCTCCATGCTATATATTTTCCTTTTAATTATTATTGCTGTTTCGGTTTCCCTGAAAAATACAACATGTTTTAAACTTCTCTATATTATAAATCTCATTTAAAAAGTGTTGAATCAATGAAGTCTGCCAGCTACTTCTTTCCCCTTGTTGGACTGCTTTGGCGAAAGTGAATAATATTACCTTACCATGTAAAGCATGGTTAATGGCTTTAAAAGAATTCCCCGGCAACTGAATAATGGGCTGCCAGAAATATTCGTGGTGCCAAAGGATCTGGACATGTCTGTTCCATTTATTGTGTGTTTCTTGTTTCATCATGACTAAGTGCTCACAAAAGACATAAAAATCCAAACCTCTAGGGTATGTGGAGTTTGAGGGCAGAAACCATATTTTAATATATCTAGTCTCATACCTAGCATATTAAGATGGTTAGGAAAGTATCAATGGCAAAAAATGATGAGCCTGTGGTATGTCAGATACTGAAATCATTAAGTTGATTTCTGGTGAATAGAAAGAAGTCGTTCTGCCACTGCTGTTGTGCCTGGTTGAGTGGCCTAATGTTTATTCTCAGGAGAACTGAGTGTCTTGCATCGAAACCTTTTGACTTGTCCTGCCTGTTTAAATAAGTTTACATTTCACAGAAATAGGAAGGTGGGGCTTATTTTTAAATTAAAACTCCCTGTTAAAAAAGCCTGACAATGTAGTATAGCAAAATCATTTAAATTAAAAAATTTACCAGAATAATAAATTGAACCTATTAAGAAAAATAATTGAACCTATTAAAATAAAAAATAGGAATAATACTGAAAATATCTGAGAAAACAGTGGAAATGCAGAAAAATGTAAAAGGTGCTTTGTTTCTTCCACGAAGCAAGAGAAGTCAAGACGAGCAGCATCTCAACCTCCTCACCGTCCAATCATTCCCTCCGGGGACCCTCCACGCTTGGCCTGTGCTTGGCCATCTGGTTCTCATTTTGGTAGGAGACTCTCATCTCTCCCACCTCGTAGTCTAGGCAGGCAGTTGCCACCGTTCTTGAACACACTGTGGCTTCCACAGATTATGTATTCTTTGCCGGTCTCTTAATTGCTAGGATTTCAGGGGCAGAATAATTGTCTGGGAATTACACATCGTACACATGTATCAAAATATCACACTGTTCCCATAAATATGTGCAATTATTATGTGTCAATTAAAAATAACAATATTTTTAAAAAGAATTCCTGAGAAAGGGATTCTTAATTGTTTTGCATGTGACTCACAGGACAGAAGACATTCACATGGGACCCACTCCCCTGGGCCAGGGGCCAAGAGAAATTCCTGGGCTGGTTAGCTCAAAGTCTGTGTTTTTTTTTTTACTCCTACTCAGCAAAACACATTGGAATTCAGCCGGAGAAGAGTGACTTCATGTGAGAATATAAGCCTGAATCTGCTTTAAATGTGTTTGTGTGTCTAATCCACATCCGAAATTTAGTCCTTTATTATTTATCAAAATTATTTAAAACACTCCATCATGACCAACTAGTATGAACCCAGGTCCCCTGGCAAAACCCCATGATCATGATCTCCTGGGACTAGTTCAGTCCTTAGAGAAGGCCAGAGAGTTGGCCCTGGGGCCTCCTACTCCTCTTGAGGAAGCCTAATGTCTAGGAGACACTGAGTGGCCATCTGAAGATGAAGCCTTTGAGGCAGAGTTCTCAAGAAATAAACCTAAGCACCGTACGAGTTTAATTTGACTTTAGGAAAAGAAGCCAGGTAGCTTTTCAGCTGCCTTTTAGCTGGGTACTCAGTGCTGAACCCACCGTTTCCTATTGACAGAAGTAACTCTATCAGAAAGGCAGTAATTATCAATAACTACCTGCTGTGATTATCAAGAAACTAGTGCACAACACAATTTATGAATTTAGGGCTAGGTGGGTATTTACCTGCAATAGTTACTGAAATCAAAATATGTTTACCATTGACTAAGCATCAGGAAAATGTAAACAAATGCCACGGGTTAGCACAAATCCTTACTTTTGGTAAATGCAGAATTTTTATTAAAAAGGTTTTCCTAAAATTTAGCACTTTTCCTTATATCAGGTACTCAGAAAATTATTATATGCCTGTGACATAGGGAAGAAATATTACATAGAAAAATTGTATAACATCTTTTTTATACCCAGCTGTCCTTCTCTTATGGATTTGGATATACTGTTCTTGATATCAGTTGGAACAGCATTTTTGTGTTCTTCTGATTTAACATGTTTAGCTTAAAAAAAAGGAAATGTGAATTCTGTGGTCAACACTGGTAAGATAAAGGCATGGTGGGTGATGTGTTGGAACTTCAGTGTCACCTGGCTTTCCAGATTGCTCCACAAAATTACAAGTTGAATTTTAGAACGTACAGCTGTTTGATTATGTTTAACAGGAGAGTTCCACCATATTTTTCTGAGCAGGACACACTTAGATTTTTAGAGAATTATTGGCGTGGCCTAATGCTTTACCAGAGGGGTTGGCATGGAGAGTTCTGTCACATGCAGATTTTGTTGTTGTTGTTGTTGTTTTGTTTTGTTTTGTTTTTTCAAGATGGAGTTTTGCTCTTGTCGCCCAGGCTGGAGTGCAATGGCGCGATCTTGACTCACTGCAACCTCTGCCTCCATGTTCAAGTGATTCTCCTGCCTCAGTCTTCTGAGTAGCTGGGATTACAGGTGCCCACCACCATGCCCGGCTAATTTTTGTATTTTTAGTTGAGAAAGGGTTTCGCCATGTTGGCCAGGCTGGTCTCGAACTCCTGACCTCAGGTGATCTGCCTGCCTTGGCCTCCTGGAGTGCTGGGATTACAGACGTTAGCCATTGCGGCTGGCCACATTGCAGGTTATATGCACTTAAATCCCTATGTGGACTCGACTTCTGTATATGCGGACTTTTTATTAAATTTTCTGTACTCTACAAAGGCCATCTGGGACTGGAGGTGGGGAGTAATGCATTTGAAGAAAAACCAGTCATCCTACCTAAACATAAAACCAAATATCTAGCGTGTGTGGAAAAGCTGGACAAAAGTATTTGAGTCCTTGATGTGCACTGATTATGTCTCTCCCTTCCATTACAGGCTCAACATGGGAAAAGACATTCCGGCAGATGGGCTTTGAAAGGTAAGCAAGGGTTAGCATGTCTCCATTTTAGTTACTCTTGTCTTTTAAGTAATTTCTTCTAAGTAATTTATTGATTATAAATCAATAGTCCTGTCACCATCCTTTTGGTAACTGTATGACCTTGATCAAGTCGTCATTTTGCCCCTCCGAGCCTCTGTTTCTTTGTAGAGCATTACTTCATAAAGCCTTGCCTGCACACAGAGTGGAAATAAAGATGGAATGGGGCAATTGATGTGAAAACACCTCTTGAACTGTAAAACAGTACACAAAGTAAGTTACAGAATTAGAGAATCCCAGGAAATGGTTGACTCTCCCCTAGCTTCATCACCTCATATGTCATGATCAATTCTACAGTTTTAGTACAGAAAAGTTTATATTTGTATTGATGTCTTCCCAATTATTAAAATTGTTAGATCTTTTTAGCTTTAAGTGAAAATCTAAGATGATGTTTTTCTTAGCTAAAAGCATCTCCACACCAGCATCTCCCCAAAAGAAACAAAAATAGACTCATTATAACATCAGAAAATGTGCTGGTAGGTCCATGCAGTTTCTTTTCTTTTTTCTCTCTCTTTCCTTTCCTTTCCTTGTCTTTCTTTCTGTTTTCTCCTTCCTTCTTTCTTTTCTTTTCTTTTTTTGAGACAGGGACTTGCTCTGTCACCCAGGCTGGAGTGCACTGGCATGATCTCGGCTCACTGCAACCTCTGCCTCCTGGGTTCAAGTGATTCTCTTGCCTCTGCCTCCCAAGTAGCTGGGATCTCAGGCACCCGTCACCACACCCCGCTAATTTTTGTATTTGTAGTAGAGATGGGGTTTCACTATGTTGGCCAGACTGGTCTTGTACTCCTGACCTCAGGTGATCTGCCCACCTCTGCCTCACAAAGTGTTGGGATTACGGGCGTGAGCCACTGCACCTGGCCGGTCAATGCAGTTTCTAAACCACCTACCCTTGGAATTGAAGGGCAGCATTTTGCACAGCTTTCTACCAGTGACATTTAGCATCTTATCTCAAACTTTCAATGGAAATAAGGCTATTGAAAGAAAAAAAGTTGTTTTAGTTTTATTTTACTCTCACAGTAGGTTTTGACTAGTTCTTTTTATCATAGTGAAAATGTGTTTTTCTCTGTATTGATCAAGCTGACAGAGCACTTAAAGGATATAAAGGAAATAATAAAATACTTGAAAATGCATTATTTCTATTGTAGCAATAGAGAATAGCACATCACCAGACCCACTGTGGTAGCACTTTTTTTGCCATTTGTTACATGATTCAAGGATGATTTATTCCTCTACCTACACTTCCAGTCACATCAGCACCATCGCTGTTTGCTGTCTCAGTAAGTGCTCATCATTCTTAAGGTATTGCGGGAAGTTGATTTGGGATGGTCAAATCCCACAGGCCAACTTAAAGAATGGAAAGTCATGCACAGCTTCAGTTCTGTGTGAAATCTTTTTCTAAAGCATCTTTCCCTTGATCCTTCTTTCATATTATCAAACATCTCAAACATACACAAAAATAGAGATAATAGCAGAAAAAGGTCACTCATCCACTCCCCAGCTCCAATAAATCTTGGCCACACTTACTTTATGTATTTATTTTGGCTGAAACATTTTAAAGAAGATCTCAGATACTATGTCATTTCATCCCTACATAGGTCAGCTTCATCACCTCATATGTCATAATCAATTCTACAGTTTTAGTTCAGCCATTTCTGGGGTTAAACAGATTTCAGCTAAATTTCAACAGAAGATCATCTTAATATTGGCAAAGTAAAATGTCACTATTGGTTAATTGGGGGCCCTATCCGGGGCTGCACTTCCCTCGGCGGGGAGCGGTTTGGGGGCACTATCCCAGATTGTATTGCCAGCAGCAGTGAGGAGGGTTAAGGGTACTATCCAGGGCTGCACTGCCCACGGGGGCAGGTGGGATGTTTCGGGTTGAGGGCGCTATGGGGTGCGGGGAGGGGGACGGTTTGGTGTGTGCTTTAGCTAGGATTTTGCTTCAGCTAGGATTTCCAGTACTATGTTAAGTAACAGTGGTGACAGTGGGCATCCTTATCATGTTCCAGATCTTAGAGGAAAGGCTTTCCATATATCCCCATCCCATGTGATTCTAGCTGTGGGTCTCTCTCGTGTGGTTTTTATTATGGTGAGGTATGTTTCTTCTGTACCCAGATTTTTGATGATTTATAGCATGAAGGGATGCTGAATTTCATCAGATGCTTTTTCAGTTTCAATTGACACGACTGTACTGTTTTTGTCCTTTATTCGGTTGATATGGTGTATCCCTCTGATTTTGTGTTGAATGGCCCTTGCATCTCAGGGATACATCCCACTTGATCATGATGAATTATCTTTTTAATGTATTGTTGAATTTGATTTGCTGGCATTTTGTTGAGGATTTTTGTGTCAATATTAGAGATACTGGCCTGTAGTTTCCTTGTTTGATGTCTTTGTCTGATTTTGGTATTATGGTAATAATGGCCTCATAGAATAAGTTTGGAAGTATTCCCTCCTGTTTTTCAAAATAGTTTTGAGTAGTATTGGTACTAGGTCTGCCCTCCTGTTTTTCAAAATAGCTTTGAGTAGGATCGGTACTAGGTCTGTGAATGTGTGGGGTGAAGCCATCAGCAGTGAAGCCATCGGTTCCTGGGCTTTTCTTTACTGGGAGACTTTTTCTGATGGCTTCAATCTCATTATTTGTCACCGATCTGTTCAGGTCTTGGATGTTTTCATAGTTCAACCTAGGTAGATTGTATGCGTCTAGGAATTTGTCAGTTTCTACTAGGCTTTTTAATTTATTGGCCTATTAAATAGCCAGTTACGATCCTTTGCGTTTCTGAAGCATCAGTTGTAATGTCTCCTTTTTTTTATCTCTTGATTTTATTTATTTGAATCTTCTCTTTTTCTTAGTTAGCCTGACTAAAAGTTTGTCAATTTTGTTTAACTTTCCAGAAAGCCAACTTTTTGTTTAATCTTGTGTTTTTTTATTTCAATTTTACTTCTGCTACAATCTTTATTATTTATGTTGGGTTTAGTTTGTTCTTTACTAGTTGTTTAAGGTGTATTGTTTATTCGAAGTTTTTCTTCTGTTTGAATGGTAGGCACTTATAGCTATACATTTCTTCCTTTCTACTGCTTTTTGTGTGTCATAAGTTTTGGTATATTGTGTTTTCATTACCATTTGTTTCAAGAAATTTTTCAATTGCCATCTTAGTATCTTCATTGACCCACTAGTCATTCATTCACGAATGGATTGTTTAACTTCCATGTGATTGTATGGTTTCCAAAATCACTCTCTTACTTATATCTAGTTTTATTCCTTTGTAGTCAAAGAAGATGGCCATGGAGACAGCAGCGTGGTTGAAGTGGTAGGAGGCGGCCATCAGCAAGAGCTGCTCTGTGCCTGGCAGCTGGAGGCTAGAGCCTGTGGCGCAGCAGCTCGCCTCACTGTGGTTGGTGGTGGCGGCGACAGAGACTGCAGCACTACCAGAGTGGTAGGACAGGGGCTATCTGGGGCTGGACTTCTCACAGTGGGGGGTGCGTTGGGGGCACTCTCAGAGGTGTCACTGCCTGCGTTGGGGGTACCTGTTGGTAGCACTATATGGGGCTGTGCTGCCCATGGCGGGGAGTGGGTTATGGGTGCTCTCTGGGGCTGCAGTGCCCGTGGAGGAGGACAGGTTAGGGGCACTAATCAGGTACTACGCTGCTGGCGGCTTTGTTGGGGGTGGAAGTGGGGGGCGCTATTGAGGCAGGACTAGCCATGGAGGGGGGCTAGTTGGGTGCTGTTGGGGGCTGCACTGCTGGCGGTGGTTGGTAGAGGTGGCAGCGACAGTGGTGGCATCCAAGGAAGGAGCAGTTCTCCTCTCCCTGGACTCCACACTCCAGAGGGCGACCTCTTGTTGCTCATACTGGAGTGTGGCAGGTGCACAGTGTTTCCGTGGGAATCCTAAGCATGGCAGAGCCCACACCTGCCATGGTTACTGGGCCTGTGCATTCTGGGTCTGTGCCACAGAGACTGCCTGGCACCTCTGGGTATGGAGTAGTGGACACCACAGGGAACAGGGCCCTGTGCATGGAGGCGTCCAGAATGGGAATTGGCACCTGGATGCAGAGGGTTGGCTTGATCTCTGAGTTTCTGCTGCTCCTGCTCAACAAGGAGTGCAGCCCCGGTGGGCCCAGCGGCTCCTGTGGAGTGGGGAGCTGGGCTCTGTGGTATCTCCAGCACCCACCTTAGGCCCCAGTTCCTGGCTAGCTTGGGCCAAAAGGAGAGGCTGGACTTTGGAGGCTGGGTGTGAGTGCCTTTGCTGAAACTGGCCTCTGCCACCCAGTGGCTCACATGACAAGGTGAGGCTCTGACGCTACCACCCTTTGCATCTTCCTCTAGGCTCTTCTGGCTTTGTCTGCCCAGCTGCTCCGTGCCAGGAGGAGGAGGAGACACCTGCCATACACTGAAGGTTGCAACACTGCAGCTCGCCTCACTGAAGCGTGCCAGAGAGGTAGGAGGGTGGCAACACTAGGAAGGCAGGTGGCAGCAGCCAGGGTGGGGGCAGGCCTATGGCAGTGGCGGAGCTGCGGCAGTGGCCAGGTGGCAGGAGCCTTGTAGGGAGGGCCGGTGCATTGGCATTCAGCCTGGCCCCGCCCTGTCCTGGACTGCCCTACTG
This sequence comes from Pan paniscus, assembly GCF_029289425.2. NCBI lineage: Eukaryota > Metazoa > Chordata > Mammalia > Primates > Hominidae > Pan > Pan paniscus. The sequence goes on along the minus strand of NC_073266.2, from coordinate 25,955,947 downwards.
TTACCTGGCTGTCTTGGCCCTGCCCTACCCTGCCCTGGCCCCACCCTGGCCCTGTCTTAGCCCTGTGTTATTGTGTCCCTGCCCTGGCCCTACCCTTGCACTGGCCCTTCCCTGGCTCAGGCCGTGGCCCTGCCTCTGCCCTGGACCTTCCCTGAATCTGTGCTGGCCCGGCCTTGGCTCTGATCTGCTCCTTGTGCTGACCCTGGGCCTGCCATGGCCCTGGCCCTGCCAAAGGTCATGGTCCTGGTCCTGTTCTGGCCCTGACCTGGACTTGGACATGTCCTGGCCCTGATTTGTCCCAGCCCTGCCTTGTCCCGTCCCTGCCCTGGCCCCACCATGTCCCTGCCTGTTCTGCCCTCTGCCGGCAATGACCTCGCCCTGCCATGGCCCAGTTGTGCCATTGCCCTGCCTTACCCTGCCCTGGTTGTCCCCTGGCCCCTCCTGGCACTGGCCGCTCCATGGGCCTGCCCTGACTCTGCCGTGGCTTTTGCCCGGCCCTCACTATGGCCTGGTTCTGGCCCTGTCCTGGCCCTGTCCAGGCCCTGGCCCTGACCCTGGTCCTTCCATATCCCTGGCCCTGACCATTATCCAGGCCCTGTCCCTACTGCTGCCATATCCCTGGCCTGGGACCTGGCCCTGCCAGGGACGTGCCCTGACTCTGCCATGGCTCTGGCCCTACTCTGCCTTAGTCCTGGTCCCGACCTAGACCCTTTCCTGGCTCTGCCCTGGCCATGGTCGAAATTTCCTGGTCCTGAGCTAGCACTGGTCGGTCCCTGGTCTTGGCACCACATGCCCTGCCGTGCTCTGGCTGTGTCATCACCCTGCCCTGGACCTGCCCTTGTCTTACTCTGGTTTGACCCTGCCATGGACCTACCTTGGCCCTCACGCTAGCCTTGGCTAGGCCGTGCTCTGGACCTGGCCCTAGCCCAGACCTGGTTCTGGCCCTGGCCCTTGCCCTGGCCTTTGTCCTGCCATAGCCCTGGCCCTGGCCCTGAACTGGACTTAGAGATGTCCTGGCCCTGAAGTGACCTGGCCCTGCCTTGGCCTGTCCCTGCCCTGCCCCTACCATCACCTTGCCCTGTTCTGCCCTGTCCCGGCAGTGACCCAGCCTTGCCATTGCCCTGCCCTACCCTGACTTGGCTGTTCCCTGGCTTGGCTCTGGACCTGGCTGTGCCCTGGACATCCTCGGACACTGCCTCAGCCCTGGCACTAGCCTGGCCCTGCCTTGGCATCATGGGCCCTGCCCTGTCTATGGACCAGCTCTGGTCCTGTCCTGCACTGGCCATACCATGCCCTTCCCTGCCCTGACTCAGCCCTGGCTTTGGCCTTACCCCTGGTCCTGCCATATTTCTCATCCTGTCCCTACCCTGGCCTTGGCCCTGACCCTTACCCTGCTCTGGCCCTGCCCTTGTTCTGGCCCTACCCTTGCCCTACCCCAGACCCTGCTCCTGTCATGGCCCTGCCCTGGACCTGTCCTGGCCCTGGCCCTTCCCTGCTTGAAACCTTACCCTGGTTCTGCCCTGGCCCTGACCCTGAAATGCCTGGCCCCACCCTGGCCTTGCACTGCTTGGCCCTTCCCCTGATTCTGGCCCTGTCACTGTCCTAGCCCCAGCCCTGTCACTGGTCTTGCCGTGGCCCAGACCCTTCCTTGGCCCTGCCCTGCCCCTGTTCTGGACCCTGGTTGTGCCATGAACCTGCACTGTCCTTGCCCGTGTTTTGCTCCTGCCCCAAACCTGGTCCTGCCCCTGCCATGGTCATGGTCCTGGCTCTGCCCTGGCCATTCCCTGGCCCTGCCCCGGTATTGGCAATGTCCTGGCCCTGCCCTGGCTCCTAACTGCCCTGGCCTTTTCTTGGCCCTGTGCTACCTTGGCTCTGCCATGCCGTGGCCCTGCCTCTGCCTTGGCTCTGCTCTGGGCAAGGCCTTGGCCTTCAGCCTGGCCCTGCCCTGTACCTGCCCTACCATTACCTGGCCTGTCCTGGTCCTGCCCTGCCCTGGCCAGGACCTTCCCTGAACCTACACTGGCCCTGCCTCGGCTCTGGCCCTGTCTCTTGTCGTGACCCTGGTCCTGCCAATGGTCATGGTCCTGGTCCTGTTCTGGCCCTGAGCTGGCCTTGGACATGTCCTCGCCCTGATTTGTCCTGGCCCTGCTTTGGCTCTTTCTTGCCCTGGCCACACCATGGCCCTGCCTGTTCTGTCCTCTCCTGGCGCTGACCTCACCCTGCCATGGCCCATTGGTACTGTTGCCCTGCCTTACCCTGCCCTGGTTGTGCCCTGGCCCTGCCTGGCACTGGCCCCTCCCTGGACCTGCCCTGACCCTGCCTTGGCTTTTGCCCTGCCCTCACTATGGCCTGGTTCTGGCCCTGTCAAGGACCTGCCCTGACTCTGCCATGGCCCTGGCCCTGGCCCTGCTCTGCTGTGGTTCTGGCCCTGACCCAGACCCTTTCTTGTCTCTGTCCTGGCCCTGGCCTTTTCCTGGCCCTGAGTTGGCACTGGTCAGCCCCTGGTTTTGGCATCACCCTGCCCTCCCATGCTCTGGCTGTGTCATCACCCTGCCCTGGCCCTGTCCTTGCCCTACTCTGGCTTTGACCCTGCCCTGGCCCTACCTTAGCCCTCACGCTAGTCTCGTCTTGGGCCTGGACATAGCACAGACCTGGCTGTGGCCCTGGCCCTACCATGGCCCTGTCCCAGACCCTGGCCCTGCCAGGTACCTGTCCTGGCCCTGCCCTTGCCCTTCCCCTTTTCCTGGCACTGGCCTTGGACATGACCATGGTCCTAACCCTGGCCCTGCCCTGGAGCTGCCACTGTCTTGGCCCTGCCCTGGCCCTACATCTACCCTGCTTCTGGCCCTGGCCCTGCCCCAGCCATAGACCTGCCCTGGTTGGCCCTGCCCTGCCTTCGTCCTGTGCTACTCTAGGCCTGCTGTACCCTCCCCTGCCCTGAGTTTGGCCCTGCCCTGACCTTGCCTTGGCCCTCACACTGGCCCTAGCACAGACCTGGCCCTAGCCCTGGCCTTGGCCTGGCATTGACCCCTGCTCCTGACCTTGGTCCTGCCATGGCCCTGGCCCTGGCCCTGTCTTGGCCCTGGCCCTGAACTGGTTCTACCCTAACCCTGACAGATTACATTAGAATATTATTTAAAATTTTTATTTTAGATTTTTAAGATAACTATAGTAGTAATAATACATCATATGCTATTTATAATAGTAATAGTATTTGTAGTAGTTAATAATCGCTAAAATTTTAACCAGTACTTTCTTTGCTCCTGGTACTGTTCTAAGAGTATAGCTGTATAAATTTGTATATATGTGAGGCATTAATTCTCACAATAACTCTATAGGCTGGGTACTTACAGCATCCCCACTTCCAAATGTAAGAAACAGGCATAAAGAGGTTAAATACTTGGCCTGGTGCAGTGGCTCACACCTGTAATCCCAGCACTTTGGGAGGCCAAGGCTGTTGCATCTCTTGAGCTCAGGAGTTCGGGACCAGCCTGGGCAACATTGTGAAACCCTGTCTCTACTAAAAATGCACAAAAATAGGTGATTGATTTGTTTACGTTCCTTATAGGATTCTGGTTATAAAACATTGGTCAGATACACAGTTTGCACACACTTTCTTCCATTCTGTAGCTTGTCTGTTCAGTTGTTTGGTGATGGCTTTTGCTCTGAGTCAGCTCTTCCAGAAGTTTATTAGATCCCACTTGTTAAGCCCTGTTGTTTTGGCGTTGCTGTTGGGAAACTCAGCCGTATCAATTCTTTGCCCAAGCCCATGTCAAGAAGGGTATTTCTCAGGTTTTCTTGTAGGATTTTTATAGCTCAAGGCCTTCCATTGGCATCCTTCATTTGCCTTGAGTTGATTTTTGTATAGGGTGAAGGTAAGGGCCCAGGGATATTCCTTTGCACGTGGCTGTGCACTTTCCCAGCACCATTGATTCGATAGAGAGTCCTTTCTGCATGGCTTATCTTCCTGGATGTTATCAAAGATCAGGTGGTTTTTGGTGTGTGGGTGTACTTGTGAGTCCTCTTTTCTGTTCCACTGGTCTGTGTGGTGGAAACGGGTCCCTAGCTTTTCCCTGACATTGGAAATCGGGGAGTGTGATGCATGCAATGGAGTCTGGACGTCTTAGGATTGCTTTGGAAATTTAGGAAATTTCATGGTCTCACGTGAGTTTTACCATTGCTTATTCATATTTCTTGAATCGCATTTGCCAAATAGTAAATGATTACACTGCGAGGATAGATTGGGACATGTTGGTCCACGCGTACACTGTGGAATGATGACATCATGCTATTGAGTGTCTCCATGACCTCATACCGCTGTGAAAATTTCTTTGTGGAGGCCGGGCACAGTGGCTCATGCCTGTAATCCCAGCACTTTGGGAGGCCAAGGCAGGCAGATCATGAGGTCAGGAGTTTGAGACCAGCCTGACCAACATGGTGAAACCCCATCTCTACTAAAAATACAAAAATTAGCCAGGTGTGGTGGTGCGTGCCTGTAATCCCAGCTACTCAGGAGGCTGAGGCAGCAGAATTACTTGAACCTGGGAGGCGAAGGTTGTAGTGAGCCAAGATTGGCCACTGCACTCCAGCCTGGGTGACTGAGCAAGACTCCGTCTCAAGAAAAAAAAGAAAAAGAAAAAGAAAATTTCTTTCTGATGAGAACATTCTGAATCCTCCTTTTCAAGCTTTTTGGAAAGAGATGCAATGATGCCATGAACTGTCATCACTCTGCTGTGGAGCAGAAGAGCGGAATTCCTCCCTGTCATCTGAGTGTTACTTTGTACCTGTTTCCAGTCCCTGTTCAAGTCTTCTCTTCCACCTCCTATCTCTGGTAACCAGAGCTGGGGCTCTGCTCTCCTGCCCGGTGGAGCTTTGACTGATGGAAAGTCTGTCTAGGGACAGGGAGTGGGGTAGAGAAGGAGGCTCCAGGAGGCCCCTGCCCCTGCGCGCAGGCAGAGCAGGCTGTGTTCCAGGAGCCCGGGCTGATTGAGGAACACAGGTGGATTGGCCAGAGCATGAGGGGTTGGGGAAACGCCTGGCTTTTTTTTCCAAAGTTGGGAAGGAGGGGTCCTTCCCTTCCCATTAGAAACCTTTATTTGTCCCAACTGAGGGGTGGGTGTGGGGTGTTAAATTTAAGATTTGAAATAGGTGGGGATGCTGTACAGGCGGGTCCGGGAAGGGGGCTGGGGCCAGGCAGCAGGTCAGTGCACCTGAAGCTGGGGGTGCCCATGGCAGAGGCCTCCTGGTGGCTCAGGGGGTGGGCCAGCTTCTCTGCCTCCTGCTCCACTGATTGGCTCCCGTACCCCCTGTCTTCCTTCATCTCTGCTGTGCTGGGCAGCTTGTCTCAGGTCTCTGGACCCCTCAGCAGCCTCACTCCCTCCTCTAGGCCAATGCCAGACAGCGCCTCCAGCAGACCTGCCAAGTCCTCGCCAGCCAGCTCATAGCTGTGCAGGAGGCTGTCACTGGGCGAGGCCGTCTGTTGGTACATGTCCACCAGGCTGCGCAGCCCCAGCCGTTCTGCCAGCTCTGCCCAGCTGCCCTGGGCTTCTGGCCCGTCTAGCAGCTGCTCCAGGTTCTGCAGGGCTGTGTCACCAAGTGACAGCCCTGGCCCTGCAGGGCTGGGTGGGGTCAGGGGCAGCTAGCTCCATGGTGTTCAGAGTGGCATTTAGCAGCAAGGTCTTCACCTTGGTGCTGTGGATAAGGTCGAGGCGTGTGGCCCTGGAAGCTGCTTTGGGTGTCCTTCTCAGGCCCCTCTGAGTCCCAGTCGTTATCAGAGGTAGGGGGTGAGGGCAGTGGGCACAGGGGCTCCTCATTCTCAGCATAGATGTCAGCACTAGCCTTCAGAAGGAGGGTGAGGGTTGGGGACTCCAGTCCAGCTGCCAGGTGCAGGGGTGTGTTTCCCACAAAGGTGTGAGCATTCCCATTGGCCCGAAGCTTGGTGACCAGATGGGTGACCAACCCCAGCTCCTCCATCTCTGTGGCTAGATGCAAGGCTGTTTGGCCCCCCTGCTACTCTGTGGCCTCCACTTCAGCCCCACTGTCCACCAGCAGATCCAGGCACTCGGGGCTTTGGGCTTGGGCCGCCAGGTGTACTGCAAAGTCAGGCATGTGCAACAGCCGAGGCACAGCAGGAGCTCCACTCCAAAGCAGTGCATGCAGCAGCTCAGAGGCACCAGGGCCTGCCTGCAGTGCCAGGTGCATGGCTGAGTCTCCATGCCAATCAGCAGTGCTGGGTCTGCACCCACCTGAAGCAGAAAGCTCACCACCCTCATCTGCCTGGTGATCACTGCCAGGTGCAGGGGTGTCTGGTGCAGGTGGTTGGTGAGGTTGACGATGCCAAGGTGCTGGGTGTGGTAGATGACATGGGCTATGTGCTTGATGACCCTGGTTGGCCCATGGATGATGGACAGGTATAGTGGCGTGTCTCTGTTCTCGTCCTGCTCCAGCAGGTGGCATTGTCCCGCCAGCAGTGTGCTGGCGTCCGTGGTGACACCATAGTTGAGTAGGGCCTGGGCGCTGCGCTGTGCCGTGCCACACCAGGCTGAAGAGCGTTGTACTCTCGGGCTCACTGCAGCATCTCCAGGGCCTGCAGTTGGCACTGGGGAGGGGTCCTGGAGGGGGCTAGGGCTATGGCCGTGCAGGGCCAAGGCTAGGGCTAGGGCCAGGTCTGCACTAGGGCCAGTGTGAGGGCCAAAGCAGGATCAGGGCAGAGCCAAAGGCAGGGCAGGGCAGGGTAGAACAGGCCCAGGGTAGCACAGGGCAAAGTTAGGGCAGAACCAACCAAGGCAGATCTATGGCTCTGCGGCTTCCTCCTGAGTCCCTGCCGGGCACTGAAAGCCTGGCTCCTTTTTTTTTTTTTTCAGACGGAGTCTCGCTTTGTCACCCAGGCTGGAGTGCAGTGGCGTGATCTCGGTTCCCTGCAAGCTCCGCCTCCCAGGTTCACGCCATTCTCCTGCCTCAGCCTCCCAAGTAGCTGGGACTACAGGCGCCCGGCACCACGACTGGCTAATTTTTTGTATTTTTAGTAGAGACGAGGTTTCACCGTGTTAGCCAGGATGGTCTCGATCTTTTGACCTCGTGATCCGCCTGCCTCGGCCTCCCAAAGTGCTGGAATCACAGGCGTGAGTCCGCCAGCAGGCGGCGCTCGCGAGAGTGCGCAGCTCCCGCGAAGGGCCTCGCGGGCAGGCTGAGGTGCGCATGTGCCCTGGTGCCTAAGGGTTCTGGCCGGGGAGGCGGGGGGCGGTGGGAGGTGGGGGGAGGGCGGGTGCGCCACCACGTGGCGCCCGCGAATGGAGGGCGCGAGGCTCAGGGCTGTTTCTCCGCGGATGGCCTCGTGGGCCGGCTGAGGTGCACATGCGCGCTGGTGCCTAACGGCTCTGCTGGGCTAGGTGCTCCTCCGAGCAGCTGGAGACTGGAGTGTCCCTGACGGAGGTTGCGGCTGGACCTGGTTACGTGCTGGTGCTGCGCTCCAGAGAGGCAGAAAACGAGTGGGAGCTGAGGTGTCTTAAAGCCATTCCTCAGCCTGGGAGAGGATCTTTGGCTTCAGGATGGAGGTCAGGGGGTCGTTCCTGGCGGCCTGCAGGAGACGCATGGCTACCTGGAGGAAGAATCGTGACAAGGATGGCTTCTCAAATCCCGGATACCGAGTCCAGCAGAAGGATCTGGGCATGATCCACAAAGCTGCCATCGCAGGTGATGTGAACAAGGTGATGGAGAGCATCTTGCTCAGGCTGAATGACTTGAACGACAGGGACAAGAAGAACAGGTAAGGGGAACAGGAAGCCGGGAGGAGGCCTGGGGATATGGGAGAAGCCCCTGTTCCTGGTTTCGGGGTAGGGGAGATACGGTGCGGGGTGAAGGCATGGGTGGGGCGGAAGTCAGGTGAGGGTGGGTGGGGTGGGGGACTGTGGTGGGGAGTGGCTGGGGGGCATTGGATGTGATGGGGGACTGGGGTGGGGGACTGTGGTGGGGAGTGGCTGGGGGGCATTGGATGTGATGGGGGACTGTGGTGGGGGTAGAGTTGGGTGGGGGACTGTGGTAGGAAGTGGAGTTGGGTGGGGGTTGGAAGGGGTGGAGGACTGTGGTGGGGGGTGGGATGGGTTGGGGGACTGGTGGGGAGTGGCTGGGGGGCGTTGGATGTGATGGGGGACTGTGGTGGGGGTAGAGTTGGGTGAGGGACTGTGGTGGGGAGTGGAGTGAGGGTTGGATGGGGTGGAGGACTGGTGGGGGGTGGGATGGGGTGGGGGACTGTGGTGGGGGTAGAGTTGGGTGGGGGACTGTATTAGGAGGTGGAGTTGGGTGGGGTTGGATGGGGTGGAGGACTGGTGGGGGGTGGGATGGGGTGGGGGACTGTGGTGGGGAGTGGCTGGGGGCGTTGGATGTTGGGGGGACTGTGGTGGGGGTAGAGTTGGGTGGGAGACTGGTGGGAAGTGGAGTTGGGTGGGGGTTGGATGGAGTGCAAGACTGGTGTGGGGGTGGGTGGGGTGGGGGACTGTGGTGGGGGGTAGAGTTGGGTGAGGGACTGTGGTGGGGAGTCGAGTGGAGTGAGGGTTGGATGGGGTGGGGGTTGGATGGAGTGAGGGGACTGGTTGGGGGTAGAGTTGGGTAGGATGTGGGTACGATGCAAGGGTGGGGGTGGGGGTGGGGTGAGTGTTGTCACCAAGGGCACTGGGCTTTCTACCCTGGCAGGCTCAGCAGCACCCAGGATGTGGAAACCTTGCCTTTCTTCACAAGAAAAGTAACTATTTGTTCTGAAGGCAGAGGGATAACATACTATTTGATGTTTACAATTACATGCGTCATTGTATGTTTTGGGACTGTGCACTACAATTGCCTAAAACGACCTCTCATTCTCATAGGACTGCTCTACATTTGGCATGTGCCCATGGCCGTCCGGGAGTGGTAGCTGACTTGGTGGCCAGAAAATGCCAGCTTAACCTCACTGACAGTGAAAACAGGACAGCTCTGATCAAGGTATACGGTAGCCAACTCTTTCAGCATGGGATGGATTTAATTTAAATTCACAGAATAAAATTAATTCACCTCATTGAAATGTGACTAGTTGGTGAATCCTGTGGAAGATTTCCTAGAATTTACAGTCTATTTCTTGGTCTAATACTGACAGGCTGTACAATGTCAAGAAGAAGTTTGTGCATCCATCCTGCTGGAACATGGCACCAACCCAAATGTTAGAGATATGTATGGCAACACTGCTCTGCACTATGCCATTGATAATGAGAATATATCAATGGCAAGAAAACTGCTTGCATATGGTGCAGATATTGAAGCAAGAAGCCAGGTATGATCAACCAATGTTCTTTTCAAAGTATTTCAAGTATATTTGTTTTACCATTGACATATGATTTTTTTTAGTAAAACATCTGAAACTAGAAGGAAATATATTACGTGCAAATATTTGCTTTACATACAACTATTTAAAAATACATTCATAACAAATATGAAAACACGAGGTCTGTAGTCTAAATGTGTCCCATAGATTTAGGTTAGTTTACCTCCATAAGCTGTGTCAACATGTAAAATTTAGGAAACTCATACAGTGTCTAGATTTCAGGCTTCTCTTAAAGGATCACATCTGGATTCCCTTGAGCTCATATCACTGTTGAGTATGCTGTGCAGCGGTTATCCCTTTATGTGAGGCATATGTGCTCCAGTCTGCTACTGTGCCTTCCAGACACCCTAAGAGGGGTATCTGAAAGGGAAGGAGCAGCATGTGGGCAAGCACAGTGGAGTGAGAAGGAAGGGATTGCTTTTTATTTACTTTCTGCTTCATGTTTAAGTTCATAGGATGTTAACATAAGGTTTTCAGTTCAGTTGGGAAGTATGTAATTTTGTGAATTATAAATTGTTTTTGCTGTTTTGCAGGATGGACATACATCACTTTTACTCGCTGTAAATAGGAAAAAAGAGCAAATGGTGGCATTTTTGTTGAAGAAAAAACCAGATTTAACTGCAATAGATAATTTTGGAAGGTACAATAGTTCTTTTTTTGTTCATTTTTAAACCTGAGTGGTGTTCTAGAGTGGTAACAGTCACTTGTCAGAAATATTAAATTGATAAGATTAACTTATTATTATTGGGATAGAGGGAAATACCAGCACAAGTGATCAGGTAGAAAAACAATTATTTGGACTGGGCAACATAAAAAATAGTGTATTGCAGGATTTGTCTTCTCTTATTATATTGACTGATGTTTGTTGATGGATGAGGTGATACTTTGAGTCATATGATCTTAACTAAAGGGATGTCATATTGGTTTTACTTGTTTTAAAAGTGTAGACTTCAACTTTTAGTTTACTTTGTGACTCAATATTGAAATTTCTTAACTCTTTTATAGTAGTTTCAACCTCTGCTTCTTACATGCTTTTCCTTTAAAAATACTTTGTTAAAGATAAATTAGAGTTGAAAATCATTTTGTGTTTTGGATGACTCTTTGCTTTAGCTTGCTTTCTCTCAAAAATATTAATGTTAGGTTATTCCTAAGTGACTATTAATTGCTATTGCCAGATACTGTGGGTTCATTGGGTTTTTTCTTCTTTTTACTTCTAGTGTATTTTGATGTTATTTTTAATTAGTATGGGCAGAGGGAAAAAAGATAGCTTCAACTGGGTAAACTTTTAATGACTACAAGCCATGGGTGACAATGAGAAAAAAGAGATAGGCTATAGATTCACACAAGACTGGGTTTAATTCTTAGCTTTTCTGCTTACTAGATGTGTGACCTTGGGAACATTACTTATCACCAAGTGTTTTCCTTTATGAAACAAGAGGATAATAATATATCCTTCAAGGGTGGTTGTGTATAAGTAATATATGTATATATGGCATTTAATCCAGTGCCTCGCATATGATTATCAGCATTCTTAACTGAAACTACTGTGGCTATTATTAGCATTATTATTATTGTTTTAAACCTGCAGATAGCTCTTACTTATTGACCCCAAGCTTATTTTGAATTACAATATATTATATCAGACTAGGGAAGAAATGGATAATTTTTCACTTAAATTTTTAGCTACTTTAGATAAGTGACCTGAGCATAGCATTGTGCCCATCAAAGGACTTTATTTTATCAACTTCTGCTATGTCATATCCCAGTGGGACAAGAGGCTTCCTTGTTGTTCCTTCTGTTTGGCTTTGGTGGCAATTTACAAAGATGAACCCTTGAGCACCCAAGATGTTTGTGTTTATTAGTACATGTAATTGGTTAATTCTACATGGACAGGCATATTAAATTGGTAAAGTTTATAAATTTAGCTTTTAACATAGCTTTGCTAAAGTTCCTAAGCATGAAATTATCTTTCTTATTTTAGAACAGCCCTGATACTTGCTGCTCGTAATGGATCAACAAGTGTAGTCTACCAGCTTCTTCAGCACAATATTGATGTCTTTTGCCAAGATATATCTGGATGGACTGCAGAAGACTACGCTGTTGCTTCTAAGTTTCAAGCGTAAGTGTTAAAAAGGCTAGTGAACACTAAATTGAGGTTTAAAGTCATTGTAACCATTGCATCTTATATATCAAGTGAGATTTCATAGTTTGGTTCAGGTAGTTTTGGAGTGGCAGTGAGTTAGTCCACTTCATCAGCCAGAAATCAAGCATAAGACTAGAAAAGTTAGAAGTAGCAATGAGTGTAGGATTCTTTAACTCAAGTCTCGTAAGACTTCTATGCTTAGTTATTCTGTGAGTCCCTTGTTTGTCTTCTCTCTAGCAAATATTAGTTGGGATAGTTCTAAGCTGTTAGAGATGTTCAGATAGTGTTGCAGGAAGATATCAAAGTTTTTTCTTCTTTGTTACCAGATTTTTTACCCCAAGCCCCTTTATATCTTATGTAGCAGCTTTTCTTAGATAGAGGAAGGTCCCATGTTGTCCGCAGTGGGCTCCAACTTGTGGTTGGCCCCTCGAGTGATCTGTTTTCCATAATAATAAAAATCTCCCAGCCCACTTGCTTCTCCATCTCAAGTTTTTAAAATATCTTCAAATATTACCTCATAGGAAGCCATTAGTCAGAATTATCTGTCTCAAGTAGGTGAGTTGGACTGAACAGAGCCAAGCTTCATCCATGACTGATCAGCATCCATTTATAAAAGTAGAGCTTTGTGCTTGCTTCATGGCACATATGCTAAAGTTGGACCAATACAGAGAAAATTAGCATGGCCCCTGCATAAGCATGTCACACTAATCTGTGAAGCAGTCCATATTTTACACAGTTACAAGAAGGCCATTTGACTAGTTTGCTGACAAGTTCCCGGAAAACAGTGTGAGTCAAAGCAAAACAGGTGCTAGCCAATAATGAAATTACGCATTTTCATTACAAAAACATTGGAGTAAGGTAATCTATGAAATGAGAATGGCGCTGAGTAAACTCGTGGTGTGTTGTGTGCAAATATATTGTTAGTATGTATCTCAGAAATGAAAAAATAACCACTTGCATCTCCTTCATGACACTTCAAAAATATGAGGGTTTTTGTCTTCCATGTCAGTTGGGGATGACCATGGAGAGGAAGCATCATTCTAACAAAGATCTGCCAGTTCAGAGTTAGAGTCTATAGAGGAAAAATAGTAGTAGTCCAAGCCAGGTCTTGACATCTGTTAGCTTTCTGCCTTTGGTGTGATTGATGACATAAGTAACAATGGATAATCATGTTATCTATTTTAATGAGACAATCTATTTATCAATTTAGTTACAAACTGTGAAATAGTTGAGATGTCCTGAATCATAAGCTACAAATAATAGAACAAGTAACAAGCAAAATTAGGACTTAACAACATTTTCAAAAGATCATAACATTTTAATATTAGAACATATGTGAAAATACACATTGGGTTTCATTTGGGATTCCAAAATAATTTCAGCAAAAAAGTTCAAGAACAAATTATTCCATTGCTTTACTATTTCTCTGAGCACATTAAAATGTGGTTTCATTAAACATTTATAATAACCTAGTGAATAAGGTAGTAAAACCTTCATTCTTTAGAAGAAGACATTGAGCCTAAGAGAAGAGACTTGTTCAAGAACAAATACCCATTGGTCCTATTATGAGTCAGATCATTTTCCATTATGTCAACTTCACATGAGTTAATTTACTGAGTTATACTGTCCTCACTTCATACTTTTTTCTCCTTTAATTAGAAGCTTAATAAGAGTTTTGTAGAGCTTACAAACTAAAAGTGTATAATTAAAGTTCTGATATTGTTTGATATACTCTTAAGAATTTAATGTATTTGGTAAAGTTTTTCATATCAGTATTAAAATAGTAATTGTATTTACTGCATTTTGATACATAGCATTCGTGGAATAATTTCTGAATATAAAGCAAACAAGAGACGTGAAAGTCTTCAAAATAGCGATTCAGGTATGACTTCTGATAGTGAATTCCTCTCGATGGTCCTGTCATAGATAAAAAAGTAAGAGGAAGGAAGTTTTGATCACAAAACAGCAGTTTAAAAAAACCACTGTAAGTTGAATGTATATTTTTAAATTACTTTCTTAGTAATCTAGATTTCAGAATTATTTAAAAAGTTACTTGTAGGCAAGTTATAATCTCAAGCAGTATTATCTGAAAAAAACTCATTATCGTAGTTTCTGAAATTCTAGGTGATATTTTTGTGTAAATAAGAAAAAAGATTAAGTTAGTATGTGGTATGTTTTCTTTATAGTCACCTTATGATGAATTGGATTTGTTATAACATTGGATATTTTAATTTATAAAACAAATGCTTTGCATTTAGTAAATACATATTACAGCTTAGCCTTGAGTAGTGTGGGATTTAGGGGTACCAGTCCCCCATTCAGTTTGAAATCTGTATATAACTCTGGACTCCCCCCTAAAACTTAACTACTCATGGCTTATTGTTGACTAGAAACCTTATTGATTATACAGTTAATTAAGACATATTAGTTATATGTATTATATACTGTATTGTTACTACAATAAAGTAAACTAGAGAAAAAGAAACTTACAAAGAAAATCATAATGAAGAAAGAATATATTTTTATTCAGTGGAAAGTGGATCATCATAAAGCTCTTCATCCTCAGAGTCTTCAAGTTGGCTAGGCTGAGGAGGAGTAGGAGGTAGAGGGAGATTGATCTTGCCATCTCAGGTGGCAAAGGCAGAAGAAAGTCTGCAGATGAGTGGACCCTTGCAGTTCAAACCTGTGTTGTTCAGAGATTAACTCTGACATAGTGATTTGTGTCACTCAAAAAGTAACTATCTTTAAAGTAAGAATTTCAATGAGACCTTTCTGGTACCATGAACAAACATCAATAAGAACTGTACCAATACCAATAGGATGTTATTTTTTAAAGATACCTACTGTGTAGAGAAGTCAGAAAATAAATTCCTTATTGAGAAGCACAGGCCGTGTTACATATTCTCATACCAAGAATGTCTCACTAGTATTGACTTAATTCCCCCAAGTGGAAATAAAATGAGATATATTTACTTCGTTAAGGTGAGATTTGTTCTATCTGCTAGTTAATTGTCATGATAATATCAATTTTGTTAGAAGAAGACACTCTGTTACCATTAGCTAAAATATTATTATAATAATATTCGAATAGCCCAACTCTAGGCTCAGCACATTATAGTAAAAGTACAGCAACCATTACCAGAACAGACCAGGGGCTGCCTCTTTGAAGTAGGACACATGCTGTGCCACACAGCCCCACAACTTAAAAATACATGTAGGATAATGGTATAATTAAGTATGATGTGTTGCATTAAAGATATGCCACAGCACTCTCCCATAAGCTTTGACATTTATCCTCTCAGGATCATGATTTGCTATTCTTAACTGAAAAACACTTTTTTTTTTTGCAAGCCATTAGGTTCATTTTGGAATGTGTGTACTTTTCTTTTTTTTAATTATACAACATTTTATTTAAAAACAATTCATAGAATACATTTTCACATTAGAGATTCCAATAGTGGGAAAATAGCAATGTATTACTTATAGTTTCATATTCGTGGACAGATTGTTTCAGAACAAGTAAAACACATTTGAGACTTGAGTCTCAGTTTAGAATTTGTAATATTTTGATATGTCTACAAGGGGAACCTTGCCCTTAAATGGAACTTCTCTATATTCAGAAGCACTCCAAGCTTTTCTTCCTAAGATTTAGAAATTCATAATGTGAGATATCAGCATTTCCTAATTTTAAAATTTCCCCAGTATATGTAACCATCAGTAGGTGGTATCTACTGAATAGAGAGGGAAGTTTTCAAAAACTGAACACTCTCTAATTTTCTGCGATGTTTTTATTCATGAATTAACAGTATTTCCCTTTGTCCGTCATTCCCAGGGCAAAAACAGAAATTTGATCATATATTAATAGTAATAAAGCTGGATTCTCTTTAAGAGATTGATAAAAGGCAAAAGCTCGTATCATGTTTAGTTATACTGTGACTCTTATGAGAAGCTGGGAGGCAACCCCATTAACTCACCGCAATACAAAACTCAGTCTCACAATTTCTTAGTCATAATTCCTCTCAAACCTTTTCCTCAAATATTAAATTTGGAAAACAATCTTGTAATTAAGAGAAGAAGGCTGTCCACCAATGGACTTACCCTGTTATTTCTTCCTTATTGTGAGTTGAATGGCATGACAAAGCAGAGGCAAAGAGGCATACATCAGTTCTTCAAAGTATTAAGTCAGAAAGGTCAGAGCTTCCACAGCGTGGCAACAGCTTTGCAGATGCCCACATCATGGTAGTTGAAATAGCAAAGCCCAGCAAAGGTTAAAGCTGAAAGTGCCAGAAGCTCTGCCTTGGGAGCTTTCTGCAAGGCATCCCCATGAACATAGTCAGTAACAACTTGTCCAAGGCCCCAGTAACTATGAAGAGTGAGGGTTGCAGCAAGGAGTAGAGTCTGTCACAGAGCCAAGGGTTCAAATAAGCAGCGGGAAGCAGGCCCAGGAGCAAAACACTGACGACCCTCTCACTAGTCCAGTGGAGAGACGCAACCTGGGAACCAGAATGGTGGCTTGGTGACAAGCCAATGTACTGCACTCCACACCATTCTGGGGTAGGTCGGTTCTGAAGTAATGCTGAGATAGGAGCAGGTGTGACCACTGGGGTTCGCAGCAACAGAGCTCGGCCTCCTTGGGCACCGCAAAGGGTACTCAGTCTCCAGAGAACCGCCATCTCATTCCTGAAAACTCAAGGTCATCCACCAACCTCCACTTTGTATTTTAGTTATAGTCGGTTAAAACATAAACTCACTTTTGAAACCTTAACTGCATGTTTTATGAAACCTGTATTATATAAAACTGTTTGTCTGGGGAAAGAGCCAGAATCAGAGAAGAGTTTACACAGCTGTTGAAAAATGAAATTTGTCAGAATAGTAGAGGAAGACATTTCAGATATAATGAACGGGGTGTATATGGATGAAGGTATAAGCAGTAACAGTCATATTGGAAGTTACTCATAATGAGAAGCAGGTTTAGTGTGTTATTATAAAGGTAATATTAGGAAGTAAAGAACAATATGTAGTGTTAGTTTATCTGTTAATACTGGATTTTCAAATTTTGTTTTTCTGATGGTTTTGTTCATTTATATTGTTGGGTGGATTCATTTGTGAGCGAATCTTTGAGATGTTGGTCTATGGCTTGAATCTGGTGACATCTGGTGTCTTGCCAAGTAGTTTGTTGAAGTTTTGGAGAACTAGAAGTAATTCTTAAGAAGTAGATATATCGCTAAAGATTAAGCTTCATTAAAATTCTCAATTTATAGAAGAAAAATATGTTATTTTCTATTTTTATAAAGACTAAAGTTTTTATCTAATTGTTCTAAGTAGTTCATTTTAACTAAATATATGGATTTGTGAGCAGAACAAGACTTAGAAATGACATCAGAGGGAGAGCAAGAAAGGCTTGAAGGATGTGAAAGTAGCCAGCCACAGGTATGTAAAAATTTAATTTCAAACTTCTGGTTTTCTTTGGTAATGTAGCATAATCCAAATGAAATTACTTTTGGACTAGCCTTTTAGAATCAATTGAATGTAATTTAATAGTTAATTTTAATAACATTTTAACTGTTTATAAAATTTAAAGTGTTCTAAGAATCTACAGTGATTTTACAGCTAATATTAACCTTGGAACTGAGGCAAAAAGTTCCTGAGTATTGTTTGCTGTTCCATTTTTATGACCTAATATAATAAAGAAGGTAATATCAAATATTGAATTATAATTTTAAGCAATAAAAATTATGAATAATTTAACAATGATGGCTGCTGATTTGGATTCCTGTTAAAGAAGTAATCATTGCCAATGGTCCAAAATTTGCAGTTTTATATTACTGGTGACTAATACCAAGATTAAAAATGTATTCTCCATTGTGATCTCTTACTAATTTCAATGTCTATGTTCAGGGCAGAATGGGGTCATAAAATCAACCCAACTCTACCTATCAAGAGAATCAGACCTTGCAAAATGGCACTTTTGGTGTTTGGGTTCAAGCAAAAATGTTCCCAATTTATTTCAACATAGGAAATCTGCAAATATTGTTAAATTTTTTAAATCAACTGTCATTTGTGGACCTGAAAATTTATTAGAACTTGACTTAAGCCTATAGTTTATATAGCTATATAACACTATCATATTACAGTATATAATTTGAATTAAAATGTAAGAATTTGCTTTTCTTTTGATTGGTGTTGATTTTGACTCCTAATAATTTTAAGTTTGCCTACTCACCGGTTAGTAATCTTTGGAAAAAAACACTCAAATGTGCACTATTGGGTATCAGTATTTCCAGTACAGTGAGATAAAATCTTGTTAAGTGAAGATGCCTTTGTACTACTAAAAATGATCTCTTATTTTCATTTTTGGTAAGTCTATCACACAATGAATTAATGTTACTCCAGACACTGTCAAAGTAAAGTTTGATTGTTTGTGTTTTTCTTATATTTTAGGCTTATGCAAACTATTTTTCACTTTTTGGTTACAAGACAGTAATTTGGGATTAGGTAAACATAGATTAAGAAATTTAACAGTTAAATTTTCATTTTTTCATACTTCATTATTTAAAGACAAAGTTATCCTTAAAACATATACCCTGACAGAAAAGACATCTGACAAACAAAACTCATAATCTTCCACTTTCACATCTGCAAAAAATGTCTCAACAAACAGAAGTGAACAAGTATTGTAATAGCATATATCTGTATATACAAGACTCCCTTATGTGCAAAAGTATGAGGAAAACGTGGATCAAACAAGACAAATGAGGTGGAAAAAAACTTTAAAACTCATCAAAATTGAGTTAAAGCAGAATTTGGGTGAAATTTGTGAAGAATACAAAACGGCTGCCTCGTTTTTAGGAAGAGCCACTCCATGATAACTCTACAGGAATAGCAAACTTAAAGAAAATACCCTCAAATTTGACAAATAATGCACCTGATTGTCAGGAAAAGATGTATCTAGAGTGTTCATCTAATATGTATTCCTAATATTTCCTGTTGAAAAATAGTGCAGCCTCATAAATGTCTTTTGATCTCATTTATACTCTTGGCCTCCAGAATTTGCTTGCCAGTCATCTTCTGATTTTTATTTAAATGAAAATAAAGTATACTGTGAAAATAGTAACAGACCAGACACAGAACATGCTTTTAACATAGACTGGGAGAATTTTATAATGACACAAAAAGTACAAAAGCAAGGAACCCAGAAGTAGTTACAATTGAAATAAAAGAAGACCGAGAGTGTTATAAGTACATGATGAAAAAATCACCAACATAACATTAATTGCAAATTGGACATCAGAAATGTGCCTCAGTTTAGTGATCCAACAAGCCTTTTAGATTTGTGGCTTACCTGCTCCAGAGAAATTAAGTATGTGAGGAAAAAAAAAGCATAGTGTTTCTGTTGTTACAGACACTTAATAAGAATACAAAACCAATTCAAAACTTGTTCCACAAACCATTATATCATAATTACAGTACAAATAACTATAAAAGAATAGAACTTGGATTAGAAAATGTGCATTCTTCTCCACCACACAGTGACAGAGCATTAAAAGTACATCTAGAAGAATAGTTACAGCACAATATACAAAGACTTAAGAATGAGGCACGCATATTACAACTAGAGTTCCAGCCCTTGTGGCTGCTTTCATGGTCTGATGTTGAGTGCCTGCAGCTTTTCCAGGTGCACAGTATGAGCTGTCAGTGGATCTACCTTTTTGGGGTCTGGAAGATGGTCACTCTCTTCTCACAGCTCTTCTTAGAAAGAAAAAAGAAAAGTTCAGAAAGATTTACAGGGCCACTTGCTGCTACTCGTTTTTTTTCTCTTGACCAATTATTTGGTGCATTCTAATTTTTTTTTACTTATGAAAAGCTCTTACGTAAAATCGGGTTATCTATATACATAATTGTGCATAGAAATAGGCTGTTTCTCAATTTAAATGATAGGAGATCAGGAAAACATTCTATAATCTTCATTACTTGATCAACCCAAGTCTGTCTGTCCATTTTACAAGTGGCATAGGGACTGGGAAAAAAATCTATTCATATATCATGGATATAGACACTTGTAAACTAGGGTTAGCCTATAGGAAATTGCTTAAAAATTTAATAAGCTCTAGGGTTTAATTTTTCCCTATTGACTTAAAGATGAATTGCACTTACTTAAAGTGGGAAATCAATGGGAAGGAAGCAATGACTGAGAAGTGCTATAAAAATGTGTCTGTCCTTGAGAGTTGGAACAAATATTCATGGGCAAAGGAATCTGTATGTTGTGCCTTCAGGTGTGCAAGTTGATCCATTTAACTCAATATGTTAAGGCTTACAATTTCATCATGACAACCTTAAGTATGTTTGAAAACAAATGTATATAGATATCTCCATCTATTTTTTAATCACAACTTCCGCATGTTTCTGTCAAAGCAGATCTTAATGTGATTTTGTTTAATAGAGCGTAAGTTTTAGCATGTATAACTTTATTATGTCAGTACCATGGATTCTCAGCCCAAAATTTAGTATTTGACTCCAAAGTAGAAACATGATTTCGGTACATGGAGTTTTAAAGATAGACAAAAATCTGGTGATGTTCATCTTAAAAAGTAAAAGTAGATGAGGCCTCTCAGCCCCTTCTGAGGCATTATGTTACTTTCCCAGAGTTACACTTTTAATTCTTCTGATTAATTTGATGAATTTATCGGTAATTTATCTGATTCAGCCTTATGAAACAGTATTATCAGGTTTTGTGCAATAAAATGCTGGAAAATGCCAGGGGATTTAGATGAATCATTTAATCTTTTTTGATAATGGGGCCAAAGTAGATAATTACTTACACTGTATATCCTCCAGCTATAAAATGTCATGGTTACTGAATGTGAAATTGGGGAAGCATCTCATTTTCCAGAACTCTAAAGTAACATCTCAGCAGTTTCACTCTGCTTCTTTTGTGGTTTCAAATTTTGGTTCTTGTATTTCAGCAAGCACCTTCACATTTTCGGTATCCTAGGATCCAAAGGGAGAAAGTAAAATAAAAGACAGTGGGAAAAGAAAGCTTACCGTAGAAAGGGGAAAGCTTCCTTTCTGTTCTTGAAGCCCCACAATATCACATCCTCTAAATCTGGCCGTTTAGTGTAAACTCCAGGAGGTAAAGATAGAAGAGGACAGATTTGATGGCTTCGTCTTTTTATTTATCTATTTCTGCTCATCACAAGGGCACCAGGGGTGAAAATGTATATTAGACAGCAATGGGAATAAAAGCACAAATTTGGAATGGGCCCATTTTGAAAGTTTTGAAAAATTTATTCACTCAAACAGAAATAAATCAGACTTTATATGAATTTCAATAAAAATTATAATTATATATAATGAAAAAGTAAGCACAAGGTATTTTATCATGTCATGACTAATATGACAGACTGAGTCAAGTGATTAAATGAATGAACACAAAAAAGTTCTTTCTATTGGATAAAATAATGACAATTATTCTCAGTATGAAACTTTCATTGAAGGTTGAAGAAAAAATGAAGAAATGCAGAAATAAGAAAATAGAAGTGTCAAGAAACGTACATGCTGATGACAGTGACAATTATAATGATGATGTTGATGAATTAATTCACAAAATAAAGAACAGAAAACCTGATAATCATCAATCTCCCGGGAAGGAGAATGGCGAGTTTGATAGGTAATCCTGTAGCGATAGTTAACAGCGGATCACTGTTAATTGTACTATAAAATGAATTCTAATTTGGGTTAATATGTACAATTAACAAATTTTATACTTTTATGAGGAATATTCTGCCTTGCCTGGTAATCATAAAATGCAAATTAACAAGCAATGAGATATGGTCTTTCCAATCATATTGATGTTTTATTTAAAAAGTAACTAGACAAATGTGAAGAAAGACATCCTCTTACACACTGTTGCTAAATGAAATTGGTAAATCTTTATTGAAGGGTAGTTCAGTAGCATGCATCACAATTTTAAATATGTCATTTCGTTAACCTGACAGCTTTACTTCTGGGACTAGATTCTACAGGAAAATATGAGTTTACACATACACACAAGCAGTTGACGTCATTAATTGTATATTTATTATACATATGATATAGAAGATATCTTGTATATCATATATATAACATGCAATAGGCCAACATATATATGCATGTGTAGTTATTTCTTTATATGAAATTGTTGCATGCATATATATATATGGTAAGAACTTTCATTATAGCATTGTCATATCAAAATGTTTGAGATTGTGTAAAAGTCTGTTAATTAAAGGAAATAAGTAGTCACACCCATAAAATAATGTACTATGCAACCCTCTTATAAAAATGAAGTTGCATTTATAGTGTAGTGATTATTTCACCAGTAAAGTATCTTTAAAGCATTGGGTTTGATAACACATCTTGCATTAGTCTATTTTCATACTGCTGTAAAGACACTACCTGACACTGGGTAATTTATAAACAAAAGAAGTTTAATTGACTCACAGTTCCTCCTGGCTGGGGAAGCCTTAGGAAATTTACAATCATGACAGAAGGCAAAGGAGAAGCAAGCACCTTCTTCACAAGGCGGTAGGAGAGAGTGAGAGCAAGGAAGTGCCACACTTTAAAAACATTAGCTCTTGTGAGAACTCACTCACTATCACAAGAACAGCATGGGGGAAACAGCCTTCATGATCAAGTCACTTCCCACCAGGTCTCTCTTCTGACAGGTAGGGATTATGATTTGAGATGAGATTTTGGTGGGGACACAGCACCAAACCATATTATTCCACCCCGGCCCCTTTCAAATCTCTTGTCCTTTTCACATTTCAAAACCAATACTGCCTTCCCAACAGTGCCCCCAACGTCTTAACTCAGTCAAGCTTTAACCCAAAAGTCCAAGTTCAATGTCTCATCCGAGACAAGGATGTGAGCCTGTGAAATCAAAAATTAGTTAGTTCTAAGATACAGTGGGGGTACATGCATTGGGTGAATGTTCCCATTCCAAATGGGAGAAATTAGCCAAAGGAAAGGTGCCATGGGCCCCATGCAAGTCTGAAACTCTACTTGGCAGTCATTAAATCTTAAAGCTCCTAAATGATCTCCTTTGACTCCATTTCTCACATCCAGGGCACACTGATGCAAAATGTGGGCTCCCATGGCCTTGGGCAGCTCTGCCCCTGTGACTCTGCAGGATTCAGCCCTTGTGGCTGCTTTCACAGTCTGATGTTGAGTGCCTGCAGCTTTTCCAGGTGCACAGTATGAGCTGTCAGTGGATCTACCTTTTTGGGGTCTGGAAGATGGTCACCATCTTCTCACAGCTCTTTGAAGCAGTGCCCCATTGGCAACTCTTTTTGGGGGCTCCAACTCCACATTTCCCTTCTGCACTGCCCTAGCAGAGGTTCTTCATGAGGGCTCTGCCCCTGCAGCAGACTTTTGCTTGGACATCTAGGCATTTCCATACATCCTCTGAAATCTAGGCAAAGGTTCCCAAACCTCACCTCTTGTGTTCTGTGCACCTGTAGGCCCAACACCACATGGATGCTTCCAAGGCATGGGGTTTTCACTCTCTAAAGCAACAGCCTGAGCTGTGCCTTGGCCCTTTTTATCATGGCTGGAGCTGGACCAGCTGGGATGCAGGGTGCCATGTCCCGGGTCTGCACAGAGCAGTGGGGCCCTGTTCCCAACTCAAGAAACCATTTTTTCCTCTAAGGCCTCTGCGCCTGTGATGGGAGGGACTTCTGGGAAGATTTTTGACATGCCCTGGAGACATTTTCCCCACTGTCTTGGCTATTAACACTTAGCTCCTTGTTACTTATGAAAGTTTCTGCAGGAGGCTTGAATTTCTCCCCCAGAAAACAGGTTTTTCTTTTCTACCCCATAGTCAGGCGTCAAAGTTTCCAAACATTTATGGTTGCTTCCCCTTTAAACATAAGTTCCAATTTCAAACCATCTTTGTGACTACATGAATGCTTTTCAGAATAAGCTAGTTTACATCTTGAATGCTTTTCTGCTTAGAAATCTCTTTTGCCAGATACTTAAATCATCTCTCTCAAGTTTAAAGTTCTACAGATCTCTAGGGCAGGGGCAAAATGCCACCAGTCTCTTTGCTAGAGTATAGCATGAGTGACCTTTACTTTAGTTTCTCAATAACTTCCTCATCTTCATCTGAGACCATGTCAGCCTGGACCTCATTGTCCGTATCACTATCAGCATTTTGGTCAAAACCATTCAGCAAGTCGCTAGGAAATTCCCAAATTTTCCATCTTCCTGTCATCTTCTGAGCCCTCGAAACTGTTGTAACCTCTGTGCGTTACCCAGTTCCAGTTTCTTCCACGTTTTCAGGTTATCTTTATAGCAGTACCCCACTCTGCAAGTACCAACTCTCTTAAGCAAATTTTGTCGGAATACAATACTGTATGATCTTAATACTTGTAGTGTTTACTGAGTTAGAAAAGGAAGCTACATGCTATGTTGGCACTTTGTTACCAACATAATCGTTAGTTATAAAATTGTTGTTTTTCTCAATGCAAAAGTGCTCACATATTGGACCTTTATAATAATCTGAATATTGCCAAGGGATTGTACATGGGGATCCATATTTTATATAAATATTTACAATATTGCTAAACGTTATCGAAGTATATCAAAGGACCTTTGATCTACCAAGCCAGGAGTTGGCCAACTTTTTATGTAAAGAACCAGATAGTAACAATTTTAGGCTTTATGGACCACAGGGTCTGTGTTGTTGTAGTCCAACATCTTTCATAGACAATAAATGAATAGGTGTCACTCTGTCACTCGATAAATGAATTACTGTCATTCAATAAATGAATAGGTTTCACTGTTACCAAAAAAAAAAACAAAAAAAACAGACAGACAGGTAGTAGGCTGAATTTGGCACACACTATTAATTTGCTGACCTGTGTGCTTAAAACCAAGGTGCTGCCAATGCAGTGTATTTCCTGTTTAGAGGCACTCTCAATGCATGTCTTTAGTCTTCCTTTGAAAAGTATGCACCACACCATATTTTTCATTAGTGACTTCATATTGTATAATTTACAAAAATTAAGTTTACGAAATAAGATATTTTTGCATTGTCACTTTTTATTCTTGTTACAGAATTGAGTATTTTAGTATGACTAATTGTTTTGTGTATTTGATGAGTATAAAATGTCTCAGAGTTGGGTGAGTTTTCTCAAGTAAGAAATACTGTCCTTGAAATCATTAGTCTTTCTGTGGTCTTTATAAGCATGAGCAAAATGATAATCACTTTTATATAATCTAGAAATGCTCTATAATTTTATGGCTTTATTCATTTATACCATGGTCTGGCTTATAAAAATGCCATATGTGTATAATTTTTTAAATGCTTAAGGTGTTAAAACATACTAGGTAATTAATCATTATAAAAGTATTGGGAAATACAGCTGAACAAGAAGAAAATTAGGTCATCCACGATAATGCCACTTAGGTATGATGTCCTTGAAATTGAACGGTCTGTACTCATGGACTCAACCTTCCCTTCCATTCACTCTTGAACTCACTGCTGTAATTTTCACTCTCACCGCTCCTCCAAAGTTGTTATTCTCAAGCTTGTCATTTTTTCACTGTAATACATCTAGACATAATTTCTTAGATCTCATTTTATTTAACCTATCAGCAATATTTGACCCCATGGAGAACTTTCTCCACCATATCACTTTGTTCACTTGGCTTTCAGAATGTCAGTCACTCACCTAGATTTTCCTCCTGCCTTTCTAGTTGTTTTAGTTGTGACATTAGGTTGTGAACTTAAGATCTTTCTTTTTGATGTGAGCATTTAGCTTCATCCCTGTGATGCAAGGTTGTTTGAACATGTGCAAATCAATAGGCCAGACACAGTGGCTCACGCCTGTAATCCCAGCACTTTGGGAGGCTGAGGTGGGCGGATCATGAGGTCAGGAGATTGAGACCATCCTGACTAACATGATGAAACCCTGTCTCTACTAAAAATACAAAAAATTAGCCAGACGTGGTGGCACACACCTGTAGTCTCAGCTACTCAGGAGGCTGAGGCAAGAGAATTGCCTGAACCCGGGAGGCAGAGGTTGCAGTGAGCCAAGATTGCACCACTGCACTCCAGCCTTGGTGATAGAGCGAGACTGCCTCTCAAAAAAAAAAAAAGATCAATAAATGTAATTAATCAAATAAACAGAATTATTCTGTTTATTATTGAGATAATCACATCTCAATAGATTCAGAAATGTCTTTTGATGAAATTCAACATTTATGTTAAAAACTCTCAACTAGTTATTGAAGGAACATACCTCAAAATAATAAGAGCCATATATGACAAACCCACAGCAAACGTCATACTGAATGAGCAAAAGCTGGAAGCGGTCCCCTTGAAAAGTGGCACTAGACAAGGATGCCCTCTCTCACCACTTCTTTTCAACGTAGTATTGTAAGTTCTGGCCAGGGTAATCCATCAAGAGAAAGAAATAATGGGCATCCAAGTAGGAAGAGAGGAAGTCAAACTATCTTAGTTTGAAGATGACATGATCCTATACCTAGAAAACCACATAGTGTGAGCCCAAAATCTTCTTAAGCTGATACAACTTGAGGAAAGTCTCAGGATACAAAATCAATGTGCAAAAATTAGTACCATTCCCATAGACCAACGATAGTGAAGAGCCAAACCAAGAACTAATTCTTACTCACAATTGCCACCAAAACAACAACATAAAAACCTAGGAATACAGCTAAGTAGAGAGGGGAAAGATCTCTACAAGGAGAACTACAAAACACTGCTCAAAGATAGAGTTTGAAACCAGCCTGGCCAACATGGTGAAACCCCGCCTCTACTAAAAATACAAAAATTAGCCAGGCATGGTGGCAGGCGCCTGTAATCTCAGTTACTTGGGAGGCTGAGGCAAGAGAGTTGCTGGAACCCAGGAGGCGGAGGTTGCAGTGAGCAGAGATCATGCCATTGTGCTTCAGCCCAGGCCGACAACAGCAAGACTCCAACTCAAAAAAAAAAAAAAAAAAAGTCATACTGCCCAAAGCATTTCGTAGACTCAATGCTGTTCCTATTAAACTACCATTGACATTCTTTACAGAACTACAAGAAACTATTTTAAAATTCATAGGGAACCAGAAAAGTGTGTGAATAGCCAAGGCAGTCCTCAGCAAAAAGAACAAAGCTGGAGGAATCACACTACCTGACTTCAAACTATACTACAGAGTTACAGAAACCAAACAACATGGCACTGGTTCAAAAACAGACACATGGACCAGTTGAACAGAATAGAGAACCCAGAAATATGAACACACACCTGCAACTCTCTGATCTTCAACAAACCTGACAAAAAGCAACAAGGACAGGACCGTATTTAATAAATGGTACTGGGATAACTGGCTAGCCATATGCAGAGGATTGAAACTTCACCCTTTCCTTACACCATAAGCAAAAATTACCTCAAGATGGATTAAAGATTTAACTGTAAAACCAAAAACTATAAAAACCCAGGAAGACAATCTAGGCAATACCATTCTGGACATAGGCACCGGCAAAGATTTCATCATGAAGATGCCAAAGCAATTGCAACAAAAGCAAAAATTGACAAATGGAATCTAATTAAACTAAGGAGCTTCTGCACAGCAAAAGAAACTGTCATCAGACTGAACAGACGACCTCCACAAGGGAAGACGTTTTGCAAACTATGCATCTGGCAAAGGTCTGATATCTAACATCTGTAAGAAACTTAAATACAAGAGAAAACCCCATAAAAAGTGGGCAAAGGACATGAACAGATACTTTTCTTTTTTTCTTTTTCTTTTAGTCTGGCATTGTCTCCCAGGCTGGAGTGCAGTGCTGTGATCTCCGCTCACTGCAACCTCCCCATCCCGGGTTAAGTGATTCTCATGCCTCAGCCTGCTGAGTAACTGGGACTACAGGCATGCCCTACCACACCCTGCTAATTTTTGTATTTTTAGCAGAGATGGGTTTTTGCCATGTTGGTCAGGCTGGTCTCGAACTCCTGACCTCAGGTAATCTGCCCACCTTGGCCTCCCAAAGTGCTGGGATTACAGATGTCAGCCGCTGCTCCAGGCCAAGAACAGATACTTTTCAAAAGAAGACATACACAAGATCAACAAACATGGAAAAAAAGCTCAACTTCACTGATCGTTAGAGAAATGCAAATCATAACCCCTATTAACATGCCATCTAACACCAGTAAGAATGGCTATTATTAAAAAGTCCAGGCTGGGCATGGTGGCTCACGCCTGTAATCCCACCACTTTGGGAGACCGAGGCAGATGAATCACGAGGTCAGGAGTTTGAGACCAGCCTGACCAATATGGTGAAACATCGTCTCTACTAAAAATACAAAAATTAACCTGGCGTGGTGGCACTCGCCTATAATCCCTGCTACACAGGAGGCTAAGGCAGGAGAGTTGCCTGCACCTGGGAGGCGGAGGTTGCAGTGAGCCAAGATCACGCCACTGCACTCCAGCCTGGGTGACAGACTGAGACTCCGTCTCAAAAAAAAAAGTACAAAAATAACAGATGCTTGTGAGGTTGTACAGAAAAAGGAATGCGTATACGCTGTTGGTGGGAGTGTTTACTATTAGTTCAGCCATTGTGGAAAACAGTGTGGCATTTCCTCAAAGACAGAAGTACCATTCAACCTAGCAATCTTATTACTGGGTATATACCCAAAGGAATATAAATTATTCTGTTATAAAGACACATGCATATGTTCATTGCAGTACTATTCACAATAGCAAAGACCTGGAATCAAAGTAAATGCCTATCACTCATAGACTGGATATAGAAAATGTGGTACATATATACCAGGAAATATTAGGTAGCCATAAAAAATGAGATCATGTCATTTGGTGGAACATGGATGGAGCTGATGGCCATTATTCTTAGCAATTTAACACAGTAAAAGAAAACCAAATACCACATGTTCTGTCTCAAAAATGGGAGCCAAATGGTGAGAACACATAGACACATTGATAGGAGCAAAACACACTGGCACCTTCTGGAAGATGGAGAGTGGAGGATGAGTGGAGGGAAAGGATCAGGAAGAATAACTAATGAGTACTAGGCTTAATACGTGTGTGATGAAATAATCTGCAACAAAACCCCGTGACACAAGTTTACATATACAACAAACCTGCAGTTGTACCACTGAACTTAAAAAAAATGCCAAGGTTAAAATCTTATTTTTAAAATATTACAAGATTCAGACATTATTACTTATATTCACAAATGGAAAGATAATATGAATTCATCTGCTATCATATTACTTGAAAATAAATATTACTTTCATAGCATATTGTGAAACGCATGTTTTGGAGCCAGAGTTCTTGGGTTTGAATGCTTAGTCTGCTATTGAACAGTTTTATGTGTTTGGGCAAGTTATGTGGCCTTTCTGTGCCTAGTTTCTTTCTTTATAAAATATCTATTATGTTACCTACTTTACAGAATTGCTGGGAGGATTTAAATGACTTAAATACATGTACAGTGTTTAGAATAGTGCACAGTACTTGCGCAGTATGTCCCGAAAAGGCTAGCTAGCGTTATCATTAAAAAAGGGATTCTGTTACACAAGTAATATTTATCAAATAGGTCTTAGTGCCAGTAAAACTTTGTTTGTGTTGAAAAGGGCAAAACCCCAGGATACATATTTTTTTAATCAAATACTGCAAATAACATGTTTTTTTTCTGTCTTTGATGATCAGAAAGCTTGATTTAAACTTAATTTTTTGATATTAATATATTTCATTTGTCCTGTAGTGCTACCCTTTCCATTTAGTTTTTCCCCTTGTAAAAAAAAATTGTATTTTGCATCACCTGTAAAAACATTACCTGTAAGCATTATAAATAAGAGAGAGAAACTACAAACACAGAGGTTTTATATAAAAAAGTTTTAGATATTCTTTGTATTTTACATATTTACTATTTGCCTGATTGGAGTTTTTTGGTTTTTTTTTTAGGCTTGCAAGGAAAACCTCTAATGAAAAGAGCAAGGTATTATAAAAGTAAATTGTCAAGAATGCTGTTGAACATACCTTAAAAAAGATCACAGTAAAAAACAGAAAATCTTTTGCTGTAAAGACATTGACTTTGATAAAGCAGCAGTAACCATTCATAAAAGCACCCTTTTAACCAAAGTCAGTTATTTTAAGAAGTACCTGTGTTTTTGCTCATGTAAAAAGACGGATAATTCCCACTGGTGTATATTTAGTATGTGCTATAAATATTTCAAGGGCATTTTGAAACAGTGTTATTTCTTTTATAGGTTAAAAGCCAAATATATTTCAGGGATGACCTTAATGACATAACTGGGTCATCTGAAAAAACCTCAGAGGATGATGAGTTGCCTTACTCTGATGATGAGAATTTTATGTTACTCATTGAACAAAGTGGAATGGAGTGTAAAGGTAGGACCAATGCATAAATATAAGGCTCTTTCCCTATCCTATAGTAATGTATGCACATATTGCTTAGCACCGCACCATAGAACACTGATGTGTTATAGGGATGTTCATCTCGGAAATATGCTTCTTGTGAACATAGAATGAGAACTACTCTATCTTGTATACTCTTAGCCAAAGAGCTGTGATCATTCCACTGTACCTTTCTCAGTGTGAATGACACTCCCAATCTATTTGTTGACTCTGCTTCTCCTCTATGCCTTTACCCAGGGTCAGGTTGTCATTACCTTGTACCTGGAATACTGTGATAACCTTACACCTCTTTTCCCTACTGCCCCACCTTCCAAAGCCATGGTCTATTCTGCAATCATAATTATATACATTTTTAAAATTCACATCTGATCATGTTACCTGCTTGCTTAACACCCAACTGCCACTTGTCATTGCTATAAGGTAAAGATGACAATGCTCTAGCTTTATACTGCTTCATTCCATACCCTTGTTTCTCCGTGTGTCACAGCCAGTGCCCCAGGTGTTTGCTCCTACAATCAGTAGCTTCAGTGAGGTATAACTGATACATGTTAAAGTGCACATATGTAAAGTGTATAGTTTGATAAGTTTTGACAGATAGATACACGTGTGAAAGTGTCACCATAATCAAGATAGTTATCCATAACCCACAAAAGTGTCCTATGCTGCTTTATGTTCCCTTTTTAGAAAAAGCTGCCAAATTGTTTTCAAAAAAAGTGTACCATTTCCATCTGATCAGCACAACAGGACAGTTGCGGTTACTGTGTTGTCACACTAAGTATTGCAGTATTTATTTGTAGCCATTCTTATGGGTGTGGTTAATATGCATGATCCTAATGACTAAACAAGTTCACCTCGTATACACAAACTTTGTTTCATGCACAAAATTATTAAAAGTTTTTTTTAATTACCATCTGTCTTTGTGAAATAGTATTTTGTGTTTAGACTTGGGTCCTATCGCCAAGATATCTCATTATGTAGATGCAAATATTCCAAGATCCAAAACCTGAAACACTTCTGGTCCCAAGCATTTTTAATAAGGGATATTCATCCTGTACCAGTGGCCAACTGTTTTGGTTACTGTTGATGTATAATAATTGTTGAAGTTGATTTTTCTATTCTTTGTTGTGTTTTGCTTATGCTAGATTTTGCATTTCCACGTGAACTTTAGAATCAGCTTGTCAATTTAAAAAAATTTAGAATCACCTCGTCATTTAAAAATGTCCAACGAGTGCTGGCTTGTTGGACATTAGGTTAGAATTGTGTTGCATTTATAGATTAATTTATGGAGAATTGACTTCTTAACAATAATGAATCTTCCTACTCTTTAAAAAAATGGATGTCTGCATTTATATGTCATATTTAATTTTCTCAGTAATATTTTGTAGTTTTTAGTGTATACGTCTTTCTATAGTTTATCAGATTTATCTCTGTTTCAGTTTTTGATGTAGTTGTAAATCATATGCTTAAAAATTTAGTCTGATTGTTTATCACGAGTGTATGGAAATACAGTTGATTTTTGTATGTTGGTTTTGCATACTTCAATCTTACTGAACTCACTTATTAGTCCTGGTACTAATAATACTCACTTATTAATTCTTGGTAGATTTGATCAGATTTTCTACATAGACCAAAGATTTTCAAACCTTTTCTTTCTCAAAGTACCCTCTTATTAAAGACTTGTGGCAAAAGGGGTCTCTGTTGTAGCTGATAGACTCTGCCATTGTAATATGAGAGCGGCCCTAGACAACCTGTACAATTAATGAACACAGCTGTGCTCATTGACGAAGACAAAAAGCTGGCCCACAGGTTAGAGTTTACGTAAACCTATTGTGTGGTCATGGTTGTGTACAAAGACAGTTTTATTTATTTTTTCAACTGGGATGACTTTTATTTCTTTTTCTTACCTGACTGCACTAACTAGACTCTTCAGAACAATGCTGCATAAAAGCAGTGAAAGCAGACATTCCTGTGTTGTTCTTCATCTTCTGGAGAACATATTCAGTTTTTCACCATGATACATGTTAGCTGTAGGTTCATCATAGATGTTCTTTATCATGCTGAAGAAGGTCCCTGGATTCTTATTTTGCTGAGACTTTTTCATTTTTACAAAATCAGCAATGAGTGTTGAATTGTATCAAATGCCTGTATCTGTCGAGATGATTCTGTGGATCTACTGTTTTCCGTTGTTAATCTGGCAAATAACAACGATGTTTGAATGTTAAGCCAACCCTGCAGTCCTGGGAAAAAACCCCATTTGTTTATGATGTATTGTCCTTTTATTATACTGTTGGATTCAATTTGCTAAAGAAGTTATGATAAAGTCTTTATTGGTTTATTATAAAGACTTTATTTATCAGACCAGTTTTATGTTCACAGCAAAATTGAGAGGAAGGTACAGAGATTTTTCAAATACCCTCTACCTGCACACATATGTAGCCTCCCTCCTTATCAGTAACCCTCCCCTTAGTGGTACAGTTGCTGTAATGGATGAGCCTACATTGGCACATCAGAATCACCTGCAGCCCGTAGTGTGCATTGTACACTGGTGCTATACATCGTATGGGTTTGGTCTTAAGGTACACTGACATATATGCGTGTCATATACATTATTTTCACCTCCCTAAAAATCCTCAGTACTCTGCCTGTGTATCCTTTCCTGGTGTCCCTCATCCTCTGGCAGCCACTGATGTTTTTACCATATCCATAGTTTTACATTTTCCAGAAAGTCATAGAGTTGGAATCATACAGAAAGTAGCCTTTTTAGGCCGGGCACGGTGGCTCACGCCTGTAATCCCAGCACTTTTGGGAGGCCAAGATGGGTGGATCACCTGAGGTCAGGAGTTCAAGATCAGCCTGGCCAACATGGCGAAACCCTGTCTCTACTAAAAATACAAAAAGTAGCCGGGTGTGGTGGCGGGCGCCTGTAATCCCAGCTACTCAGGAGGCTGAAGCAGGAGAATCGCTTGAAGCTGGGAGGCAGAGGTTGCAGTGAGCCAAGTTTGTGTCATCGCACTCCAGTCTCGGAGACAGAGTAAGGCTGTGTCTTAAAAAAAAAAAAAAAAAGAAAGTAGCCTTTTTAGGTTGACTTGTTTGACTTGGTAATATGCATGTATGGTTCCTTCATGTATTTTCATGGTTTGATTTGTCATATCTTTTTAGCATGGAGTAATATTCCATTGTTTGGCTGTTTAACCACAGTTTATTCATTCACGTATTGGAGGATGTCTTGGTTGTTTCACAAATTGGTTGAATTTTTACATTCACGCTTATGAGGGAGTTTTTTTTATTGGTAATATCATTGTCTGGTTTTGGTTCAGGGTAATGCTAACATTAAAGAGTGAGTTGGGGTGTACTCTTTTTTGTTTCTTTTTGGAGAGTTAGTGTTGAATTGTATTATTTCTTCTGAAAATGTTTAGTGGAGTTCACTGCCATAGCTAGCTGAGTTTGAATTTCTTTTTCTAGGACGGTCCTCAGCTATGACTGAAGTTTATTTTTTATATTTAGGGCAATTCAGGTTATTTATTGCTTCTTGGTTAAGATTTAGTAATTTTCCCTTTTAAGGAATTTGTTAATTTTATCTATTTTGTCATGTTTACACATAAAAATTATAATGTCACCTTGGTTTTTTTTTGTATCTGTACAGTCTGTAATCATGTGACATTACTCATTTCTGAAATTAGTAATTTGTATTTTCTCTTCTTCCTGATCAGCCAGGGTAAATAGAGATTTCTCACATTTATCAATCTCCCAAAGTGTTTGGTGTTGCTGATCTCCTTTTTTTTTTTTTTTCTGAAACCAATAGTATAACAAAATACCATAGACTGGGTAGCTTATAAACAGTAGAAAATGATTTCTTACAGTTCTGGAGTCTGCAGAGTCCAAGGTCAAGGTGCTGTCAAATTTGCTGTGTGGTAAGGAACCTTCCTGGATCATAGATGTGTTCTTTTTCTCTGTGTCCTCACGTGGCAGAAGGGGCGGAGGAGCTCTCTGGGGTGTGTTGTGTAAGAACACTAATCCCATTCAGGAGGGCTTGGCTCTCATGATATGACTACCTCTAAAAATCCGCCCTTGTGATTGGGTTTCAGCGTATAAACTTTTGAGAACACATTCAGACCACAGCAGGTGGTTTTGTTTTTTATCCCTCTGCTTGCTTTGGGTTTAATTCTCTTATTTTATTATTTATTTATTTATTTATTTATTTTCATTTTCTTAAGGTAGAAGTCAGGGTTATTGATTTGAGACTCTTCTAATATTGACATTCAGTGCTAAAAATTTTGTATTTAAGTGCAGTTGTTGCTGCATTCTACCAACCCCGATATGTTATTTTTTCATTTTTATTCAGTTCAAAATATTTTCTTTTTTCATCATCTCTTTGAACCAGGGTTATTTAGATGTGTGTTTCTTAGTTTTCATGTATTTGAGTATTTCTTAGCATTATTTTTGTTATTGGTTTCTAATATCATTGATTTGTGGTCAGGATATGTACTTTGTATGACTTACATTCTTTTTACTTAATCTTTTTAATGAGATTTATTGTATGGCCTAAAATATTGTCTATTTTGGCAAGTGTTCCATAGGTACTTGAAAGGCATGGTGTTGTTTAAGTCTGCTCTATTCTTGCTAATTTTCTGCCTCCTTGTTCTATCACTTCCTGAGTAAAGGGTATTGAAACCTCAGATTACCTAGAAATTGTCTATTTCTTTTTATAGTTCTATCTACTTTGGCCTCATGTGCTTTGAATTTCTTATGTTATTAGGGGCATAAACATTTAGGACTATTATATCTTCTTGATTAACTGAAACTTTTATCATTGTGACGTGACCTTATTTATTGCTGGAAATTGTTCTGCTATGAAATCTACTTTGATATTAATTGAACCATTTCTTCTCAGTAGTCTTCTGTCAAGTGTTAGCACGTATCTTTTTCTATTCTTGCAGCCGATTTGTGTCTTTACATTTAACGTACATTTCTTATAGACAGCATGTAATTGGGTATTGCTTTCTTATAGAATCTGTCAGTCTGCATTTTAATTGAGGCTTGTAGACCAGTTTCATTTATAATGTGATATTCAATATAGTTAAGTTTGTCTGTCATTGTGCTGTTTGATTGCTGTTAGTCTCGCTATTATTTGTTCCCCTTCTTTTTCTGCTTTCCTTTAGATTAATCAGCTATTTTCTATGATTTGATTTCATATTTCTTTTTTGGTTTTTTATATATAACTCTTTGCTATCTCAATGGTTTATTTAGGATTTATAGTATATAATTTTAACCTATCACAGTCTACCTTCAAGTAATGTTATACCACATCATAGATGGTATAAGAAAATGACAATGGTACACTTTTATTTATTTTTTTTGTCCCAGACAGTTCCTTCCTGGATCTGTGGGAATATGGGTTTTGCCAAGTTTAGAATTTTTGGGCCAATTATTTTTCAATTTTCTTTCCTGTCTTTGTTCCTTTCTATTTGGGGATTTATATATTAGTTGCTTGAAGGTTTCTCATAGTTCATCATGACAAATTTACGATTGTGATCTGTGTTTATTTTCCTCCACTGTAGTTTTTACCTCTGACATTGTAATTTACATTTCTGCAAGTGTGGTTTGATTTTTAAAGAAATACCTTTCATGCCTTCACTTATTGTCTCGAGCTTTGTTTGGGGTACAGTGATTTACTTATAAACAGAATTCTTTTTGTTCTTGCTTTTAGATTTTGAGTAATTTGCCACTCCTGAGGCAAGAGTTTTCGGATTATTTGTTGTCCTGTGAAGTATGAGTGTTTTGGGCCTGGCTCTTGGGATTGGACCCTCTTCTGGGCACTTTGTGAACAGCAGGCTTGGTTTCTCCTCATCTTTTTCTATCGTGTCCCCTCCACCGCTCGCCATCCCTTGATCTTAGGAAGTTTCCTAGCACACATCCATTTTTTTAATTATTCCACTAAATACTTTAGAGGGGACCTCTGCGGATCTCCAGGGTTTGTTTCCTCTGCTGCTTTCTCCTCTCCAGTGTTCTGTCCTGTGATTTCTCTCTGCTTTTGTTTTACCGGATTCTTAGCGTCACCGCCCCAGCTCAGGGAATCTATGTCAGATTTTCTCGCTTTGTCATGGCCTGGAAGCTCTGTCAACAAAAGAAGCTCTGTCAACAAAAAGGCCTACATTTGTTTCCTGTCTTTTAGTGACGACCATCTTCATTATCTGAAGTCCACTGTGTTGAAAATCATTGTTGAATATATTTTGTCTGTGTTGTTTTTGGTTGTTTCAGGTAAGGAGGAAAATTAGCACCCGTTGCTCCCTCTTGGCTGGAAGCAGATTGCCGCAGAGCTCCAGCACGTGCCGCAGACTAGCCAGAGCGCTTTGCTTCCTCCTTTGCTCAACTGCTTCCTTCTCATTTTTTATTTCTCAGTGTCTCCTTCTCTTCCTCAGGGAAATCTTCCCTGAGCCAAGTATAGGTCAGATTCTCTTACGTGACTAAAACAGCTATGCATTGTTATAGCATCTATCCGAATTTGTAATTGTCACATTTTTGTCTGTGTTCTTTACTACACTTGAAGCTAAACAAGATCAGATGTGTTGTCTGTTTTATCTGAAGAGCTTTCTAAAATATTTTCCACATTGCAAGCACTTAATATGTACATATTCATTCAGTGTATGAATGAGTGCCATGTTGAAATGCATAGTCCTTTATATTTAAAAACCTACTCATGTATTTTATCTCTATTTTGTCTTCTCCCGGTAACAGATTTTGTTAGCCTATCGAAAAGCAAGAATGCAACAGCTGCATGTGGAAGATCAATAGAGGATCAAAAATGTTACTGTGAACAACTTAAAGTAAAATTTCAAAAAATGAAAAATAATATTAGCGTACTACAAAAGGTACTATCTGAAACAGACAAAACCAAATCACAGTCAGAGCATCAGAATCTTCAAGGGAAAAAAAAGCTCTGTAATTTGAGGTATCACATTCTAATTTTAAAGAAATATTTCAACTATTTATACTAAGGATATGTAGGATAATTTTTGTAATATCTGACTTACCTTCTAGGGTTTAATAGAGAAGAAAACCTCTTAAAATTGTGGAATGTGAAATTTTTGGATAAAAAATCACAAGTTAATTGTGAATACTTCTCTAATAATTAATTGCATGTTCCTTTAAATCATTATTTTAATGGCTATATAGAATTCCACCCTATGGAAATTTCATTATTTAATAAATTGAAATTGGGGGTTTTAATTTTTTGTATTAATGCTGTAAGAAACATCTTACAGATCCATAGTTTTCTACATTTCTATTTCTTTACTTTGGATAAATTTTTCAAAATAGAGCTATCTGGTTAGAGTATAGGAGCTTTTTAAAAGAGATCGTTGATTAATATTACTAAGTTGTTCTTAAGAAAGTTTATAATTTATAATTTGAGTATGAAATGTATACTTTTCTCCACCCAGAGTAATTATTTTTAAAATTAACCAGTTTTTTTTTTCTTTGTTTGTTTTTTTGTCCTTTTGAGACAGAGTCTTGCGCTGTCACCCAGGTTGGAGTGCAGCGGCGAAATCTCGGCTCACTGCAGCCTCTGCTTCCGGGTTCAAGCAATTCTTGTGCCTCAGCCTCCCAAGTAGCTGGGATTACAGGCACACGTCACCATGCCTTTCTAATTTCTTTTTTTTTTTTTTTAAGTAGAGATGAGGTTTTGCCATTTTGGCCAGACTGGTCTCAAACTCCTGACGGCAAGTTATCTGCTGGCTTTGGGCTCCCAAAGTTCTGGGATTACAGTGTGAGCAACCACACCTGGCCCAGTTTTACTCTTAATATGCAGCGAATGAAAAGTAAAATGGAAAGTGATTACTGATTAGCTTAGTGAACATCTGTCTCTGCTACAGAGTTTAAATTAATTCAAACTTCTATGCGGAAGGCAGATATTGTTCTTTATTGTTTAAATATTAGATCTTGTCGTGTTTGAGAATGGATTTTAAAATT
Source organism: Pan paniscus (assembly GCF_029289425.2). NCBI lineage: Eukaryota > Metazoa > Chordata > Mammalia > Primates > Hominidae > Pan > Pan paniscus. The sequence continues at coordinate 25,918,049 of NC_073266.2, read as the reverse complement.
GTTTGTAAAATACATACTAATCAACAGAATAAGTCAAAAGTGTTACCAGAAAAAGAAACATAAAACGTATGGGATAACATCTTAGATTCTTTAGCTTAGTCTTGGATTATTGTCATCTGGAGATACATGTTGCAAGAAGGCATCTGGAGGTGCTATCTTACAATGTAAATCATGTTTAGGGATACCTGCCGTATTTCATGAAGATGAAAATTTATTTCTAGTGAAGGTATCAACTTGTTTATAAAAAATAACTTTTTTAAAAATTAGCTAACTCTAAATGATTCATCCTGACTGAGGAGTAATTATTACTGTGTGAAGAAAAGGTAATTTTTAACTTGTAACTTTAGCTAATAATTTTCAACATCCTTTTCCATAATATTTACGAGAATTACTAGTAACAGAAGCTAATCAATTAGCAGGATGTTCATTCCTTACTACCTTTCAATTTATATGTCTTCTTTGGAAGACATCGAAGTGAAAAATTAACATGAAAACTAGAAAGAAAAAATATTCAAGAGCATGGGCACTTTATTAGGATAATAAACCAGCATATGAGTGTTTTGTTTTTAAAGGATTTTAAGATAAGTATATTTAACTACAGATTTATCTTACAACAACAAGAAGAAGAAAGAATAAAGGCTGAAGAGTTGTATGAAAAAGATATAGAAGAGTTAAAAATAATGGAAGAGCAATATAGGACACAAACTGAAGTGAAAAAACAATCTAAACTGACTCTCAAATCATTGGAAGTGGAATTGAAGACTGTAAGAAGTAACTCAAATCAGGTAAATTAATGTTTGGTAAAATTTTACATTTCTAATTTTATTTTATTAATATTACTTAGAATATCCCTTTGACTTAGTTCTAAAACAAACCACAAATTTTATTTCATCTTAAAAATAAATGATACTTATAGCTACAATTATTTATTATAAATCTTGGCTTCAAAGTTATATTTTATTTCAGGTCAAAGACCTTTGGAAAACAATGATATCCCATAATATATATACTTAGTGATATTTTGTTGGTAAGTAATTTGTTCCTAGTGACATAGTTCAGTGTAGTTTTCCCTATTTTGCATTAATTATGGTTTCAAACATTGTGAAAAGGAAATAAAAGTTATCGTAATAGTACATAATCTCAGGATTTCCTGAGAAGAGCTTTATAAATTTTATCTTCTTTGGTGTTTTGAAAGAAAAGGTTTCTATTGTATTTGTATATCTACCCCATGGAAGTAACTGTGATCTGGTGGAGGAGCACTAGAAGCAGAGTCAGAGGACCTAGGAAAAATCCAGCAGCTTGCTTCTATTTTTAACCTTTCCCTGCAGAATTGTGATAACTAAATGAATTTATTGATTTATGCATACAAAAGTGCTTAGTACAATGCCTAGATCTGTCATTTATCAATACATGTCATTGTTAAAACTGACTCTAAAAATGTAAGAAAAGTAGAATTATCTATAAAATATTCACAGGAAAAAGAAACTTAAGGAATTTGGAAAATTTTATCTGTCCAGATATCTGCAGAGCTAAGGCTCTTACTATAGGGAAAGTAAAGGTTAGATGTTAGTGTGTAAACCCAGTTTCTAAATGTAATCATAGTTATTAATCATTTATGTTTTTCGGTTTGTTGAAATTCAGTAAAAGCCTTCTTTTAAAAAAAAAATTAGATTCTTAAAGAATTTCTAGTGGTTTCTTTTTTTTTGCTTTCATAGATTCACTGTCTTCAAATACGTTTTTGAACTTTTGAGAATTTACTCTCTAAAAGGTTTGAAGTTTTGATTCAACTTTTTTTTTCCAGTTGGATATCCAGATGGCAACTCTTTCATTGTATAAACGTACAGGTTATTACTTATTTAGTTTCAGAAGAAATCATAATATGTCATTTTATTGGGTGCTAGTTGAGAGTTTTCTTTGTTTTATTTAGAATTCTCATACTCATGAAAGAGAAAGAGACCTGTGGCAGGAAAATCACTTGATGCGGGATGAAATTGCCAGACTTAGGCTGGAAATAGACACAATAAAACATCAGAACCAGGAAACTGAAAATAAATATTTCAAAGATATTGAAATTATAAAGGAAAACAATGAAGACCTTGAAAAGACTCTCAAGCGGAATGAGGAAACATTAACAAAAACAATAACCCGGTATAGTAAAGAGCTTAATGTTCTGATGGATGAGAATACAATGCTCAATTCTGAGCTACAGAAGGAAAAACAAAGCATGTCAAGACTGGAAACAGAAATGGAATCATACCATTGTAGACTGGCTGCTGCCCTATGTGATCATGATCAACGTCAGTCATCAAAAAGAGACCTACAGCTTGCTTTCCAGAGCACAGTGAATGAATGGTGTCATTTACAAGAAGACACTAATTCTCACATTCAGATTCTTTCTCAGCAACTTTCTAAAGCTGAGAGTACATCCAGTGGCCTGGAAACTGAGCTCCATTATGAAAGAGAGGCTCTCAAAGAAAAGACGTTGCATATAGAACACATGCAAGGAGTCCTAAGCCGAACACAGCGTCGATTGGAGGACATTGAACACATGTACCAAAATGACCAACCTATTTTGGAAAAATACGTGAGAAAGCAGCAATCTGTAGAGGATGGACTATTTCAACTACAAAGCCAAAATCTGTTGTATCAACAGCAATGTAATGATGCTCGCAAGAAAGCTGACAATCAGGAAAAAACAATAATTAATATCCAAGTCAAATGTGAAGATACTGTAGAAAAACTTCAAGCTGAGTGTAGAAAGCTAGAAGAGAACAATAAGGGGTTGATGAAGGAATGCACTCTTTTAAAAGAAAGACAATGCCAATATGAAAAAGAGAAAGAAGAAAGAGAAGTAAGTATCAAGAAAGATAAGTATTTTTCAAACTTCCTGAAGTAAAATTTAAAGTATATTTGGTTATGGCTAAACACTGAATCTAGTTGAATATCAAAATATATACATGATAAACGGTTCTGCTATATCACCTTAGAAACGGAATTTTTTTCCAGCAAATAAAAGTTAGACCTAGGAGATGCTTTCCTTTGAGTAAAGACAATGTGACACTTAGGAAATTTTAAACATTTCAGTTACAAAATGTTAATATAGACTAACATTTATAATGTAGTCTTACACTGCTGAAATAATTTTGATGTCTGTATGTTGCCACATTTTAGGATTACGATAAAGCAGATATAAAGAAATATTCATACCTAAAGTGTTATTTTGAAATAGATTCAATTAATTAGATTACTTTGACAGTTAATTCCAGATTTCCCAGATGAACTAAAGTGTATTTCCTATTTTATAATTATTCTTCCTCAATAGCTTTTAATGTATCTTAGTTGGTATAATTTTATTTTTATTCATGTCAATTTGACTTAAATCTGAAAATAATTCGGTCTCAAATTATATATTGATACAAACATTCCATTCTTTAAAGACATCTTTCTTACATTATAATATGGGGAAAATGTGGTAAATGTTAGCCAAACCATATTTGATTTAATCTTCCCACTGGCATTTATAACTTACTTTCAATTTTTCAGTCAAAAATGTGCTCATAATTTTTATTTCAAGGCTCAATGACTCTCATTTGGATATAAGGTTGTCCGGTACAAAGATCAGCTTAGCTGTCTGTGATTTATTAGTTTCACATTGGATCCTCATTTTTAGACTAATGAGGGGTGGTAGGAACGGTGGGAGTAGGGAAGAGAAACATAGCAGCTGGGGTCAGGGAGAGAAGCGGAAGCCAGGTTACCTAGAGCCTCTAAGGCCATTGGAATGTTAGTTTTCTTCTGAGGTGGAAATCTATTGGAAGGATTTGAGCTGGTGACTGAATATGTGAAGAACTCTGAGGTTGATTTGAGCTTCTTCTTATAAAAAAGAGGGAAAACACTGCGGTGTAAAATTCACTGCCACCAGTCCCACCCACATACCTGTTTCTTTTTGAGACCTCAGAAGGTTTTTAAGCATTGCACATTCATCAGTGCGCTGAATCTGTTGTATGAGTAACACGGCACCAGTTTGGCACAAAGATAAACACCTTCTTTATCCTTAACTGGATTCAGTAATAAACAGGAATGTGTACACATGAGGAGGAGAAGAAGAATCAGTGTATGGTGGTATTTTTCGAAGTGTATATATTAGAGTTAAATATTATTAACAAAATTTAATAATAAGTGATATGTAAAATCAGTAACAAAAATAACATCTTACCAGGTAGTCAGGAGACAGCTTCAACGAGAAGTGGATGATGCCCTGAACAAACAATTGCTGTTAGAAGCTATGCTAGAGATTTCATCAGAACGTCGCATTAATTTAGAAGATGAGGCACGAAGTTTAAAGAAGAAATTAGGCCAGATGAGAAGTCAAGTATGTATGAAACTTAGCATGTCAACAGTTACTCTGTAGCTGGTTAAATAATATCAAGTGTTTCAGGACACTAGTTTCAGTGGAGAGCTTTCTTTTGTATTTTCATTATAATTAATTTTATTAAAATTTGATTATCTTTATAATACATCCATTTCTCAATCTCTGCCATGTTTTATAATTATAAATATTTTTCTTACACTATTTCCCCTTAATGAAAGTTGAGAATTACACATCATTTCTCACAGAAGATTAGAGAATTCTTTTTTCTTTTTACAGTATATTTTTAGTGATTTCTTTCATTGCCACGTGGAGACAAGCCAGATTAATTCAGAGGATAATGTCTAATGGAATGTTTCAGAAAATTTTCTTTTTTTAATCTCTACTTTTCTGTGTGAATAAAGACTTGTGCTTACTTATTTCATGGGTTTCTGGTTAACTGGTACAGAAAGTCCATTCTGCAGAATAAATTAGTATTTTGATGAAAATCCTTGCTCTGACTTTATATTGATCTATAGTCAGAGTCATATGACTATGGACAGTTAGCATTTGCCAACATGTATGTGTCTACTTTCTCTTGCTTAAAACAAAAACAAAAAACTTTACAAATGGGGTTATAGAATGTCAGCAAAGGGTAGGTTTGAGATGTTTGGGTGGGTCAAGTGGGCATTTTGACAACGTGGCTTCTCCTTTGGCATGTCAATGGACATCCCTGCATTTTAAGATGACACTTTTAAATAAATTATCTCCTAATGATGACATGAGCCCTGCCACTCGATAGGAGAATCTATCTATTTTAATTATTTTTCTGTTTGTTTTAAAATTTTCTTCTGGTTTCCCTGGAAAGGAAAGATGATGCTTAGTTTTAAATGTTAAAAATGGGTCGGGCGCGGTGGCTCACGCCTGTAATCCAAGCACTTTGGGAGGCTGAAGCGGGTGGATCACCTGAGGTCAGGAGTTTGAGACCATCCTGGCCAACATGGTGAAACCCCATCTCTACTAAAAAAGATACAGAAATTAGCTGGGCATGGTGGTGGCGCACGCCTGTAGTCCCAGCTCCTCGGGACGCTGAGGCAGGAGAATCGCTTGAACCTGGGGGGGTGGAGGTTGCAGTGAGCCAAGATGGTGCCACTGCACTCCAGCCTGGGTGGCTGAGCAAGACTCCGTCTTAAAAAAAAAAGTGCAAGGTTTCTTGCTACAGCAAAAATTAAATGCATACAGACAAAAAAGAAATGAAATTATAGTTGATATAGTGGTGTTTGGAATTGAAAAATATAAATGCTTACTATAATTTCCTATGTTTCCCCATTTTACCAATTTTGTAAATTTGAGTATCTGATAAAATAGAAATTAGAAAAGAAAAATACTGTGTTTTAATCATAGAGCATAGGCAGTAAACTTTTCTGTAAAGGGCCAAGTAGTATTATTTGAGACTTTGTGAGCCATAAGATCCCTGTTGCAACAACTCAACGCTACAGTTACAGCACAAAAGTAGCCGTAAACAATATGCAGACTGAAGGGGTGTGGCTGCATTCCAGTAAAATTTAGTTAAAAAACAGGTAATAGGAGCCGGGCACGGTGGCTCACGCCTGTAATCCCAACACTTTGGGAGGCCGAGATGGGCGGATCACGAGGTCAGGAGATCAAGGCCATCCTGGCTAACACGGTGAAACCCCGTCTCTACTAAAAAACACAAAAAATTAGCCAGGCGTGGTGGCAGGCACCTGTAGTCCCAGCTACTCGGGAGGCTGAGGCAGGAGAATGGTGTGAACCCGGGAGGCGGAGCTTGCGGTGAGCCCAGACGGTGCCACCGCACTCCAGCCTGGGCGACAGAGCGAGACTCTGTCTCAAAAAAAAAAAAAAAAAAAAAAGTAATAGGTCGATTTGTCCTAGATTATCATTTTTTATTAAAATAGATTGTGATAGTCTAAAAACAGTATTTTATATATAACCATATTTTGTTCATTCATTCACCTATTGATGGGCATTTGGGTTATTTCCACACCTAAAGGTTGTTTTTAATTCTTTGTTTTAGTTGCAAGAAATGCAGAATCAACGCACAGAGATTCTAAGACGTGCTGAGGAGTTGCCAGACCACATGCAAAAGTACAGTTTAAAGCAACATACAAAATATCTTGAGTATTTATAAAGCAAATGAGTAGTGTGGTAGGAGAATTGTATCAGTTAAGATAATAAGTATGTCTATGTGAAGTCAAGGAAAAATTTCAGCTTTAGGCTATTTTGAAATGCATAAATTTTCTACATTATTTTTAATTTTACACATCACCCACAAAACAAAGGTAAAAAAATAACAACAGTTTCTCAATTTTCTACTTTTCAAATGTCTCAGAATTTATATAATTATTCCTTCAGATGTTTGTTCAGAATTTATATGATTTAAAAAAAAATTATGCCTGAGAATAATTATTTTAAAATATATATTTTAGGCTTAAAATAGAAAATGCCGTGTTAAAAATTAGAACGAAAAAGCGAGCAGACAAAATTGAGCAGCTTCAGAAAATGTTGGTAAGTTCAAGTTCAATAAGTCAATCTCTTATTTTCTGTCACACTGAAAAGGAATTTTATTTTTCTAGAATATCCCTTGTCCAAAATGTTTGGGAGGACCAAAAGTGGATTTTTTCAGATTTTGGAATATTTGTATACACCTAATGAAATACCTTAGGGATGGTACCCAAGAGTAAACGTGAAATACATTTATGTTTCATATATACCTTATGCATATAGCCTGAAGATAATTCTACACAATGTTTTATTATTTTTTTTTTTTGCCTGGGGTTGGGGGATGCAGTGGGGCACAGAGTCTTGATCTGTCGCCCAGACTGGAGTGAAGTGATGTGATCTCAGCTCACTGCAACCTCTGCCTCCCAGGTTCAGGCAATCCCCTGCCCCAGCCTCCCAAGTAGCTGGGACTACAGGTGCATGCAGCCACACCAGGCTAATTTTTGTATTTTTAGTAGAGATGGTTTCACCATGTTGGCCAGGCTGGTCTTGAACTCCTGACCTCAGGTGATCCACTTGCCTTAGCCTCCCGAAGTGCTGGGGTTACAGGCATGAGTCATCACATCTGGCCTGTACAATGTTTTACAAAAATGTTTTGCATGTAACAAAGTTTTAACTGTGTTTCCACCACAGCCTGTCACATGAGGTCAGGTGTGGACCTTTCCCGTTGTGGTATCATGCGGGTGCTCAAAAAGTTTCAAATTGTACAGCATTTTGGATTTCAGATTTTCAAGTTAGTGTTGATCAACCCTCCTTGACATATAATAGGGCTACATGATAATGTCTCTTGTTTAACTTAAACATTATTAATAAGATTTCACAGTTTCAGATGCAGCAGGTGTACAAGGAAACATAACTGCAGAAGTAGATGAAGGTATGTTGCCAAAAATTATGAATTAAATTTAAATCATGGATTTCTGAAATAAATATAAATAGTGAATGGGTTGCTTGGTTAACAAATACCACATTAAATACTTTTTCTTATACACATTACTGAAAGATGTGAAAACAAACATAATGAAAAGTATACTTATGCCTCATTAGTTTATCATCTTCAATGGCTTTAAAAAAGGTCTTAAGAAGTCTGTGTGTATCCCTTTTTTTTCTGGCTCTACACTTGTTCCATCTCTATGGAACTGTCAGCTTGCACACTGAAACTGTTCTCAGAAAACAAAGGCATCATCAGCTTCTCGAGGTTATGGTAGTTATTTAAGGCCAAGAGATGCTAGATTCATGTATCAAGCAATTACAGTTCATAAGCAGTCACTTGACCAGTCATATTTTAAGAGAGAGAGAGAGAGAGTGTGTGTATGTGTGAGTGTGTGTGTGTGTGTATGTGTTTTATGTAGACTTGGTTTCTGGACTCTGTTCTGTTCTATTGATCTCTTTATCTTTATGCCAAAATCACACTGTTGTGATTTTTGTAGCTTTGTAATAATTCTTCAAACTGGGTTGTATTTTTCCTCTAAATTTATTCTTTTGTTTTTTCAGAGTTACTGCGCATTTCTGTGTCGTCTACATGCCATGAGAGTCTTAAAATCAATTGTCAATTTCTACAAAATACCTGCTTGGATTTGGACTGTGATTGCATTATGTCATGGTAAAGAATCTTAATAATGATGACTCTCTCAACTCGTGAATAAGGTATTTTCTTAGATCTTCTTTGATTTTTCTCAACAATACTTTTTAGTTATCATTGTACAGATATTTTGCATAGTGTCAGATATATTCCCAAGAATTTTATATTTTAATGCTATTATAAATAGTATTATTTTTAAAATTTCAATTCCTAGCAGTTTATTTCTAACATATAGAATTACAATTGATTTTTATATATTGGTCATGTATCCTGCAATGTGGCAAAACTCATTGGTGCCAGTAACGTTGTAATTGGTTTCACTGGGTTTTCCACATAGATGATTATGTCTGTGAATAAGGATAGTTTTACCTATTTCTTTTCAGTCTAGATGCCTTTTGTTTTCCTCCATTTCTTCCTTCCTCCCTTCTTTCTTCCTTTTTTTTCTTCCTTCCTTCCTTTCTTCCTTCTCCCAACTCCCTTTTAAAAAGTGATTACAGTGGCTCGAATTTGCAGTACAGTGTTGAATAGAAGTGGTAAGAGCTGACAAGCCTTCTCGATCTTCGGGGAAAGCATTCAGCCTTTCATCATTACATAGAATGTTAGCATTAGGTATTTTAAAGATGCCCTTTGACATGTCGAGGAAATTCTCTTGTATCTCCAGTTTGCTGAGGTTATTTTTTTAATGAAAAATGTTCAATTTTCTCAAATGCTTTTTCTGCATCTAATACATAATCATATGGTTTTTATGTTGTTAATATAATTATAAGATTAATTGATTTGGGGGAGAAGGTTAAGTTGATATTTAATTTAAAATAATTTTTAAATGTAGTTTTTTCTTGAATTTTTTAGTTCAAATCTTGTATTCTGTTTAAAATGCTCTAAACTTTGTCAATTCTTTTTGAAAGTTCTGGTGAAATATACATAACATAAAATTTAGCATTTTAACAATTTTTAACTCCATAGTTCAGTGGCATTAAGTACATTCACAATGTCATACAACAATCACTGCTATCCATTTCTAGAATTTTTCATCATCCCTAATAGAAACTCTGTACCCATTAAATATCTTCCCATAATCCTTCTCTTCATCCCTAGTAACCTGTATTCTACTTTCTGTCTCTATGAATTTACCTATGCTGGGTATATTATATAAGTGAAACCATAAAACATTGGCTTTTTGTGTCTGGGTTATTTCACTTAGCATAATGTTTTCAAGGCTCATCTATATCATACAGCATGTATCAGTAGTTTATTTCCTCTTATTTGCAATTAATTTTCTATTGCAGAGAAATACCACATTTTATTTAACAGTTGATGGACATTTCGATTGTTTCCAGGTTTTAACTATTATGAATAACGTACTGTGGACACATATGTGGACTTATGTTCCTCTTGGGTAAATACTCAAGTGGGAATCGAGGTCAAATAGTAACTGTGTTTAATCTCAAGGAACTGTCAGGCTGTTATTCAACACAGCTGTACAATTTTACATTTCCACCAGCAGTGTATGAGGGTTCCAATTTCTTCACATCTTTTCCAGTATTTATTTTTCATCTTTTTTATTATAGGCATTCTAGTGGTGTGAAGTGGTACCTCATTGTGGTTTTGATTTGCCTTTCCCTTTGATGTTGACCATCCTTTCATGTGGTTACTGGCCATTGTCTATGTTCTTAGATGAAAAACCTGGTCGTTATCCTTTGACCATGTTTTAATTGATTGCCTTTTTGTTGTTGATTTGTAAGAGTTCTTTATATATTCTGAACAAGAATGTATTTTTTTAGACTTTTTTCATAAACTTTGTTCTAAATCTTGTATTCTTTATTGTTTCTGTTTTAAAATTTTATCAGCCTCTTTTCTCAAGAATTTACTATATATATTAGTATCATATTTCTGTATTCCAATCTTGTTTTCATGATTTGCTTCCTTGCCCCAAAGAAAAAAATATATTCTCATTACCCAAATAATTTCCCACTTTACTCACACCCACTATTTTTCTATAATCCACATTCTCTCCTAGGGCAAAAGATTGGGAAGATTTACCTTACTGAGGAAACTTCCTTTATATTGTTCAGGAATAGCTTTAATGAATTTTACATACTTGGAGACATCAGGAGAAAGCATGTATGTCACTGCTTTCCTCAGGAGCACTGGCTCATATGCCTTGAAAGGATTTAGTAGACCTTTAATAAATGGCATAAGATACCAACAGCTGCCATGGCATTAAGCATCACATTTACTTATCAAGAAGAAAATAATTTAGAATTTACCTGTCAAAATCTACTACAAAGATGGCACATATTTGACTAAAACTGCAGTGTTTGTCCCTATTGACATAACCATACTCCCTGCCTTTCTCATCTGTTTTCCCTTTTTTTTTATTATTATACTTTAAGTTTTAGGGTACATGTGCACAACGTGCAGGTTTGTTACATATGTATACATGCGCCATGTTGGCGTGCTACACCCATTAACTCGTCATTTACATTAGGTATATCTCCTAATGCTATCCCTCCCACCTACTCCCACCCCACAACAGGCCCCAGTGTGTGATGTTCCCCTTCCTGTGTCCAGGTGTTCTCATTGTTCGGTTCCCACCTATGAGTGAGAACATGCGGTGTTTGGTTTTTTGTCCTTGCGATAGTTTGCTGAGAATGATGGTTTCCAGCTTCATCCATGTCCCTACAAAGGACAGGAACTCATCCTTTTTTATGGCTGCATAGTATTCCATGGTGTATATGTGCCACATTTTCTTAATCCAGTCTATCATTGATGGACATTTTGGTTTGTTCCAAGTCTTTGCTATTGTGAATAGTGCCGCAATAAACATACGTGTACATATGTCTTTATAACAACATAATTTATAATCCTTTGGGTATATACCCAGTAATAGGATGGCTGGGTCAAATGGTATTTCTAGTTCCAGATCCCTGAGGAATCGCCACACTGACTTCCACAACAGTTGAACTAATTTACAGTCCCACCAACAGTGTAAAAGTGTTCCTATTTCTCCACATCCTCTCCAGCACCTGTTGTTTCCTGACTTTTTTTTTCTTATACTTTAAGTTTTAGGGTACATGTGCACAACGCGCAGGTTTGTTACATATGTATACATGTGCCATGTTGGTGTGCTGCACCCATTAACTCCTCATTTAACATTAGGCATATCTCCTAATGCTATCCCTCCCCTCTCCCCCCACCCCACAACAGGCCCCAGTGTGTGATGTTCCCCTTCCTGTGTCCATGTGTTCTCATTGTTCAATTCCCACCTATGAGTGAGAACATGCGGTGTTTGGTTTTTTGTCCTTGCGATAGTTTGCTGAGAATGACGGTTTCCAGCTTCATCCATGTCCCTACATAGGATATGAACTCATCATTTTTTATGGCTGCATAGTATTCCATGGTGTATATGTGCCACATTTTCTTAATCCAGTCTATCGTTGTTGGACACTTGGGTTTGTTCCAAGTCTTTGCTATTGTGAATAGTGCTGCAATAAACATACGTGTGTGTGTGTCTTTATAGCAGCATGATTTATAGTCCTTTGGGTATATACCCAGTAATGGGATGGCTGGGCCAAATGGTATTTCTAGTTCTAGATCCCTGAGGAATTGCCACACTGACTTCCACAATGGTTGAACTAGTTTACAGTCCCACCAACAGTGTAAAAGTGTTCCTATTTCTCCACATCCTCTCCAGCACCTGTTGTTTCCTGACTTTTTAATGATGTCCATTCTAACTGTTGTGAGATGGTATCTCATTGTGGTTTTGATTTGCATTTCTCTGATGGCCAGTGATGATGAGCATTTTTTCATGTGTTTTTTGGCTGCATAAATGTCTTCTTTTGAGAAGTGTCTGTTCATATCCTTTGCCCACTTTTTGATGGGGTTGTTTGTTTTTTTCTTGTAATTTTGTTTGAGTTCTTTGTAGATTCTGGATATTAGCCCTTTGTCAGATCAGTAGATTGCAAATATTTTCTCCCATTCTGTAGGTTGCCTGTTCACTCTGATGGTGGTTTCTTTTGCTATGCGGAAGCTCTTTAGTTTAATTAGATCCCATTTGTCAATTTAGGCTTTTGTTGCCATTGCTTTTGGTGTTTTAGTCATGAAGTCCTTGCCCATGCCTATGTCTTGAATGGTATTGCCCAGGTTTTCTTCTAGGGTTTTTATGGTTTTAGGTCTAACATTTAAGTCTTTAATCCATCTTGAATTAATTTTTGTATAAGGTGTAAGGAAGGGATCCAGTTTCAGCTTTCTACATATGGCTAGCCAGTTTTCCCAGCACCATTTATTAAATAGGGAATCCTTTCCCCATTGCTTGTTTTTGTCAGGTTTGTCAAAGATCAGATAGTTGTAGATATGTGGCATTATTTCTGAGGGCTCTGTTCTGTTCCATTGATCTATATCTCTGTTTTGGTACCAGTACCATGCTGTTTTGGTTACTGTAGCCTTGTAGTATAGTTTGAAGTCAGGTGGCCTGATGCCTCCAGCTTTGTTCTTTAGGCTTAGGATTGACTTGGCAATGCGGGCTTTTTTTCGGTTCCATATGAACTTTAAAGTAGTTTTTTCCAATTCTCTGAAGAAAGTCATTGGTAGCTTGATGGGGATGGCATTGAATCTATAAATTACCTTGGGCAGTATGGCCATTTTCACGATATTGATTCTTCGTACCCATCAGCATGGAATGTTCTTCCATTTGTTTGTATCCTCTTTTATTTCGTTGAGCAGTGGTTTGTAGTTTGTTCTCCTTGAAGAGGTCCTTCACATCCCTTGTAAGTTGTATTCCTAGGTATTTTATTCTCTTTGAAGCAATTGTGAATGGGAGTTCACTCATGATTTGGTTCTCTGTTTGTCTGTTATTGGTGTATAAGAATGCCTGTGATTTTTGTACATTGATTTTGTATCCTGAGACTTTGCTGAAGTTGCTTATCAGCTTAAGGAGATTTTGGGCTGAGACGATGGGGTTTTCTAGATATACAATCATATCATCTGCAAACAGGGACAATTTGACTCCCTCTTTCCTAATTGAATGCCCTTTATTTCCTTCTCCTGCCTGATTGCCCTGGCCAGAACTTCCAACACTATGTTGAATAGGAGTGCTGAGAGAGGGCATCCCTGTCTTGTGCCAGTTTTCAAAGGGAATGCTTCCAGTTTTTGCCCATTCAGTATGATATTGGTTGTGGGTTTGTCATACATAGCTCTTATTATTTTGAGATATGTCCCATCGATATGTAATTTATTGAGAATTTTTAGCATGAAGGGTTGTTGAACTTTGTCAAAGGCCTTTTCTGCATCTATTGAGATAATCATGTGGTTTTTGTCTTTGGTTCTGTTTATATGCTGGATTATGTTTATTGATTTTCATATGTTGAACCAGCCTTGCATCCCAGAGATGAAGCCCACTTGATCATAGTGGATAAGCTTTTTGATGTGTTGCTGGATTCGGTTTGCCACTATTTTATTGAAGATTTTTGCATCAATGTTCATCAAGGATATTGGTCTAAAATTCTCTTTTTTTGTTGTGTCTCTGCCAGGCTTTGGTATCAGGATGATGCTGGCCTCATAAAATGAGTTAGGGAGGATTCCCTCTTTTTCTATTGATTGGAATAGTTTCAGAAGGAATGATACCAGCTCCTCCTTGTACCTCTGGTAGAATTCGGCTGTGAATCCATCTGGTCCTGTACTTTTTTTGGTTGGTAAGCTATTAATTATTGCCTCAATTTCAGAGCCTGCTATTGGTCTATTCAGAGATTCAACTTCCTGGTTTAGTCTTGGGAGAGTGTATGTGTCGAGGAATTTATCCATTTCTTCTTGATTTTCTAGTTTATTTGCAGCGAGGTGTTTATAGTATTCTCTGATGGTAGTTTGTATTTCTGTGGGATCGGTGGTGATATCCCCTTTGTCATTTTTTATTGCATCTATTTGATTCTTCTCTCTTTTCTTCTTTATGAGTCTTGCTAGTGGTCTATCAATTTTGTTGATCTTTTCAAAAAACCAGCTCCTGGATTCATTGATTTTTTGAAGGGTTTTTTGTGTCTCTATCTCCTTCAGTTCTGCTCTGATCTTAGTTATTTCTTGCCTTCTGCTAGCTTTTGAATGTGTTTGCTCTTGCTTCTCTAGTTCTTTTAATTGTGATGTTAGGGTTTCAATTTTAGATCTTTCCTGCTTTCTCTTGTGGACATTTAGTGCTATAAATTTCCCTCTACACACTGCTTTAAATGTGTCCCAGAGATTCTGGTATGTTGTGTCTTTGTTCTCGTTGGTTTCAAAGAACATCTTCATTTCTGTCTTCATTTCGTTATGTACCCAGTAGTCATTCAGGAGCAGGTTGTTCAGTTTCCATGTAGTTGAGCGGTTTTGAGTGAGTTTCTCAATTCTGAGTTCTAGTTTGATTGCACTGTGGTCTGAGAGACAGTTTGTTATAATTTCTGTTCTTTTACATTTGCTGAGGAGTGTTTTACTTCCAACGATGTGGTCAATTTTGGAATAGGTGTGGTGTGGTGCTGAAAAGAATGTATATTCTGTTGATTTGGGGTGGAGAGTTCTGTAGATGTCTATTAGGTCCACTTGGTGCAGAGCTGAGTTCAATTCCTGGATATCCTTGTTAACTTTCTGTCTCGTTGATCTGTCTAATGTTGACAGTGGGGTGTTAAAGTCTCCCATTATTATTGTGTGGGAGTATAAGTCTCTTTGTAGGTCACTAAGGACTTGCTTTATGAATCTGGGTGCTCCTGTATTGGGTGCATACATATTTAGGATAGTTAGTTCTTGTTGTATTGATCCCTTTACCATTATGTAATGGCCTTCTTTGTCTCTTTTGATCTTTGCTGGTTTAAAGTCTGTTTTATCAGAGAGTAGGATTGCAACCCCTCCCTTTTTTGTTTTCCATTTGCTTTGTAGATCTTCCTCCATCTCTTTATTTTGAGCCTATGTGTGTCTCTGCACGTGAGATGGGTTTCCTGAATACAGCACACTGATGGGTCTTGACTCTTTATCCAATTTGCCAGTCTGTGCCTTTTAATTGGAGCATTTAGCCCATTTACATTTAAAGTTAGTATTGTTATGTGTGAATTTGATCCTGTCATTATGATGTTAGCTGGTTATTTTGCTTGTTAGTTGATGCAGTTTCTTCATAGCCTTGATGGTCTTTACAATTTGGCATGTTTTTGCAGTGGCTGTTACTGGTTGTTCCTTTGCATGTTTAGTGCTTCCTTCAGGAGCTCTTTTAGGGCAGGCCTGGTGGTGACAAAATCTCTCAGCATTTGCTTGTCTGTAAAGGATTTTATTTCTCCTTCACTTATGAAACTTAGTTTGGCTGGATATGAAATTCTGGGTTGAAAATTCTTTTCTTTAAGAATGTTGAAGCTGGGCACGGTGGCTCATGCCTGTAATCCCAGCACTTTGGGAGGCTGAGGAGGGCGGATCACGAGGTCAGGAGATCGAGACCATCCTGGCTAACATGGTGAAACCCCGTCTCTACTAAAAATACTAAAAAAATGAGCCGGACGTGGTGGCAGGCACCTGTAGTCCCAGCTACTTGGGAGGCTGAGCTAGGAGAATGGTGTGAACCCGGGAGGCAGCGCTTGCAGTGAGCCGAGACCACGCCACTGCACTCCAGCCTGGGCAACAGAGCAAGACTCCGTATCAAAAAAAAAAAAGAATGTTGAGTATTGGCCCCCACTCTCTTCTGGCTTGTAGAGTTTCTGCTGAGAGATCAGCTGTTAGTCTGATGGGCTTCCCTTTGTGGGTAACCCGACCTTTCTCTCTGGCTGACCTTAACATTTTTTCCTTCATTTCAACTTTGGTGAATCTGACAATTATGCGTCTTGGAGTTGCTCTTCTCAAGGAGTATCTTTGTGGTGTTCTCTGTATTTCCTGAATTTGAATGTTGGCCTGCCTTGCTAGATTGGGGAAGTTCTCCGGGATAATATCCTGCAGAGTGTTTTCCAACTTGGTTCCATTCTCCCTGTCACTTTCAGGTACACCAATCATATGTAGATTTGGTCTTTTCACATAGTCCCATATTTCTTGAAGGCTTTGTTTGTTTCTTTTTATTCTTTTTTCTCTAAACTTTTCTTCACGCTTCATTTCATTCATTTCGTCTTCCATCACTGATACCCTTTCTTCCAGTTGGTCGCATCGGTTACTGAGGCTTGTGCATTCATCACGTAGTTCTCGTGCCTTGGTTTTCAGCTCCATCAGATCCTTTAAAGACTTCTCTGCATTGGTTATTCTAGTTATCCATTCATCTAATTTTTTTTCAAAGTTTTTAACTTCTTTGCCATTGGTTCGAACTTCCTCCTTTAGCTCGGAGTAGTTTGATCTTCTGAAGCCTTCCTCTCTCAACTTGTCAAAGTCATTCTGTGGCCAGCTTTGTTCCATTGCTGGTGAGGAGCTGTGTTCCTTTGGAGGAGAAGAGGCTCTCTGATTTTTAAAGTTTCCGGTTTTTCTGCTCTGTCTTTTCCCCATCTTTGTGGTTTTATCTACCTTTGGTCTCTGATGATGGTGACGTACAGATAGGTTTTTGGTGTGGATGTCCTTTCTGTTTGTTAGTTTTCCTTCTAACAGTCAGGACCCTCAGCTGCAGGTCTGTTGGAGTTTACTGGAGGTCCACTCCAGACCCTGTTTGCCTGGGTATCAGCAGCGGTGGCTGCACAACAGCAGATATTGGTGAATCGCAAATGCTGCTGCCTGATCGTTCCTCTGGAAGTTTTGTCTCAGAGGAGTACCCGGCTGTGTGAGGTGTCAGTCCGCCCCTACTGGGGGGTGCCTCCCATTTAGGCTACTAGAGTGTCAGGGACCCACTTGAGGAGGCAGTCTGCCCATTCTCAGATCTCAAATCTCAAGCTGCGTGCTGGGAGAACCACTTCTCTCTTCAAAGCTGTCAGACAGGGACATTTAAGACTGCAGAGGTTATTGCTGTCTTTTTTTTGTCTGTGCCCTGCCCCCAGAGGTGGAGCCTACAGAGGCAGGCAGGCCTCCTTGAGTTGTGGTGGGCTCCACCCAGTTCGAGCTTCCCAGCTGCTTTGTTTACCTACTCAAGACTGAGCAATGGCGGGCGCCCCTCCCCCAGCCTCGCTGCCGCCTTGCAGTTTGATCTCAGACTGCTGTGCTAGCAATGAGTGAGGCTCCGTGGGCGTAGGACTCTCCGAGCCAGGTGTGGGATATAATCTCCTGGTGTGCCGTTTGTTAAGCCCGTTGGACAAGCGCAGTATTAGGGTGCGAGTGACCTGATTTTCAAGGTGCTGTCTGTCACCCCTTTCTTTGACTAGGAAAGGGAATTCCCTGACCCCTTGCACTTCCCGGGTGAGGCGATGCCTTGCCCTGCTTCAGCTCACACACGGTGCACTGCACCCACTGTCTGGCACTACCCCATGAGATGAACCCGGTACCTCAGTTGGAAATGCAGAAATCACCCGTCTTCTGTGTCGCTCACACTGGGAACTGTAGACTTTGTGAAATTCTTGTATTGTGTTACTCAACTCCGTCAGGCCTCTTAGGGTTTTTTTTCTTTTTTTTTTTTTCTTTTCTCTACTGGCTATTTCATCCTTCATCTCCTGTATTACTGTATTGTGATTCTCGGTTTCCTTTCATTAGGTTTTGCCATCTTCCTGAATCTCAACGGTCCTCATTCCTGCCCATAGTCTGAATTCTATTTCTATCATGTCAGCCAGCTCTGTCTGGTTAAGAACTCTTCTTGGAGAACTGTTGTGGTCCTTAGGAGGACGTATGGCACTCTGGCCATTTGAGTTACCAGAGTTCTTGCGTTGGTTCTTTCTCATCTCTGCATGTGGGTGTTCCTTTAACTTCAGTGCAGACTGAGTACAGTCAATAGACTTCTTTTCTGGATGTTTTCACAGAACTGACACTTTATTCGGGTCTTGATTTGAAGCTGACTTCTTGTCTTTGGTTTCAGATGGGAGTATGTTAGCAAGGTACTTTTGGTGTTGAGGTTCTAGGGTGTGATCCAGTAGGTGGCGCTTAGGAATATTGGTCAGTTGGTAAACTCTTGCTCGCTTGTGTGCTCCTCTATGTTGAACCACACTTGCAGCCCTGTTCCTTCCCAGTACTCTGAAAGTATGGGTTCCTCTCCCCCTTGAGTGCTGGCTGTAGATTGTGGCTTGGCACTCCTGGGCTGCCCACTGCAGCTCGGGGGCGATCTCAGTGTTTATGTTCCTTCCCCAACTTGGAGGCACAGAGAAAGGGACCTTAGTAGTGGCTGTGGCCAAGGGTCTTTCGCATGTCTCCTGGGGGCTCCACCCATAGAGATGCAGGTCAGCATTCACTCAGTGCAATCAGCCCAGGTTGGAGTGTCTGTGCTGTGGGCCCAAGCCGGGAGTTCCCTGTCTGGTAGTGAGCAGAGGGGAGCATGTGGGGCCCATGGGAGATGGACTGGCCTCCTCTCCTTGGGTCAACTGCAGCTCGTTGGAGGTGTGGATCAAGGACATAGGGTCTTTGCTCCTTCACTAGTCCAAGGGTAGCAAGGGCAGTTCCACTGCAGAGGCAGTGGCAGAGAGGCTTTCAGTTGCCCCTGGAGGCTGTGTCAATGGAGTTGCTGAGCTGCCACTGGCTCCATAGGTCTGGCGAGGGGTGGCTAGAGGACCTGCCAGGTGAGGAGTTTCGGGAATGGGCACCCATGTAACAGTGTGGCCACTTTCTGTAGGGCTGCTGCAGTATGCTGAGGGCCTGCTCCAGTCCCTAGTCACCTTGGATTTTTCAGCACCTGGAGGTATGAAGGTTGCAAAACAGCAAAGATGGTGGCCTGCCCCTCCCACTGGAAGCCCTGTCCCAGGGAGGTATGGAGCTGTTGACGGCCTGAATGCATCTGTAGGAGGTAGCTGGAGAGACCTCGGTTGACAGGTACCGCTGAGTGAGGAGAAGCCTCACTCAGAAAAGTATTGGGGCCACTTTTCTTTTTTCCTTTTTTTTTTGAGAGAGTCTCACTCTGCTACCCAGTCTGGAGTGTAGTGGCACAATCTGGGCTCACTGCAGCCTCTGCCTGCTAGGTTCAAGCAATTCTCCTGCCTCAGCCTCCCAAGAAGCTGGGACTACAGGTGCACGCCACCACGCCTGGCTAACTTTTTGTACTTTTAGTCAAGAGGCCGTGTCACCATGCTGGCCAGGCTGATCTCCAACTGCTGACCTCATGATCTGCCCACCTCAGCCTCCCAAAGTGCTGGGATTACCGGCGTAAGCGATTGTGCCTGTTTTTAGAAAACAGCACTACGTTTTTTTCGAAAACCAGTCTGTGCATCGTTCTGTTGAGCAGCTGTGTTGTGCTGTGCTGTGCTGTGCTGTGCTGTGCTGTGCTGTGCTGTGCTGTGCTGTGCTGGGGGTCTGCTTCCGTCCCCGATCTCCTTGTTCACTTCTGAGCCCGAAGGCTGGAAGGGCTAAGTTGCCCAAATAGAAGAGATGGTGGCCTACCGCACTCCCTGGGAGCTCCATCTCAAGGAGATTTGGGACGTCTGTCAGCCAGAGAACACTGGCAAGGGTGGCTGGACACCCCAGTTGAAAGCTCCCACCCAGTGAAGAGGAACGGGATCAGGGACCCACTTGAAAAAGCAGTCTGGCCACGTTTTTGTAGAGCAGCCCCCAGTTGGCCCTTTTAAGCGGGTCCCTGATCCCGGTGTTTTCCACCTGACAGAGATCTGAAACCTCCCAGGATGAACCTCCAAGAAGGAGAGGCAGGCCGCCATCTTTGCTGTTGGGGCAATTTAGCCATTGCATCCTGCAGGCTTTAGAGGGTTCAAGCCGATCGGGGGTGGCAGTGCCAGCCTAGCCCAGCCACACGCCATCCTCACTGAGCGGGACCTCCCAACTGGAGTCTCCAGGCACTCTTGCCAGTGCTCTCCAGCTGACAGAGGTTTGAGGCCTCCCTGCGACAGAGCTCCTAAGGGGAGGGGCAACCTGCCATCTTTGCAGTTTTGGTGGCTTGGTGGATCCAGCTTTCTGGCTTGGAAGTGAACCCCGTGACCAGGAATGGGAGCGTATCCCCAGCACAGCACAGCTGCTCGATTAAAATATGGCCAGACTGCCTACTTTTTTTTTAAGCATTGAGAGATGGACTGGCCTCCTCTTTTTGGGTCAACTGCAGCCTGCTGGAGGTGTGGATAAGGCAGGTAGGGTCTTTGCTGCTTCATTAGTCCAAAGGTAGCAAGGGTAGTTCCACTGTAGAGGCAGTGGCAGAGAGGCTTTCAGTTGCTCCTGGAGGCTCTGTTCAGGGCATTGCAGGGCTGCTACTGGCTTGGCATCTCTGGTGGGAGACTGCTGGAAGCCCAGGCCCAGAGGACCAGCCCCCTGAAAAGATACGGTAATGGGCATCCACGTGACACTCTGGAGACTTTCCTGTAGGGCTGCTGCAGTAAGCTGGGGGCCCAATCCTGTCCCTAGCCAGCTCGGATCTTCCAGTATCTAGAGGTAACACGAGTGAAGGCTGTGCAACAGCAAAGATGGCGACCTGCCCCTCCCTCCAAGAGGTCTGTCCCTGAGAGGTATGGACCTGTTGGTGGCCCAAACGCACCTGTAGGAGGTGGCTGGAGACCACAGTTGGGAGGCCCTGCCCAGTGAGGAGGAACAAGATCGGGGCCCCCTTTAAAAAGCAGTCTGGCCTCATTTTTGTAGACCAGCTGCGCTGTGCTAAGGGTCCGCGCTTCAGCCCCCAGTCACCTAGAACACTCCAAAGCCCACAAGCTGGAATGGCTAAGCCACCCAAATGGCAAAGGTAGCGGCCTGTCCCTGCCTCTGGGAGCTTCATCCCAGGGAGGCTGGAAACCTCTGTTGGCTGGCAGACACTGGCAGGGGTAGTTGAAGATCCCTGCCAGGAGGTCTCACACATTAAGGAGGAACAGGATCGGCAGCCCACTTTAAAAAAGCAGTCTGGGCTGGGCACGGTGGCTCACCCCTGTAATCCCACCACTTTGGGAGGCCGAGGCGGGCGGATCGCTTGAGATCAGGAGTTCGAGGCCAGCTGGGCAACATGGTGAGAACCCGTCTCTACTAAAACTCCAAAAATTAGCTGGGCATGCTGGCCTATGCCTGTAGTCCCAGCTGCTCGGAAGGCTGAGGCTGGAGAATTGCTTGAACCCAGGAGGCGGAGGTTGTGGTGAGCCGAGATTGCACCAAGTTTTTGTAGAACAGCTGTGTCGTGCTGTGCTGTGCTGTGCTGTGCTGGGGGACCACTTCTGCCCCAGGTTGGCCTGCACTCTCTGAAGGCCAAAGGCTGGAATGGCTAAGTCGCCCAAGTGGCAAAGATGTTGGCCTGCCTCTCCTTCTGGGAGGTCCCACTGCTCTGCTACCGCCCCCCACCACATGGGCTTGGAATCTCCAAAGCTCGAAAAAATGCAATGGCTAAGCTGCCCAAACAACAAAGATGTCAGCCCATTTCTCCTTCTGGTATGTTCAGAAAGGTTTCAGATCTCTGTTGGCCAGAGAATACCACGACTGGGGACCCACTAAAAATAGTCAACGAGGGGCTGTTTTGCAAATACATGGCCAGGCTGCTTTTTTTAAGCCCATAGAGAGGTGGATGTGGATGGGGTCCCCCAGCACATCACAGCTGCCCTGTCAAATGAGGCCAGACTGCTTTTGTAAGCAGGTCCCTGTTTCTGTGTCTCTTCACTGGGAGGGAGCTCTCAACTGGGGTCTTCAGCTACTCTTGCCAGTGGTCTCCAGCTAACACAGATTTGACTCCTCCCTAGGATGGGGCTCCCAGAGGGAGAGGCGGGCCATCTTTGCCACTTGGGTGGCTTAGCCATTCCAGCCTTTGGCCTTCAGAGTGTGCAGACCAACCTGCGGCAGAAGTGTTCCTCTAGTACAGCACAGCAGAGCTGTTCTACAAAAACTTGGCCAGGCTGCTTTCTTAAGCATGTCCTGGATCCCGTTTCTCATCACAGGGCCAGGCTGCTTTCTTAAGTGTGTCCTGGATCCCGTTTCTCTTCACTTTGTAGGACCTCCCAAATGGGGTCTCCAGCCACCCGCACCAGTGTTCCTTGGCCGACAGACATCTTAAACCTTGCTCTGTGGGACCTCTCAGAAGGAGGGGCAGGCCACATCTTTGCCATTTGGGCGACTTAGCCATTCCAGCCTTCGGCCTTCAGAGACTGCAGGCCAACCTGCGGTAGAAGTGGTAGCACAGCACAGCACAGCACAGCGCAGCACAGCTGTTCTATGAAAACATGGCCAGGCTTCTTTCTTAAGAGTGTCCTGGATCCTGTTTCTCCTGACTTTGTGGGACCTCCCAACCAGGGTCTCCAGCCACTTCCACTGGTATTCCTTGGCCGGCAGACATCTTAAACCTCACTCTGTGGGACTTTCCAGGAGGAGGATCAGGCCGCCATCTTTGCTGTTGGGATGACTTAGCCATTTTGGCCTTCAGTCTTTGGAGAGTCAGAGGCATCTGGAGGCTGGAAGAGACCCCCAGCACAGCACACTTGCTTTATGAAAATGGGGCCAGACTTTTTTTGGGGGGTGTGTGTGTGTTTTGAGATAGAATCTCCTTCTGTTTCCCAGGCTGGAGTGCAGTGGCACAATCTTGGCTCACCGCAACCTCCACCTCCTGGGTTCAAGCAATTCTCCAGCCTCAGCCTTCCGAGCAGCTGGGACTACAGGCATAGGCCAGCATGCCCAGCTAATTTTTGGAGTTTTAGTAGAGACGGGTTCTCACCATGTTGCCCAGCTGGCCTCGAACTCCTGATCTCAAGCGATCCGCCCGCCTCGGCCTCCCAAAGTGGTGGGATTACAGGGGTGAGCCACCGTGCCCAGCCCAGACTGCTTTTTTAAAGTGGGCTGCCGATCCTGTTCCTCCTTAATGTGTGAGACCTCCTGGCAGGGATCTTCAACTACCCCTGCCAGTGTCTGCCAGCCAACAGAGGTTTCCAGCCTCCCTGGGATGAAGCTCCCAGAGGCAGGGACAGGCCGCTACCTTTGCCATTTGGGTGGCTTAGCCATTCCAGCTTGTGGGCTTTGGAGTGTTCTAGGTGACTGGGGGCTGAAGCGCGGACCCTTAGCACAGCGCAGCTGGTCTACAAAAATGAGGCCAGACTGCTTTTTAAAGGGGGCCCCGATCTTGTTCCTCCTCACTGGGCAGGGCCTCCCAACTGTGGTCTCCAGCCACCTCCTACAGGTGCGTTTGGGCCACCAACAGGTCCATACCTCTCAGGGACAGACCTCTTAGAGGGAGGGGCAGGTCGCCATCTTTGCTGTTGCACAGCCTTCACTCGTGTTACCTCTAGATACTGGAAGATCCGAGCTGGCTAGGGACAGGATTGGGCCCCCAGCATACTGCAGCAGCCCTACAGGAAAGTCTCCAGAGTGTCACGTGGATGCCCATTACCGTATCTTTTCAGGGGGCTGGTCCTCTGGGCCTGGGCTTCCAGCAGTCTCCCACCAGAGATGCCAAGCCAGTAGCAGCCCTGCAATGCCCTGAACAGAGCCTCCAGGAGCAACTGAAAGCCTCTCTGCCACTGCCTCTACAGTGGAACTACCCTTGCTACCTTTGGACTAATGAAGCAGCAAAGACCCTACCTGCCTTATCCACACCTCCAGCAGGCTGCAGTTGACCCAAAAAGAGGAGGCCAGTCCATCTCTCAATGCTTAAAAAAAAAGTAGGCAGTCTGGCCATATTTTAATCGAGCAGCTGTGCTGTGCTGGGGATACGCTCCCATTCCTGGTCACGGGGTTCACTTCCAAGCCAGAAAGCTGGATCCACCAAGCCACCAAAACTGCAAAGATGGCAGGTTGCCCCTCCCCTTAGGAGCTCTGTCGCAGGGAGGCCTCAAACCTCTGTCAGCTGGAGAGCACTGGCAAGAGTGCCTGGAGACTCCAGTTGGGAGGTCCCGCTCAGTGAGGATGGCGTGTGGCTGGGCTAGGCTGGCACTGCCACCCCCGATCGGCTTGAACCCTCTAAAGCCTGCAGGATGCAATGGCTAAGTTGCCCCAACAGCAAAGATGGCGGCCTGCCTCTCCTTCTTGGAGGTTCATCCTGGGGAGGTTTCAGATCTCTGTCAAGTGGAAAACACCGGGATCAGGGACCCGCTTAAAAGGGCCAACTGGGGGCTGCTCTACAAAAACGTGGCCAGACTGCTTTTTCAAGTGGGTCCCTGATCCCGTTCCTCTTCACTGGGTGGGAGCTTTCAACTGGGGTGTCCAGCCACCCTTGCCAGTGTTCTCTGGCTGACAGACGTCCCAAATCTCCTTGAGATGGAGCTCCCAGGGAGTGCGGTAGGCCACCATCTCTTCTATTTGGGCAACTTAGCCCTTCCAGCCTTCGGGCTCAGAAGTGAACAAGGAGATCGGGGATGGAAGCAGACCCCCAGCACAGCACAGCACAGCACAGCACAACACAGCTGCTCAACAGAATGATGCACAGACTGGTTTTTGAAAAAAACAGGCACAATCGCTTACGCCGGTAATCCCAGCACTTTGGGAGACTGAGGTGGGCAGATCATGAGGTCAGCAGTTGGAGATCAGCCTGGCCAGCATGGTGACACGGCCTCTTGACTAAAAGTACAAAAAGTTAGCCAGGTGTGGTGGCGTGCACCTGTAGTCCCAGCTACTTGGGAGTCTGAGGCAGGAGAATTGCTTGAACCTAGCAGGCAGAGGTTGCAGTGAGCCCAGATTGTGCCACTACACTCCAGCCTGGGTAGCAGAGTGAGACTCTCTCAAAAAAAAAGGAAAAAAGAAAAGTGGCCCCAATACTTTTCTGAGTGAGGCTTCTCCTCACTCAGCGGGACCTGTCAACCGAGGTCTCTCCAGCTACCTCCTACAGATGCATTCAGGCCGTCAACAGCTCCATACCTCCCTGGGACAGGGCTTCCAGTGGGAGGGGCAGGCCACCATCTTTGCTGTTTTGCAACCTTCATACCTCCAGGTGCTGAAAAATCCAAGGTGACTAGGGACTGGAGCAGGCCCTCAGCATACTGCAGCAGCCCTACAGAAAGTGGCCACACTGTTACATGGGTGCCCATTCCCGAAACTCCTCACCTGGCAGATCCTCTAGCCACCCCTCGCCAGACCTATGGAGCCAGTGGCAGCTCGGCAACTCCATTGACACAGCCTCCAGGGGCAACTGAAAGCCTCTCTGCCACTGCCTCTGCAGTGGAACTGCCCTTGCTACCCTTGGACTAGTGAAGGAGCAAAGACCCTATGTCCTTGATCCACACCTCCAACGAGCTGCAGTTGACCCAAGGAGAGGAGGCCAGTCCATCTCCCATGGGCCCCACATGCTCCCCTCTGCTCACTACCAGACAGGGAACCCCCGGCTTGGGCCCACAGCACAGACACTCCAACCTGGGCTGATTGCACTGAGTGAATGCTGACCTGCATCTCTATGGGTGGAGCCCCCAGGAGACACGCGAAAGACCCTTGGCCACAGCCACTACTAAGGTCCCTTTCTCTGTGCCTCCAAGTTGGGGAAGGAACATAAACACTGAGATCACCCCCGAGCTGCAGTGGGCAGCCCAGGAGTGCCAAGCCACAATCTACAGCCAGCACTCAAGGGGGAGAGGAACCCATACTTTCAGAGTACTGGGAAGGAACAGGGCTGCAAGTGTGGTTCAACATAGAGGAGCACACAAGCGAGCAAGAGTTTACCAACTGACCAATATTCCTAAGCGCCACCTACTGGATCACACCCTAGAACCTCAACACCAAAAGTACCTTGCTAACATACTCCCATCTGAAACCAAAGACAAGAAGTCAGCTTCAAATCAAGACCCGAATAAAGTGTCAGTTCTGTGAAAACATCCAGAAAAGAAGTCTATTGACTGTACTCAGTCTGCACTGAAGTTAAAGAAACACCCACATGCAGAGATGAGAAAGAACCAACGCGAGAACTCTGGTAACTCAAATGGCCAGAGTGTCATACGTCCTCCAAATGACCAAAACAGTTCTCCAAGAAGAGTTCTTAACCAGACAGAGCTGGCTGACATGATAGAAATAGAATTCAGACTATGGGCAGGAATGAGGACCATTGAGATTCAGGAAGCTGGCAATACCTAATGCAAGGAAACCGAGAATCACAATAGAATAATACAGGAGCTGAAGGATGAAATAGCCACCATAGGAAAAAAAAACACCACCACCACTAAGAGGCCTGACGGAGTTGAGTAACACAATACAAGAATTTCACAATGCAATTGCAAGTATTAACAGGAGAATAAATCTAGCTGAGAAAAGAATTTCAGAGCTTGAAGCCTGGCTCTCTGAAATGAGACAGTCACACAAAAAATTATAAAAACAACCAAAAGACATGAAGAAAACCTCTGAAAAGTATGGGACTATATAAAGAGGCCAAGTCTATTTATCATTGGCATCCCTGAAAGGGACAGAGAGAAAGCCAACAACTTGGAAAACCTATTTCAGTATATTGTCTATGACAACTTCCCCAAACTTGCTAGAGAATCAAACAAATTCAGGAAATACAGAGAACTCCTGCAAGATTTTACACAAGAATACCATCCCCAAGACATATAATCATCAGATTTTCCAAGGTGCAAATGAAAGAAAGAATGTTAAAGGCAGCAAGAGGGAAAGGGCAGGTCACCTACAAAGGGAACCCCATCAGGCTAACAGTAGACCTCTTAGCTGAAACCCTGCAAGCCAGAAGAGATTGGGGGCCTATATTTGACATTCTTAAAGAAAAAAAATCCTTTAACCAAGAATTTCATATCCAGCCAAAGTAAACTTCCTCAGTGAAGGAGAAGTAAGATCCTATTCAGACAAGCAAAAGTTGAGGGAGTTTGTTATCACCAGACCTGCCTTACAAGAGATCTTGAAAGGAGCACTAAATATAGAAAGACCACCACCAGCTAGTACAAAAATGCACTTAAATACACAGACCACTGACACTATAAAGCAAGCCAGCATAACAGTTGGCTAACAACACAACATCAGAATCAAATCCACAAATATCAACACTAACTTTATATGTAAATGGGTGAAATACCCTTCACTAAAAAGGCACAGTGTGGCAAGGTGGATATAAAACAAGAACCAATCATATGCTGTCTTCAAGAAATGTGTCTAACACATAATGACACCCATAGGCTCAAAATAAAGGGATGGAGGAAAATCTACCAAGCAAATGGAAAACAGAAAAAAGCAGGGCTTGCGATCCTAATTTCAGACAAAACAGATTTCAAACCAACAAAGATCAAAAAAGACAAAGAAGGGCATTAAATAATGGTAAAGTGTTGAATTCAACAAGAAGACCTAACTTATCTGAATATGTATGCATCCAGCACATGAGCACCTAGGTTCATAAAGCGAGTTCTTAGAGATCTACAAAGAGACATAGACTCCCTCAAAATAATAGTGGGAGACTTTAATGCTCCATTGACGTTAGATCACTGAGGGAGAAAATTAACAAAGATATATGGGACCTGAAGTCAACACTGGACCAAGTGGGTCTGATAGACCTCTACGTAATTCTGTCCCTGAAAACAACAGAATATGCATTCTCTCATCACCACATGCCACATGCTCTGAAATCAACCCCATAATTGGATATAAAACAATCCTTAGCTAATGAAAAGAACTGAAATCATACCAAACATACTCTTGAACCACAACACAATAAAAATTAGTGTTAGAAAGATATCAAATTAACGACCTAACATCACAATTGAAAGAATTAGAGAAGCAAGAATAAATCAACCTCACAGCTCGCAGAAGACAAGAAATAACCAACGTCAGAGCTTAACTGAAGAAGGAAATTGAGACTCAGAAAATTATCCAAAAGTTCAACAAATCCAGGGGTTGATTTTTTGAAAAATTTAATAAGATACATAGACCACTAGCTAGACTAATAGAGAAGAGAGACAATCCAAATAAACACCATTAGAAATGATGAAGGCAACGTGACCACTGATCCCACAGAAATACAAGTAACATGAGTAACTACTAAAAATGCTTCTATGCACACAAACTAGAAAACCTTCTTAGAAGAGATAGGTAAATTTTTCTACACATACACCCTCCCAAGACTGAATCAAGAAGTAATTGAATGTTTTAACAGACCAATGATGAGCTCCAAAGTTGAATAGGAATAAATAAGCTACCAAAAAAAAAAAAAAGGCCCAGGACCTGATGGATTCACAGCCAGATTCGACCAGATGCACAAAAAAGAGCTGATACCATTTCTGCTGAAATGCTTCCAAAAAAAAAAAAAAAAAAAAACTGAGGAGGAGGGACTCCTCCCAAACACATTCTATGAGGCCAGCATTCTCCTGATACCAAAACCTGCAGAAACACAACCAGAAAATAAAGCTTCAGGCTGTTATCCTTGATGAACTTCAATGCATAAATCCTCAACAAAATCCTTGAAAACTGAATCCATTAGCACATCAAAAAGCTAATCCACCACAATCAAGTAGGCTTCATCCCTGGGATGCAAAGTTGGTTTAACCTATGCAAATCAATAAATGTGATTAATCACATAAACAGAACCAAAGACAAAAACCACAATTATCTCAATATTTGCAGAAAAGTCTTTCCACAAAATTCCACACCCTTCATGTTAAAAACTCTCAATGAACTGATGTTGAAGGAACATGTCTTGAAATAATAAGAGCTATTCATGACAAATCTGCAGCCAAGATCATACTGAATGGGCAAAAGCTGGGGGCATTCCCCTCAAAAACCAGCACAAGACAAGGATGCCCTCTCTCACCACTCATATTCAACACAGTATTGGAAGCCCTCACCAGAGCAATCAAACAAATAAATAAAGGGCATCCAAACAGGAAGAGAGGAAGCCAAACTATCCCTGTTTGCAAGACAGCATTATTCTATCTTTAGAAAACCCCATAGTTGAAGCCGAGATCGTGCCATTGCCCTCCAAGCTGGGTGACAGAGCAAGACTCCATTTCTAAAGAAAAGAAAACCCCATAGTCTCAGCCAAAAATCTCCTTAAGCTGATAAACAACTTTAGCAGTCTGAGTACACAAAATCAGTGTACAAAAATAACTAGCACTCTTATACACCAACAACAGTCAAGATGAGAACGAAATCAGGAATTCAATCCCATTCACAATGCCCACACAAATAAATATTTAGGAATATAGCTAACAAAGGAGGCGAAAGAGCTCTACAAGGAGAACTACAAACTGCTGCTTAAAGAAATCAGAGATGACACAGACAAATGTAAAAGCTAAAAAACTTTCATGCTCATGGATAGGAAGAAGCAATATCATTAAAATGGCCATACTGCCCAAAGCAATTTGTACACTCAATGCTATTTATATTTAACTACTAATGATATTCTTTGCAGAACTAGAAAAAATGGGCCAGGCACAGTGGCTCATGCCTGTAATCCCAGCACTTTGGGAGGCCAAGCGGGGTGAATCACTTAAGGTCAGGAGTTCAAGACCAGCCTGGCCAACACAGTGAAATCCCATCTCTACTAAAAATACAAAAATTAGCCAGGTGTGGTGGTGCACACCTGTAACCCCAGCTACTCAGGAGGCTGAAGCAAGAGAATCACTTGAACCTGTGAGGCTGAGGTTACAGTGAGCCAGGATCACATCACTGCACTCCAGCCTGGGTGACAGAGCGAGACTCTGCCTGGAGAAAAAAAAAAAAAAAAAGAAAGAAAGAAAAAAACGATTTTAAAGTTCATATGGAATCAGAAAAGCTGGAATAACCAAGGCAATCCTAAGCAAAAAGAACAAAGCTGGAGGCATTAGGTTACCCGACTTCAAACTATACTACAGGGCTACAGTAATCAAAACAGACATACATACTAAGGGAACTGAAGAGAGAACCCAAAAATAAGGTTACACACCTTCAACTATTTGTTCTTTGACAAAGCTAACAGAAACAAGCGCTGGGGGAAAGATTCCCTATTCAGTAAATGTCTGTTGAATAACTGGCTAGCCATATGCAAAAGACTGAAGCTGGACCCTTTTTTACACCATACATAAAAGTCAACTCAAGATGGATTAAACTCTTAGAAGTAAAACCAAAAACTATAAAAATCCTGGAAGACAACCTAGGCAATACCATCCCAGACATTGGAATGGCCAAAGATTTTATGAGAAAGACAAAAAGCAATCACAGTGAAATCAAACATTGACAAATGGGGTCTAATTAAAATTAAGAGCTTCTGCATGGCAAGAGAAACTATCAACAGAACAAACAGCCTACAAAATGGGAGAAAATATTTGCAAACTATGAATCTGACAAAGCTCTAATATCCAGCATCTATAAGGAGCTTAAACAAATTTACAAGAGAGAACAACCCCATTAAAAAGTTGGCAAAGGACATGAACAGACACTTTCCAAAAGAAGACCTACATGCAACCAACAGGCATATAAGAAAAACCCGGCCGGGCGCGGTGGCTCACGCCTGTAATCCTAGCACTTTGGGAGGCCGAGACGGGCGGATCACGAGGTCAGGAGATCGAGACCATCTTGGCTAACACGGTGAAACCCCGTTTCTACTAAAAATACAAAAAATTAGCCGGGCGTGTTGGCGGGTGCCTGTAGTCCCAGCTACTTGGGAGGCTGAGGCAGGAGAATGGCGTGAACCCGGGAGGTGGAGCTTGCAGTGAGCCGAGATCGCGCCACTGCACTCCAACCTGGGAGACACAGCGAGACTCCGTCTCAAAAAAAAAAAAGAAAAAAAAAAAAAAGAAAAACCCAGTATCACTGATGATCAGAGAAATGCAAATCAAATCCACAATGAGATACCATCTCCCACCAGTCAGAACGGCTGTTATAAGAAAGTCAGGAAACAACAGATGCTGGCAAGGTTGTGGAGAAAAGGGAACACATACATTGTTGGTGGGAGTGTTAATTAGTTCCACCATTGTGGAAAGCCGTATGGTGAGTCCTCAGAAAGCTAAAAGCAGAACTACCATTCCACCCTAAAAGCAGAACTAGCATTCCACCCAGCAATCCCATTACTGTGTACGTACTCAGAGAAATATAAAGCATTCTACCATAAAGCCACATGCATGTGAATGTTCATTGCATCACTATTCGCAATAGCAAAGACATGGAATCAACCTAAATGCCCAGCAGTGACCGATTGTCCAAAGAAAATGTGGTACATATACACCACAGAATACTATGCAACCATAAAAAAAAATAAGGTCATGTCTTTTGTGGGAACATGGATGAAGCTGGAGGCCATTATCCTTAACAAACTAATGCAGGAACAGAAAACTGAATACCACATGTTCTCACTTATAAGTGGGAGCCTAATGAGAACTCATGAACGCAGAGAAGGGAACAGCAGACACTAAGGTCTGCTTGAGAGTGGAAGGTGGGAGGAGGGAGAGGAGTAGGAAAGATAACTATCAGGTACTAGGCTTAATACCTGGGTAATGAAATATGTACAAGAAACCCCCGTGACACAAGTTTACCTGTGTAACAAACCTTCACATGTACCCTGGAACCTAAAATAGATGTTAACAACAACAAAAGAAAATGTAACTGTCTGAAGTGTAACTCTCAGTCCTGGACTAAGATGTACCAGAAATGTAACTTTATTTTCCCATAACAGTTTTTATTCTAGTGCTTATTCTGGCTTGAAAACTTAATATAAATTTGTTTTATGAAAATTTAATATGAGTAAATGTGAGTCTCCACATCCTTTTCCTTTAAATAGTGGCTAAATCACTGGGGACTTGCCAGGACCTTGCAGGAGGCCACATCTTGGCTTTATTGCCTGGTTCTCAATCCCAAGCCTACATAGTTTATTGTGAAAGATTCCTTCTTCCTGTTTCCATTGCCTTTTTCGTTTTCTGACTCCTGTGGTTCTAGACTGCCATGGAGCACACATGAAGTTCCTGTGGGCATGGGCTTCCTGGTCCCCATGGGCCACTACTGTTGAGGCTGTCAATGACCTATCTGCCTGGGCTTGGGGGATCTGAGCCAGGCCTAGGTGTACAAAGTTCCCCTTTCTTTCTTCTCTTTATTCCTTTCCTCTCTTAATCTCAATGATAATCTCTTAGAGCCATTTTCTTTATAATGATTTCCCCACAAGGAGCTCCTAGTATATTCTACCTAATGTCTTTAGGTGTTAGGAAATACCAAAGCAGAACCTAGCTGGCCACTTCCATTTTCTACACTGTCATCCCTCCTAAGACTGAACCCTGGAAACAGTACTTCCTTCAGTGAGACACTGGGGAGATAGAAAGGGGGAAATAGTGGGAGGAAGAAAAAGTCAATTGGTGATATGGCTTAGATATTTGTCCCTTTTAAATTTCGTGTTGAAATGTGATTGCCAGTGTTGGAGATTTGCCCTTCTGTGGTAATGAGTGAGTTCTTACTCTGTTAGTTCAGGCCAGAGCTGATTGTTTAAAGGAGCCTGATACTACCTTCTCTCTCTCTCTCTCTCTTTCTCTCTCTCTCTCTCCTTCCCCCCTCCCTCTCCCTCCCTTTCTCTCCTTCCCTCCTCTCTCACCATGTGACACACCCGCCTGCTCCCCCTTTGCCTTCCACCATAATTGGAAGCTTCCTGAGGCCTGACTAGAAGCAGATGTTGGTGCCACGCCTCCGGTGCAGTTTGCAGAACCATAAACCAAATACATTTCTTTTCTTTATAAATTACCCAATCTCAGGTATTTTTCTGTAGCAACATGAGAAGAACTAACACAATAGGTATTTCAAAAATATTCTCCAACTCCATAATCCATTAGACCTCTCCCAGTCAAAAGGAGTATCCCACATGTCATGGACTAGTAGATCCTCATATTCTTCATGGTTTTGTTTCTGCTTGCTTGCTTCTGTGAAATCTGTTTTTTAATCTATGGATTGGATCCACTACTGAGTCAGGACGTTGATTTAGTGGGTAAAGAACAGTATTTTTAAGAAGGAACATACTAGAATAGAATAGGAAAACTTATAGAGCATCACATAATATAAGTCTAGATATTACTTTGAAGCTTGCATTTTATACACATCTGTGTGTGTTCTAAGCTGTGAGGAGATGCATCTCTTACTGTTGGCTCCAATCAAAGTTTTAAAAACACCATTTTAGGGTATTTTTAGCTGTCACTGAATTTGCTATACCATTTAGTTCTATCTTGAATATTTTTGTTTTCATAAAAAATATCCTATATTAATTTTTAAAAACATGGTGTACGTGGGTTGTAACTTTGAGTCATTGCTTGATTGAAAATGTCACATTTTTGTCTTCATAGGGTAGAAAAGTATTTTCCCTCTAAATTTTAAAGGCATAGTTTTGCTGATAAGATATATGATAACTTCCTCTCTCACTCTCTCGCTCTCTCTCGCTCGCTGTCTCTCATTTTTTTAAGAGACGGCATCTCACTATGTTGCCCAGGCAAGCAATCTGCTCGCCTCGGCCCCACAAAGTGCTGAGATTAAAGGCAAGAGCCACTGTGCCCAGCTCAAGATAACTTTATAGGCAAACTTTTTTCTCCCTCTCCAGAAGCTTTCTGAAGTTCTACTTTTGGATGCTGAAATCTGTCTAGGATATGTCTGATAAAGATATTTTGCTTGTTCTGCTGGGCACTTATTTCAACAAACATTTTTTTAAATCACTTTTCAGACTTTTTATAGAGTAAAATTTATTCTTTCTAGAATATGGTTCTATGAGTTTTGATAAACACCTGTAGTCAAGTAACCATGACCATGATCAAAATGTAGAACATTTCATCACTCAGAGTGACCCCTTTGTGATGAACCAGGCCCCATCCTCGCCCCTGGCCCATGTAAATTACTAATTTCAACAGATTTTATTTTTACTTCTTCAGTAGGTCTTTGATTATTTTTGATTTCCATTTTTTGCCTTGCCAATTTTGTTCTTTGGTGAACTAGACTGTGTTGTAATATTTAACATAATATGATGTAATATCCTTTGAATGTTTTTTGTTTATGAATTATCTGTTTGAAGGTTTCTCATCCATGAATTATCTGTTTCTCCTAGGGCTAGTGTGTTTGCTTGTGCTCAGATTCTGCCTCGCTTTCTATTTACATCTTTGTCCTTTCCTTTCTTGCTGTTGGATTTCCTTAAATGACTGGGTGGTCATTGACTGTCTGTTCATTTTTATGGACAAGGAGGAGGCTGAATAGTATAGGTGGCCAAATGGGTTTCCACTGCAGCTGGAAAGGTCTGATTCCTGAGCAGGTCTTAAAGGTCTTGGCTGGGATGGGCAACTATGGGCTTCTACAAGTGCTGCCAGTGGCCAGGGATGTCAACAGACCAGCTTCCCTGTGGTGCGTAGGTGGGAGTGGCTAGGGTCAACCCCTTATGTTCTTGGAACAAACAAACAAAAGCAGGGAGGCTGTATTCTGGGGTCATGAGCTTTAGAACATCTTACCCTTGGGTAGTGTTGGCTCCCCCTTCCAGCGTCAGGTTTGCAGATCCACAAGTCACCTCCAGGCCTGCCTTCCTCATCTCAGGCCACAAGACAAGGTGTGTCCCCACATAGGCAGGTGGCTCACTCTATTCAGAGACAGGCCTAGGTCTATGCTAGGGTATAAATACCTCTCCTGCCAGAGGAACGTGCTTTGTTTAGAGGTAGTAAATGAGAAGGCAAGGGACCTGAGTAGCCAGCTGATGCTGATCACACCTCTTTGAATAGCCTGGTCATTGTGGCTTTGGTGACATTTCCAGAGTCCCCTTC
Organism: Pan paniscus; assembly: GCF_029289425.2. Classification (NCBI taxonomy): domain Eukaryota; kingdom Metazoa; phylum Chordata; class Mammalia; order Primates; family Hominidae; genus Pan; species Pan paniscus. The sequence goes on along the minus strand of NC_073266.2, from coordinate 25,882,993 downwards.
TGTCTGGTATTTTTGGCTGTTGTGTTCTTTCATCATTGTGTTTCTGTCTGTTAACTATCAGCTAAGGTATCTTCCTTTTGTCTCTACCGTCAATGCTTTTATTATTTTAAACAATTTCTCTTCCTCTGTATGTGCAACCTGAAAAGATATTGCAAATAGGATTACTTTTGCAAATTGTTAATACCCTACAAAATTGCTTTAGAAATTTTTTATTTTTTATTTTTATTTTTATTTTTTTTGAGACGGAGTCTCACTGTGTCGCCCTGGCTGGAGTGCAGTGGTGCCATCTTGGCTCACCGCAAGCTCTGCCTCCCAGGTTCACGCCATTCTCCTGCCTCAGCCTCCCGTAGCTGGGATCACAGGCGCCCGCCATCATGCCCGGCTAATTTTTTTTTTTTTGTATTTTTAGTAGAGATGGGGTTTCACCGTGTTAGCCAGCGTGGTCTCGATCTCCTGACCTCGTGATCCACCGGCCTTGGCCTCCCAAAGTGCTGGGATTACAGGCGTGAGCCACCGCGCCTGGCCAGAAATTTTTTATTTAACACACATTTAAAAATATTTCAGCTGGGCTTCGAGTGGGAGGTGCTTCGTTTGCCATTTGAGTTGGAAGTGAATATATATGATTTTAAAGGTAATAAGTGTATTTCTTTTAAAATATGGGGCCTAGTTCAGACCTTCCACAAAATTCTTCCTATGCTATTAACCTGTGATGGAAAAAGTTTAAAGCTGGACATCTTTCTCCTCATGCAAGACACTGAACACAGCAGAAGTATAACGACCTATTGAGTTTTAGTTTAATTATATAATAAATGACCAGGAAAACGTGTATTTAAAGAAGAGTGCATATATTTTGTAGTTAGACCCTGCTTTGAGGTATCTAGGGAAGAAAAGTGATTTGAGTTGCTTGGAAGAGGTGAGGAGAATAGTCAGGGACACAGTAGTTGGCATTGTTCATGATATTTAGTTCATTTTCTTTAACACATACTGGTATAAAAGATGCTGATATGGGGGTAATTTTCTCCCCTGCCTTCATTCTGTCTATCCTGAAAAATCATATTTAAATGAACTTAATGTACAAAATTTAGTACTTAACAAATTGACATGCATTAGACAGTTTCTCCCTCTCCCCAAGGATAGCTTTCTAATTCCATAGTGGAGACCAATAGTTAGATTTTGGTCTGTTGACACTGCTTTTATGTACAGAAAGTTAGGAAATAACTAGTCTGCAAATTGTCCAATAAGTAGAGTCTATAGGTTACAAAGAGATTTGTCCTGTGGTTCAGGATGTTTGGTAGCAGTTGCCTGGATATCTGTGTTGAGAAGAATGTTGGATCTTTTCTGGACTCTGCAGAGAAACGTGATGAGTAATGTCTGCCCTGAGGACATTAGATAGCACATGAGCTAAGCATAGATCATTATGCCAGTGGTAGTGGTGGTTCTTATAATTATTATTATTAGTTACTAGTTTCTCAGAGTTTATTTAGCTTATTATTTTTTACCATAAGTGTATCTGTGAGACTATAATGTTTTTATGGAAAATATATAGCTGAATAAAACACTACATTTTTAGTTTTGTGTAGGTCTTTTTTAAGAAATAGAATTATTTTATGCTTTCACCCACTCTTTAGGTTTTAATTATTTTTAATCACCTTGCACACTTACTATAGGTACAATATTTATTACTACCTTTAACAAAGGAATGGAACGTGATCTTTCTTGTGTTTCAAATATTCTGTTTTCTTATAAACTTAGTTTTGATATTTTTCAGGCTATAATCATGTCTTAGATACTTGAGTCCCAAATCTGCCTGTGTTCCTTTTGGCTGTAATTAATAGTGCCGTTTGGTGTTCTGGGGTACAAATCATAGGGCTGCTCAATGTCACACATTTCCTTGTTTGTATATTCCCTTGATCAATGTCGTCAACAGCGTAAGGACTAGAGCCTTTACCATAAGCTCATATTCATATTTTTCTTAAACAATGTGTGTGTGTGCATGTACATGTGTAGGTGGGTGTTAATTTCTTACCTTTTAAACCATAATTCAAAATCTAGGTGACATGTTCCAATAGCTGATAAGCATTTCATAGTATGGTAGGTCAGGTTTACCATGTAATGTCTTTGATAATGCCTCCTTTTATATGAGAGAAGTTTCAATGGAGTCCTGCTGAGGAAGTAAATCAACAGGTGGCAAGTAGTTTGACCCTTTCAGCCAGAGAGAGAATTTGGTAAGTTTTTAGACAGGTTACTGACTGCCCTTTAGAGGTTCTGTAACTCCTTTCAGCTGGGGCTTGTATTTCATGTATGAGAGGGCTACATTATCATAATCCATTTTTTGTTTTTATGTTATCTATCAGCAGCTCTTATAAGGCTGCTTTCTGAAGGGTATTCCCCATTTACTTGCTGTAATTCACCTTCTTTATTTCTTTAATCATGAAATTGATGTTTTGCAACCAGAGGGAGGCATTATATGTAAGTTGTTTGTGGAGGTGCTACAGGGAAGAAAATTAGTGGTAAAATTAAGAACAAAAAATGGCGGTGGAAGGAAATTCATGAATAGACATCGCCTCAGTGCCATAGGAAGATGTGCTCAAGAAGCGTGTTAGACCAGAAGATCCTGGAAGAATGTCAGGCTCATGATAATTATAATTATGATATGTCTGTGGCTGATGCTGAAAAGTGCTCATGACACACTAACAAGTTTTTACTTAAGTGATTCTATTTGGTAGAAAATACCCAGATTTACCCTAACATGTAAAAAAGGTACTATCTTAAAATGTGTCTACCTATTAAACAGTGATTCCTCAGGCAGTCCTCAAACTGAAATCAGTGGAAATGTGTAAAATTGTTGATGCACTCATGTTACCATCTGAGTCTTAAAACATTTGACGTATTTTTTTATTTATACAATTTTACACACCTGAAAAGATAATGCAAATAGGATTACTTTTGCAAATTGTTAATACCTTACAAATTTTCTTGGAAATTTTTATTTAAATTTTTAAACATCCTTTTTTATTCAAGGGAAAAAATTCCAGCCTATCTCATTCTCTCATATAATACGCCATTTTCCTTAACAGTTCTTTTTCTAAATTTTTATTTTGTGAGTACATAGTAGGTATATATATTTATTGAGTACATGACATATTTTGGTACAGGCGTGCAATGCATAATAGTCAGCATGGAGAATGGGGTATCCATCTTCTCAAGCATTCATCTTTTGTGTTACAAACCATCCAATTATAGTCTTACAGTCCTTTTAAAATGTACAGTTATTATGGACTATAGTCACCCTGTTGTGCTACCAAACACTAGGTCTTATTCATGCTTTCTATTTTTTGTGCCCATTAACCAACTCCCATCTCCACCTCCTTGCCACTACCCTTCCCAACCTCTGGCAACCATCCTTCTACTCTCTATCTCCACAAGTGTAATCGTTTTGAATTTTAGATCCCACAAATAAGTGAGAACATCAATGTTTTTCTTTGCCTGGCCTATTCCAATTAACATAATGACCTCCAGTTCCATCCATGTTGTTGCAAATGACAGGATCTCACTCTCTTCTGTGGCTGAATATACACAACTCCATTGTGTATATGTACCACATGTTTTTATCCATTCATCTGTTGATGGACACTTAGGTTGCTTCCACATCTTGGCTATTGTGAACAGTGCTGCAACAAACATGGGAATGCAGACATCTCTGAGAATCTAATGTCCTTTCTTTGGGGTATATACCTAGCAATGGGATTGCTGGATCATATGGTAGATCTAGTTTTTTTGAGGAACCTCCAAACTGTGCTCCATGGTAGTTTTATTAATTTATGTTTCCACCAACAGTGTAGAGGGTTCCCTTTTCTCCATATACTCAATAGCATTTGTTATTGCCTGTTCTTTGGATAAAAGCCATTTTAACTGGGGTGAGATGATATCTCACTGTAGTTTTGAATTGCATTTCTCTGATGATCAGTGATGTTGAACTTCTTTGTATGCCTGTTTGGCATTTATATGTCTTCTTTTGAGGAAATGTCTGTTCAAATCTTCTGCCTATTTTTAAGTTGGATTATTAGATTTTTTTTCCTATAGTGTTTTTTGAGCTCCATATATACTCTGGTTATTAATATCTTGTCAGATGGGTAGCTTGCAGATATTTTCTCCCATTCTGTCAGTTATCTGTTCACTTTGTTGTTTCCTTTGTTGTGCAGAAGCTTTTTGACTTGATGCCAGCCCATTTGTTCATGTTTGCTTTGGTTCCCTGTGCTTTTGGGGCATTGCTCAAAAAAATCTTTGCCAAATCCAATGTCCTAGAGAGTTTCCCTGTGTTCTTGTAGTAGTTTCATAATTTGAGGTCTTAGATTTATGTCTGATCCATTTTGATTTGATTTTTGTATATGGCAAGAGACAGGGGTCTAGTTTCATGCTTCTGCATATCGACATCTAGTTTTCCCAAAGCCATTCATTGAAGAGACTGTCTTTTTCCTCGGTGTATGTTCTTAGCACCTTTGTTGAAAATAAGTTTACTGTAGGTGTGTAGATTTGTTTCTGGGTCTTTACTCTGTTGCATTGGTCTATGTGTCTGTTTTTATGCCACTACAATTCTCTCTTGGTTATTATAGCTCTGTTGCATAGTTTGAGGTCAGGAAATGTGATTCTTCCAGTTTTGTTCTGTTTACTTAGGATAGCTTTGGCTGTTCTGGGTCTTTTGTGGCTCCATGTAAATTTTAGAATTGTTTTTTCTTTTACTGTGAAGAATGTCATTGGTATTTTGAGAGGGATTGCATTGAATCTGTAGATTGCTTTGGGTAGTGTGGACATTTTAACAACATTGACTCTTCCAATTCAAGAACATTAAATATGTTTCCATTTTTTGTGTCCTCTTATTATCAGTGTTTCATAGTTTTCATTATAGAGATCTTTCACTTCTGTGTTTAACTCCTAGGTATGTAATTTTATTTGTGGCTATTGAAAATGAGATTACCTTTTTGGTTTCTTTTTCAGATTGTTTGCTGTCAGCATATAGAAATGCTACGGAGTTTTGTATATTGATTTTGCACCCTGCAACTTAAATCAATTTGTTTGTCAGTTCTAATAGGTTTTTATTTGTGTGTGAAGTCTTTAGGTTTTTCCAAAGACAAGATCATATCATCTACAAATAAGGATAATTTGACTTCTTCCTTTCCAATTTGGATGCACTTTATTTCTTTCTTTTGTCTGATTGTTCTAGCCAGAACTTCCAGTAGTATCTTGAATAACTGTTGTGAGAGTGGGCATCTCTGCCATGTTCCACATCTTAGAGGAAAGGTTTTCACTTTTTCTTCATTTAGTATGATACTAGCTGTGGGTCTGTTATACATGGTTTTTATTATGTTGATGTAGGTTCCTTTTATACCCAGTTTTTTGAGGGCTTTTATCATGAAGGGATGCTGAAGGGAACTTCACCAGATGCTTTCTCAGCATCAATTGAAATGATCATATGGTTTTTGTCCTTCATCCTGTTGATATGATGTATCACACTGATTGATTTGCATATGTTGAACCATCCTTGCATCCCTGGGATAAATTTCACTTGGTCATGATGAATGATTTTTTTAATATATTGTCGAATTCTGGTATCTAATAGTTTGTTAAATTTTTTATATCTATGTATATCACAGGTATTGTCCTATAGTTTTGTTTCTTTGACACCTCTTTGCTTTTTGTATCAGTTTAATACTGGCCTTCTAGAATGAGTTTGGAAGTATTCCCTCCTCTATTATTTGAAGTGGTTTGAGTAGGATTGGTATTAATTCTTTAAATGTTTAGTAGAATTCAGCAGTGAAGCCATTGGGCCTGGGCTTTTCTTTACTGGGAGACTTTTTATTATAGCTTTGATCCCATTACTTGTTATTGGTAGGTTGTAGATATTTTTTCATGATTCAATCTTTGTAGATTGTATGTGCTTAGGAATTTATCCACTTCCCCTACATTTTCCAAGTTAGCAGTGTATAATTGCTCATGGTAGCCACTAACAATCTTTACGTTTCTGTAGTATTAGTTGTAATGTCTTTTTTTTCGTCTCTGATTTTATTTCCCTGGGTCTTCTCCCTTTTTTCTTTGTTAGTCTAGCTAAAGGTTGTCAATTTTGTTTATCCTTTCAGAAAAACAACTTTTTGTTTAATCTTTTGTATTCTTATTTCAAATTCATTAATGTGTGTTCTGATCATTTTTATATCTTCCACTAATTTCAAATTTGGTTTGCTCTGGATTTTCCAGTTCTTTAAGATGCATTATTGTGTTGTTTATTTGAAGTTTTTCTTCTTTCTTGATGTAGGCAATTATAGCTATAAACTTCTCTCTAGTACTGCTTTTGCTGTATCCCATAGGTTTTAATATGTTATGTTTTTATTATCACAAGTTTCTAGAAGTTTTTCAGTTTCCTTCTTAATTTCTTCATTGACCCACTGGTTCTTCAGGAACATATTGTTTAATTTCCATTTGTAAATATCTATTAGGTCCATTTATTTTGTAGTCCAGACTAGGTCTGATTTTTCTTTGTCAATTTTCTTTCTGGGACATATGTTCAATGCTGAAAGTGGGATGTTGAAGTTCCCAGCTATTATTGTATTTAGGTCTATCTTTTCAGCTGTAATAATATTTGCTTTATATATCTGGGTGCTCCAGTGGAGGGTGCATATGTACTTAGAACCATTGTATCCTCTTGCTGAATTGACCCCTTTATCATTATATAATGACTTTTTTCTCTTACAATTTTTGTTTTGAAATCTATTTTGTCTGATGTAAGTAAGTATAGCTATTCCTGTGCTTTTTTGGTTTCCTTTCCCGTGGAATATTTTTTTCCATTCATTTATTTTTGGCCTATATGTATCTTTATAGATAAAGTGTGCTTCTTGTAGGCAACAGATCACTGGGTCTTGCTTGTTCATCCATTAGGCAACTCTGTGTCTTTTTATTGGAGAATTTAGTCCATTTCCATTCAATGTTATTATTGATACGTAAACACACCTAGCATTTTGTTATTTGTTTTCTAGTTGTTTTCAAGTCTTCTTTTCTTCCTCCGTATCTTCCTTTTAGTAAAAGTGATTTTCTCTGGCGGTATAATTTCTTGCTTTTTTTGTGTGTGTATCCATTGTGTTTTTCAACATGAGGTTATTATGAGGTTTGCAGATACTATCTTAAAACCCATTATTTTAAACTGATGAAAACATAATTGCATAAACAAACACACAAAAAACTAATAAAAACTCTACACTGTAACATTATCTCCCAAGTTTTTAACTTTTTATTGCCTCTCTTTATGTCTTATTGTACTGTGTATGTCTTGAAAAGTTGTGGTTATTGATTTTGTTTGGTTCATTTAGTCTTTCTACTTAAGATAAGAGTAGTTTCACACCACAATTAACAGTGTTACACTATTCTGGGGGTTTTGTGTGTTTACTATTAGCAGTGAGTTTTGGTCCTTCTGATGATTTCTTATTGCTGATTAATGTCCTTTCCTTTCAGATTGAAGAACTCCCTTTAGCTTTTTTTTGTAGGGCAGGTCTGGTGCTAATGAAATTCCTCAGTTTTTGTTTCTCCTTCTTGCTTGAAGGATATTTTTGCCAGATATACTATTCTAGAGTAAAAGTTGTTTTTCTTCAGTACTCTAAATATGTCATACCATTCTCTCCTGGCCTGTAAGGTTTGCACTGAAAGCTTTCCATCTGCTGTCAGATATATTGTAGCTCCATTGTATGTTATTTGCTTCTTTTCTCGTGTTGCTTTTAAGATCCTTTCTTTATTCTTGACCTTCAAGAGTTTGGTTATTAAATGCCTGGAGGTAGTCTGTTTTGGGTTAAATCTGCTTGGTGTTCTATAACCTTTCTGTACTTGGATGTTGATATCTTTTCCCAGGTTTGGGAAGTTCTCAGATATTATTCTTTTGAATAAACTTTCTACCCTATCTGTTTCTCTGCCTCCTACTGAAGACCAATAACTCTTAGATTTGCCCTTTTGAGGCTATTTTCTGTATCTTGTATGTGTGCTTTATTCTTTTTAATTTTTTGGCTTAACTGGTTGTATTTTCAAACATCCTATCATGAAGCCCACTGATCCTTTCTTCTGCTTTATCAGTTCTGCTATTAAGAGACTCATACATTCTTCAGTATGTCAATTTTTCAGCTCCAGAATTTCTGCTTCTTTTTAATAATTTTAATATCATTGTTAAATTTATCTAATAAAATTCTGAATTGCTGCTCTGTGTTACCTTGAATTTTTTTTTAGTTTCCTCGAAACACCCACTTTGAATTCTCAGTCTGAAAAGTCACATATCTCTGTTTTTCCAGGATTGGTCCTTGGTGCCTTATTTAGTTCATTTGGTGAGGTCATTTTTTTCCTAAATGGTCTTGATACTTGTAGCTGTTTATCATTGTTTGGGCATTGAAGAGTTAAGTATTTATTTATTTGTTATACTTTAAGTTCTAGGGTACATGTGCCCAACGTGCAGGTTTGTTACATACGTATACCTGTGCTGTGTTGGTTTGCTGCATCCATTAACTCATCATTTACATTAGGTATTTCTGCTAATGCTATCCCTCCCCAAACCCCCACCCCATGACAGGCCCCAGTGTGTGATGTTCCCTGCCCTGTGTCCAGGTGTTCTCATTGTTCAGTTCCCACCTATGAGTGAGAACAGGTGTTGTTTGGTTTTCTGTCCTTGCAATAGTTTGCTCAGAATGATGGTTTCCAGCTTCATCCATGCCACCACAAAGGACATGAACTCATCTTTTTGTATGGCTGCATAGCATTCCACGGTGTACATGTGCCACATTATTTTTTTAGGTTATACTAAGTTTTTTAAATTTTATTTTTTCTTTATTATACTTTAAGTTCTAGGGTACATGTGCACAATATGCAGGTTTGTTACGTATGTATACATGTGCCGTGTTGGTTTGCTGCACCCATTAGCTCATCATTTACATTAAGTATTTCTCCTAATGCTATCCCTCCCCCATTCCCCCACCCCGTGACAAGCCCTGGTGTGTGATGTTCCCTGCCCTGTGTCCAAGTGTTCTCATTGTTCAGTTCCCACCTATGAGTGAGAACATGTGGTGTTTGGTTTTCTGTCCTTGTGATAGTTTGCTCAGAATGATGATTTCCGGCTTCATCCATGTCGCTACAAAGGAAATGAACTCATCCTTTTTTATGGCTGCATAGTATTCCATGGTGTGTATGTGCCACATTTTCTTAATCCAGTCTATCATTGATGGACATTTGGGTTGGTTCCAAGTCTTTACTATTGTGAATAGTGCCACAGTAAACACATGTGTGCATGTGTCTTTATAGGAGCATGATTTATAATCCTTTGCGTATATACCCAGTAATAGGATCACTAGGTCAAATGGTATTTCTAGTTCTAGATCCTTGAGGAATCGCCACACCGTCTTCCACAATTTTTGAACTAGTTTACACTCCCAAAAGTGTAAAAGCATTCCTATTTCTCCATATCCTCTCCAGCATCTGTTGTTTCCTGACTTTAAGGATTGCCATTCTAACTGGTGTGAGATGGTATCTCATTGTGGTTTTGATTTGCATTTCTCTGATGGCCAGTCATGATGAGCATTTTTTCATGTGTCTTTTGGCTGCATAAATGTCTTCTTTTGAGAACTATCTTTTCATATGGTTTGCCCACTTTTTGATGGGGTTGTTTGATTTTTTTTTCTTGTAAATTTGTTTGAGTTCTTTGTAGGTTCTGGATATTAGCCCTTTGTCCAATGGGTAGATTGCAAAAATTTTCTCCCATTCTGTAGGTTGCCTGTTCACTCTGATGGTAGTTTCTTTTGCTGTGGAGAAGCTCTTTAGTTTAATTAGATCCCATTTGTCAATTTTGGCTTTTGTTGCCATTGCTTTTGGTGTTTTAGTCATGAAGTCCTTGCCCATTCCTATGTCCTGAATGGTATTGCCTAGGTTTTCTTCTAGGGTTTTTATGGTTTTAGGCCTAACATTTAAGTCTTTAATCCATCTTGAATTAATTTTTGTATAAGGTGTAAGGAAGGGATCCAGTTTCAGCTTTCTACATATGGCTAGCCAGTTTTCCCAGCACCATTTATTAAATAGGGAATCCTTTCCCCATTGCTTGTTTTTGTCAGGTTTGTCAAAGATCAGATAGTTGTAGATATGTGGCATTATTTCTGAGACCTCTGTTCTGTTCCATTGATCTATATCTCTGTTTTGGTACCATTACCATACTGTTCTGATTACTCTAGCCTTGTAGTATAGTTTGAAGTCAGGTAGCATGATGCCTTCAGCTTTGTTCTTTTGGCTTAGGATTTTCTTGGCAATGCAGGCTCTTCTTTCATTCCATGTGGACTTTAAAGTAGTTTTTTCCAATTCTGTGAAGAAAGTCATTGGTAGCTTGATGGGGATGGCATTGAATCTATAAATTACCTTGGGCAGTATGGCCATTTTCACGATATTGATTCTTCCTAACCATGAGCATGGGAAGTTCTTCCATTTGTTTGTGTCCTCTTTTATTTCGTTGAGCAGTTGTTTGTAGTTCTCCTTGAAGAGGTCCTTCACATCCCTTGTAAATTGGATTCCTAGGTATTTTATTCTCTTTGAAGCAACTGTGAATGGAAGTACACTCATGATTTGGCTCTGTTTGTCTGTTATTGGTGTATAAGAATGCCTGGGATTTTTATACATTGATTTTGTATCCTGAGACTTTGCTGAAGTTGCTTATCAGCTTAAGGAGATTTTGGGCTGAGACGACGAGGTTTTCTAAGTATACGATCATGTCATCTGCAAACAGGGACAATTTGACTTCCTCTTTTCCTAATTGAATATCCCTTATTTCTTTCTCTTGCCTGATTGCCCTGGCCAGGACTTCCAACACTATGTTGAATAGGAATGGTGAGAGAGGGCATCCCTGTCTTGTGCGTTTTCAAAGGGAATGTTTCCAGTTTTTGCCCTTTCGGTATGATATTGGCTGTGGGTTTGTCATAGATAGCTCTTATTATTTTGAGATACGTGCCATCAATACCTAGTTTATTGAGAGTTTTTAGCATGAATGGCTGTTGAATTTTGTTGAAGGCCTTTTCTGCATCTATTGAGATAATCGTGTGGTTTTTGTCTTTGGTTCTGTTTATGTGATGGATTACATTTATTGATTTGCATATGTTGAACCACCCTTGCATCCCAGGGATGAAGCCAACTTGATCTTGGTGGATAAACTTTTTGATGTGCTGCTGGTTTCTGTTTGCCAGTATTTTCTTGAGGATTTTTGCATCGATGTTCAACAGAGATATTGGTCTAAAATTCTCTTTTTTTGTTGTGTCTCTGCCAGGCTTTGGTATCAGGATGATGCTGGTCTCATAAAATGAGTTAGGGAGGATTCCCTCTTTTTCTATTGATAGGGGTAGTTTCAGAAGGAATGGTACCAGATCCTTTTTGTACCTCTGGTAGAATTCGGCTGTGAATCCGTCTGGTCCTGGACTTTTTTTGGTTGGTAGGCTATTATTGCCTCGGTTTCAGAGCCTGTTATTGGTCCATTCAGCAATTCAACTTCTTCCTGGTTTAGTCTTGGGAGGGTGTATGTGTCCAGGAATTTATCCATTTCTTCTAGATTTTCTAGTTTATTTGCATAGAGGTGTTTATAGTATTCTCTGATGGTAGTTTGTATTTCTGTGGGATCAGTGGTGATATCCCCTTTATCATTTTTTATTGCATCTATTTGATTCTTCTGTCTTTTCTTCTTTATTAGTCTTGCTAGAGGACTATCAATTTTGTTGATCTTTTCAAAAAACTAGCTCCTGGATTCATTGATTTTTTTAAGGGTTTTTTGTGTCTCTATCTCCTTCAGCTCTGCTCTGATCTTAGTTATTTCTTGCCTTCTGCTAGCTTTTGAATGTGTTTATTCTTGCTTCTCTAGTTCTTTTAATTGTGATGTTAGGGTGTCAATTTTAGATCTTTCCTGCTTTCTCTCGTGGGCATTTAGTGCTATAAATTTCCCTCTACACACTGCTTTGAATGTGTCCCAGAGGTTCTGGTATGTTGTGTCTTTGTTCTCATTGGTTTCAAAGAATGTCTTTATTTCTGCCTTCATTTCGTTATATACCCAGTAGTCCTTCAGAAGCAGGTTGTTCAGTTTCCATGTAGTTGTGTGGTTTTGAGTGAGTTTCTTAATCCTGAGTTCTAATTTTATTGCACTGTGGTCTGAGAGACAGTTTGTTGTAATTTCTGTGCTTTTGCATTTGCTGAGGAGTGTTTTACTTCCAACTATGTGGTCAATTTTGGAGTAAGTGCAATGTGGTGCTGAGAAGAATGTATATTCTGTTGATTTCGGGTGGAGAGTTCTGTAGATGTCTATTAGGTCTCCTTGTTGCAGAGCTGAGTTCAAGTCCTGGATATCCTTGTTAACCTTCTGTCTCGTTGATCTGTCTAAAGTTGACAGTGGTGTGTTAAAGTCTCCCATTATTATTGTGTGAGAGTCTAAGTCTCTTTGTAGGTCTCTAAGGACTTGCCTTATGAATCTGGGTGCTCTTGTATTGGGTGCACATATATTTAGAATAGTTAGCTCTTCTTGTTGAATTGATCCCTTTACCATTATGTAATGGCCTTCTTTGTCTCTTTTGATCTTTGTTGGTTTAAAGTCTGTTTTATCAGAGACTAGGATTGCAACCCCTGCTTTTTTTTTTTTTTTTGCTTTCTATTTCCTTGGTAGATCTTCCTCCATCCCTTTATTTTGAGCCTATGTGTGTCTCTGCATGTGAGATGAGTCTTCTGAATACAGCACACTGATGGGTCTTCATTCTTTATGCAATTTGCCAGTCTGTGTCTTTTAATTGGAGCATTTAGCCCATTTACATTTAAGGTTAATATTGTTATATGTTAATTTGATCCTGTCATTATGATGTTAGCTGGTTATTTTGCCCGTTAGTTGATGCAGTTTCTTCCTAGCATCGATGGTCTTTTTACTTTGGCATGTTTTTGCAGTGGCTGGTACCGGTTGTTCCTTTCCATGTTTAGTGCTTCCTTCAGGAGCTCTTGTAAGGCAGGCCTGGTAGTGACAAAATCTCTCAGCATTTGCTTGTCTGTAAAGGATTTTATTTCTCCTTCACTTATGAAACTTAGTTTGGCTGGATATGAAATTCTGGGTTGAACATTCTTTTCTTCAAGAACGTTGAATATTGGCCCCCACTCTCTTCTGGCTTGTAGGGTTTCTGCCGAGAGATCCGCTGTTAGTGTGATGGGCTTCCCTTTGTGGGTCAACCCAACCTTTCTCTCTGGCTGCTCTCAGCCTTTTTTCCTTCATTTTAACCTTGGTGAATCTGACAATTATGTGTCTTGGGGTTGCTCTTCTCGAGGAGTATCTTTGTGATGTTTTCTGTATTTCCTGAATTTGAATGTTGGCCTATCTTGCTAGGTTGGGGAAGTTCTCCTGGGTAATATCCTGCAGAGTGTTTTCCAGCTTGGTTCCATTCTCCCTGTCACTTTCAGGTACACCACTCAGACGTAGATTTGGTCTTTTCACATAGTCCCTTATTTCTTGGAGGCTTTGTTCATTTCTTTTTACCCTTTTTTCTCTAAACTTCTCGCTTCATTTCATTAATTTGATCTTCAATCACTGACACCCTTTCTTCCACTTGATCGAATTGGCCACTGAAGCTTGTGCATGTATCACGTGGTTCTCATGCCATGGTTTTCAGCTCCATCAGGTCATTTACGGTCTTCTCTGTGATGTTTATTCTAGTTAGCCATTCATCTAATCTTTTTTCAAGGTTTTTAGCTTCTCTGGGATGGGTTTGAACATCCTCCTTTAGCTCGGAGAAGTTTGTTATTACTGATCATCTGAAGCCTTCTTCTCTCAACTCGTCAAAGTCATTCTCCGTCCAACTTTGTTCCCTTGCTGGCGAGGAGCTGTGTTCCTTTGGAGGAGAAGAGGCACTCTGATTTTTAGAATTTTCAGCTTTTCTGCTCTGGTTTCTCCCCATCTTTGTGGTTTTATCTACCTTTGGTGTTCGATGATGGTGATGTACAGATGGGGTTTTGGTGTGGATGTCCTTTCTCTTTGTTGGTTTTCCTTCTAACAGTCAGGTCCCTCAGCTGCAGGTCTGTTGGAGTTTGCTGGAGGTCCATTCCAGACCCTGTTTGCCTGGGTATCACTAGTGGAGGCTTGCAGAACAGCAATGTTGCTTCCTGATCCTTCCTCTGGAAGCTTCATCTCAGAGGGCCACCCTGTCGTATGAGGTGTCAGTCGGCCCCTACTGGGAGGTGCCTCTCAGTTAGGCTACTCGGGGGTCAGGGACCCACTCGAGGAGGCAGTCTGTCCGTTCTCAGATCCGTGCTGGGAGAACCACTACTCTCTTCAAAGCTGTTAGACAGGGATGTTTAAGTTTCTGCTGCCTTTTGTTCAGCTATGCCCTGTCCCCAGAGGTGGAGTCTACAGAGGCAGGCAGGCCTCCTTGAGCTGCAGTGGGCTCCACCCAGGTCAAACTTCCCAGCAGCTTTATTTACCCACTCAAGCCTCAGCAATGGCAGACTCCCCTCCCCCAACCTCACTGCCACCTTTCAGTTTGATCTCAGACTGCTGTGCTAGCAGTGAGTGAGGCTCCATGGGCGTGGGACCCTCTGAGCCATGCATGGGATATAATCTACTGGTGTGCCATTTGCTAAGACCATAGGAAAAGCGCAGTATTAGGGTGGGAGTATCCCAGTTTTCCAAGTACCATCTGTCACAGCTTCCCTTGGCTAGGAAACAGAATTCTCTGACTGCTTGTGCTTCCTGGGTGATGCAATGCCCCACCCTGCTTTGGTTCATGCTCCATGGGCTGCACCCACTGTCCGACAAGCCCCAGTGAGATGAACCCAGTACCTCAGTTGGAAATGCAGAAATCACCTGTCTTCTGCATTGCTCACGCTGGGAGCTGTAGACTGGAGCTGTTCCTATTCAGCCATCTTGGAACCTCCCACCAACAATGTCTTTTTGTCCTTTTTGATCTATGTTGGTTTAAAGTCTGTTTTGTCTGAAACTCAGATTGCAACCCCTGCTTTTTTCTGTTTTCCATTTGCTTGGTCGATTTTTCTCCATCCCTTTATTTTGAGCCTATGTGTGTCATTGCATGTGAAATCTGTCTCTTGAAGGCAGCATGCCAATGGGTCTTGCTTTTTTATCCAGCTTGCCACTCTGTGCCTTTTAGGTAGGGCATTTAGCCCATTTATATTGAAGGTTAGTATTAATATGTGTGAATTTAATCCTGTCGTCATGATGTTAGCTGGTTATTTTGCAGACTTGTTTATGTGGTTGCTTTATAATGCCACTGGCCTGTGTATGTCAGTGTGTTTTTGTAGTGGCTGGTAACAATCTTTTCATATTAAGTGCTCTTATCAGGAGCTCTTGCAAGGCAGGTCTGGTGGTGACAAATTCTCATAGCATTTGCTTATCTGAAAAGGATCTTATTTCTCCTTTATTTATGAAGCTTAGTTTGGCTGGTTATGAAATTCTGGGTTGGAAATTCTTTTCTTTAAAAATTTTGAATATTGGCCTTCACATCTCTTTGGCTTGTAGGGGTTCTGGCTGAAAGGCCTGTCATTAGTCTGATGGATTTCCCTTTGTAGGTGAGCTGACCTTTCTCTCTAGCTGCCTTTAACATTTTTCATTTCATTTCAACCTTGGAGAGTATCTGATAATTATGTGTCTTTGGGGTGGTCTTCCTATGGGGTATCTTACTGGCATTCTGTACATTTCCTATATTTGAATGTTGGCTTCTCTAGCTAGGTTGGGGAAGTTCTCATGGATAATATCCTGAAATATGTATTCCAAGTTGCTTCCATTCTCTTCATCTCTTTCAGGGACACGAATGAGGCATAGATTTGGTCTCTTTATGTAATCCCATATTTCTCAGAGGTTTTGTTCATTCCTTTTTATTCTTGATTTTTTTCTGTTCTTGTCTGACTGTTTTATTTCAGAAAGCCAGTCTTCAAGCTATGAGATACTTTCCTCCACTTGGTCTGTTCTGCTATTAATACTTGGGATTGCATTATGAAATTCTTTTAATGTGCCTTTCAGCTCTATCAGGTCAGTTACATTCTTTTCTATACTGACTATTTTGTCTGTCAGCTCGTGCATTTTTTTATTGTGATCCCTAGAGTCCTTGGATTAGGTTTCAACATACTCCTGTAGCTCAATGATTTTCATTTCTATCCATAGTCTGAGTTCTGCTTCTGTCATTTCAGCTATTTCAGCCTAGTTCAGAACCCTTGTTGGAGAGGTAATGAGGTCATTTGGAGGAAAGAAGGCACTCTGACTTTTTGAGTTGCCGTGGTTCTTTCACTTGTGTTTTCTCATCTTTGTGGGCTTACTTTCCTTCAATCTTTGAGGTTGCTAACCTTTGAATTTTCTTCTTTTATCCTAGTTGATGACCTTAAGGGTTTGAGTGTGGTATAAGGTGGCTTCAGCCCACTGGCTTCATTTCTGGAAGATTTTATGGGCCCAGTGTTCAGCTCCCAACTCCTGAACTACCTGTGCTAACTCTGGGGAATTTGTATTGGGCCCAGACTTTGTTCTCTGGCTCCTTGAGGTTAAGAATTCACTGCTCTGGGGGGTGTAAGGTGCTCGCAGAACGTTGGTCACTACACTCCAATGGGTGGTGCCAGCCAAAGAGTTTTATAGTGCAGTGACAGCAGGATTCTCATTTGCATGTGCCAGCAGCAGCAGTAGCAGCAGCATAGTGGGGTGCACGCTCATCAACTGCAGCAGGGTGCTGTTGGGTGCCAGTGTGCCTGCCCCCCTGTGGGCATTCACCACAGTGGCAGAGGCAACACAGCTCAGGGAAGGGTAGGGGACTGCTGCTGGTGACTGTGTATGTGGTTGCATTGGTGATGGTGTTGCCTTGGGAGCACTGGTGGGCTCAGGTCTGTGCCTTCTCTGTATTGCATGAGCAGGAGTGGTCACTCAAGGCAGGAGAGGATCTGCTGTTCTCTGTACCTAGTTTCACTCCCACGGCAGTGTTGGCACAAGGGCAGGGTAGGGCACTGGTGGTGGGAGTGGAGCTCACTGGCTGTGTGCCCACCAAGGCTTTTTCTAAATGGTGGTCAGCAGCGGGAGGGAGGCTGACTGCAGTCTTGCTGCAGCAGTGACAGGGTGGGGTGTATGCACACATGCATGTGGGTTGGACAAGTAAAGCAAAACCCGTCCCCACAGACATG
Source organism: Pan paniscus (assembly GCF_029289425.2). NCBI lineage: Eukaryota > Metazoa > Chordata > Mammalia > Primates > Hominidae > Pan > Pan paniscus. Next base: position 25,865,815 of record NC_073266.2, on the reverse strand, counting down.
CTCCAGCCAAGCGATGTGGGGAGTTGCTGTGGGCCCAAGGGAAGCTATAGTTTGAGGAGGGAGTATGCGGGCTGGTGCTTTGCCGTGGGGGCCTCCCTGTGCTGGAGCCCTCTTCCAGTCAGGCAGGGTCCACCAGCACAGAAGCTATGACCCAAGGCTGCCCTGCAAGCAGGCATGACCAGGCTGGGGCCCCAGGACTTTCAGATTGTAAAGTCAAATGGTGAGAATAATTTATTTTCCTGAAATGATGACTTAAAATTAGTGGAATGGGCAGCAAGTGAAGTTCATTAGCATCTAAATAGAATTTGTTTTTGCCTTGCATGGAGGAAACTTAGGCACACATAGTGAGGGAGTTTCAAATTGTATTCTCCCCCAATAGTTCACTTTTCAATCTCAGGATGCTCTTTAATTAAAAATTCAACAGGATTTTAGGCCAGGCACGGTGGCTCACACCTGTAATCCCTGCACTTTGGGAGGCCAAGGTGGATGAATCACTTGAGGTCAGGAGTTCAAGACCAGCCAGGCCAACATGGTGAAACCCTGTCTGTACTAAAAATAGAAAAATTGGCTGGGCATGGTGGCGCATGCCTGTAATCCCAGCTACTCGGAAGACTGAAGCAGAAGAATCACTTGAACCTGGGAGGCAGAGGTTGCAGTGAGCTGAGACTGTGCTACTGCACTCTAGCCTGGGTGACAGAGTGAGACTCCTTCTCAAAAACGAAAAAAAATTAAACAGGATTTTAAATTAAACCTAAATGGCAGGACAAGGTGTCCTCCAGAGCATGCACCCAAATTGAGTAAACCTCCAAGAGATCTCTCAATGGACTAAACTTTCTGTAAGATGTTTGAGAGTGCCTTCTAATCATAAGTGTAAAAAAGTAGTTAAAATCTGTTTGAAAATTAAAATTAAACATAGAACCCTGAAAATCTCTATGCAACTTTATCCCACAGAAATTTTGAAAAACAAAACAGAGCACACTCCGTTGTTATTATAGCTTTAAAATATAGCAGAAATAGTGGCTACATTTTTGAAAATTCAGTAAAGTTCAACTTTCCGAGCCAGAGCTTGCAAAGAGCGTAGTTGAGAAGTAGCCCCCAGAAGGGTGTGGCTAACACAGCCTCTGACTTCAGAGTCAGGAGAGCAAAAGGCCTTGCCTACTGCAACTTATTCATGTGAATCAATAACTCTTGTGTTTACCAACATTTTAAACAAACTTGACCATCTAGAGAAGAGTGGGCAGAAATAGTACTGTGAGGAATGATCTTCCTGTGGTTGTAAAAGCACAATGATCTTGTATAATTTAGTCTATCCTGCCTTTGTAAACTTTGAAAGCATGACGTCTTTATATCATGATCTAATAATAGCTATTATGATGACTCTTCATTGTCATGAAAAAATATAATTAGGTTTTCATATGGTCTAAGAAGGTAGGAAAACGATGTAAAGATTTGTGAAGGATGTTAACTAAAATAGTTAAAATGAGTCCAGCCATTATGAGCTTAACTCAGGTACCTGGAACATTGGCTTATATGGAACATTAAATTTCTGAAAAAAGCTCAAAAAATGGGACATGCATGTACATATTCCTACCATGAATCTGACTCCACAGGGCTACAAAATATTTAACCTTCATTTCAGGAGTGCTAGTGTGCTTCAGGTAGGTTTCATACAGTTTATTTGTCCTGACAAAAAATCACCCTATCAGCCTTCTCATGAGCATCCAGTGACAGAGATGTGGAAAAGAACCTTCTGTGGGGAGAGTAAAGTTTGAAACAGTGAGGAACAGAGGATGATGTTCGAGAAGCCACAGGAGGAGACACCAGTGGACACCAGCAAGGAGAGGAGCCAGGGAGAAGGAAATGGGGAGGACATTCCTCAAGGGGCAGCTCTGAGCTCCGCAGCTTTGGGGGCCATGGAGTCACAAGAGCTTAAGATGTCCCTTCAGCACCAGCTGGGCATGGGCAACAGTGAGAGGAGAGGGTGGCAGCTATGACATCAGTGTTTGTGTCTTTACCTGCACATGGGGAGAAAATTCCATCTGTTTCCCATAAGTAGGGCCATCTTTGAACAGAAGAGGCAGTTGTGTGTTTCCACAAATGTGGCGACATACATTGTAGGACACACCAAGACTTTGCTATAGCCCAGCCATAGGCTCTTAGACTTTGGCGGGTTGTTCTCTTCCCCCTATCCCTTCATTTCTTCTGTCCACCAAAATGTATTGAGATCATCCTGGGAGCCAGACACTGGTAGGTGCTGGGGATATAGGCAGGAATGTGATTTCATGAGAGACAAGAAAGCCTGACCTTGCTGCCACAGAAATTTCATTGCACTGTGAGACAGAGATGTGCCAATAGAAAGATCCACATAAGAAGCATAAGAAGAAGCATAAGAAGAGCATAAGAAGCATTAGAACGGGCGTGAAAGTCCATCCAGGGGACACTTTTAACCCAAATTTGAGAGGCCAGGAGAGCTTCCTGGAGAAAGTGACATGTAAGGCAAGACCTGAAAGACAAACCCAATTACCTGGGGAGGTGAGGAAGGAAGAGGGACAGGTGTTCCAAGAAAGGCAGATAGCATATTGAGGGGAGCAGTGGGAAAGAGAAGGGGAACTGCAGGAACTGAAGTGATCCCCACCACCAGAGCATGGAGTGTGAGTGAAAAGTCTGCAGAGGGCTGGTGACAGGGACCTCTGAACACGGGAGGCCAGACAGTATTCTAAGATAAACGGGAAGCCATTGCAAAGTTTCACCCAGAGGAGTAATGTGATCAGATTTGCATCTTAGAACAGTTGTTTTGGCACTTCTGACTGGAAGGGCAAGAATGGCCAGTGTTGTTGTTACCTGAAGGGTAAATGTGGCCCACAATGTGAAATGCAGTGAAGAAACAGACATATGCATATATGTAAGTAAATATAATCGAGGTATATTTAGCAGACAGAATCAATAGACTTGGTGAGTGATGGACTGGATGTGTGAGGAGTCTAGATCACTTCCAGGTTGCTGATTTGGACAACTCAGTACTAATCAATGAAAAAGAAGATCCACAGGGAGGAACTTGTCTAAGGGGTGAGGTGGGGCTGAACAGCTGCGTTTGAGACTGGAGAAGTGTGTGCTGGGCATGGGATGCACAAGTGGAAATGCCTTTGGGTCTGCAGCTCAGACGTGGGCATGACGAGCATAGAGATAGAGAGGCCCCAGGCTGCCAGGTGAGTGTGATCCCCAGGTGATGGTGTCAGCTGAGAAGGGAAGGAAGCCCCTGTGAGGACACTGAAATGGCGAGGGCAGACAACAGGGAGTCCACAGGAGACAGGAAAGGAAGAACTAGAGGGAGGAGCCAAGCCAGGCATGTGTGGTGACATAGGAACCCAGGGAGAGGACATCTCAAGATTGAGGGGACGCTGCACAACAGGACTATGTGGTTTTTGGCCACATCCACAGGAAGTCACAACAGGCAAGGAAAAGAAACTGGCAATCAGACATGGAGTTGAGGAGTGAATCAGAGAGGAGATGGGCAGGGACAGCAGGGTGAGGCCTCTTTCTGAGGAAGTTTGGCTAAAGGATAGATCAGCTGGGACACATGCTGGAAGGGTGTATGGGGTGGAGGGAGGAACAGGGGAGGGCAGGAGAGCCTTGAGCCTGAGAGAAGAGTCTCCTAGAATAGAGAAGCCGAGGTTAAAATTGTGGGAGAGAGTGGGGATAACTGAGTGACAGATAATCAGGAGAACAGAAGGAGCTCCAGAATCATGACAGAGAGATGACCTTTGCCAAGAGCACAGCCCCCTCCCCTGTGACAGAGGGGTAGGACAAAACAATTGGTGTTCAAGTGTTGGTTTAACTATGTCCTTTAAAACATTTCTCCACAGACACTGCCCAAAGCAGTCCTTCACTACAGTGGCAGATACACCTGCAAATCTTCGCCTAAAACAGTGACCTGACCAAGCTAACTGCTGCTGCCTGGAACACTGTCCTTACTTTAGAAATGTCGACCAGATTGTAGGATACCCAAACAACCTTTTCAAGCAGAAAGCAAACAGATTAAGAAAGTAGCCAGATGAGTTAGCGAGCCCAACAGTGACTTTTGTTTCTTTCTTTCCCTGTTCCCTTTTCTTTTCATGATAGGAAAGGCTGGACAGGGATGCATTGCAAAAGCAGTGATCTAGCTTATCTTGCCACCACCCAGGATGGCCCAGGATGTGGGTTCTCCTTGAATGAATGTTTGGCAGTCTGCCAGCCTGACATGGTCTGCCTCCTTCTTTGGTCTGAGCTTGCCCACTGCTTAGAAAGGGCCATGGGCAGTTCTGGCAGGGAGTTTTCCCAACATTGAGAAGGTGACATTTCTACTCCCCATTGCAGTCTGCACCTCTGACCTGTGGTCAGCAGACAGGACAGAGGCACTCAGTAGACAGAGCTCAGAGGACAGCACTCAGTCCCGGCGGAAGGTTCAATGTCCAGCTTTGCACCCACCCCATGTGACCACAAGCAGGCTCCATGACCTTGTGGGTCAGTTTCCTCACCCTGTTCAGGAGGAATTGTACTACCATCCTGTTAGGAAATTTGTGAGGATCACCGCGTTACTCATGTAAGGTCTTTGGAAAGTGTCATGTTACTGTTTATTAACTGCTTGTTGGTGGCCTGGCTGAGCCACATCCTTTATGAAAACCAGAACCCTTCAGCAGGTGTGGATGTCTGTGCAGCCTGAGACCCTTGTGTGAACAGCCTTCTGGCAGCTGTTTTTTCCCCTTGCCACAATCAGTGCCTCCCTGTCCCCAGGCATTGCTTTCTCTGCTGGGTGCTGGGTGCTCCACTGTTTTCCTACACCTCAGTTGTCTACAGGTGTATGTCTGTTCTGGAATCTAACTGAGGTGGCATCGATAGCAGTTCTGCTGTGGCACTGCCCTTCTTCTTAGGTTGTCTTTTGAGAGCAAGAGAGGTCCCTTCACATACCCCAAGAACTTACCTGCATTTGCCCACATAGTCTCCATTTAGAAAATGGGAAAAGTCACATCTGCCTACCTGCCAATGGGGTAAGAGGTAAGTTTCTTGTTGAAATCTGAACAGAAAAATATGACCAATTCTATACCCATTGAAGACATGTATGAGAAATTAAAACAATTCTTTTTTTTTATACTTTAAGTTTTAGTGTACATGTGCACAATGTGCAGGTTTGTTACATATATATACATGTGCCATGTTGGTGTGCTGCACCCATTAACTCGTCATTTAACATTAGATATATCTCCTAATGCTATCCCTCCCCCATCCCCCCACCTCACAACAGGCCCCAGTGTGTGATGTTCCCCTTCCTGTGTCCATGTGTTCTTATTGTTCAATTCCCACCTATGAGTGAGAACATGTGGTGTAAAACAATTCTTTATGGACTGTACCTCATATAAATTCCTAGAATTAAGTTCTAAAAAAAAATTCAAGGAGGACATAATAATTTTCTATAAATTAGAAAATTCTATACTGTGCAATTAAATAAAATGGCAGCATAGCTTTGAAACTAAAATCAGATAAGGTAAATTGAAGTATGTGATGAATAAAAATACCATAAATTCTGACCAATATGATTTCAAAATATGATATGGTAGATTAACATTGAAAATGCAATAAATAAATTAGCCACCATAAGAGGTTAATAAAGGAAAAATATGATTATTGCAATAGATACAGGAAATTCATGGAATAACATTCACCATATATTTACAGGACAACTACCTTATAAACTTTAAATGACTTATTGCAACCATCTGAATTAATGTTGCTTAAACAGCATGTATCTTGGCTGCTTAAAAACCAGATAAGAATTTCCATAACATTAATTTATTTATAACACCATATTGGGTGTGAACCTATCATAAAGTTCACCCAACTATAAAGGTACACAATTGATGATTTATTAAATTGACACTGTGTGTAGCCATCACCATGATCTAACTTAAAAATGTTTGTTTCTCTGGGGGAGAAGCCAAGATGGCCGAATAGGAACAGCTCTGGTCTATAGCTCCCAGCATGAGCGACGCAGAAGACGGGTGATTTCTGCATTTCCATCTGAGGTACCGGGTTCATCTCACTAGGGAGTGCCAGACAGTGGGCGCAGGACAGTGGGTGCAGCACACCGTGCACGAGCCAAAGCAGGGTGAGGCATTGCCTCACTCGGGAAGCACAAGGGGTCAGGGAGTTCCCTTTCCTGGTCAAGGAAAGGAATGACAGACGGTACTTGGAAAATCGGGTCAGTCCCACCCGAATACTGCGCTTTTCTGACGGGCTTAGGAAACGGCACACCAGGAGATTATATCCCGCACATGGCTCAGAGGGTCCTACGCCCACGGAGTTTTGCTGATTGCTAGCACAGCAGCCTGAGATCAAACTGCAAGGCGGCAGCAAGGCTGGGGGAGGGGCGCCCGCCATTGCCCAGGCTTGCTTAGGTAAACAAAGCAGCCAGGAAGCTCAAACTGGGTGCAGCCCACCACAACTCAAGGATGCCTGCCTGCCTCTGTAGGCTCCACCTCTGGGGGCAGGGCACAGACAAACAAAAAGACAGCAGTAACTTCTGCAGACTTAAATGTCCCTGTCTGACAGCTTTGAAGAGAGCAGTGGTTCTCCCAGCACACAGCTGGAGATCTGAGAACAGGCAGACTGCCTCCTCAAGTGGGTCCCTGACCCCTGACCCCCAAGCAGCCTAACTGGGAGGCACCCCCCAGTAGGGGCAGGCTGACATCTCACATGGCCGGGTACTCCTCTGAGACAAAACTTCCAGAGGAACGATCAGACAGCAGCATTCGCGGTTCACGAAAATCCGCTGTTCTGCAGACACCGCTGCTGATACCCAAGCAAACAGGGTCTGGAGTGGACCTAGCAAACTCCAACAGACCTGCAGCTGAGGGTCCTGTCTGTTAGAAGGAAAACTAACAAACAGAAAGGACATCCACACCAAAAACCCATCTGTACGTCACCATCATCAAAGACCAAAAGTAGACAAAACCACAAAGATGGGGAAAAAACAGAGCAGAAAAACTAGAAACTCTAAAAAGCAGAGCGCCTCTCCTCCTCCAAAGGAACGCAGTTCCTCACCAGCAACGGAACAAAGCTGGATGGAGGATGACTTTGACGAGGTGAGAGAAGAAGGCTTCAGATGATCAAACTACTCCGAGCTACAGGAGGAAATTCAAACCAAAGGCAAAGAAGTTGAAAACTTTGAAAAAAATTTAGACAAATGTATAACTAGAATAACCAATACAGAGAAGTGCTTAAAGGAGCTGATGGAGCTGAAAGCCAAGGCTCGAGAACTACGTGAAGAATGCAGAAGCCTCAGGAGCCGATGCGATCAACTGGAAGAAAGGGTTTCAGTGATGGAAGATGAAATGAATGAAATGAAGCGAGAAGGGAAGTTTAGAGAAAAAAGAATAAAAAGAAACCAACAAAGCCTTCAAGAAATATAGGGACTATGTGAAAAGACCAAATCTACGTCTGATTGGTGTACCTGAAAGTGACAGGGAGAATGGAACCAAGTTGGAAAACACTCTGCAGGATATTATCCAGGAGAACTTCCCCAACCTAGCAAGGCAGGCCAACATTCAGATTCAGGAAATACAGAGAATGCCACAAAGATACTCCTCGAGAAGAGCAACACCAAGATGCATAATTGTCAGATTCACCAAAGTTGAAATGAAGGAAAAAATGTTAAGGTCAGCCAGAGAGAAAGGTCGGGTTACCCACAAAGGGAAGCCCATCAGACTAACAGCTGATCTCTCAGCAGAAACTCTACAAGCCAGAAGAGATTGGGGGCCAATATTCAAGCTTCTTAAAGAAAAGATTTTTCAATCCAGAATTTCATATCCAGCCAAACTAAGTTTCATAAGTGAAGGAGAAATAAAATACTTTACAGACAAGCAAATGCTGATAGATTTTGTCACCACCAGGCCTGCCCTAAAAGAGCTCCTGAAGGAAGCACTAAACATGGAAACGAACAACCGGTACCAGCCGCTGCAAAATCATGCCAAAATGTAAAGACCATCAAGACTAGGAAGAAACTGCATCAACTAACGAGCAAAATAACCAGCTAACATCATAATGACAGGATCAAATTCACACATAACAATATTAACTTTAAATGTAAATGGACTAAATGCTCCAATTAAAAGACACAGACTGGCAAATTGGATAAAGAGTCAAGACCCATCAGTGTGCTGTATTCAGGAAACCCATCTCACGTGCAGAGACACACATAGGCTCAAAATAAAAGGATGGAGGAAGATCTACCAAGCAAACGGAAAACAAAAAAAGGCAGGGGTTGCAATCCTACTCTCTGATAAAACAGACTTTAAACCAGCAAAGATCAAAAGAGACAAAGAAGGCCATTACATAATGGTAAAGGGATCAATTCAACAAGAAGAGCTAACTATCCTAAATATACATGCACCCAATACAGGAGCACCCAGATTCATAAAGCAAGTCCTGAGTGACCTACAAAGAGACTTAGACTCCCACACAATAATAATGGGAGACTTCAACAGCCCACTGTCAACATTAGACAGATCAACGAGACAGAAAGTTAACAAGGATATGCAGGAATTGAACCCAGCTCTGCACCAAGCAGACCTAATAGACATCTACAGAACTCTCCACCCCAAATCAACAGAATATACATTCTTTTCAGCACCACACCACACCTATTCCAAAATTGACCACATAGTTGGAAGTAAAGCTCTCCTCAGCAAATGTAAAAGAACAGAAATTATAACAAACTGTCTCTCAGACCACAGTGCAAACAAACTAGAACTCAGGTTTAAAAAACTCACTCAAAACCGCTCAACTACATGGAAACTGAACAACCCGCTCCTGAGTGACTACTGGGTACATAATGAAATGAAAACAGAAATAAAGATGTTCTTTGAAACCAACGAGAACAAAGACACAACATACCAGAATCTCTGGGACACATTCAAAGCAGTGTGTAGAGGGAAATTTATAGCACTAAATTCCCACAAGAGAAAGCAGGAAAGATCTAAAATTGACACCCTAACATCACAATTAAAAGAACTAGAAAAGCAAGAGCAAACACATTCAAAAGCTAGCAGAAGGCAAGAAACAAAATCAGAGAAGAACTGAAGGAAATAGAGACAAAAAAACCCTTTAAAAAATCAATGAATCCAGGAGCTGCTTTTTTGAAAGGATCAACAAAATTGATAGACCACTAGCAAGACTAATAAAGAAGAAAAGAGAGAAGAATCAAATAGACGCAATAAAAAATGATAAAGGGGATATCACCACTGATCCCACAGAAATACAAACTACCGTCAGAGAATACTACAAACACCTCTACACAAATAAACTAGAAAATCTAGAAGAAATGGATAAATTCCTCAACACGTACACTCTCCCAAGACTAAACCAGGAAGAAGCTGAATCTCTGAAGAGACCAATAACAGGATCTGAAATTGTGGCAATAATCAGTAGCTTACCAAACAAAAAGAGTCCAGGACCAGATGGATTCACAGCCGAATTCTACCAGGAGGAACTGGTACCATTCCTTCTGAAACTATTCCAATCAATAGAAAAAGAGGGAATCCTCCCTAACTCATTTTATGAGGCCAGCATCATCCTGATACCAAAACCTGGCAGAAACACAACAAAAAAAGAGAATTTTAGACCAATATCGTTGATGAACATTGATGCAAAAATCCTCAATAAAATACTGGCAAACCAAATCCAGCAGCACATCAAAAAGCTTATCCACCATGATCAAGTGGGCTTCATCCCTGGGATGCAAAGCTGGTTCAATATACGCAAATCAATAAATGTAATCCAGCATATAAACAGAACCAAAGACAAAAACCACATGATTATCTCAATAGATGCAGAAAAGGCCTTTGACAAAATTCAACAACCTTTCATGCTAAAAACTCTCAATAAATTAGGTATTGATGGGACGTATCTCAAAATAATAAGAGCTATGTATGACAAACCCACAGCCAATATCATACTGAATGGGCAAAAACTGGAAGCATTCCCTTTGAAAACTGGCACAAGACAGGGATGCCCTCTCTTACCACTCCTATTCAACATAGTGTTGGAAGTTCTGGCCAGGGCAATTAGGCAGGAGAAGGAAATAAAGGGTATTCAATTAGGAAAAGAGGAAGTCAAATTGTCCCTGTTTGCAGATGACATGATTGTATATCTAGAAAACCCCATCATCTCAGCCCAAAATCTCCTTAAGCTGATAAGCAACTTCAGCAAAGTCTCAGGATACAAAATCAATGTACAAAAATCACAAACTTTCTTATACACCAATAACAAACAGAGAGCCAAATCATGAGTGAACTCCCATTCACAATTGCTTCAAAGAGAATAAAATACTTAGGAATCCAACTTACAAGGGACATGAAGGGCCTCTTCAAGGAGAACTACAAACCACTGCCCAATGAATTAAAGAGGATACAAACAAATGGAAGAACATTCCATGCTCATGGGTAGGAAGAATCAATATCGTGAAAATGGCCATACTGTCCAAAGTAATTTATAGATTCAATGCCATCCCCATCAAGCTACCAGTGACTTTCTTCACAGAATTGGAAAAAACTACTTTAAAGTTCATATGGAACCAAAAAAGAACCCACATCGCCAAGTCAATCTTAAGCCAAAAGAACAAAGCTGGAGGCATCATGCTACCTGACTTCAAACTATACTACAAGGCTACAGTAACCAAAACAGCATGGTACTGGTACCAAAACAGAGATATAGATCAATGGAACAGAACAGAGCCCTCAGAAATAACACCCCATATCTGCAACTATCTGATCTTTGACAAACCTGAGAAAAACAAGCAGTGGGGAAAGGATTCCCTATTTAATAAATGGTGCTGGGAAAACTGGCTAGCCATATGTAGAAAGCTGAAACTGGATCCCTTCCTTACGCCTTATACAAAAATTAATTCAAGATGGACTAAAGACTTAAACGTTAGACCTAAAACCATAAAAACCCTAGAAGAAAACCTAGGCATTACTATTCAGGACATAGGCATGGGCAAGGACTTCATGTCTAAAACAACAAAAGCAATGGCAACAAAAGCCAAAATTGACAAATGGGATCTAATTAAACTAAAGAGCTTCTCCACAGCAAAAGAAACTACCATCAGAGTGAACAGGCCACCTACAGAATGGGAGAAAATTTTCGCAACCTACTCACCTGACAAAGGGCTAATATCCAGAATCTACAATGAACTCAAACAAATTTACAAGTTTTTCTTGTAACAACCACATCAAAAGTGAGCAAAGGATATGAACAGACACTTCTCAAAAGAAGACATTTATGCAGCCAAAAGACACATGAAAAAATGCTCATCATCACTGGCCATCAGAGAAATGCAAATCAAAACCACAATGAGATACCATCTCACAACAGTTAGAATGGACATCATTAAAAAGTCAGGAAACAACAGGTGCTGGAGAGGATGTGGAGAAATAGGAACACTTTTACACTGTTGGTGGGACTGTAAACTAGTTCAACCATTGTGGAAGTCAGTGTGGCGATTCCTCAAGGATCTAGAACTAGAAATACCATTTGACCCAGCCATCCCATTACTGGGTGTATACCCAAAGGACTATAAATCATGCTGCTATAAAGACACATGCACACGTATGTTTATTGCGGCACTATTCACAATAGCAAAGACTTGGAACCAACCCAAATGTCCAACAAGGATAGACTGGATTAAGAAAATGTGGCAAATATACACCATGGAATACTATGCAGCCATAAAAAACGTTGAGTTCATGTCCTTTGTAGGGACATGGATGAAATTGGAAATCATCATTCTCAGTAAACTATCGCAAGGACAAAAAAACCAAACACCGCATGTTCTCACTCATAGATGGGAATTGAACAATGAGAACACATGGACACAGGAAGGGGAACATCACACTCTGGGGACTGTTGTGGGGTGGGGGAAGGGGGGAGGGATAGCATTAGGAGATATACCTAATGCTAAATGACGAGTTAATGGGTGCAGCACACCAGCATGGCACATGTATACATATGTAACTAACCTGCACATTGTGCACATGTACCCTAAAACTTAAAGTATAATAATAAAAAAAAGTTACTCTCACTGAAGTTATCTCTTGCCCATTTCAATCCCTACTCCCATCTCCAGCCCTAAGCAATACTGCTCTGATATTCTGTCTGTATAAATTTCTCATCTGTGTAATAGAAATGGAATCATACAATATATTATATTGGGGTCTGACTTTAATCATTTAGTTACTATTTTTGAAGTTAATTGATGCTTTAGCTTGTGCCGGTCATGTGTTTTCCTTTTCATTGCTTCATAGTCCATTGTGTGGATATATAAACAGTGTTTATTCATTCATCAGTTGATGGACATTTAATTATTTCTGTTTTTTGCTTCTTTGAGCATTCATAATACAGTCATGTAATGTATAATAACATTTTGGTCAATGATGGATAGCATGTATGATGGCAGTCCCATAAGATTATGATAGAGTTTAAAAATTCCTATCACCTAGTGTCTTGTAGCTGTCACAAGTGTGTAGCGTGACACATTACACAGGCATCAGTGATGATGGCGATGGAAAGGAATCTACTGGTTTTCCAGTTTTGTTAAAGTACTGTATAGAACGTACAACTATGTGCAGTATATAATACTTGGTAGTGAAAATAAATGACTGTGTTCCTGGTTTATGTATTTACTGTGCTATACTTTCTATAATTATTTGAGAATATATTCTATCTGCATATTAAAACAAAGCACTTACCTGTAAAACAGCCTCAAGTAGGCCTTTGAGGATGTGTGCTAGAAGGTGTTGCTATCGTAAGCGATGACAGCACCACGTGTGTTTCTGCCCCTTCCAGTGGGACAAGATGTGGATTCAGAAGGCAGTGACACTGATGAGCCTAATCCTGTGTAGGTCTAGGCTGATGTGTGTGTCTGAGCCTCAGCTGTTAACAAAAAAAGTTTAAAATTTAAAAATTAAATTTTAAAATAGAAAAAAGATAGAATAACATTTTAAAAATTTGCACAGCTGTACAATATGTTTATGTTTTAAGGTAAGTGGTATTACAAAATGGTTGTTTTTAAAATTGTTAAAGTTTATAAATTTTAAATGTTATGGTAGGCTGTTAATTGTTGAATAAATAAAAATATATTTCTATAAATTTAGGGTAGTCTAAAGATACAATGTTCATAAAGTCTATAGTAGTGTACAGTAAGGTCCTAGGCCTTCACATTCACTCACCGAATCACCCAGAGCAACGTCCAGTCCTGTAAGCTCTGTTCATGGTAAAGTGCCCTATACGGATGTACTAATTTTTATATTTTACACCATATTTTATTGTAGCTTTTCTATATTTAGATTTTAGATATATAAATGCTTACCGTTTTGTTACCTTTGCCTGCAGTATTCAGGACAGTTACATGTTGTACAATTTGAAGCCCAGAGCAATTGGCTGTATCATACAGCCTAGGTGTATAGGGGGCTATGCCATCCAGGTTTATGTAAGTGCACTCTATGATGTCTGCGTAATTACTACATCACTTAACGATGCATTTCTCAGAACACATCACTGTCGTTAAGAGACACATGTCTGTACAAATGACTTTGGAGAATATGCTTTCAGTTCACTTGGAGCATTCCTGGGTGTGGATTTGCTGGACCAAATGGTAAGTTCAAATTTAATTTTTTTTAAGAAACAAGAAAGCTATCTTCTAAATTAGCTGTGCCAATGTACATTCCTACCATGCTGCATAGTACCAATTTCATTGTACACTGTATGGTAAGCCCCAGCATGTAAGAAATGAATAAAGTAACACATATAAAGATGAGTATAAAGCAAATGAGATTATTATTGTTGTTATTGTCTTTGTCAGATTCTCAAAATAATTAAGAATATATTTTTATATAAATGTGCCTGGCAACATAGCTGAAAACAGCATTAGTAGTTATATACTTTTATCAGTAACAAAGACATAAATTTTCCGGGAGAAAAACACTTGTAATAACAATGTCAGAATTAACATACAAATTCTGCAAAACATTTTTGGCAGTTTAATTGGGGCAGTGTTTTGTAGACAAATGAACAACTTAAGTAAGGGGAATCAACAAAACTTGGGTTTCAAAAGTTATCTGGGTTTAGAGTGTGAAACTTCGTCGGAGGACACACACCTTGCGTGAATGAGATGCCTCGGTGTGTGTGGACATGTTGGAGGTACAGCATAATGGTGGCTTCCTCCAGAAAGGGACATTTGGGGGAGCACCAATGGCTCCTGTCTCACAGTGGATTCATTCCACCTAGACAACACAGCCTGATGTGGCATGGACATGAATGGAGGTCAAATGGACAGTAGCTGAGAGGATCAGCCCTGACAAGGGCCAAGGTGAAAGACCTGGGAGTCTCTTCAGGTGCAAAGTCTTCAGTTGAAAAAAGGAGGTGGTCACAGGAGATACTGAGCTGGATCAATAAAGTGCAGGAGAGAGAGTTGTTGGCCCTGGGGAGCGAGTAGTATGGACTCTTAAGTTTTCTCCTCCCTCTATTAATTTCTCTTCCGGTGCAGACTTCAGTCTTAGACTTCCCAGCTGCCTTGAGGGATTGGATGAGCCTTGGCCAACTCTTGAAGGTAAAGGAAAGCACCTAGCAAGATTGGCATCTGGGCTCGGCTGTGCATGTTTTCTATTCTGGGAAAATATACATAACACAATATTTATTTTAACCTTTTAACCAATGTGTGCACTCAGTGGCATTCAATATATTCACAGTGTTGCATAACCAACACTACTATCTACACCTGAAATTTTGATTATTTCTAACGAAACCTTGAAGACAGTAAGCAATATACTTCCTTTCCCCCTATTTCCAGCCCATGGTAATTTCTTTTTCTTTTCTTTTTTTTTTTAGGAAACAATAAAATCACTTTAATGTGCTACTTTTCATTTTGAAGTCATTACAGTATCATTTGCAAAACTCAACAAGGAAAGATGCCTGTGGATGGCCGTGTTCTGGGAGTCACTGAGATGAGGTGCTACTGCTTTCGCCCAACCGGATCTGGGGCTCAGACAGCTGCAGGCCCGAGTGGCTGGGAGGTTTGCAGGGAACCAGGTTTAGCTGTGATGAAAGCACCTTGCTGTGGGCTGGGAGGTGGGAGTGCAGGGCAGCCTGGGCCCCCCTGGCCCCATACTCAGATCGGCAAGTGCCCAGTGGAGGCCACATGGCCCCAGCACCAACCAATGTAGGGTCTGTGGGTCCCAGCATTTCCACATCCTGAAAAGTGAGACGTGAACTGTTTCCTAGGCAAGTTCTCTTCCACCGTGTTCTGGATGAGGTCTGTGAGCTCCTTCCAGTTTCACAAAGAATGTGCAGAAGGTGGAAAGAGTGAGGGACGCAGGCCCAGCTGCAGCTGCACTCAGGCCCCTCAGTCATAAAGTCCGGGTGAGGGGCTGAGTAGGCGCTGACAGGAGAACAGCCCCTGTTCCTCTTCCCTAGCCAGGTTCTCACACGTCCCTGAGGAACTAGAGAGGAAGGCCTCTGGGAAGCCCAGCCAGGGCCAACCGGAAGGGCCTTTTGGTGAAGTCTGACATCCTACATTAGTTTCTCTGGACCTGGGTGAGAACCGGCCCCCAGGGGAAGGACTGTTTTGCCAGCACCAACTCTCCAGCTGGGCTGTTGGTTCCCATTGCCTCCCGTCATGGATACAGAAAATCAGCCAGGCTATTCCTAGTGTAGTAAATACAGAGCTGGCTGAGGCAGGGCCAGCTGAGGTGCAAACTCCATGGGGTTTGCTGTCACTCTGCCAGCCGTCTGTCCAGCAGGCCTCAGCTTCACAAACAGGAAAACAGAAGGAGTGCATCTACTCACTGGGCATCACACTGCCCCTGCTCACAGCCACCACCTGCATCGAGGCAACCTGCAGGTGGGAGCTTGGTTCCAGGAGGTGTCTGTAAACTTCTGTCCTGGGGTGGGCCACTGCAGATGGCCTGTCCTTGCTTTGTCATCACCAAATCCCCGTTTTGGTGCTGACGCATCCAGACGTTAAAATCGCTGACGTTTTCACAAGACCCACAAAGAGGGAGGGTCCAGGCACATTTTTTCTTTCCGTATCACCCTGGAGTGATGGGGAAATTTCCCCAAAAACCACGTGTACTGTGACTGTACATATTGGGGTGGGTATATTAGACTAGGGGGCCGCAGATGGGTGGGGAAAATCTTTCATGTGAGGTATTCCTCTAAGCAATTCTTGACAACTCTTTTCTCCTCCCTTCTGGAAGCTTCTGGCACTGGAGGTGGAGGCATGGCATGTCAGGGGTGCAGGTCAAGACCACACATGCTTGGCACAGTACACAGAGCTTGGCTGGGTTGTGGGTGGGTGAGCATATGCGGGAGGGCCCTTGGCTTTGGCCACCGAATGCCCCTTGCTGGCTAGTCCCCCGGGACCACCCCTGCCCCTCCCACTCACATATTAGGCAAACTCTTCACAGATCCTGCGTGTGTCCTCAGGCACCGTCATGGAGTAGCCCACGGTTCTGGAGTCTGTGAAGGTCTCGTGGTCGTTGCCACCTGGTATGATTTTGTCTCCAAAGAAATAAATGGCCTTATAACCGTCATTTTTCACATGTCACAGGCAATACCTCTTGCCCCATCTGTCAGGAAAGACATCAAAGCCGATCTGGCCTCCTATGAAAAACGTGAGGGCTTTTCCTGCAAACTCTTTCCTTGATCTGCTACAGCTTTTTCTCTTATATTTTCTCTTTTATTGAATTCGTAGAACTCAATGCATTCTTCTTGTCTGCAGCTTCTTCCAAATAGGGGACATGTTTAACATCCCATTTCAGAATTCAATGAAAGTACCCCTCTTCTTCAGGAGTTTAATTTTTGCATTGCAGCTCAGACAATAGTTGATTAAATCTTGGATTTGGACCTCACCCAGGTGACTTTGAATATTCCATTTACACGAGCATTTCCCATCTTTGTATGCTACCAAGCCATTTTCTGGAAACGCGTAATCATATTTTTCAACCACAGCATTTCCCAGTTGCTCCTGCGCTTCCTCAAAGTCCAACCTGCCTACCACTCCGATTTTGATCTGCTGCCTCAATTTTTGTAGGAAGTCATCCATTTCTTTGGTAATTTTCTGCTGCAGGGTGGTCAGGGTCCCATCAACGTCCAAAAGGCAGAGCACTGGGCCGGGTGCTGCCATGTCCCCGGTTTCCAACCGCACCTTACAAGACTGGTTGGCACCAGCCCATGGTAATTTCTATCCCATCTTCTGTGTCTATGCATTTGATTATTCTAGGCACTTGATTTTAGTAGAATCCTACAATATTCCTTTTGTGTCTGGCTTATTTCATTTGGCATAATGTTTTCAGTATCCATCCGCATTGTATCATATATCAAAATTGTTTTTTATAGATGGATGATGTACCATTGCATGTATATACCACTTTGTTTTTATACATTCATTTGTTCACTGATAGTTGGATTTTTCCATCTTTTGGCCCTTGTGAATAGTGATGCTATCAACATTAGTGTACAAATATCTGTTTGAGTTCTGTTTGCCATTCTTTTTGGTATATACCTACTACTAGAATTCCTGGGTCCAGTGGTAGCTCTATGTTTAACCTTTGGAGCAACTGCAAACTGTTTTTCACAGTGATTGCAACTTTATACATTTCTACCAGCAATGTATCACAGTTACAATTTCTTGTTTTCCTTTAAACACTTATTTTAAACTATTTTCCTTTAAAAAAATTATCCGGCCGGGCGTGGTGGTTCACGCCTGTGATCCCAGCACTTTGGGAGGCCGAGGCAGGGGGATCACAAGGTCAGGAGATCGAGACCATCCTGGCAAACGCAGTGAAACCCTGTCTCTACTAAAAAATAGAAAAAAAATTAGCCAGGCCTGGTGGCAGGCGCCTGTAGTCCCAGCTACTTGGGAGGCTGAGGCAGGAGAATGGCGTGAACCCAGGAGGCAGAGCTTGCAGTAAGCCGAGATCGTGCCACTGCACTCCAGCCTGGGCGATAAAGCAAGACTCTGTCTCAAAACAAAACAAAAGAAATTATCCTAAGGCCAGGCACAGTGGCTCACACTTGTAATCCCAACACTTTGGGAGGCTGAGGTGGGTGGATCACGACGTCAGGAGTTCAAGACCAGCCTGGCCAAGTTGCTGAAACCCCGTCTCTACTAAATGTACAAAAATTAGCTGGGCGTGGTGGCACGCGCCTGTAATCCCAGCTACTTCAGAGGCTGAGGCAGGAGAATCGCTTAAACCTGGGTGCCAGAGGTTGCAGTGAGCCAAGATCAAGCCACTGCACTCCAGCCTGGGCAACACAGCAAGACTTCGTCTAAAAAAAAAGAAAATTATCCTAGTAGGTGTATATTGGAACCTGTTTGTGCTTTTCACTTGCATTTCCCTAATGACTAATGATGCCAAGCAGCTTTTCCTCTGCTGAGTATACCTCCTTTAGAGACTTATATATTCAGGTACTTTGCCCATTTTTAGAATTGTCTTTTGTCTTTTGTTTGTTGTTGTTGTAGATTTTTAGGAGTTTTAGAATATATTCTAATTTTTAATTTCTTACAAGATGTATAATTTGCAAATATTTCTCCCTTTGTTTAGAACTTTAGATGTACAAACTTCCTTAATTTGTATAAAATTGATTTTTTTCTATTTATTATACTTTAAGTTCTGGGATAAAAATTGATTTTTTTAAGCATTGCCTTATTTTTAGTGTCATATTCATTAAAAGGTTGCTAAATTCACTGCTATGAAACCTTATCCCAATATTTTCTTCTGAGAGTTTTATAATTTTAGCTCTTATATTTAGGTCTCTGACACATTTTGAGTTAATTTTTATATGGTGTAAAGTAAGCATTCAGTTCGTTTATCTGAATGGGAATGTGCAGTTTTACCAACATCATTTGCTGAAGAGGCTTCCCATTTTCCATTGTATATTTATGGCACTTTGTTGAAGATCACTTGGCTATATATGTATGCATTTAATTCTGGGCTCTCTATCAGTCCCAGTGGTCCTTATGGGTGCCCTAATTCTAGGACCATACTTTTTGAGTATATGTAACTGTATTGTACATTTCAATCTCATAAATGTGTGTCCTCCAACACAATTCTTTTACAATGTTATTATTGAATATTTGAGACCCCTGGAAAATTCATTCGAAATTGAGGGTTTTCTTATCCATTTTTGCAAACATGGTTGTCAGCAGTTTGACAGGGGTTGTGGTGCATCTGAACATCACTTTGTATAGTATTGCACTTGAATAATGTTTAGTCTTCCTGTCCATGAATACAGGATGCCTTTCTACTTATTTATATCCTCTTTACTTTATTTCAGCAATGTTTTGTTCTTATTGAGGTATAAGTATTTTGCTTCCTTGGTTAGCTATCTTACTAAGTATGTAATCATTTTACATCTTATTATAAATGGAATTACATATGCAATTTTCTTATTGGACTGTTCATTGTTGGTGTATATTAACACAGCTGCCATTTGAGTGTCAACCTTATACTCTGCAACTTTGAACTTGTTAACATTAATAGCATTCTTATAGATTACTTCATATTTTCTATATATAAAAAGGTAGAGAAGTTATTGGCTTCATATCTATTTTCTCAAGATATGAAATGTATATTGCTACTGTACAGTTAAATTCATACTCCCTACTGAATGATGTCCTTCCAAATGGCCTAGTTAGATTGTTCAAAAAATAATTTGTCTTCTTATTCCACAATTTATAGTTTTAGTTCTTTCTTCAAGATGATGTCTTTGTTTTTTTCCTTTTAGTAATACATAGTATTTCTTATTCTGTTCTGCACACCAAGGCTCCCTGTTAGCTAGTAACTGGAAGAATATGGCAATGTCTATTTTGTTTTTGCTTTAACATCATTAATTGCCTTTTAAATTACTAATATCAGAAATTTACAGTGAATCTGGAGTGGAGGAAATGTGCAGGGAAGCATTTCACAAATGAAGGAAGCCTGACCTTCCTTGTAACATGGCTTCCTTCTTTTCCTGAGACGGAAGCCTGACCTTCCTTGTAACATGGCTTCCTTCTTTTCCTGAGACGGAAGCCTGACCTTCCTTGTAACATGGCTTCCTTCTTTTCCTGAGACGGAAATGTGTACTGAGCTCATGACGTGTGAGAGCCTGTTGCTTTTGCTTCTCCTCATATCATGAGTTTTCCCAAATATCTAATGATAATGTCTGTGTCTAGGTCCATTTATCTACCACAACATGATTCCTAAACATATTTTTGTGTATTACCCAGAATTCTCTACTTACAGACATATCAATAATATACTTTCACCCAACCCATTGCCCTCCTCAGAGGTAAGAGATGCCCAAAATGGTTCTCCTGTCGCTTCATCCTGAGCACTGTTCAAAGGCTGGGCTGTGCTCATCTCTGTAGCTGGGCAGTGGGCTCAGGCAGAGCCACTTACATTTGGGAGGAATAAGTCATAAGAGATAATTGTGTATCATGAGTTTAGAGCACCAAGATGATATAGCAGGTCACTCTCCTCTCCAGGTAAACTGGTGTTCATCCCATTAGACCAGGTATCTGTGGATTTTTTGTCAGGTTACTGGTTCATTTTGTAGACAGCACTCACTTTAAAAAAAATTTTTTTGGAAGTAGCCACTGCATGGAATCAGGATGTCACCAAAAGCATTTTTGACACCTAGAGCTATCTGATTCCTTCAAAACCAAGTTTGGGCTAAGCTGAAGTGGTTATTTTTGGACAAAACAGGCCTGTGTTATGGAATCAGCCCTGACTTGGAAGCTTATCTCCTGGGTTTGAAAGCAGCTCTGAATCTTGCTAAGTTGTGAGACCTCAGGCAAGTCAGTTCACCTCTAATTGACCTTGCTGACCATACACAACACACACTTTACTTTTAGTACCCCATTCAACCCTCACTACAAACCTCACCTGAGTTGTGGTAGTTTACTGTCCAGACTCCTTAGATGGAGAAACTGAGGTGCTAAATGAATGTGCGCAAACTTGCAGGATCCTCAGTGAAGGAGACAAGATGTGAACCTAGACATGTGGCCCCAAGGCTGAAGCAGTGAGTCGCTGAACTGCAGTTATCATGCCGAGAAGGGTGGCTTTCAACCCTGCCATGAGTTATAAGCATAGGTGGCTCCCTCACTCATGTGTGTCCTAGATTTCTGTGAGTCTGCAGACATCCCAGGCACTGGCTGTGATTACAGGGTGGCCACAGTAATCACATAGCTTAGGGCAGACATCAGTGAATGTAACTGTATCACTGGGCATAGCCATTGGTGTGGGCAGTACAGAGAGGGCCCAGATACTTCTCATGCCATGGCCAGGTCACAAGTTCTGTCACTGGGAAGCAGCACTGAGAGACTTTCATGAACTTCTTTCAGTGCTGAGGACACTCCTCAGCAGTTGGCCCCAAACAGGTAAGATTGAAGAAATATTTTTGTAACAGTAGAGTGTATTATCACCAAAAGACATAGGAGTGATCAAATCCTGCAAGCTACACATAAGGCACAATGACAAATAAGGCAGCAAAGGGCCATTTGGTGATTAGTTCACCAAACTTGTTGCAACTGTTTGTACTGCAGAGTTAAAACATACCAGTATTCAACCCACATCTCCTCTCCTGAAATAAACTGTCCAACATCAGCTGGCCAGAACAAGCACAGATATTCTTCAAACTCAACTAATATGCATACATGACAAAGAAAAGGCGGTCTGGATGAAAAAATAGTGGGTTATTAATAATGGTTATTTTAAAGGATATAATTTCAGTGTTTCTAATTCTGTCATTGGTTATAACAAAGGATTAGTGAATAAATACAATAGACTGTTTTGCCTGGAATTTAATCCAATCTGTCTATTAAACTTTGCTTTTATTCAAGTGCAAAATCCTAAAACACATAATAACTGCAGTGACAGCCAATGTGGATCCATTGACATAAAAATGGTCTTGGGACATAAATCTTACAAGCTAATATTGTTTTACGGGGTTTAGAAAACCATTTAGCTGGGTTTCAAAACCAGCAGTGTGAGTAATGGGATTCTCATCAGATTACAGCATGTACTTCAGTACTGTTTGTAGACTGACTTATTCTTGTTGCGTTAGGTTGCCATTAGCAAAATGCCAGGGACTCAGTTTCTCACTCCTTTCATGCTCCTCTTTCTTGCCTGTCTTTTCATGAGGAAAAATTTTCTAGCGCAGTCCAAGCTGTGCTTTTAACCAAACACATCCACACACACTGTCCTATTGTCTACATTCAGCAGAGCTCCCTGGATAAATCATGAACAGAAGCATCTATGACCGACTGTTGCTCTGTGTCCTTCTAGCCTCTCAGTAGTTTCCAGCTCATGAGGGCAGAGGAGATGAAGAGAGGCCGATCGACGTGAGGGTGAGGTTGCCTTGCTTTCCCTAAAATAGACATGTTCCTTTCTTGGTTGCTTTTTCAATTAACTTTACATGTGAAAAAAATAACAATGTGCATTATAGACATTAAATACTGTTTTCTGGGGTGGTGGAAGGAGATATTCTTAGCAACTGATATGTAATCCAAAATGACATTTACATATGATGGCCTCAGGTTATAGACTGTATCCCTGGGGTCCTTGTTCTTGGAAGCAATGTCTTCTTGGATTAAGCATTTTGCACTTGCCGACCTAAATGGACCTAAGAGATACACCTTCTAGGAAAAGCTCATGTCTTTTCCAGTGTGCATCCTACCCTTGTTTTGGGGGCCTTGGAGTTGACTACAGTTTCTGATCCAGTTTTTAATGCTCTTTGAGAGAAACAGAGCCAGGTGCAAACAATCCACAGCTCAATGTGCCCCTCATATAGCTTTGTTTCTGTATTGCAGGTCGTGCAGGTGGCCCCTCTGAGGTGTGACTCCAATAAGTACTCTGGAATTACTTGCTGAGAAAGAAAAGTCTGGATGTCAAGAAAGGTGTGACATCCTTGCTGGCTTCAATGTGAAGAGCCACCCTGATTCTGGGATTCTGATAGGAATAAGGGTAGTGGACTTTTTTTTTTAAGTTCTCCAAGCAAAAATTATGACCAAATGTCTCCATCTGATGAACCAGCTGCACTCCTATGGGGGTGCTGGGCTGTGCGCTTGCCTGGTGTCTTATGAGTCTGAATCGTGTGATATGATTGTGTGTGTTTTAGTATAGGGGAGGCTGTGTGTTTTCTCAGGAGAGATTTTCCATTTACACAGCACAATTGCCAGTCTCCACTTCTAAAAAGTAAAATCCACCCCTGTTCTACTCTCTCCATACATGACTCATTCACCCGTGCCAGAGCCACCTTTTATTACCCTCACTGCTCAGGTGGAGAATCTGAAGGGCCAATGGGAGTGGCCCCAGCTTTTGAGCTCCTGAATGAAAAAGTCAAAACATGAGCTCAGGTGTGTGGCCTAATGCTGACAGTCACCTGCTGACATGCACTTGTGCGTCAGTCACAGGGTGTTCATCACCATGCAGGGAGTCCAGCATTCATGTACAAGCCCTAAAGCACTGAGCCTGAGAGATCCCAGACTCTGCCCATCACCATAAAGTGACCTCCATGGTCACATAACCCAGAGCAGTTATAGGCACATCTTCCTACAGACCAGCATAGTCCTCAGTGTCAAAAGCACAAAGATCCCTGGATGTTTTGGGTCAGCTCACAGGTTCTAAGACGTGGGGGACCACATAGAACAGTTCTGAAGTTATTTTGCTCAGCAGCTGGCCAAAGCTTATAAGGATCAGTGATATATTTCAGTAGATTTAGTAATGTTCACAAGCCCTAAAATGCTCAAATCCTGCCAGCTAAAAATGGTGAAGAGAGACAGATAAGAACACTGCACCACTCAGTGTGGTTTCCGTTGCCTCGTGGCAACTCTGTTATACATCTGGATTAAGGACCCTCAACCTCAACCTAACCTTTCCTCCATGAGGAACCGTCTCACTGTTAACTGACTAGTGTAGCCTGCCTGGCCATTAGCCTACATGAAATAAAGTTTTGCTTTAAAACAAGTGTAAATCTCATACAGCAGATAAGTGCAGTAGCAGCAGCATCTTGCAAGTTGTAAAGAAGACAGCGGCGATGTAGCTGGACTTGAAGCCAGACAGGAGGAATTAGGGAACTCTGTCACTGAATTACAGCACGCAGAGTTGAAAACCATTTGTAGACAATTTCGTGTTACAGTAGGTAGCCTTTAGCTAGTAAGCAAAGGTCTCTATTATTTCTTTCCTGTTCATCTTCATTGTTGTCCTTCTTCCAAAACGGCAAACAGCCAAAGCAGAAGGCAATTTCAGTATTAATCTAACTAAGGTTTTGTGTAGTTTACTATCATCCAGGTAAGCAAATATAACTGCCTGCCTGCGTGCCTGCCTGTCCCCAATCCCTGCTCTGTGTTTTCATTTAATAAATATTTTGGTGTTCTACTTACCATGTGCTAGATTTTCTGGAAACCACAAAGAAAATGAGGTAGAGTCTTTATATTGACAGCTGATAAGTTAGATTTAACATAACTGACAAAAATTAAAAATTGCAACTTTTATAAAAATACCTTATATATGTCTGAATACATACTGAATGTAAGGCAGTTGACAAAAATAATTACTCCTGCACTCATGGGCAGTTTCTCATGAACTTGTCAATTTCTATTTTTTCTACTTCCTCATTTCAGTAGATGATGCATATCTGAACCTGGAAACCGCTTCCCACTGTAGAGCGTGTCTGAGTCATGTCCCTTAGCTTCAGCAGAGCAGATCCAGCAGGCTCTGAGCTTGGCCTCTTTGCCTGAAGCGAGACCTCTAGGTAATGTCTCCAGGGAGGGTGGCACAAAGGATCCTGGATCTCCTGATCACAGCAGCCCGAGAGTGCCGTGCGTGCACCATGGCTCAAGAAGAAGACTTAAAAAGGGGAAAGTATGACTATTTCTAATCTGTAGTATTTCAGTATTTTTAATGTTTTGGTTATCTGTATGAAAAAGAATTTGCAATAAATAGAATAATTTGCCTAAAATTGAATCTATTTCACCAAAAAAATTGGCTTTTAATCAAGTGATAAATCCTGTAAAATAGATAATAGATGCAGTACCAACATAGTTTGATTCTAGTACACTGAGATAATCTTGAATACGTTAAGAAAGCCTTGTTTGTGTAGAAGAGTTTCAAATCATGTGAGTGATGAAGGGACCCTTCTGTTGAACCTTGGTGTGCATTTTAGGTCCATTTTGGGTTTACTCCTTTGTGCTGCTTCATGATGCCTTAGGACAAGGACAAGGCCTAGGCCTCCTTGTCTCAGTTCCCTCCTGCTCTCTCTGTTGCCCTCCTCCTTCCACCTGGAGCATGGCCCAGCATCAGGTTGGCACATGCTGTGATCAGCTACCTCCATGCACCACACCAAGCAAAGCTCTCTGGGTGACACAGTTGCCACCACCAGGGCACTGACCTTTACTCTGTGTTCTCCTAGCTCCTCCTGAGGGTGCTGTAGGAGACATCTGCAAAAAAGAAGATGCTGGCAATGTAAGACACTTTTCTTGGTGTTAAACAGAAATGTTACTTTCCTGGCTGCTTTCCTTTCCAGTCAAATATACACATGGGAATCTGACAGTGTGCATTATCTATGATGTCCACAGTTCCCTTGCTGGGTGGTACTGGTTGGCAGCCTCTCACCAACCCACACCTGGCATACTGGGGCCTTGTAGATGGCAGCATTCCCTATCCACTGCAATGCGGAGGCCTTTCCCTTAGCTGCAGTTTTCCCCATGGATTAAGAGTTGTGAAAGTGGCTGGGTCTGGTGGCTCACACCTGTATTCCCAGCACTTTGGGAGGCCAAGACAGGCGGATCACCTGAGGTCAGGAGTTCAAAACTAGCCTGACAAACATGATGAAGCCCCATCTCTACTAAAAATACAAAAGTTAGCTGGGCTTGGTGGCATGTGCCTGTAATCCAGATACTTGGGAGGCTGAAGAAGGAGAATCGCTTGAATCCGGGAGGCGGAGGTTTCAGTGAGCCGAGATCAAGCCACTGCACTCCAGCCTGGACAGCGAGACTCCTTCAAAAAAAAAAAAAGAAAAATAAAAAAGAGTTGTGAAACTGCCCATCTAAATAAATCTTAAAGGTAAATTCTTTTGGAAAAGTTCTTGTCTTTTCTGTAGGTGTACTTTGTGCTAGTTTTGGGGGACTTTGACCTTTGACTCTAACACTATACTTACAATTTTCTAAAGTTGCCAAGAGAATAACAGATATGTGTGACATGCGTGGCATCATCTAATCCTCCTAATGTGTTCTATAATTGCAGATGCCATCAACCTCAGAGGGGAGTATTTACCTTGAAATGGCTCACTTCCTGAGGAACAAACTTGCTGGATCTAGTGTACGGAAACCTGATTCTGGGTTCCTTTCGGAAGGAGCATTATGGGCCTGGTGAGAGCAAATGACTTTCAAGTAGAAAGCTATGGCCAGAGAGGCTGCAGGAATATCTGGGAACCCAGAGGAAAGACCAGGGAATCCTGTGTGAGGCAGTGGGGCTTCAGCGGGAGTAGGAGTGGGTAGCCTCTCTCAAATGACTTCTCCTGTTGTTTGTGTTTCTCCAGTGTGGGTGCTGGAGAGCATAACTGATGAGGAGGACTCTCCAGGTAGGGAACTGCTTTCCAGGTGGGACTCAGTGGGCAAGGGTTCCCAGGGGCCTTCAGGGTATTCCTGCTGCTTGGGAGGCTGAGGGAGGGGGCATAGAATCAAAAAGAAAAAGGAAATATGTGTAAAGTTTGGTTTGGTCTTTTCCAAGTTTATTGGCGTAGTGGTGAGAACTGTCTCTATGGGCTATGAGGGTGCCGTGTTGTTTAAAGATGATCTTTCCCAAAACACCTTTTCTGCCTCTGCATCTGCCAAACGTCACAGCTTCTGCGTTGGATTAGTCAGCACTCCTTGATATTGTCCAAAAGAGGTTTAGGGTTCCCTCAACCTGCGGTGGAGGGAAGGTGAGGGCCACGCCTCTCACAGGCACATGCTTGAACCTGGAGACAAAGTACTCCTAGGGTTTGCCCAGGGCTGTAGGAAACCTTGATGATCATCCTCTGAATTTTTAGGACTTTTAAAAGCACATTCATGTTTCTGTCCTTGCTGTTGACTCCTGGTTCGCCCAGGAGATCCTGGTTCACCCAGGGATCGCCCAGGGTGGATGACAGAGGGAATATTCACTCTGGGTTCACTGCTGGAGCTCCAGTGCCCTGGGAGGGGAGAGGAGAAGCCTGACCTTGAGCACAGCTCCAGCCTCCACTCCCCACTCCTATCGCAGGCTCTGGGCTGTGGTTTCATTTTCCCCAGTTCTCTAACTACTCAGGAAGCCCAGAGTTTCTCCCTAAAGAAAAATGGCCCTGCACTCTTTCCTCTCCTCCAAAATTAGGCTTCAGTAGTTGTCCTCTAAGTTGATATTTAGAACTTAAAATCTAGACTTCTTGGATCACCAAGAAATATGCAGGAAGTTCCACGTGATCTCATGTGTGATAGCACGTAATTTAGTGCTACAGGTGACAGTTTTATTTTTGGAGGAGTCTTATTTTACATAGGGAAATAGAAAACTAAGTGGCCTCCCTTGAGGCAGCCCAAGGTCTCCACTGGACCCAGAACTCTGAGTTCTGATGCTGCCTATCATTTGCTTTTCCTCATGAGCTCCTGGACCACTTCATATCACCAGCACCCTCTACCCAAGGTCCTGGAGCCAACACTGGAGTAAAAGAGCACAAGAGAGCTCCTTAGAGGTGGAAGGTAAGACAGCCCTGCTTTCTCCCTGAGATTTTTCTGCAAAAAGTGCAGATAAAAGTGAATTGGAACCCCTCAATGGGGTTCCATTGGAATTATCTACAGAGTTTTAGAGTGGGGAAGGATAGCAGAGAACATTTAATTCAACCTTTTCTCTTCCCAGATACAATAATTGGGGTTATACCTTTAACCCCAATTAAAAAATAGTAGTTTCTTCATCATTACAGATATCCCTGTTTTTTTGTTTTTTGTTTGTTTGTTTGTTTTTTGTCTTTTGTTTTTGACGGAGTCTCGCTCTGTCACCCAGGCTGGAGTGCAGTGGCGGGATCTCGGCTCACTGCAACTTCCACCTCCCAGGTTCAAGCGATTCCCCTGCCTCAGCCTCCCGAGTAGCTGGGACTACAGGCACATGCCACCATGCCTGGCTAATTTTTTATATTTTAGTAGAAATGGGGTTTCAACATGTTGGCCAGGATGGTCTTGATCTCCTGACCTCGAGATCCGCCCACCTCAGCCACCCAAAGTGCTGGGATTACAGGTGTGAGCCACTGCACCTGGCCCCTTACTGTCTCTTATTTCTTCCTCTCCTTATGCTCTCTGCCCTAAATGGGGTCCTCAGGACCGTCCATCAGTGTCTTCATAGAGAATGGAATTTGTACCTTCTCTGTGGGATAACGCATTGCCTCTACACAGTTCATGCATATTCTATGAAAGCAGTATCCAGCCATTAACACATTACTACAGTGTTTACCAATGGCATTCAGTAAGAGTTTGGACATGATGGACAAGGACAGACTCAGAAGGGACTAATTTCAAGAGGGTACTTTGTCAGGTCAGGCCAAGGGTCCCTGAGGGCAGTGGGGTGAAAGGCAGCAGCCAA
The DNA here is from genome assembly GCF_029289425.2 of Pan paniscus. Lineage (NCBI taxonomy): Eukaryota > Metazoa > Chordata > Mammalia > Primates > Hominidae > Pan > Pan paniscus. The sequence continues at coordinate 25,837,163 of NC_073266.2, read as the reverse complement.
AAAGGATGTTTGACATTTTCTCATTTTCCGTTCACAATTTTCAAATAGACCTATGTTGTCACAGGAATTTGTAAAACATCTCAAAATTAAATTTTAACACACGTATAGAAAGCAGGGAAAACACGAATGTACAGCTCAGTGATTCCTCACAAAATGAGCACCCATGCACCCCTAGTCAGGTCAGTGTTCCAGACCCACTAGCCACCTTTGGGTCCCTTCTGAAGGTGACTGCTCTGACTTCTAATGGCCTGTTTAGACTTCTCCAGGTTTGGATAATTATGCATAGAAGAAGTCAATATGTATTGCTTGGTGTCTGGCTTCTTTGCTCACGTTGTTTTAGAGATTCAGTCATGTAGTTAAGCATAACCATAGCCCTTTCGTTTCCTCACCGTATAGTATTCCATTGCAGTCACATATTGTAATTTATCCACTACTATTGATGGATATGAGGATTTTTTTATAATTTTGGCTCTCACAAATAATGCTGCTTTGAGCATTTTTGTCAATGTTTTTGAATAATGCAGGCACCCATTTCTGTTGAGAAGATTGTGAGAAGGGTGCATATCTTTTATTTTCATTAATAACACCAAACTTTTTCCTAAATGGTTACATTAAATTATGCTCCTTTAACAGCCTACAAGAGTAGCCATTTCTCCAAATCCTTGTCAAGTTTTAGTTTTATCTCTCATTAAGAGTTGAATTACTCGGGTTAGTCTTTCATTTGAATAGCCTTTTATTTTTAAAATGTAACAAAGAAAAGAAACTTCATCTTATTCTAATCATGTTAAGCACACCATCAGGCATCTCGAACAGATAAGTGGTGGTAGCTTACTTTTTCCTGAGCAATGCACACATTTTCCATTTACAAACATTAATATGACCGGGCACAGTGGCTCATGCCTGTAATCCCAGCACTTTGGGAGGCTGACGCAGGCAGATCACTTGAGGCCAGGAGTTTGAGACCAGCCTGGTCAACATGGCAAAACCCCATCTGTATGAAAAATATAAAAACTAGGTCCAGTATGGCGGCACCCAGTGGCGGTGTGAACTGTGAGGACTTCGCCGAATTCCAGGAATTACTCAAGGTGATGAGGCCTATTGATGACAGAATAGTACATGAATTAAACACTATGGTTCCAACAGCTTCCTTTGCAGGGAAAATTGATGCCAGCCAAACCTGTAAACAACTTTATGAGTCTTTGATGGCAGCTCATGCCAGTAGAGACAGAGTCCAAAAAAATTGTATAGCCCAGACTTCAGCAGTAGTAAAAAACCTCTGAGAAGAGAGAGAAAAAAATTTGGACGATTTAACGTTATTAAAGCAACTTAGAAAAGAGCAGACAAAGTTGAAATGGATGCAGTCAGAACTGAATGTTGAAGAAGTGGTAAATGACAGGAGCTGGAAGGTGTTTAATGAATGCTGCTGAATTCATTTCAAGCCTCCAAAGAATGAATAAAGAGAGATTCTTTTTTTTTTTTTTTTTTAAGGACTGGGTCATCTCATAAGAGCTAAGCATGACAGATATCAACAGGACAGGCTTCCTAGGATGATTTCTCAGCCAACAGTCCAAGACCTTTTGTTGATTTCAGCCCCACTTAGCCAAGACCTCAAGTATAAATTCTGATAATTATGGAGAAATCAACTGCTATTTTATACTGATTCTGTTAAAAAAAAAAAGTTTTGTAACTATTAAAATAATTTTCTGAAAAAAAAAGAAAAATATAAAAATTAGCTGGATGTGGGGGCACATGCCTGTGGTTCCAGCTACCAGGGGGCTGAGGCATGAGAATTCTTGAACCCAGGAGGCAGAGGTTGCAGTGAGCCGAGATCATGCCACTGCACTCCAGTCTGGGTGACAGAGCAAGATTCTGTCTCTTAAAAAAAATTAATATATCAATCATTTTGAATTGTAATCTTTCTGTAATGCTTCCTTTTAACATTTACAAACAGAGGAAACTAAACTATTGAAATTTTGTGAAGTAGTAAAATTAAGATTTCAGCTGTGCCCCTTATCCTGCAATACTCATTTGTCAGTGCCTTTAGGACTCATGTCACATGGATTAAACTCAGAGTGAAACACAAAGCCAAAATTATGGCCAGGGGGTTGTTGACTCACATGACCTCTTCAGGAGGCAGTTTGGTTCTGCCAAGGTTAAAGATAGTGTAACTTTCTAGCCATCCTACTTCCAGGAATGCTTCACCAGATACAATCATGCATGAGTGCCAGGAGCGACGCAGAAAAAGCTGTTAACTGCAGCATGGTTTCAATAGCAAGATTACTTTATAACTCTTAAATAATGAAATGGATTTACATTTGAAATGCAGAATGGTAGCTAAGATGCATTGACCAGTGATATATGCAGAGCTACAGAAGACTTTGTATAAATATAATCATGCAGAAGCATGCGTTCCTGGTGCTTGTTTGTATTTGCAGATACAGTGCAGAGATGATGTGCAAACAAAAATGCTGACTTGGTGTTTGGGAGTTCAGAGTGGAAGGGAAACTTCCTTTCAAACCCTTTCAGATATTTAGAATAATTTCTAACCATAAATATGTAATGCATTTAGAAATCTAGGTTAATAAGAAAAGCTTACAGTTCCTGTTCTTGTCCTGGGCACATGTCTGGTGGACATGGGGCTGTCATAGTAAGTGATGTGTGCAAACTGAGAAAAATCCAAGAATGGGAGTCTGCTTTTTTCATCAAATGATTCTTAAGAGAAGTAGTGTGGTGGTTATTGCTCATTGATATATTACAAATATGTACTAGATAATAATTTCTGACATTTGAACTGTATTTACATATGTTGAATTGAAATACCTAGATAAAAATTGAAATACGTAGATAAAATATTGTGACTAATGTAGGCAAACAATAGCTTTTTTGGCATTTTACAAACTGATCATCGTTCCTCATGGCACAGGTTCATGTGATATCAAGTAGCTTGCTTTGTTTGGGAAAGGCAATGATGACTGCAAGAATCACTACAAAAAATAAAGCACAATGGAGATTTCAATTGTGTTCTGTTCAATATTTGAATATTTAATTGCATTCCCAGGTTATTTCTCATCCTAATAGTTCTCACCCACGGGTCCCATTAGTACAGGTATCTCCGAGTGCTCCACTCTTCCATTACATTGAGTCAATTGCTCATGACCTTGGGCCTCCAATTGGGGCTATTTTCCTGCTATCCATCTCCTGGTCTATATGTAAAAGAGCCAATGAACAGATAAGTGAATACTGAAAAACATTTTTCCTGCTGGAGTGAGAAATAAATGGTTTCTTTCAATAGGGTAGTAAAATGTATCTTTCCCAACCTATTTATATGACTCAAAGCCCAGATGTGGTTAGCCTTAATTCCTGATTGTCATCTATGTGTGTAAATACATAGAACATACATATTCTAGTCTCTATTTCTTATGAAATGTTTTTGTCTCCCATGGCACAGTGCAGAAGAACACAGGTGTTTGTGTCAGACAGCCAGGGTCCAATCCTGCTTCTGCTGTCATGCAATGTAGGTAATATCTGGCCTGCATTTGGTTTATATGTAGGAACTCTGTCTTGGTTTAATGATTTTTAAATGCTACTAAATTCAGCTTCAGAGGAAGCTGTTTAGATTTGTAGAAAATGGAAACTTTAAAAAATTTTCTTCCCAGAAGCCAAGAACACTTGACTCATGTCAAGTCTACCTATTTATCCACCTGTCCATCTGTCTGTCCATCCACCCATCATCCAACCATGGAACTCGGTGCCAACTCCTGAGGTGGTAATGCATTACAGACTCTCCTGTTCTTTCTAGTCACATATTAAAGTGTTCGTAAGTTGACCTTGATTGTGATAAGCATCAAGCCCACTTTCTCCAGCACTGTGGATTGCTATCCCCCAACACCCCCTCCAGCTCAATCAGGCAGGCGGGCTCCTGCACTTCATAACAAGCTTACTAGAATATTTCCACTACCTACACAAGAGGGAAAAAAAGTTGTCTATTCTTTAATATTTTGTTTTAGCATGACATCTTTCATGAAAATTTCTCCAGTAGCCACTCCCAGAGCTTGTTTTTCCCCTAATATTTTAAAACCACTGAAAAGGTTTCACTATATGCCATGTCATCTGGCACAATACATTGATTGCCTTGTTTCATTTGGTTTGGTTTTGGTTCTTCAAATTGACTTAAGGATTGGTACTTTCTACTCTGTTTATTGCATCTGTGCTCCTGAGGAAGATTAGCCTCTGGTTTTCCTCTAGGTCTGCTTTAGTGATGAGAAATCTGACACTCTAGAGGTGAAACACTCACCTAAGAGGACCAGGGAGTTAAGTCCCTGTTTTATACCAAAGCCCATTGTTTTCCAGCAGCCATGACATCATTTCTTACTGTATTGGTAAACACTTGGTAGAGACACTCACCTTTAAAATCTCCTGTGGTTGGTGGTTTCATGAGTATGTTGTGTGTTCCTGGCAAGGTATTGTACAGCACTGCCTATGAGGCATGGAGGAGTCTCACATGAAGGCCGCCTGCATCCTGGGGGAGTTCCTGAAGCTGCTGCCCATGTTTCTCACAGGGAGGCCAGGGAAGATCAGCCCCATTCTGTACACAGGCAAGCCATGAACTGAGGACATCCCTTTCAGGGTATGAATTCTGAGGAATGTTTCTAAGGTGTAGAGAAACATGAAAAACTAGAAATCCATTATGTCTGGAGGTAAAAACAGAAGACCAGAGGGACAGAAGAGCTTGTGCAGTGGTCAGAGGCAGAGATATTTGGTGTGTTTGCTGCTCTGCTCACCTCGCTCTTCAACCTCCCTGCTGGATTTTTGAAGTCATTTGGGTCTGGGTGTCCCATTTTGGTGAGTGGCTTGGACTGGAGGAAGTCCATAGAGTATGGAGAGGGTACTGGAGGCTGAGGTAGAATGAGGTAAATGGGAATTGGATAAGATGCACTGGCTGCATTTGGTGACATTTCTGCCTGAGTAGGTATTCAAATATGCACTGCCACTTCTTGGTCCCCCTGAGACAGCTGGAGAACTGAACTGACTTTCACTGCTCTGTAATCAGATTGTTTGTAGTAGTTTAATTTACTCATCAGGTGACAATAATTATTGAAAATATTCCTAAAATGAACTTTCTGCCATTATTATGAATAGTGAAGAAAATTGAAGCTTTCTTGGGAGATCAACAAAATGCTGACTTGGTTTCTATGTATGCCTCATGGGTCATAGCACCCAGCCACTAGCCAGTGCTTGCACCCTTTGCTGGCCCCAGGACTAGGAGGTCAGGGTAGCCTCTCTGATGAGCCTCTGACCTCCAGCCTCAGTAGTGGCAGCACCCCTTCTCCATGGACTTCCACACCAAGGTCCAGAAGCAGGTGTCAGAGAGAGAGAGAGAGACCGAGCTCCTCCTCACAGGGGGTTGCCGAGGGCCCCCTGGGCTCTGCCTAGAATGCTCTTGGAGAAGTGCAGATGGAGAAGCGGATTAGAGGCTCCAGTGGTTGGTTCCAGTGAAACTAATCAGAGTGCTAGAGTGCTAGAGACAGGAGAAGACATTTAGGTTAATATTATCTCTTTCCACATACAAAAACTAAGGCCCTATTTTTAAATGAAATTGTTTTTCTTCCTTTTAAGTGTCTCTAATTGTACCTGACTTTTGCTGACACTCCCGACGTTCAACCATATATTCACAAAACTTCATTCATGTTTTTCATGAGGGATGCATTTCTCACCTGCTCCGACAGGTGAATGCACCATCCAGATGTCCCTATATACATCACATGAAGGAGGTAACAGATGAGTCATCCACACACTAACACAGATGAGTTTATCAAACGCAGCCGTTAAGGATGGGCCCATGTTACCAAGGGACAGAGTGGGGGAAGATGCTCATTCCAAGAGGCTGCTGCAAGAGTTCAGTCAACCCAGGACACCTAGAGCCATCTGGGCCTGAAGCCAGGGGCTGGCAAGTGACAGAATGGACCACAGAGTCTTCTCTTTCTCCTTCTACATTTTCAATAGACCATATACTGTCATAGTATTTTGTGAAACATTTAAAAATCTAAAGTACAACCTACATACAGAAAACACATGAAACCTAAATACACAGCTCTGTAACTTATCACAAAGTGAGCACCCATGGAACTACAAGTCAGGTCAAAAACTAGAAGTTACCTGCACCCCAAAACTGTCCTTGTATCTCCTCCTTTCCAAAGCTAGCCACTACAACTTTGTGTGCTAGAGTTCGCTCTCTTTTAGTTTGTGCTTATTATAAATAGAATAACTCAGGATGTGTGTTCCTGATGGATGTGTGGCGGCTGATGACAGAACTACAAGGAGAGCAGTGCCATGCACTAAACCCTGATCTTGTTCTGGGCATTGGGCTAAAGCTTTCCGTGGCTCATTCCATTTAGTGGCTGGAAGTTGCAGAGGTTTCAGAAGCTCATCCAAGATTCTGGAGCCCCCATCTCCAGCCCTAATGCTGTCCGCCTTTTCACCCAGCCACCACCTGTTTCAGGAGAACACACAGAAGTGATGACCTTTTCTGGACAGGCAAGTAAATCCTGCTGTTTTTATTATTCATGGAAAAAACACTGGCTCATGGGAGGTGGGAAGGTGACAAACTCATTCTCCCTGGACCCCAGGAACCACAGATAGGATTATACAGACTACCAGTATTTTATTCCGTTAGTTCTACCTACATGAATCCTGTAGTATTGAAATGCGTTAGGTTAGCATTTTTGGCCGATGTACTTTACATTCTGGGTTAGAGGTTTTTAAGATTCACCTGTGTAAGCTGACTTAGTTTTCTGTAAGTTTGTGAAAAAGTACAAAAATGGTGATCTCTTTTATCATACAAATAATGTCTTTTTAATAGAATGTTTTTTCTAATTAATGTATTAATGTACTTTTCATTCAACACATTCGCTTACATTTGAACTATTTTATGAATGAATGTTTAATTGCATAGGTGAAGATTACTAGTCACAGGCATTTTACTAACTGATTCTCATTAGGCATAGGTTCATGTGATTTCAAGGAGCTATGTTTTGTTTGGTAAAAGTAATAAAATAGAACAAGAATGAATGCAAGCACTGAAGCACGATGGAGGCGCCTATCATGACTTGTCTATGATTTACATCACTCGTTGTCTTTCCAGGTTGCTTATCATCCTGATAATTGTCATCAGCATTGTTTGGGTCCTTCTAGCACAGTTTCACAAAATGGGCAACTCTTCCATTAGGTAGAAATAATTCCATTTGAGCCTTTAATTGCATCTGTCTTCCAGCTTCTTCTTTTGGAAGAGTTAATTAAAGGGTAGATACATTAGAAATTTTTTTTCCATGTTAGAATGAGCAAACCACAGTGTTCATTTCACTGGAGTAGCAGAATGCTTCCTTTTGACCTCCCAAGCTCATCTCAATTTCACTGCAGTAGCCCCATTTCCTAATGCTTACCAAAGTGTGTAAATACAGAGGGCGTTCCTGTAGTCAGGTGTTTCTATTTCTTATGATCTGTGACATTTATACATAGCACAGTGCTCAGCAGCACAGATTTGGGAGTCAGGATGCTTGGATCCAGTCCTTACTCTGATACTGAATAGAATTGTGATCTTGAGCAAATCCCTTGAATCTATGTAAAAGTATTATAATTCTACCTTATTTTTGAGGTTCCTGAGACGATTAAAGTTTTTTTTTTAATGAAGCCCTGGAGCACTAGATGTACCCTTATCATTATTATTATTATTTTCAGGTGTTGGTCAGGTTCAGAGACATTAATATCTCTTTGTCTTTATCTTGATCTCTCAAAATCATCTGCTTGCCTTTATGCAATACTGTTTTTCTTAAATGTAATTCCTTGCACAGGAAGACTGGGGATTACCACCAAATTTTGAAAGTAAATAAAAGCTCTTAATTATCAAAAATTTTAATGGAACTATCAAAACCACCTAATATCAACTTTGTGAATTGTATAAGTCAGTTCTGTTTATTCTACAAAGTGAATATTTTTGAATCTATGTATAATTAATTATATTAATTACATTTTTCAAGGAAACCCACCATTTTGGATCATGGAGTGCAGGATTTATGAGTCTCCTGGAGGCTGGAGAATCAAAGTACAAAGCCGTGTTCCAGCTCTGGAGTGCAACAGCCCACTACTAAATACACATGTATTTGCAGCCTTTTTGGCTCAAGGCTAGATGCTTGTCAGTCCTTAGGTTGAGAAAGCAGGCATGGTGACAATTATGACCTCTCCTATTTCCTCAAATCTCTGATTCGTTCTTGCTTCTAATGCAGGATACCCTCTGAGGTCAAATCACTGGGCTTGTGGCCATGAGACCACAGACTTTACCTGGCTTCCAGTGACTGTCGGAGATGACCTGTGGAGTGCACCGCCTGTACTTGGACATCACTGTCTTTTCGGATCCATACCCGTCATCCTTGGAATTTCCCCTGTATCCAAACCTGTTCCTGATACAGGTGTGAGTAATGAGTAAGGAATTTATGGTTTTATTTAAAGATAGGAGCTTTGCTTTTTAAAACTGCTGCTCATGTACAGGTCCCAGGCCAGTGGAATCATGGCAACACAGATTCCCAGAGCTAGAAGGAACTTGTGGTATCATTCAGTCATCCAATCAAATAATATTTGCACCTAATCTGTACAAGGAACCAGTGACATAAGGAATAAAGGATTAGAAAATGGGCTCCACATAAAATTTTTTTAAAGGAAAACCTCACAATGCAATTGAGAGGAATATTTGCACCGTTCTTTTTGGATATCAGGAAGTAAATAGTGTTCCCCATGAGAATGGGAAAGACTTCACAGCGGAGCTGTCATCTGGGCTGGACCTGTTTGTGGGTGAGTAGCATTTCACACACAGCATGTACCAGCACAGAGATAAAAAAAAAAGTTTATGGAAACTGTGAGCAGAAAGAAGCAAAATAAAACACTGAGGTGTGCTTTTGTCTTTCAGGCTGTCACAGATGTTTAATACAGGTTAGCATCCCAAATCCAAAAATCTGAAATCCAAAATGCTCCAAAACCCAAAACATTTTCAACTTCTAAATGATACCCAAAGGAAGTGCTCGCTGGAGCATTTCAGATTTCAAATTTTTGGATTTGGAATTCTCAATCAGTAAGCATATATAATGTAAACATTCTGAAATCTGCAAAAACCCAAATCGGAATCACTTCTGGTCCCAATCATTTCAGATAAGGGATACTCAGCTCTCATGTGTAACATTCAGTGTTGGTGAGGATGGGGGGTAACACCCACTCTCTGTAACTGCTAGAAGCATATGAATTTGTATGATTTGTAAGAGGGCAATTTGGGAGGACCTATCTGTTTTAAAATTCTCCTAACCCATGGATCTCATCCCATTTCTAGAGTCTTTTATGTAAAATATTTCTACCATTAGGAGAAATATATGCAAGGGGACTTTCTATGTAGCAATGTTTTAATAAAATAGAAAATTGGGACAAACCAAATTTCCATCACAAAGGAAATAGATACACAAATAATAATACACTGAATATTATGCAGGTTTTAAACATCAGAAAAGGGCTCAGCTTCTGATCTCCAATGATGGTATTGAAGTGGGTCACAGCTGGTTTACATTTGGTTTTCATGTGGGAACTCTGGGTGTCTGCCTTAGTTTAATGATTTTATATGTCACTAAATTCAGCTAATGAAAAGCTATTCCATGCATGGCAAAACGGAACTTGAAAACAGTTTCTTGTCAACAATCGAGTGGACCTGTTTTATGTACAACCCACGCCTTCATCTGCCTGCCCCTCAGTCTGTCTGTCCTCACAGTCCTCATTCATTAGTGGAACTGAGTGCCCACTGTTGGGTTGACGATCAATTCCATAACCTCCCTGTTCCTAGTCACACATTAATTCTTCAGTACATCCCTTTGGATCACTTGGGATTAAACCTCCATCTCCAATTTCTTCCCCAGACGTATTTCTCACTCTTCTCCCAGCACACCCTTCAGCCCATCCATGCAGGTTTCTTTGCTTTTCCCACTTTACACCAAACTCTCTGGTTTGTTGTTGTTGTTGTTGTTGTTGTTGTTGTTGTTGTTGTTGAGACAGAGTCTCGCTCTGTCACCCAGGCTGGAGTGCAGTGGCGCGATCTCGGCTCACTGCAAGCTCCACCTCCTGGGTTGACACCATTCTCCTGCCTCAGCCTCCCCAGTAGCTGGGACTACAGGCGCCTGCCACCACGCCCGGCTAATTTTGTTTTGTATTTTTAGTAGAGACGGGGTTTCACCGCCTTGGCCAGGATGGTCTCAATCTTCTGACCTCGTGATCTGCCCATCTCGGCCTCCCAAAGTGCTAGGATTACAGGCGTGAGCCACCGCGCCCGGCCCAAACTCCCTGTTTTTACTCCAACTTTTACCTCCTCTTCAAGACAAAACAAGCAAACAAAACTGTAACAGTATTTTTAAACTTAGCTGTAATCTTTCTTCCTTCATGAACATTTCTCCAAAAGCCACTCCCATGGCTCTGTGTGTTCCAAATATTTTTAAATATTAGGTATAAGGTTGAGCGTTTCAGGATATGCTGTTTTGAGCTGTACACTAACTGTATTGTTTGTATTGATTCTTCACATTTGAGGCATGGTCATTGCCTCCCACTCCTTTGGAGAGTTGATGTCAGTGCTCCTGAATAAGATTGGTGCACAGTTTTTCTTTTTATACTTAATTTTTTGGTTTGGTATTAAAATTACAGTGTTTTCATCAAGTTAATTGTAACTAGCCCCTTTCATCAATTTCATGGAAATATTTCAATCAGATTTGAATGCCAACTCCATTGTAATTTTGGTATTTAGCCACTAATACTATTAGGGGTGTGTGGGGGGTGGGGGGCAGGAGGTGGAGGTGGGGTAAAGAAATGGAGAGAAAGACGGAGATGGGGAAAGATACTTCTTAACTACTAATTAAATTTATATAATGGCTACTGAAGTATTTAGGATTTTTATTTCTTCATGAATTCATTTTAGAAAATTATACCTTCTAAGATTTTATCTATTTTGTACACATTTTAAATGTCTCAGCATAAATTTCCTCATAATATCAACTGTCTGTTTTGTAATCTCTGCTACCTCTATAATTATGTCTTTTTATTAAGTTCTGATATGAATTTTTGTGATTTCTCTTTTTTTCTTGATAATACACTTTCCTCAAAAACAGCTGTTGGCTCTGTTACCCCTTCCCGCTATTGTCCTTATTTTCTCTTTCATTAATTTCTCTTCTCATCTGTTATCCTTCCATTACATTATTTGGATTTCTCCTGATGTTATTTTTTTCTAACTTAAGTTGTATACTTAATTTTTACCTTTCTTTCCTATTTATTTTTGAGACAGAGTCAGGCTTTGTTGTCCAGGCTGGAGTGCAGTGGCAGGATCTCGAGTCACTGCACCCTTTGCCTCCCAGGTTCAAGTGATTCTCCTGCCTCAGCCTCCCGAGTAGCTGGGACTACAGGCATGCACCACTACATCTGGCTAATTTTTGTACTTTTAGTAAAGACATAGAGACGGGGTTTCACTATGTGGGGCAGGCTGGTCTCAAACTCCTGACCTCAAGTGATCCTCCCACCTTGGCCTCCAAAAGTGTCAAGTTCCTAATTTCAATAACGAATCTCATAGATTGCTCTCACATAATGCTCTTTGCTGCATCTCCCAATTTTCAATTTGTGTAATTTTTATTATTTATTAGTAAGTGTTATCTAATTTCATTGTGATTCTTACAGAGATTTGAGTTTAGAACTATGCTCTACATTTTCTCATATTGCAGCCAATGCTCCTGTGCATGAGTCTTCATATTTTGCAAGTCTACTTTGGGATAGATTTTGAGATGTTGGACGATGGGTCAAAGTGTTAGTGCTTATGCAGCTTTGCTAGATGTTGCCAAACTCCTCTCCACAGGTGCTGAGTCAGCTTTCTTCACAACAATGTGGGCACAGCCACACTAACGTAGTTACATGTGAAACTTCTAAAATTTTGTCTTGAAGTGGTTTCTCAGTGTAGTTTTAATGTGAACTTTTTCACATTTTGAATGAGATTAAAAGCCATTTGTTCTTTTGTTTTCCTTTGAACTGTTTGTTCATGTCTCTGACATGCTTACATGGGCTTGTTGGTAGTCTTTTCTTCCCTATTTGTAGAGACTTGTTATATATTAAGGGTATTAACACCTTTGTGTTATGCCAGGCCTGTTTTGTTTTTTTGTTTTGTTTTTCCTGTATACCATGTATCTTTTGCACTTTATTGAACTTTAGGTCATACAAAATTTTTCTATTTTGATATAATAAAATTTAATTATAATTTAATGATATTCTCAGGGTTTCTTCACCGCTTTCAAGGGGGTGTTCACTTTCTTCAGTAACGTGTGCTGCTTTGACAGGGAACAGCCAGCGTCAGCTGAAATCGGAATTCTCTGTCTCATGTTTTAGAAGAATTGATCTTTCTTTATTTCAGATAACCCTAAGGAATATCTTGGATGTCTTCACGGGGCTTATGACTTATTCTGAGGTTTGCAAAATAGAGGCCCCCAGCTGAGCAAAGACAGGGCTGCAGCGCCGAGGGAACAGCTGCCGGACCCACCGGAGAGGCCTCCTGGAGCACGCCGGGACCCCCTCCACCCCCTGGCTTTGGCTGCATCCATGGCTAGTTTGCCTGAACTATATCTGAGCCACTGAGAGTATTTATTAAGCAGAGAATAATTTTGAGTTTCACTTTTATAGCTTTTGTTTCAAAAGTTGTTTTGGATAATTTAATGAAATGACTGTAAACCAGAATTCCCCTTTTCATTATTTCTTTGTGTCGATATAAAAAGAGTTGATGATTTTAAAAGCCAGTGAGATGTCCCTGTCTGTGGATGTCAGCGGGAGCGTGGAGTCTGACGCCTTTCTCTGGTGGCTGTCCAGGAAGATTGCCCCAGCTTGCACTCCCTTTTGGCGGGTTCCAGAACCTTCCATTTGAAAGGAGCATCTCTCCCCACTCTGCCCCACCCAGCACCAGCTCTTCTGGAACCCACTGACTTCCTAAACACTTTCTTCCTGCTTCACCTCATTGAATTCAAGACTTGAGAAAACAGCCAAAAACTCTAGAGGTGGGGGTGGGTTCGATCTGGAAATCCCTGCTGTAATCTTTTTAAGGGAATCCACTGGAAATTATTAATTTATGTTTTAAATAAAACCATTCCTTACTTAACAGAATATTAAGCCACTCATTTTTTAACAGAACTTTCGAGATATAATTAAAATGCCATAAATTTCACCCCCACACAGTGTACAATTCCAAGGTTTCCAATATAGTCACAGAGGTCTCTGCAACAATTACCACAATTTTAGACATGGAGACCACTTGTTGGCAGCCCTACCTGTATCTATGTGTATGTATATAATTTTAATATTGGATTAGATGTTATAGTATTTAATATTGTACTGTTACCTAGTTGTGTCTTTATATTGCTGTTTTTTATTCAGGTGAATAATAATTATCTCCATATAGTCATACATTTATATAGGGTTAAAACATACCTTTTTACAATTCAATAAATTAAATTGGCCAGGCGTGGTAGCTCACGCCTGTAATCCCAGCACTTTGGGAGGCCGAGGGGGGCGGATCACCTGAGGTTGGGGGTTCGAGACCAGCCTGACCAACATGGAGAAACCCTGTCTGTACTAAAAATACAAAAAATTAGCCGGGTGTGGTGGCTCATGCCTGTAATCCCAGCTACTTGGGAGGCTGAGGCAGGAGAATCACTAGAACCCAGGAGGCAGACGTTGCAGTGAGCCGGGATCGCACCATTGCACTCCAGCCTGGGCAACAAGAGCAAAACTCCATCTCAAGAAAAAAAAAAAAAAAAGAAAGTAAATTGTTTTTAATTACTCACATAAGAAACACATGTGTTATTGTTATAAAAATTCACGTAGTGCTTAGGTCTACAGAATAAATGTATCCCCGCCACCTCCCAGCCCACCCCCTCGTCTGCATTCACCTACACACAGTTAAACATGCACATATGTTTCCGTGACACGATCTTGCTTTGCATATTGTTCACTGATTGGCTTTTCCATATAAGATTTAATTTGGTGATTATTGCTTATCAGTACCTACAGGTCTCTCTCATTATTATTTATAATTATATCATTATTCCATAGGGTATTTTACCATAATTTGGTCACTTTTTCACTGAGGAATTTTTATGTCAATTTCAGTTATTTGTTATTGTTACCAACGCTGTACTGGGCATCCCTGTATATCCACCTTTTTGTTGCATTAGTTAAGTGGTTTTTTCCTTTTATGATTGATTTCTAAAAATAAAATACTGCAGCAAATGTTAATGTTTAATATTTTCATAAAATTAAAAATCTGTGTTCCAAAAAGAAATCAATGGTTTATACTTCTACCATCAGTGTATGAGAATTCCTATTTCCCCACACCCTTAATTACACAGGAAATTATCAATGTTTGCCAATTTTATGATTTTAAAATATTTTTACTTTTAATTTGGATTTCTCCACTTATTAGGGAGATTGTGCATATTTGTGTATGTGTGTTGGCCGTTTGTATTTCTCCCTGTGATTTTCATAATGATACGTTTTCCTAGTTTTCTAATTCACTTAGTGATATTCTTTATATGTTCTGCACATTTATTATTTCCATATAATTACTGAGTTTTTTTTCTTCAGGTCTGTGTTATAACTTTTACTTTGTTTATATTGTTTCTGTTTTGAAGAAGCTTTTCTTTTTACACAGTCAAATTTTCAATATTTTCCTTATCATTTCTGGATTTGTGAGAGGCTTTCAACAGTTGGTCCTTTTAGGGCTTTATTGATTTGTTTTAAAGAACATGCTCAAATCCTACATTATATAGTGATTTACTTGTTCCCTTTATAACACGTGGTAGACATTACTAGTTCCAATTAATGTAGATTAAATGTATTCATAGATACGTTCTGATTTCTTTCTTCTCTGTTAGATGGATATTAAGCTTATTTTTTAAAATTCCCACCACTAATGACTTTCCAGTAATCATCAATATACATAGATCCCCCCAATGTTTTTGTTTTTTTTGTTTTTATGTAGTATACGATTCTCAAAATTGTATAATTGAGTTATGACAAATTTAATTATAATTTTAAAAATACTGACATTATTCTTCACAAAGTTAATCAGATCACACTCTTACCAATTACATAAGTAGGCCTCTTCCTATGTAGGCTCAATAGCACTAAAAGTTTTTTTAATAAAAATACTAATTTGGTTTGTGAAAAATCCCATAGGTGCTTTAATTAATCAACTAGTTCTATTTCAGTGAGTTGCCTATTCAGTGTGTGTGTGTGTGTGCGTGTGTGTGTGTGTGTGTGTGTGTTTATGGCTGAGCAGGCCCTGCCTGGGCCACAGCTACCCTAAACAGAGATGAAGGACTGTAGGTCAGAATCACAGCCTCCTGAGGAGAGAGGGGTGTGAAGCAGAGTGGGGTGAGGTTCCCCCTCCCCTATGCAGGGGGTGAGCAGGGTGAGGACAGGAGCCCAGGGTGTGGTGCAGACACAACTCCCACTTCCTGACACTGCTTTGGAGCCTGGGCTCCTTCAAAGCCACCTTACAGCTCCTAAAACCTTCATGGGGGCACAGCCACTGCATGCAAATAAGAGCTGTTACGTGTCTGTCCCTGGGCCTCCCTCTCCTGGGTTCTCACAGCTGACCCAGTGGGTGGAGGGGGGTCCTTGCTGTCAGCGTTGCAAGCCAAACCTATCCAGTGGGCACCCTGATGGCTGAACTCCCCTGGAGGCCCTGGGGGGTTTCCCAGCTGGGAGGGGCCATCTCAGGAGTGTCCCCACTGTCTCCCACTGCCCTCAGACCCCAAAGCCTTCCTGCCTCCCTGACACACCTGGGCATCTCAGTGTGAGGCCCCCAGTTTTCTAAAGCTGTTCATGGTGTCAGAGAGGGGCCAGGGCATCTGGGAACTGTAAACAAGGGTGCTGTCAGTGGAGGGAGGTCCCTCTCCCTGAAAGGAGCTGCAGCCACCTGCTTTCCAGCTGTACCAGCAGGGCATGTGTGCTATTTCCTCTCCGTCGGTGTTTCCTGGGAACTCTGCCTCCTGGGTTCAAGCGACTCTTCTGCTTCAGCCTCCCCAGTAGCTGGGACTACAGGCATGCACTGCCACATCTGGCTAATTTTCGTACTTTTAGTAAAAACATAGAGACAGGGTTTCACTATGTGGGCCAGGCTGGTCTCAAACTCCTGACCTCAAGTGATCCTCCCACCTTGGCCTCCAAAAGTGTCAAGTTCCTAATTTCAATAACGAATCTCATAGATTGCTCTCACATAATGCTCTTTGCTGCATCTCCCAATTTTCAATTTGTGCAATTTTTATTATTTATTAGTAAGTGTTATCTAATTTCATTGTGATTCTTACAGAGATTTGAGTTTAGAACTATGCTCTACATTTTCTCATATTGCAGCCAATGCTCCTGTGCATGAGTCTTCATATTTTGCAAGTCTACTTTGGGATAGATTTTGAGATGTTGGACGATGGGTCAAAGTGTTAGTGCTTATGCAGCTTTGCTAGATGTTGCCAAACTCCTCTCCACAGGTGCTGAGTCAGCTTTCTTCACAACAATGTGGGCACAGCCACGCTAACGTAGTTACATGTGAAACTTCTAAAATTTTGTCTTGAAGTGGTTTCTCAGTATAGTTTTAATGTGAACTTTTTCACATTTTGAATGAGATTAAAAGCCATTTGTTCTTTTTGTTTCTCTTTGAACTGTTTGTCTCTGACATGCTTACATGGGCTTGTTGGTAGTCTTTTCTTCCTTGTTTTTAGAGACTTATTATATATTAAGTGTATTAAAACCTTTGTGTTAGGCACAGAGTTTACTCACACCACACTCTCATCAGCCTCTCTTTTATCTATTTTTTTCCTTTATAACTATTTCAGATCATGTTTCCGTCCATCCCTGAGTCACCAACCCAAGTGCAAATAATGTGGACCACTCTTCCAAATAATCTCTACAGATACTTAAAGAATTCATAGAGTGTGTTTGCATTTTTGCATTAAATTATTTTCCCCCTTTAGGCCTCATCGGTTTTTTATTTTTTCTGAGATTTAAACTCATACATTTAATTTTATCCATGTGTGCCTGTAAGCCTCTTCCGTGACTTCCAACTGGTCAGCATTGCGTCAACTACACTTTCCTTATAAACCCCCTTGTGCCGAGCAGCCAGGTTGCTGCTGATACCAGCTACCTCCTACAGTGAGGACGCCTCCTGCATCTTTCCTGCCTCTGAACGAGAGAGGGCTTGGTGCTTGGAGGGTGCACACTTAATGTTGCTGTGTGCTGAGGAAATCCCTCAGGATGGTTGACCTCCTAAATACTCCCAGTTGTGAGTGAGAGTTTGACTCCCCATAACCTAACTAGCAATTTATTTTGATTTTTTTAAATTGCAACATTAGTTGTCTGCTCAGCACTCGCTGGTTTCATGCCTGACTGAGAAATAAGTGTGCAGTTCTGGAGTGTGCACGAGAACCCACGGGTTTCGCTTGCCCGGGCCGTGCTGGCGGGCGGACCTCCATCCCTCTCCCTGCTTCCAGCCCAAGGGGCTCTGGCTGCTCCCGCCACTCCCATCGCGCTCCGCCCCAAGCCCCATCGCGCTCCGCCCCAAGCCCCATCGCGCTCCGCCCCAAGCCCCATCGCGCTCCGCCCCAAGCCCCATCGCGCTCCGCCCCAAGCCCCATCGCGCTCCGCCCCAAGCCCCATCGCGCTCCGCCCCAAGCCCCATCGCGCTCCGCCCCAAGCCCCTTTGCTTTCCCTTTGCCCTTCGTGGAGGGAGCCTCCCACAGAGACGTGCTGGGCTTCTCCACAGCCACTGCTTTTGCCTCAGGTGGATCTGAACCTGTGTTCATATGACTTTTATTCATCCACATTTGCCTTCTGTAATTGTTTTGTTTTAATATTTGTCCATTTTTAATTAGGTTTCCATTTTATTTGTCTTTTCTATTTTTTTTCAGAATTCTCGGTAGTCCTTGCAAATATCTTTCCATTGTTTGATACCCTGTGCAATTTTACCTATTAAATCCTTCTTTGAACAAAACACCTTAAATAGTCGTGCAGGAACTCAAGGTTATGTGGTTTCTCAGACAGAATAACACACCATGTACTCACTTTCGTCTGTGAAATTCACAGAAACCTCAGCAAGTTTGGCATAGTAAAGCATATGAAAGTGCACTCAATCACACATGATTAGAAGAATGCATATTCAAACTAGAGTTTCTCACTTCTACACCCACCAAAATAGACACATTATCAGAGAGAAAAATGCAGAGGGTTGGTGAGGTTGTGGAGGAAGTGGAGCTATCACATGTGACTCTGGGAACATACTTAATTTCAACCACTTTGATAAATGACTTTCTAGGGTGTACTAGAGTAATCGGTACCTGTGACCCTACAGTCCCACTCCTGCTACCTATGTCCAAAATACATGTATGAGGCAAGGATGTTGGCATCCCCCTGGGGGGCTTTATAGCAGCATCGCTTCATGTAACTGTAGCAGGACAAGCCGCAGACAAAACCCCTCAGACACCGAATTAAAGCAGGAACGGCTTTATTCAGCTGGGAGCTTCGGCAAGACTCACGTCTCCAACAACTGAGCTCCCCGAGTGAGCAATTCCTGTCCCTTTTAAGGGCTCACAACTCTAAAAGGGTCTGCGTAAGAAGGTCATGATCGATTGAGCAAGCAGGGGGTACGTGACTGGGGGCTGCATGCACCGGTAATTAGAATGGAACAGAACAGGACAGGGATTTTCACAGTGCTTTTCTACACAATCTCTGTAATCTATAGATAACATAACCGATTAGGTCAGGGGTCGACCTTTAACTACCAGGCCCAGGGTGTGGCACCAGGCTGTCTGCTGGTGGACTTCATTTCTGCCTTTTAGTTTTTACTTCTTCTTTCTTTGGAGGCAGAAACTGGGCATAAGACAATATGAGGGGTGGTCTCCTCCCTTATAACCATCATGATAAACAAAGTGAATGTAAAACATAGAGGGTGAAAACTCATTGTGCCAACTTCCTACAATGTAGATGTTATATATGGACAGGACCGAGCAGTACAAAATGCTGAATGTGTCATCACAATGGAACATAGGTGAAATTCACATGATATTCATGTGTAATTTTCATTCAGACACAAAAGAGTACATACTGTAGGTTTCCATTTATACAATGTTTAAAAATAAATTTAAAATATGTTGATCATGACCAGAATAGTGAGTGTCTCTTGGAAGTTACTGCCTGGGAATTAGCCAAAGAGGGGCTGCCAGGGTGTTTATATCTGAGTGGTGGTAACACAGTATTTGTCAGAAGGCAACAATCTGTACATGTAATATACTGTGCACTGTACCACAAGTAAAGCAACCATCAAATAAAAACAAAGTAATACAAACTATTTTTCCATACACAAACTTCCATCCTTACTATCCCCTCTGAGTCCATCACATATTTTAAATAGAAGTAACTCCAATCTTGCATGCACACTTCTGGATATAGAGGGAACACACAATGCTCTCTCTTTTAATCGGGACAATCATGACAGCAAATTCAGCAAAAGACATCACAAGAAAGGTGAATTAAAAGCCAAATTCGGCTGGGTGTGTGGGCTCCTGGGGACAGTGGGGTGTCCCCTCCCCTCACTCCAGCTGCCCTGATTTTCCAGCACAGGATTTGCTGGCCATGCCCTTCACTCTGTTTACACCTCACCCCCAGCTGTGAACCCCTCTAGGACCTGGATGTGACTCAGTGTTCAGCACCCCTAGGGCCTCACAGAGCACCGGATACTTATGCCTGTGCCCAGGAAGTACGTACTGGATGAAAGATAACACTAGGCCATTGATGGCTACGCTGGAAAGAAAACCCAGGGGCGGGGAGGTGACGTCTCCCTCATCTCTGAATCCCAGTTCTGGGCTCCCTGGTGCCACAGTCATTAACCAGGTGCATCTGTATTTTAAATTAATTTTCAAATGTAATCTCCAGTACCTCATCACACCAGGCATATTTCCAGTGCCCGATAGCCCTGCGCTCACAAGGCAGAGGGAACATTCCCGTCTGTGCAGAACAGGCTCGTGGCAGTGGCTCCAACCTGGGACAGTGCCTGTTTGTGAATCACTGACCTGTAGGGTTGGAGCCCCACATTGATAAGGCTGGTGGGGAGAGCTGCGATGATCCGGAAGAGAGGGGAGTGGCACGTGGAAAGGGGGTCCTCTCTTGATGTGAACATTTGCAAATGTGAGCAGTGACTTGTTGAAGGTCTCTGATTCCAGAGAGCCCAGGTTAGTTCTGAGAAAGCAGAAGACGGAGCAGAGAGTTGCTGTGGCAGCTGGTGTGGCCTCCCGTGCAGCAGGGAGGATGGGCGAGTGCCTCTGGGTAACACCTTTCTTGTGGTACTTGTGTCTCCAGAGCTTGGATTGGCAACAGGAGACATGACTCCAGCAGTGACGATGATGACGCTCCAGGTAGATGGGCACCCTGGAGAGGGGACGCCATGAAAGTGGCTTCCCGGGAGCAGTCCACTCAGGCCTGCAGCTTTGGAGACCAGGGAAGGAAGAGGGAGATGAAATTAGAAAAAAAAGAAAATGTGTTATGTTTAAATGTTCATGATGGTAAAAAAAGTGATGATGTCTAGGGCCTTTGAGTGTTGTGTTTGTCATCATCTTTTCTTGCTTTGCTTCTCAAACATTATCTTTCCCTCAGGACCTGCTCTTTTCTGCCTCTTCCACACCAAATCCCAAAGACTTGGGTTCTATTGGTTATCGTCTCTTGAGAATTGGCTTGGTTTCTCCTGACTGCTTAGAGTAAAATGCAACAAGAGACTTGGTTTTGGTGCTGCAGGATGTCTGTGGGCGCAGCTCTCCCCAGGGCACTTGACACTGGGAGTCAGGTGGGGGTGGGGACTGGGCCCCTCCTGTCTGCACTCTCAGGTGGGGGTTGGGGGTGGGCCCCTCCTGTCTGCACTCTCAGGTGGGGGTGGGGACTGGGCCCCTCCTGTCTGCACTCTCAGGTGTTGTTGCAGCAACTTAGTGCTTCTGCCCCCTCTGCTGACTCCTGCTTTGAAGGCACTCCCGTGGCTGTGGAACTTCCAGAATCAGCCTCGGTGTGATGCAGTTGTAGCAAACTCAGCCCCTTCTATGCTGAGCTCTGGAGCTGGGAGGGCCCCTCAGAGTCCTGAACTGGGTGAGGGCCCTCCCACAGGGCCGCCCTCACCTCTCAGGGTCACCCCGGGGCCATCCAGGGCGGGGCTTTCAGACAGAGGAGTTTCCTTCAGGGGTCTCAGGCACCGGGTCATGGATGGAGTTGTGGCACATCAGCCACCGCAGGCTCCTGGGACCCGGGACTGGAGGAGCCTTCCCCAGCTGATCTTGTTCTGCAGAGCCCAGCCCACGGTACCCACTGGAGTCCCAGAGGCACAGGGTGCTGCCCCCAGTCCTGAGGGTCTTTCCTGTTCCTTGTGAGTGGTGGCGCTGGTCAGCACATGGGTCAGCGTGGAGGATGCAGGAAGAAGAGCAGCACCACGCAGGTGGAACCAGGAGGGGCTGCTCCGTGAAAAGGGGGAAGGCTTTATATGGCCACGTGGCCAAAGAATCTGTATGAATGCCCAAAAGGCATATAAAATGTATGGAGCATTATGAATCCAAAATGGAACATTGCATCACAATGCTATCTCTTTACACAAACATAATAATGCCCACAGTGAACAGAGTGGGAAGAATTGATGAGGACACAGGCCAGTGCCTTCCTCTTCGGGAAGAGGCCACAATTTGAAGCAGGAGGGAGTTAAACCCAAAGTGCACGCTACCAGCAGCTCCTTAGAGGCCCATGCAGCCCCTCGGGAGGACTGCAGAGTCCAGGGGCAGGAGGCGGCACCCCCGCCCTTCCTCACAGCTCTCTGGAAGACCCTGTGGTTCGAGGTCACTTTCCTGAGGGCTCACCACATCGCCCGTGTACATATAACTAGGCAGGAGTATTGCCCATTAGGAGGCTACTTTGGTGCTGCAGCTTGGATTTTGGGCCAAGCGCTCAAGCACTTGCTGGCCTCACCCGCCCCAGCTGCTCCAGCCTCCCGGCCTCCAAACCTGCAGTTTCCTATGCCCGATGCCCCAGCCCCTGCACCAGCTGGACTCACCCTCACTCCGTATAGTTTTTATTTCCATATTCTTGTACAGTCTCCACTATTTTAACATTTCACATTCATGTTGTACATTTGATAAAACTGTAGAAACCAATATTGATAAATATTGATACGTTATTAATCCAATGTCAGGGACCCACCATTATGCACTGAGTAGATTCACTGCCCTAAAACTCCTGCTTGGCCTCCTTCCCACGCCTGGACTTTGGTAACCACCGATCTTTTTACTGTTGTTATAATTCTAGCTTTTCTAGAATGCCATATTGCTGGAATTATACAGCCTTTTCCTATTGACTTTTTTTCACTTAGAAATGTGCATTTAGGCTAGGCTCATGCCTGTAATCCCAGCACTTTGGGAGGCCGAGATGGGCACATCACGAGGTCAGAAGTTCCAGACCAGCCTTTTCAACATGGTGAAACCCCATCTGTACTAAAAATGCAAAAATTAGCTCGGCGTGATGGCACGCACCTGTAATCCCAGCTACTTGGGAGGCTGAGGAGGAGAATTGCTTGAACTTGGATTAAATATATATACTCAGATTAAATGCATATAATTTAATTTAATTTAATATAATTAAATATAATTTAATCTGAGTCACAGCACCAAAAAAAAAAAAAAAAAAAAAAACAGAAATATGCATTTAAGTTGTCTCCATTCTGTTTTGTGGTCTGACAGCTCATTTATTTGAATCACTAGCGATACCTCATTGCATGGATGTACCACATTTGGTTTATCATCCACTGAACTGCTTTTTGGTTGCTCTCAGGTCTTAGCAATCATGAACGAAGCTGCTATAAGCGTCTGCGCACAGGCTTTGTGTGGACACACGTTTTCAACCCATGTGGGTGAGCACCTGATGTGACTGTGGGATGGGTGTAAAGCACATGTATAGCTGGGCGGGGACCTGCCATCTGTCTTCCAAAGGGGCTGACACCATCTGCATCCCCACCAGCCATGAACGAGTTACTCTGTGGCTAGTTTAGCTCAATTACTAGTTTCATTCATGTGTTCAACAGGGTTTCTCTATGCTGGCAGGTTAAAACTCAGACATCCTACACAATTTTAATAACATTCTTAAGGTCAAGCCTAGTTACTTACTTGAACTTTCTTATCAGTGGAATCCACCACACGCCTGCTATTTTCTCTGACCTGACAGTGGCTGTCTGATGGTGCAAACTTTGTATTCAGGAAATTCCCAAAGTGAGTCAGCAACAGCAGACCTTGTCACAATAACCTAAAACCCTCCCCTCGAGACCCCAGCCCCATTCCATGCTTGGTATATCATCAGCTATCTGATGTCTGTAAAAGATGACCATGTAGGCCAGGCACGATGGCTCATGCCTGTAATTCTAGCACTTTGGGAGGCGGAGGCGGGCGGATCACGATGTCAGGAGTTCAAGACCAGCCTGGCCAACATGGTGAAACCCTGTCTCTACTAAAAATACAAAAAGTTAGCCAGACGTGGCCTGTAACCTCAGCTACTTGGGAGGCTGAGGCAGGAGAATCACTTGAACCCAGGAGGCAGAAGTTGCAGTGAGCTGAGATCACACCATTGCACTCCAGCCTGGGCAACAGAGCAACAATTCATCTTGAAAAAAAAAAGACTATGAAATTATAATTTTTAATAATTCATTTATGTTATAATTCTCAGCAGGGGAAGTGTTCTACCACCCATAATTGAAGATTCTGGACATTATTATAAAGGTCTATTTTAGATCTGGGTAAAAATTTGGTCCACTTTTCTGCTGTTTTGTCTCTGCGGCAAGAAACATAAAGACCCCGAAGTCTATCCCATTCCTCTCGATAGGCTCAGGCTGAGGAACAAATTCAGGACCTTCATTCATTAGAAGCCACCCCTGTAACCCCTCCTACCTTCCTTAGTCGAGGGCAGATGGCTGAGGTGGAGGAAAGCTCCCTCAGCCTCCTTGGGCTACTCCAGTTTGCATTTGGGCCCCAGAGGAGTCTCTTCTGTGATGGGGCATGAGCCCAGTCTCCCCACAATGATCCCCTGAGCAGAATATTTCCTGAAAACAGGCCTCCAGTGAGAAGGGCCAGGCTGCTCCAGCCATGAGGAAAATGCCCTGCGGGGGACTCGAACATCCAAACAGCCAGGAGGGCCAAGGAGATGGACTCTGCTTTCCGCAAAGCTCCCTGCACACTTCCGCGTCAAGGGCTTCTGTGATACTCAACACAATCCCATCTTCACATGGTCAGTGACAACCCCAACCGGGCAAGCTGTCCACCAGCACAAGAGGGAGTCTGCCCGCCCCAGATCAGCTCAGCTGGTCCACACTCCCAAAAACCCATATTCAGGGGTGGGGGGCAATTGTCCCCACTGGCACCACCTGCAAATGCAAGCAACGCAGTGTCCTGCAGTGTGGACACCAATCAGGCTTTACTGAGGACATTTTCAAGAGTGGGCTCGGCTCAGCGTGGCTCACAGTTCTTCTGCCTCTCATGAGCCTCCGGGCAGCTGGGTGGATTTGGGGTTGTGCTCCAGGATCAGCACCCTCCAGATTCTCTGCTTTTTAATAAATGCAGTGGTAAGAGGCCGTGCAGGGAGGAGTGATGGGAGGAAGAAGCTCTAGCCGCTCAGGGGAGGTGCAAGGCCAAGACTGGAGTCAGTCTTACCGCTCTCGCTTGACCAGATTCTGAGCAGAATTGTGGGGGACCGGTGTGGTAAGAATTCCTCCTTTCGTCAGCATGATCAGTGTCCTGAGACCTCGGCTGCAGCCTCCAGAGTGAGCCCCTTGTGGCTGTCACAACTTTCTAACTGGAAGAACTTTTCATCTATCCTCTTATGTTCAGTGCCTGGGGCCCTGCAAATTAAACTTTAAAAAGACAGATAAACAGGAAAAAGGCAAACAATTTTAAAAAAATTAATGTGGCTGAGTGGTGCAGTGGCTCACACCCTTAATCCCAGCACTTTGGGAGGCTGAGGCAGGTGGATTGCTTGAGGTAAAGAGTTCAAGACCAGCCTGGGCAACATAGAAAGACCCCATCTTTACAAAACTTAATGAATTAAATAATTTAAATTGTTTAAATAAATGTTTTATGTGGATGAAAATTTACAGAAAAGAAGTGAAACTCAAAGGAATGGTTAGACTCAGGGGCTTACCTGCCATTTTAACAGAGAAAAGGGGGTTTGGGCTTCATGGACGGCAAATCATGGAGAGGTGGCTGGGAACATATGGGGGATGCTAACAGAAGGTGAGGGTGAGTTTAGCAAGGTTTGTTCATGCTCACTCCCTCTCCAGTGAGAAGAGTCACTCTCCCCTCCTGGCGTGGAGAGGGGGAACCTTCACAGGGGAATTTATGCCCTGCTTTCACATGGGAAAGGGGAGGGCAGACAGCTCGTCCTGCATGTGCCCATTCTCAGTTTCCTCAGCTCAAAATAATCCTTATGCCAAAGTGGCACATTTGGGAGTGCATATTCAGGACCCTTTCAATATGTAAAGCACTTAGCACCACTCCTGGCCATATTGAGCGCTCATATTAAACATTTCTTATTACTTTTATATTTACCAAAGTTAGGTTCTGAGCTGGGTGTAACATCATTCCTGTCCTCAAGAAGTTAACAGTTTGAAGCAAAGGGAGAGACGCATGAACACAGACAGGTACACAAGGTCATCAGTGGTGAGTGCTGTGGAAACACAGCCGAGGGCCGGGTGCGCAGAAGGAGCAGTGCGTGATGTTGGGGTGGGGTCTCCAGGAGGTTCTGCAGGAGGGCCCCTCTTGAGCTGGGTCTTGGAAGATGAGTGGGTTTTAGGTGGAGGAAGGGAAGCACTCTAAGCAGTAGAAACCACAGGAACAAGGATACAGAGTCCTCATGAACATGTGCAGCGAATTCAGGATCAGCGAGGGGCCCGTGTGGCCGGCGGGAGGGGGTCGCGTGGGTGGCAGGCAAGTGGGTCCAGGGGAATGGCCACAGTCACAGCAGCTGGCACCTGGCG
The DNA here is from genome assembly GCF_029289425.2 of Pan paniscus. Taxonomy (NCBI): domain Eukaryota; kingdom Metazoa; phylum Chordata; class Mammalia; order Primates; family Hominidae; genus Pan; species Pan paniscus. The sequence continues at coordinate 25,811,032 of NC_073266.2, read as the reverse complement.
GAGGCTCACCCTGGGCTGGCACACCGGGCTGGAAGGTCTTGGAGCTGCACGAGCCGTGCTAAAAACTCTGTGGTTCATCTCGTAGCCAATGAGGGGCTATCGGACACATCTGAGCAGATTGCTATTTGGGAAAGGACAGGCACACGCAGGCTCTTGGTAAATGCGCGGTGAATTAAATTGAACTGGATCATGGTATAAAGAGTCTATCTGGTGGCAAGTCCCATGTAAGGGGTTATAAAATAGAAGTCCTAGCAATGAAATAGGCCAAATGCAGTTGACAAGTGGAAGTAATGAGTGGGCCCAAGATCCCACAGCTCATTTTAGAATGAGTGAAAAATATAAGGCACAGTAGAGCAGCAGTTTCTACCACGGGCCACTGACTCACAGAGCTCGTGAATGACATGTGTGAAGCACCTAAGTGTCGTTTCTTATTCCTGAGGGAGTGAGGTGAAGATTCGCCCTGGCCTATGACAAAAAAGGGTCCTTCTGAGGCTGGGGGGATGTGCAGGCCCATCCTATCGCAGGAGTGGGAAATCTGGAAGCCATGTTCATAGCCTCCTTAGCTAAGTAGCTGCGAGTTCAGCTGAGCTGAGCTTCACGCTCTCCCCTGGGCTTGTAGGGCATTGTTCAGGGACACAGGAAGCCGCACCTGCGCTGGGGCGTACGCAGGGCAGGCAAAAATGACATAACTGTTACCATGGGCTCTGAAAGCCCTACGCTTGGGCTGCACTGGCCACAGCTCACCTCCTCTAGAGCTTCATAGAACGCACACGCTTGCAAACCCACAGGCGCGCTGATAAACCTCAGGGCTTCCCCAGGGTCTCACCAATCCTCTGTTGACAGCTGTGGCTGGAGAACCTCCACGCAAGCCAGAATGTGGGAAGATGGCCCGGTGGGTGGAGTGGGGGTGAGGACAGCAGGGGAGCCAGTCCAGGGGTGCTTTGTCTCAGCGGGAACTGTGAGGAGTTTGTCAGTGCCCGGTAACTGTCGTGTCGCCTGCCCCCTGGTGGCCGCAGGTGCACACCGCTCTCCCCAGGCCTTCCTGCACCGCCTCCTGATAGAGATGGGGCCATCTGGGGAGCAAACCGTGCCGGGAGCCAGTGTTGCCTGCAGAAACCACTGGGCACGAGAGCCTCCTCCCTGGACAGTGCAGAGGGTCTTGCCCCTGGAAACGCACAGGAGACGACCTTTGCTGTCTTTTGGCTTGAAATAACCTCCGGCTGTATTTCTACATTGGCTCCAAAGACACACATTTCAGCCTCTGGAAAAGCAGGAGCGTTTGCTTACCCAGGGTCACTGTCGGATTCAGTGCTGGTCATGGGTGTCGTCCTCTGTTCCTGTGCTGGCCTCTGAACAATGCAGAAAAGGAAGGAAAAAGTGACCAGACAGTCAATCTTTGCTGCCCTGGTTTTTCATTTTTAAAAATTATGATGCCATATTTGCACACCCACGTTCATAGCAGCACTATTCACAGTAGTCAAGAGGTGGAAGCAGCCTAGATACCCATCGATGGGTGGATGCATGATCACCACGTGCTGCATGCATGCAATGGAATATTATTCAACCGTCAAAAGGAAGGAAATCCTGAGACAGGCTGCATCATAGATGAAACTTAAAGACATCGTGCTAAGTGAAATGAGCCAGACACAGAAGAACAAATACTGTGTGATTCTACTTACATGAGGTACCCAGAGTGGTCCAATTCAAAGAGACAAAATACAAGCATGGTGGCCAGGGCCTGGGAAGGGGGTGGTGGAAGTTGCTGTTTAATGGGTGCAGAGTTTCAGTTTGGGATAATGAAAAAGTTCTAGATATCTGTTACATAGCAGTATGAATACACTTAACGCTACTGACCTGCACACTTAAAAATGGCTAAGATGGTAAAGTTTATGTGTTTTTTTACCACAATTAAACATTTTTAAAATTATTTTTTAAATATAACTATTGACTATTCTCTTTTTGCAGCATTATTTATTTTATATTTTACATTCTTTTGTGCTGAGGTGTAGTTTATATACAATAAGTTACACAGTTCTTCTGTGTTCAGTTTGATGAGCTTTGACTACACCAAACAAGATATGAAGAACATTTCCATCACTCAGAAAGTTCCCTCGTGTCTCCACCCCATCAGCCCCCTTCCCCAACCAGATAATTGCTTTCTGACTCTGTCACTAGATATTATTTTTCTCTTTGAGGTTAAAAATTATATTCAGTGAAATGCACAGTTCCAGGCATACAATTTGTGAGTTTGACAAATATCTGTACCCATGTAACCAACACTGTAATCTAGATGCAGACATTCCCTATAGCTCCAGAAAGTCCTTTCTGTCCCTTCCTGCCTGTGACATCCTCTACCAAGGTCATCAGTGATCAATGTCCTAAAAACACAGCAAAGTTCTGGGGACACAGAAAGAGCAGTCTCCCTCGATAGGTCATTCTACGTGTTCTTGAACTTCACAGAAATGGAGTCGTGCAATCTGAGCTCTTTTATGCCTGGCCCTCCCACTCAGCATGTTTTTGGACTCACCCGTGATGCTGTGTAGATCAGCAGCTTGTTCCTTTTTCTTGTCGAGTAGTGTTCTGTTGCATAAATACACCAGCAACTGCTTATCTATTCTGTTAGTGAACATTAGTTAGGGCTGTTTCAGGTTTTGGTTGCTGTGAATAAGGCTGCTATGAATATTCCTGTGCAAGTCTTTTTGTCAACAAATGTTTTGTTTTTCTTGGGTGAAACACTGGGAGAAGTGGAGCTGCTAGGTAATAGGATAAATGTGCACTTTACTTTTCAAAAACTGCCAGAGTTTTCCACAATGACTCAACCATTTTGCACTCCTACCAGTCTTTTTCACATGACTTACACACAGTAAAGTTCATTCTTTTTAATGTATATTTCTGCACATTTTGACAAATGCATACAGTTATGTAACTACTGCCACCCTCGGGATATATGACAAGCCCATCGCCTCCAAAATTCCCATGTGTCCCCATCATAGGCTCCCTCCCCACAACTCTGCCTCCTGGTCACCCTGATCTGCTCCTATATTTTTGCCTTTTCTAGAATGCCACATACATGGAATGATACAGTGCATGGTCATTTGAATCTGGCTTCTCTCTTCGCATAATGCATTTGGGGTTCATGCGTGTTGTTGGAGGTGTCAGTAGCTCGTTCCTGTTTACCGCTGGGTAGTGTCCATTTACGAACACAGCAGCTTGTTCATCCCTGGCTGGGGCACATACATCCATGCAGTTCAGTGGCATTCACACTGAATTCCATTCCCATTGCTGTGCAATCATCACCACCACCCACTTCCAGGACTTTTTCATCATTCCAAACAGAAACTCTGTACCCATTCAACAATGGTGCCCTACTTCTGCCCCCACCCCAGCCTCTGGGAACCTCTATTCAATTCTGTCTCTATGAATTTGACTACTCTAGATACCTCATGTAAGTGGAATCATACAATATTTGTCCTTTTGTGATAGGCTTATTTTATTTAGCATAATGTCCCCGAGGTTTAATCATGTTTTAGCATGTATCAAAATTTCACTCCCTTTTAAGGCTGAATAGCATTCCATTGTCTGGCAATGCCACATTTTGTTTGTCCATTCATCTGTGGATGGCCATTTGTGTCGTTTTCACCTTTTGACTATTGTGAATAATGCTGCAATGAACGAGTGTTCATTTGAGTCTCCGCTTTCAATTCTTTTGGATATATACCTGAAAGTGACATTGCTGAATCATATGTCAATTCTGTTTAACTTTTTAAAGAAAAACTAAAGTGTTATCTTTTTTTCTTGCAGTGGCTGCACCATTTTACATTCCCATCAGCAATGCACAATGGTCTCCAATTCCTCCGCATATTCACCAGCATTTGTTACTTCCCTTTTTGTTGAAAATTGCCATCCTAATGGGTATGAAACGGTACGTCATTGTGGACTTGATTTGCATTTCCCTATTAATTAGTGATGTTGAGCATCTTTTCATGTGCTTATTGGACATTTGCATATCTTCTTTGGAAAATTATCTGTTCAAGTCCTTTGCCCACTTTCGAACTGGGTTGTTGAGTTGTAGGAGTTCTTTATATATTCTGGATATTAAGCCCTTATTAGATATATGATTTGCAAATATTTCTCCCATTCTGTGAGTTATCTTTTCACTTTCTTTATAGTAAGAATTTAATGAGCTTTTTATGCAATTGTAAATGGTATTTAAAATTTTCCATTTCTAATTATTCATTGCTAGTATATAGAAAAATCACTGATATTTGTATATTGACCTTATACTTAGTGACTCTTCTGAATTCACTTGTTAGCTCTAGTAGCTCTTTGCATTTTCTACATTAAAAAATTATGTCATTGCAAGAAGATAATGTTTTATTTCTTCCATTGCAATCTGTGTGCTTTCTTTCTTTTTCTTGCCTATTGCACTGGTTAGAAACTCCAGTATGATGTTAAACAGGGGTGGGGAGGGAGGGCATCCTTGCCTTGTTCTCAATCTTAGGGGGAAAGCATTCAATCTTTCACTATAATGTTAGTTATAAGGTTATTTAAAAATTGAGATATAATTCACATATGATAAAAGTCACAATTTTAAAGTTTAAAATTATTGTTGCTCAGTTCATTCCCAAGGTTATCCAATCGTCATCACTACCTAATCCAAAACATTTTCTTTTTTTTTTCTTGAGACAGAGTATTTTAGAGTGCAGATCTCCCCACGGCACTCCAGTCACCCAGGCTCACTGCAGCCTCCGCCTTCCAGGTTCAAGCGATTGTCTTGCCTCTGCCTCCTGAGTAGCTGGGATTACAGGCGTGTGCCACCAAGCCTGGCTAATTTTTGTATTTTTAGTAGAGACGGGGTTTTACCATGTTGGCCATGCTGGTTTCGAGCTCCCGACCTCAAGTGATTCACCCTCCTCGCCCTTCCAAAGTGCTGAGATTACGGGTGTGAGCCACTGTGCCCCGCCTCTAATCCAAAACATCTTCATCACTCCAAAAAGAAATCCCATAGCGCCACCAGCAGCCACTCCCCATCTCCCCCTCCTCCCAGACCCTGGCAACCATGATCCTATTTCTATTTCTGTGCATTTGCCTATTCTGGACATGTCTGGCTCCTTCCACCAGGCATGATGTTTTCAAGCTTGATTCCTCTTACAGTGCATATTAGCACTTCACTCCTTTTTCTGGCTGAATACTATGCCATTGTATGGATGTGTTACATTCTGTTTATCCACTCATCAGTTGATGGACATTTGGATTATTTTCACTCTTGGCTATCATGAATGATGCTGCTGGGAGTATTCCTGTAGAGATTTTTGTGTGAACACAGATTTTCAGTCCTTTAGAGTAGGTATCTAGGAGTGGAATTGCTGGGTCATAAGGCAACTCTATGTTTAATTTTTGAGGAGCTGCCAAACTGTTTTCACAGCAGCTGCACCATTTTACATTCCCGCCAGCACCAGGAGTGTGTGAGGGCCATTTCTCCACATCCCATCAACACTTGCTATTTTGCATTGTGTTTTTTCAATACATACATAAATGACAAGATGATCATATGGTTTTTCTTCTTTAGTCTGTTGATGTGGTGAATTATCTTGATGGGGTTTCACCTGTTGAACCTGCCTTGACCAGCAGTGACCACTAACGTGAGCACCTTTCATGTGTTGAGTGGCCATTTGTGTATCTTCTTTTGTCAAGTGGCCATTCAATCTCATGTCCACTTTTGATTTGGGTTGTTCATCTTTTTATTGTTGATTTTCAGGAGTTCTCTAAAGATGCCTCTTCAGATATGTTTTCTGCAAAAATTTCCCCCAGTGTGTAGCTTACCTCTTCCATTTTGTTGGATTGTTATTTGGTAAGCAGAACATTTCAAAATTTAATGAAGTCCAATTTATCAATTTCTTGTTTTACTGATAGTGGTTTTTTTGGGTTTTTTGGGGCTTTGTTTTTGACAGATCTCACTCTGTCCCCCAGGCTTGATTGAGTGCAGTGGCACAATCACTGCTCACTACAGCCTTGACCTCCCAGGCACAAGTGATCCTCCTGCCTGGGGCTCCCAAGTAGCTAGGACTATTGTCCCATGCATCACTGCATCCAGCTACCTTTTTATTTTTTGTAGAGACGAGGTCTCTCTCTGTTGCCCAGGCTAGTCTCAAACTTCTGGGCTAAAGCAATCTTCCCAGCTCCACCTCCCAAAGTGCTGGGGTTACAGGAATGAGCCACCACATCCAGCCAGTGTTTTTTGCACCATCTCCAAGAAATCTGTGTCTGCCCTAAGTTGTAAAGACAGTTCCTTCTTTTCTTCTAGAAGCCTTACGGTTCTGGCTCTTCTATGGGGGCCTATGACGCATCCTGAATTCCTTTTGCAGGTGGTGTGAGAGAGGTCTGAGGCCCATGTCTTTCTATGTGAATATCTAGTAGTTCCAGCCACAAGTGTTAAAAAAAAAAACCTCTCCTTTCCCCATTGGGTTAACTTAGACTCTTAGTCAGTATTCCTTTTTTTAAAAAGAACTCTTCCCTCTCCCCCTCCCTCTCCCCCTCCCCCTCTCCCTCTCCCCTTTCTTTCTTCAGACTCCCTCTGTCGCCGAGGCTGGACTGTACTGCCGTGATCTCAACTCGCTGCAACCTCCCTGCCTCGGGCTCCCGTGATTCTCCTGCCTCGGCCTACCGAGTGCCTGGGATTGCAGGCACGTGCTGCCATGCCTGACTGGTTTTTTGCGTTTTTGGTGGAGACGGGGTTTCGCCATGTTGACTGGGCTGATCTCCAACTCCTGACCTCGAGTGATCTGCCTGCCTCGGCCTCCCAAGGTGCTGAGATTGCAGACGGAGTCTCGCTCACTCAATGCTCAATGTTGCCCAGGCTGGAGTGCAGTGGCGTGATCTCTGCTCACTACAACCTCCACCTCCCAGCCGCCTGCCTTGGCCTCCCAAAGTGCTAAGATTACAGCCTCTGCCTGGCCGCCCCATCTAGGAAGTGAGGAGCGCCTCTGCCCGGCCGCCCTGTCTGGGAGGTGAGGAGCGCCTCTGCCAGGCTGCCCCATCTAGGAAGTGAGCGCCTCTGCCCGGCTGCCCCGTCTGGGAGGTGAGGAGCGCCTCTGCCTGGCTGCCACCCCGTATGGGAGGTGGGGAGCGCCTCTGCCCGGCTGCCCAGTCTGGGAGGTGAGGAGCGCCTCTGCCCGGCCGCCCCATCTGGGAAGTGAGCACCTCTGCCCGGCCGCCCCGTCTGGGAGGTGAGGAGCGCCTCTGCCTGGCCGCCACCCCGTATGGGAGGTGGGGAGCGCCTCTGCCTGGCCGCCCCATCTAGGAAGTGAGCACCTCTGCCCGGCTGCCCCGTCTGGGAGATGAGGAGCACCTCTGCCCGGCCGCCCCATCTAGGAAGTGAGCACCTCTGCCCGGCCGCCCCATCTGGGAGGTGTACCCAACAGCTCTGAAGAGACAGCAACCATCAAGAACGGGCCATGATGACGATGGTGGTTTTGTAGAAAAGAAAAGGGGGAAATGTGGGGAAAAGAAAGAGAAAACAGATTGTTACTGTGTCTGTGTAGAAAGAAGTAGACATAGGAAACTCCATTTTGTTCTGTACTAAGAAAAATTCTTCTGCCTTGGGATGCTGTTAATCTGTAACCTTACCCCCAACCCCGTGCTCTCTGAAACATGTGCTGTGTCCACTCAGGGTTGAATGGATTAAGGGCGGTGCAAGTTGTGCTTTGTTAAACAGATGCTTGAAGGCAGCATGCTCGTTAAGAGTCATCACCACTCCCTAATCTCAAGTATCCAGGGACACAAACACTGCGGAAGGCCGCAGGGACCTCTGCCTAGGAAAACCAGAGACCTTTGTTCACGTGTTTATCTGCTGACCTTCTCTCCACTATTATCCTATGACCCTGCCACATCCCCCTCTCCGAGAAACACCCAAGAATGATCAATAAATACTAAAAAAAAAAAAAAAAAAGAATTCTTCACAATTATGTCTATATAATTACACAGAAGTAACTGAAGAGCATTCTGAGCTGATATTGAAAGATAACTAATCAATTAATACCTTATATTGGTAATACATGCATGTGGTTTTAATTGAAATTAAAAGGTACAAAATTCAAAAAGTACAAAAGATCACAGGAAAAATCTCAATTTCCTTTCCATTTCTGTTTCATGTTCCCAGTGCCATCCACTAAGGCAAATGCTGTGGGCAGTTTTCTGAGAAACTTAAAAAGCCGGACTCCACAAAACCAAATATTGAGGTTCTGGTTGAGGCCTGAGAGTCTGGGAGTTTTGTGTGTCCATGTGTGTTAAAGGTGCAAATACGAGGTGGGTATTGCAAACAACTCCAGCTCATTCTCAGGGACTCACCTGAGACATTATAAGCAGTGCCTCAGAATTCTTACAAGGCCTTATTTAATTCTCTCTTTCCATCTTATGTAGGTAAAGAGAAACATTGTACGATTGAGTTTGAAGTTCACACATAAGGTGAGGTGGTAAGCTTGTTTCTTTTGTTTTTCTTCTTTCTATTTTGTCAATATTTGTAGACCAACCCATCAGATTCCATGCCCTGTAGGAGCATCAGAAATTGCAAATTTAAGAGGAAAAAGTGGAGGAGCTCAGGAAGACAATAATGAGGATACATTTTTTACTCGGTAAAAATTACTGCATTAGAGCATCCATGGTGAACACAGTTAGTGGGTTTTTGAATTTTTTCTGTCCTTTAAGCAGTTTTCATCTAGTCACATGATCCTTGGGGTTCTGTCATTTCAGGTTGTCTTTAATTATGAAGTGGAAAGGAGGGGAATGCCTTTCTCTTAGCCAATCCTGGGTGTCATATAATAATAAGGGAGAGAAGATTCTGGTTGCATTAACACGATTTTTATGAGAGCTTCCCTTTCTCTGAATTTTGGCTATTGAATCCAGGTATGTCACTTCATGACTATGCTGCTAGTTCAGAAAGTGTAATCGCCTGAAACACGTGCTCCACTTAGGGCTCTAACATAAATCCCTCGAAATGCCGAAACTTCGCCTTTTCCAAACAAGTCATTTTTCTTCTGGCCCCAGGGCTGCAGTCAGAGCTCGGCCTGCCCCACCTAAGAAGACAGGGTTGGCGGCCGCAGTAGCTCACGCCTGTAATCCAGGCCCTTTGGGAGGCCGAGGCAGGTGGATCACGAAGTCAGGAGTTCAAGATTAGCCTGACCAAGATGGTGAATCGCCGTCTCTACTAAAACTACAAAAATTATCCAGGCGCAGTGGCAGGCACCTGTAATCCCAGCTACTCAGGAGGCTGAAGCAGGAGAATCACTTGAACCCAGGCCGCAGAGGTTGCAGTGAGCCGAGATCGCACCGCTGCACTCCCGCCTGGGTGACAGAGTGAGATTCTGTCAAAAAAAAAAAAGGAAGGCAGGGTCGGCCCTCAGACCCACTCCCCATCCCGTGGTGTGCTGAAGGGGGCCCTGGCACCAGGTCACTGTGCTCTGCTGGGGCCTCTCAAACCACGGCCATGCCAGGGAGGAGGCAGCGTTGAGCAGCCACTGGCTGTTTCTGGTCAGGGCCACCCCACCCTGCAGGGTCAAAAGAGGACCATTTCCATGAGCTGAAGGGAGGCAGCAGGGAGGGCAGAGGCTGGAGCTCCAGGCTGGAGGTGAAGATGGCAAAACCCGGGCATGAGGAACAACGACGCAAAGCCAGCCGGGTGCAGAGCCGCCGCGACCCCACAGCCGCCACCAACCTCCTTCCTGCCCTTTCTGCACGAGACCTGCCGACTGAGTGGACCAAATACACACCAGGGGTGCCGCGGCTGCCAGAAACGGTTCTCGGAAGTGGAATTGGTGGAGGAAAGGTGAGGCTCATTTGTTCAAGTTCTGATACATATTTACCCAATTACTTTCCAAAGAGTGGAGCAGGTGATCCTCCCATCAGCAGTAAGAGTACAAATTCCTGTTTCGTTGCACCCTCCCCAACATGGCTGGGTTCTTTTTAACAAGCTTTACCAAACGGACAGGCAAAAGGCGGCATCCAGGGACTGTTTTATTTCCCTTTGATTATCCGTCATCCTGGACATTTCCTCAAGGGCAGTTCTCACCAGCCATTTCCATCCGTTTTTCTGTTTTTCTATTGTTTGAAAAGGTAAGTTTCTGAATAAGGTTTGAAGGAAGGCATAAACCGCAGTTATTACATTATCGTTAGTATGATGTTGATGTCATAGAAAGGGGAAGGAGAGCACTGTAGAGACACCGTCCAGCCCAGCTTCATGGTCAGCACAGGGAAAGGGGCTGCATACATGGAGGAAAGAGAAGCAAGGCGGGATCTATTGAAATTTTAAAATACACAGTTTTGCAGATGCCACTGCCTCCCAGAGTCCCCTGCCATCAGCCATGGTCAACCCCACCGTGTTCTTTGACATTGCCATTGGTGGTGAGCCCTTGGGCTCGTCTCCTTCCGAATATTTTTGGACAAAGTTCCAAAAATAGCAGAAAACTTTCATGCTCTGAACCCTGAAGAGAAAGAATTTGCCTATGAGGGTTCCTGCTTCCACAGAATTATTCCAGGGCTTGTTGCCAGGCTGGCGACTTCACAGGCCATAATGACACTGGCGGCAAGTCTGCAGGGAGAAAATTGATGACGAGGACTTCATCCTGATTCATCTGGGTCCTGGTGTCTTGTCCATGGCAAATGCTGGACCTAACACAAACAGGTCCCAGTATCTCACCCGCGCAGCCAGGACTGAGTGGGTGGCAAGCACGTGGTCTTTGGCTAGGTGCATGGACACGGTGGAAGCCACGGAGCGCCTGGGCCCAGGAATGGCACGACCAGCAGCGGATCACCACTGCCGACTGTGGACAGCGCTAACGATTTGACTTGTGTTTTCTCTTAACCACCGGCGCACTCCTTCCGTAGCTCAGGAGCGCCCCCTCCACCCCATTGCTCGCAGCGTCCTATCATCTTTGTGCTCCCGCTGCAGTTCTTTGGCTTCCACAGTTTCCTTACTTCCCTCCACATTTAGCTGGACTGCAGAGTTTATGGTTATGAAATAAAAACGAAATAACAAAATAAATAAATAAATGAAATATATATACCCTAAAATCCACCAATTCCACTTCTTGGTATTACCCCCAGCGAGGCACCCACGGAGACAGGATGCACGCGAGCATGCTCAGGAGAGCACTGTGGATGCCAAGGACCAACTGGAAACAGCGCAGAGGGCAGCAAGAGGGAGATGTTCGCTGTGATGCGCTGTACACCTGCCGGGAACTCCAGGCAGTTACAACAGCGGGGCAGTCCCCGTGCCCGGGGACAGGAAGAGCTACACACTGTTGGGTGAGAAAGCAAGCTGTGAACATTCCGTGGAATATGATACCGCTGTGCAAACCACCCACAGTGCAGAATCCCACTTGTGATGTGTGGCTATCACCCACAGGACAAGGCACTGGAGGATTCAGAGCGAGCTGAGGACGGGGCAGGAGAGGGGCAGGATTGGGGGCCGTGATCCCAGAAGATTTTGCCTTCTCCACAACGTTTACATAAAAATCATTAATAATGACACAGTATTTATCTATTACTTATAGAGTTAAGATGTTATTAAAACCTTTCTGGAAGATCAGGACGTTTTGTATGGAGAGCCTGGGGCTGGTGTCTTGGACGTGCTGCTGTTGATGCTGACACACCCATTGCACGAAGCAGAGTCTGCTCTGCCCTCCTGCCCAGTTGGGAAAGTCCTGGAATTAGCTCTGAACACAGGCTTCTTTGGCCACTTTTTTTGGACAGAAAAACACAGATAGAAGTCAGTGAAAGGAACATCACCTTTGTTCCTATATTTGGAAGGAAAATAAACATCCAAGCCCAGCAACAGCCACAACCAAAACAAGTGTCCGGAGTGCCCAGCTTGTTAATAGCACAAAGCACTGAAGGGTCGGCTGCAGCCTGCAGAGACCATGCCTCCCCTCAGAGCAGGCTTCCCAGCCTGTGGCACAGGGGACCCCCAGAGTGTGAGCACAATGTCGCTGGGTTATATGAGTCTTTTCGGAGAGAAGGGCTATCACTCTCATCAGACGTTTCAGGGATTTTGAGCCCCAAAAGGTTAAGAATCAATGTATAGGGGCCCCATTAAATATCGTAGGCATGAAATAATACAAGATTGAGTTTTGTTAATTTTTATTTTATTTTGTTTTTTAGATACAGAATCTCAATCTGTTGCCCAGGCTGGAGTGCAGCAATGCAATCGTAGCTCAGTGCAGCGTTGAACTCCTGGGCCCAAGTGATCCTCCCACCTCAGCGTCCAGAGTAGCTGGGACCACAGGTATCCCCCACCGCACCCAGCTAATTAGTTCATTTTTGTAGAAACAGGGTTTTACTACGCTGCCCAGGCTGGTCTCAAACTCCTGGCCTTAAGAGATCCTCCTGCCTTGGCCTCCCAAAGTGCTAGGATTACAGGTGTGAGTCACCACGCCCAGCCTGCCACATTGAGTTTTTATTGTAAGCTGCCCAAGAAATCAAGAAATTCTTAATGTCTACTCCAGAATTAAAAGGATCTTTTGCTTTTCACCTAGTTGGACAAGCAATTGTCTACACTGAGTTTCCTCACACAAGTTTCCTCACACAAGTTTCCTGACTGCCCTCACCCTTTGCAACCTTGGGTACCAACGCTGAAACCTAGGACCTGCACTTCAAATCGGGCAATGCTGAGGGCAGGTGAATTTCAACTCCTCCTGTTCGGAATGTGCTGCAGCTGCCCTCTCAAATTCAGCTCTCTGCATACATGACAGCATACACGACAGATGCAGAGAGCTGGATTTCCCTGTTTATGGTTATTCTGTGTGTGGAACTGAGGCTTGGAATTGGAACACCGAGGAGAGATGGCGCCCTGACTTCCTGTGTAATCTTTCCCACACCACAGGGCTCACCAGCCCTGGGCCATCAAGTGTGAACCCACTAAAGCCCCATCTGCTGCCCTGGCCCTTCTGCCTACAAACCCACTCACTTTCCTAACGGGCACGCCTGACTTCATTAGTTAACAATGTGAAGAAAGACATCTTAGTCGACTGCAAGCAATGCTCCTCAATTTTGTGAAAATTCACCTTAGTTTTTTGCTGTAACCCAGCTCATGACCAAGGCATCGTTGCACAGATTTGAGACACTAGAACTCAAACCTGAACCGCCGGAAGTGCAGATGCCCAGGCAGACCTCCTGGTCAGGCTTCAAATCCCAACTTCCACACCTGTTCCTGGGAGATGAAGTTTGTACCCATGGTCATCTGTCCCTTGGCCACTCCATTCAGATGTGTCCACGTCTCCATGGCCCCTCCATCCAAGAGAAAGCAACACAAGTGTGCAACTAGGAAACATACAAAAGTGCCTTGCAGCCTTGTGGATCCTTACCGGCCAGATAGCCATGGGCTGTGGAATGGAACATAAATATCACACAATGCAGTTCTCCTTGGCAGCAAAAATGAGCAAACAAATAACATACATAATAAAATGAATAATTTCACAGGCACAATGAGGAGCGAACAAAACCAGGCACAAATGAGAACACCCTGCGTGATTCAATTTATACAAAGTTCAAGAATACGCAAAATGAACCTGTTGTAATGGAAGGCAAAACAGTGTGATCTCCCAATGAGATACCATCTCACACCAGTTAGAATGGCAATCATTAAAAAGTCAGGAAACAACAGGTGCTGGAGAGGATGTGGAGAAATAGGAACACTTTTACACTGTTGGTGGGACTGTAAACTAGTTCAACCATTGTGGAAGTCAGTGTGGCGATTCCTCAGGGATCTAGAACTAGAAATACCATTTGACCCAGCCATCCCATTACTGGGTATATACCCAAAGGACTATAAATCATGCTGCTATAAAGACACATGCACACGTATGTTTATTGCAGCACTATTCACAATAGCAAAGACTTGGAACCAACCCAAATGTCAAACAATGATAGACTGGATTAAGAAAATGTGGCACATATACACCATGGAATACTATGCAGCCATAAAAAATGATGAGCTCATGTCCTTTGTAGGGACATGGATGAAATTGGAAATCATCATTCTCAGTAAACTATCGCAAGGACAAAAAACCAAACACCGCATGTTCTCACTCATAGGTGGGAATTGAACAATGAGAACACATGGACACAGGAAGGGGAACATCACACTCTGGGGACTGTTGTGGGGTGGGGGGAGGGGAGAGGGATAGCATTAGGAGATATACCTAATGCTAAATGACGAGTTAATGGGTGCAGCACACCAGCATGGCACATGTATACATATGTAACTAACCTGCACATTGTGCACAGGTACCCTAAAACTTAAAGTATAATAATAATACAATAAAATAAAATAAACAGTGTGATCTCCAGTGTGGGGTGGGTGGTACGGCCTTGAAGGGGCAAAGGGAGCCTAATGGGCGCTGCAAATATTCTGTCTTGATCCAAGCAGTTTATGAACATAAACATTCACACAAAGATCTGTGCATTTTCGCAGATGCACATTATTCTGCAATACAATTGTTCTTAATTTTTTAAAGCCCAGCATGAACCAACTGGTAGCCCAAGGGCAAGGAGCAGCCCGTGGAGCAGCCTCCTGAGCACAGGGCTGGACAGAGAGGGCGGGGGAATGGACCTGGTGGAGAGCTAACCAGTGAGATGCTCAGAAAATGCTTGCTGAGTGGGACAGCAATCATTTACACCTTAGTATAAATAACTATAGAAAGTTTTTTCAAACAGGGAGGCTGGAAGCTATATGGAAATAGAAGGACACTTGGCTTTGGCAAATAGCAGAGCAAATTGAAATAAATTATTTGCCTTACTGACCATTCTGCTGAAGATGCCCTGGCTATGTGTTTAATGGTGTTTGGATTAGTCCTTTTCCAGTGCTTGATGGTTCACAGTGTATTTCAAAAGCATTACCTCACTCGACTCTCACTGCACCCCACTGAAACTTGGTAAAAAGTGCATGTCATCAGGGATCAGTAGGAATAAAGAAACTGAAGCTCAAAAAGGAAAGTTCCCACAGTGACAGAATTTGAAAGTAGCAAGGCCAAAGTTCAGGGATGATTGTTTCCTCCACCAAAAAAAACAAAAACAGAAATTGGATTAGAAACTGGAGTTTCTTTGAACCCTAAGCACCGATGTTTATAATGTATTTCGGTAAGTGGGAATCAATTTCTGTTTCAGGCACTCGCTCTTGGCTAGGAGTAGGGAGTGGAGCCGTTCATTGCTGTCGTGGTCAGTCCCACTCATGCTGCTGGAGCTGACCAGGCCGGCCCTTCCCTCATGGCATTTGAGTCTCACACACCCTGTGAGACAGACAGGCCGCTGCCCTGTGACAGATGAAGATCTGAGACTTGGGGTAGTTATGTGACTCGCCCAAGGTCACCCAACTAGAGGAGGCAAAGCCAGGCTAGGAACCTAGGTCTCTGCGCTCCAGAGCATGGGCTGTGCCCAGCACATGCTGAGACTCGGGGAGTGGGGAGGCATCCATACTTTGGAGAAAGAGCAGAGCCCACTGTGGCATCACCCCACAGATACTGCTGGGAGCCGAGGGAAGGCAATGCTGAGGTCCCTCCCTGAGGGTGCGGGTGTCAGGTGGAGCCCACTGTTCACAGCTGCACAGGCTCTGTGACAACAAACATTTGGTGAATTGAACTAAAAAGCTGAGTTCCCAATCCTGGTTGCCCGGGCAACAGAGTAGTTGTTGAACATGGATGAATGAAACCTGTCGAGTGAGAGTGGAATGAATTTGTGTGCTGGAGATGGGAATGTGCTGGAAGGCTGGGCATGACTCTCACTGTTGTCTTCTCCATCATCTGTTGGGTTTGCAGCCAAGTCCCCTGGAGTTCAGTCTGCCCTCTGCCCTCTCCCACCTCTCCCCACCACCCTCCTAGCGCAGCACTCCAGGATTCCCACTCAGCAGCAGGGCAGTGACCGACTTTTACTCCCAGCCTGAAGATCTGCATGAGAACCAATGCACACCAGGGCTATGCTGCCTCCGTGACCAAGTGGTCCCCAGGGCCTGGTCTCACCACCATCTCCGCTTCCACCACAGACTTGCTCCCGTACAGGATTCCTCATCTCTCCAGTCTCCCAAGCTCAGAACCCCAGGGTGATCTCCTGCTGGGTCGCTTCTGCCATCACCATGGCCTGGAAATGTTCGCTAGTCCCCACCCCACCCCCATGTCCACACTCAGTGCCCAGGTCTTTATTTTTATTTTGTTAGAAGTGATAATGTCACTATGGTTATGTATGAGATCATGTCCTTGTTTCTCCAGAGATGCAAGCTGAAGGATTTAATTTGGAAGGGTTCAAATACAAATATAAAGAACAAAGAAATATGTCAAAATGTTAACAGTCGTTGAATCCAGGGGCTGGGGGTAAGTGTGCTCATTGTACTGTTCTCTCTTATCTATCTATCTATCTTATATATAGATAGATAGATATATACACACAAACAGATTTTTTTTCTTTCTTTAGAGAGAAAGTCTCACTCTGTTGCCCATATTGGAGTGCAGTGACATGATCACAGCTCACTGCAACCTCAAACTCCTGGGCTCAGGTGATCCTCCCTCCTCAGCCTCCTGAGTAGCTGGCACTACAGGTGCTCGCCGTCATGCTTGGCTAATTATCGTTATTTTTGTGTAGAGATGGTAGTCTCACAGTGTTACCCAGGCTGGTCTCAAATTCCTGGCTTCAAGCCATCCTCCTGCTTTGGCCTCCCAAAGTACTGGGATTACAGATGTAAGCCAGCACCCTCAGCCCTGTTCTTTCTATGTATCTCTATATTTGAACTTTTTCACAATAAAAAGGTTAGAGGTAAGTTGACCTGAATTGATTGGACCCATTTTCTCATCCATCACATTGGGGCTGTGAGTGGGAGGGGCAGTGAATGACCTCCTAAAGCTGTGTCCGCCCAGTGCCTCTTGGGGAAGCTGCCCCCTGTGAGCCTGGAGCTGGGTGTTCCCAGCAGGCAGAGTCCTTGACTCTGGAAGGCAATTGCCTTTGGCTTCAACAGTCCTGCAAGTCACAAGGCTTGTTGACCACGGTGACCCTTTCTGAGAGCCAGCGGAGGAAGAGGGCGGGCATAGGGTCAGGTCTTAAGAGATCAGGTCAGTCTGCTCAAACCAGGTGGGCTCAGGAGGAGCCGGCGAGGGTCCCGCTGCAGCTCCCGAAACGCTGTTTCCAGGCGGCAGTCAGCAGTTGGGCACGAGAGGATGTCCTAGCAAGCCTCCATCCCAGAAAGTTACACCTCTTACTGCCGGAGGTCCACCCCTCAACACTGAGCCCACCTCTTCAGTCCTGTAGTGAGGGGTTCTGGGAACCCCTTGTAACTGCCCGCCTTCCTCGGAGGTCTCAGAGGCCCTAATTGCGTCTTCCGATGGGAACAACCATGAGAGCAGGGTGTGGACGGAAGTCCCCCAGCCCCAGCGGGGTTCACTCTTTGCCTCCTCACTCTGCGAGGGTCCCTTACTACAGCTAAAAGGCAATTCATGCAGTCCAAAGGTTCCTTTCCCCTCCGGTTCTGCATGCCCTTCTCACTGTCCCCAAATGCTCATGACATGGCCTTGAGAGCAGCGCAGCGGGCAGGAAGCCCAGGCGCCTCGGAGAACCTGAAGGGCTGCAGGTCCCGGTGTCTGCGGCAGCTTCCGCATCCCTGCAGGGAACCAGCGGCTCGCTGAGCCTGGGGCTGGGCTCTGGGGCGACTCCAGAGCTGGAGGCAAGTGGCGCTCACATCCGTCTCCTCACCTGCCCCACCCGTGGCCTGGGTTTAAAATCCACACACCCGTCTTTCCGCGGCCAAAGTGATGCTGCCAGGATTGGTGATGACCCCAACTGCCCCGACCCCCAGAAGTGCAAAACGAACAGGCTGGCAAGTGACCAAAAGAGACCCGCGGAGCATCTGGGCTTCCAAGGTCCTCGGTACCGCCCAAGGCAGCGAAGGACGCGCGGCTCCAGGCTGCGGGAGCCAGGGACGACCGGGGGCTCCCAGAGCGCGAAGTCGCGATCCTCGGCGGTGGAGAGCTCGTGCCAAAACGTCCTCCCCTGCGCCAGTCAGGCCTTCGCGGGGCTGGCAGGCGGGCGGGGGCGGGGCCGCCGCACTTTAAGAGGCTGTGCAGGCAGACAGGCCTCCAGGCCCGCTAGGGGATCCGCGCCATGGAGGCCGCCCGGGACTATGCAGGAGCCCTCATCAGGCGAGTGCCCCGCGTCCCCCTGATTGCCGTGCGCTTCCAATCGCCTTGCGTTCGGTGGCCTCATATTCCCCTGTGCGCCTCTCGTACCGTACCCCGCTCCCTTCATCCCCCTGCTCCCCGCATTCTCTTGCGCTCCGCGACCCCGCGCACACACCCATCCGCCCCACTGGTGCCCAAGCCGTCCAGCCGCGCCCGCGGGCAGAGCCCAATCCCGTCCCGCGCCTCCTCACCCTCTTGCAGCTGGGCGCAGATACCAGGTGTGGCTGTTGTGAGGTGCGCGGGCGTCTGCAAACCAGGTGACAGCTGGCGAGTGGCTGCATGCATCTCTGGCCGCTGCTGCAGTCGCGGGCGCAGAAGAGGGTCCGGTCCCAGGAACCCCGAGCAAGGCTTCCGCGGTGCGAGGGGACCGGGCTTCTGGGGGTCCTGGAAATCGCAACGGGAGCTGGGCGCGGGAGGGGCCCAGGCTTGGCCCCTCCTGGAAGCGCGGGCTCTGGTCTCCGAGGGGAGGCCCCGACCGTCCGGCGGAGCCCGCCAGGTTGGTGGTGCTGGGAGAAGCGCTCCTCCTGCCTCCGGGTCCAAGGGCGGAGACGCTGCCTGGGGAGCAGGGGGGACAAGGGGCGGGTGGACCCTGAGGAGTCTTCCCTGCGCTTCGCACCCGCTCGTGGTCGAACAGGCAGCATTGGCTATTTTCCTGCTTGGGTTAATATTCATATCCCAACAGACCCAAGCCAATTCTTGGTAAAATCCTAAGTTATTGCGTGGCAGCAACTGTAAAGTAAGGTCTAAGAGGGAGATCGTGTTTCTCTGAAGATCAAGTACCTGGAAAAGGATAGAGAACCACTTGCGGGCTTGAAGGTGCAGGCGTTCAGCGGCGCCGGGTCCCACTGTGTGTGCTACGTGTGGCGGGCAGAGACTACATGTGTGAAAGGGAGCGGTCCGGCTACAAAACGCAATCTATGAGCTTCCGATCCCGGGTTCTTAAATGGGAGCTGTTGTAGACACTGCAGGTTAGAAGCATCTTTCTCTTTAAAAATAAGCCCACAGTACAAGTCGGGGCGGTGGCAGGGGGACGCTGAGAAACACCTGCTTGGTGTATGGTCATTAACACGCTTAGGCCTAAAGGTCAGGGCCCTGTTTCTTTTGCGTTCTTCCAGAACCATCCACACCACAGTCCCACTTCCAGGAGGGGAGGTCTTGGCAGTTTGGAATGCGTCCTTCCAACCACTTTTCCAGTGAATTCACAACACACCCACTGTTCCTCCGGAGCATGGGGGAAGGAGGTGTGGGCTGACTCGCACTAACCAATCCCGGTTGGCCTCTGAGCAGGATTCAGGCTGAGCCTGTCCCTGCCTCTGACTATTATAACAGCTCACCAAAATCCAAAATGCATCTGTGTGGGGTCTCTGTGAGGTCGTGTGAAGTGGAAGTGACTTGCTTATGAGCTGTTGACAAATGAAACATTGGGAAACCTTGAGTCTCCTAGGACACATTCCTTCCAGCTTGGCTCATCCCAGGAGTGAATGACTCTACCTGTTATGGACAAGCTGTTGCTGCAGTTCTTTGAAATCTACCTGCTCCCAGGCTGAACTACTGTCATTCTGTGAAATCTACCTGCTCCCAGGCTGAACTACTGTCATTCTGTGAACTCTACCTGTTACCAAACTAAACTGGAAGAAAACAATCTGTAATTCTTGTTGAAGGGAAAACACCTTTTCTTCCCTGCCCCTCTCTAAAACCCTGTCCGGGCAAAAGAGCCAGAGGCCAGGTCCTAACACATTTGCTAATTGTGCTCTTGCTGGACTTCTGCTTCCTCTCAGGGTTCCTTAATTTAAACCAGGTCCAGGATGTCATAATTCTGTCTTTATTAGTAACTACATTTTTACCAAGGAAAGAACTTAATCAATGTGCACAATTTTTAAAAATCAGGTACTTGTAGTCAGTGGTGAAACCTTAACCCAGGCATTTGTTAGTCAGCTGGAATCATTAGGGGCCTTGGTCCTGAGGAAAGCAGCCTGAGGTCTCACAACAAAGCTCCAGACATCAAGGAGGTCCACATGCAGGTTGACTGTCACAGACAAAGTCTGCTCTGTTCCTGTGTTCTGCCAGTGATAACATTCCTGCCAAACGCTGAAGTTGTTATGAAGCTGGAACATGTTATAAGCTTCGTGTGAAATGGCTGCTTTCATAGCTATCTAGCACATTTTTCCTTTCCTTGAACAAGGAACTCTAGGTTTTGTGCTGCTATTTCAGTACAAATTTCACCAGTCTTCTTAGTGACATTGGTAAGGAATTAAGTATGCTACAAGTCAATCTCTCAGCTTTCTGCTTCTTGAATTTAAATTCTTATTTTAACAAAACTGCAAAGTGTTCAAAGACTTCATGGTCATGTATTGAACACTTGATAATGTCAAGCCTTTAGGTAGCTTGCGAAGAACTGAGCCATGAACCAGGCAGTCCTTGTCGGGGCGAGTTCATCTGGGGGGTAGGTGTGCTCCCACCTGCATATGTCACGTCCAAGAGCCCTAAGGGAGCCGGGCAGCAGGAAGTCTCGTCAAGGCAGCACTTGCTTCTCTGCTTCCTGCCACTGACCCCACCATCCTCTGACGCTGTCTCTACAGCTCAGGGACTCTTCTCCAGGCCTGTGGAGCACTTTCCCAGCCCTCCCTTCCTTCTCTGCGTGGCTGTGCTTGACCTCACACTTCCCTCCTTGGCATTCCCTGCTGCTCTTGGTGACAGTGCTCGGTTGGCTTCTGTCCAATTCCTGTGTACTGCTTCTTCCTCCCACGGTGGCTGCCTCCTTTTCTTCCTAATGATGAGATGCATAGTTCCCTCAGCCATCACTGCCCCCTGAATATTCCCGGGCACTATTTTACACAGCCTGTACTGCTGCCCCCTCACCCATGACACCAAAATATTTCACTTTGAGGAAGACCTTAATACTGGGCCCTTTTCCTCCATAGGTGGCATGTAAAGAAAGCTTTTTAATTCTCTGTATGGCTCAGGTTTGTTTTACCGGAGAAGAGTTCAGGTCTACTGTCAGTCTGTGGCTTGTTGGTGTATTTCACACACTTTTGGAAGTTGGCGGCGCCCTGCCTCCCTCGGGGCAGAATACAAAACCTTCCCTTCCCACCTGTTCCTGAGAGACATGCCGTTTCACAGCATTCTATGAAGTCTGACTTTTCCTCTCTGGATTTCTGTGAAACAGCCTATTTCCTTAAACAAACTGTTTCCTTATATCTTCCCTGTTAGAGGGTTATTTCCCTTTCTGTTTCCTGTGGTTGTGTGCCCCCACTTTCACAGGAATTAGGAGCGGCAGTTCTCATGTGTGGTGTGTCTAAACGCAGGATCCTAGGGCCGCTCAGTGGCCCTGCTTTTAGGCACGGTGCTGATGGCCCGTGATAGAGATGACTCTACTCAGCGGGCTGGAGGTGACTTGGGTGGAAACGGTGGCTTGTTCATGTAGCAGCAGATTCGGTACCTGTAGGGTCCTGGTGTACATAGGCCTGGCGTGCAGAACATCTCATTTAACCCCTTTCTGTGTTACATATGAGACAGCCTTGATTTTACATAATTTGACCCAGAAATCACTCACCTCCTCCTTGACAAGAAGGTGGGGTGTAAATTTCCTGTCCTCTGTGCCCCCACCAGCCTTTCCTCCAGCAGTGACGCAGCTCTTGGTTTGGAAATGCTACAGGTGAGAACAATAGGTGTTTTTTCACTGACGATGGCAATCTTGAGGGCAGGTGAAGGCAGGGAGAACCAGAAATGGTTGCCAGCTCTTATCTTGTCAGACAGGTAAAGACCGCAGGAACCTGGAATTAATCATCTGGGCCAGGTCACTGGAGCACAGGTGCTTACGAAGGCGTGAGTATGTTCGTCCAATGAGGAGATGCAGGGCCAGGGCTGCGCCTTTGACCACTGGGGCTGGACCTAGCATTGGAAGACATGGACCATGTTCTCTCATTTCTCTGATTTTGGCCTAGCATCTTTCACTCAGTAAATAGATGGCGTGCTGACAGGCGCTGTGGGAAAGTAGGAGATGCACCGCCAGACTCCGTGAGACAGATGCTAGAGGCCTTGTGCAAGACTGTGGTGACTTCCTGCCTTGGGGGAGAAGAGAGGCTCTTTCTCGCTGCTGAGGCCGGGCCCTTCTCTCTTGTGGGAGCCGCGTCTTCTGGCCAGGTGCCGCACCGCTGGGTGGAAGCCGGAGCTGGATTCAGACCCTGGTCTAGCCTTTGCTGCCCTGACGATTCGCCTCCTGCTTTCCCCAGGCCTAGGTTTCACTGTAAGGTGGATCCCAAGGAGTGGTAAGGCAAGGCGCTAGCTCTCACACACGAGGGTTTGGCATCCAGTGGCACTTGGGCCTTTCTGTCACCCTCCTTGAGGGGACTTCAGCTAGTTTAAATTTCAGCTGCTATGATGAGGTGGAGGCGACGCCAGGGTTCTGAACGTGAAATGTAACACAGCCCGTCCTCACCGCCCTCTCCCCCCGGGTCACCAGGAGTGAGAGTGTGCCCGAATTTCCCGTGGTGTCAGCACAGCAGTGTTGTTTATGGCATTGTGTAACTGAGAACCCTGCGTCACTCTCTTAATCGAGGTGACAGTTCAGAAGCTGTGTGCCAGTCCTGGGGCCGCGTTGGTGCACAGCCCGGCCGGGCGAGGCTCTGACTGGCTTGGTGGGTCCCTGGCAAACGTGTGCGGGTCATTCTGACAGGTCCGGAACCCAACCCAGCACATTTCCCTCGGGCTTGCCTCATTGAAAACAAACTGTGTAGCAACTTTGTCTACCCAGAAGGGAAAGGCGTTGAGGGCATGAACTCGAAGCGCTGCTGTGCTTTCAGCCATAGAGCAGCTTTTCCGCACAGCCCTCTGGATAGATGTTTATTGCTTGAGATTGGAGGTTCAGAGGATGGATAACAAAACAACCTGCTCCCACAACCAAAAAAAGTCTTGGCTTTGGACAGACCTGGAATCAGGTTTTATCTTTTTCCCTTATTGACTGGCCCACTTGGAGAAGCCACTCTGAGCCTCAGTTTTCTCATCCGTGAAGTGGGGCAATAGTTTCCTTGCAAGGTTGTGAGGATAATTTGTTAATATTAATTAATATTGAATTAATGGGCATGGTGGCGCACACCTGTAATCCCAGCACTTAGGGAGGCCAAGGTGGGCAGATCACGAGGTCAGGAGTTGGAGACAAGCCTGAACAACATGGTGAAAACCTTTTCTTTACTAAAAATACAAAAATTAGCCAGGCATGGTAGCGGGCACCTGTAACCCCAGCTACTCAGGAGGCTGAGGCAGGAGAATTGCTTGAACCCAAGAAGCAGAGGCTGTAGTGAGCCCAGATGGCATCACTGCACTCCAGCCTGGGCAACAGAGCGAGACTCTGTCTCCAAAAACAAACAAAAATTGAACTAACATTAACAAGAGCTGAAATTGCTAATACACTGCTGGCCATGGTGCTCAGATGCCAGCAGTTATGAGGCCCTGATGTCATCCTGGCCAAGGATACTCCAGACCAAATTCTTGCCAATGACCTTGGTCTGGTTCTAGAATGACACTTTGTTGGTGAGGCACCTGGAGAAGGCACAAACACTCACTATTATGGAAAGCCTGAAACTGGGATCAAGCTGGTAGCGTGAACTCAACAAGGCGATTTTTGAGAGCCAGCTTGTTACTCTACTCTCAGGTTTTTGGTCAGTTTTTTGTTTGTTTGTTTGTTTGTTTGTTTGTTTTAGAGACAGTGTCACTCTTTTGCCCAGGCTGGAGTGCACTGTGGCCCCAATCTAAGGCTCGAGCAATCCCCTTGCCTCGGCCTCCCAAGTAGCTAGGACTACAGGCATGCACCACCACGCCTAATTTTTTTTTTCAATTTATTTTTTGTAAAGATGAGGGTCTCACTATGTTGCCCAGATTGGTCTCTAACTCCTGGGCTCAAGTGACCCTCCTGCCTCAGCCTTCCAAAGTGCTGGGATTACAGGCATGAGCCATTGCACCCAGCCAACTATCGGTTTTTTATATTACAAACAATTTGGTAAGTCATTGAATTTTCACTTGGATCCATTTGCAGGCTTTAAGTTAGATAATATTCTATCTAAAATGTATGTGCCTACAACTAAGCTAGGTATTACAGGAAATATAACAACGAAGTCTTTATCCATACAGAAAATAAAGCATGGATAGATGGCTGTGTGTCATAAAGTGCCAAATCGCAGGTGACAGGCATTGGCAATCCGTGCAGGTGTTCCCTAGTATTTTAGCATTCAGTGAGTTAATCCAGAAAAACTGCTCTAAGAGTCAAAAAGCAGTGATGTGCTCACTTTGTGTCTTTTTCAAGGTTGTCCTGAAACTACACCCTTTGTTTCATTCTCTTGAATGTCCGTGTACAAGCATTTGTCCAAATAGCCACTAATTTGAGCACCTGTGGTAGGTGGGTGCTCTCCGGGGTGAGGGGAGTGTCCAGTCCTGCTCTGTGGGGGCATGGGGATTCAATGAGGTCACACAGATGCCACTATCACGGTGCCTGGCTCTAGGTAAGACCTGAACCCTTGCTGATTTCTGATTGTGTTATTTGCAATCATTTTGTTATGAATCTATTTCTGAATGTAAAAAAGTCGGCCAGGAGTGCTGGCTCACACCTGAAATCCTAGCACTTTGGGACGCTGAGGTGGGTGGATCACTTGAGGTCAGGAGTTTGAAACCAGCTTGGCCATCATGGTGAAACTCAGTCTCTACTAAATATACAAAAAATTAGCTGGCCATGGTGGTGCACGCCTGCAATCCCAGCTACTCAGGAGGCTGAGGCAGGAGAATTGCTTGAACCCAGGAGGCGGAAGAATCGCTTGAACCATTCCAGTCTGGGCAATAGAGCGAGACTCCATCTCAAAACAAACAAACAAACAAAAGTCTGCGGTCCTGGGTGAAAACTCTACATGTGGCTCTACTGGCCCCCCTTCTAGTGACAGCAGCAGGGCACCTGTGTCTCCCCTCTTGGAGTTATTTTTACAAAATTTCATGCCTTCATGCTTTTTGGTTTAAAAGCATGCAATCATGTGTTGAAGGCAGTTTCCCTTTTCTTTTCTTTTTTCTTTTTCTTTCAGTTGGAGTCTCACTATGTCATCCAGGCTGGAGTACAGTGGTGCAACCTTGGCTTACTGCAGCCTTGATCTTCTAGGTTCATCCGGGCTCAAGCAATCCTCTCATCTCCACTTCCTGAGTAGATGAGAGTATAGCTGCACCACCACACCCAGCTAATTTATTTTTATTTTTATTTTTTTGTAAAGACAGGGTCTCACTATGTTGCCCAGGCTGGTCTCGAACTCCTGGGTTCAAGCTATCTTCTTGCCTCAGCCTCCCAAAATACTGGAATTACAGGCATGAGAGCCACCATGCCCAGCAGGTTTTCCATTTCTTAAATTGCTATCAAAAGCTTCATCTGGGAGGCTGAGGCAGGAGGGAGGACTGCTTGAACCCAGGAGTTCAAGACCAGCCTGGGCAACAAAGTCAGGCCCTGTCTCTACAAAAATACAAAACTCAGACAAACATGGTGGCTTGCACCTATAGTCCCAGCTACTCAGGAGGCTGAGGCAGGAGGATCGCTTGAGCCCAGGAGGTCAAGGCTGCAGTAAGTTGAGATCACACCACTGCAATCCAGCCTGGGCAACAAAGCAAGACCCTGTATCTAAAAGGAGAAAAAAAAAGTAAATTTTTGAATTAATTCTTTGATAAATGTGGACTTAATCCAAAGTGATGTAAGCCCTGAAGGTCTTTTCTTTCTTGTGATTCCAGCCACAGTTCTAAGGGTGGTTCTGCTGTTCTTGGTTCCTCCTAAGTTGATTTCAGAAACTTCATTGATTGCTATAGTGACCAATATTGCACTTTTGAATTGATTTCTGGCTTACCCTTATTGTGTAAACATGTAGCTATGTGCACGTGTCTGAGTGCACTGAGTCTCTAACTCTGCATAACTACTTCATGGCCACTAGAAATCATTCTTTTGGATTTTTTAAATCTCCCACCCATATTTGCAGAATATAATTCTTATTTCTTGTTTGAGTTGAATTCCCTAACCATTCCTTCTCAAAGAGTTTCAGCAAGGACTTTGGATGTTCTAGTAAAATGGGAATAAAGATGGATGTGTTTTTTGGCTTGATGTGTTACTTGTTTCTTCTTTGGAATTATGTGTACACTTGTATACATAATTTTTAGTAATCCCAACAACTGAATTTCTTTCTTTTAGATGCAAATATTAAAAATGCATTATTTTTATGTACTTTCACACTTCTTCTGACAGACTCTTTTTAAAAAGTTTTACTTTTCACCTCCATTTTCAGGCCCCTGACATTTATGGGATCACAGACTAAGCGAGTCCTGCTCACCCCGCTCATACATCCAGCTCGCCCTTTCCGGGTCTCCAACCATGACAGGAGCAGCCGGCGTGGGGTGATGGCAAGCAGCCTGCAGGAGCTCATCAGCAAGGTGCCCCACATCCCGCACCTCTCCCCCAGTCCACAGGGGTGCCCTGCACTCTCACAGGGCCATGGTCTTGGGCTCTAAGCCAGGGCCAGCACAGAAAGGTCAAGAAAAGCAGCATCTCACTTGGGGGAGACGGGGAGAGAAATTGGGGATCACTGCTGGTGGTTATGGAGTTTCTTTTTCTTTTTCTGTTTTTGAGACAGGGTCTTGCCATGTTGCCCAGGCTGGCCTCAAACTCCTGGGCTTAAGTGATCCTCCCACCTCAACCTCCCAAGTGCATGCCAGTTTCTTTCTTGGGTGATGAAAGTGCTGTAAAATTGATTGTGGTGACGGTGGTCCAACTCTGTGAGCATACCAAAAACCACTGCACCGTACACTTTAAATGAGTGGATCATATGATATATGATATGTGAATTATACATCAGTAAAGCTGTTTTTAAAAGAGGAGGAAAAGAAAGAAGGAGAAACAGCAAGTTAAACTCATCAGACCCTCTCTTGGCCTCAGAGACTCTGAGAGTAAAGGTTAGGTATAAATGATCAAGGGGAACATTACATCTCTGTACCATAAAACATTGAGGTACAGAGACAAAAGCCTTAAAACAGTCACTAATGGAGAATGTTGCTTTGTTTCTTTGACAAGGGAGGATGCAGGGATGGAGCCAACTTTGGAAGTCTGGGTTTGGTTGTAAAGGCCAGGATCTAGAACAGTGTCCTAGACCACCAAATAAGGAAGAATCCCAGCCTCTCAGAGAAGCATAACTCAGACTCAGGCACCCATGGAAACAAGAAACAAGCATCCAACATGCAGTCTCTGAAGCAAGAGAGACACTCAGCTACGCACACGAGGCTGCGGCTCTTACAGCAGCAAACATGCAAGAGCTTTCTTTTTATTCATCTAAATAAATAGGTAATCTTAGAAATTACAAATATTATTTAATGTAATCATTACCTCATGTATCTTAAGAAGACAGATCCATCAAAAATCTTAACTTCCCGGCCGCATGCAATGGCATGTACTTGTAGCCCCAGCTACTCCGGAGGCTGTGGCAGGAAGATTGCTTGAGCCAGGAGTTTGAGGCTGTGATGCACTATGATTGTGTCTGTGAATAGCCACTGCACTCCAGCCTGGGCAGCATAGTGGGTCCCCATCTTAAAAAGAACATTCTTCACTTCCCTGTTTCCAAGCAAAGACTGAGTCATAGACACAAGTCAAGGTTACCTTTACCATTAAAATTTTATCAGAATCAGCCCAACACTTTTGAAAACTGTAACTTAATAAATGTCATTGGCTGGTCACATGGAAATACCTGGCTTCCCTCCATTTCTCTGATGTGTTGCACACCTAGACTCTGGATGCCCTCGTCATCGCCACCGGACTGGTCACTCTGGTGCTGGAGGAAGATGGCACCGTGGTGGACACAGAAGAGTTCTTTCAGACCTTGGGAGACAACACGCATTTCATGATCTTGGAAAAAGGACAGAAGTGGATGCCGGTAAGCAAAAACACTGTCACCCAAGCAGCTACTGGGTAGACTTTTTACCTACAAAAGTGCGTGCCCTACTTGGGTGTTGACTTGTTCACTTTCTTTTTTTTTTTCTTTTTTTCTTTTTTTGAGACGGAGTCTCGCTCTGTCACCCAGGCTGGAGTGCAGTGGCGCGATCTCGGCTCACTGCAAGCTCCGCCTCCCGAGTTCACGCCATTCTCCTGCCTCAGCCTCCCGAGTAGCTGGGACTACAGGCACGTGCCACCACGCCTGGCTAACTTTTTGTATTTTTAGTAGAGACGGAGTTTCACCGTGTTAGCCAGGATGGTCTCGATCTCCTGACCTCGTGATCCGCCCGCCTCTGCCTCCCAAAGTGCTGGGATTACAGGCGTGAGCCGCCGCGCCCGGCCAACTTCTCCACTTTCTAAATATGCACTTTGTATTCACCTAACAACTGGATCCACTGCCCTCAAAGGGATTCTTACAAGTGTTTCTAGGAAACTTAGTCTCTCTGTGAACTGAGGCTATTTGATATAAAGCAAATAATTCCAAGGAACAGGCTTTGGCCAGTGAGTAGCTACAGATCCTGTAAATGCACAGAATTGACTTGGCAACTCTTCATCTCTGTTCTTAGAAGGCTGGAGAAGTAAACACCATCAAGGAAGTTAGGGAGAGGGGTGTGTGTGCATGCGTGTGCATGTGTGAATATGGAGATTTAGAAAAGTAAAGAGACAGAATGAAGCCTTCGGTCTCTGGGAAAACTATAGATGATATAGCTCAAAAAACCTTCTCAGTATAAAATGCCTAAAAATGTAAAGCACAATATCAAAATATCTTTTCACATAATAAACTGATCTCCAAGAAAGAGAAATCCTCAGTGGTTAAAATGTTGAGGCCAGCATCCAGAGAGGAGCATGAACACTGAAGCTGGCAGTTCCCCAGGCATCTCCTCTGGGGTTTCCCCACCTGTGAGCACCCACGGACCTCAGGGACAGATGCTGGGAGGACAGGAGACAGCCTCCGGCTGACACAAAGTCAGGGGGTGAGATGTGAGGGTCTGCGTAAAGCAGGGAATCTTAGAGCTCTCTCCTGGGAATTTGGGCCACAAGCTGCCCTCATGAGGGTTTAGGCATTGCTGAGTCCCAAACCCCTAAGCTGAGAGTTCGGTTTTCAGAGATCTGGGGGAGTAGCATCAATGGAGGGGTTTGCTCTTTGGATTCTCTTTACTCCAGCCCCGTTTCCAGGATTGATAGTGCCCCAGGTAACTAGCAGGAGCTCAGGCAGTTCCGTTTGGGATGAACATCCATCCTGGCCTCAAAGAGTTTTCATTCGTAACGTTCTCACAATGCAAGTTCACAATCAAAACACAGAACGTAAGGACTCAGGCACCACATTCATGAGAGTAAGCAGAAGCAATCAAGTCAGGCCTGCCAGGACCGCAGATGTTGGAATCATCAGACACACAGTATAAAATTAGTGTACTAAAAATGCTCACCCATGGCTAAATTTGACTGACTAAATAAATTAATTAATTAAATGCTCAAAGAAACATTAAAAATAATCTAAAATAAGAATAGCTAGGAATTGAAGACCAGCCTAGGCAACAGCAAAACCCCAATCTCCACCAAAAAAAAATTTTTTTTAAGGCTTAGCTGGGCAAGATGCTACACACCTGAAGTCCTAGCTACTCAGGAGGCTGAGGCAGGAGGATCACTTGAGCCCAGCACTTGGATGCTGCAATGAACTATGATCACACCTCCGCACTCCAGCCTGAGTGACAGAGCAAGACCCTATATCAAAAAAAACAAAAAATAAGAAAAGGCCAGCCTGAGCAACATGGCAAAACCCCATCTCTACCAAAAAATACAAAAATTAGCCTGGTGTAGTGGTGCATACCTCTAGTCCCAGCTACTTGGGAGGCTGAGGCGGGAGAACCACTTGCGCCTGGGAGGTCAAGGCTGCAGAGAGTCATGATTGCACCATTGCACTCCAGCCCCAGGGACAGAGGGAGACCCTGTCTCAAAAAATAAAAATACGTTAAAAAGGAACAAGAGCTAATAACAACTGACTATACAGATTTGAAATAATCAAATAGAATTTTTGGAAATGAAAAATATAACAACTAAAATCAAGTAAATGGAGACTCAGGTTAGACAGAGCTGAAGTTAATGATAAAAGATCTGAAAGATGTTGCCTGTGATGTAACACAAAGCAGTAGAGGTGGGGAACACGAAGGATGTTAGAGACCAGACTGAAATCTAATCTCTCTCTCTTTGGCATCCTCACGTAGGGAAGGATTTTTTTAAAACAAGATACAATGCACAAGTCTTTTTTTTTTTTTTTTTTTTTTTTGAGACAGAGTCTCACTCTGTTGCCCAGGCTTGAGTGCAGTGGTGTGATCTCGGCTCACTGCAACTTCTGCCTCCCGAGTTCAGGTGATTCTTCTGCCTCAGCCTCCCGAGTAGCTGGGACTATAGGCATGTGCCACCACGCCTGGCTAATTTTTGTATTTTCAGTAGAGATGGGGTTTCACCATATTGGACAGGCTGGTCTCGAACTCCTGACCTTGTGATCCACCTGCCTCCGCCTCCCAGAGTGCTGGGATTACAGGTGTGAGCCAGCGCACCCGGCCGATTTTTTTATTTTTAAGATATAGGGCAACACACTCCTCTACTACCGCCAACAGCTACTTAATGCAGCAATTTGCTTCATCTCAGAGAGTGAGGCACAGACTATGACCCAGCAGCTGCTTTCCTGGGCATGAACCTGAGACTCCAACACCACCACGTCAGCAGGTATGTGTTAGAGCGTCCATGGCAGCAATGCCCTAAGTGGTGAGAACAAACACTGGAAACAAATCATGTACCCTTGCAGCACACACGTGTGCCCAGCACATAGAAGTACTTCTAAGTAAATACACACGAAGAAACTGTAATGTGGTCCCTGAACAGAATGCTCTTCAGCTGTGAAAATGTGTGAAGTTCAGCTACAGGCATCCATGTGGATACACATCAGCTATGCTGAGCAAAAGATCACAGGATAATACAGTAAACAACGCATCCTCAAACTTTATCTCAGGACCTCTTTACTCTCCTAAAAATTAATGAGGACCCCAAACAGCCTTTGTCATGATCTCGGCTCACTGCAACCTCTGCCTCCCTGGCTCAAGTGTTTCTTGTGCCTCAGCCTCCCAAGTAGCTGGGATCACAGGCAAGCCACTACCACGCCCGGCTAATTTTTATATTTTAAGTAGAGACAGGGTTTCACCATGTTTTCCAGGCTGGTCTTGAACTTCTGACCTCAAGTGATCCACCTGCCTCGGCCTCCCAAAGTGCTGGGATTACAGGCATGAGCCACCACACCCGGCTTGTATCAATAAATTCTATAGACATGTGCCAATCAGAGGTTCTGAGCTGCAGACTTTGTCCCTTGGGGGACATTTGTTAATGTCTGAAGACATGTTAGGCTGTTGCATCTAGTGTGTAGAGACCAGAGATGCTGCCAAACATCCTGCAATGCACAGGACAACCCCGACAGCAAAGACTTATCCAGCCTCCAATGTCGGTAGTGTCAAGGTCGAGAAACTATGAGCTATAGATAGATATAGATATTCCCAATAGTCAAAATTGTTTTTTGTTTGTTTGCTTGTTTTTTGAGATGGAGTCTCGCTCTGTCGCCCAGGCTGGAGTGCAGTGGCGCGATCTCGGCTCACTGCAACCTATGCCTCCTGGCTTCAAGGGATCCTCCTGCCTCAGCCTCCTGAGTAGCTGGGATTACAAGTCCCTGCCACCATGCCCGGCCTTTTTTTTTTTTTTTTCATTTTTAGTAGAGACGGGGTTTTGTCATATTGGCCAGGCTGGTCTCGAACTCCTGACCTCAGGTGATCCACCTGCCTTGGCCTCCCAAAGTGCTAGGATTACAGGCATGAGCCACCGCCCCCAGTGGTTTTTTTTTTTTTTTTAATTTGTTTGCTTTTTGTTTGGAGACAGTCTTGCTCTGTCGCCCACTCTGGAGTGCAGTGGCACGATCTCAGCTCACTGCTACCTCGACCTCCTGGGCTCCCCCACCTCAGCCTCCCAAGTAGCTGGGACTACAGGCATGTGCCACCATGCCTGGCTGATTTTTGTATCTTCTTGTAGAGACAGGGTTTTGCCATGCTGGCCAGGCTGGCTTCAAACTCCTGGTTTCAAGCTCCTGAGCTCCAGCGATCCACCACCTCTGCCTCCCACAGTGCGGGATTACAGGCGTGAGCCACCGCGCCCAGCCAATATTCAAATTTTAAATTGTTTGGAAGTTATTGATTAGCATATTTTTGAAAGAAATTAAAATTCAGAAATTTTAAAATATGTATTAATTCATTAAAAGTAATAACCCAATACAGATTAACTAAACTCACTTTTTTTTTTAGATGGAGTCTCGCTCTGTCGCCCAGGCTGGAGTGCAGTGGCGTGATCTCGGCTCACTGCAACCTCCACCTCCTGGGTTCAAGCGATTCTCCTGCCTCAGCCTGGGATTACAGGTGCCCAGCGGATCCTGGAAACGGGACTGGAGTAAAGAGAATCCAAAGAGCAAACCCCTCCATTGATGCTACTCCCCCAGATCTCTGAAAACCGAACTCTCAGCTTAGGGGTTTGGGACTCAGCAATGCCTAAACCCTCATGAGGGCAGCTTGTGGCCCAAGTAGCTGGGATTGCAGGTGCCTGCCACCACGCCCAGCTAATTTTTGTATTTTTAGTGGGGTTTCACTATGTTGGCCAGGCTGGTCTTAAACTTCTGACCTTGTGATCTGCCTGCCTCAGCTTCCCAAAGTGCTGGAGTTGTAGGCACGAGCCACCACGACCAGCCACCAGGTTAATTTAACTCATATTTTTATGAAAAGTGACTATTTTCCAAAACAAAAAGATGGAGGAACGGCATTTTTTACATTTTTGTAAATTTCTTTAATGTCTAGCTTAATAGAAGATTCTTATATCTGCTTCTTTATATTCAGTCTGTTGTAACATATTGTTTTGATGGAAGTATGAAGAAAATCCATCCTGACACAGATATGCAGCTGGGAAAGGAGGAGGATTTTAATAGCCTGTTCAGATAACTGAGGATATTCTTTTTTTTATATTATGCCAGAACTCACCAAGTCATGGTTTCAGAATAGTGAGTTGAGGTGTTTTCAGAAAGGTCAGATGCAGCGTGTAATTTGAAGGTATACCAGTGAAGTTGGCCTCCTCTGTTACAGTGAATCCATCGGTCTGTCTTCCATTTTGAATGGACGTTTTTCCTGGGGATGATTTTGTAACAGCAGGCGTTGGTCATTGAGAAAAACTGATTCACTGAGTTATGCAGGTTTTCCAAATGTGCTGTGGAAACAGCACTTCTTGTGAGAACAAAGAAGGCAAACTGCATCTTACTGTTTATTATGGCCTTTCTTTCTTTTTTTCTTTTTTTTCGAGGCAGGGTCTTGCTCTGTCACCCAGGCTGGAGTGCAGTGGCGTTATCTTGGTTCACTGCAGCCTTCACCTCCTGGGCTCAAGGGATCCTGCCACCTCCTCCTCCCAAGTAATTGGGACTACCGGTGCATGCTACCACACCCAGCTAAATGCTTGTATTTTTTTAGAGATGGGATTTCGCCATGTTGCCCAGGCTAATCTTGAACTCCTGGGCTCAAGTGATCCACCTGCCTCAGCCTCCCAAAATGTTGGGATTACGGGCATAAGCCACTGTGCTTGGCCTAGTTTTGACCTCTCAGTCCTTTAATAGGGCCTCAGGATTCCTGGATGTCTCCAGATTACACTTTGATAAACTCCACATCAAATCATTTACAGATAATTCAAAAATATGCAAAATTAACAATATAATGTTTGAGATACACATGTGCTAAAAATAGAGAAAAGTAAGGGGAAAACGCATGGCATAAAAACCTCTTGATAGGAGGGGAGATGTGGGAGGTGGATGGGGTCTCTAATGGCAGTGTGTAGGTTTCATTTTACGTCTTTCTGTTCCTTACTTCTACATATATTATACATATACATATATATTATATATATAACCTCACAATTTTCCTGACTGGGAAAGAAACCACAGACCAATTATAAAAGCATAATATTTAGAATAAAATGTAATCTTTAATGCAGATGAGGGCTGGGTGCAGTGGCTCACACCTGTAATCCCAGAATTTTGGGAGGCCGAGGTGGGTGGATCACAAGGTCAGGAGTTCAAGACCAGCCTGGCCCACGGGGTGAAACCCCATCTTTACTAAAAATACAAAATTTAGACGAGCATGCTGGTGGGCACCTGTAATCCCAGCTACTTGGGAGGTTGAGGCAGATAATTGTTCGAACCCGGGAGTTGGAGGTGCAGTGAGCTGAGATAGCACCAATGCACTCCAGCCTGGGCGACAGAGCAAGACTCCGTCTCACAAAAAAAAAAAAAAAAAAAAAAAAAAGCAGGTGGAGAGATGTCTGTAGATAAGACTATTAATTGTGGGGCGAATTAGACAAATCATTTAAAGCAAATATTGGTCTGCATGGCTTTTTGCTTGAGAAAAGTGTAACAGCAAAAATAATGCCCCCGCAGACCACAGACACCTCTGTTTGTTTTCTTTTTCTTTTTCTTTTTTTTTTTTTTTTTTTTTTTGAGACAGAGTTTTGCTTTTGTCGCCCAGGATGGAGTGCAATGGCGCGATCTGGGCTCACTGCAACCTCCACCTCCAGGGTTCAAGTAATTCTCCTGCCTCAGCCTCCCGAGTAGCTGGGATTACAGGCGCCCACCACCACGCCCGGCTAATTTTTGTATTATTAGTAGAGACGGGGTTTCGCCATGTTGGCCAGGCTGGTCTCAAACTCCTGACCTCAGGTGATCCACCCACCTCGGCCTCCCACAGTGCTAGGATTACAGGTGTGAGCCCAGGCGGCCAGACAGACGCCCCTGTCTTAATCCTCAGCCGTGGCAGATGGGATTAAGTGAAGGCTACTGGGGCGGGGTTGGGGTGGGGTTTGTCCTGGATCATCTGGGTAGAGGCCGAAGTCTTCACAAGGGTCCTTATGAGAGGGAGGCAGGTGAGCATGAAGGCCAGAGGCAGAGGAGGAGGAGGGATGTGGGATACCCACCAAGGCAGGCGCCCAAGAAGCCGGGAAAAGCGAGGGGCCGGGCCTGCCCCGCGGCCCCCACGGCGGCCCTGCGCCCTGGCTTTGACTCTGACCTCGGCAGTGGGACAGCATTGGTGTGTGGGTCTCATGCCACTGAGGTCATTTGTTACAGCAGCAGTAGGAGATGGGAAAGGCGGGTTTGTTTTTCTAAAGGAGACACTCAGCTAACAGGGAGGAGTTGGTGGTGGGCGCTGGGAACCTGGTTGCGGGGCAGGGTGGTGGGGGCGGTCGATGCCACGGGTGTAGATGCCACCGCCGGCCACGCGCTCCAGGGGGCTCGCGGCCCCCGTTTCGGCTGCCCAACCACCTCCCTGGATCCCAGCCACCTGTAGGCCTTTCTGGGCAAAACCAGTTTAGACTGAGACCAGAATGCTGGAGCAGGAAGCCGCCAGCAGGTGTCTCGCTCCCCGGTCCCAGCGCCCTCAGGAAGAGCGCGGCCCCGCAGCCCCCGCCCGGCGAGGCCCCAGCGGATCCGCGGCGGGAGGGCGTCATAATTTTAACCAAGACTGAAGACACTTAGGGAGAGTAAAATTAAAACTTTCAAAAGTCAGAAAGGGATGTGAGGCTCGGAAAAAGAGGCG
The DNA here is from genome assembly GCF_029289425.2 of Pan paniscus. Taxonomy (NCBI): domain Eukaryota; kingdom Metazoa; phylum Chordata; class Mammalia; order Primates; family Hominidae; genus Pan; species Pan paniscus. The sequence goes on along the minus strand of NC_073266.2, from coordinate 25,775,183 downwards.
CGGGATGGGAGGAGAAGCCCTCTCAGATGCCAGGATCTGAGCTTTCCAAACACGTTTCCCGGCTGAGGGCTCGCTGGCGCCCCCAAGAGGCCGCTGAGAGAAAACGGCCTCAGCCTCAGCTTTGAGAGAGAGTGTGTGTGTGTGTGTGTGTGCGCGTGCTTTGAGTGTGTGTGTGTGTGCGCTTTGAGTGTGTGTGTGTGCTTTGAGTGTGTGGGGGGGGTTGGGGGGGTTGTTGTTGTTGTTGTTTGGTTGGGTTTTTTTGTTCGTTTGTTTTGAGATGGAGCCTCACTCTGTCGCCCAGGCTGGAGTGCAGTGGCGCGATCTCGGCTCACTGCAACCTCTACCTCCCAGGTTCAAGTGCTTCTCCTGCCTCAGCCTTCTGAGTAGCTGGGATTACAGACGTGCACCACCATGCCCGGCTAATTTTTGTATTTTTAGTAGAGACGGGGTTTCGCCATGTTGGCCAGGCTGATCTCAAACTCCTGACCTCAGGTCATCCGCTCGTCTCGGCCTCCCAAAGTGCTGGGATTACAGGTGTGCACCACCATGCCCGGCTAATTTTTGTATTTTTAGTAGAGACGGGGTTTCGCCATGTTGACCAGGCTAGTCTCAAACTCCTGACCTCAGGTCACCTGCTCCTCTTGGCCTCCCAAAGTGCTGGGATTACAGGTGTGAGCCACTGTGCCCGGCCTCAGCTTTGATTTTTAAAGTAATAAGAGGGAGCTACAACCGCTTAGAAAAGGATGATGAAGTCAACCTCACCAGAGATTCCACCTCACAAAATTTTATTTTCTTTTTCCTTCTTTTTTTTTTTTTTGATAAGGTCTTTCTCTGTCATCCAGTCTGGAGGGCAGTAGCACAATCATAGCTCACTGCAGCCTCAACCTCCTGCCCTGTTCAAGGGGTGCTCCTGCCCCAGCCTCCAAAAGTGCTGAGACTACAGGCATGAGCCACTGTGCCTGGCCACAAAATCTTTCCTGAAAGACAAATTCAAGTCAAAGACAAATGCCTGATATTTGTACCTTGGGGCAGCTTTGCTCTCTTATATTTTTAAAGTGTCACAGGAGGGAGAGCTTTTAGATGACAGATTCCTAATCCATACATACCCCAGATCTATTCAAACAAATTCTGTATGATCCGAATTAGAGGCTACAACTGGAACCACAGGTGGGTTTGTCTGTATGGTGGGACAGGGGAATAAAGAAGGCTGGCCACGGCGAGGAGGGTTTGGGTAATTTTAGGGGTATTTACATTTTAAGTTCCCATTCATGAGGTCACTGTCATTAGTGAATTTACCATTCACAGCCTCAGCGGCTCCCAACCTCGAAGGCTCACAAGACCTAGTAACCCTGTGTAGACCCGAATCCTGAGTGCTGCAAGATCTGTATGTGGCACAAGCCACTCAGACCGAACAGCTCCTGGCCTGTCATTTGTACTGGGGGCGGCTTTGCTCTCATATTTTTAAACCATTTTGTGGGGGAAATTCTGTTCCGGTGCTGTTTATAAACCTGGGATGTGTAGAGGTCACTGACTTCCTCTTCCCACCCAAGGGGGTCTCCTCCCACCCAGGGGTTCTGCTGCATGGCTTTGGGCTTCCCCATGGAGTCCACTCTCAACCCCGGAGGGTTATTAAAACACAGAGGTGCTCTGGGAAGGTGCCCACTCCGCCCTCACTTCAGCCATATGATTCTGGTACTTTCCACCCAGTAGCCCCATAAAATTGAACCAATGCTGCCTGCTTCTCCATTACCATAACTGTGTTATGGTGATGAGATGAGATTCTTTTGTCACCAGGTAACCATGGTGGCCTCCAGGGCGAGTGGGTCCCCACCACTTATCAGGGCACAACTATCCACTGAGCAACGGGGTCCTAAAATCCAGGCCCTGACGCCACACCAGACTCACCCTGAGTCCGGAACTGAAGGTAGATCAGGGACAGACACCTCGTGGCTAATTGGACACAGTCGTAGTGTGTGCAAATGGGTCCTGCTGAAAGCATCTCTCTATCGATTAGCCACGGAGCTGCTCACAGACCTTAAACAGACACATAGGAGAATCTGAAGCTGGCATAAGAGCAGAGTGATGACGTGGGAGGGTTAGGAAGGCTCCTGAAGCCTGCCCCTCCCCTCATTGTCACAGGGCAGCCAGCACGTCCCCACTTGCTCGCCACCGAAGAGGTCGGGAATAGCGAGAGTCACCTTCGACTTGTACAGGCTGAACCCCAAGGACTTCATCGGCTGCCTTAACGTGAAGGCCACCATGTATGAGATGTACTCCGTGTCCTACGACATCCGGTGCACGGGACTCAAGGGCCTGCTGAGGTAACACACTCCAGGGGTCACCTCCGGGGGTCTGCAGACTGCACAGGGTGTGGCACAGGCAGCAGTCCCCACCCTGTTCCTCTGGGCTCCCAGGCCGGCTAGCACTGTTAGGGGCAGTTGGAGTAATGTTGTCTGGAGGTCAACTCTTATCCCACAGGCTCATCTCACACAACAGAAAATCTCAAGCCAAAACAGATTTATTTCTTCCAAAGACCACTAACTATTCATTAGAAACAAAAGCTAAATAATAAATATAAAGAGAAACCACATTCATTTTAAGAACTAGAGCACTTAATTCTAGGTGATGATGACTAAAACCGGAGCCATGGAGGTTGTGGCCGGGTTTGTACAGAGCGGTCACCTAGACCCTGGTGAATCACACGCTTTTACATGTATCCCCTGTACTCCTGATAACTTCAGCCTCACCAGTAATGTGGCATGGGCATGTGTCCTCTCCACATAATGCCAGGGCACCGTCATCCCAAAGACGAAGGCCAGGCTGGTTGCACAGCATCCCAGGAAACAGAACTTTTAGAAGACAGACTCCTGATCCAACCATACCCCAGACCCATTCAAACAAATTCCATGTGATCAAAAGGAGCTTTCCTAGGTGTTCCTGCCCCATAACTGGGTGCCACCCCTGCCATTGAGCCTGGGACTGAGAGAGACACCAGCAGTCCCTGCTCTAAGGAATCAGCTGTGTGACCTTTCACAGACTCCTTAACTTCTCTGAGCCTTGCTTTTATCATCTTTAAATGAGAAGGTTGGTCAGGCGTGGTGGCTCACACCTATAATCCCAGCACTTTGGGAGGCCGAGGTCAGCAGATCACTTGAGGCCAAGAGTTCGAGACCAGCCTGGCCAACATGGCGAAACTCCATCTCTACTAAATATACAAAAATTAGCCGGGCGTGGTGGTGGATGCCTGTAATCCCAGCCACTCAGGAGGCTGAGGCAGGAGAATTGCTTAACCCCAGGAGGCGGAGGTTGCAGTGAGCTGAGATCCGCCACTGTGAGCCATAACCACACCACTGCACTCCAGACTGGGTGACAGAGCAAGACTGTGTCTCAAAAATAAATAACTAAACAAACAAACAAAAAATAAATAAAATGAGAAGGTTGCTTCCAAGCTCTTTATGATTGCCAGGGCTCTAACTACACCTACTTCTACCCCAGTAAATTTACCGTTGATCCTTAAAGAACTAACCTCTGTGGAGGGAGTGGATGGGAGAGTGGCTGATTGCAGTAGAAAGGTCTTCAAGTCGAAAAGTTTTGCAGCTGCTGCCATTCCAGTGCCCCCTGCACGTCCCTGTGGGCAGGGCCGCCCATTTCTCTTTGAGGGTGTTGTTTCCGTCCCCCGTGGCCTTGACAACTGCTCTGATCTGTGCTGAGCACAGCAAAGGGGAAATACCCTCCTCTCAGAGGTCTCCCGGCCTCACCTGAGGTGGGCCAGGGTGTGTGGCTTCTCTGTGGCCTCAGTTTCCCATTCAGAGCCATCAGTGACTGACTCTAAACTACAGTCACTGTCATAGTGTTGGAGTCTTGACTCCCAGGAGAGCTTCCTTTTTTTTTATCTTTTCCTTTTTGCCGGGATAGGAGAGAATAGCTTTACACTTGGATTTTAAAAGTTAGTCAGGAGAGTTACAACAACTGAAAAAGGTAAGATGAAGAAAGCTAACCTCACCCAAAATTCCACCTCAGCGAAATCTTTTTTCTTTTTCTTTTCTTTTTTTTTTTTTTTTTTGAGACGGAATCTCACTCTGTTGCCCAGGCTGGAGGGCAGGGGCACGATCTCAGCTCACTGCAACCTCCTCCTTTCAAGTTCAAGCCATTCCCGTGGCTCAGCCTCCCGAGTAGCTGAGATTACAGGCATGCACCACCACACCCAGCTAACTTTTGTATTTTTAGTAGAGACGGGGTTTCACCATGTTGGCCAGGCTGGTCTCAATCTCCTGGCCTCAGGTGATCCACCCACCTCGGTCTCCAAAAGTGCTGGGATTACAGGCATGAACCACATTCCAGGCCCTTTTTCTTTTTTTTTTAAGAAAGAGGGTCTCACACTGTCCCCCAGGCTGGAGTGCAGTAGCACAATCATAGTTCACTGCAGCTTCCAACTCTTGGACTCAAGCGATCATCCCACCTCAGCCTCTGAAAGTGCTGGGATTATAGGCATGAGCCACCACACCTGGCCACAAAGTCTTTCTTGAAAGACAAGTTCAGCCTTCTTGTTACTAATTTGTATTCTCTGATAAATCCGATGACACCACAAGCAGCCATGGAACTCACGACAGCCCCCACACTGGAGGCACCGCCTGCTAGGGACCCTGTTGTGGGTGCTGGGGGCAGTGGGCCCTCCTGATGAGACAGCTGCCCAGGCTTGGCTATCGCATCCCCATGGGCTCAGTCACTGCTGAATGTCCTGCTACTACCTTAGGAAGGGAAGGGATTTCAGTAGCAGGGCCCCTAGAACAGCCCAGCAGCCGAAGCCCAGGACACAGCACACCTGTGCGGGTGCGGCCATCTGCTCCACACAGAGCTTGCCAGCCACTCAACAAGCAGGCCACACTTCAGGTGGCTCATGGGAGCCGTGCTTCTTGGGGTGGTCTTGGGCCAGCAGCAAGGGGGTCCTCAGGGAGCTCACAGAGACCTGCTCCTGGCCAGACCCACTGCCACGGCAGCTGCATCTGTGCCAGCCCTGGGACACGTGCACCCTGAGAGTGCTCAGACAGCCATGCTCTAAATGTCAGCCTGGCCTCCTCCGAGTGCCTTTTGGTGGGGGGAGTGAAGTATTCCCATCCCGTCTGTTTCTCACTGGCCCAAAATCCCAAGCTAAAGCCTCCCCATCTCCCTCTGCCACAGGAGTCTGCTGCGGTTCCTGTCCTACTCCGCCCAGGTGACAGGACAGTTTCTCATCTATCTGGGCACGTACATGCTCCGGGTGCTGGATGACAAGGAAGAGCGGCCATCCCTCCGGTCACAAGCCAAGGGCCGGTTCACGTGTGGATAGGGATGCAGGCTGTCGCCGGCTCTTGAGCCAAACACTGAGTTTCATTTGGCTCAATGACGAATGTTGAAGATGCTTTTATGTTCTGAGCCACATGCACTTGTAGGCCGCTGGTCACGCTGCTCAGGAGCGGTGCCCAGAAAAGGAAAGGGCTTGGTTGTACATGAAGTGGGGGCAGTGGGCAGTGTGCCCTGGGGGGAGGCATAGAGGGCCCCGGGGATCATGGGAAGCGACCACGCAGCAGGCGTGCCCAGGAGCGTGTGCGTGTGTCAGAGCCATTTGGTCCATCATCTGCAATAAACCCATCGCAAGAATGACCTTCAAGATGTGTGACACTTCCTGCGTCTCCTTTATCTCTCAGAAGAGCAAAAAGCAAACAAAACAAAACAAACAAAACTATCAGAACAGCAAAAAAAAAAAAAAAAAACTTTATGTAGAAGCAAAACTCATCCAGGAATATTCTGCTAACAGATATAATCTCTCATAAGTCTTTATTAGTGCCACAAAAATAACAAGCTGCAAAATGTTATTGTATGTTTTTTTCAAACATGGATTTTTAACAGGCTCAAAGGGGCCCTCGCACTGAAGGACTCAAATTGTGGAGGTCTTCAAGGACTTTTTTACTTTTTCACTTGTGAAAGTGAAAGGACTTTACTTTTTCAGCCTCTTTTTTTTTTTCTTTTTTCTTTTGAGACAGGGTCTAGCTCTGTCACCCAGGCTGGAGTACAGCGGCCTGATCTCGACTCACTGCCGCCTCGACCTCCCTGGGCTCAAGCCATCCTCCCACCTCAGCCTCCTGAGTAGCTGAGATTACAAGTGCACACCACCACGCCTAGTTTTTTTTATTTTTGTAGAGATGGGGTCTTGCTATGTTGCTCAGACTGGTCTCAAAATCCTAGACTCAAGAAATCCTCCTACCTGGGCCTCCCAAAGTTCTGAGATTACAAACGTGAGCCACCACACCCGGCCCAGCCTTTTTCTTAAAAACCAAAAAACAACTGCTGCACCCTCAGCTGCAGATGCTGCCTGCAGCCAGGTGGGGCACCGCGTTGCCAAGGTGGAGCTGTGCCTCATGCTGGCTCAGCCGCGAAGAACCTCCTGTCCGTGGCTGGGATCTCTAGCTGCAGGCACAGCTGGACGAAGGCAATCAGACAACTTTGTAAGAATCTGTCTCCCACTCTCTTAGATCTGATTCCCTGCAGGGAGGGGGGACCCCCTCAAGTGGAAGCAAGTGCAGACCTCAGGCCCTGCAGCAGGAAGCTCTGGGCTACACCTTGTCCCCTCATTGGATGTCCTGGGTTACACCTCATGCTGCAGACACAGCAGCTGGTGGCTCTGCCAGGCTGGGCCACACACTGAGTCCTGGAGCCACCCCAAAGAGAAATAGGGTGCTGTTCCTAGAATCAGGGGAAACAGATGCTAGAAGAAAAATATTTCCTGATTAAGAAATGATGCTTTGGAGGCCTTTTCCTTCCCTAGCCACCAACTCTGGCCACAGAAAGACACCACAGTGTGTCCCGGAACCCTAGAGGAAGAAAAACTCTCCCCTCCCCTACACCCTTCCCGGGGCTCCCAGCTGCTGCTCAGCCGTTCCCAGCAGGGACGGTCCTCCCTTCACAGACAGTTTGCAGTCCCCTTTGAGAGGCCCCGTGACCGGCGCTGAGTCCTGGGCTTTCACTGTGTCTGAGCCAGTTCTTGGAGAAGCTGGGCCAGGCCCCACAGCAAGACAGACAAAAGGAAAGGAGGTGGCGTTCCTCAAAGCACAGGCTCTTCTTTCACACTGCGAAAAAAACAGGCACTTTCAGTATTATCCCTTCTTGCCCTCCAGAATGAGCTGCACTGCTGGTAGAGCGAGGGTTACAAAGAGTGTTCAGGCACAGGCCGTCTGCTGTGACTTCAAAACATTTCCTATATAAGGAGCTCCCGACCGCCCTGCCCACCTCGGGCCAGCAGGAGAGGAGGCGAGGAGGAGGGCTGTAGCCAGGCGTGTGGCCGGCCTGGCCGAGGGGCGCTCACTCCTGCCTCTCACTGACTCTGGGCTTGCGTCACTTCCCAAGGATTCCACCGGCCTGGGCAGTGACTGCCTGGCTTCCAAAAAAGGAATTTTCACTCCAGTGCCTGATCCTGTTGACTCAGCCCCTGCCCTCACTTGCTGGGAGGCCCTAGGCCTACGTCCAGATGGTGGGGAAACTGTGGGGGCCCAACCTGTTCGAAGGGAGGAATTGAGGAAGGGACGGGCTGGCCTTCTCCCCATGGGAAAGGGGAGGACATTCAGAAGGACCTCTTGGCATTTGGGAGCTTCTGAAGGAGCTGCGGCCACCTCCGCCCTGTCTCCTGTGCCCATGATTCACGGAGTGGCCCGGGACAGAGCAGCCTCTTCGCAGAACCCTCAGGGAGGCTCCAGGCCTCGGGGAGGAGGCAGCAAAGGTTGGTTTTGCTATTGTCAAAGTCTTCAGTGGGCCCTTGGCCAGGAGACTGGTGGAATTGAAACCCACTCCCTTAGGGGAAGGGTCCCAGCAGGCGTGGCTGTCTTGTCTCTGGTTCGGATTAGGTGACAGGCACTCCAAATGTGACACTTTCTCGTTCTCATCTTAGTTTCTTTATCATCTGCATTTAGCCCGCTAGCTCAGACCAGGATGTGCCCCATGCAGGTGAGGGTGGGTGGGGAGAGCCAAGACGCTCTAGCGGGCTCAGGGCCTGGACCCTGTGAGGCCTGGATGCCTCCTCCACCTAAGCCTTCAGCTGAACCCCCAGGGTGGCGTGTGTGTCCCTTCAGGGGCTGAGTGTTTGTCTGTGTGTCTTTGATGGGGCCAAGCAGAAGAGCTCGAATTGGAAATTATTCACTTCTAGAATCACAATTCAGAAAAAAAGAAATGGTTCCCATGAGCCCAGGTTTCATGCTCCTGCAGTCACTGCATGGACCTGGACGTCACTCCTATGACCTCTTTTTCAGGCGCACAAACACAGGTAGCTGCCATGATCATCCCACGCGCATGCGTCCTGGTGTGTTTCTGCCACATGATCCCTAGGCTAGATTCAAGGAGCACTTTCTGCCAGCAGCAGGGAACAGAGTGCAGGCCTGGGATGAACTGAGGACATCAGAATGAAGTGCTCTAAGAGCCATGATCTCATGGCCAGAGACAGACTCTGGCTAAAATCACCTGCAGTGACCAGACTTCACAGCCCAAACCACTGTCTTCATCCATAAAATCAGGATCCAATCGACTTGGTCCAGGAACCCCATTCCCAGACAGATTTTCTTGGCCCAGATTTTAAAAATGTAAACACGGTCCCTCTTCCAGCCAGCACTTTTCAGCTGGCCAGCCACAGCTTGCCCTTCTCCTGCACCCCAAGGAAAGTGTCACCACCCGCCAGGTCAGGAGCCCAGCTCAAAGCCATGGCGCAGGCCTCTTCAGGACTAGGATTCTAAAACGGGGGTCCATTTCCCCAAAGGGAAGTTCTCCTTTCTCCTCATGTGATGAGGTGGGGGCAGCTCATCAAGCCACATGTGGGGGTGGGCCTCCACCCAGGATGGCACTGTCCCCGCACAGGGTCTCCTGGCTCCCACTCCTTCCTGTGTTATAAATTGTAGGGAAAGAAAACTGTGGCCAGCACCTTTCTCTACCATCACCTCCACGGGGACGGCTATTCCTTGCTAGAATTACCAGGCCCCCTCCAGCAGCAGAGGCCATGGGGCTACCTGCCTGCCCTCCAGCTCTGACAGCCAGCTCTCAAGTCCCAGTGGGCCAGGAGGAGAGCTCTGTCTTCCCCAAGATTTTATTGTATTGTGGCAAAATCAACATAACTTTTTTTTTTTCTTTTGAGATGGAGTTTCACTCTTGTTGCCTAGGCTGGAGTACAATGGTGTGGTCTCGACTCACTGCAAACTCCACCTCCTGGGTTCAAGCGATTCTCCTGCCTCAGCCTCCTGAATAGCTGGGATTACAGGTGCGTGCCACCACACCCAGGTAATTTTTATATTTTTGGGGTTTCACCACATTGGCCAGGCTAGTCTTGAACTCCTGACCTCAGGTGATGCAACCGCCTTGGCCTCCCAAAGTGCTGGGATTACAGGTGTGAGCCACCATGCCTGACCAACATAACATTGTTTTAAATGTATCTTCCACCTCAGCCTCCCAAGTAGTTGACACTATAGGTGCACACCACCACACCCAGCTCATCATCTTTTTTTTTTTTTTTTAGATTTTTTTTTTTGTTGTTAGCAACAGGATCTTACTATGTTGCCCAGGCTGCTCTCCAACTCCTGGGTGCAAGTGATCCTCTCACCTCAGCCTCCCAGAGGACTGGGATTATGGGCATGAGCTATTGCTTTTAAAATCTGATGATCAGTGCAGTGCCTTTTATTCTGAGCCTCCACTCCACTGAGTGGTCTCCCCCAATTCATGCCCCAGGGGCTCATGTGCCAAGGCACTGGGGGACACACTCCGACTATGGGGAGTTGTGTCCCACCCAGGCCTCCCCTGAGATGCCCACTGGCTATGACTGTCGGAGGCCAGTCTGTGAAGGTCACTGCGGCAACTCCCCCAGCCCACCTGCGAGAAGGCTTCAGGCCACCACTGCTGGGAGCCAGGTTCTCCCTGCCACTCCAAGGCCAGGCCAGGGTACCAGGACCCCTGTGATATTGTGATATAATAAAAAATACGTTTTTGGCCTCTGCCCCCATTCCTGACATAGATCTCCTAAAATCTGTAATCTCCTGAGTGATTGGAATGGCTGACAGAGTTCCTAAATCCTTTGGAATTTCCTGGGTTATGGGGGCATCTTTTCTCTTTTTTTTCAAGACAGCATCTTGCTCTGTCACCCAGGCTGGAGTGTAGTGGTGTGATCACAGCTCACTGCAGCTTCCTGGGCTCAAGTGATCCTCCCACCTCAGTCTCCTGGGTAGCTGGGACTACAGCTGCTCACCACCATGCCTGGCTAATCATTTTTATTTTTTGTAGAGATGAGGTCTCCTTATGTTGTCCAGGCTGATCTCAAATTCTTCGGCTCAAGTGATCCACTTGCTTTGGCCTCCCGAAGGGCTGGGATGACAGGCATGAGCCCCCGCGCCTGGCCAGGAGCATCATTTTAGGAGACTCTTGGTGGGCTCCTGCATGGCCTCAGGATAAGGGCTGGTTGCCAGGGAACCAGCCCTGTGATTAAAGGGTCAGGACTTTCAGCCACATCCCCCAACCTCTGGGGAAGGGAGAGGAGCTGAAGTTTGAATCAATCACCAGTGGCCAATGAGGTAATCAATTGTGCCTATGTAATGAAGGCTCCAGAAAAATCCCCAAGCTATGGGGCTCAAAGAGCTTCCAGAGAGTGAACACGTAGAGGCTCTGAGATCGTGGTGTCCAGGGAGGCCACGGAAGCTCCACGCCCTGCCCCACATGCCTTCCCCATGAGTGTCTTCATCTGTGTCCTTTGTAATATCCTTCATAATAAAAGGCTAAACATACAGAAAGGATTTCCCTGAGTTCTGTGAGCTACCCTAGCAAATTAACCACCCCCAAGCCGGGGATCAGGGGAACTGAGATTTGTCACAGCTTGGGGCTTGCAATGGGCGTGAAAAGTGAGGGCAGCCTTGAGGACTGAGCTCTCAGCCCGTGGTGTTTGATGCTGTCTCCAAGAGGACTGTGTCAGAGTTGAATTGAATGAGAGGACACTCAGCTGGTGTCTGCTGGAGAACGGGTTGTCTGTGGAGAGAAATCCCCACACATTTCGGTGCCCTAAGGTGAAATACTCTGTATTGAGAGTGAGAGCAGAGAGAAAAAGCAGTGTTTTTTCCACAGCCCCCCACGCACCCAGCCATTGTGATGTTACTGCTCGTGATGGTGACTTTACGTGTCCACTTGGCCAGGCCACAGCACCCAGTTTCTGGTGAAACACCAATCCCGATGTTGCTGTGAAAGATATTTTTGAAGATGAGACTAACATTTAAAGCCGTGGACTTTACGTAAAGCACATGCCCTCCAGGTTGCCCATTAGGGAGTGGCCTCATCCAGTCCATTGAAGGCCTTCAGAGAAAAAACCGACATCCCCTTAGAGAAAGAATTCTGCCCGCAGACAGCCCTGCGGGTGGCGCTGCGACATCAGCTCTTCCGGGGCTCCAGCCTGCAGCCTCCCTGCAGATTTCAGACTTCCCAGCCCGCACAGTCACACATCTGTACACACAGCTCATGGGAATGACATGTGGGAAGACAACTAAGGCAGGATCACTTTCAAGCCATATACCAACACCTGCCTCATTGGTATGTGGTTAGACCTCAAACTTACAAAGGCTGGGCACAGTGACTCACACCTGTAATCCCAGTACTTTGGGAGGCTGAGGCAGGAGGATCACTTGAGCCCAGGAGGATGAGGCTGCAGTAAGTTATGACTGCACCACTGTACTCCAGCCTGGGTGACAGAGTAAGACTCTATCTCTTTTTTTTAAAAAAAAAAAAAAAAAGGAAAACCATGCAATCTGCAGAGTCCTAATGAGGAAAAAGGAGTCAGGTTGGTGGCACCAGGTGAAAACAAAGAGATAAAGCAGATGAGCAATGGGTCTGGCTTCCTCCATGGTCCAGGACAGATAAACAAAGAGAGGAAACAGACATGCTGTGGGTCTGTTTTTCTTTATGGTCCAGGACATGTGGCCCTCCTGAGCAGATAACGTACAGAGCTCACAAGCTTCCTGCTTATCAACAAACACCTTAATTTATCAAACACCTAGGCTGATAGAAAAATGGAAGTTAGTTATCAATAAGCTCAAGTTCCATTCTATAAACTCCCCAGCCAGCCTTGGTCTCCTGGCAGGCAGCTCCTCTTCTGCTGATTCTGCCCCCTGCAACCTTGCAACACATTTTCCTACTTTCTCTAATAAATCTGCCTTTCTTTACCTACAACTGTCTTGGTAAATTCTTTTACCCCCGCGCCACCGGCCCAGTGAGTCTCCGCTACCCGCCACGCAAACAAAATAAAAACCTAAAAGGTTTGACTCACTCCTATACCTAACAGAAGAATTGACAGTAATGCTTTGACTTATTCCTTTACCTAATTCACCAGGATTTACTCCAAATGATATTTTACTTTAGGAAAAAATCATCTCTCTCCTCAAAGGATAAAATGTGCCAGGGTTGGGAGCTGAGTCTCAGATGTTATGAATGTGCACAGAAAGCCTTCTCCCCAAGATCCCCGTGCTGTTCACCATCCTTGGCTTGAACACTGAGATATGGCAGCCCTTGCAACAGGAGCTCGTTCAACTTGTGCAGTTTTGTCTGTCTTAGGGTGTGTTTTATTTTTTTAAGGTAAAGTCTTGCTTTGTTGCCCAGGTTGGAGTGCAGTGGCATGATCAGAGCTCACTGCAGTCTTGACCTCCCAGGCTCAACAGATTCTCCCACCTCAGCCTCCCAAGTAGCTGGGACTACAGGTCCACCATGCCCAGCTAACTTTGGGGAGGTTTCAGACAAATATCTGGGTCCCTAAAACTTCTACCCACAGGTTATAGTTCTGTCCTCTTGAGTTATTTTTTTTTAATCCCTCTTGTCCAGCTTCCCTACCGCATGGCAGTGCCTTTTGTGCTTGATCCAGCATTTCCCCAAAAGGACCCCACCCCACTTCCTCCACAACCAACATGTAGAGACCTCTCAAGTCCACAAACTGGGCTCTCCAATGCTCTGCCCTGAACCTGCCCCAATCCTGCAGGGTGTATTTCTTTCATTAGCTTCTTTTATTTCCCTGCAGTCTCTGTCAGTGTGAAGCAGAAATGTTAAATGACAATACAATCTTTCAACAAGACCACGACAAATGGAAGGAGCCCCCTTCACAGTGACCACTCCAGTGGGCTCAGGGAGGCAGCCCGGGTGCAGCTGTTGAACAGGGGATGTTAGAATGGGTTCCACCTGGGGGGTCCCCCAGGGAGGCAGGGCTGGCCTTGGGGCAACCCTGATGGTCCCTTTGTGACCAGCCTTGGGATCTCTCTGAAAGCCACCTCTAAGATCCTGGGGGTGTAGAGAAGAAGACAAACCCACCTGGTCCTCCTCCCCTCCGGGACTGGGAGAGACCATATCCACAGGTGCCTCCTCGGGCGTGCTGGGTCAGCCAGGCCTCTGGAGTGCCTGGGTTATGGGGGTTATCATCTTATTCAATTACCACTGGAGAGCCTGAAGTCTACTCAGGAGGCTGAGATGGGAGGATCACTTGAGGCCAGGAGTTCAAGACCAGCCTGGGCAACATAGAGAGACCCTTGACTCTCAAAAAATATATATATAAAGTGTTGTATAATGCAACCAAATATGTAAACCTGGAATCGCATCAGATTTTTTACTCCATAAACTTTTTATTTGCTCCCAGATATCTCTTAAGTGGCATGAAGAATCAACTGATGTGTCTGGCAAGCTGGGAGCTAGAGTGAGACTAGCTGGGCCTCAACAGGCAGGCTGCAGAGCCAAAGCTGAAAAGGCAAATTGGTTATTTTCTTTTCTTTTTCCCTTTTTTTTTTTTTTTTTTTTTTTGACAGGGTCTCGCTCTGTCACTCAGGCTGGAGTGCAGAGGCACAATCTTGGCTCACTGCAACCTCCACCTCCCAGGTTCAAGCAATTCTCCTGCCTCAGCCTCCCAAGTAGCTGGGACTACAGGCATGTGCCACCACACCTGGCTAATTTTTTTGTATTTTTAGTAGAGATGGGGTTTCACTATGTTGGCCAGGCTGGTCTCGAACTTCTGACCTCAGGTGATCCATCTGCCTCAGCCTCCCAAAGTGCTGGGATTACAGGTGTGAATCACTGCGCCTGCCAAATTGTCTATTTCAAACTTTGCATATTCACTCTAATTTTTAAATGGGGCCGGACGTGGTGGCATGCCCTTGTAGTCTCAGCTACTAGGGAAGCTGAAGTGGGAGGATCACTTGAGCCCAGGAGATGGAGGCCAGCCTAGGTGACATAGCAAAACCCCCATCTCTAAATAAAAATAAAAATAAAGAGCTTGGAGCCTGGATGGGGCTGGGCATATAGCAAGCACAGATGCTTGGGAAGTACACCCTTTAATTTTCACACTAAGGAGAAAGAAAGGGCTAAGAGTAGTTCAATACAGTATCTTCAAAATATTTGACCATTTATTTGCCCATTTTTTCCTGAAAAGAGTGAATGAAAACATTTACTATAACTCAGATACTAATACACCCTTTTGTTTCTTTTCTTTAAGAAACAGGCACAGTTGTTAAGATCTGTTTCAGATGAAGTTGGGTGATGGATACATGGGCTTTCATTAGTCTCTGATTTGGGTATGTTTTTAATGTTCTATAATGAAAAGGGTTTTTATGGATTGATTTCTTTTTTTTTTTTTTTTTTTTGAGACAGAGTCTCGCTCTATCCCCCAGGCTGGAGTGCAGTGGTATGGAGTACAAGGGCGTGATCTCGGCTCACTGCAACCTCCGCCTCCCGGGTTCAAGCGATTCTCATGCCTCAGCCTCCCAAGTAGCTGGGATTACAGGCACCTGCCACCAGGCCTGGTTAATTTTTGTATTTTTAGTAGAGATGGGGTTTCACCATGTTGGCCAGGCTGATCTCAAACTCCTGACTTCAGGCGATCCACCCACCTCGGCCTCCTGAAGTGCTGGGATTACAGGCAGGAGCAACCGCGCCCGGCCAATTGATTGATTTTTTTAAAATGCTTCCTCCCTCCCGGGGAATTGTAAATGAAGCTCTTCTTTTAAATATATATATTTCAGAGATGGGGATCTCACTATGATGCCCAGGCTGGTCTTGAACTCCTGGCCTCAGCTGGTCTTGAACTCCTGGCCTCAAGTAATCCTCCTACCTCGGCCTCCCAAAGTGCTAGATGACAGGCATGATCCCGGCCAAGCCCTTCCTTTAACCACAGCTCTGGAGACTGTCACTTGGGCGACCAGGGCTGCCAGGGTTTCCGGAGGGAACGGCCTCCTGACTGCTCAGGGCTTCCTCAAGGTGAGCTCAAGACCCGCAGGGCTTCCCTATGGCAAGCCGTCGAGGCTTTCTTTGGATGCAGGTGGCCGCAGAGCGCTCATGCGGCGTCGGTGCTGGCAGCCAGGTGAGCTGCACCAGCTCAGCCCGAATGAGCGGTGTCAGGCTATGCACTGTGCTCCTGCCCGCCCTGCGCCCAGACCTCCGCCTGCCCTGGAGGTGAAGGACGCGGGCTCCCCACGCTCCCCCAAGTGATGGTGCAGAGGCGTACTCCCTCTCGGTGTCCCCACTCCACATTCTGGCGTCCTCGGAACAGCCGGCACAGGCAGGGCGGGCGTCAGCTGTCCGGCCGCACCTCCCTGCAGGGGCATTCCTTGGCGGGCTGCTGCCTGCCAGGCTGACCCAGGCGCAGGCGCTCAGGTAAAGGCAGTGGCCAGCCCAAGCTGCCGACCCAGCCGCTCCTCCCAGCAGAAGCCACGTGAGGAGGCGAGGATGGTGGGGGTCGCCCAGGGAGAAAAATCTCATCCGACAAGGAAAGCTTGGTGACCCCCTGTCTCCCTGGGCAGAACTCCCCTCCCAGGAATGAGCTTTGGACAACGTGGTTCCTGCCGTTGAATCAGGTTCTGACCGAGTCCGCTGCAGCTGCAGGCCGGGGCGCCCTGCCGAGCAGATACCCAGCGGAGCTCCGGGGCCCCGTTTCTACTGTACGCAGCTGGGGGCCAAATGTGCGCCCGGGCACGTCTCTTGGCCTCTCCCAGACTCGGCTCCCTCATCTGTAAGAACGTGAACGATGTCCGCCCTGGACAGGACTGCGGTCGCGAGAGGTGCCCGGGCCAGGCAAGGGACACAGAGCGGATCTGCTGGTTTCTCCCTTGATTCCATGCGTGGGCGTGAAGCGTATTCTTGGGAGTCAGGCACAAATGTGACTTAGTAAGGAAGGGTGAGCGTTGCTGGGATGGGTGGGGAAAAATGTTTTCTGCATCACGGGGCCAGCTGGAGCGGGGAGTGGCCACCGCAGGATTCCTGGGTGCAGCTGAGACAGCTGGGGCGGGGCGTGCTGGGCTCACACTGAGTTCAACTCTCCAAATAGCCCTCGCGCCACTGTCCAGAACAGACGATAAGAATTTCACGGGACTTTTGTCTAGAAGTTTGCGGTTGACAATGCGTTTTTACCTACATGATCACAGTAACTTTCCCAGCAAGGCTGTTAGCTAAAGAAGGTGCCCGCCCCGCCCTGGAGCCTGAGAGAGGACAAGCTGCAGCCTTGTCCAAGAGAAAGGCCCGGGGGACCCATCCACCCACCTCCCTGCCCCCCACCACCTTTCCTTCCAAGGAGCACGCAAGACCAAGCCTAGGACTCGCTACAAAGCTCGGTTCCTAACTAGACCGGCGGGGACTGACTAGGAATGGAATCCAGGCAAACGCCTGGCCGATCATAATCAGGTGCAAACCATTCTGATTCTATTTTTTAATGCCATCGTAATTTATAATATGTTAAACTCTGAGAAAGGCCTAGAGAAAGCCACTTTGCTAAGGCGTGCATTATTCAATTTTTCCTTATTCCAGTCATAATATTCTGGGTCCTCCTCTCATAATATTCTGGGTGCCTCCTGCAAGGCAAGCTTTCTGCCGTCCTAGTCTCTCCATTCACAATCATTCGCTAAGGGCATTGGCATAGAAAGTAACACACTGAGTCTTATGCACAACACGCAGGAGGTGTCCTCTTTAACCTTCAGGAATGTATATTCTAGTGCCGGAGGTGGGACTTCTGAATGTGAAAGGCGGGATCCTCTGCTGGGACAGGGCTTGGTGAGTGCAGAGGCTGCGGTGGGTACAGACAGGAGGCGGTCGCTCAGCTCTCACAGAGCTGGCCTGGTGATATCCTGCCCACCTGGAATCTGGGACCTGAAAAAGAGCACATTGGCTCATCCTAGCCTGGAGGTGCAGACAGTGCAGATTAAGTTGATTTAATCCAATCCACAGGGGTAAAAATACCTCAAAAAAAGAATGAACCTTCCACTTGTGCTTTTAACTGAGAAAGTGCAGCACAGCTTTAGATATCTTTGCTGGCAGCTGTTCATTATGCAACAGTTCAGCTGGTGGCAGGAAAGGCAGGAAGAAAGATGAGCATATCCAAAAGATCCAGAGATGGGGAAGGGGCTGGAAGGAGGGGAGGGAAGTGGGCGAGGGTTTTGTTTTTGTTTTTGTTGTTGTTGTTGTTGTTGTTGTTGTTGTTTTTGAGACAAGAGTTTTGCTCTGTCGCCCAGGCTGGAGTGCAGTGGTGTGATCTTGGCTCACTGCAAGCTCCGCCTCCTGGGTTCACGCCATTCTCCTGCCTCAGCCTCCCAAGTAGCTGGGACTACAGGCACCTGCCACCATGCCTGGCTAATTTTTTGCATTTTTAGTAGAGACGGGGTTTCACCATGTTAGCCAGATGGTCTCGATCTCCTGACTTCGTGATCCATCCGTCTCGGCCTTCCAAAGTGCTGGGATTACAGGCGTGAGCCACCGCACCCAGCCAGGCAAGGGTTTTTTCAGAGGTGAAGGGCAGAAGTCCCAGAGGTGGATGGGCACGAGAGCAGGGTCCAAGCAGAGGACAGAGGTGGAAGTCTGGGACCAAGGATGGAGGTAGCAGCTGTGGGGAGAGCAGGAAACAAGAAGTGGGGGCTGCAGGGAGAGACTCCAGGTCCTGGGAGGGCTTGTCTGGAGGACCTAGGCAGGGTCTGAAGCCTAGGGGAACAAAGTTCTGTGACTAGAGCCAAAGGTCAAGGTTCTGAGTGGGGTCCACTGAAATTATGGCTTTTCCATGAATGCCATCACAAAGCAAAGAGGAAGATAACTAATCAACAGATGCAAGTTCTGACTTATAAAATCTGTGTCACACAAAGCTGTATCCTGGCCTGCATGCACACACTTTCTGGACTCACCACAGGCATGGTCCTGGAAACCACTGGCCTGCAAGGCAAGAGAAGGCAGAAGTCACCAGGGTGCCCCTGGGAAATCCTGTTTCCCAGAACCTGTGCCAGTTCAGCTGTGTTGCACAAAGTCTGCCCCTGCCCCCTGCAGGGTTGCATCAGGGCCCCTCTGCCCTGCAGACTGGAGCACGGGTGCCCTCACTGTTGGCTGTTGAGCCTCCCAGCCCTGGCGGAAGGCAGGCTGCCATTCCTTCCTAGGCACCTTCCACACCCTGCCCTCTTGCCCTCACCAGCAGCTTCCCGCATTCATTCTCAGCACTTCCATCCTCAGTATGGACAGGAAGAAAATGTGCCAATCCATGTAATAGTAAGAATGATGGCAGTCACTATTTGTTCCTGGAACAATTTTATAAATTATTATAATAATATTGGCTGGATGCCGTGACTCCCAGCTGTAATCCCAGCACTCTGGCCAAGGTGAAAGGATCACTTGAGCCCAGGAGTTTGAGACCAGCCTGGGCAACATAGTGAGACCCTGCCTTTTATTATATTTAAAAATTAAATATACAAAAGAAAAATAGGCCAGGCGCTGTGGCTCACACCTCTAATCCCAGCACTTTGGGAGGCCGAGGCAGGTGGATCATCTGAGGTCAGGAGTTCAAGACCAGCCTGACCAACATGACAAAACCCTGTCTCTACTAAAAATATAAAAATTAGCCGGGTGTGGTGGCTGGTGCCTGTAATCCCAGCTACTCGGGAGGCTGAGGCAGGAGAATCACCTGAACCTGGGAGGCAGAGGTTGCAGTGAACCAAGATTGTACCACTGCACTCCAGCCTGGGTGACAAGAGTGAGACTCTGTCTCAAAAAAAAAAAAAAAAGAAAGAAAAAAATATAGATAGATAGATAGATATAGTATCATATGATTATATAAGTTACAATAATTATTATGATTATTTTTGTCTGTTTCAGATGTTACTAAATATTCATAAGGATTATAATCAGCACCTAGCACAGTGTCTGGGACATGGCAAGTGCTCAATATTTATGGAAGAAAAGAGTGAATAAATCAAGAAATCGTCATTAAACACCAAAATTGTGTTTAACAGAACCAAACAGCGCCACGCCCTTGTGACCCTGACCTGAAGCTTCTGGTCGAGAAGGCCCTTGAACTCCCAGGCCCTCCCTGTAAGCAGGTTGGGCAGTGCAGAGGGCACAGGGCACAGGGCGGAGCCACAGGGAAAGATGAGCAGGGTGCTACCCACAGGAAGGTGCCCTCCCGATCCCCCCACAGCCTCTGCCCCCTGCGAACACAGTGGCCTGTCTTCTCTGGGCCTCTTCCCTTTTCTCTGCGTCCTGCCCTCTATTTTCTTCTCACTAACACAGAATGGAACATTTATTTTATTTGTTACATAAACTTGGTAAATACTTGTTTGATTGTAAATAAAAGGTGAATGAGTATATCTTTCTCTATCCCAAAAATCCCACACAAAACAACAACCTTCCAAATCAAATAATCACTTAGATCAATATTTTACTTAATGTGACCTTTACTTTTAATAGCCCAGTGGCCCTCAACAAAACAGTTTCAGAACTGTCTCCTACAGCTTCAGGACTATTGGTGCAGGTATGTGGTGTGCACGTCGCCAAACATGTGACATGCCTGCCGCGTGCAGGACAGCAACAGGACGAGACTTACACACAGCACACAGCTACCCGACAGCCCCATACGGTTACAGTTACATCCCCCAGGTTCCCGTGTGGCAGAGCCCAAGTTAAGCCACAGAGCTGTGAGACGCGCTCATCCCAGCCACCCCTCTATTAGCAGGAGGGTTCTGTGCTCTGACAACCGCAAGGGCTAGACACTACAGAGTCACATTGAAGGGGACGGAGAATACTGCAAATGAAACCGTCAAGACAGTCCCTGGAGGAAGGGTGTGAGCAATACGGCCTGCAGAGCATAGAGCTGTATCTGTGTTATCTTTGGTTACTCTTCAGTGTTCTCCAATGTTTGTGAAGCTTGTCTATTACTCCCCTTCACCCTTCACAAAATCGCACCACTGTACTCCATCCTGGGTGACAAAGCGAGACTCTGTCTCTAAAAAAAAAAAAAAAAAAAAAAAAAAATTGTGGTTAAGGGCCGGGCATGGTGGCTCACATCTGTAATCCCAGCACTTTGGGACACTGAGGCGGGCGGATCACGAGGTCAGGAGTTTGAGACCATGCATGGTGGCATGCACCTATAATCCCAGCTACTCAGGAGGCTGAGGCAAGAGAATGGCTTGAACCCGGGAGGTGGAGGTTGTAGTGAGCTGAGATCGCGCTGCTGCACTCCAGCCTGGGCAACAGAGTGAGACTCTGACTCAAAAAAAAAAAAAAAAAATTCTGGTTAAAAAAACATATCAGGCCGGGCGCGGTGGCTCACACCTGTAATCCCAGCACTTTGGGAGGCTGAGGCGGGTGGATCACAAGGTCAGGAGTTTGAGACCAGCCTGACCAACATGGTGAAACCCTGTCTCTACTAAAAATACAAAAATTAGTTGGGTATGGTGGTGCGTGCCTGTAATCCCAGCTACTCAGGAGGCTGAGGCAGGAGAATTACTTAAACTCAGGCGGTGGAGGTTGCAGTGAGCTGAGATGGTGCCATTGTACTCCAGCCCGGGCGACAGAGCGAGACTCCACCTCAAAAAAAAAAAAAAAATCACATGCCGGGCGCAGTGGCTCACACCTGTAATCCCAGCACTTTGGGAGGCCGAGGCGGGCAGATCACCTGAGGTCGGGAGTTTGAGACCAGCCTGACCAACATGGAGAAACCCTGTCTCTACTAAAAATACAAAAAAAAATTAGCCTGGCATGGTGGTGCATGCCTGTAATCCCAGCTACTTGGGAGGCTGAGGCAGGAGAATCGCTTGAACCCAGGAGGCAGAGGTTGTGGTGAGCCAAGATCACGCCATTGCACTCCAGCCTGGGCAACAAGAGCAAAACTCCATCTCAAAAATAATAATAATTATATATAAAATTATATATAAAATATAATATAATATATTATTATATTATATATATCTCATATATCTCTATATATCTCTCTCATAAAATTGACCATCTTACCCATTTTTACATGTACAGGTTAGTAGCATTAAACATATTCACATAGTTGTGCAACCGATCTCCAAAATTTTTTCATCTTACAAGACTCATCTATTATCATCTATTACTTTTTTCCTTCTTTTTTTTTTTTCCTGAGACAGAGTCTCACTCTGATGCCCAGGCTGGAGTGCAGTGGTGCAATCTCAGCTCACTGAAACCTCCTCCTCCCAGGTTCAAACAATTCTCATGCCCCAGCTGCCCAAGAAGATGGGATGACCGGCACCCACCACCACGCCTGGCTAATTTTTGTATTTTTAGTAGAGACGGAGTTTCACCATGTTGACCAGGCTGGTCTCAAACTCCTGACCTCAGGTGATCTGCCTACCTCAGCATCCCAAAGTGCTGGAACTACAAGCGTGAGCCACCGTGCCCAATCTCATGAATTACTTTTTAATGGAAAGGTAATAAAAGAGTGTTTTCAAACATGTAAGCCCCAAGAGCATTTTCAAACATGTGAGCCCCAAAGGTAATAAAAGAATATTTTCAAACATGTGAGCCCCAAGTAAGAGAGTTGTCCTGCTTCTGCTGCTTTCAAAAATCCCAGGGTGAGGGTGCCTTTCCTTACTTCCCCTGCCCCTACCCTAAGGCTCAGGTTGGGAGATTCCAGAGTTGGTTCTCAACCTGGCTCCCCCTGCCCATCCTGGAGTTTCTCTCCCCTCCTCTTGGCTCCTGCTTCAGCCCCCAGCCCCTGCAAGCGTGTGTTCAAGACCAGGGGCCAGGCTGGGGTGGGTGGAGGTTGAAGGTCCACGATCATGTTGGGGCATGTGACAAGGGGGCTCTGGGGCAGCCCAGGAGTTTGGGATCCTCACATGTGGCTTGATTCAAACCCCCAGTGTTGCAGAGGAAGACGCTGAGGCTCAGAGATCACACAGCTGGTTAGAGGTTCATCAGGGACTAACCCAAGGGTTCCATCACCTCACTCAGAGCCCGTCCTACTAAAACGCGCTGAAGGCAGAAGGGTCACGCTCCGCAGGGAAAAGCACTCCATCACAGCTGGGCGTGGTATATGCCCCCCGTATGCTGAACTGCTGTACAACAAGACAACCAGCCTGTTAGCATGAGACAGCTGTCAGGTCACATGTGTTACAAACCGGACTTGCTGCGCTCAACTGTCGACACAAATATTTATTCTTCATCGTGTACTTCATAGATAGATGCTCACTACCATCTTAGAAGAGATGAAAAGGGGTGGTGAGATGTTGGTCAAAGGAAACACAATTTCAGTAACAGGAGGAATAAGGCGGTGAGAGCTATTACAACATGGTGACTGTGCTTAGTAACAGTGTATCGTGTTCCTGAAAATTGCTAAGAGAATAGAGTTTGAGTGTTCTCGTCACAAAAAAATAAGTATGTGAGGTAATGCATACATTAATAGCTCAATGCAAGGCCGGGTGCGATGGCTCACGCCTGTAATCCCAGCACTTTGGGAGGCCAAGACAGGCGGATCACAAGGTCAGGAGATCAAGACCATCCTGGCTAACACGGTGAAACCCCGTCTCTACTAAAAATACAAAAAATTAGCCGGGCGTGGTGACGGGCACCTGTAGTCCCAGCTACTCAGGAGGCTGAGGCAGGAGAATGGCGTCAACCCGGGAGGCGGAGCTTGCAGTAAGCTGAGATCGCACCACTACACTCCAGCCTGGGCAATAGAGTGAGACTCCGTCTCAAAAAAAAAAAAAAAAGATAGCTCGTTGGAGCCCTTCCACAATGTATACCTCTTTCCAGACATGTTGTACACAATAAACATACACAATTTTTGTCCATTAAAAATAAATAAATAAATGTTTTGTAAAAGAGGAAGTCAAATAAATTCCTTGATATCAAGATCTTTTAAAATAGAATTGGCAAATCAACTATAATTAATAGAGAAATAGATAAAATAGACAAAATGCGGCAAGCAGGCTGTAGCCTTGTAGAGGGAGTTGTATCAGCTGGTTTTTGTTTTTTGGGTTTTTTTTGAGACGGAGTCTAGCTGTCGCCCAGGCTGGAGTGCAATGGCACAATCTTGGCTCACTGAAACCTCCGCCTCCCGGGTTTAAGTAATTCTGCTGACCCAGCCTCCTGAGTAACTGAGATTACAGGTGCCCACCATCACATCTGGCTAATTTTTTTTTTTTTTTTTTTTTTTTTAGTAGAGACGGGGTTTCACCATGTTGGCCAGGCTGGTCTCAAACTCCTGACTTCAAGTGATCACTCGCCTCGGCCTCCCAAAGTGCTGGGATTACAGGCAACTGGTTTTGTTTAATTTAAGAAGCACTGGTATTGATAAGTCATAGGATGTGAGAGCTGGAGGGAATTTAAAGATCGTCCGGTCTTACTCACCGGCCAAGGAGGAAACTGATTTTGTCTAAACCGAGAATTTCCAGGATGCAGAGAAAGAGGCGCTGTGAGCTTTACAATTCATCTTCTAGGTGGATCAAAACCCTTCACACAGGACTTCCTCTATCGCTCTTGGGATTTAGCAGTTCTACAAAAACAGAAATATTTTCTAATCAGACATCCCAAACCTGTCTAGACTCTTGCTCTCTTGTCTAGGAAAAGAACATAAACAGGTTTTTTATTTTGCTTCCAACCCTACACGAAACCAACCCGAGGGGGAGGTGCAGAGGTATGCCCCATCCCCAGACCAATGCCACCATCCAAATGTACCCAAACATGGAACCCCGGGTGCATTTCAGCGCACATCCTCCCTGAGACCTCGATGGACTCGATGTCACCCCCACAGTAGTCAGCGGTCCACTGCCTCTCTACCCAGCACGAGAGAGGCTTGGTCATGCTGGTGGGGTGGAATTAGCCCAAAGGGGTTGTGCCCCTAACTGACCAGCAGAGCCCTAGAAGTGTAGAGATTCAGGTCTCCCCTCCCCTTCACATTTCGGTGGTGACAGAGCAAAGAGACAGCCCGTGATTGAGAATGTCCCACCCATGGAAGCCCTTCCCGGACACTGTCCTCCCTTCCAGCCACCGTGTCCCTCTGCTACCTGGCACCGTGTGCTTGTCTGTCCCTTCTCTGTCCACGGAGAAGAGAGAAAGCCCAGCATTGCCCTCTTTTTTCTTTTTTTTTTTGAGACGGAGTCTCGCTCTGTCGCCCAGGCTAGAGTGCAGTGGGGCAATCTCGGCTCACTGCAAGCTCCGCCTCCCGGGTTCAGGCCATTCTCCTGCCTCAGCCTCCCGATTAGCTGGGACTACAGGCGCCCGTCACCACGCCCGGCTAATTTTTTGTATTTTTTAGTAGAGACGGGGTTTCACGTGTTAGCCAGGATGGTCTCGATCTCCTGACCTTGTGATCCGCCCGCCTCGGCCTCCTAAAGTGCTGGGATTACAGGTGTGAGCCACCGCGCCCAGCAAGTACTGCCCTCTTGGTGGCAGCTTCTTATCTGCAGTACTTGGAGACTTGGTACCAGGATGTCTCTGTCCCCCACTCATTGGGCTGAATCATTCACTCTTCATTCCCCGCCCCCAATATTTTATTTTGAAAGTTCTCAAACATATAGGAAAGTTGAAAAAAGAATACAATAACAAAACAAACACCTGTACCGTTCTCCTAGATTCACCTATAATGAATTTTTCTCCACATGCGCTTTCTTTCTGTCAGTGTGCACATGCACACACACCCTGTTGTGAAGCATTTAACAGTGAGTTGCATGATCATAGCACTACAGTGCGGAGCTCCTACATAATCTCGATGTCATCGTCAAATTTAAAAAATAACATCAAATGGCCGGGCACGGTGGCTCACGCCTGTAATCCCAGCACTCTGGGAGGCTGAGGCAGATCACCTGAGGTCGGGAGTTTGAGACCAGCCTGAGCAACATGAAGAAACTCTGTCTCTACTAACAATACTTAATTAGCCAGGCGTGGTGGCGCATGCCTGTTAATCCCAGCCACTCGGGAGACTGAGGCAGGAGAACTGCTTGAAACCAGGAGGCAGAGGTTGTGGTGAGCCAAGATCATGCCATTGCACTCCAGCCTGGGCAACAAGAGTGAAACTCCATCTCAAAAAATAATAATAATAACATCAATTATTACTAACACTATTAGTAACATCAGTTATCCACGATTATCCTCAAAATGCCTGTTGGAGATTTAGAAAAACGAAAACAACAAAAGGGATCAATCAACATTTCCTAGCGCAAAAAAGTGGCCCAGAGGCCATAGTGTTCATGCTGGGGCCAGGCCACTGATCTTGAAGCTCTGGTTGAGAGCTGCCTGCGTGTGACCGCTGATATGGCAGGATTCATGCCCCAAACCCGCTCTATGGGCCCCATCCACCTCCTGACTCATCATCACAGGAAAGAGGCCCTTGGAGGCAACTCCTCTGAAGCCACCCTGCAGCTCACACTGGGCAGGGCCTCCCAGAGAGGCCACCTCAGGTCTTTGTGAAATTGAAGCTCCTGCTTCTTAAAGTAAAACCAGAGGTGATTGCTGTCCTTTGAAATTCTGAGCCTGGAAGGACTTAACTCATTTTTAAAATGGGAATAACTGAAAATCCAATGAGCCTGCAGGCCTCTAAGGACATCGTCCTGGGTGGTCCCTGCCACACAAGGCACTATTGCCCCAGATCATAACCCAGAAGGCAGTGGCCGGACTTCCCAGACAGATGCTTCCTGCCCTGGCTGGGAGTGCCCAGGGTAGCCGGGGAGACTGGTTCCTGGGGACCTGGAAGGCTGGGAAATGACCAGGGCTAGCACAGGGTGGGCCCTCCAGCTGGAGCGCACCCTCCATTCCTCTCTCTCAAAATCCACACTCAGAGTCCAGTCACCCTTTTCCAAATTCTTCAAACTGTTGGTCACCTGTCAGTTGGTCTTAAATCAATATCAGAGGCAAACTGCCTTCAAAAGGCTCATGGAAAATGTATATTATGAAAAAACTATGCATGGATTTCAAAATGTTTTTGTGCCAAAATAAACTCACATGAACTTGTGTCTGAATAAGTTTGAGTTTGAGGCACTAAGAAAGATAAGACATCAGTTTGACAAGAGCTTCTATGAGATCAACATGAATTTTGCTAAAAGTGAAACAAGAACAAATAACAAATTTACAGCGAAGCTTGAGTGAAAGAATGGTGAAATCACTGATGCTTTATGAAAAGGTTATGGGTGCTGGGAGCAGTAGTCACACCTGTAATCCCAGCACTTCGAAAGGCCAAGGTGGGCAGATCACTCGAGGCCAGGAGTTCAAGATCAGCTGGCCAACATTGTGAAACCTGTCTCTCCTAAAAATACAAAAATTAGCCCGGTGTGGTGGCACACACCTGCAATCACAGCTACTCAGGAGGCTGAGGCATGAGAATCACTTGAACCCAGGAGGCGGAAGTTGCAGTGAGTCGAGATCGCACCACTGCACTCCAGCCTGGGTGACAGAGCAGGACTCTACTTCAATAAATAAATAAATAAATAAATAAGTTATGGGGACAATGCCCCAAAGAAATCAGCAATTTATAAATGGATAACTTAGCTGGGTGCAGTGGCTCACGCCTGTAATCCCAGCATTTTGGGAGGCCAAGGTGGGTGGATCACTTGAGGACAGGAGTTTGAGACCAGCCTGGGCAACATAGTGAGACTCCATCTCTACAAAAAATTTAAAAATTATCCAGCCGTGGTCACGTGCACCTATAGTCTCAGCTGCTCAGAAGATGATAGGAGGATCTCTGGGCCCAGGAGTTTGAGGCTGCAGTGAGCTGTGATCACACCACTGCATACCAGCCTGAATGACAGAGCAAGACCCTATCTAAAAAAAAAAAATAGAAAACCAAATGAATAACTTGTTTTAAAAAGGGACAAGATGATGCTGAAAAGGAAGCCTGTAGTGGCAGATCATCCACATTCTTTTTTTTTTTTTTTTGAGATGGAGTTTCACTCTGTCACCCAGACTGGAGTGCAGTGGTGCAATCTCCGCTCACTGCAACCTCCACCTCCCGGGTTCAAGCAATTCTCCTGCCTCAGCCTCCCGAGTAGCTGGAATTACACGTGCATGCCACCACACCCTGATAATTTTTGTATTTTTAGTAGAGATGGGATTTCACCATGTTGGCCAGGCTGGTCTCAAACTCCTGACCTCGTGATCTGCCCGCCTCAGCTTCCCAAAGTGCTGGGTCTACAGGCGTGAGCCACTGTGCCTGGCCATCCACATCCATTTTTGAGGAACAAATTCATCTTTCTCATGCCATAATTGAAGAGGCCCAATGACTAATAGCAGAAACAATAGCCTATGCCATGGACATCTCAATTGGTCCAGCTTACACAATTCTGACTGAAAAATTAGAATGGAGCAAACTTTCCACTCAGTGGAAACCACTGTGTCCAGATCAGCTGCAGACAAAAGCAAAGCTTCTGATGGAAATTTTAAACAAATGAAATCAAGATCCTGAAACATTTCTTTAAGGAACTGTAACAAAGGAAATGTGGCTTTACCAGTACAATCCTGAAGAAAAAGCACAACCAAAGCAATGGCTACCAAAAGATGGGAATGGTCCAGCCAAACACGAGTGGACCAGTCAAGAGTAAAGGTCAGGGCAACAGGTCTTTGGGATGCTCAAGGCAACTTGTTTGTTGACTTTCTGGAGGACCAAAGGATAACATCTGCTTATTATGGGAGTGCTTTGAAAAATTAGCCACACTGGGCTGGGCACGGTGTCTCACACCTATAATCCCAGCACTTTGGGAGGCCAAGGCAGCTGGATCACTTGAGGTCAGGAGTTTGAGACCAGCCTGGCCAACATGCTGAAACCCCATCTCTACTAAAAATGCAAAAAAAAAAAAAAATTAGTTGGGCATGGTGGCAGGCACTTGTAATTCCAGCTACTCAGGAGGCTGAGGCAGGAGAATTGCTTGAACCCAGGAGGCACAGGTTGCAGTGAACCAAGATTGCGCCATTGCACTCCAGCCTGGGCAACAAGAGCAAAACTTCCCCTCAAAAAAGAAGAAAGAGAGAGAGAAAGAGAGAGGGAGGGAGGGAGGGAGGGAAGAAGGAAGGGAGGAAGGAAGGAAGGAAGGAAGGAAGGAAGGAAGGAAGGAAGGAAGGAAGGAAAGAAGGAAAGAAAGGGAAGGATAGGAAGGAAAGAGAAAGGAAGAAAGAAAAATTAGCCACACTGTTAGCATAAAAATGCCCAGGAAGCTTCACTAGAGAGTCCTGCATTACTACAATATCTCTGCTCATTCTTCTCATCAAAGAAGGGCAATTTTGTGAGGGTTTCAATAGGAAATCATGAGGCATCCACATTATAGTCCTGATTGGGCTCCTTCTGACTCCTTTTTGTTTCCTAATCTTAGAAAATCTGTAAAGGGCATCCATTTTTCTTCAGTTAACAATGTAAAAAACACTGCATTGGCATCGTTAAATTCTCAGGAGCCTGAGCTCTTTACAGATGGACTAAGTGGCACATCATCATTGACAAAAATGTCTTGAACTTGATGCCATTTATATTGAGAAATAAAGCTTATATTTTCTTTTTATCCTTTAATTCAATTTTTCCATGAACTTTTTGAATTCCTCTTATATACGAGAAATGGATGAGGTTTTTGGTATGTAAATGACCCTTGAGTAAAGCTGTTGGAAATCAGTTTGGGAAATTGTAACAGCATTTAAAAACTGGGATATGCTGGAAAAGAAAATATCAGAGTACATAGCACATACTAAATTTATTTTGTGAGGCTTGTATTCGTGTGTGTGTGATGTGCACATGTGTACTGAATCACTAATATATTTGAAATTATAGGTCAAGTAAAAAAAAAGTGAAAGCCACCAATTTAGGCTGATTTTCTTAGAAGAGCCTGCCTTTTGCTTTAGATTCTCTCTTCTCCTCTTTTCCCCAAATCTTCCAAGTCCCCCCATACAGGCCAGCTTTCCTGGGTCTTCCAACCCCAGCCCCATTGAGTTGAAGAAACCTTTTCCCTCATTGTCAGAGCAAGCCGAGTGTCACCTGGCATATGTTATCAGAGAGAAGGATACCCTTCTCCAACAGTGCCCTTAGCCCAGAGAAATCTGTCATTAATGACAGAGGTCAAGATGCCATGGTTCTCAAGGACAGGAAGATCATTCAGAGCCAGGAACCCACCCAGAGGTATCCAGGGGCTGGCAAGCATCCCTGTGCCCACAGATGAGGCTGGCCTGCCCAGAGCCCCATGCTCAGCCCTGTGCTGGGAGGTTCTGTGTGCCCCAGGTATGTCCCATCCAGACAGACTGGAGAGATGCTAGACTGAGAGAGCTTTCATTAGAAGGATTTTAATAGACGTTAAAATATATTTCTGTCACTTGTGCCTCACTTCTCAACTTCTTCTCTACTAACAGTTATAATCATCATGACTGCAACTCTAAGTCCTTACCAAGACCCTCCTTGAATGAGAAAGCTCTGCCATGCCTTCCCTGTCATCATCCACTCTTGCAGCACAGCTGGCCCTCTGTATCTGCGGGTTCTACACCGATGGATTCAACTGACCGTGGATCGGAAATACCCAGAAAAAAAATTATATCTCTACTGAACACATATGGCCTTTGTTTTTCATCATTATTCCCTAAACTATACAGCATAACTATTTACATGGTATTTACATTGTGTTGGGTATAAGTAATCTAGAGATGATTTAAAGTATACAGCAGGTTAGACGCAAATGCTAAGCCCTTTTATATAAGGGACTTGAGCATCCTTGGATCTTGGCATCCGAAGGAGATCCTGAAACAACTGCCGCAAGAATACCAAGAGCCAACTGTACTGTCCTAACACCTCTGTGTCCTCCCATCTTCCACGTGGTGCCATCATCCACTTCCTAAAATCTCTTCCATGCATTTTATACCTTCCATCTTGGCTGCAATTCCCCATCTGTTCACGTATGGTGTCCACTTTTCCACTAGATCGTCAACATGTTTGTCATAGTTGTTTTAAAGTCCTATTGGATAGTTCCAACATCTGGGCCAGGCCTGGGGTTGGTTCCGCCGATTGCTCTGTCTCCTAACAATAAGTTGAGTTTTCTCTTGCCTTTTCCTATAACTTTCGTAGAGAAAAACGGAAGAGATTGGGATGAATGATATTGATGCCTGGAAATGGGCGTGCCTCTTGTCTTGTATGGACATCACGTCGGTGTGAGAGTTGGAGTTCATCTGGCCAGTGGTGAGCTGGGCTTGGGTCTTATGGTGGTGGTAGTTACCCTCAGAGGCAAAATCCCCTCCAGCAGTGGCCGCTGTGACCCTGGGCTTTATTTATGTTGACTCTGGGCTGTCAGATGGTTGTTTTTCTTTAAGAGCTTTACTGAGATCACCTACCATACAATTGACCCATTTAAAGCATTCAATGGTTTTTAATGTAGACACAGATTTGTGCACCCATCACCACAATCAATTTTAGAACATTTTCATCACCCAAAAAGAAACCTCACTACCCTCGCCTGCACCTGCCACTCTCCCGACCCTACCCAGGTCCTGACAGCCCCTCCTCTACTTTCTCTCTGCTTTCTGTCCTGCTCCTTTCATAGAAGTGGACTCACATAGCATGCAGCCCCCTGCGCCTGGCATCCTTCACTCAGCACTCTGCTGCCCAGGCTCATCCTGTCTCGCACGCGTCAGTGCTTTGTTCCCCCTTATCGCAGCACAGTACTGCATTGTGTGGGTGTCTGTGGGGCGAGGGGTTCTCCCCGCTCCTGCTCTATCCTCAGCTCTCCTGTCCCTGCTTGGCTGGCCCCAGAGGAGGCCTCCCTCCATGCTCTGGCTTGGCATTCAGTGTTTAACTCCTGGTGGAGGCTGGGGAGATGCCAGGTTCTCCTGGTCCAGTCTTGCTCCTGGTCAGGCCCCCTGAGCCTGGGCCTGAGGCTTTCTCAGTGCCCTAGGGCACCCTCCAGGCCATCACACTCTGCCTGGCACTATGGGGAGTGGCCTGGCCCTGCAAAGGAGCTCAGCTGGGGGAGCACAGCAGCCGCATCTGCACGCCTGCCCCTCTCACCAAAGCCCAGTGGAGGCCCTGGGAAAAGAGCTGCTAAGTGTTGGGTTCCCGTGTCTGGGGCTTCCAGGCCCTCTGAATGGTGGGACGAGCACACACACCTTGCTCATGGAGCCTGTTAGCATTTGATACACTCTCCTTCCCACTTTAGGAGCCAGCTTGCCCCTGCTGGGCTTTGCCAAAAGTGGAATAGGTTGCATCTCCTCTCTCCTGGAAAGGCCCTGTCCCTCCTTGGAAGTTAGCTGGAACTCTATGCCCACCAGGCCTGTGCCCACTGCTGTCACCCTATCTGTGGCACTCTGGGACAGGTATTTGGGGCAGGGTCTAGCTCTTTGTATCCCTAGAGCCAAGAACAATGCATGGTATGCAATTGACACTTAATATATGTGTACTGCATGAAAGAGAACTGATAAATTAGTGATTCTTAAACAGAGGTGCATGGCAAGATTTCCGGGGAGTGAACCCCCCACCACATCATCCCCACCCCACCTCACTTGGAAGCACTGTCAGCCTTTGATTCAAGCCAGGGGGTCCCTGGGTCGGGCTCCCCCAGCATGAGTCCCCCACAGAGTGAGCCGCGTGCAAGGCCAAGGAGATTTGCCTCTGTGTTGTAGGCCTCCCTCTGGGCACCCACCCTGGAACTCTCTGAGCCCTGGGCCTGCACCCAGGGATGTGGGCCCCACCGGCCTCCCTGCAGCAGGCCTCACCACCAGCATGTGTGCCCCCGCCAGCTCAGGAAGGGTAACCGCTTGGACGTATAGAGCCAGATGTTCACTGTGTTCAAACAGGGCCCCATGGTGCAAACAGGAGTTGCTAAAGATAAGAGGATCAGGTTGAGGGCTGGGGCCAGCTCTCCAATGTGGTCCAAATCAGCAGAGAATTCTGAACAACCCATCAGGAAGTTCTCAATTCAAACCTGGCCTACTAGAGTGACATGAAAGTACATGTTTGTCAAAGCATGAAAATAAAACATAATATTAGTAATATTCCATAACTTTAAACACAGTCATGTGCCCTGTGGGCCCCTATCTGCATACTTACCCTGGGCCCTGCAGATGTAGGGAGGGCCTGTGGTCCACACCCAGACTCCAGCGAGGGTTGTCTTGTCTGTTTCACACACCACCCTCTGCGTTGGGTGCTCTGGGATCCCACGTTACAGCTGAGGGTCTCAAGGTGCACCGAGGACAGTCATATGAACTATTGGCCCGTCATAAAGCACATGACTCTAGAGTCAGGCCCACCCCAGCTGTCTGACCTGACAGCCCCGCACTTTGCAGCTTCCCAGAGCCCCTTGTACTATGCTGGGTTGTCCCTGTCCCAGGCACTCCCTGGGACTCTCTGGAACAGGCTCCTCTCATAGCCATTTGGCCTGTGAGCATGGTTCTCTGGTTGATCAAATATTATTATTTTAATACTCTATGTGAAATATTATTTTTCTTTAAAAAAAATTTTGGCCGGGTGCAGTGGCTCATGCCTGTAATCCCAGCACTTTGGGAGGCTTAGGTGGGCAGATCACGAGGTCAGGAGATCGAGACCATCCTGGCTAACACGGTGAAACCCCATCTCCACTAAAAATACAAAAAATTAGCCAGACGTGGTGGCGGGCGCCTGTAGTCCCAGCTACTCCGGAGGCTGAGGCAGGAGAATGGCGTGAACCCAGGAGGTGGAGCTTGCAGTGAGCTGAGATCACGCCACTGCACTCCAGCCTGGGTGACAGAGCAAGACTCCGTCTAAAAAAAAAAAAAGAAAGAAAGAAAATGGACAAGTCAACAGCCAAGTAGGGCGTGTACTTTTGTAGGTAAAAAGTCTACCCAGTAGCTGTTTGGGTGACAGTGTTTTTGCTTACTGGCATCCACTTCTGTCCTTTTTCCAAGATCATGAAATGCGTCTCAAAAAAAAAATTATTTTTAGGCCAGGCACCGTGGCTCACACCTGTAATCCCAGCACTTTGGGAGGCTGAGGCAGGAGGATTACCTGAGGTCAGGAGTTCAAGACCAGCCTGGCCAACATGGTGAAACCCTGCCTCTACTAATAATACAAAAATTAGCTGGGTGTGGTGATGTGCGCCTGTAATTCCAGCTATTCGGGAGGCTGACGCAAGAGAATCACTTGAACCCGGGAGGCGGAGGTTTCAATGAGCCAAGATTGCACCACTGCACTCCAGCCTGAGCGACAGAGTGAAACTGTGTCTCAAAATAAATAAATAAATAAATATGAAACGCTTCATGAATTTGCATGTCATCTTTGTGCAGGGCCACGTTAATCTTCTCTGTATCATTCCAATTCTAGTATACTGCTGCCAAAGCAAGCACGAAATATTATTTTCCAAAAGAATTAGAACCCAAGAGAATACATTTAACTTGACTGCGCAAACACAGTCTAGTGTTTAGCAGGTCCCCAGGCCGCCTTTATAAACTTTGACTCCCCCATTTGTAACCAAGACTGCTCAGGCCGACTAACCTAAGAACACCACGGATCATGGTTACATTCATTCACCCATCGATACTGGCCCCTGTGCCCACTCGCCAGATCAGGAGGACCATGGCTGCCCTTTCCAGGAGAACCTGCAGAGAGTAAATTCTGACAACGCTTCACTGAAGGCGCCAGATAGCAGGAGAGCTTATTCTCAGCCTAACTCAGAACTGATGCCTGCTTGCCTGGCTTGCTGCTGGGAGCCGCAGGTTCCCTTCCCCAGCGAGGCAGTGGGGAGCAGGAAGTGTGTTCCAGTCCTTGAAGTCCACGTGGCAACTCCCAGGGCCTAGAGAGAGTCAACACTGGGGCACCCCAGCCTTCCCAGCCTCCCCATGGCACCCTCCCACTCTCCACTTCTTGTCCCGGCCTCTGCCTCTCCCTGCACAGTTGGCAGGTGAAATATCCACTTCTTTCTGGAGAAACTCCATATTTTATTCACCAAGAGGAACGTCACATAAAAACACCAGGGTCTGATGTCATTCATTTTTCCAGATTTGGGGGTTTAGTTGAAAATAACACCACTCACGGCCATTACCAGCCTAGTTCAAGATCCCGATCGGCCCCTCCGGGTCCCCTTCCCCAGGGACTTCTCAGCATTTGGAGAGGACGAGACCCTCCTGTCTTCTTCCTTGGTGCAGCCCAGAAAAGGGCGAGAGAGGAAGAAACCACTCATCAGCCATCTCCCACGGTCCAGGTGCGTGTAAACACCAGCATTCAAATCTGGGCAGTGAGCCCGGAATCCTCTCTACACATGCATGAAACAGAAGGAGGCGTTCAGAGAAGCAAGACTGTGATCAAAGGCACAGAAGAGACAGGCAAGAGGAGGAGGAAAGTGAGCAGACAGGAGTGCACGGGTAATGTGGCTCGCCCAGAGCACCAAGTCATGAATGCCATCACTGCCTTCCACCCAGGTGAGGGGCCTTGTCCTTGCCTGCCCCCTCCCT
The DNA here is from genome assembly GCF_029289425.2 of Pan paniscus. NCBI lineage: Eukaryota > Metazoa > Chordata > Mammalia > Primates > Hominidae > Pan > Pan paniscus. Next base: position 25,740,539 of record NC_073266.2, on the reverse strand, counting down.
ACAGGGCCACTGGGATGAGCCCACAGCTCCTAGATGGCACCTCAGCCCCCAGACCTCAGGAGTCCCTGCCCAGACCTCCCCAAACCTACTCCTAGGGCCCCTTCTTCCTGCAGGGCGGCCTGCGATGGCTGTGAGTGGGTGAGGACTGAAGTGTCCACAGGCATGTACTGGAGACCCATCTCGGCGTGGGACAGAATTGGAGGTGGGGAGAAAGGCGGGTGTTGAAAGTGAGGACTGCAGGCTGAGACCAGCCCCCGCACTTCCACGCCCTGAGGCAAATCAACGAGGAGCCCAAGAAGTCCACTGATTTCTTTTTTATTTTATTTTATTTTATTTTATTTTTATTGAGACGCGGTCTCACTCTGTCACCCTGGCTGGAGTGCAGTGACATGATCACAGCTCACAGCAACCTCCACCTCCCAGGTTCAAGCAATCAATCCTCCCACCTCAGACTCTGGAGTAGCTGGGTACAGGCATGTACCACCATGCCTGGCTAATTTTTTAAGTTTTTGTAGAGACAAGGGTCTCACTATAATGCCCAGGCTGGTCTCGAGGTCCTGGGCTCAAGCAATCCTGCCATGTCAGCTTTGGAAGTTTTGGGATTACAGGCGTGAACCACTGTGCCCGGCCTAGCCTGAGAATTCTAAACTGGAACCTGGCTTTCCAGATACCATGGTGTATTTTTTAAGGTAGGAGAAGAGAATGTGTCCTCTACGCTTTTGTAAGTTTGGTTTGCGGCTTGTGTGCATTTGGACACACCGCGTCACAAACAGCCTCGCCCAGGAGGAGTGAGGGCCACAGACCGGGAGGGTAGGGGGCCCAGAGCCTGGAGAGCCCCAGGCCGGGCTCACAGGTCAGGGCTTCACCTGCCGGCTCCCAGAAAGGAGTGGCCAACAGACACCAGGGAAGTCAGGGCTGGGATTCAAAGAGAGGCCAAGGCTGCAGAGAGACTGGGAGCCACTTTAGGAAAGAAACGTGAATTCAGGCTTTGCACAGCAGAACTGTCCCCATGTCCTGGGGAGGCCTTGCTTCATTCTGCGGGGAAATCCCTTGTGTCTTGCGGGGCCCCGCCTCTGATGAGAGGGAAGGGAGATAAGCTTTGCAGGGGGAAGGTTTCCTCCCGGTCTCCTCACTCTTCGAGCACTGAGTTTCTCCAGACAAAGCGCACTCCGCGGGCACCAATCCCTGCAGACAGCGCAGAGCGCACAGCGAGCAGGAGCCCAGAAACCAGCAGGTCGGCTTGTCCCTTGTCAAATCCAAGTGACAACGGACTTCCGGAAGCCACGCTGACACCTACTTTCTGGCTCGATCAGACCCCTGGACTTAAATTCCAGCCCAAGGGCTAGCACTGAAAGGGTGGCTATTTCAGCAAACGACCAAAGCTTCTGAAGTAGACACTTTCTTTTAAACCACTTGATGGCTGGATTTCTTAGAGAGAGAGACTAAAGCTGGAGGAAGGGTTCTTCCAGGGATGGCACAGGCCCTCCGCTCTCGGGCTCCCCACACTAGACTTCGGGCCGGCCGGATGGGTTAAGGTAGCACTCGTTGGAGTCAATAATTAAGCAATGGAAACAAACAGCCTAAATAAGGGTGTTGAGGACTCAGGAGAAGGTGGCTGATTAATCTCAGGCTCATAGTTTGAAATGGGAGCGCAGGGGTTGGGCTGTGGCCTCCTCATCTGCTCCCTGGGCGTGTGGCTGTGTAAAGAGGTGTCGGGACCCACAAGAAGGCCGAGGAGCAGCACTGGGGTGGAGAGAGCAGTGGGGAGGCGGGGACCCAAGGGTTAAAAAAAAATTCCTCAATTTGGAAACATTTGCAAAACTCCAGAAGAAAAACTTTTAAAAGTTCTCCACTCCCTTCCAAACGTACAAACATGCACACACACAATTAGGAATTTCCCAAAGTTTTCATCTGTCTAAAAAGAAAGTGCCAGTGCAAATTACAGAACATCGTCGCTTCCTCATGTGCGGCGTTTCCACGGGCCTGGGAGGGGACGCAGAGGCTACGCCGGTGGTCCCAGCCTGCAGCGTTCACGTGAGGAAACTTCCGCAAAAGCCCTGATGCATGCACATTCTGACTGCAGAGGCCAGAGCATCCCGCATTTTGGAGGCTGAAAGGCTCTCCATGGTCCCCTAGCATAACCTTTTCCGTTAACAGAGGAGTCCGCTGGATCGCAGAGCTAACTGAAAACAGCTAGAATTAAAATCCAAGTCACCCGGCCCGGCATCAGCAGTCATTCCTTTCCACCACACAAAACTGGCCAGGAAGACGGACTCTGGCGCGCCCTCCCAGGCCGAAGCGCATTTCTTCGCTAACGCGCGAGGGGTAGGCTGCATAGACCCGGCGCAGGGGGTGTTCATTTTTGGATCCAGCCCTGTAGTCACTTTAGCTAAACCCGGTTCCAAAGGGGTGGGAGTCGTCGGAGAGGAATGGCCTCTGTATCTCCGGAGACGGAAACACCAGGACGAAGAGGCCCTAAGAACTTGTGCCCGGGGTGCGACCAGGGGGTGGGGGGCAGGGGGCAGAGACCCTGAAAAGCTCCACCGCCGAGCCCCAGGGCAGCCTCCCGGCAGGACTGGACTCGGCGCGGGCGGCTGCAATGCTCCCGGGCGCGGCGTTGGGACCCCGCGGGCCACGTCGGCTCCGCTGCCCCGACGCCAGGGCCCGACTCGCGTCTCCCTCGGGCGGGGCACCACAAGGGGCAGCGAAACGGTGGTGGGGGCGGGCGCCGCGCTCCTTCCCGTCTCCTCCCCGCCAGCTCCGGGCCCGTCCTTTTCCGCCCGGCTCCCGGCAAGGGTCCCCCGACTGGCGCCCGCGCGTCCTCCCTCGGCTGCTGCAGGCCGGGCCGCGGCGTCGAGCGGGGGCGGCGGGGCGGGGCCCGCAGCCATTGGCGAGCGGCGGGGCGGGGGCGGGGGCGCGGAGGGTCGGCCCCGGGACGCGCGCAGCCGGCCCGCAGTTGCAGCCGTCGTCCGCAGAGCCAGTTCCTAGCGCAGAGCCGCGCCCGCCATGAGGGAGATCGTGCACATCCAGGCGGGCCAGTGCGGGAACCAGATCGGCACCAAGGTGGGCCTGGCGCGGTGGAGGGCTTCTCCGCGGGTGGGCTGCTGGCGGGCTCCGGGTCTCCCGGCGCGACCCCCGCCGGGGCGCGCACCCGCTGTGTGCCCCTGGGTCCTCGGAGCCCGGTGCGGACCCGCGAGGGCCGCAGGGAGGGAGCGCCCAGGGCGTGGCCGGCCTGGGACCCTCTACTACTCGCTCCCCACCCCCATCCCAACTGGGAGCGGCTGCCGGCGGCTCAGGCGCGCCTGGAATTCGGCCGCCGGGGCGCCTGGGGTGGGCGCGGGTGGCGGCGTCCCGGGCTCTGGGTTCTGAGCGTCTGTCCCCCCGCCTTGCCCTGCCCAAGTTTTGGGAAGTGATCAGCGATGAGCACGGCATCGACCCGGCCGGAGGCTACGTGGGAGACTCGGCGCTGCAGCTGGAGAGAATCAATGTCTACTACAATGAGTCATCGTGTGAGTAGCAAGGCCGCCGCGCCCTGCCCGGCCGGGACCCGCGTGGACGCTCGGTCGCCGCCTCTTAGCGCGGCGAGTTTGCTTCGGGAAAAGTTCTCTCGGGGTGTAGCAGGATGCCCGGCCACTCCCTTCGCTCCTCCGGGGCGGGAAATCCGCCGTCAGTTTATTCAAACAGCTCGATTCAGCCTATCCTGAGGGTCTGAGCGCTTGAACGGGACCACCCGTTAGCGTTGTGAAATCAACGTAGCGGTTCCTGTCCAGCCTTCTCTGTCTAGCCGGGCGCGGTGGCTCAAGCCTCTAATCCCAGCACTTTGGGAGGCCGAGACTGGAGGATCATTTGGGCCCAGGAGTTCAGGACCAGCCTGGGCAGCATAGGAGACCACCCCCCCGCCCCCCTCCTGCCCCGATCTCTACAACAATTTTAAAATTAGCCGGGCTTGGTGGCCCACCCCTGTAGTACCAGTTAACTGAGGGCTTGAGCTCAGGAGGTCGAGGCTGCAGTGAGCTGTGATCGCGCCACTGCACTCCAGCCTGGGTGACAGAGCGAGACCCTGTTAGAATAAATTAGAGCGTTTCTCAAGGATCCTTGGGAAAAACAAAGCTTCCCCCCCCCCACCCCAGTTTAAAACGTATCTCTTATTGGGGATTCTTGGCTAAAAATTTGAGAAACGTTCTCTTAAGTGACTTTTCTGGTCCCTTGCAGACCTCTGAAAAGACTTTAACCTCCCTGGAAGTTGAAACTCCAGGCAGTTCTCAGCAACTAGTGGAGTTTTATTCATTTACGCAGCAATGACAAAAGGCTGGGAACATCAGGGCATGGAAGATGAAATTTCTAGAGGACACTAAGGATAGTTCCAGTATACACTGCACTTCATGTTAATCCCTCACCCAGCTTGGGTACATCCATTTTCGATCTGGGCGAGTGCACTGTAGGACAGGAGTTGAAGAGCAGGTCCTATCTGGAATCATATTAACCGTGTCCTCACTGGGAACAAGTTCTAGCCCAACTGGCATGAAATTTCCACACAAGAACACTCTGACTCAAAATGAGAGTGACTCTGGGGAAACAGAGCCAGTGGAGTGCTCCGGGTCACAAGGTTCTCAGACTGCACATGGGCACATGTATGTGTATGCATGGGGGAGGTGTCACAAAGCAGAGAATTTCATCCAAACCTGGCAATTTGCTGTAATACATAGTTTATTTCCATGGAGCTAAAGTTGTAAAACTTCCTAACAGGAAAGAGGTGTCAGGGTGAGCTGGAAAATACAGTAGGCAGGAAGTCAGGGGACTTGATTTCTCATCCTGCCTCTTCCTGGAACCTCCTCTGCCAGGTCATGCCTGGACTCGTTCCTCATTCCAGTGTTAAGGTTCTAGGATTTTTTTTCTTTCTTTTTTTTTAAGAGACAGGGTTTCGGCCAGGCACGGTGGCTCACCCCTGTAATCCCAGCACTTTGGGAGGCCGAGGTGGGCAGATCACAAGGTCAGGAGATCGAGACCATCCTGGCTAACACAGTGAAACCCTGTCTCTACTGAAAATACAAAAAAAATTAGCCGGGCGTGGTGGTGGGCACCTGTGGTCCCAGCTACTTGGGAGGCTGAGGCAGGAGAATGGTGTGAACCCAGGAGGCGGAGCTTGCAGTGAGCCGAGATCACACCACTGCACTCCAGCCTGGGCGACAGAGCGAGACTCCATCTCAAAAAAAAAAAAAAGGTCTCACTCTGGAGTACAGTGGCATAACCATGGCTCACTGCAGTCTTGACCTCCTGGGTTCAGATGATCCTGCCACCTCAGCTTCCAGAGTAGCTAGGACTAGAGGTGCACACCACCACACTTAGCTAATTTTTTTGGTTTTTTGTTTGTTTGTTTTTAGAAACAGGGTTTTGCTCTGTTGCCCAGGCTGGTCTTGATTGAACTCCTGGGCTCAAGCGATCTGCCCACCTCAGCCTCCCAATGTGCTGAGATTACAGGGATGAGCCAGTGTGCCCAGCCAATTCTGTGATTCTAAGAAAGTTCCTGTACCCTTTCTGAAAAGATCCTGGTTGATCCATTCCAGGCAGCTAGAACTGGTGGGACTTGAAAGGGGGAAGTCAATTACTTTAGAAACCTGAAAGGTAACTCTTGTGGGTGGTTCTTTTCTCCTCCAGCTCAGAAATATGTGCCCAGGGCCGCCCTGGTGGACTTAGAGCCAGGCACCATGGACAGCGTGCGGTCCGGGCCTTTTGGACAGCTTTTCCGGCCTGACAACTTCATCTTTGGTAGGTTCCATCTTTCTCACTTTCTTCTTCTTCTTTTATTTTTTTAAATCAAATATTTTATATGCCAGATTTAAAGCATCACGTGTCATAGAAAAAGTGTGAATGGAAATCAATGGTTCCCAGCCCCACCCCTCCCATCCCTAGCTGGGTTCATCACAAGGAACAGTTTTTTTTAAATCTTGACTTTTTTGGTGGGAAGGAACCTCTATCTCTCTAAATGAAATTCTTCTACTGGTAGTTCTTGATTAAAAAACAAAAACCAGGCCAGGCGCGGTGGCTCATGCCTGTAATCCCACCACTTTGGGAGGCCGAGACGAGCGGATCACGAGGTCAGGAGATCGAGACCATCCTGGCTGACACGGTGAAACCCTGTCTCTACTAAAAATACAAAAAATTAGCTGGGCATGGTGGCACGTGCCTGTAGTCCCAGCTACTCGGGAGGCTGAGGCAGGAGAATCGCTGGAACCCGTGAGGTAGAGGTTGCAGTGAGCTGAGATTGCAGGCAGAATTAGGTAAATCCTTTTTTTCTTGCTTCTTCCACCTAAAAAATGATAGTAAAACATATCTTTCTGCAGACTTCTAAAGAAAATTATATAAAATTAAATGAAGTGGTACCATTAATGTTATCAAGTAGAACCTACAGGATAGGTGGCAGATTTGGAAGTTTCCCACCTATTTTAATGTTAGAGACCACATATCTATTGACATTATTGCTAAAAAAAAAAAAAAAAATTCCTCACTCAATCAAACATATTTCCAATACCTGTGAAAGGCAGTGTCTTCCAAGAAAATGTGAAGAATTTGAAGACTGATTCTGGCTTAAAAGCACTATGGTGTAGGAATCAAATACATCATGAAAAATCTACATTCCAACCCCTTTCTCAAAAGGCACCAGGAAGAGATAGTTTAATTGAGGGTAACAGACAATCCCATTATCCAAACCATTCCAGAGAGAAAATGATGGAAAACTTCCCAACATTTCCTATGAGGCTAGGTAGCTTCTACTAGAACATACAAGTGAAAGCTGTATATCAAACTTACTTAAAAATATAGATGCAAAAATCCAAAATAAAATACTTAGAATATCAAATGCAGTTGTGTTTTTTTAAAAATATATTAATAGCACATTGTGACCAAGTAAGACTGAGACGCAGACAGTGTAATGGTTAGGAGTCTGGCTGTGCTGCCATACTCCCTGGGTTTAAATTTTGGCCCTTCCACTCACTATGTGGCCTTAGACTTATTTAACTTACTTGTGACTTAATTTCCTCATCACAAGTGGGACTGTCTACCTCTTAGTGAGATGTAAGGATTAAATAAACACTTAGAATGTCTAGTACAAAATAAGTGTTTGAGAAATACTAGCAACATCCCAGGAATGCAAGGATGGTTCAACATTAAGAAGTCTACTAATAGATTAAAGACAACATCTTAATAGATGACCCAAAAAAGTGGGGTTTTTTTCTGACTCCCAGCAGGAAACAATTTTTTAAAAAAGATTAAAGTTTTGGAAGCCAGGAGCAGTAGCTAATGCCTGTAATCCCAGCACTTTGGGAGGCCAAGGTGGGTGGATCACCTGAGGTCGGGAGTTTGAGACCAGCCTGACCAACATGGAGAAACCCCATCTCTACTAAAAATACAAAATTAGCCTAGTGTGGTGGCACATGCCAGTAATCCCAGCTACTCGGGAGGCTGAGGCAGGAGAATCACTTGAACCCGGCAGGCGGAGGTTGCGGTGAACCAAGATCGCGCCATTGCACTCCAGCCTGGGCAACAAGAGTGAAACTCTATCTCAAAAAAAAAAAGATAAAGTTTTGGATGTGTTCCTGATTTGTAGAGGACAAAAAAACTTCTATGTAAGCTGGAAGTAGAAAGAAACTTCCTTTATTTACAGATTATCTACCAGAAACCCATAGCAACATTACACTCCCTGGTGAAACATTAGAAGCATTCCCAGCAGAATTAGGTATAAGAAACAGATGTCCATTGTCTCTACAATTATTCCATGTTCTGAAGGCTTTAGCCAGTGCACAAAAACCAGAGAAAGAAAAAATGCAAATCATGTAAAGGAAAAGACAAAAGTGTTATTTGTTGATGAAATGATTCTCTTGGAGTTTCCAGATAGGCTATCAGCTGAAAAATGACTAGCACTTACAAGACTTCAGTAAGGGAGCCAGACACAAGATAAAATATTCAGAAATTAATAGTTTTGCGATCAGGTTACCAATCTTTCTGATTTGCCTGGAACTGGGAGGTGTTCCCCAGGACACTAGACTTTGAGTGCTAAAACTGCCAGGGTGCCAGGCAAACTGGAACAGATGAATCACATTAAAAGCAATAATCACTGGGGAACACATCCTATTCACAACTGTAATAAAAGCTATAAATACCTGGGGACAAAATTTACTACTAACTAGAGGCAAGAGGGAATTAAAACAAAATATTCTCCCACCAGATTGGCCAGTATTTCAGAAGCTGCTAAGACCTAGTGTTGGTGAAGGTGTTTGGGAAAATAACAGCTGTTCAGAGAACTACTTAGTAGATTGAGCAAATCAATAATTTCCATCCAAGAGTTCCAGTTCAAGGAATCTGTTCTGCAGAAATGCTCACACATAGAGATTGCAGATTGGCCTCCAGGAGAGCTGAATCCATTTGCATGCCCACGGGGGGTGTCTGAGAGCTCCTCTTGCCCGGTGTCATCCTTGTCAATTCAGAGGGACTGCTCTCTGAGTACCGTAATAAAGACCTGACTTGGATAACATTAATATTCTGTATTGTGAGAAAGGAAAAAGTACGACCCTACTTTATACAGATCAGCACTGAGTAACTCACTTACTAAGTAGGTATAGACTCAGCAGCCACAGCTTCTTTCTGGACCACATTCCCAGGTCACAGAGTTAACGTAGCCAGGAAGAAAGAGCACTGCACCGGGAGAGGGAAACTGAGCAGCTGACCCTAGCTCTGTGCCCGCTGGCAGCATCAGTTCCCGTCTCTGGGTGTCTTCACTTTACTATCTGAAATGAAGGACCCCCCCAAGCATCTTGGGGTCACAGACCCCTGTAAGAATCTGTGAGAAGAAATGGCCCTATCTCCCCCACTTCTTGTAGAATTCTGCCCAGTCTTCTCCTTGAGGTTCAGTGGATTTTTGGTGAGAATCTGAGCGAGCGGACAGCTAAGATTTCTTGAGTCTGAATTATAGTTGGCTGAGTCTACCGTGGTCTCAGTAAGCTTTACCAGACACAATTCATGTATTTCCAACTAATACACCTTTTAGAAATCACACCTCTTCTTTGATAGGCAGTGTGTGCACATGGTGCGCAGCTGGAAAGGCCATACAGTGAAAACCCACCTCCCTCCCTGCCTGCCTCCCTCGCAGGAGTCCTTCCTGAGATTGGGAAACAGTTACAAGCATATCTGTGAATTTTTATAGATAAAGAAGATCTTAAAGTTTTACGTATGTAAAATATGTACCTTCTTCAAAGAAGGATATGAAACAACAGTAAAAGACAGGCATAAATGTAGCAGTTTACAACACAGAGTCAACTGTGAGCTCAGCTGTGGCTGAGAATTAATTTTAGCTCTGGGTTTATGGCAACTAAATCCAAAAAAGGAAGCACAGCAGGTGACACAGCTGACATTGTCTCATAAAGGGGAATATATGCTTTTAATATATTTAAAAGGGAGCTCTCCCCACCATCCTGAGTGATTTGTATTTATTTTTAATTTGTACTTTGCTTTGCTTTTTAAACTTTGCTTTTTTTTAGCAAAAACTAATATAACCACACTCTTAAAAGTTTAAAACTAGAGTTAAAAAAAAATTCTGTATGCTCATCATCTTAGTGTAATTATTGTCAGCACTGAGGTATTTTTTTCACCTTTGTTTCTTTCTTTTTGCTGACTTTCATTATTGTAATCATGGTATCATTTATATCTTTTTCCATTGAACATTATATTATAAACCATATTTCACATTTAGTTTCTAAAATCCATAATTTTTAATAGCTCCATAATGTGTAATTCTTTATGCAACTTTATAATGGCCAATAATCAGGAAGCTGTTTCTTTTCAGCTTTTTGCTCTTAAAAGGAATATTGAACATCTTGATTCACTTAAATTTGTCTGTTTCTGACTTTGATTTCAGAATAGATTCTCAAAAAGCAAAATTACTGGGTCAAAGAGTGAAGAGATTTAAGCCCTTTTTACACACTTCCAATTGGATTAATGCCACCAGCAGTGTCTGAGAGCATAGTTTTTGCTGCACTTTTGCCTGAAATTAAACTTTTCAAAGAAACGTAGCAACTGAATGCTTATTTTATGAGAGACTCAGGGCTTTAAGAACTACTTTATAGGAAATGTAAGAACAGCTCTGAATTTGGCCCTTCTATTCTACACTGACGTAAATTGTCAGTGTAAAACAGAGAAACCTGCACACATATCACACCAGGACTCACGCATAGAGGAGCCGGAAGGCAGGACGTTAAAATGCAACTCAGCGCACGCTGCACTGTTCCCCAGGGGAAGGGTGGTTAGCCGAAACTCATGCCACACCCATTACTGCTTTTTGAGATAAAATAGGAAAAAAGTATATAATTCTACATAGTTGAGTAAGTTCACACTCACACTTGTTACACAGGGCTTCATGTACCAGTGGCCGGTTTTATTTCTTAAATGGGTAGTAGGTGTGTAGAGATTCATATTATTTTTCATATGCTTTTGCATGCCTTAACTCTGTCAAAAGAAAGATGTCAGTTGTCTCAAAGGTGTGGTCACGGAAAAGGCAGCTTTCATGGAGAAGGTTTTCAGCAGGTCATGGCTGTTTGGCCCCGGCCCAGTCTGCCCCAGGCCTGGCAGCAACTGAGGGACCCAACCCAGTCTGGATGGGTGCCCCGAGGAGGCCTCACCCACCAGCAGTCAACGCAGTGCAGCCAGGACCTGGCCAGGTCTCAAGAGAGAGTCAAAGCCATGAACTGATCTTTATGACATGAGTGCATCACAAACTATTGAAGTGGTGAGAAGCTAGTTTCTCATAGCTGCCACGTTAGCAATTGTGAGTTTTCTTTGGTTTATTTGAATTGAACATTGGGAGAGTGTAAGGTCTTTCTAGCTGTTGACAAATGGGATCACGAAGATTAAGACAAATTAAGACAGACCTATGGTGCCCATTTAGTTATCTAATTGTCCCTGTAAGCCTTCAAAAATGTTAGAAATGACCTTTGGCACATAAAAACTGTCCCCGAAATTGCTTCTTGCATCTTTGCTTCATCTGACTTGCAACCCTATTTTTGATTCAGAATGTTTTAAGTTTTCAACAGGTTGTACTGACATGATATGTCTTTAATAGGAATTTTAGCAAGTTGACACCATTTTGAGTTAAGAATTGTGACTTGTTTAAATGAATATGCTTATTTGTTAAAATAACATATTATGGAGAATGGAGAAGTATCCAGAATGTATAAACATTCTATATTGTTTAGCTAAATAGTTTTTAAGTCGTTCTCCAGTAAAAGAGGCAGAATTGTCTGTGAACTGGAGATGATCCATCCTCACTGGCTTTATACCATATTGTTTCAGTTAGAGTTGGTAAATTACAATAAACCAGTGTCATTCCATTTCCAAATAGAGTTTGAAATGATTTAGGAAACACTCACTTACATTAGTAGTGTATACTTTTAAAAGTGAAAGTTACCTATAATTCCAGCACTTTGGGAGGCACAGACAGGCAGATCATCTGAGGTCAGGAGTTCGAGACCAGCCTGGCCAACATGGTGAAACCCTGTCTCTACTGAAAATACAAAAATTAGCCAGGCGTGATGAGCACCTGTAATCCCAGCTACTCGGGAGGCTGAGGCAGGAAAATCACTGGAACCTGAGAGGCGGAGGTTGCAGTGAGCCGAGATTGAGCCATTGCACTGCAGCCTGGGTGATGGAGTGAGACCCTGTCAAAAAAAAAAAAAAAGAAAACTTTCAAGTTGGGCAGTGGCTAATGCCTGTAATCCCAACACTTTGGGAGGCTGAGGCAGGTAGATCACTTGAGCCCAGGAGTTGAAGGTCAACCTGGGCAATATAGTAAGACCCTCTGTACAAAAAGTTTTTTTAAATTAGCTAGGCGTGGTGGTGTGCACCTGGGGTCCCAGCTATTCAGGAGGCTGAGGTGGGAGGATCACTTGAGCTAGGGAGATTGAGGCTGAGGCTGCAGTGAGCGGTGTTTGCGCCACTGCACTCCAGCCTGGGCGACAAAGCAAGACCCTGTCTCAAAAAAAAGAAAAGAAAAACTTCTGTAATGAATTGCTGGTTGCATAGCAGTCATACCTACTCTATTGTTGGAAAGTTTTGTGGGAAAAGAATGAAGCACCAGAAAGGTAAACGTTCTTCCAGCCTCTTTCTGTATTTCTAACTTTTTCTTCCAGATTCAGGGCTAGAAGAGGGGGCACGAGTACACAGACCCTTGACACTTACTCCATCACCCATTGTGAGCTCGAAACCAGAGGGGGCACTCAGAGAAAACCCTGGGGACCTGTTGCAGCCCCACTGCCAAAGCTTAGAGTTGGCAGCCTCCTGCTAACTGTCTGGAGTCACTGACTAACATCACACCTTATCAGTACAGAAGATGTTCAGTTCACGACTCCCAAATATTTAACTGGAACATCTGTTGCTATGAGACAGTGGCAAAATATTTTTCAGAAGTCACCAGCTTCCTCCTTTCATCAAGAGCACAGAAAACTTCATGGCTATTCATGCTATAAATATTGAGGAAGCTGGGTAAATGGTGTGAGCTGCAGAGGGAGTCAAGTTCAGCATCTCCGTCCACTTACAGCTAGCTCAGGTCTGATTGATTGGGGTTCTATGTTTGCCAAAAGCCACCTACTATTTTCAGTTGTTGGTTTCTGCTATTTTAATGAAATAGGTCCCAGGCTATTTTGACAGCTGCCCTGGGTCTTTCCTTTGTAAAATGTGACAGCTCTAGCACCGAGTGTGGACCAGCCCCGAGCTTGTTCCTCCCAATACCTATGTTGTAGTTTTGCCAGGTGCTGCCTGCTAGGTTGGGTGGGGAAGGGGTGGAGAGAAGTTGGTGGGGGCTTAGGAAGGACGGTAACCGTTTTCTCGCCTACTAAGAGAAGGCAGTCAGCTAGGATTTGCTGTGCAACACAGCTGGGCAGGAAGAAGAGAATCCCGTTTGTAAGGGAACAGTCACATACTAGATGCTGTCTACGGCTTGTGAAAAACACAAGGAAATGGCCACCTGAGAGTACTAAAGTGGCCAGGCCCACGGGGTGTGCTGCAAGCACACAGCAGGCATCTGCCTAGCCCGGCCCCCCTGCAGAGCCATAGGGCCTGCCATGCCAGTGACACTGGGTTTTGGACTGCCAAATGGGGCAAAGACAATAGGAGAGAAAGGCTGAGCTGATTTCTCAGTGGGACTGAGACGGAGATCTAGGGAGGCTGATGCTGCAGACAAGTGCAAGGGCCCTCTGTGGTCAGTTTCAGCTGGCCAGTTCTGCTCTCTGGAAACTTCAGTGTTCAATATTTAAATGTGTGGTTTTGTTTGTTTGTTTGTTTGTTTGTTTGTTTGAGATGGGGTCTCGCCTTGTCACCCAGGCTGGAGTGCAGTGGTAGGATCATAGCTCACTGTAGCCTCAAACTCCTGGGCTCAAGCAGTCCTCCCACTTCACCCTCCTGTGCTAGGATTGCAGGTGTGAGCTACCATAGCTGGTCTTATTAAAAAAAAGTGTTTAATGTTTTCATGTCAAAGTTAAAACAAAGTGCTTGTACATGGTTTTTTCAAACAGTACACATAGATTGTGTATACAGTGCAGAAAGGGAAAGCTCTCATCCCTTCTACTGGTGGCCCCTGAGGTTTTATTCCCTAGGGGGATAACCGAGTGTGTAGACAGCTGGGCTGTGTCCTGCTGACATTTTTCCTTTTTTTTTTCTTTTTTTTTTGAGACGGAGTTTCGCTCTTGTTGCCCAGGCTGGAGTGCAATGGCACAATCTCAGCTCACTGCAACCTCCACCTCCTGGGTTCAAGCAATTCGCCTGCCTCAGCCTCTGGAGTAGCTGGGATTACAGGCACCCGCCACCACACCCAGCTAATTTTTTGTATTTTTAGTAGAGACGGGGTTTCCCCATATTGGCCAGGCTGGTCTCAAACTCCTGACCTCAGGTGATCCACCTGTCTCGGCCTCCCAAAAGTACTGGGATTACAGGTGTGAGCCACCGCGCCCGGCCCTGCTGACATTTTTCTGTGTCCATGTGCACCTAGGCAAGCACACAGAGCTGATTTTGTTTGGGGAAAATGGGATCCTGCTACACACACCATTTTGCAGCCTTTTGAAAAATTCATTAATGTATCTCAGACATCCTCCATGACAGTCACAGTGCCTACCATTGTATATGTCATCATTTAGTAACTTCCCACTTACTGATGACATTTTAAAATTTTTCGTTAAAGAAGAGCTGGGCTCAGGGGTTCACACCTGCAATCCCAGCACTTTGGGAGGCCAAGACAGGATGATCACTTGAGTTCAAAAGTTTAAGACCAACATGGACAACATAAGGAGACCCTCTCTACAAAATTTTTCTTTTTTTTGACGGAGTCTCGCTCTTCACCCAGGGTGGAGTGCAGTGGTGCGATCTTGGCTCACTGCAAGCTCCGCCTCCCGGGTTCACGCCATTCTCCTGCCTCAGCCTCCCGAGTAGCTGGGACTACAGGCGCCCGCCACCACGCCATGCTAATTTTTTTTGTATTTTTAGTAGAGACGGGGTTTCACCATGTTAGCGAGGATGGTCTCAATCTCCTGACCTCGTGATCCACCCGCCTCGGCCTCCCAAAGTGCTAAGATTACAAGCGTGAGCCACCGTGCCCAGCCAAAAAAATGTTTTTTTAATTGTCCCAGCTACTCAGGAGGCTGAGGCAGGAGGATCCCTTGAGCCCAGGAGTTGGAGGCTGCAGTGGCTATGATTGCACCACTGCACTCCAGCCTGGGTAGCAGTGGAAGACCCCATTTCTAAAATAATAATAATAATAATAAATTCCTTTTTTATACTTTAATCTTCACTTGATTATCATAAAATACATGTTTTAGTTAAAATGTCATAAAGCTAGAAATGAACTCTCTTAGGACCCCATCCTTCAAAGACAACCTGTGCTTTCTTAATTGCATTGTAAATGTTTTAATAAAGTAATGTTTTTTTTTTCATTTTGCTACCTAGCTAGGTAAAACATTTTCATGGTTTAGGACTTAAAAGGAACAAAAGGGTATATAGTGAAAAGTTGATCTCCTTCCTACCCCAAACTAGTGTTAAGATTCTTGAATGTCCTTTCAGGTATGTTCAGGCAGACACATATATTCACACACATACAATGGAGCCAGCTGTATACACTGTTCAGTACCCTGGTGTCCCTCCCTGGCTCCCCAGCAACGTATTTTGAAGATCTTTCCATTTCACAAGTATGGCTGCCTCATTCCTGTTGATGGCTGATAGTATCCTCTGCAGAGGTACCGCCATGGATTTAACCAGTCTTCAGTTAATAGGTATTTGGGTTGTTCCCCTTTTTATTATTATAAACTGTTCCTCAGTAAACATTTGTATATATGTCATTTTGCACATGTATGGGTCTATCCAGAAAAACTTACAGAAGTGTAATTGCTGTGTCTAGGGGGATAATTTTGATAGCTGTAGCTCAGCTGTTCTACAGCCCACTGCCCTTGCTATCTCCAGCAGCTCCCGTGGGAAGTGGCCTTCCCCAAACCCTCAGCAGTGCAACTCAGGTGTTTGGATCTCTGTCAGTTTCACAGCAGAAAAACAGAATCTCCTTGTTTTAATTTGCCTTTCCCTTATGAGAAGGGTTTAGCATTATTTCCAGTACCTAAGCTATTGGAATTTCCTTTCCTGTGAGCTGTATGTTTATAGCCTTTGCCTGTTTTCCTACTGGCTGTTGTTTTTCTTACTGATTTGAGGACTTCTTTAGATATTTAAGGAGGGTATCCTTTATATGTGATATGAGTTATTAACAGTCCAGTACATACATTTTAACATTAAGTTCAATACACTTAATGAAGAATCACAGAATTTGTTTTTTCTTGCACTGAACACCTACAGTGTTTAGCACTGATAAATGCTTCATCCCCCCCAAGAGTAGAGCCACTGTGTAAGGCTGCACTTGCTATGTACTGCAGAATCCAGGGGTGCCATCAGTAGACCTCATTGTGAGCAGGCCCGTGTCCCAAATTGCATGGGAGCCCCTTGTCCACTAATTAAAGATCGACAAGTGAAAGGCAGCTTGCTTACCCGATGTAGCACTTGGCAGCTCACAGAGGCAGCCTTGGTGGTTTCACTGCTTCATATTCAGTGCCCCCAGGGTGAGTGCAGCATCAGGGATGGACCTGCCCACGTGAAACCAGAGAGGCTGGTCTTTGGCAGTGGTTGTGAATTGTTGCCACCAGCCGTGTGTAGACAAAAGTCAAGTTGGAGTAAGTGGGGAGAGGTCTGTATAATGCAATGCAAGTTTTTATGACTTGAATTAGTTAAATCTGCAGCCCAAAATTTCATGAAAATAAATATTTAAAACATTTTATTAAAAATTAAATTGACAAAGTCATATTAGAAATTAGTATTTCAATTTTCCCAACTCTAAGTATACTGAAATAAATTGCCTTAAAGTGAAAGAGTGAGAGTGTATTTAGTAAGTCTTGGTTAAGCCTTTCTGGTTTACATTCAGAAACAAGAAAAGAATGACTGATGTAAAATGTCATGACCTGCAAGTTAGGTCGTTTCCAATTCTGCTTTCTTCAACATTGAGTTGTTGGCCAGGTGCGGTGGCTCACGCCTGTAATCCCAGCACTTTGGGAGGCAGAGGTGGGCGGATCACTTGAGGTCAGGAGTTCAAGACCAGCCTGGCCAACGTGGTGAAACCCTCTCTCTACTAAAAAATACAAAAATTAGCCGGGTGTGGTGGCAGCAACTGTAATCCCAGCTTCTCAGGGGGCTGAAGCAGAATTGCTTGAACCCAGGAGGTGGAGGTTGCAGTGAGACAATACCATGCCACTGCACTTTAGCCTGGGCGACAGAGTGAGACTCCATCTCAAAATAAATAAATAAATAAATAAACAAAATTGAGTTGTTAAGTGACAGATGATTGAAAATACTTTTTTTTTTTTTTTTTGAGACAGGGTCTTGCTCTGTCACCCAGGCTGGAGTGCTGTAGCACAATCTTGGCTCACTGCAACCTCTATCTTCTATGCTTAAGTGATCCTTCCACCTCAGCCTCCCGAGTAGCTGGGACTACAGGCATGCACTACCAGACCCAGCTAATTTTTGTATTTTTAGTAGAGGTGGGGTTTTGCCATGTTGCCCAGGCTTGAAAATACTTTTTGATAATAGCTCACTATTTGATTTTTGGGGTGTAACTCTGAAGACAATCAAAGAACTGAATGACATTGTAGAACATAATTCATTCCCATTTACATGTATCTGTGGACAAGATTTCTCATATATGTAAAAATTAAGAGGAATAGAATTGATCCCAAGCCTTGGCCCTTTCTGGCAGTATTTAATATTCACCCTTGGATAAATGAATTAATAGGAAAAAAATAGATAGATAGATAGATAACATTATTTAATACTTTGTAATCACAGGAAATTAAAAAGAATCAACTTCAACTGATTGGAATTATTTCTGATTTTTAAATATATTCTATCAATACATTTAACAGAAGAAGAGTTTTTTAAAGTGATTATATTGTTTCCAGAAATTAAAATTATATCATATGCAACTATTTGATTTATGAAAAATAATAGATGTTAACTTTAAAATAAATGAGGTATCTAGTATCTAGTTTTTTCAAATGTTCATTAGCCAAGTGTAGTGGCATGTGCCTGTAGTCCCTGCTACTCAAGAGGTTGAAGTGGGAGAATCACTTAAGCCCAGGAGTTCAAGGCTGCAGTCAGCTAGGGTGGTGCCAGTGTACGCCACCCTGGGTGACAGAGCGAGACCTTGTCTCTAAATAAATAAATACAAATGTTCACAGCAATGTATGAAAGCCATTGCATTATATGAAACTCGTAGTGCCCAGAAAACCAAAAACAAAAATTAGTTCCTCCCACTCCTACGTGCATCTGTTTATATGGACATACAAACCTGTGTAATTTTTACAGGTGGGAAAAAAAAATGCTTCTGCTAGTGAAATAATCCATTTTAAAATGAGATAAAATGAAAAATAGGATTTTAAATTTAAGAGCCAATCTTTCAAATTTTTTTAGGTAAAGTAAGATATACATAAGCCTGTCTGGCAAAAATGCACCATTATGGGGCTGGCCCGGTGGCTCACACCTGTAATCCCAGCACTTTGGGAGGCCGAGGTGGGTGGATCACGAAGTCAGGAGATGGAGACCATCCTGGCTAACATGGTGAAACCCCATCTCTACTAAAAAATACAAAAAATTAGCCAGGTGTGGTGGTGGGTGCTTGTAGTCACAGCTACTGGGGAGGCTGAGGCAGGAGAATGGTGTGAACCCGGGAGGCGGAGCTTGCAGTGAGCCGAGATCGCACCACTGCACCTCCAGCCTGGGTGGCAAAGCAAGACTCCGTCTCAAAAAAAAAAGCACCATTATGCAGAAAACAGACTAGGTCTCTTTCTTGTTACTTGAACTCTGCATAAAATACAGAAGTCTTTCAGACATATTAAGCTCCTTTTCTCAACTGGCCTGGAAACAATTTGAGGGCAGGAATTACTTCCTGTGCTTAGTATTTAATTATAGGGGCAGAATAAATAATTGGTTCTGCAAACATTTTGCAACAGTAATTCTGGATGATGAATGAGGGGCTCCATTAACATGAAAAAGTGTCAAGTTTTAAAAATAAAATACTTGGGCCGGGCGCGGTGGCTTACGCCTGTAATCCCAGCACTTTGGGGAGCCGAGGCGGGCGGATCACAAGGTCAGGAGTTCGAGACTATCCTGGTTAACACGGTGAAACCCCGTCTCTACTAAAAATACAAAAATATTAGCCGGGAGTGGTGGCAGGCGCCTGTAGTCCCGGCTACACAGGAGGCTGAGGCAGGAGAATGGCGTGAACCCAGGAGGCGGAGCTTGCAATGAGCCGAGATTGCGCCACTGCACTCCAGCCTGGGCGACAGAGTGAGACTGCGTCTCCAAAAAAAAAAAATAAAATAAAGAAAGAAAAGAAAATACTTATACATAGTACAGTATAAGATTCAGAAAGCCCAAAGGAGAGAACTTTTTTTTTTTTTTTTGAGCTGTAGTCCCATTCTGACGCCCAAGCTGGAGTGCAGTGGCACCATCTCAGCGCACTAGAACCTCCACCTCCCAGGTCCCAGGTTCAAGCAATTCTCCTGCCTCAGCCTCCCAAGTAGCTGGGACTACAGGCTCCCCACCACCACGCCCGGCTGATTTTTGTATTTTCAGTAGAGATGGGGTTTCCGCATGTTGCCCAGGCTGGTCTCTAACTCCTGACTTCAAGTGATCCACCCGCCTCGGCCTCCCAAAGTGCTGGGATTACAGGCATGAGCCACGGCGCCCGGCCAGTAACTAATTTTTTTAATGTATACCTTTTGTTCCCTTTGAATTCTACCATGTGCAAGAATTACCTCTTTAACATGGAACAACCAGGTCAAAATGTATATACATCTTTAAAATTGACCAGTAGCTACTTTGACTTGCCTAAAAACGTACCAGTGCCTCTGCTCAGCTGCACCGTTGGTGGGTGCCTGTTTCCCCGGCCCTTCCCTTTGGCTAACAGCACATCATGGAATCACTTCACACCCTCCTTGTCGGTGACCAAGCATGGTGATGGCGCAGCCCTTTCCTGTTTAAACGGCACGGGACTCTCTTTGTTGCAGGCCAGACGGGTGCAGGGAACAACTGGGCGAAAGGGCACTACACGGAGGGCGCGGAGCTGGTGGACGCAGTGCTGGACGTGGTGCGGAAGGAGTGCGAGCACTGCGACTGCCTGCAGGGCTTCCAGCTCACGCACTCGCTGGGCGGCGGCACGGGCTCAGGCATGGGCACGCTGCTCATCAGCAAGATCCGTGAGGAGTTCCCGGACCGCATCATGAACACCTTCAGCGTCATGCCCTCGCCCAAGGTGTCGGACACGGTGGTGGAGCCCTACAATGCCACACTGTCGGTGCACCAGCTGGTGGAGAATACAGACGAGACCTACTGCATCGACAACGAGGCGCTCTATGACATCTGCTTCCGCACTCTGAAGCTGACAACGCCCACCTACGGGGACCTCAACCACCTGGTGTCCGCCACCATGAGTGGGGTCACCACCTCGCTGCGCTTCCCGGGCCAGCTCAATGCTGACCTGCGCAAGCTGGCGGTGAACATGGTGCCCTTCCCGCGCCTGCACTTCTTCATGCCTGGCTTCGCGCCGCTCACCAGCCGCGGCAGCCAGCAGTACCGGGCCCTGACCGTGCCCGAGCTCACCCAGCAGATGTTCGACGCCAGGAACATGATGGCCGCCTGCGACCCGCGCCATGGCCGCTACCTGACCGTGGCCACCGTGTTCCGCGGGCCCATGTCCATGAAGGAGGTGGACGAGCAGATGCTGGCCATCCAGAGTAAGAACAGCAGCTACTTCGTGGAGTGGATTCCCAACAACGTGAAGGTGGCCGTGTGCGACATCCCGCCCCGCGGCCTGAAGATGGCCTCCACCTTCATCGGCAACAGCACGGCCATCCAGGAGCTGTTCAAGCGCATCTCCGAGCAGTTCTCAGCCATGTTCCGGCGCAAGGCCTTCCTGCACTGGTTCACGGGTGAGGGCATGGATGAGATGGAGTTCACCGAGGCCGAGAGCAACATGAACGACCTGGTATCCGAGTACCAGCAGTACCAGGATGCCACCGCCAATGATGGGGAGGAAGCTTTTGAGGATGAGGAAGAGGAGATCGATGGATAGTCGGAATAGAGCCGCCCCAGCTCAGATCCTACAACACGCAAGTTCCTTCTTGAACCCTGGTGCCTCCTACCCCATGGCCCTGAATGGTGCACTGGTTTAATTGTGTTGGTGTCGGCCCCTCACAAATGCAGCCAAGTCATGTAATTAGTCATCTGGAACAAAGACTAAAACAGCAGAGAATTGCGGGTTCTACCCAGTCAGAAGATCACACCATGGAGACTTTCTACTAGAGGACTTGAAAGAGAACTGAGGGGCCACAAAATAAACTTCACCTTCCATTAAGTGTTCAAGCATGTCTGCAAATTAGGAGGGAGTTAGAAACAGTCTTTTTCATCCTTTGTGATGAAGCCTGAAATTGTGCCGTGTTGCCTTATATGAATATGCAGTATGGGACTTTGAAATAATGATTCATAATAAAATACTAAACGTGTGTCTTCATCTCTCTAGCCATGTGCATAAATGACGTAAGTTACTTTGTATGGTTACAATGGCTACTTGGGTCACTGGTCTCTCCCTGGGGTGAACTCCTCCCCACTTCAGTTCACGAAAACAAGAGAGGAAAGGGCTCTTCTTTAAATGGAGGCTTTAAGGGGGGCAGCCAAAACTGTTGCTAGCTGGAAGGCAATGCAGTACAAACAAAAGCCCCTCCTCCATCCGCAGCCACCTTTTAGACTCCCACAGGATCTTGCATTTTCCCAAGTCAGGTCCTGGGCTAGGGTTCCCCAACCTTGTAGGGGAACAAACAGCCCCAAAAGGCCTCCGGACAAAGCCAGGGGTGCTGGGTGGGAGCTGGGGTGCCAACAGCCAGCCCTGCATGGAAGGGATGGGCCCTTTTCTGCTGTGACCCATCACACCTGATGGCTTCTACCACCGGCCACACCTTTGGAGTTTCCAAAGATAAACTCCACGGGGCACGCACAGTAGCCCTGCTAGTGCCTGGTACAGACCTCACTGTTGACAATATTTTTGCTTTACTTCTTCCTGCCCTCTTGAAGCTGTGAACGTGGGACTTGCTCTAGCCATAAGAATGAGCACAGTGTGTCACCCCCGAGTGGAAGCGTCATGTGCCAGTGCCAGCCCTCCTGCTCTGCCTCCCACGTGGGCAGCCCCCCCGATCCCTCCTGTCCACCCGTCCAGGTTCCTGAGTGACCATCCTGGGCAGAGCCCACTCTGACCTGTGTTGGACAGGGAATAAGAGACAGACAAAGCTTTGTCATTCGGGACCACTTAGGGTTAGGGTTCCCCACAGTACAACCACAACACCACCCTTGGTCTGTGATCCCAGGCCTTACATTGACTAGCTGTATTTATTTTGTGTTAAGCCCCAGCCTTGGGCAGATGGAAAGTTCATCACTAAACACAGCAGCATGGCTTGAGGTGATCACAGATCTTTTTGCAGAAATCTGAACTATTCTGAGACCACAGTAAAAATAAATCTTACCAGCTCACCACCCACATCTGTCCTGAAAACATGTTCCGTGTGATCGTGGAAAGATCCATGCATGAGCAGGCCCCACAAGACGGTGGCACAGGTAGCCACGGTTGCTCGTAGCACAGAGGGCCACTTGCACAGGTTGAGCAGCCATCCAGGGCCCAGAGCTTAAGGTTGCTCACCTCACCAGAAACATGGGTGTTGTCGGTGCTATCTGGCTTTGTCACTCTTACTGTATCAAGCCTGACTGACAGTGGGCCCCACTCTCGTCCCCCGGGAGGCCTCACAGCCAAGGCCTGTGAGAGGGCAGCCCACGCTGGCTCCACGCCTTGCAGTGGTTGGATAAGGAGTAGACAGCGTCTCCTAATCATCTACTGCCTGTATGGTAAAAAGCACACCCAGCACCCTCACAACTGTGTGAGCCTCAGCCTGGAAACAATGCTTCATTGGGCACCTCCCAAAAACACCCTATGAGGAAAGGAAGTGGCCAGTGTGGCAATGCCTGCAGGTGCAAAGGTCCAGCAGGGGGCGCCTGTTCTCCTGGCATGCTGAGCTGTGGAGTCCAAACAGCTGCTTCCATGGCCTGCCAGGGAACAGGTGGGTATCTCAGGCTGCTGGGAAGTAGCCATGGGTGGAGCATGCATGGCCTGGGGCCATGGCAGGGATGCCACTAGATTGTGTTAATTCTAAAGCCACTGTTCCGACAACATCAACATCACACAAGGCAAGCTAGAATAATGCTAAAACAGACCGCTAAAAATGTAAATAGTTAAAAATGCCAGTGTCTCCTCCATGTCCAAATAACAGCAATTGATAGAAGACTTAGCAAATCTTCCTCATGCCATCTTTTTAAAGGAATTTTGATATAGGTTTGCAACACTACAGACTCACTTTTCTGGAAGCACATAACCAATAACTCCCTTTCAATAGACAATAGGAGCAGCTTACCAGTCAGACCACTCCTGAGATGTCCCCAGAGAGCCAGGGCCCAGGGGACTCCAGCTTAGTTCCACTGTTCCTTCTCTAAAATCCAGGTGATGGCTCAGGTCAGCCTGCCAGGCCCGCTACAGTTATACGTTAACTTCTAGACCCAGAAGGTGTGGCCAACATCTGGCCATGACTGGCCTCTTGAGGACCTGCACTGGGGTGGTTATCATGGATTCAGGCCATGACTAACCCCTCAGGACCCATGTACTTTATATCCAGAGCTCAGTGCATCTTTACAGGACACATAACTCTAGAAGGTTCCAACCTCCTGTGGGAGCTGAGGCTGAGATTTTGAAGGATTCTCCTCTAAAAAGCAAGAAAATTTAATTTCTTGCCATTATGTTTTCTAAAAATATCCAGAGCATAAATAGGGACCCTTTGTGTGTTCAGAAAAGTACAGTGTTGACATTTTATTTTTTATGTAAAGAAGCCATATTTACATAATACATTCATATTTTTAAGTATGTTACAGCTCCTGTAGAAAACCATTCCATTAAGACAGCAACAAGTGATCTGGATTCAATCTTTAAAATATTAAGTCAAATTAAAATGTTCTTATCAGGACTCCAATTTAATTTCACAGCCCATCTGCACAGGGGAACTGAGGAGAAACAGGAATGAAGAGTGGGCGACAAAGAGAAAGCATCCCTTCCCACACGCCAAGAGTCCAGTGCAACGATCCCTGCCACACGGTCAGCCGACCCCACTTGGTGCCACAGGGTCCAGCCTCGGCCACTCCGGGCTCAACCTTTCCAGCATGTCTGGGAGCCCAATGAGGCTATGGGACAGTGTGCATTTCCCTCAAGGCCTCCGGAAAGTCACCTGCCACCCACTGTGACCTCTGAGGCTGAAAGGACTAAGGACTCCTTTCCCCATCATTTCAGCTGGGCCAGTGGCTGGCTAAAATCAGCGCAGCATTCCCATTCTTCTGAAAGCCACAGCTCAAATAATGCACCAGCTGAAACCACAGTGGACAGACTGAGATGGCCTCCCTCTGGGCCTCTAGTTGGCAACTTTCTCACCCGGGGGCTCCTCTTTCTCCTTTTCCCGCTCCTTGTTCCAGTCCTTAAGGCCTTCTGGAAGTGAGGTGTCCTCATCCAAGCTGCCAGTGCCTTCCACAAATTCTTCATAGGTAGATTTTTCCGCAAATGGTCTGGGGCCCAAAAGTTCAACCATATCATTCTTATCTAATACTTCTTTTTCTAACAACAGAAGAGCAACCTGAAATATGAACAATTTTCATTAAATACAGTTACTCAGCAAAGTCTATTCAGAAATATTAATTTTTTATTTACAGGTGACCCCATTCCAAAAAAGGATTTAAGACCAATGAAGAAGATGTCTCATACATAAGGTTGCATAGATTTAGAGTAAGATGTGCAAAATATCAAAGCAACCAATGTCCATCTGTAAGGGATACATTTCCATACTAGACATATTTCCACACATCTGCACAATGAATGCTGACCATCTATAATAAGGAGGAAGCTGGCCGGGCACAGTAGCTCGCGCCTGTAATCCTAGCACTTTGGGAGGCCGAGGCGGGTGGATCACAAGGTCAAGACCATCCTGGCCAACATGGTGAAACGCTGTCTCTACTAAAAATGCAAAAAAATAGCTGGGCATGGTGGTGTGCGCCTGTAGTCCCAGCTACTTGGGAGGCTGAGGCAGGAGGATCGCTTGAACCCGGGAGGCGGAGGTTGCAGTGAGCCAAGATTGTGCCACTGCACTCCAGCCTGGGCGACAGAGCGAGACTCCTTCTCAAAACAAACAAACAAAAAAAAAAAATAGGAGGAGGCTGTGTATGTTCTATATACATCTCAGAGATACACACTTCAATTAAAAAAACAAGATGTTCAGTGTGCACAGCATCTTACGTTTGCTTTTCTGAGGTGATAGGAATGTATCTTTTTACGTGCATTAAAGCAGAATAGGCAGCCAAGTGCGGTGGCTCACACCTGTAATCCCAGCACTTTGGGAGGCCGAGGTGGGCGGATCACCTGAGGTCCGAAGTTCGACACCAGCCTGGCCAAAATGGCGAAACCCCGTCTCTACTAAAAATACAAAAATTAGCCAGGCGCAGTGGTGGGTGCCTGTAAGCCCAGCTACTCAGGAGGCCGAGGCAGGAGAATGGCTTGAACCCAGGAGGCGGAGGTTGCAGTGAGCCGAGATCACGCCATTGCACTCCAGCAGCCTGGGCAACAGAGCAAAACTCGGTCTCAAAAAAAAAAAAACAGACTAGGCAGGAGCCATTAGCTTAGGGCTTTTTCTGTACCCAGAACCCATCCATACACAAACTGGAACTTAACCTAGAGGCATTCTTTGTAACTAACTTCAAATTAAGCTTCTACCAATCATAAACAGCCAACCAGCCAACTGTGGCAGAACTTGGGACCATGCATTGGACCACACAAATAAGGCAAATGCCCAGCAGTAGCCAATCAAGCAGTCATGCACCGCTAACGACCTTTCAGTCAATGATGGGCCACATGTAGATGGTGGTCCCGTAAGATTATAATACCTTATTTTAACTGTACCTTTTCTATGTTTAGATGTGTTTAGATACCATAGTGTTACAATGGCCTGAAGCACTCAGTACAGTCACATGCGAGCAGGTATGCAGCCTAGGAGCAATAGGCCACACGACACAGCCTAGGTGTGCGGCAGGTGTAGCGCACTCTGATGCCTGCACGACGACAAAATCAACTAACAGCGAACTCCTCAGACCGTATCCCCATCATTAAGCAACACATGACTGCAGTTTCTTTCTTTGCTTCTAGGCTCAGCCTACAAAAGCTTGCTGCTCATGCTGCCGGAGCAGAGCTCTGAACTTCTAATTCTGAGGGCTGCCCGATTCCCAAACTGTTCTTTGCTCAAATAAACTTATTTGTTAAATTTATTTTGTCTAAAGTTTCTTTTAAACGGTACATAAAAAATATATGGCCACGCGCAATGGCTCACACCTGTAATCCCAGCACTTTGGGGCGGCGGATCACCTGAGGTCAGGAGTTCGAGACCAGCCTGCCCAACATGGTGAAACCCTGTCTCTACTAAAAATACAAAAATTAGCCTGGCGTTGTGGCACCTGCCTGTAATCCCAGCTACTCAGGAGGCTGAGGCAGGAGAATTACTTGAACCCAGGAGGCGGAGGTTGCAGTGAGCCAAGATGGAGGCACTGCACTCCAGCCTGGGCAACAGAGGGAGAGTCTGTCTAAAAATAAATAAATAAATAAATAAATATATATATAAAACAAGGGCAGAGATACAAAATGAAGGCAGGAAGGTTAATGTGACAGTAGTTTACTTTGGAGTTCTATTCATTTGTTACGGCTGGACCATAAATTTGACACTGCACGTTTTAACAGCCTACAGAAAAAGGGACCCCTACTGGATTACACACATGGAAGTGTGACGGTATCATGAGAAGAGGGAACAGTGTTTATGTTAGATCATACACCTAGTGTAAAGAAAATTAAGCAGTTTAAATTATAAGTTGATCTCATAAAATGACTCTTTTTTTTTTTTTTTTGAGACAGAGTCTTGCTCTGTCACCCAGGCTGGAGTATAATGGCGCGATGTTGGCTCACTGCAACCTCCGCCTCCCAGGTTCAAGTGATTCTCCTGCCTCAGCCTCCCCAGTAGCTGGGATTACAGGCGTCCACCACCACGCCCAGCTAACTTTTTGTATTTTAAGTAGAGATGGGGTTTCACCATGTTGGCCAGGCTAGTCTCAAACTCAGCCCCTCAAAGTACTGGGATTACAGGCATAAGCCACTGCACCTGGCCAGACTTATTTCTTGAGATAACTCCTTACTCTGAAATTTAATCTATTTGTAGTTTGCAATAAATGTTATGTTTTTAAAGATATAAAATTATGAAAGTTTTGTCTTTTCAGTTTTTAAAAATTTTATTATAAAATGCTTCAAATAGGTACAAAAGTGGAAAGAATGGATAATCCCCATGTAACCACTATCAACAGTGATCAATTTAGAAACATTCTTGTTTCAGCTCTCTAGATTATTTTTAAGAAAATCCCAGATGTCATATCATTTTATCCATATATATATATATATATTTTGTCTATATCTCTAAAAGATTAAGATTGTTTAGAAAACCAGAAAACTATAATGCTCTGATTTTAAAAATATATTGTCTGCATATACGTAAGGGAAAAAAGCTTTAGGATTCATTCTTAGGCCATTTTTAATTCTCAATTTGCTTATACACACACACACACACACCATAGTTGTGGGTGATCATTTACATTTCAATAATTTAATCCAATATATAAAAAATATATATTATATATAACATACACTATATAAATATATATTATATATAATATAAATTATATATAAAATATATAATCTATTATATAAATATATGATATATAATTAAATATATAATATATAGATATATAGATTATATATTATAAATATAGATTATATATTAAATATATATTATAGATTATATATACATATTTATATATTTTATATATAAATATATAATTAGACATAAAATATATAATTATATATATATATTTTTCCCCCTGAAACAGGGTCTCACTTGTCACCCAGGCTGGAATGCAGTGACGTGATCACAGCTCACTGTAGCCTCTAGCCTCAACTTCCTGGGCTCAGGTGATCCTCCCACCTCAGCCTCCAAGTAGCTGGGACTACAGATGCACACCACCATGCCGGGGTAATTTTTTATATTTTTAGTAGAAACGGGGTTTCACCATGTTGCCCAGGCTAGTCTCGAATTCCTGGGCTCAAGTGATCCACCCACCTCAGCCTCCCAAAGTGCTGGGATTATAGACATGTGCCACAGTGCTTGGCCAAAATATTATTTCAACATGTGACGACACAAAACATGATCAAGGTTTTTTTACATTCCTTTCTTCATGCTGAATCTTCAGTAACCAGCATGCACTTGACATTTAACAGTTCTCGATTCACAGTGGCCACCAAGTGCTCGGCAGCCCTCCGCAGCTGCCTTACAGGGCCACAGAGGCTCAGGGAGAGGGGAACGACCAGGGCTCTGCAGGCAGGACACCTGGGTCAGACCCTGGCTGTGCCGCTTACCTACTGTATGACCCTAAGCAAAGCTACCTGACCTCTCTCTGTTAACAGCTTCTTCACCTGAAACTGATGTAAGAGGTCACTAATGTTAGCCACCTCATGAGGTCACAGGGTTTTCAGAAAGGAACCCTCAGGCAGTGCCTGGTACACAGGTGTTGGGTGAATGCTGGCAAGCCCTCAGGTACATACTCCCTGCCCTCGCAGAGTCTGGAAGGCAATGGTTTCAGGAGCACAGGCCCTAGCCCCTCTCTTCTCCATAGCCTCCCTATCTCCTGGCTGGCTCTGCAGTATTCTGCACGTGGCTCATTCTCTCTGATGGACCAGAAAGTACTTCAAAACTGTCCAGTGTTTCAAGAGCCTCACCATGCTAACCCAATTCTCCTTTCAATAAACAGACCTTGGTTGTGCAGTGTGAGTCGTGTGAGTACAGACACTGAGACTGTGGATGGGTGGGAGAACTGGGGAGATTCTCACATCACTGCAGACCTCCCTCAGTGCCTCGCAGAGGGCTCATCTGGACTGGGCTCTTCTGCGTTCCTGTCTTTCACAGCTCAACACCTGGCTATCTGGCAGCCCTGACCTCTGTTCATATTCTGATTGCAAATGCGCCTTGCTCAAATCCTCTTGGGTGTTGAGACCAAACCCTTTATCACTCCCTTTCCTCCCCCTGCCCAGGGATGCCTTGGAGTCATTCTTGGGCTTTCTTCTCTTTTGTTCTCTATGAAGTCTTGGTTTTCCAGCTCTGCCTTTGCCTTTTTATTTTCATGGCCACCCCTGCAGGCACCACCTGAGGAGTGTTGAGATGCCCCCACTGCTTCCAAGCTGGTCTGGTCTGTGTTCCTGTTCCAATCCAGCTGGCATGCTGCCACCACACTCTCCTGAAATGATCTTTTCATCATTTCTGCTCAAGATTCTTTAAGGACTCCTTTAAGAACTACTACAAAATAAGGAGGCTGGGTTAGATCATTTTTAAGATCACTTCTACTTCTAAAGCTGTGTGCCTCAACTTTCTACCTAGCTCTGGAGGGCCTGGGACTTATGAAAGGAAAATAAAATCTCGGGACCCTAAACGCATTATGCCAAGGGGAAAAGTTAAGCTTGGAAACTGAGTTGCACAAGAGCTGCCTTCCTATTGTTCCTAAAGAGATGGCTGCAAAGACAGAAACCATTTACCTCCCCAGGTGGCCTCCCTCACTCATTGCTCACAAGGAGATTCCTTGTGGGCCCTAAAACCTTTACCCTGAAACAAAGTTCTGCTGGATCTCACCCTGACAATGTAAGTTAACAGCTTATCTCACAGGAATGGACAAAGACCAGACCAGAAATCATCCCTCTGCCAACCTGAGACAAATGTGTATTTGACTCCTTCTTCTACTCTATGTTTACTTTATTGCATGTAAAATGAGGATTTACTGAACAAGAGATGCATGCGTAACTGACATCCCTCTACCCCTCCTTTCACATGTCACATGTGGATTCAGTGGGCAAAAATCAAGAATGCCACCACTCACCTCACCACCTACCCTCCTCTTTTTTCCCTTCCTCCTTCCCTTCCTGCCACTCTTTCCCCTTTAAATATTCAAGCCCTCGAAGCTCTCTCTGGAAAAAGCAGGGACCACAGATCCCCTGTAACTGGTGTTTCTTTTTCCCTGGGTACATCCTCAACCTTGACGAAACAAACCTCTAAGCTGACAGAGATCTGTCTCAGCCACTCTTGGGTCTACAGGGTCCACCGCCTGCAACTGCAGCAGGCTCAGGGCTGCCCCCGGGCTCCACGCCGCACACTCTTCCTTCCCCTTCCTTCAGCTCTATGACCTGCTCATCCTTCTGGGTACCTCGGTCCTATCTCCTGCAGAGCCGTCCTGGACCACTCTGCCCATGCTGGCCTTTCCTTCCGCAAAGCCCTGCTGCATGCTTTCCAGTGTTTTGGGGATGCTGGCGCTCACTCATTTCACTGCACACTTCTGTGCACCGACAGCATGGATTCTTCTGAATCGTCTAACATACGGGTTATAGTCGACTTCTTGAAGACTTGCTAATTGAACAGCATAATCTTAGTGAAGCTGCCTTTGCAAAATTATAACAGCAAGAGAAATTTGGCATGGCTGACTCCATCTTGCTTCTAGCCTCACACACTGTCCTCGCTTGTTCCTGGGTGTGGGCCAAGCTAACTTCGGGAGGAATTTATAGTTTAAATGATAATAGCACCTCCCCAAAACTAAACTGCCCTTGTAAAACTAATGAAAGGCCACCAAGTTAGGAGGATAAGAGGAGACTGCATTCTACTAAGATGTAGGCATGGTTAAATAATTACCAGCCATTATTAGGGAGGTCAGATTTGCAACTTCCCCAATTACTCCTACAGATAACATCTCTACTGTAAAACTTAGGCTTGGCCTTTTGCGATAGCTTTTCAGCTTTTTGCATTTCTGACAACCAATGGCTCCACCTGGACTTACCAACTGGTCCTGTGGCCCCACTCAGAAACTGACTCAGCACAGGAGGATAGCTTCCATGCCCTATGATTTCACCTCTGCCCCAACCAACCAGCCAGCATTCCCCACTCCCTGGCCCTTATCTGCCAAACTATCCTTGAAAAACCCTGGTCTCCAAGGAGACCGATTTGAGTAATAATAAAACTCCAGGCTGCCATTCAGCCAGCTCTGCATGAATTAAGCTCTTTCTCTACTACAATTCCCCTGTCTTGAGAAACTGGCTGTACCTGGGCAGCAGGCAAAATAAATCTATTAGGCAGTTGTGTCAATCCCTTATAAAAGGCTTTTACATTTGTGTTTTTCTCATTACAGTATAGAATATTCAAAGTTTTTTTTAATTCTAATTGTTTTCACATGGACTCTGGAAAATTAAGAAGTTACCAAATGCAAGAAATCCACTGAGTTCAGAAAGGGTCCCTTCCTTTTGTAGGTGCTATCAAATGAGGTACAACAATGACAAACACAATGCTTTCTTGTGGAAGTTCATGAGCAAGCCACAAGCAAGGTAACTTTCACGTACCAATTTCCCACTTATCAGTTTGGCTGCTTCTTTTACTTGCCCTTTCATCTTTCACTACCTATTTATTTTAGAGGTGAAACACAATGGTAAACCAGGCAATCATGCTTCTCATTAGGAGTACTGCGAACTATCTGGTGAGGGAGAGTCCTGATTTGTTTACTTTGTGGTTACTGACAGACTTCATTAATCATTCAGTCACATTCCTAAGAGCCACAGGAGCAGGGACAGTGTCAACTTCTGCTCACCACATTGCAACCCCCCCATGAAGACAGAGCAGACAACGAAACATCAGAACGAACGGACCCATGGGTGAGCCAGAGAGAGGGAATTCTGCAGTCTACACACCAACCAGAACAGTCTATCTATCACTTCAATCTTTTTTTTGCAAAACTGTAAAGAATTATTCCCACAACTGGCACCTACCTTCTCCACATCAGCTTTCTTTTCTGTGAGAAGAGCTACTGTTCTTTTATAAGCATCATTAATAAGTATTCGTACTTCATCATCTATCAATCTTGCAGTGGCTTCACTGTAAGGTTTCTCCAATACCATGTCCCCCTGACGTGGGAGGTCAAAGGAGATTTGCCCAACCTTTTCATTCATGCCAAACTGAACAATCTGAAAAATACATAATTAGTGGTGATTACATATGATTGTTCTTTAACCAGACAAAATCTACACAGCAGCCCGGAGCCGGCTAAAGTGCACAAGGGTGCTCTGTGTAGCCAGCAGCAGCAGCAGCAGCACAGTGCTTTAAACTCACGACTAGAAACACAGAGCCAGAAGCCCAGGCATAACACCTACAACAAAGTTAGGATGCAAATCCCAACTGTATGATATTACTACCTGATTTCTCTTTTTTTTTTTTTTTTTTAGACAGAGTCTTGGTCTGTTGCCCAGGCTATAGTGCAGTGGCACCATCTTGGCTCACTGCAACCTCCACATCCCGAGTTCAAGCGATTCTCGTGCCTCAGCCTCCCAAGCAGCTGGGATTATAGGCACCTGCCACCACTCCCGGCTAATTTTTGTATTTTTAATAGAGACGGGTTTTTGTCATGTTGGCCAGGCTGGTCTTGAACTCCTGACCTCAGGTGATCTGCCCGCTTCGGCCTCCCAAAGTGCTGGGATTACAGGCGTGAGCCCAGCCACTACCTGGTTTCTTTTTGTTTTTGTTTTGAGACAGGGTCTTGTTCTGTCGCCCAGGCTGGAATGCAGTGCATGATCATAGCTCACTGCAGCTTTGACCTTCTGGGCTCAAATTATCCTCCCACTTCAGCTTCCCAAAGTGCTGGGATTATAGGTATGAGCCACCGTGCCTGGCCTGATATTACTATCTGTACAAGAGAAAGTAGAGAAGAAGCAAGAAGCATCTGATAGACCTGAAGAAACAAGAACCCCCAGCTGCCAACAGGTTCTTCCCAGGAAGGATGGCATGCCACTCACGCTGCGAACATGTGAGACCAGAAGGGCAACTGCATTTCCCCGTTCACTGAGTCTATGGGGCCCAGGGGACAGTCTGAAGAAGCTGATCCAGTCTGGACCCATGAGCCCCCAAAACTAACCAGCACCACAAAGGAGGAGGCTTCTGCAAGTAAGACCCAAACTCACTGGAAAAAAGAGAAGGCCCAGATAAGAGTGGGGATCAAACAGCCAGGGATGCTTGGAAGGTAGGAAACCACATTCCTAACATTTCATGAACACAGTCAGAAAAGCTCCTAGACCTCCTCCCACCCAAGAGAGCAGCAGAACAAATTTCATGTAAAAATAGGCAATAGAAAAATCCCTTATAAAGTTATTATAAGAAAAAAATAAGCTGAATAGCGTCTCCAGAGACAAGAAAAGTGGGAAGAAAAGACGTGTCAATATTACAGAGGAAATCCATATCTTCTTATTTCAAAACAGGCTAAAAGAAATCAGGGAAATGACATATGATATGAAAGATCTACTTAAATCAGAACTAGAAAAGCTTCAATGAGGTGCTAGAGAAAAAATACATATCAAAGCCACCACGCCCAGCCTGAAATAAACTTTAAATACTGTACTAAAAAAAGGCTTCTCGGGGCCGGGCACGGTGGCTCACGCCTGTAATCCCAGCACTTTGGCAGGCCAAGGCAGGCGGATCACCAGGTCAGGAGACAAGACCATCCTGGCTAACACAGTGAAATGCCCGCCTCTACTAAAGATACAAAAAATTAGCCAGGCATGGTGGCGGGCACTACTTGGGAGGCTGAGGCAGGAGAATGGCGTGAACCTGGCAGGCGGAGCTTGCAGTGTGCCCAGATGGCGCCACTGCACTCCAGCCTGGGCGACCGAGACTCTGTCTTAAAAAAAAAAAAAAAAGGTTTCTCAGCCAAGCACAGTGGCTCATGCCTGTAATCCCAGCGCTTTGAGAGGTCGAGGCGGGCGGATCACCTGAGGTCAGGAGTTCAAGACCAGCCTGACCAACATGGAGAAACCCCGTCTCTACTAAAAATACAAAACTAGCCAGGCATGGTGGCACATGAATGTAATCCCAGCTACTCAAGAGGCTGAGGCAGGAGAATTGCTTCAACCCAGGAGGCGGAGGTTGCGGTGAGCCGAGATCACACCATTGCACTCCAGCCTGGGCAACAAGAGCAAAACTCCAGATCAAAAAAAACAAAACAAAACAAAAAAGCTGGGCGCAGTGGCTCATGCCTGTAATCCCAGCACTTTGGGAGGCTGGAGGATCACGAGGTCAGGAGATCAAGACCATCCTGGCTAACACGGTGAAACCCTGTCTCTACTAAAAATACAAAAAAATCAGCCGGGCGTGGTGGCGGGCGCCTGTAACCCCAGCTCCTCAGGAGGCTGAGGCAGAAGAATGGTGTGAACCTGGGAGGCAGAGCTTGCAGTGAGCCAAGATTGCACCACTGCACTCCAGCCTGGGCAAGAGTGCGAGGCTCAGTCTCAAAAAAAAAAAAAAAAAAAAAAAAAATTAGCCACGTGTGGTGGCACACGCCTGTAATCCCAGCTACTCAGGAGGCTGAGGCAGGACAATCACTTGAACCCAGGAGGCAGAGGTTGCAGTGAGCCAAGATAGAGCCACTGCACTCCAGCCTGGGCAACAGAGGGAGACTGTGTCTCAAAAAAATAAAGTTTCTCTTCATAAATTTTAATTGCTTTACTTAAGAGATAATCCTTGCCTAAAAAGCCTAAAACAGTGAAGCAACAACTATATTGTTTCAGAGCCATTCATGGAATGTCAATTTCTCGTGCAAATATGAATACATGAGGAGGAAACGCACTCTTTCATATACTCACTTGGGCATATGCGCTCTGAGTTACTTTTCTCAAGTCATCTTGAGCACCAGTTGTAATTCTTCCAAAGAAGATTTCTTCAGAGACTCGACCACCTAAAGTCATACACATCCTATCCAAGAGCTGCTCTTTGGTATAGAGGTATTGTTCTTTTGGTAAATACTGAGCATAACCTAGTCCTTTGCCACGTGGGATGATGGATACCTGGTAAGTAGAAAACAGTGTTGAAGATCCTACTACAGATGAAGACTTGATCAAAACATCTGTGTATAAACAGATAAACTCATTGACTAAAAATAAGCACAACAGCCGCACAGTTCATCAGCCTTAGTGGGATGTGATCTAGCAGTGACTGCTCAGGAGGAGTATTTTCTCTCAGGATAAGTTCACCTTAGAGTGTTTTTTTCTTGAGATTGAGATTGAGTCCTGCTCTGTCACCCAGGCTGGAGTGCAGTGGCGCGATCTCAACTCACTGCAACCTCCACCTCCCAGGTTCAAGTGATTCTCCTGCCTCAGCCTCCTGAGTAGCTCGGATTATAGGCGCCCACCACCAGGCCTGGCTAATTTTTTATTTTTAGTAAAGAAGGGGTTTCACCATGTTGGTCAGGCTGGTCTCGAACGCCTGAGCTTGTGATCCTCCTGCCTCAGCCTCCCAAACTGCTGGGATTACAGGCGTGAGCTACCACGTCCAGCTTCACCTTAGAATTCTAAATGGCTTTTTTTTTTTTTTTTAAGTAAAAACAGGGTCTCACTTTGCTGCTCGGGATGGTCTTAAACTCCTGACTACAAGCAATTCCCCCACCTTGGCCTCCCAAAGTGCTAGGTTTACAGGCATGCGCCACCACACCCAGCAAATTTCTTGTCTTTTTGTAAAACTCAATTGAAAGTATTCCATCTTGACATTCTGACAGTTCTGATGCTGTGCAAGCATGCAGGCTTCATTCAACTCTGCTGTCGGACGTGGCCACACCCTCCTTTGAAGGAAGAGGGGTACAGCCGGCCAAGATGCTAGGCAGCCTTTCCTTTCCAGTCCTCTTTTGCAATTAAGTAAATTCCTTTAATTTTTAAAAAATTCAGTTGAGAGATGACATATATGGTAAAATGCACCCATCTGAAGTGTAGAGTTCAATGAGTTTTGACAAACATAACATCAAGCCACAATGAAGATACAGAATATTCTCATCATGCCCAGAAAGTTCCCTTGTACCCATTGGTAGAGAGTCTTTCCCTCCACACCCAACCCCAGGCAACCACAGACATGCCTTCTGTCCCTACGGATTAGTTTAGCTTCTAGAATTGCAAATAAATGAAATTGTATGGCACATACTTCATTGTTTGGCCTCTTTCCCTGTTTTTGAGATCCATAGATACTGCTGTGTGTATTAATAATCATTCATTTTTACTGCTGTGTGGCACTCCACTGCTACAAACATACCAAATATCCATTTCATTCTTGATGGAAGTCAGGGTTATTTTCAGTTTATTGATATTATACATAAAGTAGTAACAGTCTTTGCATGGACATAGGTTTTTATTTCTCTTGGGGAAATCAGAGTTGAATTGTTTGGTCACATGGAAGCATTCGTCTACCTTTGTAAGAAACTGCCAAACTGTTTTCCAAAACAATGGTACCATTTTACATTCCCTTTTTTTGTTTTTGGCAGAGCTTCATTCTGTCCCCCAGGCTGGAGTGCAGTGGCACGATTGCTGCTTACTGCAGCCTCCGCCTCTTGGGTTCAAGTGATCCTCCCCGTCTCCAGTGATTCTCCTGCCTCAGTCTCCCGAGTAGCTGGGACTATAGGCGTTCACCATCATGTCTGGCTAATTTTTCTATTTTTAGTAGAGACAGGTTTCGCCACATTAGCCAGGCTGGTCTCAAACTCCTAACCTCAAGTGATCCGCCTGCCTCGGCCTCCCAAAGTGCTGGGATTACAGGCGTGAGCCACTGCACCCGGCCCCATTTTACATTCCTATCAATAACGTGTGAGCGTTTCAACTGCTCCATATCCTTATCAACAATGAAGACTGTCTCTTTTTCATTTTAACCATTCTAGCAAGTATGTTCAGGTAGCTCATGGGTGAATTTGCATGTCCCTGATAAATAATGATACCCTGTGTGTGCTTAATGCCCACTCATATACCTTCTGGGAAATGCATGTTTAAATCTTTCGCCCATTGTTTTACTGGGTTGTTTTCTTATTATTGAGTTCTAAGGGTTCTTTACAGGTTCTAGAAATAAGTCCTTTGTCCTATATATGTACTGCATGTATTTGTGGAGGGCATGGCTTGCCTTTTTATTTTCTTAACTGTCTTTCAAAGAAAGAGAGTTTGAAATTTTGATGAGATCCCACTTATCAACTTTTTCTTTTGTGGCTCATGCTTTTTGTGTCCCAAGAAATTTTTGCATAATCAAGGCCACAAAGATTTTTACCTGTATTTTCTCCTAGAAGTTTGATGGTTTTAGTTTTTATGACCTATTTCAAATTATTTTTTGCATATGATGCAAGGGTTAACGTTCACCATTTTTCCTGTGAATACTGTGTTGCCAGAACCACCTGTAGATAAGACAATTCCTCCCCCTTGAATTATCCTGGTACCTCTGTGAACCAAAAGTTTGTGGTTCACTTTCCGGGCTCCATTCCACCCCACTGGCCTGCGTGCCAGTCCTCTTACTAGCACTACACTCTCATCACTGTAGCTGCACAGTCTTAATACTGGGGTGAGTAACTTACACTGTTTTGGCTACTCTTACTCATTTGTATTTCCATATCGGTTTTAGATTCAGCTTCTCAATTTCCACACACAAAAAAATCTGCTATAATTACCAGAGATTGCACTGAAATTATCAATTTGTTTTGGGAGAATTGATGTAACACTCCATGAGCAAAGTCCACCTCTATTTTTATTTAGGTCTTGTGTATCAATGTGCATGTCCTATAAATATTTTCTTAAATTTATTCCTCCATATTTCGAGTTTTTAGATGCTACTGAAATTGCTAATGAAATTGAATTTTTAAAATTTCATTTTCCAATTGTTTATTGCTAATACACAGAAATACAATTGGTCTTTGTATACTGACCTTGAATTCTTCAACCTTGCTAACTTTACTTAATAGTTGTAGTGGGTTCTCTGTGGGTTCCTTAGGATGTTTTATGGACACTCTAATGTTGTCTTCTCTATGGTTCCCTTGCTTCAGGGGACCCCCACATCCCTGGCCCACCTCAATTCCCAGCAGCCCTGATACTCATCGCAAGACAGGGAGGCAGCTGCTTTCTGTCATCTGTGCTGCAGCAGTTCGGGAAATGCCTCAGTTGAAAAGCAAAAAACTTAAAAATCTCACGTGGTTCCCCCGTCTTTCAGGGGTAGATTTCTCTTTGGTCTCTGCTTACCCTTTTGCCAGGTTCTCTGGGATCGCCACTGTGCATGTGTAGTTTAGTGGTCGGCCTGGGATTTGGGCAGTTCCTGCTCAGATTCGGGCCTCACCCCTTGGTAGTTTTCTTGCTTCTGGGATTTTCCTGTTAAATTTCCAGTATTCTTCAAGTCCTGGACTATCTCCTCTACCACCTCAGGATAATAAAGACTATGTCTCATACCACTGTAGTGTGGAGATTATGAAAAACCCTTTGGCAAGAAAGCCACAGGCTCCCAGTTCAAACCCACTGCAGCTGCTGCTTTATAGGAGCAAACTCTCCAGCTCTCGCCTGCTTTTGGACACTCTGTGGTCCCTTTAAATAATTTTCTGTCCAAATTTTATATTTATCTATGGGACGGTTTGTGCAACTATGGTTACCAGAAGTTACCAGAAGTTTTGGCTAAAGCCTTGTTTCTTTCTCCTTTGCAGGAGTGTAGCTTGCTTCTTGAGTGACTGCAGCAAGCATCTGCTCACGCATGCACTGGCTGCCTAGTGCAGCTACCCTGCTTCACCTTTAAAAGCGGGTCTGCGTGCTCCAGATACCAGCCGGCAACCGCATGGCCTGCTTCGTGGTATGCC
Source organism: Pan paniscus (assembly GCF_029289425.2). Lineage (NCBI taxonomy): Eukaryota > Metazoa > Chordata > Mammalia > Primates > Hominidae > Pan > Pan paniscus. The sequence goes on along the minus strand of NC_073266.2, from coordinate 25,702,064 downwards.
ACAGTCTTCTTCTCCTCAGGCTGCAGAACCTGCGTTTTCTTCTCTAAGCCTAACAAAATAACAATAAAAAAACCCAAGCCATTGTTTTAGTGACACTGACATTAAAAGACTGTTATACAGTGCTATACATTGCCTTACCTAAAATGGGGTTTGGAGACTGAGCTGCCTATCACAATCCAAAAATTCCTAATCAAGGCCAGGCGCAGTGGCTCATGCCTGTAATCCCAGCACTTTGGGAGGCTGAGGTGGTCCAATCACTTGAGGTGAGGAGTTCGAGACCAGCCTGGCCAACATGGTGAAACCCCGTCTCTACTAAAAATACAAAATTAGCCAGGCGTCGTGGTGAGCGCCTGTACTCCCAGCTACTAGGGAGGCTGGGGCAGGAGAATCACTTGAACCCAGGGGGCGGAGGTTGCAGTGAACTGAGATCATGCCGCTGCACTCCAGCCTGGGCTACAGAGTAAGAATCCGTCTCAAAAAAAAAAAAAATTAAATTAAGTTAAAAATTTTTTTTAAAAATTAAATAGAATTCCCAATCAAGGTCAGAATAAAAGCAAAAGGTCAAGTTCAAAATACAACTACAGCAAAAATGCACTCACTGCCCCATCCCCAGGCCTGCTTTCACCCTAACTCTCTCACTTTTAAGCCATACACCCTGTGTTTTGGGAAACAAATAGAAATGTAAAATAAAATTCAGCATTAAGGTCATTTTAAAACACGCAAAATTACAGAAACCAAAACTCTGGAAAGGTCCTCATCGCATAGTCTAGGTATTCAGAATTATCAAATACTGGGCACGAGAAGATGCCTGCCATAAGACACTACCTGTTGTCTGTTCTGCTGGAAGGCAGAAGAGAGTCTGAGAAAGCAGGGAGCCAGTTCAACACCTGGAGCTACCTAGGTGGAGCGAGCCAGGCTGATGCTGGCGCACCCTCACCTAACCAGCCGGCCCTATGGCTCAGAGCGAGCCACGGAAGTGGCAGAGCAGACCCAGAGGGCAAACCCCAGCGACACAGGGCCCACAAGACCCGTGCTGCAGCCCGTGTCCACCACAGTGCTGACCAGACTCCCGTCTGAGCGTGATTCTTCTCTGGCCTGGATCAAGGTGGGCTCTGCCCCTCACTCCGTACCTCTGTGCTGTAAAAACTAACTGCGCCATTTGTACTAAAACAAATCATCACACAGTGGCAAAAGTAGTTTTGCCATGTTCATGGTAATCCACCTGAGAATTTCTCAGCTGATGTTAAGGAGACTGGAAGACAAAAACAAAAGCTGTGTTCCCAATGACACAACCCAAGACAAGCATATGCCACAGAGCGGGAAGTTACAAAACAGGAGTTAAGTCTGTCTGCCGATGAACACTTCTGGCTTATCTGTAAAACCAAAGAAGCCTTTCCCCACAGTTCACCTTAGGAGTCATTCATTTTCTCAGTGCCTATCTCACTACACAACACTGCCTGTGGGGCCAGCAGCTGCCTCAGAGCAAAACCTGCGGCTGTGTGGCTGCCCACTCTGCCCCACCCTCTCTGATCACTTCTCCTTAACCTAAAAAAAAGGCATAAATACAGTTTTCACCTGTCTCTACAGTGAATTATTATATTTTGCTTCATTCCATTCACAACTCTTACCATCTGAGGTTTATCTTTTCAATAACAAATTTATAGAATAAGAGGTCTGGTGATTCATTCATTCAACAATTCATTGTTTACTGGGCACCTATCCCCGGCAAACCACATTGCTCTACCAGCCTCTATGTCCTCATTGGAAGCCCCACTCATCTGGTTTTGTACCCTCTACTCAGATGAACTGTCAAAAGTCACCCTAACACGCTCACTGCCAAATCCAAAGTTCCTCTTCCTCCTCCACACCCCTGTGCCTTGCCCTACTGCCAGCGCCTCATTTCCTGTCCCCTCCAGCCTACAGGTCCCTGTTACTGGCACATCTTCCTCGCTTGTCTGCTGATGCACCTTCAGTGCTTGTGGTACACCATGAGCACCGGTGACCTTGCTGACTCACCTTTCTCTCCTCTTACCAAATGTGAGCACTGGGTAACATTTCCTCTGCAACTCCCTCTCTCCCAGGAGGGTGGCTCCAAGTGTCCCCAACCGCCCACCTCACTCCACCTGGCACACCCTGGGACCACCACTGCCTGTTCCCAAGTCACACATGCATACCTGCCCCGGCTCACATGCAGGACAGCTCATTCTCTACGAGCCAGCTGCCTCTGCAAGCGCCCCACATCCTGCGGTCTCTCAGTCTGTCCTCATTTTTTTTTACAGCTGTCACTGGTGCTCCCCCCTGCTAAGCTGTGGGCTCACGGTGCTCACAGTGATGACTGCAAGGTTCTCTGCCTCCAGATGCTTCCCTCCTCTTCAAAGCCAGATTCATTCTCCTAAAATACCATCGATCATTATGTTATTCAGTGGCTTATGCCTGTAATCCCAGCACTTTGGGAGGCTGAGGCAGGTAGATCACCTGAGGTCAGGAGTTCGAGATCAGCCTGGCCAACATGGTGAAACCCCATCTCTACTAAAAATACAAAAATTAGCCAGGCATGGTGGCACGCACCTGTAATCCCAGCTGTTTGGGAGGCTGAGGCAGGAGAATTGCTTTAACTCGGAAGGTGGAGGTTGCAGTGAGCCAAGATCAAGCCACTGCACTTCAGCCTGGGGGACAGGGCAAGACTCCATCTCAAAAAAAAAAGGAGTTAGAGACCAGCCTGGCCAACATGGTGAAACCCCATCTCTACTAAAAGTACAAAAATTAGCCGGGCATGGTGGCAGGTGCCTGTAATAGCAGCTACTCGGAAGGCTGTTTATTTGAACCCTGGAGGTGGAGGTTGCAGTGAGCCGAGATTGTGCCACTGCACCCCAGCCTGGGTGACAGAATGAGACTCTGTCTCAAAAAACAAAAAAACAAAACAAAACAACAACAACAACAAAAAACCCACCTTAATTCAACACTGGCCATAGGACAAAATTTTAAAAGCCTTTGAGCTTAACATTCAAGACTTTCCAAAACTGACCAGTTTACTCTCCCTCAACACAGGGTAGACTGCCTCAAGTCCATCTGCCAGGCCACTTCCACGTCACACCCCAGTTTTATCCTGAGCCTGGGGCACACCCCTCCTCTTCCGTGGAACTCTGCCTGGTGCAGGGCTTTCCCCTCCTTTGAATGCCCAAGTACTTGAATTGCTACTTGCCTTTGGGGATTAAATCAGAAGCCCTATGGAATGCTAAGAAAACGCACTGTGTGCGCTCCCCCTATGCTGACTGAGGAAGCACTTCCAGCTCTACTCCTGTTACAGTTATTTTATTTTATTTTATTTTATTTATTATTATTATTATTATTTTGAGACAGAGACTCACTCTGCTGCCCAGGCTGGAATGCAGTGGCACGATCTCGGCTCACCATAACCTCTGCCTCCCGGGTTCAAGCGATTCTCCTGCCTCAGCCTCCCAAGTAGCTGAGACTTCAAGTATGAGCCACCATGCCTGGCTAATCTTTGTATTTTTAGTAGAGATGGGGTTTCACTATGTTAGCCAGGCTGGTCTCAAACTCCTGACCTTGTGATCTGCCCGCCTCGGCCTCCCAAAGTGCTGGGATTACAGGCGTGAGACACCGCACCTGGCTGTTACAGATATTTTACACCCATCACCTGTATCTAGCACAGAGCACCTCTAACTCATGTGATGAAACTTTTGTAAACAGGAAGGTTGTGAGCTTTTTAACAAACTTGATTGGTATAGTTCATGGGTAGACACCTCGCTGCTGGCTGCCTGTGCAAGCAAAGCATTCGTCAGCTGCCATCTCAAACTCACCCAGCACCATAGACCTCTATGCAGAGGGCAGGTGGCAGGGGACGGTGGCAGGAAGAAGGAGGAGAGGGAGGAGAGGCATGGGAGGGGCCATGACGCCAAGAGAGCACAAGTGTGGTGGGCCCCAGGGCTGAGTGGATACACTTTCTTTGCTTCTAGTTCTTGCCCAGAGAAATCCCTGGCCTCAAATTCATTTTATCAGCCTTTCCACTTGAGTTATGTTCAGTTTCCTTACCACCAATCACTCGCTCAATTGCCTGTTCAAAGTGTTTCTGATTTATGGAATCTGACAGATGCCTTGCAGCAATCAACGCAGCTTCATTACAGACATTAGCAACATCAGCACCTAAAAAATGAACACAGAACAGCTTACCCACCGAAATACGCCCAAACTGATCAGTCACACGATATGGACAGCCAAATCCATAGTTAATTTTTAAATCAGCAGTACAATGAATAAAGGTTTTGTGTAAATATAATTCTGTTTTGACTCATGATAACCCTAAGCTATTCTAGCGTTTAATGTAAGCCTGGTATAATTCTGGCCCTCTGAACTAAGATCAAAGTATTAGTAGTCAATAGATAATTACAGGCAACTATTTACCTTAATAGACAATATAGCTCACATAATAGCAAACTAAGACAGCATCTAAAAATGCTCATTTAAATAACTTAGTTCTATCACCTGTGTTGGAAAAATGGCTTGCATAGATATTAGGTGAAGTACTGATATATGATGAGAAATCTAATTTTTATAATCACCTAGTACATTCAGTGAAACAACTAAATTGAAATATAGCTAAAAGCTTGTCAAATGCTTTTTAGATCCATCTCTTTAAATTAACTTTTCAGTTAAGTATATGGTAGCATAAATAAGCTACAGCATACCATCTGTGTTAAATAAACAAATATTAAAACATTATAAATTTCAAAGTCCAAAGACAAGTAAAAAGTTAGGACCCCTGGAACAAGATGATGATCTTCTGACCACACTATTGTATATAATCTTTTCATACTTCTCAAACTGTTCTTTTTTTATTTCATTTTGCGTTCAGAAGGAGAGAAATAGGGAATGGGAAAGGATCATATTTTACATTAAAAAATTATTGGAATAAGCACACGAAAAGATGCTCAACATCACTAGTCATTAGAGAAGTGCAAATCAAAACAACAGTGAGATGCCAAATCACACCAGCTAGGATGGCTATAATAAAAAAAGACAGTGACGAGTGCTGGCAAGGATGTGGAGAAACTGGGATCCTCACACGTTACTGGTGGGAATGTAAAATGGCACAGGTAATTAAAAAAACCTGGCAGTTCCTGAAAAAGTTAGAGTTACCATATCACCCAGCAATTCCACTCCTAGGTATATACCAAGAGAAACACTATGACCACAAAAAATCTGTACAACGATGTTCATGGCAGCATTATTCATAATAGCCAAAAAGTGGAAACAGCCCAAATGGCCATCAACTGATGGGTGGATACCAAGATGTGGAATAGCCAAACAATGGCACATTTACTTGGCCACAAAAAGGAATGAAGTTCTGATGCCTGCCACAATTTGAATCAATCCTGTTCATTATGTTAAGTGAACATAAACCAGGCACAAAAGACCACAGGTTTTTATTTTATTTTTATTTTTTTGAGATGGAGTTTCGCTCTTGTCACCCAGGCTGGAGTGCAATGGCGTGATCTCAGCTCACTGCAACCTCCGCCTCCCAGGTTCAAGCGATTCTCCTGCTTCAGCCTCCCGAGTAGCTGGGATTACAGCACCCCCACCACCACGCCCGGCAATTTTTGTATTTTTAGTAGAGACAGGGTTTCGCCTCATTGGCCAGGCTGGTCTTGAACTCCTGACGTCAGGTGATCCACCTGCCTCGGTATCCCAAAGTGCTAGGATTACAGGTGTGAGCCACCGTACCTGGCCAAAACCACATGTTTTTGTATCATATGTACAGAATAAAAAAACCTAGAGAGACATAAAGTTTGATGGTCTTGAGACGGAATCTCGCTCTCTCATCTGGGCTGGAGTGCAGTGGGGTGATTTAGGCTCACTGCAACCTCACCTCCTGGGTTCAAGCCATTCTCCTGCCTCAGCCTCCCGAACAGCTGGGATTACAGGCATGCACCACCATGCCTGGCTAATTTCTGTATTTTTAGTAGAGACAGCGTTTTGCCATGTTAGCCAGGCTGGTCTCGAACTCCTGACCTCAGGTGATCCACCTGCCTCTGACTCCCAAAGTGCTGGTATTACAGGTGTGAGCCACCGTGCCCAGCCCAAAATGTTTTAAAATTATAGTGATGGTTGTACAACCCTGTAAATATACTAGAAACCATTAATTGTACACTTTATACAGGTGATTTTTAGTTAACTTTATTTCAATAGAGCTTTTAAAAAAACGCTTAGGAATAATTCCTACAATATTTATAGAAAAAAATGATACATTGTCAAGAATTTGTCACAAAATACTCCAGAGGAAGCAGAAAGAGAAGAGGGTATAGATAAAAGGTTAGATGTGAATTAGTAATTGTTCCTGAAACTAGGTGATAGGTACAGATGGGTTCATTACACCATTTCCTCAAAATCTGTGTATGTTTGAAATTTCCCATAATAACAAAGTAAAAATAGTCGGGCACAGTGGCTCATGCCTACAATCCCAGCACTTTGGGAGGCCAAGGCAGGAGGATCACTTACAGCCAGGAGTTTCGGGCCAGCCTGTGCAACATAATAAGTAAGACCCTGTCTCCACAAAATCAAAAAATTAGCTGGGCATGGTGGTACATGCCTGTAGTCCCAGCAACAAGGCTGAGGCAGGAGGATCACTCGAGCCCAGAAGGTTGAGGCTACAGTGAGCTATGATTACACCACTCAGTCCATCCTGTGCAATTAAGCGAGACTCTGTCTCAAAAAAAATAAAAATGAGAATATAAACTTAGGAAGCCCACAGTAAAGAAGTGAAAAGGTAAGAAAGTAAACCGGTACCTGGTAACTGTTACTGATTTTAATATGCTTCTAAATAGTGTCCTCGTTATTTTCCACTCACCTGAAAACCCTGGAGTTAAAGATGCCAGTTTTCTTGCCAATTTATCCTTCTCCAGGGTACTGTCCAGTTTTAGCGGTCGGAGATGAACTTTGAAAATAGAAGCTCTTCCTTTTATGTCTGGTGGTCCTTTAGAAATCATTTTTAAGGAAAAGAAAATCATATTGAAAAAGTCACACCTATACTCATGAGCACTGGACCTGCCCCAGCAAACATCATCTCACCAATAAAGATCTGCCTGTCGAAACGCCCCGGCCTAAGCAGCGCGGGGTCCAGGATATCTGGTCGATTGGTGCCGGCCAAAATGACGACATTTGTTGTTGTATTAAAACCTGAAAGATAACAAAAATGCAAACACTATTAAATGACAAGAGGCAGAAAGCAACAGTGCACCATCAGGAACATATGAGCACTGCAAATTCATAGCTACAGTAAACACATTTTCTATTCATTATCCAGTGTTTTTTGTTGTTTTTTTTTTTGAGACGGAGTTTCACTCCTGTTGTCCAGGCAGGAGTGCAATGGCGTGATCTCAGCTCACCGCAACCTCTGCTTCCCAGGTTCAAGCAATTCTCCTGCCTCAGCCTCCCGAGTAGCTGGGATTACAGGCATGCCCCACCACACCTGGCTAATTTTTGTATTTTTAGTAGAGATAGGGTTTCTCCATGTTGGTCAGGCTGATCTCGAACACCTGACCTCAGGTGAGCCACCCGCCTGGGCCTCCCAAAGTGCTGGGATTACAGGCGTGAACCACCGCCCCTGGCCTATCCAGTGTTTTTTAAGTTACAAACTTGCATTATTTTTTTACTATTCAGCTTGTCCTTGAAAATAATCATATATTAGACTTAAAAGTTTTACGAGTAAATCTCCTAAAGACAAATGACCAAATATTTAAATTTATTTAACTAGAAATTTAACAGATAATGTCAATTTTAAAAATGTCTTAAAATCAGATTAAATTGGCAAAGGATGTGTCTGACACCCTGGGCCACAGGACAACCAACTGCCTATCTGAAGGCAGAGATCAACCTCTACCTCCCACCTCTTCTCCACACTCAAGTGGCTCAGTGTTACTGCCCATTTCTCAACGTAAATGCCATGGTCCCAGGCCCTTCACCCTCAGGACCCTGGCATGGCAGCAGCTCCTGGGTGAATTTCCCTCAGATGTGGTGCTCCAATGTGAACGCAACAGGGCCTGACCATCGCGGGACAGAGGAGGATTTCTACCTCCTTATTCTGCCCCTATGCCTGGCTTCATCATTGAAGCCAGTTCAGTACTGGCACTGTGCTTCCCCTTTCTGCACAAACAACCAAGCACCCACATTTTTATCTTCCAGCAGGAAGAACACATGACATCCTGAGAAGTGGCTTTCCTAAATGAAATAAAAGCTGGCTAGCATGGAAAGACTGCTACTCTCTTAGTAAAAAAGTATTCAAAATTTGCTAAATTCACACTTGGTTAGGCTTAGATTTTCCTTATGCTTCAGAGATGGTGATGATTTAGAGAATGAGATGGTAATTCTTTTGTGACTCATTTCACCAGTTCTTCTCTTATTCAAACACCAGACACAAACAGCATGTTAACACCGATATTAAGTTATGCAGGCTGCCAGGAAAAAATATTTTGCTATTATTTGTATTAGTATAAAAGCACCTTTTAAAAGAGCTGTTTGTTTCAGGGAATGCTTTTTTTTTGTTTGTGATACTCAATATTGGAATAAGGACTCTCATTTTGGGGACATGAAAGGCATAAGAAAGTGCGGCTTAAACTCAGGAGGCTGAGGCAGGAGGATCGCTTGAACCCAGGGGTCAAAGGATGCAGTGAGCCGAAATCACACCACTCACTCCAGCCTGGACAACAGAGTCAGACTCCATCTCAAAAAAAAATACAAAAGTGCAGTTAAAGATACAAAAGCCTTGATCACTCACCATCCATCTCCACCAGCAGCTGGTTGAGTGTGTTCTCCTGCTCACTCTGCCCTCCAAAGTTGCCTCTTCCTCTCTTCCTTCCCACTGCATCGATTTCATCGATGAAGAGGATGCAAGGGGCATTCTTCCGAGCAAGGGCAAATAAGTCTCGGACCTTGGCAAAAACAGAAAGAGAGTCATCTGACCAGAGAATATTATGTATTCTCTGAATAAGAAATGAAATAAATCGGCCGGGCACAGTGGCTCATGCCTGTAATCCCAGCACTTTGGGAGGCCGAGGCTGGTGGATCACCTGAGGTCAGGAGTTCGATACCAGCCTGACCAACATGGAGAAACCCCATCTCTATTAAAAATACAAAATTAGGCAGGCGTGGTGGCGTGTGCCTGTGATCCCAGCTACTCAGGAGGCTGAGGCAGGAGAATCGCTTGAACCTGGGAGGCAGAGGTTGCAGTGAGCTGAGACTGAGCCATTGCACTCCTGCCTGGGCAACAAGAGCGAAATTCTGTCTCAAAAAAAAAAAAAAAAAAAAGAAAGAAATCTTCAGCTTCCCGTCCCATGTGCAGACAATCTTTTTGTGATACACACTGTAAGGTACATTTTTTTAAAGAGTTACAAGTAGCAAAGAAGCAGCAAATGAGGAGTAACCTGGGTAACCGACTTAAGGTGAGCAAATCTTTCTCAGATCCCATAAATTACTGTATATGTAATAAACACTGATAATATCTGCTATTTTTGTAACATCAACAAATTAACATTACATATATACCTACACAAAGACAACACAGTAGAGCTGTAAACTTTACATTCAGTTGAAAAGTTCAGACTTCTCTAGAGTTCACATTTCATGCCTAACACAGTTATTAACAGGCTGAGGCTACTAAGGAGTCTATGCAATCACACATACACAGTGAAGCCAAAGACCATCCAAGCCCATCAGCTCATCCCCAAAGAGGGGGTGACAGCCTTCATCTGCCACCCACCCCACCACAGACCATCCTGATAGCGCATACCCTCAGACAAACCTGCAGTCAGGAGGAGGAGGAAGAGCCACTCAGCGCCTCACCGTCAGTCACCTGCCCCTTCAAGGAGCATCAGAGACAACTCTCCACCTGCCCACTCCCACCCCCCACCCCCACTTCACTGGACAGAAGTCCAGGTCTTCCTGCCTGGATTTCTGGATGTTCATTCCTACACTGCTCTGAACACATCCCCTAAAATAACTGGTATCCTTCTCCAGCCTCCCCTCTGAATTCCAGATCTGTGACCTACAGACCCACACCTTCAAAGTACATCCATCCCATCCCGGCATGAACAGGAACTCAGCCATTCCAGCAAGCCTTAAGCAGGAGTCTGCATCTTCCCCTACAGGCTAACTGGAGCTGGGGTCCATCTCACACCCCACTGCTGCTGCCAAAATAACTGCTGGAAAAGCCCCTGCTTGCTGAGGCTCAGGCCTCGTGGCAGGCACTCCACCCCACTGTGCCATGGGTCTCCCCCAGCCTGACTGCCACTAGGCACGATGTCCTCAGTGATTTCCATCCATGTGGCTCTCGGTCTCTCAGTTCCCTGACCACCCCTTCATTCACCTTTTACTTCACTCTGACAAGACCAGCACTGCCAAGGTTGCCTTTTAAACCACCATCTTCAAGTCATCTACTCTCTGAGCACCCCCTCCTATCATCTGGACCCACAGACACACTCAGGTATCTCACGCCAACTCTTTACCACTTCTCAGCTCTGCAACCCACCAGGCCCACCCTTCCCCACCATCCCCCACAGCTCCTCTCCTGTCTTCAATTTCCCCCCATCCACTTTATATCTCATGGCCCATCATCATTAACACCCAACTCCCCCTCATTCCCTATTTTTCTATGACTTATCCGCACAACAACAGCAAAGTGTGAAATAGATGTGAAGGTGAGGCCGGACAAGGTGGCTCATGCCTGTAATCCCAGCACTTTAGGAGGGCAAGGCAGGGGGTGCATCACCTGAAGTGAGGAGTTCAATACCAGCCTGGCCAACATAGTGAAACCCCATCTCTACTAAAAATACAAAAATTAGCTGGGCATGGTGGTGGGCGCCTGCAATCCCAGCTACTAGGGAGGCTGAGGCAGAATCACTTGAACCCGGGAGGCAGAGGTTATGCCACTGCACTCCAGCCTGGGCGACAGAGCAAGACTCCATCTCAAAAAAAAAAAAAAAAAAAAAAAAAAAAGAACTCTTACAATTCAACAACCAAAAAAACCCAATTAAAAAATGAGCAAAGGCTCTGAATAGACAACTCTCCAAGGAAGATAAACAAATATACAAATGGCCAATAAGCACATACAAGATGTTCAACATCACTCCTCATCATGGAAATGCAAATCAAAACCACAAGATACTACATCACACCCACTAAGGTGGCTATCATCAAAGTGTTGATAAGGGCGGGGAAACATCAGAACCCCTTACACATTGCTGGTAGGGATGGAAAATGGGCAAGTAGTTTGGAAAACAGTCTGGTGTTTCCTTAAAATGTTAAACATGGAGTTACCATTCGAAAACATTATGTTAAGTGAAAGAAATCAGGCATAAAAAAACCACATATTGTATAATTTCATTTACATAGAATGTCTGTACTAGGAAATTCCTTTGGGTAGTTTGCTTAGGACTCCCGATTTACATATTTTTTTTTTTTTTTGAGACGAGTCTCACTCTGTCACCCAGGCTGGAGTGCAGTGGTGTGATCTCAGCTCACTGCAAGCTCCGCCTCCCAGGTTCACGCCATTCTCCTGCCTCAGCCTCCCGAGTAGCTGGTACTACAGGCGCCCACCACCACGCACGGCTAATTTTGGTTTTGTATTTTTAGTAGAGATGGTGTTTTACCATGTTAGCCAGGATGGTCTCGATCTCCAGACCTCCTGATCCGCCTGCCTCGGCCTCCCAAAGTGCTGGGATTACAAGTGTGAGCCACCACGCCCGGCCACGATTTCTTCTTGATGTAATGGAAATGTTGTAAAACTGATTGTGGTGATGGCTGCACAAATCTGTGAATTACTAAAAGCTACTGAATTGTATACTTTACAGGGATCAATTGTTTGGTATGTCAATTATATCTCAATAAATGTTGTCACCAAAAAAAAAAAAAAAAAATCCACAAATAAAGCAAATTTTTTTTTTTTTTTTTTTTGAGACAGCGTCTCACTCTGTTGCCCAGGCTGGAACGCAGTGGTGTGATCTTGGTTCACTGCAACTTCTGCCGCCTGGGTTCAAGAGATTCTCCTGCCTCAGCCTCCGAAATAGCTGGGATTATAGGCATGCACGACCACGCCTGGCTAATTTTTCTATTTTTAGTAGAGACAGGGTTTCGCCATGTTGGCCAGGCTGGTCTCGAACTCCTGACTTCAAGCGTTCCACCCACTTCAGCCTTCCAAAGTGCTGGAATTACAGGCATGAGCCACCGCGCACAGCCGTCAATTCTTTAAATTGGTCTACTATGGGTAGCAGACTGCAGTCCTAGCTGGTGCGAGGGAAGGTGGGGTGGAAGTCACAGGCCTTGCTGAAGTCTTAGGCCTGGAGGAGAGCTCAGGCCAGGGACTGGTGAGAGGTCACTCTAGCACTCTAGGCGGAAGGGCCATCTCTAGCAAGTGCCCCCATCTGTGGTGAGGTGGTGGGTGTAAGGAAGCTGTACCATCCGAACAGAATGAGACTCACTCTAGCAGGGCCCACACCAACGAACATCTCCAAAAACTCAGATCCACTAACGGTGATGAAGGGGACATTGGCTTCTCCGGCTGTGGCCTTAGCTAGCAGCGTCTTCCCAGTGCCTGGAGGACCAGTGAGAATGGCACCCTTCAGATACGAAAAAAGAAATTACATTTAATGAGAATTCCAGAAAAGTAAATTGTGTATCTGCAAATAATTACAAGATATAACTCTGTCTCTAAATCTTATTGATATATATTAAATATTACTTAAACATCTGAGCTATGGTAGAACATTTTTATATTAGTAAGAATAAAAAGATTATCAAAAATAATTTTGTTTCAAAAAATTTGGTAAGAATGTGAAATTTAAAATATTTCCTTTTTTTCCTAGGGCTGATTTTTAGACCTTTAGTCTAACAGTATGTAAAGGGTGACTTAGGCTAGGAATATACTAATAAATCTGCTAAGGTTTACTTAAATAATTTAAGAAGACACCAACACCACACTCCTGATTTATGTAATTCTTTTACTCTTTACAAGTAAAATTGGTTTCTGAGCTCAAATAATTAATAAACCCAACTTCTGACTTCTACTTTCATGTACAAATCAGTACATTTTTAGCATGGTTGGACATGCAACTTAAAACCTAACTGTGAATTTGTTTTTATTTCCACTGACTACCCACAAACAGTATCCTCTCTTATTTATAGACATACTACCACACTACCATATCCAAATACTGTAAGGAGGTAGATAATATGGTCAAATGATATTTTTTCTAGGCATTGTAATAAAACCTTAAGGTATTTTTTAAATTTTGCTTATTTTCTTCTTTAAAAGTTTCACAAATGAAGTAGAAATCTAACGACCAATGATGAACTTAACTACAAAGAAAGACGTGTTTGCTCAAACAATACACTTTTTTTTTTTTGAGATAGAGTTTCACTCTTGTCCAGGCTGGAGTGCAATGGCACGATCTCGGCTCACTGCAACCTCCATCTCCCAGGTTGAAGCGATTCTCCTGCCTCAGCCTCTTGAGCAGCTGGGATTACAGGCGCACAACACCATGCCCAGCTAATTTTTTGTATTTTTAGTAGAGACAGGGATTCACCATGTTGGCCAGGCTGGTCTCGAACTCCTGACCTCAGGTGATCCACCCACCTCAGCCTCCCAAAGTGCTGGGATTACAGGAGTGAGCCACTGCGCCTGGCCCTACACAACTATTATATTAAGTTGTAGAGACAACTAGGTGTAATGCAAATGGGTACTAAGTAACAGTAACTTATAAATTCATAAAATATGACTTTTTATCTATAGAAGAAAGACATAAAAATCAAGGAAATAATGATTATCTTTCAAAGGATTCCTTTAAAGTAAAATTTATTCATGGACTTTTAAAAGAATTATACCTTTTTATTCATTTACTTAATAGCTGATCCATTTAACAAATATGAAGTTAATGTTCCACGCCTAGCCCTAGGGGCACCAAGCCCTGTAGAGTACAGCCCACCACTAGCACAGTGGGCAAGAGCATATTTGCTGGAAAGGGGAAGGTGATGGTGAGTGCTGTGTCCTCTCCACTGGATCCTGTGCCATGAACCTCAGTGCCAGCACAGGTGTCCTGTCCACATACATCCCTCGAAGGGACACTGGGTGACAGCAGAGTGTGACACTGTCAGTGAGCTACAGCGGGCCTACAGTTGCTGAGAGATAGGGCATCTAAATCAGATTGGAGGGAGAGGGAAGACGAATCAAGAAAATCTTCCAAGAGGAGGTAACATAGATATTTTCAGGAATACATACACTATACAAGACACATGCACACAGAACTGACCCAAAACGATCCTCGAGTTGGGCAGAGGCTAGCCTAGTAAGCTGAGAAAGAGGAAGGACAGAAAAACAGCTATCTATAATAAGTAATCAAACTTCATAGAATTATAACTTCAGAGATCAAGAAACACTTCGAAAAGTTAATCTAAAAGTTCATTTTACCTTTGGGATTTTTGCTCCTAGGTCTTGATACTGCTTTGGGTTTTTCAAGAAATTCACAAATTCCATGATCTCTAGCTTGGCCTCCTCACAGCCAGCCACATCTTTGAACTTCACATCAATTTCATCCTTTAAGACCTTGGCAGTGGTTTCTCCGACACTGAAGAGTCCGCCCATCCCTCGGCCTGTCCGGCCAATGCCAGCAGGCCCTCTTCTGATGGTGTAGAGCAAGAAGGCGATGATGAGCACCGTAGGCAGCATGCTCAGCAGAAAAGAGCTAGGGACACACAGCGCAACACGGGTTAGGACTGGCTGCTCACCTCCAGCTTTCACATGTGGTGCAAGATATCAATATAAATATATATAGCTACACCAAGGTATACCTTCTGCACTTAATACAAAGGAGGGTAACTTGCAAGTGTTCTTCAAAGGCAACAGAATTCCCAAATAAGCTCCATGGCAACCAACTCTTTGAAATAAATGGAGCATCTGCCCAGACTTTAAGTGGGGTTACTAACATGGTCTTATTAAAGACAACCCCCAAAGAAGAAGTTCTGATGAGAGAAGAATCACCTAAAAATCCTGGAAAACTGTGAAATGTAAACATAAATGATAGTTCAAAGATGGGAATGGCACTCTTTGATACAAAGGGGTTCTTTATGCTAAAATCCTACCAAAGGTCAATGCATTGAATGTTAATACCCTAAACCACTGCTTAATCAAGATAAGTATAAATGTGTACAAAAGGAATGAATCAAAAATAAAAATAAAAATAAAGATAAAGATAAAAAGCCAGGTGTGGTGGCTCACAACTGTAATCCCAGCACTTTGGGAGGCGGAGGCAGGTGGATTACCTGAAGTCAGGAGTTCGAGACCAGCCTGACCAACATGGTGAATCCCTGCCTCTACTAGAAATATAAAAATTAGCTGGGCATGGTGGTGGAAGCCTATAATCCCAGCTACTCTGGAGACTGAGGCAGGAGAATCACGTGAACTGGGGTGGGGACAAAGGTTGCAGTGAGTCAAGATCATACGACTGCACTCCAGCCTGGGCGACAAAGCGAAACCCCATCTCAAAAAAAAAAAGAAAATGAATGAGTCATGCAAAAACTAGTGAGTTACTAATAGTTTTTTAAAAATCTGGCCAAACTGAGAAAGGCCTGTTTGAGAATATAATGTGTAGCCCTGCACCCAGGGACAGAACACAGTGAACCACAGGCAGCACAGTCAACAGTCTACAAAATATTATATTTGAGATTACCCATCACTTTCAGCAATGTAGACAACAGGCACCCGATTTTCTCCTTCTATGCCCAATTCCTGCTGTAAAGTTTCCAGATTCCGTTCAAAGGTGTCCACACTGCCAATATTAAACCAAACGTATTGCTATAAAAACAAAAAAACAAATATCCTAAGAATATAGTGAAACTAAAAGGTTCAATTCACTAAACGGTTCAACTTTTTAAGAATTTTCCAGAAATACTGAAAATTTATAAATTAAAGAAAAAACAATAATAAAAGACTGGCTTTAATAATGTGGTGATTAAACGTCACTCCTTGAGAACACTTGGCAATTCTTGGCAAATAAGCATTTCTTTAGCAGCAATATCTCAGTGGCTCTAAAATTATAAACTCAAAAAACAGAATGAAAAACCTATTTGAAAACGTAATCCTTTTTAAAATAAATATGCATTATTTCCCTCTTCATCTATTTCCTAGGTATTTTAGCTCCCTATTCCCAAATTTAAAACTACTGTGAAACAGGGATAAGAGCTAAAGTTTACTGGGCATGTACTAAGTACCAGGCATTGTTCTGGACCCTTTAGATGCATTAGTTCATTCAATCCTGAGGACCATCCTAAGAAGCAGGTGCCATCACTGGGGGTGATGTTCAAAATCCGAACACCGCACCCCCACTGTGCAACTGGAACAGATGTGCCTTGCTGTGCCAGGCACTCCCTCTTTATTCTCTAGAGCTGCAGAGACCCAGAGGGCCCAGCACAGGGGCACCTCAGGGGCCAGGTCAAGGCTATTCTACCAACCAGCACATAATTATTTCTTATTGTACTCGTGCCTACTGACTGAATATGAGCCCTGACTCCTGTTCCCATTCTACAGATAACAAAACTTGCTCATGGTCACACATGAAATAAGAGGCTGGGATCTGAACCCAGTCTGGCTCCTGAACCAGTGTCCTAACCACAATGTCACACTGCCTTTACACAACCATGAGGACACTGATTTTAATAGCTCACATTTATGGAGTTTACTAGCTAGAAGACCCCATTTCAAGCACTGTGCATGTATTAACTCCATTTTATAGTACAAAAAAACTTTGTTTCTCCTCTAACCTGCAATCATCTTTTTTTAAAAAAGTATTTTTTAAATCAAAACAGTAAGTCTATGATATAAAACTCATTAGAGAGGCTGGGCACAGTGGCCAGTAATCCCAGCACTTTGGGAAGCCCAGGTGGCAGATCACCTGAAGTGAGGAGTTTGAGACCAGCCTGGCCACCATGGTCTCAAACTGTCTCTACTAAAACTACAAAAATTAGCTAGGCATGGTGGCACCCACCTATAGGCCCAGCTACTTGGGAGGCATGAACCTGGGAGGCACAGGTTGCAGTGAGCCAAGATTGTGCCACTGCATTCCAGTCTAGGCAACAGAGCGAGACTCCATTTCAAAACAAAAAACAAGGCCAGGTGCAGTGGCTCACGCCTGTAATTCCAACACTTTGGGAGGCCAAGGTGGGTGGATCACAAGGTCAGGAGTTCAAGACAAGCCTGGTCAAGATGGTGAAACCCCGTCTCTACTAAAAATACAAAAAATTAGCCAGGCATGGTGGCAGGCACCAGCAATCCCAGCTTCTTGGGAGGCTGAGGCAGAGAACTTCTTGAACCTGGGAGGCGGAAGTTGCAGTGAGCCAAGATCACGCCACTGCACTCCAGCCTGGGCGACAAAGTCAGACTCCGTCTCAAAAAACAAACAAAAAAACAAAACCTCATAGAGAGCAACAAGTCATCGCATATCCTTCCAACCAGTGTTACTGAGTGAGGAACATTACTTTGGTATTTCTCTCCAAGTATCTAAAAATAAAAGATGAAGAGTAAGTTTTATATTATATAACAACATAACAGTATTTGGTAAATTATTCACCAACAAAGATACAAAATTCACATGGTTACAAAGCCCCAAAACCTGCTCAGAATAGATTAACCACAGAGGATGGAACATTCCCCAACTCAGCCCCTGTTATCAACTGGGCAATGGGCCAAACGCCTGGCTCCTATCACAGAAGCAGTGTGAACCCAGGACCAGCAGCATAGTGCCACCCAGCAGCATGTTAGAAATGCAGATTCTCAGAACACAACCTAGATAAGAACCTCTGCGGGGATGGGGTCCCAGGACTCAAGTTTTAATAGCTTTCTAGACAATTTTTATGCACACTAAAATTTGAAAACCACGACTGACTCACCCTATCTCATTTAAGCATTAAGCCCTTCTCTACTGTCACAGAGAAGGTAAGCCATCTACTAGTCAAGAGTAGAACTGATGTAAGGCTAAAGGCTGTGTGTGTGCAGCACTGCACAGTGATTAATACTGCTGCTCCATTCACAGCAAGACACTGAAAATCTGTTTCTGAAAGCTCAAAACAAGAAGTCTTTAGTAAGCAGGTAATATACATTTGCTGTAAAAACTTGGGATATGCACATACAGAAAACAAAGACATCCATAACCCCAACATTCAGACACAAACAACATCAGCATTTCAGGCCTGTCCCTCAAGACTGTATAATGCCACCTTTACGATCTTGAAATACAATTTTGAAAAGAAATCAATATAAACCTTAACTGTACTATAAAAGAGAAATACAAAGAAAGCACTTTATATACAATGGTATGAATTTCAACACATAAATGCTTGTGCATGCCAACACTGGAAAACAAGTTCCCGCCAATGTCAAAATCACCCCTAGGGACGGCACTGCCCCCAAGGACAACTGCTCAGCCGGAAACAGAACAGGGAACAAGGATTCCCTGTTAACCCTGTGCCTGGCATGGGCCGCTGGGCTATTTCTCATTTTTTGCTACGTATAGACAATGTGTGAGAGGGCATCCTTGCAGAGACATCCCACACACATCCCTACTTTCTCCCTGGGCTTCCCTCCTAGAAGCAGAGGGATGGGTGTGTGTGTGCTTCCCACAGTGCTGGAACACACGTTGCCTACCGGCCTCATGAGAAAGTGCCAACTTAATTCCCAGCACTAAAGTCTGAGGATAAAGCACGGTTATTAATAGGCATTGCATCATTAGGTAGAGGGAATGGGAAATCAAGACCATTAAAATACCTTCCCAAACACAGGGCAACACCAGAGCCCTATGACTTTACAGACATTCTGCTATTTGCTGACATGCTATTAAACAGAGAGATATGGTCACCATCACTTCTAGTTGTCCTTAAATGTTGCCCTGTCCAGGCGGGATGGCTAGAAAATGGTTAAACACAATTATCCTAAGGGAGCCTGGCAAGTCCTGGGAGCCTCAGCTTCACCTCTCTCCCCTCCCCTCCAGAATTCCCTCAATGCATTCAGCTTGCTCTGGGGTCTCTGGAAGTATACTCCAGACTGGTTGGAGAGGAAATACAAATTATTTTTAAAATAGGAAATCAAATGGAAATTAAAACAATATAATATCACAAAATGGTTGGGAGATGGTGGGGATGCTTTTAAACTAATTTGATAAAAGCTGTCTCAAAACATAGGCAATTGAGATTTTAATTTTTTTTCCTAATCAAATAACTACTTCTCAGTCTTGAAAAGTCACAGACTATTCTGGAATACTGAAAACTGGGATTTCACTCACTGTCTTCTAAATGTAGTCAAAATGATTATCAGAAACAAAACAAAACCATGACCCAATCCCTATATCAATAATCCATACACAACATTCCCATTTCCACTGATGTTAGTAAGATCACCCCTGCCACACTGCCCAGTTCTGATATATCTGGTGCATATAACTCCTAGAGTATGAGGCCGGTTTTCCTTTCAGCTTTAAATCTGAAAAAGTTAATTTACAACTAATTCACATCAATTAATAAAATGATTTACCCCATCAACAGGAGTTTTTCCTGGTGTAAAGGTCACTCGAACAAAACGCTTGTTGACGACTTCCAGTCTGTCTACCTAGAATTTTAAAAATAAATTCACACATAAATTCACAGAAAATACTTGAGATACTCTTTTAAGCTCATTTAAAATGCATATGATGTTTCAGCCATACAAGGAAAGAATAAAGAATCAGATAAAGATGCCCCCATGTTCCCCCCTATAATTCTGCGGAAGCTCCCAGGCACATCCCCTCCCAAAGGGGGCTATGCTCTCATTTAGGGGCTGCATTGCCCAAACCACATCCTTACACTTGCACTACACATGAAGGTAACCCTACACGATATGCACATTCCCTTCTGCCTGTTTTTAACTTTAAAAATGGTCTTGTTTTATATATAAGTATTCTTCTACAACTTTCTTTTTCCCTCCAACATTGCATTTGTGAGGTTTACGCAAGCTGACACTTCCGTGCTGCAGGGTACGCCATGCTATGACCACACCCAAGATACTGATCCATCCTCCTGTTAACAGACAGCTAGGCTGTTACACATTTCTCACAAGCAATGCTGTTACGAACATTCCCATATCTACCTTTGTGGGCATATCTTAAAAAACTTCTCCAGGAAACACACCTGTAGATAGACACACTAAGGCTGTGTTGCAGGGTATACGTACCTTCGACTTTACTAGATATTGCCAAATTGCTCTCCAAAATGGCTCCCCAATTCACACTGCCATGAGCAAAACATTATTATTGCTCTATAGGACATAGCCTATCGCTCTATAGGACATACCAACATTTGGTAGTATAAGACTTTTTAATTTTTGTCACTCTATAAATATAAAACAGTTTAAGCCTTTTTTTAAATTGAATCACCTAATCATATAGGATCCTTTTTTTATTTGTTTTTAGACAGGATTTCACTCAGGCTGGAGTGCAGTGGTGCAATCATAGCTCACTGCAGCCTCAACTTCTCTGGGCACAAGAGATCCTCCCACCTCAGCTTCCTGAGTAGCTGGGACTAAGAGTCCAAGCCACCACAAATGGCCAATTTTTTTACATTTCTTTGTAGAGATGGGGTCTCCCTACATTCCCCAGGCTGGTCTCGAACTCCTAGATTCAAGTGATCCTCCCACCTCAGCCTCCCAAAGTGCACAGATTACAGGTGTGAGCCACCACGGCCAGCCTACATAGGATTCTTAGTAACACTGTTAAACACCACATCCCAAGGACTGTAACTGGTTTAGGAGCATGAGCACTCTGGGATGTGCTTATTTCTAACTGCTTGCTTTGTCAGCAAGTCTGGAAGGCAAGAATGACAAACAAAAAGCAAAGGAGCCCCAGAGCAATCCCAGAGGGGCTGGAATCGGGGAGCAACTGTTCTTAAAGGCAGTCTCTGTCAGAGAGGAATGACTGGCACTGCTCCACCCCACAGATACCTGCTGGGGAGAGAGCAGACTAATGCCAAAGAGCCAGAGGGTCAGGAGGAGCTGCAGCTATGGAGAAGCCACCTCGAGGACCTGCCATCCCAATCAGAAGGATGGCTGCAGCCCAGTCCACACGCAATGACCACTGCTTCTGAGCAGCTTCTGAGTGGGAGTCCCCACTACATCTGAGAATTACACATATAAGATCTTCACTTTCATAAGATAAACATGTTTCAAAAATCCAACTAGATAAAAGGACTCTGGAAGATGGTGGCATAAGGAAGCACCAGGAACCCATCTCTCTACGCACAGGACAATGGTACAGGCAGGATCTGTCCAATGTAAACATTTTGGAATTCTGGAGTCCACTGAAGGTTTGCAACTTCCAGGGGAAACATAAACTGAAGTTAATCTCAGTCACTTCAGCTCTTAGCACAGTAGCAGCTGCTCATTTGAGTAGATAACCATTTCTTACATCCTTACCTTCCTGTACAACCTTTAGAACGAATTCAAATTCTTTACACTACCTCAGTAAGTATTCATGTCGTCTTACTTTATCCATTTCATGGATGAAAACCCAAGTATTAAGAGGTTAAGGGGTTTCCCCAAGGCTACACAGCAGGCCTAATTCTGGTGTCTATCACTATACTGCATCAGTGCTTTTTTTTTTTTTTTTTTTTGAGATGGAGTCTCACTCTGTCGCCCAGGCTGGAGTGCAGTGGTGCAATCTCGGCTCACTGCAAGCTCCGCCTCCCGGGTTCACGCCATTCTCCTGCCTCAGCCTCCCGAGTAGCTGGGACTACAGGCACGTGCCACCACACCCGGCTAATTTTTTGTATTTTTCAGTAGATTCGGGGGTTTCACCATGTTAGCCAGGATGGTCTCGATCTCCTGACCTCGTGATTCACCCGCCTCGGCCTCCCAAAGTGCTGGGATTACAGGCGTGACCCACTACGCCCGGCCACTGCATCAATTCTAAGACACACATTTTTCATATTTTAACATCAGAAATGGAGATCCATTTTACAACTGATGGCATGTTATAATTTCATCAGCATCTTATTAGATTTGTCTTAGCAACTTACAAAACACCATGTGTCTTACAATCAATAGCATCTTAAATATGCTGAAATATGGTTTTACTTATTTCCCATTGGTTGTGGTGAATATAGTCACACATGGGCAAGCCCAGCAGACAGTAACAAAGGCTGCTCCACAGACAGAGAAATGGCAGGGACCACGCACCCAGCTGGCCCTCCCTTAGAGCCCCACCTGCTCTGACAACACACACTGATTAGCTGCCACGCCCACAGGTGACTAAACGTAGTAAAGACCCACAGAGGGCCCAAAGAGGCTGGCACACAACAGCACAAAGCAGGGGCAGACGCTGGCACATGACAGCACAGAGCAGGGGCAGAGGCTGGCACATGACAGCACAGAGCAGGGGCAGCTGAGGGCACGTGAGAAAAGGGCGCAAGCAGAGGACTGCCAAGACCATGGTCAGAAGCAGTGGTTCCAAAACCCAGTTCTGGGAGGTAGTGAAATAAAAGAATTTGGGGGTAAATGTGAGGACACCAGGTCAAAACACGGGTTCTCTAGTTGCAGTACTTCTCAGCATTAGAAAAATCTGAGTGAAAATAACAATTTTACAATGGACGAGCCAGGTTAACCTGCTGACTGTCACTTCTTTGGTCTAATCTGATGAATTTCACCTTTGAACCACAACAGCCACCAATCCCATAAAATACTTACTACTCCTTTTGAAAGATAGTTATTGACAAAGTCCTTCCAAGTGATTTCTCTCCCGGATCTCTTGAGCAGCAAGTAAAACATGACTCCACCCCAGAACAGAGCAGTCCAGAGGAAGAACATCCTGAAATCCTTGTCGTCCCATGGAATGTCACCCTGGGCAGAGAGGGGGACAGCTTCTGTGAAGAATGAAATTCCACAATACGATCTATGCTCTGTGAGACACAAATCCCTCCAACACTACACTAATGCCTCCCAACCTTCTCTGGGCCACCATCATAACCTCAAAATTCACACAATGTATAGCATCAAACCTTCTGAAACCTGGACCACCAGTGAGAATCATCTTTCTTGCCACCTCGTTTTCCACCGCCACCACCTCCTCCTCCAGAAGAGCGTGTGGTAGCAGCTGGCTTTGATTCTGTTCATAAACAAAGAGCACACATAGAAGCACGGCAAGGTTTTAGCTCTCTCAGCAATGTCTTCATGTATACGGTTTAATAAAACACTCATTGCAGAATACACTGTGGCAACTGATCAGTTACTAAGTGAAGCACTATGAGAAAGAATACAAATACAAAGCTTACCAATCAGGGAGGCTCCCAAGGGCTATACTTGCATCATCTCATGAAATATGCACAATAACCCAATAACCCAAGAAATTATAGGACTGTTATACCCTTCACAGAGGGAGAAAGTATAGCTTAAGTAACTTGTTGGATGGGTGGCAGTGTTAGGGGACAGTGAATAAGTCACAGAGTTGGGATGCAAATTGCTCAGTCCCCACTCAAAGTTTAAAGTGTGTTCTGGCCACGCACGGTGGCTCATGCCTGTAATACCGGAATTTTGGGGGGCCAAAGCAGGAGAATCCCTTGAGCCCAGGAGTTCAAGACCAGACTGGGCAACAAAGCAAGACCCTGCCTCTGGCCGGGCGCGGTGGTTCACGCCTGTAATCCCAGCACTTTGGGAGGCCAAGGTGGGCGGATCACCTGAGGTCGGGAGTTTGAGACCAGCCTGATCAACATGGAGAAACCCTGTCTCTACTAAAAATACAAAATTAGCTGGGCATGGTGGTGCATGCCTGTAATCCCAGCTACTAGGGAGGCTGAGGCAGGAGAATCACTTGAACCTGGGAGGCAGAAGTTGTGGTGAGCCAAGATCATGCCATTGCACTCCAGCCTGGGCAACAAGCGTGAAACTCCGTCTCAAAAAAAAATAAAAAATAAAATAAAAATTAGCCAGGCATCGTAGTGTGCACCTGTGGTCCCAGCTACACAGGAGGCTGAGGCAGGAGAATCGCTTGAGTCCTAGAGTTTGAACCTGTAGTGAGCTGTGATTGTACCACTGCACTCCAGCCTGGGCAACAGGAAGACCCTATCTCAAAAACAACAGCAACAACAAAACAAAACAAAAGTAAGTACTCCCTTTCCCACTCCCACAAAGTATACATTGTTAACACTTTCTTGTGCAGGAAAGCCCATGGTTTTGACAAATGGCTAAAAAAACACACCCACAGTCGGTATTCAGCTGGCATCTTTGCTTTGTAGGGAAATGTATGTAAGGAAAACTGTAAATCAGTCCTTGTTGTTGTTGTTTTAGACGGAGTCTCACTCTGTCTCCCAGACTGGAGTACAATGGCGTGATCTCAGCTCACTGCAACCTCTGCCTCCCAGGCTGGAGTACAATGGCGTGATCTCAGCTCACTGCAACCTCTGCCTTCCAGGTTCAAGCGAATCTCATGCCTCAGCCTCCCGAGTAGCTGGGATTACAGGAGCACGCCACCATGCCCAGCTAATTTTTGTATTTTTAGTAGAGATGGGGTTTCACCATGTTGGCCAGGCTGGTCTTCAACTCCTGACCTCAGCTGATGCACCCGCTTCGGCCTCCCAAAGTGCTGGGATTACAGGCGTTGAGCCACCGCACCCGGCCCGAATACATTTCTAATGTCTTCAGTGACCATGAAGCAACCCCTCTAGTGTAGCAGGATGGGAGGCTACAGGCACCCGGTCATCCTCAGTGGCTATGCAACATGTGGCTTCATGACACATTCACCCCGCTATGCTGCATACGAGGGGCTTCTGCACCTCTGTCTCGAGT
This sequence comes from Pan paniscus, assembly GCF_029289425.2. Classification (NCBI taxonomy): domain Eukaryota; kingdom Metazoa; phylum Chordata; class Mammalia; order Primates; family Hominidae; genus Pan; species Pan paniscus. The sequence goes on along the minus strand of NC_073266.2, from coordinate 25,677,208 downwards.
GGAGTCTGAGACAGGTATGATATGCACAAGCCTCAGCCCCCACAATGAGGCCCAGGACTGAAAAACACGCAGTAAGCACACCACTAAAGCTGTGCAACACTCCAAACCACTCAGGGAGAAAGGAATGTCCACACAAAAGCAACCCAAAAGCTTGTATGGGTTATCATTACTCGGCCCCTACACCAAGACTCAAAGACCACCTAGCATGCACTGGGAGAACTGTAGGTACTGCTCCAATCTAGAGCCCCGGGGCTGTCACCAGCCCACACCAGCACTTCTCCCTCCCCATGTCCCCTGGCTCTTACTCCTTTGCATTCTTTGGGCATATATTTGTCTGTCCAACTAGATGACAAGTACATTTAAAAACATGGACTCCTCAAGGCCAGGTGCAGTGGTCAAGCCTGTAATCCTAGCACTTTGGGAGGCAGAGGCGGGGGGATCACATGAGGTCAGGAGTTCAACACCAGCTTGGCCAACATGGTGAAACCTCATCTCTTAAAACTTAGCTAGGCATGGTGGCGCATGCCTATAATCCCAGCTACTGTGGAGGCTGAGGCAGGAGAATCACTTGAACCCAAGAGGCAGAGGTTGAAGTGAGATCGTGCCACTGCACTCCAGCCTGGGCGACAGAGACCCTTCCTCAAAAAAAAAAAAAAAAAAAAAAAAGAAACTGAATTACAGTTTTCTTTACATTTCCCTAAAAAAGCAAGGATGGGCCGGGCATGGTGGCTCACGCCTGTAGTAATCCCAGCACTTTGGGAGGCCGAGGCAGGCGGATCACAAGGCCAGGAGATGGAGACCATCCTGGCTAACACAGCGAAACCCCGTCTCTACTAAAAATACGAAAAAAAAAATTAGCCGGGCGCGGTGGCGGGCGCCTTTAGTCCCAGCTAACTCAGGAGGCTGAGGCAGGAAAATGGTGCGAACCCAAGAGGCGGAGCTTGCAGTGAGCCAAGATCATGCCACTGCACTCCAGCCTGGACAACAGAGCTAGACTCTGTCTCAAAAAAAAAAAAAAAAAAAAAAAAACCAAGGAAGTCAGTCAAAATGGGCACAGGAGGCCCACTCAGTCCCCCAGCCACCGTGCTCTAAGAAAGTCTCTCCGAATCCCTAAGGTGAGGTAATGCTCTGAGGAGCAATTTTTAAAACACTGCCCTAAACACAATATGTATCAAATAAATTGCATGTATTAGATTTCTAAGATTTTTCTCAATGTTTTAAATTATGTGCCAGATATCTACCAAATATGCTTAGTTTGACCAGACAATACCTCTAAGGTAGCCTTAAATTACTTCAATTTGCAAAATGACAGAAAAATATCAACAGAAAATTAAGGTGAAATGTAACATAAGGTCTCTAGAATTTTATATGTACTTGCAACCTACAGCTTCACAAGTGACTTACTATAACTTTCCTTCTTTGTTTTTTTTTTTTTTTTTTTTTTTTGGAGACAGGGTCTCTCTGTTGCCCAGGCTGGAGTGCAGTGGCACAATCACAGCTCACTGCTGGGCTCAGGTGATTCTCCCACCTCAGCCTCCCAGGTAGCTGGGACTACAGGTGTGCACCACCATGTCTAACTAATTTTTTGTATTTTTAGTAGGGACAGAGTTTCACCACATTGCTCAGGCTGGTCTCAACCTCCTGGGCTCAAGTGATCCACCTGCCTAGGACTCCCAAAAGGCTGGGATTACAGGCGTGAGACACTGTGCCCGGCCTGATAACTCTTTTCTTTGTTCAGTGGAAACTACCACCATTATACATGAGGGGAAAACACAAAATTCAAATATAATATTGTCAAAAGGTACCTTTTTTCTCTCCCATAACTTCTTTAGGTTCACTAGCTTTTTTTCCATTTTTTCCATTAGGAAAGTATTTTTCAAATCCTGTTAGAAAAAGAAAAAAAATACTTATCTTCAAACTAAAATTCATCAGGTTTGTGTTCATTTTGTTTTCAAAGCAGCTGATGCATCATTGAAAAGCACAAGCTGGCCAGGCGCAATGGCTCATGCCTGTAATCCCAGCACTTTGGGAGGCTGAGGTGGGCAGATCACCTGAGGTCAGGAGTTCAAGACCAGCCTGCCCAACATGGCGAAACTCCGACTCTACTAAAAGTACAAAAAATTGGCTGGGTGTGGTGGCGGGTGCCTGTAATCCCAGCTACTCGGGAGGCTGAGGCAGGAGAATCGCTTGAACCCAGAAGGCGGAGGTTGCAGTAAGCCAAGATCGCACCAGTGCACTCCAACCTGGGTGACAAGAGCCAAACTCAGTCTCCAAAAAAAAAAAAAAAAAAAAAAAAAAAGCACAAGCTAAAAGCATAACATTTCTTGTGTACAAGTACATCAAAGTCTATAGTTCACAACCCAGAAGTGTTAAAGGAAAAAGCCTCCTTTTTGCATATCAATTTCATTATCTACAAATGTGTTACATTTGAAGATGACATATCTTCATCGCTGTAATCAGACATAAGTTGGAGGCAGGGGAATGGGTTACAGAAGGAGACAAAAGGCCCAACCTAAGAATGTAGAACACTACAGCCACACCTAAGCATTTACCTTTTGGGGGTCGAGAACAGAATCTTTGATAAGCAGCAATTACATCTGTCAAAAGAGAATTTCTGCTGGCCCTTGCTTGAGTTGTAACAAATCGGTAAAGCTGCAACATGACATAAAAATAAAACCATAGTTATATCAAGATAAAAAATTTAAAAGAGCTTCATTTCCTGGTCATAAAGTAGATGAAAGGTCTCTCTCTTCCACAGGTGGTTATGAAGTAACACAGAATGACTCCCTTAGTGAGGACTAGGATTACCTAGCACTAGGCTACTGATTCCAGCAAAAGAACCAGGAGACACACATTATTATCCAGAAAACAAGAATATTTCAAAATCAGACATAATGTAGAATTGCAGTCCAATTATAATTATGTGACAACACATTCACTTTGATGATGTTTGTTTAATTTGTAGCATTCAAAAGACAAACCCTGGCCAGGCGCAGTGGCTCACACCTGTAATCCCAGTACATTGGGAGGCCGAGGTGGGTGCATCACGAGGTCAGGAGTTCAAGACCAGCCTGGCCAAGATGGTGAAACCCCGTCTCTACTAAAAATACAAAAATTAGCCAGGCACAGTGGCAGGTGCCTGTAATCCTAGCTACTCGGGAGGCTGAGGCAGGAGCACTGCTTGAACCCAAGCAGCAGAGGTTGCAGTGAGCCGAGATCACGCCACTGCACTCCAGCCTGGGCAATGGAGTGAGACTCCGTCTCAAAAAAATAAAAATAAAATAATAGTTATAAAAATTACAAAACCAAATAAAACCACCTCACATCCACTATAATCAAAAAGACAGACAAGTGTGGGTGAGGATGTGAGAAACTGGAGCCCTGTACACTGTGCTGGTGAGAATGTAAAATGGTGTAGCCACTTTGGAAAACAGTTTGACAGATCTCCAAAATGGTACCACATGACCCTGTGGGTCACCATATGACCCAGCAATGCCATCCCTACCCAAGGAAGCTGAAAACACATGTCCACGAAAAATATGCACACAAATGTTCACAGAAGCCTTATTCATAACAGTCAAAAAGTAGGAACAAGCCAAACGTTCACCACCTGATGATTAACAGATAAATAAAATGTGGTATACCCATACAAGAGAATACCAGTCACTCAAACAAAGGAATGAAGTACTGACACGTGGATGAACCCTGAAAACATCATACTAAGTGAAAGAAGGCAGACACAAAAGGTCACATATTATGATTCCATTTATACGAAATGTCTAGAATAGGCAAATCCATAGAGAGATAGATACATTAGTAGTTGCCTAGAGTTGGGGGAACGATTACAGAGAAATGCGAAATGATTACTAATGGTCACAGGGCTTCTTTTTGGAGTGCTGAAAATGTTCTGGAATTGGAGACAGTGATGATGGTTGCATAACTTTATGAATATGTTAAAAACCAATGAACTGTACATTTAAGATGAACAATGGTTTGTAAATTAAAATGTCAATAAAAAACAAATAAAACAGAATGAGATAATTTAACTTCAAATAAATACACAATTCTACACGGCAAAACAGGACAGGACCACCAACACTGTTTTTGTCTGAGTGCAATACTGGCCTGGGAGACTTTGGAGCTTATGTTGTGTTACACCCTGCCCAACCACAGGAACACTTGGCCTATGAAATAACCACTGATAACAGATAAGAATGCAACATAAGAGTTTTTTTCCAGTGCCAAATCCATTAAGGGTGTAGATTAAAATGAAATGTTATGCAAGCTAGACAAGTCAACAACTCCAGGCCAGGTGCTGTCAAGCAGTGGGGTGTCCGAAGGGGAATCAGAACCAGTTCCCACCCCTAAGAAGCACAGAAACATAGGGAAGAAAATCATGGGACAAATCAGTTACACTATGGCGTAACAATGTAACCAAACAAAAGCTCTGAGTACAGGGAACAGGAGTGGTGCAGAGGTAATATGAAGGGGTCTTTATATTGCCACGCCTTAGTCTTAGTCCTTTCTGTTCCGCTATTAACAGAGTGCCTGAAGCTGGGTAATTTACAAAGAAAGGTTTATTTAGCTCACAGTTCTGCAAGAGGGGAAGTATGAGAAACAGGGTGCTGGGCTTATGGTGAGGGTCACATGCTAGGTCAATTTATGGCAGGAGAAGGTGCTACATCAAAACACGGTGGGAGAAGGTCAATGGCAAAGCGGCCACATACCATGAGGGAGGAACTTCTACTTTATAACAACCTAAGGTCTCTGAAATTAAGCCAGTCCCACCACAGCTCACAGAACTCACTACCTCTAGAATGGCACCAAGACACTCATGAGAGCTCCACCCCCATGGCCCAAACACCTCCCACTGGGCCCCACCTCCCAATACCACCACGATGGGGAACAAATTTCAACATGAGTTTTGGTGAGGCCAAACTCAAACCATAGTACCATATAAAGCAAGTCTTTATATCACCATAAAGTTTAGTACAGAACAGGGCACTGTATGCACTCCATAAATATTGACAGAAAAGCCCTTTTTAGGCTCTATTTTCAAATTGTGTTGACATGGAATATCCCTAGCAATAATCCGTGACTGAATTTAACACTGAGGTTGTGTTCTATGAAGAAATCATCAATGAAACTTCTTCTCCTCTGCATATGTAATCCAAGATCTGCATGTCTAGCATTCAAAGAATAATGTAAGAGATACTAATTCACAAAATTTAAGTTGAGAGCACCGCATTTTGGAGAATTAGCCTTTATGTTTGACAACACGAGCACTTTTCAGTTGCTTTATCATCGGTCTTATTCCTCTGGGCATAACACCTGAGAACTCATCTCTCAACACATCAGAATCTCTTCCTCACCGTGAAAGCAGTACTTCTGTCTCTGATCTTTAAGGGTAGCAGGAACATAAAGGAAAACCTGTCCTATCAGACTCCCTCACAGCACAGTAATGCCCAGGTGTCACTAGGCAAATCTTCAGAGAGTACCAAAGAGTATGTATCAGGACCGCGAACCCCCACACCCTCCGCAAATCAATCAGCTACAGCTGTCAGCACAGAGGACTTCCTTATATATCAGCATCTGAGTGATACTCACAGGGACAATAGTGTCACTCAAAAGGAAAGCCTTTGGGTAACACTTCTGACATAAAACTGCAAACTCACAACGCAGATCCCCACCTGGAACTGTACGTCTGAATGCAATATTCATAAGCAGCAAAAGAAAAGCAGTCAGGCCGGGCAAGGTGGCTCACGTCTGTAATCCTAGCACTTTGGGAGGCCAAATGGATTGCTTGAGGCCAGGAGTTTGAGACCAGCCTGGCCAACAAGGTGAAACACCATCTCTACTAAAAATACAAAATTTAGCCAGGCGTAGTGGCGGGCGCCTGTAATCCCAGCTACTCGGGAGGCTGAGGCAGGAGAATTGCTTGAACCCTGGAGGCGAAGGTTGCAGTGACCCAAAATCACACCACTGCACTCCAGTCTGGGCGACAGAGCGAGACCCTGTCTCAAAAAAAAAAAAAAAAAAAAGAAAAGAAAAGAAAAGGGATCAGAGCTTGGTAAAACAGGGAAATGGATACAGGAAACCGAAAAAGGACCTACCACACGGCAGCGTGGCGTGACCATAGCGAAGAAATTGATTTAAGACTGGCAAGGGAGCCTCAAGGAGTAAAAATCATGAATGCAGGCACTATTATTCCCCCTCCCCACCCCCGCCCTTTTTTTTTTTTTAGGAGACAGGGTCCGTCACCCACGCTGGAGTACAGCAGTGCAATCAAAACTCACTGGAGCCTCAACCTCCCGCGCCAAGCAACCCGCCTTGGCCCCCCGAGTTGCTGGGACTATAGTCATAAGTCACTGAGCCCAGGTAAGAAAAAAAAAAAAACAATTTGTAGAGGCCAGGAGCTGTGGCTCAGGTCTGTAATTCCAACACTTTGAGAGGAGGAGGCGGGAGGATCGCCTGGGTCCTGGAGTTCCAGGCCAGCCTGGGCAACTGGGCAAGGTGGTGAACCCTATCTTTTGGGACGGAGTCTCACTCTGTCGCCCAGGCTAGAGTGCAGTGGCCCGCTCTCGGCTCACTGCCAGCTCCACCGCCCAGGTTCACGCCATTCCCCTGCCTCAGTCTCCCGAGCAGCTGGGACTACAGGCGCCCGCCACCACGCCCGGCTAATTTTTTGTATTTTTAGTAGAGACGGGGTTTCACCGTGTTAGCCAGGATGATCTCGATTTTCTGACCTCGTGATCCGTCCGCCTGCTGGGATTACAGCCGTGAGCTACCGCGCCTGGCCTCTCCAGAAACTTTTTAAAAATCAACCACGGTGCTGTAGTCCCAGATACTCCGGAGGCTGAGGCGGGAGGATCGCTTGAGTTTGGGGCTGCAGTGAGCTGTGTTTGCGCCGCTGCACTCCGGCCTGGGCGAAGAAGCAAAACCCCGTCTCTTAAAAAATTAAAATTAAAATTAAAATCGTAGATCGGAGGGTCTGCTACCCTACCCAAGCTGGTTTCCAACTCCTGGACTCAAGCGATTCTCCCGCCTCGGCCTCCCTAAGTGTTGGGATCGCAGGCGTTAGCCCCGGCACTAGCCTATCTCCCCTTACAGTGAAGACGTTGAGCTGACTACAGGGGCGCTGGGATAGCAGGAGGCCAAGCCAGGTTCCCGTGGCCGACCCGGGGACCTCAACCATCACCCGTACACCAGTGCAAGGCTGAGGAACCGTGTCACTTAAACAGTGAGAGCGACTATTCGACACGTGAACCTTTCATTGAGACTGATCACGGCCATGGTTCTGTCAACACGCTATCATTATGTCAGAAACACTTATCAGGTCCCGTGTGTGTATCTAGAGGGATGGCTACCAACAGAGAAAGAGCCTCCTGCTGAGAGCAGGCCCTGATATGCAACGAACACAGAGTCCCTGCTCTGAAAAGGTGACATTCTTAATAATAATAGCTAATACTGCCTGTCCTGGAATGCCCGCAATGGCCCCATTCAACAGACGGGAACACGGAGACTCGGAGAGGTTAGGCAGCCCGACTCCAAAACCCGTCTTTGCGACTACATCGTGCTCGTGCTGCTGACTCAAAATTACAGACGCCTTCGTTCCGTGCTCCCGGGACACGAAAGCGGGGACAAGGACGGCTACCAAGCCAACATGACCTTCGAGGCTTCAACCGCCCCGGTGAAGCGCGAAAACCCGGCTCTACTGAAGCTGCGCGTTTTCAAAACTTGAATCCCACAGGCAGGGCTGAGCGCGAATCGGCGCTCCCAGGGCCGGCTGAGAGACAGCGCGGGGCGCCCAGGCCCTCGGCAGGGACGGCCCGCGTGCGGCCGGAGGGCGGGGGCCAGTGACCTTGACGTCCGCTCTCCCGAGCCGGAAGTGGGCCCGAGGCAGGGTGGAGGGCGCCGGGCGCCCAGGTAGGACTCACCGTCCGGAGGCAAGGCTGCTCGCCCGGGCCCACGCCGCCAGGCACGAGGAGCTGCTGTAGGCCGCGGGGCCAGCAGCCGCCCCGGCCCCACAGCCGCAAACAGCGGTGCGCCATGGCCGCCGCCGTGGCCCTCTCGGCCCGGGACGCTGCGCAGGCGCGGGCAGGCGACGACTGGTGGCCTCGGGAAGCGGGCTCGGCTCGGGAAAAGGCCGCCAGGCAGCGCAGCGCGCCCGCGGCTCACGGAGGAGCCCAAGCTCTCAACGCGGCGTCTCCTGCCGCCAGCCCCGCCCCGGCGCGCTGACGTCGGCTTCTCCTCTCCCAGGCCGGCCGCGACCTCTGCCAGTGCAGAAGACAGGACCAAATGGGAGGAGCATGAGGGCGGGACCGGAGGCGGGGGCCGACGGAGCAGCGCTGGGGGCGCGGCAGAAGGCGGGGCCAAGAAGGACCTTGGAGGGCAAGGGGGAGCTAGAGGCGGGGACCGGGCCGAGGGAGGACTCGGGAGGGCGAGCGAGGGCTGGGGGCGGGGCTGATGGTGCACGTGGGGGGCGTGACTGGAGGTGGGGCCGAGGAAGGACTAGGAGGGCGAGCAGGAGCTGGAGGCGGGGCTGACGGAGGAGTGTGGGGGGCGTGGCTGGAGGCGGGGACTAAGGGGAGACGCGTGACTGGGATCCTGGGCTTCCGGGCCTGTGCAGCCGGGTGGGCCAGCCAGTAGGAGCGAGGGGGAAGTAGCGAAGGCCCCAGCGGCGGCAGATGGAAGGACCCTCCGAGCGCCAGCTGAGTCATGGGGTGGTGCTAGGCTCTGGAGACGCCGAAGCACACATTCCCGACCCCTGGGAGGGCGATGCGAAGATTCACAAGCAGCAGGGAGTGTTGGGGCTGTGCCGTGCAGCCTGCGCTCTAGGAACCCTGTCGGGGAACTGGTTCTCGGAGAGCAAGTCGAGTCTTCCAGGTAGTGGAAACTACACATTGTTTCCTGTACCGTGACAGCGGAGGAAAAAAGGAGAGGTCTTTGAACTGAGGTGGGGGACTTGGGGGTTTTTCTGAGACGGGCTCTCGCTCTGTCGCTCAGGCTGGCGACGCTGGACCTCAGGCAAAGGACAGTAATCCTTGAGAGACAGGAGACAAACCAGGTGAGTCCTGTGATTACCCCAGTGGCAGTAAAACAATAACAAAAAGATATACCAGATACACCATCATACCATGCTCAAACAAAAGAAAACTGAGTAGACAAATAGATTTTAGGACAAGGAAATTCCAAACAAAATTAATTGCAGGGAAAAGAATATCACTAAGGATGAAGAGGATCGGGTTTCTTTTCCAGAAACAGGGTCTCAGTCTGTCACTTAGGCTGGAATGCCATGGTGCAATCGTAGCTCACTGCAGCCTCCAACTCCTGGGCTCAAGGGATCCTCCTGCCTCAGCCCCCCAAGTAGCTGGGGCAACACACGCTCGACCACACTCGACTTTTTTTATTTTGTGTAGAGTTGAAGTCTCACTTTGTTGCCCAGGCTAGTCTCAAACTCCTGGCTTTAAGCAATCCTCCTGACTCAGCCTCCCAAAGTGCTGGGATTACAGATGTGAGCCACCCACATCTGGCCAAGAGAATTATTATTATTATTATTATTATTATTATAATAAAGGGGTCAGTTCATCAGTAGGACATAACAACCCTAAACATCTTTGTTCCCATTAACAGAAGCTTAAAATACATGGAGCAAAGACTGACAGAACCACAACTTCCAATTATATTTGGAGATTTCAAATCCTTCTTTTGATAATTGACAGAACAATTAGACAGGAAAATAGTAAGTATATAGAAGACTTAAACACAACCAACTAAATCAAATAGACATTTATAGAAAACTACTCATAACAACAGAATACACATTATTTTCAAGTTTTCACAGAGCACTTATCAAAATAAACCATACTGTAGGCCATAAAAATATTAAGAGGAGTCAAGTCATATAAAACATGTTTTCTATCCACAATGAAATTAAATTAGAAATCAGTATCAGAAATAGGCTGAGGTGAGAGGATCACTTGAGCCCAAGAGTTCCAGACAAGCCTGGGCAAAACAAAGACCTCGGCTTCAAAAAAGAAAAAAACTAGACAGAAAATGAAGTAAAACCAAAGAAGAGAAAGAAGATAAAAGTAAAAATCAATAAAATTAAAAACTAAAAGACATAGAGAAATGAATGAAATCAAAGGGTGTTCTTTGAGAAGATCAATAGTCAGATCAATCAGGAAAAAAGAAAATGACACAAATTGGCCCAGCATGGTGGCTCATGCCTGTAATCCCAACACTTTGGGAGGCCAAGGCAGGCAGATCACCTGAGGTCAGGAGTTTGAGACCAGCCTGGCCAACATGGTGAAACCCCATCTCTACTAAAAATACAAAATTAGCTGGACATGGTGGTGCACACCTGTAATCCCAGCTACTTGGGAAGCTGAGGCAGGAGATTCCCTTGAACCTGGGAGGCAGAGGTTGCAGTGATCCGAGGTCGCACCATTGCACTCCAGACTGGGCAAAAAGAGTGAAACTCCACAAAAAAAAAAAAGAGAGAGAAAGAAAAAGAAAGAGAAAGAAAGAAAGAAAGAGAAAGAAAGAACAGACAGACAAGCAAGCAGGCCAAAAAAAGAAAGAAAAAGAAACAAGGAAGGAAGGAAGGAAAGAGAGAGTGAGAGAAAGAAAGGAGAGAGAGAGAGAGAAAGAAAGAAAGAGAAAGAAAGTAAGAGAGAGAGAGAGGCCGGGCAAGGTGGCTCACGCCTGTAATCCCAGCACTTTCGGAGGCTGAGGTGGGCGGATCACAAGTTCAGGAGTTCGATACCAGCCTGGCCAATATGGTGAAACCCCGTCTCTACTAAAAATACAAAAATTAGCTGGGTGTGGTGGCGTGCGCCTGTAGTCCCAGGTACTCAGGAGGCTGAGGCAGAAGCAGAAGAATCGCTTGAACCCAGGAGGTGGAGGTTGCAGTGAGCCAAGATTGTGTCACTGCACTCCAGCCTGGGTGACAGAGCGAGATTCCATCTCAAAAAAAAAAAAAAAAAAGGAACAAAGAAACCCCATCTCTACTAAAAAATAAAAAAATACAAAAATTAGCCGGGCATGGTGGCAAGCACCTGTAGTCCCAGCTATTCGGGAGGCTGAGATAGGAGAATAACTTGAACCTGGGAGTCAGAGATTGCAGTGAGCCGAGATCGCGCCACTGCACTCTAGCCTGGAATGCGAGACTCCATCTCAAAAAAAAAAAAAAAAAAAAGACACAAATTACCAATACCAAGAATGAGAAAGTTGACATAACTTCACATTCTACATATATTAAAATGAAAATAGAATATACGCCAATGAATTTGAACAATGAACTATACAAATTCCTTGTGAAATACAAGTTACCAAAGCTCACTTTTAAGATAACACAAAAAGTCCTACATATATTAAATAAATTGAATTTGTAGTTAAAAACGTTTCCATGGGTTGGGCGTGGTGGCTCACGCCTGTAATCCCAGTGCTTTGGGAGGCCAAGGCAGGCTGATCACCAGAGGTCAGGAGTTCAAGACCAGCCTGACCAACATGGAGAAAACCCGTCTCTACTAAAAATACAAAATTAGCCGGCCGTGGTGGCACACGTCTGTAATCCCAGCTACTTGGGAAGCTGAGGCAGGAGAATCGTTTGAACCCAGGAGGCAGAGGTTGCGGTGAGCGGAGTTAGCACCATTGCACTCAGCCTGGGCAACAAGAGCAAAACTCCATCTCAAAAAAACAAAAACAAAACAAAACCTTTCCATGAAGGAGACCCCAGGCCTGGATGGCTTAACTAAGAAATTCTACCAAACATTTAAGGAAGAAATAATACCAATTCTAAAGAAGTTCTTCCAGAAAATTAACATGGGGAAGGACTTCTCAATTATTTCTATGAGGCCATTACCCTAATATTAAAACCAGACAAAGACATTACTGAAAAACAAACTACAAAACAAAACACTATAAGCCTATATCTTCCATGAATATAGTTGCAACAATTCTCAACAAAATATTAGCAAATCAAATCAAACAATGTATAAAAAGAGCTATATACCACAACCAGTGGGATTTATCCCAGATATGAAAGGCTTGTTCCACATCAGAAAATCAATGAATGTAATCCATCAAATCAATAGGCTAAAGAAGAAAAATCGCATGATCAATAGATGCAACAAAAAAAAGCATTTAACAAACTCCAACACCCATGCATGATTAAAACTCTCTGTAAACTAACGAATAGGGGGGAACTTACTCAACTGGATAAATAATTTTTACCAAAAAACCCACAGGTAAGATCGTACTTAGGGATAAGAAAGTAGAAGAACGCCTGTAATCCCAGCACTTCAGGGGGCCGAGCTGGCAGATCACCTGAGGTCAGGAGTTCAAGACCAGCCTGACCAACATGGAGAAACCCCATCTCTACTAAAAATACAAAATTAGCTGGGCATGGTAGCGCATGCCTATAATCCCAGCTACTCGGGAGGCTGAGGCAGCAGAATCACTTGAACCTGGGAGCCGAAGGTTGCAGTGAGCCGAGATTGCACCATTGCACTCCAGCCGAAGCAATAAGAGTGAAACTCCATCTCTAAAAAAAAAAAAAAAAAAAAAAAAATTATATATACATATATATATATACACACACACACACACACGCATTCATATATATACTTTTTTTTAGAGACAGGGTCTCCCTCTGTTACCCAGGCTGTAGTACAGCGGCACAATCACAGCTCACTGCAGCCTTAAACTCCTGGGCTCAAGCAGTCCTCCTCCCTGAGCCTCCCAAGTAGCTAAGACTATAGGTCCATGCCACCACACTCAGCTAATTTTTAAATTTTTTGTAGAGTCAGGGTCTCACTATGTTGCCTAGGCTGGTCTCAAACTCCTGGTCTCAAGCAGCCTACTGCTTCAGCCTTCCAAAGCACTGGAATTACAGGTATGAACCACAGCACCCAGCCTATATATAAAGATATATACTATATATAGAGATGTAAATATATTTATATATTTCTTTTTATGTATTTATTGAAAATATAGGTTTGTATATAATTTTATATGTAAATAAATATAAATATAGTTTACATATATTATGTTTATATGGATATATAAAATTATATAAGCATATACATTTTTATATATTTTACATATATAGTTTATAAATATAAACATAAATTGTACATATATGTTTATAAGTATAAACATATTTTTGTACATATTCTGTATATTTATATATTTAACATATATTCATGTTTATAAATATATATCATATATATGCATCACATTACTTCTGTTCTCCAGAAAACCATGACTAATACAAAGACATACAAAAAACAAGTAGCAAATGTTAGAAGTCCTTCCTTCTTATCTTCAATTACTTTAGGGCTGGGCCCAATGGCTCATGCCTATAATCCCAGCACTTTGGGAGGCTGAGGAAGGTGGATCACTTGGGTCCAGGAGTTAAAGACCAGGCTGGGCAACATGGCAAAACCCTATCTTTACAAAAAATACAAAAATAAGGCAGGCATGGTGGCACATGCCTATAGTCCCAGCTACTTGGGAGACTAAGGCAGAAGGATCATTTGAGCCCAGGATGAGGAGGTTGCAGTGAACTGAGATCACACCACTGCACTCCAGCCTGGGCAACAGAGTGAAGCCCTGTCTCAAAAAAATAAATAAATAAATAAATAAATAAATAAATAAGTAATTACTTTAAGTGTAAGTGGATTAAACTCTCCATTCAAAAGGTAGAGACTGGCAAAATGATTAAAAAAAAAAAACATGATTCAGCTGTATGCTGTCTACAGGAGACCCAGTTTATATCCAAAGACACAAATGGGTTAAAAATAAAGGATGGAAAAAGATATTCTATGCAAATAGTAATTAAAAGAGAGATAAGAGGCGGGGTGCAGTGGCTCACGGCTGTAATCCCTGGGAGGCCAAGGCCGGCGGATCACAAGGTCAGGAGATCAAAACCATCTTGGCTAACACAGTGAAACCCTGTCTCTACTAAAAAATACAAAAAACTAGCTGGGTGTGGTGGCTGGCGCCTGTAGCCCCAGCTACTTGGGAGGCTGAGGCAGGAGAATGGTGTGAACCCGGGAGGCGGAGCTTGCAGTGAGCAGAGATCGCACCACTGCCCTCCAGCCTGGGTGACAGAGTGAGACTCCTTCTCAAAAAAAAAGAGAGAGATAAGATGGCTATACTAATATCAAATAAAAACACATCAAGATAAAAACTCTTGGCGGGGTGCAGTGGCTCACGCCTGTAATCTCAGCACTTTGGGAGGCCAAGGCAGGCAGATCACCTGAGGTCAGGAGTTCGAGACCAGCTTGACCAACATGGTGAAACCTCGTCTCTACTAAAAATACAAAAATTAATTGGGCATGATGATGCACACCTGTAATCCCAGCTACTCATGAGGCTGAGGCAGGAGAATTGCTTGAACCCAGGAGGCAGAGGTTGCAGTGAGCCCGGATCGCACCACTGCACTCCAGCCTGGGTGACAGAGAGAGACTCGGTCTCAAAAAAAAAAAAAAAAAAGATAAAAACTCTTATAAGAGACAAGGAAGGACATAATATACTGACAAAAGGATCAATTCATCAAGTAGATATAACAATTATAAACATATGCACACCATTCAACAGAGCCCCCCAAATATATGAAGCAAATATTGATAGAATTGAAGGTAGAAATAGATGGTTCTACAATAATAGCTGGAAACTTCAATACACTACTTTTAATAATGGATATAACATTTACACAGAAGATCATTGGGAAATGGAGGACTCGAACAATACTCTGTGTGTGTGTGTGTGTGTGTGTGTGTGTGTGTGTGTGTGTGTGTGTGTATTGTGGTTTTTTTGTTTTTGTTTTTGTTTTTTTGAGATGGAGTTTTGCTCTTGTTGCCCAGGCTGGAGGGCAATGGCGTGATCTCGGCTCACCGCAACCTCCGCCTCCCGGGTTCAAGTGATTCTCCTGCCTCAGCCTCCCGAGTAGCTGGGATTACAGGCATGTACCACCAGGCCCAGCTAATTTTGTATTTTTAGTAGAGACGGGGTTTCTCCATGTTAGTCAGGCTGGTCTTGAACTCCCGACCTCAGGCGATCCACCTGCCTCAGCCTCCCAAAGTGCTGGGATTACAGGCGTGAGCCACTGCAACCGGCCATGTTGTGTTTTTAAGTCAGGATCTTGCTCTGTCCTCCAGACTGGAATGCAGTGGCACAATCACAGCTCACTGCAACCTTGACCTCCTGGGCTCAAGTAATCCTCCTGCCTCAGCCTCCCAAAGTGCTGAGATTATAGATGTGAGCCACCACACCCAGCTAAACAATACTATAGCTCACACCTGTAACCCCAGCACTTTCAGAGGCTGAGGCAGGCAGATCACTTGAGTTCAGGAGTTCAAAACCAGCCTGGCCAACATGGTGAAACTTTGTCTCTACTAAAAATAAAAAAATTAGCCAGGCATGGTGGCGCATGCCTGTAGTCCCAGTTACTTGAGAGGCTGAGGCAGAAGGATTGCTTGAGCCCAGGAGGAAGAGCTTGTAGTGAGCAGAGAGCATGCAACTGCACTCCAGCCTGAGCAAAGGGAGTGAAACCCTGTCTCAAATAAAATAAAATAAAATAAAATAAACCATAAACCAACTAGACCTACAAGACGTATATGCAGAGCTCCTCCCAACAACAGAATACACATTCTTCTCAAGTGCACAGGAAACATTCTCCAGGATAGACCATATGATAGGCCACAAAACAAGTCTCAATAGATTTAAAAAGACTGAAATCATGCAAACTATCTTCTCTGACCACACTGGAATGAAGTTAAAAATCAATAACAAGAGGAAAACTGGAAAACTCACAAATATGTGGCTGTGAAACAACACACCCTCAAATAGCCAATGACTGAAAGAAGAAATCACAAGGAAAATTAGAGAATACTGCGAGACAAAGGAGAATAAAAACACAATATGCTGAAACTTATGGATGCAGTGAAGGCAGTTCTCAAACAGAAATTTATAGCTGTAAATAGCTACATTTTAAAAAGAAGAACGATCTCAAATCAATAACTTGACACCTTGAGGGAATAGAAAAAGAATGAACTAAACTCAAAGCTAGATGAAGGAAAAAAATAATAAAGATTAGAGCAGAGATAAATAAAATAGAAAAGAGGAAAAGCAATCGAGAAAATTAACAAAAACGAGTTGGTTCTTAAAAAGATAAATAGGCCGGGCCCGGTGGCTCACATCTGTAATGCCAGCACTTTGGGAAGCCGAGGCAGGCAGATTATGAGGTCAGGAGTTTGAGACCAGCCTGACCAATATGATGAAACCCTGTCTCTACTAAAAATACAAAAATTAGCCGGGCATGGTGGCACGCACCTGTAATCCGAGCTACTCAGGAGGCTGAGGCAGGAGAATCTCTTGAACCCGGTAGGTGGAGGTTGCAATGAGCCGAGATCTCGCTATTGCACTCCAGCCTGGGTGACAGAGCAAGACTCCATCTAAAAAAAAAAAGAGATCATGTCTAGCTATATTGCCCAGGCCAGAGTGCAGTGATATGACCATAGCTTACACAAGCCTTAAACTCCCAGGTTCCAGTGATCCTCCTGCCTCAGCCTCCCAAGTAGCTGGGACTATAGGCATTTGCCACCATGCCCAGCTCTAATCCTTTTCCTGTAAAAGGTCAATAGTAGTTACCCCGCTTTTATTTCTGATTTTAGATATTTGCAACTTCTCCCTGTTTTCTAGTTAAAGATTTGTCAACTTTGGCAGAGTGCGGTGGCTCATGCCTGTAATCCCAGCATTTTGGGAGGCCGAGGCAGGTGGATCACGAGGTCAGGAAATTGAGACCACCCTGGCTAACACAGTGAAACCCTGTATCTACTAAAAATACAAAAAAATTAGCCAGGCGTAGTGGCGGGCGCCTGTAGTCCCAGCTATTTGGGAGGCTGAGGCAGGAGAATGGTGTGAACCCGGGAGGCGGAGCTCGCAGTGAGCTGAGATCGCGCCACCGCACTCCAGCCTGAACGACAGAACGAGACTCCATCTCAATAAATAAATAAATAAATAAATAAATAAATAAGTTTTGTCAATTTTATTTATCTTTTTTTTTTTGAGATGGAGTCTTGCTGCTCTGTCACCCAGGCTGGAGTGCAGTGGCACAATCTCAGCTCACTGCAACCTCTGCCTCCTGGGTTCAAGCCATTCTCCTGACTCAGCCTGTAATCCCAGCACTTTGGGAATCCGAGGCGGGCTGATCACGAGGTCAGGAGTTCGAGACTAGCCTGGCCAATATGGTGAAACCCCATCTCTACTAAAAAAAATATAAAAATTAGTTGGGCATGGTGGTGCACACCTGTAGTCCCAGCTACTTGGGAGGCTGAAACAGGAGAATCTCTTGAACCTGGGAGGTGGAGGTTGCAGTGAGCAGAGATCATGCCACTGCACACTCTAGCCTGGGCAACAGAGTAAGACTTCATCTTAAAAAAAGAAATTTAAGAAGACTTAAATAAGTGAAAGGGTATTCCATGTTAGTGGATTGGAAAACAATATTGTTAAGATAGCAAAACTGCCCAAAGCCATCTACAGATTCAGTGCAGTCACAACTCTTACGTGCCTGCCTGCTTGCTTGTTTTCTTTATCTTTCCTTCTTTCTTTCTTTTCTTTCTTTCTTCCTTCCTTCCATCCATCCTTCCTTCCTTCCTTTCTTTTTCTTTTTGCAGACATGAAAATGCCAATCTTCAAATTCATATGGAATTGCAAAGGGCCCCAAATACAACCTTGAAAAAGAATACAGTTGTAGGATTCATACTTCTCATTTACAAAACTTCATACAATCAAAACTGTAGGTATTGGCATGAGGACAGACATATAGACGTACAGAATATAATTAAGAATCCAGAAGTAAACTCATACATGTCAACTAATTTTTGACAAGGATGCAAAGTTCATCTAATAGAGAAAGAATAGTCTTTTCAACAAATGGTTCTGGGAGAACTGGATGCAAAAGAATGAGTTGGAGCCCTACCCCTCACACCATATACGAAATTAGATTGATTTATTTGCTTATTTATTTAGAGACAAAGTCTTACTCTGTCACCCAGACTGGAATGTAGTAGTGTGATCATAGCTCACTGCAGCCTCAACCTTTGGGCTGAAGTGATCCTCCCACCTCATCCTCCAAAGTAGCTGGGACTACAGGTGCACACCACTATACCTGGCTAGTTTTTTAAATTTTTTGCAGAAATAGGGTGTCACTATGTTGCTTACACTGGTCTCAAACTCCTGGCCTCAAGCAACCCTCCTACCTCATTCTTTCAAAGAGCTGGGATTATAGGTATGAGCCCCTACACCCAGCCAAATTGTATATTTAGATGGTTTAAATGACAAATTTATATTGTAAATTTTTAGCACAATAAAAAAGAAAAAAAATGCTTCAATTAAAAAAAAAGAAAAGAGGTCAGGTGCAGTGGCTCATGCCTGTAGTCCCAGCATTTTAGGAGACCAAGGCGAGTGGATTGCTTGAGGCCAGGAGTTCAAGACCAACCTGGTCAACATGGCAAAACTCCATCTCTACTAAAAATACAAAAATTAGCCAGGCATGGTGGCGCACATCTGTAGTCCCAGCTACTTGGGAGGCTGAGGCACAAGAATCACTTGAACCTGGGAGACAGAGGTTGAAGTGAGCCAAGATCACGCCACTACACTCTAGCCTCGGCCACGGAGTGAGACTCTGTCTCAAAAAAAACGCCTGTAATCCCAGCACTTTGGGAGGCCGAGGTGGGCGGATCACGAGGTCAGGAGATCGAGACCACGGTGAAACCCCGTCTCTACTAAAAATACAAAAAATTAGCCAGGCGCAGTGGCAGGCGCCTGTAGTCCCAGCTACTCGGGAGGCTGAGGCAGGAGAATGGCATGAACTCGGAAGACGGAGCTTGCAGTGAGCCGAGATCGTGCCACTGCACTCCAGCGACAGAGCAAGACTCCGTCTCAAAAAAAAAAAAAGAAAAGAAAAGAAAAGATGAATGAATCTTGAAAATAGTATGCTACACAAAAAGGCCACATAGTGTGTGAATCAATTTACATAAAATGTCCAAATAGGCAGATCTATAGAGACGGAAGCAGATAGTGGCTATATAGGGTTGATGGAGGGAGGGGAGGGATTGGGAAGGGTGCTAGCTAAGGGTTTCAGGTTTCTTTCCAAGGTGATCAAAATGTCCTAAGATCAATTGTGGTGATGGTTGTACCGCTCTTTGAATGACCTAAAACCATTAATTTCAACATTTTAAATAGATGAACTATATGGTATATAAATGATATCTCATTGAAGCTATTTTTTTAATGGGCAAAGGACTTGAATAGACATGTCCTCGAAGAAGATATACAAATGGCCAACCAGCACATAGAGAGAGGCTCAACATCATTAGCTGTCAATGAAAGACAAATCAAAACCGTGAGATTCCACTTCACACTCTAGGAGGGCTGCAATAAAAAATACTATAGATAGTACAAAATAATATAGATGTATACATAATAAAGATAACAAGTATTATCAAGAGTGTGGAGAAATTGGAACCCTCATGCTAGTAGGTCTATGGAAAACTGTCAATTTTCATAGGTTAAACATAGTCATATGACTCAGCATGTCCACTCCTGGGCATCTTCCCAAGATAATTGAAAGGATATATCCACACAGAAACCTGTACATGTGTTCATAACAAAGGTACATATGCTGTGTTCATAGCAGCATTATTCATGATAGCCAAAAACCAGAAAGGGCCTAAATATGTATCAACTGAATGGATAAAATGAAATGTGGTGTATTATTACAATGGATTATTATTCAGCCATAAAATGAAGACCTGATACATGCTATAGCATGGATAAACCTTGGAAACAAAGAAATCAGACATGAAAGACCACATATTATAAGATTGCATTTATACATATGAAATATGCTGAACAGGCAAATCCATGGAGACGGAAGACGGTGATTAGGGATTGCCAGGGGCTGGGGGGATGGTTGATAGAGTGTGCAAGACTAATGAAGGTGGCTGCCTACAGCAGGCAGGATGGTGTGGACTGTCTGAGCTTCTCGGTGTGTGCTTTTTCACAGTGTTTACCTTATTGAACCATGTGAAAATATTACCTATTCAAATAAAATATAATACAATCTAAGACTATTAAAGGATGTTATTTTTTTCAGTGCTGAGTGAGATTACAAGTACTTTTGAAAAAATAATTTTATGACTATGTATATTTTCCAAATATCCTATAATAAATGTATAATAGTTTTACAAGCAAGAAAATGTAAAACGTTGAAATATAAAAGGTTCAGTATAAGGATGGGGCCAGGTGCAGTGGATTATAGAATCCCAGCACTTTGAGAAGCCAAGTGGGGAGGATGGCCTGAGGCCAGGAGTTTGAGACCAGCCTGGGCAACACAGTGAGATCCCCGTCTGTACAAAAAAATTTAAAAATTAGGCCAGGTGCAGTGGCTCATGCCTGTAATCCCAGCACTTTGGGAAGCTGAGGTGGGCTGATCACTTGAGGTCAGGAGTTCAAGACCAGCCTGGCCAACATGAGGAAACCCCATCCCTACTAAAAATACAAAAATTAGCCAGGCATGGTGGCACGCACCTGTAATCCCAGCTACTCTGGAGGCTGAGGCAGGAGAATCGCTTGAACCCGGGAGGGGGTGGTTTGCAGTAAGCCAAGATCAAGCTACTGCACTCCAGCCTGGGAGACACAGTGAGACTCTGTCTAAAAAAAAGAAAAAAAAAAAAAAAAACCGCCAGGCACGGTGGCCCATGCCTGTAATCCCAACACTTTGGGAGGCTGAGGCGGGTGGATCACAAGGTCAGGAGTTCAAGACCAGCCTGGCCAAGATGATGAAATCCGGCCTCTACTAAAAATACAAAAATTAGCCATGCATGGCCAGGCGCGGTGGCTCACGCCTGTAATCCCAGCACTTTGAGAGGCCAAGGCGGGTGGATCACGAGGTCAGGAGATCGAGACCATCCTGGCTGACACAGTGAAACCCTGTCTCTACTAAAAATACAAAAAATTAGCCGGGCGTGGTGGCGGGTGCCTGTAGTCCCAGCCACTCTGGAGGCTGAGGCAGGAGAATGGCATGAACTCGGGAGGCGGAGCTTGCAGTGAGCCGAGATCACGCCACTGCACTCCAGCCTGGGTGACAGAGCGAGACTCCATCTCAAAAAAAAAAAATTAAAAATTAAAAATTAGCTCGGTGTGCTGGTACAGGCCTGTAGTTCAAGCTACTCAGGAGGCTGAGGCAGGAGGATTGCCTGAGCCCAGAATTCAAGGCTGCAGTGACCTATGATCACACCACTGCACTCCAGCCGAGGTGACAGAACAAGACTCTGTCTTTCAAAATAAAAAAAAGTTCAGTATAATTTTTTTTTTCATCAGTGTGGACAGAAACAAAGTTACAAAATGAAAAGTAAAAGTATCTTCATTTCTCATGTTCACATCTTAAAGGTAACTTTCTTTCTTTCTTTCTTTCTTTTTTTTTTTTTTTGAGACGGAGTCTCACTCTGTTGCCCAGGCTGGAGTGCAGTGGCCTGATCTCGGCTTACTGCAAGCTTTGCCTCACAGATTTCAAGCTATTCTCCTGCCTCGGCCTCCCAAGTAGCTGGAATTACAGGTGCTCACCACCATGCCTGGCTAATTTTTTTGTATTTTTAGTAGAGACGGGGTTTCACTGTGTTAGCCAGGATGGTTTCAATCTCCTGACCTCGTGATCCACCCACCTCAGCCTCCCAAAGTGCTGGGATTACAGGCGCGAGCCACCGCGCCCGGACTTTTTTTTTTTTTTTTGACACAGTCTCACTCTGTCGCCCAGGCTGGAGTGCAGTGGCTGATCTCGGCTTACTGCAAGCTTTGCCTCCCAGATTTCAAGCTATTCTCCTGCCTTGGCCTCCCGAGTAGCTGGGATTACAGGCACCTGCCACCATGCCCGGCTAATTTTTGTATTTTTAGTGTTTCACTATGTTGACCAGGCTGGTCTCTAACTCCTGACCTCAGGTGATCCACCTGCCTTGGCCTCCCAAAGTGCTGTGATTATAGGCATGAGCCACGGTGCCTGGCCTTTAAAGGTAAATTTCTAGGTAGTTTTTTCTGTGTGTGTGTGTCCATACATTTTATATGTATTTGCAAGCATATAGAACTAATTTTTAGGCCAGGTGTGGTGGCTGATGCCTGCAATCCCAGCACTTTGGAAATCCAAGGCTGGTGAATTGCTTGAGGCCAGGAGTTTGAGACCAGCCTGGCCAACATGGTAAAACCCAGCCTCTACTAAAAATACAAAAAATTAGCCGGGCGTGGTAGCATGCGCTTGTAGTCCCAGCTACAAGGGAAGCTGAGGCCTGAGAACCGCTTGAACCCGGGAAGCAGAGGTTGCAGTTAGCCGAGATGGTGCCACTGCACTCCAGCCTGGGTGACAGAGTAAGACTCTGTCTCAAAACAAACAAACAAACAAAAAAACTTATTTTTACATGAACGAACGTGTACTTTATGCATCTTGATTTTTTCTTTTGTTTAACATATATTTTTGTATGTTAATAACATATAGTTCCCCCAAGGCATTAATAAACTCTATTGTATTCTCTTGTAAAGCTTTAATAGTTTTCTCACCAAGCGTCATTTAGACTACTTCTCATTTCTTTTTATTTCAGAAGCCACCGTGAGCTTTTTTTTTTTTTTTGAGACAGGGTCTTGCTCTGTCACCCAGACTGGAGTGCAGTGGCATGATCATAGCTCACTATAGCCTTGAACGCCCAGGCTCAAGCCTCAACTTTCCAAATAGCTGTGACTACAGGCCTGCGCCACCACAGCTGGCTAATTTTTAAATTTTTTGTAACGTTGGAGTTTCACTATACTGCTGAGGCTGGTCTTGAACTCCTGGCTTCAAGTGATCCTCCCATCTTGGCCTCCTAAAGTGCTGGGATTACAGACATGAGCCCACGCACCCAGCCAATTATTCTTATTGGTACATGCATATATACACATGTGCCAGCGTCCATTCAGAGGATGGTTTCCTAGTAGAGAGATTGCCTGGTAAACATTATTTTTTAGAAAATAATTTGTGTTGGCCGGGCGCGGTGGCTCACGCCTGTAATCCCAGCACTTTGGGAGGCCGAGGCGGGCGGATCACGAGGTCAGGAGATCGAGACCATCCTGGCTAACACAGTGAAACCCCGTCTCTACTAAAAATACAAAAAATTAGCCGGGCGTGGTAGCGGGCGCCTGTAGTCCCAGCTACTCAGGAGGCTGAGGCAGGAGAATGGCGTGAACCCGGGAGGCGGAGCTTGCAGTGAGCCGAGATCGCGCCACTGCACTCCAGCCTGGGCGACAGAGCGAGACTCCGTCTCAAAAAAAAAAAAAAAAAGAAAAAAAAAAAAAGAAAATAATTTGTGTTTTGTGGCTAGGGCTTGGGCTCACTCACCCAGAGTTGTGCTGCATACGGTTCCCCACTAGGCGTCAGGAGAACCCTATAAATCTCTAGACAACGCCGTGCATTTCCAGAAAACCTTCAAATGTGTTCACAAGGCTGGTCTGGATTTTTCAAAAAATAATTTTTCTATTGTTCATAGTTCATCTCCACGAACAACCTAATGCTGTGTTTTCTATAAAGTGAAGCTGACATAATCTTTTCCAGTGGTGGTCTTGGTTTGTGCTACTGTTCCTGGCAATGGGCCTCAGGTAAAGGAATAGAAAAGACACAATGCCCAGTTGCTATTTTCCAGATGATAATGAGTAAAACCATGAATGATGTCACTGATGCCAGGGTGCTACCAATGCACGTTTCATGAATGACAACTGCAGAACATTTAGAAGATTCTTTATCACCCTTTTACTAGGTAGTGATCAAATATTTTTCTAAAAGAGTTGACCACAATAGTATACTCAAATCATAAAGTTTCTAGATTTTTCCCAATTGTATCTTCTTGTAAAAAAATGTGATGATTGCTTTGGTACACCAAACTCCTTGTCATAAGCCATCTTTTGAGTACAGTACCACAATCCCAGAAGGCATTATGTGAGAAGGCATTTGAAAGCTGAGAAGGAAATGGTTTGTTAGGAACCTAGTGAGAAGCTCTGTAAGCTAGATTGGATAGAATTAAAGTACCCAGAAATAGAAGTAAGGAGGAGAACATAAGATGTGTATTGAAAAGACTTACTTCAGCAATTTTTTTTTTTTTTTTTTGAGACGGAGTTTTTTGAGACAGAGTTTTGGTCTCGGCTCACTGCAACCTCCGCCTCCTGGGTTCAAATGATTCTCCTGCCTCAGCCTCCCAAGTAGCTGGGATTACAGGCACCCACCACCACGCTCGGCTAATTTTTTGTATTTTTATTAGAGACGGGGTTTCACCATGTTGGCCAGGCTGCTCTCGAACTCCTGACCTCAGGTGATCCACACGCCTCAGCCTCCCAAAGTGCTGGGATTACAGGCGTGAGCCACCACATCTGGCCTTACTTCAGCAATTCTATGTAGGTGTTGAAAAGAGGAAACATACCACAGAAAGTAAAAGGGATGTGCTCCCGTTTTTTCAGAGACAGAGTCTCACTTGTTGGCCAGGCTGCAGTGCAGTGGTGTGATCATAGCTCACCATAACCTTGAACTCCTGGGCTCAAGTGATCCTCCCACCTCAGACTCCTGAGCATCTGGGACAACATGCTCACAGCACCACACCGAGCTAATTGTTCTATTTAAAACAATTTTTTTTTTTTTGGCCAGGCACAGTGGCTCACACCTGTAACCCCAGCACTTCGGGAGGCCGAGGTGGGAGGATCGCCTGAGGTCAAGAGATTGAGACCATCCTGGCCAACATGGTGAAACCCTGTCTCTACTTAAAAAATACAAGAATTAGCTGGGCGTGGTAACAGGCACCTATAGTCCCATCTACTCAGGAGGCTGAGGCAGGAGAATTGCTTGAACCCAGGAGGCAGAGGTTGCAGTGAGCTGAGATCACACCTCTGCACTCCAGCCTGGTGACAGAGTGAGACTTCGTCTCAAAAAAAAAAAAAAATTTTTTTTTTTTTTTAGAAATGAGGTCTGGCTATGCTGTCCAAGCTGGTCTCAAACTCCTGGCCTCAAGCTATTCTCTTCCCTCAGCTTCCTGAAGCACTATGATTATAGGGATGAGCCACCATGCCTGTCCTGCTCTGTTTTAATAATATACTGGTACATCTTGTCCATTTGAGTCTCAAGATGGTTGTGAATTTAGTAAGAGAACATGTCCTTGGATTCCAGCAATATTCTATAAGTTCTTAGAATAGCTAGGTGCTGGCAGGTAGCTAGGCACTAGTAGGTAGCTACTTCTGCAACTTGCTCTGACAACGTGGCAGGTGGAAGTCTCTGTAAATAAGATCTTTACTACCATTGTATTTGAGGATCAGCGAAACATTACAGCCTTAGTTTTGTTATAGTCCTGGGGTAATAGATGAGGCAAATATCCATGACAAATGGGAAAGAAACATCCCCTCAGAATCTTCTTACCTATTGGGAGAATGGTTTTCTCTCTAAGTTAAAACAAACTTTCTGATACAGTAGTTTTCAAACTTATTTATTTTTAGCAGCAGTCTTTTGTAAAAATGAAAATTTGACATGGACTTTCAATGTATAGAATCTGAATATATACAAACAAAAAGTAGGACCACTGCTTGAAAAACTCCTCGGTTTACCCCCGAGCTGGTCAATAAGGTCATAGGGCTTCCCGGACACGGCTTGAAACACACTAGACTAGACGGCTCTGTCAGTAATTACACTAGACAGAGCCCCCGCTGCCCCATGGCCAAGCCACTCCCAGTTTACAACCCCCTAGGAGTCACCCTTGACTCACTGAACAAGCAATGTTCAAGTGACTACTGTTTGCCACCACCTGGGTTAGACCCTGGGTACACAGAGATGAAGGAGGCTCAGGTCTCATCCTTGAGGAGCTCAGAGTCCATGCAGAACTACTTTCTAAACTTTAGGGAGCATTGTAATTGCCTGGGCTGCTCATTAATATGTATTATTTCTGGTTTTCACCCCAGAAATGCCCATTCAAAAGGTAAGGGGTGGAGCCTAGAAAGTTGCATCTTTAATATGCATTAACCTAGTGGGAGAAACACAAACATAAACAAGTGCAGTAATGAGGAACCAATGTGCTGGGTGTGAACGGAGGCAGCGGGAGGATTGCAGGATGACGGAGGGGCGTGAGGGCACCCAGGCGGGCATTAGGAGGCCTGGAGGGCATGCCAGCAGAGGGAGTCCCAAGGGGCAAGTCCCAACTGCCTAGCTGTTAAAGTCTTCCAGAGGAGTGAGCCACAGCCAGGGCTGAAGGGGCCGCACAGTAGGGCTGGTCATA
This sequence comes from Pan paniscus, assembly GCF_029289425.2. Lineage (NCBI taxonomy): Eukaryota > Metazoa > Chordata > Mammalia > Primates > Hominidae > Pan > Pan paniscus. Next base: position 25,650,875 of record NC_073266.2, on the reverse strand, counting down.
CAACAGCAACCTGAGAGGAGCTCGCTCATATCGTGCACTGCCTCGCATCACTGTGCTAAGGACTTCACACTTATTCTCATTTCATTCTCACAAGTCCCACCACATAGTGCTACTAATATTCCCACTTCATGAATGATGTTGACATTTAGCGAGATTAAGTGACTTGCAGAAGGGGAACGAGGACTGGAACCCAGGTTTGTTCCTTTCCAAACCCATGTCTTCAACTATTAAATCCTATTTCATCTTTTTTTTTTTTTTTTTTTTTTGAGACGGAGTCTCGCTCTGTTGCCAGGCTGGAGTGCAGTGCCGTGGTCTCAGCTCACTGCAACCTCTGCCTCCTGGGTTCAAGCGATTCTCCTGCCTCAGCCTCCCAAGTAGCTGGGATTACAGGCACGTGCCACCACACCCGGCTAATTTTTTTGTATTTTTAGTAGAGATGGGGTTTCACCATGTTGGTCAGGCTGGTCTTGAACTCCTGACCTCGTGATCTGCCTGCCTCGGCTTCCCAAAGTGCTGGGATTATAGGCGTGAGCCACAGTGCCAGACTTTTTTTTTTTTTTTTTTTTTTTGAGACTGAGTCTTGCTCTGTCACCCAGGCTGGAGTGCAATGGCATGCTCTCAGCTCACTGCAGTCTCAGCCTCCCAGGTTCAAGCAATTCTCCTGCCTCAGCCTCCCAAGTGGCTGGGACTGCAGACATGCCCCACCATGCCCAGCTAATTTTTGTATTTTTAGTAGAGACAGGGTTTTGCCATATTGGCCAGGCTGGTCTTGAATTCCTGACCTCAGGCAATCCACCCTCGTTGGCCTCCAAAAGTGCTGGGATTACAGGCATGAGCCACTGAGCCCAGCCCCTATTGCCTCTTAAAGGATGTAGACAAGGGAATGGACCAAAACAATCTGTAAGAGGTAAATTCCAGAGGACTTGATGATTGGTTGGCTGTAAGGAGTGAGCAGTCATTCCCTATTCTCCAGCCTGGGGTGCCTGAGTGATGCCACTGACCTGAACAGTGCCTCCTGGAAGAGGAGCGTGCTGAGGAAGGAAGGCTCTGGTAGCTGCCTAGGGAATGGCCTGCAGGTAGCTGGATGTGTGGGAATGAAGGTTGGGTAGAAATCTGATATAGAGATGTTGGTTTGGGAATCAGTGGAAACTGTGAAACTCAATGAGTTCACTCACAGAGAGAGGCCTTGAGTGAGAAGAACAGAAGAATGGAGGAGAAGTAGAGTGTGCAAAGGAGGCAGCGAAAGGGAGTGTCATGGAAGCCAAGGGAGTGGAGTTTCAGCAAGAGTCACCTGAGTTCAACTGACGTAGAGAGGTCCAGAAAGATGAGGGCTGAACAGTATCCACTGGATTGGCACATTTGATGGTTGACGACCTTAAGGAGACAAGTTTCAGGAGCCCATTACAGCACGTCGCAGAAGAACTAAGTAGGAACAACAGCAAGCTGGAGAGAGCAAGCATGGACCATTCTTTTGAATGGCTTGAATGAGAAGTGAGGGCAAAAATCGCAGGACATGACAGGGAGTGGAGCAGCCTGGAAGACAGACTCCCAGTGCTTCTCTGCACGGGTTGGCATTTGCCACCATAAACTGCTAGGATGGCGAGAGTAATCCATCCTTTGCCTTGTGAAAATGGGCTTTTGCAACCAGGCAGATGACTGTGGTTCTCAAGCCAAAGAAATGGAGAAGAGGCATCGCAGCAAGGGACGAATTTTTCTTCAGAATTCTCCATTTCCTGGAAGTCTTCATTCCTAATTCCCACACCTGCTGGTGACAAGACACAGTCCTGATGTCCCTGCCTGAGAGGCTCAGCCGGGGACCTCAGGAACAGCTGCATCCTGGTGTCCTTCCGCCAGCCAACAGGTGGCCACCTGCCCTTCTGGGTGGCATCTTTCCAGTTCTACAGAAACTATAAAACTGCAACAACAACAAAGGGACTGCTGGGTGTCGCTGAGTCAGACCCGTGTGTCACCTGGCCGCCCGCACCCCCATGCCTGCCTGCGAGGGCCTTTCTGGGCTGCTGTCCAGAGCGCATGCGCCGCCCTGCTGCGACCTCTCCGCAAGGGCTGCAGGGTGGGCCAGGGGCGTCTCTGCTGGAGCGCTCTTCTAAAAAAGGGCATGGTTCCACTTACTATTTACTTAAAAACAATGCATCTTTTTCTGTTGGAGTGGTGGGCGATTGGGGATTGCTCCTTTGTTTCCCACAAACAGAAGCAAGGGCCGAGAGGGGGAGTTCTCTTTCTTTTTTCTTTTTTTTTTTTTTTGAGACGGAGTCTCGCTCTGCTGCCCAGGCTGCAGTGCAGTGGCGCGATCTCTGCTCACTGCAAGCTCCGCCTCCCGGGTTCACGCCATTCTCCTGCCTCAGCCTCCCGAGTAGCTGGCACTACAGGCGCCCACCACCACGCCCGGCTAATTTTTTGTATTTTTAGTAGAGATGGGGTTTCTCCATGTTAGCCAGGATGGTCTCGATCTCCTGACCTCGTGATCCACCTGCCTCGGCCTCCCAAAGTGCTGGGATTACAGGCGTGAGCCACCGCGCCCAGCCTCTTTATTATTTATTTTATTTTTTTTAAGTCAAAAAGACTTGGCCATATTTATAATCAAGGGTGGGATGCAGGGTGGAAGAAACCGAAATTTGAGTAGAGAAGACTTGCAGAGCAGATTCCCCCGCCACCCCGGGCCCCGCGGAGAGTTGGGGAGGTAGGCGTCATCTGAGGACAGAGGGCAGTGTGGGGAGCTTGGTCTGGGTCCAGATCGTGACAGCATCTCCTGCAGATGGGATATTTGCCCTGTGTCTGACACTGTGTCAGTACTCACTACCACCTGTGGGCCGTCCAAGGCCATGAATGAGGGGTGATCCAGTGTGGGCCCCAGCAGCCGCACTCCAGAGCCTGTGCCCTTAACCAGCACAAACCAACATACAGCTCCACCGTATCTAACCAAAGGGCCCAAAGGCAATAGAGATCACACTTCTTGGATTAATTTTCTCTACGTGGCAAGCAGCAAAGTCATCAACCCAGAGAGAGAGGGAACGCGAACTGACAAGGAGGTGCGGGGAGCATGGTCCGGGTTGGGGGAGGGTGATGACCAAGGATGAATGTATTACCCTTAGGGACCTGGATAAAACAAGATACCTGGAATGTCTTCTTTGACAATCGGTAAGATCCTGCCCTTTCTCCAGTAGCACAGAGTCATTTGGGCTCCTACCAGAGAGGGCCGACTGCAGCAGGGAGGGACAGAATGGAGGGACCGGAGGCGGGAGCAGCTCAGATTAGCCCTGATGAGGTGCAGGACAGGTAGGACGGGCAGGACAGGAGGGCCGGGAGTAGGAGCTAATGGAGTGTTTGGGGGCTGGGGGTGGCTATGAGGTTGAAGAGCAGGTGCCACCTGAGTGAGGTGGCAAAGAGGGAAGGACTGGAGGCTGTGCTCAGAGGATGGGGGACCAGTGAGGGCTTAAAGATACATATACATTCAGATGGGATTCAACAATGCAGCCATTTATAATAAAAAACCACGACCGAGGCTAAGGAGGGTCGCTGGTGGGCTGAGTTGCTCTAGACTGAATGTTTGTGTTCCCCAATTTCATATGTCGAAGCCTAATTCCCAGTGTGGTGGTATTGGGAGGTGGGGCATTTAGGAGGGGATCAGGTCGTGAGGGTGGAGCTTTATGAACAGGATGACTGCCCTTATAAAAGGGACCCCAGGGAGCTCCCTAACCCCTTCTGCCACGTGAGAACGCAGCAAGAAAACACCATCTAAGAACCAGGAAGCCGGCCCTCACCAAACACCAAATCCACCAGGGAAATGATCTCCCCCACCTCCAGCACTCTGAGAAATGATTGATGTTTAAACACATTTATGCCTGAAGTTGCAATTTTTTGAATTTTTGCTATCAGACCTTGGCAATAACTTTGAGCAGTAGGATATAAATAGCTCCCACATGCTTAGCGTTCCGATAATGGAACACTAGGCATAAATGGGTTTAAACTGCCCAGTTTGCGGGATTTTGTTGTGGCAGCCAGGGCAGCCTATGAGGGAGTGGCTATGTCCTTGAGAACTGTTTCTTTACTCTCTCTTTCTTCCTTCCTTCCTTCCTTTCTTTATTCTCTTTTCTCTTTCTTCTTTCTTTTTTTCTTTCTTTCTTGCTTTTTTTAAAATTTCTTTCTCTCCTTCTTTCTTCTTTCTTTCTTTCTTTTTTTTGTTTTTGATGGACTCTCACTCTGTCACCCAGATTGGAGTGCACTAGGGCGATCTTGGCTCACTGCAACCTCTGACTCTTGGGTTCAAGTGATTCTCCTGCCTCAGCCTCCCAAGTAGCTGGGATTACAGGTGCCTGCCACCACTCCTGGCTAAATTTTTGTATTTTTAGTAGAGATGGGGTTTCGCCATGTTGCCCAGGTTGGTCTCAAACTCCCGGCCCCAGGTAATCCGCCCACCTCAGCCTCCCAAAGTGCTGGGATTACAGGCATAAGCCATCATGCCTGGCTTTACGTTTTCTTTCTTGCTGGTGATTTTTACCCTCCTGCTGGCATTGAGATGGCCACACCAGTTCCAGAAGCTAAACAATGGAGAAGACTTGCTCTTTGGACCAAGGGTCTTTTTCCTGGCAGCCTCTCAGCAGTCACCCTCATGTCTCCCAGGCCTGTGCTGGGTCACATGAAGGCACCTAAGTGAACCTCAGACCCTCAGACCACAAGGCAGCCTTGCAGCAAGCGGGGCGGCTTCCCTGAGGCACTGAGTTTGAGGTAGGTACACCACAAAGTCAAGGTTCTGTTAGGGAGGAAGAAGGTCCTTATAGTGGGATACTGGCGTTTGAGATTTTTGAGGTGAAAGAGTTCAAAATGTGAGCAAGAGGCCAGGCACAGTGGCTCACGCCTGTAATTCCAGCACTTTGGGAGGCCAAGGCGAGCAGATCACCTGAGGTCAGGAGTTCAAGACCATCCTGGCCAACATGGTGAAACTCCATCTCTACTAAAAATATAAAAATTAGCTGTGCGTGGTGGTGGGCACCTATAATCCCGGCTACTCGGGAGGCTGAGGCAGAGAATCACTTGAACCTGGGAGGTGGAGGTTGCAGTGAGCCAAGATCTTGCCACTGCACTCCAGCCTGGGTGACAGAATGAGGCTCCATCTCAAAAAAAAAAAAAAAAAAAAAGACAGGAAGGCCCAGGGACCACAGGCCTCTGGGTGGGTCATCCATGGGGATATTGACATCACCCAGAATTATGGCACAAGGTGGCTGGGGCATGGAGAGGGACACAGCAAGCCAACCTGCCAGACCCCATAAGTGGAGGGGTGCTGGAGAGGAGCAGGTGACAGACAAAGAGGAAAGGGGGGTGGGGTGTGCTTCTTTTCCTTCTCCCTGAACCCCGTTGACTATAAGCACCTACTGCTTCGTCCTACTGCTCTGGGCAGGTGCCCATGTCTCTCCTATCTAGAGCAACAGCTTCTTGCCTGGCCTCCCTGCCTACCCATGCTCCCTCCACTCCCTGGTTTCCAAACTTCACTGCATTCCGGAATCCTCAGGGAGCTTCTCAAAACCTAATGCCCAGGCCACACTGTAGTCCAGTTGAAGGAAAGTCCCTACGGCTGCTTCCAAGCTTCAGCGCTTGCCAGAACTCCTCGGGTTATCCATTATCATGCAGCCCAGGTTGGAACGACACCGCTGCCTGTCCCCACACTGCCCATTCTCTTCTCAAAAGCCAGGTGGAAGTGGTACAGTTCTTTTAGAATTTGTCTAGCAGGTCTTCTTGTTTTTACTGGAAAATCCTCCAAAGGAAAAAACAATAAAAAGGCAGTAGGAGCAGGTCATTCCCATTCATTCAAAAAACAGTTGTCTGGCTAGCACCGTGGCTCTCACCTGTAGTCCCAGCACTTTGGGAGGCCAAGGCAGGAGAACTGCTTGAGCCCAGGAGTTCAAGACCAGCCTGGGCAACATAGCGAGACCCTGTCTCTACACTATATTTTGTTTTTATTAGCTGGGCATAGTGCCTGTGGTCCCAGCTACTTGGGAGGCTGAGAAGGGAGGATCACTTGAGGCCTGGAGGTTGAGGCTGCAGTGAGCTATGATCACACCACTGCACTCCAGCCTGGGTGACAGAGTGAGACCCTGTCTCTTTTTTTTTTTTTTTTTTTTTTGAGACAGAGTCTTGCTCTGTCGCCCAGGCTGGAGTGCAGTGGCATAATCTCGGCTCACTGCAACCTCCGCCTCCTGGGTTCAAGCAATTCTCGTGCCTCAGTCTCCCAAGTAGCTGAGATTACAGGCACGCACCACCACACCCAACTAATTTTTGTATTTTTAGTAGGAGACGGGGTTTCACCATGTTGGCCAGGCTGGTCTCGAACTCCTGACCTCAAGTGATTCCCCCCTCCTAGGCCTCCCAAAGTGCTGGGATTATAGGCATGAGCCACCACACCCGGCTGACCCTGCCTCTTAAAGAGAGAAAAAAGGCCTGGCACGGTGGCTCACGCCTGTAATGCCAGGCCGAGGAGGGCGGATCACGAGGTCAGGAGTTCAAGACCAGCCTAGCCCATCTCTACTAAAAATACAAAAATGAGCCTGGTGTGGTGGTGTGTGCCTGTAATCCCAGCTACTCGGGAGGCTGAGGCAAGAGAATCGCTTGAACCCTGGAGGCGGAGGTTGCAGTGACACGAGATCACGCCATTGCACTCCAGCCTGGGCAACAGAGTGAGACTCCATCTTAAAAAAAAAAAAAAAAAAAAAGAAAGAAAGAAAAAAGAAAAAAAAAGTTGTCAAGTCCCTAATATTTTCCAGGTACTGGGAATACAAAGATAATAAATACATGAGGGTCCCCCACAACAAAGTCAAACAAAGACACTTCCTCAGGGGACATAAGTATACACAGCACTGTGATAGGTGCTATGGCAGAGGACAGCTCCACGGCATCCAGTAGTCACCTCTAAACCCAAGGTGGGGAGGGGGCTAGAAGCCTTCCCAGAAAGGAGGCCCTTTCCGGCTTCGCCGTCTTCATCTCCACTTGACTTTGGCCTCCCAGAGACGGCCAAGCCTACCTCCTGGACCTAGCTTGAGTTAAACGGTTTTGCCTCACAAATCTCAAATTCTAAAACCTATCTGAGCTCACCATGAATTATAAAGCCTTTTGTAATTCATGTGACAACTTGTGCCATGAGCTGTGCCTCCCGTCTCCCTTACTGGACTCAATTCTTGCCATTTGCCATGGGACCCTACAGTCCAGCCTCCGGCTTCTGGGCCTTGTGTATTCTGCTCTCCTCCCAGGAGGATGCCTCCAGGACCAGCACAGAGCAGGGCTCTCTGGGTGGAGGAAACTGAACCAGTTCCTGGCATGAAGAAGGTGAGGGCATGTGCAGGAATCACCATAGCTCAGGTAGGCTGAGGCCAGTGCCCCTAGGACGGGGAGGGGTCTCCTTTAGTGTCAGCGTCTCCCGGAGAGCTGGTCAAACCACGAGTTCCCGGGCCCCACCCCAGAGATGCTGCATCCTGGGTGTGAGGCGGGGCCTGAGAGTTTACCTTTCCAACACACTCCTGCGCGATGCAGCTGGCTCTGGACCATGGGAGGTGACACGGAGTGAGGAACAGGGAGCAACAAGAATAGAATGTGGACTTAAAAAAAGATGTATCTGTCAGCATAGGACTTTAAGATGAACTTTATTTATTTATCGTGTACCTACTATGCTTCTGACTCTGGAAACAGCAAGAAGAAAAATAACATAGTTCTTGATCTCAGAATAATTTTAGGTCTGGTGCCATGGCTCATAACTGTAATTCCATATAATGACAGCACTTTTGGAGGCTTAGGTAGGAGGATTGTTTGAAGCCAGGAATTTGAGACCAGCCTGAGCAACTAAGCAAGACCCTGTCTCTACAAAAAAAGAAGAAGGAGGAGGAAGAGGAGGAGCAGGAGGAGGAAGAGGAGGAGGAGAAAAAGAAGAAAGAAGAAGAAAAAGAAAGAAGAAAGAAAAAAGAGTCAGGCGTGGTGGCACACCCCTGTAGTCCCAGCTACTCAGGACAAGAGGCTGAAGCGGGGAGGATCCTTTGAGCCCAGGAGTTCAAGGCTGCGGTGAGCTATGATCACACCACTTCACTTCTGGCCTGCCTGGACCACAGAGAGAGACATAATTTTTTTAAAAAAGAGAAATTTTTTTAGCCCAGTGGGAGAAGCAGAGAAATACGCAGATGATTTTAACACACTGTGGTGAGTCTGAGGGAGGTGCATCCGGGTGGATGTGTAACTGCAGAGGGGAAGCTGCAGAGGAGTGACCACATCTGCCCCAGGGCTTGGATGCCCAGTGGAATTCCGATAGCAGGGTGTGAAGTAGATTTGAGGGTGAGGCTGGATGCTGTGGCTCACGCCTGTAATCCCAGCACTTTGGGAGGCCAACGCTGGTGGATCACCTGAGGTCAGGAGTTCAAGACCAGCCTGGCCAACATGAAATACTAAAAATACAAAAATTAGCCGGGCATGGTGGCTGGTGGTGGGTGCCTGTAATCCCATCTACTTGGGAGGCTGAGGCAGGAGAATTTCTTGAACCTGGGAGGCGGAGGTTGCAGTGAGTTGAGATCGCATCACTGCACTCCAGCCTGGGCAACAAGAGCGAGACTCTATCTCAAAAAAAAAAAAAAAAGATTTGAAGGTGAGGGTGGAAGGGGATGAGGCAGAGAACATTGAGACTGTGTTGTAATAGTCCAGGGATTGAAGTCTGTTCTCATTTCATTACAGTTTTCCATCTGTCCAGCTCCACCACTAAATAGTGTCTTTATTCCGAGGAGCTACTTGATTTGGGACTCAGTCTTCCTACAAGGCAAAAAGAGAAGACCTGGATGCTCCACGTGGTCCAGACATGGAGCAAGTAAACCGAGCTCTCGCCACACCGCACAGTCTCCTCAGCCTCCTGCTCAATGTGCTTTCATTGGAAATGCTTATTGTAAATGATGACACTTTTTTAAAACCAAAATTCAATTAAATTCAATACATATTTATTGGGCACATGCTTCATTTAAGTTCCTGGTTTACAAAGATCCATTCCTACCCCTGAGGACCTCATAATCTGTGGGAGACATAAATAGAAACAGCTGAGAATGATCATATAAAATCCACACATAGCCTCTTGCACACATATCCCAGAAAGGAAAGGACAAAACTTTAAACGCATCCATGCCTTTGGTTTTGGAAATGTTACGGATTTTGAGAGTATCAAATGCAGTACATTCTCCTATTATTGAGAGTTAGGTAGCTCAGACAATCTTCTACAGAGATATGAAAAGATAGGTTGAAAAAATAAGTCTCCAGTTTATTTGGAGTTTGCTATTTAGGAAAAAATGCAATGTAAGTGTCTCAGGGTTGGCTGGGTGTGATGACTCATGTCTGTAATCACAGTGACTCAGAAGGCTTCAGTGGGATGGATGGTTGAGTCCAGGAGTTTGAGACCAGCCTGAACAACATAGCAAGAGCCCGTCTCTAAAAACATTTTTTTTTAATTAGCTGGAACGGTGGCACGTAACTGTAGTTCCAGCTACTTGGGAGACTGGGGCAGGAGGATCACTTGAGCTGAGGAGGTCAAGGCTGCAGTGAGCCATGATCATGCCACTGCACTCCAGCCTGGGCAACAGAACAAGACCTTGTCTGGAAAAAAACAGAACAAAACAAAAAACCCACAAAAGTTACAGGTTGAAGTAGACAATATGGTACTAAGATTCATAATAAAATAATGGGAATCACTTATGTACTCTATTTTACTTAGTCATTGCATTTAAAATCTGTGATGAAATATACAATTATAGGAATAATGTAATTTAAAACCAGTGAAAGGCTGGGCATGGTGGCTCACACCTGTAATCCCAGCACTTTGGGAGGCTGAAGGAGGTAGATCACTTGAGGTCAGGAGTTTGAGACCAGCTTGGCCAACATGGTGAAACCCCGTCTCTACTAAATATACAAAAAATTAGCCAGGCATGGTGGCGTGTGCCTGTAGTCCCAGCTACAAGGGAGGCTGAGGCACAAGAATTGCTTGAACCTGGGAGGCAGAGGTTGCAGTGAGCCGAGATCACACCACTGCACTGCAGCCTGGGTGGCAAAGCAAGACTCTGTCTCAAAACAAAAAAACAAACAAACAACAGTGAAAGACAGAACTGGTAAGAAGAAATCAGATCTGCCTTAAATTTGGGATCTGCTAAAATAGTGGCTCTGTGATACATTGTAGCAAGTCAATGGATAGCCTCTGCCTTTAGGCAAAGCGATGAATATTAATCACGAAAGCTCCCCCAGTTTAAGCAATCTAGTAGGCAGAACCAAATTCGGCATATTGTAAGAGCTCTGGTCTTCCAGCCAGAATGCCTGGTTTCTGATTGCAGCTGTTACTTCCTAGCTGTGTGTTCTTGGAGAAGTTACTTGATCCTCCTGTGCCTCAGTCCCCTTGACAGTAAAATGAAGATGATGGTAATAGTATCTGTCCATGACTAAATGAGTCACTCCACAGCCCAAGGCAAATGCTCCATCAGTGCTCAATATTATAATTGCGATCATGCTGGTGTTAAGCATCCAGGTTTGGGGTTAGGATCTATCTAGGAAATGATTCCTGACAAAGTTTTCAGAGATCCTGGAATCCGTTGATGAGGGTGGTTGCAGTGTCTCCTCTCTAGAATATTTTAGAAAAGAAAAGGCTAAGAGGCTGGACGGGGTGGCTCATGCCTGCAATCTCCGCACTTTGGGAGGCTGAGGAGTGTGGATCACTTGAGCCCAGGAATTTGAGACCAGCCTGGCCAACGTGGTGAAACCTTGTCTCTACTAAAAATACAAAAATTAACCCAGGATGGTGGTGCGTGACTGTAGTTCCAGCTACCTGGGAGGCTGATATGGGAAGATTGCTTGAGCCTGGAAGGCAGAGGTTGTAGTGAGCACTCCAGCTCGGGTGACAGAGTAAGAACAAGAAAAAGAAAGAAAGAAAGGAAAGAAAAGGAAGAGAGGGAGGGAGGGAGAAAGAAAGAGAGAAGGAAGGAAGGAAGGAAAGAAAGAAAAAGAGAGAAAGAAAAAGAAAAAGAAAGAAAGAAGAAAGAAAGAGAAAAGAAAAGAAAAAAGAAAAAAAGATGCTAAGGGATAGTTATCTGGCTAGCCTTAGCTAGTGATAGAAGGAACGGATGTTCTAAAGATACTAGTAAACCGTAATGTCCACACATGGATGCATCTAATCCTTACCACACACCAGTGGGGTGGGCAGTATGATCCTCATTTGACAGGTAACAAGACGGACTTGATGAATGAATGTTCCACAGCTAGATCTGTTCCTACTCCTAGAGGATAACAAATGGCAAGACTGGACTTTGAAATCAGGATGTGGCTTTGAATTCTGGGTAGGCTAACTCCTAGATATGTTACCTGGAACAAGCGTGTTGCCTCATGTTTTTTCAATAGTGCTTGGCATACAAGAAGTGTTCAACAGCTGGCCCAGTGATAATCTAGAATCACTGCAGCACAGTGGGGAGGGGGAATCTTGTAACCTGGGTTCTCACCTCAGCGTGTGATCATGGGGTAGAGAGCTTTGAAACCTGCTTGAACTTCAGTTTACTCATTTGTAAAACGGGAAGAATAGCACCAACTTTGGAAGATCATCCTGAGCTTAACGCTGTAGGAGGTAGAGGTCAATGTGAGTGGACGGTGGAGCCAGGACTGTAGCCCAGGTCTTTCGGGTCATGCTGTGTGCTCTTCCACTTCCCTGCCTCACTGCACAAATGCGCTCCCCACGCCCACGGACGCCCCAGGGGCGCCAGGCGCTGCTCTAGGCTGAGACTCAGCCGACTCAGACAAGGGCCCTGCCCTCTCGCCCTATCTCATCCTGGAGAAGAGTACCCTCTTCTTAGAACAAGCATCTCACTTCCGTGCACTTCAACTTCGTTTGTGGCAGTGCAGGGTACTTTGCAAAGCTAAAAAGTAGTTTATGCGAAAGGGAGACTCTTTTTCCTTAGAGGATTTGCCAAGTTGTAATTACAAATTCTTTTTGAGATACACGTACATTTTTTTAAAGCTAAATAAGATTTCCCCCCAGTTTTATAACTCAAGAATGTATTTTCTCAAGGACTTGGGAGTCATCTCTTTGAAATGTCATCCCCGTCTCCCAGTTTTGTGGGAGGGTAGGAGCCCAGCTACCAGAGAGCACCTGGCTTCAAATTGTAAACCTACCTCCTGTCATAAAGGTATGAAAATTCATTTTTCCTTTGGATAAAGGCAATTAGCAAACGCAAACGGCCACTGCATTTACCAATGCATCATCAGGCGAATTTAGGATGAACTCTGCGACAAATGGTGTAGTGGAGTCCCCTCCCCGAAGGGCTGTCTCGTTTACCTCGGGAGCATGCGTGGGGTAGGTTGCATCCTCCCGGCTGTTTGATACAGGCTGAGATTTCTGTCTTTGCAGCCTATTTGGCGGATTGCTTGTGATGCACATCACATGCTGGTTTTGTTTTATTTTGTTTTGTTTTTTTTGAGACGGAGTCTCGCTCTGTTGCCCAGGCTGGAGTGCAGTGGCGCGATCTCGGCTCACTGCAAGCTCCGCCTCCCGGGTTCACGCCATTCTCCTGCCTCAGCCTCCCGAGCAGCTGGTACTACAGGCGCCCGCCATCACGCCCGGCTAATTTTTTGTATTTTTAGTAGAGACGGGGTTTCACCGTGTTAGCCAGGATGGTCTCGATCTCCTGACCTCGTGATCCGCCCGCCTCGGCCTCCCAAAGTGCTGGGATTACAGGCGGGAGCCGCGCCCGGCCTCACATGCTGGTTTAATGTTTGTTCAAGACCCAAACTGCAGTGGAGTTTTGAGGGTTGGCAGGTTTGTTTTTCATCACACGTCCCCGACAGTATAAACCGGCGTAGCTGGACAGGGCCTTGGGAGAATTTGGACAGTGGGAGTAAGGACGAGCGTCGCCTCCTACGCCCGCGGCATCTGCAGCAAGCGCGCATCGCGCACCCCAGGGTAGCAGCGCAGGTCTGGGGCTGCGCCACAGCCGCGCCCGCAGAGCTATCTTTAGCCGCTGCAGCCAGCCTAGCCACCAGACGGGGTGGGCGGCATCCAAGGGCGCCCCGCCCATCGAGGCCCCGCCCACGCCGCTCCCGGAGCCTCGCGGCCCGAAGCACCCGGCCCGGATCGCAGAGCCCGCGCCCTGCGCCGGCGGCAATGAAGATCTGGAGCTCGGAGCACGTGTTTGGGTGAGGCCGGGCTGAGGGCCGCGGTGGGGCCGTCCAGACGCCGGCTCCTGCTCCCGAGCCCGGCTGGAGCGGTCCAGGAAAGGCCGGACCTCACAGCGGGCCTCGCGGAGATCCCCGCCCCGCGCCGGCCGTTCCCAGACCGCAACTTCGGCGTCCCGGAGAGGGCACGCGCGCTTCCCCGGGACCGCGGTCTGGGCGAGGCTCTGCGCCGGGTACGGCCTCTCCCCCGGCGTGCGCAGGGGCCTGGCTGCAGGCACAGAGGCCCCGCTGGTGGTCGACAGCCAGGGCGGGGGCAGCCGGAGTGGGGGCGGCCGGGGCGGGGGCGGCCGGAGCCGGGGGGCGGCCGGGGGCCTGGCGCTCGCTGCTCTCCTTGGGGTCGGGAGCCGGGCAGGGGAGAGGCCTGCAAGCTGGCGCCTTTGCTGAGATTGTCATAAACCTTCCGCGCGTTTCACGGAGGGCCCACGGCGGGCTGTGAGCTCTGGAGGAAGCTAAAGGGGCAGAAGGCATTTCGGGGGCCCTGGCCCTGAACTCACTTGTAGGCATGGAAGGCCCCCAAGCTAGCGTGGAAAACCTCGAACTGTTTAAAAATGCTCCCCCGGCACACGGATGGAAGTGGAGGTCATTATCTTAAGTGAAGCCAGGCCCAGAAAGACAAGTATCGCATGTTCCCACTCCTAAGTGGGTGCTTAAGAATGTGTTCACATGGATGTAGAGAGTGGAACGTCAGATGATGGAGACTCTGAAGGGTGAGGGGGTGGGTGCAGGGAGGATAATGAGAATTGGTTAATGGATGCAAGACACCTTCCCGGGTAATGCATACCCTAGAAGTCCTGACTTGACCACTACGAAATTTATGCATGTAACGAAATTGCACATATACTCCATAAAATTGTGCAAATAAAAAGAAGAAAAAAGTGCCCTCCTAACCTAAGTGGTATCTTTTCCTTAAGTCAGTGATCTATGACACACTGAAATTATTCTTTAATGTTTATTTACAGCAACAAAGATTTTTTAATTATCTGACCTCACTTAAGCATTAAATGTTTTATTTTTTGGGGAAAAAAAGTACTGCTTGGAAGGAAATTGTCATCCTTTGACTCTTTTTATTTATTTTTTTCGAGACAGAGTCTCATTCTGTCACCCAGGCTGGGTTTTTTTTGTTTTTGTTTTTGTTTTTTTTTTTTTTTTGAGACATAGGCTCGCTGGGTCACCCAGGTTGGAGTGCAATGGCGCAATCTTGGCTCACTGTAACCTCCCCCTCCTGGGTTCAAGTGATTCTCGTGCCTCAGCCTCCTGAGTAGCTGGGACTACAGGTGTGGGCCATCACGCCCGGCTAATTTTTGTATTTTTAGTAGAGACAGGGTTTCGCCATGTTGGCCAGGCTGGTCTCAAGCTCCTGACCTCAGGTGATCCACCCGCCTCGGCCTCCCAAAGTGCTGGGATTATAGGTGTGAGCCACCGTGACTGGCCTGACTTTAAACATGTAAAATTATAATAAAAATATATCAAGTGGTTTCAAAACCTCTGAAATTATTTTTCATGAAGTCTTTAGACTTGATGGGATCTAATTTTTTGTATGGCTTGCAGTGTTTCTCAAGTGGGTTTCCATCAGCAACAAGGATGGGGGCATCACTGAGCCGTCTGGATGCTGTGGACAGTTAAGTCATTGCATACCAGGAGTGCCAGGCGGTTGGGGCTCAGTTTTCTCATGGAATGGCCGAGGTCTGCCCTAGAGGTTTGTGAAATGTCTGTGGACAAGCACAAATGAATAGCTAGCTGTGAAAAATCACAGTTGATGCTTTTGAAAATTGTTGCAGCTGCTAACTCCCATTTATTTTTTTAAGCTTTACCGAAGTATACTTTACATACCATAAAATTATACACATTTTAAGTGTATAATTCATTAAGTTTTGCTAAGTATGACCATCACACACACAGTCCAGTCTTAGAACACTTCTATCCTCCTGCAGAGGTGCCCCATGCTCATTAGCTTCACATTTTACCCCATTTTCACCCCTGCCCCAGGCAACCAGGAATCTTTTCTGTTTCTATGAATTTGCCTTGTTGGGACATTGCATGTAAATGTCATCCTGCAATATGGGGTGTTTTGTGTCTGTCTGCTTTCACTTAGCATGATTTTCTTGAGGCTCACCATGTGGTAGAGTGTCAGTATTTCATTTCTCCCGTCATTCATTTTGTATTCCTGGCACCCCGCCAGGGCCCGGCGCCTAGCAGGTGCTCAGAAGGGGTGAGGAATCTTACATGGAGATCAGATGTCCTTCCAGGACAGGGGCAGCTATCCACCAAAGGAATCCCAGTCATCCCTGGAGCTGCTGTGGACTAGGTGCTGATTCTCTGCCATAGACTTTTGAACTTGAAAGCAAAGGGCCGTAATGAAGCCTGACAAATGTGGAATGTGGCTGGCCAATGATTGGCCTGTGGCCGGACGGGTTATGAATGATGTGGTACCATGAGGTGGTACCATGAGGTGTCATAGCATCCAAATGACAGTACAAATTGGAAGTCTGGCTTCCTGGCTGGACTTACTGTGTAGTTTTCCCCTTGTTTCGTCCATTGAAACCCCTGATTTTTTTCCTTTGAGGATTATAGACCTTTCTTTTTCTTTCTATACTTAAAAAAAGTTTGTTGTACTGTTAGGTGAACATTTGATTGGAAATAATAAATTTACTTTTTTTTTTTCCTTTTTTTTGAGGCAGAATCTTGCTCTATCACCCAGGCTGGAGTGCAGTGGCACGATCTTGGCTCACCACAACCTCTGCCTCTCCGGTTCAAGCAATTCTTGTGCTTCAGCCTCCCGAATAGCTGGGACCACAGGCGTGTGCCACCACGCCTGGTGAATTTTTTTGTATTTTTAGTAGAGACAGGATTTCACCACGTTGGCCAGGCTGGTCTCAAACTCCTGACCTCAAGTGATCCACCCACCTCGGCCTCCTGAAGTGCTGGGATTACAGTACTTTTGAAATGAAGAAATAATTAGGCACAAACAGTTTGATCTTATCAAGTTTTCTTCCTGTGTCCACATTGAGAAGAAACTCCACCCCTGAGATCATCATAGCAGACAGCAGTGTAAACACTCAGACAAAAACAGAGAGCCCAGGGAAAGGCCACTGAATTAACGTGTGTGTTACCTAGACAGGGGTGAAAGTAGTTTAAATAAAATTAAAAGTATATGGCCAAAATATAGAAAGGGGCATTTAAAAATGGACAGGGTGGCTGGGTGCGGTGGCTTACGCCTGTAATCCCAGCACTTTGGGAGGCCAAGGCGGGCGTTTCACAAGGTCAGGAGATTGAGACCATCCTGGCTAACACAATGAAACCCTGTCTCTACTAAAAAATACAAAAAAAAAAAAAATTAGCTGGGCGTGGTGGCGGGTGCCTGTAGTCACAGCTACTCGGGAGGCTGAGGCAGGAGAATGGCATGAACCCGGGAGGCAGAACTTGCAGTGAGCCGAGATCGCGCCACTGCACTGCAGCCTGGGCGACAGAGCGAGACTCCGTCTCAAAAAAAAAAAAAAAAAAAGGACAGGGTTTAAAATGTCTTCTTCCCAGCATTGAGGTTTCAGGCAGACCTATGACAAAATCATCAATAACAAAGCCCATCACAAATAGATTTCCTGCAGGGTTCAAGGCTGCACACACCTTTGATTCTGACAGCTGCCAGGAATGTCTGGCCATGCCCGTCTCAGGGCAGGACGGGCTTTGGGGCATGGGGAGTCATGCCTAAAGCAGGCTTGCCTTACAGCTAGTAGCAGGGAAGAGAAATTGAACATTACAGATGAGTTGAAGCCTGCTCTTCCCCTCCCCACTGGTGTTCCACTGTGTCTCCCTCCCTGCAGGCAGCCGTGAGGATGAGTTTGGTGGGCATCCTTCTGAGGGGGTCTATATTCCAGAGGTTCACTTTACCGCATCTGTGTATACGCATGTGTCATATTGTCTTCTTTTCTTTCTTTTTTTTTTTTTTTTTTTTGAGACGGAGTCTCGCTCTGTCGCCCAGGCTGGAGTGCAGGGGCGCAGTCTCGGCTCACTGCAAGCTCCGCCTCCCGGGTTCACGCCATTCTCCTGCCTCAGCCTCCAGAGTAGCTGGAACCACAGGCGCCCGCCACCACGCCCGACTACTTTTTTGTATTTTTAGTTTAGCCAGGATGGTCTCCATCTCCTGACCTCGTGATCCGCCCGCCGTGGCCTCCCAAAGTGCTGGGATTACAGGCATGAGCCACGGCACCCGGCCTTTTTTTTTTTTTTTTCCAGGTGGAGTCTCACTCTGTTACCCAGGCTGGAGGGCAGTGGCAGGATCTCAGTTCACAGCAACCTCTGCCTCCCAGGTTCAAGCAGTTCTCCTGCCTCAGCCTCCTGAGTAGCTGGGATTACAAGCACCTGCTACCACGCCCAGCTAATTTTTGTATTTTTAGTAGAGACGGGGTTTCGCCATGTTGGCCAGGCTGGTCTCCAACTCCTGACCTCAAGTGATCAGCCCACCTGGGCCTCCCAAAGTGCTGGGTTTACAGGCGTGAGCCACTGCGCCTAGCCCTATTGTTTTTCAAAAATCCATCTATATGAGATATCTATAGATGTCTACATAAATATATGTAGATATAGATAGATATTAATAGCTGTATGAATGTGCCACCATTTATTCTTTTTCTTATTGAAGGGCATTAAGTTTTCCTCTTATTACAAATCGAACTGCTGTGACCAGCCCTGTGTCTATTTCCCACTCAATCAAGGGCCCACTTAGGCCAATGGATTTCAAGCTCTTCAGCCTCAGGACCTCTTGATTTAGCAAAACCCTAAACAGTTTTGCTTATGTGGGTTATGTCTGTCAATATTTACCATATTAGAAATTAAAAATGATAAATTGAAAAAGTTAATTCATTAAATTTAACAATAATAAACTGTTATAATGTTTCTGAATAAAAAACTGTATTTTCCAAAAATTAGTGAAAGGAGTGGTGCTGTTTCTGTTTTTACTAATATCTACAATATCTGGCTTAATAGGAGATAACTTGATTCTCATATCTGCTTCTGCAGTCTGTGTTTGGCAATATATAGTTTTGGTTGAAGTGTATGGATAAACCCCAGCCTCACACAAACATGCAGCTGGAAAAGGTGGGAGCATCTTAGTAGTCTTTTTAAGTAATTATGGCTATTCTTTCCTGCTATGACAAAAGAAACGGTAGCTTCTTAACACTTAGTTGGAATACAAAACCTGAAACTATAATGAATAGAGTATTGAGCTCTGAGGCCTAGCGGGGGTAATCGCTTGAGCTCAGGAGTTTGAGACCAGCCTGGGCAACATAGTAGAATATGTCTCTACAAAAAATAAATACAAAAATTAGCCAGGTGTGGTGGCTTGTGCCTGTAGTCCTAGCTGTTCAGGAGGCTGAGGCAGGAGGATTGCTTGACCCCAGGAGCTTGAGGCTACAGTGACAGAGCCACACCATCTCTTAAAACAGCCACCACAACAACAAACCCATTGGCCTGTCCTGTGTATGAATGAGTCTTTAACCCAAGTATGACTTGGAAGCATTTGGAATATAGGCCTCCACTGAGCGTGCAGCATGAGGCAGTCATCCAGCTCCTGGTAGCAGATACAAGTTTTCTGAAATTTCAATTATCACTTTATTTATTTATTTTTTTTCCAAGACAGAGTCTCACTCTGTCGCCCAGGCTGGAGTGCAGTGGCGTGATCTCAGTTAACTGCAACCTCTGCCTCCCAGATTCAAGCAATTCTCCTGCCTCAGCCTCCCAAATAGCTGGGATTGCAGGTGAGTCTCACCACGGCCTACTAATTTTTGTATTCTTAGTAGAGACGGGGTTTCGCCATGTTGTCCAGGCTGGTCTTGAACTCCTAACCTCAGGTGATCCGCCTGCCTTGGCCTCCCAAAGTGCTGGGATTACAGGCGTGAGTCACCGTGCCTGGCCAAATTATCACTTTAAAGCTCAAATTTTATCTTTGGCAGCAAATGCTATCAGTTGTTTTCCTTGAAGCACAGGCTTACTTTGTTAATTTTCAAGAAATCATCTGCCAGATCCCCAAGTCTGAATAAGCAAAGTTTATCTGTTTATTGTTCTTTCTGTTTATTGCTCTTTCAAGTACAAGAGGCAGGCAATGGAAAGCAGCAGAGAGACAGGGGCTCCCACTCAGAGTGAACAAGTGCCGGCGCCCCCCAGACACCCCAGAGTCGAGGGACTTGGGCCGCAGCAGCAGAGGGGCTTCTGGTGCACTTCTGTTCCCTCACACAGAATATCAAAGAGAAGAGTACTCAGGGGTCAAGCAGTCATAAAACGAATCACTTGGCCATTTACTCATAGATGTCCCTAAGAGAAACTGGCATTGTTTCCCAAGTGCACAGCAGTGAGGACTGCGGTGACCACATGCAATTTGGAGCCCTGCCTTGATGCTGGGAAGATACTGGCTCTGTCCTTTTATTGCTTTTGCAGAATCAGCGCAAATGTCAATACAGCAAAAAAGGCCAGTCATTGGCCGGGCGCCATGGCTCATGCCTGTAATCCCAGCACTTTGGGAGGCCGAGGTGGGTGGATCACCTGAGGTCAGGAGTTTGAGACCAGCCTAGTCAACATGGTGAACCCCCATCTCTACTAAAAATACAAAAATTAGCTGGGTGTGGTGGCTCATGCCTGTAGTCCTAGCTACTCGGGAAGCTGAGGCACGAGAATTGCTTGAACCCGGGAGGTGGAGGTTGCAGTGAGTTGAGATCACACCCACTGCATTCCAGTCTCACTCTGCAACAGAGTGAGACTTGGTCCTCCCCCCACCCCTCCACCCCCGCCAAAAGAAAAGGTCAGTCCTGTCTCAGTAGCACTGTGACAACAGTTATGTCTGGAAAAGGTCTTGGAGCCACCAGGGTGTGTGGCCCAAATGCTAAGGAGCAGCTGATGGAGGCCTTGGGTCACTCGGTGGTGGGGTGTAGCAGGCCTACTATCTTGTTTTTGGCTGCCTACATCTTTTTTTCTTTCTTTTTTTTAGAGACGGTCTTGCTCTGTTGCCCGGGCTGGAGTGCAGTAGTGCAATCACGACTTACTGCAGCCTCAAACTGTTTGGCTTAAGTGATCCTCCCATCTCAGGCTCTGCAGTAGCTGGGACTATGGTTGCGAGCTACCACACCTGGCTAATTTTCGTATTTTTTGTTGACATAGGGATCTTGCTCTATTGCACAGGCTGGTCTTGAACTCCTGGTCTCAAGTGAACTTCCTGCCTTGGCCTCCCAAAATGCTGGGGTTACAGGCATAAGCCAACACACCTGGTCTGCCTACATCTTTTTTTTTTTTTAATTTTTATTTTTTTGTTTTGTTTTGAGACAGGGTCTCACTCTGTCACCCAGGCAGAAGTGCAGTGGTGCGATCTTGGCTCACAGCAACCTCTGCCTCCCAGGTTCAAGCAATTCTCCTGCCTCAGGCTCCTAAGTAGCTGGGACTACAGGTGTGCGCCACCGTGCCCAGCTAATTTTTGTATTTTTAGTAGAGACTGGGTTTCACCATGTTGGGCAGGCTGTTCTAGAACTCCTGTCAAGTGATCCGCCCGCCTCGGCCTCCCAAAGTGCTGGGATTACAGGCATGAGCCACTGTGCCTGGCCTTAAATCTTTTTAAGACAGATTTTTGCTATGGAAATTTCACAACTATGCAAACATGGAGAGACTAGAATACTGAGAGCCGGTGCCACCCCCAGCTTAACAGTTACCCTCTGGCAGCCAGTCCAGAGTCCTCTGTGTCCCCACCCACTGCTCCTTCCCCTGGGTTATTTTAGGCAAATCCCAGACATCATGTAATTTCCTCCTTCTTCATCTTCCCGACACTGTTGGTGCTTAGAGAGTCCTTTGTTATTCCTTTTCATTCCCCAGCACAGAAACCAGCTTCCCTTAGCCCGCCAGGCAGACCCACCACACACATGGTGTCAGAGCACTTAGGACACGTGTATGTGGGGAGCCATCCATGCTGGGTGGCAGCAGAGGCCTCTTGCCCTTGGGGGATAGGATTCCCCAGAGGTCTCCACGAACAGCAGCAGAGGAGGCTCCTGCCGCCTGGTTGGGGATCTCTGAGTAGGCAGTTCTCTGCTCCTCTTGAAAATAAACTTCAGCACATTACTCTTCTGCCTCAACCAGGCAGCTGAGAACCCTGACTGATTTCGGCAGGGGCGGGGTGTCCATTTTCAGCTTCTCTGGGTAAACTGCTCCCATTAGTGCCTGTGCCAGTTTGTGTCCACCAGCAGCACTTCCTGTTGTCCTATTTCCTATACCCTTTCCAGTACTCAATATTGCCAGACTTGTCTATTTTTGCCCATTGAAAGCGTGTCAGGCTATTTTTGTTCTTTCTGGGTTTTTTTTTTGTTGTTGTTGTTGTTGTTTGTTTTTTTAGACAGGCATTTGCTCTGTCACGCAGGCTGGAGTGCAGTGGTACAATCATGGCTTGCTGCAGCCTCGACCTCCGGTCTTAGGTGATCCTCCTGCCTCAACCTCAGCCTCCCAAATAGCTAGTACCACAGGGGTGTGCCACCATGCCTGGTTAATGTTTTATGTTTTTGTAGAGATGAGGGGTCTTGCTATATTGCCCAGGCTGGGCTTGAGCTCCTAGCATCAAGCAGTCTTCCTGCCTCAGCCTCCCCAAGTGCTGGGATTTACAGGCATGAGCCACTGTGCCCAGACAAGGCTATTTTCTTTTCTTTTCTTTCTTTTTTTTTTTTTTTTTAGACGGAGTCTCACTCTGTTGCCCAGGGTGGAGTGCAGTGGCATGATCTGGGCTCACTGCAAGCTCCGCCTCCTGGGTTCATGCCATTCTCCTGCCTCAGCCTCCCGAGTAGCTGGGACTACAGACGCCTGCCACCGTGCCCGGCTAATTTTTTGTATTTTTAGTAGAGACGGGGTTTCACCGTGTTAGCCAGGATGGTCTCGATCTCCTGACCTCGCAATCCACCAGCCTCGGCCTCCCAAAGTACTGGGATTACAGGCACAAACTACGGTACCCAGCCAGACAAGACTATTTTCTTTAACCAAGTGTGTGCTATTGACTTGCTGTGCTTAGACTTTATCATTTTAGAGATGTTGAGATATTATTATTATGTTTATCATTTTCCTCCATTGTTCTGTTGCTATATGTGTGGTCATCCTGCTGTAATTAGTAAAATTATTTATTATATGCATATTTTAAGCAGATTGTATTTAGTTTAAATCATCAGCCAGAAAGATGCAAATTTTTTTATTTTTATTTTTATTTTTGAGATGGAGCCTTGCTTCGTTGCTCAGACTGGAGTGCAGTGGCGCGATCTCGGCTCACTGCAACCTCCATCTCCCGGGTTCGAGCAATTCTTCTGCCTCAGTCTCCCGAGTAGCTGGGATTACAGGTGCCTGCCACCATGCCCGGCTAATTTTTGTATTTTTCTTAGAGATGGGGTTTCACTATGTTGGCCAGGCTGGTGTTGAACTCCTGACCTCAAGTGATCTGCCCGCCTCAGCCTCCCACAGTGCTGGGATTACAGGCATGAGCCACTGCATCCAGCCCTAAGATGCAAGAATTTTATATGAAAGAAACATTATTTGAGATAAGCTTAATGCAAAAATCTCTCAATGTTTAGATTATTTTAAGCTTAATGTTAGAAGGCATACCCTGTTCTGCTTAAAGTAATGATTTCTGTGGGAATAAGTCTAAGGAACTTAACTGAAAAGCCATCAGACTATTCATTGAGGAGGCTCTCCTGGGTGACTGGCACCCTTTCTGCTTCACATGTATCTCTAGATTCACCTTCCTTACCTAGATCTGGGGTCTGCCATGTCCCTGACAGTTCTTTCCTAAACCTCAGAGAGACGAAAGGGCTCCACTCTGACTGAATTCCTAGAGTGATCAGGACCACCCAGTCTTGGCTTCTTCATCCCTCTCTTCTCTTTATGTTAGCCCGTGGAATGCGTCAGCTTAGTGACACAATTGCATGGTTCGAAAAACTGAACATAAGTGTTCTATTGTTAAGAGAGGATTCCAGGCCAGGCCCTGACAATTTAGAGGCCACCGAATGTAATAGAACAGGTTAGGGAGCTGCGAGACCTGGTTCTCATCTGGGCCCTGCTGCTAACTTTCACCTAGGACAAGAGTGTTTGATGAGGGTAAAGTAAATTACTGATCACTCTGTTATATTGAAAATTGACCTCAAATATGGAAGAAAAAACTTCAGTATCCTCATAATCTTTCATATTTTATTTGGAAATTTCATTTCTACAACTTTATCCTAAGGAAGAATTAGATATGTTGAAAGACTAATGTACACAAATGTTCTCTACTGTTATAATTTATCGTGTAAAAGTGGAAGCAATCTACATAACATAACCCACCATAGAGGACTGGTGAAATAGACACAGCCACAAGATGACCTAGTGTACAGCTGTTTATAATCATATTCCTGAAAATGGCTTCATGATATAGGAAAATGTTTATCAGCAGTTATAAAAAATGGATGGTAAACCCATATATTGAGTGTAATCCCAGTTTAATTTTTCAAGATGTGTGTGCATGTGCATGTATGTGTGTCTGCATGCATATGTGCACACATGTGAACGTGATGGTGCATAGGTGTGTGCACACATCCGGGCTTGCCTCTGGGCTGTGTCTATACATATGCTGGACAATGCTCTCTGGGCACTTCTGAAGAAATGATGATCTTGTCAGAGAATGTTTGTCCTTGCAGGAGGCTCAGAGACTTCCTGGGAGAGAGCACACCTTGAAGGAAGGGTGGATTAGGACAATTAGGGCAATAAAGTGACTTGCTAGCAACCCCTCAGCAGTCCGGGGGAAGGTCCATGCTGGACAGGTGTGGTGGCCCCTCACTTGGCTCCCTTCAGACGTGTGTCTGACCCTGCAGGTTTCAGGCCTAAACAAGTGCAGAGCTCTGGAAAGCAATGGGTGACTTGCAACCACTCTGATGGCAGGAAATAAAACAAGGGGAGGCTGAGTGCGGTGGCTCATGCCCATAATTCCAGCACTTCGGGAGGCCAAGGCAGGAGGATTGCTTGAGGCCATGAGTTTGACATCAACCTGGCAACATAATGAGACCTAAAAAAATTGTTAAAATAAAAAGTTGGGCTGGGCACGGTGGCTCACGCCTGTAATCCTAGCACTTTGGGAGGCTGAGGCAGGCGGATCACGAGGTCAGCAGTTTGAGACAAGCCTGGCCAACATGGTGAAATCCCGTCTCTACTAAAGATACAAAAAAATTAGCTGGGTGTGGTGGCGGGCACCTGTAGTCCCAGCTACTAGGGAGGCTGAGGCAGGAGAATCGCTTGTACCCGGGTGGTGGAGGTTGCAGTGAGCCGAGACAGAGCCATTGCACTCCAGCCTGGGTGACAGAGCAAGACTCCATATCAAAAAAAAAAAAAAAAAAAGTTGGCCAGGCATGGTGGCTTATGCCTGTAATCCCAGCACTTTGGGAGGCTGAGGCAGGCGGATCACTTGAGGTCAGGAGTTCCAGACCAGCCTGGCCAACATGGGGAAATCCCGTCTCTACTGAAAATACAAAAATTAGCCAGGTGTGGTGGTGGGTGCCTGTAATCCCAGCTACTAGAGAGGCTGAGGCAGAAGAATCACTTGAACCCGGGAGGCGGAGGTTGCAGTGAGCTGAGATCGTGCCCCGGCACTCCAGCCTGGGTGATAGAGTGAGACCCCATCTCAAAAAAAAATTAATTAATTTAAAAAGTTAGGCCGGGCATGGTGGCTCACGCCTGTAATCTCAGCACTTTGGGAGGTCGAGGCTGGCAGATCACGAGGTCAGGAGATCAAGAGCACGGTGAAACCCCCTCTCTACTAAAAAATAGAAAAAAATTAGCCAGGCATGGTGGGGGGCGCCTGTAGCCCCAGCTGCTCCGGAGGCTGGGGCAGGAGAATGGCGTGAACCCGGGAGGCGGAGCTTGCAGTGAGCCGAGATCGCGCCACTGCACTCCAGCCTGGGTGACAGAGCAAGACTCCGTCTCAAACAAAAAAGTTATTCAGGTTAGGTGGCACACGCCTGTAGTCCCAGCTACTGGAGGTGGGGCAAGAGGAGGCTGAGGCAGGATGTTCACTTGAGCCTGGGAGGTTTGAGTCTGCAGTGACCCTGATGGCACCACTGCATTCCTGCCTGCTGGGCGACAGAGTGAGACCCTGTCTCAGACAAACAAAAACCAAGGGGCTGCCAGGTGCCGAGGCGTGCAGGTGCTGAGCCGGCGGCCGGGGAGGGCTCGCGGGACTCCTCAGATTTGTCGGACCAGCCTTTCATTAAAGTGAAGAGACTAGCGCGTTGCCCAGGCCTGGCGGCGGCTTTTCCTCCCCTTCACCCTTGCGGCCCCGGCCCCGGCGCTTGCTCACCGCCGCCTATGCTCTCCCCGCAGCCACCCGTGGGACACGGTCATCCAGGCGGCCATGCGCAAGTACCCGAACCCGATGAACCCGAGCGTGCTGGGCGTGGATGTGCTACAGCGCCGCGTGGACGGCCGCGGCCGCCTGCACAGCTTGCGCCTGCTCAGCACCGAGTGGGGGCTGCCCAGCCTCGTGAGAGCGGTGAGCGGGGCGGGGGCTGCGGCTCCGAACGCGCCCGACCCCCCCACTCCCGCCCCCGCCCTCTCCCGCGTCCCTCCTCCCCTCGTCAGTCCCTCTGCTGCTTTGGCTGCCATCGGGGTGGGAGGGCGGCGGGGGGCCTTTCCTGAGATCAGGGGACGCGGGGTGGGGGTGGCGGTGGGGGGAACTTCCCCGAGATCAGGGGGCACGGGCTGGGGGGCTGGTAGGAGGGTTTTCCTCGAGATCGGGGGGCGTGGGGTGGGGGGTCGGTGGGGGGATCTTCCTCGAGATCGGGGGTCACGGGGTGGGGGGACGGTGGGGGGGTCTTCCTCGAGATCGGGGGTCGCGGGAGGCTCTGCCTGGCGCGTGGCGTCTGGCATCCCCATCTGTCCTCCCAAAGGGCCCGGGCCTGCTGGATTAGCACTGCCAGGCGCCCCTCCTCCTGGTTTAACCGCCTCTAAAGCCCAGCGTCCGCAGCCAGCCGCATCCTAGGGCACCGGGATTAGGCTTCACCATGGTTCAGCCCCCCGTGGCCTCTTCCTCAGAGCCAGGGAGGTCGCTGGAAATGCAAATCTGAGCACGGCTCACCCCAACCCGACCCCTGGATCTCGCCTCCACCTGCAGTCCACGCCCTGGCCTGGCGCAGGCCTCTCAGTCAGCCCAGCTCCTGCTGCAGGGGCCTGCACCTGCTGCCCCCAGCCCGACACCCCCACCCCAGCACTATGGTGGTACCTTCCTCTTTGGGGCTCTGCCCAGACTCCGCCCGGCAGAGGGGCCTCCTAGCTCCACTGCCCGCAGCCTGTTTTATTTTGCCGGGAGCATAGTGCTGCTGCACGCTCCACTCTGTTGGAATTCATTTCTTTGCTCAGTGGCTCACCTGCTGGAGCGGAAGCGCCCTGGACACAGGGGTTTTGTCTCTGTCCCTTGCTGCATCCCATGATATCATTTCTTGAATAGTGAACTAATTAGTAAATGCAATGGTATTCGGTGGTGATATGAAGTAGAATTTTTAACGTTCCACTATGCTAGTTTTGCTTTGTTTTCTAGATTTTGGGAACCAGTAGGACATTGACATACATCCGAGAACATTCTGTGGTGGATCCAGTGGAAAAGAAAATGGAACTTTGTTCTACCAATGTAAGCAATGGCCTCAGATGAGAAACGGGCTCAGTGTGTCTGGGTGGTGGTGCGTAAGGCCTTCGTTTAATTCTATTTCCAGCCCACCTTTGGTCTAGGTGTTGCTTATTTTTAACAGAAAGGCTGAATTCATTTAGCAGTTTATCTTTTTATTCAAGTATAATAAGTATATAGAAAAATGCACATAATGATGAATTGTCACAAAGAACGCACCTCTTAACTAGCAGGCAGTTCAAGCAACAGAATTTGACCAGCCCCTGAGACCCCTTGGGCACCCCCCGCAGGATAACCACTGTCCTGACAACCAGCAGACGTTTTTGTTTTTTTAAAGATGGGGTCTTGCCCTGTCACCCGGGCTGGAGTGCAGTGGTGTGGTCATAGCTCAGTGCAGCCTCGCACTCCTGGGCTCAAGTGATCTTCCTGCCTCAGCTTCCCAAATAGCTGGGACCACAGGCACGTGCCACCATCCCTGGCTGTTTTTTTATTTTTATTTTTCATAGAGATAGGATCTCGCTGTTGCCAAGGCTGATCTCAAACTCCTGGTCTCAAGTGATGCCTCTCAACGTGCTTTTTTTTTTTTTTTTTTTTAATTTTTGGGACAGTCTCTCTCTCTCTCACCTAGGCTGGAGTGCAGTGGATCTCAGCACCCTGCAACCTCCACTTCATGAGTTCAAGCGATTCTCCTGTCTCACCCTCCCAAGTAGCTGGGACTACAGGTGTGTACCACCAACAGGCATTTTTTTTTTTTTTTGAGATGGAGCCTCGCCCTGTCGCCCAGGCTGGAGTGCAGTGGCGTGATCTCGGCTCACTGCAACCTCCGCCCCCTGGTTTCAAGCCATTCTCCTGCCTCAGCCTCCTGAGTAGCTAGGATTACAGCCGCGTGCCACTACACCTGGCTAATTTTTGTATTTTTAGTAGAGAGGAGGTTTCACCATGTTGGTCAGGCTGGTCTCAAACTCCTGACCTCATGATCCACCCGCCTCGGCCTCCCAAAGTACTGGGATTACGGGTGTGAGCCACCGCACCTGGCCCCAACGGGTATTTTTAAAGCTACTTCCCCCCTTCACTCCTCTCTCACTTCTCTCAATTAAAAAATGTATATTGGCCTAATGCAAATGCAAGAACATGCTGGGAAATATGCATGGGCTAGCAAAATTATTTATTTCAAAAAATAATCCTTATTTTCAGCAAATATAGAAATGGGCTATGGTGGGTGAAGTCAGCGGTGCCCTCATCTGGCCTCACTTTTCTGTCCCCAGTGCCACGGTTGGCTCTAGCCACCACTATTTACTGGTTCTGCCAACGGTATCAAGTGCCTCCCAGGTACCCAGCACAGTGCTAGGGATGGGGAATGCAAGGATTAAGATATTTCCTCCTGACTGGCTCTGTCATCGCACGGTGGGCATCTAGACAACCCACGTAGGTGGCAGCAAGCA
Source organism: Pan paniscus (assembly GCF_029289425.2). Taxonomy (NCBI): domain Eukaryota; kingdom Metazoa; phylum Chordata; class Mammalia; order Primates; family Hominidae; genus Pan; species Pan paniscus. The sequence continues at coordinate 25,622,561 of NC_073266.2, read as the reverse complement.
GGAGCTCCCCTAAGTGGCCGTGTGAAGGTAGGTGACAGGGAGCCTGGCAGGACTTCTCCATACACACTGGCAGTGGGCGCCCTTGAGCCTTAGAGAGCCACAAACAGATGGCGTTAGAGACTAAGAGGGGAAGGTGGTGTGGGAGGGAGGAGGCTGGAGAGGGGCAGGCACAAGACCACAGAAGAGGCAGAGGAGCCGGAGGTCGTTTTCGTGGTAAGAGGGAGCCACTGAGAGTTTGTTGCAGGAAGGTGAGGTAGCCGGGTTGTGTGTTGGGAAGAATACCTTGGCAGCCCTGTGGAGAGAGGGCTGGGGGGATGTTGGGACCTGAGCCAGGGAGACCAGTAGTCCGGGCAGGTAATTGTCCAGGTGAGAGGTAGCAGAGGCCACCTGGGGTGAGACATGGGGAGTAAGGAACAGGAGGCTCACGACGCAGCTCTGCTCTCTGGTTAGGGCGCCAGGCTGAATGGTGGCCCATGAGGGGCAGGTGTGAGAAGAGAGAGGTAAGCTTGCTTTGCACATCTTGAGTATGCAGCCCCTGCACAGCAGGCTGTGGAGTGTCCAGCCTGAAGTTGAAGGTGCGGCCAGCAGTGCTGCAGTGAGGGAAGGGCGACCTGGGCCCAGGGGCAGGCAGGGCTGGTGGGTGCAGTGGGTGGGGACAGGGCTGAGGAGCAGGTCATCCAGGCGGCCATGCGCAAGTACCGGAACCGGTACCTGGGCAGCTCCCCATCTTCTCAGCATCTTGTGGGAGGCCCAGTGTTTGAAAGAAAGTGGAGCTGCTCTGGGTCCTGCGGCTCCCCTGCCCCAACCAGAGGGCCTCAGGAGCTCCTATGAGCTTCTCAGGTGGCCATGGGAACAGTCCCCCAGGATGCTCAGTGCTGTCGGCCAGCCACACTCTGCCCAGCTGGGAGCACCTTCCGTAGAAGGCAGTGGGTGCATCCCTGTGTGCTGAGATGAGGCTGTGAGCCACCTGCAGGATAGAGCCTAGCTCCTTAGTGTACTACCCGGACTTCTGCCAATGTCCCCTGGTCCTATTGGCTCCTTGTCCCAGGCTGCAGAAAGTCACAGGAGCCTGTCAGGTCCCCACTGGCTATTCCTGACAGCTTACGTATTATGTTCTTTCTGCCCCCAAAACCAATATTTACTTATGAAATTCCACTTTATCCTTCCAGAAAACTCAGTTGTATGTAAAAAGGAGCAATTTATGCTCCAGTGAAGTCTGATGGGAAGGAAACGGGGTTTGGAGCAAGACAGAAATGTGCTTGCATCCTGAAGCCATCGCTGGATGGCCCGATGACTTGGGGATGCTATTTACATTTTCTGAGTCTCACATTTCTTGTATAAAAAAGAAAAGAACAAACCTCAGAGGAGTAAGGTTTATGAAACACAGTGACTTGCATAAAATATTGCACATAAAATGACAACAGCTAATCAGAGTTTAATTTGTAATTGATACTGTTAGATAGTTCTGTTGAATGTAACGCCCATACACGTGAGACTCTTGATAACCTGGCACTCTGTAGGAGGAGAGAGATTTCCTACTAACCATTTGCATTGGGACAGTGACGCTGGGGGAGGGATTCAGTGAGAGATTACTGAAAAAATGAGTATTTATCACTACAGAAAGGGTAATTTGCTTTTCACTGTTTAAACTTTTTAAAACATGGTCTTTTATCAGAATTGGCACTTTGAGAAGAGGGTGAACTGAGTTAAACAATGAAGCAATTCTAGAGCTCTGTTGTCCAGTGTGGCAGCCACCAGCAACATGTGGCTATTTAATTTTAAGCTATTTATGGCCAGCGCGGTAGCCCACGCCTGTAATCCCAGCACTTTGGGAGGCTGAGGCAGGCAGGTCACCTGACTTCTCTGAGGTCAGGATTTCCAGACCGGCTTGGCCAACATGGCAAAACCCCATCTCTACTAAAAATACAAAAATTAGCCGGGCATGGTTGCGGGTGCCTGTAGTCCCAGCTACTCTGGAGGCTGAGGCAGGAGAATCGCTTGAATCCGGGAGGTGGAGGTTTCAGTGAGCCGAGATCGCGCCATTGCACTCAAGAGTGAAACTCCATCTGAAAAAAAAAAAAAAATTAAACTAATTAGGATAAAATAAAATTAAAAATTCCATTCCTCAGTCACATGAGCCACATTTCAGGTGTGCATTAGCTGCATGTGTGTGTGGCTACCATATCAGACAGCATGCATAGGACATTACTGTTAGCACAGAAAATTCTGTTAGTGTGGCTCTAGAGCTCGAGTGTTTAAATTGGTTTTGACAGAAAATATAGGCTGGGCGCAGTGGCTCATGCCTGTAATCCCAGCACTTTGGGAGGCCAAGGCGGGTGGATCATGAGGTCGGGAGATCAAGACCATCCTGGCTAACATGGTGAAACCCCGTCTCTACTAAAAATACAAAAAAAAAAAAAAAATTAGCCAGGCATGGTGGCGGGCGCCTGTAGTCCCAGCTACTGGGGAGGCTGAGGCAGGAGAATGGTGTGAACCCAGAAGGCGGAGCTTGCAGTGAGCCAAGATCATGCCACTGCACTCCAGCCTGGGCGACAGCGCGAGACTCCATCTCAAAAAAAAAAAAAGTAGAAAATATAGGCCGGGCCCAGTGGCTGACACCTGTAATCCCAGCACTTTGGGAGGCCAAGGTGGGAGGATCGCTTGAGCTCAGGAGTTTGAGACCAGCCCGGGCAGCATTGCAAAATCCCATCTCTACAAAAAATTTAAAAATTAGCCGGATGTGGTGGTGTGCACCTGTAGTCCCAGCTACTCAGGAGGCTGAAGTGGGAGGATCACTTGAGACTTGGAAGTTGAGGATGCAGTGAGCCTTGATCACACCACTGCACTCCAGCCTGGGCAACAGAACAAGACTCTGTCTCAAAAAATAAAAAAGAGGCCAGGTGTGGTGGCTCATGCCTGTAATCCCAACACTTTGGGAGGGTAAGGCAGACAGATCACGAGGTCAGGAGATTGAGACCATCCTGGCCAACATGCTGAAACCCTGTCTCTACTAAAGTACAAAAAAAAACTTAGCCAGTCATGGTGGCACATGCCTGTAATCCCAGCTACTCGGGAGGCTGAGGCAGGGGAATCACTTCAATCCGGGAGGCAGAGGTTGCAGTGAGCCAAGATCATGCCCCTGCAGTCCAGCCTGGTAACAGAGCGAGACTCCGTCTCAAAAAAATAAGAGAAAAAAAGAAAAAGAAAATATAGGCCGGGTGGAGTGGCTCATGCCTGTAATCCCAGCACTTTGGGAGGCCGAGGCGGGCGGATCACGAGGTCAGGAGATCAAGACCATCCTAGCTAACATGGTGAAACTCCGTCTCTACTAAAAATACAAAAAATTAGCCGGGCATGGTGGCAGGTGCCTGTAGTCCCAGCTACTCGGGAGGCTGAGGCAGGACAATGGTGTGAACCCAGGAGGCAGAGCTTTCAGTGAGCCGAGATCGCGCCACTGCACTCCAGCCTGGGCTACACAGTGAGACTCCATCTCAAAAAAAAAAAAAAAAAAAAAGAAAGTATAAATGTACATAAGGAGTTAGTCTGTTTATAGGAAGTGGTACTGGAGGAGACAAGAACCCTGCAGTCTCCATGTAGATTCAGAGTCTGTCCCATCCAGTCCTAGGAGACAGTGCTCTGTGGGCTGCCATGGGTAGGTGAAAAGCTTTCTCTCACTTATATGGACACACAGGCCTATTTGTCCTTTTCTGTGGTACAACTGCTGACAGTGTTGGCAGCTTGACTGTACCTTGAAGGCCAGAGCCCTGCTCACATGTGGAGTGGGACATGGGAAGAAGACAGATGACAGTTGCCAGAAGGAACAGCAAAACCATGGTTTCCTAGGACTTAATGTGGTCGTATCTCCTATGCCTAAAAGTTTCTTCTGTTCTGGCCCCACTAAGTGCTAATTTTGGGATGGAAGAGTATGGGCAGTTGACTTCAGAAGAAATGCAAGAGAAATACAATCTAAACCTTTTTTTTCTTTTTAAGATCACACTCACAAATTTGGTGTCAGTTAATGAGAGGTTGGTGTACACACCTCATCCAGAGAACCCAGAAATGTGAGTCATCTCCTGTGGGATTGACACATTGAATGCCACGGGTGTGGGCAGGGCAGACCCTCCTCTCTCTCAGGGCTGGTCAGCCCCTTTTCTTCTTGCTCTTTTACAGGACCATGCTCACACAAGAAGCCATCATCACTGTGAAGGGGATTAGCCTCGGTAGTTATTTGGAAAGTTTAATGGCCAATACGATATCATCCAATGCAAAGAAGGTATGTATCTCAATCCTAGGAGTCCTGTGTGTGCTCTAGTTGTTAAGTGCCAGATTAAGAATATGACATTTTTAGTCTCATCAGTCTTCCTGGCTGGGCATGGTGGCTCATGTCTGTAATCCTAGCACTTTGGGAGGCCAACGCAGGTGGACCGCTTGAGGCCAGGAATTCAAGACCAGCCTGGCCAACATGCTGAAACCCCATCTACTAAAAATACAAAAATTAGCTGGGCATAGTGGCACACCTCTGTAGTCCCAGCTACTCGAGAGTCTGAGACATGAGAATTGCTTGGACCCATGAGGCGGAGGTTGCAGTGAGCTGAACCACCACTGCACTCCAGCCTGGGTAAGAGAATGAGACTCTGTCTTAAAAAATAAAAATAAAAATAAAAATAAAAAATAAATAAATAAAATCCTGAGTGCTGGGGCTCTCCATTTATGCTGAGCTCATAATGCCACAGTATTTCAAAACTAGGGTAGGGAAAGGCTGACCCAGGTCTGAGGGAAGTGTGTGCGTGAAAGCCAAGGGAGCCAAAGTTACTCTTCTCAGTAGAGAAAGTATGGGGTAAACCTGGAGCATAAACCCAGCCAAGGCAACTACCACTTCAAAGAGCCCAAATGTCATAAGCTCAGTTACCAAAGCAAACTAACCCACAACATCAGAAATACAAGGTGTTAACAGTGTCAGGTAGGCTATTCAGGACTTATAGTAGTTTCCTATTTAATGGGCATTAAGTGGCTTTGGCTGAACCTCTCCAGCAGTGACGCTTCCATGGAGCCTGCTGCCGTCTTCACAGCTCCTCTCTGGCAGGATTTGGCAGTAAGCTTTGTGGAGGTGAGAGGAGAAAGGATAGATCCCAGGAGGCCATCCATGGCACTCCCTTTGTGTCCAGGGCACTGGAACAGAGGAAGAGATTGTTCTAGGAGTCCGGGTTGCCCTCCCCTCCAGCAGAGTTGATGGAAAGAGCTTGAATGTTTGGTAGGAAGATGTTCCTCACATTTAAAAGATGCCACTTGCCAGAGGAGGGCCTTGGCTTTTCACCTGGGCCCGCCTCACAGGCTCATGTCTTCTCTTTGTCTGTCCCTCATACCCCTCACTCTTCCCTTTCCTCCCTCTTTCTCTTCCCTCCTTTTTGGGGGTCAGAAATGAGTCTTCATTTTTGAGATCAGTGGGTGATTCCTAAGGCTGTACTTCCCTTTCCAATGTCCTTCCATGCTTAACTCTCCAACTAGTGGAAAACCATTTATGGCTTGCATTTAGTCTCATCACCAATAGAAGAGCCTGTCTATCTAATTTTGTAGAATCCTGATTTGAGAAATAGAGATTTGAGCAGCTTAGCTCAGTTCAGAGGAGGTAGGGCAGCGAAGGCCAAAGCGGGAGAGCTTTGTCCATGCTGGAGGAAGGAGACCGAATCTCACCCATCGTTGTTTCCAATGCTTGGCTTAGGGCAGAAGCCCTAAATGTTTGCCAAACAAAATATTATAAGAGGAAGGGAATATTCAGTGAGGCCACAGCTACCTTAGACCTTTTATGTGAAAAATTTGGGGTAAACTCAGTGAGGGCAAATTGGCTTTCCTTTATTTCACTTTATTAGAGGTTGTGTTGAAGGCTTAGGAGAGAATCACTAAGGTGGGGAGAGGTGTTGTGCCTGGAAACAGCGGAGCGGCCTGAGGGCAGGTGCAGGGGATGGGGTTGGGGGTGCGTGGAGGTGTCACCCTGGGCTTTCCTGGCCTCCTGGGGCAGCCTCAGCGCTGGGATTTGGGAGGTGAGGGACAGGACTTGCTGTATTGAGCTAAGCCGGGCGCTGGTTTGCTAACACAGCAGTGACTCTTAGGCACTGTTTTCCTTCCCCCTTCTGAGCTGGAGGAACTGCCTGCCTGTGTGAAGATCACTCGGAAAGGTCACTGCTGTGTCTCCTTGTAACTGCAGCGCTTGCCTTCTGCAGTTTAGCCTGTGGACTTGTCGCTTGCTGTCTGCAGCGGGAGGCGGGACGACCCACTCAGTGCTGAAATCTTTCTGTGTTGCAGGGGTGGGCTGCTATCGAGTGGATAATTGAACACTCTGAAAGTGCTGTGAGCTAAGGAGGCCTGTGCCTGTGCTTGTCATAAATGGTGGTGAGTACAGTATTCACTCACCTGGGGGGGTACTTGCAGCCTCTTGTGACCCGTGTGCATGGTGCACATGGTGAGGGGACGCCAGAAGTACGCAGCTGCTGGTGGCTCTCCAGCCCGGAGCTCCTTAGTTTTCCACGGTGACACAGAATCACTGGGTTCATCCTCTTCATCCTCTTTCTATTTCATTCCTTGCTTCGTGGCAGGATTTAGATTCCGAGGAAGCTTGAGCTGCGGCCCTCTGGGTCGCATGGTGGCAGCTCGGCCTCTCCAGCAAGCCACCCTCGGGCTGGGTTGCTGAGGTGACCCCGGTGACTGTGCAGAGTTGGCGCGAGTAGCCAGGCCTGTCCTGACAGGGCGCTGTCCTTTGGGTGCATCTGCACCTGCTGCTGTGAGCGAGGTCCTGTGCCTACCTCTTCACTTGCCCCAAGCCAGTACATGGCCACACGGCTGCAGCCGGCCATTTCCTTTTAGCAGTGGAAGCCTTTCTGGCGTTTCCTTGAGCTTCACGAACATTCCCTGGCTTCTTGTGCCATCAGCAGCTGGACTTCTAGTGGCCCTGCCCCGACGGCCAGCGGCCACCAGGGCCTGATCCCCGGGGAGGACGCGCCTCCCACCAGAGGCTGTGCTGCGCTGCTCTGGGCTGCTCGTCCCCATCTGTCCCCCGTGTGTGTGGGTTCGGGGATCCTTAAGAACTTCGTGCTGATTTTGCCTGAGTCACTGAAGCCACACTTTGCTCTCCTTGAACCCAAGCCAGGGGTGGCCATGGGCCTCGCCTCCTTCATGGCCGCACCCTGAGTTCAGTGCCTGTAAGGAGCTCCCTTGCCTGGCATCCTGTATCTGTGTGGTGTGTGGTGTGTGCTGTGTGGTGAGTATCTATGTGTGTGTGGTGAGTGCGGTGTGTGTGGAGTGTGTGCTGTGCGTGGTATGTATATATGTGTGTGTGGTGTGTGTGTGCAGCGTGTATGGTGTGCATGTGCTGTCTGTGATGTGTTGCATGTTTGTGTGCTGTGTGTGCTGTATGTTGTGTGTGCTGTGTGTATATATGTGGTGTGTGTGTGTGGTGTGTATGCTGTGTGTGATGTGCGTGTGTGGGGTGTGTGTGATGTGTATATGTGTGTGGTATGTGGAGTGTGTGTGATATGTGTGCTGTGTGATGTGTATATGTGTGGTGTGTGTGTGCTCTGTGTATGTGATGTGTATATGTGTGTGGTATGTGTCGTGTGTGCATTTTTGTATGATGTGTATGTGTGTGATTGGTGTGTGCTGTGTGTGAATGTGTGTATAGTGTGTGCTCTGTGTAATGTGTATGTGTGTGGTGTGTGCATGTGTGTGATGTGTGTGTGCATGTGTGTATGATGTGCATGTGTGTGATGTGTGTGTGCTATGGGATGTGTATATGTGTGTGATATGGGTGCATGTGTGTGAGGTGTGTGATGTGTATGTGTGCTCTGTGATGTGTATGTATGTGGTGTGTGTGCATGTGTCTATGATGTGCATGTGTGTGATGTGTATTGTGTGCTGTGTGTGATTTGTGCATGTCTGTATGATGTGCATGTGTGTAATGTGTATGTGTGATGTGTATGTGTGTGGTGTGTGCATGTAAGATATGCATGTGTGTGATGTGTATGTGTGGTATGTGTCATGAGTGTGGTTTATGTCTTGAGTGTGGTGTGTGGTGCGCCCTCTGCTCCTCTGCAACCCGACACCTGGTGTCTCTGCAGATGCTTCCCAGAAGAAAGGAAAGAAGGTGGTGAGGAGGTGAGGAGAGGACGAGCAAGGACGGGACGGAAGAGCACGTCTGGCTGCGAGGGCACACAGGGTCGGGGAGGAGGATTAGGCTGGACTGATCGCGGGTCGCAGGTGACCCCGGGACCAGATGTCCCTCCCCTCATGAGCGTGCAACAGGGAGCAGCCCCAGCCAGCCCCACCGCCGCCGTCTGCGTGGATGGAGGGCTCGAGGCCCTCGCCCGTGTCCCTTAGGGGCGGCGCCCATCGTCCTGCCTGCCGCGGTGGCCCAGCCCCTTCTCTCCCTGCAGGTGACCCGCGCCGCCCCCGCCCGCCCGCCCGCCCACGCCGTCCTCCACTTAGGCGCCTCCACAGACGCTGGCGGGTGTGCCGCCCTCCAGCCTCTCCGCCCCCCTCCCCCCGCCCCCGCCCCCGTCCCCTCGTCCTGCAGATCACCAAGCAGCTCTCCTGGGCCCGCGGCTGCTCCGGGCCTCACATCTGCTGCTGGCCTCGGCGGGCTCTGACTGTGGGGCTCACGGGGCCTGGGGCCATGGCTTTCTTCTTGGCCCCCAAATGCCTTTCCTGGAGTGGCTAAACCTCTCCTGACGAGGCTCCTCATGCGGGGAGAGGGCTGGGGTCCAGGGGTTTCCCGGCCCTTTCTGCAGGCTGTGCCAGCCCCCTCCAGTCTGCCACTGCCGTGCCCGGGGGACATCCTGCGCCCAGGCTGGAGGCCCTGCCTCGCTGCTTGCCAGCCTCACCTGCTGGGGCTGGAGGCCATGGATCCCTCATAGTATCCAAGGTTTGAGTTCCTGTTTTTCGCCTTATAGTTTTGTGAGTGTTTGAGGGACAACGACCAAAGGTCTTTTTCCCACCATCTTTAAATCAAAGTTGTTTAAAACAACATTAATTTTAAAAAATACATAAAAGCAACCCATGCTTATGGTTAAAAAAGAGTACAGGAGTCTGGAGTCCGTTGAAGGGTAAAGGCCTCCCGCAAGCTGCCAGTCGGCTCTTTTTCGCAAAGCCTTCCAGAAGTTTTCTGTGCTTATGAAAGTGTATGTGTGGCCTTTCTCTTCCCTTCTTTTATTAAACACAGATAGGTTTATGCTGGATAAACCGTTTCGTGTCTGTCTTTTTTCAGCGTTTAAGCAGCGTCATCTTGAGTGGAGCTGTGCGGCGCCTGCCTCCCCAGTCCTGAAGGCAGCGGGGCCTCTGGCCGGGGTGCTGGTGCGCTGTCCCTGCGCCGCCCTTCCCGGCACGCAGCGCCCTTGAGTGGCCCATCTTGCTCCCGTAGCAGCTCTGTAATGTCCCAATGGGAATGGCCCAGAACTTGTCACCTGGTGGTTCTGCTCTAGACGGAAACAAGCAAACGCGGGATCTGGAAACCATCTCTGAAGCAGGGATGGAGAGAAAGGGTCGCACACTGGCTGGGGCACGCAGAGGTCCCTGCGTATTTTGGGGGCACGATCACATTTTTTAGGCGAGGACAGTCGTAAATGTCAGACTCCAGCCACTTCAAACCTTTGGTGACCAAAGTGGGGTAAAAACAAGCACCTGCGTGCGTTGTGGTTATTCTATGCTCTCCAATATATATAAATTTTAAGAAGTTTTTCTTGAGGTGGTCAGTTCTTAAACCAAGAAAGTAGTAGTAGTTGATTTTAATTAGTGTAAAGTTGTCTTCGTAACTTCCGTGTTGGTTGGAAATAGGTTCATTCTTTGTTTTGAAAAGGAGTCAAGCGCAGTGGTGAGAAGGGGAAGAGGAGAGCAGGCGGTTCCAGTGCGACCGAACGGCAGCCAGAGGCCACCCTGCCCCGCCGGCCAGAAACGGACTCGGTGCAGACATGCAGCTCTCTCCGTGGAATGTGCATGTGCACGGAGGTGAGTGTGGTCTGATAAGGCCGCAGGCAGCTCGTTTGGGAAAACTGCGCAGGGCTCGGCCTCAGTGGCCAAGCAGTGTTGTGGGGCACCGGAAGCGGCGCTGCACCCGTGCTGGCCGGCCCGCCACTGGGAAGAAACGCCCCCTCGGGCGGCCTACTGCTCCCATCGAAGCCCACAGGCCGTGGCCCTGAGGGCACCCAGTGCTGCTCGTGCGCAGGGTCCGGGACTTTCGCCAGCAGGAACTGCAGTGCACTTGCTGCCTGTTGGCCTCAGTCTTTTTTATTTATTTGTTTATTTATTTTGAGGCATAGTCTGGCTCTGGAGTGCAGTAGCGCGCGGCTTCCGCCTCCTGGTATTAGGTGATCCTTCCGCCTCAGCCTCCTGAGTAGCTGAGACCACAGGCCCGTGCCACCACACCTAATTTTTTTTTTTTTTTTTTTTTTTCTTTTTTGAGACGGAGTCTCGCTCTGTCGCCCAGGCTGAAGTGCAGTGGCGCCATCTTGGCTCACTGCAAGCTCCACCTCCCAGGTTTACGCCATCCTCCTGCCTCAGCCTCCCAACAGCTGGGACTACAGGCGCCCGCCACCACGCCCGGCTAATTTTTTGTATTTTTTTTTTCAGTAGAGACCGGGCTTCACCGTGTTAGCCGGGATGGTCTCCATCTCCTGACCTCGTGATCCGCCTGCCTTGGCCTCCCAAAGTGCTGGGATTACAGGCGTGAGCCACCGCGCCCGGCCAGTATTTTTTTTTTTTTTTTTAAGAGACGGGGCCTCACTATGTTGCCTAGGCTGGTCTCAAACTCCTGGGCTCAAGCCATCCTTGCACCTCAGCCTTGTCCCCAAATGCTGGGACCACAGGTGTGTGCCACCGCTTGGGGCTGCAGCCTCTCTTACAGGCGCCCCTGCATCTCCTGTGAACAGACAGAAAACGGGCTTGCTCCTCCCGCCACACGGCTGTCCTTCCCCATTTCTAATAAGTGCTGCTCCCATTTCCCAAACACAAAGCCCGGGTCCCCGGCCGGCCGACGTCTTCCTCCTGCCTTTTCTCTCGGGGCTGTTTGGACATGGCACCTTCCTCCAGCATCTAGGCTGAGTTCTGGGTTTCCCCGCCCCGTTCTGCTCCGCGTACTCGTCCCTGGCGTTGCCACTCTGTGACCTTGCCTGCGTGTCGCGTGCCCGCTGCGGAAGCCGGGCCGCGGGGCTTGGGAGCTGAGGGGAGGCCGAGTCCGGAGATGTGCGGCGCGAGCCCGGCCGGCCCGCACATGGTCACTCCGCCAGGCTTGGAGGACCCTGGAGGGGCCCTCAGAGTGGCCACTGCGGACGCCATCCTCCAGCCCGGGTGCAGCCCCCGGAGGCTGCGGGTCCCGCTGCCATCTCCACTGCCACCTCGTGCGAGGCCCAGGCCGGGATCCCCCGCCAGAGCTGCTCCCGTAAATGCTCATCACCTCCTGCAGAGCCCGGGGTCGTCTGTTATGCAGGCAGTGAACGCACCGCCTCGTACTTGTCTGCACAGTCACCTTCTGTCTGGCCTCTCACTCATGCTGTCCCACTTCTTACACTACTCCAAAAATATTCCTGTCATAAAGTCCCTTGATTAGAAAGCTAGGGAGGGTTCTCGTCCCTTTCTGAAAAAGGTCAAAAGCAAGGCCGAGGCACCGGCACGGGTGACTGATGCAGGCGGGCAGCGGTGGCGCCTCTGAGCCCAACCTCAGATCTTCTGCGGAGCTGTCCCTCCGGCGCCGGCCCACAGCGCCACAGCCCACCATCACCATCAATTCCTAGAGATTTATGTTGCCTTGAACTATTTTTTAAACTATTCGCATATGTATTTGACCAGCCTGGGCTCAAAGTTCTTCCGTGCCAAGGCAGATGTCCTGCTTTTGCGCTCATGATCCTGGGTCTTCTCTAAGGGCTTTGGTGACGGGAGAACCGCCTGGAGTCAGAGCTGCCCGAAGGCGGCCCGAGGGCAGCTGCAGCCTCAGCTTGATGCCGGGCTAGTGGTTTCACCTTAAGCAAATGACTACGTTATTATTCCCAAGTTTTGCATCTGTAAAAGAGGCCGTTAATAGCATCTGTGTGAGAGTTGAGTGTGGGAGGAGAGAATGGGATGCTGAGCAGGATGCTTGCGTACAGTAAGCCCTGGAAAACTGGCATTGGTCAGCTACTGAAAAGCAAAGTTTCTAAAACTATGTATTAATAGTAACATAAGCATAGAATAATGTCATAAAGTTTATTTTCATATTTTTCCTTATTTTATTATTGGCCAAATTATCTTAATATGACACATTTGAAAGTTTAATGTTTACTTCAGCCTAACTGGTATAAAATCGTTAATCAAACTTTAACACTTATTTTTGTTTAAATTTAAGGGGTACAAAGGCATTTTTTGTTTTGTCTTGTTTTGAGACGGAGTCTCACTCTGTCACCCAGGCTGAAGGGCAGTGGCATGATCTCGGCTCACTGCAACCTCTACCTCCCAGGTTCAAGCGATTCTCCTACCTCAGTCTCCCAAATAGCTGGGATTACAGGTGTCTGCCACCCTGCCAGGCTAATTTTTGTATTTTTAGTAGAGATGGAGTTTCACCATGTTGGCCAGGCTGGTCTAGAACTCCTGACCTCAGGTGATCCACCCAGCCTTGGCCTCCCAAAGTGCTGGGATTACAGGTGTGATTCCACCGCGCCCCGCCAAATGCAGTTTTGATACATGGATCTGTCACGTAGTGGAGTCTGGGCTTTTAGTGTACCCATCACCCAAATAGTGTACATTACACATTAGGTAATTTCTCACTCCTCACCTCCCTCTCACCCTCGGAGTCTTCCACTGAGCATATACTATGTGTTCTTTAGCCCTTCGTCCACTGATGTACATTCAGGTTGATTATGTCCCTGCCGTTGTGAATAGTGCTGCAATAAACAAAATTGCAGGTATTTTTATGAATTATTTTCCTTTGTGTAGATACCCAGAGGTGGGATTGCTGGATCAAAAATTAGCTGGAGAGAGAGTTGTGCCCTCATGTCACTTCCTCCCATTGCCGACTCGCTGGTGCTGCCCACGGGGCTCTGCAGAGCACGCCTGCTCCCCCTGCCAAGTGGCTCCCTCACGTCGCCTCTTCCTTCCCACTCCTCCCTGCAACACGTCCCACTGCTTATACCTTCTGCATTGTATGGTGATGTGTGCCTGTAGTCCCAGCTACTCAGGAGGCTGATGCGGAAGGATCACCTGATCCAGGAGTTTGAGGCTGCAGTGAGCCATGATCAAACCACTGCACTACAGCCTGGGCAAGACAGTTAGACCCTATCTCAAAAAAGCTAAAACAAAAGAAACCAGAAAACTCCATACTGTTTTCCACAGAGGTTGTACTAATTTGCATTCCAACCAACAGTATATAAGCATTCCCTTTTCTCCACATCCTTATCAATGTCTATAATTTTTTTGACTTTTCAATGATAGCAATTTTGACTAGCTTGAGATGGTATCTCATTGCGGTTTTAATGTGCATTTCTCTGATGATAGTGATGTTGAGCATTTTATTTATTTTTTATTTCTTTGAGATGGAGTCTTGCCTTGTCGCCCAGGCTGGAGTCCAGTGTTGTGATCTCAGCTCACTACAACTTCCCCCTCCTGTGTTCAAACGATTCTCCTGCCTCAGCCTCCCAAGTAGCTGGGATTACAGGCGCCTGCCACTATGCCCAGCTATTTTTTGTATTTTTAGTAGAGACAGGGTTTCACCATGTTGGCCAGGCTGATCCCGAACTCCTGACCTCATAATCTGTCCCCCTTGGCCTCCCAAAGTGCAAGGATTACAGGTATGAGCCACAGTGCCTGGCCGATGTTGAGCATTTTAAAATATGCTGGTTGGGCCAGGTGCAGTGGCTCAGGCCTGCAATCCCAGCACCTTGGGAGGCCGAGGCGAGCACATTGCTTGAGCCCAGGAGTTGAGACCAGCCTGGTCAAGGTGGCAAAACCCCATCTCTACTAGGAACACAAAAAATTAGCCGGGCGTGGTGGTGCACCTCTGTGGTCCCAGCTGCTTCGGAGGTGGTAGTGGGAGGATCACCTGAGCCCAGGAAGTGAAGGCTGCAGTGAGCCGTGTTTGTGTCACTGCACTCCAGCCTGGGTGATGGGAGTGAGACCCTGTCTCAATAAAAAAGAAAATAAATTAAAAAATAAAATATGCTTGTTGGCCATTTGTATGTCTTCTTTTGAAAAATGTCTATTCATGTCCTTTGCCCACCTTATTATTGGGCTATTTTGCTGTTATCCCTGTGTTCCGTGTAAACTCTGGATCTTAGTCCCCTGCTGGTTGCGTAGTTTGCAAATATTTTCTTCCATTCTGCAGGCTGTCTCTCCACTCTGTTTCTTTCTTTTGCCGTGCAGTAATAAAACTTGTATGATTACTCTTTTTTTTGAGATGGAGTCTCACTCTGTTGCCCAGGCTAGAGTGCAGTGGTGCGATCTCAGCTCACTGCAAGCTCCGCCTGCCAGGTTTATGCCATTATCCTGCCTCAGCCTCCCCAGCAGCTGGGACTACAGGCACACACTGCCACGCCCGGCTAATTTTTTTTGTATTTTTAGTAGAGACGGGATTTCACCATGTTAGCCAGGATGGTCTCCATCTCCTGACCTTGTGATCCACCCGCCTCAGCCTCCCAAAGTGCTGGAATTACAGGTGTGAGCCACCACGCCCAGCCGTATGATTACCCTTAAGAGTTAACTACCACACTCAAAAGAGGCAAGTAGTAAAAAATTAATGAGTACAAGCTCTGTACTAATAAATCCCTTTGCATTCATAAAGCAGCTTTGATGACAGGTCTTCAGGATCCCTGTTCTTCTGCACATCAGTTTGTTAATGGGAAAAGCCAGGTTGGGAGGCAGGGCTGTGCAGGTCCCCCGACTTGGGTTCTAGTGGTGGGTAGAGCCAAGAGGAATGTGTGACGAGTGGCATTTTCAAGCGGGAGGTAGAAAGCCCAGACTGGCACAAGTCAACCATGCTCACAGCATGAGCTGCTGACTTGGCCTTCTCTATTCTAATGAGCTGTTTTAGGGCTGCAGTAATTTGTTGACTTAGAATTGTACTCCTGACTTAAAGACATGGGGCTGCGTGTTGCATTTATCTGTTGAACTGCACAGTTAACACACCATGTCAGTTGAAGACATCTTGATGGTTCCATCTTTGTATGTATCACTTATTCTCATGTCCGTATTAACCTGCTCATTCAGTCAGTAATTCCCTCCACAGTTATTAGGCACCTGTTACATGCCAGGAATTATTTTCAGAAGCTGGGGATACAGCAAGTGAAGCAATCTGACAAAGATGCCTGTGTTCATGGAACAATGTAGTAGAATGTTAGGTGGTACAATGGAAAAAATGAAATGCAGAAGCCATAAGTAGTGGGACGTGTTGCAGGGAGGAGTGGGAAGGAAGAGGCGACGTGAGGGAGCCACTTGGCAGGGGGAGCAGGCATGCTCTGCAGAACCCCGTGGACAGCACCAGCAAGTCAGCAACGGGAAGAAGTGACACGAGGGCACAACTCCCAACTCTTTGACCTATTCAAAGATGGAACTTCACAGAGAATCAGCTCTGCTTTGTCCTAGATACATTTAAAGAGAGCTGAGACGGCCTGTCAGGTGAGAGGTTGTGGGTGATTCCTGCCGAAGGGTGGCCATGTGTCTTATCAGCTCTAAATAAAAGCTGGCCATAGAGATCAAATTTAGTGAGGAGTTCAGGCAGCGATGGAGACTTTGGCACTGAGGGCCAGAGCGTGAAGTCTCCCTGCCAGGATCTCATTAATATACATGAGAGGTGCATATCTCAGGGACTACCTGCAGCGGTGCTCGCTATCCTTGACCAAGCTGGAGAACAAGAGTTGTCTTTACTTGTGTTTCCTTTTAGCGCAACTAGGGTTGCCACATACGCCAAGTGGAGGAGAAGAGCCTGCTGTGTGCGCGCACCTGACAGTCACCGGCTTCTCTTTACATTTCCAATAGGAAGCGCACACTACGCTGTGGGAACAAAAACACCAGGTGTCTGCTATGGCCAAGGCAGATAAGGTCTTTCTCTCCAACAGGATCCAGAGATGAACCACTGGTACTAACACCCAACGGCTGATGTAAGGGGCTGTGTCCCTTTTTAAAAAGTCAACTCATCTTTCTGAGGTTTTTCTTTTTAATTTTGAGAGATGGAGCCAGGTTCTTTGTAGCAACTAGTAAAACTGAATTTGCCTTTGCCTCCAGTTTCGAATAAGTGCAGCACATTTTGCACTTTCCTTACTTTCATGTAATATTCATAATCAGGTTTGTCATCAACACAGAAATAATGCTTAGAAAGTATCAGTCATTTCACACTTCACTTTAGTGAAGGGCTGGCTTGGATTACACGCTGTTTCTCAAGTCACACTGGCTCAGGCTTCAAGTGTCTTTACTTGTTGATGCCTGTGTAGTACTGGTTGTTCACACAGTATCCTGAATCTCTCTCCTAGTTGAAAGTGACCTTGGAGAACACCTAGTCTAACACACTTGCTTTATTTCATTTATTTATTTTTTCTGAGACGGGGTTTCGCTCTTGCTGCCTAGGCTAGAGTGCAATGGTACGATCTCAGCTCACCACAACCTCCGCCTCCCAGGTTCAAGCGATTCTCCTGCCTCAGCCTCCCCAGTAGCTAGGATTACAGGCATGCGCCACCACGCCTGGCTAATTTTGTATTTTTAGTAGAGACAGGGTTTCTCTGTGTTTGTCAGGCTGGTCTCGAACTCCCGACCTCAGGTGATCTGCCCTCCTCGTCCTCCCAAAGTGCTGGGATTACAGGCGTGAGCCACTGTGCCTGGCACACTCTTGCTTTATACTCGAAGAGACAAATTCATAAAAGCTCAGGAGCTATCCCAGTGTTAGGTAGCTGTTTTGTTGCCACGCTGGAGCACAGTTTTGCCATGCTGGAGCACAGTTTAGTTAGAACCATTCCAGATACTTGAAAACTAGGTGTTGCCGAGAAATAATCTACTTTGCTAATTACAGACTAGTTTTTTTCAGTCATCAGGACAAAAGGTTCTAGGTCTTGAAAAAGCCATTTTGCTAGTTGAGTATTACTTTGGAGTAGAGAGGCGTCCCTCACTGCAGCTGCTGCACCTGGAGCAGTGTCCAACCAGTCACACCCAGAGCCCCTGGTCCAAGCCGATATTCTGTGCATCTGCCTTCTGCAGCAACCTTGAGATTGTGGTGGATGCCCCCCTAGTGGCTTCTTCTCTCGAGTCATGTTCCCCTTGGTGGGCAAGCTGAATTCTTAGGCTTCTTTTCCCTTTGAGATATTTAAGATGAAAGTTTTATCACTTTAAGGCCTGGCACGGTACCTCATGCCTGTAATCCCAGCATTTTGGGAGGCGGAGGCGGGCAGATCACTCGAGCTCAGGAGTTCAAGACCAGCCTGGGCAATATGGCAAAACCCCATCTCTAGTAAAAATACAAAAATTAGCTGGGCATTGGTGGTGTGTGCCTGTAGTCCCAGTCACTCAGAAGGCTGAAGCGGGAGAATTGCTTGAACCCGGGAGGCGGAAGGTGCAGTGAACCCAGATCGTGCCACTGCACTCCAGCCGGGGTGACAGAGTGAGACTCCATCTCAAAAAACAAAAACGAACAAACAAACAAACAAAAGCACACACAGAAAGTGGCCAGGCATGGTGGCTCACACCTGTAATTCCAGCACTTTGGGCAGCCGAAGTGGGCAGATCGCTTGAGCTCAGGAGTTCCAGACCAGCCTGGGCAACATAGGGAGACCCCTGTCGCTACATTTTTTTTTTTTAAAGTTAGCCAGGCATGGTGGCATGCACCTGTAGTCCCAGCTACTTAGGAGGCTGATGAGGGAGGATCGCTTGAGCCCAGGAGCTCAAGACTTCAGTGAGCAGCTTTGCACCACTGAACCACTGCACTCCAGCCTGGCTGAGAGTGAGACCCTCTCTCTTAGAAAAAGAAGTGACTGGGTGGGCATGGTGGCTCACGCCTGTAATCCCAGTACTTTGGGAGGCTGAGGTGGGCGGATCACCTGAGGTCGGGAGTTTGAGACCAGCCTGACCAACATGGAGAAACCCCGTCTCTTTATACAAAATTAGCCGGCGTGGTGGCAGGCGCCTGTAGTCCCCAACTACTCGGGAGGCTGAGGCAGGAGAATCACTTGAACCAGAGGGAGGGGGGTGGGGGGCGTGGGGAGGCGGAAGTTGCAGTGAGCCGAGATCGCGCCATTGCACTCCAGCCTGGGCAACAAAAGCGAAACTCCATCTCAAAAAAAAAAAAAAAAAAAAAAAGCAGTGACTTTTCTGTAGAAGCTGCATTGCTCGTTAGGCTCTCCTGTGCAGACGTGGGCTCGCTCCCTCCTCGGCCACACTATTCCCTAGAGGCTCCACACAGTGTCTGCTCACGAGCCTGAGGTTCAGGTTAGAGCTGCAGAAATCCTCATCTTTGGCTTTCTACTCTCCTAAAAACTCGCTGCTGGGAGGAATTGGGATGTGAAGCTTTCTGTTGTCACCCTAGGGAAGGGGGTTAGGGATGGAGGCAGATCAGGGACAACAGATAGATGATTGCTGCAGTCAGAAGGCAGCCCCAAAGCAAAGAAGAATGTATACAAGACGGGCAAGCTTCAAGTGAGCCGCATGCCCTCGATTCACAGACAACCTGCCTCATTGCAGCGGCTGTGACCATTCCCAGCACGGGACCCACAGTGTCTGGCCCTCTTGGTGCCAAAAGAAATCTGAATACTAAGCTGTGTCAAACATGCAGATGCTTCTTCAGCTCTCAAGCCCTGAGGACATAAACTTCCAGATGCCCCACATTTCCGGAGCGCTGTCCTGTCAGTTCTGGAGCGCTTGCTGTCACTGCTTCCATCAAACGGGCTCCGAGGCAGCCACCAGTATCGGGAGCACAGCTGCAGTGCCCTGCACGGCAATGGCTAACATACTAGACACCATGTGTATGTTAACAAGATGAGCTGGAATAGTGGTGAAAATTCAGTCTTCCAGGTAACTGCATCTGAACTTTTTTTTTTCCACCCAGGCTGGAGTACAGTGGCGCAATCTCGGCTCACAGCAACCTCCGCCTCCCAGGTTCAAGCGATTCTCCTGCCTTAGCTTTCTGAGTAGCTCGGACTACAGGTGCGCGCCACCATGCCCAGCTAATTTTTGTATTTTTAGTAGAGACGGGGTTTCCTCATGTTGGCCAGGTTGGTCTTGAACTCCTGACCTCAAGTGATCTACCCACCTCAGTCTTCCAGAGTGCTGGGATTACAGGCGTGAGGCACTGCGCCCGGCCTGCATCTGAACATTTGATTCGTGTAGGCAGAGGCCTTTTTTTTTTTTTGAGATGGGGGTCTCGCCATGTTGCCCAGGCTGGCCTTCAACTCTTGGATTTAAGCAGTCCTCTCACCTTGGCCTCCCAAAGTGCTGGGATTACAGGCATGAGCCACTGTGCCCGGCCTAGAGCTTTATATTAAGGTCTTAGCTCTTAAAACTTTTTGGGGTGGGCAAAGGGAGAGCTTTCGCATGCCTTTGGCTAATAGGAGGGAAGCACCACGCCTTTTATTAGCATTATAATCAATGTGTGTGTGAATGTGCCTGGTGCGAGCACTTGCACATTCTGCAGCGATATCAGGAGTCTTTATTTATTTGAGACTGGGTTTCTCTCTTGTTGCTCAGGCTGGAGTGCAATGGCATAATCTCAGCTCACTGCAACTTCCACCTCCCGGGTTCAAGCGATTCTCCTGCCTCAGTCTCCTGAGTAACTGGGATTACAGGCACCCACCCCCACGCCAGGCTAATTTTTTGTATTTTTAGTAGAGACAGGGTTTCACCATGTTGGGCAGGCTGGTCTCGAACTCCTGATCCACTCGCCTTGGCCTCCAAAATGTTGGGATTACAAGCATGAGCCACCATGCCTGGCCAAGGAGTCTTTAAATAACTCATGTGTGCAATCAAGCCCTTTCCTAAAGGTAGTTTTCTTTATGAAATTGTAGACTATGATTTACAACTGTACATATCTTTTCCTCAACTGGAGCTGGTAAGAAAAAAGTTAAATATGTGTTACCCAAAGCTTTTCCTACTTATGGTATCCAAATTCTTTGTATATCTGCAATACAGGAAGCACGAGTCAAAGATTATGACTTGGACTTAGTCACTGGATATGTGGATTATGAGTTGGACACATACACACAAGTATCTTGACATACACATATCACAGAGGAACTTCAGAGGAAGGGGCTCCTAAGAAATGTCTGGCAACTGAGGGAACAGGTTATGTAAATGGATTAATATAAAACTCAACTTTATGTAATGTGTAAGATATTTAGAAGGTAAACCATGCATTCTTAGTTAAGATAAAAACACAAGAACTTTCCTCTGCTCGTATCTGAGGAATATGTCTGTTGAGGGACACGTTCTACAAAACAATGAAGTTTGCTGCATCAACTGCATTTTCCTTTCATGAAAAATTTCTCTGTACCATGCAGTGGTGTTTGACAGCATGTTACCCACAGTAGAATTACTTTCAAAATCTGAGTCAATCTTCTCAAACCCTGCCGCTGCTTTATCAACTAAGTATGCACTACTGTAAATCTTTGATCACTTCAACAATGTTCACAGCATCTTCGCTGGTAGATTTCCTCTTAAAAAACCACATTGCTCATTCACAAGAACCAATGCCTCAGCAATTTACGTTTTCTCATGAGACTGCAGTAATTCAGTCACATCCTCAGGCTCCATGTCTAATTCTAGTTCACTTGCTAGTTCCACCCCATCTGCAGTTACTTCCTCTACTGAAGTCTTGGAATGAACTTCTTCCAAACTCCTGTTCATGTTGCATTTTGACCTCCTTCCATGAATCACCAATGTTTTTAATGGCATCTAGAATGGTGAATCCTTTCCTGAGGGTTTTCAATGTGCTTTGCCCAGATCCATCAGAGGAACCACTGCCTGTGACAGCTAAAGCCTTATGAAGTGTATTTCTTAAGTAAAAGTAAAACTTACTCCTTGATCCATGGGCTACAGAATGGATGTTGTGTTAGCAGGCATGAAAACAACAACAGTCTCCTTGTACATCTCCATCAGACCTCTTGGGTGACCAGGTGCATTGTCAATGAGCAGTAATATTTTGAAAGAAATCTTTTTTTCTGAGCAGTAGGTCTCAACAGTAGGCTTAAAACATTCAGTAAACCTTGCTGTAAACAAATCTGCTGTCATCTGCCGAGGCTTTGTTAGTCATTGGCAGGGTATAGGTAGATTTAGCTTCAGATTCAAGGGCCCTAGGATTTTCTGAATGGTAAATGAGCACTGGCTTCAACGTAAGGTCACCAGCTACATTAGTCCCTAACAAGAGCGTCAGCCTTCGAAGCCTGGAAGCCAGGCATTGACTGTTCTCTAGCTATGAAAGTCCTACATGGCATCTTCTGTTTCATCTGCATTGCAAATGTGTAGTGTAGCCACCTTTTTCAAGATCATAGCTAGATCTTCTGGAGAACTTGCTGCAGCTTCTACATCAGCACTTGCTGCTTTACCTTGCACTTTATGTTATGGAGATGGCTTCTTTCCTTAAACTTCATGAACCAACCTCTGCAAGCTTTCAAATTTTCTTCTGCAGCCTCCTTACCTCTCTCAGCCTTCAAAGAATTGAAATGAGTTAAGGCCTTGCTATGGATTAGGTTTGGCTTAAGGAAATGTGGCTGGTTTGATCTTTATCCAGACCACTCAAACATTCTCCATACCAGGAAATAAGGCTGTTTTGCTTTCTTTTTTTTTTTTTTTTTTTTAAAGAAATGGAGTCTCTCTCTGTCACCCAGAACAGAATCCAGTGGTGTGATCATAGCTCACTGCAGCCTCAAACTCCTGGGCTCTAGCGATCCTCCTGTATCAGCCTCCTGAGGAGCTAGGACTACAGGCATGCACCACACACAGCTTGCTTTCTTATCATTAGTGTTCGATGGAGTAACACTTGTAATTTCCTTCAATAACTTTTTCTTTGCATTCACAGCTTGGCTGTTTGGTGCAAGAGGCCTAGCTTTGGGCCTATCTCAGCTTTTGAATGCCTGCTTCACTAAGCATAATCATTTCTAGCTTTTGATTTAAAGCGAGAGACTTTCGACTGTTTCTTTCACTTAACACTTAGAAGCCACTGTACTGTAGGGCTTTTGGCCTCATTTCAATATTGTATCTCAGGGAACGGGGAGACTGAGGAGAGGGGAAGAGAGACGGGGGAACAGTCAGAACACACACAACATTTATCGATTAAGTTTGCCATCTTATATGGGCACAGGTCATGGCTCCCCAAAACAATTACAACAGTAACATCAAAGATCACAGATCGCCATAAAAGACAGAGTAATAATGAAAAAGCTTGAAATGTTGGGAGAGCTACCAAAATGTGATGCAGACACACAAAGTGCGCACAAGCTGTTGGAAAAATGCTGCCGACTGACTTGCCTGCTGCAGGGCTGCCACAAACTGTAAAAATGCAGCGCACCTGTGAAGCGCCACGAAGCCACACATGATGGGGTGGGACACGTCTGTGCATGGCTGGGGAAACAGTCACCCTTGTGGGTGTACAGCTCTTCAGATGTTTTGCATTAGAATGCAGGCATAAAGTCCCTTATGTATTTTTAATTTCCAAGCAACAATAATTTAAAAATCAGTTGGAGAGTGTCAGCAGGTGCTTCTAGGTTCTGTGTGGTGAGCCCCCAGGTCCTGGCGTGTAGGGCTCTGGATGTCTCTGTACACGGGATAGAAACATGGTCACGTGGGAATGCCAATATGACTTATTGCTTATTGAGCTGTGCAGGCTTTTCTGCTTTATCAATTACGCCTCCAGGAAGCTGTGAAAGAAAGCTTCCTCCATCTCCCACAGGATTTGTCTCCATATTTGTGACACATAATAAAATGTTATGTACTCTTTACGTAATTTTACTCTCCTACTCATGGCTGCTTATCACTTGTGACAACATGTTAATTTTTCCAGTGCGGTCCTTGTAGACTGTTTTTCTTTTTCTTTTTTTTTTTTTTTGAGGCGGAGTCTTGCTCTGTCACCCAGGCTGGAGTACAGTGGCACAATCTCAGCTCACTGCAATCTCCACCTGCCGGGTTCAAGCGATTCTTGTGCCTTAGCCTCCCCAGTAGCTGGGATTACAGGAGCACACCACCACGCCTGGCTAATTTCTGTATTTTTAGTAGAGATGGGGTTTCACTATGTTGGCCACCATGTACAAAAATACAAAAATTAGCTGGGCATGGTGGCGGGCACTTGTAATCCCAGCTACTTGGGAGGCTGAGGCATGAGAATCGCTTGAACTCCTGACCTCAGGTGATCCGTCTGCCTCGGCCTCCCAAAGTGCTGGGATTACAGGCGTGAACCACCATGCCCGGCCTAGACTGTATTTCTTCAAAGATCACAGGCTGCTGATAAAAGTACCCTGCCTTCCCAATTGAGGTGATTTCTGACAGCTAATTACCAAAAGACATCACCGTCTTACGATAGCAACTCAACACAGAAAGTCTGATGGAAAGCCATTTTATTTTTCTCTAAATTTTAAAATAGAAGACTTTAATGGAAAACATTTAGTACCATCATGTCACCCTGAATGCCAGCAATACCTTGACTTTTACACACGCAGGAAGCCTAGTAAAAGCCCCGTCAGTAGTACACATTTCTCTATGGTCCTTCAACAGTTTTGCATATACAAAATTTTCTGCTATTTTGCTTTAGCAAACAGCAATAACTTTTGTGTTTCCTATATGACACCTAATATCCAGTCCTACAGTAATATAGTTAGAAAAATAAAAGGCTTAAAAATTTCATAGTACGAGTTCATGGTGCTAATAACAGAATCTCTTTAAACATAAGATCATTTTAAGCCTCTTACATAACCACCTTCTGGTTTCATTTGAAATCCTTAAGAATTAAAATCTAGTAAGATTGTTAAATCAACGTACGTCAATCATTCATTTTCACTTGCCTTGGGAGAGTTAATTCCCACTGTCCACTGAATGAATGCCTTTCAAATATTAATAAATATATTACAGTATTTACAAGCATTCTTATACACTCCGACACTGACAGGGAGTTAAGCCATGGAGAGGGAAGCACAGGTTTCCCAATAGTGTGACTTCATGACGTATGGGACAAAAGGAACCGGTGCTCAGGACTGGAGGGAGCTGAGATGAGAGCAGGGATGATGGTTCAGATACGCACACATGCTCTAAGACACATCAGACTCTAGCTGAGACCAGCCAGACATTTCTTTTGTTGTTGGATTAGAAGTAAAAGCTGAACAAGAAACCAGGACAAGGAAGGAAGAACTGGAAGCTATGCCTAAAGTCAGACCAGGCTAAGGATTTTAAAACCAAGCTCCACAAGCTCTTAGTGAATTACCCTGTGGAAACTATGTAGCTGACGTGAAGTGTGGAGGGGGGTGGTACAAAGGGGGGTTAAATGTAAGACTTTGTTTTGGCAACAAAAAATGATAGTAATTTGATTTCTACAACTTTAACTGTGCCATGTGCCCTTTCCTACCCCACTTTCTGCAGATTGTTTCATATGAACGTACCCTCCTCGTGACCTCTTTAATGCACTTGGCAAACTCCGTTAATGCTGTTGAAGAATGTATGTTCCGTGCTGTGGTAAGAGGTGATCGTAATGCCCAAATCATCCAATACACTATCATAAAGTGAAGTGAAAGACATGTACTAGATGTTTGCTTTGTGAATGTGAATGAAAGTCTTATTTTGGGGGTGTAGTTTCTTATGTTTTAATAAAAACAGTAGTCATTATTTTAAAAAGCACATTCTCCTAGGTGCATATTTATATACATATACAAATACCATTTCCTTCCCCCTTGTGCCCTTCTGGGTAGTCATTTTAAAAACTCAAGCCTGGGGTCATCAAAAGGGGTAGATTTATACTCCCCCCTAACTGTCTGGAGTATAGAGTTCAGATAGTCTCTTAGGAAGTTTTATAAATGAGATTCACCCAGTACAATTCTGAAAGCTCTTAAACAGGAGTCTTTAAAATAATGTAAACACTTAAGTAATCAATAAGGGTTCTCTGGTGGCCCACTTTTACATGCAAATACAGACCAACTGTTAACATGCATTATTTTAGTCAACTGGTAAAGTTTATTTCATAAGTATAAGTAATTTTAAGCCTTTTACTAAACTGTAAATTTCAATCCATTAAAAACTACTACCGGAGCAGTTTTGAGGTATTACTGTTAATTTAGTATAGAAATGTTACTGTATTTTGATGTGGTATGAAATGCAGCCGCCATGCCTTTCATGAAACGGTGCTATCGTGGTGCTGACTACAGACATGTCCTATGGCTTTCAGGAAATTATTGTGCATGTGCATTAACAGATTTTCCAAACATTAATGACAATTTGATTGGTTAGTCATTTGTAAGCATACCAAAATAATAAAGTATAGCCCACGTATGAGCCAAACACACTGAGACATTTGAGGCATACAATGCTACCCTCCAGTCTACTTTCGTCAGAAACCAAACCTACTCACTCAAATCATTTACAAGGAAAACTAGTGCAGAAAGCACCCCAAAAATGTTGCCTGTCAGCAGGTTAATTTTCTTCTAACTTTAAAAGAAGTAGATATTTTTTCTTTTAAAATTCATTTATAAAAATAAATTTTAGTTTGAGACCCTAGGTACCAAATTGTGGCTTAATTTACTCAAGATGGATGTACTATAAAGTTATGAAAAATGTAGCTGAAAACCCATGAGCTCCAGCTCATTTCTGCAGCGTGGCCAACAGCTGCCACTGTACACTGTCACAACCCTTCTCATAGGTAACCAAAATACGCTCAACGTCTTGACAAACTTTTAGCCTTCCTTTGTCCTGAAACTCCCACACAACTTTAATTCTTAGACCTCCATTATAAAACTATTAGTAACCATAATACATTCAAGATAGAGAATGAAGACCTGTCATCCACTCAGGAGACACTGAACCAGGGCACTGGGACAACACGGCCACTCAGGGGAAATAGTCACCCTTGTGGGTGTACAGCTCTTCAGATGTTTTGCACTAGAATGCAGGCATAAAGTCCCTTATGTAATTTTTATCTCCAAGCAACAACATGTAAAAATCAGTTGAAGAGTGTCAGCAGGTGCTTCTAGGTTCTGTGCTGTGAGCCCCCAGGTCGTGGAGTGTAGGGCTCTGGATCTCTCTGTACACGGGATAGAAACACAGTCACGTGGAAATGCCAATATGACTTACTGCTTAGGGCTGTGCTGACATCGGCATCTCTGTTAGACTGATTCTCGTAGGAGAAGCTTTTTTTTTTTTGCCTTAGTCAGGAGATTATTCGAGGAACAGTAAAGAACTGAACTAAGGAAGTAGCTACTGGCTTCCAAAGCCACACACACACAAAAGTAAGTTTCAAACTGTTGTCCTCTCTCAGTGCAAACGAGCAATTGGCGGACCTGTCACGTTTCATCAATCGATACGAACACAGCATTCAGTCTGTGGAACAATGTGATGCGGCAAAAATCTGATCTAATGCAAATTCAAGCCCATTAAATAAAACCACAGAAAGGAGAGCCAGCCCGGCTCAGTGTCCTCGCGCACGGACGCTGACTCGAAGCACAAAAGCAGCTGAAAGGCACGAGGCTCAGATCTCACTGATCGTCCTCTCTGAAGGGCAGTACTCCGAGGGGCCTGGCGAGGACATGTAGAAAGACTGCGTTTTCCTTTTCAATCGGGCCCTTTTGTTGGCCAACACCAGACTGCGCCGGCTTGAACTGATGATTTCCGAAATGAACTTCTTGCAGTCCACACACACCTCCATGGTGCTCCAGTCCTCCATCAACTCTTTGGGAAACTGGAGTTCTTCATCTGATTTGTCCGTAGACTTAGATTTTGAGGAGAACCTGGGGTGAAAACAAAACAGAAGCCCAGCATTGCTACTTATAGGTCTGCTGCAATATTAAGAAAATATGTATAAAAAAAAGTAAATTTGTTGTCAAAACATCATGGAATGGATGAGTGATTTAATCATATGTCCTTCTAAAAAAATTTCTTATTGGTGACAAGGCTAAAAAATATTACTTAGAAAAGAAAGTAGGAGGCCCAGTGCGGTGGCTCACGCCTGTAATCCCAGCACTTTGGGAGGCTGAGGCAGGCAGATCACCTGAGGTCAGGAGTTGGAGGCCAGCCTGGCTAACATGGCGAAACCCAGTCTCTACTAAAAAAAAAAAAAAAAATAGCTGGGCATGGTGGTGGGCCCCTGTAATCCCCACTTCTCTGGAGGCTGAGGCGGGAGAATCGCTTGAACCCGGGAGGTGAAGGTTGCAGTGAGCTGAGATGGCACCACTGCACTCCAGCCAGGGTGACAAAAGCGAAACTCTGTCTCAAAAAACAAAAAAAGAAAAGGAAAGAAAGCAGAAAACATGTCTTATTAAGACAGGCACTGCCCAGACTATCGAACAATACAGTCAGGATGGCTAAAGGTGACCCCAAGAAACCAAAGGGCAAGATGTCTGCTTATGCCTTTTTGTGCAGACGTGCAGAGAAGAACATAAGAAGAAGAGCCCAGCGGTCTCTGTCAATTTTGCAGAATTTTCCAAGAAGTGCTCTGAGAGGTGGAAGACAATGTCTGGGAAAGAGAAGTCTAAATTTGATGAAATGGCAAAGGTGGATAAGTACACTACCACTGGGAAATGAAGGATTATGGACCAGCTAAGGGAGGCAAGAAGAAGGATCCTAATGCCCCGAAAAAGCCACCGTCTGGATTCTTCCTGCTCTGTTCAGAATTCCACCCCAAGATCAAATTCATAAACCCTGGCATCTCTATTGGAGACATGGCAAAAAAGCTGGGTGAGATGTGGAATAACTTAAATGACAGTGAAAAGCAGCCTTACACCACTAAGGCGGCAAAGCTGAAGGAGAAGTATGAGAAGGATGTTTCTGACTATAAGTTGAAAGGAAAGTTTGATGGAGAAAAGGGTCCTGCTAAAGTTGCCCAGAAAAAGGTGGAAGAGGAAGATGAAGATGAACAAGATGAAAAGGAAGAAGGAGGGGAGGAGGCAGAGGAGGAGGAGGATGAATAAGAGACTGTTCATCTGAAAAAAAAAAAAAGAAATAATACTAAAAACTCTTAACCACCCTTCTAGAATTCTTGAAAAATAGGGTATTCATCTGATTCCCAATGAACATTAGCTAACTGTAGATGGCAGGTCAGACTACGGGAAATTCAAGTAAATTTATCTTAATCCCATGACACATCCTAAAAACTAAATTTTGACTAGTTTTCTCATCATTTATGTATTTATCAAACAAGCCTCTCCCTCCCCAACAATTCCCTGTATTTGTGCGATTATTTATTGGGATTCCAAGGAGCTGGAGATAACCAGACCAACATCATAATAAATATTTCCAGGAATGTCTGAAATAACCAGGAATCATCTACTTATTTACTATTTTAACTAAACCAAACAGGATATAAATGGGTAGTCTATAGTACGTTCAGAGTTAAGTATGGAAAACTGTAGCAGCTGTTATGTGCACTGCCTTGAGCTCACTGAAAATTCACACCCAGAGGTCTCAGAGGAGGCAGCCCAAGCACAGAGGCAGACGTTTCAGGCACAAGGTTCATGCTGGGCTCACAGCTTCCTCGCCTCGCTGTCCACAGAGCCAGGACATGTGGTTGGTAGATCAAAGCCCAGCCTCTCGGCCCTGCCAGCTTGAGGCTTGAGCTGGCCTACCTCCTTCCATCTTTCTTAAGGCCCAACACTAAACTTACCCTGCACTAAATGCAAAGGGACTGATACTCAGGTGATGTTTTTTCTTTTAAATTATTAGCTCTTGGCATAAAGCTTTATTTCTGCCTTTACAATAATAGTAAAGTCAGTCAAAGCTATGGCAGAACATTGTAAACAGGATTAAACAGATTCCTTTCAAAACTAGACAAGGAGGAAAGGATGAGACTGTTACATTCCAATTTTCAACTCCATTGAAAACAAGGTCAGTTTTAAAGATGACTCTTACAGGACACAGTAAAATAGTTATTTCTAAAGTAGAAAAAAATATAAACTCTGTGATGAAAGTATCTTTCAAGTAGCTAGCCATTATTCCTTGAAAAGTTACCTTTGGGGAAGTTTTGGAGATTTGTGTGTAAAAACTGTATTAAAACCAACCAACAAACCAATAAAAACCCCTCGAGCCAAAACCCTAACACTCTACCACAGTCCTCAAGAGTAGAACTCTTCTTCTGCAAAGGATGGTTTGACAACCCAGGCCCCTTGCTCACCTGGCAATGCTCCGAAGTGGCCGATGATGGGCAGTGGAGGGTTTTTCTGACCTCATACTACTTTCCCCTCTTTGCAGAGCAGAAGGTCCCAATGAAAAGATAGGAAGAGTGGAGTATGGTTTGGAGGGCAGCCGCATCTATTATCCCAAATAAAACTGACAATGAGCAGTACCGTTAAAGAGGCAGTCACTAAAAGGAACACAAGTATAAATGAACCAAGCTTAGCTTACCTTTTTGCAACACTGTGAGCACACCGGCCTGTAAACAAAATCATAAATGTTATTTGGCATGATACCAGGGGACGCAACTGGGAGTTAGAGAAGCCTATGGCAGTACAGTTGTAAGTTTCCACAATAAACTGCAAAACTCTCCCTTCTTCTATTAGAATGTAACAAATTGACACACTGAATTGCCAAAAAGATAATCTACAGAACTTAACTCTTACACTGTCTCCTATAAAAGGATCAACTTACATGTGTTTGGAATTTTCTTATTTGTCTATCCAGGGATCACATGATAATCACATCTTATTTTTTTTCTGTTCAAACATGACATATTATTAGAATGATCTTAGTTATGTAAAAGAAGTAACATACAGAGAAACATTTTCTAGGTTCAATATCAAATAAATATTTGGCTCACTCTCTTAAGAAATCAATATTCCTAACCTACAAGGATAGCACAAGGTAACGTAACAGAGTGAGTCATTTCTAATTTTATTCCTGTTTAGAAAGATGGTGAAATAAGGAAGGTAATTGGTATTTCTCTTACGACTGTTAAATTTATCTTTTCATCAATTACAAAATACCTTACCTCTTACAGAACTGACAGGTATAAGACCAAGTGAAGAAGGAAAACCTCCTGGTTCGGCAACAAAAGCAGAGCTAAAAAATACAAATTTAAGAGGAAAAAAAAACATTGCCAACAGCAAATTTCCTAATATCCATGTTTGAATATGCTTTACATCTATATATAGGGGAAGCTGAACAGACAAGAGGAGGAAGACAATTCAGAAATCCTGTTTATAACAGCTGGCTCTGTGATGCTGATAATGTAGCTCTGTATTTAATTGTAATTCTATTTTAAAAGGTAATAAAAGGCCACAGCTCTTAAGTGTCTCCTCATCATGGAAGGAATCTGCAGAAGGTTCTGAAAAACCCTCCTCTGTTTCTCAGATACATTTTTTTTTTTTATGAGATGGAGTCTCACTGTTTCGCCTAGGCTGGAGTGCAATGGCATGATCTTGGCTCACTGCAAGCTCTGCCTCCTGGGTTCACGCCATTCTCCTGCCTCAGCCTCCTGAGTAGCTGGGACTACAGGCACCTGCTACCAGGCCTGGCTAATTTTTTGGTACCTTTAGTAGAGATGGGGTTTCACTGTGTTAGCCAGGATGGTCTCGATCTCCTGACCTTGTGATCCGCCTGCCTAGGCCGCCCAAAGTGCTGGGATTACAGGCGTGAGCCACGGCACCCGGCCTTCTCAGATACATTTTCTTTACAGATCCTTTAAAAGTGTAATGACTAAATGCACACATGGCTTTTTTATTTTTTTTGAGACGGAGTCTCACTATGTCACCAGGCTGGAGTGCAGTGGCGCAATCTCAGCTCACTGCAACCTCCACCTCCTGGGTTCAAGTGATTCTCCCACCTCAGCCTCCCGAGTAGCTGGGATTACAGGCACGCACCACCACGCCCAGCTAATTTTTGCATTTTTAGTAGAGACAGGGTTTCACCATGTTGGCCAGGATGGTCTTGATATCCCAACCTCGTGATCTGCCCGCCTCAGCTTCCCGAAGTGCTGGGATTACAAGCATGAGCCACCATGCCTGGCCACATGCATGGTTTTAGGAAGACATATCGATATTTGTTATGGTTGCTTGAAAACCTTCCAGTTTTGATTTCTAAGGCAGAAACAAAAATGCCCCCTCTTGTGAACGAGACAGCACATGTACTGTCTACTAGGATATGAACATCACACATCCCAAATCCCCTCAAAGTCTGTGCCACCTGGCTAGCAGATAACTCTCCCAGGAGACTATGCATGGGACTGGCCATCCTTCTACTCTTCTGATCAATCAACTTTAAACAGCACTACCTTTCCTTTTTTCAAGGCGGTGTAGATGTCTTTATACTGTTGGTATTTTTCCAGCTCTGCCTTCACCAGGACCTGGCGAATATGCATCACTTCTTCCACAGTAAGAGCGAGGCATTCCACTGGGTAGCAGAATTCCTCCTGAAATTCAAAATGTCACGTGAATAAGAGATTCCTACCCCCTGTTCTGGAAGTGCAAAATTTCCCTTCAGATCAGACACCTGATTAGTAGCTTCAGAGAAGAAAACAGGTTTCCCAATGACCACTGGGGCAGAGCTGGCTCCCTCTGGGGACCACATCATTTCCAATTACACTAAGACTAAAGATGGCAGAAAACATGTGGGGACCAAGTGATCTACTGAAATTTCCAATAAATGAAAGTTCCTCACGTTTGCTCAGGTATTTTGACTCAAGTAACTCTATTCCGTTAAGCAGGGCTATATTGAAATATTTCAAGCAGGGCTTGAAATCTTGAAAAAAATTTTATTCTAAACCAATTTTGTGTCAGTTTTCTTCTACACTTATGAAAAAGACATTACTTAGTGTTGTGTTGTACATTATATACCAATAGATAAAAAGCAAATCTACAGTGGTCCTTTTTTTTTTTCCACAACAGGGTCTCATTCTGTCACCCAGGCTGGAGGGCAGTGATGCGATCATGGGTCACTGCAGCCTTGACTTCCTGGGCTCAAGTGATCCTCCCACCTCAGCCTCCCAAGTAGCTGGGACTACAGGTGCATGCCACCATGCCCAGCTAATTTTTTTGTATTTTTTGCAGAGATGGGGTTTCACCATGTTGCCCAGGCTGGTCTTGAACTTCTGGGCTCAAGTGATCTGCCCACTTCGGCCTCCCAAAGTGCTGGGATTACAGGCGTGAGCCACCATGCCTAGCCTGGCCCTGTTTTTAAAACTCATTTGTGGTACCCAGAATAGCCAAAAGAAGATGGTTAGTAATTTTTACTGACAAGCATTATTTAGTGATCAGTTACATCAGCACACCTTTACAAATCCTAATGGTACGAGTGGAACTGGAACACGAAACTACTTGAGCATTTATATCCAAAAGGCAGTCTCTCCAGGCTGCCCCACAGTTCTCTAGATTTGTTGTTACTTTCAACAAATGCTAAATGTATAGTCAGCACTGGAAAGACTAGAGAAATGTAAAAGATTTCATAATAAATATTTATGTTGGCTGTCTTGTGTTAATGGTTTCCCTACAAGCAGCTGCGGAAGATGTTGATGTAACTGATCTCATTGAATAAGAGCCTCACACCCATCCGCTCCCCATCCGGCCCCGCACTTGATTGGTGGATCTCAGAGAAAGACAGAACAGTCTTGTGCATTCGGACCCTGCCAGGCTGCAAGGGGCCATTGTGGTGCAGTGACACTGAAACTGAATGTTCTCAGCACAAACACATTATAATTCACTCCCACACACACACAACAGCATCGCTCACAGGCACTCAGGAATCCAACACGCCAGTGAGAAAGCACATGACTATGAATGCAGTCAGTTTATGGAGTTTTAACAATCAGTTCTGTCTTTCAATCAGAGAAAAACAAAAATCAATCTAGGCTGCAAACTTGTCAAACATTAGCATTTTACTTAAAAAAGTAGTCTGAAGAACTACTGCTTCTTACTAAAAATCAATGCAAAACCATCTCTGTTCAAGCTAACTTAAGGAAGATTACATTTGCTTAAAAATGCTTTGGGAAAAATCCTGCATTTGAATTTTTAACATGAGAAGCATAAGAGGACAGGGGGATGAGTTTACTCAGAAAGATTATATCATTTGCTCTAAGATGCCTAAAATATGCATTTAAAAAATTAACGATCACAGTTTTCTCTTTCAACAGGAACTACTTTCAGAGATGACAGAATTAAATCAGCGTGCCTGATACCTACTCTGTTTTGCTCCATCCTCAGAAAAAGAGTAGTGTTAGGTGGGAACGATAAACGGCCTTTTTGAGGGTTAGGCCATTAAAACTGTGCACTAAGTAAGTAGTGTTGGCTGAATACATCCGAATGATGGCATTTCTCAGCTTTTAATGTATTTCAGAAGTTTTGCTATTATTTTTATTCATCAGTGATGAGTATGAGTAGGGTATGCCTTCTGATGGCTAACGATATGACAAAATGGCTATGCTGCAACAAAATAATGTGGGAATCTAGCACATAACCAGGTAAACACTACTAGATTTATTACGTAGCAAATAACCAGATAGCCAGATTTGTTATTGTGTGTGCTAGCAAGACAGCAGATGGTACCAACTTAACTGACTTTATGATGTGGATAACTGGGCTGTAAACCCTTCAGGCAGATGGTGATTTTTTTCATTTGTAGGGATACGCTAGCATGGCACAACAGACCTGGCAGCTTGCACCTCCCTCTCTTCAGTCTTGAGTCACAAATGGGCTTAGTAAAGCATATTTTCAACTCACTGCTTTGACCCACATGAAAATCCAGTACTTCATGGGATATAATCGTTTTTCTTTCGTTTTGAGACAAGGTCTCGCTCTGTCACCCAGGCTGGAGCACAGTGGCATGATCTTGGCTCACCGCAACATCTGCCTCCCCGCAACCTCTGCCTCCCGGGTTCAAGTGATTCTTGTGCCTCAGCCCCCTGAGTAGCTGGGATTACAGGTGTGCACCACCACACCTAGCTAATTTTTGTGTAGAGATGGGGGTTCACCATGTTGGCCAGGCTGGTCTCGAACTCCTGTCCTCAAGTGATCTGCCAGCCTCAGCCTCTCAAAGTGCTGGGATCACAGGCATGAGCAACCGCGCCTGGCCATCATGAGATGTAATTTAAAAATAGTAGATTTTTGTTTGCTTTCTTGTTCTTTTTTAAAAATTTTCAAGCAGATTACCCTTTAGTGAAATAATTTCCATCCAGTCAAATGCTAATGTTTTAATTTTGGAGACTTCCCAAGGACAACAAAACTTTAATGCAACATAAAAGAAAATGATAAATAGTTACTAAAATAGTTTTAATTATTTTTTTCAGTTTACAAAAATATTAATTCGACATCTCCAAAGCCAAATTAAACTTCCACAGATCTCGCAGAGCTATTAGCACTCTGGAATGTGGAGGGCACTCAAGGCCCCAGCTAGAGCGGGAGCCCTTCCCCACCACAGCACTGCCTGGGGCTCCCACTGCATGTGTTCGGCCCGTTTGAGTGGCCAGATGTGGCCGGGTAAAGAACCACACTAGCGCACCTCTAGTTCCCTTGCTTGCTCATGTGTCAATGGGACTCCCAGATTCAGGAAAGGGAAGCTAAATCTTAGAGCGCTTTAATGAAGACAACAATGTGCTATAAAACTTTAAACTTACTTCCATGCATGTCACTAAAATTGTTGAGTTTTTTTTGGATGATTATTCTGGCTATATTTTACCATTCAAAAGGGGTCAGTTAGGCAGCACGGAGATTAGACAGCATAATGTAAAATTTTGGTTATTGTGCCACAGAGAGAAATGGGAATAGTCACCTTTCTTTTCTTTTCTTTTTTTTTTTTTTTGAGATGGAGTCTCGCTCTTTCGCCCAGGCTGGAGTGCAGTGGTGCGATCTCAGCTCACTGCAAGCTCCACCTCCAGGGTTCACGCCATTCTCCTGCCTCAGCCTCCTGAGTAGCTGGGATGACAGGCACCCGCCACTGAGCCCAGCTAATTTTTTGTATTTTTAGTAGAGACGGGGTTTCACTGTGTTAGCCAGGATGGTCTCGATCTCCTGACCTCATGATCCACCCGCCTCGGCCTCCCAAAGTGCTGGGATTACAGGCGTGAGCCACTGTGCCTGGCTGGGAACAGTCATCTTTTATACAGTGTTCATGATTAGTAAAAACTTCATAAATTAACCAGTATTTGAAAATTACCCAAAATAACCATTGCTTTTTGAGTTTTTAATAAACCAAAGAGAGGCAAATTTAAATAAAAACAGCAACTATTAAGTTTACTCTTCTTAATCAACTACAAAACTCAAAGTGAAGGCCAGGCGCAGTGGCTCACGCCTGTAATCCCAGCACTTTGGGAGGCTGAGGTGGGCGGATCACGAGGTCAGGAGATGGAGACCATCCTGGCTAACATGGTGAAACCCCGTCTCTACTAAAAATACAAAAAAAAATTAGCCGGGTGTGGTGGCAGATGCCTGGAGTCCCAGCTACTCGGGAGGCTAAGGCAGGAGAATGGCGTGAACCCAGGAGGCGGAGCTTGCAGTGAGCCGAGATCGCGCCACTGCACTCCAGCCTGAGCGACAGAGAGAGACTCCATCTCAAAAAAAACAAAAACAAACAAACAAAACTCAAAGTGAATCCTTTCTTTGCCTAAAGTGGTATATGGCCTTAGTGTTCAGATATCTCTGTTTGGGGAGAATTGATAATCAAATGCCAGCAGGTCTTCAGTAGAGGCAGGAGTGACAGGAGTTAAAAAGCCACCGTGGCACCTGACCATGTGCTGCCCAAGAGCACATCTAAAACAGGAAAAAGGACAGAGATTTTTCCTGCATTTCATGACAAAGATCAGAGAAAGGAATGTGTTGTGTCTTATTTACACTGAGTCTCCTTTCCTTATCAAGATGACTAAGAAAGAGTAACAAAGAAACCAGCTGCGGGGTCATCTGTCAAGGACAAGGTTAGTAAATCCAAGGCTTTAGAGAGCCAGGCCCTGCCTACTGTAGCACAAAGGCTGCTCTGAGCACCTGCTACGTGGTGGCAGAAGAGGCTTCAATATGGTCGTAGAGCTTTTTATTTCACGTAGAATTGTGAAGGTTCAAATAATGATATATTATTCTGTGTAAAAAAACCTCAAAAAACAGAAATATAATGCAGAATTATTTAAAATAGCCACATCATTAAAAAGGAAACTTGAAATTTCTCTTTGCAGAGAAGTGACGTAAACACCCTGGTTGTCATAACACAGCTTCATGACAGGTGATGGGACCACACAGGTTTCCTGAGCCCATGCCCTGGTTGTGCAGGTGTCTGTGGGTGGGCGGAGTCCACCATGGCTACCTGGCCTGGCAGGAGGATGCTCTGCTCACGGAATGAGTGAGCAAATACTCTTCTGATGGTGGGGGGAGGCCCTAGGAGGAATGCACCCCACGGGCTCAGAGTGCCTGCTGCACATGGAGAAAGGTGGCAGCACTGACTCTGCTATACAATTAGGTCACCCGAGGAGACAAACACCCACAGGTCCCCTTCATCAGATGCTGCATTTTGAGTTTGTTGTCCTTTCCCAGTTATTTCCCTCAACTGAGACCACGGCATGATCGGTGCATCCTGCACAAGAGTGGAATCAATGATTGGAAGCAAAGTGCTATCTAAGCGGTTAATTCTCAGAGAGCGCAACAGTTGAGGTGTCACCGTCAGAGATACAGAGAATGAAATAATCCCAGACCCAGCAGAAAGAGGCCAACCTTTGAGGATTTCCACCTGCTGGTAAAAGCTCTCTCACACAGATAATACATAGCCCCTGCTACCCCAAACATGGCTGCTTCAAAAGGATGAGAGCTGAGCAGAGAAGCTGTTTGTATGGTAGAAAAAAGTGGTCGAAAAGGCGTCCTTGGCCATACACTGGTTATCCTAGGAACCTGAACAACAGATAAGGGAAAAAGAAAATGGCAGGGGGAAAAGAAAAGGAGAAAATAATGCTGAACACAAGTGACCTACACATAGTGATTACAGATCACAAAAGGAAAACAAAACAAAAAACACCATGAGGCTGGTACAGTCCGTGCGAACATCTGCATCCACACATATAAATCAGTGATGAAACCACGAAGTCCTTCCTGGAGAATCTCAGCGTTCACACAGCAAGGATTTTTCTAATTTAGGGTCCTGCAAACACTCTGAGTTTCCTCAGTGGGGCTTGTTGTGATGAAGGATAGAGGCAACTCATTACTGTGCCTGAGAAAGCATGGGGACATGTGCCAGGCAGCCACTTGCACCTGCCCCAGGAAGGTACTGCCAACACGAGGTGCCTTTAGACTGGATGGGCACTTGCCCTCGGTTATTTGACCAAATGATGAAAAAAATTACATTTTAAACATCACAAGAAAAGGGAGGGAGATACAACAAAAATAAAAATTATCAGCCGGGCACAGTGGCTCACGCCTGTAATCTCAGCACTTTGGGAGGCCGAGGCGGGCAGATCACCTGAGGTCAGGAGTTCGAGACCAGCCTGATCAACATGGAGAAACCCCGTCTCTCCTAAGTATACAAAATTAGCCGGGTGTGGTGGCACATGCCTATAATCCCAACTACTTGGGAGACTGAGGCAGGAGAATCGCTTCAATCCGGGAGGCGGAGGTTGTGGTGAATCGAGATTGAGCCATTGCACTCCAGCCTGGGCAACAAGAGCGGAATTCCATCTCAAAAAAAAAAAAAGTTATCAACAATAAAAACATTCCTGCCATTTTCAGTTGAGGAGTTACAAATACAAAATGATTCTTTGTTTTCTAAAATGCAGCTACATTTAAAAATTAATTACACTTATAAAAACAATACTTACCAAGCTATAGGGCATTACTACAAGGTATGATTTTATGGATTTCCCAAGATAAGCTATTAGCAAGGAAGATCATTTAATTTTGTCTCTGCTGGTGCTTAGAGGCCTGCGTGGACTCTGCTCCCTGCCCTCAATCTGACCACTGTTGAGTGCTGAGCAGAGCGGCTCTCCCACTGCCTGCTCACTGAGACCTTCCTCAGTGATTGCAAGTTAGTTTATCTTGCTCTCCTTCCTGCTCCACAAAAAAACAGTGCACGGCCTGACCTTGCAACACTAAGAGCTCTGCTTTAACAGGAAACAGACACAGTCATGGGCCCTTGGGGTCAGCTGAAGGTCTCAGCATAACTTCTATTATAAGCTGAAACTACCTTGTAGCTAAGCTGATAGTTCCTTTACATTGCTAATTTTAAACTTTAAGTCTAACCTCAATAATGACATTGTATGATCACATAAAGGCCAGTTACAAGCTGAATGATAGACTGGCTTCTAGGAAAAGCTGAGTGAAGAAGAGAATACCCTAATGATTAGACTTATGAAAAAAACCACAAGTTCCCTCTTACCTATACACATGTATGTGTGTGTATGTATGTATATACATGTGTATGTACACACATATGTATATACATACATGTGTATATGTATGTACATACATGTGTATATGTATGTACATACATGTGTATATGTATGTACATACATGTGTATATGTATGTACATACATGTGTATATACATACGTGTGTATGTGTATGTACATACATATGTATATACATACACACATATACACACACATACACATATGTGTGTATATATATTTTTAGAGACAGGGTCTTGCTGTGTCATCTACGCTGGGGTGGAGTGGCACATTCTTAGTTCACTGTGGCATCAAACTCCTAGGCTCAAGGGATCTTCCCTCTGCAGCATCCTGAGTAGCTGGGATTACGGGCATGCGCCACCACATCTAACTAAGTTTTTAATTAAAAATTTTGTACAGACAGGGATTTCTTAAGTTGCCCAGGCTGGTCTCAAACTTCTGGCCTCAGGCAATTCTCCTCCTTTGGCCTCCCAAAGTGCTGGGATTACAGGTGTGAGCCACTGTGCCTGGCCCCTCTTACATATTTTAAAGTTGTGATAATAGCTGTATATTTTGGTAAAAGCAATAACTTATTCACATGAAAACAAATTTTTAGATTTTTACATTTGAATCTGTCTGGTCAGAGTTCTGTTTTCTTGTTGGTAAGTCACTGACAAGGCTATATTTAATCGAATAGCTGTGTTTTGGTGATTATTCTGGAGCTAGAAGAATCCTATCAGGAATCGCCATAAAATCATTAGTTCTTTAATTGCACTGTTTTGGAATAGAGATGAATGACCAAATATTAACATTCTAAGCTCTGTTCAAAATCCCTGTCTTCACAATAACCGCATTATCTCCCATCTGTTATTACTTTAATTGAAACTCTAATAATTCATCGCAGCCTTAAAAAATGGACTTAGTATTCAATATATTCTATTATTTTTTATTCATGAATATTTGAAAACACATTAGATATTTGACTGTGCGTAGAATATTAATTACAGCTGTGCATCTTGCCTACAAATATTTCAGAAGCCAAGTGGCGCTACAAAAGAGTCTTTGGAGACCTCTGTTGGCTGGGAGATCTACTAATTCCTCCTGGCAAACCCTTGTGTGCTGCCCACTGTCCTGAGAAATGAGCACCCACTATAAGAACCTGCAAGTCTCTGGAAAACAGCAAAAACTATAAACCAGTTCAACCAAAATGACACCACTGGCCCCAAATATCACAAAACATACTAGAAAACAATGTACAGTAGTTATTAATGGATCAAAATTCTCCCTCGCTTGTACTTCTGCCTCAATAAGATCATCTACTGTAGTCATTTTGCTAAGAGTTTTTTTGGTCAATTTTTAACAATTTTTAAATGGATTAATAGCCTTTGAAAGAAAGAAAGCATTTCTTTAATAATAATCCATACTTTCAACCACTGATAAATTTTCTTGAAAAAAAAAAAGAGCTCAAAATGAACAAACACTGGTCAAGTTTCGTTTAGGTTATGGATAGAGTTTGGAGAAGGTGTCACTCTGCTGCCCAGGCTAGAGTGCAATGGTGTAGTCATAGCTCACTGCAGCCTTAACCTCCTGGGCACAAATGATCCTCTCACCTCATCCTCTTAAGCAGCTGGGGCCACAGGTGTGCACTACCACACCTGGCTAATTATTATTATTTTTTTTTGCAGAGACGGGATCTCACAATGTTGCTCAGGCTGGTCTTGAACTCCTGGAGTCAAGTAATCCTCCCACCTTGGCCTCCCAAAGTGTTAGGATTATAGGCACGAGCCACCACGCCTGGCTGTTTGTTTTCTTTAGCTATTAAGTAAGTTATTCAAAATTCATTCTAACTTTTGCAAGTTTTTTTCTCCTTATCATCTTCATAAGAAAGCTAATGATTCTATGTCTTCTAGCTGGTCCCTAAGTTACTACGAAGTCTTTCCTGTACTTACAAGAGAGCGGGAACTCTGCCTGGAAGGCGGCAGGAACTGCCTCACGTTAGTAGGCGTTTCCTTTTCAATGGAATGTCGTCTCTGGGGTGGCTGCCGTCTCTCTGGCTGGGGTGTTGATGATATGGGCAGGAATTTTGGAGGCTCTAAAGATTGAACCAAATGAAATAAAACTTACTGTGAATTTTCTAACACAAAACCTTTTGACATTTGTGACAAACATTGTAATTCAAAGATGAATTATTTATTTCATTGGAGAGATATTTTAAGATGGTAATGGTAATCCTTAGGAGTAGACTCTGAGGGCTGTTATAGAAGAATCTTTGCAAAGTAAACTTGCTACAGAAATAGCAAGAAAAAAGGAAAAATGTTAGGTGTAGCCAGAAAGATTCCCAAATCATACCAAAATTCTCAATGTACCCTTTTTTTACATTCTCCTTTTTAAAGATAAAATAAGGAAAATCCTTCTTTCTACATGTTTACCAAGACATTTTGTCCTTAGGTTTAAATTAAACTGTATTTAAACTGCAAAAAGTAAGCTTCAGCTTTGATGTTAATATTGTACCATTGTCCTTCTCTGCCTAGTAATATTTTAAGACTGTTTAAAAGGAGACTGCTTTAGTGTCTGAATGGTTCTGGATTCACATTTTGAAAACATAAGGAGAACATTAGAAATAAATTATGGTGCCAGAGTTTTATTTAGTGCTTCCTCCTACTCTATCTACAGAGTAGAGCTGCTTCAATGTAGTGGGTGTGGAAAGTGAGAGTCAACACAAAGTTACATATGATCCATCTATTTAGACTGTCCCACCATGAGAAACCACTAAAGGAAAACACAGATATAATTTCCACAGTCAAGAAAAGATACAGAAATCCATTATGTGATTCAATTGGGTCCCTATAATATCCAATTGTGGATAACTAGTCAGTACCTACTGTTTTTGATATAATCTGTGTAAATAATAAAACCACTACTTAAAGAATTTTTGTGTATGAGAAATCAAGCCAATATATAATTTTTAATACTTCATAATGTTCTTATAAATGAAAAGGATTATTAAAAGCCTTTAGAAATCCCTTAACTTTAGATATCTGTGTTCAGAATCTATCTCCTAAAGAGTTATAAAGGTGTTTTCACTATCTACACAGGTTTTTGGAGATGGGTGTGTGTGGGTGGTAGGTGGAGTGATAATAAATATGGTTGTGTTGGGCTTCTGGTTTAAATTTAGCCAAGGAGGTAATCTATCTAAAACAAA
The DNA here is from genome assembly GCF_029289425.2 of Pan paniscus. NCBI lineage: Eukaryota > Metazoa > Chordata > Mammalia > Primates > Hominidae > Pan > Pan paniscus. The sequence goes on along the minus strand of NC_073266.2, from coordinate 25,580,926 downwards.
ACAAAACAGAACGCTACACACACAACTGATTTATACTATTTCCCATGACTATTGTTCGTAAACACACATGTGCCTGCTCTGTCATAAGACCCCGAGGCCTGGTATGATGCCACTCTTGGAAAATAAGTATTTCATCTCCCGATCAGTGAAATGCCTGAGTTAGTTCTTTCTACCCCAGATGATCACAGGGCGCTCTGGGAGCTCTGCTCTAGGTCAAGTGTGTTTTGTAGTAAGACATCCGACTACAGCTCTTAGCACCACAACTACTCACTCTTCCTTGTGGACACGGCCTCCAGGACTGGCTCTTCAGGGAAAGAGGGAGACACGCTGCTGCTGCTGGTCGACTTGTGCAGCGTTTCTTCCTGAGCAAAGTACAGGTGGAGAAATCGACTTCTTAGACATTTGTGCTCTAGTGCTACGTAATAACATTTTATTATTAAACAGTTATTTTAACAGGAGGCACCAAAGTATGTCAAAGGTTCAAGGCAAGCAGAAGACAAACTAGAAGGGGTTTCAAACAAGACAGGTCTGGGTTTGTGCCTTGGCTCTGCCCTGATGAGAGTGATGTGAAACTGAGCATGCTTCTTTCTGTTTTTTGGAGACAGGGTCTCACTCTGTTGCTCTGGTAGCAGTGCAGTGGTGTGATCTGGGCCCATTGCAGCGTCTACCTTCTGGGCCCAAGTGATCCTCCCACCTCAGACTCCAGTAGCCAGGATCACAGGTGTGCACTTCCACACCCAGCTAATTTTTAAATTTTTTGTAGAGACAGGGTCTTCCTATGTTGCCCAGCTGGCCTTGAGCTCAAGCGATCCTCCCAAAGTGCTGGGGTAACAGGTGTGAGCCGCTGCACCTGGCCTGAGCATGTTTCTTATCTTAGTTTCATCATTGTGAAAGAGGGTATTTAATATCACTTTTTCCATAGGGTTATTGGAACGATGAAATGAGGTAATGCATTCAAAATGCTTAACACATTACCTGGCACACAATAAAACAGTGGTTAATATTATTAGGGAAATATTTAATACATTTATAAAAGTAATACATTGTCAGCCTCATGGGAGCAGATGCTGGGTCTGTCTTGTTCACTGATGTATGTCCAGTACCAAACACATCACTTAGTAAGTAATGAGTGTTTGTTGAATGAATGGATGAAAAAATAAACATTTCATGAAATGTCATATGAGTCTAGAAAAATGTCTACATTGTGGGCCAGGTATGGTGGCTCGCACCTATAATCCCAGCACTTTGGGAGGCCGAGATGGGCAGATCACGAGGTCAGGAGTTTGAGATCAGCCTGGCCAGCATGGTGAAACCTCACCTCTACTAAAAATATAAAAATGAGCCAGGCGTGGTGGCACGCGCCTGTAGTCCCAGCTACTTGGGAGGCAGAGGCAGGAGAATTGCTTGACCCAGGGAGGCAGCGGTTGTAGTGAGCTGAGATCGCATCACTGCACTCCAGCCTGGGTGACAGAGTGATACTCCGTCTCAGAAAAAAAAAAGAAAAAGAAAAATGTCTACATCGTGCCAAATAAAATTAAAATTCTTATTACCAGTGAGAAGAGATCCTAACTTGTTTTAGACTAAACAAAAATAAAGTATAATATTTATTCCTGAAATATTTACTAAATACTATACGAGATAAACATTTACTTGTAATTTCTACTTAGTATCTTTAGATATATATATATTTTTGAGACAGAGTCTCACTCTGTTGCCCAGGCTGGAGTGCAGTGGCATGATCTCAGCTCACTGCGACCTCCGCCTCCCGGGCTCAAGCAATTCTCCTGCCTCAGCCTCCTGAGTAACTGGGATTACAGGTGAGTGCCACCACGCCCGGCTAATTTTTGTATTTTTTTGTGTGTAGAGATGGCGTTTCACCATGTTGGTCAGGCTGGTTTTGAACTCCTGACCTCATGATCTGCCCGCCTCAGCCTCCCAAAGTGCTGGGATTACAGGCATGAGACACCACGTCCAGCCTATAGACATTTTTAGATACAAAAGGAAGAAAATTAGGCAAATATATTCACTCATGACTATGTGAGATAAATAGTGAAAAATTTTTGATGTTCTTAGCTAAAATGACTTAAATTTTTTTAATTTAAAAAATTTTTGTTTTACTTTTACTTTAAGTTCTGGGATACATGTGCAGGATGTGTGGGTTTGTTACATAGGTAAATGTGTGCCATGGTGGTTTGCTGCACCCATCAACCCATCACATAGGTATTAAGCCCAGCATAAAGTAACTTTTAAGAATTCGCTGTTCACCAAAAACTGGCCTCACCTAAAACCTACTGCTGAAATCATTAGTTTCAAGTAAGTTACAATACAAAGTGTCTGGTCAAAGAACAGGGGGGGAAAAAAGGCCACGTAAACGACATAGTTCAAACAAAAAAGGGCTAGGCTGGGCAAGGTGGCTCACGCCTGTAATCCCAGCACTTTGGGAGGCCAAGGCAGGCAGATGACTTGAGGTCAGGAGCTCAAGACCAGCCTGGCCAACATGGTGAAATCCTGTCTCTACTAAAAATACAAAAATTAGCTGGATGGTGGCAGGTGCCTGTAATCCCAGCTACTTGGGAGGCTGAGGCATGAGAATCACTTGAACCCGGGAGGTGGAGGTTGCAGTGAGCCAGGATCGTGCCACTGCACTCCAGCCTGGGCGACAGAGCAAGACTCTGTCTCAAAAAACAAAAACCAAAAAACCCAAAAAAGGTTTAAATAGTGACCTCCACACTTTTGGGACTTATCATGAACACCAAATCAAGCACTGTAAGCAAAGCCTCTATCCCAGATACGATGTAGGTCAGTCATAGTAATCTCCAAAAAACCTAGCATGCAATTAGAACAATCTTTTTCTGTTTACAGAAGGTCAGACAAGAAATAAAAGCAGAGAGTGTCTCTTAGAAAAGGAACAAAGGAGTCATATACAGTACTTCCCAGATAATTATCTGCTGAGGAGTCATACACAATACTTCCCAAATAATTATCTGCTACCCTGATTAAAACAGCAGAAACCATCCCTGTGCCTCACACGTGTACTTCAGCTCACCTTCGCTAGAAATATTTTTAAAGTCGGCTGGGCACAGTGGTTCACGCCTGTAATCCCAGCACTTTGGGAGGCTGAGGTGGGCGGATCACGAGGTCTGGAGCTGGAGACCAGCCTGATCAACATGGAGAAACTCTGTCTCTACTAAAAATACAAAATAAGCTGGGTGTGGTGGCATGTGCCAGTAATCCCAGCTACTCAGGAGGCTGAGGCATGAGAATCACTTGAACCCGGGAGGTGGAGGTTGCAGTGAGCTGAGATCATGCCACTGCACTCCAGCCTGGGCAAGAAGAGTGAAACTCCATCTCAAAAGGAAAAAAAAAAAGAAATATTTTTAAAGTCTAATTTTACACATTGTTACCTTTGTTAGTGTTAAGGGAGAATTAGATCACGTTTCTTTACTCCAGGGTGGAAACCAGTTAGAGTTAAATTCTGTATAATGAAAATATCATACTTAATTCTGTAAGAAAACTATCTCTGAGAAAAAGTGGCTCCATAAATAAGCAAATAGGTCAGAATGAAGTCTTTTATAAGCAAATTAAAAAGATCAATAATTTTATGACCACAGATGTTAAAATTCTAAAGAAAACTGAAAACATGAGGAAGCACAATCATCTGTATCTGAAGAGGTGGAGCCGGAGCACACTACTGCAGCCCAGCACTGGCCACACTTCCACTCAGCTCAAAGAATGGCAACATCTAGCTGTACATGCGATGTGGTCCTCTCATGTTTCCTTTATATTTCATGTCCCTTTTACGTACATGTTGAGCTCCAAAACATGGAGAGCAGTGGAGGGAAGCTTTGCTGGAAGGGGCTCTTTTCTCTCATTCAGACTTTATTCTCAGTGACGTCCTATGAAACCTCCAAGTTGGATTTTTCCACCACTGCATCTGATCTTTAAAATGACTACTCAATGTCTGATAGTCCTGAAAATCCTTTGAAGAAGCAAAGCAACTTAATCGAGAGGCTTCACTATGCCCAAATGAGCCAGTTCCACTCTAATCAGTCAGAAGAACCTGGGTGCATAACTCAGCATTTCTCAGAATCTTTTTTATCTAGAAAATGTGGTTGGGTGGAATATTCTTTATAGTCCTCTCCAGTTCAAAAATGTAAATCAAAACTAAGTGTCTTTCCTGCCAGGCATGGTAGCTCACCCCTGCATTCCCAGCACTTTGGTAGGCTGAGACCAGAGGATCGCTTAAGCCAGGGAGTTTGAGACTAGCCTAAGGAACATGGTGAGAGTTTGTCTCTACAAAAAATAATAAGAAAATAATAGCCAGGTGTGGTGGTGCACACCTATGGTCCTAGCTACTTGGGAGGCTGAGGCAGGAGAATCCCCTGAGACCAAGAAGTCGAGGCTGCAATGAGCTGTGTTCACACCACTGCCCTGTAGCCTGAGTGACAGAGCGAGACCCTGTCTCGAAAATAAAAGTCTAAGAAAGTCTTTCCTGAATCTCCGTTTTAAAGTAACACTAAAAATTTGCAGATATGGTTCTAGGGGAATTAACATTTCAGTTTAGGTGAATTTAAAGGTAACATTTTGATTTTTAAAATCTTTTTATTTATTATTATTATTTTGAGACTGAGTCTTGCTCATTCACCCAGGCTGGAGTGCAGTGGTGTGATCTCAGATCACTGCAATTTCCGCCTCTTGGGTTCAAGCGATTCTCCTGCCTCAGCCTCCCGAGTAGCTGGGATTATTGGCAAGTGCCACCATGCCTGGCTAATTTATATATATATTTTTAGTAAAGATGGGGTTTTGCCATGTTGGCCAGCCTGGTCTCAAACTCCTGACCTCAAGTGATCCTCCCGCCTTGGCCTCCCAAAGTGCTGGGTTTATAGATGTGAGCCACTACGCCCAGCCACATTCTGATTTTTTTAAATCCTAATAATGCTGAATGCTTTTATTTCATGCTTACTCTTTATATATATAAATTATATATATTATATATAGTATATATTATTTATATATATATTTATTTATATTTATATAAATATAATTATTTATATATAATTTATATATATTATTTACATATAATTTATATATTATATATAACTTATATATAATTTGTATAATTTATATAAATATATTTATATAAATATATTTATATATTATATATAATATAATTATATATATACACATATACACTTTACGAGGTCTCATGAGACTCTTATAGATGCAACTGAGGCAAAAGTAAGCACATTTGGAGTACTAGATTTTGGCACTCAGAGGGTGCATTCTCTATTTAAAAAGCATATACTCAAGATTTAAAAATAACATAAGAAAACCACATAACATATTCATTTTTTATGTTCATTAATTAACTAGTTAATTAGAGACAGGTTCTCACTCTGTTGCCCAGGCTGGAGTGCAGTGGTGCAATCATGGCTCACTGCAGCCTTGACCTCCAGGGCTTAAGTGATCTTCCCATCTCAACCTTCCAAGTAGCTGGGACTACAGACATGTGCCACCATGCCCAGCTAACTTTAAAAAAAACATTTGTTGTAGAGACGGGGTCTCACTATGTTGCCCAGGCTGGTCTCGAACTCCTTAGCCTCAAGTGATCCTCCCACCTTGGCCTCCGAAAGTACTAGGATTACAGGCATAATCTTATACTGGCCACCATGTGTGGCCAGTATATTAATTTTTTAAAAATGCTTTTGCAAGAAGGAAATAACTAAGGTTTGACATTAGCATCTGATGTACCTTGATTACCCAATGCACATACAATATACTGAAATGTTACAGATATAAAGAATTGTTTTAAATTTTACGTTGCTCCCCCAGAAGTGTTAATGGCCCACTGTCCCTGAATACCCACAACAGGCAGCTGCACACAATTTTCTGATTGCTTAAAACGAATCTTCTCCAGGATTAGTTCTTGCCCCAGAGGAATCACACTAACCTCTGCTAGCATATCTTGGGTAACTTAGACACTCAGAAGGAGAGCCAGGGAACTGTTAACAGTCAGGTCTCCTGAGAGAAGGGTGTGTGAGTACACACGTGTGTGCATATGCGTGGGTACATGCATGTGCATGTACAGACTCCTGTTTGCTGCGTACCCTCTCATGTCTATTCCAACTGCCTAATCACTTTTTGCTTATCTGGGGAATTCTGACGGGTCTCTGACATTTCTAGAACATCAGTCTCTTCTACTGCCTGGACTGCTTCCCGAAATCTGCTTGTGTTTTTTGTCTGATCTCAGAGGCTGGCTGATCCTCACTGAGTTAGGGCTTCTCTAGCTCAGAACCATGGCTGCAGGAAAGCCTCTTGCACTGCTGCTTTGCTCCAGGGCTCACTGGTGCCGAATACTGCCAGAGTATAGTTTCAGGGGCCAGTCTGGGCACGTAACTCACTTAACAGGAATGGAAATCTTCCTCCTCCTGAAAAGAGGTTCAAGCAGGGCTCAGACACAGCTCCTTTGCTTAGCTTTCCTACTGGAAGCTTTGACATGGCTACAATCAAAACTCATCTTTCAGTAAAAAAAAAAAAAAAAAAAAAAGTTACCAAGATAGGCTAGCAAAGGTTATTAAAGATAACAAGAGACACTGAAGTTAGGTTTCCAGGAACTGAAAAAAAGAGTAATGGAAAGAAGGTCTGGGTGTGGGGGTCTAATTTTATAGGGGATCTGTGACTAAAACACTGTATGGCTTTTCTAACTCAGTTTCTACCTGGCTAGGGGCTCAGTTTTCTCACTGAAAAATAATGATGCTGGACAAAATTTCTAAGGCCCCTTCCAGTTAAAAAAATACTGGTTTCTTTTTTTTTTTTTTTTTTTGGACACTAGAGTCTTGCTCTTCAAGAGATTCTCATGTCTCAGCCTCCCAAATAGCTGGGATTACAACCATGCACCACCATGCCTAGCTAATTTTTGTATTTTTAGTACAGATGGGGTTTCACTATGTTGGCCAGGCTGGTCTTGAACTTCTGGCCTTAAGTGATCCGTCCGCCTCGGCCTCCCAGTGCTGGGATTACAGGCGTGAGCCACCATGCCCAGCCTTTGTTCTTTTCTTTAATTCAGGCATTCTCATGTAGCGTGAGAATACTAGCAAGTTCATGAGATACATGGACTTCAGAGTTAGACAGACTTGGGTTTCAAATCTAACTTTATCATTTACTAACTCTTTGAACCTAGGCAACCATTTCATGTGCCTGTTTTCTTATCTTCTTCTTCTTTTTTTGGAGAGAGTCTTGCTCTGTCACCCCTGTTGGAGTGCAATGACACAATCTCGGCTCACTGCAACCTCCGCCTCTGGAGTTCAAGTGATTCCCATGCCTCAGCCTCCCGAGTAGCTGGGATTACAGGTGTGCACCACCACACCGGGCTAATTTTTCTCTTTTTAGTAGAGATGGGGTTTTGCCATGTTGGCCAGGCTAGTCTTCAACTCCTGACCTCAAGTGATCTGCCCACCTTGGCCTCCCAAAGTGCTGGGATTATAGGTGTGAGCCATTGTGCATGGCCAGTTTTCTTATATTTTATACAAGGATCATAGCTGCTATCTATGGTCTTTGTGAAGACAAACTGATTTATATCTAAAGTCTAACAGAGGCTGGGCATGGTGGCTCATGCCTGTAATCCTAGCACTTTGGGAGGCCGAGGCAAGAGGAATGCTTGAGACTGGGAGTTCAAGACCCCTGTCTCTATAAAAAAATAAAAACAAACAACTAAAAACCCCAGCAACAATGAAAGTCTAACAGGGTTAGCTCAATACAAAATAACCATTATAGCGACACCATGCCCCGTGCTTTTTTTTTTTTTTTTTTTTGAGACAGGGTCTCACTCCACCACCCAGGCTGGAGTGTAGTGGTACAATCACAGCTCACTGCAGCCTTGACCTCCTGGGCTTAGGTGATCCTCCCACCTCAGCCTCCCAAGTAGCTGCGATTACAGGGATATGCCACCATGCCAGACTAAGTTCTTGTATTTTTAGTAAAAGTGGGGTTTTGCCATGTTGCCCAGGCTGGTCTTGAACTCCTGGGCTCAAGTGATCCACCTGCCTCAGCCTCTCAAAGTGCTGGGATTACAGGTGTGAGTCACTGTGGTTGGTCTTTTTTTTGGGGGGGGGACTTGCTCTGTCACCCAGGCTGGAGTGCAGTGGCAATGATTATAGCTCACCACAGCCTTGAACTCCTGGGCTCAAGTGATCCTTCTGCCTCAGCCTTCCAGTAGCTAGGACTACAGGTGTGCACCAAATGAAGTCTCACTCTGTCGCCCAGGCTGGAGTGCAGTGGCGTGATCTTGGCTCACTGCAACCTCCACCTCCTGGGTTCAAGCAATTCTCCTGCCTCAGTCTCCCAAGTAGCTGGGATTACAGGCATGCATCACAAAGCCTGGCTATTTTTTGTATTTTTAGTAGAGATGGGGTTTTGCCATGTTGGCCAGGCTGGTCTTAAACTTCTGAACTCAAGTGATCCACTCACCTTGGCCTCCCAAAGTACTGGGATTACAGGAGTGAGCCACCACACCCAGCCAAATTTTTGTAGAGATGGGGGTCTTGCTATGTTGCTCAGGCTGGCCTCAAACTCCTGATCTCGAGCTATCTGACTGGCCTGGCCTCCCAGAGTGCTGGGATTATAGCTGTGAGCCACCCACCTGGCTCATTATAGCTTTCTTTAAGGCACTTAGCAGTATGTATCAAAAGCTACACAAATGTGCATTCTTTCACCCAGAAAATTCAGTTCTGGCAAAAAAAAAATTGAGAAAGAAACAAAAGCAAAAATATAACAATGTTCACATAGTGTTGCTCTTAATAATGGTAGAAAACTGGAAAATGAAAGCAAAAACATAATGTTCACAATAGTGTTGCTCTTTATAATGGTAGAAAACTGGAAACAGCCTAAATCTTAAAAAATAGAGGACTGAGTAAATAAAATACAGTAGGTTATTACTGTGGAATACCACACAGCTATCAGGCATCATGTTGGAAAAGGACATTTAATCAAATGGAAATTGCTCATATTTTGTTAATTAAAAAGCAAGTCAGTGTCTTTGTTCTTAAAAGAATTAAGGAGTTTTTTCTTTTTATATAAAACAGTTGAGTTTGTAATTGATAATGTAAATAATTAACATCATTCTAATTTCATGAGTATTTGATCTACAATAATATATTAACTGATTACAAAGAAATTCAGAACTAAATAAGGGTTATTTAAGCAGTAAACTGTTCTGTGTGATAATTTGGACCCACATTTAAGTTAACCCCCAAAGACAGCAATGTGTGGTAAGAAGTTTCTGGTGGATGTCATCAAATGAAAACTCTGCAGGGGAGCACAGCTGATATTGTGGAATGGTGGAAGGTATCTCTTAAAAGAATATAGAGTCTCTATGGAAAAGGAGATTAAATAAGATCACGTATATATACAGAGTTTACCATATAGTAGATATTATGGTGGCTAGAAAGCATTTATTAAAATGTAAAACAAAGAAACCAAAAAAACCCCACAAAAAACAAAAACATTGCTAGAATGAGTCCTGATAAGTTAACAGGTGAAATTTACATACACGTGACAGCATTTCCTATATCAAGAGTGAATAAAGTGTTCAGTTTACAGTTGGAAGTGTCACTGCTTCCTCTTCAAGGGGAAATTCTGGTGTCTCCTTCAATTGTTCTGTGGGCTTCATTACAGAGGGTGGACAAAGAGGCTCATGCAAGGGGCAGCAGAGGCAGGTGGACTCCACTGGTGAGTTCAGTGCCCGCTGAGTACTGACTCAGCAGTGGGCCACTCCCTCTTGGAATGGAAAAGAAATTTCACATTGCTCTATGAGGCCTTCAGGAGGCCCTGAAGGATGGGAAGGGTGGGTGGTGGTGGGTGGGGAAGGCTCTAGTCCCCATCTCCATTTCCAGCTGATTGACACTGTACTTCTGTGTAAGTCTGGTGTCAAGAAAAAGTTTTGGCACTTAAAAACATGTTTGGGCCCAGGTGTGGTGGCTCATGCTTGTAATCCCAGCACTTTGGGAGGCTGAGGTGGGCAGATCACCTGAGGTCAGAAGTTCGAAACCAGTCTGGCCAACATGGTGAAACCCTATCTCTACTAATATTACAAAAACTAGCTGAGTGTGGTGGTGGGCACCTGTAATCCCAGCTACTTGGGAGGCTGAAGCAGAATTGCTTGAACCCGGGAGTCGGAGGATGCAGTGAGCTGAGGTCGCTCCACTGTGTTCCAGCCTTGGCAATGTAGTGAGGCTCCATCTCAAAAAAAACCCCAAAAAACCATGTTCGGAAGCCAGCCATTAAATTTGAGGAGGAGAGGGAAAATGGGGAAGTAGGTGATACAACTGAGAGGCAGGAAGAAAAAGAATAAAGTCAACCTTTTTGAGACTGCCCTTTATTTGTTCTCTACTGTCTTCTACAGCCCTGAGTCTTCACTTGGTCTTTGCTCATGGTGCAACGTCAGCCAGGAATTCACTAGACAAGTCAGCAGAGTCACTAGATGCCAGACATGCAGTAAGGAGCAGAGGTTTGAGTAAGACTGCATTTCTGCTCTTGGGAAGGCACGGAAGAAATACATCAACATGCTGTGGCACAGCCCGGCTCACATCTCACAACAAAATGGAAAGCCCTCTGCTGTCTTTTATACTCATTCTAAAACCTATATCCTACTACTCTTCCACGTGGCTTCTCCAGCCTTTTCAGTCCCTGTGGTGTTTACTGACTCACTGAACTGACCTCTGCCGTCTCTGGACTTCTGTAGTGTCCAGTCACATTCTACATACCCTAAGACACTGAGCTCACTAAGCACTTGGAATGATTCTTAGGTATGTTTTTTATATTCTATTTAAATTATAAACAACAGAAGGGCAGAGACCATCATATTTCTGTCTGTACCTGCAGTACTTACTGAAGGCATTCAATAAATATTTGAATGGAAAAAATGGAGTGGTACTGGAAGAAAAAAAGAAGTTGGTGAAAAGAATAGGAGAAGAGTTTAAAAATGCACTAAAAAGTAGGGAACAAAAAATTACTATAAAATGTGAACGAAAAAAAAACCCTGTAATGTGACATGGGATGTATTTAACAGTCTCTGTATTTGTGGCCATTTGTAAGACAGCAAATATGACCAGAGGTAAGTCAATCTTGGTTTAGGAATAGATAGAATTCCTCAACATCTTTTCCAGTTTCATGCTTCTGGAGCAAAACTACCACGTTTTGGAACTGGAAGAGACCTAGAGATCACAGAATCAGCTCCTCTCATCAAAGGGAGAATACGCTGATGGCCAGCAAGATCAAGTGTCCATTCCAGCACCCAGTCCGTACACCCTGAGCGGGCCTAGGGCAGGTGCCACATGGAGAATTGTCTTTACTAATTCACACTGTAAGGAAACACAGTTTGAGTTTCCAGGTGTTCATTCATGTCTATATAAATGTCAGTTCATTAAATGGCTTTACAACAGACCTTCTTCTGAGCTGGCTTTAACCAGTTGATGATCTGAAATTAGCTAATGTTAATAGTGTTTTAGAATAAACACAATTCATCTACCACTATTAAAGAGAACTACTGTCTCATCAATAGAAAGTTTATTAAAACTTTGATTAATACAAACCCAAAACTTGAAACAGTTGATTAAAAATAAAGACTTTGGTTTATCTGTGTTTTCTAAATGTTAACATATGAATACATTTAGAAGTTTTCGGCTGGGCGTGGTGGCTCACGCCTGTAATCCCAGCTCTTTGGGAGGCTGAGGCAGGTGGATCACTTGAGGTCAGGAGTTTGAGACCAGCCTGGCCAACATGGTGAAACCCCATCTCTAATAAAAATATAAAAAAATTAGCTGGGCATGGTGGCAGGCACCTGTAATCCCAGTTACTCGGGAGGCTCAGACAGGAGAATCGCTTGAACCTGGGAGGTCGAGTTTGCAGTGAGCAGAGATTGGGCCATTGTGCTACAGCCTGGCTGGCAGAGCGAGACTCTGTCTCCAAAAAAAAAAAAAAAAAAATATATATATATATATATATGTATATATATATATATATATACACACACACACACACACACATATATACACATATATATACACACACATATATATACATATATATAAAAGAATTTCAAATATATATAAAAGAATTTCAAAACTTCTAAATATATATATAATATATATTAAAAAGGAATTATGTATATATTTAAAAAGGAACATAAGGCATTCCCACATTTAATACCTTTGCTCTTCCCTTATACTTAAAAACATCAATTTTAGATTGAAGAGGAAGAGAGGAATACGCTTATTTCCATACCCTTGTCTAAGATCATTCACTCTGTTCCATAAATCTTTGAGATTTCTACCACCACTGACTTAAGAACTATGATTCATCCGGGTTTAAACCAGTAGCTAGTGACAAAAGTCAGAGGTAGCTGGAATCCAGATCTCACATTTCTTTTTTCGGCAATTTATTGCTTGCTTCATGTTCTAACTGATGAAAATGGCCTCTCTTTGATTAAGAAGAGTGTGTCTAGCAAATCATCTCAAGATTTGGATTTGGGGCATTACCACTCTGTCTTCAAAAAGAGGACCACAAAGAAGGTTACAGAGGCTGCAAATTTATCTGATCATGCCTTGCTGTGTAGTGTTGCCTCATGAGGTGATGAAAGAGGACTAGAAAAGGAGTTAAAAGTAGGCCTGTGGGGGTGCACGAAGGTAGTTCCTGGCAGCTGCAGATTGGTGCCACCCAACCAAACTCTGTGAAGGGACTGTGATCTGTGTAGCCGTGGTCACAGAGGTTCCTGGGCCCTTGAGTGCCATGACTGAGAAACTGAGTTCTTCATTTATTTAATTTTAATAACTTAAATTTAAATAGCCACATGTGGGAGTGGCTACCGAATTGGAGCTCTGTCTAGATATCTGAGCTAGATGCTTTTAAAATGTAAATCACTGTTCTTATAGGTTAGTATGAATTTATCTAAATATTTGAGTGTCTACTGAGTGTTAGAAACTGGTGATATAAAGTAAATTCAGCATGGTTCCTCCTCTCAGGGAACATGTACTCTGGTGGGACAGAGAAATAAGTGAATAATTACATGACAGGGTGTTAAAGTGTTCCAGTGAAACAGAGGGATGAGTGGGTTATGATAGAATCACAGAGAAGGGGTCCTGGCAGGCTAGTGGTATCCGGGAGACTTCTAAGACAAAGCGAGGCCACGCTGACTCTGACAAGGACGTGAGGGGCAGACCGCAGACACAGCTAAGCACCAAGCTGAGCACCGATGGGCTGTGCAGGAAGAGTGAACGGCTGTGCGTGGCTGAGGCATAAACCAGAGACAGGGAAGGTGTGACATTAGACCAGAGGTGTCTGCAGGCGTGTGATCAGGGGGTGCAAATTTTATTCTGTAAGTGCCAAGGAGCCTTCCGAAGGTTTTAAGCAGGAGTTACAAAGAGCGGTGAGTGCAAGACGGAATTTGGGGAGCCAAGAAGAAAGTCAGACAGACTGAAGAGACGGTGAGAAAGAGAGACCAACTGACGTTAGTAATATGAATATTTCTTATTGTTATTAGTGTTTGAAAAACCTTTAGTAGCAAAATTATTATTGGTATTGCTTGGAATGGAGTGGAGACGGATGAGAGGAGAATTAAAGAATAATTCCTCAGATTCTACCTTGGATGGAGCCAGCAACTAGGATAGCAAGCAGAAGATGAGAAGCTAGGGGGTATGTGTGCATGCACGCAGGTGTGTGTATGTGCATGTGTGTAGCTAGGGTGTGAAGCTGGGGTGTGTGTGTGTAGCTAGGGTGTGTGTGTGCACGCATGCATGTGTAGCTGGGGGAGGTGTGTATGAAGCTAGAGTGTGTGTGTGCGCATGTGCGCGTGTAGCTAGGGTGTGTGTGTGAAGCGAGGGTGTGTATGTATGTGTGTGTAGCTAGGGTGTGTGTGTGCACGCACACATGTGTAGCTAGGGGAGGTGTGTATGAAGCTAGAGTGTGTGTGTGTGCATGTGCGTGTGTAGCTAGGGTGTGTGTGTGTGAAGCTAGGGTGTGTATGTATGTGTGTGTGTAGCCAGGGTGTGTGTGTGTGCGCGCATGCATATGTAGCTAGGGTAGGTGTGTGTGTTTGATTTGGCAAGTGGGTGAGGGAGAAGGGAGGGAAGAAGAGAATTTCATTTTACCTAAGTTGATTTTGAGGAAGGGCAGTGGAGACCCAGCAGGCAATGATGTATACAATACTGACATCGCAGATGGGGGCTTGAGATGGATGTGGGAAGCATTAGCATATAGGTGGATGTTGACATCAGGAAGGATATGAGATCTTCCCTCTCCACAAGGGGCAGTAGGTGGATGATGAAATCTGGAGAATACTATTAGAATTTTCTTTTTTGGAGTTTTGTCTGTTGGTATTACTACTACAAAAAGAACAATCCTAAGTATGAGTGTGTGTACATGTGTGTGTGTATTTTAGAAGAAGAATCTATGCAAAATGTTTTTCTTAACTTTATTTTTTTGTTCCCCAAACGGGAAGATATTAAGGTAATATAAGCTGGAAAACTTGTTGACTTGTTTGAACCCCACATATAATTTAAGACTACATATATGTGTGTGTGTGTATATATATATATGTATTTTTTTTTTCTTTTTCTTTTTTTTTTTTTTTTGAGACAGAGTCTCACTCTGTTGCCCAGGCTGGAATGCAGTGGCACAGTCACAGCTCACTGCAGACTCGAACTCCTGGGCTCAAGGAATCCTCCTGCCTTAGCCTCCCAACTAGCTGGGACCAGAGGTATGCACTACTGCATGTGGCTAACTTTTTATTTTTTGTAGAGACAGGGTCTTGCTATGTTGCCCAGGCTGGTCTCAAACTCATGGGCTCAGCGATACTCCTGCCTTGGCCTACCAAAGTGCTGGGATTATAGACGTGAGCTAACATGCCCGACAAAAATTTTAGTGTTCTATAATTATAGCCACTATATTGGTCTTTACTAATAGAAAGTAATCTATTATTTAATTTCCTGCAAACCAAATTAATTTTAATCCTAGCTTTATTGGTTGAAAAATGGGAAGAGATTAAGCAACAACTGAAGCAAGATAATCAGTAAACTGCATCAGACAGCATTAAGCACCCTCATCTTGGAGTCAAGCTGGGTGAACTGGGGCCTCACCTCAGACTCAGAGCTGTCCAGTTCGGCCAGAGTTGGGGCTCTGAGGAGCTTCTTCCGCTGTGCAGGCACCTGCTGTGCGGTACTTAACCCGTTTTCTTTTGTTTGTGATGTCAAACCTCCATTCACCATAGATGACTCCACAAGATTCTTTGTAGATTCAGGGGTAGTCACATCTGGTAAAAAAGCAAAAGCTTACCTTTTCTTGAGCCAAGAAAGGTTATCTGTGTTGGAAGCATACCAGGTAACAGAGCATTTCATACAAAAACACAGAGGCTTGATTCAGTAACACCTTGCCTATGTATAGAAAACTTCTTCTGGTTGGATATTAACTGTCAAATTCAATTAAAGGAAACTTTAAAATGAATAATTACATATTCATACTTGTAGATTAGAATTTAGACTTAAAAGGAATCCTACAGATAACTGACTCACAACTTGTTTATTTTCCAGATGAAGAAACTGGGGCTGAGAGAAGCTAGTTTACTTCACAGCCTCTAAGGATCAAGTGATGTATGGATGAAGAGAGGACACACACAAAGCCTTACCAGACACATGGCTGTAAGATCTGAAAAAGTTTTGGTTTGAAAATAAAAATGGCTAATAATCTATATTCATATAAACATATTTAATGTGAACACAAAAAGTCTGGGATACATTTCCTCTGATGAGTCTGATTTATATTATTAAGAGCTCAAATTTGGATAAGAAGGCAATACAACAAATGACAGACAATGAAGCAGTCTATAGTGTGGTGTGGGGGATGGTTTGGGTCTCTACTGCTATCTAATCTCCTTTCATCTGTAAAATGAGGATACTAACAGACGTGGGCTTGTTGTGAGCATTAAACAGGTTAATAATTGCACATAAAATTCTGTGCCTAGTACAGGCAGTGAACAATAAATGTTAGCAATTATTCATACTGATTTTGATCTCTATTGGTGAATAAATAAACTAAGGCTCAGATGGATTCGGCAAATGGCACCATGGTGTCATGCCAAAGCTGATCCATGAGTCTTTGTCAGTACTGACTCTGATGGCCTGCTTTTTGGTACCATAGCCTGGAATCCTCCAAGGCAAATGGAACTACTTTTCTTCAGTATTTCAAATGAAGAGTTAAAAATGGGCTAAATTTAGTAACTATAAAATCGGTACATTTATAAGTGAAAAAGAGCAGTTACCGCATGATATAATTTATAGACCAGCACACTCGACTGCTCTTTGCATGCAGTCTGTGAGGCTGCCGTAGATGGGGCAAAGGGCATGCTAAGTACTAAAGTGAAAAAGACCGACTGATGCTCTTTTAGAGGGGAAAGCACTGTAACTGAGGTTACTATAAAAAACAAGAATGTGGCCCGGCATGGTGGCTCACGCCTGTAATCCCAGCACTTTGGGAGGCCGAGCCAGGAGGATCAATTGAGGTCAGGAGTTTGAGACCAGCCTGACCAACATGGTGAAACCCCGTCTCCACTAAAAATATAACAATTAGCCAGGCGTGGTGGTGGACGCCTGTAATCCCAGCTACTCGAGAGGCTGAGGCAGGAGAATCAAAGTGAGACTGTGTCTCAAAAAAAAGAACAACCCCCCCCGCCGCAAGAATGTGCTGTTTACAGTAGGATATTCCCCCCCAGCAAGTAATATTTACACACCTTAAGTATGAGAGGTAGAGCTCCAGGAAACATTTGGTATATAAGTGTGTTCTAGTGCAGCTTTCCCTGACATTATTTATAAAAACCATGTAAATTATTTCTTATTACAAATGATATATATCTTATTTAATATTTATAATTTCTGCTTATTTTTGAAGGGTTTGAACAAGCTAGAGATAATGGAAGGAAAAGAAAAAGAAAAAAGGGAAAGAGAAGGGAGGAAGAAAGGAAAGAAGGAAGAACAGCTGTCCATTAATTATCTTTTTACATAAAATTTTTAATTGAGAACTTGACAACACATGCATTTCTTTTACTGTTACCTTCCCAGGCATTAAACAGCTAGAACAAATAAATAATTGGTGATGGTGGTGGGGAGCACTGAAAGGGACAAAAGGAAAAAAGCAGCAAGTTTTTATACAAATTATAAAGGTAAAAATCTTAAATCTTTCAATAAGGAGATAAGAGAAATAGAATTGTTGATATTTTGTAGGAATCTTCTAAAAGGAGATATAATGAGAAATAGAATTGTTGACATTTTGTGGGAATTTTCTAGGAGAAAGCACAAGTATTTCAAACGCACACACCTTCCACCTTTCCTAACCACGTTCTCACAGAGGCTCCCACCGTTGACCTGGCAGCAGGTCACTTTCTAATTACTATAATTGGAGTTATCATAATAAGAGAAACACAACCAGCTTCTCATGCTGGCCCCACATTTCCAATCGACAAAGCCAGAGTTTCCCTAAGAATAGCACTGTATGCATACCACTGCACAGAGGAACACTCAAATAGTTTTGGCAGTTATTTATTTTTTATTTGAGACAGTCTCGCTCTGTCTCTAGGCTGGAGTGCAGTGGCGCGATCTCAGCTCACTGTAACCTCTGCCTCCCGGGTTCAAGCGATTCTCCTGCCTCAGCCTCCAGAGTAGCCGGGACTATAGGCATGTGCCACCACGCCCAGCTAATTTTTTTGTATTTTTAGTAGAGTCGAGGTTTCGCCATGTTGGCCAGGATGGTCTGGATCTCCCGACCTTGTGATCCGCCTGCCTCAGCCTCCCAAAGTGCTGGGATTACAGGCATGAGACACCGCACCAGGCCCATATTTATTTTAATGTGCTGCAAAATAAATAAATAAATAAATACTTTTTGCTGCAGAAAAAAAATACTGTATTTTAAGATCCATGATTTTATTGCTTAAGAAATGTTTAAAGTTGTTTATGGCAGATTAAAAAATTTTAATAGTACCGGGGCACTTAAGGCTGGCAGAAATTCATAAAGATGGCATATGAACTGAATTTTAGGGAACACTGTCAAATGACAGTGGCTGCCTTGAGTTCAGTTTATTCTCAATGCAGGGGATTTGAGAAATTGTCCAATAGCTCTGTAATTGCCTGAACCCTGTGCTATGAGATTGATAATTATTATTTTAGCTAATTGACTGAGACTACTGAAAGAAAACATCTGTACTAAATTCAAAGCTTTGAGAAAAACTGAATTAATAAAAAACGGGTTATGTAACAGCCAGGTTTCAAGATGATCTAAACACTTGAGTGATTTTATCTCATACCACAGACTGGCAAAAGACTTAATTGCACTTTTTTTTTTTTTTTTTTTGAGACAGGGTCTCATTCTGTTGCGCAGGTTGGGGTGCAGTGGCAAAATTATGGCTCACTGCAGCCTTGACCTCTCGGGCTCAGGCGATCCTCCCACCTCAGCCTCCCAAGTAGCTGGGACTACAGGTGTGCACCACCACGCCTAGCTAATTTTTTGGTATTTTTCTGTGTGTGTGTGTAGAGACAGGGTTTTGCCATGTTGCCCAGGCTGGTCTTATTTTAAACTCCTGGGCTTAAGCAAACCGCCCACCTTAGCCTCCCAAAGTGCTGGGATTATAGGCGTGAGCCACTGTGCCCGGAAAACATATTTTTAAGAAGTTTGATCACTTACAGTTTTCTGTTTGAATGAATAAATTATCATTTTTACTTTAATGTATCAAATGAGAAAAGCAAAACACTTGGATAGGCTTTGTATTTCTTGTACATAAGATGGCATTTCTTAAAAAAAAACTTGTGATATTTATATGTAAGCAAAATATTTAAGAGGTGAAATATTTAGATATGGCTTTAGAAATCACATACCTTAGGTTTAGAACCTAAAATGCATACCCATGATATTAAATATATGTGTCTGCTGCCTTATTTAGTGTGAGGAAATGTGACTGGCATATAAATTATATATTTAATACCTGTATAGGAAAAATAAGTTATACTTACCATAAGTGATGTTGAATAGATTAAGATTTTCACTAAGAGTTAATATTTCTAAGATATACTTAAGCAGCAGAATATTCATCATCTTGTACTTAAGTTCAGAGTTATCATCTACACTGTATGTTTACAATGTTTCTCATTAGTTTGTTCATTTTCTAACTCAGAAAATGCACTCCAATCTTTGCATTTAAGTTAGAAGAATGAATCAATCTTTTCTATTTATAATTTGGGAAATTTTAATTAATAGTTAAAATGCAACAATGAAAAACATAAAAGCAGCACAAGAAATCAAGAATGAAGCATTAGAAAATCACGAAGTACATGAAGACATGAAATAAATTATAGCAAATGATAAGCAGTGAAACCAAATAAAAATTCTCTGCTACCCTTTTACACTAAGAAATTTAAGTACCAAGAGTTTTCTTTCCAAACAGAACCCATCGTATAGGCTGCAAGAACACAGAACACACAACATACCTATAGATGAGGTGTGTGAGCATGCATACTGTCAAGATCAGCAATGTGTGCCTAATTTAGATTAGCCAATGGTCAATGTGTTTAGGCAGCCAACCACTCGCTTTCTCATTACGGTCCAACTAATGGAAGTATCTTTTGTAGATATTCAAAAAAGGTAGAGTATCTGTAATGTATATTGCCAACTTTTGGGGATTAGTAGTGACATATATATTACTATGTTTCTGTGTTTATTTTCCAGACCAAATTTTTTCAAGGTCACTTTGCAAATGGCTGAAAAAATAAAAATTCCAAATGAATAAAGAAAATAGAAAAAGCTCTTCAGTGGTCAGTCAAAAATAGTAAGTGAGTGATTGTAAAATATTACAGTCATGCCTGAGACCTACACAAATAAGCAAAAGATTTAAAAACAGTTGGAAACTAGCTTTGTAGCTGGAAGATACTCAATAAATATTCATATACAGAATATACTAGAACTCTTTAAATATGAATTTGTACGTAAGGTATGCCAACAATTCTTTGTTATCTTAAGAGGCATTCTATGGCATTTAAAAGAAAATCCCAAAAGAAAATATTTGTGCCAACATCTCATCTCATTTTATATTTAAAACAGTAGCTTCCAAAATTAAAAACTCTAACTTGCAAAATATTTTATTGGGATTAAGTTGGCTTTGAAAATTCACCTGGCTGGGTGAGGTGGCTTACGCCTGTATTCCTAGCACTTTGGGAGGCCAAGGTTGGTGAGTTGCTTGAGCCCAGGAGTTTGAGAGCAGCCTGGGTAACATGGTGAAACCCTGTCTCTATTTCCTAAAATAAATAAATAAATAAATAAAAGAAAATTCACTCATATATATTTAAAGTTTTAATTTATAAAGGGTTGATTTTATAGCTCAAATTTAGTTATTTCACTATTAATCTCTGTTTAACAGAAGGGTCTAAACTTGTACTACAAATCTGAGGCACATAATTATATATTACAACCAAAGCCATTACAATGCTCTTGTATTTTTATACTCTTTTTTTTTTTTTTTTTTTGAGACTGAGTCTCGCTCTGTTGCCCAGGCTGATGTTCAGTGGCGCGATCTCGGTTCACTGCAACCTCCGCCTCCCGGCTTCAAGCAATTCTCCTGCCTCAGCCTCCCAAGCAGCTGGGACTACAGGTGTGTGCCACCATGCCTGGCTAATTTTTTTGTATTTTTAGTACAGACGGGGTTTCACCGTGTTAGCCAGGATGGTCTCCATCTCCTGACCTTAAGATCCGCCCACCTCAGCTTCCCAAAGTGCTGGGATTACAGGCGTGAGCCACCGCGCCCGGCCTGTATTTTTATACTCTTAATCAGCATTCAAAGTCATTCATGACTAGGCTCTATCCACTGAGCACAAAGATACAAAAGACAGTTCTTGCCCATCAACTGAGGTGCTGTCATCTGAAGTAGATAACCATTTTAAGTTTAGTTACTTAAATAACTGAATGCTTTAGAGAACAGGAAGTAGATGTGTCAGAATTTTGTTTCTATGAAGTTTTTTTCTATTCTCTTAGGGCAAAGGTCTGCTGTAGGCTTTAACCTCATTGCTCTAGAAGAGCCTGGACAGTGACAGCCGCCATTAAGATGGGCACCATCTTCTAGAACCATGAGTATGGTGTGATGGTTCTTCCAAAATTGCTTAGGAGAAAACAGATTTACTGTAGTCTTGTATCTTTTTTACATATATTGTTTTCAAACAAGCAGAATGTTTTATTTTACTGACCACGGCTTAGCAGAAGCCTTTCAATTTTCTTTTTTAACATGTTTGAACAAGCAGATGAATGAAATGTATTTCACAGAAACCACAAAACCCACGTCAGGTGTAAAAGTGTTTTTGTTTTTTTTACCTGACAAGTCAAAACTGTAAGACATGCTAAGTGGCCGCATTGCTGAAAAAAAGAAAACAAACAATAAAAAGAAAATAATTCAGCTGTTAGGAATATACAGAGAGGACAAAAAAGGGAATGGATTAATGAAGACCCTTAGTGGCTACATGTCAGACTCTAAGGCAGGCAGAAGCTAGTGAATGAAAATCTGAAATACATTAAAACCATGCAAGAGTCTTAGTTTCAGTTATATCACTAAGACTTCAAATGGAGGAACAATAAAAGGAAAAAGTAACTTTTTAAAAAACAAGTTAAAAATGAAAGCATGATAAAAATACAAACATTTTAAAGAATCACAGAATAGGATGTTTGACTTAAATACAGATTTTTTAAAAAGCCATGTTTTAAAACATGATTTTAGGGAACATACAACATCTTTAAAATTTCAGAGTAAATTTATCCTTCAATAATTTATGTCAGGATGAAAATTTGGCTCTCAGAATAAAGGTGAAACAGTTCATAAAAAATTCTCAGTTCAGCTAGTTCAGCAGCATCACCATTATGTGTTAATAAACTATCTATTGTAGGCCATATAACCTAGTAGTTGAAGGACAGGACAGATTGCCTGAGTTTGAACCTCAGCTCTGCCACTAACTGGGAATGTGACCCCAGGCAAGTTACTTAACCTCTCTGTGCTTTAGTTACTTCATCTGTAAAATGAGAATAATCCTATCTTATGGAATTGTTATAAAGATTAAATAACTTCATGTAAAAAAGGTGCTTAGAATAGTGCTTGACACACAGTAAAAACTGAATATGGTGGTCCTTCCTTATCGTAGTTTCACTTTCCATGGTTTTAGTTACTCATGATCCAAAAATATCAAATGAAAAATCTCAGAAATAAAGAATTCATAAGATTTATTTATTTATTTTGAAATGGAGTCTCGCTCTGTTGCCAAGGCTGGAGGGCAGTGATGTGTGATCTCAGCTCACCGCAACCTCCGCCTCCCGGGTTCAAGCAATTCTTGTGCCTCAGCCTCCTGAGTAGCTGGGATTACAGGTGCCCACCAGCATGCCTGGCTACCGTTTGTATTTTTAGTAGAGACGGGGTTTTGCCATATTGGCCAGGCTGGTCTCGAACTCCTGATCTCAGGTAATCTACATGCCTCGGCCTCCCAAAATGTTGGGATTACAGGCATAAGCCACCATGCCCGGCCAATTCATAAGTTTTAAATTGCATGTTTCCTGAATATTACTTTTTCTATTTTATTATTAGTGATTGTGAATCTCTTACTGAGCCTATTTTATAAAATAAACTTTTTCATAGGTATGCATGTAAAGGAAAAAACATAGTACATATAAAGTTTGGTACCATCCATGGTTTCAAGCATCCACTCGGGGTCTTGGCATATGTCTCCCCCTCAGATAAAAGAAGACTACCGTAATTATCATTTATTTTCTTTTTTTTTTTTTTTTTTTTTTTGAGATGGAGTCTCACTCTATTGCCAGGCTGGAGTGCAGTGGCTGCAGTGGTGCAATCTCGGCTCACTACAACCTCTGCTTCCCAGGTTCAAGCAATCTCCCGAGTAGCTGGGATTACAGGTGCCTGCCACCAGGCCCAGCTAATTTTTGTATTTTTAGAGAGACAGGGTTTCACCATGTTGGCCAGGATGGTCTTGAACTCCTGACCTTGTGACCCGCCCGCCTCAGCCTCCCAAAGTGCTAGGATTACAGGCGTGAGCCACTGTGCCTGGCCTATCATTTCTTAAAAATGAAATTATTATTTATTTCCTGTTGAAGCACTCTGCTTTTACAATTTATGCATATAATAACCACTAAATTGTATACTTTAAATGAGTGAATTTTATGGTATATAAATGGCGTAAAGCTCAATAAAGCTGTTAAAAAGGTTATTGCAGAGATGTGATGATTTTAGGTATTCATGACAGCGAGGATTATCTATTTTCACTGCAGTCCAAAGCTCTTACCAGTACCTTTGCATCAAAGAGAAAACATCTTTCCTGTGACACAGGCTCAGCCTTCCTAGGATTGTTCAGAAACCAGCACATCAGACACTGATGCACAGGACTTCAGATATCCATTGGCCATTCTTCCCTTCCTCTCCAACAAAGCATAGTCTTCGTTTTCCATTCCAAAAACTAAATCTACCAGGACTTCCCATATTCTCCAAAACTGCTGAAGCCAAAGCAACGCCTCACTGAATATCGTTTGTCATATCCTTTCTTCTGTTCTTTTAAATCCTCTTCATATAAAGAGGGTAGAATAATTTGAGATGTTAATTATTTTTCCTTGTAATTTTTTTGTCACCCCATTTCACAAAGTTGGCCCCTTGGTGAAACTCTGTTGTCACCAAAGATAACCTTGCCTTCCTGGCTTTTGATTTCTGGAAGCCTGAGGTCCTGGTGGGGATTATGCCCAGTGGGGAGGGCCTTTGTGGTTGGAGACGGACACACTGCAGAGCAGCAGTAGCTTCGGAAGTACAGGCATATCAGGCACAATGTCTCTCTAGTTGCTGTTTTCCAGGGAGACAGCCTCTAGACTTCTAATACCCCAATTTAATGGAATGTAAATATGTCTCAGTGTGTATTTTAGCAGCTGGTTTTAAAGGAATAATTTTTATTTACAACCCAAAAGCTCAATATTAAAAAAAAGTGACATGAAGGAAAAGTACTTATTTACATCCCAAGCACACATTAGCAAGATGTCAGAATCATATGTAGATGTTTTTAGATATACACACGTCAATAAAGGGGATATGCATGTTAGATGTGGCAAATAAATCAACTATTATTTAACAATCATACTTACTGTTCAAGGACTGGGAAATAATATTTTAAGTATTTTCATCCTAATGTATAGTATGTTTTAAACAGGCATTTTACTGTGTTTTAATTATCTCATAGGAAATTGATTAGGGATTTTGTGTTGATAAGAATAATCTTCCTTGGGTCAGGCGCGGTGGCTCACGCCTGTAATCCCAGCACTTTGGGAGGCCGAGACGGGTGGATCATGAGGTCAGGAGATTGAGACCATCCTGGCTAACACGGTGAAACCCCGTCTCTACTAAAAAAAATACAAAAAATTAGCCGGGCTTGGTGGCGGGCTCCTGTAGTCCCAGCTACTCGGGAGGCTGAGGCAGGAGAATGGTGTCAACCCAGGAGGCGGAGCTTGCAGTGAGCCAAGATCGCACCACTGCACTCCAGCCTGGGAGACAGTGCGAGACTCCGTCTCAAAAAAAAAAGAATAATCTTCCTTGAACTTATCTCGGAAAAGTTTTCTAAAAAGTAAAGAAAAAAAACATCTTCCACTTACCATTCAAAAAACCGTACTTCTAAACTCCTATATTACCTACTCTAGATTTTCCTAATTATGTATAGCAAATAAAGTATTACATATTATCACAGCACTCTTCCATCTTCTCTAATATCTTTTTATTCTGCTCTTTTTTTCTCTAGCACTTGAATATATCTTTTGAAATAAGGCTGACTACTGTGTTAAGAAGGGGATGCAATTATTTCTTGGGAGATGACATTTATATATTTTCCAATCTCTATACCAAAAAGAGGACAAAAATTGAGGATGTCAATTAAGATGTTTAGAAGAAAACAAATAATCAGAGACATGAACAAAGACTGATGTACAAGAATAGTAATTTCAGACTTACTAGGAAAAAATAGAAAAAGCTTGTGAATCAGGAAAATAGGTAAATAAAACCCAATTTAGCCATCTGTTAGGAGATCACATCCTTATAAATCGTATTTGGAGTCATATTTAATGACATAGGAAGACGGTCATGCCAAATAAACCATTAGATGCAGAGAACAGAGTACTGTATATACACAGTTTTCATCCTCATTTTGTAATGCACAAGTAAATTCACAGTGGATGCCTCCGGCTGTTGTTATTATGGGTAACATTTTCATCTTTAAACATTCAGACATTTTTGCCATTGCTGCATTGAGCTCCTACTTGCAATTACATGTAGGGGAAAAGTGATACAAATATTTAGGGAAACTTTTCTTCAAGTTAATTCTGCCAATATTATCAGAACTGAACTCCCCAAAGCAAAACTGTATAGTAAGAACCAATGTAGTTCTGTAGAAAAAATGACCAAAATCCCTTACTTTACAATTAGGGTTTAATATCCATTTGAACTCGGAATTCTAGAAGTAACACTCTCACAGAACAATATCTTTCTGTAACAGCTCAATTCTGGTGGTTGTGAAATACCAATTGTCAAGGTTAAAATAAAGACATACTTAACATAAAAATGTTATTTAATTATTCTAAAGTAGGGTTCCCATTAGCAACTACATATAATTTTAAAAAGTGAAACTGAAGAATATGGCTTGCTATGAGAGATTGAATCACTCATCAAAAAGCTCCCCAACAAAGGCAGGTTCAGGACCAGATGGATTCACTGGTGAATTCTACCAAATATTGAAAGAAGAATTAATGCCAATCCCTCTCAAGCTCTTTCAAAACACTGAAGATGAGAGAACACTTCTAATTTTGTTTTACGAGGCCAAAACCCCCAAAATTACAGGCTAAAATCCTTAATGAATATAGATTCAAAATTCTGAACAAAATACTAGCAAACTGAATCCATCAGCACAATAAAAGGATCATACATCATGACCAAGTGGGATTTATCCCTGGGATGCAAGGACAGCTTAACACATGAAAATCAATTAACATGATACACCACCGTAACAGAATAAAGAATAAAAATCACACGATCATTTCAAATGCAGAGAAAGCATGTGACAAAATTCAACACCTTTTCAAAATAAAAACACTCAACAAATTAGGAATAGAAGGAAATTACCTCAACATAATAAAGGCCACATATGGAAAGCTGACAGCTAACATCATACTCAATAGGGGAAAACTGAAAGCTTTTCCTCCAAAATCAGGAACAAGGCAAGGATGACCACTTCTATATTCAACATAGTACTGGTAGTTCTAGCCAGAGCAGTTAGGCAAAAAAAGAAATAAAAGGCATCCAATTGGAAAGAAAGTAATAAAAGTGTCCCTGTTTGCAGATGACATGATCTTACAGATAGAAAACTCCATAAAATTTTTTTCAATACACTAACAACAAAAAGACAATCCCATTGACAACAGCAC
Source organism: Pan paniscus (assembly GCF_029289425.2). Classification (NCBI taxonomy): domain Eukaryota; kingdom Metazoa; phylum Chordata; class Mammalia; order Primates; family Hominidae; genus Pan; species Pan paniscus. The sequence continues at coordinate 25,554,409 of NC_073266.2, read as the reverse complement.
CAAAAAGAATAAAATATCTAGGAGTAAATTTAATAAGGAGGTAAAAGATTTATATACAAAAACTATGAGACAGAAACAAATGGAAGAATAATATTCATGAATTGAAAGACTTACTGTTAACATGTGAATACTACCCAAAGCTATATACAGATCCAATAGAATCCCCAAGAAAATCCTAATGGTATTTTTTACAGAAGTAGAAGATAATCCTAAAATTCCTATGGAACCACAAAAGACAATGAATAGCCAATCAATCTTGAGAAAGAATAACAAAGCCAGAGACATCACACTTTCTGATCTTACAATATATTATAAAGTTACAATAACAAAAACAGCATGGTACTGGCAAACAACAGTGGAACAGAACAAAGAGTCCAGAAATGAACCCACACATATACAGTCAACTGATCTTTTTTTTTTCTTTCTTTCTTTCCATGGAATCTTGGTTCACCCAGGCTAGAGTGGAGTGGTGCAATCACAGCTCACTACAGCCTTGATCTCCTGGGCTCAAGTGATCCACTCTGAAGCTTTGTCACCAGAAAGTACATTTAATTATTTCAACCCATGAGAGTACTCTGTACAGCCCAGTGCTGTACTAGGGACACAACAACGAACAAGACAGACATGGGCCCTGTCATCACGAAGGTCACACAACAGAAGGGTCAGGATTAAACAAGGAAAATCAATATGGAATGGTGGAAGAATTCAAGACTGGAAGCAGGAGGACAATCAGTGCTGCTGCGACAGATGACAGCCTCGGCTGGGATAGTGGCTGCTGGGCTGAGAAGAGTAGAAGATTAAAAAGATCCAGAGGAAGTAAAATCAACAGGGGTTGGCCATGGGGTAAGAGTCAAAGATTATGTTAAGGTTTCTACATTGGGAAAACAAAATGCAATGGTTTGGGGAGAGACAGGATGAGTTCACTTGTGGAAATGTTGGGTTTGTCTTGCTTGTAGGATATGAGAAGGCTCTATCTAGCAGACAGCTGGACGTATGAGTCTGCATTTTTACAGATCTGCAATGTAGACTGTGAGCTGGAAGGTAGTCACAAACAAAAACCATGGAAGAGGGTATGGTTGCTTAGGGAGAACAGAACCCAGGATAGAAACTTTGAAGTCCAAGAGTCTGAAAAAGGCAGAAGAAGAGATCAGAGGAGAAAACTAGCAGAGTGGGGGTCACAAAACCAGATCCTTTCCTGTTAAGGTACCACTATAGACCGTTTTCCTAAAGGCAGTTTCTCTGGATTCTTTGGGCATTTTTAGTCTTACAAACTGAAAGACAGTCGTATAAATAAAAATGTTTACAGACATCTTATAATATGGCCTTCCTATAAATCAAAATCAATATGTGCTTGTAGTATACACTAAAAAATAAAAAATAATAACTGTAAAGGAAGTTTAGAAATAAGTTAAGTAATATCCGGTAATAACATGCTTTCATGACATAATATTATGGGTATCTTTAAACCCATAATAAACAAACATAAGGTAAAACTATATATCTATCATCTATATTTTTAAAATATAATACGTTATCTTTGTATATGCAATACAATTTATAAAGTATTTTTTTACCATAATCCTATTTAATTCTTACATAAAACTCATAATGTAGGTTAAGAGGAATTTTTATCCCCCTTCTGCCAATGAAGAAAATGATGCTCAGAGAGGTAAAGAGACTTTCCTAAAACCTCAGCCTAGAGACTGGCAGAGCTCTTTCAATTACGGCACGATGTCCTCATATAGTTCAATATTAGATAGGCGGAAGGATTTCCCACCCTATAAATTTCAAGTAAGTGTGAGGGGGTATGTATATGAGAGAGTGAGAGGGGGTATGTATACGAGAGAGTGAGAGGGAGAACAAGTGAGTGAGATACAGAGAAATGAACAAGGAATGAGAACTCTTTACTTTCATGGGGCTGGGTGTATAAAGATCCTTTTCCCAGGGGATGACTCTAGACTGAGTACAGGAAGCAGTGGACTCACCTAATCTGCTACGTCTAATCTCCTCTGGCGATACAGGCCGCAGCTTTCTTTCTGCTTTAATTTCTTCTAATATTCTTTCATGGAGGCTCCGTGGCCGTGGTGGAGTTGGTTTCAGTTTTCTGGCTGAGACCTTGAAAGTAAGAAAAATGGCTAAAGACTTCAGTAATTAAGTAATTTTTACTGAAGTCTAGTCATACAGTACAGTATTATAAATTACATTTCATTGACTGGAACACTGCTTGATAAAAGATTACTTTCAAGTCATTAAATATTAAGGTTCCTAAAGCAATAGGGAGATTACTGGATATCAGAGTGATTTGGTTATACATTCTCAAATTGTATTTTATTGCTTACAGAAGGCGTCTCACTCTGTTGCCCAGGCTGGAGTGCAGTGGTGCAATCTCAGCTCACTGCAGCCTCTGCCTCCCGGGTTCAAGCGATTCTCGTGCCTCAGCCTCCCGAGTAGCTGGGATTACAGGCGTGTGCCAACATGCCTGGCTAATTTTTGTATTTTTAGTAGAGATAGGGTTTCACCAAGTTGGTCAGGCTGGTCTCGATCTCCTGATCTCAAGGGATCCACCCTCCTCAGTCTCCCAAAGTGCTGGGATTACAGGCATGAGCCGCTGCACCTGGCTACACTTTGAATGTCTAAGCTCAAGGGGTCCTTCTGCCTGAGCCTCCCAAGTGGCTGGGATTCCAGGCGCATGCCACTGAGCCTGGCTTGCTCAACTAATTTTAAGCAGTTATAATTATGTTCCCTATATGCTAGCGTGATAGGTAATCAGTTGCAATGCAGGCTATTACTACTGTTGTTTTTTTTGTGTTTTTGTTTTGTTTTGTTTTTTGTTTTTGAGACAGGGTCTTGCTCTGTCACCCAGGCTGGAGTGCAGTGGCACGATCATGGCTCACTGTGGTCTTGACCTCCTATGCTGAAGTGATCCTTCTACCTCAGCCTCCTGAGTAGCTGGGACAACAAGTGTATGCCACTGCACACGGCTAATTTTTTTTTCTTTAATTTCTTTGTAGAGAGAGGGTCTCTCTATGTTGCCCAGGCTGGTTTTGAATTCCTGGGCCCAAGCAATCTTCCCATCCTGGCCTTCCAAAGTGTGGGGATTACAGGTGTGAGCCACCTCCCAAGTGCTGTGAACACCCCGCTCTACTGTTTTTAAAACTAACATTTTTTAGTAACCACCCATAACCTTCTTAGATTGTTATTATCTTCATTTTATAATTGAGGAAATAAAGGCTCTGGGAGGCTGATTAGCTCCCTCAGAGATACGTGGCTGCTAAATTGTGGAGCCAGTGTTCAAGTCCAGGTTCACATGGTCCATGCTCCTTCTGTTCTACCATGACCTACCATCCTACCATGACCACTCTGGCCTGGGAGACACAGTGAGACTGTGTCTCAGAAACAAAAATAATATAATTTACAGCTGGGCTTCATCTTCAGAGTAAAAAGCTCAGAGAAAAAACCTCGGCCGGGCACGGTGGCTCACGCCTGTAATCCCAGCACTTTGGGAGGCCGAGGTGGGCGGATCACTTAGAGGTCAGGAAATCGAGATCATCCTGGCTAACACGGTGAAACCCCGTCTCTACTAAAAAAAATATATATATATAAAAAAAATTAGCCGGGCATGGTGGCAGGCGCCTGTAGTCCCAGCTACTCTGTAGGCTGAGGCAGGAGAACAGTGTGAACCCGGGAGGTGGAGCTTGCAGTGAGCCGAGATCGCGCCACTGCACTCCAGCCTGGGCGACAGAGTGAGACTCCGTCTCAAAAAACAACAACAAAAAAAACCCATCTCTACTGAAAATACAAAAAAATTAGCCAGGCGTGGTGGCCGGTGCCTGTAGTCCCGGCTACTCGGGAGGCTGAGGCAGGAGAATGGCGTGAACCCAGGAGGCGGAGCTTGCAGTGAGCCGAGATTACATCACCGCACTCCAGCCTGGGCGACAAAGTGAGACTCTGTCTCAAAAAAAAAAAAAAAAACCTCCTAGGTAGCCCTCTTTGCCTTCTTTAAAAAAGATTTATAAAAAGGATCATTAATTATGCTCTAGTTGTATACAAACTGAGAAATACTATTCACTTTCTAGTTACTTTATGTACACTGTTTTGAGAGGCTTTGGTGAGCACTGGCTATTGAGCCGGGTAAAAAAGAAATAAGGAACAGAAGAAACACAAACCAATGTTCCAACAGATTAGAATATTCTGAGTCTATGGTTGCTAGAAAGAACTCTGTTAACAGAGGAACATGATAATTAACATAGAAATGGATGTACAGCAGGTGGATTTATTATAAAATATGTCAATATGACAATTTAATCAAGGAGGGGTAGGTTGCATCCTACAGTAAACTGGAAGGACAATCCATAACGGGACTATCCAGTAATATATTTAGCTGTTATCTAGGAGGTATATGACCAGATTTTGCACCATGACCCAGGTTGTTTTGAGTAAAAGTATCCTAAGACAGCCTTGTATTAAATAATTTTAAGATTTTTCAGTGACTTAAGAATATAATTTACAAGGCCAGCTGTGGTGGCTCATGTCTGTAATCCCAACACTTCAGGAGGCTGAAGTGTGAGGACTGCTTGAGGCCAGGAGTTTGAGACCAGTGTGGGCAACATGGCAAAACCCCATCTCCACAAAAAATTTAAAAAGTTAGCCTGGACATGGTGGTGCACACCTGTGGTCCCAGCTACTTGGGAGGCTGAGGTGGGAGGATCACTTGAGTCCCAGGGGTCACTCCAGCCTGGGTGACACAGTGAAACTCTGTCTCAAAAACAAAAAATATAATTTACAGCTGGGCTTCATCTTCAGAGTAAAAAGCTCAGAGGAAAAACCACCTAGGAAAGCTGAGTTCTAGAGATGACACCCTAGAGTAGAATAATTCATTATGATATCTCCAATCTAGAGAACTATGTCGAATTACATACTGGATTTAAAGGAGGTCTGGATCTGATGAAGTCGAGGATGATTTCATGAGCACTCTTCTTTAACCGAGGGGGAATATCACCATTCACCTAAAAGGAGACAAAAAGCAGAAGATTCATGTGAGTATAGAAGACTATCATGAATTTCTGGGTATAGGTGTTATCTCAAATATGCCATAAAATTAGTGAAGTGTAATTACCAAGGATACATTTCAAATCAATAAAGTGGGGAGTAAATGGCTGAGTGATTCAGAGGAAAGACTGTGAAATTGAGGAAAATCCAAGTTTACTTTAATTCTATCACTTTGTGAAATTTCAACAAAAAGTTTCTAAAATTATGAATGTAAATGGAATAAATAATACTTGAACTTATTAAGTATTTTATGATTAAAAAAACTTTTTACCTCTTATTTTCCTCCTTATAAAAAAACCTAGGTAGGCCGGGAGCAGTGGCTCACGCATGTAATCCCAGCACTTTGGGAGGCTGAGGCAGGCGGAACCCCCGAAGTAGGGAGTTAGAGACCAGCCTGGCCAACATGGTGAAACCCTGTCTCTACTAAAAATACAAAAATTAGGCTGGGTGTGGTGGCTCACGTCTGTAATCCCAGCACTTCGGGAGGCCGAGATGGGCTGATCACAAGGTCAGGAGATCGAGACCATCTTGGCTAACACGGTGAAACCCTGTCTCTACTAAAAATACAAAAAATTAGCCGAGCGTGGTGGCGGGCACCTGTAGTCCCAGCTACTCAGGAGGCTGAGGCAGGAGAATGGCATGAACCCAGGAGGCGGAGCTTGCCGTGAGCTGAGATCACATCACTGCACTCCAGTCTGGGTGACAAAGCGAGACTCCGTCTCAAAAAAAAGAAAAATAAATAAATAAAAATAAAAATAAAAATAAAAAAATACAAAAATTGGCCAGGCATGGTAGCAGGCACCTGTAATTCCAGCTACTTGGGAAGCTGAGGCAGGAGAATCGCTTGAACCTAGGAGGAGGAGGTTGCAGTGAGCCGAGATCACGCTATTGCACTCCAGCCTAGGCAACAGAGCAAGACTCCGTCGCAAAAACAACAACAACAACAAAACAAACAACAACAAAAAAACCCCACAAAAACCTAGGTAATAGAAAAAAACCAGGGATAAGATTCACATTTTGTAAATAAAACTAAAGCACAGAGCAGAGGATATCTGCCTCCATCTGTGGGGAAAAGCAAGAGAGATCAGATTGTTACTGTGTCTGTGTTGAAAGGAGCCGGGCACATTCCTCAGCCCCGGGCTCAAAACAAACAAGCCCAGTACAAACACATCCCATCCTCCCATCCCACCACATATCGCCATATATCTCTCAAACTTCCTGAGCCCAGTACAAACACCACCAGGAAAGTCTCCGATAAGGGGACAGCCGTGTTTTACTGAAAGAGCGGGAACCAAAAGAATTCCTTTGTTCCCCTGTAACTTTCAGGCTATAAAAAGCAAACACTCGCATTGTTCAGGGCCCTCTTGTATGCTGTGGAATGGAGGGACCAGGTTCGAACTTGTAGTAAAGATCCTTGCCGCTTGGCTTTGACTCTGGACTCTGGTGGTCTTCTTTGGGGAACTAACGGTCTGGGCATAACAGTGTAGAAAGAAGTAGACATAGGAGACTCCATTTTGTTATGTACTAAGAAAAATTCTTCTGCCTTGAGATTCTGTGACCTTACCCCCAATCCCGTGCTCTCTGAAACATGTGCTGTGTCAACTCAGAGTTAAATGGATTAAGGGCGGTGCAAGATGTGCTTTGTTAAACAGATGCTTGAAGGCAGCACGCTCGTTAAGAGTCATCACCACTCCCTAATCTCAAGTACCCAGGGACACAAACACTGTGGAAGGCCGCAGGGACCTCTGCCTAGGAAAGCCAGGTATTGTCCAAGGTTTCTCCCCAGGTGATAGTCTGAAATATGGCCTTGTGGGAAGGGAAAGACCTGACCGTCCCCCAGCCCGACACCCGTAAAGGGTCTGTGCTGAGGAGGATTAGTATAAGAGGAAGGCATGCCTCTTGCAGTTGAGACAAGAGGAAGGCATCTGTCTCCTGCCTGTCCCTGGGCAATGGAATGTCTCGGTATAAAACCCAATTGTACGTTCCATCTACTGAGATACGGAAAAAACCGCCTTAGGGCTGGAGGAGGGAACTGCAGGCAGCAACACTGCTTTGTAAAGCATTGAGATGTTTATGTGGATGCACATCTAAAAGCACAGCACTTGATTCTTTACCTTGTCTATGATGCAAAGACCTTTGTTCACATGTTTGTCTGCTGACCCTCTCCCCACAATTGTCTTGTGACCCTGACACATCCCCCTCTTCGAGAAACACCCAAAAATGATCGATAAATACTAAAGGAACTCAGAGGCTGGCGGGATCCTCCATATGCTGAACGCTGGTTCCCCGGGTCCCCTTATTTCTTTCTCTATACTTTGTGTCTTTTTCTTTCCTAAGTCTCTTGTTCCACCTTACGAGAAACACCCACAGGTGTGGAGGGGCAACTCCCCCCTACATCCATCCACAAAACTTTTAAGTAGAAGAGCTATTGTGGAGGACCAGTCTGTCTCTGATTCTACTCTAATGTCCTCTCTTTTTAAAGCAATGTGTTAAAAACAATTTTTTTTAGAAAAAATTTTTTTTAACCCAGAAAACCACAAGAAGCAACAACTTAAATTCCCATTCTGACCACTTAGAAGGCACAGTCATGACCAGTTTGTCCTGTTTGTTTCCTGGTCTTGTTTGACAAAATAGAACCTCAATGGCCACTCCTATGCCCTGTCCCTTCCCCAGACGTGACCACATATTGAGTTCAGAGTGTGTGGCAAGCCTGCTGGGGCCTACTCAACATCCACTCTCCTCTTCCTCCCTATGCTAGTCCTCCCTCTCCCCCAGTCCTGAATGAGGGCAGGACGGCCCAGAGCAAGCTTCAGGAATAACTGCTGCTGCTTGAGCCAAGCCAGGCATATGACTGCTAGTTTAAGGAGGGTGATTGAGAAGCAGAACCAGTGGCCTAACCTGGCACCACCCACTACTTGTGGATTTCATATTATGTAGATTAAAAAAAACCTTATTTCATAAAACAGTTTAATCAGACTTTTCTATTACTCACTAGTCTACTACTGAATAACATGTATCTTTCTGGCTAATTTTCACATGCTTTCTTTGTATCCTAAGAGCAGGAATGAGAATGGATTAACTGAGGCCAACGCTATACGTTCCATTCCCAAAACAAGCACATTAACTGTAGTCTCCTCAGTAGTCAGAAGCTGTATCCTGGGTCCCAATTACAGATGTGGGACAATGCTCCTGAGGGAGGCAGCAGGCCATTATGGACCTAAGTCAGTACGGGTGGAGGAAGCTCCCTTATCCAAATGCTTGGGACCAGAGTGTTTCAGATTTTTGAATATTTACATTATACTTATCAAAAAATCTGAAATGTTCCAATGAGAATGTCTTTTGAGTATCATACTGGCCCTCAAAAAGTTTGCTGGAGCACTTCAGATGTCCAGGTTTGTGACGCTAAACCTGTATAAGGATAAGTGGTTGTGTGAAAACCATTTTGCTGCTGGGTCAGTTAAATTATTTTCCTGTAAGTAAACAAGCTCTCTGAAGCAAAATGAGAAATGATTCCTGGATGAACACAAATAGTAGATGCTTAAATAAATAAGATCAGTTATAGAAATTTGGTATTATTTTTGAGCAACAATGCCTTAAACAAGCAAAAAACTTTTTTGTATTTTACTTAGTAGAGATGGGGTTTCACCATGTTGGCCAGGCTGGTCTTGAACTCCTGACCTCAGGTGATCCGTCCACCGCGGCCTCCTAAAGTGCTGGGATTTCAGGTGTGAGTCTGGGCGCCCGGCCCAACAAAAAACTTCTAACACATAAAATGATCTCCTCTGAAAAATTTAAAACGTCTACCCTGTACTCAATCTTGTTTCTGAAATAATTTTCTTTTTTTGCGACACGGGCTTGTTCTATGACCCAGGTTGGAGTGCAGTGGCGTGATCACAGCTCACTGCCGTCTTGACCTCCCAGGCTCAAGCGATCCCTCCACCTCAGCCTCCTGAGTAGCTGGGACTACACGTGTGAACCACCATCCCCAGCTAGTTTTTAATTTTTTGTAGAACTGGGGGTCTATGTTGCCTAGGCTGGTCTTGAATGTTCAGGCTCAAGCGATCCTAGCACTTGGCCTCCCAGTGTTGGGATTACAGGTGTAATCCCAACTGCACCCTGCCCATTCATTTATTTATTTATTTATTTTAATGGAGATGGGGTCTCACTAAGTTGCCCAGGCTACTCTCAAACTCCTGGGCTCAAGCAATCTTCCTGCCTTGGCCTCCCACAAAGGGTTGGATTGCAGGCATGAGCCACTGTGTCTGGCCTTTTATTTTTATCTTAAATAAAACAGAACCATTAATGATGACATAAGACCACAGCTAATAATCTACAAAACCAAGTTATAGTTTAGTGACTGATATTGGTCCCCTAATGAAATTTCAAGATGTGTGAGGTTAGGGCCAAACATCCTTCTTTGCATGTTGATACCTAGTTGTCCCAATATCAATTGGTGAAGAGACCTATTCTTTCTCTATTTAATGGTCTCGGCACCCTTGTTGTAAATGGATTGAACATAGGTGTATGAGTTTGTTTTTGTACTCTGAATTCTGTTTTTTATATCCTACACTGTTTTGACTACTAAAGCTTTGTTGTAAGTTGTAAAATGGGGATGTGTGAGTCCACCAACTTTTTCTTTTTCAAGATTATTTTGATTATTTGGGATTCCTTGAGATTCCGTAAGAATTTCAGAATCGATTTTTCCATTTCTGCCAAAAAAAAAAAGTCACTGGAATTCTGACAGAGAATAATGTTTGACCCTTACCTTGCACCATATATATAAATTAACTAAAAAAACTGATCAAAGACTTAAATATAAGAGCTAAAACTATTTATAAGTGTCTCAGGTGAGAACATAAGGGAAAATCTTCATGAACTGGATTTGGTAATGAATTCCTAGATATGACACCAAAATCACAAGCAACAGAAGGAAAAATAGATAAATTGTATTTCAGCAAAATTAAAACCTTTTGTGCATCAAAGGACACTATCAAGAGAGTGAAAAGACAGTCTGCAGAATGGGTGTTTTTCTATACTTGCAAATTATCTATCTGTCAGGGGTCCACCATCCAGAATATATAAAGAACTCTTGCAACTTAACAGCAGAAATACAAACAATCCAATTAAAAAATGAGTACAACACAGCCATAAAAAAAGAATGAAATCATGTCCTTTGCAGCAACATGGATGGAGCTGGAGGCCATTATCCTAAGTGAGCTAACTCAGAAACAGAAAACCAAATACTGCATGTTCTCACTTATAAGTGGAAGCTAATAATGGGTACACATGGACGCGAAGATGGAAATAGTAGACACTGGAGAACTCCAAAAGTGGGGAGGTTGGGAGGGGGGTCAGGGTTGAAAAGTTACCTATCAGGTACAATGTTCACTATTTAAGTGATGGGTACGCTAGAAACCCAATCTCTACCAGCATGCAATATACCTATGTAACAAACAGGCACATGCACACCCGCATCTAAATTAAAATGTAAAAAAATGAATACAAAATCTGAACAGACATTTCTCCAAAGATATACAAATGGTTCACAAGCACATGAAAACATATATGACATTGTGAATCATCAGGGAAATGCAAATCAAAACCACAATGAGACATCATATCACACTGTTAGGGGAGTTACAATTAAAAACAAAATGAACAACAGCAAGGGTTGGCAAGGATGGGAGAAACTGGGCCCCTCATACATTGCTGGTGGGAATATTAATTGGTGCAATTGCTGTGGAACACAGTTTGGTAGTTTCTCAATAAGCCAAACATAGAATTACTATATGATCCAGTCACTCCACTCCCAGGTATATACCCCAAATAACTGAAAACAGGTATTCAAACAAAAACACGTACACTACTATACACTGCAGCACTACTCATGCTAGCGAAAATGAAAGAATCCAATTGGAAAGAACCCAAATGTCCATTTGGGTCATGAATAAACAAAATATATCTGTATAGCCATAAGAAGGAGTAAAGTAGCTCGCTGGGCACAGTGGCTCACGCCTGTAATCCCAGCACTTTGGGAGGCCAAGGAGGGCAGATCACCTGAGGTCGGGAGTTCGAGACCAGCCTGACCAACATGGAGAAACCCTGTCTCTACTAAAAATACAAAATTAGCTGGGTGTGGTGGTGCATGCCTGTAAACCCAGCTACTTGGGAGGTGGAGGCGGGAGAATGGCTTGAACCCTGGAGGCGGAGGTTGCAGCGAGCCGAGATCACGCCATTGCACTCCAGCCGGGGCAACAACAGTGAAACTCCGTCTCAAAAAAAAAAAAAGAAAGAAAGAAAGAAAAAAAAAAAGAAGGAGCAAAGTACCTCAGCATGCTACAATATGAATGAACCTTGAAACATTATGCTAAGTCAAAGCCAGACACCAAAGGTCATATATGATGAGGCAATATGCATGAAATATCCAGAATAGGTAAGTTCACAGAGACAGAAAGCATATTCGTGGTTACCAGGGGATAAGGGGAGAGAAGAATGGGAGTGATGCTTCATGGATACAGGGTTTATATAATGAATGGGTACATGGGTATATATAATAAAAAAGAAAACTAGAAGAAAAAAGTCAGACTTTTTTGTTTGTTTTTGAGACAGAGTCTCGCTCTGCTGTCACGCTGGAGTACCAGTGGCGCGATCTCAGCTAACTGCGACTGCCGCCTCCCGAGTTCAAGCAATTCTCCTACCTCAGCCTCCCGAGTGGCTGGGACTACAGGCACATGCCACCACACCCAGCTAATTTTTGTAGTTTTAATAGAGACGGGGTTTGACCATGGTGGCCAGGATGGTCTCAATCTCTTGACCTTGTGTTCCACACGCCTCGGCCTCCCAAAGTGTTGGGATTACAGGCATGAGCCATGGCGCCTGGCCCAGGTGTGGTGGCTCATGCCTATAATCCTAGCACTTTGGAAGGCGGAGGTGAGAGGACTGCTTGAGCCCAGGAGTTCAAGACCAGCCTGGGCAACATAGCAAGAACCTGCCTCTACAAAAAATTAAAAGGAATTGCCATATGTGGTGGTGCACACTTGTAGTTCCAGCTACTCAGGAAGCTGAGATGGGTGGATTGCTTGAGCTGGGGAGGTTAAGACTGTGGTGAGCCGTGATCATGCCACTGCACTCCAGCCCAGGCGACAGAGCAAGACCCTGTGTCAATCAATCAATAAATGTCTTTTATTTACCACAGGAGAAACATAATTATTTATGCTAGCAAACATTTTCCATTTTGGATGCACAGTTCTTTGTCATTCTGTCTATCACACACCATTACTTCCCTAAGCCTCATCTAGGGTGCTTATAACATACAGATTCCTAGACTCTAGCTGAGAAATGTTAAATCAGCAACTTCGAAAGGAACCTATAATTCTTAGTATCAAACAGGTTGACTACTATTTAGCACAATTATTTTTTCTGATAAAAAGAGAAAGGTTCTCGCAGTGTAAAACTCTGCTAAAAACTAAGAAAAACAAAAAACAAAAAAGATTTAGCAATATCAAAGATGACAGTTAAAATACATTAATGATAAATCAAATAGAAATGTTAATTATCTACTAAGACTTATTTTAACACTGATATGAATTCTTGAATAATTCCTTCTGGATAAGGAGGAAAATCACCTAAGATTAACATTAAGTGCTCCCCCAATCAGAAAGGACAAAGTTCAAATAAGTACACATTTTTGAGAAAGATAACATTACCCAGTATTGGCAATAGGAACAGTCTTGCAAAACTAGTAAAAATGTAAATTCGTACAACCCTTCTGGAGAGAAATCTTGCAAAATATTAAGTACTAAAATTTAAAATATACATTATAAAAGCAGCAATAAAATGTGCATTATATTGATCTATTCATCTCACCAATAAAAATTTAAACCATGGGGATAATTGGGTAAGATGTTTGCATTTGGATGTTCATCATAATATGGATTAAAACAATGAAAACTGGAAACCATCAAATATCTATTAATAGGGGGCTGGGTACACAAGCCATGGCACACACATACAAGGAAATACCCCATGTGGGTGGGGTGCGGTGGCTCATGCCTGTAATCCCAGCACTTTGGGAGGCTGAGATGGGTGGATCACCTGAGGTTAGGAGTTCGAGACCAGCGTGGCTAACCTGATGAAACCACATCTCTACTAAAAATACAAAAAAGTAGCTGGGCGTGGTGGCAGGCACCTGTAATCCCAGCTACTTGGGAGGCTGAGGCAGGAGAATGGCGTGAACCCGGGAGGCGGAGCTTGCAGTGAGCCGAGATTACGCCACGGTACTCCAGCCTGGGCAACAGAGTGAGACTCTGTCTCAAAAAAAAAGAAAAAAAAAAAAGGAAATACCCTGTGTGTTCCTCCAGATGCTATCAATCTTTCATCTTCTTTTAAACATTCTTAAAAGAAACTCATACTGTTTGCTCACTGTCACTACTGCCTCACCTACTACCATAAAATCTGGTTTCTCTCTTTTACTTTAATAAAAGGATCAAATAATTTCCATGTTGCTAAATCTGTTAACCATTTCACAGCGCGCATCCAACCTCTCTGAAACACTGCCTGCTCTTCGCAGCTGTGCCTCCATTTCCCCTGACTTTCCAGCCTTCTCTCTGGCTATGCCTTGTCCGTCTTTATTTTGCCAGATTCCCCTACTCATCCTTCAGCGCCAAGGCTGCAGGGGTTCGGTCCTGAGTTGTCTTTTCTTCTCACCTTTCCAGTTTCCTGCATTCTGTTCTATCCTCTAACGATGGCGAGTTGTTTTTGTTGTTCTCATGTGTCAGATCCCATTGCTTCTTGATCTTTGCATATGTTGGGTTTTTTTCTCCCTACTTAGCTGCTTCCCTACAGGTTATCAGTGGCTGCCAAAATACTGGAAGCTTTGAGAGAACAGAGACTGTAATACGTCCTTCCAGAGTCAGAATAAGGTCTAGCACATAGAAAGTCCTTAACACATATATGTTAAATTAAAATAAAATTAAGAAATACAAACAGCTAGCACAGATTTTTAAATGTTTAAAAGCATGAAATAAATGTAGATGTTAAAAATGAAAGAATATTTTCTTTCAGTTAAAATGGTCAGCCCCAAAAGACACCCAGTTTGTGCAAGGATGTGAAGCAATGGACAAAACTATTCTGTTATAAATAACCATCATCACAGTATTTCTGAGGGCAACTAGGGAACATGTACATAGCACAGAGCACTGGGGTCAGAGAGAATGAGGCTGACCCTCAGCTCTGCCTTGTAACCAGCTGTCTGAACTTGGGAAGTTACTACTGAGCATCTTTAAATTTCAGTTTCCTCATCTGTAAAGTAAATCAGATTTGATGAAAAGTAAATAAATATAATATTTAGTTGAAATGTTTAGCTTATTAAAATTAACAAGCAGCTCAAATAGCCACTTAAACCAATTTACTATAAAACCAAGTGACGTGGCTGGGCATGGTGGCTCACGCCTGTAATCCTAGCACTTTGGGAGGCTGAGGTGGGCAGATCACCTAAGGTCAGGAGTTCGAGACCAGCCTGGGCAACATGGTGAAGCCCTGTCTCTACTAAAAATACAAAAATTAGCCAGGCGTGGTGGCATGCGCCTGTAATCCTAGCTACTTGGGAGGCTGAGGCACGAGAATCACTTGAACCTGGGAGGTGGAGGTTGCAGTGAGCCAAGATCACGCCACTGCACTTCAGCCTCGGCAAAACGAGTGAGACTCTGTCTCAAAAATAAAAAACAAAAAACCAAGTGATGTTTCATAAGAACCTTCTAACATAAAATAACTTTGATTAAATTTCCTCAAAAATGTGGATAGAATTCATTAATCCATCCTATAACTATTTAGTGAGCACAGTATTCAGTATTTGGTTGCATGTCAGGCCCATGTTCTTGTCAAAGGGGATAAACAGTGAAAATAACTAAGTTATTGTCTTTGTGAGGGAGACAGACAATAAATCCGGAAATACACTGCAATGTCAGCTAGTGAAACACGAGAGTAAAGAGATGGAGAAGACTTTTCTAATGTGGGAAAACTTGAGCACAGGCCTGAAAAGTAAAGAGGCAAATTATGTGGCTATGAGGGAGAGGAGAGCTCCTGAGAGAAGGAATATCCAAGGCAAAGGCTCTGTTACAGGATCACACTAGGCACTGCTGAGACACTGGCAGAGATCAGAGTGGCTAATAAGCAGAACCCTGCAGGGAAGCATAGCAGAAGATGAGGTCTGAGAGGTAACCTGGATCCAGACGTGTGGGCTGTGCCGGCCACGGTAAGGACATGGAGTTTCTTCTGAGGGTGATGAAGAGCCAGTGGAAGGTTCTGAGTAGAGCAATGACATGATCATATTTTTTACTTAAGAGGCCTACTTGGTTGTTTTTGGGAAAAATAGATTGAAAGGGGCAAGGGTGAAAGCAGGAAGGCCACTTAGAGGTTACTGTCATAGTCTGATGAGAGATGATGGTGGCTTGGAATAGAAGATATTTTGGCCAAGTGCCGTGGCTCATGCCTATAATCCCAGCACTTTGGGAGGCGGAGGCAGGTGGATCACTTGAGCTCTGTCAGGAATTAAAGACCAGCCTGGGCAACATGGCAAAACTCCACCTCTACAAAAAATACAAAAAACACTAGCTGGGCATGGTGGCGCACACCTGTGGTCCCAGATACTCAGGAGGCTGAGGTGGGAGGATCACTGGAACCTGGGAAGTCGAGGCTACAGTAGAGCTGTGATCATGCCATTGCACTTTAGCCTGTGTGACAGAGCAAGACCCTGTCTCAAAAAAAAAACAAAACAAAACTCTCAATTGGAGATGGAGAGAAGTGGTCAGAATCAGGATATATTTTAAAGGGAGAGCTGTCAGAATTTGCTAATGAACTAGATGTTCCACATCTAGGAACTTAAGGATTTCATGGTGGACATTTAAAAAGATTTACATACAAGGATACACAAAATATGTTGCTTATAAAGGGACACAAGGTGATTTGTTTAAAAAAATCCAGAATAGCCATAAGCTAGAAACGATATAGCCATTTAGAAATGATAATGTTGAATATATAATGACATGGAAAAAATAATCATGATATGTTAAGCAAAACAACCAGTAATAAAACAAAGCATTCTATATTAACTCACTTTGACCAAATAAAGTGCATAAAAACAAGGCTAAAGGTTATTGATCAACATGTTAACAAAATTTCTCTCTGGGTTATGGAATTATATGTTTGTAACTTTCCTTCTTTAAGCTTAATGTACTTTCCAAATTTTCTACAATGATCAAGTATTACTTGTATAAAAATAAATAATTTTTAAAATTTAATATTAAAACTATTTTCAACAAATGCAATTATGGATGAATAACCATTTGAGTCCATTAATAGTTTTTTGTTTTTCTTTTCTGAGATAGGGTCTCACTCTGTCGCCCAGGCTGGAGTGCAGTGGCTCGATCTTGGGTCACTGCAACCTCCACCTCCTGGGTTCAAGCGATTCTTCTGCCTCAGCCTCCCGAGCAGCTGGAACTACAGGTGTGCACCACCACGCCCAACTAATTTTTGTACTTTTTGGTACAGACAGGGATTCACCATGTTGGTCAAGCTGGTCTTGAACTCCTGACCTCAGATGATCCACCCGCCTCGACCTCCCAAAGTGCTGGGATTACAGGAGTGAGCCACATGCCCGGCCTGACAGTTTGGTTACTTACCATCACTTTTCGCAAGGTGTATCTTTTGCAGCGAATGTCATCCATTAACATCTCATAAGGGGTGAGCTGATATTCAATGGGCAAAGGGTTGTACTGCCGCTCTTGGACCTTCTTAAGTTTTACCCCATTCCTCAAATCCCTCATCACCTGTACCCAGAATCGTGCCTGAAAGAACCAAGGATAGAGAGACATCAATGAATAAATGTACTAGTTTCTTCTAAACAGCTAGTCGTACAGAATAAATGAAGAGCTTGGATTACAAAACAATGAGTAAACCAACAAAAAACTATTTTAAAAATTAGATTTTGGTACTAAAAGATGGGTGGAAAGCAAGTAGAGAATCCACAGGCTCTACCTGCTGAGGCACATGGGTTTAAACCTAAGCTCCACCACTGTGGTAGGCTTCATTAAGGGCTCAGGTTCTTCATGCTTTCCTGTGTCTATGCCGTTATGTGACTCTGCTCACTAAAGGGGATTATATTTCCCACACCCTGACTTTGGGTTTGGCTATATGATTTGCTTGGCCACTGGAATAGTGGTGGGTGTGATAAGACCAAGGGCTTCAAAAGCATATGTACAATGGGCTTGTCCCTTGTGTTTCTATTATGGCCATGAAAATGTCAAGCCTGGGTTAGCCTGTGGTCCCGGGATAAAGATGAGATACCTGTAAAGTGGAGCTACCACAGGGGATCTGGAGACTCATGAGTTAGTAAGTGCTTTTGCTTTATGCGGCTATGATTTTGTAGTGGTTAGTTACACGGTATTACTGTGACCACAGCTGACTGAGATACGGCCACTTGCCAGCTATTTGACACGGAGCAAGTTGCTGCACCTTTCTGAGCTGTAGTTTCCTCATCAATAAAGAAAGTGGTACTTTATTACTTGTTGAGAAGATCAGAATCAGTAGATGGTGTTCTACACATAGAAAATACTAAAAAAGGCTGGGTGCAATGGGTCACACCTGTAATCCCAGCACTTTTGGAGGCCAAGGAGGGTGGATCACCTGAGGTCAGGAGTTCGAGACCAGCCTGACCAATATGGTGAAACCCTGTCTCTACTAAAAATTCAAAAATTAGCTGGGTGTGGTGGTGTGCGCCTGTAATTGCAGCCACTCAGGAGGCTGAGGTAGGAGGATTGCTTGAACCCGGGAGGTAGAGGTTGCAGTGAGCCCAGATCGCACCACTGTACTCCAGCTTGGGCGACAGAGTGAGACTCTGTCTCAAAAAATAAAAAAAAAACATAAAATAATACAAAATCTATTTATATTTGTATTATACTTTAACTCTTTTGTTCTCCTGCCTATAATGTGTCAAAGTCTCTACTTGAGTGAAGTCCATCACAATATTTAGCTAAAAACCTGTAACTTGTTAAAATTAACAAGTGACATGGCTGAGCGCAGTGGCTCATGCCTGTAATCCCAGCACTCTGGGAGGCTGATGTGGACAGATCATGAGGTCAGAAGATCGAGACCATCCTGGCTAACATGGTGAAACCCCGTCTCTACTAAAAATACAAAAAATTAGCCAGGTGTGGTGGCACGTGCCTGTAGTCCCAGCTACTCAGGAGGCTGAGGCAGGAGAATCGCTTGAACCTGGGAGGCGGAGGTTGCAGCGAGCCGAGATAGTGCCACTGCACTCCAGCCTGACGACAGAGTGAGATTCCATCTCAAAAAAATAAAAAATAAAAAAAAAATAAAGTGACACAATAGTTACTTAAATATATTTGCTGTAAAATCAAGTGATATATTTCATAAGAATCTTCTATGTAAAATAACTGATTAAATTTCTCAAAACATCCTCAATAACGATTCATAATTTTAAAAAAATGTTGGGTTTGGACAATAAGAAGCTACCAAAAAATATAAAAACCATACCATTTCCCATCCTCTTGTTCCAAAAAGGATTTGAGGTACTTATGGTGTACCATTAGATGCCTCCTAAAATATTCACATTTAAAAAGATTCTTAGATTCTGCCATTAAAGATGTTCTAAAATAATACCCCTAAAATATCCATATTTCTCTCAGGAATGCTTTTGTCCCAACTTCCACATTTCTCTTATTCATTCCTTTAAGATGCAGTTCAAATATCATCTCATCTTTTAAAAGTCTCCCTTTGGGCTTTAAATTAGGAGACAGGAGACAGTTACCCACATTAGAAACTTTTGCTATAATTTATAAAAGGATTCAAACACACTTGGTTTTTTTTTTTTTTTTTGAGGCGGAGTCTTGCTCTTGTCGCCCCATGTTGGAGTGCAATGGTGCAATCTTGGCTCACTGCAATTTCTGCCTCCCGGGTTCAAGCGATTCTCCTGCCTCAGCCTCCTGAGTAGCTGGGATTACAGGTGCCCGCCACTACGCCAAGCTAATTTTTTGTATTTTCAGTAGACACAGGTTTCGTCATGTTGGCCAGGCTGGTCTTGAACTCCTGACCTCAAGTGATTCAGCCGCCTTGGCCTCCCAAAGTGCTGAGATTACAGGCGTGAGGCCCTGTGCCTGGCCCACACTTTGTTACATAGTCGGTTTTGTGTGCATGATTGTTTGGTTAAAAAATTTTACATACTACTTTTCAGAAATTAAAGTCACAGTTATTATATAAAATAACAGACAACTGTCATCATATGCATTCCTGGAGATTATAATTTATCCCTTATCCCATTAGGGAAATTCTGAAACTAGAATCTGCTAGTAAAGACATTCTAATTCTCTCTTAACTCTTTGCTCTTTTCATTCTAATCTTTCTGGGTAATTCACTTAGTGGTCTTATGAGGAGGAAGCTGGTGATCTACGCAAATATAACTCCCTCTGGAGTTAGTGCTTCTCTTGTCAGGGATGACACTAGTTTTCAAATGAAGGTGGCTTATAGTAAGAAATTAAATTTTTACTTTAAGTTTATACTAGCTGTTTGCTAACTTCTGAACACTGGAAGTTATTTATCTGGTTTCAGTGGCTGGGAAAACCAATTTAAAATTTATTGGCCAAGATGATATACACTTAGAACAACACTATCCAAGTATTCTTCATAAAGGAAAATCAATAATCAATTTTATTCTAAAATGACAAATAATACCAGCTTTTAAGACAATGTAGGCAAGTATTTTTGTTTTGTCTTGAATGTTACAAATATCTTGAAGATATCTATCAATAAATTAAGAATATTGCAAACAAGAAACAACCCAAATGACCAGCAACAGATGAAGAGATAAACTGCGATATATTCACACAATGGAATACTTCTCAATACTCTACAGATACAGACAGCAACATGGATGAAATCTCAAAACAATTATGAAGAGTGAAAGAAGCCAAACCAAAAACAGTACATACCAGCTGGGTGCGGAGGCTCATACCTGTAATCCCAGCATTTTGGGAGGCCAAGGCGGGCGGATCACCAGGTAGGTCAGGAGTACGAGACTAGCCTGACCAACATGGTGAAACCCTGTCTCTACTAAAAATACAAAAATTAGCTGGGTGTGGTGGTGCGCACCTGTAATCCCAGCTACTCAGGAGGCTGAGGCAGGAGAATTGCTTGAACCCAGGAGGCGGAGGTTGCAGTGAGCCGAGATCACGCCACTGCACTCCAGCCTGGGCGACAGAGCAAGACTCCATCTAAAAAAAAAAAATAAACCTAAAAAAACAGTATATACCATATGATTACATTTATATAAAATTCTAGAAAGTGCAAACTAGTCTATAGTCACAGAAAGCAGATGACTAATTGCCTAGAAACTGGGGAGGAGGGAGGCAGGAGGTAGGATCATAAAAAGGTATGAGGAAACTTTGGGTGTGATAAATAGGCTCATTATTTTGATTGTGGTGATGGTTTCATGGGTGAATATATATATGTACAAAATATATGTCAAAATTTATCAAGTTATGCATTTTAAATATGTGCGGCTTACTGTATATCTATTATATCTCAATAAAAGTTAGAAAATAATGTGACAAACAATTAAAACCTAATATGGTCAAAAGCAACCCATTAATATGATAATGGCATGATTTATCTAGCATTCTTAACCTAAAAAGTCAGAATCCTAAAATGTGCCTTCCCCCAATACCTGGACTTCAACAATCTTCTTTTTTTTTTTTGAGACAGAGTCTCCCTCTGTCGCCCAGGCTGGAGTGCAATGGTGCGATCTCGGCTCACCCCAACCTCCGCCTGCCAGGTTCAAGCTATTCTCCTGCCTCAGCCTCCCGAGTAGGTGGGATTACAGGTGTGCACCACCACGCCTGGCTAATTTTTGTATTTTTTAGTGGGATAGCTGGCCATGTTGGCCAGGCTGGTCTCAACTCCTGACTTCAGGTGATCCGCCCACCTCAGCCTCCCAAAGTGCTGGGATTACAGGTGTGAGCCACCACGCCTGTCCTTGGACTTCCACAATCTAACACACTCCACAACATTCACTGTCTGTACCCAAGACTGTCATGCCTACCAACTCTAAGTTTTATATGACAGCAGGGATTTTTGGAGTCACTAGGATTTAGTACTATGCCTGAAAAACTGTAGATATTCATGTGTCACATGAATAAACCACATTATCTGTTTTACAAATCTGTCTTCTGTTTTAGACTGAGTTTTATTGGGAGAGAGAGCTCATATTGTTTATTCTGCATTCCCGGAGTCCTCACACAGATAACTGTTCACTGGATAAATAAATGTACAACGCTGTTAGTTTCACACTTAATTCTGAAAACATAGCTTAAACTTTAATTTATACACAAGAATATGTTAAGGCAGGGGTTTGCAACCCCCAGTCCACTGACTGGTACTGGTCTGTGGCCTGTTAGGAACTGAGCGGCACAGCAAATGAGTGGTGGATGAGCAAGCGTTATGCCTGAGCTCTGTCTCCTGGAAAGATCAGCAGCGGCATTAGATTCTCAAAGGAGCACAAACCCTACTGTGAACTGCACATGTGAGGGATCTAGGTTGTATGCTCCTTACGAGAATCTAATGCCTGATGATCTGAGGTGGAACAGTTTCATCTTGAAACCACCCCTCCACCCCCAATCCTTGACATTGTCTTCCACAAAACCAGTCTCTGGTACCAAAAAGGTTGGGGACTGCTGTGTTAAGGTATTAACATAATTGGAAATATTAATATTTTAAAACACTACAATTTTCAGAGACATTGGGGGTGGTTTTAATAAAACCAGAAAGCTTTTTAAAATGGGGAATAGATATTTCCTCAAATGTAAGACTAAGCATTCAAATTTACATATCAATTCATACTACAGTCCTTAATGACGAGTATTTTATTTTTTATTTTTTTGAGACAGAGTCTCACTCTATTGACCAGGCTGGAGTGCAGTGGGGTGATCATAGTTCACTGCAGCCTCAACCTCCTGGGCTCATGTGATCCTTCTAACTCAGCCTCCCAAGTAGCTGGAACCACAGGCACATGCCACCAGCCCGGCTAATTTTTTTATTTTATTTTTTAATAATAATAAAAATCCTCCTATTTTAGTAATAGGGTCTCACTATGTTGTCCAGGCTGGTCTTGAATTCCTAAGCTCCAGCAATCTTCCTGCCTTGGCCTCCCCAAGTGCTGGGATTACAGAAGTGAGCTACCATGCCTGGCCAATAACTAGCATTTTTAAAAATATTATACAGGTTGGGCAAGGTGGCTCATGCCTGTAATCCCAGCACTTTGAGAGGCCCAGGTGGGAGGATCACATAAGGTCAGGAGTTTGAGACCAGCCTGGCCAACATGGTGAAACCCTGTCTCTACTAAAAATACAAAATTAGCCAGGCGTGGTGGCACATGCTTGTAGTCCTGGCTACTTGGGAGGCTGAGGCAGGAGAATCACTTGAACCCAGGAGGCGGGGGTTGCAGTACCCGGGAGGTGGGGGTTGCAGTGAGCTGAGATCGCACCATTGCACTGCAGCCTGAGCAACAGAACAAGACTCTGTCTCAAAAAAAAAAAAAATTATACTATTTCTTAGACAGTAAACAGATCAGAAAGCATTTCCAGCTCTTACCCAGTCAGCGTTTTTCAGCTCTTCCAAGTCTGTGCTAGATTCATCGCTCTTTTCCATTTCTTGAATCTTCTTAAGATTCTACAGGTTAAAATAATACAGGCATAAAAATTTCATTAAGTTACCTTCTCAAATTAAAATTCCTAACATATCTTCAGATAAGACATATATTCAAGTATCAGTGAAGGAGATGGTACAGAATCTATTGCTCTGTAAACTCTAGGGCCAATTAAAATGGAACCCTGAGGATCCATTTTACTGAGGATGGACGGAGATTGCTCACTCTAATTTCCTTTCAGGCCCTGCCAACCCAACTTTCTTTCTTTTTTTTTTTTTTAAACTTAAGCTCTCTTCTTTTCATCTCTACTACAAATCCATTACTCTAAACACCATCATATTTTGCCTGGGCTTCTGAAGCAATCTGATCCCGGATGCTCTCCTTTCCTCACCCCATGGCTGGTCTCTTTCATTGTCTACTTTCATTCTTCCTTTCAGATATCACACTCAACAGAATCATCGATTCTTCAGAGAAGCCTTCCCTTCCTCCCTGAATAAGTCAAAATCCTCCTATTTTAAAATTTTATAGCACCATTATACCTCTAACAGCTCTTATCAATGTTGTAATTTTACACATATTAGTGCCTTCCCTCTAGACTTCATGAGGCAGAATCCCATCTTCAGAGGCCACACAAGCACTGGCACTTGCTGATGCTCAATATATATTTATCAAGTAATTTGATGAGTACATTTTAATTGATAAAAATGCCTCAAACTGCATCAATTCAACACTTGCAACTTTAAGAAAATCTTGGTTGCTAAAATATATTCACATATTAATTCTAAATTTATGATACAGCAATTCTACTTACAGTAATTCAACCCTAATATATTTACTTTTTGCTGAGCTATGTGCCTGCCTGCACGTAAACTGAGTTTTAAAAAAAATTTTCCCTAATCCCCACGTTGATCAAAAGACTGTTTAAATGCACTGTATGAAATCTAGCTTGTTTTATATGAGAATAATGAATACTTAACTTTATTTATTTATTTATTTATTTATTTATTTATTTATTTATTTGAGGCGGAGTTTTGCTCTTGTTGCCCAGGCTGGAGTGCAATGGTGCAATCTCAGCTCACTATAACCTCTACCTCCCGGATTCAAGCGATTCTCCTGCCTCAGCCTCCCGAGTAGCTAGGAGTACAGGCATGCGCCACCACGCCTGGCTAATTTTGTATTTTTAGTACAGACAGGGTTTCTCCATGTCGGTCAGGCTGTTCTCAAACTCCTGACCTCAGGTGATCCACCCGCCTCGGCCTCCCAAAGAGCTGGGATAACAGGCATAAGCCACTGCTCCCAGTCTGAAATCTTTATTTTTAAGATTTATTTATTTATTTTTAGAGACAGGGTCTTCCTCTGTTGCTCAGGCTGGAGTGCAGTGATGCAATTACAGCTCACTGCAGGCTCCACTTCCTGGGGCTCCAGTAATTCTCCCAGCTTAGCCTCCCAAGTAACTGGCACTACAGGTGTGCACCCCTATGCCTGGCTAATTTTTGTATTTTCTACAGATAGGGTCTCACTATATTGCCTGGGCTGGTGTCGAACTCGTCAGCTTGCGATCCCCTTGCCTCAGCCTCCCAAAGGGCTGGGATTATAGCCTTGAGTCACCACACCTTACCTCATCTCCTACTATTTCTTCCCACTCCAGCCTTATGGTATGTATACTGGCTGCCACCTTCTTCCTAGAATGCTTTACATCTCAAATATCCAGACTGAATCACCTCATATCTGTTACACACTTGTGCAAACGTCACCTTCTCAACGGGGTCTATCTTGACCAAATTCCAAGCCCCATCCCCAGCTACTAGCAGTTACTCTAGTTTATGTCTTTTTCCATAGCTCTTCCTACCTTTTAGTGGTCTACAGGATGTACTTATTTCATATGTTTACTGTCTACCACCTCCTGCTGGATTCAGACTTTAGGAAAGAAGAATTTTTTTTTTTTTTTTTTTGTATTTTGTTCACTGATGGGATTCACAAATCTCCAGAATAGCCTTGCATAGAATAGGTGCTTAGTAAATATTTCTTCATTAAGTAGATTAAGACACTTTCAACCATGCATGTTTAAATACTTAAACCTATTTAATAGCCCTTACCAAGTCAACTTTAGTAAGAGGAAGCTCAATCAGAGGGAGTAATATTCAGAGAAAAATCTATGTTCTCCTCTAAATTCAGAATCCCCTAGGGAAGTTGGGGAGCGGTATCTTATCTGCCACACAGAAACACATGCTCTGCATTTTAGGAAAATAAATCTTCAACCCAGGCTCACATTACATTTAAGTGTCTCATTCAGCCAATAGGTGGATGAATAAATAGGTAAAATAAAATAAAGAAGAAAAAGAAATGCATTTCTAATACCATACAGAAGAAAAGAAGTAATTATAGTATTAAACAGGTCAACAAGATTCACCCAGCATCAAATAAGCTGGTTTGGAACCTTAGCGCCTGAGAAAATCAAGTACGCATAAATGGACCAACCTTCTAACAACCCTCCTTTCCTTAGACATAATGGAATGTGGGGTGGGGCTGACGCATGCCCACTTGGAAACACGTTCTTTCTGCCATATTCTCCCTTGTCACCCAAAGGCTGATCCCACAGAAGCAATATACTGCTTACCCAGGAGCTTATAAACCATAAAAATATGAAAAAAGCTGAAATCATGATGAATAAACTCATCTTTATAAGCCCATACTTTTTTCTTTTTTTTTTTAAATTCCAGACCAGGTGCAGTGACTCATGCCTATGATCCCAATATTTGGGGAAGCTGAGGCATGAGGACTGCTTGAGACCAGGAGTTGAAGACCAACCTGGGCAACACAGTAAGACCTTGTCTCTCCAAAAAAACCAAAAAATTAGCTGGGTGTGGTGGCGCTTGCCTGTAGTCCCAGCTACTCAGGAGGCTGAGGTAGGAGAATCACTTCAGCCTGGGAGGTTGCGGCTACAAGTGAGCTAAGATCACACCACTGCACTCCAACCTGGGCGACAGAGAGAAACCCTGTCTCAAAAAAATAAAACAAAATATTAATAAAACAACAGATAAACATGACATATTTTCCTGGAATTAATGTAATGAAAGCTGTGGTAAGCTGCCCTCTGTTTCGGGAACAACGTCCTCTTCCACTAGTGGCTAGAGATGTCTGCTAAAGGCTCACTACTTAACCCTCCTCAGGAACTGCCCTTTAGCCAAAGGAAGCTGCTTTGTCAAAGTTACATCCTCCCTAGAGTAACCTATATCCAGTCACTGGTCTGTGAGGAAGTACAAAGATCAGGCCTCCTTGCTTCAATTTGGGACATCTCTGAAGAACCACCCCCAGCTGCTGAGCTCCCTGTGGGATCGGCTGAGGCCTCTGCTGCATCTGCATCACATTTCAACATTTCCCTCTGCTCAGTCCTGCTTTCCTTATCCCTTATAGGTGTTCCCAAAAGCATGCCCCAATAAAACCTCCTGAATTCAAATTTTACCCCTAGGAGTCTCCCAGGGAAATCCTAGGGGAGCTTAATCCACAGCATGAAACATTAAAAAAATATTACAACAGACATCTCAGACAAAACTTACATGAATTTCAAAGGTAAAATCCACTATGTCAAAGATATTTTAACTTGCACTAGACAAGCAAGTCTTCAGTGGACAGCATTAATTTTTCAAGAAACCCTCCCTGCTCCTTCCTCTGATAAAGATCCTTCTGTTGAGAAATGCATCCCATACGGTTTGAGCAGGGCTGACCCAGTACCTCACTTCCTATTTACAAGCGTAAGAACATGACCTAGACCAGCCAGCACAGCCTATCTCCTGGCCACTGTGACTGGTTACTAAGTGGTTATATGACTCCAAATCTTCCTCTAAGACTTTTTTGCCCCAATTAACAGAAAAGATTTGCTGCCAGAGTTCTAAATTGATAGAGTGTGAGAATAGGGCTGCAGACGGTAGTAAGAGACTGTCCTGGAAAGGGTTGGAGAGGAAAGGGAGGGAACATGCCAGCCCTAATTACAGCCTTTGAGATTCTGGATCCAACTATGCCTAAAACTAGCTGTACCCTTAGACTTCCTAATTATGTGAGCCAATACATCCCTCCCCTACTCTGCCCATGCTTATTTGAGTGGGTTTCTGTCATCTGCAACTGAAAGTTACGATTTAATATGTCCTTAATAGTCTACAAATATGAGTTCATGCTTTTATGTCTTAGGGGTACTTTGGTAGAATAGTGTGAGAAGCAGCAAAATATATCCAATCCAAACTCTTTTGCTTCAATGCCCACCAAAACAGGGCCCCTTTTCCATCCAACCTTAATTTTTACTATTCTCCGACACATCCCTGACTAAATGTAGTCAGGAGGGTGTCACTGTTAGGCCTGCCTACATCTCTACCTTTATTTGTGCTGTGATCAAATCCCTCACTCTTTGCCACTAAGAAAAACTATCTGTTCTTTATAACATTGAAGACAATTGAAATGGTCCAAGAATTTCACATTTCTTTGTTTTTCTGAACAATAGCACAAACTGTAGCTCAGATACTTTCCAGCTGCGTGACTTTGGGGAAATTTTTAAATTGCTGTAATCCTGTTTGATTTTCTCATATATTAAAGTGCAAATAATAATAGCTATCTTTTGGATTTTATAGAAGAAATAAACCAGAAGAATACAGATGAAACACAGCATTCAGTTCAGACCATATTGAACATTTAGTAGGTATTAGTTATTATGTCAATCAATACCTATGAGGATTTGATTGTGAATACTTTTACTCCATCACAAAAATATTTTATACTAAGTGAATTTATTTTGCAAAATGATACCTCTCCTTAGCCTCTTCATCAAATCAAAATCCTGACTCAGCAATAAATCAATGTAGATAGCTTAGAATCTATAAATACTGTAATCAAACAAGCTTGATCAAATATGTGGCTAGAAAGCTCAATTTTTCTAGTTAGCAGCAAAAACAAATGAGTTATTTGAAAGTAAATTACAGATTTTTCTTGTTTTAGATTCAAGCTGTCAATTATACTTTAGCTTCTGAATGATTTTTCTTTTTTTTGCTTGCAGAAATGTAATAACAGATGTCAACCTGTGCTTGAGATATGGTGAGAAAGTTCTAATTGGGAGAACCCACATGGCAATTACGCTTCCCATTTCTGACATTACCATTCTCAAGCTGGCAATTAGAACTGCTCAATGCCAACATTTTCAGTTCCTGGCAACTTAAAAAACAAAATCTACTCTGTGAATCAGAAGTATGTCAAATGCTCAGAGAATAATTTTAATCCATTTGTGTAGGTTCAACATCAGCTCACATATAAGTACCCCTTTACTAATTAAATCCTTCTTATTCACATATACGTTCATATATTAAAATAATAATGTATTTTTTATGACAGCATTTTAATGATCACCATTTCCACCATTTAAACTATGTTATTTCCCTATGCCATGTGTACATGTTTTCAGTTAGACATTTTTAAATGTATTATAATAAGGAATATATTTCAAAAATTCCTTGAACAAACTTTTAATTAATTGTTGAGACCGAGTCTCACTCTGTTGACCAGGCTGGAGCAGTGATGTGATCATGGCTCACCGCAGCCTCAACTTCCTGGGCTCAAGCAATCCTTTCACCTCAGCCTCCTGAGCAGCAGGGACTACAGGCATGTACTACCACACCTGGCTAATTTTTGTACTTTTAGTAGAGACAGGGTTTTGCCATGTTGGCCGGGCTGATCTTGAACTCCTGGGCTCAGTGGTCTGCCAGTCTTGGAGTCCCAAAGTGCTGGGATTATAGGCGTGAGCAACCACACTGGGCAACATTTTTAATAACTCAGTTAAAATATGCTAATGTAGGCCAAGTATGATGGCTCACAACTTTAATCCCAGCACTTTGGGAGGCTGAAGCAGAAGGACTGCCTGAACCTGGGTGTTGGAAGTGCAGTGAGCTGTGATTGCATCACTGCATTCCAGTCTGGGCAAAAGAGCAAGACCCTGTCTCACACAAAAAAAAAAAAAAAGAAAAGAAAAAAGCAACAAATTACTGCCAGGCACAGTGTCTCATGCCTGTAGTCCCAACTACTCGGGAGGCTGAGGTAGGAGGATTGCTTGAGGCCGGGAGGCAGAGGTTGCAGTGAGCTGAGATTGCATCACTGCATGAGATTACCCCAGCATAGGTGACAGAGCCAGGCCCTGTCTCAAAACAAAAACAAAAACAAAAACAAAACAAAAAAAAACAAAGAAATTACTTACATAAAGAGTATTAAATACATTTCATGACTGACATTATTTCACAATATTGTCTATAATAAATTAAAAAATGAATATCAGCCACACAGATTATGAGCTATGACTTTTTAATTCAAATATATTTTATCTGAAAAGAGGGAAAGAAGATTTTATCATATTGACTAGTCCCAAATTAATATTTCAGAAATTAGGGTACAAAAACCCAGTAAAAAGTTATAGCAGTTGTTCTGATAACTGGAAGTCTCCCATGCAGAGTTAATGGATAAGTACTAAAGAATATGATTTATATTTGTGTCAAACTTTATGGTGCATTCTTAAAGATATAACACGCTTCTCCTCCCTGAGGGGTGGATGGTGGCCAAATAACAACTATAGCAATTATGAAAAAAGTCAAGAGCATTTTATTGAATAAAAAATGTAAAATGTTAAGATAAACTATAAATTGATATTCTGTACTACTTAATTCAAATTTATATGGTTCACTACAGAAATTAGAAAAACTATAGATAAAGTCATAAAAATGAAAGCAATTCATTTCTAGGTTCTAGGAAAGGAATTCCTAGAATTCCTCTATTCTTCCAGTATTTTTTGTACCTATACACACATATGTGCACACACGCACGCACACACACACACACGCAAACACTCTCTCTCTCTCTAACAAATGTCTCTGCTCTATACAGCTGGACTGACTCTGCTCTACATAGCTGGACTGACTCTGCTCTACATAGCTGGACTGACATTATCTGCTAATACACATTCACCTTTTCTGTTTTTATACTCATCAGCTCTTCACACCTATAGAAATGCAGTGATGATGATAAAAATGACCATTAAAATATCACAGACAATATTACAAATTATATCACAAAGTTATTTTCCTAATAAATAAAGACAAATTAATAAGACCAATGGCTCATTAGAAAAATGAACAAAGGAAATGAACAGGCAATTGACAAATGATTCTTAAGTACATGAAAAGATATCTGATCTCATTTACAATAAGACAAATGCAAATTAAAATTGTTAAGATACTAATTTTCACTTATCACTGTGAAAACACATTGTCAAGATGTAGGAGAATAGACAGCCTCACACATTGCTAAGGACAGTATCAACTACTAAACCTCTAGGAAGGACAATAGTGTAATATTTTATAAAAATTATAAATGCACATTTCCTTTGACCCAGCAAGTCTACTTCTAGGAATCTACCTTACACTTACGTTCACACTCAAGAAAAATAGGTTAAAAATTATCCATGACACCACTGTTTGTAATAGAAAAAGAATGGAAATTACTTAGTAGCTGTCAATATAGGACTAGTTAAACTCATCACAGCATACCCACAAAATAGATTATAAAGGCCTACAGATGTGAAAGCTATTTACTGATATGAAATGATCTCTAAGACATATAATTAAATAAAAAAGGAAAGTTTAAAAGTGAAAAAAGGAAGAAAATACTGATATGCACTTGTTAGTTATACATAAAATCTCTCTGCAAAGATAAAAAAGAAATTAATAATATTTGTTGCCCGTATATAGGGAGAGTGTGGGTAGTAGACAAAAATAGAAGGGTACAATTTAATGTAATATTTTTACAACTCCTGGGTTTTGAACCATGTGAAATTTTTTGTTAAAAATAAATTAAGTTTTAAAAGCTGCAGGATCTGAAAGGTGGCGGAGTTCTTCCACGAGCTTTCAGTAAAATATTCTTGTGAAACATTTTAACAGGGAGAGCAGCGCTAAAAGCAATGACAGGAGGTCAGAGAGAGATTTACTCCTCACTGATGAGACACCAGTGCTCGGCATGTTACCAACACTCAAAACAAAAATAACAAATCAAACAGAAAAAAGACAGACAGCAGCAAGGACCCTAAACATTACAAATGATGAATGATCTCATTAAAACGAACACATGGCACACTTACAAAAAGACATCTGGTGGTGGATTTTCTGTCAAAAAGTGGTATGTTCACCACTTGGGGGGATATAAACCTATTTTAGGTCTAGAAAGAAACTTCCAGCCAACTTAAATGCCAGAATTTTATTATTGGAGGTGTTGGCATGAGGTGAGGAATAGGCAAGGAATATGAGAAAGCTGATTAAAATACCCTTCAATCTGTGAATGAGACAGACGTCTTGGGGCTTTTTCTTTGCAAGGCTATTCAAGCAGAAAATAAGCTGAAGTCATGTCACAAACAGGTGTCCCAGTGTGAGTTAGTTAACATGCAATTGGCCCTATGACACTGGCGGATTTGGCTACTGGCTTGATAAGAGACTGGGGGGTGGAAAATACTTACATTTGATTTTTCAACCAATTTACAGACTATAAAATGTGGCTATAAGATTTTAAAAACAGACAAAACCATTTCATAACAGCCTAGTCATTTTAGAAAACACTGTTTTTCCCCCAGCAAAAGAAGATACTTTATATACATGAATATAGTTTTTCATTTTAGGTAAAATATTTTTTAGTTTTATTTAAGATAAACCGAGCTCAATAATTTCATCAAGTTATGATTTCTTGCATAGGGCTAACTGAAATAATATATGTACAGGCATACCTCATTTTACTGCCTTTCGCTTTGTTGTACATAGCAGATGCTTTTTGTTTTTTTTTTTTGGACACAGTTTTGCTCTGTCGCCTGGGTGGGGTGCAGTGGCACGTGATCTCGGCTCACTGCAACCTCTGCCTCCCAGGTTCAAGGGATCCTCGTGCCTCAGCCTCCCGAGTAGCTGGGATTATAGGCGTGCACCACCACACCTGGCTAATTTTTGTAGTATTAGTAGAGATGGGGTTTCATCATGTCGGCTAGGCTGGTCTCGAACTCCCGACCTCAAGTGATCTGCCCGCCTCAGCCTCCCAAAGTGCTGGGATTACAGATGTGAGCCACCCCATGCCTGGCCAGATATTGTGTTTTTACAAATTGAAGGTTTGCAGCAACCCTGAGTTCGGCAAATCTATTGGTGCCATTTTTCCTAGAGTATGTGCTCACTTTGTATCTTTCTGTCACATTTTGGTAATTCTCACAATATTTCATTTTTTTTTAATTAAATCTGTTATGGAGATCTGTGAAGAGTGATCTTTGATGTTACTATTGTCATTGCTTTGGGGTGCTCATGACAGTGTCCATATAAGACAACAAACCTAACTGATAAATGCGTGTGTTCTGACTGCTCTGCTCACTAGCCATTCCCCCATCTCTCTCCCTCTCCTGGGGCCTCCCTATTCCGTGAGACACAATGATAATTTAATTAGGCCAATTAATAACCCCACAATGGCCTTTATGTGTTCAAGTGAAAGGAAGAGTCATAAGTCTCTCACTTTAAATCAAAAGCGAGAAATGATTAAGTTTGGTGAGGAACGATGTCAAAAGCAAAGATGGGCTGAAAGCTAGGCTCCTTGCACCAAACAGCCAAGTTGTGAATGCAAAGGACAAGCTCTTAAAGGAAATTAAAAGTGCTACTCCAGTGAACATGAATGATAAGAAGGCACAACAGCCTTAATTCCTGATATAAAGTTTTAGTGGTCTGGATAGAAGATCAAACCAATCACAACATTCCCTTAAACCAAAACCTAATCCTAAGCAGGGCTCAAACTCTTCAATTCTATGAAGGCTGAAAAAGGTGAAGAAGCTGCAGGAGGAAAGTTTGAAGCTAACAGAGATAGGTTCATTAGGTTTAAGAAAAAAAGTCATCGCTCGATAAAAGTGCAAGGTGAAGCAGCAAGTGCTGAATGTAGAAGCTGCAGTAAATTATCAAGAAGATGTAGCTAACTGATGAAGGTAGCTACATTAAACAACATATTTTCAATGTAGATGAAACAATTTAATATTGGAAGAAGATACCATCTGGGACTTTCATAGCTAGAGAGAAATCAGTGCTTGGCTTCAAAGCTTCAAAGGACAGGGTGACTCTCTTGTTAGGGGCTAATGTGGGTGATGAAGTTGAAGTCAATGCTAATTTACCATTCTGAAAATCTTAGGGCCCTTAAGAATTATGTTAACTCTACTCTGTCTGTGCTCTATAAATGGAACAACAAAGACTGGATGGCGGCACATCTGTTTACAGCAAAAAAGATTCCTTTCAAAATATTACCACTCATTGACAATGCATTTGGTCACCCAAAAGCTCGATGGAAATATACAAGATTAATGTTGTTTTCATGCCTGCTAACACAACATCTATTGTACAGCCCCATGGACCAAGGAATAATTTTTACTTGCAAGTCATATTTAAGAACTACATTTTGTAAGGCTATAACTGTCATAGACAGTGATTCCTCTGATGGGTTTGGGCAAAGCACATTGAAAACCTTCTGGAAAGGATTCATCATTCTAGATGCCATTAAGAACACTGGTGATTCATGAAAGGAGGTCAAAATGCAACATCAACAGGAGTTTGAAAGAAGTTGATTCCAACCCTCATGGATGACTTTGAGGGGATCAAGACTTCAGTGGAGGAAATAACTGCTGATGTGGTGGAAACGGTCAACAGAATAAGAAGTGGAGCCTGAAGATGTGCCTGAATTACTGCAATCTCATGAGAAAACTTGAACTAATGAGGAGTTGTTTCTTATGGATGAGCAAGGAAAGTAGTTTACTGACATGGAATCGACTCCTGGTGATGATGCTGTGCACATTATTGACATGACAACAAAAGATTTCAAAAATTATATAAATCTAGTTGATAAAGCAGCAGGAGGGTTTGAGAAGATTGACTCCAATTTTGAAAGAAGTTCTACTGTGGGTAATGTGCTATCAAACAGCACTGTATGCTACAATGTATTCTGATTTTTCAGAAAGGGCCAAAGCCACCCTAACCTTTAGCAGCCACCACCTTGATCAGTCAGCAGCCATTAATGTCAGATCAAGACACTTCACCAGCAAAAAGATTACAACGCACTGATGGCTCAGAGGATCACTAGCATTTTGTAGCAATAAAGTATTTTTATTCTTATTTTTTTTGAGACATAGTCTCACTCAGTTGCCCAGGATGGAGTGCAAAATGGTGTAATCACACCTCATGGCAGCCTTGACCTCCCAGGCTCAAGCAATCCTCCTACCTCAGCCTCCTGAGTAGCTGGGTCTACAGGCATGAGCCACCATGCCAGGTTAATTTTTTTAAAAACTATTTTTTGCAGAGACAGGATCTCACTACATTGCCCACTCTAGTCTCAAACTCCTAGGAAAAAAGTATTTTTTAATTAAAGTATGTATTTTTTTGATGTAATGCTATTGCACATTTAATAGACTATAATATACATAAAGATAATTAATTTTGTATGCATTAGGAAACAAAAAAATTTGTATGACTTGCTTTATTGCAATATTTGTTTCATTGCAGTGGTTTGGAACCCAACCCGCAATATCTCTGAGGTATGCCTATAAATCACTTAACAAAGTTTCTCTATATGTATTGGATTATATTGTGTAAAATATACTCATATAATACTTTGAAAAATTCATAAGCCATGCTTATTTCCAATTCATTGTTTTACCCCATAATTGTAATGTCTGGTCAAATATTAGCAGCTAAAGATAAACTGGCTCTAATCTGGGCATCTATAACTCATCCTCCCATCCTAGGATTTCATTAAATTTGGGGTAAGATTTAACCATTCAGAAGAATTTGGCCGATGAGGTTTAAACCAAAATCCCATGTAAGTGAGAATCCTTTAAACATTTAGAAAATCACAAATTGTCAAAATACTACTTTTAAACGGCATAGCTATTTATACTGATGGGGGGAAAAATGTTTTCTTCTCTCTAGGAAAACTTTAGAAATATTCTGGGAAATGAAGATCAAAGAAGTCAATTTACTTCTTCAGTATAACAGATTGGAAGGCAAAGATGAATAATTTAACATTTAAGTTTTTCACAGTAAAATGCCGGGATTATAAGGCATGAGACACCATGCCTGGTGAATTGTGCAGAATTACACATTAAAGTAATAACAGGCAAGGCACAGTGGCTCATGCATGTAATCTGAGTGCGTTGGGAAGGTAAGGTGGCAGGATCACTTGAGGCCAGGAGTTTCAGACCAACCTGGGCAGCATAGCAAGACCCCATCTCCACAAAAATAAAAATAAAAAAATCAGCCAACCATGGTGGTGAACACCTGTAGTCCTAGCTACTTGGGATGCTAAGGCAGGAGGAACACTTGAGCCCAGGAGCTAAAGAGCTATGACAACCCCACTACACTCCAGCCTGGGCAGCAGAGTGAGACCGTGTCTCTCTACGAAGGAAAAAAAAAAGTGGCCAGGCACGGTGGCTCACGCCTGTAATCCCAGCACTTTGGGAGGCCAAGGCAGGCGGATCATGAGGTCAGGAGATCGAAACCATCCTGGCTAACACGGTGAAACCCCGTCTCTACTAAAAATACAAAAAAATTAGCCGGGCGTGGTGGCGGGCGCCTATAGTCCCAGCTACTCAGGAGGCTGAGGCAGGAGAATGGCGTGAACCCGGGAGGCGGAGCTTGCAGTGAGCTGAGATCATGCCACCGTACTCCAGCCTGGGCGACAGAGTGAGACTCCGTCTCAAAAAAAAAATAAAAATAAAAATAAAAATAAAAATAATAACAAAGGCTATTATTAAAATTTTAAAAATAAGGATAAAAATTGTTTATCGTGATGCTAGTTAGGTAGAAATGGGAGTTAAAATATATAATACATTAATATAGAAAAAACAAACCTGCTTGTGTTATACATTTTTAAAAATATCAATATTTAATTCAACACTGTTGTCATTTCATCTGTTTAAGAAAATTATACCCCTGAAATTCTTTTCTCTCGCTGCTTTTAGAAAAAAAAAGTTTCACATCAAGCATTTATGGGGGATTGGAGTGGGAAGGAAACAATAAATGAACCTCATTAGTAATTAAAATCAGATCCCATGTGTATAGAACTTCGTGACTATACACACGGGAACCTGCTTCCTCGCTCACACCAGCTTCATCTGGATTAAAAAGCCCCCCAGTAGCCACAGATTTACCAAGATTTCTGTTTTAAAGCAAAAACTATCTTTAAAACAAAGGAGTTCTATTTCTTGAAACCTGAAGAACTAAAGACTAGCTTTTAGTATGTTATAACTCCATCTACTCATTCCTAGCATCGTAAAGATCTTCCCTAGGATGCAGTTCATTTTCTTTGCCATGATGCCTTGCTCATTAGGGGTGTTACAGAGCTCCCTGAGCAATGAGGCTTAGAGATCATCATATGCTCAGAAACTCACTACCTGGAACACAGAGGTTTCCAGTAATACATGCTAAACAAGGGATGAAAGCAGTACAGCAGTCTAGGGTCAGAATACTGAAGATACACACACACACACACACACACACACAGATGTATCTGATGCCTGGAGAAAGCCATTCAGAGCATGGGTAGTCACAAAACTATAGACTCTTCTGGTGCATCTTCCCGTCAGATGCTTGTATAGTATCCCTGCATAGTACCCTCTGAGACAGTGGTCCCAGTGTTTGAGAAGCCACTTCTCCCTCTGCCCTTCTACCTTGCTTGCTCTCATCTCCTGGCCTTCATGTGTGCTGTTTACTATGCCTGGAACACATTTTCCATCCACTATTTTGCCTCAGCATTTGGGTCTCAGCTTCGAAGTTACTTCTGGGAAGCTGTGCATGGTCCCCTTGGTGGTTTCCACAGCACCCTGCACCCACTGGCCACGGCCCTTCTAACACGGTGCTGGATGACATGCTCCTACACTGTCCTCCTTACTCTCTTGAGTTCTGCGAAGGCAGAGATCACGTTCGTCTCATTCACCATCGTACCGACAGTGAGAAAGGCAGTAAGAGTAGCACTTAAAACATGGCTTCTGTGAGGACTCAATGAATATTAATGCACATAAACTCAGAACAGCATTTAGCACAGAGTAAGTATGGAATAAACGTTAGCAGTATTAATCATAGTAGCACCCATCATATGGAAGACATTTTATTTTTTTTAATTTAATTTTTTTTTTGAGAGGAGTCTCACTCACTGTCGCCAGGCTGGAGTGCAGTGGCATGATCTTGGCTCACTGCAACCTCTGTCTCCTGAGTCCAAGCAATTCTCCTGCCTCAGCTTCCCGAGTAGCTGGGATTACAAGCACATGCCACCACGCCTGGCTAATTTTTGTATTTTTAGTAGAGATGGGGTTTCACCATGTTGGCCAGGATGGTCTCAATCTCTTGACATCGTGATCCACCCGCCTCACCCTCCCAAAGTGCTGGGATTACAGGCGTGAGCTACTGCGCCTGGCCACAGAAGACATTTTAAATAACTTGCATGAATAAAATGATTCTCCCAACTGATCCTAGTTCCTCTGACAGCCAGCATCTCTCCATCCACTAGGCTTTGTGATGTCTCCATATGGATATTATGTTCTGTCAAGTCTTCATCAAAATCCCAAGCTCCTCCACTGTTTCTTCTGTATTAAGGTTTGTAGACACCGCACTCACATCCTGACCTACCTCAAGATCAACTTTTATTGTCTATCATTTGTACAAAGTTAAAAATTAGGTCTAATTTTAAGTCCTTTTATCATCACAGGCAGCTACTTTATTAAGGTTTGTTGAACCGTGCTTCAGTTTTTCTATCTACACGAGTCAGGCGGTGAAGGGTAATACTACCAAACTCACAAGAACATCACAAGGATTAAAGTACTAACATAAACAAAGGATGGGATACCCAGGGTTTATATATAAGGATAGGCCTTTCGGTGAACATGATGTAGGTTGTCTGGGCTTAGAGCTGCTGCAGAAGGCTTTGGATCTTTCTTCCCCCAAGTACATAAATTATATTAGAAATATTTTAAAAATTAATGAAAATAAAGCAGCATTCAATTTCAACCCCCAGCCCTCAGGTTCCCACTTCTGGAGAGCAGAATGAATATGAAGAGGCAGCTGTGTGTCCAGGAGCCCCAGGTGTGCATCAGCTGTGCACCATTCCTGTGCTGCTCCTGGCTCCTGATAACTCCATAATCGGCATCTTAAGGTTGATTCTATTCTCCTCTGTTTCTTCTTGAATAAAAATATGTTGGCCAGGTGCAGTGGCTCACGCCTGTAATCCCAGCACTTTGGGAGGCCGAGGTGGGTGGATCACGAGGTCAGGAGATGGAGACCATCCTGGCTAACACGGTGAAACCCCGTCTCTACTAAAAATACAAAAAATTAGCCAGGCGTGGTGGCGGGTGCCTGTAGTCCCAGCTACTAGAGAGGCTGAGGCAGGAGAATGGCGTGAACCTGGGAGGTGGAGCTTGCAGATTGCGCCACTGCACTCCAACCTGGGTGACAGAGCAAGACTCTATCCCCAAAAAAAAAAAAAGTTAAAGGCTTAGAAGACTCCAACTCTAATATTTATTAGGTTAAAGAAACTTAATCTCATTGATGGAGGCCCCAGTGTTACCCTAAGCTGAGGAGGCAGCAAAGGAGACATACCTAAAAAGTCTACAAGAGATACTGTCTTGGGTCCCTAAATCTATGACAGGACTGACAGTACAAACATGGTCCTTGCCCTTAAGAAGTTCACAGTCTAGTGGGAGATAAAAGTATACAGTAATTACAACACAGTGTCACTGTTGTAAGTGACAGAAAGATGCCAGAGTGGAGTGCTCATTGAATGAACATAGAGAAGAAAGAATGACTTCGATTGGAAAAAGCATTTCAGAATAGTAGATAGACATTTGAGTTAGGTCTTAAGGAGAAGCAGGCATTTTCTAGGTAGCGAAGAGGGGAAAGGGACATTTCAGGTAGGTGCAGAGGCCCTGGACATTCAAGAATGAAGGAAGTGTAGGCAACACCAGTACATATAGGGCAGGAATGAATGGTGAATGAAGAGCCTGGAGAGGTCAGAACTGGGTCAGATTGTGAACAGCTGCCCTGTCATGCTAAGGGGTTTACACTTTCCACCTACAAGTATCAAGAAGTCATGAAAAGGGAAGTAACATTAGAGGGTTTGTCATGGTCCAGGCAAGAGATGTCAAACCAATGCGTGAGGCAAGGTAAGGTAGACACAGTGAGAACACGAGGGAGGCTCTGCATTTTGGAGATAACTGAAGAGCATCAGGGGACCAAGATGCAAGACAGATGGTGAGAAACCAGACCTACAATAGCTAAACCACAGATTCTTTAATTCATTTAACAATGATCAAATATCTACGGAGTCCCCATTACACTGGGATATAACAGTGAATTAGAGAGAAAAGGTCTCTGCCCTCAGTGAGATTATATTCTAGTGGCAGACATCAATGAATAAGAAAAGAGACCAACAAAACAACTACAGACCATGATGGCTGCTAAAAAGGAGATAATAGGGCAACGCGATTAAAATGAAAACAGCAGGCTGGGCACAGTGGCTCACGCCTGTAATCCCAGCACTTTGGGAGGCCGAGGCGGGCGGACCACGAGGTCAGGAGATCGAGACCATCCTGGCTAACATGGTGAAACCCCGTCTCTACTAAAAATACAAAAAATTAGCCGGACATGGTGGCGGGCGCCTGTAGTCCCAGCTACTCTGGAGGCTGAAGCAGGAGAATGGTGTGAACCCGGGAGGTGGAACTTGCAGTGAGCTGATATTGCGCCACTGCACTCCAGCTTAGGCGACAGAGCAAGACTCCGTCTCAAAAAAAAAAAAAAAGGCAGTATGTGCTGAATATATAAAGGTGTCTGGGGTGGCCTGAGGAGATGTCCTTTCAGCTGAGGTATGAAGGGTGTGAGTGAAAAAATCATACTTGAAAGGGTCAAGGAAGACAACACTTATAAGAAGCGTTTAATATGTCAAGAAACTAAGCACCGCAGGTACAGCCACACTTGAGAAGAGTGCAAAGATCATTATAATCAGATAATCAGAAATGACAACCCACACCTGTAGAGCCTACTGCTGAAGAAATCCAAGATGAGTTAACTGTATTAGACATCTTATCTCTCAAAGATCAAAATGTTTGAAATATTCTACCTTAGTTTGGGTGATGTTTATGTGTATGAATGACACAAGAAAGTGCAAGAGGAAGAGAAAATTTTCATCACTTTGAGTACATAATCTAGAGAACAGAGATTAGGACATTAAAAACCTATTTTACATGCCTTATAAAGTTCTTGCTGCAATATCATTAACACATGCTATACAATGCACAATTATTTTCACTGTTCATTCACTGATGACTAATGTTACTGTATTACGAATTTATTCTGTACAAGGATTTTCTACCAGTAGATTGTGAAAATAATTTTATTTTTAGCCTATACTGACATCAATATAGTAGTAATGTCAGTATTGAATGTTACAGCTAGCTTACCAATTTTAAAAAGTTAAATCTGTGTTTTTAAAAGGCCTACAGCATCCTCAATTTTGATTAATTTATCTACAGCATTGAACTGCTTTTCTGTAAAATCTATCTTAAATTTAAGATATAAAATAAAATAGTATACAATAATTTCATAGAAAATTCTACCAGGAATGCACTCACTTATCTATATACACTTTGCCTACAACATAAGACTAATAACAAAAATGAGGAAAAGCTTGTTGAATAAACAGAACAAAAAATTTAGTCACGCAAATTTTATTTTCTGCATAAAATTTTAAGACTAGACGGAAGCTTAACATGTCTTGCCTCCTCCCCGATTTTTATGTTTTTAGAGACAGGGTCTCACTCTATTACCAAGGCTGGATGGAGCACAGTGGTGAGATCATAGTTCACTGCAGCCTTAAACTCCCGGGCTCAAAAGATCTTCCTGTCTCTGCCTCCCAAGCAGCTAGGATTCCAGGATTCTATGATCTTGCTATGCTTCTCAGGCTGGTCTCAAAACACCTGGCCTCGGCCTCTCAAAGTGCTGGGATTACAGAAGTGAGCCACTGAGCGCCAGGCCTTCCTCCCCATTTTTAAAGATGAGTAAACAGAAATCTTGCAAATGCTATTTGATTTTAAGAAGTTACATGAATAATGAATGGTATGATTCACCAATAAAGGGGCTTTTACAAAGGTCAGTGGTAATATAAATATTTCAAATTATGAAATAAATAAAAAAATGAGTTATTTGCTTTAAAGAAAGCTTTCAAAAAATTCTTTTAAAACAGTGTACTTCTATGATACATCAAGTTTCTACTATAATATCATTATACCCCCACTATGAAACTGTGTATTACTGGAGAATTTGGTGAGCATACTGCACACTCTCAACGTGGAGGCAATGATGGCTAGAGCATGCTAGGAACGTACCAGAAAAAAATCAACTGACTTTCTAGTCTTAAAATTATTTTATCTCAGTCTTTGACACTTCTATGATACTCTAACTTTTCTCATTTCACATCTCCCTCTTTATTTATTTGTTTATTTTATAGATAGGGTCTTGCCTTGTTGGCCAGGCTGGTCTTGAACTCCTGGCTTCAAGTGATCCTCCTGCCTTGGGCTCCCAGAGTGCTGTGATTACAGGCATGAGCCACTGTGCCTGGCCTCCCTCTTATTTCATACCTCAACTTTACATGGTACCCCCCCATCCCATTTATGTGCATATGCAGGACCATCATCCCCTAACACCAGCATGTGCATGCCCACACATTCTCTCATAAACTCTCTTCTCTCCAAAGCCAAATCTTAGTCTTTCTGACTCACATATTCTCTCTCCAAGACTGCTCAGAAACCTACATCAAAGTATCTACCTCCATTTTCTTCAGAACTCTCTCTTTAGTTTCATCTAATAATGCATTTTATGTGACACTCTTAGAGGAAAATAGCAATAACTTCTATGTAGTGGAACACCTTTGCTGGACTGAAGGGTATGATGAGGATGAAAATGCTGTTATCAGCAGCACTGAGAACTTACTTCTATGTGAATCTCTAATCTCTCTAAGCCTCAGTTTACTAATTTGCAAAGAGTCACAGGATTGTTACAAGGATCAAATGGAGTAAGGAAGAGAAGGCATTTTATAAAGGAGCTGTATGAATATGACAGTAAAGTAGCAGGGGTTAAAGTTTTAGGTAATGATAAATAATTTTATTTAACAATAACAAAACTGGGGACTGATGATCAAAAAAT
The DNA here is from genome assembly GCF_029289425.2 of Pan paniscus. Taxonomy (NCBI): domain Eukaryota; kingdom Metazoa; phylum Chordata; class Mammalia; order Primates; family Hominidae; genus Pan; species Pan paniscus. Next base: position 25,512,388 of record NC_073266.2, on the reverse strand, counting down.
TACCTGGACCACAATAGATTAAAGGATACTACCATTAATATAATTTCATTTTCTCCAATAAAAAATTTTACAATTGAAACTGCCCCCTCTGCACAGCACAGGCTCACCAGCTACCCCTGCAGTATGGCTCTGGAATATGGTGGTGTCACTGGCAGCAGGGCAGGGTGGCTCTTCTTTCATACAACCTGATGCACTCGATGGATTGCTTAGACAGTGCCTCCAGCTATACTTAACTTACAAGGATATCAAATTTCTTAGGAGACACAGTAATGTGTACTTACTTTCAAGGATATCACATTGCTTAAGAGACAAAGTAATAGCAGGCCTACCCAAATCTTTATCATTCAAAGAATAACCTTAAAGGAGTTCATTGATTGTTTAAGAAGAAAATCATCACATCATGAAAGGGATTAGAATATAAACAAATTTGCTTTCTAAATAAATAGATGATGAACCAGGTACTGTGCTTTATAAAGTAGCCAGGTTCAGTAAATGAACTTAACACTTTACAGAACAAGTATAACATTGGAAAATAGATGGTAGATTTTATATTTTAATAAATTGCCAATTTGCCATATAAGAAATTTAGTATAATTAAAGTACTTTTGGACTATCAAATCAGACACATTATCAGTAACTGAGCTCAAATGTTCTGACACTATGCTTCCACCCCAATTTATATGCATTCATGCACACACATATACACAGATATAAGGTAGTTTGAAAAATTGTTGATACTCAATTTTTAATTTCGTTGAATCAGAGTCTATTGTTTCAAAAATTCCACTTGGTACACACTAACTCATAGGTATAAAGAATGATTCTTAAAATATATTAAGTATTTTGGGATCTTCCGAAAAAAATCAAATTAACAAATAGTATTTATTAGTGTGAAAACAGTATTTTTGAGAAAAGGTTGAAATCATTTACATACATAAACTAACAAGTATAAAAATGTTCTATCATTTCAAGAAAACCTTATACATTGCAGAGGTGAAAGAAACTTACATTCCTGAAACCTTAGTGTTGATAGGCAATTTATGTGCTTTCTTTGTCTAGGAAATCACTCAAGATGAGAGAAGTGATGACAGGAGCTTCAAAGGAAGAAGGGTGTTTCAACAAGGATGAAGGCTGATTACTGGCAGGCAGCAGAGGAGAGACAGAATATTAGCAAACCCACCTCAATCGAAACAGGGAGATGTAGAGGAGAGATCAGCTTCCCGCAGGAGGAAAGCAAGAGAAAGCACTACCCTTAGGGGAACAAGTGTTGTCAGAAGAGCCTGAGGGGACTCTTTTCAAAATGGAGCGCAGTTTCCAGAGAAGACTGGGAAAGGGTGAGATGGAGATCAACGGAGTAGAAACAGAGGAGAAGGAGATATGAAAACAGGATGGAACTAATGCCTATAAAGTCCTAGTCTTGGGGTGGTGACAGGGTGAGAGATGTGGCTGGAGCTTCAACCAGTTGTGAGGGCCCAACCTCGGTCAGCCTGGCCAGTTTCTGCAGGCACTGCCACACAGCAGTTTTACTCCACCTGTCAGCTTTTTCTTTAAATAAACTTTAATAATGTTTGAGCCTCTTTTTGAAAGTGTGTTTGCATATCTTGCAAAGCAAAATTTTAATCAAGAGCAAAAATTTTTTTTTTACATCAGATGAGTAATGTGCTGACATAACAAGGTTTAGAAAAAGGAACATCTCGCACGCAAGTGTGAATATCCAATCATCATGCTTAGGAACTGCAAAAGGATCAAGAGCAAACATTTTTTAAATGCTCACTGCAGTAGAGTAGTAAAAATACTAATATTGTTCTATTTAAGCTCAGAAATAGTTTCTAAGAATGCCAGTGTTGGAAGGACTTTAAGAGCTCATTTAATTTCCTCTATTAACAAATTTGCTTTCTAAATAAATAGATGATGAACCAGGCACTGTGCTTTATAAAGTAGCCAGGTTCATACATATACACCCTAAAAATAATGCTCTGGGGAAGGCAATCTCAGTTTTAACAAGCTGGGAAAGGTAACGACAGCCTTAAAAAGTAATCTTTTCTACTATTCGAGAAAACCTAGTTGAGGATGTGCCTTTGGATGCTCACTTTGAAGCTTTTAATCAGATCCCACTTCCTCTGGTTCTGCTCAATGAGAACAGCTAATCCATTACACACACACACACACACACACACACACACACAACTTATTTATTCTTCACATAGAGTTCACCTTTTTTCCACTCTGTTGACAACTTTCCTCCTTGATCCAATTTTATAAAATTAAAAAAAGAAAAAGGCAAAGCTTTTCATTGCCCTATCATAAAAAGACAGACTATAAGCAGTACCCTAGCTAGAGCAGAGGAAGGATGCTTAGAGCTCTTATTCATATATACACAATGGATCTATTTAAGGGTGATTTATTAAGGGTGATCTGCCTGACACATCCGTCACCTACTTACTACCAGGGTTAAGTACACCTTATTGGGCAAATAGTTTAGTTTTTCCTTTCTTGCTTACATATCCAGTATGTGTTCTTCCCCAAACTGTGGGTCATGGTAAGTTTTAGCCTAGTGCTTCTGATAAACCCTATATGTTAGTTGTAAAAGAAATGATACTGTGACAGTTAATTTTAGGTGTCGACTTGACTGAATTAAAGAATACCTAGAGAACTGGTAAAGCATTATTTTTAGATATATATTTAGATGAATGTGTTACCAGAGGATACTAGTGTGTGAGTCTGAGTGGACTAAGTGGTGCCCTCAGTTTAGGTGGGCACCATCCATTTGGCTGGGGCCCTGGATAGAATAAAACAGAGGAAGGAAAATTGGTCTCTCTCTCTCTCCTGGTGCTGGGATATACTTTTCTTCTCCTACCCTTGGTCTTTGGACTTGGACTGAGCTGTGCTGCTGGAATAACAGGGTCTCCAGCTTGCAGACACCCTGTCATGGGACTTCTCAGCCTCCATAATGACATGAGCCAATTCCCCTAATAAGTCCCCTCTCATATATCTTGAACTCCTGGCCTCAAGTGATCCTCCTGTCTGAGCCTCCCAAGTAGCTGGGATTACAGGCATGAGCCTGCACCTGGCCCCCTTTCATATACCTATATGTCTATATATCCCATTGGCTCTGTCTCTCTGGACAACCCTAATATATATCCATTACCTAACATGTACTGAGCTCTCACCTTCTGCCAGATGCTGTGCTATTTTATATAAGATCTCACTGAATCTTCACAACCACCTATGTAACACATGGTGACTCACCTTTTAAATAAACAATAAATAAAACAGTTATATGATCATATGTGAGTGTCACCTCTTTTCTGAGCCTTTATCCCTTCCCGGAAGAGGTCCTAACACGTTTCAGAATGGACAGAAGAGAAGAGCGACAGAAAGGGGGTGGAAAGCAAGTCACATGGGAATGGACTGAACTAGTTCAGTAGCATTTATTTCCATTTGCAAGGAATCTGTATGAAAATCTGTTTCTTAAATGGTTCACACTGTTTATATTTCAATACAATCGATTTAATTTTACCTAAGTTGCTTCTTTCCTAAATGACTTTCAGCACTCATCTAAAGGATAGTAATAAATCTTTTAAAACAATACAGCGGACAATATTGAAAATTTAGGTTTCTCTTCCAACAAATATCAAATGCATGCCAATCAAACAATGCCAATAAATATCAAAGCAGTAGTACTCACCTCTTTTGCACTCTTAATTTTGGTCAGAAATGTATGGAGCTCCATTGTTTCTGCAAACAGTGCACGACATACTGCCTGATAATGATTTGGTGCATCTGATTCAGTAGGGAGATGAGCAGCACACAACTATAGAAGGGGAAAATAAAATAATGGCGCTTCGTTACTATTTGGGTTTTTTTTGTACTTAAAAACAGACATGAGCAGAGTGCTGTGGTTCACGCCTGTAATCCCAGCACTTTGGGAGGCCAACGCAGGCAGATCATGAGGTCGAGAGTTCAAGACCAGCCTGACCAACATGGTGAAACCCTGTCTCTACTAAAAATACAAAAATTAGTTGGGCGTGGTGGCACACACCTGTAATCCCAGCTACTCAGGAAGCTGAGGCAGGACAATCGCTTGAACCTGGGAGGCGGAGGTTGCAGTGAGTGGAGATCATGCCACTGTACTCTAGCATGGGTGACAGAGTGAGACTTCATCTCAAAATAACAATAAAAACCAAAAAAACAGACACACCCCTGTATCTGTATTTTCATATCAGACAGCCAGGCAATTCCCATCAACCAGGGCTTAATGTACCACAAGACCATCAGTAAGGTCTACATAATTATACGGGAAAAGTGGTCCACTAACTGAGACCCAACAGCACAGATGAGCTTACTAGAATTAGCTTCTATTTGAAAATGATAGGACATATGTAAAAGTTTTGGTTGGGAACAGAAAGGGAACCACCGTTTATTGTATACTGATGATGGATCCAGTTTTTTAACAGTTACCATTTATTAAGCAATTATCATGCCAGCTACAATATCTGACATGTCGTATATACAACATAATACCATTTACTCTTCAATGTAATGCTGAATTATCCTCATTTTAATGGAAAAAGAAACTGAGGCTAAGAGGAGTCACATGACTTGTCTGTCCATAGTCACATGGTTACCAAGAGGGAGAAGGAGAAGTCAAACACAGTCAGCCCCTACTGGGTTCTGAAGCCAGGCTTGTTCCAATACATGTCGAATTTTGTAACGCAGTAAAAAAAAAAAAAAAAAGAATGTCAGGAAAACATATGGACCTCAGGGAAGCTGCCTCATCAGTAGATGGGGAGTGGAGGAAAGAGGGCAGAGGGCAATGTAAGGCCACAGGTGCTGCCTACAGCCCTAATGTCCTTTACCATACATAGTCCATAATCCCCACCCAACTACTTGTGGGTAAAAGGTGCAACTTAGTATCATGCAAAGCAATTCAGAAAAATCAAACACCATTTAATTTATCAGATTGGAAAGACATCCTATTAAGAGTCCCATACACAGGAATAATTTTATCTTTCTATAAAATAATTTTGTATCCACGTACAATCATTACATTTTAAAGTACTTCATTTGCACTAACAAGCTGTAAGTTCTCTTAATTTCTTACTAGTCAGTAAACTTGACACTAATACAATAACTAAAAATATGCATCTTATTTTAATAATTTCTATCAATTAAAGAATAAATGACATCTTTGTAGTTTGTAATATCCTTAATAATGTGGCTTTCTGTTTTCACGTATAGTAACCATCTTACACAATCGAATAGATCACTAGCTTTTACAAAATACATTCTCAAGAAAATATCTCTAGTTTGAATAGGAAACCTTCTTCACAGTAGCAAAAAAAGCTAAAAGCTGCTTTATCCAGAAGCATTAAAAGCAGAAATCTCACAAGTTTATTACTCACAGAGCCACTAGTAAACAGAGAGTATATTTTGTGCTCAATTATTTTTGTATTTAGAAAACATCTTGCAATACAGAATTGTCATTCAAGGTAATGAAAGACAACTACTGAGGCTTTACCTTATGTAAGTTAACCCTAATCTTATATTCCAGTCACACAAAGAAATTGCATAAAGCCACTGGGTTTCAAAGTTTTCAACTGCTATCCACAGTAAGAAATAAATTTTATATATTCACATATTATACACAAACACATGCATATGTGCATGTTATACATACAAAAGCTTCACAAAACAAAACTTGCACATTCAATTGAATTCACAACCCATTCACTGGTTGTAAACTGCAACTTTAAAAACACTGGTGTAAAGGTAATAGCTAGGTCTAAAAAATGTTTTTTTAAATGCATATGACAGTCTTACACATAAAAAGTCTAAAGTAATACTACTAGAGTTCATAAGCAATTTCAGCAGTTGCAGAATACATGATTAACAAACAAAATCAGTTGTATTTCTACACATGGCCAGAGAACAACTGGATAATGAGGTCAAGAAAATCACTCCATTCACAATTGCATCAAAAATGCTAAGAAATAAATTTAACCAAGGAGGTTAAGACTTATACACTGAAGAGTACAAAATATTGTAAAAGAAATTAAAGAAGACCTAAATAAACAGAAAGACATCTTGTACTCATACATTGGAAGACAATATAGTTAAGGCAACAACATTACCCAAAGTGATGAACAGATTGAATGCAATCCCTAACAAAATCCCAACAGCCTTTCTTTAAGAAATAGAAAGACTGATCCTAAAATTCATATGGAATTGCAAGGGGCCCCTTGCAACAACCCAATTTAGAGATCAGGAAACTGAGATTTAGACCAGGTAAGTAATTTGCCCAAGGATACACAGCTAGTCAATGGCATAAATGGAACCGAAACCAGGTAGTCTCTCTGGAGCCCAAGTTCTTTTCCATTTTACTCTAAAATAAATGTAATTCCCTTTATATTAAAGGGAATAATGTTCTTAAAGTACTTAAAGCATAGAGCATGGTATACAGTAAGCATGCAACAAAATCATTTTTATAGTTACAAAAAAAGAGACATCAGGGGTTAGGGGGACAAAATTAGGTTATATGACCTTGGACAAGTTATTTAACATTGCTGGGTTTCCATTTATCTCTAAAAAGAGAGGACTGGTTTATGTAACCTCTTATATAAATCTGTCTCTCCTCTTTGCTCTACGTATAAACTTCTAAATTAAACTGAAATACTGAGGTTTTTGAGGGATCAGTCTTGGATCTTTGGGTATCCTCTGCTTACTGTAGCTGCCCTTGTCTAGTCTAATGGCTTTAAATGCCACCTATAGGCTGGTAACTCCTCAACCCCTATTCCAGGCCAGCCCTTTATGTTAACCACTTATGGCTATGTACTTAGCATTTCCACTCAGAAGTCACAAAGACAGCTCAAACAACTCTGAGTCATCCTTTTTTCCCCCCCTTAATATAGGGTCTTGCTATGTTGCCCAAGCTGGTCTTGAACTCTTGGGCTCAGGCAATACTCCTGCCTCAGCCTCCTGAATAGCTGGGATTACAGGTGTGTGGCACCATGCCCAGCTGAGAATCATCCTTGATTATTCTTTATTCCCATACCACTCATATCCAATCCATCAGTAAGTCTTGTTGTTTCTACCTTCAAAATATACCACCTGACAGTTCTCTACTTTTCTCCATCTCCTCCACCATCATCACGGTCACAGCTACCATTTTCTTTCATTAGAGGACTCCTAACTTCCTCTCTCACTAGTCTACATGGTTTTTCTTCACCTGACAGGCAAAATCTTTTATAAATATAATTTGGATTATGTTCATCCCCTGCTTAAAAGCATCCAATCATTCATTCAAACAATATTCACCAAATGTCAACTACGTACCAGGCACTGTGGTAGAAAGAAACACAGTATTTGATATGGTTTGGCTGTGTCCCCACCCAAATCTCATCTTGAATTCCCATGTGTTGTGGGAGGGACCTAGTGGGAGGTAACTGAATCATGGGGGCAGGTCTTCCCCTTGCTGTTCTCATGACAGTGAGTAAGTCTCATGAGATCTGATGGTTTTATAAGGAGGAGTTTCCCTGCACAAGCTCTTTTTTGGCCTGCTGCCAGCGATGTAAGACATGACTTGCTCCTCTTTGATTTCCGCCATGATTGTGAGGCCTCCTTAGCCACGTGGAACTGTGAGTCCATTAAACCTATTTTTCTTCCCAGTTTTAGGTTATGTCTTTATCAGCAGTATGAAAAAGGACTAATACAGTATTGAACAAGTCAACATCCCGTTCCTCTCAAAAATAGTAATGGGTATCTCAGACCCTTAAACATACACATACACACACACACACACACACACACACACACACACACACACACACGTTGGGAATAACAGCTACTATTAAGAAAAATAGGCCAGGTGTGGTGGCTCACACCTGTAATCTCAGCACTTTGGGAGGCTGAGGTGGATCACCTGAGGTCAGGAGTTCGAGACCAGCCTGACCAACATAGTGAAACCCTGTCTCTACTAAAAATACAAAAATTAGCTGAACATGGTGGCGAGTGCCTGTAATCCCAGCTACTTGGGAGGCTGAGGCAGGAGAATTGCTTGAACCCGGGAAGTGGAGGCTGCAGTGAGCCGAGATCACGCCACTGCACTCCAGCCTGGGCAACAGAGAGAGACTCTGTCTTAAAAAAAAAAAAAGAAAAGCAAGAAAGAAAAAGAAAAAGAAAGCAGATGAGAGGTAGAAAATGAGGCCAGTGGTGGGGAGGGGCAATAATGTGGAAAGAGTGGTCAGTAGGTGGCACCAGAGCAGAGAGCTCAATGAAGATTGGAGTGAGCCATGCACAGACCTAAGGAAAGAGTGTCCCAGGCATGGAAGGGCCAGTGGCTCCCACTGAACTTAAAACCCAAACTCTTCAGTGTTCCTCAAGTCCTTCGTCATCTAGCTCACACCTATGTCTCAAATCCCATTTGTGGCTCTTCCTTCCACTTTGTTTTGGTAATCCTAGGCTTGTTTCTTTAAAACACACCAATCTTTTTGCTGATTCCTCACTCCTCCAGGTGTTGATTTCAACGTCACCTGCTCAGAACGTCTTCCCTGTTTGTCCTTTCTAGATGATACCCCCCTCTAATTTCTCTGTTACTTTTTTTTTGAAATGGGGTTTCACTCTTGTTGCCCAGACTGGAGCGAAGTGTCGCGATCTTGGCTCATTGCAACCTCCGCCTCCCAGGTTCAAGCGATTCTCCTGCCTCAGCCTCCCAAGTAGCTGGGATTACAGGCTTGCACCACTATGCCCAGCTATTTTTTGTATTTTTAGTAGAGACGGAGTTTCACCATGTTGGCCAGGCTGGTCTCAAACTCCTGATCTCAGGTGATCTGTCCACCTCGGCCTCTCAAAGTGCTGGGATTACAGGCGTGAGCCACTGCACCTGGCCTCTCTGTTACTTTTTAATCACTGCATTCTGCATTTTCTTCTTAGCAATTGTTAGGATTTAAATTACAGTAGTTCTTCCTTATCCACAGTTTCACTTTCCATGGCTTCAGTTACCTGTGGTCAACTGCATCCAAAGATATTATATGGAAAATTCCAGAAATAAATAAATCCTAAGCTTTAAATTATATGCTGTGCTGAGTTGCATGGTGAAATCTCACACCATCCTGCACTGTCCTGCCCGGGGTGTGAATCACCCCTTTGTGCAGCATATTTGCTCTCAGCCTCAAGCGATCTACCTGCCTTGGCCTCCCAAAGTGCTGGGATTATAGGTGTGAGCCACCAAGCCTGGTCTGCATACCACAAATTTTGATAGGTCACGCATTTGTTATTATTCAGTTTATTTCCATTGTGATTTCTTCTTTGACTCTTGGGGCATTTAAAAGTAGTTTCTTAATTTCCAAGTATATGTAGAAATAATAAAATCTTTTTGTTATTCATATCTGGCTTGATTCCACTATGGTAACAGAACATTTCCTATGTAATTATAACCCTTTGAAATTTGTTAAGACTTGCTTTAAGGCCTGGAATATGGAGAAATTTTTAATTGTTCCATGTATACCTGAAAAGAATGTGTACTCTGCAGTGGATGGGTGGCATGTCCTATTAAGTCAGGTTTGTTATTCTCATTGTCCAAATATTCTATATTTGTACTGATACTAAGAGAGGTATTTTAAACCTCCCTCTATGGTTGTACATTTGTCTACTTCCCCTTTTAGTTGTATTTGTTTGAATGTTGTTCAATGCTACTGTTACAGGCTATGTTACTAGGTGCACATAAATTTATGAATGCTATTTCTCCTTAGTAAATTGAACTTTTTATCAGTAAGCATCCTTTTTTATCTCTAATAATGCTTTTTGCCTTTAGGTCCATTTTATATTAAAATAATATCTGTGATACTTTTCTTTTGGTTAGAATGTTATATTTTTCCATTCTTTTACTCAAGCTTTCTATGTCCTATTTATAGTGTCTACTCAGTAAACAACATATGATTGGATTTTGTATTTTTAATGCAGTCTAAAAATCTGTGTCTTTTAAAAATTAGAGTATTTTAGGCTAGTACAATCCACAGAAATACAGTGTGAGCCATGTATGTAGTTTTAAATTTTCTAGTAGCCACATCAAAAAAAAAAAAGAAACAAGTGAAATTAACTTTGATAATATATTTTAGTTAACCCAATACAATAATATATATTATTGTAATACTTCAAATTATAGCCAATACAAAAATTATTAACAAGGCTTTTTTTTTTTTTTCTTTTGAGATGGAGTCTCACTCTGCTGCCCAGGCTGGAGTGCACTGGCATGATCTCGGCTCACTGCAACCTCTGCTTCCCGGGTTCAAGTGATTCTCCTGCCCTAGCCTCCCGAGTAGCTGGGATTACAGGCATGCAGCACCATGCCTGGCTAATTTTTTTGTCTTTTTAGTAGAGACGGGGTTTCACCACGGTAGTCAGGTCTCGAACTCCTGACCTCAAATGATCCACCCACCTCAGCCTCCCAAAGTGCTGGGATTACAGGCATGAGCCACCGCACCCAGCCAACAAGGCATTTTACATTCTTTTTTTGGTACTAAGTGTTTGGAATCCAGTATAGATTTTGTACTTTCAGTCCACGTCAATTTAGACTAACCACATTTCAAGTGATTAACAGTCACATGTGGCTAGTAACTACTGTACTGAGCAGTATAAATTTAGACCATTTACATTTAATGTAATTACCAATATATTTCAGTATCAAATTACCATCTTCTATTTGTTTTCTCACCTGTTCTATATTCCTTTTCAATTCTTTCCATCTCTTCTTTTGGATTACCAGTAATTTTATTAGCTCCACCTGCCCCCTTCCCTATTGGCCTGATATTTACAAATTCTTTTATTTATTTTTAGTGGCTTTTCTAATAAAGGTTAGGCTTTAGTGGCTTTCCTAATAAAGGTTAGCACTAATAAATTAGTGCTTTAACCTCTTCCCAATGCCAAGGTCTTAGAACACTAACTCCACGCTACTGTTATACATTTTAATTCTAAATATATTCTAAATCATGTAAGACATTATTATTTTTTGCTGTTAATATTCATTTAGATTTATTTTCATGTTTATTTTTCTTTTTTTGAGGTGGAGTCTTGCTCCATCGCCCAGGCTGGAGTGCAGGGGCACAATCTTGGCTTACTGCAACCTCCGCCTCCCAGGTTCAAGCCATTCTCCTGCCTTAGCCTCACAAGTAGCTGGGATTTCAGGCATGCACCACCACGCCCAGCTAATTTTTTTGTATTTTTAGTAGAGATGGGGTTTCACTATGTTGGCCAGGCTGGTTGTGAACTCCTGACCTCAAATGATCTGCTCATCTCGGCCTCCCAAAGTGCTGGAATTACAGGCGTGAGCCACCATGTCTGGCCCATGTTTATTTTTCTTTGCTCTTCAAATCTTCTGCATCTCCTAGTTTCTACCAGACATGGACTGCCTTCTGCCTGACGTATACTCTTTAGTATTGCCTTTAGTCAAGGTCTGCTGGTGACAAATTTTCTGTGTTTGTCAGATAAGATATTTTACCTTTTTTTAAAGAAACAAAACAAAAAAAGGTCTCACTGTGTCTCCCAGGCTTGAGTGCAATGGCACCATTACTGCCCACTGCAGCCTCAACCTCCTGGGCTCAGGTGATCCACCATGCCTAGCTGATATTTTACCTTTATTGTTGAGACATTATACTGGATAAATAATTCTAGATTTAATGTTAGAACTTTGAAGATAGCATTCCACTCTGTCTTCTAACATTACTCTCCCCCTGACTTACTTTGTGAAACGGGTATTGGAACGCCTGCCCAATCTACCTCACAGTGTTACCCTAAGGCTCCAGTAATAGAAGGGGAATATAAAGGCACTTTTCAACTACAATGTACCATATTAAAACATAACAAATTATTAGATTACTTGAAATAAAAGACTATCCAGGACAAAAGTTACACATTAAAGAGCGTCTTGCTTGCTAAGAATTGAAAACAAATTGTTTCAAGTCCTTAAACATCCTATTATTTGTATTAATTAAACTTAGTTTCACATTTCTACTTCAAACAAGGAGAAAGCAGTTACAATTCTTCAAATAATTCTTGTCTTCTCTTCCAACAAAGTAAACAATGAGTCAATTTATGAATTGAGGTTTTTAACCTGCTAACCAAACCACAAACTCATATCTGCACTATATGATGAGGAATCATGGGTTTTATAATATTTTAAAATTTCCGTTTACTTGTAAAATGTTTCAGCAATTATTTTTCTTCTCATTCAGCTACATGGAACATTCAGAACAGTCACAGATGTGGAGAATTTTATGGGTCAGTTTTGATTAGCATGGAAACCAAGAAACAACAGGTGAGGTTGTGATATTCTCCAATAAAATTTCTGATAGAATTGGTAGTCTTCAGTTTTCCTTCAATCTATAAAACCTTAAAAAAAATTTCTTTTCTTTCTTTCTTTCTTTCTTTTTTTTTTTTCTTTTTTTGAGACAGAGTCTCACTCTGTCACCCAGGCTGGAGTGCAGTGGTGCGCTCTCAGCTCAATGCAACCTCCACCTCCCAGGTTCAAGAGATTCTCATGCCTCAGCCTCCTGACTAGCTGGGACTATAGGTATGTGCCACCACACCTGATTAATTTTGTATTTTTTTTTTAGTAGAAACAGGGTTTCCCCATGTTGGCCAGCTAGTCTTGAACTCTTGGCCTCAAGTGATCCACCTGCCTCGGCCTCCCAAAATGCTGGGATTACAGGCATCAGCTATCGCGCCCAGTCGGTTTTTTTTTTCCTTTTAAATAGAGACGAGGTCTCACTATGTTGCCCAGGCTGGTCTCAAACTCCTGAGCTCAAGTGATCCTCCCACCTGGGTCTCCCAAAGTGGTGGGATTACAGGTGTGAGCCACCATGCCCAGCCAAAAACCTGTCCTCGTAAGCACCCTTTTAACTATTCATTTTTCATATAATGATAGCAATAAGTTAGGGAACCACAGTAGCTCAAATTAAAAAATAAAAGGTATCCATTCAAACTTCTAAATGTCCAATAATTTTTTTTATAAGTTAAGATATTTAATGTCATTGAATAAGAATTTTAAAATTCCAATTACTCTCTGGATCTCATCTTCCAAACCTGTAGTTTAAGACAGCAATCTGGCTATGACATGTTACATTACTGGTGCCAGGGTTGATTTTATGGATCTAGTTGGTTAGGTGGGTGTTCCTTTCCTCTTTCACCACTCCTTATGTATACTTCGCCCAACACACACACCACCAAAATACTGTTAGCTCACTTTCAGATGTATGAGTGGTTTTGCTTCTTAATGTAAAACCTTTTACTCTTCATTTTTTCAATCACTATTTATCAATGGTCTTCCACAGAACAAGCTGGTCATTTGTGGCCTGCAGAAAGTTTAACTGGCCTTTAAGTGTGTTTACATGTTTTTAAAAAACAAACCTTAACATCTAGAAAACATAACATAAATAAAACACATCAAATTTCTATTTGTTTGTGTATTTATATATATGTATTTCATGTGTAGAGCCTGCTGATTTAAAATGAGAAGCACTACACATCTTAAAAAAACTAAAGAATATATCTGAATTTCATAAGAATAATAACTTGTATAGTTCTTTCCAGAGTCCTTGAAAGTTGTACCATCTAAGGAGGCCTAAGGAACAGGGGCACTCAGCACACCTGAAAACTACCATTGTCACAGTGCTTCTACATTCCTGTCTCTGAATATAGAACTTTATGAAAAGTTGGAAAATAAGAGATACACCATTGACACTGCTTATAAAACCTAGTAAATATCATATATAAATAACTGAAAACAGAATGCTTTTATGGCTAATTTGACAAATCTGTTTGATGTTAATCTCTGTACATTTGGCATGGTAGAAATTATGACCTTCAAGTACATAGCAAAGTTTAAAAGAGAAAAATTCCGTATAACCGACCAAACTTGCTTCATTACATATAAATACCACTAAGTAGGTCAAGAAAACCTAAAACAATCAGCTGTGACACTTGAGATGCAAAATCTTCATGTAAGTAAGTGGATTATAGTTGTTATTTACTCTAGAAAAAGGAAATACAGAGGTCAACTGAAGATATAATGCCCAGTCAAGCTGATACATGACATGTAATGATAAGGGGTATATAATATCTAAAAGCGGTTTCTTGAGTTATGATTCAATCATAAATGTCCATGTTCAGGCTGCTGACAAATCTGGGAACTATTATTAAATGCTGAATCACCATTCTTTATTATTATTATTATTATTATTATTATTATTATTATTGAGACGGAGTCTCACTCTGTCATCCAGGCTGAAGTGCAGTGGCGTGATCTCAGCTCACTGCAAGCTCTGCCTCCCAGGTTCATGCCATTCTCCTGCCTCAGCCTCCCGAGTAGCTGGGACTACAGGTGCCCGCCACCACGCCCAGCTAATTTTTTGTATTTTTAGTAGAGACAGGGTTTGACCGTGTTAGCCAGGATGTTCTTGATCTCCTGACCTCGTGATCCGCCTGCCTCGGCCTCCCAAAGTGCTGGGATTACAGCCGTGAGCCACTGCGCCCAGCCTCGTTATTATTTTTAAATAAATGTAGATATGTGTCAACCATTCAATTTTTAAAAAAATAACAGCCTGGACACAGTGGCTCATTTCTGTAATCCCAGCACTCTGGGAGGCCAAGGCAGGAGGATCACTTGAGCCCAGGGGTTCAAAACCAGCCTGAGCAACATAGCAAGACCTCATCTCTGCAAAAAATTTAAAAATTAGCCAGGTGTGGTGGCATACACCTGTAGTCCCAGCTACTCATGAGGCAGAGGCTGCAGTGAGCCATGATCACACCACTGCACTCTAGCCTGGGCGACAGAGTGAGACCATCTCTCCAGGGGAAAAAAAAAGAAGAAGAAATAACAACTCTTGAAAAAAACAAGTACTGCATAAAACGCTGCCTTACCTTCATGACATCTCTATATGACCGAATAGCTGAGATTTTTCTCTTTTCATCTTCATCTCCCAGGCCTTCTTCTGCAGCCTCATAGCCCTCATCATTGCTACCGTCAGCTTCCACCGTGTTGGCCATGTGATCGATGAGCTGCTCTAGGGGAGGGCTTAATTCCCTTTCTTCATTCTCCTTCAAACCATAGTCCAGTGCTTTATAAATAATAATTCCCAAAGATTCAATGACCTAGGAACATTTTAAAAAGTGGTTAATGGAGATGAATGAAGAGCTTTCTAGGACTAATTGTGAGGCATAAGATGTTTAGTATGATTTTTTCCCTCAAACCAACATACAACACATACACAAACCCTTTTTATATTCTCTTAGATTTACACTTTGTGTTAAAATTTGTATTTGCCATTCATATATAAAATATTAACCGAGTTGATTTTCCACATTTCCAAAAGGTATTTCTGAGAACAGATATAGTTATCAAAGAATATATCCTCTCAGAACTCTTATGCCAATGTTTATCTAATTAGAGATGCACAGACATCCCAAGTATCTGAAAGACTGAAAACTCACTTACGGGTAGCAATTAACTCAAGCCTAAACAACAACAAAAATCTATTCATATCCATGTATACACACTTCTCTAGTTCCATTCAATCACTGAAAACACATCCTCTCAGACGATGCAAACAAATGAGAGACCTTTTGCAAACCCTGAATTTTCAAGGCAGCTCACAGATAACCCTCCCTACCACACACCTCCATCAATATTACTGCCGGACAAATGAACCTCATTTATGAACAGTAGATACACCACTGTTGTATACCACCTCGACAACTGCTCCAGACTTTGGCCAATACAGGAAATCCCACTTTATTTCTCAATACTGCCTTTCTGCTATATATAAAAAAAATCACATATAAAACCTTTTAATTTTATTGTTCTCTCTCTAAAGAACACTGGCAGCCAGCGCGGTGGCTCATGCCTGTAATCCCAGCACTTTGGGAGGCTGAGGCGAGCAGATCACTTGAGGTCAGGAGTTCGAGATCAGCCTGGCCAACATGGCGAAACCCTGTCTCTACTAAAAATACAAAAATGAGCTGGGTGTGGTGGCGTGTGCCGGTAATCCCAGTTTCTTGGAAGGCTGAGGCGGGAGAATCGCTTGAACTGGGGAAGCGGAGGTTGCAGTGAGCTGACATTGTGCCACTGCACTTCAGCCTGGGTGACCGAGCAAAACTCTATCTCAAAACAAACAAACAAACAAACAACAACAACAACAACAACAAACAGGCAATGAAGCCAAAGAATTAAAATTAAATCCTGACTTTTACCACTAGCCAGCTGCCTCAGGACAAATCATTTTAGTGATGACTTTTCTCATCCGTTAAATGGGGATGTCAATGATACCTCCATTTAATAAGATTCTGTTGAGACTATGCATTCACTATGCATGGAAGTACCTGGTACAATATCTGACTTATTACAGGGACTCAATAATGTTCTCACTGCTCTCTCCTTCCTTTAGCCCATTCTTTTCCAATGTTTATCAGTTACTCCCAAAATAAATAAAATCTTTCATTTTCAGTATTTCATTTATAGCTGGTAATACCGCATTTTTTAAAAAGTGCATCACAAATAAAAAAGAAAGTCAGAAGTTTCTAACATGAGTTAAATACAAGAGAGTCACTGGCTAGCTCTTAAAAGCCTCACTCAAAATTCTCTACAAAAATTCAAAAATTCTCTACAAAATCTGAAATCTACTTTACCAATGAAATAATATTTTCTCAACACTAGCATTCAAAATGAATATCATGCTTAAAAATTCTTAACTTCTAAGTTTTTAAACAATACTGTTTTAAAATATTTTTTACTGAAAACATGTAATATTTTCACTGGATTTATGGTCTGACCTGGCACTGTAGCCATTCTTTTCTTTCTTTCTTTTTTTTTCTTCTTCTTTTGAGACAAGGTCTCACTCTGTCACCCGGGCTGGAGGGCAGTGGTACAATTATGGCTCACTGCAGCTTCAACTTCCTTGGGCTGAGATGATCCTCCCACCTTAGCCTCCCTAGTAGCTGGGAAAACAGGTACACACCACCAGGCCTGGCTAATTTTTTTTGGAATTTTTTAGAAACAGGGTTTCACCATGTTGTCCAAGCTGGTCTCAAACTCCTGGACTTAAGCAATGGGCCTGCCTTGGCCTCTCAAAGTGCTAGGATTACAGGAATGAGCCACCACGCACTATTTTCTATTATAAAAATGAATTTAAACAATGGATCTTCTAAGTTCCAAGGCAATTGACTACTTTAGTTATCCCTCCTGGCAGTGTCCCAGGACAATCCCCACTTTGTCCACCAGCCTGTTCAGGAGAAGGTACCATTTCATTGCTTCCCCGGCACAGGGTACACATTGCTCTCACAGCATGTACCATTCTCACCACAGGCAGGTGCGGCTTAGGGCAAGGATTTTAACTTTCAAAGATGGCAGAGCCTAACTCTGTGGTGTGCATTAGAAAAAAACTTGTTAAACTGAACCTAGGGCAGTCACTTTAACTATCAGAGAGTCCCTACTAATATAATGAAAGCCTCAGAAATCAAAAAGTTAGATTACATTCAGTATATATATTTTTAAAGCTGAGAAGGTCTTGTTGCAATTATTCCCAGTGAGAAATCACAATTAACTGAGTTTTACATGATTGGATGACTCTAACCATCCATATAACCCTCCCCTTCTTTTTTTGTTTTGCTTTTTGTTTGTTTTTGTTATTGTTTTTTGTGGTTTTTTTTGAGACAGAGTCTTGCTCTGTCACCAGGCTGGAGTGTACTGGCGCGATCTTGGCTCACTGCAATCTCCACCTCCCAGGTTCAAGGGATTCCCCTGCCTCAGCCTCTTGAGTAGCTGGGAGTACAGGTGTGCACCACCATGCCGGGGTACTTTTTGTATTTTAGTAGAGTCGGGGTTTCACCATGTTGGCCAGGACAGTCTCGATCTCCTGACCTCGTGATCCGCCCGCCTCGGCCTCCCGGAGTGCTGGGATTACAGCTGTGAGCTACCGTGCCCAATCAACCCTATCCTTCTTCCTAGGGAGGTGGGAAAAACCCTGTTATATAACCCTATCTCTCCCTCTAGAGCTGGGGGGAGAAAAATCACAAAACCATTGCAAATACCAACACCAGCGATGGCTTCCAACCATAGCAAAGACCCAAGAATCACTCAGCAAGCTTGCTCTTTTCTCTGCTCAATTACCTTGCCTACAGGAGCTGATCCATTCTTCTTCAAGAAGTCATTTTATATCATCTTTCTCTTTAATCCAACACTCTTTTCTGCCTCTCTAGGGCTCAGCTCCAAATAAAACAATCATTTTCCCACTTTCAAATGTACAAACTGATAGGAATCTCTACTTATTTGCCCTTTCTTCCTTTCACAGTGGAGGAGTAGGTCTTCTATTCCTGTTTAAAGGTCAGCCCCACTCTCCTAACCCCTCATACCCTCCAGTGCAATCCCATTTCTGTACTCCCTTTACAAGCAAACCTCCCGAAAGGGCAGTAGCAACGCTGATGGTAGCAATGATGAGGGCTATGAGGCTGCAGAAGGCCTGGAAGATGAAGATGAAAAGAGAAAAATCTCAGGTATTCGTTTGCATAGAGTCATGAAGGTAAGGCAGCAGTTTATGTAGTACTTGTTTTTCTAAAGAGTTGTTATTTCTTCTTTTTTTTCTAGAGAGACAGGATCTCACTCTGTCACCCAGGCTAGAGTGCAATGGTGTGATCGTGGCTCACTGCAGCCTCTGCCTCCTGAGTAGCTGGGACTACAGGTGCATGGTGACACCTGGCTAATTTTTAAATTTTCTGCAGAGATGAGGTCTTGCTATGTTGCTCAGGCTAGTTTTGAACCCCTGGGCTCGAGCAATCCTCCTGCCTTGGTCTCCCAAAGTGCTAGGATTATAGACATGAGCCACTATCTGTAATGCGCCCATCTCTCCTTTCCCTCCTTCCCCTCCTTCCATTCACTGTTTAATTCATTCCCATCTAACGTCTTTCCTTCTGAAACCACTGAAACACAAATACTAAAGTCACAAATAATCTCTATATATGAAGTTTAACCCATTCTCATCCTAAATGACTGCTTAATAGCATCCAACACAAGTGACTCATTTCTTCTGTTCTAAACACTCTGGATTCTAGATTTTCTCTCAGCAACTACTTCTCAATCTGTCTACAGATCCTTCCTCCTGCAACTGTTTAATTGATGGAGTTCCTCAGAGCTCATGCACTCCACTTTCTTCCAAAATCTCTTGCAAAGTGCTCTTATACATAGCCAATGCTATGAATACAATATGTATTCCGATATTTCCTTAACTTATATTACTAATCTACAGTTTGTCTCTGGGATGCAGGCAATATATCATATGGTCTACTTAATACTTCCATGTGAATAAGTAATAAGCACCTCAAACCATAATGTTTGTTTATTGTCTACTTTCTCCACTAAAATGTAAGGTCCATAATGCTTTGGATCTTGTCTATTTTGTTCACCATTGTGAACAAAATGCTGTATGTTATACAGCACTTGGTTCATAGCAGATGCTAAATAAATATCTCATAATTAAATTGGTAAGTTGTTTTATAACAGTAATACATCTACTTCTGAGTTCCTTTTTGTATATATAAAATAAAATAGTAGAAATCTTTTCAAAAACTTATAGAATTGTATTCTTAAAAGTCTGGGTTGTGGCTGGGCGCGGTGGCTCACGCCTGTAATCCCAGCATTTTGGGAGGCCGAGGCAGGCAGATCACGAGGTCGGGAGATTGAGACCATCCTGGCTAACACGGAGAAACCCTGTGTCTACTAAAAATACAAAAACAAAATTAGCCGGGCGTGGTGACCGGTGCCTGTAGTCCCAGCTACTCGGGAGGCTGAGGCGGGAGAATGGCATGGCAGGAGGCAGAGCTTGCAGTGAGCCAACATCACGCCACTGCACTCCAGTCTGGGTGACAGAGCGAGACTCCGTCTCAGAAAAAAAAAAAAAGAAATATGGGGTGGGAGAGGCGTGGAGCAAGAGGGCTGAATAGACAGCTTTATTGATCATCAGCCCTGCAGGAACACCAAATTTAACAACTATCACAAAAATGGCACCTTCATAAGAACCAGAAATCAGTACCAGGTTTTAACTTCAGACCACTGAAAGAGGCACCAAAGAGGGTAGGAAAGACAGTCTTGAATTGCTGATGCCACCCCTCCTCCACCTCCTGGCAGTGGCCATGGGCCGCAGAGAGAATCTGTGTGCTTGGGAAAAGAAAAGCACAGCAATTGTGAGACTTTGCACCGAATTCAGTGCTGTCCTGTCACAGGGGAAAGTAAATCGGGCTGAGGCCAATGCCCACTCACAGAAGGAACATTAAGACCAGCGCTAGCCACAGAGGAATCGCCTAAATGCCTATCCCAGTAGTGGGAACTTGAGTTCTGGCAAGCCTTACCACTGCGTGCTTAAGTGCTCTGAGGCTCTAAATGAACTTCAAAGGCACTCTAAGCCACAAGGACTGCAACTCCTGGCAAGTCCTGGTGCTGAGCTGGGCTCAGAGCCAGTGGACTTGTGGGGTACATGACCTACTGAGACACCAGCCAGGATGGCTAAAAGAGTACTTGCACTATCCCTCTCCCAACGCCAGGCAGCACAGTCTGCAGCTCCAAAAGAGACCCCTTTTTTCCACTTGAAGAGAGGAGAGGGAAAAGAGGACTATATCTTGCATATTGGATACCAGCTTCAGCCACAGTAAGACAGAATAAGGGAGGAGACCACCCCTCATATTGTCTTATGCCCAGTTTCTGCCTCCAAAGAAAGAAGAAGTAAAAACTAAAAGGCAGAAATGAAGTCCACCAGCAGACAGCCCGGCACCACACCCTGGGCCTGGTAGTTAAAGATCAACCCCTGACCTAATTGGTTATTTGCATTAAAAAAGCACTGTGAAGATCCCTGTCCTATTCTGTTCCGTTCTAATTACCAGTGTATGCAACCCTCAGTCACGTACCCCCTGCTTGCTCAATCGATCACGACCCTCTCACGTGGACCCCCTTAGAGTTGTGAGCCCTTAAAAGGGACAGGAATTGCTCACTCCAGGAGCTCTCTTGAGACAGGAGTCTTGCCAATGCTCCCAGCCAAATAAACCCCTTCCTTCTTTAACTCGGTGTCTGAGGGGTTTTGTCTGCGGCTTTTCCTGCTACAAGAACACCAGGCAGTCATGAGCCCCCCATTCCAGGCCCCAGCTAATGGATTTCTAGGTATACCCCGGGGCAGAAAGGAACCTGCTGCCTTGAACAGAAGGAACCAGTCTTGGCAGGATTCATCACCTGCTGACTAATGAGTCCTTGGGCCCTAAATAATCAGCAGCAATACCCAGGTAGTACACCATGGACCTTGGGTTAGACTACAGGATGAGTTGGCTTCAGGTGAGACCCAGCCCCTTCCCAGCTGTGGTAGCTAAGGTGAAAGACTTCTTGTGCTTGAGTAAAGCAGAGGGAGAAGTAAAAGGGGCTTTATCTTGCAATTTAGGTACCAGCTTGGCCACAGTGGGGTAGAGCACCAAGTGGGCTCTTGGGGCTCCCAATAAGAGGACTTGGCTCTAGGACAGCATTTCCGGATCTGCACTGGGCCAGAGGGGAGCCCACTGCCCTGAAGGGTGAGTCCCAGGGCCTGGCAGCATTCACTAAAAACTGACTGGAAAGGCCTTGGGCCCTCAATGAACATCAGCAGTAGCCTGGCAGTAATCCCCATGGGCCTGTGGTGGTGGCCATGGGGTGAGGCTCCTCTGCCTGTGGAAGAGGCGAGGGAAGAGTGGGAAGGACTGTGTCCCATGGTTTGAGTGCTAGCTCAACCACAGTAGAACAGAATACCAGGCAGAACAGGAGGCAGATTTCTAAGGTTTCTGACTCCAGTCCCTAGTGACCAAACAGCATCTCTAGACCTACCCGGGGCCTGGGGGAACTTGCTGCCCTGAAGGGAAGGACAAAGGCCTGGCTGACACCTACATTAAAACAAACAAACAAACAAAACAAACAAACAAAAACTTCAAATAAACAACCTAAAAATGCATCCTAAAGAACTAGAAAACTCCAAATTAGTAAAGGCAAAGAATAAAGATCAGAACAGAAATAAATAAAAGTGAAACAAGACAAAAGATCAGCAAAACAAAAAGCTGATTTTTTGAAAAGACAAATAAAATTGACAAACCTTTAGCCAGACTATGAAAAAAAGACAAAAGACCTAAATAAACAAAATCAAAGATGTAAAAGGAGACATTAGAACTGATACCAGCTGGGCGCGGTGGCTCATGCCTGTAATCCCAGCACTTTGGGAGGCCGAGGTGGGTGGATCACGAGGTCAGGAGTTCAAGACCAGCCTAGCCAAGATGGTGAAACCCCGTCTCTACTAAAAATACAAAAATTAGCTGGGCACGATGGCACGTGTCTGTAATCCTAGCTACTTGGGAGGCTGACGCACAGAATTGCTTAAACCTGGGAGGCGGAGGTTGCAATGAGCTGAGATTGCACCACTGCACTCCAGCCTGGGCAACAGAGCAAGACTCTGTTCAAAAAAAAAAAAAAAAAAAGAACTGATACCCCAGAAAGTCAAAGGATTATTAGTGTCTACTATGAACAACTACATCCCAATAAATTGGAAAATTTAGATGAAAAGGATAAATTCTTAGACACATACAACCTACCAAGATCGAACCATGAAGAAATCCAAAACCTGAACAGATAAATAATAAGTAATGAGATCAAAGTGATAAAAAGCTTCCCAGCAAAGAAAATCCTAGGACCCAATAGCTTCACAGCTGATTCTACCTAACATTTAAAGAAGAACTAATACCAATCCTTCTCAAACTATTCTGAAAAATAGGAGGGAATATTTCTTCCAAACTCATTCTCAAAGGTGAGTAATCCCCCAACATCAAAACCAGACAAAAGACACATCAAAAAAACAAATCTACAGGCCAGTATCACTGATGAATATTAATGCAAAAATCATCAATAAAGTACTAGCAAATCAAATCCAACAACACCTTAAAAAGATCACGCATTAAAACCAACCCAGTTGTTGCATAGAGCTGATAAATTTCTCTGAATAGACATAGAAATTGATTCTCCCAGTCTTAACACCTGAAAAAGTTTCATTTGTCTTATCCAAGTTCCTTTCTCAGGAAACCACCCATCAGGCCTCCCAGAGTATGAAGGAGCTGAAACTTACCAGATCACTGCACCTGGACAATGAGAGGTCAAATCCCCCACCCATCATGATTGCCTAACCGACCACCTGCTTCCTGTTGACCAACTTCTTTTCCTCACCCCTCCCTAACGCTTGTTTTCCCACACATGGTTACATTTCTTCCCTGTATATAAACCCCTAATTTTAGTTGGCCATGGAGATGACTTGAGACTGATCTCCCATCTCCTCAGCTGCAGGCACCCAATTAAAGCCTTCTCCCCTGGCAATAACTGTTGTCTCATTGACTGGTTTTCTGTCCAGCGAGTAGCAGTACCTAAACAGAATCCCTGGCACTTTGGCAACAGAACCAGAACCAGACAAAGACTTATCAAAAAAAAAAAAAAAAATTTGGATACTGAATACCTAATTATTAAAAAAGAAAAATAAAAAAAGAAATCTACAGGCCATTATCACTGATGAATGTTGATGTAAAAATCCTCAAGAAAATTCTAGCCAACTGAATTCAACAACACATTAAAAAGATCATTCATCCTAACCAAGTGGGATTTTTCCCAGGGATGCAAAGATGGTTCAACATATGCAAATCAATCAATCTGACACATCATATCAACAGAATGAAGGACAAAAACCATATGATTATTCCAACTGATGTTGAAAAAGCATTTCATAAAATTCAACATCCCGTCATGATAAAAACCCTCAAAAAACTGGGTATATAAGGAACATATCTCAACACAATAAAAGGCATATATGAGTAACTCATGGTTAGTATCATACTGAGTAGGGAAAAACTAAAAGCCTTTCTTCTAAGATCAGGAACACGATAAGGATGCCCACTTTCATCACTGTTATTCAACACAGTACTGGAAGTCCTAGCTAGAGCAATCAGACAACAGAAAGAAAGGGCATTGAAACTGAAAAGGAAGAAGTCAAATTATACTTGCTTGCAGAAAATATGATCTTATATTTGGAAAAACCTAAATCTGAACCCCTCCCGAAAATCTATTAGAATTGATAAATTCAGTAAAGTTGGAGGATACAAAATCAACATACAAAAATCAGTCACATTTCCATATGCCAATAGCAAACAAGCTGAAAAAGAAATCAAGAAAGTAATCCCATTTACAATAGCTACAAAAAAAATACCTAGGAATTAAAGTGAAAGGTCTCTATAATGAAAACTATAAAACACTGATGCAAGAAATTGAAGAGGACACACAAAAAATGGAAAGATAGTCGATGTTCATGGATTGGAAGAATCAACATTGTTAAAATGTCCATATTACCCAAAGCTATCTTACAGATTCAATACAATCCCTATAAAAATGCCAATGACATTCTTCATAGAAATAGAAAAAAAATCCTAAAATTTATATGGAACCACAAAAGATCCAGAATAGCCAAAGGTATCCTAAGCAAAAAGAACAAAACTGTAGGAATCATGTTAACTTTAAATTATACTACAAATATACAAATAATACTGTGTCCGGAATTGGTGGGTTCTTGGTCTCGCTGATTTCAAGAATGAAGTTGCGGACCCTCACGGTGAGTGTTATAGTTCTTAAAGATGGTGTGTCCGGAGTTTGTGCCTTCAGATGTTCAGATGCGTCCGGAGTTTCTTCCTTCTGGTGGGTTCATGGTCTTGCTGGCTTCAGGAGTGAAGCTGCAGACCTTGGCGGTGAGTGTTACAGCTCATAAAGGTGGTGAGGACCCAAAGAGTGAGCAGCAGCAAGACTTACTGCAAAGAGCGAAAGAACAAAGCTTCCACAGTGTGGAAGGGGACCCCAGCAGGTTGCCACTGCTGGCTTGGGCAGCCTGCTTTTATTCCCTTATCCGACCCCACTCATATCCTGCTGATTGGTCCATTTCACGGAGAGCTGATTGGTCCATTTTACAGAGAGCTGACTGGTCCCTTTTGACAGGGTGCTGATTGGTGCGTTTACAAACCTTGAGCTAGACACAAAAGTTCTCCAAGTCCCCACCCGACTCAGAAGCCCAGCTGGCTTCACCTAGTGGATCCCGCGTTGGGGCTGCGGGTGGAGCTGCTCACCAGTCCCGCGCCACACGCCCGCACTCCTCAGCCCTTGGGCAGTCGATGGGACCAGTCACTGCGGAGCAGGGGGTGGCGCCCGTTGGGGAGGCTTGGGCCTCACGGGAGACCATGGCAGGGGGGCAGGGACAGGGCTCAGGCATGGCAGGCTGCAGGTCCCAAGCCCTGCCCCCCGGGCAGGCAGCTGAGGCCCAGTGAGAATTTGAGTGCAGGCAAGCCGACAGTGCTGGGGGACCCAGCGCACCCTCTGCAGCTGCTGGCCCGGGTGCTAAGCCCCTCACTGCCCAGGGCCGGTGCTGCCAGCCACTCCAAGTGTGGGGCCTGCCGAGCCAGTGCCCGCCCAGAACTCATGCTGGCCTGCGAGCGCCCGGCGCAGACCCAGTTCCCGCCCACACCTCTCTCTCCCTACCTCCCTGCAAGCAGAGGGAGCCGGCTCCAGCCTTGGCCAGCCCAGAGAGGGGCTCCCACAGTGCGGCGGCAGGCTGAACAGCTCCTCAAGCGCAGCGAGAGTGGATGCTGAGGCCTGAGGAGGCACCAAGAGCGAGCAAGGGCTGCTAGCACATTGTCACCTCTCACTACAATATACAAATATATATATATATATATATATATATGAAATACCACAAATATACAAATACTACAACTATATTACACTACAAAGCTACGGTAACCAAAACATCATGGTACTGGCATAAAAACAGATACACAGACCAATGGAACAGAATAGAGCACTCAGAAATAGATCCATACATCTACAATGAACTCATCTTGGACAAAGTTGCCAAGAACATACACTGGGGAAAAGACGGTCTCTTCAATAAATGGTGGGAAAAATGAGAAAACTGGATATCCACATGCAGAGGAATGAAACTAGACCCCTATCTATCGCTATGTACAAAAATAAAATCATACTGGATTAAAGACTTAAATCTAAGACCTCAAATTATGAAACAAATGTGTCCGGAATTGGTGGGTTCTTGGTCTCACTGACTTCAAGAACGAAGCCACGGACCCTTGCAGTGTTCCAGTTCTTAAAGATGGTGTGCCCGGAGTTTGTTCCTTCAGATGTTTAGATGTGTCCAGAGTTTCTTTCTTCTGGTGGATTCCTGGTCTCACTGGCTTCAGGAGTAAAGCTGCAGACCTTTGCAGTGAGTGTTACAGTTCTTAAAAGCGGCACGTCTGGAGTTGTTCGTGCCTCCTGGTGGGTTTGCGGTCTCGCTGGCTTCAGGAGTGAAGCTGCAGACTTTCGTGGTGAGTGTTACAGCTCACAAAGGCAGTGCAAACCCAAAGAGTGAGCACAGCAAGATTTACTGCAAAGAGTGAAAGAACAAACCTTTCACAGTGTGGAAGGGGACCCGAGCAGCTTGCCACTGCTGTCTTGGGCAGCCTGCTTTTATTCTCTTATCTGGCCCCACTCACATCCTGCTGATTGGTCCATTTTACAGAGAGCTGATTGGTCTGTTTTACAGAGAGCTGATTAGTCTGTTTTGACAGAGGGCTGATTGGTGCGTTTACAATCCCTGAGCTACACACAGAGTGCTGATTGGTGCATTTACAATCCTCTAGCTAGACATAAAAGTTCTCCAAGTCCACACCAGATTAGCTAGATACAGAGTGCTGACTGGTGCGTCCACAAACCCGGAGCTAGACACAGAGGGCTGATTGGTGCATTTACAATCTTCTAGCTAGACATAAAAGTTCTCCAAGTCCCCACCAGATTAGCTAGATACAGAGTGCTGACTCGTGCATCCACAAACCTCAAGCTAGACACAGAGTGCTGATTGGTGCATTTACAAACTTTGAGCTAGACACAGACTGCTGATTGGTGCATTTACAATCCTCTAGCTAGACATAAAAGTTCTCCAAGACCCTACCCAACTCAGGAGCCCAGCTGGCTTCCCCTAGTGGATCCTGCACCAGGGCGGCGGGCAGAGGTGCCCACCAGTCCCGTGCCGCGTGCCTGCACTCCTCAGCCCTTGGGCGGTAGATGGGACCAGGCGCCTCAGAGCAGGGGTAGGCGCCCCTTGGGGAGGCTCCATCTGCTTAGGAGCCCACAGGGTGGGGTGGGGGGGCACCGGCATGGCAGGCTGCAGGTCCCAAGCCCTGCCCCGCAGGGAGGCGGCTGAGGCCTAGTGAGAATTCGAGCACAGTGTGGGCGGGCCAGCAATGCTGGGGGACCCAGCGCACCCTCCACAGCTGCTGGCGCGGGTGCTAAGCCTCTCACTGCCCGGGCCGGTGTCGCCAGCCGGTGGCTCCGAGTGCCGGCCGGGCGAGACCGCACCCACCCGGAACTCGTGCTGACCTGCGAACACCACACGCAGCCCCGGTTGCCACCTGCGCCTCTCCCTCCACACCTCCCTGCAAGCAGAGGGAGCTGGCTCCGGCTTCAGCCAGCCCAGAGAGGGGCTCCCACGGTGCAGCAGCAGGCTGAAGGGCTCCTCAAGCACAGCCAGAGTGGACGCCGTGGCCTGAGGAGGTGCCAAGAGCAAGCGAGGGCTGCTAGCACATTGTCACCTCTCACTACTACAAGAAAACATTGGGGAAACTCTCCAGGATGTTAGACTGGGCAAAGATTTCTTGAGTAATAACCCACAGGCACAGGGAACCAAAGCAAAAATTGACAAATGGGATCACATGAAGTTAAATAGCTTTTGCCAGTGAAGAAAACAACAAAATGAAGAAACAACCCAAAGAATGGGAGAAAATATGTGCAAACTGTCCATCTGACAAGGGGTAATAACCACAATATATAAGGAGCTCAAACAATTCTATAGGAAAAAATCTAATAATCTGATTAAAAATGGGCAAAAGATCTGAATAGACATTTCTCAAAGTAAGAATTAGAAATGGCAAACAGGTATATGAAAAGGTGCTTGACATCATTGATTGTCAGAGTAATACAAATCAAAACTACAATGATATCTCATTCCAGTTAAAATGGCTTCTATCTAAAAGACAATAACAAATGCTGGTGAGGATGTGGAGAAAAGGGAACCCTTGTACACTGCTGGTGGGAAAGTAAATTAGTACAACCACTATCAGGAACAGTTTGGAGGTTCCTCAAAAAGTACCAATAGAGTCCATACGATCCAGCAATCCCCCTCCTAGTTATATACCCAAAAGAAAGGAAATCAGTATATCAAAGAGATATCTGCACTCCCATGTTTACTGCAGCACTATTTACAATAGCTAAGATTTGGAAACAACCTAAGTGTCCATCAACAGATAAATGGAGAAAGAAAATGTGGTACATATATCTAATAGAATACTATTCAGCCATGAAAAAGAATGAGATCCTGTCATTTGCAACAACATGAATGGAACTATGTGTCATTATATTAAGTAAAATAAGCCAGGCACAGAAAGACAAACTTCACGTGTTCTTACTTATTTGTGGGAGCTAAAAATTAAAACAATTGAATTTCTGGAGATAGCAGAAGGAAAGGCTGAGTGTGGTGGCTCACATCTCTAATCCCAGCACTTTGGCATGCCAAGGCGGGCGGATCACTTGAGGTCAGGAGTTCGAGACCAGCCTAGCCAACATGGTGAAACCCCATCTCTACTAAAAATACAAAAAATTAGCCAGGCATGGTAGGATGTGTCTATAATCCCAGCTACTTGGAAGGCTGAGGTGGGAGAACTGCTGGAATCCGGGAGGCAAAGGTTGGCAGTGAGCCAAGATCGCCCCACTGCACTCTAGCCTGGGTGACAGAGCAAGACTCCATCTCAAAAAAACAAAACTAAACAAACAAAACAACAACAAAAAGAACAAATAAGACTAATATTTGCTAGCACAACAGGGTGACTACAGTTTAAAATAATTTAACTGTACATTTAAAAATAAGCAAGAGTATAGTTGGATTGTTTGTAACACAAAGGATAAATGCTTGAAGTGATGGAGACCCCATTACCCCAGTGATTATTACGCACTGGATGTCTGTATCAAAATATCTTACGTAACCCATAAATACATACACCTACTACATATCCCCACAAATTAAAAAGAAAAAAGAAATATTTAAAAATCTGGCTTAGCAAGAAAAATAGTTTGGCTATCTTTGAATATAGGTGGTCTCCTTACACAAGTTACACTGAATTTAGGTTCTTCTTTTTAAAATATAAAACAAACTAGAATAGATCATTTAATTTTTTTTTGAGACGGAGTTTTGCTCTTGTTGCCCAGGCTGGAGTGCAACGGCATGATCTTGCCTCACCACAACCTCTGCCTCCCAGGTTCAGGCGATTCTCCTGCCTCAGCCTCCCAAGTAGCTGGGATTACAGGCATGCGCCACCATGCCCAGCTAATGTATTTTTAGTAGAGACGGGGTTTCTCCATGTTGGTCAGGCTGGTCTCGAACTCCCGACCTCAGGTGATCCGCCCGCCTTGGCCTCCCAAAGTGCTGGGATTACAGGCTTGAGCCACCGCGCCCGGCCATTAAATTATTTTTACCAAGACCACCATCAGCACTATCATCACCTCACATCATTTTACTACTACATCTCCACAGTCTCTTATCTAAAATCTTTAAGGTTAGCTGTGTTTGTGAGTTCATAATTTTCAGATTTTTAGAAAGGTTTATTAAAGACATCCCATATCTTTTGTACTTCTCCCAAGTGGGATCTGGGTCAGAATCCTATAATCAACACATTAATATTCCTATAGTGAAATATATGAATATTTACAGCTAGCAGGAAAAGAAAGACTACTTATATACATAGTCTCATATCAGTTCAGGTTAAATTTTGCCACCAAATGAGTTTGGGTGCCACAATTGCAAAAGAACTTTTGATTTTCTGAGCTTTTTGAATTACACAGTAACAAGTAAGGGCTGTACAATAGTACTATCACCAGCAACATTAGTACAATTGTCTGACCTCTGGGAAGGATTGTTAATGAGATTGACAATAACAGCATCCAAGTTAAGTTTACAAAGTTTTCTTTTTGTAATCAGAAAACTAGCATTCAGTTTGATTCATTCTTTCTTATTAGTGGGAGAGCAAGAGAAATAAGAAGGATGGCACAGACTCTATATCCTACCCACATTTTCATCCACTAAAATGTTCTAACATCAGGGATTTACAACCTTGTTTATGCTATGGACCTCTTTAGTATTCTGATGAAATCTATTAATTTATTCTCATAATAATGTATTTGTTTTGTTTTCTGTTTCTGAGACATGATCTCACCCTGTCACTCAGGCTGGAGTGCAGTGGTGTAATCATGGCTCACTGGAGCCTTGACTTCCTGGGCTCAAGTGATCCTCCCATCTCAGCCTCCAGAGTAGCTAGGACCACAGGCACCTGCCACCAACACCTGACTAAATTTATTTTATTTTCTTAACATTTTATTTTGTATTTTTTGTTTTATTTTATTTTATTATTTTATGTTCCAGGTTACATGTGCAGGATGTGGAAGTTTGTTACATAAACATGTACGATGGTAGTCTGCTGCACCCATCAACCCATTACCTAGGTATTAGGCCCAGCATGCATTAGCTATTTTTCCTGATGCTCTCCCACCCCCCACCCCCAATGCCTGGCTAGTTTTTAAAAAAATTTTGTAGAGAAAGGGTCTCACTATGTTGCCTAGGCTGGTCTTGAACTTCTGAGCTCAAGTGATCCTTCTGCTTCTGCCTCCCAACGTGCTGGGATTACAGGCATGAGCCACCACACATAGCCTATAGTAATGTCTTTAAATGCATACAACACAACTTCTAAGATTATAAAATATACTAAAATATAGTTAACACAATAACAAAATTATAATATAGTTTCATGTATATGCTTCTTTATACATACATTAAATTACATGATATTGGCAGATGCAATTAATTTTAGAGTGGTGATGAGTATATTTGAGAGATATGCAATCACTGTAATTTAACATGAAAAGATCTGTGTTTTCTATTGGTGACAACATGAATATGCTAATACTATTGTGGTTTATCACTTAGATTCACAGTTGAATGAAATGTTTAATTCCAGTTACAGGGTAGCAAAAGTAACAATGCATTTTCTCCCATTCATACTCACAGATACCCCCAACCCCGATTATGAATCCCTGTTCTATACTCATTTAAAAAAAAAAATCTGAGTTCTAGGTATATGGTGTTGATCTATACATTTATATAAGAAAGTATTATCTATGAGCATCAAAATAATACAAATTTCACACAACTATTATATTAACCTTTTTTTTTAAGAGATGGGGGTCTCCAGCCCAGGCTGGAGTGCATTGGCCCTTCATAGGTGTGATCATAATGTACATCAGCCTAGAATTCTTGGCATCAAACAATCCTCCTGCTTCCGCCTCCCAAGTAGCCGGGACTAGAAAACTCTCATATTTGCTAAATTCATTTAGGTTCCTATGAGTAGATATAAATTAGAACATTACGAGATATTCCAATTATTCATAAAAACAAATGCAATCATGTTACCTGAATGTAAAAACTTCATCTATATAGTCCAATGAATCTTCTAAAAATAGTTGTGATACAAGAAATATGTATTGTCCTTTTCCATGTTATTGGCATCAATTGTAACTATAATCCCTTAGATCTTTAGAAGATTCTTGGGGCAAATAAAAAACCCCAAAACTGTTACCACTCAAAATAGAACAAGATACCGAAAAAGAAAAATTAAAGGAATATAAAATTATTTAAACACTTAGGAGTTACAGAAGAACGTAAGATGAAAATATACTATTAAAGCCAAACAAATCTATTTTTATGTACAAAAGCATTCCTGAAATGTGTAAATTATTCAAGAGCAAACTATTAAATTCTATCTTTTTCTAATGAATAAAAATCATACATAAAGCCAATGTAAATAGAGTATATATATTTTGTTTTACATATCTTCAGTTTCTTAAACAGCTATTCTTTTCCTGAAATTCATGTTGCATAAAAGGGGCTTTTCATACTGATACAAAAAGCATAGTTTTACAATGTCAGGTTAGAACTAGCCAAGTTCATCCTAAAATTCATATGAAAAAATAAACTAGCAAAACATCCAGGAAAATTAAAGGGTCCCAGCTCTATCACATACTTAAGGATCTAATCAATGATTAGAGCAGTGTGACCCTAGAGCATAAACAGGCATACAGACTAATGGAATAGACCCAGTGGGCAAAGAAAGTTGGACTGGGTAGTGGCAGTCATTGGAAAAAAAATGAAACCAAGAAACTACTAGGAGAATAAAGGGGGCGAATTAGAGAAGACTTCCCTAACTATGAGTCAAACTCTAGAAGCCATAAGGAGAAAGACAGTTATGTTAAACATAAAACACATGTATAAGGCAAAACAAAAATTTTAAAACACCATGAACAAAGTAAAAAACAAAAAACAGTTTCTAAATCCACATGTAAGGAGCTTAGAAGTCACTACTCTATTCTGACAAGTAAAAAGCTGAACAAATGGAAAAATCAACAACTCTTCCTGGATCCATACAGATGAGAGCAGAGGGCAAACCAATGTCCCCAAGACTGGAGAGGCAGAGAGGTGAATACAGGTATTCGTGGCTTCCAGAGCAGAGCATTATAAGTGGAAACCGCCCTGGGAACCAGCGCCAGGGTGGGAAAAATAGAATGGTAACTGACCAAGTGCTAGGAGCTTAGCACAGCAAGCCTGAGAATTAAAAACTCCAGGGGACCTGGTCAGAGGAGGACCCTCACACTTGTGTATGTTTTACCGAAGAGAACTGAAAGCTCCAAAACTGAAAAGCAAAGAGAACAAAGACTGGGGAAAAACAAAAACAAAAAACAAAATGGAGTATCTAAGGACTGTGGGACAACTATTATGCAAAAGGTGTAAATTATGTGTAATAGGAATAACAAAAGAAGAAAGAAAGAAAAAGAAAAGAAAAAGATACCTGAAGGAATAATGACCAAGAATTTCCTTCAATTATTGTCAGACATCAAACTACAGGTCCAAAATTTTAAAGAACATCGAGCATGATAAATGCCAAAAAACTACACATAAGCATATCAGTTTCTAACTACAGAAAATCCAAGATACAGCAAAAATTCTTAAAGAAGTTAAAAGGACAAAAACCACACCTTACCTATGGAGGAACAAAGATAAGAATTACATTTGACATCTCAGAAACCATGCAAGCAAGAAGAAAATGGAATGAAATATTCAAAATGTTAAGAGAAAAACCTGCATCAACCTAGAGTTTTGTACTCAGCAAAATTACCCATCAGAAGTGAAGGAGAAATCAAAATTTTTCCTTTTTTTTCTTTTTTCTATTGGGAGGGAGCCTCGCTCTGTCGCCCAGGCTGGAGTGCAGTGGTGCAATCACAGCTCACTGCAACCTCTGCCTCCTGGGTTCAAACAATTCTTCTGCCTTAGCCTCCCGAGTAGCTGGGATTACAGGTGCACACCACCATGCCTGGCTAATTTTTGTATTTTAGTAGAGATGAGGTTTCACCACATTGGTCAAGCTGGTCTCGAATTCCTGACCTCAAATGATCTTCCCGCCTCAGCCTCCCAAAGTCCTGGGATTACAGGTGAGCCACTGTGCCCGGCCAAGACTTTTCAAACAAATAAAAATGGAAGAAATTTGTTGTCAGTAGACATGCCTTGCAAGGAATGTTAACAGAAGTTCTTGGCCGGGCGCGGTGGCTCACGCCTGTAATCCCAGGAATCTGGGAGGCCGAGGCAGGCGGATCATGAGGTCAGGAGTACGAGACCAGCCTGGCCAATATGGTGAAACTCCATCTCTACTATAAATACAAAAGTTGGCTGGGCATGGTGGTGCACGCCTGTAGTCCCAGCTACTCGGGAGGCTGAGGGAGTAGATCGCTTGAACCTGGGAGGTGGAGGTTGCAGTGAGCCGAGATCGTGCCATTGCACTCCAGCCTGGGCGACAAAACAAACAAACAAACAAACAAAAAAATTCTTTAGGCCGGGTGTGGTAGCTCGCTCCTATAATCCCAGCACTTTGGGAGGCCGAGGCTGGCAGATCACCTGAGGTCAGGAGTTTGAGACCAGCCTGGCCAACATGGCAAAACCTCATCTCTACCAAAAATACAAAAATTAGCTGGGCATGGTGGTGCATGCCTGTAATCCCAGCTACACGGGAGGCTGAGGCAGGAGAATGGCTTGAACCCGGGAGGTGGAGGTTGCGGTGAGCCGAGATTGCAACACTGCACTCCAGCCTGGGCCACAGAGTAAGACTCCGTCTCAAATAAAAAATAAATTAAAAAGAAGTTATTTAGAGAGAAAGAAAATAATATGGGTCAAAAATTCAGATCTACGTAAAGAAAGGAGGAGCACTGAAGTAAAAATAAGTGATGGTAAAATAAAAACTTTCATTTTGCTTATTCTTAATTGGTCTAATAGCTAACAGTTTGTCCAAAATAATAATAGCAACAATGTATTCAATTATGTATGCTTA
Source organism: Pan paniscus (assembly GCF_029289425.2). Lineage (NCBI taxonomy): Eukaryota > Metazoa > Chordata > Mammalia > Primates > Hominidae > Pan > Pan paniscus. The sequence continues at coordinate 25,477,801 of NC_073266.2, read as the reverse complement.
TGTATATATCTTATTCGGGATTATTTCATTAGTACAGGGCACTCACATTACCTATCAAGAGGTAGAGTGTTATTTGAACTGGGCTTGGATTAGCTGTAAATGTATACTAGAAATTCTAGGGAAACCAGTAAAGAAACTCAATAAAAGAATCAATAATTAATAACCTTCCAAAACAGAAAGCACCAGGACCAGATAGGTTCACTGGTGAATTCTACCAAACATTCAGAAAGAAATTATGTCAACCCTCTACAATCTACCTCAGAATATACAAGCAGAAGGAATATTTCTAATTCATCCTATGAGGCCAGCATTACCCTAATACCAAAAGCAGAAAAAGATATTATGAGAATACGACAGACCAATATCTCTCATGGACATAGATGCAAAAATCTTCAGTAGAATACTAGCAAATTGAATCCAACTATGTACCAAGAAAATTATACACCACAACCAAGTGGCATTTATCCCAGGTATGCAAGAAATAAAACTTAGTTCGCAGATGACATGATCATCTAAGTAGAAAATACAAAAGAATGAACAAAATCCCTCTGGAACTAATAAGCAATTATAGCAAGGTTGCAGGATACAAGCTTAATATACAAAAGTCAATCATTTTAATACATATCAGCAATGAACAAGTAGAATTTGAAATTAAAAATATAATACCACTTACATGAGCACCCCCCAAAATAAAATACTTAGGTGTCAATCTAACAAAATACACACAAGATCTGTATAAGGAAAAATACAAAACACTGATGAACAAAATGAAAGAACTAAAGACACGGAGAGACACTCCACATTCATGGACAGGAAGACTCATTGTCAAGATGTCAGTTCTTCCCAGCTTGATCTACAGATTCAATGCAATCCAAATTTCAGCAAATTATTTTGCAGATATTAACAAACTAGTTCTAAAGTTTATATAAAAAGGCAAAGGACCCAGAATAGCCCACATAATATTACTCTTAACTGGTGGATCACAGTGACATTTTGGGTCTCCTAGAATCACTATCCGTTCAGAGCCAGTGTCCAGCTATCCCTAAGAGGTCTGATTACTCCTTTTTCCCCAATATGCAGTTACACTGGTAAAAAGCCCTAAGTCCTTTGGGGAAGGATTAACAAAATATAAATTTTTGGTAGCATACCAGGATCCTCCCTTAAGGGAATTCAGCCTCCCTACATTCAATGGATTCTGGGTCTGGAAATGGCTCAAGTATGGGAATTGACTGAGGGTCATGACTCTCTGTTTTTATTAATCAAGTTTGAGTTTTGTTTACCTAACCTATAACTTTCCTGCTTATACAAATCAATTAAGAATTTACTACGTTTCCCATTTCACTTCCAGAAATGCCATGATCAAATAACCAAAGCCATTGGTCTTTGTGAGTTGGACTATTATGACTGCTGCTTTAACTCTGCTGTTCATTTTGGTAATCATGTCTGCCTTGCCTTTGGTGACTGAGTGCCACCATTTGGCTCCTGCCACCCTGGGATCCAATTATTTCCATTGCATTAGGTTTCCCAATTCAGTGACCAGAGTTCCCACTGTAAGGTCTGGCATACGTAGACGTAGAAGAGTGATCGGGGTACTTCAAGGATGCTGGGGTTCCCCTTACTAATTTATTTTTCACAGTCATGGTGAAAGTGTTTTCTGGACCTTCCCAGGGTGGGAACATAGGTTTTAAATGACAAATCCACTCTTACATGCCAATCATTTTTCTCATCTTACTACAAAGTTACCTTTGCAACCTAATTTTAGTATCACTCATGTATGCTGCTGTCCAGCTATACTGATTTCTTACTCTTTCCTTTATATGCTCTACACTTTTCTCATCTCTATGCCACTGTTCAGTATCATTCCTATTTTCTGCATGGCCTTTCTCCTGCATTTTGTATGTCCAACTCTACTCATCTGTCCATCCTCTTGCTCTAAGGATCTCCTCTATGATGCCTTGGTATCCCTGATTCTACCATTGCATCACAATCTCTATGAATTAATGAAAACAACTATTTTTTTCTTCAGAATCTTCATGATGTTAATTTGCATGTTTATGTGGTATATTTCACTTGTTACCTTGGATTATGGCTAATTATATACCTATCTTAATTCTCCAACAAGACTAAGCTCCTTGAAGGCAAAATCCTTCTGTAATTCATCTTTATATCTTCACATTATTTTATAAACAGTAAGGACTCAAAAGTTAATGAGTGAATGAGCCAAGATATAAATTATTTCCTCTCAGACATATATGGTTTAAAGTTAGATATGGAACTTATGAACACAGAAAGTTACTCCACCTTTGTCATTCCAACAGATCACTGTAGTGGTGATCCAGCGTGATCCAGCCTGAACAGCTCTGAAACATCCTGGAGGAACTGCTAGCCCAAGGATAAACTACATCTGGTCTGGTTAAACGTCCCAAATCTACTCACCTTTCCTAATTTAAACCTGAGCCAGAAAGTAATTCTAAAATTAACCCATACTCTTAGAAATACAGGCATAACATGGCCGGGTGCAGTGGCTCATGCCTGCAATCCCAGCACTTCGGGAGGCCAAGGTGGGTGGATTACAAAGTCAGGAGATCGAGACCATCCTGGCTAACACGGTGAAACCCTGTCTCTACTAAAAATATACAAAAAAATTAGCCGGGCATGGTGGCAGGTGCCTGTATTCCCAGCTACTCGGGAGGCTGAGGCAGGAGAATGGCGTGAACCTGGGAGGGAGCTTGCGGTGAGCTAAGATCACACCAATGCACTCCTGCCTGGGCGACAGAGTGAGACTCCGTCTCAAAAAAAAAAAAAAAAAAAAAAAAGAAGCACAGGCATAACAAGGCTTGGCATTATTACACTGGCATGTGCACCAGCTGGCTCATCACTTTCACTGGATTGAGGGAATGTCTAATATTTTGCCAGAAAAGCATATACCTAGTTCTTCGGACACCGTCTTGAACTGGAGACAAGGGGGGCTACCAGAAAAATGACTGAAACATAAGAGTACCTGGACAGGTGACTTTGCATAGATATATACTTATTTATGCTAATTTTAGGAGGTTATTGGCCAAAACGTGGAAATGTTTAAAAACAAAAACAAACAAAAAAAAAAAAGCAAGAGAAAAGACAGCATCAGATCTAAAATATTCATCTGAGTTACTAGTCTCGAGGCAGGTGGAAAACCGTTGCTCATATCCTATCACAGTAGCACCAGCCCCCTCGCCCCCTTGGACATTTCCAGGGCCTCTGACATTCGTTAAAATGAACATGAATTACAGTGTAAAGTTTTAGAGCTAAATGGAACAAATGGTTTTAAAGCCCAACCAATTGAAATGGGGTAGAAGAAAAGAGGGCACTAAATAAAACCACATATTCTAAAATTTAAGGCTACTACAATGTCATATCTACTTGTTTATCCTGTGTGGGGTCAACAGACACATAGATGGAACTGCTTGTTCTCTAGCTGCCAGGTCCAGCCACTGAGGGCAGCCTCACTATTGAATAGCAGCACACACACTAACACCAATGCTTCGTGCAGAGCACCCACCACGTATCCCATAACCAAGTCTTCCCATCACCACGTTATTCCCCTTCATCCAGCCCCTCTTTGTGCTGACTTTGACTTCCTAAAAGTATTGGAGTCCATATTTGTCTCCTTTGCTGGCATGATCAAGTATGATTCTTCTTGGTATTTGCTAGAATGCAGCGCCTTGCTCTCCATGCAGTATGTGCTTTAAAATTTTTGTTTAACATGTGTAAATAGCAATAGATAGCGTAAGTCTTAAATGTCAAATCTGCTGAAATGGAGATGACCTATATCAAATATCAAGGTTGTGGAGCACGGCGCCTACCCTTTCAGTTGTTATCTAACAAACAGTAGCTGCTATTGCCTTTGTCGTCATGCTTCATTACCAAAATCCCCTCTTTTCCAGCTTAAAAATTCAAAAACCACTTTGATTAATGTAATAAAATACACTTCTACTGGTGGAATTTCAGATAGAATGGCATTTTGATGGAGAAGCTATTTGGAGTGGAGGAAGACTTATCCAGTGCTAGCTGTCTTACTATGCTAGTTATTTTTGATGCCTAGAAATAGCCCTGGTACTTCTACTGATACTAATGCTACTAAAATGACTCTGTTTGTGTATATACATTTGGGTGTGTGTTCATGACAGTGTTTTTGGTTTTTTGTTTGTTTGTTTTATTATACTTTAAGTTTTAGGGTACATGTGCACATTGTGCAGGTTAGTTACATATGTATACATGTGCCATGCTGGTGCACTGCACCCACTAACTCGTCATCTAGCATTAGGTATATCTCCCAATGCTACCCCTCCCCCCTCCCCTCACCCCACCACAGTCCCCAGAGTGTGATATTCCCCTTCCTGTGTCCATGTGATCTCATTGTTCATGTGCTTTCTGGGATCATCTTTCAAAGCATAAATATGCCTGAGAGCAGTAACATCTTCAAACACTAACATCTTAGCAGGAATTATGGATTATGCTATGAAGTCAATCTTTTCCAGGCTCAGAGCCAGGCTGGGGGCGCGGGGGTCGGGGGCAGAGGCTCAGCTGGTATCAGTAGGTAGGAAGAGGCACCATCTCTCTGACAGCTTCTCTGGGTTGTGATTGTATCACATATCTGAACAGAGTGTTTAGGAGAGTGAAATGGTTATGCCTAAGAACTGCTAATACATATCAGATCCCCAATATATATTTGCTTTCCTGTGAATTGCATATTTTATAATCTAAGCATGAAGTAGAAAGATTCTAGTTCAATAAAGCTTTGATTACTTTTAAGCTAGTAAAAAAAAAAAAAAAAAATTCAAAAACCAAAACCAGAAAAGTTTCTTCAAGTCCCCTTGTCAATCAAATAAATGGGATTTCCTTATATCTGTATAGCACTTCATTAGAAGTATGTTCTCCTTTATACATTACGATGATCCTGGGAAGTAGACATTAATTATTCTCATTTTAAACATGAGAGAACTGAGGCAGCTAATATATAACAAAGCCAGGCTGGAGTCCTCCTCACTTATGGAATTCCATATCCATAATTCTACTCTCCCACAGAGCCGCACACCTGGACATCTCCTACTCTGCCATGCTTGGGCTAAAATGTGGCATCAAGAATTAAATCCTATTCCATGTGTTGTATAATCATCAGAGAACACACCAAATGAGGACTTCCCTTGTTCCACACCACATAAATACAACCAGTTCAGTATTCAGATTTCTGGTAAGCTCATTAAATTATCAACCCTTTGGGTTTACAGTCAACCAGAATGGCCAAGTCACACACATCATAATAGTTAAGCATATTTCTCCTTTAGTGTGTGTTTCTTTTTTTTAGCTTGTGAAAGATGTTTTTCAGACCTGGTAAAAGGTTACATATTTATCTCAAACCTATTTTATCCTATTTATTTATTAATTTTATTTTTTTGAGATGGAGCCTTACTCTGTCACCCAGGCTGAAATGCAGTTGCACAATCTCTGCTCACTGCAACCTCCGCTTCCTGGGTTCAAGCAATTCTCCTGCCTTAGCCTCCCGAGTAGCTGGGATTACAGGTGCCAGCCACTACGCTCGGCTAATTTTTGTATTTTTAGTAGAGATGAGGTTTCACTATGTTGGCTAGGCTGGTCTCAAACTCTTGACCTCAAGTGATCCGCCCACCTAAGCCTCCCAAAGTGCTGGGATTACAGGCATGAGCCACCACACCTGGCCCCTATTTATTTTGAACAATTATTTTAGCTTGGTAGAATCATGTAAAATCTACAGTCTGCCATCTAACACATTATCATGCCCAGACCAAAACTGGCCAATCTGGGTATGCATTCTGCATCTTTAGAAAATTTATTTAAAGGTAAGTCCCAACTAAGAAGCCCTTCAGAATACCAGGGACATTTTCCCCATGCTGACACTGATTGCAACCTAACTTCATAAAATGATCTCACATTTTTCCACTGTGTTCACAAAAACACTATAAAGCTTTAATAAAATACTTTGTCACAATCTCTAAATACTATTGTAATCCCACATCTAATAAACTCTATCCCTTCAAATGCATAATTTTCTATTAATCTAGCTAATGTCCACTGTGCATAGTTCCCTTCACTAATTCAGTCAACAGACATTTCCCAAGAGCAAAGTGTATGTGGCAATGGAGATACAGCAATGAAGGAAACACAGGAGGTTTATGGCCTTCACAGAGCTTTTGACTTGGGGAAAACAGATAATAAACTGACTCATATAACCATGTTAAACATTACAATAATGAGAAGGTGTCATGGGAGCATATAACAGGGAACTACAACCTAGTCTGGGGTCACGGAAGCCCCTCACTAAGAGAGTAAAGTTTAAACAGACACCTGAAAGATCAGTAGGAGTTATACAGGAGCAGATGGGGTTACAGTAGAGTTCCAGAAACAGGAAATACTGAGTATGAGGGACCAGAGGTCAAGAAGAACATGGAATGACTGAGAAAAATCCTAATGACTAGAGGAAGAGCGAGGATGAAGCTAGACCAGCAGTGGGGGCTTGGGGGGGTCAATTACACAATCACACAGGGTCTCATACAGGCTATATAAAGGATATGGGTCTTTATCAAATAAAATTAATACAGGCCACTGATGTGTTTTGTGGACCAAGATGATCTCATCTCATTTTTTTTTTTAAGAGACAGGGTCTCACTATGTTGCCCCAACTGTCCCAAACACCTGGCCTTAACTGATCCTCTTGCCTCAGCCTCACACAGTGCTAGGATTACAGACATGAACCACCACACCCAGCCTGTCTCTACACAGAATTAAAAAATTACCCAGGCATGGTGGCATGCACCTGTGGTCCCAGCTATTTGGGAGGCTGAGGCAAGAGGATCGCTTGAGCCCAGAAAAAAACTGCAGTGAGCCATGTTGGCACCACTGCACTCCAGCCAGGGTAACAGAATGAGACCCTGTCTCAAAAATAAAACAAAAAAAATTGTTAAAAAAATTTTTAAATAGAAGATACACTGTGGTACTGGCAAAAGAAATGATAAAATAGATCAATGGGACAGAGTACACAGCCGAGAAATGTACTCACAGAAATAGAGTCAACTGATATTTCACAAAGGAGCAAAAGCAATACAAAATGAAGCCAGGATTGTCTTTTCATCAAATGGTTCTGGAACAACTGTATATGAACAAGTAAAAATATGAATCTAGACATGGACCTTAAACCTTTCACAAAAATTAACTCAAAAGGGATGATAGACCTAAATGTAAAATCCGAAACTATAAAACTCCTAGAAGATAGGCAGCATTGGGTTTGCAATGATGTTTTAGATATGACACCAAAACACAACCCATGAAAGAAGAATTGACTAAGCTGGACTTTATTAAAGACATTTTTCAGAGAATAAAATGATCAAGCCACAGACTGGAAGAAAATATCTGCAGAACACGTATCTGATAAAGAACTGGTATCCAAAATATAGAACGAATTCTTAAAATCCAGTGAGAAAACAACCCAATTATATAATAGGCAAATAATGTGAATGTACACCAAACCAAAGAAGATATACAGATGGAAAATAAGCATATGAAAACATTCTCTACGTCATATGCCATTAAGGAACTGCAAATTACAACAATGAGATACTACTACACCCCTCCGAGAGTAACTAAAATATAAAATACTCGTAACACCAAATGCTAGCAAGGATGTGGAGCAATAGGAACTCTCAGGAATGCAAAATGGTACAACCACTTTGGGGGACAATTTAGCAGTTTCTTACAAAACTAAACACACTATTACCAAATGATCTGGCAAATATGCTTCTTGGTATTTACCCAAATAAGTTTAAACTATGTCCATACAAAAACCTGCACATGAATGTTTATAGTCAAACTTAGAAGCAACCAAGATGTCCCTCAATAGGTGAATGGGTAAACAAACTGTGGTAAATCCAGATAATGGAATAATATTCAAAGATAAAAAAGAAATGAGCTATCTATATAACAGTAATGATGGACATGTGTCATCATATATCTGTCAAAACCCACAGAATATAAAACATAAAAAGTGAACCCTTATGTACTATTGACTTTTAATTTTTCTTTTTTTTTTCCTTTGAGATGGAGTCTTGCTCTGTTGCCCAGGCTGGAGTGCAGTGGTGCAATCTCGGCTCACTGCAAGCTCCGCCTCCCGGGTTCACACCATTCTCCTGCCTCAGCCTCCCGAGTAGCTGGGACTACAGGTGCCCGCCACCACGGCTGGCTAATTTTTTGTATTTTTAGTAGAGACGGGGTTTCACCGTGTTAGCCAGGATGGTCTCCATCTCCTGACCTCATGATCCACCCACCTCATTCTCCCAAAGTGCTAAGATTACAGGCATGAGCCACCGCTCCTGGCCGACTTTTAATTTTTAATGTATCAATATTGGTTCATGTAGTAAATGTACTACATGAACGACATTGGTTCAATGTAGTAAACGTACTGCATTAATGCAAGATACTAATAACAGGAGAAAGTGACTTAAGATTATGTGAGAATTCTCTATACTTTCTGAACAATTTTTTCTGTAAACCTAAAACTGCTCTAAAAAAAGTATTAATTTTTAAAAAAAATATATAGATAATGTGGCTTAAAAAATACAGTGTTAGAGAATGGATTAGAAATGGGCCAGAGCAGATGCAGGAAGATCAAATAGGAGGCTACTGCAGTAGAGTCAAATCTAGGGCTGATGGTTTCTTGGGATGCATAGTAATAGGTAGATAGAGAAAGTCTTTAGGAGGTAGAATGGACAGGACTTCACAATGCATTAAATGTAGGGAGAAAAAAAATGATTCCTGGGTTTCTAGCTTGAGCTAGTAGGGATAGTGGTAGAATTTACTGATATGGAAAACTGGAGGAAAAAGAGTTTGGAAGAGAAAGATGGCAAGTTAAATACCTGTGGGAAATATAATCACAGACACTAAATAGGCAGCTGTGTGGGTGGCAAAGGAGAGCCATGGGCTAGGAACATACAGTGGGATTCCCTGGCATGTCATTGGTTACTGAAGTCAGAGTGTATGAGACAGCCTAAGGAGAGAATGCACACAGGAGAAGAAGAACTAAACATTCAGTGGCTGGCCAGAGGATGAGAAACCAAGAGATTGGACTGTAAAGGAGCAACAGTGTTGGGAAAGGGAGAAAAGGATGAAATCCAAAAACTGTGGTATCACAAAAACCAAAGAAAGAAAATATTTCAAGAAGGAAGGCATCGTCATATGTACTGAATGTGGATAAGAAGTAAGAGGAACTCTAGCACACGTCCACTGGATTCAGTAAGGTGGAGGTCATTGGAGACTTTGGCAAGGGCAATCTGGGTGAGTAAACAGAAATGTGTACACAGCAGTCTCAGAAAATTCAATGAAGGAAAGGGGAAATACATGTTAGTAGCTGGAGATGAGACAGGGCAGAGGTAGGTGTTTTCAGTCTGTCTTTTAAGACCAGAGTTTTAAGCATGTTTTGAATGGTGATGAGAAGAAAGTAGAGAGGAAAAAGTTGAAGATGATGGAAAGACAGGGATCAAAGTTACTGACGGTGATACAGCAATTATTCATGACTTTAGTTTGACAAACTAGATCCTCAAAAATGGCTAGTTATGACTCAGTGAACACAAAGAGTAAAAAAAAGATTAAAAAATTAAAATAAAAAAGCTGGTCGTTTCTCAAAAAAGAAAAATCTTCCCCTGAATATTTATTTATTTGTTTAGACACAGGATCTCAGTCTGTTGCCCAGGGTGGGGTGCAGTAGCATGATCATAGCTCACTATAACATCAAATCCCTGCCTCAACCTCCTGAATAGCTGGGACTACAGATGCACACTACCAGGCCCAGCTAATTTTTGTATTTTTTTGTAGTGATGGGGTCTTGCTATGTTACCCAGGCTGGTCTCAAGGGATTCTCCCAAAGTGCTGGGATTACAGGCATGAACTACTGAGCCTGGCCTTTCCCTAAAATTTAGATATGCTTTTGTTGTTTTTATTAAGTGGTAAATAAGCATATGTATTTGCATCTGCATAAGAGTTACTCCTACTTACAAAAACTTGCAATATCCTAACACTGAAAACTATACATTGCTGAAAGTAAAGGTCTAAGTAAATGGATAAATATACCAAATTTATGGATTGAAAGACTAATATTGTTACAACGTCAGCTCTTTCCAAACTGATTTAAAGTCAACGCAATCTTAAAATCCTAGTTAAGATTTTTAGAGAAATTGACAAACTGATTTTAAAATGTATATGGAGGCCAGACGCGGTGGCTCACGCCTGTAATCCCAGCACTTCGGGAGGCCCAGGCGGGCAGATCACCTGAGGTCAGGAGTTCGAGACCAGCCTGACCAACATGGCGAAACCCCGTCTCTACTAAAAATACAAAATTAGCTGGGCATGGTGGCGCATGTCTGTAATCCCAGCTACTCGGGAGGCTGAGGCAAGAGAATCGCTTGAACCCAGGAGGCAGAGGTTGCAGTGAGCCGAGATCACCTCACTGCATTCCAGCCTGGGCGACATAGTGAGACTCGTCTCAAAAAAAAGAAAAAAAGTATATGGAAATGCAAATTATCTAGAATAGCCAGAACAATTTTGGAAAGGAATAACAAAGTTGGATGACTTACACTACCTAATTTTAAGACTTATAATCACCGGGCATGGTGGCTCACCTCTGTAATCCTGACACTTTGGGAGGCTGAGACGGGTGAAACTCAAGACCAGCCTGGCCGACATAGCGAAATCTCGTCTCTAACTAAAATACGAAAATTAGCCAGGTGTGGTGGCGGGTGCCTGTAATCCCAGCACTTTGGGAGGCTGAGGCAGGAGAATCACTTGAACCCAGAAGGCAGAGGTTGCGGTGAGCCGAGATCGTGCCACTGCACTCCAGCCTGGGCATCAGAAGGAGACTCCATCTCAAAAAAAAAAAAAAAAAAAAAAAAAAGACGGGGCACAGTGGCTCACGCCTGTAATCCCAGCACTTTGGGAGGCCAAGGCGGGCAGATCACGAGGTCAGGAGATCGAGACCATCCTGGCTAACACGGTGAAACCCCGTCTCTACTAAAAATACAAAAAATTAGCCAGGCGTGGTGGCATGTGCCTGTAGTTCCAGCTACTTGGGAGGTTGAGGCAGAAGAATTGCTCGAACCCGGGAGGTGAAGGTTGCAGTGAGCCGAGATTGCGCCACTGCACTGAAGCCTGGGCGACAGAGTGAGGCTCTGTTTCAAAAAAAAAAAAAAAAAAAAAAAAAGGCTTACAATAACAGTCATCAACACTGTTTAATAGTGGCCTGGCCTAAGGGTCAACAGGTAAACTGGGAATCCATAGTCCCACACTTACATGATAAATGGATTTTTAATGAAAGTGCCAAGGTAGTTCAATGGGGAAAGGATATCATTTGAACAAGTGGTGCTGAAACAACTGGGTATCTATCTGAAAAAAGAATAGCCCAGACCCCTGCCTCATACCATATACAAAAATTATTATTATTTTTATTTTTATTTTTTGAGACGGAGTCTAGCTCTGTCACCCAGGCTAGAGTGCAATGGTGCAATCTCGGCTCACTGCAAGCTCCGCCTCCCAGGGTTACACCATTCTCCTGCCTCAGCCTCCCCAGTAGCTGGGACTACAGGCACCCGCCACCACGCCCAGCTAATTTTTTTGTATTTTAGTAGAGACGGGGTTTCACCATGTTAGCCAGAATAGTCTTGATCTCTTGACCTTGTGATCCGCCCACCTCGGCCTCCCGAAGTGCTGTGATTACAGGCGTGAGCCACCGTGCCTGGCCACTACAAAAATTATTTTTAAATGTATCATATATCAAAATATAAAAGCTAAATCTAGGAAAATTCTAGAAAAAAAGGAGAAAATCTGCATGACACTAGTAGTGTTTGCAGATTTTTAAATGTTTTCTACATAGTCATTGTCATTTACGTAGACAAATATTTCTTACACAAGATACATAAAAACATTAATCATAAAATAAAAAGTTGACAAATCAGAGTTGATCAAAATCAAAACTTTTATCACTTCTCGGCCTTTTGGCTAAGATCATGTGTAAAATTAAAACTTTGCTCTTCAAAAGACAACAATAACAATAAAAAGACAAGTCCCATGCTGGGCAAAAATATCTATTTTACATATATGTGTATTTATCTCATCAAGAACTTGAGTCTAGAATGTATTTTTTAAAAAACAGAACTCAGTAAGATAAACAATCCAATAAAAAGTGGGCAAAAGATATAAACATATACCTTACAAAAGAAGATATACAAATGGCTTATAAGCATGTGAATAAATGCTATACTTCACTAGTCATCAGGGAAAAGCACATTACAATGAGATACCATTTTACATCCTCTAGAATGACTAAAATTAAAAATACTAACAATAATAAGTATTGGTGAAGATGTGGAAAACTAGAACATGTACATTGCTGGTGTGAATACAAAACAATGCAACCATATTGTAAAATTGTTTAGGAGTTTCTTACAAAAGTCAAACATAAATTTATCATATGACCCACCAATTACATTCCTATTTACCCAAGAAAAATCAAAAGCATATATCCATAAAAAGACTCATACCTAAATGCTCATAGCAGCTTTATTTGCAATCACCCAAAACTGTAAATAACCCAACTGTTCATCAACAGATGAATGGATAAACAAATTGCAATATATTGACACAATGGAATAATAGCCAGTAATACAAAGGGACACACTACTAGTGCACACTCAACACAGATGAATCTCAAAAACACTGCTGAGCAAAAAAGTTCAGCACAAAAAACACATTCTGTATAGTTCAATTTATATGAAGTTGGAGCTGGGGGACTGACTGCACAGGAAACTTTCTGTGGTGATGAAATGATTGGAGCAGTGATTACACACTCATCAAACTGTACATTTAAATTATCAGCATTTTATTATATTTAAATTATACTCCAAGGTTGATTTTTTTTTTTTTTTTTTTTTTTGAGACGGAGTCTCGCTCTGTCGCCCAGGCTGGAGTGCAGTGGCGTGATCTCGGCTCACTGCAAGCTCCGCCTCCCGGGTTCACGCCATTCTCCTGCCTCAGCCTCCCGAGTAGCTGGGACTACAGGCGCCCGCTACCACGCCCGGCTAATTTTTTTGTATTTTTTTTAGTAGAGACGGGGTTTCACCGTGTTAGCCAGGATGGTCTCGATCTCCTGACCTCGTGATCCGCCCGCCTCGGCCTCCCAAAGTGCTGGGATTACAGGCGTGAGCCACCGCGCCCGGCCCAAGGTTGATTTTTTTAAAAAACTGAACAAGTATTTCCACTGTGAACAGACTACCAGACTAGTAATCGTGAGAGGAGACTCTACCCACTATCCGATGTGTAGCCCTGGGTCAATCTCTTACTCTTTAGTCACCTAGTCTGTGGTATTCCATTATAGCAGCCCGAACTGACTAAGACAGTGAGAAAATACAGAATTCAAATACTAAAAGAAACACACAGGCTATAAATATGTGGAGTTCTGCTTATGCAAATGTCACAGTTGAAGAACCACAGAAGTTTTGACTTTTTTTCTATAAGTAAGCCTCACAGTAAATTGTACAACAGAAGTAAAGAAAATTTGCAGCAATAATCAGCTGCCTCGGAAAAACCTCAAAAGTCATCATAGGAACTTGATCGGCTTGCTTTGCAGAAACATTCAATTTTGGAAATGGGTCTTTTTGAATTTTTTTTTTAAAAAAGTTAGGCCTTAAAGGCTTTTAAGAGAAGGGGAGGAAAAAAAACCCAAAAACCATCAAAGACAATCAAATCTGAACCAAGCTATGAATAAGACAGGAATTTTCCACTGAGAGGAAAAAGTTTACACACACACACACACACACACACACACACACACACAAATACTGACTAGTAATGAAGCCTATTTTAAAACGTGTGGGGCTGTGCACACAATGGAATATTACTCAGCCTTTAAAAGGAATGAAATTTGTTACATGTTACAACATGGATGATCCCTAAAAACATTATGCTAAGTGTAAGAAGCTAGACACTAAAAGGCAATTATTATATGATTCCACTTACATGAACTATCCAGAACAGGGAAATTCAGAGAAGCAGAAAGTAGATTTAAGGTTAGCAGCAAGAGAGCAGGAAAGGGGACTGGGAGTTCCCACTGAATAAATACAGAGTTTCAATTTGGAATGATGAGAAAGTTTGGGAAACAGATAGTGGCAATGGTTATATAGCAAATGCCACTGAACTATACAATCAAGATTGTAAAAATGGTGAATGTTTTATGTATTTTATCACAAACATATAGAGGCTGCTACAATTTCTTGGGGAGCATTACCATGCAGCAACATTCACAAAGGTATGATTCCCCTTACTTGCCAGGGGTTACAAAAATTTCCAAAACAAAATAAAGGTCTCAGGAATCAAGTTATCTCTCTACTCTTGCATCAGGACTAGAACTGCTTTGGAAATACCACTGTACCTCACTCTATCACTGTACCTCACTCTACCACTTCACTCTGTTTCGAGCCCTGAGCACAGGCCAGTTTGCTTGAATCATCAAGCCTTTAAACCACCTGTAACCAGCATTTGACACAGTTAACCTCATCTTATTTTCAAATACTTTCTTCTCTTGATTCTACATTCTTCTAATTTTCTTCCTGTCTAGCTTGATGGCCTTGACAAGAGATGCTTTCATAGAGTGGGTCTTGGTGAAAACATGATAAGAGGAAGTGGAAACAGGATAGAAACAGCTCCTTCTGGTTATTTCTGAAGTACCGTCCTTGAGAAGGTATTTGGTAAAGATGCAGGCAGGTAGACTGGACAGTGGGACAATGTGAAAGTTCTCTTCAGGTTGCTTCTATTTTCTTGAGTGAAAAAAACATAAATGAGATTGAGAAAGGAGAAGAGGGTGTTGCAGGGTTGGAGAGGAAAGGTTTGAAATAGTATCCCAACCATCTAATGTGTTCTCTCTCTCTCTCTCTTTTTTTTTGGGAGATGGAGTCTCGCTCTGTCACCCAGGCTGGAGTGCAGTGGTGCGATCTTGACTCACTGCAATCTCTGCCTCCCAGGTTCAAGCGATTCTCCTGCCTCAGCCTCCCAAGTAGCTGGGGTTACAGGTGTGCACCACCATGCCCGGCTAATTTTTGCATTTTTAGTAGAGACGGGGTTTCGCCATGTTGGCCAGGCTGGTCTTAAACTCCTGACCTCAGGTGATCCACCTGCCTTGGCCTCCCAAAGTGCTGGGATTACAGGTGCGAGCCACTGTGCCCAGCCAAGTAATGTATTCTCTTTTAAAATGTCAATTTTATCATGTCCCTCTCTTGCTAAAACACTTCACTGCTTTTTAAAAAATGAACTACACTACAGCAAAGAATTTCTTCATAACTCTCAGTCACATGCAGAAACACTGTCTTCAAGGCCCAGGCATGGTGGCTCACGCCTGTAATTCCAACACTTGGGAGGCGGGCGGATTGCTTGGGTTTAGGAGTTCGACAAACGCTTTCTTCAGTTGGAGAGAAAGCAGTAGAGCTAGTTATTCCTGGTGTGGTGCGGATGACCCCAGCCTGTCCCTCAATACTGGAGATATTTTCTGAGGGAAAAAAACTTCTCTTTTCTTATTGCCACATGATTCCACTTATCCCCATGGGTGGAGAGTATGTATTATTAGGTCTGCCTTTTCCTAGCACACTGTCTTGCACATGATAGGTACTCTATTTAATACCCACTGAACTACTAAAGTAAGCAAACACTTTACTGAGTTTCTAGGCCAAGTAATGATAAAAAAAGGACTTGAGAATTCCACAGGTGAGACCGGCAATCCCCAAGAAAGGGGAACAAACACACCCCACGTCATCAAAAGAGTGCAAAGCAATCATGGCATTTAAGTCAATAATCCTGTGTTAGTCATTTCCATAGAAAGTTCTCAAACTGCTTATTCAAAATATTATTACTATAGGACTTTGAACTAAAGTGACTTTCATCTAAGTTGCTTACAACACTTGATTAGTAACCATTAATTAAGGTTTCACGCTATACAATGTATAATTTCCATTTTGAAAACAGTAAAACCAAGGCACTAAAAGGTTAAAAAAAATAACCAAGATTAAAAGATGAAAATTTAAAAAGTAAAAAAGCCACACTATTTTTACTCTATCCTGAGTAAATCTGAAAAATACCATTCCTGCTAACATTTTTCCTTAACTATACCTACTGGGTCAAAATTCATTATGACAGGCCAGGCACGGTGGCTCATGCCCGTAATCCCGGCATTCTGGGAGGTCAAGGCGGGCGGATGACCTGAGGTCAGGAATTTGAGACCAGCCTGGCCAACGTGGCAAAACCCTGTCTCTACTAAAAATACAAAAATTAGCCGGGCATGGTGGCACACACCTGTAATCCCAGCTACTTGAGAGGCTGAGGCATGAGAATCGCTAGAACCCAGGAGGCAGAGGTTGCAGTGAGCCAAGATCACACCACTGCACTCCAGCCTGGGCAACAGAATGAGACTGTTTAAAAAAAAAATCATTATGAGAGACTGTTGTTCTAAAATGCTTAGTTTCAGAACACAGACAACAAGAAACTTGATGAACTACTTTTTCAATCATAGGTTTCATTAACAACTGTCTGCAACCCTAAAAGGTTCACATTCCCATAAAGTTTGCTCCTTAAAGGCAAATGAATTTCCTAACTCCACAGATGACTTACCTCAAACAAAACATCATTGGTACAACATAGCAGACCAAAATCAAAATTGAGTCCTTTGTATGCCAGTCAGTTTCATAAACTATAAACCATGGTAAATTTCAACTAAGAGAATCAGTATCTTAGAAAACAGGAAAAGCCCAAGGTCTGTAGCTCAACCACACATTCTATGCTTCAATCCCCTTTGGTTATTTCCAATTATTTATATGGTTAATGAAAAGGCAGAGAGGCATGCTCAGAAAACCGTCTCTTGTAGAGCAGATGAAAAAAAGTAGAAATAATTATTTGAGAAAAGGAAAAATTTAATATTGCTGCTCTGATGTCACCCAAATGGCAATGACCAGCTATCTCCAACTTTAAAAAATACGTAAAAATAAAGCTAAACTGTGGTATGTTTCCCTACTTTAGGGGAACCATGGCCCTATATTAAGTAGATAAATAGATTACTGTATAATTATACAGTTAATAATTGCTCCACAATTATTAACTAAAGCAAGAGTCGCAAGTGTGTCTCAAGGTAGAAAAATCCATAAAACATGAGGTCAAATTATTCCAAATCTCTCTGATAATCAGAGTATCTGGGGGAATTTTTTGTTAGTTTCTTAACACATGTATATCCAGGCTCCATATCAGACCTACCAAATCAAAATCTCCAGAGCATGGGAGCCAGGTTATCAGTATTTTTTATAGCTTTCTAGATGATTCCAATGATCAGTTAATCATTCATCCATCCCTTCATTCATTCAATAAATGTTCATTGAACACTTACCACCCAAATGTTCACTGAGTACCTACAAGTACTATGCCTGATGCTGGGGGTGTACTGGTGAAGGAAATAGACAGTCTGGACTCTACCATCATGGAACTTAGTACAAAGATCAGACATATACAGTGAACCGCCCAGTGGGGACTGTGGCAAACTGAAGAGTGCAACTCCTAAAGGTGGATATCTGCTTTACTAATTCAATTCAATATTTCCATGAAGGAATGCATGCTTGATACTGACATATGTGATTTTTAAAGAAGGCAAGGGAAAAAGGGGGCAAAAATATTGGATGAAACATGACAGATGGCACAAAGAAAGATGACAGAAATTAGTTCAAAGATATCAGAAATCATAATAAGTGTAAACAGGGGCCAGGCTCAGGTGACTCACACCTGTAATCCCACCACTTTTGAGAGGCAGATGCAGGAGGATTGCTTAAGCCCAGGAGTTCGAGACCAGCATGGGCAACAGCGGATGATCTCTTTATATTTAAAGAAGAAAAAGGCCGGGTATGGTGGCGCAAGCCTGTAATCCCAGCACTTTGGGAGGCCAAGGCAGGCGGATCATGAGGTCAAGACATTGAGACCATCCTGGCCAACATGGTGAAACCCCATCTCTACTAAAAATACAAAAATTAGCTGGGCATGGTGGCACATGCCTGTAGTCCCAGCTACTCGGGAGGCTGACACAGGAGAATCGCTTGAACCTGGGAGGTGAAGGTTGCAGTGAGCCAAGATCGTGCCACTGCACTCCAGCCTGGTGACAGAGTGAGACTCCGTCTCCAAAAAAAAAGAAGAAGAAGAAAAAATTAAAAATAAAAAAAGGCCAGGCCAGGTAGCTCATGCTTGTAATCCTAGCACTTTTGGGAGGCTGAGGTGAGCGGACTGCTTGAGCCCAGGAGTTCAAGATCAGCCTGAGCAAAATGGCAAAATCCCATCTCTACAAAATACAAAAAAAAAGTGCTGGGCGTGGTGGCACACACCTGTAGTCTCTGCTACTTGAAAAGCTGAGATGGGAGGATCACATGAGCCTAGAAGGGTTGGAAGCTGCAGTAAGTCATGATCATGCCACTGCACTCCAGCTTAGGTGACAGAGAGAGACCTTGTCTCAAAAAAACAAAAACAAACAAACAAAAAAAACAAAAACAGAAAATAAACCAGTAAAACATGCTTATTAAAAGACAGACTCTCAAATGAGATATAAAAGAGATAATAACATACTGTTCATTAAAAATACGCTTAAAGCAAGACACAGAAAGGTTAATATAAAAGGACAGAAATATATAATACATGCCAGGAAAAAACAAATCAGAAGAAATATCAAAAAGAAAAATGGGCCAGACACAGTAGCTCACGTCTATAATCCCAGCACTTTGGGAGGCCGAGGCAGACAGATCATTTGAGTTCAGGAGTTTGAGACCAGCCTGGCCAACATGGTGAAACCCCGTCTCTACTAAAACTTCAAAAATTAGCCGGGCATGGTGGTGCACGCCTGTAGTCCCAGCTACTTGGGAGGCTGAGGCAGGAGAATCTCTTGAACCTGGGAGGCAGAGGTTGCAGTGAGCAGAGATAGTACCACTGCACTCCAGCCTGGGCAACAGAGCAAAACTCCATCTCAAGAAAAAAAAAAAGAAAAATGAACTTAAGAAAAACAGTATTTAAAAGAACCAAAGAAGTATTTCAAAAAATAATGATTATGAACTTGCTTGTACCAAATAATATAGTCTCAAAATTTAGACTTGAAAATTTTACCTAAAACTGGCAGCCAGAATTACAAGGTGAAAATAATAAATCCATAGTCACAATAGGAAAATTATGAACATCTCCCCTCAAATTAGCCAGGCATAGTGGCATGCACTTGTAGTGCTAGCTACTTGGTGGCTGAGATGGGAAGATCACCTAAGCCCTAGGCGTTTGAGTCCAGTCTGGGCAACATAGCAAGGCCCTGTCTTTAAATTAAAAATAAATAATATATATATATATTTTGAGAGGGAGTCTCGCCCTGTTGCCCAGGCTGGAGTGCAGTGGCGCGATCGCAGCTCACTGCAACCTCCGCCTCCTGGGTTCAAGCGATTCTCCTGCCTCAGCCTCCTGAGTAGCTGTCCTGCCTCAGCCTCCTGAGTAGCTGGGAATACAGGCATGTGCCACCATGCCTGGCTAAATTTTGTATTTTTAGTAGAGATGGGGTTTCACCATGCTGTTCAGGCTGCTCTCGAACTCTTGACCTCGTGGTCCGCCCGCCTCGGCTTCCCAAAGTGCTGGGATTACAGGCGTGAGCTACCACGCCAGGCCAATAAATATTTTTTTAAAACAACACCTCCTCCCAAAAAAACTTACAAATCAGACCAAAAAAATTGAAGACTGTCTTAATAATATGAATAAGCCAAATGGAACACTTACACATACACATACATGTTTGTGTGACATACAGAATATTACAACACTTCATCCCTCAAAAGTTAAGCATTATTTTTAATTAGAAAACCAAAAGTTAAGGAACTGAGAAACCAAAAAATTTCATGATAGGAAGGGCCAAGAAACATATAGGTAGGATCCCACCAGACAAAAGGCTTTCAACAGTGGCAATAATTTAAGAGATGTCGCAATGTCATGTCAAGGCAGTCTCTGAAATCAGCTGCCTATAGTCACATCTAGGATCTAGTACTCACATGCTGCATGATTTTGAGAAAGTTTCTATCTCTATAGCTGTTAGTGTGTCTATATAATGGGGATAATAACTGTACCTGCTTCATAAGGGTCTTGTGAAAATTAAAAGATATATGGAAAGAGCTTAAAACAGTGTCTAGCAAACTGTTAGCTTTAAAAAAATGTTAGTATGCTATTAAACACAATGAGGTAGGTCTATATGTACTAACATGTAAAAAGATGCTCAATATGTATTAGGATTAAAAAAGGTACATTGCAAAATGCTAAGTAAACCATGCATGAAAATGTTTATATAAAAAGAAAATATGTAAATAATAAACCCATATACATATATATTTTTCTAGGAGAACACACAAATCTCTGGCAAGTGGGACCAGAAGAGCTCGGCAAACATTTTGTTTCTATATTGTGTGAATTTGTTTCTATATTACTTTCATTTGTTATATATGTATGCATGTATGTATGTATGTATTTAGAGACAGGGTCTTGCTCTGTCACCCAGGCTGGAGTGCAGTGGCACAATCATAGCTCACTTTAACCTCAAACTCCTGGGCTCAAGTGATCCTCCCACTTCAGCCTCCCAAGTAGCTGTGGCTACAGGCGTGTGTCATCACGCCCTGCTAATTTTTAAATTTTTTAAAATAAAGACAGGGTCTCATTATGTTGCCCAGGCTGGTCTCAAACTCCTAGCCTTAAGCAATCCTCCCATCTCTGCCTCCCAAAGTGCTGGGATTACAGGCATGAGCCTCTATATCTGGCCTCTTTCATACTTTTTAAATTACAAAAAAACGTAAAAATCACATTTCACAACTGAGTTATTTTGCCACCATAATCCTAAAACAGTAAGTCTAAAACTGTTACTGCCATAAATAGTTTGGTTTGTCCCATCTCTACATTCGTTCTTTTGCCCATAAAACAATGGTTCTCAAACCAAGTTGCCAGATTACCTTGGTATTCCATAGGCTGGAAATGAAGCATCAGACCACTAAGGCCTAATAATAGCTTTTCTCAAGTCACAGAAATACTTAAACTAATGAGAATTCTCTCAGTCATGGCATCTGCTATACTTTTACTGGCAAATGATGAAACTAACAGTATGCAAATTAAAAATAACATCAATTTACAAGTTTATTAGGCTTACTTCTATATAGTTTTTTATGGATGTGTATGCTTATAGTGAATTTATATTATATAAATCCAATAAAGTCATTTTCTACTAGTAAAACTGTTTCTCATTTATAAGACAGATAATCATGTGTCTGGAAACTCAAGCATGGTAACTCTAAGCTCTGAACAAATTTGAAACTCATTGCTCTAAATTTGCCTCCTGAGCCCCTGAAGGAAAATTATAATGTAGGTTTTTTGAGAAAACACTTATTTTAACTGTCCTTTTAAAAATATTTCATGACTCTAGACACTTAAAGAAAGCAAGTATCTGAAACAGTCTATTACTAGAAATAAGTTGACATTTACTGAGCATGTGCCAGCACTTCACCTGTGCCAAGCACTTCACTTGTATGTTATTGTATGTTATTGTAAATCCTTGCAGTAATTCTATCAAGTAGGTATTATTCTTACCCTATTTCCTTCTGATCAAGAAACTGAAGCATGAAGAGGTTACATAATTTGCTCAAAGTCACACAGCCAATGAACAGGTAGAGCCACTAAAAAGTAGGTGGCACCAACACCTGTGGAGGTCAAGGAGTGGTAAGGGATGATTATATACAGAATAAATTCTGACAGACGGTGTGATGAAGTGAAAAGAGTACTGGATTGGGCACAAGCTGACTTAAATCTGGATTCCAGTTCCCTAACTTCATAGTTTTGAGACTCTAGGAAAAAAACCTCTCCAGCTTCAGCTACCTGCTCTGTAATAAGACAATGCCAGAGTGATTCTCATATAATTTCGAGCTCTAAATATATTGCTAAATATATATTTTAGCACTGATAAGGTAGCCAAAGCAAGAGAATGAAAATAAAGGCTGGATCAACTGGCCCAGGAGCATATTCTAAGAGAACCCAGAAAGGTTCTCAATTTTTGAAACAAAACAGCTGATTCATCAAGGTGCCCATTAGAAATCAGTCCCAAGCCCCTTCACAGGCCTGCGGAATTAGAAACCATAGAGGGAGGATCTGGTACTCCACATTTTTAACAACTCCACAAGTGACACATACTGAGAACTACTGGTCTAACAACTACACTGATTTTTCCTACCCAGTGATTTAGGCATTAGAGAGAACAGAGCTCAATGTAAAGGATATATTCCACCACTTCTGTTTCTTGAAATTAAGAATTCTTTCAAATTGCTTAATAAAAAAACTCTGAAGGCTTTCTTAAGATACAATCACCATACAAGGCACCCAAAGTATCCATTTTAATACTTTTTAATATACTCAGAGTTGTACATTCATGATCACAATTAATTTTAGATCATTTTCATCATCCCAAAAGAAACCCCATACCCATTAGCAGTCACTCCCCATTTTTCTCCAACCCTACTCCCTCCCCTCAGCCCTAGGCAACCACTGATCTACTTCCTAGCTTTATAGATTTACCTATTCTGGGCCATGTCATATAATGCAATCATATAACATGTGGTCTTTTGTGAATGGCTTCTACAACTTAGCATGTTGAAGCATGTATCAGTACTTCATATCTTTTTATTGTCAAATAATATTCTGTTGTATGGATATATCACATTTTATTCATCCATTCATCAGTTGATAGATATTTAGTTGTTTCTAAATTGCCTAATTTTAATTTTTTTAAAAAAGTAGATTAGGTTAAAAAAACTGCATTAGTATTTTTCCAGGTAAATATATCAATGTCATCTATTCACTATAGTAAGTCTTATTGCAGTATAAAAATGTACTACTTACAGTTAATAGTGGCTTTCATATGTTATTTACTGATATTAAATAGGCTGCCAAAATATAAATGATTATCATTACATGTTTAAATAGTAGAGATTTATATTTTTTAAACCAAATATTGTTTCTTTCAAAACCAATTGTTAAATTCTGGTTCTGCCACCAAAGGTTATCTCTTCTGTACTGGAAAATTACTGACTTCACTTTCCAGTTCACAAATGCTCTCCTTGTCTCACTTTAAAAAAAAAAACAAAAAAAACCTCCGTGGACTTGCTCCAGTCTACTTCACAGACCTTATTTCTTACTACTCCCTTTCTTACATTGCTAGTGCTGACCTATTAATTGTCCTTACGGGCAAATATGTCAGCTGCTATTAAAAACTCCGGAGAACTACACAGATTTTCCTAAATCTTTGTTTTTTTAACTTCAGGGTTCTTTTATTAAGCCTTTAACACTTTACACTTGCTTCAATTTAAATTTCTTTTCCTACTTTAGATATAGTCAGAAGTTTTCTTCCAATAACTGACAACTCTCAAGGTACAAACATCTTTGCCACTTGGATTCCGTGTGGTCAGAGACATGTCTGTTTTGGTCACTCTTGCATTCTCAGAACCTAGGAGAGGTCATGGGTAGTTATTCATACAGATACATACAGAGATAGAAAGAATTTTTAAAGGCAGCTTAAAGGTAATTTTCATAATAGCTGACATCTACTGAGCTTCTATGTGCAAGGTCCTGTGCACATATTATTTATTAATGTGAATTATTTCTCATACAATACTATTAAATAGGTATTATGCATATTAACACCTCTGCACCCAATTTCAGAGATGAAGAAACTAAGATTAAGTAAAGTAACTAGAGACTAAGTAAGCAACAGAGCCAGAACTCAAACCCAGGTCTTTCTCCATAGCCCATGAACTTGGCCACTATAGAGCTCCATTCATATAAAGTAAAAGGCAACAGAGCTAAAGACAGAAAGAGCAAGTGAAGGAGGAGACCTGGACCCTGGACCACCACCCAGGTACTAAGGGAGGAGGTCTGAAGGCCGCCCACTCTGCCAGGGTGTCCGGTGGAGAAAGCAGGCATACTCTTTCTATGACCTTTCCTCAAACACACAAGTATCATCAACAGGAAAGAAAAGGCACAAATATTGCCAGGATACATAAAATGTTTTCCCTCAGTACCAGGTGCACTTAGGTAAAAGGTGCTCTTAGGTAGAACTAGCCTGTTCTGAATGGTTTACATTTCATCATTTCTAAAAAAATCTTCTGTGCCAAGCTGAAAAAACAAACAAAAAAGCCCAACCTGAGAAGAACTGGGGCAAGGACAGACACTAGCTAACATCCAACTGCCAATTCCTTCTGGTTCTCATTCAATGACAGCCACTGCCTCTAATTCAGTGACAGCCACTGCCTCATTACTCATTTTATCTATGTCAAAACAGGGAAGCAGGGACCAAATGTTTTTAAGAATTAATTTATTCTTTGCTACAGCATAGTTTAATGCAACAATGATATCCACTGTCTGTTCATACAAACTTTATTTTTATAAAACAAATTTATATTGATAAGAACAGACGTTTGCAATTTTTAAAGGCTTAGATACATAATAAATATATTTTCAGGACTAGCTGGCATACAAGAATATTTTAATCTTGCCTCGTCTAGTAACATTTTTCCTATGCAGTAACTGAAAAGCCATCCTAAATTGCCATCTCCTAATTTCTTTTTTTTTTTTGAGATGGAGTTTCACTCTTGTCGCCCTGGCTGGAGTGCAATGGTGCAGTCCCGGCCCATTGCACCCTATGCCTCCCAGGTTCAAGTGATTCTCCTGCCTTAGCCTCCTGAGTATCTGAGATTATGGGCATGTGCCACCACGCCTGGCTCATTTTTTTGTATTTTTAGTAGAGACAGGGTTTCACCATGTTGGCCAGGCTGGTCTCAAACTCCTGACCTCAGGTGATCCACCTGCCTTGGCCTCCCAAAGTGTTGGGATTACAGACGTGAGCCACCGTGCCCGGCCGCATCTCCTAATTTCTGAATGAGTTATGTCCTGAAGTTCCCTTTCAATGCAATCTGAAAACCATAAATCAATTTTTCCCATAGAAAAAGTTTTCGGGCCTAAAAAAGAAAGCCCAAAGGAAAAAAACAAAAAGAGAGAAAGTTATAAGATGTTCCAATATTAGGCCACAATAGACTATTTAAATTGAAAACAGAGTATAAAAGTGTCCTGAGCCTCATGTCCACCTTACAACCCCTGAGCCCTGAGCAGCAGAATGGCAGCATCAGCGTTGTGGAGGCCTCGAGGGCTAGATTTGAAGAGCAGCAGTGAGAAGACACAGGCATGAAGACCCCCAGGAAGCCACTCTCAAGCGGGGGCAGGAGCGCTACAGGCCCCTGGGCAGGAAGGTTGGCAGGAGAGGCACCTTTTCTTGAGTCCAGGGCTTCCCATGTACATATGTTACTGTGTACAGTTTGTAAAATGGGTTATGCAACTGTCATGATTTCTTTGGCTTTAATACAAATTCACTGAGGTAGTACTTAGCCAAAATAATATCTATAAACAATATATAGTCATATATTATCATTTTATCCTCACTATTTTTACATATGAGAAAGTCTCTGACCTCCAAAACATACATTCTAGAAGAGGGAGAGAGGCAATAAGATTAATAAACAAATTACAGTACATTAGAAGGCATTAAATGCTATGAAAAAAATATCAAATGCAGAGGTGGCTATTAGGGTAGTAGTTTGCAGTTTTAAATAGCACAGTTAGTTTAGTGTAGCCTTCACATCAGATGGTTACACAGGAGTAGAATGGAAGGAGGTGAGAGGCTAAGTATGCGACTATCCGGGGAAAGAGAGTTTCAGGCAAAAGGAACTGCCAGTGCAAAGGCCCTGAGAAGGCAGTGTGCCTGGAATATTATGAAAATAGCAAGGCAGCTAGTGTGTCTGAAAGAAGTGAACGAGAGAGAAAGAGCATGAAATGAGAGGTCATGGAGCACCAGGTCACACAGGGCCTTGCTGACCACTGGAAGGGCTGTAACTTTTACACTGAAGAAGAGGGCGAGCCACTGCAGGTTAGTAGAGGAGTGACACATGACGTTACATGACAAAAAATGGTTGCCTCTGGCTCCTGACTGGGAATAGACTCCAGTGGAGTAAGGGCAGTCGGAAGGAGTGCTGATGAGAAATGGGCAGTTTCCGGCTACCATTTCAAAGCACAACCAAACGCATTTGCTAATACATTGACTGTTAGGTATTAAGAATCAAAGGCAACTTCAAGGTTTCTGTCTTGGTCAGATATAGAAAACATTAAGAATAGGCTAGCGTGGTGGATCACGCCTGTAATCCCAGCACTTTAGGAGGCCGAGGCGGGCAGATCACGAGGTCAGAACCATCCTGGCTAACACAGTGAAACCCCGTCTCTACTAAAAATGCAAAAAATTAGCCGGGCGTCATGGTGGGCACCTGTAGTTCCAGCTACTTGGGAGGCTGATGCAGGAGAATGGCGTGAACCCGGGAGGCAGAGCTTGCAGTGAACCGAGATCGCACCACTGCACTCCAGCCTGGGCGACAGAGCGACTCCATCTCAAAAAAAAAAAAAAAAAAAAATCAAGAATAGGTTTGGGGGGAAAAAATCATGAATTAACTTTAACTTTCAGATATTCCATTGATATCTAAGTGCACCAGTATGTTGGTAGTCAATTTCAGAGGAGCAAATAATTCAGAGGAGATACCGAGCTGTAAGTCATCAGCACAGAGATGAGATTTAAAACAATGAAACCAGATGAGATCACTGTCCTGGATTTGAGTCTCAAGAAGAAAAAAAGAGTTCACCAGGATTTTCTTTTTTCTGAGATAATAAAGAAATTGTCAGTATTTTACTTAGCTGAAGACTCAATTTGAAGGGCTTTTAAAGTGTACGATAATATTAATATCTGTTAAACTAATGTAATATCACATTTTAGACAAAGTTATAATCACATTTTTCATTTCTTCTTTGAAGAGCAAGATTCTTTTTGTATGTGCATCAGAAAAATGAGAAGATTTATAAATGTGAGTTTACAGATCATCTAATCCAATTCCTTTGTTTTATAAAAAGGAAGCGAAGGAAGGTGAAGGTGAAGAGAGGCTAAGTGACCTGCTTGAATTCACACAGCTCACCCGTGGTAAACTACAGCCCTGGTCTGCAGACTCCCTGTTCTCTGTGTCACTACTGGCTTTTCAGGTTAAGGAGTTCCAGTTAATAATATTCTTGCAAAGCCTGTCTCTATCTTAATATAACTGATTATCATTCAGTATCGCCACAATGGCAGTAACTGCAGAGTTAGGTAGACGACAAAGCATCTGAAAAAGCTCCTTAGGTGACTGTGACAACCAACCCATCCTCACCCCATGTGTGCCATGTCACTTAGTGACAATATAGAGAGCTGTAGATAATTAACTTCTATCTCCTAAGCCTAATCCAGTCGTTGTTTTCCTTTCTTTTTTAGAGACAGAGTCTCACTATCTTGCCCAGGATGGCCTCCAACTCCTGGCCTCAAACAATTCTTCCACCTCAGCCTCCCCAGTGGCTGGGACTACAGGCGCAAGCCACCACACCTAGCTAAGTGGTTTTACTGTCTAATGTTACTGTTAGGTTCTCTGGTCCCTAAGTCTTTGTTGTAGATTACTCTTCTTGTTACAAAATAAAAATAAAAGCTTTTAGCTTCATGCTATGGTTTTAAATTGGTTTAAACTATGGTTACAAAACCCTCACCAGAGTTGATGCCTAATTATTGCTTAAGAGAGGCTTAAAATATAAATTAAAAACTATAACCTATTAACTGTCTCTACTTAAAAATTTAAGACCATACAGATGTGAGAATTACTAACATTATCACTTAACTATCAATAAAGGGCAACATATTAAGGAATTTAAATAGCAGACCAATTCATTTGATAATGCAGAATAAATTTACTAAGAATTCATTTCCTTGCCAATATGAAACAATAATTTTTAAACATTTTATGTTCTATAAAGCACTTTACAAATAAAAGTTGTTGTTATTATGCTTATCTGATAAAAAAGATGAGATTGTTAAAGGTCACCATTTAATGATCCACGCTGAAGACCAGGAAATGTTTCATGCATTTGCCATTTGAAAGAATATTTACTAAATTCCCGCTATATACCCAGCATTACACAGGGCTGGGAAATACAATGGAAACAAGACATAGGTCCTCTCCTGAAGGATTTTATGGTTTAGTGGGAGATACACTTAAGAAAGCATGCAATTGGCCGGGCGGGGTGGCTCATGCCTGTAATCCCGGCACTTTGGGAGGCCGAGGCGGGCGGATCACCTGAGGTCAGGAGTTCAAGACCAGCCTGACCAAAATGGAGAAACCCCATCTCTACTAAAAATACAAAAAAATTAGCCGGGTGTGGTGGCACATGCCTGTAATCCCAGCTACTCGGGAGGCTGAGGCAGGAGAATCGCTTGAACCCGGGAGGCGGAGCTTGCGGTTGAGATTGCGCACCACTGCACTCCAGCCTGGGCAACAAGAGAGAAACGCTGTCTCAAGAAAAAAAAAAAGAAGAAGAAGAAAGCATGCAATTAAAATAAAGCAGACTGAGTTTTTCCCTAGGAATTAGTATAAAATGCTGCCTATGATGCACATTGGAAGGACAACTAATATAGTCCGGGAAACGATCCAAGAAGAAAAAATAAGCCCAGGTTTTAACAAATGTGTATTAGCTAGGCAAAGTAGGAAATGTGTTATGGGCAAAAGGAACAGTACTGCAAATACCTAGAAGTTAAAGAGAAGATGAAGCTTTCAAAGCCTTAAATATGGATCAATACCACCAAAGTAAAGACTGGGAGGGGAAAGGGATGAACCAGAGATATCTGTGATCAAACCAACTATGTTATTAAATGAATAAACAGCCTATTAAGCAATGGGGGGATCAGTTAAATAATAATGTCCATTATTATGGACATTAATTAATGGAATATTAAGCAATCATTAAAAATGATGTTGAAATATATTTGATAACAGAAAATGTTCATTAAAACAAGTATTTATTGATAATCTGTTACTGTACTAAGCTAGGTAGTTGAAAAATTAGGTTACAAACCACTATGTCCACATGTGATATAATTCTTAGGAAAATCACACACATGTCCATAAGAAAAAATGATTAGAAGAATATAAAATGCTAACAACAGCTATTATTGTTGGGGAATGGGGTTGCAAGTGATTTTTCCTTTGCTTTTGCTTATCTTTATTTTCTAATCTTTCCCTCTTATTATAAAAACTAGTATGGTTGACCCTTGAACAACACGTTTGAAGTGCATGGGTCCACTTATACACGTATTTTGTTTTCAATAAAAATTACTCTGAGTGTTTTGCCTGTCTCTCTTGCCTCCTCTTCCACCTCCTCCACCTCTTCAGCCACTGACACCCCTGAGCAACAAGACCAATCCCTCCACTTCCTCAGACTATTCAATGCGAAGATGAAGACCATTATGATGATCAATCTCCACTTAATGAATAGTAAATATATTTTCCTTATGAGGTTCTTAATAACATTTTCTTTACTCTAGCTTACTTCAAAAATACAGGTCTGGGTGTGGTGGCTCATGCCTGCAATCCCAGCACTTTGGGAGGCCAATGCGGGATAACTGCTTGAACCCAGGAGTTCAAGACCAGTGTGGGCAAAAGAGTGAGACCCTGTCTCTACCAACACAAAACAAAACAAAAATTCGCTGGGCATGGTGGTGGGGACCACTATAGGGGTGGCTCATGCCTATAATCCCAGCTACTTGGGAGGCTGAGGTGGGAGGATCACCTGAGCCCGGGAAGTTGAGGCTGCAGTGAGCTATGATTGTGCCACTGTACTCTAGCCAGGGCAACAGAGCCAGACCCTGTCAATAATAATAATAATAACAATAATACAGGATATAATACATATAAAATATGTATTAACTGTTATGTTACCGGTAAGGCTTTCAATCAAAACTTAAGTTTGAGAGAGTCAAATGTGTTATACTCAGATTTCTGACTGCAAAGGAGGGTCAGTGACCCTAATCACCACGTTGTTCAGGGTCAACTGTATAAACAATCCAAAGGAGATTACAGAACTTTTCATAGGACCAAGTGCTATTAAAAGAAAACTATACGTGTGGCTCATCTACCAGAAGTTCTGGCAAATGGCAGACATCTGAAGTTGTATCTGTGTTTTTTAAACAATTATCCAACTAACCTTTATTGAGTACCTATTTGTATCAGGCACCAAAATATAGATACAAAAATAAATGAGGCATAGTCCTTGCCCTCAAAGGGCTCACAGCCAAGTGGAATAGACAAACACATATACATACAATGTGTGCTGTGGTGAGGTAACTGTTAACAGAGATATCACAAAATACTATGGAAGTACTGAGGATAGAGACCTCCAGCATTTCAGAAGCTGCTATTTAATACACAGATATCTAGGTGTATTTAGAAAGTCACATTTATCCCACATCACCTTGACCTATTTGCCACAAGAA
The DNA here is from genome assembly GCF_029289425.2 of Pan paniscus. Lineage (NCBI taxonomy): Eukaryota > Metazoa > Chordata > Mammalia > Primates > Hominidae > Pan > Pan paniscus. The sequence continues at coordinate 25,447,251 of NC_073266.2, read as the reverse complement.
AAAAAGAGGGGATGGGGGATTGGAAGAGACACTACACTAATTATACAAACTAGATTTACAATGCAGTATTGATGTACTAAACCTGCTCTACAAGGAGCCTATTGTAGGAATTACACAATGACCAGACCAAGAGACACATTATCAGATGGTCTACTCCTGTTCTTTAGCACTCTAGGTTGTCAAGGGCAGATCTGCAATCAAGTCTGACTGTGTATGAATGGAGTTTTCAAGTAAAGTGAAATAGCTAGAAAAGAGGAAGCCATATATATTACCCAACTTTTAGTGAAAGAAAACAAAAATGAAGGGCAAAATAAAAGCCAAGAAAGAAGACTAGAGTCTGCTCGTTTCATTTGTCAAATAAACCAAAACAATTAACTTCCCCCTCTTGAAACACTTGCTTTAATTTCCTATCCTTATTTTGCCTTTGTCATTGCATAGACATTTAATTTTGTTTTTCACCATTCTAGTTCCAATTTTCTTTTAAATATAATAGGAACAATCAAATATACAGTATCAATCTGGTCACTTTGAGTACTTAAACCTCTATTATACAGAAAATTATGAAAAAATATTTTTTCCCACAAAGTTGAAAGGGGGATGAGAAATGTTTTGACAGTGTAGGCCACATAAGTAATTGTAATTACCCACACAAGATCCTCACTGTGAAATTTCCTCAGAAGGAGAAATCTGTGGCTCATATAAAATTCCATATATTATAATGATTATGGCATTGGATCTAATTTTTTAAAATACTGTTTTATGGTTAATCCTAATATTTAAAATGAATGTGTATATTATATATCAATTATAAATAAAATTAATTTTTAAGAAATGCCTATCAACTGACAAAATACAGTTGGGAAATTTGACATTTGTAATTTACCTTAATTCATTACATGTTCCTCAAGAAGTCACTGTAGATAGGAGAACTTAATACCACAGCTATAGCCCTGCACTGTCCTGCTAACCCCCTTCCTGTTTCCTCCTTCACCTGCACTGTCCTGCTAACCCCCTTCCTGTTTCCTCCTCCACCTTAAGAATGAGCAACCCGCTCAAAAGCCTGCTCCAGTCACCACTGCCCTGTTACTTTTATCCTAGCCAATCATCACATCTCTTGACAAATGCCTTCTTCTCTTCCTGTGCTCTTTTATAACCTAAGCACCCTTTCATTATCTTACCTCAAAACCTCTATTCACGGATTTTTGCAACTTCCCTCTAGTGTCTCTCTCTACACACACACACACACACACACACACACACACACACACACACAGAGGGAGAGAGACAGAACCACTCTTGATAATCCATTAATAGCTTATTTATAACCCCCCAAAGTTGAAAGTGATCCCCCATTCTGACCACCCGATTTTTCTGGGCCTGGTGGAGTGCAGCAGGCCTGAAGGAGAGCTAGAGGGGCTCCAGAGCACACACACAGGGAAGGAAAGCCTGGTGGGAGAGGGGCGTTACTTTATTCTGTGTGGGCAAGCATCGAAGAGGCCACCAAACAGGTATGAGCCAGAACAGCTTTCCTGTGCCTAACTCACACCAGCAACTATTGGGGAGACTGTATTTGAACTATATCTCTGGGCCTGGCACTTTTTTTAACATTTGCCAATGAATGGTTTCATCTCAGCGCCCCAGAATAGTTCAACTGCTTCAAAGAAATGTTTGGAAGAAGAAATAATTTGCTGTATAGTAATAATTTGCTGAGAATTAAATACTAACAGCCTCAACTGCTGGTTTGTCTTGTACTAAGAGTATTCAAAAAACAAATAGATACGGTCTCCGCTGTTTTTTAGAGCTGCCCAACTATCTAAAATAGCTGCTTAATTTTTTTGCTCCACTTTCCAGGGGCACAATTAAATATGCAGGCTGGAGGAAGAAGAGTGGAATCAAATGGCACAGATGCCCACATGACTGCATAGCTGGGTGTGTAGGCCCTGGACTGCCCCAGCTCACCCCCATCCACTCATGTCTAGATGTAAGACTGAGGAAAACTGCAGCGAAGGTGTGGGTGGGCAAACAGCTGGGACTGCATTGGCCAGGGACGCATGTGCAGAGGCGGCAGAGTTCACATACTTTGGATTTTTATACAAGAGACTAGCTTGAGTCACTAACCAGAGGGCACATAATCTTTGACATTTCAAAATTTCGAGATATATGATGTAAGAAAACCATTTACTCCTAATATTTTCTTATGTCTAATAGTTGACATAATTACGTCTTCCTAAACATACACATTTTTAAACTAAATTAGAAATGTACAATTATTATAAGATATCTCAAATCTAAAATTCTTTTTGAATTCTGTCAGAAGACATGATTCTTTCAAGAACACTCCCTAAATTCCTGGTTCTTTATTAAAAACAATATTTTGAATACTGCCTAAGATTTCCTTTAGAGGTCACATAAAAGGCCAAATTACATTTTAATGACTATACAGTAGAAAACTATACTTCTGTAACAACTGGCTTTCTGGCAGTATCTGTCCTAACATATTTTTAGCATATGCCACTGTTTACACTGTTTTTTTTTTCCCTAATAACAGTGAAACTTCACCAGACCAAATTAACTACCAATTTAAGAAAAATTTAAATATTATCAATAAAACCTATTTTAATGACTTCCTTGGACTATTCTCGAGACTTTTCTAACAGGTCCTTACCTTTGATATCACTTAAAACTTACAGAAAAGTCTCAGGAATTAAAATGACTGAAAAGGCAAGGATATCGACTGGCTCAGTGGGAAAGCATGCAGCCCTGATTGTCACTGGCAATCACCTAAAATCTCAAGAGGAAGTGGCTGCTGGATGAAGCACACACTGAGGGCTAGAAGGCGGAAGGACAAAAAGAACCTGAGTATTTGATAAGACTGTGGAGCTCTAAATAAAGCCAACTCTGAAGCCCACCCCTCTGGAGTTCTAGCTTCTGAGCCAATTTTTGTATCACTTTAAGTTTTTTGGCATTTTTTTTTGTTTTGATATAATTTTAAACTTACAGAAACGCCTCAAAAATATAGAGAAATTATCAGGAATTCCTGTATATCCTTTGACCAGATTTATCAATACCAATGTTTTACCCCATTTGCTTTATTCACATTTTCTTTCACAAACCGCTGGAGAGTAAGTCACAAACTTTATGCCCATCTCTTCTCCAAATACCTACAAATAAGGGCATGTCTTAGATGACCACAATATAATTATAAAAACAAGAAATTTAACATCTAATCCACAGTCTATATTCAAATTTCAACTGTTCCCCAAACATGCTCTTTGTACTATCCTTCCTAACCCAGGCTCATCCATTGCATTTGTTGTCTTATCTCTTTAGCTTTTTTCTTTTTTTGAGACAGAGTCTCATTCTGTCAGCCAGGCTGGAGTGCAGTGGCACAACCATAGCTCACACAACCAAGCTCATAACCTTGAATTCCCAGGCTCAAGTGATTCTCCCACCTCCTGAATAGCTAGGACTACAGGTACGCCCCACTACACCTGGCTAATTTTAAAAAATTTTTTTATAGAGATGGCATCTCGCTATGTTGCCTAGGCTGGTCTCAAACTCCTATCCTCAAGTGATCCTCCCACCTTGACCTCCCAAAGTGCTGGGATTACAGGTGTGAGCCACCACATCCCTCTTTAGTCTCCTTTAATCAAAAACAGTTCTTCAGCCTTTGTCTTTCATTACAATGACACTGGAAGAATACAGGTCAGGTACATGGTTCCTCAGGTATTTGGTTTGTCTCATGTTTCTGCAGGTTATGCACACTTGGCAGAGATACCTGGCAGAGATACATGACCCTTTCAGTGAGTCAGGAGGCACATGGTATGGTTTGTCCTAATACTGGTGGTGTCAACTTTTATTACTGTGGCACACAGACTCTAAGACATCCCTGTCCTTGCCACCTCCTGCTGTTCATGCCCTGTGTGACTCCTCCCTTTGAGTCTAGGTGGGACCTGTGAAGTGCTTCTAACTGACAGAATACAGCAAAAGTGATGGGATGTTCACTATTACAAATACATGATTATATTACATAAGACAGCTTCCATCTTGCTGGAGTCTCCTCTCCTTTGCTGGCTGTGAGGGAGCAAGTGGCCACGTTGGGAACCCACATGGCAAAGGAACTGCAGATAGATAGTCTCTATGTGCTGAGGGCATTCTCCAGCCAATGGCCAGCAAAAAAAAAAAAAAAAAAAAAAAAATGAAGCCATCAGTCGTACCATCACAAGGAGCTGAACGTGGCCACAAGCACATGAGCAGGAAATGAATCCTTCCCAGACTAAGCCTCCAGATGATGAGCCCCGGCTGACACCTGAATTAGAATCTTAGGAGACCCTGAACAGAGGACCCAGCTAAGCCAGGCCAGACTCCTAACTAACAGAATCTGTGAGATCATAAATTTGTGGCTGTTTTAAGCTTCTAAACGTGTGGTAACATTGTTACACAGCAATACAAAACTAGTTCAGTCACTTAAGGTGGTTCTGCTAGATTACTCCGGTATACTATTTTTGCCTTTGAAATCAACAGGTATTTAACGGTGAACTCTTTTGAAACTGTTAATATCATGGTCCTCAACAAACCTTCATTAACTAGTTTTAACAACCACTGATGATTTTTACCTAAGTCAGCTAATACCATGATGCTTGAAAAAGAACAACATTCCATCCATCATCACTCCTTCTATATTTGTGAGTTGGCACTGTAAGGAAGAACTTTCCTTTCTCCCCATTTATTCACGTATTTAGAGTCTTGTGGATTTTATTATCAGTTTTATTTGGTAACTAATTTAATCCATTATCATTATTCTTTTTTTTTCTGAGGTAGGGTCTCGCTCTCTCACTCAGGGTGGAGTGCAGTGGCGCCGTTTCAGTGAACTGCAGCCTCGACCTCCTGGACTCAAAAGTGTTCCTCCTAAGTCAGCCTCCAGAGTACAAGGACCACAGGTGTACGCAACCACACCCAACTAATTTTTGTGTTTTTGTAGAGATGAGGTCTCACTATATCGCCCAGGCTGGTCTCAAACTCCTGGGCTCAAGCAATCCACTTGCCTCGGACTCCTAAACAACTGAGGTTACAGGCATGAGCCACTTTGCCTGGCCCATTATCGTTAGTTATTCTGATGCTCAAGTATTTCCAGACTTGGCCAGTGGGCAGTCCTGCAAGCTGACTCCTGAGTCCTTGTGATCTCTCCCACAACTTTTAAAAACTGCTTTATTGGCTGGGTGCGGTGGCTCACGCCTGTAATCCCAGCACTTTGGGAGGCCGCGGCAGGCAGATCACTTAAGGTTCAAGACCAGCCCAGCCAACACGGCAAAACCCCATCTCTACCAAAAAAAAAAAAAAATACAAAAAATAGTCAGGCATGGTGGGGGGCACCTGTAATCCCAGCTACTTGGGAGGCTGAGGCAGGAGAGTCACTTGAACCCAGGAGGTGGAGGTTGCAGTGAGCCGAGATCACACCACTGCACTCCAGCCTGGGCGATAAAGCAAGACTCCGTTTCAAAAAAAACAAAAATAAAAAACAGAACTAAACTGTTTTATTGAGGTATAATTTACTTACCCTAAAATTTGCTGATTCAAAATGTACAATTATTTAATGATTTTCAGTGAATTTATAAAAATATGCAACCATCACCACCACCACATAATTTTAGAATTTGAATTTTTTATCACTCCAGATGAAAGAAAATTCATGCCCATTTGCAGGCACTCCTCTTCTGACCCCCAGCTCCATGAAATCACTCACGTACTTTCCGTCTCTACAGTTTTGCCATTTCTGGACATTTTATATAAATGAAATCCCACAACGTGGCCTTTGTCTCTGGATTTTTTCACAGTGCCTGTTTTCGAGGTTCATCCATGTGGCTATATCAGTATTTTGTTCCTTTTTATTGCAGATGGTACTCCATGGCATGGCTGCACCACCTCATCAGGCTTTGTATGCTTCCTTATACCTGGCACAACAAGATGATTTGGCCTCATCTTGTCCTTCCCCTGCCCCAACCCTGGAATCAGCTACTTCTCTGGGGAGCCCTGGTTACTGGTAGTGGGGAAGTCTATTTAGAAACAAAGACTTGGGTGACTAGTTGTGCTCACTTGGGTGACTAGGGGTGCCACTGCTTCCAGGCCCTTTCACAGTGTGTGCGCATGTCTGCACGTGTGCACATATAACGTTTACATAAATACATAGACATATATAGACATATACACACACACATACACATAAAGGGCTGAGTTACTTTTTGTTGCTTGTAGTTGAAAGCATCCTAACAGACAGCAACATAAGAGATCAGATAAAAATCCCTTCCTTTCTCTATTTAGGAAGGAAATGGTAGTAAAAAACAGATCAGTTGTAGTTTCATTCTGCTTCAGAACTCTGAAATGCATACTCAAAAGGTTTCACTTGAGCCTTTTGGCACAAGAAATCTTTTCCAAGCAATGATCCCAAATGCTTGATGTTCATTTTTAATTTTTATTCTATCAATTCATATACTGGCTTAGTGAGTAGCCAGCAAGGAGAGGCTGCTCAGTCCTAGGGTGCTGGGAGTTCACCCTTTGAGATTGTCATCCCACACTAAACACAATCCAGAAAAATGACAGATACGAATTTTTAAGTGTTTTTGAGACATAGCCACTTTAAAGAAATCAGTAACTCTGTGGCGCAGAAACAGAACAGAAAAATGCTGCAGTATAATAAAAGGGCTGAAGCCATGGTCTCCCTGATTCTGTATCCAGAAGCAGCCAGGAGGTAGGAACCCAGATATAGGAGACATGCAATCAGGTCTACTGTGTAAGGCTGGGGCAAACCTTTCCTACTGTGAAACGAGGCTGATGAAAATTGTGAAGGCTGTGCAGATTACAATTTGTAGGAAGCAACACTGCCTGCTCAGGGATTGGATCTATAGCTCTAATATCGCTGTAGGATGAATACTCCAATCCACCCATAAGAATGGTCAACGGCCTAGTTATGTATGAAGTCCTTCTATGGACATCAGGTGAAGAACCCATTGATTTGTAGGTAAACATTTTAGTATACAGATGCTGCTTGACTTATGACGGAGTTACATCCTGATAAGCTCATTGAAAATACCATATAGTGAAAATGGATCTAATACACATAACCTACAAAACATCATAGCTTAGCCTAGCCTACCTTAAACAGGTTCATAACACTTAAGTTAGCCCATGGTTGAGCAAAATCATCTAACACAAAGCCTATTTTATGATAAAGTGTTGAACATTTTATTGAATACAACTGAATAACTGAACAATTTATTGAATACAACATGGTTGTATGGGTACTCAAACTATAGTTACTAAATGTTTATCACTTCTACACCATCATAAAGTCGAAAAATCTTAACTTGAACCGTCTGTAACTGTGTTTGCTTTTCTGGGGAAATGTGATATTTTGAAATACATATTTGGTCTTCATCCCTATCTCCTGGCATACAACTTCTAGAATCCTTGGAATGTCCAAAGTGATGGGTGTCTTTTTGTATACTAATGATTGAAGGCTGGGCCACCCCTAGGTAGCTTCAGGATGGGGCTGGTCACTAGAAAGATGAATGCATGATTAGAGGACTGGGACTTTCAGCATCAACTCCAAAGAGGGGAGAGAGGGTGACGTCTGAGTTGATCACCAGTAGCCAATTTTTTTTTTTTTTTTTGAGATGGAGTCTCACTCTATTGCCCAGGCTGCAGTGCAGTGGTGCAATCTCGGCTCACTGCAACCTCCGCCTCCTGGGTTCAAGCAATTATACTGCCTCAGCCTCCCGAGTAGCTGGGACTACGGGTGCCCGACACCACACCTGGCTAATTTTTGTATTTTTAGTAGAGATGGATTTTCACCCTATTGGCCAGGCTGGTCTTGAACTCCTGACCTTGTGATCTGCCTGCCTTGGCCTCCCAAAACACTGGGATTACAGGCATGAGCCACAGCGCCTGGCCAATCACCAGTAGTCAATGATTTATGCAGTCATTCCAACATAACGAAGCTTCCCTAAAAACCCAAAGGGACTGGGTTTGGGGAGCTTCCAGAGAGCTGAACATGTGGGGGCTCCTGGCGGGTGGTGAGCCTGTACTGGGCACAGGAGCTCCACACTCCTTCCCATGTGCCTTTCCCATGCTTCTCTTCATCTCGTCACCTGTACCCTTTGTAGTATTCTTTATAATAAACCAGTAAACCTGTTTCCCTGAGTTCTGAGAGCCACTCTAGCAAATCAGTCAAATCAGTGTATCGAGTAGGGGGGACCCCAATTTAGAACAGATGGGTCAGAAGCATAGGTGAGAACCTATTACTTGTGATTGGTGCTCAAAGTGGGGGTCAGTCGTGTGAGGCTGAGCCCTCTCACCCTGTGCTCTCTCCAGCAAGAGAGCATCAGAACGGAACTGAATTAGAGGACACGCAGCTGGTGTCCGCTAAAGAATCCACCAGAGAACTGGCTGCTGGTGGGGAGAAATCCCCACACACTTCTTGGTGAGCAGAAGTCACAGAAGTATTCTGTACTGAGAGAGTCAAGGAGATAAAAACTGTTTTTTCCAGAGGAAAGTTCTGTATTTTTCATCAAATTTTCAGTGAGATCTATGATCCGCAAATAGAAAAGGCCCACTGCCCTAATATATCCTAATATATATCTGAGTTGACATGATGGCCTCCGGAGTTTGCCTCACTGTGTTTAGTTCTGTCATTTATTTCTTCAAATATCTCTGCATGACCACTAGGTGCAAGACACTGTTTGTGAGCATTAGAAACATGGCAGAAAAAAACACCAAGTCTCACTTAGTGAGGGAAGGGGAGGGTCAGAGTGAACGTTTTTGGACATAAATCAGATCACATCCTGTCAATCTGTTGAGAACTCTCTAGTGGGTGCACACTTAAGTTCATAGCAGCATTCTTCACAATGGCCAACAGGTAGAAGCAACCAGTTGTCCACCAAACAGATGGATAAACAAAATGTGATGTTTATACACAATAAAATATGATCCAGCCTTCAAAAAGAAAGAAGCTCTAACACACTATAGCATGGTTGAACCTTGAGGACATTATGCTAAACGAAATAAGCAGTCACAAAAGGACAGATACTGGTGATTCCACTTCTATGAGTAACTGGTCAAATGCATAGAGACTGAAAGGAGAATGGTGGCTGCTGGGGAAAAGGAAAAGGGGAGTTGTTATATAATGGGTAGAGTTTCAGTTTTGCAAAATGAAAAGGTTCTGGAGATATGTTTCACAACAATATATTTAACACAACTGAACTATAAACTTAAATGACTAAGATGATCAATTTTTTATCATAATTTTAAAATAAAAGGCTGGGCGTGGTGGCTCACGCCTGTAATCCCAGCACTTTGGGAGGCCGAGGTGGGCAGATCATGAGGTCAGGAGATGGAGACCATCCTGGCCAACATGGTGAAACCCTGTCTCTATTAAAATAAAAAAAAAATTAGCCAGGCGTGGTGGCACGCACCTGTAGTCCCAGCTACTCAGGAGGCTGAGGCAGGGGAATCGCTTGAACCCGGCGGGCGGAGGTCGCAGTGAGCTGAGATCCCGCCACTGCACTCCAGCCTGGTAACAGAGCAAGACTCCATCCGTCTCAAAAAAATAAAAAATTAAAATAAAATAAAGAAATTCTTTTCACCTTACTTATTTGCTAGCAGATTCTAGGAGGACAAAATTACTTATCCAAGTAGGCCAGCAATAAGAGAAAAATCTCAGAAACGTGGTTTTAAAAAAATTACCACATGCATTACTGATTATTGAAATGAAACCTGTATGTAATAACACAGTCATATTATCTGCTACTTGAATTACTCCTAGGTACAAAGGAATTAAATACGTAATGGTACACAAATAAATATGAATATCTGTATTAGAGTACTACTAGCTGCTGTAATAAACTTCTCCAAAGGTTTCCAGATTCACTCAGATGAGAGCTTACTGTAGCCAACGGGGCCCTACACGACCTAGCTCCCTGCTGCTTGGCCTCCGTCGTTCACCGCCACCTCCCCTAGCCACACTGGCCTCCTTCATGTTCTTGGTCCACCTAGGCATCTTCCCACTGCAGGCCTTTGTGCTTGCTTCTTCTTCTGCCTGGCTTACTCCCTCATATCACTCAGATCTCTGCTCAAATGTCACCTCTATTGAGAGGCCTTCAGTTTTTAAACAAAATTGAAAAATGGAATTGAAGTGAACCCTCTCCTCTCTGTCCACCCACCCCTGCCCAATTATACTCTATCCCTTGCCCCCCCTTTATTTTTCTTCATAGCACTTAACACCATAGAGTATTTTATATACATTTACTTATATATTATCTGTAAGTACTAGAATGTACAGTCTATGCAAGCAGAGGTTTTGTCACTTTTGTTTATTGACATACACCCCAGCGCCTAAAACAACTGTCTGGCACATTAAGTTCTCTCTTTGTACAAAGAAGGAAAAGAATAAAGACAAAAAAAAGAGAGATAAAGAGGACAGGGAAGAAGAATAGAAAAGAAACAAAGAAAAAGGAAAAGGAGAAGGTGTCTGATAACTCAGGGCTATTCTCCTGGTCTACCTTGTTTCTAAAGCTGCTCACTTTCCTAAAATCAGTAAATTATTTTCTCTCTTTAATTATCTGATTTTTTTTTTTTTTTTTTTTTTTTTTTTTTTTTGAGACAGGGTCTTACTCTGTCGCCCAGGCTGGAATCCGGTGGCATGATCTTGGCTCACTGCAACCTCCACCTCCCAGGTTCAAGTGATTCTTCTGCCTCAGCCTCCTGAGTAGCTGGGATTACAAGCATGCACCACCATGCCCAGCTAATTTTTATATTTTTGGTAGAGACCGGGTTTCACCATGTTGGCCAGGCTGGTCTCAAACTCCTGGGCTCAAGTGATCCGCCCACCTCAGCCTCCCAATGTGCTGGGATTACAGGTATGAGGCATCACACGGGGCCAGATTTTTAAATTAACAGTGTTAGTGCTCCCTTTTATTAGTATTACACACATAATTAAACAGCTGACTTACTCTCATACCAGCTGAACAATGGAATAAAACATAATTGTGTTAAGGACATACAACTTGCTTTCTACTTAGCTCAAGGTAAACAAATTTCAGAAAATATTTCAATTATCTGGGAAGTCATCTGATGCAAGAATAGCACCGAATCTGACAGCTTCATTACTATGCTTGTTTAACTGTGACTCACAGACTGTTTTACACAAGAGTAAATTTCCTGGTTTCTAATTTCTTGAGGAACTTGTGACAATCACAAGGTCCTGTTTTTTTGAAAATGCCTTGTGCTAAGTCACCAATATTCACAGAAAGACTTTAAAAGAAATAGTTCATTTTTTTAGAAAGACCTGTAACTGCTAAATTGCCCTTGTATCTTACACGTTTTTCTTTTGAGTGGCCTTCAACGGATATTTTCCATCTCAATTCTAGTTTGATTCTCTCCTAGCTAAAAATTATTGAGATCCCTAAAGAGACTCAATGTTATGGGAATCAACAAAACCATAGTTCTTGAGTTGCTGCCAGGCTCCTAAGGCAATGAATGAGCTTGGTTCTATGCCTCCCTTGCCCTTCAAGTACCCTTACAGTCATGGGACTGGGTGTGGGTTTTGACAACAGAATGGAAGAGACAGTTACACAGTCATTCATGACTAATAAGAAAGCTAAATGTATGTCTCCACCTTTAGGGTTTTCTACTCCACAGCACTACATACACATACACACACACACACACACACACACACACACACACACACACACACAGTCTCTTGTTTTATTACAAAAGCAAGTCACATTCATTATAATCTCAGAAAATAGAAGCAAACTAAAAGAAAAGTTAAAGACTTACCTGGGAATGTTTGTAACACACAGAAATGTGTTTATAACACAAATAAATGCATTTGTAACACAAAGAAATGTGTTGAGGTGACGGCTACCCCCATACCCTAATGTGATTATCACACATTGCATGCCTGTATCAAAATATCTCACCTACGGCCGGGCGCAGTGGCTCATGCCTGTAATCCCAGCACTTTGGGAGGCTGAGGCGGGCAGATCACAAGGTCAGGAGATTGAGACCATCCTGGCTAACACGGTGAAACCCCGTCTCTACTAAAAAAATACAAAAAATTAGCCAGGCATCATGGCCGGTGCCTGTAGTCCCAGCTACTCGGGAGGCTGAGGCAGGGGAATGACGTGAACTCGGGTGGCGGAGCTTGCAGTGAGCCGAGATCGCGCCACTGCACTCCAGCCTGGGTGACAGAGCGAGACTCCATCTCAAAAAAAAAAAAAAAAATCTCACCTACTCCATAAATATATCCACCTACTATGTACCCCAAAAAATTTTTTTTAATTTTGTCTGAGGCTATCACTATTAATTGTTAATACAATCACTTATTTTTGTTCTTCAGATCATATTCTTTGCACTTTTAATACAATTGGATCATTCAGTACCTACTATTTTGTAACCTATTTTATACTACAATGAACCATTATTCCACATAATCAATTCCATTCTATCCGTTTGTTTCTAGTAAGGTAAAGTCTTTTGTTGCACAATAGTTAGACATTTAGGTAGATTCCACCTTTCCTCTCTTACAAACAGTACTGCAAACAAGTATCTTCTTGCTTCATTTTCCCGCATATGCTTAGTTATTTTCTTTGGAAAAGGTCCCAGAAGTAAAATTACTAGATCAAACCCATGCTCTTAGATGTGTGATATGTGTTACCCAATTGCTCTCTAAAAAGTTAACTCCAATCTCTACTCCAGCCTTTGCATATGAAAATACAGGTATTATCCTCTGGTAACTGAGTTCTTTTGTAATAAAGCTTTATATTAAAGTGATGGCAATAATAATATCAATAGTATCTACCATTCCAGGAACTTTCGTTCTACTTATTCTCTAATCCTTACAACAACAACCCAAGGAACAGGTGCTAATACCCTCTGTTTACAAAGAAACTGAGGTTCCATAAGGTTAAGAGTTACAAAGAAGCAAAACTGTGGATTACTAGTAGAACTCCAAAGCAGCAGTCCCCAATCTTTTTGGCACCAGGGATGGTTACACGGAAGACAATTTTTCCACAAACGGGGGTGGGGTGTGGGGATGGTTTTCAGGATGAAACTGTCCCACCTCAGATCATCAGGCATTATATTCTCCTAAGGAGCACACAACCTGGATACCTCGCACGCACAGTTCACAATAGGGTTCGAGCTTCTATGAGAATCTAATGCCACTGCCAATCTGGCAGAAGGCAGAGCTCAGGTTGTAATGCTCACTCAACCACCACTCACCTTCCTAACAGGCTGCGTCTGTAATGGTCTGTGGCCCGGGGATTGCAGACCCCTGCTCTAAAGCATCCAAACGGTACACAAATATTTTAAGGAAAACAGAGTCTGCTCTAAAGTGTGTGGTATGCTAGAGAGTTCATATCAAGGACTATCGAGAGCCAAGCTGTCCAATATTCAGGAATCTTACAAGCTGGTTGATGAAACCTCTGATAGCCTGAAACTGGCAAGGTGGGAGTACTTATACCACAGAAATTTGTGTTTGGGGGGTTTTTTGAGAGCCAGTTTACCAGCACACCAAATTCAAGTAGTAACATTTGTCTTCCGTTTTCCCAGCCATTTCTCCTTTTCATTACCCTGGTAAGAAAGGCTGGCTTCAGTCTTCTCTTGCTACAAGCTAGGTAGAATCTGTTCCAGTCTCAACGATCTGAGACCTATTTCTGGGTACTTCTGTCTGCAAGAGTCAAAAGGTAGCTCCACTCTCCTTACTCTCCAGCATCCAAAGCCTCACCACCCTATTTGAGCACCTATCAGAACCAGGGCTAACATCATTTTATCTTGTGTCCTCACTGACATAAATCAGTACAGAAGCCAGAGGCTCCCACTGCCCATCTCCCAGAAGGCTATGCCTCTTCTGTCCCCATCTTCTATGTCTACTGCCCACCCCTCCCCACCTCTTGAGAGGCTTCCGGTGTAACCTCCAGAAGTAACGGTTCCCTAGATCTTTAACATCTCTGAAGGCCCCCCTCCACCTTTTTGCTCCAGCCTAAACCTGAATCTCCCCAGGATCAACGTTGGTCCTCGTTGTTCTTTCTGTCACAGTTATCAGGTTGCTGAACCTGGAACTGGGAGGAGGTCCTTCTTGCTCCTCACTGATGCTTCCTCCCCACCCCTCCCTCCTCTTCCCAGCCTGGAACCAGAGGTCCAACTACCATATACCAACTGTCTCCTTATCGCTGCCATCTGTTGCTCCCCAAGTTACCCGTTCTCCTGTCTCAAGAATTTCAGTTGCTGGTTTACTGTCACTCTTCTCTCTCAATTCTTGGTGATTTTAACATATGTATGCCTGACCCTTCCAATATCGTGGCCTCTCCTGTCTGCGAGCTCCTCTACCTAATGATCTTGTCCTCCACCTGATCTCAGACATCCTTTAACAGCCTCCACCTATCTTTCTAGTTCATTCCCTCTAATATTTGACTCCAGTAATCTTTCAACCCCATCAGGCCCTACGATCCATTGATCTTAAGTTATATTTACTTTCCCTCATTCCTCACCCCTATGCTCTAAACTTCCTTCTTAAGCAGGTTAAATTCTAAGATCAAACATCGTAATAATTTGCCCTTCAATCCCTTGCCTTTTCTCTCTTTGTACTCATTTGGACAGACCACACACTGGTTAAATCTACCTCTTCACTGACTCCCCACCTGCATTTGTATAGCTGAATGTGGCTAGAGTAAAACACAGAAAACTATACTGACTGATCTTGCCTTAAATTCATGACCCTGAATCTTGTGTGGGTCATTAATGCTCCCCCCAAAATCATGCATTTCCTTGGTCCACTCACTCTCCCACTGTCCTTGGTGACTATAACTTCTCTTCTTCCCTCCTGAAACCTGACACTTCTTCTCCCATCCTCATTCTCAATGACCTTGCTTTCCATTTCACTGAGAAAACTGAAGTAACCAGAAGAGAACATCCACAAACCTCCCACCATCCCATCTCAGCACCTCGTAGCATCTTTTGACACACATACTGTCTTCCCTCCTGCCACTCTAAGTGGACTACCCTCATCCTGTGCAAAGCCGAGTCCCCATTCCTTTACTTATGCTCCACATCATATCCCCTCTCACCAAAGTAAAAACTCTCCAACAATTCTCTACTCTCCATTCTGCATCAATAATTTTCCCTTCTATACTGGATCGTTACTGGTGCAACAAACAAATAGGTTATTGTTTCCATCAATTAAAAACAAAAAAACTTGCTAGGGTCCCACTTTCCTCTCCAGCTACCCTCAAATTTCCTGCTCTCTGGGTTATCCAGCCTCCATGAAGGCCCCTAATGGCCCCCACCCTCTTGGTATTCAGGTTCTTATGCAGTCCCCTCCCACACTGTGTCCATGTGATCAACAGAATACAGCGGAAGTAACAGAATGTAACTTCCATACATGGTAGCTTCTCTCTATATATCTTGGATCATCCTCTCTGAAAGAAGTTGGCTGCCTTGTCAGGAGGATACTTAAGCACTCCTATGGAGAAGAAGCCTATATAGTAAGTAAGAAACTGAGGCCTCCTGCCAACAGCCAGAAGTGAGCCATCTCAGAGGCAAGTTCTCCAGCTCAGGTCAAGCCTTCAGATGACTGCAGCCCTGGCCAATATATTGACTAAAACTTCACAAAACACTGAGCCAGAATCACCCAGCTAAGCCATTCCTGAATTCCTGACACACAGAAACTGAAATAGTAAATCTTTGTTGTTTTAAGTGACTCTTAAGTTTTACTTTGTTTTTGTTTTTTGAGACAGGGTCTTGCTCTGTTGCCCAGGCTGGAGTGCAATGGCATGATCATGGCTCACTCAGCCTCAACTTCCCAGGCTCAAGTGATCGTTCCTGCCTCAGCCCCTAGAGTAGCTGGGACTATAGGCGTGCACCACCACATTAAGCTACTTTTCTTTTTTTTTTTATATTTTAGTAGAGAAGAAGTCTCACTATGTTGGCCAGGCTGGTCTCAAACTCCTCAGCTCAAGTGATCCTCCTGCCTCCGCCTCCCAAAGTGCTGA
Organism: Pan paniscus; assembly: GCF_029289425.2. NCBI lineage: Eukaryota > Metazoa > Chordata > Mammalia > Primates > Hominidae > Pan > Pan paniscus. Next base: position 25,431,202 of record NC_073266.2, on the reverse strand, counting down.
GATTACAGGCGTGAGCCACTTTGCCCAGCTTAATTTGTTATGTAGCAATAGATATCTAACATACACACCCTTTACAGAAAAATGCCTCAGTAACTTTTATTTATTCACTATCTCTGATTTCTCTCCTCTCTTCTCTTTGAAACCCACTCCAATAAGCCTTTTGCCCTCACGCTACCCAGCTACCTGCTTGTCAATAACCACTATGTGGTCAAACTCAATAATCAATTCTTCGCTTTCCTCTTACTTGTCCTATCAAGCAAGATTTCACACGGTTGATCACTTCTTCCTCCATGAAACAATTTACTTGGTTTCCTGGAGAAAACACAGAAAACTATACTGACTGATGTTGCCTGAAATTTATTTACATTCATGGGCCCTGTGGGTTTCCTTCTCGCTTTGTGGTCACACCTTCTTAGGCTTCTTTGCTGGCTCCTCCTGTCTTGCCATCCTCTTAATGCTGGAGTGCGCCAGGGCTCAGCCCTTAGCCCTTTCCTCTTCTCTATTTACCCTCATTCCCTTGGTGATTTCAATAGTTTCATATTTATATAGTCTTACATGGCCCTTAAGGCCCTATATCCTTACTAATCAAACTGTGGTCCCAGGACCAGTAACTTCACCGTCACCTGAGGGTTTGTTATCTCTGACCCAACTCAAGATCTACCAAATCAGAATCTAAATTTAACAAGATCTCTAGGAAATTTGTATGCATATTAAAGTTTGAGAAGCACTTCTTTTGTGATCTGCTACCCTATTCCTCCCCTGACTACATATCCTAACTCACCTGCCTCTAACTGAGATGACATCTTCGCCACTGCAGGTGCATGGCAGGTGCATGCCCACCTCCAGGCCTGCCAATACTGATCCCTCTGTCTGAAATGCTCTTCCCCCAGATATCTCAATACCTTTTTCCTTATCTCCTTCAAGACCTTGTTAATCTATAACTACTTTGGGAGGTGTACTTCGACCACCTTGTTAAAAATTGCAAACCCACCATCACTACCACCATTACGCTCCCCATCACAGGGCCCTATTTTACTTTCCATAGCACTCAGCACCTTTTAATGTACTACAGTTCACTTATTTATCCTATCTATTATGTCTCCACCCACTATATTACAAACACTTGAGGGCTGAGATTTCTATCTGTTGTGTTCACTGATGTATCCTACATCCTAGATGAGAGCCTGGACACAGCATGTGCGCAATAAACTTTTGTTTTTTAAAGTCTTGTCTTCAATTGGTTCTTCAAGGACTTAGTAACCAAGTCTCTGACTAAGGTGCCACTGAAATCTACTTTCTTCATTAGCAGGGTTATTCTCATAAATCTTTCTCCCTGTGTCCACCTGGAATCTACTGTGTGTTTGTGAGAATATTCATCTACTCTGACTAGCCTTTTACCAGACCCTTTGACATGCTGCTCCCGACTCCCCACTAAGCCTCATAATTTTTAAAGACAATTCAAGACCAAAACTTCTCCTGTCCCTTCAAACATCTCATTTCTTAAATAGTTCTATTCCTTCTTCTCTCTGCTCCTTTAGCCAAATGTAGCTACAGAACACTTGACATGTGGCTAGCCCAAACTGAGAAGTGCAGAAGCATAAAATACACCCCAGATTTGAAAGACTTCATAAGAAAAAGAGAAAATAAAATAGCTCATTAATAATTTTCCTATCTGGCCGGGCATGGTGGCTCACACCTGTAATCCCAGCACTTTGGAAGGCCAAGGTGGGAGGATCACTTGAGGTCAGCAGTTCGAGACCAGGATGGCCAACATGGTGAAAGGCCGTCTCTACTAAAAATACAAAAATTAGCTGGGCAAGGTGGCATGCGCCTGCAATCTCAGCTACACGAGCAAGAGATTCGCTTAAACCAAAGAGGCGGAGGTTACAGTGAGCCAAGATTGCGCCACTACACTCCAGCCTGGACAACAAAGTGAGACTCTTGTCTCAAAATAAACAACAATAATAATTTTCTTATCTGTTACATTTGATGTGACAGTGGTTTAGATATACTGGGTTAGATAAAATATATTATGAGGGCAAGCACGGTGGCACACACAATGCAATCCCAACACTTTGGGAGGCCAAGGTGGGAGGACTGCTTGAGGCCAAGAGTTCAAGACCAGCCAGGACAACAAAGCAAGACTCTAACTCTACAAAAAATAAAAAAATTAGCTGGATGTGGTAGCACACACCTGTTAGTCCCAGCTAGTTGGGAGGCTGAGGCAGGAGGACTGCTTGAGCCCAGAAGGTGGAGACTGCAGTGAGCTATGATCGTACTATTGCACTCTAGCCTAGGCAACAGAGTGAGAACCCATCTCTAAAAATAAATAAATAAAAACTGGAAAAAAATATATATATAATGAAAGTTGATTTGACCTGTTTCTTTTTACTTAATTTATCTACTAGAAAATTTCAAATTATGTCTATGGCTCCCCCTGTATTTTTACCAGACAGTGCAGCTCTAGATCAGTCCCAAACAAACAGCTCCTTCCTCCCTGCAAGAAACTCTTTCCCTGGTTTTTATTTTAATAAGCAGGAGACTGGGAAAGAAGGGAAGGGAATGCAATATGCAATTAAAACCAGAAACTAAGCGGGAAGCAGTGGCTCACGTCTGTAATCCCAGCACTTTGGGAGGCCAAGGTGGGCAGATCACCTGAGGTCAGGAGTTCAAGACCAGCATGGCCAACATGGTGAAACCCCATCTCTACTAAAAATACAAGAAAAGTAGCCGGGCACGGTTGCGGGCGCCTGTAACCCTAACTACTTGGGAGGCTGAGGCAGGAGAATCACTTGAACCCGGGAGGCAGAGGTTGCAGTGAGCTGAGATCGCGCCATTGCACTCCAGCCTGGGCAGCAAGAGCAAGACTCTGTCTTGGAAAAAAAGAAAAAAAGAAACTAAATAAAATCTCTGTATTACTTTAAAATTTTAACTTTGATCTTCACATAAAATCCAAAATTTTATGGCCAGGCCCGGTGGCTCACGCCTGTAATCCTAGCACTTTGGGAGGCCAAGGCGGATGGATTGCCTGAGCTCAGGAGTTCGAGACCAGGCTGGGCAACATGGTGAAACCCTATCTCTATTAAAAATACAAAAAATTGGCTCGGAGCAGTAGGTCATGCCTGTAATCCTAGCACTTTGGGAGGCCGAGGCAGGCGGATCACCTGAGGTCAGGAGTTCGAGACCAGCCTGGCTAACATGGTGGTTAACCCCGTTTCTACTAAAAATACAAAAAATTAGCTGGGCGTGGTGGCACACACCTGTAATCCTAGCTACTCAGGAGGCTGAGGCAGGAGAATTCCTTGAACCCAGGGAGCAGAGGTTGCAGTGAGCCGAGATTGGCCATTGCACTCCAGCTTGGGCAACAAGAGTGAAACTCCATCTCAAAAAAAAAAAAAAAAAAAAAAAAAAAAAAAAAAAATATATATATATATATATATATATATATATATATACACGCATGTATATAAAAAAAAATAGCTAGGCAAGGCGGCGTGCGCCTGTAGTTCCAGCTACTCAGGAGGCTGAGGGAGGAGAATTGCTTGAACCAGGGAGGCGGAGGTTGCAGTGAGCCAAGATCTCACCACTGAACTCCACCCTGGGCGACAGAGAGAGACTCTATCTCCACAAAAAAAAAAAAAAAAAAAAAAAAAAAAAAAAAATCCCAAATTTTAAGATAACATTTTTCAAAGACAAGAAATTTGGTATATTTAAATGACATTAAAATATAACATTATTATCACCTGTAAAAATTCATCAAGCTATAACTTAATGATCTGTATACTTTCTCAGTGTTCTGTACTTCAATAAAATGCTTTAAAATACGCTAATGCCAAATAAATCAATTGTACACAAACCAAATTATTTCTGTGTTTTAAGAAAAAGAAAATTCTTGCTCTTGCTTGATTCCTAAAATGTTAAAGGAATAAAATAAAAGAGTGCTCTCCTTTTATTTCCTGCCTTTAGAAGTCAGAGTTCAGTTACGGATGATTTAAATACTATTCCTTCTCATAAGAATCTCCTTAGCAACCTTTTACAGCTTGTCATGAGTTGCAGAATTCTCTCAATCTTCCATTCTTCAAATGGCCTGTGTCCCCTCTAGAACAAAGTATTTTAAAACAGAAAACTTAACAAGCTCTTCGTTTTTTTTCCAGGAATAGAGGTATTAACAAGCTCTTTGAAGAGAAATTTTAAGGCAGTCTCACCGTCTCCTTCAATTCTTTTGCCAGCTTCTACCCTCTAAGCATTCTTCCCTCTTCCCTTCCCAAGGTAAAGTCACATCCTCTGTAAAAATAACAGTGGCCTCTTCCAAAGATATCTGGTAGTCATTACTAAAGTTTGTTTGTGGTGTAGAATGGAGAAAATGAAAAGAAAGCCCTGGGATCAGGTGAAGAGAGGAAAGGAAAAGGAAAAAGAAGGCCATAAGCCACCTGATCCTCGACTCCATCTGGAGTGGAGAGTCTAGATATCAGCTGAAATGGAAAAGCAAAGGGCAGAGAGAAGGGAGGATAAAAGACAGGCCAGGATCCAGGGAAGTGGGTGATGTGACCAGGCACAGGGTGTTGAGGTTTTACTTGCGGGTGGGTGGAAGGTAGAAGGTCCCAGGGCAGCCACAAGAGAAGAGAAAGTTGAAGAATTTTTAAAAGGGAATTTTGATAATTTTAGTAAGTGTTGTTACAACCTATAAAATGGATCTACTAAGATCCTTTGAGAGATGTTTTTGATTGCATTACTGTGCTTACTTACAGGCAGTGGTAGTGCGAAGGCGGAGCCCTGCCTCATAATTGACCCAATGTTTGAATTCATAAATTACAGGAAGAAGAGAGAAAAGCCAGGCAAGAGAGCAGTTTAATCAAAAAGCTCAGGTTCTGTCATCTTATTCAGCAATGCAATACATTCATGTGCTACGTTTTATTAAGATTACTGGTAAACCAACAATTCTTTGTATTCATTTTATTTATTTTATCATTATTTTTTTTTTTTAGACGGAGTCTTGCTCTGTCACCCAGGCTGGAGTGCAGTGGTGCAATCTCGGCTCACTGCAGTCTCCACCCCCCGGGTTCAAGCGATTCCCCTGCCTCAGCCTCCCAAGTAGCTGGGATTACAGGCGCCCACCACCATGCCCAGCTAACTTTTGTATTTTTAGTAGAGACGGGGTTTCACTATGTTGGCCAGGCTGGTCTTGGACTCCTGACCTCAAGTGATCCTCCAGCCTCGGCCTCCCAAAGTGCTGGGATTACAGGCATGAGCAACCATGCTCAGCATTTTTTTTTTTTTGAAATGGGGTCTCGCTCTGTCGCCCAGGCTGGAGTGCAGTGGTGCGATCTCAGATCATTGCAACCACCACTCTGTCACCCAGGCTGGAGTGCAGTGGTGTGATCTCAGATCACTGCAACCTCCGCCTCCTGGGTTCAAGCGATTCTCCTGTCCCAGCCTCCCAAGTAGCTGGGATTACACGCACCAACCACCATGCCCAGCAAATCTTTTTGTTTTTTGTTTTAGTTGTTTTTTGTTTGTTTGTTTGTTTTGGAGAGAGAGTTTCGCTTTTTTGTCCAGGCTGGAGTGCAAGGGTGCAATCTCAGCTCACTGCAACCTCTGCCCCCAGGTTCAAGTGATTCTCCTGCCTCAGCCTCCCGAGTAGCTGGGATTATAGGCGCCTGCCACCATGCCTGGCTAATTTTTGTATTTTTAGTAGAGACGGGGTTTCGCCATTTTGACAAGGCTGGTCTCAAACTCCTGACCTCAGGTGATCCACCACCTCGGCCTCCCAAAGTGCTAGGATTACAGGCGTGAGCCACCATATCCGGCCTCCCGGCTAATTTATTTTATACTTTTAGTAGAGACGAGGTTTCACCATGGTGGCCAGGCTGGTCTCAAACTCCTGACCTCAAGTGATCCACCAGCCTCAGCCTCCCAAAGTGCTGGGGTTCCAGACATGAACCACCATGTCTGGCCTCTTTTTATTCATTTTATCATGGTAATACTCTAGCAAAACTGAACATTTAGAGGACAGAACCGTGTTGCCTATGCTTAGTACAGGGTCTATAAATAGCAAGTCCTCAACAAATGATGTAAAAAAAATTTATATTTTTACCTGTAGTTCCATGTTCCTTTCACAACTCTTCATTTTCCTAAGAGCTCCTATCTATCCATGAGAATTTCCCCCTAGATAACAGGTTCAAACTATAAGGTACTTATTTTTTTATTTTTTATTTTTTTGAGACAGGAGTCTTGCTCTGTCGCCCAGGCTGGAGTGCAGTGGTGCGATCTCGGCTCCCTGCAAGCTCCGCCTCCCAGGTTCACGCCATTCTCCTGCCTCAGCCTCCCGAGTAGCTGGGACTACAGGCACCTGCCACTACGCCCAGCTAATTTTTGTATTTTTAGTAGAGATGGAGTTTCCCCGTGTTAGCCAGGATGGTCTTGATTTCCTGACCTTGTTATCCGCCCGCCTCGGCCTCCCAAAGTGCTGAGATTACAGGCGAGAGCCACCGCGCCCGGCCACTATAAGGTATTTATTAATTACCCACAGAAGCCAAGGCCACAATCTATAAACTATCTCATGAACTTTCTGTTGCTGAAGAAAAATAAGCAGTTATGTCAAATGAAACCTCTAGAAATAAAAACAGGGAAGTTCAAAAGCTAAAATCAGTCAACTAGTTTGAAAGCTATCTATACTTTTTAATCTTATATTCTAGAATGTTGCTCTTCTAAAGAGAAAATTATCCTAAAGGGAAACAAAAACTGCTCCAAATTCAGTTACAATGGGCCAAACCGAAAAGTTTGTTTCAACACACAAAAAAACTGTTTTTAAACACACACAAAAAAATATTTCCACTTGAAATATAAATTATATAAACATGCTCTCATAAGACTGTTATTTAACATTCAAATATTTAAATATTCTCTCATAAAATACCTTTGAAATAAATTGTTTAAATGCTTTGGGAGAATCTATTCCACCCTCCAGCTCTGAGCCCCACAAAAACAATTTTTTCCCCCCCCAAGACAGAGTTTTACTCTTGTTGCCCAGGCTGGAGTGCAATGCTGCGATCTCGGCTCACCACAACCTCTGCCTCCCAGGTTCAAGTGATTCTCCTGCCTCAGCCTCCTGAGTAGCTGGGATTACAGGCGCCCGCCACCAAGCCTGGCTAATTTTGTATTTTTAGTAGAGACAGGGTTTCTCCATGTTGGTCAGGCTGGTCTCGAACTCCCACTTGAACTCCCAACCTCAGGTGATCCGTCTGCCACGGCCTCCCAAAGTACTGGGATTACAGACGTGGGCCACCACACCCAGTCCACAAAAACAATTTTTAAAAATAAACAGCAAGAGGGCTGGGCGTGGTGGCTCACGCCTGTAATCTCAGCACTTTAGGAGGTCAAGGCAGGCCGATCAGGTCAGGAGATCGACACCATCCTGGCTAACACGGTGAAACCCCGTCTCTACTAAAAATTAGCCAGGCGTGGTGGCAGGCGCCTGTAATCCCAGCTACTCGGGAGGCTGAGGCAGGAGAATGGCGTGAACCTGGGAGGCAGAGCTTGCAGTGAGCCGAGATCGTGCCACTGCACTCCAGCCTGGGCGATACAGCGAGACCCCGTCTCGAAAAACAAATTTAAATAAACAAATAAAAATAAAAATAAAAAATAAAAAAATAAACACAGGCTAGGCGCAGTGGCTCATGCCTGTAATCTCAGCACTTTGGGAGGCCGAGGTGGGTGATCAGGAGGTCAGGAGTTTAAGACCAGCCTGGCCAACACAGTGAAACCCTGTCTCTACTAAGAATACAAACATTAGCCAGGCACAGTGGTGTGTGCCTGTAGTCCTAGCTACTCAGGAGGCTGAGGCAGGAGAATCTCTTGAACCCAGGAGGTGGAGATTGTGGTGAGCCAAGACCGCGGCACTGCACTCCAGCCTGGGCAACAGAGCGAGACTCTGTCTCAGGAAAAAAAAAAAAAAAAAAAAGCAAGAAAATAAAAAGGCATCCAAATTGAAAATTAAGTAATGGTATCTCTATTCACAGATGACATAATCTTATAAAAAGAAAATCCTAAGGAATCTACTGAAAAAACATTAAAATTAATAAATGAATTCAGCAAGGTAGCAGGATATATGATGAATAAACAAAAATCAGCTGAGTGCAGTGGCTCATACCTGTAATTCCAGCACTTAGGGAGGCAGAGACAGGAGGACACCTTGAGCCCAGGAGTTCAAGACCTGCCTAGGCAACATAACAAACCTGTTCTCAAAAAAAGGGGGGAATTCCCCTTTTTTTGGAGTCAACGAAGACCTAAATAAATGGGAAGACATCCTGTGTTCATGGTCTAAGGCTTAGCATTGTTAAATGCGATAATAACCAAATCCATTTATAGATTAAAGGCAATCCCTATGAGAATTCCAGCTGGTTTCTTTGTCAGAAGTTGAGCTAATTCTAAAATTCATATGACAATCAAAGGACCTAGAAGAGCCAAACAACAATCTTGAAAAAGAACAACAAAGTTGGGGGACTCACACTTACCAATTTCAAAACTTATTAAAAAGCAAGAGCAATCAAGACACCATGGCACTGGCACAATAGAACGGAACTGACAGTGCAGAAATAAACCCATACATCTATAATCAACTGATTTTCAATCAGGGTGATAATACCATCCAACAGGTAAAAAATATTTTCAAGAAATGGTGATGTGTCTATTAGATATCCACACATAAAAGTATGAAGTTAGATCCTTTCCTCAAACCATATACAAAAATTAACTGAAATCAATCAAAGACCTAAATATAAGAACCAAAACTATAAAACTCTCAGATGAAAATAGGCATAAATCTTCATGATCTTGGATTTGGCAATGGATTTTTAGATATGGCACCAAACCCCACAAGCAATAAAATAAAAAATAAATACACTGGACTTGATTGAAATAAACTTCATGCTTCAAAGGACACCATCAAGAAACTGGCATGAAAATCCACAGAATGGGAGAAAATATTTGCAAATCATGTATGTGATAAGAAATTTTATCTACACTATATAAAGAACTCTTATAATTCAATAATAAAAAGAAAACCCAATTTTAAAATGGGCAAAGGTCAAGGCTGCAGTGAGTTGTGATTGTGCCACTGCACTCTAGCCTGGTGAGAGAGCGAGACCATGTCTCTTAAAAAAAGGGGGAGTGGGGGGCAAAGGATCTGAATAGTCATTTCTACAATGGTCAACAACCACATGAAAATATGCTCAACATCATTAGCTACCAGGAAGATGTAAAGCAAAACCACATGAAATACCATTTTACATGCACTAGGATGCCCAGAATCAAGAAGTCAGATAATAACAAGTGTTGGCAAGGATGTGGAAAAATCAGAACCCTTATACACTGAGATGTCAAAAGATAGAGTTACTATGAGAAACAGTTTGGAAGCTCTCAAAAAGTTAAAATATAGAGTTACCAGTTTACTCAGAAATTCTTCTCTTATATATCCAAGAAAAATGAAAACATATGTCCACACAAAAATTTGTACATGAAAGTTTATAGCACCATTACTCATAACAGCCAAAGGGTAGAAACAATTCAAATGTCCATCAACTGATGAATGGGTAACAAAATACAGTATATCCATACTATGGAATATTTGGCAATAAAAAGGAATAAAGTACTGATACATGTATGACATGGATGAACCCTGAACATTATGCTAAATGAAAGAAGCCAGTCCTAAAATAACCTATGAGTCCGTGCATATGCAATGTCCAGAATAGGCAAATCTATACATATAGAAAGTAGATTAGTGATTGCTGGGGCTAGGAGGTGATAGCTAAAAGGTAACACATTTCTTTATAAGGTGACAAAATGTCCTAAAATTGTGGTGATGGCTGCATAACTCTGAATATCTCAAAAACCGCTAATTGGGTAAGTGGGTAACTTGCATGGTTTGTGAATTATATCCTAAAAAAATTATTTTTAAAAAAATTAGAAACATCATCAAAAAATTAGGTAATGGTCATAAACCAAGGAAATTATCTAATTTTGCTGATAATGGGTTTTTAAAAACCTTATTTTAATATCTGCTAAATACAGTAAAATCTCCACCAAATTGAGAGAATATGTCGAGACACCATACTGAACTGCAGAAGCTCAATTAGCCTCCACCTAAATGACTCATCCATCTCTACTCCCTAATCCCCAGATCTATCATACTGACTTCTCTCCACGTCACAGGCCAGCTACTCCTTCAGTCACCAGGCATTTCTGTTCCTATGCTTACCATGGGTCAGTTGGGTTTGTTCCCAAACCTATTTATACAACTGCACCACTATTATTATGGTACCAATTAATTAAATGATGTATAAACTGATGAAATAATGAGTGTATAAAACACATCTGTGTAGCGTGGGAAATACAAAGAATGTAAGAAAACAGCAGATGAACAATACATAACAACAGAAGAATGATCACAGGAATAGAAAAAAATTTCACCGGGAGGGAGGTGGGGGGATCAGCCCCCCACCTGGCCAGTCGCCCCGTCCGGGAGGGAGGTGGGGGGATCAGCCCCCAACCCGGCCAGCTGCCCTGTCCAGGAGGTGGGGGGCGCCTCTGCCCGGCCGCCCCTGCTGGGAAGTGAGGAGCCCCTCTGCCCGGCCAGCCGCTCTGTCTGGGAGGGAGGTGGGGGGGGTCAGCCCCCCGCCCGGCCAGCTGCCCCGTCCGGGAGGGAGGTGGGGGGGTTAGACTCCCGCCTGGCCAGCCGCCCCGTCCGGGAGGTGAGGGGCGCCTCTGCCCGGCCGCCCCTACTGGGAAGTGAGGAGCCCCTCTGCCCGGCCAGCCGCCCTGTCCAGGAGGGAGGTGGGGGGTCAGCCCCCCGCCCGGCCAGCCGCCCTGTCCGGGAGGTGAGGGGCGCCTCTGCCCGGCCGCCCCTACCGGGAAGTGAGGAGCCCCTCTGCCCGGCCAGCCGCCCCGTCCAGGAGGGAGGTGGGGGGGTCAGCCCCCCGCCGGGCCAGCCGCCCCGTCAGGGAAGTGAGGGGCGCCTCTGCCCGGCCGCCCCTACTGGGAAGTGAGGAGCCCCTCTGCCCAGCCAGCCGCCCTGTCCAGGAGGGAGGTGGGGGGTCAGCCCCCCGCCCGGCCAGCCGCCCCGTCCGGGAGGGAGGTGGGGGGGTCAGCCCCCCGCCTGGCCAGCCGCCCCGTCCGGGAGGTGAGGGGCGCTTCTGCCCGGCCGCCCCTACTGGGAAGTGAGGAGCTCCTCTGCCCGGCCACCACCCCATCTGGGAGGTGTACTCAACAGCTCATTGAGAACGGGCCATGAAGACAATGGCGGTTTTGTGGAATAGAAAGGGGGGAAAGGTGGGGAAAAGATTGAGAAATCGGATGGTTGCCGTGTCTGTGTAGAAAGAGGTAGACATGGGAGACTTTTCATTTTGTTCTGTACTAAGAAAAATTCTTCTGCCTTGGGATCCTGTTGATCTGTGACCTTACCCCCAACCCTGTGCTCTCTGAAACATGTGCTGTATCCACTCAGGGTTGAATGGATTAAGGGCGGTGCAAGATGTGCTTTCTTAAACAGATGCTTGAAGGCAGCATGTTCGTTAAGAGTCATCACCACTCCCTAATCTCAAGTACCCAGGGACACAAACACTGCGGAAGGCCGCAGGGTCCTCTGCCTAGGAAAACCAGAGAACTTTGTTCACTTGTTTATCTGCTGACCTTCCCTCCACTATTGTCCTGTGACCCTGCCAAATCCCCCTCTGCGAGAAACACCCAAGAATGATCAATAAAAAAGAAAAAAAAAAAAAAAAAAAAGAAAAAAATTTCAGACAGAAATGTTTCTTCCCTTGAAGGGAAAACGGAGCTATGTCCAATCTTTTTTTTTTTTTTTTTTGAGACAGAGTCTTGCTCTGTCGCCCAGGCTGGAGTGCAGTGGCGCGATCTCGGCTCACTGCAAGCTCCGCCTCCCCGGTTCACGCCATTCTCCTGCCTCAGCCTCCTGAGTAGCTGGGACTACAGGCACCCACCACCACGCCCGGCTAATTTTTTGTATTTTTAGTAGAGACGGGGTTTCACCATGTTAGCCAGGATGGTCTCGATCTCCTGACCTCGTGATCCGCCCGCCTCAGCCTCCCAAAGTGCTGGGATTACAGGCGTGAGCCACCATGCCCAGGCCTCAGCTGTGTCCAATCTTTAACATGACCTGTAATACTTGGCACCACCTTGTCTTTCCTACATTTTCTTTAACTCTCCCTCCTTCTCTATGCTTCAGACATCCTTGTGTTCTGTCAGTTTCAAAAACAGCTAGCTCTTTCAGAATCTTCACTATGGTGTCCTTCTTCCTGGAAAGTTCCACTGGATTTACCTAAATCCTTTCCCTCAGCCTGGCTAACTCCTTCAAGCCAAGTCTGTCTTCTAATGCAAAGATGCATGTGACTCTAAGAATGGCACACAACAGATGCTCAATTAATGTGTCAATATTGTTATGTACCTAAGGGAAGAGATGTCGAGAAAAATACTCTAAACAGCCACTATCACTAAGTAGTAGGGTATGAAGTGATTTTTACATTCTCCTTTTACCCTTCAAGATGTTTTAATTTTTACAACAAATATACTTTTTTTTTTTTTGAGACAGAGTCTCGCTCTGTTGCCCAGGCTGGGAGTGCAGTGGCATGATCTTGGCTCACTGCAAGCTCCACCTCCTAGGTTCATGTCATTCTCCTGCCTCAGCCTCCTGAGTAGCTGGGACTACACGCACCCACCACCACGCCTGGCTGATATTTTGTATTTTTAGTAGAGACAGGGTTTCACTGTGTTAGCCAGGATGGTCTCAATCTCCTGACCTCGTGATCTGCCCGCCTTGGCCTCCCAAAGTGCTGGGATTACAGGTGTAAGCCACTGCGCCTGGCCAACATCATTTTCACAAATGCTACAAATGAATAAATGTACTTTGAAAAACTAAATAAAAATCTAGTCCCTTCCCACACAGATCCCATCAGCATTGCATTATGTGTGCTGAAAAATACTGGTTTTATTTTATTTAAATCATTTTAATTTTTCACTAAGACAGACTGATAAGGCAAATTCTTTTTTGTTTTGTTTTTTGAGAGAGTTTCACTCTTGTCACCCAGGCTGGAGTGCAATGGCATGATCTTGGCTCACTGCAACCTCCACCTCCCGGGTTGAATCAATTCTCCTGTCTCAGCCTCCCAAGTAGCTGGGATTACAGGCACCCACCACCATGCTCTACTAATTTTTTGTATTTAGTAGAGCCAGGGTTTCACCATATTGGCCAGGCTGGTCTTGAACTCCTGACCTCAGGTGATCCGCCTGCCTCGGCCTTCCAAAGTGCTGGGATTACAGGCATAAGCCACTGCACTCGGCCTTTATTTTTTCTTGAGATGGAGTCTCACTCTGTCGCCCAGGTTGGTGCACCCTGGAGCGGTCTCGGCTCACTGCAACCTCTGCCTCAAGGGTTCAAGCCATTCTCCTGCCTCAGCCTCCCGAGTAGCTGGGATTACAGGCACATGTCACCACACCCAACTAATTTTGTATTTTTAGTAGAGACGGAGCTTCGCTATGTTGATCAGCTGGTCTCGAACTCCTGACCTCAGGTGATCCGCCCCCCTCGGCCTCCCAAAGTGTTGGGATTACAGGCGTAAGCCACCATGCCTGCCTAATAAGGCAAATTATTAAAAAAAAAACACTCTACATGGCTGGGCGTGGTGGCTCACACCTGTAATCCCAGCACTTTGGGAGGCTGAGGCGGGTGGATCACTTGTGGTCAGAAGTTTGAGACCAACCTGACCAATATGGTGAAACCCCGTCTCTACTGAAATTACAAAAATTAGCCAGGCGTGGTGGCGTGTGCCTGTAGTCCCAGCTACTCGGGAGGCTGAGGCAGCAGAATTACTTGAACCCAGGAGGCGGGGGTTGCAGTGAGCCGAGATCGTACCACTACACTCCAGCCTGGGTGACAGAGCGAGACACTGACTCAAAAAAAAAAAAAAAAAAAAAAAAAAATCTACATACTCTATTGTAGAGGTGTTTAAGCTACCCATATAGTAAATATGGTAAACTCTTTTGAGACCAGCCTGGCCAACATGATGAAACCCCATCTCTACTAAAAATACAAAAATTAGCCAGGCATGGTGGTGGACACCTGTAATCCCAGCTATTTGGGAGGCTGAGACAGAATTGCTTGAACCTGGGAGGCAGAGGGTGCAGTGAGCCGAGATCACACCACTGCACTCCAGGCTGGGCGACAGAGTGAGACTCCATCTCAAAAAAAAAAAAAAAAAGTAATTATAAAATATTTACTCCCAGATAATTTGAGTTATTCTGAAATCCTTTGCCAGACATATAACTATTATTTGTCTTCAGATATAGTAAAAACTATTCAAAGGAACACTACTTGTATAAATTATGTATCCTATGGTCAAATCATGTCCCCTGATAGACATCTATGATTGTAACCCAGAAAGGTCATTTTAGTAATAAATGCTAACTGGATGGGGGTGGGGGAAGCATGACTGAATTTCAAATATGCCAAATGACTGTCATAATGTCCTAGTCTATGTCTGATACATGAAATCTAAGTGGAGATTATCTATTCATCACACTACAATGATCCCTCTGCCAAGACCTCTATTAAAATTGACACCCGGAAGCGGCAACTCATGTACAGACACAATTTCCTCTGAGGACGTACAAACTGATTTCCACACCGTGTTGCGGCCATGGGAATTCAGGTGTGTTTGGGGTCTTTAATCCAAAAAGACAGAAAGTAGAATGCAAGCATTCCTAAACATTCCTCTTGGCCTGCTGACCAAGGAGAAAATGCTGTTGTTACCAGCAGTTACTGGAGTTTATTCTTCCAGTCCTCTTTGACAATACATTTCATCATTTTAACTTCTTGTCATGCAATTCCATTTACAAACCCATAAAGCGTAAGATCAGGCAAAGCCATCTGCTAGAAGAGTAGATTCAATAATAATTGCCTTGTTGTTTCTACAAGATATTCTAAGATTTAATTAGTTTGGTATCAAACACTATTTCTCAGTCACATAAAACAGCCTCATTTATGCAGCTAAAGTTGTGCATGCATGCAAATATTTTCATGTGTGCATAACTACTACTTTCTTCTTTCAGGTTGGATTTTTTAGTTACTTTTGAAATTAAGGGCTACCCATTGTCAATTAAAAGAGGCAATACAGGGCGGGGCATGGTAGCTCATGCCTGTAATCCCAGCACTTTGGGAGGCCAAGGCGGGTGGATCACCTGAGGTCAGGAGTTCGAGATCAGCCTGGCCAACACGGTGAAACCCCGTCTCTACTAAAAATACAAAAATTAGCTGGGCGTGGTGGCGGCTGCCTGTAATCCCAGCTACTCAGGAGAATCACTTGAACCCAGGAGGCAGATGTTACAGTGAGCTGAGATCACACCACTGCACTCCAGCCTGGACAACAGAGAGAGACTCCGTTCCCCACACCGCCCCGCCCCCCCCCCCAAAAAAGGCAATACAAATCTAATTGTCACCTAAATGAGCCAGAAGGTGGAATCAATTATGGGTAGTGAGCTGATTTAGCTAAAGACAAAAAAAGACATTTTAAAATGTTATACTCCGTATAAAGCAGCAAACCCCATGTACAGCCTTTAGTAGTTTATTTTAGGATGCTCAGAAAACATTAAAAATTGATATAGCGCTGTTTGGGTCAAAAACTGTACATAACCAGAACAAGGTCCAAGAGACTATGATGTATTTCTTGGCTTCTCTCAAGATCTCTGGGTCCCCTAAAGCAGATTTGACTCTCCAGGAGGTTCAACTATATAGAACAATTCTTGAATCATTTTGAGTAATTTGGAATCAGACTACTTCACAAGTTCCTACAGTACAGACCCTGTCCTCACCTAAGAGGTTGAAGGTTCGTGGACTGTGTTAACACTTTTGTCAAGGTTACATCTAACAGGACTATATCCATTGGCTATAAATGCCAAGAACTGAAGTAGCTGCAGTTAAGAGGCATATAAGGAGATACAAAGGCATCTCATTATTCCAAATGAGGCACTAAATTAACTATCAGCATTATGTAGATACCTTACATTGCAGATACAGGCTGAATAAAGAAAAGACAAATATATGAAAAGAAAAGAGATAAAAGTGGTTCCACAACTTTCTGGCTATGTCGGCTTGGGCAAATTACTTAACCTCTCTATATACTTAGCTCTCATCCCTAAAATGCAAATAATAGGATCTACTTCATACATTTGCTGTGATGATTAATTAATGTCTATAACAGTACTTGGAATATAGTAAGCTGTAAAATATATATATATTTTGCCCAGAGGATGATCATTTTTAATTTAAAAAGATTGTTAACAGGTCTGAACTCTTTTGTTATTCACATAAACAAAACAAAATTTTTTGACTGAGAGTAATTAATGCCTCTTAATTAAAACTAAACATTCTTTTGCTTCAGAGGTGGACAGAGAAACACTCTTCTAATTGTAAAATTTTTTTGTTATTATACTTTAAGTTCTAGGGTACATGCGCACAATGTGCAGGTTTATTACAGAGGTATACATGTGCCACGTTGGTTTGTTGCACCCATTTACATTAGGTATTTCTCCTAATGCTATCCCTCCTCCCTCCCCCACCCCACAACAGGCTCCAGTGTGTGATGTTCCCCACCCTGTGTCCAAGTGTTCTCATTGTTCAATTCCCACCTATGAGTGAGAACATGTGGTGCTTGGTTTTCCGTCCTTGCAATAGTTTGCTCAGAATGATGGTTTCCAGCTTCATCTATGTCCCTGCAAAGGACATGAACTCATCCTTTTTTATGGCTGCATAGTATTCCATGGTGTGTATGTGCCACATTTTCTTAATCCAGTCTATCATCAATGGACATTTGGGTTGGTTCCAAGCCTGCTATTGTGAATAGTGCCACAGTAAACATATGTGTGCATGTGTCTTTATAGTAGCATGATTTATAATCCTTTGGGTATATACCCAGTAATGGGATCACTAGGTCAAATGGTATTTCTAGTTCTAGATCCTTGAATCACCACACTGTCTTCCATAATGGTTGAACTAATTTACACTTCCAAAAACAGTGTAAAAGCGTTCCTATTTCTCCACATCATCTCCAGCAACTGTTGTTTCCTGAATTTTTAACAACTGCCATTCTAACTGGTATGAGATGGTATCTCATTGTGGTTTTGATTTGCATTTCTCTGATGACCAGTGATGATAAGCATTTTCTAATGTGTCTGTTGGCTGCATAAATGTCTTCTTTTGAGAAGTGTCTGTTCATATCCTTTGCCCACTTTTTGATGGGGTTGTTTTTTTCTTGTAAATTTGTTTGAGTTCTTTGTAGATTCTGGATATTAGCCCTTTGTCAGATGGGTAGATTGCAAAAATTTTCTCCCATTCTGTAGGTTTCCTGTTCACTCTGATGGTAGCTTCTTCTGCCATGCAGAAGCTCTTTAGTTTAATTAGATCCCATTTGTCTATTCTGGCTTTTGTTGCCATTGCTTTTGGTGTTTTAGTCATGAAGTCCTTGACCATGCCTATGTCCTGAATAGTATTGCCTAGATTTTCTTCTAGGGTTTTTATAGCTTGAGGTCTAACATTTTAAGTCTTTAATCCATCTCGAATTAATTTTTGTATAAAGAAAGGGATCCAGTTTCAGCTTTCTACATATGGCTAGCCAGTTTTCCCAGTACCATGTATTAAATAGGGAATCCTTTCCCCATTTCTTGTTTTTGTCAGGTTTGTCAAAGATCAGATGGTTATAGATGTGTGGTGTTATTTCTGAGGCCTCTGTTTGTTCCATTGGTCAATATATCTGTTTTGGTACCAGTACCATGCTGTTTTGGTTACTGTAGACTTGTAATATAGTTTGAAGTCAGGTAGTGCAATGCCTCCAGTTTTGTTCTTTTGGCTTAGGATTGTCTTGGGAATGCGGGCTCCTTTTTGGTTCTATATGAACTTTAAAGTAGTTTTTTCCAATTCTGTGAAGAAAGTCATTGGTAGCTTGATGGGGATGGCATTGAATCTATAAATTATCTTGGGCAGTATGGCCATTTTCACGATATTGATTCTTCCTATCCATAAGCACGGAATGTTCTTCCATTTGTTTGTGTCTCTCTTTTATTTTGTTGAGCAGTGGTTTGTAGTTCTCCTTGAAGAGGTCCTTCATATCCCTTGTAAGTTGGATTCCTAGGTATTTTATTCTCTTTGTAGCAATATGAATGGGAGTTCACTCATGATTTGGCTCTCTGTCTGTTACTAGTGTACAGGAATGAGTAAGCTGTAAAATATTTCTTCAAGATGCATGTGGGAATGAAACACAGAATAGGTACTTATGCCCAGTATACATGAACTTTATTTCTAAGATGTGAACATGAGTCTTTTTAATAGTTTCCCTCACTAAAGCTTAAATGATTCTATGGTACAATTTTTACAAACCAGTTCTATCAAGATTAAAGTAATGATAAAAGTTCATTTAACTTTATATAATACTTTAACCTATTCCACTTAAAATACAGTTAATCCCCCAAGGGAACAGGATTGTTCTAGTTATTCATTTAACCTTCTTTCCTGCTGAAGGGAAAGGGCCTCTGAGTGCTACATAATTAGTGGTGATTAACAGGAGACAGGAATGTGATGAAATTTGGAAAGCTGGAAAAAAACTAATGTAAAAGCCTCAATTAAAATACATGGAAATTCAAATCAGTTCTGTTTTAGCATTTTCAAATATTTAGCAATTTTCTTCAAAAGTAAGATTATAATCCACAAAACTATTTAAACAATGGCAGTAGGAAAAATTTGTAAAATTGGAATAAAAGCTACCCTTAAATCTGGGTCTGAACTGCTTCCTTGACAGGCAAGCGCCCACGAGTACAGGTTAGTCATTCAAGAGTTTATAAATTAGTAGTCTGAGCTGTGAGCCACTACTAGGAAGGGAGAAATATGGGTCACACGCTGTTTAAATTACATGTCCTTTTCAAAACTGTAAGAACAACATACATATCAGTGGCTAAGAGGGGCTGGGAGGAGGGGCAGGGCTAACTACAAAGTGGCATGGGGGACGTTAAAGGGGTGACAAAACTTGATTGTAGGGATAGTTAACAACAAAATATCCTTGTCAAAACTCAAAGAATTAAATAAAAAGGTAAATTTTACTGTATGTAAATTATACTTTCAAAAAGCAGAAAAAGTTATAGGGAAAAATTAAATTGCCTATTAAAGTAAAAAAATTTGCATGTCATTTAAAACATATGAAAGATTTCCATTAAGGAGTTCAAATGCTGGAAAATACTTAGTATAATCAAGTATATTAAAACATTTTCCAAACAGTAAGAAATAAGGTAAAATACTTGATTTTAAGAAACATTAGCTTGAGGTAAAAGATCACATAAAAGTTAATCAAATACCTATATACGATTTCACTGCTTTCTCAGAACTCATAATTTTTAATTTTTAAGAATATAGTAAAAGTGCTAAAAAAGAGTTATAATTAAAACTACAAAATAATTCATAACATGTTTTTTATGTACTACAAAAACTATTAAAATAAAAAATAGTTGAACAATTGATGTTCTCTATTTCAATACTGTGACTTGATGAGGGTCCTAAAACCCCAGGGAGATAAAGAGATTTTGTTTTCCCTGGGAGTCCGTAAGCCTTGCTTAAGAAGGACTTCCTTCTTGCTCCCAGGAAACCTTACACTTCCCAACCAGGAATGACACATAATATGCTGCACGTATAAAGCTAGGCTTGATGCTAAATAAAATGTAAATAATTTTTATGGCGGGCACAGTGGCTCGTGCCTGTAATCCCAGCACTTTGGAGGCTGAGGCAGGCAGATGACCTGAGGTTCCGAGTTCGAGACCAGCCTCGCCAACACGGCAAAACTCCATCTCTACTAAAAATACAAAAATTAGCTGGGCGTGGTGGCACATGCCTGTAATCTCAGCTACTCAGGAGGCTGAGGCAGGAGAATCGCTTGAACCTGGGAGGCAGAGGTTGCAGTGAGCTGAGATCATGCCACTGCACTCCAGCCTGGGCAAGAGCGAGACTCTGTCTCAAAAAATAATAATAATTTTTGTAACTATGCACCCTCAATGGAGAATCTGAGGCAGAGAAGCGAAAAGGAAAGGGAGGCCCCATGAGCTGAGCCTGGGCACAAGGGCCACCTAACAAGGCCTCTCTGAATTCAGAAAGGCTGAACAGGCTGCCCCAGAATGGCAGCCAGCCTCTTCCTTCAGGCAGCTTATACTAGCAAGAGTTCGGTGAGGGGTTTACAGAGGGAATGGCAGAAATAGAAAAACAATTTAAGAGCCAAGAGAGGCTCTAGTAGTCAGTCCCCTTTGTGATCCCGTATAACCTCAGTCTCAGAAATGAGCCTGCCTTCTTGCTGACAAAAAGAGCCTTAAACCCATATGGCAAGGATGCCTGGGCTTCCTGCTGCCTACCCCACAACTCTAGTTTCCTCCTACCTCCCGATTCTGTTTCTTAGGAAGAAGTACCTCTGCCATCTGTGCTCTCATACCACAGCTCTCAAACCTTTAAATTTTGGTTTTAGACCCTCTTTACACACTAAAAAATTAGAGCCCAAAGAGCTTTTTTTTAATGTGGGCTATAATCTATCAATATTTACTGTATTAGAAATTAAAACCAAGGAATGTTTAAAATATGTATTAATTCATTTAAGCCCATTAAATGTTAATAACATTTTATGGAGGAAAAAAAAACTACATTAAAAAAAATGAGAACAGTGGAATTGTTTTACATTTTACAAAACCTTTTAATGTCAGGCTCAATGAAAGACAGCCACAGAGGCTGGGCAAGGTGCCTCACATTTATAATCCCAACACTTTGGGAGGCCGAGGCATGAGGACTGCTTGAGCTCAGGAGTTGGAGACCAGCCTGGGCAACATAGCAAAACCCCATCTCTACAAAAAAGAAAAAAAAAAAACATAAAAATAAAAAAACAGGCCAGGCACAGTGGCTTACGCCTGTAATCCCAACACTTTGGGAGGGTGAGGCGGGAGGATCACGAGGTCAGGAGTTCGCAACCAGCCTGGCGAAACCCTGTCTCTACTAAAAATACAAAAATTAGCCGGGCATCATGGCACACGCCTGTAGTCCCAGCTACTTGGGAGGCTGAGGTAGGAGAATCGCTTGAACCCGGGAGGCAGAGGTTGTAGTGAGCCAAGATCGCACGACTGCACTCCAGTCTGGGTGACAGAGTGAGACTCCATCTCAAAAAATAAAAATAAAATAAAAAATAAAAAACTATCCAGGTGTGGTGACATGCACCTGTAGTCCCAGCTACTCAGAGGGCTGAGGTGGGAGGATGACTTGAACCTAGGAAGTTGAGGCTACAGTGAGCCGTTATCATGGCACTGCACTCCAGCCTGGGTGACAGAGCAAGACCCTGTCTCCAAAAAAAAAGGCTGGATCTCATCTGCTTCTGCAGTCATTCTGACAGTCTTCCTCATGCCTCCAAAAACTCCATGGCACGCTCTAAAGAGAATGAAAGTATAAAGGCAAATGATATCCTAGTAGTACTATGAAAATAGTTTTGACCTTGCAGATCCCCTGAGAGGGTCTCAGAGACCACAGAGCCCTGGACCAGTCTTGGTTCTGAGCAGCACTACTCCAGACAACCATCGTCTCCCATGTGTTCCTGGGTCGGCTTCATTAGATAACCACCCTTGAACCTGGCTCACACACTCTAGGCTCCCTCACACCACCACCGCCAAATGGACCATCGTCTCTAACCTAAAACACAACAGAAAACTTCCTCCTTATGCTGTTTTTTAATTCCTTCTGTCACTTCACCAAACTTCTAAGAAAAAGTAGTTCCCTCTGCCTCTACCCCCTCACCACTCCTGCTTTTTGCTATCTTAATTACCAAAGTAATACACAGATACTTTTTTTTTTAAATCAAACAATATGGATAAATGACCATCCACAATCCCAATCTCCTCCCCACTGATAACCACTGTTAGCCCTAGAAAATACCTATTTTTCTGAATTAAATCAATATCAGATTGAAATTTTTGTTTGTGTTTTGCCCCCTTCAAATTTTTACTTTTTTTTTAATGCTGAAAAACTTCTATTTAGTTAGATTCCAATTCTTTTGGTGACCTATGTTATGGATCAAATTATAAGGGCTGTCAATTAGGAGATAAAATGAACTAATGCTTCTTTACAAAGTGAGTACTAAACTAATGTTAAGATCATGTGGATTTTATGACAATAAAACAATAATTAGATAACTGTGCCTTGTATGTAAAATCTTCATATTTCATTACCTAAATGCAGATGAATGCTGACTATATTTCTATCATCTTAATTCACAATAGTGAATTTAAGGTTTATGAAACATTTTAATATATAGTATCTCTTTAAAAATTTCATAAGCTATGAGGTTAATACAAATTACCATTAACATTTTATAGATAAGACAGACAAAGTTCTGGAAGAAAAATTACTTATTCAAAATTGCATAGCTAGAAAAATACACAACCAGAAACCACAAAACTTACCTCTTCTGACTCAAATCAAATCCCACCCCTTTGTGTCATGTTGAATAGTATATCAAAAATTCTAACAATATAAAAATATTAAGTTCTTGCCTTTTTAGATCTAACTTGGAAAAAATTGTCCCTCCTTTCAAAGTTGAATAGAAAATGCAAAAATGGGCCGGGCACAGTGGCTCACGCCTGTAATGGTGGATCACCTGAGACCGGGAGTTTGAGACCAGCCTGGCCAACATGGTGAAACCCCATCTTCACTAAAAATACAAAAACTAGCCAGCATGGTGGCATGCGCCTGTAGTCCCAGCTACTCGGGAAGCTGAGGCAGGAGAATCACTTGAACCTGGGAGGTGGAGGTTGCAGTGAGCCAAGATTGTGCCACTGCACTCCAGCCTGGGAGACACAGCAAGGCTCTGTCTCAAAAGAAAAAAAAAAAAAAAGAAAGAAAATACAAAAATTAATGCCAAAAGGGATAAATTATTTTTGTTTCTCTATTATACAATATAATCCCTTGGGAAGCCTACATTTCATTTAAAACAACAGTTAAAACTTACTAAAACCTACATCAATATGTAGATGCATTATAAAATTTGAAATACAACTTCTTAAATCCTTTATTTGGGCATTGCCACTAACAAAACACCCAACACCCCCAATCTAAGGATGATGAAACTGCTACTGAAAAGAATACCACACATATATGCTGACCTGGTATTTCAGTATTATGCTTGAAATCCCTGCAATGAACACATAGAAACCCCTTAAATTTCACAATCAGAAATTTGAAATTAAATTATTAAAAAATAATAAACCAGGCCAGGCACAGTGGCTCATGCCTGTAATCCCAGCACTTTGGGAGGCCAAGGCGGGAGGATCATGAGGTCAGGAGATCGAGACCATCCTGGCTAACACGGTGAAACCGTCTCTACTAAAAATACAAAAAATTAGCTGGGCGTGATGGCAGGCGCCTGTAGACCCAGCTACCTGGGAGGCTGGGGCAGGAGAATGGCGTGAACCCGGGAGGCGGAGCTTGCAGTGAGCTGAGATCGTGCCACTGCCCTCCAGCCTGGGCGACAGAGTGAGACTCCGTCTAAAAATAAAAATAATAATAATAATAATAATAATAATAAATATAAGGCAGCTCCAATGGAGTCTAACACATTTAAATGCTGTATTTATTATATGACATACTGCACTGAATTATGAAAAGAAAAACTGAAATTACTAAGAGCTCTGGATCTTAGCTAACTCAATTCTGCAAATAATAATACGGTTAAATTTTAAAATGATAATTAAGCTATTCTTTATAACACAACCTGACGTTACAAAAATATGGACAAGGCAAGTAATTTTTCTTCACATTTTACTCTTCCTAAACCTAGAAAACATACCTGCTCTCAAAACATCTTATCAGGGCCAGGTGCAGTGACTCATGCCTATAATCCCAGCACTTTGAGAGGCCAAGGCGGGTGGATCACCTGAGGTAAGGAGTTCAAGACCAGCCTGGCCAACATGGTGAAACCCCATCTCTACTAAAAATACAAAAATTAGCTGAGTGTGGTGGTGGGCGCCTACAATCCCAGCCAGTCAGAAGGCTGAGGCGGGAGAATCGCTTGAACTCAAGAGGCGGAGGTTGCAGTGAGCCAAGATCGTGCCATTGTACTCCAGCCTGGGCGACAAGAGCAAAAGTCCATCTCAAAAAAAAAAAAGAAATCTTATCAGAAGACCAAGAACCTATAGTGAGATAGTTCAGTACTCAAGTTAGTCTAAACAGGATTGCAAAGCTGCTTTACTAAGAAATATTTGAGTATTTCACTTACCTCTGTTTCCATACATTGTGAATATCCCAATTTACCTGTAATAAAAATGAAAAGGATTACTTTAAAAAGATTTCAGCTTTTTAAAATCATTGATAAAAATATTTGAGCTTCTCTGGCTATGGCTTTATTATGTCTATGAGAATATCTATGCAAATGAAAGATGCTAGAATGACCAAATATCCCTGAAGGTCCTACTTAGAGATTTAAGTTTAAATAGGCCCATTAAAAAATAACAAAGAAAAAAGGTGAGAAAAAAATGCTTAACTGTAATAAGATCTACAACATATGTACATATTTAATACAGATATATAAATCAATCAAACAAAAACATTTGAAAGTCTTGCTTTCTTTTAAGAAACACCTTAAAATACTTTAAAGGTATTTTAAGTATACCTTAGGAAATCTTAAAAGACTGCAAATATATTTCCAGTTTAAAGATACAGTGATCATTTCAATGAAAGGAATAATGTTTAAATTCATACTTTCTTTAATATATGCTGACTGTTTTCCTTTAATATATGATTAGGCAAAACCATATAATTAATTGAGTAATTTTTCCAACAGAGGCTCACCTAAAGAATAATTAGAACTGAACAATATTTGGCTGCACCAACATTAGTATTTTTCTCCATCACTGATACATAATACCAAAGAACATGAACAATTAATACATTTCTGTCAATGTCGCTGACAAAAACATACTTCTTAAACAAAAACAGCTATTTTAAAGAATCACTTATTAAATAGTTTTAACAAAAAGAACGAATAACACAATTATACAATTAATTATACTGGGTACTAGAAAATTGGGTTTTTTTGGGTTTTTTTTTGTTTTTTTTTTTTGAGAAGCAGTCTCACTCTGTCACCCAGGCTGGAGTGCAGTGATGTGATTTTGGCTCACTGCAACCACCCACTCCCGGGTCCAAGTGATTCTCCCACCTCGGCCTCCTGAGTGAGTAGCTGGGACTACAGGCACCCACCACCATGCCCGGCTAATTTTTGTATTTTTAGTAGAGATGGGGTTTTGCCATGTTGGCCAGGCTGGTCTCGAACTCCTGACCTCAAGTGATCTGCCTGCCTCGGCCTCCCAAAGTGCTGGGATTACAGGCGTGAGCCACCATGCCCGGTCAGTACTAGAAAATTTAATTTCCCCAGACTACACTTAGATTTCACTGACCTAAATTCAAATATGCATTTAGCTCTATACCTTTCCCTCCACCCAATACTATCCTCCCACTTCTTCCTCTCCCCAGCATTTACCCTTACACCTAGCCCACAGTGGTTATTCTATCAGCCTTGTTATTTTTTTAGTACTTAACTAGAATTTCTACGCCTTAGACTCTATTATGACATCACAAAAGAAAAATCACAAATAATAGCTTTTGTATGCTCCCAATTCTTAAAATAAAAAATAAAATTGAAACCGCAATTTCTTATTTGAAATGAGTCGGTTGAAAAAAAAACAAAAACGAAAAAATAAAAGAAGACAACCACAACTCCTCATCTCTTAATGATCCTAATGAGAAACACTGGCTGAAACTGAGACCAGAAAATAAGGGGCCTTAGGTTCTATGAATTAAATTAAAAATTATATATGAGCAATAAAGACTACATGAACATATATATAAAATGAGCTTACTAGCTAAGGGTTTATATGATAGGGTCTGATAAGTATAAGACTTATTTTACTTATATATTTATTTATTGTTACATAAAACTCTACATTCAACAGTGATTTATAACATACATTTTATTTATTTATACATATGATTGTTTGTTCAGACCATTAATGCTTTTGGTAGTTAAGAATACTTAACTCCCATAAAATTGGTAATTAATTTTACTCGGCAAAGTACTACTGGACAGAAACAGCTCAAGGAAGGGTACAGACTGCCTTTCGGCAAACATTTACTGAGAGCCTACTCTGCATGGGGGGAAGAGAGAGAGAGGGAGGAAGAGAGGAGCACTCAGGCAAACTGTAATAGAGAGTAGCCTCTTTAAGAGTCTATGAGTTGGCCAAGTGCAGTGGCTCACGCCTGTAATCCCAGCACTTTGGGAGGCCGAGGCAGACAGATCATGAGGTCAGGAGATTGAGACTATCCTGGCTAACATGGTGAAACCTCATCTCTATTAAAAATACAAAACATTAGCCGGGCGTGGTGGCGAGTGCCTGTAGTCCCAGCTACTCGGGAGGCTGAGGCAGGAGAATGGCATGAACCGGGAGGCAGAGCTTGCAGTGAGCCGAGATTGCGCCAGTGCACTCCAGCCTGGGTGACAGAGTGAGACTCCGTCTCAAAAAAAAAAAAAAAAAAAAAAGAGTATGTGAGTTTACATCTTCAGTAGGATATATTCTGAAGATAAAGAGAATTACAAAGAAATCTAAAAGTTTTTGTAGTACGTTTCTTGTTGGTAGTATAAAATTCTGAAACTATTTTAATGTATTGCAGCAATGAGCACATGAGTAAATACACTGATATTGCTGGGAGTCATGACTTACACTATGGGAGAAGGAATACACAAACCTAACGTGAGAAGAAAAGGAGCCCTGTGCTGGCGAACTGTAACTAGAGATATTACACAACTTCAAAACATTTCCTAGCGCTGCTCATCAAAAGTGGGAGAAACCCATGGGGCACGCCAAGCCCATTCCCCCTCAACAGAATCAGGATTCCTTGGGAAATTGGCTGATTTCAGGGCTGGGACAGGGAAATTACAAGATAAGTCAGGAACATCTTTTTGTACCAGAAAACAATGAAGTGCTTAAAAACAATGATAGAGGAGTGCCAAAAGGGCACAAGAGTCTATAAAATAAGATTTTTTTCAATGACCTGCATTATAAAACTGAAAATGCTGTAAAAGTACTAAAAATTTTTGTGAGAATTCAACAGCTCTTGGTCATTCAATTTGAACTGGTGAGTAACTCACGGTAATATGAAAAGGCTGTAAGTACAAAGTATTTGACCAACTACACAGCTCTGCCATCCAAATTCCTGCTCAAAAGCTAATCTAGGAATCCAAAAATCCCAATCACATGACATCAGAGCTTAAAGGAATCTTGGAAATGATCTTGCTCAATCCATTCATTTTATAGATGAGTAATTTGGCTGGGTGTGGTGTCTCGCGCCTGTAATCCCTGCACTTTGGGAGGCTGAGTTGGGAGGATTGTTTGAGCTCAGGAGTTTGAAACCAGCCTAGGTAACATAGTGAGACCCAGTTTCTATCAAAAATAAAAAATTAGCCACGCATGTTGGCACAAGCCTGTAGTCCCAGCTACTCAGGAAGCTGAGGAAGGAGGATCACTTGAGCCCAGGAGGTCCAGTCTGCAGTGAGCTGTGATAGTGCCACAGCACTCCAGAACAGGTGACAGAACAAGGCCTTGCCTCAGAAACCATTAATTAATTAATTAAAAACAGATGAGTAATCTGAGAGCTCAAGGAGTCAAATGACTTGCACATAATGACACAGAGTTGGTGACAGAGTGAAGAGCACACTCTAAGGCTCCTGATTCCTCCTCATGTATGTTGGTGTGGTTTTCTTATTCTAATCCTCTTGATATGGTTTGGTTCTATGTCCCCACCCAAATCTCATGTTCAATTGTAATTCTCAATGTTAGAGGTGGGGCCTGGTGGGAAGTGATCAGATCATGAGGATGGTTTCTAATGGTGTAGCACCATCCATCCCCTAGTGCTGTCCTGTGATAGCGAGTTATCATGAGATCTGGTTGTTTCAGTCTGTAGCACCTCCTCCTTCCCTCTTTCTTCCTCCTGCTCCAGCCATCCAGGACGTGCTGGCTTCCCCTTCACCTTCTGTGATGACTCTAAGTTTTCTGAGGCCTCCCCAGCCATGCTTCCTGTACAGCCTGCAGAACAGTGATCCAATTAAACCTCTTTTCTTTATAAATTACCCAGTCTCAGGTAGTTCTTTATAGCAATGCAAGAATGGACTAATATATCTCCATTCCCACTTTCAGTGGCTGTTGGGATTGAGGGGAACTGCAGGGGTACTGTCCAGGCTAACTACCATTTCTACTGTTTCTGAGGAATGGGGAAATGCATTCCTCAAAAATTTTTTTTTTTTTTTTGAGACGGAGTCTCGCTCTGTCGCCCAGGCTGGAGTGCAGTGGCATGATCTTGGCTCACTGCAAGTTCTGCCTCCTGGGTTCAGGCATTGCACTGCAGCCTGGGCGAGACAGCGCCACTCCATCTCAAAAAAAAAAATTCTGGGTGAAGTCACAGGATTTGTAAGTTTCAGAGGGATTCATTCCTTAGGTCTGGTGCAGTAAAACAGAAGTGGCCAACCTTTGAAGAAAGACTCAGTACTTCTCAAGTGTAAATCCCTTGATGCTATACCGGTAGTTTCCAATTGAAGAAGGTGTTGTTGAATTGAGGAATGCGGCCGGGCGCAGTGGCTCATACCTGCCATCCGAGCACTTTGGGAGTCCAAGGCAGGTGGATCACGAGGTCAGGAGTTCAAGGCCAGCCTAGCCAAGATGGTGTAACCCCATCTCTACTAAAAATACAAAAATTAGCTGTGCATGGTGGCGGGTGCCTATAATCCCAGCTACACGGGAGACTGAGGCAGAGAATTGCTTGAACCCAGGAGGCAGAGGTTGCAGTGAGCAGAGATCACGCCACTGCACTTCCAGCCTGGGTGAAAGAATGAGACTCCATCTCAAAAAAAATAAAAAATAAAAAATAAAAAATAAATAAATAAATAAATAAAAATAAAAAAAAGAAAGGCTGAGGTGGGAGAATGGCTTAAGCCCAGGAGGCAGGCAATGAGCTGAGATGGTACCACTGCACTCCAGCCTGGGCAACAGAGCCAGACATTGTCTTTAAAAAAAAAAAAAAAATTTATTAGACGAGTCCCCTTATGTCCCAGGAAACAGAAAAGCCTATGCCTTCCTATAAACTGACACAGAATGGCTTTACGAAACAAACTAGTCCTGATATAAAATGTCTGTCATAAAGAATTCATAACTAAGGCAACACTGTCATCTTCAGCAGACATTTTAAATCTTAAATATTGATAATCAGATCATTTCACCATGGGTCTGCTCAGAGAATGCAAATAATACTTTCAAATTAAGGTAGCTACTTATCTTTAAAGTAGAAACCTCAGCATATGGCTGACTTATCATGCAGTCACATTATCAATATGATTCAAACTAGCTGAATAAGTAAAAGGCAAACTATACCTACCAAAAAAACAGAATTTCTGGAACTTTTAAGATAAATGGTTCTCAGAATTATTCTCCAGCTTTTTACTATGTGACCAAATTCTAGACAATGTTTCAGTCCCTCTAACCATGTGAAATTATGTTCTTTTTCATGCTAAAACTGAGATACCAATGAATACACCCTGCTCTCGTGCCAGCATACCTCTGCCGCCTTCATTTGTTCAGTAAATATTTATTCACCACCTACTAAGTACTACTCATAAGCACTGATGACACACTGTCATAGTAAACAAGCTAGACACAGTTCTTGCCTCATAAGGCTTACATTTTATTGAACACAGCCCCAAAAAAGTAATCAAACAAAACAGAACTCGTGATAAATGGATCCAAAAGGGAGAGAAAGTAACAGAAATGACCCCATTTGGGGTGGTCAGGTAAGATTCCTCCAAAAGATGATATTTAAATAGAGACCTTGAAGCTGGGTAGAACCAACAGGAGGGCGGGAAGAAGAATCTGTTCCGGAAGCAGGAGGTGGCGTGTGACAGGCCCGGGAAGTGTTTGGTGGATGAGTAACATAAACTGTGTTTAGACAGGCAGGGGGCAGATCACATAGGCTTGTAAGGATAGTATGAGGAGTTCAGATTTGACTTTAAGGAAAATGGGAAGCTATTGAAGGATACCAGGCAAGAGGGTCAGCTGCGTCCAGGTAGTTTCCAGGTCAGTCTTGCTATAATGTGAAGAATGTAGTGGAGACAGCCAGATGGAAAGCTCAAGGCCAGCGAGGAGGCTACTATCATTGTACTGCAGCACTACACGCGGGTGGCCAGGCAGGGCGATGGCAGTAATGAGGGTGAAAAGGAGAGGGTTCATGAAATAATTTGGAAGTAGAACAGGATTTGCTAATGGACTGACAAACAACATCCTGAACATGCTCCATGTTTTCAAGAATAATATTCTCAAACATTTGACCAAAACTGATCAACAACAACCATTAGTTTAAGAACTATAATACTTTTATTAAGAAAGGAGTTTGTTAAATATGCTTCTGGGACAATTTTTGTATTATTACTAGGAAAAAAAAACCATAGTGTTGTAGTTAACAGGCTGAAATTTAGCAATAAAAAAATTTCTACAGCCTAATCATACCTGAATTTCTTTTTTTTTTTTTTTTTGAGATGGAGTCTCACTCTGTCGCCAGTCTAGAGTGCAGTGGCACGATCTTGGCTTACTACAACCTCCGTCTCCAGGGTTCAAGCGATTCTCCTGCCTCAGCCTCCCAAGTCGCTGGGACTACAGGCACGCACTACCATGCCCAGCTAATGTTTGTATT
Source organism: Pan paniscus (assembly GCF_029289425.2). Taxonomy (NCBI): domain Eukaryota; kingdom Metazoa; phylum Chordata; class Mammalia; order Primates; family Hominidae; genus Pan; species Pan paniscus. The sequence continues at coordinate 25,400,352 of NC_073266.2, read as the reverse complement.
TTTAGTAGAGACGGGGTTTCACCATGTTGGCCAGGATGGTCTTGATCTCTTGACCTCATGATCCGCCCACCTCAGCCTCCCAAAGTGCTGGGATTACAGGCGTGAGCCACCACACCCAGCCTCATACCTGAATTTCTAAAGTGCAGCGGCCACTGAGGACCTGGAATCAATGAACAGAACTTCAAAAGTTAGGACAGTGAAACTACGTATTTATTAGCTTAAACCAATTTCCCCCAACAAAATCATCTTTGCCAGGTTGCATTTTAAGGGAAAAAAGAATGTTATACTTTTTTGTCTTTTTTTTTTTTTTTTGAGACGGAGTCTTGCTCTGTCGCCCAGGCTGGAGTGCAGTGCACGATCTTGGCTCACTACAACCTCCGCCTCCCAGGTTCAAGCAATTCTCCTGCCTCAGCCTCCTGAGTAGCTGGGACTACAGGCACGCACCACCACGCCCAGCTAATTTTTGTATTTTTAGTAGAAATGGGATTTCACCATGTTAGCCAGGATGGTCTCAATCTCCTGACCTTCTGATCCGCCCGCCTCAGCGTGAATGTTATGGATTTGATACAAAAAACAGTCAGGGACATGACCTCTAATTTTAAATATCACTCATGGAAAAAGCATTCATCTGTTCATTCACCAACAATACGTTTGTGTGACAGGCACTCTCCAGAACTTGCATCTTCTTCCTTGAGATTATCTGACCCCCACCCACAGACTCTGCCCCAAGCCAGGCTCTAGGACTTTCAGCCTCCAATCACCTTTGCCATAAATGTGACTTCTATCCTAATTCAGAAATGGAAGCTCCCACTTTATTTTTGACATAGACTATACTTTGCTTCCTAGATTTGTAACTAAATCCCTTACCTTTCAAAAAAATGACAGCCTTGGATTGTTATTACCAGTCACCTTCCCAGGGACTAGAGTCTCCCCTTGGACCTAGTATCAGTGATTAAAACCTGCCACAAAATTTGGATATTATCTTTTATCTATTTTATGTAACCTGGCAACACTGGAAGCTTGCAGAGCAAATAAGTTTCATCTCTAGTGCCAATTCTGAATAACAGTGGCTGTCTAGAACGTCATCTTCAGAAGTATTCTGATGGCAAGTACAGGATAGGAGGTGCCCAGGACTATTTAGAAATGGTCTCACTCATAAGTGGGAGTTGAACAATGAGAACACATGGACACAGGGAGGGAAACAACACACACCAGGGCCTGTCAGGGATGGCGGGGGAAAGGGGAGGAAGAGCATTAGGACAAATACCTAATGCCTGCGGGGCTTAAAACCTAGATCACGGGTTGACAGGTGCGGCAAACCAGCATGGCACATGTATACCTATGTAACAAACCTGCACATTCTGCACATGTATCCTGGAACTTAAAGTAAAATTTTAAAAAAGAAGAAGAAGAAGAAATGCTGCCATAGGAATAGAAGACATAATATTTGTATTTAAAGAATAGTACTGTATTCATAAGTATAATAAAAATGTGTAACTTACAAAACTCATTACAAAAAGATATTTCTTGACTATGTATAGTATATGTAGTAAAGGTTAAATAGCTAAAAATGTTTAAATGTTTATACATAAATAGCTAAAAATGTTTATAGCCTGGAGCCACATTTCTGACACTCCTGTGTTGGAAGACAGGGACAATGAAAGTCAAAGTACTTTTTGTAAACTGGGTTGATTTGGATTAAACTTTTCCCTAGTAACAGCAATTCAAACATTGCTTAAACTTCACAAGCTCAAAAATACATAGACATATCACTAGATTTTAGGAAGGAGAACTTGGAGGGGAACCTCCCCAAGCCAAATCATAAACAAAGAGTTCTAGCAGGTGACAATCCCAAATGTTCTAGTATTCCCTATCAATTGAAGAGTTCTGGTTTTCATGCATTTCATACACACATCTGTGTCCATTCTCTTTAGAATCTCCTGCCCGTCTGTGGCATCTGAGTATGAGACAACCTAGCCAACAAGAGCCCTGCAGAGAGGCATCCCAGGAACTTCTATCTTCCAAGCCCTAACTCCCTTTAGTTATATCACAACTCTACCATCCATATCCACTTACCCAAATGTGTTACTTTCCCTCTGTCAAGATTTGGGAGATCTGATTTAAAAACTATAAAAACAACATAGGCTTGACATAGACTACACTTTGCCATTTTTAGCTATTTAACCTTTACTATAAACATTTTTAGCTATTTAACCTTTACTACATATACTATATATAGTCAAGAAATATTTTTGTAATGAGTTTTGTAAGTTACACATTTTTATTATACTTATGAATACAGTACTATTCTTTAAATATAAATATAATGAAAAGATCATTAATTAAAGAAGAAAGTCAAGCTGAGCACTGTGACTCACATCTATAATCCCAGCACTTTGGAAGGCTGGGGGTGGGGGCGCGAATCATTTGAGGTCAGGAGTTTGAGACCAGCCTGGCCAACATGGTGAAACCCTGTCTCACCCAAAAAAAAAAAAAATTAGCTGGGCATGGTGGCACATGCCTGTAGTCTCAGCTACTCGGGAGGCTGAGGAGGGAGAATCGCTTGAACAAAGGAGGCGGAGGTTGCAGTGAGTTGAGATCGAGCCACTGCACTCCAGCCTAGGTGACAGAGGGAAACTCCAACTCAAAAAAAAAAAAAAAAAAAAAAGGTCAGGGTTAGGGGGCAACTATCATTAATTTAAGGAACTTAACAATTTCCCATCAAAAACATTTAAGTTTATACACATCAGGCAATACAACAGTTCAAATATTTCATCTAAACTATGGCTTATCTTACAGGTCTCAGATGAAATTTGTTCCAAGAGTTTATAGGGAAAGTTATAGTTACATTGTTTTATTATTTACATAAATAAGCCCTCCTATACTCCCCAAAGGATTGAAAGAAGCTAAATTAAATGATCAATAAATGAGTATCAAACAAGTCAGAAAGTGGCAAAAGAAGGAAAAAACCAAATTCAAGATAATATAAAATATATGGAAATCCATAAAAAATATAAACGGTGGTCAAGCACTAATTACCTTTCCCTGATAATCTGCAAGTAACCCTCCATAGTCCATTCTAAAAACCTGGTGGAGCAGCTAAGGCAACAAAGGTCTAATCACATTATGGACACCCACATTTCAAATTTTTTCAACCTCAAGAATCATTTTATAGACTTCCAAACATATTTAATATTGTTTTAGAACTTCTTTATCAATCTTGACTCAAATAATTTGGAAGTATTCATCTTTTTACAAAGGATAGCAATGGCTCAGTAAAAATGTATTTGTGCAGTACATACAAGGTAACAAAATGCCCCCACATATATTTCTTCATTTGAGTCTCATAACAATTTCACAAGAAGGGCTGGACAAATATTACTTCCATTTTACAAATAAAGAAAGAGAGTGGCCGGGCACCATGGCTCACACATGTACATGTAACCCCAGTACTTTGGGAGGCCAAGGCAGGTAGATGTCTTGAGTCCAGGAGTTCAAGACCAGCCTGGGGAACCTGGCAAAACCTGGTCTCCGCACACACACACAAAAGAATAAAAGAAAAAAAAATAAGACAGTATCAGCATCAGAAATAGTTAAATGGCTTGCCTGAGGTCATAGCTATTCAATAGTAAGCATCAGAGCCAAAAGAATCGAAACTGCATCTTCTGTAGCCAGCTCTTAGTTCTCTCCATGTTATGGTGTGACATTCAACAGCTGATTTGCAACTATCTGGAAGGCAGCAAAGGAGCTTGGTGGGAATCAACATGACTCCACAGGAAAAAATATTTTCCAGGCCAATTTAATTTCCAACAAGTATAAACCATCATCTATCTTCCCACCCTAACCTGCCCCTCCTGCCTACCCTGTCACCCAAGCACCCAGGCAAGAAGTCAGAGCCTTTGAACAATCCTTCCTCTTTCTCACCCACACATAAAAAGTGGAAGAGCTATACCATGTCCTATTTCCTAAATCACTCTCAATCTGATTCTTTCTCTCCATTTCTACTACCCTAATTCAGACCTCCATCATCTCCTGTTTGAACAGCCATAACACTCCTAACTGGTTTAGCAACTTAAAGGCTACAAAGATCTAAAGATAGTATAAAATGCCTACTGGTGTCTTTGCCCTCCATTTTACCCAATTCAATACATCTACAAAGCCCCTACATTTATCTTTCTAAAAAGAGTAATCTGCTTACATCATTTTCCTGCTTAAAACCCTTCCATGGCTCTCCACTGCCTGTACAGACTATAAATACACACTCGACCATGTGGCTGGCACAAAGTCCTTCATCATGTGATCCCAGCCAACGTGCCTTTCCAGCCCTTCTTACTCCCCCGACTCCACACATCCTCCGCTCCAGGCACAGGGAACACCCACTACAAAGAAGACAAACAGGTTTAACCTCACGTGCCAACTCCAAATAATTAGTAGTGGCCACCTGAAGCATCCTGTTGAGAACTCTTGGGGCTGCTTATAAATTCGGCAGCAAAAAATGCGGTAACTGATTAGCAGTTATATGCTTTCGGCATGGGGAAGTGGGTGGCAGCACAAACGCCGCACTTGCCATCCATGTACTGCTGCTCTCTGAGTACCATATAACATCCTCCACATCTCCAAGCCTTTCCACTTGCTGCTGCTGCTGCTGCCTCACATAGTCTTCCTTTTAGGCTACAGCCCCATCCTGGAGACCTCCAGAAACCAGATCTCTGTAACACTCGCCTACTGTCACCAGGCAGGGTCAGCCACTCTCTTCTCTGGGCTCTCATAGTTTTCTAAACATCTTTATTATTTTAAAATTATTGCACTGTACTGTGTTAGTTTCTCCATCTATGAGCTTCTTGAAGGTATGAGTGCAGTTTATCCCTCTTTGTATCGTCAACATCTGGCACAGTGCACTTAGAAGGCACTCAAATATTGGTGAAATGAATACATGAAATCATGTAATGGGAATATCGCTAACATGGTATTTTCACTAAAAATCCAGGAAGACATGACCAAACCCTGGGACCAGGCAACCTATAGGGATTGTTAGTGACATTCTAGCACTACCCTCCAATTATCTCTATTTATATTTTTATCTCTCCGAAATACAAGATATTAAAGGAATATACTAGATAGGAACTTAACTTCTAATTAAATTAAGGGATGGGAGAGAAAATGGGAAATATGACAGAAAAAGACCACAGACTCCATTTAAAAAAATTTATTAGGCCCGGCGCAGTGGTTCACACCTGTAATCCCAGCACTTTGGGAGACGGAGGCGGGTGGATCACTTGAAATCTGGAATTTGAGACCAGCCTGATCAACATAGTGAAACTCTGCCTCTGCTAAAAATACAAAATTAGCCAGGCGTGGTGGTGCATGCCTGTAATCTCAGCTACCATGGAGGCTGAGGCAGGAGAATCGCTTGAACCCAGAAGGTGGAGGCTGCAGTTAGCCAAGATCGCAGGATTGCCCTCCAGCCTGGGCAACAAGAGCAAAACTCCGACTCAAAAAAAAAAAAAAAAAAAAAAGCATTAGCACAATTAGTATAAAAAGACCTAAGAGTCACAGTTTTCAGAAGCCAGCAGTTTGGTATTATTAGGAATATAACCCCTCCATATACCTAATCGAATCCTTTTTAAATTTATACTAATGTCTCATATCAGTTTTAATTTTAAAAGTTTGTGAGATACAATCACTTTGGAAAATTTCTGGCAATATCTACTTATGCTGACCATACATCATGAATTAGCAATTGCACTTTTAGAAACATATTCAACAAAAATGCTACATTTGCTCACCAAAAGACACGTGCAGTAATGTTCACAGTGGCATTATTCATACTATCCAGTAAGTCGATATTTGAAACCCAAATATCCATCTAGAGTTTGAACATCAAAAATAAACTCTTTAACATTTCTTCTTCTATATTAAAAACAGGCCAGGTGCAGTGGATCACACCTGTAATCCCAACACTGTGGGAAGTTGAGGCAGGAAGATCACTTGAATGGGGTTCAAGACCAGCCTGGGCAATATAGTGACAGACCCTGTCTCTACAAAAAAATAACAAAAAAATTAGCCAGGAGTGGTGGTGTGCATTTATAGTCCCAGCTACTCAGGAGGCTGAGGTGGAAGGATCACCTGTACCCAGAAGTTCAAAGTTACAGAGAGCTATGATCACATCACTGCACTCCCGCCTGGGCAACAGAGCAAAACTACAACTTTAAAAAATAAATAAAAACAAAACAATAAGCAACAAGCATACCCAGTGCTAAGATCATGGTTTCTAAACACCATTCTCCAATAAAAGAAAACAAGAGCTCCCTGGAAATATGGGTGACTCTAGGGCTGGGGCAGGAAACATATAAGATGATCCTTGAAACATCTTGCAGTGCCAGAAAGCAAGGACGTGCTCCACCAGACAGAAGGAGGGCTGCATATCAAAGGAACACAGGAGCCAAGCCTAAGGAGCAATCAATGGCCACAGCGGGAACAATCTGAGCAACAAAACAACCAAAGTACAAAATACATGTCAATCCAGACTGATATAAACAAATGATTGAATATGTAAGTAAATGGAGGAGAAGGCACAAATCTTCTTCACAGATTTCAAAATAACTCTAAGAAGATATTCACATCTCCAGGAGGTGGTTTAATTACCTGGCCCTATCCTTGAATGCAGGCTGGAATTAATGACTCCTTTCTAAAGAACAACATATTTAAAAAAAGGTAAAAATAGTAACTTTTTAGTGGAGAAACCTGACAACACTGTCTTAATCAAGTGTCCAGGTTATCATAACCACTGATGTCACATGGTTATCATGTGCCCCAATATGATGTGATCAGGGGGAGCCCTTCACCTCGCTGGTATTCTTCCCCCAAAACTATAACCCAGTCTAGCCATAAAAATACCAGGCAAGTCCAAATGGAGGGACATTTTACAAAACAGCTGACCAGTACTTGCCAAGACTGTCAAGATCATGATAAACTGTCACAGACCAGAAGAAACTAAGGAGATATGATGACTAAATGCAATATGGTATCTCGAATGGGATTTCTGCAATAGAAAAAGGACACTAAGGCCGAGCACAGTGGCTCACACCTGTAATCCCAGCACTTTGGGAGGCCGAGGCAGACGGATCACCTGAGGTCAGGAGTTTGAGACCAGCCTGACCAACATGGAGAAACTCCGTCTCTACTAAAAATACAAAATTACCCAGGTGTGGTGGCAGGTGCCTGTAAATCCCAGCTACTCGGGAGGCTGAGGCAGGAGAATCCCTTGAACCCAGGAGGTAGAGGTTATGGTGAGCCAAGATCACGCCATTGCACTCCAGCCTGGACAAGAAGAGCAAAACTCCGTCTCAAAAAAAAAAAAAGAAAAAGGACATTAATAGAAAAACTGGGGAAACCCAAATGAAGTCTGGAGTTTAGTTAATAGCAATGCATCAATGTTGTTTTTTTAGTTTTGACAAATATACCACAAGAATATAAAATGTTAACATTTAGGAGAACTGGGTGAGGGGCAAATAAGAATTAGCTGCATTCTCTTTTCAACTTTTCTGTAAATCTAAAATTATCCCAAAATAAAAAGTTTGGTCAGGCACAGTGGCTCACACCTGCAATTTCAGCACTTTGTAAGACTGAGGCAGGTGGATCATTTGAGGTCAGGAGTTCAAGAGCAGTCTGGGCAACATTTTTCTCCACTAAAAAATAAAAATAAAAAATTAGCCAGAAGTGGCAGCACACACCTGTGGTCCCAGCTACTTGGGAGGCTGAGGTAGGAAGACTGCTTGAACCCAGGAGCCGGGGACTGCAGTGAGCTATGATCATACTACTGCACTCCAGCCTGAGCAAGAGAGAAAGACCCTGTCTCTTAAAAAAAATTTTTTTTGACTAAAAATTCCCACTACATTTGGTAACTCAATATTTCCTTCATAGTTTTAAACAAATATCTGAAAGAAGTTATTTTCCTTTTTTCTACTTAGCCAACAAGAAGTAAAAGGGAAATACATACAGCTCTAATGACACTGTTATGAAAGCAGGATGAGAACTGCTGTTATTTTATAGGACCAATGATACAGGAGAGTGAATCTGACCTTCCATATATAACAAGCAGAGTGCAACTCATCATCTCTTATCAACATATAGTTCTTGGTAGCTCAATGATTTTTTTCTTCTAAAGTTTAGTCAAAACTCTTAGTGAGGCCAATGGTTTCCTAAGAGTTCTAACTTACTTGAGGGCTAATATCTGTAGATGACTAAATTCTTTCTACTGTTTCCCTCTGCAAAAGTAGAAACACAGATACAAAACCACAAATACATTATTCCAAAATTTCTCCCCAAAACTCTTGTGACCCCTCTCTTATAACCCAACACACGTAGAAATATATTGCATGGTAAATTGGAACCAAAAGTGACAGTAGGTCAGGTTTGGTGGCTCACGCCTGTAATCCCAGCACTTTGGGAGACAAAGGCAGGCAGGTACTTGAGGCCAAGAGTTTGAGACCAGCATGATCAATATGGAAAAACCCTGTCTCTACTAAAAATACAAAAATTAGCCAGGCGCAGCGGCATGTGCATGTAATCCCAGCTATTTGGGAGGCTGAGGTGCGAGAATTGCTTGAACCTGGGAGGCGAAGGTTGCAGTGACCCGAGCTCGTGCCACTGCACTCCAGCCTGGGCAAAAGACTAAGACTCTGTCCCAAAAAAAATAAATAAACAAATAAATAAAAGTGACAGCAGGCCAGGCATGGTGGCTCATGCCTGCAATTCCAGCACTTTGGTAGGCCAAGGTGGGCAAATCACTTGAGCCCAGAAGTTCCAAACAAAACTAGGCAACATGGCAAAATCTCTGTCTCTAAAAAACGATATAAAAATTACCCAGGCATGGGCCAAGTGGTGGTGGTGGCTCACATCTATAATCCCAGCACTTTGGGAGGCCAAGGCGGGCAGATCATGAGGTCAGGAGTTCGAGACCATCCCGGCTAATATGGTGAAACCCCGTCTCTACTAAAAATACAAAAAATTAGCTGGGCGTGATGGCACATGCCTGTAGTCCCAGCTACTCGGGAGGCTGAGGCAGGAGAATCGCTTGAACCCGGGAGCCAGAGGTTGCAGTAAGCCGAGATCACGCTGCTGCACTCCAGCCTGGTGACAGAGCAAGACTCCGTCTCAAAAAAAAAAAAAAAAAAAATTACCCAGGCATGGTGACACATGCCTGTAGTCCCAGCTACTCGGGAGGCTGAGGTGGGAGGATTGCTTGAATCTGGGAGGTCAAAGCTGCAGTGAGCCGATCAAGCCACTGCACTACAGCCTGGGTGACAAAGCGAGACCCTGTCTCAAAAAAAAAAAAAAAAAGTGATAGCAATCTTATCCAATTACAGCTAAAATCTTAATTTTGCAAATGAACATCTAAACTTACTGTTAAGGCTCCTCCCACTCACTTAGAAGGGGCCTGTGTAAATGAAGGGACTTGAAGTTTAAGCTGCATTAGATTCATGGTAAATTCACCACTGTGTTTCTGTTTTGTCTTCTTTAATGACTAGAACTATTTACCCTTACATCACCCATGTAAAACTAGAACACTACTTGTACATAGTAGGAACTCAAAGCATATTTGTTAGATTGAATTAACCTGACATATTTGAACTTATTATTCAAAGAGAACAATTTTTATCTATTACTGTAACTGATAAGGCATTTCACCAATCTCTAATTCTACCATTCACCCCCACTACCTACTCTGGAAACCTACACATATACTTCATATATTCCTTTCCTTTAATGATCAGGATGGGAACACAAGAAATACAGAAAGAGCGGACCAAAAAAAATGTTTTTAAACATTTTTTTGCTGGGTGCGGTGGCTCACGCCTGTAATCCCAGCACTTTGGGAGGCTGAGGTGGGTGGATCACAAGGTCAGGAGATGTAGACCATTCTGGCCAACATGGTGAAACCCCGTGTCTACTAAAAATACAAAAATTAGCCGAGCGTGGTGGCGGGCGCCTGTAGTCCCAGCTACTCAGGAGGCTGAGGCAGGAGAATCGCTTGAACCCAGGAAGCGGAGGGTGCAGTGAGCCGAGATCACGCCACTGCCTCCAGCCTGAGCAACAGAGCGAGACTCCATCTCAAAAAAACAAAAACAAAAACAACATATTTTTTCACTATTTCAACCTTTTCCACAAATATTCTCTCTTTAAAATCAAATAGGATTTTATGCCAAGACGATCTTCCCCTCCAAATTAGCATGAACCTTGCTGAGAAGCTTGACTGATCGTATCCTCATTTCAAAACCCAAACAAAGCCTGAATGTTCCCTATACCAAGAAACCATTCTCAAGGGATCCCTTTATTAGTATGCACACAGGCATTCATTGTTCCTTTCAGGAAAACCTTCTACCAACCTTAAGATTATTTTAAATCAACATATGGCCATAATTTTTAAACGATTCTTTATACATCTAAACTAAAGGTACATCAAAAATTTTGAAACCAAAAGTTAAAATAAATGATTGTTGTCAGACGGGTATTTAAGTCCTGAAAGACTGTGAGACCACACATGATTCTAATCTCTAAAACTACTGCTATTAATAATTCTTTGTGGCATCCCAGAAAAGCAAATGCTTTTTAACCATGTGAAGATCTAGACTATAACCTAAACTGCATCAGTTACTACTTTCTAAAGACCCTGTATACCAAAATGTGCTCTAATTGTCAGTCAGGTATATACTTATGAGTTATACAAAGAGCCTGCGTGTCTTTAACCCCTTAATTAAGGGTGTGAAAGTTAAAACTTCATCAACTTGTACCTAATAAACTTTCCCAAGCAACAAAGTCTTATTATTACAACTGCATAAACACTGGAGAAAATAAAATGTTAAATAAGCCACCAAACAAGAATCATAAACTCTCTTGATTCTACGCAATCTATCCTCCTGTCATCACAGAAATACTTCTTAACCACACTGCTCATTTTAAGACGTTATACATAATTTAATCTTTTTACTTTCAAGAGATCCTCTAAAGAGCTAGTCTTTCCTTTTTCTTGAATTTATCTTCTTGGGTCCTATATCACACTACTTTTATGGCCATGCTAGCAATTTGGCTCTAAGTTTTACCTGAATGCTAAATAAACTCACTAATTCTTCATTTTTTTCCTTCATTGGTCTCCAGCCTCTGACACATTTCAACATTTTTCTATTTTTCTTATAGCATATTTCTATTTATTTCATTCAAACTGAATCTAACCATTCTCAGATGTATCAATACTGTTAAAAGTAAAAAAGAATTAAAATCAATTACTACCACATTCAGTCCCCTAAAAAGTCAGTAAAGCCTATGAAGTACTATTTCTTCTAAAAGGACTAAATGGAGTGATACTGCTGGTACTGGCAAGAACCAGTACGACTCATTCAGCTCAACAACAGAGTGACAATGGCCTGTAGAAGGATTCACTCACTTGAGGATTACAGCCAGAATCCACTTCTCTACCCTGAACACAATCCTGGGCACCACCTGCTAGAGCAGTGGTTCTCAACTGGGACGATTTTGCACCCTAGGGAATATTTGGCAATGGACAGAGACTTTTTTAATGTCACAATTGCAGGGGAGGGGCCTACTGGCATCCAGTGTTAGAGATCAGATCACGGATGCTGCACACAACAGCCACCACAACAAAGTATTACTCAGCCAAAAATGCCGACAGTGCCAGTTAAGAAACTCTGACCTTGACATTTACCCCAATTCTTGGTAAAAACATAAAACAGATGGACTAGAGACAGTATAGTGGTGAGAAAGGACCACAGGATTAGAGGAAGAAGGAAACTAAAACCTACTGAGTACCTGCTATACAGCAAGTCTTGCCACTTGACATGTATTATCCTCACTTATGCCCCAATCCTGTGAAAACAACAATATATTCTGATTTTACACACAAGGCTAGACTCAGGGGGATTGGGGAACTTACTCACTGTCACTTATCTAAGGGGAAGAATCACAAAACAAATTCAAACCAAATGTTTCATTCCACAACACTACTAAGCCTAGACACTAAAAGACCAAGATTTGATTCAAAGAGTTACTAATCACTTAACTTCCCTAAACGTCCATTTAGAAAATATATCAGGCCGGGCGTGGTGGCTTACACCTGTAATCCCAGCACTTTGGGAGGCCAAGGCTGGTGGATCACTGAGGTCGGGAGTTCGTGACCAGCCTGGGCAACATGGGAAAACCCCGTCTCTACTAAAAATACAAAATTAGCCAGGCGTGGTAGTGCATGTCTGGAATACCAGCTACTCGGGAGGCTGAGCCAGGAGAATCTTTTGAACCCGGGAGGCGGAAGTGGCAGTGAGCCAAGATTGCGCCATTGCACTCCAGCCTGGGCAACAAGAGCAAAACTCCGTCTCAAAAAAAAAAAAAGAAAGAAAGAAACAGAAATCAATGGATGTGAAAACATAAATGTTGCAGATTGCTAACTACATATAATCATGATAAATACAATGAAAAAGAAAGTGTGGCCAGGCACCGTGGCTCACTTCTGTAATCCCAGCACTGTGGGAGGCTGAGGCGGGTGGATCACCTGAGGTCAGGAGTTTGAGACCAGCTCAGCCAACATGGTGAAAACCCATCTCTACTAAAAATACAAAAATTAGCTGGGCATGGTGGTACACACCTGTAATCCCAGCTACTTGGGAGGCTGAGGTAGGAGAATTGCTTGAACCCTGGAAGCGGAGGTTGCAGTCAGCCGAGACTGCACCACTGCACTCCAGCCTGGGCGACAAAGTGAGACTCCATCTCAAAAAAAAAAAAAAAAAAATTTGGCTGGGCACGGTGGCTCATGCCTGTAATCCCAGCACTTTGGGAGGCCAAGACGGGCGGATCATGAGGTCAGGAGATCGAGACCATCCTGGCTAACATGGTGAAACCCCATCTCTACTAAAAATACAAAAAAATTAGCCGGGCATGGTGGCAGGCATCTTTAGTCCCAGCTACTCGGGAGGCTGAGGTAGGAGAATGGCATGCACCTGGGAGGCGGAGCTTGCAAGCTTGCAGTGAGCTGAGATCGCGCCACCACACTCCAGCCTGGGCGACTGAGCGAGACTCCATCTCAAAAAAAAAAAAATTATTTTTACTTATTTTCCCCAACTCTTCCCTACAATGGAAGTCTCATGAATACAAACGTTCCTTAAAACAGAAAAGAGAAGTCAGGTGCGGTGGCTCACGCCTGCAATCCCAGCACTTTGGGAGGCCAAGGCAGGCGGATCATGAGGTCAAGAGATCAAGACCATCCTGGCCAACATGGTGAAACCCCATTTCTACCAAAAATACAAAAATTAGCTGGGCGTGGTGGCACGCGCCTGTAGTCCCAGCTAATCGGGAGGCTGAGGCAAGAGAATCACTTGAACCCAGGAGGCAGGGGTTGCAGTGAGCCGAGACTGTGCTACAGCACTCCAGCCTGGCAACAGAGGGAGACTCCATCTCAAAAAAAAAAAAAAGAAAAGAAAAGAAAAGAAAAAGAAAAGAGAGACTGGGCAAGGTGGGTTACACCTGTAACCCCAGCACTTTGGCAGGCCAAGGCAGTTGGATCACTTAAGCCCAGGAGTTCCAGGCTGCAATGAGCTATGACTACACCACTGCACTCCAGCCTTTAGCAGCCTGGGCAATACAGCAAGACCCTGTCAAAAAAAAAAAAGAAAAGAAAAGAAAAAGAGAGAGAGAGAAAGAGAAAGAAAGAAAGAGAGAGAAAGAAAGAAAGAAGGAATAGAATTTTTAAGTGTGCACACCACCAAATTATTCATCAAGTGTAAGAATCAAGATAAAATCTTCAGAAGACTGTGTATCTTCCTGAGCCATGCAACTATTCTTAAATCCAATGAGGAAATAAACTAATATTTTAGTATGAACGTCTTAAATAATTTTAGGCAACAGAAAATGCTCAAGTCTCTATCAACAACTTTGATTAGGCCTTCTCCATAACTGGTAGCGCAGGTCATGAGCAGAACTGAGAAAGAGAATTATAAACCTATTGAGAATTGTGGAGAACAACTCCACTCACTATTTTCTCCATAAAGGCAGTTTATTACACTGAGATCAACATGTTATCACTCACACTAGTGATGTAAAAAATAATCCATTTCAACATAAGATTCAGACCAAAAAAAAAAAAAGAAAAAACCCATCCACGAGAATCTATCAATCTTTGACAACAAAACTATTTTGGGATTAAATTTAAGTGACAAGACAATGTAAACTGGGGGCTTGTTCTCTCCGGAAATCACCACTACCAATGCTGCTTCTAAAAGCAGGCTGCACACAACCATTTTTCCTCTGGAAATAGCTAAATCCCAAGGCACGATATTGCTGTATTTTTTTTTGAGACGGGGTCTCGCTCTGTCACCCAGGCTGGAGTGCAGTGGCGCGATCTCAGCTCACTACAGCCTCCACCTCCCAGGTTCAAGCAATTCTCCCACCTCAGCCTCCCGAGTAGCTGGTATTCCAGGGGCACAACACCACGCCCGGCTAATTTTTGTATTTTTAGTAGAGACGGGGTTTCACCATGTTGGCCAGGCTGGTCTCGAACTCCTGACCTCAGGTGATCCACCTGCCTCGGCATCCCAAAGTGCTGGGATTACAGGCTTAAGCCACCGCACCTGGCAGACATTGCTGTATTTTATAAATGTATCTTTTGTACCATTTAATACACTATAAATTATAATTTCAAGTATTTCCCACTAAGATTAAGTCCAAGTTTAAAAGCAATAAGCCCATCAAAGAAACAAAAATGCTATTTGAAATAGTTTCAAAAGAACAATTAAAAAGATGGCTTTAAATAAAAAATCGTTTACCTGACGCTAAAAAATAAAAGATAAAAGCATGTAAATAAAAATGTGTTTACCTGACACTAAAAAATAAAAGTTAAAAACATGTTCTGGTGGAACTGAAAGAATAACTATAACCTTGAATATTGTTTTAATCAAGTTAGACAAGGGTTTTCATTAAATGTCATTTTACTAATTCGAAATTACATCTTTCACCTTAAGCATTTTGACATTTCCATCAACTTTCTAAAAGTGAGGGTAGATTGTTTTTCTATGTTTTTAATAGACTTGCCTCTCAAAAGAATGAATTAGATAAAAACTGATGGGAGAAACCTTTTCTCAACCTCCTCCTCCTCTTCAATGAGCATCTGAGTAAACCCTGGCTATAAATTACTGTTTAGGTCATAATCCTGAAAATTTTACATTAGACAATGACGTAACTAAGGCCCATTTTCTCTTTGTATCCGGACATCCTGTCAACTTTTTACTTTACAAGCCTGTTTTTCATCACAACAAATTTTCACATACAGGAATGCAATCAGTATTTTCTAACGTCCAGGAGCCAAAAATCACTATTTAGTCTATTTTTCCATTTCTCCCCAAAGAGCAGAATTCTCACGGTTCAGAATCATCTTTACATTTCCGAACCGAGGAAAGGCTGTCTAACGTGGAATACTGCTAGTTTCCCGTGAGGAGTGCGGTGTTTCCGACAGCGGCACTGAGGATCCGTGCGGAGCCCCCGCGTGAAGCCTGCGATGCCCTCCCCACCCCGTGAACCCGGCCGTGTGTCAGCAGCCACGGCGTGAGGCGCACAGGCCGCTGGCCCGGAGCAGGGCCCAGCCCACCGCTCCCAAACGCGCCGCGGGCAGCTGTCGCGCGGGCAGCACAATGACGAGCGCCCCGCGGCCCGCAGGCCCAGGCCCACCCAGGGCCGCCCCAACGCCCTCCGCACAGCGGATTTGCGCCGTCGCCCGCCACGAGGCTCTGACCTCCGAGGGGCCCCTGCCAGCCACGGCCTGACGCCGTCCTCCCCTGCGGGTCCCCGCCGGATCCTCCCGGGGGTCTCCCGTGGCAAATGGGGGGGGACGGCGGGGGCGGAAGGGCCGGGGACGCTGAGGGTAAGGCGGCCCAGCCGCGGGTGTTCCAAGAACTACGAGGGAAAGGGGCCCGGCGGCCTCACCCGCAACTGGGGGCGGCTCTCCCGCGTCGTCGGCCGCGGGCGCCAGGGTGACGGCGCCGTCCCTCCAGACGCGGATCTGCGCGGCCGAGCGCACACGGTGGCGGGGCTGGCGGCGGCGGGCGGCGGCGCGCAGGGAACCGCAGCACTGGTAGCACACGGCCCACGCCTGCTCCTCGTTGATGGGCTGGTTGTACAGCCGCAGGATCTCCTCCAGGCTCAGCGCGTCCTGGGAGCCCCCGGCCACGCCGCCGGCTGCCCCGGGCTCCCGCGGCCCCTCGCCGCCCACTGCCTCAGTCCGCGGCTCCCCGCCGCCCGCCGGGCCGGCCGCCTGAGCCATCCCGCGGGTGGGCGCTGCGCTCGGCAGTCGCTCCGTGTGCCGGCGTCTCCTCAGCTCCGGAGCATCGTCGCCGCGCGCCGCCGCCTCACCATCCCCGGAACCGCCGCCGCCCAACGCGGCCGCGCGCGCCGCCGCCGGGACCAGGCGAGTGCCCGGGAGGCGTGGGCGAGAGGAGGGCGGCGAGGACACGGCTGCAGTCCCGGTCAGACAGCCGCCGGCCGGTAGCGACGCGATGGCGTCCGGCGCCCCGCCCCGCCCCGCCCCGCCCCGCCCCGCCTCGCGCCGTCCAGCGCCGTCCAGCGCCGCCCAGCGCCCGCCCCTCAGGGGGCCGCACGGGCCGGGGGATGCACGCTCTGGAGGTGAGGACCAGGCAGGAGGGCCTCGCCTCGAGTCGAGATGGCCGCACGGTCTCTAGCCCGCAGGGCTCTCAGAGTCGCAGGCGGTGACGCCCGGTCGGGGGGCCCGGTCGCAAGGGACACACAGCTGGGGGCGCGATGGTGAGGGCGGCGATGCACGGTCCGGAGGGGATGCGCGGCCGGGTAGGGCGTGCAGGGTTGTGGGGCGTGGGGGACACGCGGGGTCGGGCGTGCGGTCGGGGGACGCAGGGGCAAGAGGGGGTCGCATTTATCAGGGAAGTCCCCGGCCGACTCTGGCGGGGAACTGGGCGCGCCAACCCGGGTCACCGCCCTGCACAGCAGGAGAAGTCACCCGCATTGACGTTCCCTAGGCGCTGGATCGCCGAAGGTCTGGTTGAGAACTTCAACCCGCCTGGAGCGGATGCCTAAGAAAATGCAGGCCCGCTGAAGCCTCCCCGCCGGGCCCTGGGCCCTGAAAGCCTCCGGCAGTTTCCCGTGACCCCGCGGCCGCTCTGCGCGTTTTCCGATTTCTTGCTGGTTGAATACCTCCCTCTCCACTCCCAACTTCAGGGTAAGCACCGTAAAGACGGGGATCTTTACGGGTTTTCCTCACTGACTTCTCCCAAAAGCTAAACCAGCGCCTGGAATATAAACATGTCGTACATAATTTGCAGGTGTTAGTTTCAGCGTCCTTCCGGATTCATCTGTAACATTCGTCCCTTCCCTCACTAAGGTAATGTCTCAAGTACCACACTCATCAGAGCATGTGGAATGAATATCACAGTGGTAAAATTGAACTGAGGGCAATTAGCCGTAGAAAGAAAGAATTCCGCCCCCCCAACCTATTAAATATGCAATAAAACAGATAATTCTTAATCACCCATTGGTAGATTAATTTAATCGATAAAATTCCACTGAGGCTAGTCCTGTGTGAAAGCCCTACAGAGTGTTGAAAGCATCAACCAAATAGGCAATGTATATTAAGTTCCAGTAAACCTTTTACGGCAGTTTTATGTAAAATGTTAGAAATCACGCTCTCAACAATTGCATCTTGCGGTAGAAACTACAACAGTCTATTTAAATTACAACCGTCTATTAAAATAAGATACCATCTTACATACAGCTGGGATGGGGACGAGGGAGAAAAGCAACAGGACGAAAAGGAAAATTAAGAAATTGAAAGAGGGCCGTGCGCAGTGGCTTACGCCTGTAATCCCAGCACTTTGGGAGGCTGAGGCGGGCAGATCACTGAGGTCAGGAGTTCGAGACCAGCCTGGCCAACATGGTGAAACCCTGTCTCTACTAAAAATACAAAGAAAATTAGCCGAGTGTGGTGACGCACGCTTGTAATTCCAGCTACCCGGGAGGCTGAGGCAGGAGAATCGCTTGAACCTGGGAGGTGGAGGTTGCAATGAGCCAAGATCACACCACTGCACTCCAGCCTGGGGGACAGAGCGAGAGTCTGTCTCAAAAAAAAAAAAATAAATTGAAAGAGGAGAAGAAAGCTCCCCAGGCTTTCTTATTACAATTTCAGTACGAGAGAGACAAAACAACCCCTTAAAGTAGCATCACTTAATTATAGGTTCATAATCTCATTTGTAACAATGCAGTATCTATGTGTGCCAAAGCCCAGAGAGGCAAACATGTAATTCCTTATGTGTGACACTATATACATATAAATATATCTCTGTCCTCTTGATTAAAAACAGACAAACATTCCCAAATTTTGCTATTTCAAAAGTTTATCCTGTGTGGATTTTGAAAATACAGACAGGTTTAAAATATTTTGAACAATCCAGGAAAAAAAATGAAGGTCTACTTTTATGGACAACACTACCACCTCCTGGCCTTATGGGATACTGC
The DNA here is from genome assembly GCF_029289425.2 of Pan paniscus. Classification (NCBI taxonomy): domain Eukaryota; kingdom Metazoa; phylum Chordata; class Mammalia; order Primates; family Hominidae; genus Pan; species Pan paniscus. The sequence goes on along the minus strand of NC_073266.2, from coordinate 25,381,815 downwards.
TGCCCATTGCACTGGGACAACTACAGCCAAATACCCACCAGTAAACAAGCTAAATGGGTTAATAAACTGAGGAATCTATGAGCCATTAACCTGCTAACCCTGGCATAGAGCAGTAAATAAATCTTGAAGACAACAATACAAGGAAGGAGGAAGTGAGTAAAGTAAAGGAAATCCAAACTTTATCTTTTAAAAGATGCATTCTTATTTTTTTAGTCATCCCTCTAATCAATGGAAAAAGATGCATTTTTTTTTTTTTTTTTTAATTGAGACAGAGTCTCACCCTGTCGCCCAGGCTAGGGTCAGTGCCGCGATTTCAGCTCACTGCAACCTCCGCCTCCTGGGTTGAGACGATTCTCGTGCCTCGGCCTCCCGAGTAGCTGGGATTACAGGCACACGCTACCATGCCTGGCTAATTTTTGTATTTTTAGTAAAGACAGGGTTTTACCATGTTGGCCAGGCTGGTCTCAAACTCCTGACTTCAGTCCACCCGCCTCAGCCTCCAAAAGTGCTGGGATTACAGGTGTGAGCCACTGTGCCCGGCCAAAAGATACATTCTTAAAAACAAATTTGCAACACTAGGATTTTCCTTGAGTGATGATTTTTTAAAATATATACACATTTTGAGAGGGAGACATTACTGCACTGTATCACAAGACAGTTACATCCAACAGAAGGGCTTTTTTTTTTATTGCCAAGTAACAATTCATGGTATGATATACTTAAATATTTTGCCTGTGTGAGCATATATGTAATTAAGTTGAGGAAAGATGACAAGTAGAATATTGTGTGATGTTTCTTCTCTACACAAAATAAAGGAAAATCTTTAAAATCCTAGCTGTCTTCTAAGTGTAGTTATACAACATGAACACTTGACTCTTTTTTGTGTAAAGACTTATAACTTACTAACTTCTAAATGATTTTCAGTACTCCTTAAAGTTTTGATAAGCTGGCCAGGCATGGTGGCTCACGCCTGTAATCCCAGCAGTTTGGGAGGCCGAGGCGGGCAGATCACCTGAGGTCAGGAGTTCGAGACCAGCCTGGCCAACATGGCAAAAACCCGTCTCTACTAAAAATACAAAAATTAGGTGGACATGGTGGCAGGCACCTGTAATCCTAGCTACTCGGGAGGCTGAGGCAGGGGAATCACTTGAACCCGGGAGGCGGAGCGTGCAGTGAGCCGAGATCACGCCATTGCACCCCAGCCTGGGTGACAAGAGTGAGCCTTCATCTCAAAAAAGAAGAAAAAAAATTGATAAGCCTTACCATCATCCATCATCACAACACTCTGAAAGTGACTGCTGACCACTCAAAGGCTACCAGCCGTTGATATCTTCTCAGTGGAGTTCAAGCACCCCTGTGGAATAACAGCACTGTCCCATTTTCTCATTTTCAATTCAAATTCAAAGATTCAAGGCCAGGCGCAGTGGCTCATACCTGTAATCCCAACACTTTGGGAAGCCAACGCAGGCAGATTGCTTGAGGCCATGAGTTCGAGACCAGTCTGGCCAACATGATGAACCCTCGTCTCTACTAAAAATGCAAAGAAAATTAGCCAGGCATGGTGATGCATGCCTGTAATCCCAGCTACTTGGGAGGCTGAGGCAGGAGAATCGCTTGAACCCAGGAAGCGGAGATTGCTGTGAGCCAAGATTGTACCACTGCACTCCAGCCAGGGTGACAGAGTGAGAGTCCGTCTCAAAGAGAAAAAAAAAAAATCTAAAGATTCAAATGCCTTTATGTTCAGGATATTTTGTTCCCAATTTCAGTCATTGATTGTATTTTTACTGTATGACTTCATATTTAAAATGTCTGAACAACTCAAATCAACATTTAAATGTCTTTTTCAAAGTGCTGTGAAGTCCGTGTTACTCTGAATATGATTTTGTTTTTGTTGATTTTGTTACTTTATTAAAAATTGAATCCTTGACTTTTTTTATATTTACTTCTTATTCTTGTAGAATAAATGTACTTCATGCTTCATACTCTGGAGGTACTGGCTGTGCTGTTCTGAGTCTTTCAGGGAGCACCATCACTGTGCAGCCCAAGCTTTTCCCAGACACTTCTGGACAAGTGCTCCTAAGAGGCACATTCACCTAGAAAAGTGCACCAGAAAGGGGGAAAAAAAACAGCATATTTTTTAATGTTGTAACCTAAATTTTCATTGCCCACAATTGTAATACCTTATACATCTGTAGTGCTATTTATACTTTCAAAATGTGCTCTTCAGTTATACAACTTGAAGGGTCAGATATTATTATTCCTATCTTACAGAAGAGAAAATACAGTCATAGGACAAAATACAGAAGCAGTAAATGAAACAGTTGGTACTGGAATTCAGGCCTCCTGACCAGCTCAGCTCTTTCTCCTACATTACAATGTCCATGTACCTGAGCCTGGCCATGGGGGCTCACACCTGTAATCCCAGCACTTTGGGAGGCTGAGGCAGGAGCATCATTTGAGCTCACAAGTTTGAGACCAGCCTGGGCAATGTGACGAAAATCCATCTCTACAAAAAATACAAAAAAGTAACCAGGCATGGTGGTGCACACCTATAATCCCAGCTGCTCGGAAGGCTGAGGCGCAAGAATCGCTTGAGCCCAGGAGGCAGAGGCTGCAGTGAGCCGAGATCAAGCCACTGCACTCCAGCCTGGGCGATACAGTGAGACCTTGTCTCAAAAAAAAGAAAAACAATTTTTTTGACGAAAAGTAGAGGATTGAGATAAAATGTGTGAACAATAGTGTATCAATGGGTTCATGAGAGACCCTGGAAAATACTAGGCTAAGCAATAATCACGTTTCACCTACTTAATGTGATTCTCCTTTAAGATAATTATTTTTAAACCATTATAAATGTATGACGTTCTGATCTGAATATAAGTGTAATTATTAGCTTCAACTAGTTAAGAAGATTTGACTTGGAAAAGACCTCATAAATATGAATTTTAGGCCAAGCCACTATTTTATGCTTATGGAAATTGGAGCCTGCAAATGTTAAGTGACTTACCCCAAATTACTGCTAGTTGGCCTGAGATAATTCAAATACATTTCCTATAACACAAACTTTCCAAATACTCTTTTATAGTCATATTACATAATTCTGATCAGATTTCAAACATTAGGACAAGCAGTAGCTTGCTCCTTAATTCCAGTGGGAAATTAAAAACAAAATAAGGCCCAAAAATATATATTCTTTGAGACAGGCTCTTGAGGCCAAGGCTTGAGTCCAGTGGCATGATCTCAGCTCACTGCAACCTCCACCTCCTAGATTCAAGCAGTCCTCCCACCTCAGCCTTCCAAGTAGCTGGGACCACAGGCGCACACGACCACACCGGCTAACTGTTGTACTTTTTTGCAGAGACGGGGTTTCACCATGTTGCCCAGGCTGGTCTGGAACTTCTGAGCTCAAGTAATCCACCCACCTCTTCCTCCCAAGGTGCTGGGATTACAGATGTGAGCCACCACAACCAGGCACAAAAATATCTTTATTTTGTAGCAAAGTTTGATGTTTGACAATAATTGCTTAAAAATGGAGAATTATCAATAAAATTTTACCAGAGTTTTGTGTTGTGTAAATTAAAAATTTTCAGACTGAATCACACTTTGCTGATGAGACAATGCAAAAATGTTTTTTCAAGCCTCTATTATTTAATTTTTCCTGATTGATTGTGTGTGTGTGTAGAGAGACAGAATCTCATTCTGCTGCCCAGGCTGGATGGAGTGCAGTGGTGTGATCATAGCTCACTGCAACCTCTAACTCCTGTGCTCAAAAGAATCCTCCCAGCTGGGCACAGTGGCTTATGCCTGTAATCCCAGCACTTTGGGAGGCTGAGGCGGGCAGATCACCTGAGGTTGGGAGTTCAAGACCAGCCTGACCAACATGGAGAAACCCCGTCTCTACTAAAAATACAAAATTAGCTAGGCATGGTGGTGCATGCCTGTAATCCCAGCTACTTAGGAGGCTGAGGCAAGAGAATCGCTTGAACCCGGAGGGGCGGAGGTTGTGGTGAGCCGAGATCGTGCCATTGCACTCCAGTCTGGGCAACCAGAGCGAAACTCCATCTCAAAAGAAAAAAAAAAAGTCCTCCCACTTCAGCCTTCTGAATGGGCCGGGACTACAGGGATGCGCCACCACACCCCGCTAATTTTTTAAAACTTTTTGTAGGCCGGGCATGGTGGCTCACACCTATAATCCCAGCACTTTGGGAGGCTGAGAAGGGTGGATCACGAGGCCAGGAGATCGAGACCATCCTGGCTAACACGGTGAAACCTCTACTAAAAATACAAAATTAAAATACAAAAATTAGCCGGGCATGGTGGCATGTGCCTGTAGTCCCAGCTACTTGGGAGGCTGAGGCAGGAGAATTGCTTGAACCCGGGAGGCAGAGATCGCAGTGAGCCAAGATCACGCCATTGCACTCCAGCCTGGGTGACAGAGCGAGACTCCGTCTCAAAAAAAAAAAAAAAATTTGTAGAGAAGGGGTCTCAGTCTGCTGCCCAAGCTGGTCTCAAATTCCTGGGCTCAAGGGATCCTCCCGTCTTGGCCTCCCAAAGTGCTGGGATTACAGGTTTGAACCACTGTGCCTGGCTAATTTGTCCTGATCTTTTTTTTTTTTTTTAAGACGGGGTCTTGCTCTGTCGCTCAGGCTGGAGTGCAGTGGTACAATCTCAGCTCAGTGCAACCTCTGCCTCCCAGGTTCAAGTGATTCTCCTGCCTCAGCTTCCTGAGTAGCTAGGATTACAGGCGCCCGTCACCATGCCCACTAACTTTCGTATTTTTAGTAGAGACAGGGTTTCACCATTTTGGCCAGGCTGGTCTCAAACTCCTGATCTCAAGTGATCCACCCACCTCAGCCTCCCAAAGTGCTGGCGTGAGCCACTGCACCCGATCTATCCTAATCTTTATTGAGAAAAGATGGCCCTTTCCTGTTGCTCAAAAAAGGTGTTTTTTTCCCCTGATGTACAGGTAGAGGTCTAGAGCTGCTCTTGGCTCTTTATGCATTCTACTTTGACCCTATCAAAACCTCATTTCTCTTCCAAGGTGAGCATGTAACCAACATAAAATATGACTTCCCTTTAATTCAACTAGATGTTTAATGAATTCAGCACATTCCAGATGTGCTAAAAAGCTAGTCTTTTAAGTTTCGCCTTAGTAATTTTTGTAGAAGGGTATAGGTAAAGGTATAGGTGTGGTGGTACATGCCTGTGGTCCCAGCTACTCTGGAGGCTGAGGTGGGAGGATTACTTGAGCCCAGGAGGTAGAGGTTGCAGTGAATTGAGTTCATGCCTTATATGTTACTTGTGCTTTTCCTTAGGATTTTCCCTGAACTGTTCTGTTAACCTGAATTCCTGTTCTCCTCATCTTTTGTATAAAGAGCCACTGATGGAACACTGTGTCTTTCCCTTATGTGCCATACCTGTTCATGCCTCTCAGGAACCAGAAGTGTAACCCTCGCTCCTACTCTCGACCTAGCAATCTAATCCTTCTTAAGAGATGTTGGAAGAAAAATTATTGACATTGAAATTCATAAAAACATGACATCCCAGAGCTTAACCTAAGTTTATAAGAGAATGTTTTAAACAAACTTCTTAAAAATTTTTTTTTAATTTTTTTTGAGACAGAGTCTTGCTCTTGTCACCCAGACTGGAGTGCATTGGCACAATCTCTGCTTACTGCAACCTCTGCCTCCCAGGCTCATGCAGTTCTCCTGCCTCAGCCTCCCGAGTAGCTGCGATTACAGATCACGCCACCACGCCCAGCTAATTTTTGTATTTTTAGTAGAGACGGGGTTTCACCATGTTGGCCAGGCTGGTCTTGAACGCCTGACCCCGTGATCTGCCCACCCTGGCCTCCCAAAGTGCTGGGATTACAGGCGTGAGCCACCGTGCCCGGCCCAACACAATTATTTTAATGGTATCAAAATTGTACCTTTGTGGCTGGGCACAGTGGCTCATACTTGTGATCCCAGCATCTTGAGAGACTGAGACAGGAGGAGTGCTTGATGCCAGAAGTTCAAGACCAGACTGAGCAACATAGCAAGAACTCATCTCTACAAAAAAAAAAAAGTTTAAAATTAGCCAGTCATGGTGGCATACACCTATAGTCCCAGCTACTTAAGAGGCTGAGGCAAGAGGATCACTTGAGCCCAGGAGTTCTAGGTTAAAAGTGAGCTGTGATCACACCCCTGCACTCTAGCCTGGGTGACAGAGTGAGACCCCCAGCTCAAAATAAAAAATTATTATCTTGCAAAGTTTGCTAAGTAATGGTCATTCTTCAACTGTGATATTGTCTTAATGCCATGGGCATTTTCAGGGTTAACAAAATTTTATGGTATTTTTTTTTTTTTTTTTTTTTTTGTGAGGTAGGGTCTCCCTCTGTTGCCCAGGCTGGAGTGCATTGTGCAATCATAGCTCACTGAAGCCTCGTAACGTCCCGCCTCAATTGATCCTCCCACCTCAGCCTCCCAAATAGATGGGACTACAGGTGCACGCACCATGCCTGGTTGTTGTTGTTGTTGTTGTTGTTGTTGTTGTTGTTGTTGTATTTTTGGTAGAGACAGGGTTTCGCCACATTGCCCAAACTGGTCTCGAACTCCTCACTCAATTGATCTACCTGCCTTGGCCTCCTAAAAGGGTGGAATTACAGGCTTGAGTCACCACACCCGGCCTAAAAAAAAAAAAAAACTTTCTAATTGGTTTATTCTACCACATTTAGAACAACCTCTACTTTATCACAAACAAGCTATTTGATTCTTCCAATCAGTTTTATCAAAACTGAAGATTCCAATTTAACATCTTTAATCCAAACATCAGTTTTATTAATATATTGACAAAAAAAGTAAATCTTATTCATAACGAGTTTAAAATTAAAAATTCCATATATTACTGAAATTAAGCTAATATAAATCTCAATCTGATTCTGATAAATTAAGATGTATATGGAAAACAACCACCAAACAAAAATAAGATGTATATGGAAACCCTAAAGCAAACACTAAAAAACCCCTCAAAAATTAGTGATTAAAAAAAGAAAATATTGAAAATAGTGATAAAAATCATTAAATAAATTAAAATGTTAAATTAGAAAATATTATTTTGGGCTGGGCATGGTGGCTCACACCAGTAATCCCAACACTTTGGGAGGCTGAGTGAGGAGGATCGCTTGAGGCCACGAGTTTAAGACCTGTATTTGAGTGAGACCTTGTCTCTACAAAAAAATTTAAAAGTTAGCTGAGTGTGGTGGTACATGCCTGTAGTCCCAGCTACTCTGGAGGCTGAGGCCAGAGGATCCGTTGAGCCCAGGTGTTCAAGGCTGCAGTGAGCTATGATCACACCACTGCACTCTATCCCCAAAGACAGAGTGAGACAGTCTCTTGAAATTAAGAAAATATAATATTCGGCCAGGCCGGGTGGCTCATGCCTGCAATCCCAGCAGTTTGGGAGGCCAAGGCAGGTGGATCACAAGGTCAGGAATTCAAGACCAGCCTGGCCAACATGGTGAAACCCCCGTCTCTAGTAAAAATACAAAAATTAGCCAGGCGTGGTGGCACGTGCCTGTAGTCCCAGCTACTCGGGAGGCTGAGGCAGGAGAATTGCTTGAATCTGGGAGGCAGAGGTTGCTGTGAACCAAGATCGTGCCACTGCACTCCAGCCTGGGTGACAGAGCAAGACTCTTTCTCAAAAAAAAAAAAAGAAAAGAAAAGAAAAAAATATATAATATTCACTTAACACAGAAGAAAGCAATAGACCTGCAGGTGCTTTCTGATTTTTTTTTTTTTTTTTAATAGAACAAGAAAGCAGTAAGGGAGAAACAAAGGGGGGAAAAAACATGAGGGAAAAGTAAAATGGCAAACACAAATCCAGCCATATCAATAATAACATTAAATGTGAATGGGGCTGGGTGCAGTGGCTCATGCCTGTAATCCCAGCACTTTGGGAGGCCGAGGCAGGCGTATCACCTGAGGTCAGGAGTTTGAAACCAGCCTGGCCAACATGGTGAGACCCTGTCCCTACTAAAAATACAAAAATTAGCCAGATGTGTTGGTGCAGGCCTGTAATCCCAGCTATTTGGGAGGCTGAGGCAGGAAAATCACCTGAACCTGGGAGGTGGAGGTTGCGTTGATCTGAGATTGCACCACTGCACTCCAGACTGGGCAACAGACTGAGACTCCAACCCTCCTCCAACTCCTCCCACCGCCACTGGCCAAAAAAAGTGAATGGAGGCTGGGTGCCGTCGCAGATGCCAATAATCTCAGCACTTTGGGAACCCGAGGTGGGCAGATCACTTGAGATCAGGAGTTTGAGACCAGCCTGCCAACAAGACAAAACCCTGTCTATACCCAAAAATACAAAAATTACAAAAATTACAAAAATTAGCTGGGCGTAGTGGTGTGCACCTGTGGTCCCAGCTATGGAGGCTAAGGCAGGAGAATCACTCGAACCCAGGAGGTAGAGGTTGCAGGGAGCCAAGATTGCACCATTGCACTCCAGCCTGGGAGACAGAGTAAGATTCCATCTCAAAAAAAAAAAAAAAAAAAAGTGAATGTACTTAATCCAATCAAAAAGCTGAAACTGTTCAGACTGGATTAAAAAAAGAAGATTCAACTATATGTTGTCTACCTAGCAAGATACACTTTATTCCTTTTTTTTTTTTTTTTTTTTTTTTGAGACAGAGTCTCGCTCTGTCACCCAGGCTGGAGTGTAGTGGAGAGCAATCTTGGCTCACTGCAGCCTCCGCCTCCCAGGTTTAAGCGATTCCCCTACCTCAGCCTCCCAAGTAGCTGGGATTACAGGTGTGGGCTACTATGCCCGGCTAATTTTTGTATTTTTAGTAGAGACGGGGTTTCATCATGTTGGCCAGGCTGGTCTTGAACTCCTGATCCAGGTGATCTGCCCGCCTCAGCCTCCCAATTACAGGCTTGAGCTACCGCCCCCCGCACTTTTTTTTTTTTTTGAGACACAGTTTCACTGTTTTCCCAAGCTGGAGTGCAGTGGTGTGATCTCAGCTCACAGCAACCTCCACCTCCCAGGTTCAAGCGATTCTCCTGTCTCAGCCTCCCGAGTAGCTGGGATTACAGGCATGCGCCACCACGCCCAGCTAATTTTGTATTTTTAGTAGAGACAGGGTTTCTCTATGTTGGTCAGGCTGGTCTCGAACTCCTGACCTCAGGTGATCCGCCCGCCTTGGCCTCCCAAAGTGCTGGGATTACAGGCATGAGCCACCGCTCCTGGCCCCAATTTTTTTATTTTTCAGAGATGCCATCTCACTATGTTGACCAGGCTGGGCTCAAATTTTTATTCAATAGGTTCATGCTTGACGAATGAAAAATGAAGTTTCTGGGTTTCTGATATTTTTCTATTAACTAAATAGACATATATAAAAATACATATATATAATATAGAGGGGACTGTTGGCATACATATTGTCAAGAACAACACCTTAGAGACATTATGTTTTTTAAACTTTACATTTTTAATAGAAAAACAACTTTTATGACAGCTAAATATACAAGGTAAATTTAATTCTTAAGAAGAAAAATTGGCGAGGCATGGTGGCTCACACCTGTAATCCCAGCACTTTGGGAGGCCAAGGCGGGTGGATCACCTGAGGTCGGGAGTTTGAGACCCTCCTGACCAACATGCAGAAACCCTGTCTCTACTTAAATTAAAAAAAAAAAAAAAATTAGCCAAGTGTGGTGGCTCATGCCTGTAATCCCAGCTACTTGGGAGGCTGAGTCAGGAGAATCACTTGAACCCAGGAGGCAGAGGTTGCAGTGAGCCGAGATTGCACCATTGCACTCCAGCCTGGGCAACAAGAGCCAAACTGTCTCAAAAAAAAAAAAAAAAGAAAAGAAAAAGAAAAATTATTAGTAAGAAGAATAGGCCAGGTGCGATGGTCCATGCCTGTAATCCCAGCACCTGGGGAGGCCAAGGCAGGTGGATTGCCTGAGCTCAGGAGTTCGTGACCAGCCTGGGCAACAAGGTGAAACCCCTCTCTAATAAAATACAAAAAAAATTAGCTGGGCGTGGTAGCATGTGCCTGTAGTCCCAGCTACTTGGGAGGCTGAGGCAGGAGAACTGCTTGAACCTGCGAGGTGGAGGTTGCAGTGAGCCAAGATTGTGCCACTGCACTCCAGCCTGGGCAACAGAGTGAGACTCTGTCTCAAAAAAAAAAGAAAAAAGAATAGCAGACTTCTAGTGGTAAATGCACTGAAATTACCTTATAAGTCTTTAGAGAAAAATATTAATGCCAGACTCTATTGGTGCATAAAAAGCATATTTATTACAGAGTTTACACCAAAAGCGCATTTGAAATACACGTTACTCTGGTACAATAAGGTGGGAAGCTCAGCCTCAATGTTAATACAGCCTTGATCTTAATATAGTCTGTCTCTTAGTACATAACTCATAGTTTGTCTCAAAAGTAGAAAATTACAAGCAATCTTCTGTTGATAGCTTTTTTTATAATTTTGGCAAAAGAGTGGTTTAACTTTTTTAAAAAGTTTTTTTTTTCTTTGAGATAGGGTCTTGCTCTGTCACCCAGGCTGGAGTGCAGTGGCACAATCTTTTGGGCTCAAGTGATTCACCCACCTCAGCCTCCCAAGCAGCTGGGACCACAGGTGTGCACGATCACGCCCTGCTAATTTTTTAAATTTTTTGTAGAGATGGGGTCTTGCTATGTTGCCCAGGCTGGTCTTAAACTCCTGAACCCAAGAGATTCTCCTGCCTCAGCCTCCCAGAGTACTGGGTATTTTTCTAAAATACCCAATTCATTTTTACAACAAATCACAGTGATAAATATTTCTAAATGATTCATGTACTTTCATATGAGGTTATTAATATTTATGCTTTTCTGGTATTAGTTTTTTCCTACTCTTGCTTCAAGGTCCAACCATAAATTTCTGGACAGTCTCAAATATCCCAAGGGCCACGAATAAACCACAAAAGTGATAATTCATCAACATTTATTTTCACCAATGCAATAAATAAATCTGTCATGAGGTTAATTTCTCCTAATCTGTATAAAATAATTCCATTAACCTGTGAAAAGTAATGATCATACTGATTTGTCTAGGGCTCAAACCCTTAGACAAACATCTCTTTGATTACCTGTTTGTGTAAAGAAAACTGAATGCATTTTATATTAATATTTAAACTACTGATAACTGTAAACAAAGTAGCATTTATTAAAATAGAATATACACTTAATTTATACTAAATTCCAGGGAGATTTATACAAGTTTTTCAGCCTTAATTTTTAAAGGAATGCATGATTTTTTTTAAACATTACCAGTCAAGTATATACAAAATTGAAATATGCCATTCAAGCCAGATTGTGATTTTAAAATAACAAACCTCTAAATAGCTAAGTAATGTACAATGTGTAAAATTCCAATTAAACACAGGTATAAATCTTATATAAATATTGGCCCTATAATACCGAGCGATATTTACAAGCAAACATGATCCAAACAGCACATGCAGATTCAGGGTAAGTAAATACTCGGACACGAACTGCCAGTCGCACTTGGTCTCCACGGCAACAGATTATTTCTTCACAGAAAGGAGATCTATTTAAGAAAGAAAAAATTATTCAATTAAGAAGTGACCATACACTTTAATTCCTTATTTGCAAGTAAATCAGTATTTAAAGTAATTTTTTCAGGCTAGGCATGGTGGCTCATGCCTGTAATCCCAGCACTTTGGGAGGCCGAGACAGGTGGATCACCTGAGGTCAGGAGTTCAAGACCAGCTTGGCCATCATAGTGAAACCCCGCCTCTACTAAAAATTACAAAAAGTAGCCGCGTGTGGTGGCGGGCGTCTGTAATCCCAGCTACTTGGGAGGCTGAGGCAGGAGAATCTCTTGAATCCAGGAGGCAGAGGTTGCAGTGAGCCGAGAATGTGCCACTGCACTCCAGCCTGGGCAACAGACTGAGACTCCATCTCAAAAATAAATAAATAAAATAATTTTTTCAAATTCTGTCTCTGCTATCAAAGACACTGTAATTTTGGTCAAGCTATTCAAATTATAGACTATTTCCTTATAGTCCAAACAAAATCAGAGGTACCTGAGACTGCACCAAAATCACTGGGCAAATAATCCCAGACTATCTAGGGCTACATTTCAGACCAAATGAATCAAAATCTGTGGCAAGGAGGGTCAGTCATTGTAAAAGCTCCCATATGACTTGGATGTCATTTCTAAATAACTACCAGATTAGGCTGGGTGCAACGGCTCACACCTGTAATCCCAGCACTTTGGGAGGCTGAGGTGGGAAGACTGCTTGAGCCCAGGAGTTCAAGACCAGCCTGGGCAACATAGGAAGACCCCCATCTCTACAAAATAAAGATAAAAAAAATAGCCAGGTATGGTGGCACATGCCTGTGGTCCCAGTTGCCTGGGAGGGTGAGGTGGAAGGGTCACTTGGGCCCAGGAGGTCGAGGCTGCAGTGAGCCATAACTGTGCCACTGTACTCCAGCATGGGCAGCAGAGCAAGACCTTGAGTTAAAAAAAAAAAAAAAAAAAAAGGAAATTAAAAAAACCCCTGCCGGACTGATCTCTAAGATTCCTAAACTGAAAAAATGATTCCGTAAATTACACCTTACCGAAGACATGTGGCAAATGCACGTCTTGCATTTCTATACACAAAATGTATTGGGAACCCTTTAAATGTGTGACCATCAGGTACAGCCCTTCTTATGGCATCTTGAAATTCTTCATTGCCTGCTGATATACTTGTTGTACGCTCAAATTCATAAGAAGCCAAAGCTGGTGATAAAAGGTAGGAGAGCTGGTCTTCCCAAACAGTAGTGAGACCAAGATCCTATGAGCAATCAAGAGAAAAAGAAAAAGTGAAATACATTAATATTTTCAAAACCAACTAAATAAAACTGTTGATTATTTTAATGTATACCAAGAAAAGATTTTTAAAAGCTATCATAATATTTTAATAATAATAATTATAGGGATACATAGAAATAAAAATCAGATAAAAGGAACTATAGGTGATCAGATTTTACTTTTTAGAGAAACAATCAAAAAACATTCAAAACGATGTTCACAAAGTCTCCAAATCCTGTACTTCTCTAATATCTACTACAAAATACTATATGAAATAGTCCTAATATGGAGGACAGGTATAATTCTTATATTTTGAGATATTTTACTTAACTTTAAAGAGTTTAGGCTGGGCGTGGTGGCTCACGCCTGTAATCCCAGCACTTTGGGAGGCTGAGGTGGGCGGATCATGAGGTCAGGGGATTGAGACCATCCTGGCTAACAAGGTGAAACCCTGTATCTACTAAAAATACAAAAAATTAGTTGGGCGTGGTGGCGGGTGCATGTAGTCCCAGCTACTTGGGAGGCTGAGGCAGGGGAATGGTGTGAACCTGGGAGGCAGAGCTTGCAGTGAGCCGAGATCGTGCCACTGCACTCCAGCCTGGGCAACAGAGCGAGACTCTGTCTCAAAATTAAAAAAAAAAATAAAATAAATAAAAAAGAGTTTAGTAAGAATGAATCTGTTTACTAAAGACTGACTCTTCCTACCATAAACTGAACTACAGAGGTGAGAAAAGTCAACAAATTAATTCTATGTGGTTAAACAAATATTTACTGAACATGTACTCTGTAAAACTTATATACTGTAAGAGATAAAAAGATGAAGACATTTTATAGGCCCTTAGGGAGCTTAAAACATTTCTACGGAATGTTAAAAACAACATGATTCCATTTATTTTTTATTTTTTTTAATTTTTTGAGACAGAGACTTACTCTGTTGCCCAGGCTGGAATGCAGTGGTGCAATCTTGGCTCACTGCAACCTCTGCCTCCCAGGTTCAAGCGATTCTCCTGCCTCAGACTCCTGAGTAGCTGGGATTACAGACACCTGCCACCATGCCCGGCTAACTTTTGTATTTTTAGTAGAGACGGGCTTTCACCATGTTGGCCAGGCTGGTCTCAAACTCCTGACCTCAAGTGATCCATCCACCTCGGCCTCCCAAAGTGCTAGGATTACAGGCATAAGCCACCGTGCCCAGCCCATGATTCCATTTATAACACCAAAAGACCTATTGATAGCTGGACACATGAAGTTAATAATATTACAAATACAAAAAATTCTCAAAATTCTAGATATTTTGGTTATCATAATGGATCTTTGGTATTTCCTCATTTTACATTCAAGGTTTTTAACTCATCACAAATGGTCTCAAAGATCCACAATTAACAATGCTTTTCCTGCGGCAACATGTGAACTTTTGCTGATTTACAGGCACTTTAACTTAAATAGTGATCAACACTGGCATCTATCACAGCTTTGTTTTCTTTTTCTATAAACAGTAATTCCTTTTTTTTTTTTTTTTTTTTGAGACAGGGTCTTACTCTGTCACCCAGGCTGGAGTGCAGTGGCACAATCTCGGCTCACTACAACCTCTGCCTCCCCGGCTCCTTTCACCTCAGCCTCTGAGTAGCTGGGACTACAGGCATGCACCACCACACCCGGCTAATTTTTGTACTTTTTGTAGAGATAGGGTCTCACCATGTTGCCCAGGCTGGTCTTGAACTCCTGAGCTCAAGCAATCCACCCATCTCAGCCTCCCAAACTGCTGGGATTACAGGCGTGAGACACTGTGCCTGGCCAAAAGTAATTTTTATAAGATATTGCTTTTATTTGTAAGCAGAACCTAAGAAAAGAAAGCTAAAGCCAATACAAGTGATGGAAGGAAAGAAAAAGTAATAAGGGGCATTCATTTCCAGCAATATAATGGACCAGAGGTCTCCTGACCAACTTTTGCTGAAAACATATTACAAATGCCAGGTTTTCCAAAATATATGTTTAAATGCTTTGATAAGTTGACAAGTGAATAAGAAATATATTAGAGGCCAAAGCTAAGAGTTAATGGGAACCCAGAGAACATGTTTGATAAATCAGTTTGCCTTTGATAGCCTCAAAGAACACAGAAAACAGGGCTCACCCAAGGTGAGGAGTGGAACAGGGAACCCTAAAAGGTGAATCAGAAATATTTTGTAGGAATTTTGGATTCTAGTCCTTTGTTGGTGATATGTGTTACAAATAACTTTTCCCACCCCACAGCTTCAATCTCTTAATGTCTTCTTTTGATGAGCTTAAGTCTTTAAGATATATTAATCTTTTCCTTTATGACTAATACTTTTTATGTCTTCTTAAAGGCACTTTACAAAGGAAATCTACATGCTATTTGACAAGAGGCTTGATCTGGCTGGGCGCAGTGGCTCACAACTGTAATCCCAGCATTTTGGGAGGCTGAGGCAGGTAGATCACTTCGAGACCAGCCTGGCCAACAATGGTGAAACCCTATCTCTACAAAAAATACAAAAATTGGCAGCATGGTAGCACATGTCTATAATCCCAGTTATTCAGGAGGCTGAGGCAGGAGAATTGCTTAAACCTGGGAGGTAGAGGTTGCAGCGAACCAAGATCACGCCACTGCGCTCCAGCCTGGGTGACAGAGCGAGAGATTCCATCTCAAAAAAAAAAAAAAAAAAGACGTTTGATCTCAAAAGTAATCAGGGAAATGCAAATTAAAGCCAGACGTCTACCCAGTTGAGTACAATATGAAAACAAACAGAAACCAACCTGGGGAGAAAAATGAATATGAAAAAAGTATAACCCAGTATACATATTTTTTCTTTAAAAAATAATAGAGATGATGTTTCACCATATTCCCCAGGCTGGTCTTGAACTCCTGGGCTCAAGCGATCCACCCACCTCAGCCTCCCAAAGTGCTGGGATTATAGGCATGAGCCATCAAGCCCAGCCTAACCCAGGATTTTTAAAGGGGCAAATATGTGAATAAGCATTTCACAAAGACAAAATCCAAATAGTGGTATTCAGCAAAAATCTTGACTCTAAGGGATGTGAACAAGTTCACCATTCTTCATTTCTAGGAGGAAGTAATTCATTCTGTAAGTATTAATTAATTTGGAGATTTTTGAGTCTCAGAACTTGAACTCTCATGACTTTCAAAATTATAAGCTTCATAATAGTAGGGACTGTAGTTGTTTTGTTCAGGGCTAGAATAGTGACTGGCACTATCACACACACCAAAAAATAGTTAAATACATAAATGAAAAAAAGTATGAAACTACAACTATTTCAGTGTGAATTACCTTCCTGTGTTCTGACACCAGGAGCCTCAGCTGCATTTCAATTTCATTACTTGTTACTGATGCGTCAATTGTGGATGCACACAGAGGTGGAAAGGGAGGAAGGGATGTTGTAGCTCCAGGAGCACACACAGATTTAATTGCTTCCTCACTCATGGGTTTCCATTTGGATTCATCATTCAAATCAAATACACAGGTTTCTACTGCATCAGAGGGTTGACAATTTCCCAGGAACATCTGATGGTTGAAAACACAACCAATTGTTCGATATGGGTACAGTGGTTTGGGCTGTTCAGCAACTGGAGGTTCATCAGGATTGGTAGGTTTATGGATGTACCTAAAAAAAAATTTTATATATGAGAACTTAAAAATTAAGACGGCAGCATCTTACTGAGAAAATTATTCTAACACTTAAGGCCATAACTACTTCTCAGAACTACAATTTAATACTTGTTTTTCTTTTTTATATTTCCACAATTTGATTACTCTGTATTAATTGTATGGTACATCTTTACAATATTGAAACCAACTCTGTTAACAACAGAATACATTCTATGTATACTGTTAAGATCAAAGGCCGGACGCGGTAATCCCAGCACTTTGGGAGGCCGAGGCAGGGGGATCACCTGAGGTCAAGAGTTCGAGACTAGCCTGACCAACATGGTGAAACCCCGTCTCTGCTAAAAATACAAAAATTAGCTGGGCGTGGGAGCACGTGCCTGTAGTCCCAGCTACTCGGGAGGCTAAGCCAGGAGAATTGCTTGAACCCAGGAGGCGGAGGCTGCAGTGAGCCGTCCAGCCTGAGCAACAAGGGCGAAACTCCATCTCCAAGAAAAAAAAATAAAAATAAAAAAAGTTTGCCTGAGATAACATAATTAAAATAATTTGGTTATGCATTTTTAGGCACAACTAACCAAAACATTATTAGGCATGATTATCTACCAGGGAGAAAGAGGACTCAGGGGAATGAAAAGAGGGCCCAGGGCTGGGCCTCTAGAATACACACATTTAAAGACAAGATGAAGGAAAAACTGAGCACAGCCAGAGAGGAATAATAAATATTGAAAGACAATGATAAAAAAGAAGCTAAGGAAAGAGAATGTTCCATGAAGAAAGAAGTGAGACAGCCAGGTGGAAAGGGGTCCCCAGAGAAACTCCAACCAGCCTGTGCACTGGGAGGAGTGCACACTGGGGAGAAGCCACAGAAGTTCGAGCAATTTGCAGTGGGGAGGAGCCTGGCCCCTCCTCTTCCTGAGTGGAAGCTGGAATTCAATCTGCGAAGCAGGAAGCACACTAGCAGGCACGAAGCACACTAGCAGGCACTCTGGCTTTGTGGAGCGTCCCTGTTTCCCAGTGTTTTTCCTTTTTGTTCAATAAATTCCATTTTTCTCCCCCTTCAAATTGCCTGCGAGCCTAATTTTTCGTGGCCATGTGACAAGGACTCAGCTCTTAGCTGAACTAAGGAAGAAGTCCTACAACAGAAGTACTCAGCTGTTTCAAAATCTAATGACAGGCTAAAGTACTTTAAAAATGTGTCCAGTGGAATTGCCAACATGGAGATGGTAACCACATCAAATTTTAAAAAGAAATCATCATTTACAACTTGACCTTATTTTCAGACTTAGGGATGATCATCAGAAAAAAACATATGCCGGCCAGGCATGGTGGCTCATACCTATAATCTCAGCACTTTGGAAGGCTGTGGCGGGCAGACTGCTTGAGCCCAGGAGTTCAAGACCAGCCTAGACAACACAGCAAAACCTCATCCCTATAAAAAAATTAGCTAGGCATGGCTGTGCACACCTGCAGTCCCAGCTACGCAAGAGGCTGAGGTAGGAGGACCACCGGAACCCAGGAGGGGGAGGCTGCAGTGGGCTGTGACTGTGCCACTGCACTCCAGCCTGAGCAACAGAATGAGACACTGCAAAAAAAAAAAAAAAGAGAAAACTGAAAAAAAAATATGCTAATCATACAAAACTAGTAAACATAATTTACTGTTTACCAACATCATGTTGGTAAAGAATATTTGAGGTAAAAGTTTTCTTAGAGTTCATTTACTTGGCTGCCATAATTGAAGTACTTTTTTACATAATCACTGAAAAGGCTCTAACTAAAATCATCAACACATACCTTCAAGTACCATCAATATGGACAAAAAACCCTTATAATTTAAAATACTTATAACTTAAGCTGGACACGGTGGCTCACGCCTGTAATCCCAGCACTTTGGGAGGCTGAGGTAGGTGGACCACCTGAGGTCAGGAGTTCGAGACCAGCCTGGCTAACATGGTGAAAACTTGTCTCTACTAAAAATACAAAAATCAGCCAGGTGCGGTGGCACGTGCCTGTAATCCCAGCTATTTGGGAGGCTGAGGCAGGAGAATCTGCTTGAACCTGGGAGGTGGAGGTTGCAGTGAGCTGAGATTATGCCAGTGCACTCCAGCCTGAGCGACAGAGCGAGACTCCATCTCAAAAAAAAAAAAAAAAACTTATAACTACATTTTAATATCCTTATAAACTTAGTAAACTACCTGTGTCCTGTTAAACTCTCCCAAAAAGTGATGGTCCCATCAGTTCCACAAGTCATAACCCATGCATGAGGTACTCCTTTTGCCTTGGTCCCAACACAAACAAAGGCTTCTAATCCATATCCAAGAAGAAGGCTGCATAGAAGGTTAGCGTGATCTTCACAGTCACCCTGGAAGATAAATTAAAATGAAGTATTCATTCTTCCATATTATTTCCTCATTACATACTTAAATACTAAATTATAATAAAAATTTATTGGCTGGGCACAGTGGCTCACACCTGTAATCCCAACACTTTGGGAGGCCAAGGCAGGTGGATCATATGACGTCAGGAGTTTAAGACCAGCCTGGCCAACATAAGGAAACTCTGTCTCTACTAAAAATACAAAAATTAGCCGGGTGTGGTGGCACACACCATTAGTCCCAGCTACTCGGGAGGCGAGGCAAGAGAATCACATGAACTTGGGAGGCAGAGGTTGCAGTGAGCTGCAATCACGCCACTGCATTCCAGCCTCAGCAACAGAGTAAGATTCTGTTTCCAAAAAAAAAAAAAAAATGTTTATAAAGAACTCACACAACACAGAAAGAAAAGTAGAACTTTTTTTTTTTTTTTTGAGACAGGGTCTTCCTCTGTCACCCAGGCTGGTGACATGATTCATAGCAGCCTTGACCTCCCGGGCTTAAGTGATTTTCCCATCTCAGCCTCCCAAGTAGCTGGGACTAAAGGTGTGCACCACGACACCTAGCTAATTTTTAAATTTTTTTTGTATAAACAGGGGTCTTACTGTGTTACCCAGGCTGCTCTTGAACTCCTGGGCTCAAGTGATCCTCCTGCCTCAGCCTCCCAAAGTGTTGGGATTACAGGCATGAGCTCCTGTGCCCAGCATGGAATATTTTAATAGATTAATAGCTGAAGGACATGAACAAACAAGCAAACAAGTCATACAGCAAGAAATGCAAATAAATGGAAAACACTCAACCAATGACTGATAGTATCTATATGTGATAATTTCAAGAAAATATATACATAAGAAAAATGACTGGCAAGAACAACAACAAAATGCCAACAATGGTTAATACTGGGGACGTTATATATAATTTTCCACTCTATTTTCCAGATTTTCTTTGGTTATATTACTTTCAATTTTAAAAAGTTATAAAGACCCATAAAAAAATATAAAATATTAGCTGGGTATGGTGGTGTGTGCCTGTAATCCCAGCTACTCGGGAGGCTGAGGCAGGAGAATCGCTTGAACCCGGGAGGCAGAGATTGCAGTGAGCTGAGATCGTGCCACTGCACTCCAGCCTGGACAACAGAGTGAGACTCTGTCTCAAAAAAAAAAAAAAGAAAAAAAGAAAAGAAAATATCTGATACTGTGTTCTGTGAAAAAAATTAACAAGATATTAAACACTATGGCTACAATTTTGTATTTAAGTGTAGGAAGACTACACGCGAAAGCAAAAATAACTATTTGAGTTGAGTGTCCGAACGAAGAAATTTCTTTTTTTTTTCCTCTCTTTTGAGATAGGGTCTAGTTCTGACACCCAGGCTGGAGTGCAGTGGCATGATCTCAGCTCACTGCTGCCTTGACGTCCTCAGCTCACTGCAGCCTTGATGTCCCCAGCTCAAGTGATTCCCCCGCCTCAGCCTCCTGAATAGCTGGGACCACAGGCACTCATCACCAGGCCCAGCTATTTTTTGTGTTTTTGTAGAGACAAGGTTTCACCAAGTTGCCCTGGCTGGTCTCGAATTCCTGGACTCAAGCAATCCGCTTGCCTCAGCCTCCCAAAGTGCTGGGACTACAGGCATGAGCCACCTTACCTGGCCAAGAAATCTCTTTCTCCAAAAAATTGGATTTGGTGGTGCTACAGTTTTTTAAAAAAAATTAACTGTAAGAAAACAAATAGCATTTTATAGTTCTTAAAGTGGCTTTACAAAAATGTAATAACCAATCTTTTATTTTTTAATTTACTTTTTTCTTTTTTGAGACGTAGTCTCACTCTGTCACCCAGGCTGGAATGCAGTGGCATGACCTCGGCTCACTACAACCTCCTCCTCCTCCCGGGTTCCAATGATTCTCAGCCTCCCGAGTAGCTAGGACTACAGGCGTGCACCACCACACCCAGCTAATTTTTGTATTTTTAGTAGAGATAGAGTTTCACCATGTTGGCCAGGTTGGTCTTGAACTCCTGACCTCAAGTGATCCACCCACCTCGGCCTCCCAAAGTACTGGGATTACAGGCATGAGCCACTGCGCCTGGCTTAATCAACCTTTTAGACCCAATTATTTCTGAGATTTTGTCCTAAAGAAAATTCAGAAGTAAAATAATAATATCTGCAAAGATAGTCAGTGTGAAAGTTCATTCACGGCAACATTAAAAAATTTAAAATGAGCTTAACTTTATGGCCAGGTGTGCCAGCTTTTGCCTGTAATCTCAGCACTTTGGGAGGCTGAGGCGGGCAGATCACTTGAGGCCAGGAGTTTGAGACCACCCTGGCCAAGAAACCCCATCTCTACTAAAAATACCAAAAAAAAAAAAAAAAGCCAGGCATGGTGGCTCCATGCCTGTAGTCCCAGCTACTCAGGAGGCTGAGGTAGGAGAATTGCTTGAGGCTGGGAGGCGGAGGTTGCAGTGAGCCGAGATCGTGACACTGCACTCCAGCCTGGGCGACAGAGCGAGACCCCGTCCTAAACAAAAACAAAAGAAAACAACAACAAAACCACTGAATAAAAAAAAAAGAGCCTAACTTGGCAGTTCCTACAATAGGGAAACAGTTAAGTGTATTTTGTATATTGACTCAAGAAAACTTAAACACTCATTAAAAAATGGAAATCAGCACTTTAGGAGGCAGAGGCGGGCAGATCACCTAACGTCAGGAGTTCGAGACCAGCCCAGCCAACACAGTGAAACCCCATCTCTACTAAAAATACAAAAATGAGCTGGGGGTGGTGGCGGGCACCTGTAATCCCAGCTACTAGGGAGGCTGAGGCAGGAGAACCGCTTGAACCCAGGAGACGGAGGTTGCAGTGGGCCGAGATCATGCCATTGCACTCCAGCCTGGGCGACAAGAGGAAAACTCTGTCTCATTTAAAAAAAAAAAGGAAATCAGAAAGACTGTAGCAACACATAGAAAAATGTTCATAGCATAATGCTTAATTATAAAGCAAGATACAAAAATTTATTTACAATAATTATAATTATGAAATAAATGATACATATACAGCAGAAAAAATATAAAAAGAAATAATAAACTAGGAATAGAATTATAGGTAAAGTTTCACCATTACTGTTGTAACGCTGTTGTTTGTACAGTAAAAAAATCTAAATATATATATTATATATATATTACATATATATATTTTTTGAGACAGAGTCTTGCTCTGTCATACAGTTTGGAGTGCAGTGGCGCGATCTCAGCTCACTGCAACCTCCACCTCATGGGTTCAAGTGATTCTCCTTTTTTTGTTTTTAGTAGAGATAGGGTTTCACCGTATCAGCAAGGATGATCTCGATCTCCTGACCTCGTGATCCGCCTGCCTCAGCCTCCCAAAGTGCTGGGATTGCAGGCGTAAGCCACCACACCTGGCCCATGCCTGGGTAATTTTTATAGTTTTTTAGAGACAGGGATTTTGCCATGTTGCCCAGGTTTGTCTGGAACTTCTGGGCTCAAGTGATTTGCCCACCTTGGCCTACCCAAGTGCTGGAATTGCAGGCGTGAGCCACCATGCCTGGCCTGCTGTCACCTTTATTTTTTTTGAGACAGAGTCTCACTCTGTCGCCCAGGCTAAAGATAGTTTTTTGTTTTTTTTTTTTGAGATGGAGTTTTGCTCTTATTGCCCACACTGGAGTGCGATGGCATGATCTCGGCTCACTGCAACCTCCACCTCCCAGGTTCAAGTGATTCTCCTGCCTCAGCCTCCCAAGTAGCTGGGATTACAGGAGCCCGCCACCGTGGCTGGCTAATGTTTGTATTTTTTCAGTAGAGATGGAGTTTCTCCATGTTAGCCAGGCTGTTCTAGAACTCCCGACCACAGGTGATCCACCATCCCCGGCCTCCCAAAGTGCTGGGATTACAGGCGTGAGCCACCGCGCCTGGCCTAAAGATAGTTTTACTTGTTTGTTATCATACTATCAACATTTTTAGAACACAGATTAGGAAATATCCCATAATCTATAAAATTAGTTTACTAAAATCAAGTCATTCAAAAAGTGTAATTAAATATACATTTGTATTTAAATACAAACTAAACAAAATAGCATGCAATTCAAGATTTTTTCTATTTTAATATTTTTTCTATATTAATTTTGTACTGCCATTTTCTCTTTTTTTTTTTATGGAGTTTTGCTCGTTGCCCAGGCTGGAGTGCAATGGCGCGATCTCAGCTCACCACAGCCTCCGCCTCCCAGGTTCAAGCAATTCTCCTGCCTCAGCCTCCTCAGTAGCTAAGATTATAGGCATGTGCCACCACACCACGCTAATTTTGTACTTTTAGTGGAGACGGGGTTTCTCCACGTTGGTCAGACTGGTCTCGAACTCCTGACCTCAGGTGATCCACCCACCTCGGCCTCCCAAAGTGCTGGGATTACAGGCATGAGCCACCGCGCCCAGCCTTATTTTCTCTTTTTTAAAGATGTATTATCTGAGCAAATTGCAACACATCAGTAGTACCAGAAAGCCATGGTCTGGTCCTGGTGCTGTTCCTAATTCATTCTGCAACTTGATTTCTGAGATTTTAGCACTTGTAGGTCCCTACATCACAGAAATCACAATAAATAAGAAACTACATGAGAAAATAAAGATGCTGAGTTTTTTGTGTATTGATATTTAAATGTTATGAAAAACGAACAAGGTTCTGACGTGGTCAAGTTGATAGCACCCCAAAGCGGTTAGTTCCAGGACCCTTGCAAAACAAAATCCGTGGATACTCAAGGCTTATATAAAATAGTTTTTTTTTTTTTTTTTTTTGAGACGAGTCTTCCTCTGTCCTCAGGCTAGAGTGCAATGGTGCGATCTCAGCTCACTGCAACCTCCGCCTCCAGGGTCCAAGTGATTCTCCTGCCTCAGCCTCCTGAGTAGCTGGGATTACAGGCACACGACACCATGCCCAGATAATTTTTTGTATTTTAGTACAGATAGGGTTTCACCATGTTGCCCAGACTGGTCTTGAACTCCTGACCTCAGGTGATCCACCTGCCTCAGCCTCCCAAAATGCTGGGATACAGGCATGAGCCACTGCGGCCAGCCAAAATGGTATAGTATTTTATATATAACCTAAGCACATCCTCCTATATACTTTAAATCACCTCTAAATTGTTTAAAAATCTCAATACAATGTAAATGCTACATAAACGTTGTTACACACCATTTTTTTATTTGTACTATTTTTTATTATTGTATTGTTATTTTTTACTTTTATAAGTATTTTTGATCTGCAGTTGGTTGAATCTACAGATACAGAACCTGTGGGTACAGAGGGTTGACTATATGTGCATTTTTCTAAGGCATTCTTTTACAAATGGATAACAAATTCAGAGTAACTATGATATACTGCTACTTAATTCTATTATGTGTGTATAATACCTTGTTTCTACAGAGAAAGGCCAGCAGAGTGCACCACTGCTCCTGTTTACCTCCTCCTCCAATAACAGGAGCTCGTTCATAACCAAGGACATTAACAAATCTTGCTGCTTGCCTTGGAGTATCAAGAAGCCGTCCAGCTCGAAGTGGTTTAACATAGGAACAGACTGGTCTATTTATCCCATTTTCATCCTAGGGAAAAGGGGAAAAACATCTGTAATGACATATTAATCATCCCCAATTATGTTTTTCTCAAATACATTAATGTAGGATAAAATAATTCAGCATACCATTGATTGAGTGCTTACCTTGTATCCAGTATTTGGCTGCAAAGTGCTGTGTATATAATTTCCCTTAATCCTCATCTCCATTATTTTCATTTTATAGATGAAAACTGAGGAGCTACAGCTATTATGCAACAGAGCCAGGTTCAAGCTCTGAGCTGTTTTACTCCAAAGGCTGTGGCAATAAGAACTCCTCTGAGAAATGTGTGGGTAGGTATGTAGGGGAGGGAGAAGTGCTCTAAGCTGAAGTATTTTTTCACATTACCATATAGAATTTAACAACATATAGCCAGACAGAACAAATAACTCTTCTGATTGGCTGATATAACAGAAATGATTGTAGCTTGATTCTAGTTTGTTTCCATTAGGGCCTCAAATTTAGAGATCCACAGGAAACAATAATTTGTTAACCAAGTCAACTGAAAGCAAAATTTCAAAAAACACTCTAGAAAAAGTTTTACATCCTAAATACAGGATATCTCCTGGTGTTGGTGCTGAATAACTTGTATGCATATATAGGTCTCTGATGACTGTCTACCACTGTGATTTTACAGTTAGTATTACCAAAGCCCACAATCTCTTTACCTTCATGGTTACTGATACGGCACTGTGAAAGGGCCACTTACTATTCAAGATTTGGAGATGACCTACCCTCCCTGATAGGGTTCCTCAGGACATGAGATCTAACCCAGCCAACAGAAACACCATCTGTTTGAATTATCAGAACCACTGATGTCTTTCTCCACAACCACAACATCTTTTTCCAATATAGTCCCATACTTTAGCCAGGAAAAAAAAAAACTCACTTATTTACATTTGATTATAATGAGAAAGATCATTAATTTTTATGTTGCAGAGCAAATTGGCTATAGATTCCACTCATACCTATAGTTCTCAACTGCAGAAGGCATCAATTTTTTTTTTTTTTTTTTTTTTTGAGACAGAGTCTCGCTGTTGTCCAGGCTGGAGTGCAGTAGCGTGATCTCGGCTCGCTGCAACCTCCGCCCGCGGGTTCAAGCAATTCTTGTGCCTCAGCCTCCTGAGTAGCTGGGATTACAGGTATGTGCCACCACACCTGGCTAATTTTTGTATTTTTGTAGAGATGGGGTTTCACGATGTTGACCAGGCTGGTCTCAAACTCCTGACCTCAAGTGATCCGCCCACCTCGACCTCCCAAAGTGCTGGGATTACAGGCGTGAGCCACTGTGCCTGGCCTAGAGGGCACCAATTTTTAAAACAGAGGATTATTATTCTAATTTTGGGGGGATGTAGAGAACTATGGTTTTCTTTTACATGAACTTAGCATTACTAATAATCTAGTGTGGTATAAGAATACTAAGTCCTGAAATCACAAACTAAATATTAAAAGGATATCCTCAATCCTCAAGTGATTTACATTTTCTTAAAACCTAATGGCCTTAGGCTGGGCACGGTGGCTCACGCCTGTAATCCCAGCACTTTGGGAGGCCAAGGCGGGTGGATCACGAGGTCAGGAGATCAAGACCATCCTGGCTAACATGGTGAAACCCCGTCTCTACTAAAAATACAAAAAAAATTAGCCGGGCATGTGGTCCCAGCAACTTGGGAGGCTGAGGCAGGAGAATGGCATGAATCTGGGAGGCGGAGCTTGCAGTGAGCCGAGATCGTGCCACTGCACTCCAGCCTGGGCGAGAGCGAGACTCCATCTCAAAAAAGAAAAAAAAAAAAACCTAGTGGCCTTTAAGTTCAATTTCTGTAACTTATTTTAAAGTTTCTTGCACTAAAAAGTTCAAAAAGCATCATTCAATGAATTACTACTGTACTATAGCAAAACCAGCTAACAAAGGGTAAAAAGAATAATGAATTTTTAAGTATAATGGCCACGGCAAATCTACATATCTTTGGTTAGGATTGAGGTGCAGGACTGTTACTCCTATTCTTACAAATCCACTAACAGGCAAGAAAAGATGAGCACATAAGAAGTGGAAGCATTTGCCTAAGTCAATCATCAATAGTAGCATCTTAGAATGTAAGATATATCGTTTTATTACAGCAATATTCTAATATTATCTAAATATATCCCCACAAGCTACTTAAGTGTTTTGAAAAGTTAATATTTCAACCTCTGAATGGGCACTGTCCAGTGAGAAAATCACTAACCATTATGAGCTATTTAAATTTTAATTAAAATTTAAAATTCAATTATTTTTAGTCATAATAGCCACATTTTGAATGCTCAGTACATGGCTGGTGGCTACCATACTGGTTAGCACAGATACAGAATATTTCCATCATTGCAAAAAAGTTCTTGGCCAGGTGTGGTGGCTCACGCCTATGATCCCAGCACTTTGGGAGGCCGAGGCGGGCGGGTCATGAGGTCAGGAGATCGAGACCATCCTGGCTAACACAGTGAAACCCCATCTCTACTAAAAACACAAAAAATTAGCCAGGCATGGTGGCACGTGCCTGTAGTCCCAGCTACTTGGGAGGCTGAGGCAGGAGAATCACTTGAATCTGGGAGGTGGAGGTTGCAGTGAGCCAAGATCGCACCACTGCACTCAAGCCTGGGTGACTGAGACTCTGTCTCACAACAACAACAAAAACAAGTTCTTTACTTTACTTTCAGTGCTGGATACATTAGAAATTTTTTTGGCCTGGATATGTATATTAACGTTTTGATTTATAACTATTGTTTTTATAATTAGATTGACTGCTTTACACTGATGTTGTTTAATTTCAGAACTGGTCAAACACAGGAAGCAGCAGCAAGAAACAGTTCTGAGGAATCTAAATTAAATCAGCATTTTATTTACTCTATGTATATGGAAAGAGGTGGCATAAACCAAAAAGGCACCAGTTGAAACTCCAATTTAATACAGACTTTGCCATGACTGAGTTGCTGTTTGGCCTTGAAGACTGTTCACTTCTCTAACCTTCATACTGTTTACAAAAAGAGCCAATGCCTGGCCACTTGACAATCTTATACGGTTACTGTGAAACTAAATTACCTTCTATGGTTCAAATCTTACAATGAATTCTGAGAGAGGAACTCGTTTATTTCCTAAAAGAAAATCCCACTTCCTTGACTTCCTTAGTGCATTTCCACTTCTTCCTCCTCTTTGATCCTGCCATTTCTCTGATTCACTGCCTCACTCCATCCTGAGTCCTCTCTAGTTCCTAATTCCACGTGGCAATGAATAAATGCCTCAGACTATATAGACAGCAGGGAGCCAGTTTTTAAAAAATATATATATATATATGTATATTTTTTGTTGTTGTTATTGTTTTGAGACAGAGTCTCACTCTGTCGCCCAGGCTGGAGTGCAATGGCGTGATCTTCGCTCACTGCAACCTCCGCCTCCCAAGTTAAGCAATTCTCCTGCCTCAGCCTCCTGACTAACTGGGATTATAGGTGCCTGCCACCAAGCCTGGCTAATTTTTGTATTTTTAGTAGAGACAAGGTTTCGCCATGTTGGCCAGGCTGGTCTCAAACCCCTGACCTCAGAGGATCCACCTGCCTCGGCCTCCCCAAGTGCTGGGATTACAGGCGTGAGCCACCGCGCCTGGCCAGGAAGCCAGTTATATTTTGATTGGTTTCTCCTTGCCTTTGTCCTGATAATGTTGTTACCTTGCCAACCAGTCATTCAATATATAAACAACGCTATCAGAAAGTCAGAAGCCATTTCCCTTATTCCCACCTCTAGTCAACCTCTCATTCCCAAGCTCCCCATCTGGACACTAAACCACTTTTAGCCTGTTCCAAAATCTAGGGAAAGTAGGGTAAAGCTGGATGAATGTACAGTATTTGAGAAACTTAACTTAAAATAATATACTACACTATACTTACATGAAAGCATCCATATGAGGCTGAATATATACAAAATATTTGAACTGTTCCTTAGGAGTTACAAAAAATACGTGAACCTGACCAAATTTTTTTTTTTTTTTTTTTTTAGACGGAGTCTTGCTCTGTTGCCCAGGCCGGACTGCAGTGGTGCTATCTCAGCTCACCCCAAGTTCTGCCTCCCGGGTTCACGCCATTCTCCTGCCTCAGCCTCCCGAGTAGCTGCGACTATAGGAGCCCGCCATCACGCCCGGCTAATTTTTTGTGTTTTTAGTAGAAATGGGGTTTCACGGTGTTAGCCAGGATGGTCTCCATCTCCTGACCTCTTGATCCACCCACCTCAGCCTCCCCAAGTGCTGGGATTACAGGCGTGAGCCACCGCGCCTAGCTGACCTGACCATATATTTTATATTGGTCTGTTAAAGAGAGAAAATGGGTTTAGGACTCAGGAAAAATGGAGGCAGAGATATATAGTTGAAATGCTTCAGTTAAACATTACTGGTCACTGGCTTAGAAGTCGTGGTTATGTACAATTTTTTTTTAAACCCTAACAAAAAATATATATATGCCCAGAGCCCCCCAGTTCTGCACACAAGAGCTGGATTTACATATAACCTGCGAAGTGTCCAAATGGTTAATTATTTAGCACTAAGTATCAAGCAAATACACATTCCAAGTTAAACAAAATGGATTTTCATCTACTTTAAATCAAATATATTCAGAAAGGGTTTAAAACACAATAGTTGACTCAACCTGAGAAAGGTAATTTTTC
The DNA here is from genome assembly GCF_029289425.2 of Pan paniscus. Taxonomy (NCBI): domain Eukaryota; kingdom Metazoa; phylum Chordata; class Mammalia; order Primates; family Hominidae; genus Pan; species Pan paniscus. The sequence goes on along the minus strand of NC_073266.2, from coordinate 25,352,686 downwards.
AAAAACCCACAATAACTGAAATTGAAAGTAAAATAAGACATAGATTGATCTTGCCACTCACTATGCAGTGAAAGAGAATATTACAAAATCAGCATTTTATTTTACAAATATACTTTTATTTTTTGGAATACATTTTACAAATAAATATTAAATGAAATTTACACACATAACAGTAAATCTCAAATACAGGCATAAAATTATTCTAATATAATTTACAAACCTGTGCAAAAATCTTAACCAGTCGTGAGTTGTGTGAGGGTCGAATTTGCAAATATTCTCTCCACCATTGCTTAGCATATACAAGAAATAATCGCTCTTTCTCTGCAGTTTTCTGACGTTCCAAAGCAAGCTTGAAATTTAAAAAAATATTTTTCAATTTCTATTCATTATCTTTAATTACTATAAAATATGTAGCAAATTTATCTACTCTACATCATTACCACGCTAATCTGAGTCATCATCATCTTCTATAAGAGCCTCCTGACTTCCCTGTTTCTACACTTACCCCTAGTACAATCCCATCTCCATACAATAATCATAAGTCACCTTTTTCTCCTCCCAAGACAGAATTTTTTTTTTTTTTTTTTTGGTTGTGGGGGATGCAGTCTTGCTCTGTTGCCCAGGCTGGAGTGCAGTGGCAAGATCTCAACTCACTGCAACCTCCGCCTCCCACGTTCAAGCAATTCTCCTGCCTCAGCCTCCTGAGTAGCTGGGACTACAGGCACGTGCCACCACACTCAGCTAAATTTTTTTTTGTATTTTTAGTAGAGACAGGGTTTCACCACATTGGTCAAGCTAGTCTTGAACTCCTGAGCTCATGATCCGCCCGCCTTGGCCTCCCAAAGTGCTGGGATTACCGCGCCTGGCCCAGAAATTTTTAAATAGTAAATCATACAAGCCGGGCATGGTGGCTCACACCTGTAATCACATTTTGGGAGGCCAAGGCAGGTGGATCATTTGAGGTCAGGGGTTCGAGACCAGCCTGGCCAACACGGTGAAACCCCATCTCAACTAAAAATACAAAAACTAGCTGGGGATGGTGGTACATGCCTGTAATCCCAGCTACTCGGGAGGCTGAGGCAGGAGAATTGCTTGAACCCGGGAGGCAGAGGTTGCAGTGAGCCGAGTTCATGCCACCATACTCCACCCTGGGCGATAGAGTGAGACTCTATCTCAAAAAAAAAAAAACATACTGTCATTCTCTTGTTAAAACACTTCATTCTCCATCACATTGCAAAATACCTGCCCTGGCCTATGAACTCTGGCCCGACTATCTCATTTTCTCCTCTCTCCCCAACCCACTACGCTCTAGCCACACAGGGCTTTCGGTCCTCCATAGGGGCTTTTGTTCTAGGCTGTTCCCAGTGCTGGAAGCTCAGCCCCAATCTTTGCATGGCTGGTTACTTCCTGTCGTTCAGACTCTTTCCCTACCTTAGTCACTCGACCTATAATTAGCCACCCAATAACCACTGTATCATATCACCTGTAATAATTCTCCAAAAAACACCTTCTACTATCTGATTATTTTGTTTGCTGACTTATTGTTTCTCCTGCACTAGAATCTAAATTCCTTGAGAGCAAGCTGTCTAGCTGTCTGCTGCCCTATACACAGCTACATCTCCAGTGTCTAGAACAGTGTCTAGCACATTTTGACATCTATTTAGGATCCATACATATTTCTGACTTTAATTTCTTTTAAGAGACAGGGTCTTGCTCTGTCACCCAGTCTGGAGTGCTACTGCATGATCATGGCTCACTGTAGCCTTGAATTCCTGGGCTCAAGCGATCCTCCCACCTCAGCCTCCCCAGTAGCTGGGACTACAGGAATGCACCACCATGTGCAGTTAATTTTTAAAAACTTCTGTAGAGATGAAGTCTACCTATGTTGCCCAGGCTGGTCTTGAACTCCTGGCCTGAAGTGATCCTCTTACCTTGGCCTCCCAAAGTGCTGGGATTACAGATTAATTAGCCTGGCTAAAATTTTTAATAGTGCAATTTTAAAGAGAAAATTAGAAGCAATTTATTTATCAGATAATAGAATAAACTTATGTTTTAGTCACTAGAAATTATAAATATGACAGTGGAAATATGAGAAAATACATATAAAATAATGTTAAGTTTAAAAAGGAGAACCTGGCGGGGCACAATGGTCCATGTCTGCAATCCCAATGTTTTGGGAGGCTGAGGCAGGTGGATTGCTTGAGGCTGGGAGTCTGAGGTTTCAGTGAGCTATAATCACACCACTGCACTCAAGCCTGAGAGTCAGAGTGAGATGCTGTCTCTAAAAGAATAAAATTTAATTAAAAAAAACAAGCTACTACCCCAAAAAAGTAGAGCCCAAACATTTACTTTATATGTCACATAAATATATGAATAACATGATTAAAACTCATGTATACCACTTTGGGAGGCCGAGGCAGGCAGATCACGAGGTCAAGAGATCGAGACAATCCTGGCCAACATGGTGAAACCCTGTCTCTATTAAAAATACAAAAATTAGCTGGGCGTGGTGGCACCTGCCTGTAGTCCCAGCTACTCAGGAGACTGAGGCAGGAGAATTGCTTGAACTCGGGAGGCAGACGTTGCAGTGAGCCAAGATTGCACCACTGCACTCCAACCTGGCGACACAGCGAGACTCTGTCTGAAAAAAACAAACAAAAAAACCCCTCACGTATACACATAATGTATATGTGTGTATACACCATTTATTTAAGAGACAGGGTCTTAGTCTGTAACCCAGGCTAGTGTGCAGTGGTACAATCACAGCTCACTGTAACCTCAAATTCCTGGGTCAAGCAATCCTCCCATTTCAGCTTCCCAAGCAGCTGGGACTACAAGTATGTACCACCATGCTTGACTAATTTTTTAAAATTTTTGTAGAGACAGGGTCTCACTATGTTGCCCAAGCTGGTCCTAAACTGCTGGACTCAAAAGTGATCCACCCACCTTAGCCTCCCACAGGGCTGGGTATTTATTTGAGTAACATCAAAGTTGGTTCCCACTATGTGGTTTCAGGTATATATACCACCCATGACACATGTCAGAAGCTAGAGATTAGAGGGAGATGAGAGTTTACAAAAGGAAGGAAAAAAAGTTTAAAGAAAACAGCGCAGGACATTGTTGGCCTGAGGGAGAAGCACTAGCATCTAAACACAGGTCTGTAAAAGGAACAATATGACAGGCAGGGTGGAGTAAAGGGTGGCGTATGTAATCAAGGAGAACCATTCCACAAGTGCCATCCCAGCAAGTCAGCAGATAATGAGAACCTCCAAACTAAACACTGGCAAGAACTAAACATGGATGGCAAATCCAATGTGAAGGAATGAAAAAATCTGCCGATCTTTTAAGACCCAGGAAGAAAGTAATTCATCAGAGACCTGACAGTGGAATTAGGGAAAAAAACCTCTCCAAACACACTCTAAAAGTGGCAAGCACTTCTACCCTGAGAGAACAGAGCAGAAAAGACATAAGCAGCAAGCTTTCAATAAATGCCTGCGAAAGAACGTTAAAATCCCACCCCACTGAGGTTGCACTTTACTCTTTTATCTTCTTCAGCTTTATCCTGTAATTCTTTTTTTTTTTTTCTTTTTTTTGAGATGGAGTCTTGCTCTGTTGCCCAGGCTGGAGTGCACTGGTGCGATCTGGGCTCACTGCAAGCTCCTCTTCCCGGTTCACGCCATTCTCCTGCCTCAGCCTCCCGAGTAGCTGGTACTACAGGCGCCCGCCACCGCGCCCACCACCACGCCCGGCTAATTTTTTTTTTGTATTTTTAGTAGAGGCGGGGTTTCACCGTGTTAGCCAGGATGGTCTCGATCTCCTGACCTTGTGATCCGCCCGCCTCGGCCTCCCAAAGTGCTGGTACTACAGGCGTGAGCCACCGGCCTATCCTGTAATTCTTATGCTGTCTCAATAAATGTTCATCGTATTTCCCAAACTAGACTACAGATTCTCCTAGGAAAACAATCTTGTCTTTATTTTCTTCCTCATCCTTTTTGTGAACCTTTGAGTGCTAATCTAGAAATAAATGATAATTTTCTAAAAATAGAGTGCTTTCTAGGATCAACAGGTAAATACACTACTATGAAAACAAACACACAAAAAAAGAGAAACTCATAAGTATTTACCTGTGTGTTCACTACTTCTTGAGATAATGTTTGATTGAGTGGTGGATACATTTCAAGTTTTATATTTAAAATTCCCACAGAAACTTTTGATTCTGTGCCTATAAACATAAATATTTTGAACTTCAGAGATTTCAATACTATATATATTTAGTCAACCAAAGTCTAACCAAAATAATTTAGGCACTTGGTGTTTTATCACTTACATGGAATAAAGATAACATTCAACATTACCTTTAATATTCATATTAAAATGAACCAAATCAATTTTTTTAAACAAAGGTGTTTAATTATAAGGAGATTATTTTCTTAGCTTTCTGACACTCTTTTTCTTCTTTAAGTAGAGATGGGGTCTATGTTATTCAGGTTGGTCTTAAACTCCAGGGCTCAAGTGATATTCCTGCCTCAGCCTTCCAAAGTGCTTGGTGGGATTACAGGCATGAGCCACTACACATGGCTTTTCTAACAGGTTTTAAGAAACTTTTCTGACTTAGATTTGAGACTCTTAATTTTTGTCTTAATTAAATGTATAATATCAACCAGACTTACATTAAATTCAAAGTCAAAGCAACTGTTAACACCTCATTCTGTCTCCACACACACACACACACACACTAAAAATTAGAAAGCATTTATATTGTCACTTATAGTAACTCCCATTTGTCACTCCCCATTATCCAATTACAGGCTGAGTAGAAATTTTCAATCCATGCCTGGATTTGAAGAACTAGAAAACAAATATACTTCACATCAAAACGATTTAATGTTTCTTCAGTTAATCAGAATCTGCTTGTTTCCAGGTCACTGCTACGATTATCATGTTAGGCCTATTTTTGAAGACAAATTGGGTATTGTTTTTGAAAATAAATTTCTTACATAAAGGACACTTTTTCTATAATTTTTATTTAAAGAAAAATACATTCTTGGTATGACTTATTAAAATCTAAATTACTGGCTGGGCGCGGTGACTCACGCCAATATCCCAGCACTTTGGGAGGCCGAGGCGGGCAGATCACGAGGTCAAGAGATCAAGACCATCCCGGCCAACATGGTGAAACCCCATCTCTACTAAAAATACAAAAATTAGCTGGGTGTGGTGGCGCAAGCCTGTAGTCCCAGCTACTTAGCAGGCTGAGCCAGTATAATCGCTTGAACCCAGGAGGCGGGGGTTGCAGTGAGCCGAGATTGCAGCACTGCACTCCAGCCTGGCGACAGAGCGAGACTCCATCTCAAATAATAATAATAATAATCATCATCATCATCATCTAAATTACTAAGACTATGCTGTCCACTGGCAAGGTTTAACTCTGTGACTAAGTTTAAAAACCAAAGTAATTCCATTATATGTTATAGATAAAACATTGGTAGGTTTTGTTTTCTCATTTTATTAGCAAGTATGTGTTACATAGCAGGCAGTGTGCAAGATTCCAAGGAGACTATGATAAATAAGATAGGCACCAGCTCTGCCCTCAAGGACTAGTTGATACTGACACTGAGCAAATTATTTCCTCTTCCAAGTCTCACTCACCCACACTGTAAAAGGTTGGGAGAACACCTACTCTGTATTTTGCAAGAATCACTGGTACCAAAGGGGATGTATTCCAGGGTGTGATGACTGGACACACATAAGTTTGTATGTGTGTCAAGAATATTAATTTTCTTTATAGCCTTATATTTAATCAAATGAACTTGAAATTAAAACCCTCAAAATTCCTGTATTCATTTTCCAGAAAAAAACATTTCTCCTAAGACAAGGTCAGATTGACCATGAAGTGCTATACTGATATTATTCTTCAAGACATTTCTCAAGATTAGGATGCTGAGGTCCAATTGTAACTCTAACGAAATTCTATTTTACAGGTTTCCCTCTTGGATTATAAAAGCATTTTAAAGATATAAAATATATTTACAAATGAACTGTGGCTATAAAAAGGTTAACAATGATATATTAATCACCATACCTACACCCATAAGTTCCACAGTCAGACTGGTCACTCCATTTTCTGAGCCCAAAACCGATCGCCATTCCAGAAAATACGATGCTACTAAAGTCGTCTCACCAAATATGTCTGTTTTGATTAGCACCATATGAATTGGATCACTTATTGATAACATTGTTGTTGAATCAGCCATTCTAGTTCCATCACCTAGCAATATAATCCAAACGAAATTATACCACACTACATATTCAGTTAGGCCAACATAAAAGAATACTTTTATTAAACAGTAAATAATAAGCTTATATAAAACCAAATAGAACAATTTGCTAATGTCTCAGAAAGCATGCAAAAAACTGGAAATACAAGTACAGTCCTATTTCTATCACTAACTTTTCAGAAGACTGGCAAATTGTGATGAGTTATCCAGTAACTTACAGCATATCAGTGCTTTCTGATTCATAAGATAAGTCTGTTCTTTAAAAGTACTTAATTAAAGTATATGCTACTACAATAAAAAGCCTTCAAGTATGTCAATATTAATCCCCAAACTACCTCAAGAAATCCCTTTAACCTCCAGAAATTATCACTGTATAATTGACATACAACTGAAAAATACAGCACATTGAATCTAGCAATTTATCCTATTAATTGCCTTATTAAGGTAACATCTTTCAAAGGGAAAAAAATAAATTTTAGTAATGTTTCAGTCATCTTTAAATCTAAAATTGTGAAGACATCCTGAAACTTTGCTTAGTTTACAAATATAAAGATTTCCATACTGACAATTACAAAATACAAAATACCTTTACTGAAAGAAGCATAGTGTAAAACAATTACAGGAATCAAGTAGCATAAAATTTAGTTATGAGAATTACATGCTTTATTGGAGAAATAAGAAAAAAAAGAAAAAATTAAAATGACAGTTATACGTTCACATCTAAATTTGACTTTTTATTTATATTTATAAGTATAAAAATTTATTAAAAGTTTTTATAAATAATTTATAAATATTTATTTATTTATTTATTTAAACAGAGTCTCACTCTGTTGCCCAGGCTGGAGTGCAATGGCGTGATCTCGGCTCATTACACGTGCCTGCCACCATGCCCGGCTAGAAATTTTTGTATTTCTAGTAGAGACAGGGTTTCGACATGTTGGCTAGGCTGGTCTCGAACTCCTGACCTCAGGTGACCCACCTGCCTTGGCCTCCCAAAGTGCTGGGATTACAGGCATGAGCCACCACACCCAGCCTATTTTTTATTTTTTGTAGAGACAATGTCTCACTTTGCCCAGACTGGTCTTGAACTCCTGGCTTCAAATGATTCTCTCACCTAGACCTCCCAAAGTGTTGGGATTTCAGCTGTGAGTCACCGTGCTCAGCCTAAACTTTGACTTTTAAAAGTTACATAACATCATCAATCTGGTTATATTTTATAAATGAGAAGGACCACGTCTCATTTTCCACTATATCATCCCAGCACCTGCCTAGCATAACACTATGCACATAATAGGTATTTAAGTGTGTATTACTAAAGAATCAACAATGAAAACAGTCAAAAAATAATATCCAGGGAAAATGAATAGCAAACAGAATATTGCAAGAAGGTAGATAGTAGTTTAAATTGAAAAGAGCAGTGGGAAACAAAATAGATTCCTCCATTATAAATCTCTCCTTACGGAAAAAGTCATTATTATTGTTTCACAATAAAACATAACAAAGATTTACTCAATTAAATGACAATTTATTACTGTTTCTTACCCAAGCTTTCTCTGTGGACTTCAAGTAAAAAGCCATCATGAAAATCTGGTTCACAGGCACATGCAACAGGTTTAGAACGAAAACGTTGGTTTCGATAATGTAAACATAAAGTAAACGTTGAACAAACTTGTCCAGGTAAAGGCTCAGGTTCTTGCAGATGTTCCAAGAAAGCTTTTCCACCCAAAACCTGAAGGTAAAGATACCTCCGTGTTGGATCAATATTAGCTGTAAAGTGTAGCAATATATATGAGGAAACTGCCAAATAACTTAAAAGAATGTGATCAAGACATTAGGAAATAAAAACTTGACAGATAAAAACCCAATACCAAAGACTAAAAAAAAAGCAAAAGAGTAACAAATTTATTACTGTATATGCCAGAATCATTTGCGCTCTGGGGAGAAGATACACATCATATGATATTCTTTGCTGAGTTTACATCCAGGCTACTTTCTCCCAGCTGGAAAGGCATCAGAGCCAATATGTAGTATACTTTTGCTTTTTAACTGCTTATCCAACATTCCTCCACCTTCACAAACCAACTCATATAATTATCAATTCAGCAAGTGTATTTGTCAGACAATTATATTACCATTTAAAAGCAAGGCTGTACAGTTTTTATAAAACATATTATTAAAACACAAGAAACTGGTGATGCTGTTTTTGCTTCTACCGTGCTATACATTAACTCTTCTGATATACTTCATGCAAAACAATCTGTTTTAGCTAACCATAAAATTTTAAGTATTTTATTTTGGGGGGAAAAAATGGAAATGGCTTCTATCAAATACCAAAGACTACACCACATCAATATTTACTATTAACCACAACTAAATTAATGTTAAAATATACGTACTTTTTTTTAATGTCGATTGTCTATCAAAACAAATAGGTTGTTTTGGAGAGGAAGGGAGTTCTTGCTCAACACTGTCCTAGAAAGGCAGGAAAAAAAAATCAAAACAAATTAGAAAACAATTATAGGTTAAGGAAATGTCAATAAACATGACTAAGCACTGAACCTAAAGTCAACAGGGTAAGGCCCTTTCAAAGAACCCCTTATTTTCCTAGCCTAATTAAAATAATGAAAATAAAAGCCTGCATAAAAGATGATGTAAACTGGTCACTCCTAAAATCAAATGCTAAGGAATTAAACTGTCTTCAAGTAATACTATCCACATAAAGCTAAAAACAAATCCTTAATACCTTCAACAAGGTTAAACTTTCTGTAAACCTTATATAACAGTTGGCTTATAATTCCACCATGAGCTGATTTTAATAGAGTGTCATCACAGAGTAGAAGCTGTTATTAGGTCAATTTTTATAACAAATGGGTTCATAAACTTCAAAAACCAAAAAAAGGTGCTGTATTAAAATACTTATTCCCTATTGTATTATGAAGTCCATCCAATTTTCACATTATATTACCCAGGTATTGAGGTCACAGTTTTCATTATTGCCTCACTTTCAAATGAAGGCCTACTTACTAATTGTGCACTGAGAGACTATCATCCCATTATTGACCTATTTGTATTAAAAGATTTGAGGACTCTTATGCAGTCAATTATTTTCTTAAAGAAATTTGTAATTTGTTAATCATAGAGAATATAATCCCAAAAGAGTGCTTATTTTAAAAATACGCTTAATCTAAAAAAGTTACAGATCATAATGAAAAAGAACTTTGTTATGGTGAACTAATTGGACTAAAGTATGTATATTCCAAATTTACAGACCTAGAAAATAAGAGAAAATTCTGTCACTGTAGAGACAGGAATAAGATATATAACACAAATTTCACTGATACACAAAACTATTCGGTATATTCAAGGGCAGAGCTAGCCTATACTTGAAACAAGGACACTAGTAAACAGAATGACCTTAAAGTGGTTTTACTAAAATGAAAGGCCCCACATCGGAACCTTATAAATAGTGTTACGCATTAGTATATACATATACTCTCATTTATTTCCCTAAAAGATTACTCACAGTAACAAAATTAAGTTCTTTCATCACATCGTCAATGATTCCTCGACGTCTAAGGGCTTTGATCAAATCTTCTGTTGATAAATGTTGTTGATCAGGTGCCAATTCTTCCCGTATAGTCTCGGCAAGGATTTCTCTTATTCTACCATGGACATCCATCTATGTAGAAAACTCATATTACAATTTATAACATCACAAAGCAGTCAAATACTGCTTCTGAAGTTTTAAGGTTCTCCAGCTAATAGTAAATGCACAATTGTTACCACAATTGAATGGGAACAAAGGTAAGCTTTTGAAGAATGAATCTTTTGAGTACAAATTCTAGAAATAGTCTCCACTGGTTATCTGGCACCTTTGTTACCATTTCTCCACAAACAACACTCAACCAAAAGGAATCTTCTGAGAGGGAGTATAGTATAATCAAAAGAACACGGACTGGGGGTAGGCAGATCAAAGTATGATCTTATTACTTTCATACTTTGATCTGCCTACTGATAAGGGAATCTTACCAGCTTTCAACTTAGTAGATGTGTAACCTCAAGCCAACTTATTTACCCTTTATAAATCTGTTTCGTCGCCGATAAGAATGGAAAAACCTAGTGTAGTGCCCTCTCACAATAGTGTTGTGAGGATTAAAGATGCTAGACAGCACAAAGCCTGGCACACAAGGGCACCATAAATGGTCGCTTTTATCACTTCAGCATCTTGCACTCAGTCGAGCGAGCGCTGCAGAAACTGGAGGTTCTTCTGGAGCTCCGAAATATTAACAAATTCCGTCATTACAAACCCTTTAGTAACTTCTCTTCCATGACTTATTTGAGAATTACTGATTGAAGCTCCTGGTTCAACTTCGCTGATACCCACATGTTTCAGCGGTAAAGAAACCCTGATATCTGCCGGGCGCGGAGGCTCACGCCTGTAATCCCAGCACTTTAGGAAGCCGAGGCGGGCGGATCACGAAGTCAGGAGTTCGGGACCAGCCAGACCAACATGGTGAAACCCTGTCTCTACTAAAAATACAAAAATTAGCTTAGCGTGGTGGCGCGCGCCTGTAATCCCAGCTACTCGGGAGGCTGAGGCAGGAGAATCGCTTAAACCTGGGAGGCGGAGGTTGCAGTGAGCCGAGATCGTGCCACTGCACTCCAGCCTGGGCAACAGAGAGACTCTGTCTCAAGAAAGAAAAAAACCCTGATATCTTACAACAGAATATAAACCTCCAAATACAACTTACACTCGATCCGACTTCCAGAAGTCGCTCACTAAGCGCTTCATTCTCACGGCCGTCCCAAAACGCCAAGACCGCTCGTTCTATCGCCCCAGACTCTTGCTAGCACCTGCTCGGCTCGTTTTCTTTCTCGGAGACGAGGACGCTCTCCTGCCTCAAACTCAAAGCTCTGCCTACTCTGCGTTGCGCACCCCACAATCCTCGCTACAGTCCCGGCAAGCAGATGCCGCTGTCGGCCCGGGGCCGCCGGGCAGGAGGGAAAGGTTATGGGTCGGCCCGGCGGTCTCTCCCAGCACCCACGACTCTCACCTTGCTCAGCTGCTGGTGGATGAGCTGCTTCAGCTCGGAGGCTTTCTCCGGAGGCAGCGACATGCTGGCAGCCGGCGTCTCCCCGCCGCTTCTCCCCGCCTCAGATGCCCTAACTGCGCGGCCCCTGCCGGGCCAGGGAGCGTTAGGAGCGACTGGAGCACAAAGCGCCGCAGCCGTTCGCCTAGCGCAGCTCCCGGGGGACGCAACGCCGCGTCAGGCCGGGGGCTGACCTGGAACTGAGGCCCCGGCGGCGGCGGCGCCAACTGTTTTCAAACAGTGGCGGACAAACAGGGCTTGGGGCTGGCCCGCACGCTGCCTGATCGTTTCCGCCCGCCGCTCCACCTCCCCGCGGGCCCCGCACCCCGAGACCTCAGCGCACCCCATCGCCTTGCTTGCCAGGGTCTCCGAAAGCGCTGTTGGCCCCTCTTCGCGGCCACCCGGCGGCCTCTTTCCGCCCTCTGAACCGGCAGTTAGCTGGACGGGCCCCAAGGGCCCGGCGCCCAGGGACTCAGAGGACCCTCCCGCGCCCCGCGAGGCTCCGGGGACTCGGGCTTCCGCCTTCTTGCTGCCCTCGTTCTTGCCAGGGCCGCGGTTAGTCCCTGCTGGCCACCCCACTGCGACCATGTTCGTTCCCTGCGGGGAGTCGGCCCCCGACCTTGCCGGCTTCACCCTCCTAATGGTGAGTCTCCGTTTGCGCTCGGGGCTGCTGCCTCCTGAGGCCCCTGCGGTGTCGCCACCCCGACGCGGGGTGTTTGGTGGTGCCTTGGGAGAAATAGGGCACTAGTTTCTATTTCATGTTTTCGGCCGGAAAAAACAGGGAGGTTGTAGCCGGAGGCAGCCGTCCAAACAGAACCTTTGTCGGCTGTAAAACCAAACGTAGTCAAGTCTACAATTTGTAGTCTCTGTTTCCTGTAAAACGTGATGTGTTCGTACATTCTAGATACTGTACTTATGTTTTGCAGGGCATCCTTCAGTTTTATCCTAGAAAGTCTTTCTACGACTAGTTTTAGAATTAGTCTTAAGCTAGCATATTATCATTGTTAACCGGAGAACTACTGATAGGGCAATAAACGTTAACTCTTGCCGGTAGTTAGCACAGTTTTATCGCTCTTTATATTCATTCATTGTTTTAATAAAGTCTGTTATGTGCGAGTATTAGAATAAGACTAGGTGCGTGCCCTCGAAGAATTTACACTGTAGTTGGAAACATGTAATCTAAGAGCAATAAATGCTAGGCTAGAAGCTTGAAAGGATGTAGAAAGGTCCTGAGATAATTGGGAGGGGAGGGACAGATGGCTTGTTAAGAAAGGCTTTATAGAGAAAGTAGTATGCAAAAGATGGAGGGCCTGTGGGCTGGGAGTAGGGGAAAGTAGGCGTTTCAGAAAGATGGATGTCTAAAACAGAGTCAGTTAGCATGGGGGACTTGAAGACTGCCAAGAATTTGGAATGACACATTGAGAGAGAATAAGCTGTAGGCCCTGTGAACCCAGAAGGCACCATTGGAAAATGCACTGTTTGGAGTGGTATAAGGCTGGAGAGAGCTCGAACTGTCATTCTTATTCATTACAGATAAAACACACAGCCCCAGAGAAGAGTGTTTCAAAAAGGAGGGAGTGGCCATGTCAAAAGTAGCCCAGAGATGTGTAAGGTGAAGAAAGTGTATGTTTGGATTTAGCGACATGTTAATGATGGTCACTTGGACAGTTACCAGTGAAGTGGTGAAAAGGAAAGCCATATTGGAGTGGGTTGAATGAATGATAGAAAACAAGTAAAGATTTGGGTTGTATAATATATATTCAGTCATTAATTCAGAGACAGGCATGATGGCTCATGCCTGTAATCCCTGCACTTTGGAAGGCCGAGTACAGGAGGATCGCTTGAGCTCAGGAGTTCAAGACCAGCCTGGGCAACATAGTGATACCTCATCTCTACAAAAAAATAAATAAATAAAAATTAGCCAGGTGTGGTTTCCTGCACCTGTATCTCAGCTACTCGGGAAGCTGAGGCGGGAGGATCACTTGAGCCCAGGAGGCAGAGGCTGCAGTGAGCTGAAATCGTGCCACTGCATTCCAGCCTGGGCGGCAGAGTGAGACCCTGTCTCAAAAAACTTTTTTAAATAAGAGATAAAGTTTCTGCTTATGTTTTCGTGGACGACTTGGAGAATTTTTGCTACATAGAGACACAAGAAATGAGGTTGCAGTTAGAGGGCTATGTGGGGTCAAGGGAGAGCCTTTTAGAATGAAAGATATTAGAGCATGTTTACGTGCTGATGGGAATAATACAATATTGTGAGGAAAAGAAGGATGGTACAGAAGAGTTTAACCCAAGTAGCAAAATTGTTGAGAAGGGAATTACAGGAGGTAACTAGGCAATTGGTAGGTGACAACAGTGAAAAGTGGGAGAACATGCTGAGGGAACACCCCGAAGGACAGAAAACAAAAGGAGTTGTTGGAAGAATGCAAAGGAGGAGCTACATTAAAAGGATACTTGGGGGATAGCCTCAATAAAAATTAGGCATGTATTAGATGTAGTTGCTAAGGGAATGGGAAGAAGTTTAGGTAGATTGAATAATATTGAACTTTTTTTTTTTTTTGAGATGGAGTTTTGCTCTTTTTTGCCCAGTCTGGAGTGCAGTGGCACGATCTTGGCTCACTGCAACCTCCGCCTCCTGGGTTCAAGTGATTCTCCTGCCTCCGCCTCCCGAGTAGCTGGGATTATAGGCGTCCACCACCACACCCAGCTAATTTTGTATTTTTGGTAGAGACAGGGTTTCACCATGTAGGCCAGGCTGGTCTCAAACTCCTGACCTCAGGTGATCCACCTGCCTCGGCCTCCCAAAGTGCTGGGATTACAGGCATGAGACACCATGCCTGGCGCACTTTTCTAAAATACAAAATATGGGGAAAAATTTGGGCAAAAGTTTATAGTTTTGGACATGTGGAATGTGAGTTTCCTGTGACCTAACCATGTGGAGACATCCATTAGGTTGTGGAGCTCCTGCATGTTCTGGGATGTAGGTAGGGATTTGGCAGCTTCATTATTTTAAGTCATGGGAAAAAGAGAGAGAGAGAGAGAGAGAGTGTGTGTGTGTGTGTTTAGTGTGAAAAGGTCACTTCAACCTTTCGGAATGGGTAAAGAGGCACTAATAAAGCAAATGGTAAGCAGACCCAAGAGTGCTTCTGTTCATACCTCGTAGCCTTTACACTTGCTTTCCCACTGCCTGGAATGTTCTTTCCCAGATCTCTGTATGGCTGTCTCCTTTACCTTTTTCAGGTCTCTAGTCATTTGTCACCTAGGGTGAGTCTTTCCTCGAACACTCTACTTAAAATTGCAATCAGCCATGTACACACATCCTCACACTCACTTTATTTTTCTCCGTAGCACTTCCCACTGTATATTTTAGTGTTTGTTTTGTTTATTACAGGTAAACCACTCTCACTGGAATGGAAGTTCCATGAGGGCATGAACTTTTGTTGGTTTATTTTACTGCATTCCCAGTGCCTAGAGCAACAATTGACATAGAGTAGGCATTCAATAAGTATTTGTTAAATAGTCTAAAAGGTGGAGGAGGCCCCAGCAGTTGTAGTTAATGAAAATCAATATCTAGCTATGATGTTATGATGCTTTCAGTACTAATATAACTATTGTCTTCTGTCTAAACTTTTTGAGGTGCTGTGGGCCAGGCGTGTTGGCTCACGCCTGTAATCGCAGCACTTTGGGAGGCTGAGGCGGGTGGATCACCTGAGGTCGGTGGATCACCTGAGGTCAGGAGTTTGAGACCAGCCTGGCCAACATGGTGAAACTCCGTCTCTACTAAAAATACAAAAATTAGCTGGGTGTGGTGGTGCGCGCCTGTAATCTCAGCTACTCAGGAGGCTGAGGCAGGAGAATTGCTTCAAGCCAGGAGGCAGAGGCTGCAGTGAGCCAAGATCACGCCACTGTACTCCAGCCTGGGAGACAGAGGCAGACTCTCTGTTTCAAAAAATAAAATAAAGTGCTGCTAATTTTGGTGACTTACTGAACATATCTTTTATAATTTCAGCCAGCAGTATCTGTTGGAAATGTTGGCCAGCTTGCAATGGATCTGATTATTTCTACACTGAATATGTCTAAGATTGGTTACTTCTATACCGATTGTCTCGTGCCAATGGTTGGAAACAATCCATATGCGACCGCAGAAGGAAATTCAACAGAACTTAGTATAAATGCTGAAGGTATGTAAGACTTTACCTTGTATTTTTCCACTACAAAGTAGAGTTGTTTTAAATTAGAAATAGACTTTATTGATAATTGTTTTGTAGCAAATGTTTACTTAGTGCCAACTTTGTGTAGAGTTCACAACCCAATCACATTGTCCTATTTTACGTCCTGGTTTTAGTTGTTGTTAGCCTCTTGTAAATGGCAAGTCTTACGGAGGTTGAGAATAAGATCATACTTGTATCTTTTTTTTTTTTATTATTTTTGAAACGGAGTCTCGCTCTCTTGCCCAGGCTGGAGCACAGTGATGCGATCTCCGCTCACTGCAAGCTCCGCCTCCCGGGTTCATGCCATTCTCCTACCTCAGCCTCCCGAGTAGCTGGGACTACAGGTGCCTGCCACCACGCCTGGCTAATTTTTTGTATTTTTTTAGTAGAGACAGGGGGTTTCACCATGTTAGCCAGGATGGTCTCGATATTCTGACTTCGTGATCCACCCGCCTCGGCCTTCCAAAGTGCTAGGATTACAGGCGTGAGCCACCGTGCCCAGCCCATACTTGTATCTTTTATAGAATGTTTAAATTTCCTTGTTTTTCAACGTGGATTTTTTTCCTTCTATCCTCAGTTTTATCTCCTGTTCTTACTGGTATGTGTAACCATCACTAATAATATGGAAAGGCAAAAAGTAGATTGCGCTGGACTCAGTCTTGTAGGTTTAATATATGTTATGTCAACTAAGTCTTATCCTCGTAGTCATCTTCTTCCATTATAGGATCCATAATAATATGGTATAGATAAGGCTCAAAGAGATTGACTTGCCTGATGCCACTAATAGGTGTAGGCTTTTCCCATACTGTAAATCTTTGTAATTCCTCATTGGACTATCAGGCTTGATTAATCAGGGAACACTGGTTATAATGCAGCACAGCACCAGGTGAGTAAGAGAAGAGCTCCTGTTGATCGTGAAGCATGGGAGCACCCAGTTAACTACCTTTGATGGCTAACTGTTCTGGTGATCTTTTAGTCTTCTGTTTACCATTTTAAGGTCAAATCCGGAGGGGACAGAAGAGCATGAAAGGCCTTTGGTGAATTGAAAGACAAATGAAGAAGCATTTTGGTTTTTGTGTCTTACTAACCATATCATTGTTCTTAGCTTGCGATAGTGAAATGTACATTTGAGAAATGACCTTATTATTGAACTTCCTACAGGACAGATGGCTTTGTCAACGCAAGACTAAATTTGAGTTACTGCCTCAGAGGATAAAGGACTATAAATGGTTAAAACCAGAATTCATGACCGGGTGCATTGGTGCACATCTCTAATCCCAACACTTTGAGAGGCTGAGGTAGGAGGAACGCTTGAGCCCAGGAGTTTGAGACCAGCCTGGGCAACAAAATGAGACCCCATCTTTACAAAAAGAAAAAGAAAAAAATTAGCCAACCTGTAGTCCCAACCTCTTAGGAGGCTAACTAACTTGGGAGGACTGTTTGAGCCTGGGAGGTTGTGGCTGCAGTGAACCATGATGATGCCACTGCACTCCAGCCCGGGTGACAGAGTGAGACCCTATCTTAAAAAACAAAAGCCCCTAGAATTTGTATACTTTCCACTAGTGATAACAGCTATCTTTTATTGAGTATTACTATGAGCTAAATGCCATGTACTTTTTTTTTTTTTAATGAGATGGAGTTTTGCTCTTGTTGCCCGGGCTGGAGTGCAGTGGCGCGATCTCAGCTCACCGCAGCCTCCGCCTTCCAGGTTCAAGCAGTTCTCCTGCCTCAGCCTCCCGAGTAGCTGGGATTACAGGCATGTGCCACCACACCCAGCTAGTTTTGTATTTTTAGTAGAGATGGAGTTTCTCCATGTTGGTCAGGCTGGTCTTGAACTCCCAAAATCAGGTGATCTGCCTGTCTTGGCCTCCTAAAGTGCTGGGATTACAGGCACAAGCCGCTGCACCCAGCGGCGTTTACATGTAATTCATTTAATCCTTACAACGTTCTTTTTTTTTTTTTTTGAGACAGAGTTTTGTTCTTGTTGCCCAGGCTGGAGTGCAATGGCACAATCTCGGCTCACTGCCACCTCTGCCTCCCGAGTTCAAGCGATTCTCCTGCCTCAGCCTCCCGAGTAGCTGGGATTACAGGTGCCCACCACCACACCCAACTACTTTTTGTTTTTGTGTTTTTAGTAAAGACGGGGTTTCGCCATGTTGGCCAGGCTGGTCTCAAACTCCTGATCTCAGGTGATCCACCTGCCTTGGCCTCCCAAAGTGCTGGGATTACAGGTGTGAGGAGCAACTGCGCCCGGCCCCCGTAAACTTTATTTTATTTTATTTATTTATTTTGGGGTTTTTTTGAGACAGTCTCGCTCTGTTGCCCAGGCTGGAGTGCAGTGGCACGATCTCGGCCCATTGCAACCTCCGCCTCCCGGGTTCAAGCAATTCTCCTGCCTCAGCCTCCCGAGTAGCTAGGGTTACAGGCACGTGCCACCACGCCCGGCTAATTTTTTGTAGTTTTAGTAGAGACGGGGTTGCACCATGTTAGCCAGGATGGTCTCAATCTCCTGACCTCGTGATCCGCCTGCCTCAGCCTCCAAAGTGCTGGGATTACAGGCGTGAGCCACCGCGCCCGATTTGAGATGGAGTCTTACTCCGTCACACAGGCTGGAGTGTGGTGGCGGGATCTCGGCTCACTGCAACCTCTGCCTCCTGGGTTCAAGAGATGCTCCTGCCTCAGCCTCCCAAGAAGCTGGGATTGTAGGCGTTCACCACACACCCAGCTAATTCTTGTATTTTTTTTTTTTTTTGACAGAGAGTTTTGCTCTTGTTGCCCAGGCTGGAGTGCAATGCCACGATTTTGGTTTACTGCAACCTCCACCTCCCGGGTTCAAGCAATTCTCTTGCCTCAGCCTCTGGAGTAGTTGGGATTACAGGTCCACGCCCCCACGCCCAGCTAATATTTTGTATTTTTAGTAGAGATGAGGTTTCACCATGCTAGTCAGGCTGGTGTTGAACTCCTGACCTCAGGTGATCCAACCACCTTGGCCTTCCAGAGTGCTGGGATTACAGGCGTGAGCCACTACACCTGGCCTAATTTTTGTATTTTTAGTAGAGACAGGGTTTCACCATGTTGGCCAGGTGGGTCTTGAACTCCTGACCTCAGGCAGTTCACCCGCCTTCAGCCTCCCAAAGTGCCGGAATTACAGGTATGAGCCACCACGCCCAGCCCTCATAAACTTTTTTTTTTTTTTTGAGATGGAGTCTTGCTCTGTCGCCCAGTCTGGAGTGCGGTGGCACGATCTCGGCTCACTGCAAGCTCTGCCTCCCGGGTTCACGCCATTCTCCCGCCTCAGCCTCCCAAGTAGCTGGGACTACAGACACCCGCCATCACGCCCAGCTACTTTTTTTGTATTTTTAGTAAGACGGGGTTTCACTGTGTTAGCCAGGATGGTCTCCATCTGCTGACCTCATGATCTGCCCACCTCAGCTTCTCAAAGTGCTGGGATTACAGACGTGAGCCACCGCGCCCGCCCCTTTTAAAGCATCTGTGATTTCACCATTTATCTACCCAAGCTTCACCATAAATTTGATGTTCTTGCTTCAGTTTAAGCAGAATTCATGTTGCTGTGATAGGGGCACTTAATGCCTTATCCTTCTTAGTGCCTCAAACCAGATCCTTTTCAGGCGTGTTACAGCAAGTCAGTACAAGTTTATTTTGGTGCAAAATGTTTTCATAAGTACACATTTCCTGTGAACTTTTCGAAGACCCCTCATGTATCCGATTGTTGTGCTGTGCCCTTGAAATCTCTTTTACTCTAGAGCAGTCCCTTTTTTTTCATCACAAACCGATTTATTGAAGAAAAGACTAGGTGTATTGTTTTGTACAATGTCCCACCTTCTGATTTGTCTGATTACATCTCTTGTCACTTGGCTTGTTGTTCTAGCCCCTGTATTTTCTGTAACTGGAGTTAGCTCTAAAGGCTTGATTAGATAAAAGGTTAATGTTTTGGGGCAGAATACAGAAAAGGTGTTGT
The DNA here is from genome assembly GCF_029289425.2 of Pan paniscus. NCBI lineage: Eukaryota > Metazoa > Chordata > Mammalia > Primates > Hominidae > Pan > Pan paniscus. The sequence continues at coordinate 25,333,131 of NC_073266.2, read as the reverse complement.
TGCTTTCATAATGTATCACATCAGAAGAAAAAAGTACTAGGAAACAGGAACCTAACAACAAAAAGAATTGCATAGGCCGGGCACGGTGGCCCACGCTAGTAATCCTAGCACTTTGGGAGGCCAAGACGGGTGGATTGCCTGAGCTCAGGAGTTCGAGACCAGCCTGGGTAACATGATGAAACTCCATCTCTACTAAAATACAAAAAATTAACCCATTGTGACGGTGTGCCTCTGAAATCCCAGCTACTCAGGAGGCTGAGACAGGAGAATCGCTTGAACCCAGGAGGTAGAGGTTGCAGTGACCCGAGATCACACCATTGTACTCCAGTCTGGGTGATAGAGCAAGACTCTGTCTTAAAAAACAAACAAACAAAAAACAAAAATTAGCCAGGCGTGGTGGTGTGCTCCTGTAATCCCAGCTACTTGAGAGGCTGACACACAAGAATCACTTGAACCTGGGAGGCAGAAGTTGCAGTGAGCCGATACCGCACCACTGCACTCTAGCCTGGGTGACAGAGCGAGACTCTGTCTCAAAAAAAAAGAATTGTATGATACGCTGATGAGGAGAGTATTGCTATCACCGAAGAAGTGGTAGCTTACATTTTAAAAAGCTTAGCCTGTCCACCCCCTACAGATACATTCTTTTCAAACCTAGGTCAGGTGAATTGGACTACATGTGTTTGTCACAGATAGGTTAGAGGCTGAGTAATCTGTGCCTTAGTCTCTTTTCCCTAAATTTATACCCTTTTCCCTAATTCCTAAACTTCCTTTGGACTGAACATACCTGGTGCTTGCTAGATTTGCTGAGTTCAGCATACCCCCCAGTCACACCACATCACGCCAGCCATAGGAGACAATTTCCGAAAGACCTGTAACAGTAGAGACCTGATCCACCAAAGGATTTGCTGTTATTTGCAATCTGTTTATAGTAACCAACACATACCCCTTAGTGCAGTAGTAATCCTGTGTCCTTAGAGAGTACTTTATCCCTGACTCAGGAGCTTCTCATTCTTTTTTTTTTTTTTTTTTTTTTGAGATGGAGCCTTGTTCTGTTGCCTAAGCTGGAGTGCAGTGGCGCGATCTCTGCTCACTGCAAGCTCCGCCCCCCGGGTTCACGCCGTTCTCCTGCCTCAGCCTCCTGAGTAGCTAGGACTACAGGTGCCCGCCACCAAGCCTGGCTAATTTTTTTATTTTTTAGTAGAGACGGGGTTTCATTCACCATGTTAGCTAGGATGATCTTGATCTCCTGACCTTGTGATCCACCCGCCTCAGCCTCCCAAGGTGCTGGGATTACAGGCGTGAGCCACCATGCCCAGCTGCTTCTCATTCTTAGAAATGAAGTTGGGCAGGGAAGCCTTAAGCATTTCTAGAGTGCGCCCCTTGTAGAACCTGATGAAAGCTATGGATCCTTTTCCCAGTAAAAAATACAAACACATTGACTCACATGACATTTTATGTTATTTCAGATCCTTTAAAAAGTTCTAAGGAACACACATGTACCTATTTCAGGATTTTATTACATGGCTAACATTCTCCTACCTTTTACTGTTTTTTCTGTTAATCCCAGTGAGTGTTGCTGTTCTCTGGAGACAAAGAGGGGAGAATATCAAAAGCCAAAAAGTTCAGTTTTCTTAAGGATGATTTTATTTGTCATAATACCAGAAATTTTCAGGGGAATACTTCTCTGGTTTTGCAGTTAAAGTCAAAAGAAAAATAATTTTTTATATTTTCTTACAGTTAACTTTTCAGAAATGAATCTGTTCCATAGAATAAAGCCCACTGGCTCATTTTAAGGTACTTCTAAAAGGTCTTATTTTAACCAGATGTCATATATGTTCCGTATTTTAATTATTGAAAACATTTAAATGCAAAGGGTATTATAATTCAATTTTTGTTTATCATAATAATTTCAACTTGTGTAACTTCACTGTCATATGATTTCATTTTCTTCTTGTTTTTATAGTGTATTCATTGCCTTCAAGAAAGCTGGTGGCTCTACAGTTAAGATCCATTTTTATTAAGGTTAGTATGTTGTAGTTTGCCTTTTTGTTTATTAAAGTGTAATGAGAAAATAAGTAACATTAGGGATTAAGATTCAAAAATTACTACTGTTTTTACCATATGTACAGTTAAGATCTGATTCTACAGAGAAATAATCTTACAATATTTCAGATGTGTTACTGTCTTTTCATGATTATATAGAAAGGAAGTAGGGCTTTTATCTTGAGTGTTAACATATTTTCAGTTCGGGTAGCATTGGTGAAAAAATGTAAGCATATTAATATTAGAGGTTTATTCCATTTGTATTACATTTCAGCTGGTGGCATCTACATATAAACTATGTATATATAAAATTATGTATATGTCATAAAATATTCTGAATCCGACTTCTTTCCTCCTCCACTGCTGTCATTGAGTGCAAACCAGTGTCATCTTCATGCCCCTGACTAACTTGCTGATCTGCCTCCCACAAACAGCAGCACTGATGATCCTCTAAACGTACACCACATCACTACTCTCTTTGAAACCCTCCAGTGGCTTCTCCTCTCACTCAAAATTGTGATCCAGGAAAAGGGGCTCGCTTCCTGATGCACTGTGACACCAGGTTTTTGAGACAAGAAAGGCTTTATATTGCAAATTGACTCCCAAGGAGACAGGAGTCCGAGCTCAAATCTGCCTCCCTGTGCTGACTTCAAGGCAGTGTTTTTATTAGAAAAGGTTCAGAGGGTGGATTCTGAGATCAGTAGGTGAGCGATGGAAGGAAAGGGGACATCTGGAAGGTCCTTGGGCATGCACAGTTATCTCCTCATGCTAACTCATAGGGCTCATGTGCCAATTCAGGGGAATGAGTATGAAACGTGGTGATGGAGAGTCAGCTTGCGACACCAGGAAGCTTGTTCTCTGCAGACTCTACTTGGCCATATTGGTTCCAACCAATTTCAGCCAGTTCTTTTATCCCATAAGGGGAGGAAGTTTCAGTATTTTAGCAAGTAGTTTCTTATCTGCTACCCTGCAAACTCAATAATTTCTTTCTTTTTTTTTTTTTTTTTGAGACAGTCTCCTCTGATGCCCAGGCTTAAGTGCACTGATGTGATCTCAACTCACTGCAGCCTCTGCCGTCCTGGGTTCAAGTGATCCTCCTGCCTCAGCCTCTGGGATTACAGGGACACGCCACCACACTGGCTAATTTTTGTATTTTTAGTAGAGACGGGGTTTTGCCATGTTGGCCAGGCTGGTCTCCAACTCCTGCCCTCAAGTGATCCACCCGCCTTGGCCTTTCAAATGCTGGGATTACAGGTGTAAGCCACGCCCAGTCCAAACTCAAGAATTTGTTAGTCGTTGGTTTCTTTAACTCTTTGAGGATGGTTTCAAATTCACAGCCCTTACTGTGGCCTATGAGGCTGTATATCTGTGCTGTCTAATACAGTAGCCACTAGCTACATGTAACTATTTACAGTTTAATTCATAAATTTAAAATTCAGTTCCTCACGTTCCAAGTTCGCAGGAGCCCCATATGCAAAAAGCCAGCATAACAAGAGTCATGCTCACAGGAGCTCTGCCAGACTGCTGCTTTGCAGAGCCTAACCTGCAGCCACACTGGCTTCCCTGTATTGTTAGACATTAAGCTCATCCTGTCTCAGTCTTTCCACTAGCTTCTCTGCCGAAATTCATTTTCTTAGAGACTCCAATGGTTTGCCTCCTTTAGTGTTTTCTTAAATGTTTCTTCATCAGAAAGACCCTCCTAAACAATCCTTCCTTCCTTTTTTTTTTTTTTCCTTGAAACAGGGTCTCTCTTGCTCTGTCACCCAGGCTGGAATGCAGTGGCGTGATCTTGGCTCACTGCAACCTCTGCCTCCCAGGCTCAAGCCATTCTCCGACCTCACCCTCCCGAGTAGCTGGGATTACAGGCATGCACCACTACACCCGGCTAATTTTTGTATTTGTAGAGGTGGGGTTTCGCCATGTTGCCCAGGCTGGTCTTGAACTACTGAGCTCAAGCAGTTCATGCTTCAGCTTCCCCAAAGTGCAATGGCGTGATCTCAGCTCACTGCAACCTCCGCCTCCTGGGTTCAAGTGATTCTCCTGCCTCAGCCTCGCAAACAGCTGGATTACAAACGTGTGCCATTGTGCCCGGCTAAGTTTTGTATTTTTAGTAAAGATGGGGTTTCACCATGTTGGCCAGGCTGGTCTCAAACTCCTGACCTCAGGTGATCCACCCACTCCACCCACCTCAGCCTCCCAAAGTGCTGGGATTACAGGCATGAGCCACTGTGCCCGGCCCTCTTTTTTTTTGAGGCAGAGTTTTACTCTTGTCACCCAGGCTGGAGTTCAGTGGTGCAATCTCAGCTCACTGCAACCTCTGCCTACTGGGTTCAAGCGATTCTCCTGCCTCAGCCTCCTGAGTAGCTGGGATTACAGGTGCCCGCCACCACACCTGGCTAATTTTTGTATTTTTAGTAGAGATGGGGTTTCACCATGTTGGCCAGGCTGGTCTCAAACTCTTGACCTCAGGTGATCTGCCCGCCTCAACCTCCCAAAGTGGTGGGATTACAGGTGTGAGCCACCACACCCAGCCGAAAGTAAGCTTCTGAAAGGAATGATGAAGTGTCATTTACTTTTATATCCCCAGCTCATAAGATAGTGTCATGCACATAGAGAAGCTCTCAGTAAATATTTGCTAAGGGATTTTTTGGAATGACCTGAGGTATCAACTTTTTAGGAGGTTAGAAATACAGGATTTTAGTGACATGGTTAACTGCATAGTACTTTTTATTTTAACTTTTTTTTTTGAGATGGAGTCTTGCTCTTATCGCCCAGGCTGGAGTGCAGTGGCGTGATCTCAGGTCACTGCAACCTCCGTCTCCTGGGTTCAAGCAATTCTCTTGTCTCAGCCTCCTGAGTAACTGGGATTACAGGTGCCCGCCACCACGCCTGGCTACTTTTTGTACTTTTAGTAGAGTTGGGGTTTTGCCATGTTGGCCAGGCTGGTCTCACACTCCTGACCTTAGGTGATCTGCCCACCACAGCCTCCCAAAGTGCTGGGATTACAGGCGTGAGCCACTGTGCCCAGCCATTATTGTAACTTTTTATCGAAGTATGACGTACATGAGAAAAGTGCACAAATCATAAATATACAGCTTGGTGAATTTTCATGCAGTAAACCCTCTGTGAAACCAGCTTTCAGATCAAGACATAGAGCATTGTCAGCATTCCAGAGGACCCCATAATGCGTCCTAGTCAGTATTCTATTGGTGGAATTCTGTGGTATATACTTACAGCATCTAGCTTCCTTTCTCAACATTCCGTTTGCGCGGTTCACCCATGTTGTTGGAAGTAGCCATAGTTCATTCATTCTCATTTCTCTGTGGTGTTAAGTTGTATACGTAAGCCATAATTTTTCCATGGTACTTTTGATGCTACATTTGATTATTTCCAGTTTGAGACTATCATGAATAGTGCTGCTAAGATTATTTTTAATTCTTATACTAGAATCACTGCTTTCTTTAGTTAACATTATATACCCAAAGTTTTGCAGTTAGAGTTGGTAACATTTTTACATTGTGCCACATGGCTTTTTGTTCTCTTTCTAATCAGTGTAAGTTGAAAAATTATTTAACGTATAACATAAATTTTTGGCAGCTGGAAGTAAAGAGTGAATTTTTTTTTTTTTTTTTTTTTTGAGACGGAGTCTCGCTCTGTTGCGCAGGCTGGACCGCAGTGGCATGATCTTGGCTCACTGCAAGCTCCACCTCCTGGGTTCACGCCACTCTCCTGCCTCAGCCTCCCGAGTAGCTGGGACTACAGGCGCCCACCACCACGCCAGGCTAATTTTTTTGTATTTTTAGTAGAGACGGGGTTTCACCGTATTAGCCAGGATAGTCTCGATCTCCTGACCTTGTGATCTGCCCGCCTCAGCCTCCCAAAGTGCTGGGATTACAGGTGTGAGCCACCGTGCCTGGCCACAAGACTAATTTCAAAATAGCAAACATTTATTGAGCATTGATTCTTTGTGCTGATACTGTTCTAAGTACCTTATATTTATTACTTAATCCTCATGACAATCCTATAAGACAGATACTAATATTATCCTTATTTTTCAAAGGAAACACTGAAGTACAGAAAGGTTAAGCAGTTGCCTGACACATGATCTTAGGGAGGCAGGACCAGCATTCTAACCCAGGCAGCCTGGCTCCAGAGCTTGCCTTTTTTCTTTTACTTTTTTTTTTTTGAGACAGGGTATCACTCCACCCAGGCTGGAGTGTAGTGGCACAACTATGGCTCACTACAGCCCTGACCTCCGAGGCTCAAATGATCCTCCCACCTCAGCCTCCTCAGTACCTGGGGCTACAGACGTGCACTACCATGTGTAATAATTTTTTTTTTTTTTTTTTGTAGTAACAGGGTCTCACTATATTGCCTAGGCTGGGCTTTAACTCCTGGGCTCAAGCAGTCTGCCCACCGCGGCCTCTCAAAGTGTTGGGATTACAGCAGTGAGCCACCATGCCTGTCCCAGAGCCTGCCTCTCTTAACTGCTATGCTAGACTACCTTCTTATTTTAAAAGTTAGCCTGCATTTCTCTTACCTGCATTTTAAATTTTATTGAGTAGTTATTTTATGAGCGGTCTTTGAAAAATTTTCATAAAGCGGGCTCCCCCTGAAATTTTATAACCCACATTCCAGATTTACCAGCTGTGAACATCTTGCCACACCTGCTTGATCTCTCGCTATGCGTGTACAGTTTCTTTCTTCGAAACAATCCAGAAGTAGGCTAGCAATGGTCACCCCTACATACTTCCGCACACATCTTTCAAGAACAAGGACACCATTACCACACCCAAGAAAACCAGCATTTAATGAATTTATTCAGGAGTATCATCCAACATACTCAAATTTCCACAGCTGTTCCGAAAGTATCCTTCAATTCTGGATCCATTGATGGTTCACAGGTTGTATTTGGCTGTTACATCTTTTTAGTTGTTATCCTTCAGAGTAAAACTGGCCTGCCCCTCTTTCTTTCTTTACAATATTGACTCCTTTAAGGAACCGGGGCTGGATGTGGAGCATTCTCCATTCATCTGATTGTTTCCATGTGACCAGATTCAGGTCACAAATTTCTGGTAAGAACCCTTCACAGATGACCATGTATTGGTTATTAGGTAACAATAGATTACTTAAGTAGAGAACTGGGAAATTGTCCTTTGTCCATCACAATAGAATTTTTTTGAAATCTAGATTCCTCATGATTCATTGATATCTTTTTTTTTTTTTTTTTTTTTGAGACAGTTTCACTCAGTTCCCCCGGTTGGAGTGCAATGGCACAATCTCGGTTCACTGCAGCCTTCACCTCCTGGGTTCAAGTGATTCTCCTGTCTCAGCCTCCTGAGTAGCTGGGATTATAGGCGCCTGCCACCATGCCCCACTGATTTTTGTATTTTTAGTAGAGATGGGGTTTTACCATGTTGGCCAGGCTGGTCTTGAACTCTTGACCTCAGGTGATCCGCCTGCCTCCCAAAGTGCTGGGACTACAGGCGTGAGCCACCATGCATGGCCATTGATTTCTTAATTATAAAGATACATTAGATAATTCATTGCTCTTTATCATTCACTTTCGGTTTAAGCACAGTAAGTGGATCTGAAAATAATTTCAGTATATATAAATTATATATCATTATCACATAAAGTTGATGAAATAGTATATAGAATGTTTGTGTGCTCTAAGACTAACTTTTAGATTTTCTTTTTATTCTCTCAATGGTGTGCAAAGTATAAATCAAAGCCATTCTGTGAAAAACTGCTTTCCTGGGTGAAAAGCAGTGGCTGTGCCAGAGTCATTGTTCTTTCGAGCAGTCATTCATATCAGCGTAATGATCTGCAGCTTCGTAGGTATGTTCCTGCCTCTGGAAAGTTATTTTTGGTATAGTTTATACTATGATAATTTCTCTATTAAAAAGTTAAACTTTAAAAGCCATGTAGATCCTTACCTCTTCTTACTGGAGTTTAGAAAGAGGGGGGTAAGAGAAGGTCAGGAGATGGGAGGGAGTACAGTTAGGCAGATCTTTTCAGTTCCTGTGAGCTTAGTAGAGTTGGGGCACGGGGAAGACATCGTGTAGAGAGAGAGAGTTTGGGAACCATGTTTTTAGTGTTTCCCGTCACATACATGGCAACATCACAGAGCTCAGCTAATTGAAGAGAATAAGCAGAAAAGGTACTCAAGATTTATAAAGTTGATAACTTTTGAAAGGTTAATATTTTCAGTTATTTCCATATATGCTACCTTGAAAGATTAATATTTTCAGTTATTTCCATATATGCTACCATTTTTTAAAAAACATTTACTTTTTGTAGAGACAGGGTCTAGCTATGTTGCCCAGGCTGGTCTCAAATTCCCAGGCTCAAGCAGTGTGCCTGCCTCAGCCTCCCAAAGTATTGGGATTGCATGTGTGAGCCCCCCGCACCTGGCCACATGCAACCATACGTATTTGCAGAAATCCACTTGCCTAAAGGGTAGCTCCCTGGCATGTCAGAGTGAGTTCTTAAATGTAAGACAGAGTATCCCAGAAATAGAACTATAAGCTATCATTACCACATAAAGTTGATAACATATCATATAGAATACTCTTATACTCTAAGATGTAGCTTTTATTTATTTATTTTTGAGACGGAGTCTTGCCCTGTCACCCAGGCTGGAGTGCAGTGGCATGGTCTCAGCTCACTGCAACCTCCACCTCCTGGATTCAAGCGATTCTCCTGCCTCAGCCTCCTGAGTAGCTGAGATTACAGGTACCTGCCGCCATGCCAGACTGATTTTTGTAATTTTAGTAGAGGCTGGGCTTCACCGTGTTGGCCAGGCTGGTCTCAAATTTCTGACCTCAGGTAATTCGCCTGCTGGGCCTCCCAAAATGCTGGGATTACAGGCATGAGTCACTGTGCCCGTCCCCAGGATGTAGCGCTTTTTTTTTTTCCTTTTTTTTTTTTTTTTTTGAGACGGAGTCTTTCTCAGTTGCCCAGTTCTCAGTTGCCCAGGCTGGAGTGCAGTGGCACAATCTCGAGTCACTGCAACCTCTGCCTCCTGGGTTCAAGCGGTTCTCCTGCCTCAGCCTCCCGAGTACCTGGGACTACAGGCGCATGCCACCACACCCGGCTAATTTTTTGTATTTTTAGTAGAGACAGGATATTGGCCAGGCTGGTCTCGAACTCCTGACCTCAGGTGATTTGCCTGCCTGGGCCTCCCAAAGTGCTGGGATTACAGGCGTGAGCCACCACGCCCGGCCCCAAGATGTAGCATTTAGATCATTTATTTTTTATTTTTTATTCTTTTGGGGATGGAGTCTCGCTCTGTCACCCAGGCTGGAGTGCAGTGGCACAGTCTTGGCTCACTGTAACTTTTTTAGATGATGTAGATCATAACTTTTATCACTTAGACACCTATAAAACCAGGATGAAAAAATACCAATAAGCCAAGAGTTACCTTTCAAAATGAGCTAATTTCCAGAACTTTCACAAAAGACATTACAGGCTTCATGGCAGAAGGGAGGAAAGCTGTGGGAAATTTTTGCAATGGGCTTGCCTAAGTGTTTCTGTCTTTTTATATTGTCTCCTAAGTAAGTAAGTAAGTAGCAAATCAGAGCAATATTTTTTACTTAAGTCTGCTGAAACTTGTGTTTTGCCTGTGCAGCAGAATATATGGAGACCAAGAGAATTTTAGCTAAAGAACCAATGTTTGCCTTAGAGTTTTTAAAAAGTTAACTATATGATTATTTCTAGTACTCCCTTCCGGTACCTACTTACACCTTCCATGCAAAAAAGTGTTCAAAATAAAATAAAGAGCCTTAACTGGGAAGAAATGGAAGAAAGCCGGTGCATTCCTGAAATAGATGATTCCGAGTTTTGTATCCGCATTCCGGGAGGAGGTATCACAAAAACACTCTATGATGAAAGGTGAGTTTGTTTGCCTGTTCATTTGTTTCCCACTTTACTTAAAAATGAAATTAATGCAGTGAGCTGAGATCGTGCCACTGCACTCTAGCCTGGGTGACAGAGCAAGACTCTGTCTCAAACAAAAAACAACAACAAAAAAAAACAAAATTAAGTCAGAGAATGTATTGGATTACTTACTGAAACTTTGAGAATATATTGATAGGCCGGGCGCAGTGGCTCACGCTTGTAATCCTAGCATTTTGGAAGGCCGAGGCAGGCAGATCACGAGGTCAGGAGATCAATCAAGACCAGGAGATCGAGACCATCCTGGCTAATATGGTGAAAACCTGTATCTACTAAAAATACAAAAAATTAGCTGGGCGTGATGGTGGGCACCTGTAGTCCCAGCTACTCGGGAGGCCGAGGCAGGAGAATGGTGTGAACCCGAGAGGCGGAGTTTGCAGTGAGCCGAGATCGCGCCACTGCACTCCAGCCTGGGAGACAGCAAGACTCCGTCTCAAAAAGAAAAAAAGAAAATATATTTACAAAACTGGTACTATTTTAGAATTCTTGCATTTAGGGGAAAGATTTAAACTTGGTTATAGAAGAATTGGTTTCTCAAAAGCCATATTTAATGCTTTTATTTTGTGTGACTTTTTAGGGATTCTAATACTTATTCTTTGCAACCTCTACACGCACACTTTTTTGTAATTGTGGTAAAATACACATCGTGCAAAATTCACATACATTTATCACACATTTTAACTATATTTAAGCGTACAATCAAGTGCCATTAATTCACAGCATCTGCATCCATCAGCACTGTCTACTTCTAGAACTTTGTCGTCATACTAAATTAAAAAATCTGTACCCATAAATAATAACTCCCAACTTTATTTCTGTAAAATTGGTGTTGATGTTCCCATTTTCATTTATTTTAATAATTTGAGTCTTTTCTTTTTTTTCCTAGTCAAGCTAGCTAAAGATTTGTCAGTTTTGTTTTTCTTTGAAGAACCAGTTTTGATTTTGCTGATTATTGTTTTTCTATTCTCTATTATTCTATTATTCTCTATTATTTCTCTCTTACCTAATCTTTATTTTCTTCCTCTAGCTTTGGATTTGGTTTGCTTTTTTTTCTCTTTTCCAAGGTGTAAACTTAGGTTATTAATTTAAAAGTTTTTTTCTTTTTTACTGAATGTGTTTACAGCTGTAAATTTTCCTCTTAGCGCTGTTTTCACTGCATGCCCTAGGATTTGACATGTCGTGTTTTCATTTTCACTCATCTCAGTATTTTCTCATTTCCCTTGTGTTTTTGTTCCGTGTTCCTCTCTTGTCCCCCTTGCAAACACCTATCTCCTTTCTAAGAGTCAACTCACCCTTCACCTCCTGTCTGCAATCTTGCCTTTTCCTGTCTTCTAGACAAGGAAGTTGCGTCTGCACTCCCACTGCACTCCACCTCTTCTATACTTTGTTGCACTTACTTTACCAATCAATCTAAACTTACCAATCCTCCTAAACTTTTGCTTCTGACCAAGACAGAGTAACTGATATCAGACTTGCCCTCCTGCCATAAAAATACTGGAAGCTGACAATTCATGAAACAACAGTCCAGACATTGGACTACAGGCAGCACACAGCTGTCATCCCTAAGAGAAGGCAAATTTTAAGTCTACAGTTGCCTGGCTTTCTGCTTGAGGTACTTTCTGGACTGCAGCACAGGGAGCGGAACCCAAGCAGAGCTGAGTGGAGGAAATGAGTTAAGACTACATGGAGGCCGAGGCAACTGGAAATACAGGGCAGAGAATCCGAGGGCAGGGGTGCTGCTCATCAGAGTCCAGGGGTCTGTCTCCTTGGGTCTGTCTTCTTGGGTATAGGGTGAAACTATGAGGACAGGCAAAGAACAGCTTCTGGTTAGCTATAAGCTTGCCCACAAAGTTAGCAGTGATAAACAGAAAGTATTATAAAAGTTAGACCTACTCAGCATCAAACATTCAGGAAATGCGGATTTTACCCTGAAGAAACAATATTTAAAATACTCAGTTGTATCAACCAGAATAAAATAGTTCCAAATAAAAAAGTAATAATAATAGTCATCCTCTGCCTTTCTTTTTAACAGAAAACCAGAGGGTAATATTGAAATGATTATCCCACACTGTGTTACAAACTAATAAGAGGCGCGATAAGCTGAAGAGCATACCCTGCGCTTTCCAAGTTAGAGCCTTGAAAATGCAAGCACAGCCTGGGAGCCAGCCTTCTCCAGGCGAGAGCCTTGCCTGAGGCCATCACAGCAGACCATTTAGGAACTGGAATTTTCTGAGCCATCAGAGCTCATAGTGGTTCCATACAAAGATTGAGAGCCCCTAAGGTGTTTGAGAACCAAGGACTGGGCTAGGGTGAGTGAGGCTAACAGTTTCTACTTTGTAGTTTTTAGAGACAGAAACTAAAGTTAGCCTGGTATCATCTGAGACTTCCGAACGTATACATCAGAGTCTCCTCGGTACCTTTCCTTCCTTAGAACTCAGCTCACTTTTATTTCTGTAGCTCTCTTCTCTGTCAGTCTCGTGCTTTCAAGTTTTGGCATGGCATTTTTCTCATAGTTCTTGGTTTTAGGGTGTTAGGAGTAATTTTTGCATTTATTGGCAAGCAGGAAACTTTTTGCATTGGTGTATCTGCATCTCATCACTAGCTTGAGGCGTTTATAGTATGATAGGAGACTATGTTTTAGAGTTAGAGAGACCTAAGTTCATGTCCCATCTCTGCCACTTACTAGATATAGAACTTTGGGCATGTTAACTATGTATTAAATCTTTTTTTTTTTTTTTTTTTTTGAGACAGAGTCTTGCTCTGTCTCACGCAGTTCTCGTGCCTCAGCCTCCTGAGTACCTACAGGCACATGCCATCATGCCCGGCTAATTTTTATATTTTTAGTAGAGACGGGGTTTCACCATGTTGGCCAGGCTGGTCTCGAACTCGTGACCTCAAATGATTTGCCCACCTCGGCCTCCCAAAGTGCTGGGATTACAGGCTTGAGCCAGCGCGCCCAGCCTGTATTCAATCTCTTTAAACCTGTTACCTCATAAAAGTAGCTAATACTTCTTTCATATTTACTGTGTGGTCACTGTTTTAAGCATTTTGCCTCCACTACCTCCTTTCAGCCTCACAACAACCTGTGAAGTAGGTTCCATTATCATCCCCCTTTTATAGATGAGGAACACCCCTGGTTAAGTAACTTGCCCAACATATCTGGTAAGTTGAAGAGCTAGAATCTGAATCCTGGTGTCTGTCTTTGTTCCCGTTATTCCAAACTGATTCACTTATAAAATGGAGCTAATTATAGCTTCTTCAGGATTATTACAGGGATTGTCATAAAATTTGCAGATAATGCTTAACACATAATAACCACTCAGCGTTTTCGGAAGAAGTAGGAACTTTTATTTCCTTTAATGATTCCGTTCTCTTCCACAGTTTCCCTGACTGCTTTAGATAGTAACTAGGTGTTATTTTCTTTCAGTCTCTGCTGTGGTGCTTCTGAAAATTACTGTCTTCTGAAGTAGGTTTGGGGAGTAGGTCAGAACATACCTTATCTGCTGTAGCCAAGGACAGAAAGGCTGGTTTTTCAAGCAGCCGTGGGGTGAGGCATGATTGTGCGTGTTCCCCAGTGGGTGTTACAGGGGCCTGCTCTCACAAGTAGAAAACTCTGTGTGGGGCAAAGGGAGATGATAAGTGATCTTACGATGTGGCATCTTTTCCTTTCCTAAACCAGGTAGGTTATCGTAGCTGTAAAAACAGACACACTAGAGTCAGCTCTTGTACCCTGTGAAAGAATACTGATTCTTATTTTTATTTCTTGTAGCTGTTCTAAAGAAATCCAAATGGCAGTTCTGCTGAAATTTGTTTCAGAAGGGGACAACATCCCAGATGCATTAGGTCTTGTTGAGTATCTTAATGAGTGGCTTCAGATAATCAAACCACTTGTAAGTTCTATTATAGCTTAAGCCTCGTCTTTGTCTGGTTGTGTTCATTAACTTGAACTTTATATACTACCTAAGTAGACCAAGTAAGTGAACGTTTGTATTAAATATAGACATATCTTTACATAAAATTTAGTTTAAGCTGAACTTTTGAAAATTAGAGGACAGTTAACCAACCTATTATTTAGAGTTTTTTCATTAAAGCTGACTTTCCAAAAAGGAAAATCATTAGTTCTTCATTGTACTTACTATTCATGTTAGATTAATTATGCCAGACATAGTCTTGCAATAATAAACAAGCCTTCTGTGGAATTCAGGAATTTTTTTAGGGAAGTAAAAAGTATTGCTATGTGAGCAATACTGTAGCTATTGAATATGTATTACAGTTGATATTTTTCTCTATTATGAAATGAGAGCATTACACCCAGGGAAGTGAGTTAGCCTTTAGGCATAACAGAACACTGAGCATAAGGCTGCTTTCTAAGATGGGTAACTAGCTTTTTAATTCATGCTTTTGCCAAGAACAAATTGATACAAATCACATAACGCTGATTTTTGTTTTAATCCCTATTCTTTTTGAATGTGATTTTCCCTAATAAACTTCATCTACAGCCTTTCTGGCATATCTTTATAATTTGGAACTTAAAGAAATTTATCTTCGGTTGACATGAAGACAAAGAAACTTTATTTTTCCTTAACAATAAAACCTGGCTATAAAAGTGCCAACCAAAAGGAACACAAAAGGAGAGTTTTATAATTCACTTTAAAAGGAGATTTGATGGTAAAGTTTAAATATTAAAATATTTTGTTCTTCAATTACAGAGCGATGACCTCACAGTATCTGCCTCACGGTGGAAAATACCAAGTTCTTGGAGATTACTCTTTGGCAGTGGTCTTCCCCCTGCACTTTTTTGATCTAATTTCTGTTTTATACCTTATACCCAAAACACTTACTACTAACACAGCTGTTAAACATTCTATACAAAAAAATTGTATGATCTGGTATTAGGAAATTACTTTTACAGTAAATATCAAAGAAAAAAGATTAAGGGTCTCTTTGCCATGCTTTTTCATCATATGCACCAAATGTAAATTTTGTACAATAAAATTTTATTTCCTAAGTAATTTTGTCTTAAATTGTATTTTTTTTAATTTCAGACTCTCTGTTAGCTTCCTAGTTTGTCTCTAATAAATCACCACAAACTTAGTGACTTAAAACACACCAGTTTAATTTTTTCATTAACTAATTAATTAATTTTCATTCTGTCTTTTAAGTAAAATGAGACGAGGTCTTGCCATGTTGCCCAGGCTGGTCTCAAACTCCTGGGCTCAGGCAATCCTCCTGCCATGTCCTCCCAAAGTGCTGAGATTACAGGCATTACACCACTATGCCCAGCCACAAATTTGCTTTTAAATTCTGACTTCTGAGTTCTAGAAGTCAGAAATCCAACAATGGGTCTGACGAGACTAAAGTCAGGGTGATAGCAGGGCAGTGTTCCTGAGGAAGGCCTTAGGGAGAATTTGTGTTCTGCTGTTTCCAGCTTCTAGAGGCTGCCATATTATTTGGCTCATGGGCCCTTCTATCTTCAAAGCTAGCAGCTTAGCATCTTCAAATCTCTCACTTATAAAAGGACCCTGTGATTGCATTGGGCCCACCCCAATAATCCAGGATAGTTTCCCCATTTTAGAATAATTTTACTATAAAAGAAATAATAAAAATAGTTATCATTTTCGAGTGCCTGCTGCATACCAGTCACTGTTCACCCCTAGTCTTTGGGATGTACGATTTCACTGTGTTACCTCTGTGCCTTGGCTTTCTCATCTGTAACACAAGGGCTTGTAATATTTAAGGATACACCTACCTCCCAGCACTCCGGAAAGGTTTCCTTTTGATATGTAAATCATTCTGGATTCTGTGGCCTATTTCTGTTTCCCTTTTGGTTAAAATATGAAATGGGGGTTGACATCAGCAAGATGGCAAAATAGGAAGTACCAGTCCTCATTACCCCACAGAGACACCAGTTTAATTTATAGACCAAGATACCAGAAACCAGTTAAGTTGCAGTATCCCCAGGTGAGTGCAAAATTAAGAACAGCCACGTTGAAATGAGTAAGAAGAGTCATTTCACTTTACCCCACCCAGGATGACAGCCCAGCATGATGGGGAGAGTACGCCAGCTCCTGGCTTTTCCCTGGGTTGAAGGCAGACTCGGTGAGGGGGAGAGAGGTAGAGAACGTTGGAGCATGTGACCAAGATTCTGACTCTTTCGTCTTGTCTGACTTGGAATACTGACAGAACTGGCATCCTTTGGATGTCTGGAGTCTGCTAAAAGCACGGGAGAGTTGGAGGATCGTTTGCCGTGCCACCAGAGCCTGTAGTACCACAGACAGGCCAGTGTGGCTGGACACCACCAAGAGAAATCACCCAACTTGCATTTTCTCTCCCAGGAGGAATGGAACTTACACGCCAGCATTCCAGCTTTTTGTAATGCTGCCCAAGGGACTGTTGCCCATCTCATCTAACTTGGGGTGCTTATAGGAAGCTGTCATGCTTTGCCAGAGAGCCACTGAGAACAAAGGGGAGACTTGCAGCTGCAGCACTAGGGAACATGCAATTCTGAAGACAGACACCAGAGGGAGCAAGAGATTACAAGATGAAAAACCAGCAACCTTTAGTTGGGAAATAACACAATCCTAAAAAGTTGAACTTGGAAAAACATTTAAGAGGTTTCAGAATCTCTACCTGGGCTAGCTGGTGAAGGTCTCCCCTGTACAAAGCCAGTATGCAAAGATTGGGAGTGGCCGAGTGCAGTGCCTCACACCTGTAACCCCAGCACTTTGGGAGGCTGAGGTGGGAGGATCACCTGAGGTCAGGAGTTCGAGACCAGCCTGACCAATATGGTGAAACCCCATCTCTACTAAAAATACAAAAAAAAAAAAAATTAGCCAGACATGGTGGCACACACTTGTAATCCCAGCTATGCGGGAGGCTGAGGCAGGAGAATTGCTCAAACCCAGAAGGCGGAGGTTGCAGTGAGCCAAGATCGTGCCACTGCGCTCCAACCTGGGCAACAGAGCGAGACTCTGTCTCAAAAAGAAAAAGAAAATATGAAGCTCACTGGCAAACTAAATATAGACAAATGCAGAATCCTTCAGGACTATAATGGTAGTGCACTTTTAATTCTGGTCCAGAATTGACAAGACAAAGCATAAAAATAACTGTAACTGGCCAGGCACGGTGACCCACACATGTCATCCCAGCACTTGGGGAAGATTTCTTGAAGCCAGGAGTTTAAGACCAGCCTGGGCAACAAAGTGAAGCCCCATCTCTAAAAATCAAAACAAACACTGTAACTATAAAAATATGTTAAAATATCTTAATGGGTACACACTATGTAAAGGTGTAATTTGTGACATCAATAATTTTTTTTTAGCTTTTGCACAGCAAAACAGCAGAGTAAGCAGACAACCCACAGAGTGGGAGAAATTTGCAAACTATGCATCCGACAAAGGAATAATATCCGGAATCTATAAGGAACTCAAATGAGCAAGAAAAAAATAATCCCATTACAAAGTGGCAAAGAACATAAATAGACAATTCGCAAAAGAAGATATACAAGCAGCCAACAAACATGAAAAAACGCTCAACATCACTAATCATCAGGGAAATGTTAAGACTGCAATGAGATATCACCTTACTCCTGCAAGAACGATCATAATTAAAAAGTCAAAAAAACAATAGATGTTGGTGTGAATGTGGTGAAAAGGGAACACTTCTACACTGCTGGTGGGAATGTAAATTAGTACAACCACTATGGGAAACAGTGCGGAGATTCCTCAAAGAACAAAAAGTAGAACACCATCTGATCCAGCAATCCCACTACGGGGTATATACCCAAAGGAAAATAAGTCATTATATGAAAAAGACACATGCACACACGTTTATAGCAGCACAATTCACAATTGCAAATATATAGAACCAACCTAAGTGACCATCAACCAATGAGTGGATAAAGAAAATGTGGTATATTCATCATGGAGTACTACTCTTCAGCCATAAAAAGGAATGAAATAATGTCTTTTGCCGCAACTTGGATGGAGCCAGAGGCCATTATTCTAAGTAAAGTAACTCAGAAATGGAAAACCAGATATTGTACCTCTCACTTACAAGTGGGAGCTAAGCTATGAGGGCTCAAAGGCATAAGAATGATATAATGGACTTTAGCAGGCCAGGCACAGTGGCTCACACCTGTAACCCCAGCACTTTGGGATGTCAAGGTGGGTGGATCGCTTGAGGCCAGGAGTTCGAGACCAGCCTGGCCAACATGGTGAAACCCCGTCTCTACAAAAAAAAAAATTAGCTGGATGTGGTGGCATGTGCTTGTAGTCCCACCTACTAGGGAGGGTGAGGCACAAGAATCACCCAGGAGGTGGAGGTTGTAGTGAGCCAAGATTGCACCACTGCCCTCCAGCCTAGGCAACAAAACAAGACTCCATCTCAGGGTAAAAAAAAAAAAAAAAAAGAATGATATAATGGACTTTGAGGACTTAGCCAGGGAGGTTTGGAGGGGGTGAGGAATAAAACACTACATGTTGATTATAACATAGACTGCTTGGGTGATGGGTGCACTAAAATCTCAGAAATCACCACTGAAGAACTTATCCAGGTAACCGAAAACCACCTGTACCCCAAAAACCATTGAAATAAAAATTTTAAAAATAATTTTTTTAAGATGAGAGATCTTGCTATGTTGTCCAGGCTGGTTTTGATCTCCTGAGCTCAAGCCATCCTCCCACCTTGGCCTCCAAAAGTGCTGGGGTTACAGGCATGAGCCACTGCACCTGGCCCTACATCAATAATTTAAAAGTAGAGTTGTAAAAGTGGTTTTTGTATATGATTGAGGTTAAGTTGTTATCAGCTTAAAATAGATTATTACAAGTATAAGATGTCTCATGTAAGTCCCAGGATAACCACAAAGTAAATACCTATATTCTTTCAAAATTGAAGTCAATCCTCTGAAACCCTGCCGCTGCTGTCAACTAAGTTTATGGAATATCCCAAAATCCTTTGCTGTCATTTCAACAATGTACACAGCACCTTCACCAGGAGTAGATGCCATCTCAAGAAACCACTTTCTTTGCTCATCCATAAGAAGCCACTCCTGATCTCTTCAAGTTTTATCATGAGATTGCAGCAATTTATTCACATCTTTAGGGTCCACTGTTAAATTTAGTTCTTTTGCTATTTCCATCTTGCAGTTACCTCTTTCACTGAAGTCTTGAACTGCTCAAAGTCATCCATGAACGTTGGAACTGACTTACCTTAATGTTGATATTTTGACCTCCTCCCATGAATCAAAGTATACTTAGTGTCATCTAAAATGGAGAATCCTTTTCAGAAAGTTTTCAATTTACTTTGCCCAGATCCATCAGAGGAATCACTATTTATGGCAGCTATAACCTTAGGAAATGTATTTCTGAAATAAGACTTGAAAGCTGAGATTACTCCTTGATCCATGGGCTGCAGAATGGATGTTATATTAGCAGGCATGAAAACAACATTAATCTCCTTGCACATTTCCATCAGAGCTCTTGGGACCAGGTGTATTGTCAATGACTGGTGGTATTTTGAAAGGAATCTTTTTTTCTGAGCGGTAGGTCTCAACAGTGGGATTAAAATATTCAGTGAGCCATGCTCAAACAAATGTGCTGCCATTCAGGCTTTGATGTTCCACTGATAGAGCACAGGAAGAGGAGATTTAGCATAATTCTTAAGGGCCCTGGAATTTTTGGAATGGTAAATATTGGCTTCAGCTTAAAGTCACCAGCTGCATTAGCCCTTAACAAGTAAGCCAGCCTGTCCTTTGAAGCTTTGAAGCTAGGCATTGACTTCTGCTTTCTAGCTATGAAAGTCCTAGATGGCCTCTTCTTCTGATAGAAGAATGTTTCATCTACATTGAAAATCTGTTTTTTGTTTTGTTTTGTTTGAGACAGAATCTTGCTCCGTCGCCCAGGCTGGAGTGCAGTGGCGCGATCTCGGCTCACTGCAAGCTCCGCCTACCAAGTTCACGCCATTCTCCTGCCTCAGCCTCCGGAGTAGCTGGGACTAGCCTACAGGCGTCCGCCACCACGCTGGGCTAATTTTTTTGTATTTTTAGTAGAGACGGGGTTTCACTGTGTTAGCCAGGATGGTCTCTATCTCCTGACCTCGTGATCCGCCCGCCTCGGCCTCCCAAAGTGCTGGGATTACAGGTGTGAGCCACAGCACTGGGATGAAAATCTGTTGTTTTGTGTAGCCGCCTTCACCAATTAGCTGGATCTTCTGGATAACTTGCTGCAGCTTCTGTATCAGTACTTGCTGCTTTACCCTGCATGTTTACGGTATGAAGACAGCTGTTTTTTCTTAAATCTCATAAACCTACCTCTGCTAGCTTCCAGCTTTTCTTCTGCAGCTTCCTCACCTGTCTCAGACTTCACAGAATTGAAAAAGAGGTACAGCCTTGCTCTGGGGTAGGCTTTTGCTTCAGAGAATGTTGTGGATGGTTTGCTCTTCTATTCAGACCACTAAACTCTCCACATCAGCAATGAGGCTGTTTTGCTATCATTTGCGTTCACTGGAGTAGCACATTTTTGTTTTTGTTTTTGAGACAGAGTCTCACTTTGTTGCCCAGGCTGGAGTGCAGTGGCACAATCTTGGCTCATGGCAACCTCTGCCTCCCAGGTTCAATCGATTCTCCCACCTCAGCCTCCTGAGTAGCTGGGACTGCAGGCATGCACCACCACGCCCAGCTAATTTTTTTTGTATTTTCAGTAGAGATGCGGTTCGGCCATTTTAGCCAGGCTGTTCTTGAAATCCTGACCTCAGGTGATCCTCCCGCCTCGGCCTCCCAAAGTGCTGGGATTGCAGGCATGAGCCACCGTGCCCGGCCTGGAGTAGCACTTTTAATTTCCTTCAAAAACTTTTTCTTTGCCTTCACAACTTGGCTAGCTGTTTGATAGAAGAGGCTTAGTTTTGGGCCTATCTGAGCTTTTGAATGCCTTCCTCAATAAGCTTAATCATTTTTAGCTTTTGATTCAAAATGAGAGACTTGTGACTCTTCCTTTCACTTGAACACTTAGAGGCCACTGTAGGGTTATTAATAGGCCTCATTTCAATATTGTTATATCTCAGGAAATAGGGAGGCCCAAGGAGAGGGAAAGAAAAGGGAGAACAAATGGCTGGTTGGTGGCGCAGTCAGAACACACACATTTATCAGTTAAGTTCTTTATCTTACATGGGTGCAATTTGCGGTGCTCCAAACCAATTACAACAAGTAACATCAAAGATCACTGATCGCAGATTACCATAACATATAGTAATAATGGGAAAGTTTGAAATATCTTGAGAATTACCAAGATGTGACACAGAGACCCAAAGTAAGTACATGGTGTTGAAAAAACGGCACAATAGAACTTTCTTGACACAGAATTGCCACAAAACTTCAGTTTGTGAAAAAGCACAATAGCTGTGAATAGCACAATAAAGTGAGGGGCAATACAATGAGGTGTGCCTGTACTAGCAACCCAAATTCAACAGTACATTAACAGGATCATATACCATGACCAAAAGCAATTCATCCCTGGATGTGAGGATGGTTCAACATATGGAAATGAATAAATGCACTACAACACCTTAACAGAAAAAGGACAAAAATCATATGTCAATTCACACAGAACAAGCACTTGACAAAACTCAACTCCCTTCCAATGCAAAACAATCAATGAACTAGGACTCCAGGGAAATTACTTCAACCTTGGTAGTCAAGGTCACATATGAAATGCCCACAGCTAAAGTCATACTCAATGGTGAAAAACTGAACGCTTTCCATTCTTACCAATTTTATTCAATGTAGTTAAGTCCTAGCCAGAGAAATATACAAGAAAAAGAAATAAAAAGGCATCCAGATTGGAAAAGAAGCAAAATGTTGTCTGTTAGCAGAGGACATGAACTCATATGTAAAAAACCCTTAAAATTCCATGAAATGTTAAAACTAATAAATGAATTCAGCAAAATTGCAGGATACAAAATCAACATTCCAGCATCAGTTGTGTTTCTGTACACAATGAACAATCCAATAAATAAATAAAGAACATCCCATTTACAATAGCATAAAAGAGAATAAAATAAGTTGGGCATGGTGGCTCATACCTGTAATCCCAGCACTTTGGGAGGCCAAGGCAGGCAGATCATGAGGTCAAGAGATTGAGACCATCCTTGCCAACATGGTGAAACCCCATCTCTACTAAAAATACAAAAATTAGCTGGGTGTGGTGGTGCGAGCCTGTAGTCCCAGCTATTTGGGAGGCTGAGGCAGAAGAACCGCTTGAACCCGAGAGGCAGAGGTTGCAGCGTCCGAGATCACGCCACTGTACTCCAGCCTGGTGACAGAGCGAGACTCCGTCTCAAAAAACAAAAAACAAAAAAACAACAAAAAAAGAGAGAATAAAATAGTAATAAACTAAACCAGGGAGGCAAAAGAGTTATATAATGAAAATGATAAGACATTGCTGAAAGAGATTAAAGAAGACACAAATAAATAGAAATACATCTCATGTTCATGGATTGGAAGACTTAGTATTGATATGCTGTCCATACTACCTGAAGCAGTCTACAGATTCAATGCAATCTGTATCAAAATCTCAATGGCTTTTTTTTTTGCAGACACAGAAAAAAAATCCTAAATTCATATTGAATCTAAAAGGACCCCAAATAACCTTGAAAAAGAACAAAGCTGGAGACCTCACACTTCCTGATTTCAAAGCATATTACAATGTTAGAGTAATTGAAACAATATGGTACTGGCATAAAGACAGACATATAGACCAATGGAACAAAATACAAAGCCCAGAACAAAATACAAGGCATATTACAAAGCTATAGTAATTGAAACAATATGGAATTGGCATAAAGACAGACATATAGACCAATGGAACAAAATACAGAGCCCAGAAATAAACCCTCATGTTTACTGTCAAAGATCTTCAACAAAGATGCTAAGACTACACAATGAAGAAAGGACAGCTCTTCAACAAATGATGCCGGGAAAATTGCATATCCACGAAGGAAAGAAAAAAATGGGCCCTTAATCTACATCATATACAAAAATTAATTCAAAATGAATTAAAGACCTAAACCTAAGACCTGAAACTATGAAACTAAAAGAAAACGTAGGGCAGAAACTTCATAACATTAGGAGAAGGGCAATGATTTCTTGGCTATGACACCAAAGGCACAGGTAACAAAATATAAAATAGACAAATGGGACTACATCAAAAACTTCTGCACAGCAAAGAAAACAACACAGTGAAAAAGAAACCTACAGAATGGGAGAAAATACTTGAAAATCATTTATCTGATAAAGGGCTAACATCCAGAATATATATTTTTAAATGTTCAAGGGATACCTCGTTTACCCTGATATTATTATTATACATTATATTCTCGTATCAAAATGCGAGTATCATATATATATATATATATATATGCCTACTATGTACCCATAAAAATTAAAAATTTTTTAAAAATGGGCTGGGCGGGGTGGCTCACACCTGTAATCCCAGCACTTTGGGAGGCCAAGGCAGGCGGATCACCTGAGGTCAGGAGTTCAAGACCAGCCTGGCCAACATGGCAAAACTCTGTCTTTACTGAAAATACAAAACTTAGCAGGGCATGGTGGCACGTGCTTGTAATCCAAGCTACTTGGGAGGCTGAGGCACGAGGACTGCTTGAACCCAGGAGGTGGATGTTGCAATGAGCTGAGATCATGCCACTGTACTCCCGCCTGGGCAGCAGCATGAGGCTCCATCTGAAAATAAATAAATAAAACTAGGCCAGGAACGGCGACTCATGCCTGTAATCCCAGCACTTTGGGAGGCCGAGGCGGGCGGATCACCTGAGGTCAGGAGTTCGAGACCAGCCCGGCCAACATGGCGAAGCCCCGTTTCTACTAAAAGTACAAAAATTAGCTGGACGTGGTCATGGGCGCCTATAATCCCAGCTACTCAGGAGGCTGAGGCAGGAGAATCATTTGAACCCAAGAGGTGGAGGTTGCAGTGAGCTGAGATCACACCACTGCACTCCAGCTTGGGCAGCAGAGCGAGACTCTGTCTCAAAATTAAATAAATAAACAAAAATAAAAATATGGGCAAAGAATAGACATTTCTTCAATGAAGATATACAAGTGAGCAAGTGTATGAAAAGGTGCTCAACATCTCTAATCATCAGAGAAATGCAAACTAAAACCACATGTAGTCTGTAATCCCAGCATTTTGGGAGGCCGAGGCGGGAGGATTACAGGAATTCAAGACCAGGCTGGCCAACATGGTGAAACCCCATCTCTACTAAAAACACAAAAATTTACTAGGCGTGGTGGCATATCCCTGTAGTCCCAGCTACTTGGGTGGCTGGGGCAGAAGAATCACTTGAGCCTGGAGGCGGAGGTTGCAGTGAGCTGAGATTGCACCACTGCACTCCAGCCTGGGTGACAGAATGAGACTCCATCTCACAAAACAAAACAAAACAAAACAGGCCAGCACAGTCCCTCATGCCTGTAATCCCAGCACTGTGGGAGGCCAAGGTGGGCAGATCACCTGAGGTTAGGAGTTCGAGAGCAGCCTGGCCAACATAACAAAACCCCGTCTCTACTTAAAAAATGCACAAATTAGCTGGGCATGGTGGTGTGCACCTGTAATCCTAGTTACTCAGGAGGCTGGAGAATCACTTGAACCCGGGAGGTGGAGGTTGCAGTGAGCCGAGATCGCACCACTACACTCCAGCCTGGGCAACCGAGTGAGACTCCATCTCAAAAACAAAACAAAACAAACCATGTGAGGTATCACCTCATACCCATTAGGTTGGCCATTATTAAAAGAAAAAAATACAAGCATTGATGAAGACGTGGAGAAACTTGAACACTTGGACACTTTTGGTGGGACTGTAAAATGGTGCACTTGCTATGGACAACAATATGGAGGTTCCTCAAAGAATTAAAAATAGACATAACATAACCCAGCAATCCTACTTCTGGGGTATATGTCCAAAAGAAGCAGAATCAGGATCTCAAAGAGTTATTTGCACACCATGTTCATTACAGTGTTATTCATAATAGCCAAGATGTAGAAGCAGCCTAAATGCCCAGGGACAGATGAATGGATAAAGAAAAGGTGGTATAACAGGTAATGGAATATTATTCACCCTTAACAGGATGTAAATCATGGCATATGTTATAATACGGATGAACCTTGAGGACTGTCTTAGTCCATTCAGGCTGCTATAGCAAAATACCATAAACAGGCTGGCTTATAAACAACAAAAATTTATTTCTCACAGTTCTAGAAGCTGGACCTTCAAGTTCAAGGCAGATGTGGTGTCTGTAAAGAGCCAGGCTTTCTGGCTAATAGACGGCACCTTCTCGCTGTTCCTCACATAGAAGGGGAAAGGAGTCTCTCTTGGGACTCTTTTATAAAGGCACCAATCCCAGTCATGAGGACTGCACCCCCATGACTGACCTGATCACCTTTCAAAGACCCCACCTCCTAACACCATCAACTTGGAAGGCAGTGTTTCAACAAAGGATTTCAACATAGGAATTTGGAGAGGGGACACAGACACTCAGACCATACCGTCAGGAGAAATCAAATCTTTGAACCTAAAAGATTTGGTAGCTACACCAAAAATAATGTGGTTTACTCTTAGCTTTCGTCTTCCCTTTCTTTAGGAGGTATTTTCAGTTCCCTGCAGCATATATAAAGGTACTAATGTGTGGGAATAGGGAGGAGATGACCCTAAGCCAGCCTGGCTGTTCCAGTGTGAGGAGGTGATGTCCAAGTGCAGTAAAAGTTAACAAATTGAGGGTGGGGAAGTGGGTACCGGGCAGAGAGAACCACTTGGACGGAGGCAGGGGGCCGAGAAGCAGTGCGGTGGGGTTGATGCTCAGGAGTGCGTCTCACCGCTGCCTTCATCTTTGCACCCCACTGCCTACTAACAGCATTTGCTGAGTAAATGTCTGCTAAATGAGTAAACAATAATATATGCAGAGATTTTCATCTGAAAGAGCCCAGTGAAAATGAACAATGAGCAGAACATATTGGGCACACGGGGGTGCATTATCATTATGTGTGTGTGTTTTAACTGTGGTTGCAGGGAGTAGAAAGCAGATCACTAAAATTGCTCTGCGCGTGAGGAAGGAAGGATTTCTTTGTGGCCTCTAAGGAGGACAGGAGGAATCCGGCCATTAAGACAGACTTAGCTTTGTGCTGGCGCTGCAGGGTACAGCAAAGGCCTGGGACAGGACAGCTGAGGGATGGGTAAGGCCAAAACTTCTAAACTGCACCCTTTCTCCCCGGGTTTGTACCGTGTACACAGGGACCTCTATTAACTCCTCCATCACCCTGGCCATGTGGCCATGCTAACAAACCTTGGTAACGTTTTTGTTTTCCAATTCCAAATGGTGGTTGCACTTGACACATTCAGATCTTTGATTAATTCTCAAACACTCCAAATATTTTCAAAAGGTCTAGATTTAGTTATTGATGTTAACAAATCTGCCAGGCCTGGGTAAATTTTCTTTTGCTTTTCAAAAAAAAAAATAAGGTTTCTTTATTGTCTTGGATGCAAATATAGTTTTAAAATGCATTGTGGTGTTGAATACAGCGGATGGAAACGTGCTTCTTGACGGCAGAGCATCAGAGGGGTGTACTCAGGGTGACATGGGCCGCAGGGGGCCTCTGGCCAAACCAGATTCTTCTTCAGACCACGAAGTGGAACCGTCTCCTCAAAGGAGCCACCATCACCAAACTCACACCAGAAAAAACACCATTTACACAATAAACTGAACCCGAACAAGAAACAGAACATGGTGCTTCCGCCGTGAACAAAATCCACAAGCGAACCCGCTTTCCTTTCCCGGGCTGTTCGAAAAAGATACAGCTAGAGAAATGGGGGCACTGTGGGTGGCCTGCGGGGGATGGCCTGGGGCTGTGGGGCCCGGGCTGAGCCCTTCCAGCCTTTTAACTGCAGGATGTAAACTCTAAGGAAATGTATAGAACTTCAGTTTCTCCCAACCGTCCACAACCTCAACTCTTGAGACCACCAAATATCTGTTAGGAAACGCAGAAGAGAGTCCTTCAAATGAGCTACACCCAGGTTCAGAGCGCAGAACCAACAGTGTGACTGGGGCATGGAGGTAAATTGTAACACGTAATTGGAGGGGAATTTCACAAAAACAAAATTCTGTGAAGTAAACACGCACATGCAAGCTTGTGCAAGTGCGCACGCGCGTACACACACACACACACACACACACACACACACACACACGCAAACACAGTCAACATTCAACGTGAAGAGTTCCCTTTTCTTTCTTGAAGGTTGATTTTTACAAGCCCCGACAAGCAAAGAGTCCCATGCGGTGGCCGGTGGGGCCAGGACCTCAGGATGAAAAGCCCGCAGCTGCTCTGCCCTCACCCACTCTGGAGGCCAGCCCTGGTACAGGCATGGGGGTGGGGGTCCTGAAACACTTCGTCAGCGTTCCTGGAGCCTCCGCCAAGCTTCCCACATGCCCCGTGTGTGTCCCTCACATCACAAAAGCCTGTCCAGCCGCCCAAGGGCCTGGGTAAATTTTCATATGACTTTGGAGGCAAGGGACGGACGTGTGGCAATGATGCTATTAGGAATGAATGGGGGCCCCAGGCGAGGCTTCCTCATCCCCTACACCCCTCTACCGAGGTCATCTAGGTAGCCACACCTCAGGACAGGGGCCCATCTTGATGGAACAGCTGCCTCTGCTTGCTGGAAAACACAGCAGGCAGGCCGTGTCCTTCCTCCTGAGTCCTGAGGTATTTACTGGGCATTGTGATTTCCAGTCATGCTGGGAACACTCAGGCCTGCAGGACAGCCCTGTGCAGATACCCAGGCATTGTTAACACAAGAGAATTCCACATCCATGCTGACCCTGTCTGCCCGAGGAGAGCCATCTTGTGCACACACAAAGCAGGCAGCTGTGTTTTCCATGTGGACCGTGTGAGAACTGGAATGAGAACTAAATTTAAACCATTCTTATTGGTCCCAGACTTATTATACAATATATTCATTTCAATTGTCCTGAATGCATACTTTTTTTTTTTTTTTTTCCTGAGATGGGGTCTCACTCTGTCACCCAGGCCGGAGTGCAGGATGCCTCAGCATCCCGAGTAGCTGGGATTACAGGCGCCCGCCAGCACGCCTGGCTAAGTTTGTATTTTTAGTAGAGACAGGGTTTCACCATGTTGGCCAGGCTGGTCTCGAACTCCCGGCCTCAAGCAATCTGCCCGCCTTGGCCTCATAAAGTACTGGGATTACAGGTGTGAGCCACCTCGCCTGGTCCTGAGTGCATATTTTAGAGAATAAAATCACCCAACTGCCCAGCAGATACATGAGGATGAGTGAGGTTAAAGAGGACACAAGCTGTTTCTTAGATATTAATGTCAAATAAAAGGTTAGTTATCGGCCGGGCGCAGTGGCTCACGCCTATAATCCCAGCACTTTGGGAGGCCGAGGCGGGTGGATCACCTGAGGTCAGGAGTTCAAGACCAGCCTGGCCAACATGGTGAAACCCCATCTCTACTAAAAATACAAAAATTAGCCGGGCGTGGTGGCGGGTGCCTGTCATCCCAGCTACTCGAGAGGCTGAGGCAGGAGAATCTCTTGAATCTGGGTGGCGGAGGTTGCAGTGAGCTGAGATGGCGCCACTGCACTTCAACCTGGGCGATAGAGCGAGACTTTGTCTCAAACAAACAAACAAAAAAAGCTCCTGGATTCACATAACTAGAATCCTTTATTTCCCTAGAATAGATGGCCTGCATTCCATTTTTAGGAGAAAGACAGAAGAAACAGTTATCAGAGATTTAGTTAAGGCAACCCTGCCTTAACTGTCCTGGAGTCCGTGTGGGAACAGCTCGGGCTCCAGGCCTTCGGCACTTCACTTCGTTTGCTCTGTGGAGAGAACTAAAGATTGGACTGAAGAGCCTCTTCCAGAATATTCAATTCTTAAAAACAAAGTCTGACTATCTTCAGCATACTCTACTTAATTTGTCAGGATGGCTTTCAGAAAATTCTTCAAAAACAAGAGCATTCTCTTAGTATTGGATGAGTCCTCAGGAATGAGTGTTCGTGGGGGACTGATCTGAGGAGAACAGGCTGCCTACTTGGCCTTTCATTGTACTTCCCCAGCCATGTGTCCGTCTTCCTGCATTCCTAAAAAGAGAAATGGATGATTTCAGGTCTAAACTGTGCATTTTTTCTTTTTCATTTTACAATTTGCATACCATAAATTCATCATTTTTAAATACATAACTCAGTGGTTTTGTTTTAGTATATTCAGAGTTGTGCAATCATTACCACAATCAATTTTATATTTTTTATCTCAAAAAAAAAAAAAAAACTCCTTACTCATTAACCTGGTAAACTTCATTTATTTATTTATTTTGAGACAGAGTCTCGCTCTGTTGCCCGGGCTGGAGTGCAGTGGCGTGATCTCGGCTCACTGCAACCTCCACCTCCTGGGTTCAAGTGATTCTCCTGCCTCAGCCTCCTGAGTAGCTGGGATTACAGGCATGCACCACCACGCCCGGCTAATTTTTGTATTCTTAGTAGAGACGGGGTTTCACCATGTTGGCCAGCCTGGTCTCAAACTTCTGACCTCAAGTGATCTGCTGGGCTTGGGGCCTCCCAAAGTGCTGGGATTACAGGCATGAGCCACCACACCTGGCCTAGCTTGTAAACTTTATAAGCTGTTATAAAACTCTTCTCCCCTCCCCAACCCCTGCCAACAACAAATCTACTCTCTGACACCATGTATTTGCTTATTCTGAGCAATTCATAGAAAAGAAGTGATGGAATATGTGGCTTTTTGTGGCTGGCTTCTTTCACTGAGCGCATTTTCAGGTTCCATCCATGTTGTAGCCCATGTCAGCACTTCATTCCTCTTTCCTGCCAAAGAATATTCCATTTATGGATACAGCATAATTTGTTTATCCATTCTTCAGCTGATGGACATTTGAGTTGTTTCTACTTTTTAGCTATTATGAATAAGGCTGCTATGAACATTTCTGTCTATGTTCTTATGTGAACATATGCTTTTATTTGTCTTAGATGCTATATTAGGCTGGGTTCTCCAGAGAACAAAAACAGGACTTACAGGACACACACACACACACAGAGTATATACACACACATACATATAGGTGCATGTGTATACACATATATACAGTATACACACACATGATTTACTATCAGGAATTGGCTTGTGTGATTATGGAGGCTGAGAAGTCCAAGATCTTCAATCAGCAAACTAGAGACTCAGGAGAACCAGTGCTGTAAGTTCTAGTCCAAGTCCATGGCTGAAAACCAGGAGAGCCAGTGCTGTAAGTTCCAGTCTGAGTCTGATTCTTATTTTTCTTTTTTGTTTTGTTTGTTTTTTGTTTGTTTGTTTGTTTGAGACAGGGTCTCACTGTGTCACTCAGGCTGGGGCCATCACAGCTCGCTGCAGCCTCGAACTCCTGGGCTCAAGCGACCCTCCTGCCTCAGCTTCCTGAGTAACTGGGACTACAGAGGTTCACCATCACCTTTTTTGTTCTTTGCAGGCCTTCAATGGGTTGAATGAGGCCCGCTGGCTTTGGAGAAGCCAACCCGTTTTACTCTGTGTACTGATTCAAACATGAATCTCATCCAGAAACACCCACACAGACGGCCAGAAACATGTTTAACCAAACATCTGGGCCCCTTGGGGCCCACGTACGTTGACACAAAATTAATCATCACAGCTACACTCCTAGGAGTGGAATTGATGGGCCACATGATAACCCTATGCTTCACTTTTTGAAAACCTGCCAAACTATTTTTCTACAGTGGCGGCACCATTTGACCTTATCGCCAGCAATGCCTGAGGGCTCTAATTTCCCCATACCTTGCCATGCCATCCTGCTGGGATGTGGCATCTCTTTGTGGTGAGAAGTGGCGTCTCTTTATCTCTTTGTAATTTTGATTTGCATCTTTCTAAAGACTAAGAATGTTGAGCATCTTTTCATGTGCTTGTTAGCCATTTGTATATCTTCTTTGGAGAAATGTCTATTCAGATGCTATGTTTGTTTTTTTTTTTTTTTGAGACAGAGTCTCTCTCTGTCACCCAGGCTGGAGTGCAGTGGCATGATCTCGGCTCACTGCAAGCTCTGCCTCCCAGGTTCATGCCATTCTCTTGCTTCAGCCTCCCGAGTAGCTGGGACTACAGGCGCCCGCCACGCCTGGCTATATTTTTTGTGTTTTTAGTAGAGACGGGATTTCACCATGTTAGCCAGGATGCTCTTGATCTCCTGATCTCGTGATCCGCCCCCCTTCGGCCTCCAAAAGTGCTGGGATTACAGGCGTGAGCCACCGCACCCTGCCCTATGCCCATTTTTTAATTGGGTTATTTATCTTTTTACTTTTAAGTTGTAAGAATTCTTTTTACCTTCTGGATAATAGAATCTTATCAGATACATAATTTTCAAGTATTTCTCCCACTCTGTGGCTTGTCTTTTTACTTTCTTGATAGTATCCTTTGGTGCACAAAAGTTTAAAATCTACAATGGACCTTTTTATTATTATTATTATTATTATTTTCAGACAGTCTTGCTCTGTTGCCCAGGCTGTAGTGCAGCCTCCGCCTCCCAGGTTCAAGCAATTCTCCTGCCTCAGCCTCCCGCGTAGCTGGGATTATAGGCGTCTACCATCATGCCAGCTAATTTTTGTATTTTTAGTAGAGACAGGTTTCACCATGTTGGCCAGGCTGGTCTTGAACTCCTGACCTCAAATGATCTGCCTGCCTCGGCCTCCCAAAGGGTTGGGATTTCAGGCGTGAGCCACCGTGCCCAGCTACAATAGATCTTTGAGTTGAGTAATACAAGCCCTGCTTCCTTTCCCCTAAAGAAGCTTGAGTCAAACCTACATTACTCATTAATGCGTTAATGTGAGCACATTCTTTTGATATTGAGTCCATAAGAGAATATGTGCCTAGGAATTCACAGAAATCTAGCAGCTTGGACTTCCCCACACTGTAGAAATGGGGTTTGAGGAACTTTATTTCAGCACAGGTCAAGGGGCTCCAAATGAGTTTGGGTTATGCCACTATTAAGGAGATATTATTCACTATTATTCATTGCGAATATTGTTTACTACTTTTATTGTAATAACACACTAGTTTAGCTAAATTTTGGATAAGATAGACTTTTGAGAAGCACAACTTAAGAAGCACATTTAAAGCATTATGCCTATGGCATGATGTTTCAAGTTCTAAATAACCACATAATAGAAACACACAATCCACAGAGAAATTGGGAACTTCCTACATATGATTTCATTAGTTATCTCAGTAATTAGTTTGGCAGATTTTGAGTAACCAAATTTTCATCTTTGCAATAGATGTTTCTTTTCTTTTCTTTTCTTTTGAGACACAGTTTCACTCTGTTGCCCAAGTTGGGGTGCAGTGGCGTGATGTCGGGTCACTGCAACCTCCGTCCCCTGTGTTTAAGTGATTCTCGTCACTCAGCCTCCCAAGTAAGTAGCTGGGATTACAGGTGCCCTCCACCACTCCCAGCTAATTTTGGTATTTTTAGTAGAGACGGGGTTTTGCCATGTTGGCCAGGCTGGTCTCAAACTCCTGACCTCAAGTGATCTGCCTGCCTCGGCCTCCCAAATTGCTGGGATTACAGGTGGAGCCACTGTGCCCGCCCTGCAATATTTGTTTCTTAGGGAATAAACTCTTACCTAAATAACTGTTAAAAGCAGATGAGTATGTTAAAAATAATAATTGAAACGAGATTCTTTTCATTGAAAGAAAATACTTTTATGTTCTAATTTTTTACCAGACTTTAAAAACTTTTTCTTGATAAATAGAATCAATTTCTAATTATAAGCCTGAGGCTGGTGTGGTGGCTCACACCTGTAATCCAGTACTTTGGAAGACCAAGGTGGGAGGATCGCTTGAGACCAGGAGTTCTAGACCAGCCTGGGCAACATGGTGAGACCTATCTCTACAAAAAGTAAAATGAAATTAAAAATTAGCTGGACGTGGTTGTGCACGCCTGTAATCCTTAGCTACTTGGGAGGCTGAGATGGGAGGATCACTTGAGCCCAGGAGTTCAACGTTATAGCAAGACTCTGGCTCAAAAAAAGAAAGAGAGCGAGAGAGATGCATGCATGCTTATTATAAGATATTCAGAAAATATAGTTCAAAAGAATATATAAAAAGAATACAAATATCACCCATAATCCTTATAGCCAGAGTTAAAAATTGTTAACCTTCTGGTGTGATACTACCCAAACTTTTGAAAATACATAAATGCATATATATGCATTTTTAAAAATTACATAGAATTGTGTATGTTGCTTTTGAAAATTATTTAATTATATAAGTGATGAATACAGTCCCACTATAAACTGCTTCCTAGCTGGTCCTTCCTGCCTTATGCCCCTCCTCCTGAGTGACCCATTTCCAGTTTGCTGAATGCTCTCTGACTTTTCTGTGAATCACAGTATGAAAGAATATGGCATGTCCAGCTTCCTATTAAACCTTCCAGTAGAGGGAACTGTTTGACTATCTTCTTTTTTGATGCATAAGTTCTATTTCTTTTTTCTTTATGAAAGTCTAAGCATTTTGTATGTCATTTCCACAATGCAGAATGGTATATCAGATTATAAAGTTAACTCTACTGAGTAGTTTCTAACCTAAATAAGATTTTTACATCTTATATTCCCTCTTCCACCTTTTCATTGGTTTTTGTTTTCTTTGACCTTGAGATGACATGGTTTTTAAAGGATATTGTATATTCATAGGGAAAAAAATCATTACTGCTGGCAGAAATATAATTTTCTCTTTCCTTTGAGAAAAGGTAAATCAGGTAAAAGGAAATAAGAGGTGAGGACGAAGCTTAATTTATCTGGCAGTAATTCAATTTAAAATTCTAAACAGATTAAAACTATACTGAAACAAACAAAATGACCCTTTTTTTCTGACACGGAGTTTTGCTTTTGTTGCCCAGGCTGGAGTGCAAAGGCACGATCTCGGCTCACTGCAACCTCCACCTCCCAGGTTCAAGCGATTCTCCTGCCTTAGCCTCCTGAGTAGCTGGGATTACAGACACCCGCCACCACGCCCGGCTAATTTTTGTATTTTTAGTAGAGATGGGGTTTCACCATGTTGGCCAGGCTGGTCTCGAACTCCTGACCTCAGGTGATCCACCCACCTTGGTCCCCCTCAAAGTGCCGTGATTACAGGCGTGAGCCACCTCGCCCAGCTGACAATTTTTTTAAAGTTTCTTTGAATGGAGATGCTTTGTATTTAGATGCTCTGAAAATATTTGTTTTTCCAAGATAATAAATTCTGTGAATATAAGTATTTTCAATAATATTTTCTGTAAATTTTATATATGTATATATACTCTTTTTAAAAAAAAATTCCATAGCAGTTCTTAATTAAGAGAGCTCAGCAAAACCCGCCAGCATCTTCGGTCTATTGTGATGATGCAGTGGTGGTTTTGTTCTCACAGCTGTTAGCAATTTGCATATTAACTAAAATACCCTGAAATGGTGTAGTTAGGCAATGAAATATCCTAGTTACGAGATTTTTCCAAATAACTGATACTCATTTAAATGCCAACACTTTTAATTTTTAACCACTGGAAGGAAATCTCTCTCAAGAGATTCAGCTTCTAAAGCAGGGGATATTGAAACCTATGTTTTGTTATTATTGACTGTGTTGTATTTTAATCCCTATGGGATTGTCTGTGTGCTCTTTGATCAGTTTTTCTCTCCCTAGCTGGCGAAGTGTGTTTGCACAGTGCCTGTATGTATCACTTGCTTAATGAATATTTGATGAATAAATGAATGACGATGACGAGACTGCTGCTCTCCAACTGTCATTTTGCATGTAGCAGCAGGCCCTGCTACTTGGCCATTCAAGCCCCATATTCTCCCAGCTCCCCTCCCCTCCTGAGTCCCCCACCTCTTAGTTTGTCACATATAATCTGCTATGTAGAAAACCAAAATAGCCAAGTGTATTTATTAAAATTGTATTAAGAGTTAATGAAGAGTGGAGCTCAAAATGGGGGCCTAAGAAACTTGGCCTTAGGAGCCTCTGTCAGCCATGACTGTTTCTAAAATAGATTCATCCTTCTGAAGCAGACAGTCCAAGACTGGGCATTGCTTTTTGAAATGTGTGTGTAACTTATCTACAAGGATATTGTAAGCAAGGCATTAGGCTGGCTGTGATGGCTCACACCTGTAATCCCAGCACTTTGAGAGAGCCCAAGGTAGGAGGGTCATTTGAGCCCAGGAGTTCAAGGCCAGCCTGGGCAACATGACGAGACCCTGTCTCTACCAAAAATACAAAATATTCACAAAGTGTGGTGGTGTACAACTGTAGTCCCAGCTACCCAGGAGGCTGAGGTGGGAGGATCACCTGAGCCTGGTGCCACTTCCAAGCATCTCCTGAATGTGACCGTGTCTCATCATTGTCACTGTCACCTGGTCTAAGCCACCATCATCTCTTATCAGAATTGTCTCCTGGCCCTGGCTCCCCTCTGGTCTCCTGTGGGGGACCTTGAAAGCTAGAGTTGCCTGGAAAGGAGGGGGTGATGGAGCCTGCAAATCTGGTCCCTGCAGGGTGGCCACTGGGCAGACACAGGGTGAGGGGGGTGGAGAGAGACCCAGGGCCGCCAGCAGACACAGGAGGCTCGGGCCCTGCATTGCACGCCTGAATGTGGTCATTTGCTTCATAGTGTGGGATTTTTCAATGTATAAAGTGTCATCCTCAGTCAGACTGTCATTGCTTTAATTTCTTATAAAACTTGTGCTATGCATTTGAAGTGCACAAGACCATTTCCCGCTTAATACTGGGAAGATTGGGCTGGGCGGGTGGCTCACGCCTGTAATTCTAGCACTTTGGGAGGCCGAGGTGGGCAGATTGCTTGAGGCTAGGAGTTCGAGACCATCCTTGCTAAAACAGTGAAACCCCATCTCTACTAAAAATACAAAAAATTAGCTGGGTGTGGTGGCGGGCGCCTGTAATCCCAGCTACTCGGGAGGCTGAGGCAGGAGAATGGTGTGAACCCAGGAGGCGGGGATTGCAGTGAACCAAGATCAAGCCACTGCACTCCAGCCTGGGTGACAGAGCCAGACTCCGTCTCAAAAAAACAAAACAAAACAAAAAAACAAACAAACAAAAAACTGGGAAGATTGTTATTTTACAGGACACGCCCGGCATTCACGTGTGTGGTGGGAAGGGAGAAGTTGTGGGAAGAAAGGTGGACTCCATTCACAATGATGACATCCCTGAGAGGGTGAATGGGGGCAGCCAGGGTGGCAAAAGGACCTGCCGAGGAAGCGGCCAGCATCTGTGACCCCGTGGCCTGTGCTGCTAGAACAGGCACACGCCTGGCCGCCATCCACCAGCAGATGGTTCTTATTTAAATTGGGTGACAATGGCTGGGCCTGGTGGCTCACGCCTGTAATCCCAGCACTTTGGGAGGCCGAGGCAGGTGGATCACCTGAGGTCAGGGGTTTGAGACAAGCCTGGCCAACATGGTGAAACCCAGTCTCTACTAAAAATACTAAAATTAGCCTGTGTGGTGGTGGGCGCCTGTAATCCAAGCTACTTGGGAGGCTGAGGCAGGACAATTGTTTGAACCTGGGAGGTGGAGGTTACAGTGAGCCGAGACAGTGCCACTGCACTCCAGCCTGGGCAACAGAGTGAAACTCTGTCTCAAAAATAAATCAATAAATAAAGTCAGTGACAGTGGCACATGTCACACAATATAAATGTGCACACACACACTGCCTCAGAGTTTAAATGTAAGATGAGGCCAGGTGCCGTAGATCACGCCTGTAATCCCAGCACTAGGGGAGGCCGAGGTGGGCGGATTGCTTGAGCCCAGGAGTTTGAAACCAGCCTGGGCAACATAGCAAGACCCCATCTCTACAAAAATTAGTCAGGCGTGGTGGTGCACTGGTAGTCCCAGATACTCGGGAGGCTGAGGTGGGAGGGTCACTTGAGCCCGGGAGGTCCTAGCTGCAGTGAGCTGAGATTGCACCACTGCACTCCAGACTGGGCAAAACAGTGAGACCCTCTCTCTCAAAAAAATAAAAAAATAAAAAATAAGTAAATAAATTTAAGATGATACACTGAGTTTCCAGTAGGTAGGCATCTTTGAAGGCTATTTTGTTCTGTGCTGAATGACCAGTGTTTGAAACTAAATTTGACATGCTGAGTGGCCATTCTTCACTGAGCTTTTATTTGGGGGGAAAATAATTAGTGGTTCCTGAACAGAGGCCAGCACTGCGGTTTCTTCCAGCAGCTCTTCATTCCCACCCCAGAATGGTTTCCCACTTCCCTTCAACTGCAAAATGACTCCTCCTGGTACAGCTGTGGCCGGGATCTCCCCAACCAGACTATCCTTCTCACTGTCAGGACTTTTAGAAAAATAGATAAATTCAGGCAGATGAGTTTCAATAGAGAGAAACTCTTACTTTTCAATATCTCTCTTTACAGTATTTGGCATTTTAAACATATTTTGGTCTTGAGAGAAATTTGAAGATAATAATTATTCAGCACATATTGACTGAGCACCTACTACGTGACAGACATGGTTCTAGGCACTGCAGGCCCCTGCCCTCTTGAGGAGCTTACATTTTAGACAGGTGATAAACAAGCATGGGGAAAGTGTGCTCTGGTGACTGTAGCTAATAACAGCAGATAGTATAATTGAAAATTGCTAAGAGTAGGTCGGGTGTGGTGGCTCATGCCTGTAATCCCAGCACTTTGGGAGGCTGAGGCGGGCGGATCACCTGAGGTCAGGAGTTTGAGACTAGCCTGGCCAACATGGTGAAACCCTATATCTACTAAAAATAGACAAAAATTAGCCAGGCATGGTGAGGGGTGCCTATAATGCCAGCTACGGGGGAGGCTAAGGCAGGAGAATCGCTTGAACCCAAGAGGCGGAGGTTGCAGTGAACCAAGAACACGCCACTGTACTCCAGCCTGGGCGACAAGAGGGAGACTCTGTCTCAAAAAACAAAACCACAAAAAAAACAAACAAGAAAATTGCTAAGAGTAGTGTTGAAGGGTTCTCACCACACAAAAATGGTAAGTATGTGAGGCTGCAATGTTATTAGCTTGATTTCATAATTCAACAATGAATACGTATTTTAAAACATAATGTTATGCACCATAAATACATATAATATTTGTTTATCAAAAAAAGGTACTCTGCATACCGTGTTGAAAAGTAACCTGGAAAAAGCAGATTCGTTTGGGATAGTCACCAGTGTCAGATTGTTTTTCTTTTTTTGGTCACTTTCTTGCTCAACGATCTCTGATGCTTCCTTTAGTTTGTCCCTCAGCCTTTGTGTCTGCACCCAGCCTCCCCTCCAAGCTCCACTGGGATCAGCTGTTTGCCTAAACTCCCCTCAGGCCTGGTTCTCCTGTCTTCCACCCTCCCTTCCAGCCCCAGCCCTTGCTCCCGTTTCTGCACTCTTAGAATCACTCTCACCTCTCGGGCGTGGTGGCTGCTTCCTGAAGTCTCTGGAGACACACAGTGGTGCACACGCTGGCCCTCTGGACTCGCTGGTGTTGGTCGCCTGCCCCGTGGCCACATCTCCTCGGATGCCGCTTCGAGGTCGCTGAGCTGCGTATGAACTATTTCCCCATCCACATCATCTCCTAGGGGGACAGTCACCTCCAGGATTTACCTCAGCTGCTCTCCATGGACACGATAGGCTCTCAGAAAAAGTTCTTTTGTTGATGAAATGGGAGAGAAACCATTAAGTAGACACATTCATACACAGCTTCTAAATAGATCTACCAGACCTCGTCCCCTGCTCTTAGAAGAGATAAACAAGTAAAAATTAATGCTTATTTTGTCATTCTATCTACCAGACATCAGTTTTTTGTTTTTTTGGGTTTTTGTTTTTGTTTTTTTGAGGCAGAGTTGCGCTCTATCACCTAGACTGGAGTGCACTGGTGTTATCTCGGCTCACTACAGCCTCCACCTCCCGGGTTCAGGTGATTGTCCTGCCTCGGCCTCCCAAGTAGCTGGGATTACAGGCGCCCACTACCACGCCTGGCTAATTTTTTGTATTTTCAGTAGAGATAGGGTTTCGCCATGTTGGCCAGGCTGGTCTCGAACTCCTGGCCTCAAGTGATCCGCCTGTCTCGGCCTCCCAAAGAGCTGGGATTACAGGTGTGAGCCACCGCGCCCAGCCTCACTCAAATCTCTATCATGATAAACAGCATCGCTGGCTGTCAGACAAGCTCGTGACTTTGCACAGCCATCCCAAGGCCGTGGCAAGGACTCGGAATGTGGTGAAGACAGTGGAGATCCAGAGAAGCTCTTCTTTTCCAAGAGGCAGTGAATGTGAACAGACATGTTTAAGAACCTTTCCCCCGGGGGTTGCTTTTTCAGTGACTGCACCCTCAAATGCCACAGAGAAGAAACCGCAAAAGGCACAGGTGTCTTGGCAGAGTCAACAGCCTGCTCCAGGAACCCGGGGGTTTGCTTGAGGGAGGGCAGCCACAGGGGCCATCTGTTGTGAACGCTACTCACTTGAAACTGCTCTGAACTTGAACACACAAGCTGAATACAACCAAAGCACCAACCGACAAGGCTGTTTAAAAAAAAAAAAAAAGTTAAAAATGATCATTTGGAAGCCTGCTGGAGCCAAGAGGACAAAGAATGAGGTCAGATGCCAAGGTCAACAGAGCAGTGCCGCCATCATTCCGATACCCTGAGTCAGGCACAGCTGAAGCTTCTGCAGACGACACATGAAATCCTTGAGACTTTGTCAGTTTAACCCACATTCAAGGCCATGCCCATGCGAAATCGTGAAGAGACAAAGTGGCCCTTGGTGACTGCAGTGTCCACATCTGCCTGTCATACTCTGGTTCCCTGAAACCTTCCATCTTCTTTACCTTC
The DNA here is from genome assembly GCF_029289425.2 of Pan paniscus. NCBI lineage: Eukaryota > Metazoa > Chordata > Mammalia > Primates > Hominidae > Pan > Pan paniscus. The sequence continues at coordinate 25,293,223 of NC_073266.2, read as the reverse complement.
TAAGTCTCAGGAAAACACGTGATACCAACAGTGGATGTAAATAGAGTTATGGCTTAGTTCAGGAGAATCTGGAGCTGGGAATTGGGAGTAAAACACGAAACCTTAGGCTTGGGAGCTCAGGGAAAGGTCTCACGATAAAGGACTTAGACTTGGCACCAGGTGGAGGAGGTGTCACGTGAGGCATGTGACAGAGACCTAGGCCCCTAAGGCTGCTCCCAGGCATTCTCCCTCTGTCTCCACTTGGGTCCTTCATCCTCCTTCCCAGCCAGTGCTGGCCTTGGGCCACCCACCTCTGCGGTGCTTCTTGCTGCCTGCACTGGTAGGTGGGTGGAGAAGAGAATGAGCGCCCACACTCACCCAGATGTGCCAGTGCCATGTGTGCCTGATTAGGACAAATAACTGAAAATGGTTCGCCAACCTTGCAGCAGCTTGCGCTGGAAGAAGCAAAGCCCAGGACGGCGCCCTTGCTCTGCCCTGAGAGAATGTGCTTGGCCCACCACTCAGGAGCATGTGGACAAGGCTGTGTCCCCGGAGCGCAGACCGGGATTCACCGCACTGCTCCAGCACCAGCAGCCAGAGACCACCAGCAAGTGCACACAGAGGGGACTTCAGCCTGGGGGTGAATACACGCAACATGCATGGGTGAAGCATGGCTGACTCCAAACTCCAGAAGCTACCATCACACTCCTTCAGTGTGCTGCACTGTAACTGTGTGCCCGTGTGTGTGCATGCGTGCACACATGTGTACGTATAGTATAGCATGGTATAGTATTGTATATAGTCAGTTAACTCCTTGGTTGCAAATGACAGTTGATGTCCAAATGACTTAAGATAACACACAAAAAATTGACCAATAACACTACAGGGATGCAATTTAGCTTCAGACACAACTGGATCGGGGGGCTCTAATGATGTCCTCAGGACTTGGACCCTCTCCAGTGGTTAGTGCTCCCCTCCTTGGGACTGGACACAGTTCCGGGCTGTCTCCACTGGGCGGATCCCAGCAACACCAGGCTGACACCTTCCCAGCCTCACATCTGGGGCAAATGCTCCCCTTCTCCAAGGTACCTGAAAAAAACTCGGGAACTCAGGCAATATCCTAAACTAATGACCACATCTGGAATTGGTCACATAATGCACCTGACAGATGGGGATCAGAGGACACCAGCTCACCCAAAATGCATATGCTGGGGGTGTATGAGGAGAATACAGAACTGTACCAGGAAGCTGCAGCTATGATGCCAGGAAGGCAGAAACACTGGAGGCCCGCCATGAAGGCCCAGCTCTACATGCTGCCAAGAGAGGTTCTGCTTTTAATATCTGCTTCCAGTTGAAGGCATCCCCTCTCTCCTAGGACTGCTCCTTCCTGCTGGCTGACATGAGGATGCATGTGACACTGGCCATCTGGTGACCTCAGCAGGCTTGGGCCTCAGGGTGCATCCAGGCTGCTGAGGATGGAGTTGGAGACAGAGCAAATCGAGGGCCCCGTGTCAGCCCTGGGGCTGGGTTATACTCACCTTGGAGCCTGCCCTACTTCTGGAGTCTTTCTTATGATTTAACTAGATTTATATCAAGTTGTCTGTGACTCACAACCAAGAGCATCCTAACTGATACATCTATCATCAGAAAGGCAAGGGAAAAAAACACGTTACTTTTTAAAACTGTATCTTTTTTTTTTTTTTTGAGATGGAATCTCACTCTATCACCCAGGCTGGAGTGCAGTGGCACGATCTCGGCTCACTGCAAGCTCCGCCTCCCGGGTTCACACCATTCTCCTGCCTCAGCCTCCTGAGTAGCTGGGACTACACGCGCCTGCCACCACGCCTGGCTAATTTTTTGTATTTTTAGTAGAGACGGAGTTTCACTCTTAGCTAGGATGGTCTTGATCTCCTGACCTCGTGATCTGCCCACCTCGGCCTCCCAAAGTGTTGGGATTACAGGCATAAGCCACTGCACCTGGCCATCATTTTTAAATGATAAATTTTTCTGAGCCTGAATATCTAGCTGTGTCTCCAACATGACCATTTGTTTCAGGGTACTCTGCAAGTTGTCCTGATTTTTCTCAGCTCATTAATGTAAATATTTAGAGCAATCTTGAGCTCTGAAAATAAAATAACTCAGTCATAACTTAAAAGCCATGTGTTTACAATGGAGAGATCAGCTCCCATGGCCCTACATGAGTGCTTTAGCATTGTCAATCTTGGACAACCAGGAATGATGTGCATTGAATAGAATGCCATGGGCAGTTGACAGCATCACTCCTGAAGACTGGCCATACGGGGTTAACCTGAGTCTAAGATTTTAGATCTAAATTCTAACATGTGGGAAACACAGGGGATGGAGGAGTTAACATCACAAGGAAACAATCAGATACATCTCAAAGGTGGAACATTTTATAGGACAATAAGTGTACTAAGCCAGCTCGGGCTGTTGTAGAAAGATGCCACACACTGGGCGGCTCACACAGTCTCACAGCCCTGGAGCCTGAAAGCCTAAGACAGAGCTGCCATCAGGGCTGGTTTCTGATGAGGCCTCTGTTTCAGGCTTGCAGATGGCTGCCTTCTTGCTATGTCCTCAGTGTGTGCAAGTGGGAGAAGTTTGGGGACTAGGTCTGATGTCCCTTTTCTTCTTTTCTTTTTTTTAATTTGAATGAAATTTTTAGGGCCAGGCACAGTGGCTCGTACCTGTAATTCCAGCACTTTGGGAGGCTGAGGTGAGAGGATCACTTGAGCCGAGGAGTTTGAGACCAGCCTGGACAACATGGCGAGACCCCATCTCTACAAAAAGTTTAAAAATTAGTGGGGCATGGTGGCACACACAAGTGGTCCTAGGTACCCAGAAGGCTGAGGTGGGAGGATCGCCTGAGCTCAAGAGGTGGAGAGTGCAGTGAGCTGTTTGAACTGCTGCACTCCAGCCTGTGTGACAAAGTAAGACCCTGTGTCTGAAAAATAATAATTATATATATTACTATAAATATAACACTATATATATATATACATATATATATATATTTTTTTTTTTTTTTAGAGACAAGGTCTCACCCAGGCTGGAGTGCAGTGGCACAATCATAGCTGACTGTAACCTTGAAATCCTGGGCTCAAGCAATCCTCCTATCTCAGCCTCCCAAAGTGCTGGGATTACAGGCATGAGCCACCTCACCCAGCCTCTTTCTCTTCTTCTAAGATCACCAGATCCATGGGACCAGGGCCCACCCTTATGACCCCATTGAACCTTAACCTTAATTACCTCCTGTATTTGTCAGGGTTCTCTTAAAGGGACATAACTAATATAATATATATGAGTTTATTAAGTATTAACTTTATTAACTTACACGATCACAAAGTCCCACAATAGGCTGTCTGCTAGCTGAGGAGCAAGGAGAGCCAGTCCGAGTCCCAAACCTGAAGAACTTGGAGTCCGATGTTCAAGGGCAGGAAGCATCCAGCATGGGACAAAGATGTAGGCTGGGAGGCTAGGCCCATCTCTCTTTTTCATATTTTTCTGCCTGCTTTATATTCACTGGAAGCTGATTAGATTGTGCCCACCAAATTAAGGGTGGATCTGCCTTCCCCACCCACTGACTCAAATGTTAATCTCTTTTGGCAACACCCTCACAGACACACCCAAGATTAATACTTTGTATCCTTCAATCCAATCAGGTTGACAGTATTAACCATCACAGGTCTACCCCTTGTCAACTTGAACCCATACACAACTCCTGAGATCATACATAATCTTCAAATAAGGACAACAATGAGGTCATAATTACGCCTAACATAATACAACTATCCTTCGTACAACTGGAAACGCACCAATCCCCAACCCCAATACTATTACATAAAGTTAACAGTACTTAAATGCTAACATGAAGTCAATAAATCCTATGTCACATGATAAAGGAGAAAGGAAATAAAGTGAAGTTATTTTCTTAGTACAAGTGTATGCATGCACAAACATGTTTTTAACAAAAGAAGGAGGAAATACTCATAACGATTACAGTCCTCTCTTCTGCAGCGGGTCACGTGGTCATGGCTGGTATTGATAACTACCTTCTTCTACTACCCGTTCTGTATTCCCTTTGCCTTCAGCAAGCACCTCAGCAGGTTGTGGCTATTTTCCTGGTGGAATGACCCAAACCTTCATTCCTGAAGGGTCTGGGTTATTTGTAATCCTGCCTGGATTGGGCTGTTGTAGTTTCCCATTGACCTTAATCACAGGGCATGGTAATACTAAGAGACGCCCTAATGGATCTCCTGTATTCCATGCATGCTCTTCCTTTCCTCTGTTGTGGAGTAGTGGACTGATTTCATCTTGATAGTTCGAGTCAATCACTGCAGCCAACTCTGTAACTCCCTTCTTAGCCTGTTGACTTAAAGGTAAGAGGAGCCCAAAATGTCCAGGTGGCAATTTTAACTTCCAGTTTAATGGACTCATTGTTGTGTCTCCTGGTGGCAGCTTTCCTCCCTCTGGAACTAAGACCGCTAGGCCAGCAGAAAGTAATGTCACAGGAAAAGGAAGCAAAACTTTTGCTAGTGGATCACCAGGGGTGATGGTGAGTGGTGCCACTTCCACTTCCACCCCTTGATTCCTGGACATATGAATCCTGTCTGTGGGAGAAACAGTACCATATATTGGACGCTGATTCAGAGCATACACGGCCTTCTGGAGAACTTTGCCCCAACCCTGGATGATGGGGAACATGGTAAGACCAGTGAATTCCGTGAGCATGAGCCCACTGTTGCAATTCTTTAGCCGTAAAGTGAGTGCCTTGGTCAGAGGCAATGCTGTGTGGAATACCATGTTGGTGTATAAGGCATTCTGTGAGCCCACGGATGGATGGTAGTCTTGGTAGAAGCACTGCGTGCAGGATAGGCAAATCCATATGCAGAGTAAGTGTCTATTCCAATGAGGGCAAACCTCTGCCCTTTCCATGATGGAAGAGGTCCAATATAATCAACCTGCCACCAGGTAGCTGGCTGGTCACCCCCGAGGAACGGTGCCATGTCGAGGGCTTAGTATTGGTCTCTGCTGCTGGCAAATGGGGCCCTCAGCAGCGGCCGTAGCCAGGTCAGTCTTGGTGAGTGGAACTCCATGTTGCTGAGCCCATGTGTAACCTCCATCCCTGCCACCATGGCCCCTTTGTTCATGGGCCCATTGGGCGATGACAGGGGTGGCTGGGGAAAGAGACTGAGTGGTGTCCATAGAATGGGTCATCCTATCCACTTGATTATTATTGAGATGGAGTATTGCTCTTACCACCCAGGCTGGAGTGCAATGGCAACCTTGGCTCACTGCAACCTCCACCTCCCAGGTTCAAGCAATTCTCCTGCCTCAGCCTCCCAAGTAGCTGGGTTTACAGGCATGCACCACCACACCCTGCTAATTTTTGTATTTTTACTAGAGTCAGGGTTTCACCATATTGGTCAGGCTGGTCTCGAACTCCTGACCTCAGATGACCCACTTGCCTTGGCCTCCCAAAGTGCTGGGATTACAGGCGTAAGCCACGCGCCTGGCCCACTTGATTATTAAAATCCTCCTCTGCTGGCCGGGTGCGGTGGCTCACGCCTGTAATCCCAGCACTTTGGGAGGCCGAGGCGGGTGGATCACGTGGTCAGGAGATCGAGACCATCCTGGCTAACACAGTGAAACCCCGTCTCTACTAAAAAATAGAAAAAATTAGCCAGGCATGGTAGCAGGCGCCTTTAGTCCCAGCTACTCAGGAGGCTGAGGCAGGAGAATGGCGTGAACCCAGGAGGCGGAGCTTGCAGTGAGCCGAGATCGCGCCACTGCACTCCAGCCTGGGTGACAGAGCAAGACTCTGTCTAAAAAAAAAAAAAAATCCTCCTCTGCTGAGGTCACCCATTGGTGAGCACTCACATGGGATACAAATATCGTCACAGTTTTTGACCACTCAGAGAGTTCTATCCGCGTACCTCTTCCCCAGACTTCTTTGTCACCAATTTTCCTATCATGCTTCTTCCAAGTCCCTGACCATCTGGCCATTTCTCCTTCCATGCAACGTGCACAGCCAGGTGCATGGCTCGAAGTTCTGCCCACTGGGAAGATTTCCCTTCACTGCTGTCCTTCAAGGATTTCCTAGAAAGAGGCTGTAGTGCTGCAGCTGTCCCATTTTCACGTGGTGGCTGCATATCGTGCAGAACTATCTGTGAACCAGGCCCTAGTCTTCTTTGCCTCTGTCACCTGATCATAGGGAACTCCCCATGAGGCCATCAGTGCAGGCTGTAGGAGAGAAGACAGGGTGGCATTTGAGCCACTTCCTCATGTAACTTACTTGTGCCTTCCGGACCTGCTCGAGCCTGATCATGTATATACCACTTCCATTTGATGATGGAATGCTGCTGTGCATGACATGCATTATGGCTAGATGGGTCAGAAAGCACCCAGTTCATGATAGGCAGCTCAGGTCACATGGTGACTTGATGACCCATAGTCAAACATTAAGTTTCCACCAAAGCCTAGTAACAGGCCAAGAGCTGTCTCTCAAAAGGAGAGTAGTTACCTGCAAAAGATGGCAGGGCCTTGCTCCAAAATCCTAGAGGCCTTTGCTGTGATTCACCTATGGGGGCCTGCCAAAGGCTCCAAACAGCATCCCTATCTGCCACTGACACCTCAAGCACCATTGGACCTGCTGGGTCATATGGCTCAAGTATCAGAGCAGCTTGCACAGCAGCCTGGACCTCTTGCAGAGCCTTCTCCTGTTCTGGACCCCACTCAGAATGGCAGCCTTTTGGGTCACTAGATAAATGGACTGTAGTAACACACCCAAATGAGGAATGCATGGACTCCAAAATCCAAATAGACTTTCTTGGCTGTAGGAGGGGCCAAATGCAGCAACTTATCCTTCACCTTAGAAGGAATTATCTTGGCCGGGCGCGGTACCTCACGCCTGTAATCCCAGCACTTTGGGAAGCCGGGGCGGGCAGATCACAAGGTCAGGAGATCAAGACCATCCTGGCTAACACAGTGAAACCCCATCTCTACTAAAAATACAAAAAATTAGCCGGGCGTGGTGGCGGGCACCTGTAGTCCCAGCTACTCTGGAGACTGAGGCGGAAGAATGGTGTGAATCTGGGAGGCGGAGCTTGCAGTGAGCTGAGATCACGCCACTATACTCCAGCCTGGGAGACAAAGCGAGACTCCGTCTCAATAAAAAAAAAAAAAAAAAAAAGAAGAACTATCTTGACAAGCCCCACACCACTAGACCCCTAGAAATTTTACTGAGGCAGAAGGTCTCTGAATTTTAGTCAGATTTATTCCCCATCCTCTGGCATGCAAATGTCTCACCAATAAGCCCAATGTGTTTGCTACTTCTTGCTCACTGGATCCAATCAGCATAATGTCATCAATGTAATGGACCAGTGTGATATCTTGCAGAAGCGAAAAGCGATCAAGTTCTCTCCAAATAAGATTATGACACAAAGCCAGAGAGTTGATATACCCCTGAGGTAGGACAGTAAAGGTATATTGCTGGCCTTGCCAGCTGAAAGCAAATTGCTTCTGGTGGGCCTTATGGACAGGAATGGAGACAAAGGTATTTGCCAAGTGAAGGGCTGTATACCAGGTACCAGGAGGTGTGTTAATTTGCTCAATCAGTTAAACCACATCTGGTACAGCAGCTGCCAAGTGGAGTCACCACTTGGTTAAGCTTAAGATAATCCACTGTCATTCTCCAAGATCCATCTGTCTTCTGCATAGGTCAAATGGGAGAGTTGAATGGGGATGTGGGAATCACCACCCGTGTCCTTCAAGTCCTTGATGGTGGCACCAATCTCCGCAATCCCTCCAGGGATGTGATATTGTTTTTGATTTACTATTTTTCTAGGTAGAGGGAGCTCTAATGGCTTCCATTTGGCCTTTCCCACCATAGTAGCCCTCACCCTACCAGTCAGGGAGCCAATGTGGGATTCTGCCAGCTGCTGAGTATGTCTATTCCAATTATGCATTCTGGCACTGGGAAAAACCACAGGATGAGTCCAGGGACCCACTGCATCCACTGTAAGTTGGACCTGAGCTAAAACTCCATTAATTATCTGACCTCCATAAGCCCCTATTTTAACTGGAGGACCACAATGACGTTTTGGGTCCCCTGGAATCAATGTCAGCTCAGAGCCAGTGTCCAATAGTCCCCGAAATGTCTGATCATTTCCCTTTCCCCAATACACAGTTACCCTGGTGAAGGCTGGAGGTCTCCTTGGGGAAGGATGGGAGAAAGATTCACTGTATAAACTGTAGGTAATATACTGGGGTCCTTCCTCAAGGGGACCTGGCCTCCCCTTCATTCAAGGGGTTTTAGGTCTTTAAATTGGCTCAAGTCTGGAAATTGAGAGGCCGTGATTCTCTGTTTTTATAATTCAAATTAGTCCTTTGTCCATTCGACCTAGAAGGTTTCTGTTTGTATAAATTAAGTAGGAATGCAGTAGGCTTCCAATCAATTTCACTTCTAGGAACACCGTGATTAGCCAATGCCAGAGCTCTGTACAAGCCAGACTATTCTGATTGCCACTTTGCCTTTGCTGTCCATTATGGTAGCTATGCCCACCTTGCCTTTGATGGCTAAGTGCTGCCACTTGGCCCCTGCCACCTCAGGATTCAATTATTCCCATTGCATTTCAATTTTGTAGTTGAGTGACCGCAGTTCCCACCGCTAGATCTGACATACAGAGAAGAGCAATTACAGGGCTCTTCAAAGATGCAGGTGCTGGCTTCACAAACCTATTTTGCAAGGCATATATCAAGGGTATTAAATATATTAGCTGGGCGTGATCAGGCATGATGGCACATACCTGTAGTCCCAGCTACTTGGGAGGCTGAGGCATGAGAATCGCTTGAACCCGGGAGACAGAGGCTGCAGTGAGCCAAGATTGCACCACTGCACTCTAGCCTGGGTGACAGAGTGACTCTGTCTCCAAAAAAATAAGTAAATAAATAAAAAGAAGTTCTTAAGAGAGAAGGAAAATGATATAGGTTTGAAACTCAGATCTACATGAACAATGGAAGAGCGTTACAGAGATAACAGGTGAAGGTAAAACAAAACCCAAAGGGTATAATGGGTTTCCCTTCCCTTCTCTCTTTCTACAAATGCAGTGAAAGGTGAGTTGTAATCATTTCTAATGATTTGTGCACATTCTTATAAATATTAAATTAATTCATACACATCGGTAAACATATATATATTCCTAGATTATTATTGTTTATATGACAATTTTTAATTCTAGTGAAATAAAGATGTTAATTTTAATCTATAAAACTACAAATTACCTAAAATTATTTTTGTCCCTTTTCTACATAAACTTGTTAGAAAAAAATTATGTGCTCTTCATTTAACAGAAATTTGAAATCAAGAGAACTGATAATGCTCTTATTTTCCGTAGATGGTTTTGGATTGACCAGTTTGCGTCAGGGAAAATATTTTTGTGCTTTTCACCTTCCTCAAAGCTGACAGATAGTTAACTCTCTCCTTTCTTCCTTGGCATGCAGGTTTCCTCCATGTTTTAGGTGGGCCTAGAGATGTAAAGTCATGGCCTTTTTCAAAAGCTACAAGCTGAGCCAAGCATGGTGGCTCATGGCTGTAATCCCAGCACTTTTGGAGGCTGAGGTGAGTGGAACACCTGAGGTTGGGAGTTCCAGACCAGCCTAGGAAACATAGTGAAACCTTGTCTTTGCAATAAATTTTTAAAAAAAATTAGCCAGGGATGGTGGTGCACACCTGTGGTCCCAGCTACTTGGGAGGCTGAGGTGAGAGGATTGTTTAAGCCCAGTAGGTTGAGGCTGCAGTGAACCAGGATCGCGCCACTGCACTCTCGCCTGGGTGATGGAGTAAGACCCTGTCTCAAAATGAATAAATGAAAGTAAATAAATACATATATACATAAAAAGCCACAGGCTTGTCCGAGTGCAGTGGTGTTTACAATTAATTGATGACAATCAGTTGCAGATTTTTTTGTTCCTTCTCCATTCCCACTGCTTCACTTGACTAGTTAAAACCATTTTTTTTTAAAAAAAGAGAAGCTACAGGCCGGGCGCGGTGGCTCACGCCTGTAATCCCAGCACTTTGGGAGGCCGAGGTGGGTGGATCACGAGGTCAGGAGATCAAGACCATCCTGGCTAACACGGTGAAACCCCGTCTCTACTGAAAATACAAAAAATTAGCCCGGTGTACTGGCGGGTGCCTGTAGTCCCAGCTACTCGGGAGGCTGAGGCAGGAGAATGGCGTGAACCTGGGAGGCAGAGCTTGCAGTGAGCCGAGATTGCGCCACTGCACTCCAGCCTGGGCGACAGAGCCAGACTCCGTCTCGGGAAAAAAAAAAAAAAAAAAAGACAGAAGCTACAAAAAATTGTATGAAGAAAGAACAGAAGACACCAGATCAGCCACGCATTTTTCTTTCCAGTAACACAGTGCACTGAGCACGTACGTGCATGGGTGTGACCCGCACATCTCCCGGCGCACCCTGTGAGGATGGGACTGGCTGTGGTGTGTGGCTGCTTCTCTGTGATCTAACGTCACCTCCCTAAGCAGATGCAGAGGAACAACGCCTTGGTCACAGCCCCAAGGTCACATCACCCAAATAATAGAATATTAGTGTAATATACTCAAGCTGAGCTTCAGAATGCACAAATACAGATAGAGATGCTGAAGAATAATGAAAAAAATGAAATACCACCGATGTCAAGAAACAGCCTCAGTGTCAATTACAAGGCAAGGCATCAGAATACAGAATGTCTTTTCCTTTCAAACCTGCTGGACATTCTTTAAACATTTCATTAGTTTTCCTTTAAAATGCCTAGGTCTGTCTCCACAGCCAGTATCTGGCATAAAGTGATTTCTCTGAAATGATGAGTTTCTGTGAAATGATATTTTATCATTCTAAGAGTTACTGCCATTCTCCCTTTCTCCCATTAATAAGACGCCCTAGCTGAGTCTCATTAAATAATCTGCTCTAAACATCTACGGCTTAATTTTCTTGAAAGTGAAAAAGAACCCCATAAATTTTCTTAAAGGAGCAAATTCGAACTGTAGCTCCAGGAAGTGTCCCTCCGCAGCTTTGTTCCACATCTTGACCTCAGTGACACAAGATGTGTTCTCTTTTTTGCCCATGTTCAGGATTCTTTAATACACCCCCATGTATGGCTTCACTGTTGCAATTTCCTTGAATCTTGGATGACCTATGAAATTGAGCTTAAAATTATGAGTGAAATTTAGCGTGGCAGAAAAAGTTCGGAACCCAGAATCACTATGCTGGCAAAATATTTTTGCTAGGTAGAGTTTTTAATTATAAAAGTGTAAAACGAAAATAAATCTTGGGACCCCAGTCACTAAGCCAAAGGGTAAAGTCAAGCCAGGAACTGCTTAGGGCAAACCTATCTCCCATTCTATTCCTACACCAAGATAGCTACTAAGATAAAAAAAGCTGCATACCTCCCTCACAAGGAATTTCTTTGTGGACAAAGGACAGACAGAACTCGAAGTCACCCCTCTGCTCACTGAGATAAATGCATATCTGATTGTCTCCTTTGGAAAGGGCTAATCAGAAATTCAAAAGAATGCAACTGTTTGTCTCTTATCTACCTGGAAGCCCCCTCCCAGTTTCAGGTTGTCCCACCTTTCTGGACCAAATCAATGTACTCTGTTGCCAGGCTGGAGTGCAGTGGTGATTTGGCTCACTGTAAGCTCCGCCTCCCGGGTTCACGCCATTCTCCTGCCTCAGCTTGCCAACTAGCTGGGACTGCAGGCTGGAGTGCAGTGGTGATCTTGGTTCACTGCAACCTCCGCCTCCCGGGTTCAAGCAATTCTCCTGCCTCAGCCTCCCGAGTAGCTGGGATTACAGGCACGTGACACCATGCCCAGTTAATTTTTGTATTTTTAGTAGAGATGGGGTTTCACCATGTTGGCCAGGATGGTCTCGATCTCCTGACCTCATGATCCACCCGCCTCAGTCTCCCAACCAATGTGCTTCTTACATATATTGATTGATGTCTCTTGTCTCCCTAACATGTATAAAACCAAGCTGTGCCCCAACTGCCTTGGGCACATGTCATCAGGACTCCTGAGGCTGTGTCACCCGCACACGTCCTTGACTGCAGCAAAATAAACTTCCTAAATTAACTGAGATCTGTCCTAGATATTTGGGGTTCACAAAAGTAACACATGCTAGTTGCAAAAATTTCAAACAGAAAACGTGTAAAAACAAAAAGGATAAGGCCCTGAAAACCCCTACTAATTTTCATCCCAGTCCCCAGGGTAATGTTTTGGAGTGATTCTTTCCAGTTATTTGCATGTGTGCATGTGTGTGTATGTAATTTGTTAATCATACTACACTCACTGTTACTAAACTCTTTTTTTTTTTTTGAGATGGAGTCTCGCTCTGTCACCCAGGCTGGAGTGCAGCGGCGTGATCTCGACTCACTGCCACCTCCACCTCCTGGGTTCATGCGATTCTCTTGCCTCAGCCTCCCAAGTAGCTGGGACTACAGGTGTGTGCCACCACGCCCAGCTAATTTTTGTATTTTTAGTAGAGACACAGTTTCTCCATGTTGGCCGGGCTGGTCTCAAACTCCTGATGTCAAGAGTTCTGCCCGCCTCGGCCTCCCAAAGTGCTGAGATTATAGGTGTGAGCCACTATGCTTGGCCCAGTAAACTGTCGTTTTAATTAACAATATATCAAACACATCTTTCATGTAATTTATTTATTTATGTATTTTTTGAAAGAAGATCTTGCTCTGTCACCCAGGCTGGAGGACAATGGTATGGTCATAGCTCACTGCAACCTTGAACTCCTGGACTCAAGTAATCCTCATGCTTTGGCTTCCCGAAGTGCTGGGATTACAGACTTGAGGCACCGCCCCGGCTCATGTAGCTTTAAATACATCTTTTGAAGAATTATTTAATTCTGCAGATTTTATTTTCAAATTAATACATGTTCATGGTAAAAAAAAAAAAAAAAAAAAAAATTGTGACCAGCACAAACAGCTGTACTCCAACCCCACTTCCCAGGCTGCCAGTTCCCCTGGCCAGAAGCAGCCGTGCTATTTGGGTTTTTTCTTTCTGGTGAATTTATCCAAAGATATGTTCTACTATTTCAATATTAATCGAAACTCCCCCAAATCCCTCTGCAGGTTACATGATGACCATCTACCTCTTTGGCCAGACACATGCAGTGCTTCAGAACTGGGATTGTCCTGATAGGAACAGGACACAAAAGAGCCCATGTCTAGCACTGGATTTATAATCTAGGTTTCTTTAACCCATAGCATTGTCATAAAAGCAAAGATTTTTTGCTAGTAAGGTGACATGGCTTGGATTTGTGTCCCCACCCAAATCTCATGTCAAATTGGAGGAGGAGCCTGGTGGAAGGTGACTGGATCATGGGGGCAGATGTCTCCCTTGCTGTTCTCAGGATAGTGACTGGGTTCTCATGAGATCTGGTTGTTTTGAAAGTGTGCAGCCCCTCCCACTTCACTGTCTCTTCCTCCAGCTCCAGCCATGTAGGACGTGTCGGTTTCTCCTTCACCTTCCACCATGATTGTAAATTTCCTGAGGCATCCTAGCCATGCTTCCTGTACAGATGTGGAACTGAGTCAATTAAACCTCTTCTCTTTATAAGTTACCCAGTATCAGATAGTTCTTTACAGCAATGAGAGAACAGATGAATACATAAGGGTTTTTTAAAAAAATAACTATACAGGCCAGGCACGGTGGCTCATGCCTATAATCCCAAGACTTTGGGAGGCTGAGGTGGGTGGATCACCTGAGGCCGGGAGTTCGAGACCAGCCTGACCAACATGGAGAAACCCCATCTCTACTAAAGATAAAATATTAGCCGGGCATGGTGGCACATGCCTATGATTCCAGCTACATGGAGGCTGAGGCAGGAGAATTGCTTGAACCCAGGAGGTGGAGGTTGCGGTGAGCCTCGATCGTGCCATTACACTCCAGCCTGAGCAACAAAAGCGAAACTGGGTCTCAAACAAACAAAAAAACAAACAAAAAACTATACATTATGGAATAGTAACATATAGGGATAGTGAAATGCAAAAATCTTCAATTTGTAGTTTGATTAATGTTTACATATGTGAACATTCATATAACCCCTACCCAGATTAAAGTATGAAACATTTCCAGGCATCTGGAAAGAAGGTAAGCTTTTGAGAAAGAAACAAGGTTTTGAGTTCCAACAGGCTAAGATTCCAAAAGGATTAAAGCATAACATTTATACATTAAAATGTTTCTCAAAGAGACAAAATTTTTTTCTGGGAGAAAAAAAGTTGTATCTCAGAAGACACGCTGCACCCTGCACCCGCTTCCAAGAAGGGGACGGGTAGGCACTGTGGAGGGTGTTGGCCCCCTGGCCCCAGGTGCCAGTGTGCGGAGGCGGAGCCTCTAGAGAGGTGATTAAGGTGAAATGAAAGCCTAAGGCCAGGGCCCTCACCTGATAGGGCTGGTGACCTCATCAGAAGAGGGAGGGACAGGGGCGCTCTCTCTCCAGGTGCGCACAGAGTAGAGGCCATGTGAGGACACAGGGAGGAGACGTTGTCTGCGAATCAGGAAACCACCCTCTCCAGATGTGGAGTTTAGCAGTGCCTTCATCTTGGACATCCAGCCTCCAGAACTGTGAGAAGTAAACTTCTGTTATAAGCCAACCCATCTGTGGCATTTTATTATAGCAGCCTGAACAGACTAAAACCAGGGTCTGAGGGCAAGAGGCCCGTGCCTTCTTTCTAGACTATGGAGGGGGAGAGTTTAAGCCTCCCAGAGATGCCCCGGCACCACAGAGCAGGCAGGAGGAGGGCGGTGCAAGGAGCCCCCGAGGTTCCCACCCCACGCTGACATTTCCCAGGCTCCTAGAGGCTGAGGGAGAGCTGCAGGGCCTCAGAGGTGGGGTTTGATTCTATGGACCTCAGGCCAGACAAACTGGGCACCAGGCAGGACCACGGACTCCCATGGGAGACGCAGCAGAAGAGGGCCGCCTGGAGCTGGAGCCGCCCCACAGCACCTCCTGTGCCGAGACACAGGTGCAAATGCAGAGGCCGCTTTGGAGAGGAGGTGGCCCACATCCTCCTGCACTGCAGAGCCTTCACTTCCCAGCCTCAAATGCCCCCGACGAGCCACATTTCCCTGAAAAAGGCTATCTGGTATTTCCCACTTGTCAGGCAGGCTGAATGCTCAAGGCAAAATCTCACCACAATATTGGAAGACATGTAACAGTTTTTTATGTATTTATTTATTGTAGACGGAGTTTCACTCTTGTTGCCCAGGCTGGAGTGCAATGACATGATCTTGGCTCACCACAACCTCCGCCTTCCGGGTTCAAGCGATTCTCCTGCCTCAGCCTCCTGAGCAGCTGGGATTACAGGCATGCGCCACCACACCTGGCTAATTTTTTGTATTTTTAGTAGAGATGGGGTTTCTCTATGTTGGTCGGGCTGGTATTGAACTCCCAAGCTCAGGTGATCCACCCGCCTTGGCCTCTCAAAGTGCTGGGATTACAGGCGTGAGCCACCGCGCCTGGCCCATGTAACACTTTTCTATGCCCAAGCTGTGATCTGTGAAATCTGCAGTAACAATAAAACCACGGATGGGGCTCTGTGTGTGCGCACGTGTGTGTACCCACACCTGTACATATCTCCCCCACTATCTGCAGTTTTTCTAGTTTACAAACCGTTTAGATTTGGATTCTGGAAAACCCAAGATAGATTATTTTCCTCTGAAAGGGGCCAGTGAGCAGACCATCAAAGCTGAAGTCCTTCCCTTCCCCTGTAGATCACAGGACCATCAGAACAAGGATGTTTTAGCAGGAGGCCACCCCGACACACCACGCAGCACCCGCAGTCCTGCCCCTTCCCGAGTCTGATGGGTTTCAGCAGAAGGGCAGTCCTGGAGTCTCACAGCGCCAGTCTGCACCGCGTGTGAAGGGGCCTGACCAGCTACAGATATGCTCGCTTACAGGGACACCCCTGCAAGGAGGGACTCCGAGGAAATAAGTCCTTTCCACTCTCTCCAGACACTGGTCTATTTTCTTAGGGTTTTGTGGATCTGGCTCCCAACAGTCCTTTGTGATATCTAATCCTAGTATGTAAATAAAGGCGTTGTGGTGGCTTTGGAGTACGTGGTCTAGGCAAGGCTGAACGACATTTCCTGGCTTTGCTTTCTTGTATGTTTCTGTTAGGGTGGTCATAAGGGCAAACTTGTGGGAGATCTGAGGGCAGAAGTGAAGCAGGAGGTGTCATGTGTGTCGTACACATCGTCACCTGCCAGTGGGCTCGCCTTGGGAGTATGGGAAGGCAGCGGCCGCAGGGCTCCACCTTCCCTGAGCCAAGCCCTGGGTCACGTGTAAAGGTCAGCTCAGTGACAAACAGCGCCAGCTCCTCCTGCAGGACACTCGGCCCAGTGGTGCCGCAAGAGCTGCCGCCTTGGTCTATTCCTGCGGCCCTGCCCCCTCACCTTACATCCCCCTCACCTCTGCCTGCCCTTGGAGACAGCCTTGGAGAGGTGGCTTACCCAGCTCCCACAGTTGCAGAAGGCCAAGTCCCCGTGACAAATAATGTCACATGCACCAATACATGCCCCTACCTCCAAGGGGCTCAGCTTCTCTGATTCATTCCTGACTGATAGCAGAATTTGGTACTGGAAGCAGGCTGGTCCTAGAGAATCTTAAAGATGAATTCTCTGAATTGATTCTGGGTTTTCAGGAATTGGTTGCCTGATCTGATTAGGCTTAAAATTTAATGATTCTGGCTGGCTGCCGTGGCTCATGCCTGTAATCTTAGCACTTGGGGAAGCTGAGCGAAGCGGATCGACTGAGCTCAGGAGTTCAAGACCAGCCTGGGCAACATGGCAAAACCCCGTCTACACAAAAAGTTTAAAAATTAGCTGGTGGGCGCCTATAGTCCTAGCTACTCTGGAAGCTGAGGTGGGAGGATCACCTTAGCCTGGGAGACCAAGGCTGCAGTGGGCCATGATTGTGCCACTGCACTCCAGCTTGGGTAACAGAGAGAGACCCTGTCTCAACAAAACAAAACAAAACAACACCCCTTATCTCCTGTAGCAAGAGAGACAAAATTTCTGAAAGCCACATCCAAAGTCCAACCCTGTGTGTGGCTGAATTACATCACAAATGGACCCTCTATCCTCTCAGGTCTCTTTTGCTAACATTAGGACACTGATCAGGAGGGAATGGGACCCAGGGCTGGAATAAGGACATAGGGGCAGGCTCCAGTGTTGCAGGGGACCTTAAACCCTGCCAAGTCCGCCAAGACTTCTTTGTCCATAGAAGCAGCCCTTCATTCCCTGCCGAAGTACATTCCTATCCCCCTGCCTGGGAAGACGCCACTTACTGTCCTCAGAACCAGCCTGACCACCACCCCTTGTTCTAGACCCAGAACCAGACTCAAGTTCCAGCAAGTCCCTGAGGCGAAAAACAAAAGAACTGCCTGATTTTGCCAATTTGTATTGACAGAAACCTGGGAAATAAGTGTGGAGATGGATCTTAAGGGTGCGAGATGGAGTTTGAATGAATGTAAAATGATATTAGGTCAAAGTTATCGTTAGGAGATCATCAAGCTGCCTCCAGATCCAACGTGTTAGTTTGAGGCTGGGGACGTCTCAGTTTGCCCGAGACATTTTATGAAACATGGACCCAAGGGGCCCACAGCAAATGAAATGGAAGTGCTGGGGTGCTCCTGAGGAAGACAGCTCTGCAGGGGCTTTGGGAGATGGCAATATCAGAGGGCATTTATCGTGTGAGACCTGCTCACTCACCCCTCCCAGTGTCCCCTAAGTGGGCCCAGAAAACATGCTCACCACCAGGGCTCTGAGAAACAGATTTGTGAGGGGAGCCCCAGCATCCCTGAGGAGCTCTGTGGTGGACAGGAATTACAGCAGAAGCAGATCCATTTGATGGGTACCACTAATTCCACGTGGATGATGTGTTCCAGGGTTGCAGAGATTAAGGGGTATTATTTAATCACCAAAGACAAACTGGGCGTGGTTACTGTAACAGACATAGAAACAAAGCAGTCTGACTCACAGGGACCTGCAGTTGGTCAGGATGTCCACAGAACTGAAACAGTGGGGAGGCCCACTGATGTCCTATCTGAGCTGCATAATCAGAAAAGCTTTCCATCTAGTCAACAGAAATCTGACCTGAATTGCCCACAACAGAGTTAAGAGTCCTTGGTCACATCCCTGACTTGATCCATCCCACACACCCAGAGCTCTTTATGTAAGGAGCCAGGTCTCCTGCTGGAAAGACCTCACTACACTGCCAAACATTTCTATTGTTGGTCTTCATCTCAGCCTTCCCTAAAGGGGACTGCACCCATTTTCTAGTGTGACTGTGCGCTGGAGAAGGTGAAAGAATCAGATGTTACAGGACTAGAAGCTGGCTCAGAATTGACACCAGTTCCTGGAGATGCAAAACACCACTGAGGTCCCCCAGTCAGAGTAGGAGCTTGTGGAGGACAGGTGACCAATGGCATTTTGGCTCATGTTCTTCTCACAGTGTTGTCCCCAGTTTTGGAATGCATAATATCTGGAAGAGATATGTTCAGGAACTTGGAGAATCCATACATTAGTTCCCTGACCTGTGGTACAAGGGCAATTATGGCAGGAGAGGCCCAGAGGAAGCCACTGACTGCCTCTACCTAAAAAAAACCTTAAACCCGAAAGCAGTATCACACTTCTGGAAGGACTGCAGAAATTAGTGCCACCATCAAAGTAGTCAAAGATGCAAGCATGGTGATTCCTACCATATCCCCATCCAAGTCACTTATTTTGGCCTGCACATAGACTGATGTATCTTTGGGGATGACAATGGATTGTCCCTCAGTCAGGTGGTGACTCTACTTGCAGCTGCTATTCCAGATGTAGTTTCGTTACTGGAGCAATTAACCTATTCCTTGGCATCTATATGGAGCTATTGATTTGACAGATACCTCTTTAATCTATACCTTTAATAAATATCATCAGAAGCAGTTTGCTTTCACCTGGCAAGGCCAATAATACACCTTCACTGCCCCAAGTCTGGTTATATCAGCTTTCTACCCTGTGCCATAATTTAGTCACCAGGAACCTTGACCACCTTTCCCTTTCACTAGTACATTGTATCAAGGAAAACATGCAGTTGGGACATTTGAGCAGGACATAACTACATGATACATGGAGTAGCAGCTACTTATGCCAGAGGTTGAGAAATCAGCCCTCCAAAAATGTTAAAGGGTCCAGTTGTCTGGGGCATGTCAAGATATCTCTTCCAAGTGAAGGACAAGTTTCTGCAACTGGTCCCTCCTACTGCTAAGGAAGAATAACAACACTGAGTGGGCCTCACTGGATCTTGGAGGCAATATGTGACTCATCTAGGCATGCTACTCCAGCCCACCGACCCAGTGGCCGTTCCAACCGCCAGTTTTGAGTAGGGCTCAGAGTAAGAGATGGCTCTGCAACAGGTCAGCTGTACCAGCTGCTTTGCATCTGGCCTGTGTGACCCTGCAGAACTGATGGGGCTTAAACTGTCAGTGATGGGTAAGGAAGCAGCATGGAGCCTTTGGCAGGCCTCCACGGGTGAAGACAGTGAAAACCCTCAGATTGTTAGAATATGCTATCCTCAGTGAATACTCTCCTTTCGAGAAACAGTTTTTGGCTTGCTACCGGGCTCTATTAGAGATTGAATGACCACGGGCCACCACGTTCTCCTGTGGCCTGAGCTGCCCATCATGAATGGGTGCTGTCTGACTCACGAGCTATCCGCTGATGTGCACAGCCGCACTCCATCTTCAGTGGAATACACAGGATTGGGCTCGAGCAGGTCAAGAAGGAACAAGTTGCATGAGGAAGTAGCCCAGATGCTTGGGCCCTTACTCCTACCACGTGGCCATCTTGCTCTCCTCCTATGCCTGTAGCCCTGTGGGGATTCCCTATGACCTTGAATTTCACTCATATTTTAAACTCACTTTGGCTGGTGGTCACCTAATGTAATAGTAATTAATTTTCAGTCTTGTTTTCTAAAGTAGGGATCTGTTGACGCCTGCCCTGACATTAGTGTGTCCCACAGGATCTGTAGATCTCTCATCTGGGGCACTCTCAGGTGACTCTACTGCACTCCCGCGAGGAGCTCCAGGAGCGTATCTGTCTCCATCTGCAGCCTCCATCACGCCCCTCAGGCTAGCAATGAGTTCCTCTAAAACACCTAGCAACATGGTCCTGACTTAACTGTGCTTCCACTTGGATTTGGATTTCACACGGGGACTCCTAGATACTAATCCACTTAACCTACAACAATGGCGAGAATTTTAGGCATAATAGGAGCAATAAGGAAATTAAATTCCAGTTGGCCATGTCACAAATATCAACAGCAAGTCCGGCTCTGATTCAAATAATACAGACATTAGACATTAGTTAGGCAAACTCTGACTATAAACTAAGTAGCATTTAGAGACTGGGTGCTAGGGTTTGCCTCACTAAAACTGGGCTAGAAGATTCTTTTTATTTTTTGAGAGGGAGTCTCGCTCTGTCGCCCGGGCTGGAGTGCAGTGGTGCGATCTGGCTCACTGCAACCTCTGCCTCCTGGGTTCAAGCGATTCTCCTGCCTCAGCCTCCTGAGTAGCTGAGACTACAGGTGCCCGCCACCATGCCCGGCTTTTTGTATTTTTAGTAGAGATGGGGTTTCACCATGTTAGTCAGGCTGGTCTCGAACTCCTGACCTTGTGATCTGCCCACCTTGGCCTCCCAAAGTGCTGGGATTACAGGCGTGAGCCACCTGCCCGGCCTAGAAGCTTCTAAGAAGCACACTGAGGTAGGGTTTCTGCAGGGGAAGGCTGGGCACAGACTGCTGAGGGCCCCACAGCATGTCACTTCAGGGAGTCCCTTGGCTCTAGGTCTGTCCATGACTTTGCCATCCCAGAAATGTCCCTTTGTCTGTGGCTTGGGATTGATGTAACTCGGGGTTACTGACGTGATAACTAAACTCACAAAATGCCAAGCCATGTGGTCAACTGGGCCAATTTGCTTGTTGAAAAAAATGACTGTGCATTCTTCTTAACCTGGCCTGTGAATGTTTTATGCCAGGAGGCAGAAAGCTTATCTGGAAGTTGGCTAGTGAGCATGGAATCAAAGCAAGAGTGGCTGTCGTCAGACTCAAATGTTTCATTGCATTGGGTCCTTGTACTGGATGGATGGATGGATGGATGTCCAAGATAGGAATATTCTACCATGTAAAATAGAGACTTCCTTCGTGCTTGGCCTCCATGCTCCCTTCATTACTGAACTCCTTCTGACGGACACATTATTTCTTTAGCATGTTACTATAGACAACTAGATTTTACTAGTGTTTCGTTTGGTTTGGGAGCCATTTTGTCTCTTTAAGCGACATTCAATAGGTCTGACCTCATCCTTATGTGACTTTATCAATTTTCAGAGAGGAGCAGTGTTTGGTGTTTTCCCCAAGCTCCTGGAAGGGGCCTCCTGTCACTGCCATACGTTATTGACAAGACCTGGGCTGAACCTGGCCAGCACCACCCCCCGAGTCTCTCTCCTCACCTTTCTAGTATTTGCTTTTGCCTGTCACAAAAGGATTGGTACACCTGTCACGTACCAAAAACGTATCATTTGAAAGAATCAAAAATAACAATTGTTACATGCATTTTAAGTACACAAAAATATATTAACTCCAAATAATATCTTAAAAAATAAAAAGTTGGCCAGGTACAGTGGCTCACGCCTGTAATCCCAGCACTTTGGGAGGCCGAGGCAGGCGGATCACTTGAGGTCGGGAGTTTAAGACCAGCCTGACCAACATGGTGAAACCCCGTCTCTACTAAAAATACAAAATTAGCCGAGTGTCGTGGCACATGCCTGTAATCCCAGCTACTCAGGAGGCTGAGGCAGGAGAATTGCTTGAATCCGGGAGGTGGAGGTTGCGGTGAGCTGAGATAGCACCATTGCACTCCAGCCTGGCGACAGAGCGAGACTCCATCTCAAAAAAAAAAAAAACAAAAACAAAAATAAATAAATAATTGGTTGCCATTGGTGCTTTCTAGGGCATTAACTAGTCTGAAAATTGATAAAGGGAAAAAATCAAGCATCATCATCTATCCTGTTTCGACAGTATAAACCATATTTCAGAACACCTTAGTAGTTGATGAAGGAAAAGTACGTTTTGATTTTTAGAGATAGGGTCTCACTCTGTTGCCCAGGCTGGACTGCAGTGGCTTGATCATAGTTCACTGCAGTCTCAACTTCTCAGGCTCAAGCAATCCTCCTGCCTTAGCCTCCCAAGTAGCTGGGACTACAGTGCCCACCCCCACCATGCCTGGGTAATTTTTAATTTTTTGTAGAGACACAGTCTCTCTGTGTTGCCCAGGCTGGTCTCAAACTCCTGGCCTCAAGTGATTCTCTCACCTTTGGCCTCCCAAAGTGTTGGGATTACAGATGTGAGCTACCATGCCTGGCTCAAGACAAATTGTTTATAGGAAGAAAAATCATGGCTAGTAAATGCATGAGGAAATGGAATTGGAAAGTTCCTATGTTGCTTTCTCTAATGAAATATTTAGGCAATGGTCACCAATAGCTACTAAAGTCCATCAGGTGAGAGCGTGAAGTGACGCTTCATGAGGCTGGGTCAGACACCAACTGCATCCACCAATCAATCTTAGTTTTACTAGAAGTGGAACAACTAGACAGGAAGTGCCTCCGGATGTGATACCAAAGTGCACACACCAATCATGGAGGGTTCCTGCCACAAACGTCACACTGAAATCTAATAGGCACCTGGACATAGTGATCAGTTTACAGGAAATAAATGAGAGAAGGACCGACAAATGTCACTACAAAGATATCGTCACCACATCCAAATTGTGGGAGATTTTATAGGACAAATGACCCATGTTTTTCCTCAGGAATAAATAGCATAGGGGCCAAAAGGGAAAGGGCATTGCTACAGAGGATCAGACACTCAGCTGCCATTTCCAGAAAATGCACTGGGTGGTCTGAACTTGGATCCTGATCCAAGCAAATCAACAGCAGAGATACATTTTTGAGATAACCGGGGAAAACTGAAGACAGACCCGGCGTTAATAGATGTGAATGCATAAATATGGATCTTGCTGAATGGGATAATGATATTGCCATCAGGCCAAAGTAGTAAAGAGCCCTTATCGGACGGATGCGTAGGACATTACATGACGCCTGGGGCTAAGTTTGCAAGAAGAGCAGTGTTGAAAACTGTTGAGGCTGGGGTAACCCACGGGGTTCATAACACGATTCTCCATACTGTTGTGTATATTGGAAACATTCCGCGGTAAGTTTAACAAATTAAATTACATTTGAGGCCAGGCGCAGTGGCTAACACCTGCAATCCCAGCACTTTTGGAGGCCAAGGTAGGCAGATCACCTGAAATCAGGAGTTCAAGACCAGCCTGGCCAACATGGCAAAACCCCATCTCTACTAAAAATACAGAAATTAGCTGGGTATGGTGCCAGGCACCTATAGCCCCAGCTACTTGGGAGGCTGAGGTAGGAGAATCACTTGAACCCGGGAGGCAAAGGTTGCCGTGAGCCGAGATCCCACCACTTCACTCCAGCCTAGGAGACAGCGCGAGACTCCATCTCAAAAAAATAAATAAGTGAAAAAAAAAAAAAGACTACTTTTGCCAGCACCAAGTGCCTGTGCAATGCCTGGGAGCCAGGCTCAGGGAGCAGCTTGGAAGGCGCCACTGCACTCCAGCCTGGGCAAGAGAGTGAGACCCCCCCTCTCTTAAAAAAATATAAATGTATATATAGTTTCTCAGTATGTAGTTTCAAATTTTATTTCAGGAAACTTTTCTTGATTTACAAATTTCAGTGTTCTATTCACTTTGGATTTCTTCTTCAGGGACTCCTATTATCTGTATGTCAGTTTCTTCCCCGTCTTCAATATTATCACTTTCTCTTGAATCTTTTCAGTCTTCCTTTCTAATAATTGTCAAGTTTTAGATTCGTTGTAGATTTATAGAACAATTGCAAAGCTAACAGAGTTCCTATATGCCCCACACCCGGTTTCTCCTCTTAACATCTTACATTAGAATGGCAAATTTGTCACAATTAATGAACTAATGCTGATCCATTGTTACAGCTAAAGCCCATTTATTCAGCTTCCTTTAGTTTTTACCTGATGTCATTTTCTGGTCTGGGAGCCCGCCCAGGATGCCGCGTTGCAGGTGGTGGTTGTAGTTACTCTCCGCAGGCTCCTCCCCAGCTGAGAGTTCCTCACACTTTCCTTGTTGCTGATGAGCCCGTCAGTTTTGAGGAGGCCTGGCCCGCTATCCTCTCAGCTGGCATGTGTCTGCTGTTTTTCTCATGATTAGATGGGGTTTTGGGTCTGGTGAGAGCATAGCTTTTCACACCCATGCGAAAGCACACACCACCAGCATGGCTCATTGCGTAGGTGCTAACTTTGGCTGCCTCGCTGAGGGACGGCCTGATGTATTTTTTATTTTAATATAAATAGCACATTCTTCGGCTGCTAATCGCATTACTATTCTTCAGTATTTAAAAGGCGCTAGATGCTGTCATAAGCACTTTAGATCCTATTTCTTTCTCTCAACACTGCAAACTATGAGTACAATTATTATTCCTATTGTGCAGATAAACAGAACTTTCACACACACACACACACACACACACACACAATTGTGGTAAAATATACATCAATTTCTATCAACCATTTTTACCTGCACAGCTCATTGGCTTCACTACATTCCCATCTGCGACCACCACCCTCCTTCTCCAGCGCCTTCTCATCTTCCCCACGTGCTCCAGGTCTCACCTCTGGTCCCAGCAACACCAGGGCTTTCGGTCTTTGGGAGATTGAGGTGGGTTTGTGCCCGGGATTAGGTGTGTTCTTGGTCTAACTTCAAGAATGAAGCCGTGGACCCTCACGGTGCCTATTACATTTCTTAAATGCAGCGTGTCCCGAGTTTGTTCCTTCTGATGATGTCCGGCTGTGTTTGCAGTTTTTTCTTTCCAGCGGGTTCGTTGTCTCGCTGGTTCAGGAGTGAAGCTACAGACCTTCGCGGTGAGTGTTACAGCTCTTAAGTCTGCGCCTCCGGAATTGTTCATTCCTCCTGGTGGGTTCGTGGTCTCCCTGGCCTCAGGAGTGAGACTGCAGACCTTCACCGTGAGTGTTACAGCTTATAAAGGTAGCGCAGACCCAAAGACTGAGCAGCAGTAAGATTTACTGCAGAGAGAAAGAACAAAACCTCCACACTATGGAAGGAAATCCGAGTAGGTTGCCACTGCGAGCTTGGGCAGCCTGCTTTTATTCACTTATCTGGCCCCACCCACATCCTGCTGATTGGTCCATTTTACAGAGAGCCGATTGGTCTGTTTTACAGAGAACTGATTGGTCCGTTTTGGCAGGGTGCTGATTGGTGTGTTTACAATCCCTGAGCTAGACACAAAAGTTCTCCACATCCCCACTGGATTAGCTAGATACAGAGTGCTGATTGGTGCATTTACAAACCTTGAGCTAGATACAGGGTGGCGATTGGTGTATTCGCAATCCCTTCGCTAGACATAAAGGTTCTCCAAGTCCCCACCAGATCAGCTAGACACAGAGCGCTGATTGGTGCACTTACAAACCTTGATCTAGACACAGAGTGCTGATTGGTGCATCCACAAACCTTGAGCTAGATACAGAGTGCCAACTGGTGTATTCGCAATCCCTTAGCTAGACAGATTCTCCAAGTCCCCACCAGATTAGCTAGACACAGAGCGCTGATTGGTGCATCCATAAACTCTGAACTAGACACAGGGTGCTGATTGGTGAGTTTACAAACCTTGAGCTAGATACAGAGTGCCGATTGGTGTATTTACAATCCCTTAGCTAGACATAAATGTTCTCCAAGTCCCCACTAGACTCAGGAGCCCACCTGGCTTTACCCAGTGGATCCCGCATCAGGGCCGCAGATGGAGCTGCCTGCCAGTCCCGCGCCCTGCGTCCGCACTCCTCAGCCTTTGGGCGGTGGATGGGATCGGGCGCCGTGGAGCAGGGGGCGGCGCTCGTCCGGGAGGCTCGGGCTGCGCAGGAGCCCATGGCGGCAGGGGGGTGGGGGGAGGCTCAGGCATAGCAGGTTCTAGGTCCTGAGCTCTGCCCGGCGGGGAGGCAGCTAAGGCCTGGAGAGAAATCGAGCGCAGCGCCGGTGGGCAGGCACTGCTGGGGGACCCAGCGCACCCTCTGCAGCTGCTGGCCTGAGTGCTAAGCCCCTCACTGCCCGGGGCCGGCGGGCCGGCCGGCCGCTCTGAGTGTGGGGCCCGCCAAGCCCATGCCCACCCGGAACTGTAGCTGGCCCGCAAGCGCCAGGTTCCCGCCCATGCCTCTCTCTCCACACTTCCTCGCAAGCTGAGGGAGCCGGCTCCGGCCTCGGCCGTCCCAGGAAGGGGCTCCCACAGTGCAGCAGCGGGCTGAAGTGCTCCTCGAGCGCCGCCAGAGTGGGTGCTCAGACAGAGGAGGCGCCGAGAGGGAGCGAGGGCTGCGAGGGCTGCCAGCAGGCTGTCACCTCTCAGTTTCAGGGCAGCAGGCCCACCCCGAATAGTCCTGGAGCCAAAAGGGAACGAGCTTCTTTCTTCAGGTGAGGAATAGTTCACGGTGCTGCTTCCAACGTATCTTCTTCCTCGCCGTTTCCTGAGACTTCTCTAAAGCGGGGGCCGTGGCGCGGCGTGGTGTAGGCGCTGTGCTGGCGCCGTCCGGGCCCCGGAGCGGGCTGAGAGCCCTCCCCTGGGGCTGCACCACCCCGCTCCGAGGCGGGGCCCTTCCTGGAACCGGCTTCCCTGCACCATTCCTGATCGGAGGCTGCGAACGGCACAAGCCCCTGCGGCGTTTTGAGTGGGGAAGTGAGCCGGGGCCTGTGCCTCCCGGGGAGCCGTGGGCAGGTGCGTGGCCACGGACTGGGCTCTCGGAGCTTCCCATAAAACCCCGGAGACCCACTCAACACGGCTGCGGGCCCAGGCACGCTGGTGCTGGCGCCTCTCAGGCAGGACGACTCCACAGCCAGCGGGAGAACTTTCCAGATCGCCTTGCGCAGATGCTCTCCTCGCATGAAATCACTGCTCAGCGTTAGCCACGGGCCAAGCCCCGGCCCAGCCCCAGGGAATACTTAGGGGACCGCAGGTGCAGGCCGTGGGGGCGGCCGGGCTCGGGCCGGCTCTGCAGACCCCGCTCCACGCAGAGGGCGATGCTGGGGACTCGCAGAGCTCGAGACCGCTGAGCTTCCCTCACTCATGTATGGCTTAAAGTTATTCATGCTGAACTCCAGCTTAGCAGATTGTTGCACAAACACAGATATTCATTACCTGGCATTTTTATTCAAACTTCCTCAAAGCCAGTTAAGAATATCAGAATCACAGGTAAATTAATATTAATTATTCAGGTGCTTTAGTCACTTCATCCAAAGACATTCCAGCGGCATGGTTTCTTTGGATTCATATAATTTTCTTCGTATTGCCTGGCTTCCACAAGCATCCGTTCATGAGACACTGCACGTTGAGACGGTAACGCCCCTAGGCTGCAATATAATGCCCACCTTGCGCTTGCTCACCAGCATCCACCTCCAATCCTGGCTAGAAAAGTGCCATTCTTTTCACTGTTCGAGAAAGGGCAGGACAGTCATGGAACGCTCAGCGCAGAAATCTGAATCCTTAGATGGACAAACTGTGCTCCCTCCATTTTTCCGGTTTTGCAGTCTGTGATCATTGCTCGAGTTCCACAGGGTGAGATGTAAAAGACGCTTTTCCTTGTGCTTCTTGGTACACTGAACCGAAAACGATACTGACTCCCCCAACCCTGTATGTATGTATGTATGTTTGTATGTATGTATTTTGAGACAGAGTCTTGCTCTGTCGCTCAGGCTGGAGTGCACTGGTGCGATCTCGGTTCACTACAACCTCCGCCTCCCAGGTTCAAGCGATTCTCCTGCCTCAACCTCTCAAATAGCTGGGATTACAGGCGCGCTCCACCATGCCAGGCTAATTTTTGTACTTTTAGTAGAGACGCACTAACTACATTAGTAGTTTCGCTATGTTGGCCAGGCTGGCCTCGAACTCCTGACCTCAAGTGATCCACCCTCCTCGGCCTCCCAAAGTGCTGGGATTACAGGCGTGAGCCACCACGCCAGGCCTCCCCACGCCGTATTTAAACACATTGACGAGGCGTCCAACTTCCTGCGTGCATCTTAGCAGGAGGGCGCTGTGGGCTCATTTTTACGGTCTGCACTGGGTTGTGTGTGGCTGGCTCAACTCCATCTGAACAGCACAGCAATATGCCCACTGAAATACTCAATTTTCTGGACTTCCTTGCCCCTAAGTGCATGTGGCCACATTCCAGCCAGTGAGGTGAGAATGGAAGTGGAATGCCACCTTCAGGGAAGCCTGATTTAGGAAGCTCATTCTGCACTCTTGGAATGTGAACATGATGACTGGGATCCCGCAGCCATCGTGCGTCCTGAGGCGACAGTGAGACTAAGAACTGTGTCATGGTGGAATAGAAAAACAGATCACGGTTCAGCCCGGGAGTTGCGCTGTCCGACCTGAGCTACACGCAGCTCAATTTCTATCTTGTGTAGGCCATTCTTTTCTCCAACCTGTTAGTAGTAATCAGAACGGTTCCTAAACGATATATGATGTGATCTGCACCATTTCCACGTTTCAGACGAACTAATCTCATTAGCAGGGCAGTCCTCAACGCATTCCACTGTCGCCGCCTTCCCAAGGGCCGCCAGTTTCCAGGATGAGGAGGCTGAGCCGGCATCGCTGTCTGGGGACTCCCTATTCTGAGGAGCCAAACGTCCACACCTGCCTGCATTGCTCCTCACTTGGGAGCGGGGCGTGTGGGGTCCCCTTCCTTCCATGCTGTGCTGCGTGAGTTCCTGCTGTCTTGTCTAATCGTCTCCTTCAGTCCCGGCCTAAGCAGGTAGGAGCTCGGGGCTGTGTTCCCCGCGCCTCCTCCGCAGGAAGAGTCTCCTCGCCCCTGCTCCTGTCTCCCAAACTCTAGATGCCACGTGGGCGCTGTAGCCCCACTTCGCCAATGCCTTGGTTCGGGCTCTTCCTGAGACTCTCATTTTCCTAATTTCACTAACTTCACACCTTCTTGCTAATTAATACTGATTATTTTTCCTCTGCGATAGGGACTTCGCTCAATGGTGTTCATCAGCATTTTTTCCAATATTGGTAATGGTCTTCCACCGTGTAGCTCCACACTTAACATGTCTTCAGATTTTTCTATCTCCCTATAGAAGAAAGTCCACCTCTGTGGGTTTGTTTTGTTTTTGCTTTTTTGAGAAGGAGTCTCACCCTATCGCCCAGGCTGGAGTGCAGTGGCCGGATCTCGGCTCACTGCAACCTCTGTCTCCAAGCTTTAAGCGATTCTCCTGCCTCAGCCTTCTGAGTAGCTGGAATTACAGGCATCAGCAGCCACACCCAGCTAATTTTCCCAACTAATTTTTATATTTTTAGTAGAGATGGGGTTTCACCATGTTGGCCAGACTGGTGTTGAACTCCTGACCTCAAGTGATCCGCCCGCCTCAGCCTCCCAAAGTCCTGGGATTACAGGCGTAAGCCACCCCGCCCAGCCAACCTCTGTTTTTTTTTTTTTTTTTTTTTTTTGGAGACAGAGTCTCGAGTCTCGCTCTTTTGCCCAAGCTGGAGTGCAGTGGCGAGATCTCGGCTCACTGCAACCTCTGCCTCCCAGGTTCAAGTGATTCTCCTGCCTCAGCCTCCAGAGTAGCTGAGATTACAGGCGCTCCCCACCCTCCCCACACACCACACCTGGTTAACTTTTGTATTTTTAGTAGAGACAGGGTTTCACCATGTTGGTCAGGCCAGGCTGGTCTCGAACTCCTGACGGCAAGTGATCTGCCCACCTCGGCCTCCCAAAGTGCTGGGATTATAGGCGTGAGCCACCATGCCTGGCCTATATTGTGTTTTTTATTTGTATTACTTTTTATTGTGGTATTATTTGTTTTGTTTTGATCTGTGGTGGGTTGAACCCACAAATGTCAAATGGGGAACCCACCAACATGGAGGACCGCCTGTATTTGGAAAGGAGTAAATGTCTCTGCCACTTGCTCCACACAAAGCTAGACTGAAGCAGATTTGTTAGCATTAAAATCGTCATCCTGGGGGCATTTGAATTAAGAATTTTATTTTATTTTTTTTAGATGGAGTCTCACTCTTTTCGCCCAGGCTGGAGTGCAATGGCGCAATCTCAGCTCACTGCAACCTCTGGCTCCCAGGTTCAAGTGATTCTCCTGCCTCAGCCTCCTGAGTATCTGGGATTACAGGCATGCACCACTATGCCCAACTAATTTTTGTATTTTTTAGTAGGGATGGGGTTTCATCATGTTGGCCAGGCTGGTCTTGAACTCCTGACCTCAGGTAATCTGCCCACCTCGGCCTCCCAAAGTACTGGGATTACAGGCATGAGCCACTGTGTCCGGCCTGAATTAAGAATTTTTAGTTTTCTACTTAGAAGCCATCATTTTTCAAGCAGAATATTAGTTTTTATTATCTGTCTTAATACCAATGTCTTCATTTGTATTTTTCTTGCTCATTTAGCACTCACAGTTTACAGAGCCCCAGACACAGCTCTTTCCAACCTTATCTGTAAGGGCAGCAAGGTTGTTTCACACATGCTAATATAACAACTATTAAAACTGATTCTGCTTTTCCCCCTTGCAGTCTAATTTTCTGCCCCCAACATGGGAGGTTATAGCATTTCTTGTCTCCACTCTCTCCCTTCCACACCTAACAGCAGTTATTCAACTTCTGCTTGGAATGCCACTGTATGCCAACAGGAGAGGGTGTCTGTCCTTGGGGACTCCCCTGTGCCACTGATGAACTTGTTTGGGGAATGTTAAGTGTCTCTACTGCCTTGATTAGGAGAAGCTGGGTGTGATGGTTGATTTGGAGTGTCAACTTGACGGGAGGAAGGGGTACCCCCATATCTGGTGAAGCACTCATTACTCTCAAGGCTTCAGGAGGCTCTGCACCTGTCCTCTTTTGCCTAAAGGGAAACCCATGTGGTCTGGCATTTGGTTAGATTGGGCTGCCTCAGGTGTGCCCATGAAGGTCTTTCTGGAGACTGGCATGTGAGTCGGTGGACTGAGTAGGGAAGACCCACCCTCAACATGGGCAGGCACCCATCCAATCAGCAGGAGCCTGGATGGAGCGAAAGGCGGAGAAAGGCAGAGAAGGGTGCATTCTCACTCCCTTCTGGGGCTGACGTGCTTTTCTGCCCTTGGACGACACTTGGTTCTCTGGCTTTTGGACTCTGGGACTCTCACCAGTGGACCTCCAGAGTTGTACTATTAGTTTCGGACTTGGACTGAAACACGCTGCCAGCTTCCCTGTTCTCATCTTGCCGGAGGTGGGTTACAGAACTTCTCAGCCTCCATGATAGAGGTGGCCAATTCCCCATCCCCTCCTCACCTTCCTCTCTATCGTGTTGGCTGTCTCTCTGGAGAACCCTAAGTGAAACACCAGGGAATTGTGTGCTGGGCTACCTTGCCTTCGCCTCAGCCTCCTTACATTGTCCACTGGGCCAATTAGAAATGTGGGAACAGTGGGTGAATTCTGCTGTTCAGGATTGCTTTTAAAGGGCCCAGCCACCCAGATGTCACATGCCACATGCTGTCTGGTATCTGTCTGGCAAGGGTCAGCTCAGGGATCACTCCTTCAGTTTCCCGACACTCCTTCCAGTCCAAACATGGTGGTGGGTTTTCACACCAATCCCATTTTGACAGCTGCAGCATTTCACGTGGGCCAGGGACTGTTGGGAAGAATCCACCCAAACACACAAAGGGTTAAGTTTCTGATTCTATTGGTTAAGATACTGGTTTTTCATCAAAAATAAATGACCGCATAGGGCAGTGGCAGACACGGCTTACTTCAGAGATGCTTCTCGTGGTTTCCAGAGCTGTCTTGGCATACATGCCTGCGTGTCCTGCAGACCACAGGGTAGAGTCACATCTTATCTGGAAAGCTCGAGTCTTCCTTGCCACTGCCCTTTCCAAACTGGGGACTTACGTGGCCATCCCCCAAAAAATTCAGTGCCAACTACTCCTAGTACCTCTGCTTCAGATTTTGTAAGCTCATTTCTCCACATCTAAGTAGGTATCACATCTAAGTAGCTATCAATTCATTTCTGCCACAGCACTTATGACTGGTTTAATTACATATTTGCTTATTTACAGGCTTGTTGTTTTAACTCTCCCATAAGACTACAGGAAGTGGACTGCAGTCGTTTTCCCCCATCACTGAACATCCGCTATCTACTATAGTGCCAAGCACATAGGTGTGTTCAATAAATATTCATCGAGCAAATGAGCAATATTCCACTCATTCCAAATCATTTGGGATGGCTGCAGCTTAGGGTGCCTTATCATGGCAGGCGGGTGCTGAGACTTTTTGACTTAAAATGAAGACGAAATTGTCTAAGGCGCCATAAGCGAATTTTAAGGAGGGTAACAGTCAGATCTTAAATTAGTTGGGAGCTGTGCTGAGTGGGTAGGCACAAACAGGCATGTCTAGGCAGGAACCTGCTGCTGTGAGCTGCACAGACAAGGAAGGTTTAAATCAGGGGTGTCCAATCTTTTGACTTCCCTGGGCCACGCTGGAAGAATTGTCTTGGGCCACATATAAAATGCACTAACAATAGCTGGTGAGCTAAAACAAAACAAAACAAAAAACAAAAAATTGCAGAAAAAACTCATCTTTTAAGGAAGTTTACAAATTAGTGTTGGGTCGCATTAAAGCAATCCTGGGCGGCGTGCAGCCCCTGGGCCATGGGTTGGACAAGCATGGAACTTTAAACCAAGGCAGGGGCAGTGGGAGCGAGAGTCACTGTGCAGAATTGACAGGACTTTGTAACCAAACTGGACGTGAAGTCTAAGTGGAGGAACTAAAGATGAATTTCAAGTTTCCAGGGGGTGCCACAAAATAAATGGAATACAGGAGGAAGAGGAGATGAAAAGAGGGAAATCATGTTATATTTTAGAGGGTAAGGAATTCATGCAATGACCACTTAGGGAACTGGATATATGGTTTATAGCTCTGAAGTGACATCTGGCCTGGAGTTGAAGAAGTTGTATGTAATCAGCTTACAGGTATTAAAGACTTGTGGAAAAATCAGATCATCCAAGGTTAAGTGTGTTAAAATCAAAGGCCCAAAGATGGAGTCCTTGGAAACCCCAATATTCCAGTCAGACAGAAGAACTGAGATGAAGAAAACCCAGAGACAAGTCTTTCGGAGTCTAAGGAGAAAGTTTCAAAGACAGAGTTCTTAATGATGCTGCCAAGAAGCCATAGAAGGGAAAACTAAAGAGCAGTAGCTTTATTAAGCTACAGTACAAGCTAAGATGACGTTTCTGGGTCATTTTGGGAGTGGGGGTAGGGTATGCAGGAAGAGAGCAGACAGAGGTAGCCGAGTGTAGATGATTCTTTCCAGCAGCTTTGCGGACACCATGGAAAGATCATCTTCCCGTACTACTTTGTAGTATAATAAACTTTTCATGCATCCTTCAGGAAAGATTTAGCAGGAATAGTTTACATACTCCTAAAACAGACCCAGAAAACCTGGCATATAAGGCAAAAAGGAACCTAAGTCATTTAAATTTAAAGATATGAAATAGATGTTTTTATGAATATTATATAAATTTCAAAGTTGGCAAAACAAATTGTTATATATATTTTTTGAGACGGAATCTGGCTCCGTTGCCAGACTGGAATGCAGTGGCACAATCTCGGCTCACTGCAATCTCCACCTCCCGGGTTCAAGCGATTCCCCTGCCTCAACCTCCCGAGTAGCTGGGACTACAGGCTCCCACCACTATGCCTGGCCAATTTTTTGTATTTTGGTAGAGACGCGGTTTCCCCATGTTGGCCAGGATGGTCTCGATCTCCTGACCTTGTGATCCACCCGCCTCGGCCACCCAAAGTGCTGGGATTACAGGCGTGAGCCACCGCGCCTGGCCCTGGCTTTCTTGTAATGGGAATTGTTTGGGGAAACCACAACATCCAACACAGGAATGACGCTGTGATTTTAAAAACTGCCCTGAACTGCTGTGCTTGCTTGAAATTAATGTCGACCTTAAGGCAATACCATTATCCATATTAATATTCTCCCAAGTAATAAAGGAATATCATAACTCTTCTATTATTGCTTTCACCTAACCTGTACTATTAAGGATAGAAAGACTATTGAAGGGCAACTATAAAAACTTTTTTTTTTTTTTTTTTTTTGAGACGGAGTTTTCACTCATTGCCCAGGCTGGAATGTAGTGGTGCGATTTTGGCTCACTGCAACCTCTGCCTCCTGGGTTCAAGTGATTCTCCTGCCTCAGCCTCCCAAGTAGCTGGGATTACAGGTGCCTGCTACCAGGCCTGGCTAATTTTTTTGTATTTTTAGTAGAGATGGAGTTTCACCATGTTGGCCAGGCTGGTCTCGAACTCCTCATCTCAAGTGATCCACCCGCCTCGGCAGCATGTCAATTGCTTGTTACAGAAATTATAAACCCACAGGAAAATATTCATTATTCGAAGCAGAGCTGTCCTAAGATAATGCACACAAACCAACAAAAGACTATTTAACAAAAATATTTAATGCTGCCAAAAAGTATAAAAATACAGTAGGAATGGCAGTACAATACAAAGTAATCTCTCCTAATTTATTTCTTGTACATCTTTCTACATTTCATACACTCATTAAAAACACTTAACACATCCAATTAAAGGTTCTGCAAAGTCTTCTGCTGGTGGGTGCTCTTCATCCCCTGGATGTAAAGTTTACTTTGTAAACAAACAACTGTGAGGCAATCTAGAGGGTTAGCGAGCCTCACTTTGGTTTCCGGAGTGGGCTTCAGGTCTTGCTTTGCACATCAATGGTTCAAAATTTATAGCTGCAGAATATTCTCAAGTCATGAATATTAGGTGTCTGTCAATCTTGGCCTAAAACATAAAATAAGAAGTCATCTATTCAATTCATATTTACCAAACACACAGACGAACATAGATGCACACAAACATAAAAGGACTAACAATGAACTGAAAAGGCGACCAAAAATCATTCCCACATGACACATTCAACCACACTAAGTGCTGCACTGTTATCTTAGGGTAAAACGGCTGGGGTGCTGGATTTCCAAACGATGGTGGTGTGACGCGGCCTCATGTGGAAGCGTCGTGACTTATATTCTTCTTCAAGAATTATGTGAATTCTTAAGGTCATCTTATTTTACTCAAGAAGTGACCTCTGTGTGATACCGACAGACAGACAGGTTTTAAAAATAATGTACCCACAAGAATTTAGCAAGACTTTATAGTATGTGCTAGACTTACCAATACTTTGGAATTCAATGCAAAAGTCTAATCCAATTTGGACCTCCACTGTGTAATACTGCTAAAAATATTATCAACATAATGTTTGAACATAAAGTTGGCCTATATTTTTAAATCACAGGTTGTTAGCAGATGCTTTTTGTCCTGAAGGATAATACTAACAATTATATCTACCGAAATGAAGTGACCCAATCTTAAGCTACTACTAATATAAAATACATAATTGACAGATTTATTGTATTTTAATGCCATAAAGTAAAAATAAATGAGAATTCAAATAAGCAACAGACGGATGGAATGACTGTTGTAAGGGCAGTTGAGTTTTTGATGTCACCTCCCAAACTTTGCAAGTAACTGAACTTTTTAGGAGGTCAATGGTATTTCCATTCTTCCCCCAACTCCCCTCAGTACCGCAAAACCTCCAAATCTAAGTACTTGTCAGTATTGTATCTTCACATATATATTAAGAAATAGGAAATACAAATCATATCCACACATTTAGTCAAAAACTCCCAAATGCTGAGAATTAGGCTACTCCCTTTAAAGACAGGGCACTTGGCATAATTGTACCAAGCACCTTGGTGTTCTGAACGTCCTTTTTTTCTCTGATTATCCAACAGTGACGGAGAAATGTCAAGTCATCAAGAAAACATTCTCATTAGATAATGTGAGCCCAAAACTACTATGGGTGTTTATTACATGAATCTTCAGAATGTGAACCAAAGTGGCTGAAGGTACTTTGTATTGATTCTGAGTGCTGCAAAATATATATGTTTTCCATGCATCCAGAAGTCTTTTTAAAATAAGCAACTCAATTCAATCAAAGTGAATGAAATAATGATCTGGTTTAGAGAATACTCTGATGTTCTAGTATTTCTCTGTTGCAGTGGTAGTTCAAACTGGTGCACAAAGTTTTTTAAATGTGCTCCATTTAAAAACTAGATAATTACTCTGGATTTTAACAGGTAAGAGTGGTTGTCTATTACTTTCCCACTTAAATATCTCATTTAAATATTCCATTAAAAACAGAGTCCGTGTAACATAAAAGAAAAAGTATGAGGTTTGGAGTTACTGGAAGTCTACAGATTGCAGAGTGAATCTCAGTTCTGTCATGTACTAGCTGTGCAATCTTGGGCAAGTTACTTATTCTTTGACTCAGTTTTCTCATCTGAATATAGGGAGAATGCTGTCTACCTAGAAGAGGTGTTACGTGGGTTAAATTTAGATTATGTATTTAAGCTGGTTGGCAGAATTTTAAGTGTTCACCATACCTCCTCATGTCCTTCCCCAGTATTTTGTTACAAATATACTTACCAAGAATGAACTATCATTTATAACAACTGAAGGACGGGGTTTTTAAAAATTCACGTTATTATTTCTTTGTAAATATTATTCAGGGTGGGGGGGGGTAAGAAAATACGGTTAAATCATTGGGAGGCTTGTTTTAAAGACTTTACTTGCAAGACTGAAAAGACAAATGGGCTCCATTTTAGAAAATTCTAATAGATTCACTTGAATCAATTTTTGCTATTTTTATTTAAAAAGGCAAAGGCAGGAGAAACGGGTTCAAATAAGTCAAATGAAACAAACGTGGTGCTTTCTGTGGAGACAGTGGCTCTGACACACCACTTTATGCTAGAAAGGTGCAAGGGCCGGGTGGGTGTGGACAGAGGGGCCACTCCCAAGTCAGCTCTATGCCTGAGGCCACGAAAAGCCAAATTGCACCAAGAATAGGTTTTGCCACCAGATATCCACACTAATATTCTACTAAACTGAATTGAGGCTAATCAGAAACTTCTCTTAAGGTGCAAAGATGCTCTACAGATGACTTACCTAGGTTCCCTCTCCTGAATTAACTAAACTCAAAATAACTGAAGTTTTTAACAGCAGAAATTTGATGTATCAAGAGCAACCTGTGTCTGAAAAATATGCCAAATTAGAGCCACAATAAAGAATAACTTGATGCGTCTTTAAAAAATGGTCTGTATAAAGAAAAAAATTCCTGTGCAATTCTTGGAGCTCCTCAAAACATACTATATAACGTAAAACCAGAAAGTCGTGAAGCAGTTTCTGTAACATCTTCACCAAATTGCATAATTCCCACCTTCCATTCTAAATTTAAAAAAATAAAGTAGAAAGAGTTCAAAAGTTTGAACTTTTCAAATTCTCCCAATGGATCGCCCAGAGAGGGGGGTCAGGGCTTTTCTTTTTTTTTCTTTTTTTTTTTTTTTTTAATAGAGTGGGGTTTCTCCGTGTTGCCCAGGCTGGTCTCGAACCCCTGGGCTCAAATGATTCTCCAGCCTCGGCCTCCCAAAGTACTGGGATTACAGGAGTGAGTTACCAAGCCAGGCCTGGTCAGGGCTCTTTGAAATGTTTTCCTTGTCAGACTGTTATCCTTTAGAGACAAGGCCTCACAAACCAAGTAAACACTTCTATCCATCACTCCTTACAGTCGGCGATGGCTTCATGCTGGGCTAAATAGTATACAGCAGAAGAAAAGGCTCAGCAATGGCAGTGAGGAAAAATGCTCCCTTCCCTGAAGGACAATGAGTCTTTCCAGAACCCAAGAGACAGGGGAGACAGCCTTAGGAGAAAGCACATGTACAGCATTGCTCAATGCTGTTCTTGGAGCAATCTGAATGTGCTAAATATTCAGAAAATTCCTGCTGCCGAGGGAAAAATAACCAAACTCATACTATTTTCCTAGAAGTTCTTACTTAAATAATACTACCCAAAGAGGAGTGAAAAGCTTAAATTCTCAAATCTGGATGAACAACATAATGGCTGTATTGGGAGCAGGCACACAGAACACAGCCACTGAGTGTACAGTTTTGGAACTGGAGAGCTCTTGGTAGAGCAGGGATTGAGGAGTCCACACAATCTGAGCTGCTTTTCACCAAGGCATGTTACCCCTTATACATATTCACTGGAACAAAGACAGCTGTATTTTCTAGTATATCTGCACTTCTAGGGGCAGGTGGGATTACAGGAGTGAGTTACCAAGCCAGGCCCAGTCAGGGCTCTTGGCAATGCTGTCCCATAGACACTGCTTTGAAGATAGGTATAAGGGAAAGTGGAATTGAAATGAAACAAATGAGCTGGGGAGAAGGATGAGTGGAACAGGTCAACTCCAGAGTAAACCATACAGGTGGCTTTTAAATCGTGAAAAAATACATTTCTATTCTTCAAAATTTTATTTATAAAATTCTAGGCCTCTACCATGTAAATACGCCAAATCCAAATAAGGGTTTCTTAAAAGTAAAAGAGACTTTATTAGCTGTTGATGTATCAGTGGGAACGCAGAACAGGCATTTCTGCTGTGCAGTTAGTTCTGCTATGCACTGTGCATCCAGCACAGCCAGGCGAGGGAGGACCTCAGACATCTCCCCTGCAGGGTGCAACAGACTGAGAGCAATCTATGCCCCGGCTACACATCACTGAGAACCCATGTGTGCACCTGCTAGAAAAAAAGATAAACCAATGTTTATAGAACTGGAACTCCTGCCTGAACACAGAAAGAAATGGACTACATGCCTAATGACATTTGGCTTATAATAGACTACATTTTAAAAAAACATATATTTATAAATAATCTTTAAAATATCTTTAATATATTTTTATATCTATTTTATATATCTCTCTGTATGTGTGTGTGTGTGTATATATATATATATGTATGCATATATGTATTATGAGAGACAGAGAGAGAGAGGGAGAGAGAGACAAATATATAGAGAGAGACAAGTCTCCTCTATTGCCCAGGCTGGAGTGCAATGGCTCCATCATAGTTCACTGCAGCCTCAAACTTCTGTGCTTATGTGATCCTCCTGCCTCAGCCTCTTGAGTAGCTGGGACTACAGGCACGTGCCAACATACCAAGCTAAATTTTTCTTTTTTTTTTAAGTAGAGACCCAGGCTGATCTTGAACAAACTCCTGGGCTCAAGCAATCCTCCCACCTTGGCCTCCCAAAGTTCTGGGAATACAGGTGTGAGCTACTGTGACCAGCAAAGATCTCTTTAAACATGTGTATCTGAGAAGTAAAAATCAAGGCAGGCTAGATTTTTAAGTCTGTACAACAACCGGGCAGGCAATTTGGGAATGTAGGTACTCATTATGGTATACAATAGTCAACCAAAACACTTTTAATACCACCAGGTTCTGGTCTGGAACTAGATATGTAATCTAGTCAGGGATATTTTTTCTCAGAGGGAAATGAGTTGCAGTTGCAGTCTTCCTTTGATAATTATCTACTTCTAGGACATGTTACACATCTGAGACTTTTCAAAGACAGCACCATAAAAGGATGGAGAAATGCCAGTTTCAGGCTAACAATACCTACTTCATAAAATTGTGTTGAGGATTAAGTAGAGTAATACGTAAAGAAAAAATACAGTGTCTGGCATACAGTAAACCATCAATAAATGGTGCTTTGAACTGACTGTTGAAAGCAAAGGAGTTGATATAAAAACTGGAAGACCATTTCATATCATAAACTGCTTTTTAAACCAATACACATTTTTCGATTCATACCACCAACTTTAGTTTAAGACAAAGAGGACAGGCACAAGTGCACATTAGCTTACAGTCAGAACCCCTTCTGCTGACATACCATTAAAAGAAAATGATTAACACATTTTTTTCTTCCTTTCTCTTTTCTTGTTCATTCCTTGGTAGAAATATTAAAACAATAATGAAATGGACTAAGAACATAAAAGGACCAAAAGACAGAAAACCTCACAAATGTATAAAGTCTCCTCTAACACAAGAAATGGTCTTTATATTGCTCTAAAGTCCTCCATGTGCTTATTACATGTTACTTTTCTTAACCCTTTAAGAATGCAGAAAATGGGTATTTTCATTTTTATATGGATACATTAAACATGGAGAATTATATTTTTACATTCTATATATGTGCAAGCATAGATAAAACTCAGTCATAGGCTAACATAAAATAAATACTTGGTTAATATTGGAAAGGAATATATAACTTGTTGGTGTAGCTAGAGAACATAGCATTAAACCAAAGGTTGCTGTCAATCTATTAGCAGAAATAGATATGAGTGGAAATGAACTAGATATGAATTAAAAACTCCTGAAAATAAA
Organism: Pan paniscus; assembly: GCF_029289425.2. Classification (NCBI taxonomy): domain Eukaryota; kingdom Metazoa; phylum Chordata; class Mammalia; order Primates; family Hominidae; genus Pan; species Pan paniscus. The sequence continues at coordinate 25,252,742 of NC_073266.2, read as the reverse complement.
AGAAACCTTTTTTTTAATAATTTTTTCTTCCTTAACCTATTTAAGAAGCAACACTACCTCATTCAAGTCAAAGTATATATCTGACTCTTAAAATCTGTTAAAATTAGAAAATATTTAATATTATGAGGACCTAAGGATACAACAAGTTTTTTAAAGCTGTAGAACCCATCTAGAATTGCTAACTTTTTCCTCTGGCTGTTACCAGAGAAGGCAGCCACGTCTGTCTCTTTGACCAGCACACCTCATTCAATAAAAAGTCAGGACTTTTTATCATGGGCACAACACGATGTCATGTGTTTTCATGACATCCACCAAAAAATATTATTACTGGTAAAAACTGAACACTATTTAAAGCATCCACTGTCAATGCCCTTCTCAAGGATCTGCTCAGAGAAGGAAAGATGACTAACCTTAGAAGTGTACCAACAAGTGTTCATCACACTGAATGTGGTTTTAAAAATATATGCGACACCACCCAGAAGGACAGAAAGCATACAGAAAGCAAAGCGTAAGCCAATGAATCGCATTCAGCCAGCTGAGGGGTGAGGCATGTCCTCTCTGGCACTGGCTTCCTCAAGTCTTCACCTGTGTACCGAAAGCAAGCCTAGTTTCAACTGGAAATGTCATAAGGCCTACCTGTATGTGACTTGCAGAGTAACATAAACATACTGTATTTAGCAAAGACAAACCAATGCAAACTGGAAAGAGGTTTTAAACCAGTAACAACCTGAAATGTAAGGGTCTTGGATGCCTCAACACAGGTTTAATGCAGACAGACATAAAAAATGTCCCTCTTACCTCCTCTCCATTTCAAGGTTACAGGACACAGTAATACTGAATCAGGACACAGGCACATGTTATATAAATCTTATTTAATATGTAGTACCACCTACATCCTGCTTTCATACTTTCAACATAATTTAACACATTCAAGGAGACTATGCAAATCAATTCAAAATATCTATCTATACCAATGGTTTTCAAACTTTTTTTTTTTTTTTTGAGACGAAGTCTTGCTCTGTTGCCAGGCTGGAGTACAGTGGTGCAATCTCGGCTCACTGCAACCTCTGCCTCCCGGGTTCAAGTGATTCTCCTGCCTTAGCCTCCCAAGGAGCTGGGACTACAGACATGCACCACCACGCCCAGCTAATTTTTGTATTTTTAGTAAATAAGGGATTTCACCATGTTGGCCAGGACAGTCTCGATCTCTTGACCTCGTGATCCGCCCGCCTTGGCCTTCCGAAGTGCTGGGATTACAAGCGTGAGCCACCGCACCCGGCCCAAACTGTTTTTTTTGTTTGTTTCTTTTGAGATGGAGTCTCGCTCTGTCGCCCTGGCTGGAGTGCAGTGATGTGATCTCAGCTCACTGCAACCTCCGTCTCCTGGGTTCAAGCAATTCTCCTACCTCAGCCTCCTGAGTAGCTGAGATTACAGGTGCCCTCCACCATGCCCAGCTAATTTTTGCATTTTTAGTAGAGATGGCGTTTCACCACGTTGGCCAGGCTGGTCTTGAACTCCTGACCTCAGGTGATCTGCCCACTTCAGCCTCCCAAAGTGCTGGGATTACAGGCGTGAGCCACCGCGCCCGACCAAACTGTTTTTAAATGATAACTGCCCCCTTTAAAATACTTACGCCTTATGCAGAAATCTTATGTGGCATATAAAGAGACAAGGCAGAGATGCTGTGGTTGAAAGTAACCTCTTGACCCACCTGGACATCCAATGAGCATAGTTTGAAAACCACTGAAATAAGGTATGCTATCCATAATAATGTATGCTATCCATGCCTCCTAGCAATTAAATTTATAACAACAATTTCAAGTTTAAGTAAGACAAATTAAACACTGAATGGAATGTTGAAATCTGAGGAAAGCTAGCATTCAAATGAGCAGTTAAATTCATTAAACAGTTTGCTTTAAAAAATATTCATTAAGTTAAAATGACAATGTAAGGTTTGCATATAATCATACTATTTATTGAAGTAGAAAGAAACTGAAAAGTGTTTACTTCAAAACTTCAGTCTAGTAAACTGAAATTATGAATCATAAAATGCTGCTTCTTACTTTTGCTTCCTAAATCATAATCTACCCCAACTACATTGAAATTTTCATGAAAAATAAACACATCAATAATGGGATTTACAGAAACCAATTTCTTTACAAAGTCTTGACCAACTGTTTACCTGACTATCCCAGTAAGGAGAATTTTCCTTCAAAGATATTTTTAGGAAAAACTTTTGTTTCTTTGTTTGCTTTTCTTTTTAAAATGGGGAAAACTGTAAAACATAAAAGAAACGCAATATAGAGTAGAAATTGCTTATTCCAACTTCTAACTGCTCATATCAAACTTCTCTTTAGAAAAATGGAAAATGTATCCAGTACAATTCAATCGACATACAATTTATTTTTTTAGTAACAGATTTTTCAAATTGAGCTCTTAAAAAGTACAGTTAGCTACAAAAGATTAAATAGATACTTATAAAATATATTTACCCTGAAATGCTTAAGAATAAAAGTGTTGATGCCCATGTCAATAGTACATTATACATTACACACATTATTTAAATGTCATTTTCTTTCCAATAACGTAGATAAAACCACAATATTTATTGCTTATATCAAGTGCAGGTTAAAATCCAGATAGCCTCCAAAAACAAATCCTGTGATAAAGGATTTCTCAATGTTGGTCAGGTGAAATACTGTGTTTGACATGTATGAATACAGTTGCAAAATTTACCAGTTTTTAACAAACATGAATGTCTTTATTTTAGACAGCCATTTACAGTTTGGGGTTCAGAGGAACCTGCAGTCAAGAGTCCTGAGATGTTGGGCTTGTGACTGTAAATATCACTTATCTGGTTGATGTCTATTCTACTGCACCGTTTTTGGGATATGAGGCGTTTGCTGCAGACAAACCCCTATGATTAATGTAGCACTGTCAGTTACTAGTGCAGAAGCTTGCTGGGCAAAATTAATTGTTTATAGGGCATTTTGCTGAAAAAACAGTGTCCAGCCAACAAAAGCGCCAACCAAAATGACTGACATAAACCCCATCTTAGTGAGAATAGGTTGCCAATATAACCACCTTTTTCTTTTTCGTTCATTCTCATTTAGCCTCTGTTTCATCTGCTGCACCTTCTGAGCTGTGGTGGCCTTTCTGTCCTCTCGAATACGTTTCCGTAGAGCACTATGAGGAAATAAAAACAAGTAAAAGGAAGTGCACACAGAGCAGGACTTGAGTACTCTAACACAGAGGACCTAGGCGCAAATAAAACCATCCACATAGTTTTCACCCTATTTGTACACTGGAATAATGAGGGGGAAAGCCTCAATATTCTTTTGAGATAGCGTCTTGCTCTGTCACCCAGCCTGGAGTGCAGTGGTACAATCTTGGTTCACTGCAACCTCTGCCTCCCACGCTCAAGTGATTCTCGTGCCTCAGCCTCCCAAGTAACTGAGACTGCAGGCGTGCACCACTATGCCCAGCTAATTTTTTGTATTTTTAGTAGAGACAGGGTTTTGCCATGTTGGCCAGGCTGGTCTTGAACTCCTGACCTCAGGCAATTCACCCGCCTTGGCCTCCCAAAGTCCTGAGATTACAGGTGTGAGCCACGGCGCCCGGCCAAGAAAAGCCTCAATATTCTTTAATGATTCAGAGATGTACCTTGACAACCATTCCTGGTACAGTTTTATATTGATAACTGCTTTTAGTGGGACCTGAAAATAAGCAAGGTACTTTCTTGACACGTGAATTGATGACTGTTAGTTTTCTTTCCTTCCTTGTTAACTAGTCAGCAGGAGCAGGAGTGGGAAGACAAGGGGGTACCGCTTGCATCTGATCCCATTTCCTGGTCACGTTTGATGGTTAAGGCTCTTATAAAAGCTAGCTATTTAATATTTCCATGAATATTCTGTTGTGGGAGCACTTATTCTTTTATTTGACCATACACATTTCTACCTCCCATTTTCATAGTCAATACAGAAATTTTTTTTTGGGGGGGGAGGCGGGGTGGATGGAGTCTTGTTCTGTTGCCCAGGCTGGAGTGCAGTGGCGCGATCTTGGCTCACTGCAACCTCCGCCTTCCGGGTTCAAGCAATTCTTCTGCCTCAGCCTCCCAAGTAGCTGGGATTACAGACATGCACCACCACGCCTGGCTAATTTTTTTGTATTTTTAGTGAGATGATGTTTCACCATGTTAGCCAGGCTGGTCTTGAACTCCTGATCTCAAGTGATCCGCCCACCTCAGCCTCCCAAAGTGCTGGGATTACAGGCATGAGCCACTGTGTCCGGTCTCAGAAATTTTGTTTCAGTGGAAGGTCTCTGACTCTCAAGATACTTAGTTCTGGTTCTATATAAATAATAATGCCATCCAGCTACTCAGGAGGACGGCTTAAGCCCAGGAATTCAAGTCCAGCTTGTGCAATATAGCAAGTCTTGCCTCTCTATAAAAGCACACCCACAAAAACAAAAAAACGGCCAATGGCAACATATAGGTTACTATTTCTTCCATTCCCTCTTTTCACTTTTCTGTATTACAGCAAAGGCCTAACCAGCTTCCCTGCCCTCAAATTAAATATTATTGCCATGGTAATTTTTCTAGAGCATACCCCTGGACACGTAGCTTGATTTAAAATCTTTTTTTTTGTTTGTTTGTTACCGGGCCTAGTGCACGATGGTGCTTAAAAATCTCAAATGCCTCTTCAATGTCTCCTACATTGAGACTACCTTTTTCCTGGCCAAGACGTTTAACCTGAATTTAACTATGATAAATAATGATTAAAGAAATGCATTGTATGGGGCATTCTAAAAGATATCTGGCCTAGAAGCTTCAAAAATACAAATGTCAAGCAAGGAAGAAAAAGGCAGGGAACAGTTCCAGATTAAAGGAGACCAAAGAATCACATCAACTAAATATAGTATCAATCTTTGATTAATCTTGAAATATTTTTTAAACAGCTACAGAAGTTGGGATCAGGAAAATGTTCTAAAATTAGATCGTGGTGCCAGCTACACAATTTGGTAAATATATTAAGTCACTGAATTGTATACTTTAAATGAGTAAACTTTATGGTATATAAATTATATTTCCATAAAACTTTATTAAAAAAGCTATATGGTGAATCTTTCAGACAACAGAAATCTGAATTGAACTATGTATTAGAATATTTTAATCAATGTTACACTTCTTTGGTGTACTGGAACCTTCTCTCCCCAAGAGATTGTTAGTGGGAATGTAAAATGGTTCAGCTGCCACAGAAAACAGTTTGACAGCTCCTCAAAAAGTTAAACATAGAGTTACCATATGACCTAGCAATTCCACTCCTAGATATGTACCCAAGAGAACTGAGAACACATGTCCATGCAAACGCTTGCCAATATTCTCCTGCTATGCAGAACTTTGTTCTTGCCGTTTTGCTGTTCTCCAAATTTGTTCCCCACTAAAATAGAAACCTTCCCTTCTCTCCTGTCCTCTCATTTCAGTTCTACTCTTCAATTATCTTGCTCCACCCCCTCTAGCCCTTCTATTCTTACAGCATTTAATTTGAAGTAATTTATAATTTACTAATAATGTGCTAACTTGGGTACTTGTTTTATCTTCATCACATATTCTGCAACTTGAGGACAGACTGGGTTTTGCTATCTTTGTTCATCTTATGGTGCTTTCTCATGTCTTTTTCACTTTTTGTTATCATATATACAGGTATCCCTGGCTGTCTGAACTCCATCTGAATATCTGCTATAATGACTTGCAAAAATTCTTACTCAGAATTCACTCTCTGAATTGAAAATTCACTATCACAAATATGCACGTACCTGTTAGTGAAAACATTTGTTTTCAAGTGTAGGCAAAATATGTATAGAAACAGAGAGGGGGTTAGCCTCCCATGGGCCCTTTATTAGCTTTTGCCAGGAGCCTGGGGGTATCGTTAACAAGGTTCCAATTTAGATATAATCTTTAACATATTATTTCATTTTTTATTTTCATTGCGGTATAGAAGGCAATTATAATTTGTATCTAGTATTTTGTCATTTACCATACAAGCCCAATAATGAGTCCCTTAAGTGTTATATGATTACATAATTAGTGCTTTAAATGCTACATAGGAGTTTAAAAGGTTTTGTACTATATTTGGGGGAACTGGTTATGCTTTCTGGTTGGGCTGACAACACACTATTTTTCTCATTTAAAAGAATGAAACAGAGGTTTTTGCTTTCCAAAAGTGCATTATATAAATCAGGAATGGACTAGAGACAAATACCAAGGCATGTCTGTATCTAATTTAAGAACACAATTCCAGAGAATGACAAGACTACTCTCGATTTGTGATAAAATCTTTTCTTCCTTAGTGGGGCCTAAAGAAATTATGTCTGTGTAATGACTTGCCAAGTGGGACCTGCCCAGGTTTTCCTGTATATTTATGCAATTTAGGATATTAACCAATGGGAATGCCTCCTGTGGACCCTTGCCCATGGAAGATCATGTGGCGTGATCATAGCTCCCTGCAGCCTCAACCTCTTGGGCTCAAGCAATCCTCCCACCTCAGCCTCCCTTGAGACTACAGGCAGGTCCCACCACATTTGGCTGATTTTTGTATTTTTTGTAGAGACAGGGTTTGCCATGTTGCGCAGGCTGGTCTTGAACTGCTAGGCTCAAGTGATCCACCCGCCTCAGCCTCCCCGAGTGTTGGGATTACAGGCATGAGCCACTCTGCCTGCCCCAGACTTTTCGTATGTCCAAGTTGTTTCTCATTCTCAGTGATCTGGGTTTCTGGGTTGAACTGTAATTGAAAATACTGGCTTTCAAATTCAGACTGCAACCTACAGTAAGAAATAGCATCACAACAGAGCAACCTCACACACACACTTACATAGGTACACAATGTATATGTAAATATATGGAATTTATACATCACACATACATATATAAAAACAGGTTAAAATTCTTTTTTAAGTTCAGGGGTATGTACATGTGCAGGCTTGTTACATAAGCTTGAAACTTGTGTCATGGAGGTTTGTTGTACAGATTATTTCATCACCCAGGTATTAAGCCTAGTACCCATTAGTTATTTTTCCTGATTGTCCCCCTCCTCCCACCCTCCATCCTCCGACAGGCCCCCAGTGTTGTTCCCCTCTATGTGTCCATGTGTTCTCATCATTTAGCTCTCAATTGTTAGTAAGAACATGGGGTATTTGGTTTTCTGTTCCTGCATTAGTTTTGCTAAGGATAATGGCCTCCAGCTCCATCCAAGCCCCTACAAAGGACATGATCTCGTTCTTTATTATGGATGCATAGTATTCCATGCTGTATATGTATATTTTCTTTATGCAGTCTATCATTGATAGGCATTTAGATTGATTCCATGTCTTTTCTATGGTGAATAGTGCTGCAATCAACATACGCGTGCGTTTACATCTTTACAGTACAATGATTTATATTCTTTTGGGTGTATACCCAGTAATGGGATTGCTGGGTTGAATGGTATTTCTGTTTTTAGGTCTTTGAGGAATCACCACACTGTCTTCCACAATAGTTGAACTAATTTATACTCCTACCAACAGTGTTTAAGCATTCCTTTTTCTCCACAACCTCGCCAGCATCTGTTAAATTCATGTTATTATTTGTGATATGCTGATAATTTCTATTTTATTCTATTTTCTTCTTTAAAAAATGTTTATAATCCAGTAAACTTCACGACTATGTGATTTGACCTTCAATTTGAAAAACACTGCTTTGGAGGATATTCAACAATGAAAATGAATACAAGAAAGTACTGTGTTCTATTTCTTTTGAAAGTTGAAATTCTGGCCAGGCGTGGTGTCTCATGTCTGTAATCCCAGGAATTTGGGAGGCTGAGGCGGGAGGATCACAAGGTCAGGAGTTCGAGACCAGCCTGGCCAACATGGTGAAATCCTGCCTCTACTAAAAATACAAAAATTAGCTGGGTGTAGTGGCGGGGGCCTGTAATCCCAGCTACATGGGAGGCTAAGGCAGGAGAATTGCTTGAACCCGGGAGGTGGAGGTTGCAGTGAGCCAAGACTGCGCCACTGCACTTCAGCCTGGGTGACAGAGCAAGACTCCGTCTCAGGAAAAAAAAAAAAAAAGTTGAAATTCTTTCGATAAGACTTTTATTAGGATCTTTAATGCAAAGCTATCTATAGGTATTAAAAATTACTGGGACTGATTAAAAAATAAAACTGTTCAGAGTAACCTCTATTTCACACCCTGCTCCTATGCTCTTCTTTTACATTTCTTTTTTTTTTTTTTTTGAGATAGAGTCTTGCTCTGTTGCCCAGTCTGGAGTGTAGTGGTATGATCTCGGCTCACTGCAACCTCCTGGGTTCAAGCAATTCTCCCACCTCAGCCTTCCAAGTAGCTGGGACAACAGGCGTTAATGCCTGTTTAATTTTTGTATTTTAAAATTCGTATGTCCAAGTTGTTTCTCACTCTCAGTGCCTGGTTAATTTTTGTATTTTCAGCAGAGACAGGGTTTCACCATGTTGGCCAGGCTGGTCTCAAACTCCTGACCTCAAGTGATCCACCTGCCTTGACCTCCCACAGCACTGAGATTACAAGCGTGAGCCACCACACCCGGCCTCCTCTTTTTTATTTCTGTAACCTTGTTTTTGTAATCGGACTTCTCCGCTTAGAATTCTGACTTTTCTGTTGGGACTCTCTGCTTTCAAACATGCACCAGTCTCATTTATCAGACAGGGAAGGAAAAAAGGGAAAGAAGAAAACACCGCCACCACATGCAAAAACATGTACAGGCACATAAAACACACACACAGACCCCATAAAACAGTCTTCTGCAATCACTCTATAACTCTTTAGAGTTATAGACTCTAGAGTGGTTTTAGTAGTCTCCTCTGTATTTGCAAGCTTGTATGAGTGATTTAACTCACTAGGATTAACATGGTTGTTCTCAATCTTTGTGGATTAAAACTCAACACTTCTGAAATACTAAGAATGCCATTTCAGTCATCAAGCCTGTTTTTCATTTAATTCTGCAGATAGTACTAGATAAAAGGGGGAAAAAAGCAATAACACTAGGAATCTGAAAGCCTTATTATTGAAAAAGCTAAGGTTACTTAAAACTATTATTTCCTGATTTAAAGATATTCTATTTAAGATGAAAAAAGGAACCAAAAAAATTATGCTTTCTCTTGCAGTCTAAAACTACTGAAGTCAAAAACTGGGAATAACATTACTAAATCATAATAAATTCTTCCACTATAATATATAATAATACATGTATTATATATTGGAATATGTTAGCATTTATAAAATTTCAGGTGTTTAATTTTTATATTAGGAAAATACAGCAGTAAAGCTATAATGTATGGCAGACTTTGACTATTTTCATTCCAATCTAACAAATATAACCACAAGATAAAATTCCCCACGATAAGAAGTATATTTGGCAAAAAGAGAAGAAGAAAAGTTATTCAGAGATGCAGGAGAGAGGAAAGAAAAACCTCATTCACTTTGCTATGTGACTTATACCAGGTTATCAGCTTCCTAATCTGTGAGAGACAGTCTTAGAAATGTAGTTGTAATTTAAAATTCTGAATAGATGCCACATTCATATGGATTTTTTAAAAACGCCTTTTTCTTTCTCCAGTAATGCAATTAAGCTTACATGTTTAAATGTTTTATTAAAGGCATATTATCAGTTACATTATAATTATAGTACAAATGGCAGGTATTCATACTACTTATTTTCTGTACCATACCATATATTTTAGCACCCAATTATATTAACTTTTACACTCAATCATTATTGTTTTAAAGGATTTTTGAACTGGTTTCTAAGTATTGGCTGAAAGCTCCTTAAGAACACCTTTGTCATCATATACTAAATACCCTCAGGTAAGAAATAAAGGTTATATTAATTTGGCTGGGCATGGTGGCTCACGCCTGTAATCCCAGCACTTTGGGAGGCTGAGGCGGGTGGATGACCTGAGGTCAGGAGTTCAAGACCAGCCTTGTTAACATGGTGAAACCCTCTCTCTACTAAAAATACAAAAATTAGCTGGACATGGTAGTGGGCGCCTGTAATCCCAGCTACACGGGAGGGCTGAGGCAGGAGAATCGCTTGAACCCAGGAGGTGGAGCAGCTAAGGTTGTGCCACTGCACTCCAGCCTGGGTGACAGAGAAAAAAAAAGGTTATATTAATTCAATAAAAAAAGGGCCTATATTATTTCATATATCATATCCACATAATTATTTATTTATTATTATTATTTATGAGACAGGGTCTTGCTTTGTCACCCAGGTGGGAATGCAGTGGTGGTATCTCAGCTCACTGCAACCTCGACCTCCCCGGCTCAAGTGATCCTCCCACTTCAGTCTCCCGAGTGGCTGGGACCACAGGCTCGCATCACCACACCTGGCTAATTTTGTTTATTTTCTGTAGAGATAAGGTCTCACTATGTTGCCCAGGCTGGTTTCAAACTCCTAGACTCAAGTGATCTTCCCTCCTTGGCCTCCCAAAGTGTTGGGATTACAGGCGTGATTGTATTTTCCTAATATAAAAATTACATACCTGAAATCCTATGGCACCTGGTCCCATAAAATTTATTTTTAAAATAAAAAAGCCTCATCTTTCAGCCTGTAGTTATGGAAAGCTTACCTCTCACTGTTCTCCTCCATTGTATCTTGCATTTTAGAGGAAAGTCCTGTATATCGGTCACCTGTCAGTTTTTCTTCTTCTAGACCTATTCTGTTCCCATTGTATTTTTCAGTTATTATTTTGTTTGGTGAATGATCAAAGGCAGGAGATAAGTCTTCCTTAGAAAGTTCTTTCCATCGTTTCTAGGTAGGGAAGAGAAATGAAAAACAAACGCAAACATTAAAAATTTATTTTCCTTAAATAAAAAAATTTATGAATTAAAATCCTATATTCAAGTTAAGAAAACCCAATGATGCTAAAAGATGAGTGAAAAAGAAAAAGGCATTTTGCCATACTGTAGCTTGTAACAACTATGCTTATTTTAATTTCAAAATTTTATAATAAAGCATTTAGTATTTATGTACATCAGTATATAGTTGAATATAATAATCTTAATAAAATCTTGTGGACTTTTACCTATTGAGACAAACTATACTGGGACCACACTCAACTATTAGTCACAGTAATATAATTTTAATATTGGTATCCAGATCCATGAAACTCGACAGCACACTGAACACAATCAATGCAAAGAGGTCCTCTCTCCAAGGTACATTATAATAAAGCCATCAAAAGTCAGACATAGAGAATTCTAAAAGCAGCAAGAGAAAAGGATCAAGTCACATGTAAGGGAACCTGGCAGGTTGCTATCAACAGATTTCTCAGAAAACCTGTACACGCCAAGAAAGAACAGACTGTAGAGAATGGGATAATATATTCAAAGTGCTGAAAGATAACAACTACTAGCAAAGCTATCTTTCAGAAATGAAAGAAAAATGGAGTCTTTCCCAGACAAGCAAAAGCTGCAAGAATTTATTACCACTAGACTAGCCTTATAAGAAATGCTTAAGGGAGCTGCTTCGACTGGAAGCAAAAGTATAATTACTATCATGAAAATATATGAAAATATAATCTCACTGACAGAGGTAAATTAATTACCAAATTCAGAAAACTCCATTGCTGTAACTGTGGAATATAATCTTTCAAATCTCCATTATGAAGGTTAAAAGTAAAAAATGGTTAATGGTAACTACAGCTACAAGTTGTTAAGGACCACACAATATAAAAAGATGTAAATTAAGCAACAAAATTATAAGTTGTGGGGGGAGGGTAAAAGCCAAAAATATTTTATGAGACCAAGGTTAAGTTATTATCAGCTTAAAACACTGTAACTATAAGATGTTTAATGTAAGCCCCATAGTAACCACAAAGAAAAAAAGTAACTACAGCAGACACACAAATGAGAAAGAGAAATAAATCAAAGCTTATCACTATAGAAAATCACCAAACCACAAAGGTAAACAATAAGAGAGAAAGAAAGGAATAAAGAATATGAAAAGCAAACAGAAAACAATTAACAAAATGGCAGGTGTAAGTCCTTATCTATCAATAATACCCTTGAATGTAAATAGATTAAATACTTCAATGAAAAGATACAGTGGCTGAATGGATGAAAAAACAAAAAACAAAATCCAACTCTATGTTGCCTACAAGACACTCACTTCACCTGTAAGGACACACTAAGACTGAAAGTGAAGGGATGAGAAATGATACGCCATGCAAATTAAAACCAAAAAGAGAAGAGGAGTAGCTATATTTTGATAAAATTTAGGTCAAAAATTGTAAAAAGAAACAAAGGTCAAAGGTGTCATTTCAGCAGGAGGATGTAATGATTTTAAATATCTATGCACACAACACTGGTGCACACAAATATATAAAGCAAATATTATTAGATCTAAAGGGAGACATAGACTGCAATACAATAATAGCAGGAGAACGCTACATCCCACTTTCAGCAATGGACAGATCATCCAGACATAAAATCAACAAAAAAACATTGGATTTAAACTGCACTCTAGGCCAAATGGACCTAACACACATTTACAGAACATTCCCTCCAACAGCCACAGAATACACATTTTTCTCATCAGCACATGGAACATTCTCCATGATGGACCATATGTTAGGCCACAAAACAAGTCTCAACAAATTAAAAAAAGAAAAAAATCACAATCAGGCCAGGCGGGTGCCTCACACCCAAGAACTCTGGGAGGTAGAGGCTGGAGGATCACCTGAGGTGAGGAGTTTGAGACCAGCCTGGCCAACATGGTGAAACCCCGTCTCTACCATAAATTAGCCAGGAGTGGTGGTGGGCACCTGTAATTCCAGGTATTTGGGAAGCTGAGGCATAAGAATCACTTGAACCCGGGAGGCGGAGGTTGCACTGAGCCAAAATCATGCCACTGCACTCCAGTCTAGGGGTCAGAGTGAAACTGTCTCAAAAAAAAAAAAAAAAAAAAAAGAAAGAAAAAGAAAGTTCTCAAATAAACAACCTGATGTACCTCAAGGAACTAGAAAATAATAAACTAAACCCAAAATTAGCAGAACAAAGAAAATAATAAAGACCAGAAAATGGAAATAAAGTGACCAAAAAAAAGAAGCAAAAGATCAACAAAACCAAGGATCATTTTTTTGAAAAGGCAAACAAAATCAACAAACCTATAGCAGACTAAGAAAAAAAAAAGACTCAAATCAGAGATGAAAAAGGAGATATTACAACTAATACCATAAACAAAGTATTGTAAGAGACTATTATAAACAACTGTATGCCAACAAATTGAAAAGCCTAGAGGAAATGGCTAAATTCTTAGACACACACGAACTATCAAAACGGAACCATGAAGACATAGAAAACCTGAACTGACCAATAAAGAGTGAGATTAAATCAGTAATAAAAAGTCTCCCATCAAAGAAAAGCCCAGGACTTAATGGCTTCATGGCTGAATTCTGACAAACATTTAAATAATACTAATTCCTTTCACACTATTCAAAAAACTGAAGAGGGAAATCTTCCAAAATCATTCTGTAAGGCCAGCATTACCCTGATACCAAAACCAGACAAGGACACAACAAAAAAGAAAACTACAGGCCAATATCCTTGATGAATATGGATGCAAAAATCCTGAATGAAATAATAGCAAACTGAATTCAACAGTATATTAAAAACATCATTTACCATGACCAAGTGGGATTCATCCAAGGGGTGAAAGGATGGTTCAACATATGCAAATCAATAAACATGATCTATCAAAAATCAACAGAATCAAGGACAAGAACCATATGATCATTTCAATAGATGCAGAAAAACTATTTGATAAAATTCAACATAGCGGCTGGGTGTGGTGGTTCATGCCTGTAATCCCAGCACTTTGGGAGGCTGAGGCGGGTGAATCACTTGAGGTCAGGCGTTTGGGACTGGTCTGGCCAACATGGTGAAACCCCATCTCTACTATAAATACAAAAAATAGCTGGGTGTGGTGGTGCACGCCTGTAATCCCAGCCACTCAGGTGGCTGAGGCGTGAGAATCGCTTGAACCCAGAAGGCGGAGGTAGCAGTGAGCTGAGATTGCACCACTGCACTCCAGCATGGGCAACAGAGCAAGACTCTGTCTCAAAAAAAAAAAAAAAAAAAATTCAACATACCTTCATGATAAAAACACTCAACAAATTAAGTATGGAGGAAACTGTGCCTCAACACAAAGCCACGTATGACAAACCCATAGTTAATATCATACTGAACATGAAAAAGTTGAAAGCTTTTCCTCTTAAGATCTGGAACAAGACAAAGATGCCTACTTTCTTTCTTTTTTTTTTGAGATGGAGTCTCGCTCTGTCACCAGGCTGGAGTGCAGTGGCATGATCTGCAACCTCCGCCTCCCAGGTTCAAGCGATTCTCCTGCCTCAGCCTCCCGAGTAGCTGGGACTACAGGTGCGTGCCAGCATACCCAGCTAATTTTTGTATTTTTAGTAGAGGCAGAGTTTCACCATGTTGGCCAGGGTGGTCTCAATCTCTTGACCTCATGATCTGCCCATCTCAGCCTCCCAAAGTGCTGGGATTACAGGCATGAGCCACCGCACCGGGCTAGGATGCCCACTTTCAACACTTTTATTCAGCATAATATTGTAAGTCCTAGCCAGAGCAATTAGCTAAGAGAAAGGGTATTCAAATTGGAAAGGAGGAAGTCAAATTGTCTCTGTTTGCAGAAGACATAATCTTATGTATAGAAAACCCTATAGACTCTACCAAAAAACTGTTATAACTAATTAAAAAAAAATCAGTAAAGTTGCAGGATACAAAATCAACAAATAAAAATCAGTAGAATTTTATACATCACTAGCAAACTATCTGAAAAAAGAAATCAAGAAAGCAATTCCATTTTCAAAAAAATTACCTAGGAATAAATTTAACCAAGGAGGTGAAAGATCTCTATAATGAAAATTACAAAACATTAATGGAAAAAGTTGAAGAGGACACAAATGGAAAGATAGCCTATGTTCATGGATTAAAATTAATACTGTTAAAATGTCCATACTACATAAAGTGATCTACAGATTCAATGCAATTCAATGAAAATACCAATGATATTCTTCATAGAAACAGAATAAATAATCCTAAAATTTGTATGAAATCATAAAAGACCCCAAAAGCCAAAGCAATTTTGAGCAAAAAGAACAAAGCTGGGGGCATCACACTACACGACCTCAAAATATACTACAAAGCTATAGTAACCAAAATAGCATGCTACTATCATAAGAAGAGATATAAAGACCAATAAAACAGAAGACAGAGCATGGAAATAAATCTACGTATTTACAGCCAATTTATTTTTGACAAAGACGCCAAGAATATACACTGGTGAAGGACAGTCTCTTTGATAAATGGTGTTGGGAACACTGGATATCTAGATGCCCAAGAATGAAACTAGACCCCTATATCTCACCATATTAAAAAATCAACTCAAAATGGACTAAAGACTTAAATATAAGACCCCAAACAAATACAAATACTAGAAGAAAAGATAGGGAAACACTTTAGGACATTGGTCTGGGCAAGGGAAGGGTCTTTTGTATAAGACCTCAAAAGCAAAAACAGACAAATGGGATTACATCAAACTAAAAAGCTTCTGTATAGCAAAGGAAGCAATCAATAGACTGAAGAGACAATCTACAGAATGGAAGAAAATATCTGCAAACTATACATTTGACAGGGATTAATATCCAGAATATATAAGAAACAAACAAAATTCAATAGCAGAAAACACAAGTAATCCAATTAAAAATAGGTAAAAGACCTGAATAGCCATTTCTTAAAAGACATACAAAGAGCCAACAGATACATGAGAAAATGGTCAATATCACTAATCATCAGAATAATGCAAATCAATACCACACTGAGATATTACCACACCCCACTTAGAATGACTATTATCAAAAAGACAAAAAATAAATGCTGGCATGAATGTGGAGAAACGGGAACTCTTGTACACGGCTGGTGGAATGTAAATTAGTACAGCCATCTTGGAAAACAGCATAAAGGTTCCTTAAAAGATTAAAAATAGAACTATCATATGATCCAGTAATCCCACTACTGGGTATTTATCCAAAGGAAATGAAATTAGGATTTCAAAGGCATATCGGCACTCCTGTGCTTACTGCAGCACTATTCACAGTAGTCAAGATACGGAATCAACTATCAATGAATGGAGGGAGAAAGAAAATGTGGGAAAAAAAATATATATATATAATATATATATAATATATAATATATATTATAATATATATATAATATATAATATATATTATAATATATATATAATATATAATATATATTATAATATATATATAATATATAATATATATTATAATATATATAATATATAATATATATTATAATATATATAATATATAATATATATTATAATATATATAATATATAATATATATTATAATATATTATATTATATATTATATATATTAATATATATATTATATATTATATATATTAATATATATTATATATTATATATATTATTATATATTATATATTATATATATTATTATATATTATATATTATATATATTATTATATATTATATATTATATATATTATTATATAATATATATTTTATATATATATTATATATTATATATATTATATTATATATAATATATATTATATATATATTATATATATTATATTATATATAATATATATTATATATATATTATATAATATATATTATATATTATATATATTATATATATAATATATAATATATAATATATATTATAATATATATAATATATATTATAATATATATAATATATATTATATATTATATATAATATATATTATATATATTATAATATATAATATATATTATATATTATAATATATATATAAAATATAATACTACTTGGCCATTAAAAAAAAAAAAAAATCCTGTCTTCTGTGGCAAAATGGATGAAACTGGAGGACATTAAGCCAAGTACACAAAGACAAATACTTGTATGTTCTCACTCATATGTGGAATCTAAAAATGTTAATCTCATAGAAGCAGAGAGTAGAATAGTACCTACTGGAGGCTTTGGAGAGTAGGGAAGAGGGGGCATAGTGAGAAACTGAACAACAGTTCAACAGGGGGATGAGTTCTGGTGTTTTACTGCACAGAATGACTATGGTTAATAATATTTAATATTTCAGACAGGGTGTGGTGGCTCATGCCTGCAATTCTAGCAGTTTGGGAGGCTAGGGCGGGCAGATCGCTTGAGCCCAGGAGTTTGAGATCAGCCTGGGCAACATGGTGAGACCCAGTCTCTACAAAAATTTAAAAATTAGCCACATGTGGTGGCACGCGCCTGCAGTCCCAATTACTTAAGAGACTAGGGCAGGAGGATCACATGAGCCCAGGAGGCGGAGGCTACAGTGAGCGAGCCATGATCGTGCCACTGTACACCAGCATGAACAAGAGAATGAGACCCTATCTCAAAAAAAATTTATATACATACACATTTTATATACACATAAAATCCTCTCTTCTGGCTATTTCAAAATACTTATATATACTTATATATATTTCAAGTACTATGAAATATATTAGCACATAATAATATATAATTAAATAGAGATTTCAAAATAGCTGGAAGAGAGGATTTTGAACGTTTTCACCACAAAGAAAAGATAAATGTATGAGGTGATAGATGTGCTAGTCTAATTTGGTCATTACATAAATGTATCAAAATATCACACTGAACCCCATAAATATGTACAATTACTAAGTGTCAATTAAAAACAAAGGCCGGGGCATGCGGTGGCTCACGCCTGTAATTCCAACACTTTGGGAGGCCGAGGCAGGTGGATCAAGAGGTCAGGAGATCGAGACCATCCTAGCTAACATGGTGAAACCCCATCTCTACTAAAAATACAAAATAATTAGCTGGGTGTGGTGGCACGCGCCTATAGTCCCAGCTACTCGGGAGGCTGAGGTAGGAGAATCACTTGACCCCAGGAGGCAGAGGTTGCAGTGAGCCGAGATCACACCACTGCACTCCTGGGCGACAGAGCGAGACTCCGTCTCAAAAAAAACCAACCAACCAACAGACAAAAAAACAAAATAAAAAATAAAGTAGCACTGCACAAAAAACACAAAAATTTTTAAAAAGATTTCAGCCAAGGTAGATTTTGCTTGAATCTTAATCCACTTCTAATCCAGAGGTATGTAACACTGGAGTAGTCACCACAGTGGTGCTTGAATGTGATCTGGAACCTTCTTGCTCCTTACCACTGTTCAGTCTAGGGGAGAACTAACAGTGAGATCTCCAAGCTGGTCCTTATGATGCTAAAGGACTTTAATTTGGTTGTGTCTATCAGGTACACTAGCAGCTCCAGGCAGCTGGCTAGCCCACCACTGGGCTAGAGAAACACCCTCCAGCATGCCTCTAGCATGGACTTCAGGAGTAGATGGCAACACAAACCAGGATTCGGACCAAGATGAAGAGAAATTTCAGTTTCTTCTATGAAAGAGGATGTCATCATCTACCCTGGGAGACAGTTGTGATTAATGAGATGGCATGTGAAGAGCCCAGCATCATGTCTAGAAAATATGTTTCCTGTGCTCTCACTTGTCACCATTCCTAGGGACAAAGGTAGAGGAAGAAGAGTGTATCTGGGCCCCTGCAGATGAAAGCAGTGACAATTGTACATGCCAGAGAAGAAAAACGCATATATAACCTATGCACTGGGACTATAGTCTCTCAGGTCCTTGAAAGGATGAAACATGATCCCCATCTATGTATCTGCCAGTGGCAAGTGGTAGAGGCAGAAGCAGTGGGAGCCAATGGTTTTGATTACCTATGACTGACACTGGCCCAAATGACTTGGTATGGACAGGGATGGCCTTCTTTGAAGATCCTATCAAGGACGCAAGAAGTCTTGGATCTAATAAATAAGGAATACTCTACTTATTGCCCGAGGAGTTTAATGATTTTGGACAGAGATGTAACATTGCAACTTAAAGTTTTTTGGAACTTATGGAATATTCATTCCCTGGAGTTACTCTTGTGCAATATGGTACTGTTAAAAGCAATGCTTGTATTCAGATCTTTAAAAAATCTCTGGGAAATCCATTCATACAATGGATAAACTAGTTTCTAATTTGTCTCATTGTCATCATGTACCAGAGGTATTAAAAAGAAAAAGGCACGCCTGGCACAGTGGCTCATGCCTGTAATCTCAGCACTTAGGGAGGCTGAGGCGGGCAGATCACTTGAGGTCAGGAGTTTGAGACCAGCCTGGGCAACATGGTGAAACCCCATCTCTACCAAAAATACAAAAATTAGCTGGGCGTGGTGGCACATGCCTGTAATCCCAGTTACTTGGGAGGCTGAGGTAGATGAATTGCTTGAACCCGGGAGGCCGAGGTTGTAGTGAGCTGAGATTGCGCCACTGTACTCTAGCCTGGGTGAAAGATGAGACTCGGTGTCATGGAGAAACCCTGTCTCTACTAAAAATACAAAATTAGCCAGGCATGGTGGTGCAAGCCTGTAATCCCAGCTACTTGGGAGGCTGAGGCAGGAGAATTGCATGAACCTGGGAGGCGGAGGTTGCAGTGAGCCGAGATCACGCCACTGCAATCCAGCCTGGGCAACAACAGTGAAACTCTGTTTCAAAAAAAAAGTATTTTCCACACTTCACCGTTCCCAGATATGGCTACTTTACTTAGCTGCATAATCAATGTACCTCTTTTTATGTTTTTAATTTTTTTAGAGATGGGGTCTTACTCTGTTGCCCAGGCCAGAATGCAATGGTGTGATCATAGCTCACTGTAGCCTCAAACTCCTGGGCTCAAGCAGTCCTCCTGTCTCAGATTCCTGAGTAGCTGGGACTATAGGAGAGAACTACCACGGCTGGCTTTTTTGTTTTATAATAGTTGATTTACAGAAGATTTAGAAAATGTGAAATTCTACAGTTTGTTGTGTTTGGAGAACAGTGAGTAGTACAGTTTGGTACAATTTGTCTAGAGGATGGAAAACACGCAAAGCTTGAGTAGGAGAGATGAGGCTGGAAAGGAAATAGACCTCCGGGAAAGAGGTCTCTGGACTTCATGAGTAGTGGGGTAGAACTGAAAATCCTGAGCCCTAAGAGGGCGCAAACCATGTCCCGAAAGAATATTGTGCCAACAATCAAGAAACTACAATATAATGGAACATAAGAGTAATTAAGGATGTCTTCACTTAGATGACTATGTCTATTTTCTTTGTTCCCTTGTTTGTTTTGTTACTCAGTCCAAATCTTTTATAGTGAAGACATGGAGTACTTGCTACTACCCATGCCATATTCTAACACTTCAAATGTGCTAGCTCTTAATCCTCACAATAACCTTAGGAGATAAGCACTAATACTAATATTACCATTATTACACCCTTTTTACCGAAGATGTGGGGAGAATAATTAGGTAACTTGCCCAAGGATATGCACCTAACAAATAGTAGAGACAGAATTTTAACCTAGGCAAGTCTGGGTTGACTATGCTGTGACCCCTCATAAAGATGTGTGTTCAAGAAAGTACCCCACAAAAATGTTAAATTGTGTCCAGAATTTATACTGGTCAATTTTTGAAGTTTCCACTCTTGACTGAGACCTAGTTATGTAACTTGGCCTTATAGCTGGACAACACTCAACAATGCCAACAAATAAGATGACACCAAAAATCAAGTCTCACTGGACCACTTCCCAGAATATGCAACAAATTCAGAATACATCAACAAGGAAAGCACTCGGCAGAGAGAGAAATAAAAGAGATATTTAATGCTAGTGAATTAAAAAAAACCCACAAACCCAACAATGTCATTTTGCCATGGCTATGTTCAGCAAACTCACTCATGGCTATGTTCAGCAGACTCACTCATGGCTATGTTCAGCAGACTCACTCGTGCCTATGTTCAGCAAACTCACTCATGCCTATATAGGTTCAGCAAACTCACTCGTCTCTGTCCTCCTTGTGACACACAAGGGAGCCAGCACTCCTGAGTCACCTGCCTCAGGTCATCAATGCTGACTGGTAAAGCCAAGGAATTACATTTCACTAAACTATAACCTCAAAGGAGCTCTCATTTTGAGGCCTGGTACTGTTTCATCTTTCTTTCTAATTCTGTGCTCACGTTGCACCAACCCATGAGTCACTGCCACTAGGAGCCATGCCCCCCACACAATGCCTAGAACCCTAGCTCTACCCATTTCTCTCACTGAAGAAAGTTTTAAGCAATGCAATTAAACTTCAAATCCTCTGTAATTTGTTAAAAGTTTATCATTTACATTTAATACTTTATTAGTAATATCAAATTACCAGCTAGAGATCTTACAACATTAGTTCTGAATTGCCAAACTAGATATTTACTCTGGGGGGTTAACTGTCATCATCAATACTGGGAATATGCTAATAAATATGTGGTAATACCAGCAACCAGCTTAAGTATTTATGCCTGACCTTGTGCTGAAAGGCAATTGCAAATAGCCTATATGTCTATAGGAATGTCAAAGTCATTGGAAGTTTTCTGTAAATGAATACATGCTTTAAGATTATAATTACACATATTTACAGACTTAAGATACAATCACTTTGGGCTGGGTGCGGTGGCTCACGCCTGTAATCTCAGCACTTTGGTACGCCGAGGTGGGTGATCACTTGAGGTCAGGAGTTCGAGACCAGCCTGGCCAACACTGTGAAACCCCATCTCTACTAAAAATGCAAAATTAGCCAGGAGTGGTGGCGGGCGCCTGTAATCCCAGCTACTCGGAAGGCTGAGTGGGGAGAATCACTTGAACCTGGGAGGCAGAGGCTGCAGTGAACCGAGATTGTGCCATTGCACTCCAGTCTGGGCAAAAAGAGCAAAACTGCGTCTCAAAAAAAGAAAAAAAAAACCAGTAGCATGTGTGGTATGTATTTATTAATCCAACTTTATCAGTAGTCACTTCATATGCCGATGGTCTAAATGCACCAATTAAAAGAGAGATTCTCAGAATGCCAAGACCATTTCTGCAGAAATTAACCCCTTGGAATGGGCAGCATGCTTTTCTGATCCTGAGTACCTGAAGGATAAAGATGTTTCCAATATCCTATCTGGAATAGGGGCAGAAAATGCCTTAGAATTGAGAGTCTGAGGACTATACCACACCAGATAAATTAACAGAAAAAAAATCCTTCCTAGCCACAAACTGCACTGTCAAAGACTCCACAAAAAAGTGTGTCCAGAAAAACTCATCTCTGTGATAAAAAAAAGATCCATCCTCAGATAAAGTATGTATTCTAAAACTAAAAACACAAAACTTAAAAAAAAAAAAAAAGCAGTGGTAGGAAAGACACAATCCAAAGGACAATACATTTCCCTCCCAGTTACCCGTCTCATCACAGCCAAGAAGCAGGCAGGGAAGGCAGCATGCAGGCTGTGAAGGCATGGGGAAATCTGATTGAACTACTTTTCTTTTTGAACTCCAGATTTAAGTTGGTGAAAGCTCACTGTGATTAGAAAGGGAAATTTTCCTCATCTTAAACATCTGAAATAACTTTTACTTCACCTAAATCACTGATCACTGCCAAAGTGACCCTGGCAAATCCAGTGTTCCCAAAGTCTGGCGTCTGAAGCAGGACATGTTCTAATGGGCTGAGTTTCCCACACATTGCGTATTTTGGCTCTGAGTGCCCTAATGTTTCTGTGCATTAAGAATATTTTAATGCTATTTAAAGATTTGGAAAAAATCTTTTTAAATAAACCTTTATTCTGACACCAATGGTCCGATCTAACTTACATTCTTGTATTGGCTAGTAATCACAGAAATGAAAGTGCTAGTAAATATGTTCACACATGAGAAACATAATGAAAAGACAGTCGATCTTCTTATATTATGCATCAACTTACAGTATCTGCTTATGTCCAATACTATGTGATTAAATCAGACAAAAAATGGAGTCTGTGGTTGTTTCTATTTTACATTTTAACTTAGTACATAACACAAGTTTCTGATCAGTCTTTGAACTTAGGTTCTACAAATATGCAGTAAAAATAGCTTCATGAGAATAAAGCCACCAAACAGAAGAATATAACATTTTGCTGGAATTTCATTATATCTGCCATAAATATTCAAGTTGCTTGTTGTTATAAAGTCAAATATTACATAAACCAAGTATCAGTGTTTAATGAGGGCAAAAGTATCTCAAGTTTCCAGTTACTTTAATAATTAAAAGATTAACCACCCCCAAAATGAAAAATTCAGTTTCTTTAATGAAATCTTGTTTCTACAAGGGCTTTTAAGTAACACACAGGATTTAACCTGAGGCTGAGTATATATGAGGAAGCTAGTTAAAATTTTACAATTTTAAGACAGCCAGCTGGATTTACCACAAAAATTCAAATACACTCTTTGAAACAAAGACAAGGGCTCAAGTGGAGTGCAGTTATTTGATGCTATGTGTATTTAACAAATAGATATGATTTAAAACCTGTATGAAGTTTACCTGTATACTAGAATCTCCCTTTATACATTTTGCTCCTTCTATTATAGCCATGTATGAGAATCTCAGTTGATCTGGGGTCTGAATAAGACCCATTCGGTATTTTCTCATGTTCAGTAACACTTGTTTAATGTTAATATCATCTCCTTTTTCCATCTGCAAGAAAGGCAAAAAATGAGACAAGTCTTTTGTTATTGGAACCCAGGAAACAGAATCAATGCAAGATCATTGCTAAGATTTTTGCTATGCATTTTCTCCTCTGAAAGAACAACGATAATTTAACCCTCCAGCTATAACTGTTACGTACACAACAACTATCCCAGCCTACTCATCCCTCCCCACATCTCAACCCCTCAAGTAGTTGGAGGACTTTGATTCTTTAGCTGATTCACAACTGATTCCAAACCAATCATAGTAATCTCATTCCTTCTGGCCAGTCATTGGTTAAAGGAAGGATTTATAATCAGTTCTGGCTAGTATAAGGACTATTTTTTTTTTAAGGTCATGGCAGGAGTCAACTTTTCTGCTCATTCCCCTTCCGCCTCCTTCATGTCTGCACTACAGACACGATGTCTGGATATACAGCACCCATCTAAAGATGGTGGAAAAGAGGCCAGGCATGATGGCTCATGCCTGTAATCCCAACACTTTGGGAGGCCAAATCACTTGAGGCCAGGAGCTAGAGACCAGCCTGGCCAACATCGCGAAATGCCATCTCTACTAAAAATACAAAAATTAGCTGGGTGTGGCGGCGCATGTCTGTAATCCCAGCTACATTGGAGGCTGAGGCTGGAGAATCGCCTGAACCCAGGAGGAGGAAGTTGCAGTGAGGTCAGATAGCGCCACTGCACTCCAGCCTGGGCGGCAGAGCGAGACTCCATCTCAAAAATAAATAAATAAATAAATAAATAAATAAATAAATAAATAATGTGGTGGGTCACACCTGTAATCCCAGCACTTTGGGAGGCCAAGGCGGGCAGATTATGAGGTCAAGAGATTGAGACCTTCCTGGACAACATGGTAAAACCCCGTCTCTACTAAAAATACAAAAATTAGCTGGGCATGGTGGTACGCACTTGTAGTCCCAGCTACTCGGGAGGCTGAGGCAGGAGAATCTCTTGAACCCGGGAGGCGGAGGTTGCAGTGAGCTGAGATTGCGCCACTGCACTCCACCCTGGCAACAGAGCGAAACTTCGTCTCAAATAAATAAATAAATAAATAAATAAATAGAATAATAAAATAAAATGAAGAAAGACGGTGGAAAAGACAGCAAAAGCCCAGATCCACGATAACACTGCTGAGCTACAGCACTGCTCTGGACTACTGACCTAGTGTTAGAATCCCCACACCCAGGCTCACCAAAAATAAAAGAAAAAAAATTGTTGAACTTATAGTTGGCAGGGAACAGGTGTCATTAACAAAATAATCACCAGAGTTTTAAAACTTTAATGTAACAATCTAATTTTGATTGAAGTATACTATATATACGCAGAGTGGTAAAGTAATACAGATGTTTAGTTAAGACTCAATCGTTCCCAATTCCTAGCTTTCATTAGAGATGCAACATCTGAAATGTTCTTCCAAGAGTATCACTCCATTGATCAAGCTCCTTGTGTTTGTGTTTACAATGAAAAGCATCATCATATTAATTCACCTGGGAATCTACTTTGTGCTGGCAGTCATGGTGGAAAGCATAAGAATGCTGACATAACTGCAATGAAGCATAGCTACGTTTTACAGAAACATCGAAGAGACTAATACAGGGCCTTAAAGTCAAGGTTAAGAACACCAGTCTTGTGTCAAGCGTGGTGGCTCAAACCCGTAATCCCAGCATTTTGGCAGGCTGAGGCAAGAGGATCACCTGAGCCCAGGAATTTGAGACTAGCCTGGCCAACATAGTGAGGCCTTGTCTCTACTAAAAATAAAAAAGCAAAAACTAGTTGGGTGTGGTGGTGCAGGCAGCTACTTGGGAGGCTGAGGTGGGAGGATCACTTGAGTCCAGGAGGTTGAGGCTGCAGTGAGCAGTGATTGCACCATTGTACTCCAGCCTGGGTGACAGGGCAAGACTCTGTCTAAACAAAGACAAAAACAAAATCCCCACCAGACTGAATACCAGGACAAGCTAAACTGCTTAGGTGATTGATAATCTTAGAACACGCTCAGAAAGCAGAAACTAAGCTGCAGGGACTACTGAAGGAGTAGATGGCATGGAAATCAAAGCAGACAGTATTATTGATGGGTTTGATCCTATAATAAGAGGAAGAAGTAAAGACAGAAGTTAGGAGAAGTATAAGGGCAAACAGAAGTTCCATGTATCCCAAGTAACGAAAAAATAAAGGTCCTAAAAAGAGAAGAAAAGATCTAGGCTGTATACAGGCTGGGACTGGGAATGACTGGTGGAGAAAGAATTAGCCGTTGGGGGCACAGACAGGAACCTCAGGGGAGTAACAGTAATACTGACATTTATGGAATGCTCAGAAAACATCAGGGACTCTTCTAAGTGTCCTTAATGTATTAATTCATTGAATTCTCACAGCAACCCTGTGAAGTATGTCTATCATTATCCCTAGTTTTTAAATTTAAAAAGTGAGATAAAGTATCTGTCTGAGGAGGAAGGAATTCAATATTACATATGAATTTATATTTGAAAAAATGTGGGGGAGAGACCTATTATTTCTGTAATATAAAGCTACCAGGAAGAAAAACACCTTCTTAGGGATCTCTAAAATCATCATGGATACATACATTCCTACCAGTCATGAATAAGAGGCAGTTGCAAGGGTGGAAATGAGATTTTTAGGTTTTTCCAAAAGTAGAAGTTTAAGTTGAAAAACCTCAGTTCTGGGATACAGCATCAGAGTTTATTCATTGCCAGTGGAAGCAATTTAAAAAAAAAAATCAATGAGATTAAAATGAGATCGTAAGAAGCACTTACCAAAACAAGACAAGTGTCTACCAGAGAGAAGGTGCCAGAGCGCCCAATGCCTGCGCTACAGTGGATCACCGCAGGCCCATGGTCAGGGTTCAAGGAGCCAGATTCTCTCACTTTAAACAAGAAATTGAGAAATGAAGCTGGTGATTCAGGGACTCCAAAATCTGGCCAGGTAGTATAATGAAAGTGAGATATTGTTCTGGTTTCACCACTCTAAAAAGTGAAAATCAAGGGAGAAGTTAGTTCTAATTTTTTTCTTTTAAAAAACTACTTCAGAAAGATCATGTGTTTTATATAATTCTTTAAAGCCATATAGGCTGTTTATACTATGATTTTTCCATTTGTTTTCTGACAATCCCATATACAAACTAGGGAAGATTTTCTTTAGTGGAAATTTGGGATGTATTAATAATAGCTAACACATACAACACTTACTATTTTGGAGGCCTGTTCTAAGCACTTTACTTATTAACTCAATCCACACAATAATCCTATTAAAGCCCATTTTCCTGATGAGGAAACTGAAACAAAGGGTAAGATAGTTTGCCCAAGGTCACACAGCTGGAACATGGCAGAACCAGGATTTGAAGCAACCTGGGGCAGCCTTTGGGTTCTCAGCTACTAATCTGTTACCATACATGTTACCAATATTTTCTTTAATTCATGTATCATGAATGGGCTATTTTTTTCTATTTTAAAAAATTTCTGCCGGGTGCAATGGCTCATGCCTGTAATCCCAGCACTTTGGGAGGCCGAGGTGGGCAGATCACTTGAGGTCAGAAGTTCGAGACCAACCTGGCCAACATGGTGAAACCCCGTTTCTACTAAAAATACAAAAAATTAGCCGGGCGTGGTGGCACGTGCCTGTAATCTCAGCTACTTGGGAGGCTGAGGCAGGAGAATCTCTTGAACCTGGGAGGTGGAGGTTGCAGTGAGCAGAGATCATGCCATTGCACGCCAGCTTGGGCAACAAGAGTGAAACTCCATCTTCAAAAAAAAAATTTTCTACCAGTATAATTTTACATTCTTTAACATTTTCCTTTTTATGAATTTCAAAGTTTATTTTTTAAATATAATCTCCCGTTCACATGATTATCTTTTAGATTCTGCTACACAGGCCTATATAGGGGAGCAACTCAAGAATTAATCTAAAGAAACGATCTTTATATTTTTAATTGGAATTGCTCCTCTAAATTGTTGCCTTTCCCTATGGCAATAATTTCCAATCCTAAAGCTGTTTATATGCTTTTGCTGATGTGCTAAAGTGGTTTACCAACATGCTAAATGTTTCCTGTCTCTTAAGCCTGCCTGGTATTCACTATCGCTTCCTGGATATTCCTGATGATCTGTAATTCTAACTCATTACGAAAATGTTCCTTAGCTTTTTGCCAATTGCCTTTTGCCCCAAGGAGCACCTCTCTGCTTTATACTCTTCATTTGTGTAAACGAAGCAGTGGTCTTCCACTAATATGTCTTTGTGCAATTTTTCAGTTTTATTGTAGGAGGTTTTTTTTTTTGAGGGAGGAGGCATAGAAACAATGTAAAAAACCTTGACGTTTAATGGTTTAACAACTAAAGATTATTATTATAATATCCTGCTCCCAATAAAAATTTTCAAAATTAGAAGTTAGCTTTCACTTTAAAAATATAAATTTTCGGCCGGGTGCAGTGGCTCACACCTATAATCCCAGCACTTTGGGAGGCCGAGGCGGGTGGATCACCTGAGGTCAGGAGTTCGAGACCAACCTGACCAACATAGAGAAACCCCGTCTCCACTAAAAATACAAACCTTATCTGGGCATAGAGGTGCATGCCTGTAATCCCAGCTACTTGGGAGGCTGAGGTGGGAGAATCGCTTGAACCCGGGAGGCGGAGGTTGTGGTGAGCCGAGATCACGCCATTGCACTCCAGCCTGGGCAATGAGAGCGAAACTCCATCTCAAAAAAAAAAAAAAAAAAAAATCCATTTTGCAGTAGAAATTAAGACTTCTATGTCCCAGACTCAGTATATAAGGTATAATACTAATAAAATACAGTGAAATAAATTTTTTAAAAAGTACATACTTTTAGTGACCTTTTAACATCCAGCATTAATAATTTCAAATACAGTGTGATCCACAAGTTCTCAATATACTAAAAGCAATAAAAAATTTCTCCATTACGAATTAAAATGATCATGGTTTCTACGCTTTAAGACATTTATTTTTAAATTAATTATGGTAAGTGAACAAAGCCAGACTAAAGGCTATATACTATACTATTCCATTTTTATGACATTCTGGAAAAGGCAGAAAAACAGAAACAGAAACCAGATTACTGGTTTCTGGCTGGGGGTAGAGGACAGGACTGACTGTACACAAGCAACACAAGAACATCTGGGGCAGGGGAGAGGTGACAGAACCGATCTATGTTTCTGTTATGGGCAGTGGTTACACGACTGAATGCACTGTCAAAAGTCACAACACGACTGTACACCAAAAGGAGTCACTCTTATTGTAGGTTAAAAAAAAAGGTAAATTATATTCATTGCATTAAAAAAGAGAATTCAAAACATTCTAAAATAAGAAGGGTAAACTCTAGTCTCCTTTTACAAAGCAGCAGGTGGGCAGTTAATACGGCAACACTGACACAGGAATGAGCTAGAGAGGCGGGTTCTTGACAGCGGGGGGCGCGGGGCGGGGGGGATACAGTTAACTCAAAGTCAAGTTTTCCTTTAAATGAGGTTAAGATTCCAGTGGATGTTAATAACCCACTTTGTTTCTTACTTGCTGCGGCCACCAGCAGGACCAGACTCAGTCTGTGTGGGCCTTCATGTGGTCTGCTTTGAGCAGGGGCCTGCAGTGCTCTGTGGGCTATGGCCCAGTACCCCTACGGGGTCCTGCGCACAATTACTTCATCAAGTCCTGGCTCAAACATATGGTTACCCCACAATCTTGGGCAACAGCTTGCTTTCTCTTTGCTTGTATGATTTTGGCTCAAAACTAGTGGTCTCAATTTTTTTCAAATTCAGGTCACGCTGTCTGGGATATTGGAAGCCAGTTCCCAGAAATGCTCATGACTATTTGTATAATATAGTCTTCCCCACTAATAGATTTTTGAAAATCAGTTGTTGTTTTTTTCCCCCTACAGAACCAGGACTTTTTTTGAGAGGTTAACTTTGATTAATTTATCCGTACAGAAACAAGATTAAAAAAACACAGCTTTCCAAAATCATAATTCACAGTTACAAAGGACCACACGAAGGCATAAGATGCATATATTTACTACTCTGGTATAGAAACATTCATATGCATGACTGGATGGACCCCTTTCCCTCTTTTTCACGCAGGAAAAAAAATGAGAGGGGAAAAAAAAAGGGTTGCCAAAGGATACAGAGCTAAAACAAAATTCATCTTTATTCCAAACAAGGTCTGCATTTAGACTTTAAAATTTTTGGCAAACTCCTTATTTTCAAAACTGTGGAAGCACCCTTTTCTTCTCCTTGGTCACCGAGTCACACTACTTCTCCTCTGGTCCCCAGCTGCTGCCCTCCACCCTTCTCGCTGCTTCACCCCCCTCCCTACACACACCCCGGTTGCACCCACAATTATAGGCTGTCCCTGTCTGCAGCCGTTCCACACATGCCTGCCAAGTTTTCTGTGTAAAACTCTGCATTATGTATACTACATTCTGCACAAAATGTCAGTGGCTTGCTGTTCTAAGGCAAAATCCCATTTACATTTTTAAAAGAGAATTCTAAATTTAAAGTCTTTGAATAGGAATGTCAAACTTGCATATATGAAGCCAGGAAAATAACCTGTGAGTTGAGCAAGTGTAACAACAGGAATTGTTAGGCCACAGCAATTTAAGTGTATGCCCCGTTCACAGCCTTCAAATGCAAGTTAATAATCATCATAAATATATAATAAGATTATACATTTTCCAATTATCATAAAAAATCTATACAGCTCTATGACCCCAGGCCCAATTACTTTCACACTTTAGGTATATATGGAAGGTACCAAGATTTTGTTTCTAAAAGACTTTCACTAAGCCCCAGTTCTGTAAATAGGGTTAATAATACTACTTACCTTACAAAACTGTTGTAAGGAATAAATAAAACAATTAATGTGAAGTGCCTGCCATATCCCTGCACATGGTAAATGCTTAACAGATACTGGATATTTTTAAAACAACTATACTCACCAATTGCCTTTATTGTGGCCCCTAGAAAGCTCCAGTCAATTGTAAAACTCAACACATTTTCAACCTCTTCATTGGGTATTTCCTCTACACCTAAAGAGTGACAAAGTTTGTCAACCCTATGTCCTAACCAGATGTCAAATCTGTACCTTCACTATCACTGCCTTAGTTGAGTCTCTCATCAATTTTTGCCAGGGTCAGCATGTCAGTGATAAATATTTACTGACTGGGATTCACTGTGAAAGGCAGATCAAACTCACCAGATCAGGAGGAGTGGCAGAAACGGCTAGGGACAGGCTTGCATTCTCAGCAGAGAGAAAGCAATATGCAAAGGCATGCCACCCACCCCCACCAAGGAATTCACCTATTAGAGAAGTCTGTCTGTTAGCACGAACAAATCCTGGATACCCGAAGGAGAGGGAGTTAGACAAGGAGGCAAGGACCAGGCTGAGCTGGGTCATGGTCTTGTGCACTGGACACAGACTTTTTTTGGTAACCAATGGAAGCCACAGAAGAATTCTTAGAGGATGGTGGAAAGATTGCATCTGTGTTTTACAACAATCACTCAGGTGTAATGTGCTTAAAATGTACTCTGTGTAATGGCGGGGGGGTACCAAGGCAGCAGATAACTTCCAACCCCTTGGAAGTTAAAAACCTCATTATGGAGTCAAGATTTACATAGAGAGAAGTATTGAACAAGCAGTAGAATGATAAAATTTAAATTACTGAAAAAGTATAAGAAGAATCATAGCTGTTAGGGATCAATGTGTCATAGATACATGTTAGGAGAGACCTAAGTAAGAAGTGGGCCACAGGGGTTACTAAGGACGTGCAGAATATAAACAGGCAGAGAAGAGAGAGGACATTCTAGGTAGAATAAACTGTTTAAACTATTTTGAACCAAATCCCAGCTAAGCATCATAATAATTAGAGACTCTCATCTTGCTAAATCTTTAGGGACAGGGAAATAGAAGACAGTCAGCATTATAACAGTATTCCCGGAACTCACTAAACATAAAGCTGGCCAACATTACAGAAATAGTGAAGGGCAACTAAAAAGAAAAAACTGAAAGACAAGTACTCTAGATGACCTCATATTTTTAAAATCCCTCAAAATTATCTCCATAGCTTAAGCCACAGGCCACACTGAAAGCCGAGATGCAATCTCTTCTTCAGGGGCAAGAGCTCAAACTTTTAGCTTTAAGTAAGTCACTAAAGGGCTCCTGGTATGTCATTTTGCTGTTCCATTAGACTGGCGGAGGCGCAGGGCTTGCTTAGACAACAGCTTTACCTTTGGACTTGTTAATAGATACGTGTCAGACTCCCTTAGATGCAAACTGGATCTCTGCACCCCAGCGGCCCCAATAAAGACAGAGATCTGTGTGTTGAGATTGGCTACCAGCCCCCTACTCCATCATCACTTTTTCTCACTCCCATTGGTTCTTTCTTTCTCGCTAGTAACCTTTTCAACTACTCCCCGTTCCTGTTGTCCCTTCCAATTCATTACTATTACAAAAAGGAAACTGATCAACTAAAAAGGTAATCGTGGCTCCCGCATTATGTCTTAGACACCGTCATGGTATTTACTCACTTGATCTTTAGAGCAATCCTATGAAGTAGGTACGTTATCACCCTCATTTTATAGATGATAAAACAGGTACTGTTTATCATCTATAGTAAAGTAATGTGACCCAAGTCACTCAGCAAGAACGGCAGAGTCAGGATTTAAAGTTAGGCTATCTGATTCTAGAGTTTATCTACTTAGGCAAATGTAATTCTGCCTCTCATACTGAAATGCTACTTTATCCTTCTGAAGAATAAAGAATCCCTAGTTCTAATTAAAAATTATAAAGTAGAACACAAACAAATGCTTGCTATTATATTGTGGTATGTTCTAAACCCAGGCCAAAAAAAAATCCAGTGATCATGTCATTATACCACACAGTTGCTAGCAACTAAAACAGAGTGGCTGGCCAACTCACATGACGGCCTCAACTCCAGAAAGATGCTTCAGAATCAATAATCTCTCTTTACAACAATTAGCATCTTTTCAAAAGGACTTATCCCCATGTCAAAAGTTAGGAGATGGCCGGGCGTGGTGGCTCACACCTGTAATCCCAGCACTTTGGGAGGCTGAGGCGGGCAGATCACCTGAAGTCAGGAGTTCAAGATCAGTCTGGCCAACATGGCGAAACCCCATCTCTACTAAAAATACAAAAAATTAGCCAGGCGTGGTGGTGCACACCTGTATTCCCAGCTACTCGGGAGGCTAGGACAGGAGAATCACTTGAATCCAGGAGGTGGAGGCTGCAATGAGCCAAGATCATGCCACTGCACTCCAGCCTGGGCAACAGAATGAGACTTTGTCTTAAAAAATAGGGGACCAGGAGAACTAATGAGATCAGTCTGTCACTTATTAGCTAAGTAATCGATGGAAAAATTCCTATAACCTAATGGATTTTAACATAACTATTATTTTTTATAATATAAAATACGGGGATAATAAGAATATTTACACTATCTACACTAACTGAAGACTACTGGTCAAATGATATATATGTGAAAGCATTTTGGAATCTGATAAACAAAACACAAAAATCATTCTATTTTATTGTTACTTAAGGTATAATCAATTCTCAATAAGGACTGTTTCAGAAACAGGGAAACACATCTATGCCCTTCATCTAAATCAATTTTAATGCCATAAGCAAATGAGTAATTACCTGGGATAAATACCAAGAGAAGATGATTCAGAGAACTTTCAGAACCTTGTGGAAATACAGTTCTGTTTCTGGGAATGAACAATGTACAGCTCAGTCCAGTATCAAAGAGTTATTGATGTATCTCAATGCAGTTTAAGACACATGTAAATGGAAAGAGTTGGGACAAAATAAATACAGTAATGGGAATTTATAAATAAATCTAAGCATTATCATTCGTAATTTTGAGCTTTTTTAGGTGACTCAAGAGACTGTATAATAAGCTTAGTATGGATGTCACGGGAAGCTGGACAGAAGGAAAACCAGAACCTAGGCCTCACGCACAGAGCATGCACCTGTGCTTACTCAATGCAGCAAAAAACACAAGTGTTTCAAGGGATCCACCATAAAAGGGACTGCCACACATCTAAAAAGCATGTATATATCTCCCTTCTCTTTAAGGTTTTTTTGTATTGTTAGTGATCACTTAATTTACTTAATGGTTAACTAAAACAGTATTACACTTATAGACTACATACATTCCTAAAGTCATATGAGGCTAAACATTCTCCTATTTTCAAGCTATCACAGTTTCTATTAGCATCTCAGAATTACTCTCATTTCATTATTTTCTAGTTTATTCTAATTACAACACAAAGAGGGCAAAAGAGGTAAATGGCAAAAGGGGGAGAAATGCCTCAATCATCACCCTGGCAACAGCAGGTTCATAACCCACTATGTGTATGTATCTCAACCAAGGCCCAAGGAACAGTTCATATGTTTCTGGGGAAGAAAAATGCAAGTAAGGCCTGGCATGGTGGCTCATGACTGTAATCTCAACACTTTGGGAGGCCAAGGTGGGAGGATCACTTGAGCTCAGGAGTTTGAGACCAGCCTGGATAACAAGGCAAGACCCCATCTCTATTTAAAAAAAATAAGAAAATTAGGTATGGTGGCTCATGCCTGTAATCCCAGATACTCAGGAGGCTGAAGTGGGAGGATTTCTTGAGGCCAGGAGTTGGAGGCCTCATTGAGAGCTGTGATTATGCCACTGTATTCCAGCCTGGGTGGCAAAGCAAGACTGTCTCAAAAAACCAATCAACCAACCAACCAAACACCCAAGTAAATGTTCTTGAGACCACATGCCACATTTATACATGTGTGTGTATGTATGTATGTATGTGTGCGTGTTACATATATATATAAAACACCATTTTTTTTCCAACTCAATAGGGACAAATTTTTGTGTTGTGAATCACTTAACAATAGCTTTGTAAGTTATTTTCTTGACTATTTTGCTATTCTTGGCAGTCACAGGTCCTGGGAGCTATTGCTTCCTGGGCATTTACTAAGGTCAGGTGCTCTGCATACACATCCTCATTTGACCTTCAGGACAGCCCCGGAGGGAAGGCGTGGTAACCTCCATTTTACAGACGAGGAAGGGATCAGTGAGGGTGGGGAACAAGTCTAAAGTACAGCTCTACTAAGCAGCAGAGCTGGATCTGAATCCAGGTTTGCCTGATTCTAAAGCCCTCTCTATTAATCCTCATGTATTTCTATTAATTAATTTTTAATCCCCAAATATCAAACTGAACTTTGAAATTCTTAGTTTCTACTGTTTCTTCAGAGTCCTCAGAAAGCTACTAGATGCAGACACACAATCTAAAAACATGTGATTATGACTAGATACTATAGGTATTACCCAAATGCATGTGCTTATCAAACTTCAAATCTAATAATAAAGAATAATTCTTTAAACCATCATATAAAGTCCACACTTTCGGGCAAGAAAGGTCTTACATTGATATTTTCTAATTGTAGTAGATGTACTGTATAATACGACTTCACATCTTCTGACAAGAGCTTCACACTGAATCCTGTTTCTTTAAACAGCATCTCTTGGTCATCTGTTGGCCAGTACTGTGCACATTTAACCTAAATTTAGAAATATGTATATGATTTTTTTTTAGTTTATAGACATCATGAAACCATAAAGTTAAAAAATGAAAACAAACCAGATATGTACATGCTATATTTTTTCAAGTACCCAAAACTAAGAAGTCACTACTATATTCTACGCTTAATGTATTTTAGTAAGATTGAAATTTTATAGCCGGGCGCGGTGACTCACGCCTGTAATCCCAACAATTTGGGAGGCTGAGGCGGGAGGATCACCTGAGATCAGGAGTTCGAGACCAACCTGGTTAATATGGTGAAACCCTGTCTCTACTAAAAATACAAAAACTAGCTAGGCGTGGTGGTGGGCGCCTGTAATCCCAGCTACTTGTGAGAGTGAGGCAGGAGAATTGCTTGAACCCAGGAGGTGGAGGTTGCAGTGAGCCAAGATCATTCCACTGCACTCCAGTCTGGGTGACAAAGCTAGACTCCATCTCAGGGAGCGGGGCGGGTAGAGATTGAAATTTTATAAAGCATTTTTTTATGTGTGTGCAGTCATCACTGTAAGCCAGTTTTAGAACATTTCTCTCAAACTCAGAAATCCCCTTGTGTCCTATTCCCACTCCAAGCCGCAGGCAAGCGCTGATCCATTTTCTGTTTCCATAGGCTTTTCTTTTCTTTTGAGCTGGAGTCTTGCTCTGTCGCCCAGGCTGGAATGCAGTGGCGTGATGTTGGCTCACTGCAACCTCTGCCTCCTGGGTTCAAGCAATTCTCCTGCCTCAGCCTTCTGAGCAGCTGGGATTACAGGCGTCTGCCACCACACCCAGCTAATTTTTGTATTTTTAGTAGAGACAGGGTTTTGCCATGTTGGCCAGGCTGGTCTTGAACTCCTGACCTCAAGTGAGCCACCAACCTCAGCCTCCCAAAGTGCTGGGATTACAGGCGTGAGCCACCATGTCCGGTCTTATAAGGTATTTTTTAAGTGTTCCTGTAACTTATAAACTAAAAAAGCCATAGGTATCATATTCATAAAATAAAAATAAATTTATCATTCTTAAAGCATGATTACCTATATTTTAACGTCATAGGACATTCACTTTATGTTTCTAAAATTATCAAACTCTTGTAATAATTTTATCTTCAAAATAAACGTTGCTGGCCAAGCGCGGTGGCTCACGCCTGTAATCCCAGCACTTTGGGAGGCCGAGGCAGGCGGATCATGAGGTCAGGAGATCGAGACCATCCTGGCTAACACGGTGAAACCCCATCTCTACTAAAAATACAAAAAATTAGCTGGGTGTGGTGACGGGCGCTTGTAGTCCCAGCTACTCAGGAGGCTGAGGCAGGAGAATGGCGTGAACCTGAGAGGCGGAGCTTGCAGTGAGCTGAGATTGTGCCACTGCACTCCAGCCTTGGCAACACAGCAAGACTCCGTCTCAGAAAAAAAAAAAAAAAAGTTGCTGAAGAGGCTTTATTTTACAAGTATTTTCCACAAACGCCTATGAATCTGCTACTCAATATTTCATCTAGGGCCAGGCATATATGACTCACACCTGTAATCCTAGCACTTTGGGAGGCTTAGGTGGGTGCATCACTTGAGCCCAGGAGTTCAGCCTGAGCAACAGGACGAAATTCATCCTGGACAACATGGCGAAGTCCTGTCTCTACAAAAAATACAAAAAATTCAAAAAATTAGCCGGGTGCGGTGGTGCACCCCTATAGTCCCAGCTACTCAGGAGTCTGAAGTGGTAGGATGACCTGAGCATGGGCAGTTGAGGCTGCAGTGAGGCTGCGCCACTGCCCTCCAGCCTGGATGACAAAAGTGAGACCCAGTCTCAAAACAAACAAACAAATGACATTTAGAAATAACACTGTATATTTGCTTACTAAAATTAAACTGGGGGAGAGAATGAGAAGATAAGCCCCTTTTACCTAGAGTTTGGCAGAACTACTGATATGAAATTCAAATCTGTAACAATAAACACATCTTCCCAAATGCCAAAGTATGAAGCCAGCAGACTGAAGCAAGGTGAAATAATCATTTCAGTAGGAAAAAAATACCAGAAAAAATTTTTTTTAAAAATGATCATTTCTCCTTTTCCAAATAACAGCTATTAACAATAAAAATGCCTCCCAAACCAATAAATATTATGAATTAATACTTTAAAAGGTGCTAAAAGACAAACAAAAAAAGATAGAAGAAGTAAAAGAGTATAAATAAGAATTAGAGTAACTCAGAAACAAGATGACAGAAGACAGAAAAGTTCAAATAATAGAACACATCATTTCAGAAATGAGGATTAAACCAGAAGGAAAAGAGGCATAAACACAATAGGTAATAATGCCTTGGCTGGGTGTGGTGGCTCACGCCTGTGATCCCAGCACTTTGGGAGGCTGAGGCAGGCGGATCACAAGGTCAGGAGATCGAGACCATCCTGGCTAACACAGTGAAACCCCGTCTCTAATAAAAATACAAAAAATTAGCCGGGTGTGGTGGTGGACGCCTGTAGTCTCAGCTACTTGGGAGGCTGAGGCAGGAGAATGGTGTGAACCTGGGAGGCGGAGCTTGCAGTGAGTCGAGATAGCACCACTGCACTCCAGCCTGGGCGACAGAGCGAGACTCCGTCTCAAAAAAAAAATAATAATAATAATAATAATAACAATGCCTTAAGAGGAAAATAAATATATATATATATTTTTTTAAGAGACAGTGTCTTGCTCTGTAGTAGCCCAGGTTGGAGTGCACTGGGGTGAACTTGGCTCACTTCAGCCTCAATCTTCTGGGCTCAAGCAATCCCCCAACCCCAGCTGGGACTCCAGGTACGTGCCACCACACCTGGCTACTTTTTGTATTTTTTGTAGAGGCAGGGTCTCACTTTGTTGTCGAGGCTGGTTTTGAATTCCTGGGCTCAAGTGACCCTCCTGCCTCAGCCTCCCAAAGTGCTGGGATTATAGGTGTAAGCCCTCCAACCTGGCCAGAAAAAAAAAAAAATTTTTTTAAGTAAAATAGAAATAAAGAGATAAACAGGATTAAAGAGAATGTGACAAATAAAAAAGATAGGCAAAGAAAATCCAACATATGTATAATAGGAAGACCCAAAGAAGAACATTAAAGCAAGCAAGGGAGCAGAACAAATACTAAGGATTGTAATTCAACAAATATTTCTTTAACAAAAAGTATTAAAAAAATTTTTTTAAAGTACTTGAAGTCAAACTCTCAAGAACACATCATGTACCTGTAAAAACTGACCCAGAATGGCCAATTACTAAGACATATTTTTGGTAAAACTAATAATATCTGAAGAAAAAAAGAATTATTTGGGTAGTGCAGATAAAAAGAACAAGAGACTTATAAAGGAAATAAGATGTCCATTAGACTTTGGTGGAATACCAGAAGGAAATGGAAAAAAAAAGTTGTTCAAAGAATAGCACATGAGCCAAGGATTTTATATCCCGCCAAACTGACTTTCAGATATTAAGACAGCAGATGAACCATCACTGACATGTAAAAAAATCAGACTATAATGCTCACAAGTCCCTCCTTAGGAGCCACTAGAGAATGAGCTTTAGTCAGAATGACTGGAGAGACATCAGCAAAGACTGTTGATGAATATTAAATAATGCTTGCTTGTAGAACTAAGAGTCTACAAGGGATGTAAGGGAGAGACTACAGTTTGTAAAGTACAACTCAGAAACACCAGGAAGAGAATGAAAAAAATATTAAAAATTGTAAACCATTTTCAGAATTATTTTGGTAGCAGATGATATCATGATTATGGTTATATATTATATATATGGGAAGAAGGAAATGAGTCATTACAAGATAGTTTACATCTTTCATATCTTTGAGAACCAGGATTCTTGGTATGAAAAAGGAAATAGCAGATCTAAGATGGAAGGGGCTAAGCAACACTTACAGTTCCAAACTTGAATTGGGAATATCATTATGAACTCTTGAAGTATGTTATCTTAACATACACATATTGTTCCTTAGCTTTTGTCCACTGAAAAGCCCTAAAAACAATGACCAGTCCAGTAGCAATATATATCCTTATTTTTGCTGTGATCTTGAAATATTGCTGCCCATTAAAAGAAACCAAAACTCCTTAGAGAAATGGCTGGTTCCAGGTCTGGGCAGCAAGAGTTTGAGATGAGCCTGAGATGCAGTCATTACAGACAGCAAAAAAAAAAAAAATTTTTTTTAATTTTTTTTTTTTTTTTGAGACAGGGTCTCGCTCTGTCCTCAGGCTGGAGTGCAGTGGCACGACCATAGCTAACTGTAGCCTTGACTTCCTGGCCTCAAGCGATCCTCCTGCCTCAGTCCCCCAGGTAGCTGGGACTACAGGCATGCGCCACCACGCCCAGCTAATTTTTGTATTTTTTGTAGAGACAGAGTTTCACCATGTTGCCCAGGCTGGTCTCAAACTCCTGGGCTCAAGCGATCCACCCAACTCAGCTCCCCAAAGTGCTGAGATTACAGGTGTGAGCCACTGCACCCAGCCAAGGAAACTATTAAAGGTTTGTTAAAAAGGACTCAGGGCTGGGTGAGGTGGCTCACGCCTGTAATCCCAGCACTCTGGGAGGCCGAGGTGGGCGGATCACTTGAGGTCAGGAACTTGAGACCAGCCTGGCCAATATGGTAAAACCATCTCTACAAAAACTAGCTGGGCATGGTGGTGGGTGCTTGTAATCCCAGTTGCTCGGGAGGCTGAGACGGGAGAATCTCTTGAACCTGGGAAGTGGAGGCTGCAGTGAGCTGAAATCATGCCACTGCACTCCAGCCTGGGCAACAGGCGAGACTCTGTCTCCAAAAAAAAAAAAAAAAAAAAAAAAAGAGGACTCAGGACCCAACCTAAAGACATTGCTGCTAGCCAATGACAGGGTAATTTGATCAAAAATAAGGAAAATAACTGCAAAGGAGTAAAATTAATCCAGTATGTCCAAACCCATAATAATTCAACCTCTCCTGCCACTCTCCACCAGAAAAACTCCTAATTGGTCATCTGTTGAGAACAGATGACCTCAATAGGGAATCAACTTTTTTTTTGGAAAACTGCTTTTAAGAGAAGTA